>NW_027362771.1:531837897-534237897 GCF_046119375.1 Phyllobates terribilis
CTTTGGTCTGATGAGTCCAAATTTGAGATCTTTGGTTCCATCCACCGTGTCTTTGTGCGACGCAGAAAAGGTGAACGGATGGACTCTACATGCCTGGTTCCCACCGTGAAGCCTGGAGGAGGAGGTGTGATGGTGTGGGGGTGCTTTACTGGTGACACTGTTGGGGATTTATTCAAAATTGAAGGCATACTGAACCAGCATGGCTACCACAGCATCTTGCAGCGGCATGCTATTCCATCCAGTTTGCGTTTAGTTGGACCATCATTTATTTTTCAACAGGACAATGACCCCAAACACATCTCCAGGCTGTGTAAGGGCTATTTGACCAAGAAGGAGAGTGATGGGGTGCTACGCCAGATGACCTGGCCTCCACAGTCACCAGACCTGAACCCAATCGAGATGGTTTGGGGTGAGCTGGACCGCAGAGTGAAGGCAAAAGGGCCAACAAGTGCTAACCATCTCTGGGAACTCCTTCAAGATTGTTGGAAGACCATTTCCAGTGACTACCTCTTGAAGCTCATCAAGAGAATGCCAAGAGTGTGCAAAGCAGAAATGTCATGATCTGACTTGTTACCTCGGGTGCTCCTATAAAAGGACCGTGCTGGTATCAGTGATATCTTTACCACCAGCCATTCTGTCACATGTTAATAAAGGCAGACAGCATGGCGGGGGGCCGGGGGTTAGACATCGGGGCGATGGGCCTGAAAGAAAAACCTGAATTCAATGATTAAGACGTGTGTCCCAATACTCTAGTAGTGTGAGCGTATGTGTGATTGAATGGGCACATTCACTATTGCATAGTGGCAGCTGCTGCTGGAGAAATGGGCAGCCGACACCTTCTTCCCTTGGTATAATTTATTACCAGGCTCCAAAACTCTCAGGAAACAAAGTGTGGCCTAATCAGTACACCATTGGTTAACAACAGTAGAGTGAAGTTCTAATATTTGCAGAAGGCTGGGTTGTACTGAGTGGAACAATTGGAGATAAGTGAAATGTTAATACTTAGCTGCTTATGCGGAAGAGATAATTGACTAATTGACATGCGTACTGTATCTGTCATTAGAATATTTTTAGGTAAATCACATCTCCCGTACATTACAGCAATTACGATCACGTCTCCTCTGTAGGATCTGCAATGACTCAGTACCGGAATTTTTCTTCATGTTTTATCACCCCTCTTACCAATCTCAGCATGTTGGTACAACCTCCAGTAACCCAAGTTGTGATGGGGAACATAAAAACGAGTTTTGTCAATGAAATATGCCATCTATTTACAGCACCTGGATGATGGAGACTTTTTTTTTTTTTTTTTTTTTATAGGGTTTATCCAGGACTTTTTTTTTTTTTTTTAACCACTAATAAGCAGGTAATTGCTACCTACTGTGCCTGTCTGTTGGGCCAGTGCTGATCTCTGCCGGCACAAAGTGGTCTCAGACTGCAGCTGCCGGAGGTTCAGCAGCTTCCGCTGACGTCACGTCCACAGAGTAGCAGCTTCTGTCCCGCTCTGCTTTGTGTACAGGGCGTGACTACTGACGTCATGCTGATTGGCAGCCGGTTCCCCGCTGCCTAATTGCGGGGAGCTGGCTATCAGTCAGCATGACGTCTGCAGTCACTCCCTGTCGACAGAGCAGCCAGGAAGGGGAAGAGCTGCTCTGGTCAGTGACCCAACATCGTGTACAGCAGGTAGGTAGTTGGCTCTGTTCTTTAGGCCCATAATAAAACAAAATTCCTGGATAACCGCTATGTTTTGGCAAATATGTGATGGTAGCTGCATGTAGACATAAACATACAATGCATTTTTTACACTAATAGAACATTTGGTAAAGACGCCCATTAGTGTAAAGTGCTGTGATGAATTTTAACAACTTGTCCAGTCTCTAATTTTTACGGTTTTAAGGTTATAATATAATTTTTTTTTTTTTTAAATTTTGTCATTCATATTTTATTTGTGTTTTATCCAAAATGTCAACATTGTCCTAGGTAAAGTCTCTCTCAATGAGGATTGCCAACATCGAGATACCTGTATGTCTTCTGATGACCAGGTGGCTCCTCGGTATAATATTTGTCTTGTTCCAGGGCGCCCACGTGACTATTAATGCCCGCGCTGATGAGGACGTAGAGCCAGACTCTATCATGGAGAAGGTCGCCAAAGCTTCTGGAGCCAATTACAACTTCCATAAGGAGACCAGCAGAGGCAGCGATGCTCCCCAGGGCCCAGTGGTGAGGAGACCCTACTGGTCAGAGATGGTGCAGATGGGGCTGAGTCTTCAGAAGCAGAAGTCGGCTTCTAGGGGTGTCAGGAGTGATAATAAAGAAGACGACTTGTGTGACACTGATGTTTCACTCACAGGGCTCTGTATACCAGAAAACGAATGCAATGTCTGAAATAAAACGCGTTGGAAAGGAAAACTTCTGGGCCAAGGCAGAGGTGAGGAGGGTCAAAGTGGCAGCTTGATGGTGGCTTTGCTGGCATAACCCACTGGTCATTCACTCTACACAGAAAGATGAAGAGGAGCGCAGACTGGACGAGCAGAAGAGAGCAAACCTGGAGAGGGAGAGATTGGATAAGGAGCGCAAAGAGAGGGAGCAGAAGGAGGCCGAGGCCAGGGAAAGAAGATTTAAGGAAAGGGCCGGAGAGATAGATGCCCACAGGTTAGAGTGGCAGATAGCAATCGTTGTTTAGCCACAGCCAGGTTGGACACCGTTGCCCAAATGGAAAATGACCTTATTACATTTTATTTACTCCCATACAGGAGGCAACAGCAAGAAGCAGATAAAAAAGATCGGGTGAGTGTGCAACAATGGAGTTATATGCAATAATACAGTGAAGTGCTGCAAAGAGTTAAAGGGGTTTTCTATTCCTAGAATAGGTCATCAATATCAGATTGGAGTTCGGCACCCGGTAGCACCAATCAGCTGTTCTCTGCTCCAGTGATGTAGCCGGAACGCAACAACTCTGTACCTGTGTAGTGACCGTTCCCTGGTATTGCAAATCAGCTCCTATTCAATACAATAGGTCTGAACTGCAGCGCCTGAGGACGGCTACTACACCTTGAAGAGAGTTGTGCTGCTGCATCTCTGTTCACTGTTTACATCCCATCATCGGAGCACATAACAATTATTAGATTGTTGGGGCTCCGACATCCGGCATCATTAAGCTGTAGCACTGCCATCTATAGCATAGGCGATCGGACGATCACTGCTTCAAGTCTTCTAAGGGGACTATTAAATAAAGTAAAAAGTGAAAAAAAAAATAATGTTTTTAAAAATATGAAAAAACAAACAAATTCAAATCACCCAATTGAAAAAATAAAATTATAAAAAAAAATACACATTTGGTATTGCTGCATTCACAAATACCCGATCTATCAAAATATAAAGTAAATTAATCCAGTTGGCAAATGGCATAACGAGAAAAAAAAATCCTAATGCCAGAATTGCTCGTTTTTTTTGGCCGCTGCAACATTGCAATAAGAGGCGATCAAAACATCATATCTACCCCAGAATTTTATCAATAAAAAAAGTTAGCTCAGGGCGCAAAAAATAAACCCTCACCCGGCCCCAGATACTGAAAAGTGAGAACGCTACGGGTCTCGCAAAATGACGATAAACTTAAAAAAAAAAAAAAAAAAATCATACGAATTTCAAATTTTTTTTCACCGTTTTAACTAAAAAATAAACTAGACATGTTTGGTATCTGAATACTCATACTGACCTGGGGAATCATATTGCCAGGTCAGTTTTACCATATACTGAACATGGTAAATAAAAAAAAAAATAAAAATAAATTGTGGAATTGCATTTTTTTTTTTTTTTGGATGGATTTTTTTTTTCTATTTTCCAGTACACTGTATAGTAAAATCAATGGTGCCATTCAAAAGTATAACTCGCCCTGCAGAAAACCAGCTCTCATGCGGCTACATTTACAGAAAAATAAAAATGTTGTGGCTCTGGGAAGAAGGGGAGGAAAAAATACTAAAATGAACGAACAGAAAATGGCCTGATCATGAAGGCTAACCCCCCCCCCCCCCAAAAAAAAAAAAACGCTGTCTTTTGCACCATTTGGTAAATGGAAAGGCCCTTTTATTCTCTTACCTGGTGCTTTTACCCCTGATTTCTGAGCCTCTGTTTTGTTCCTCAACTGTACCAATTGACACTGGCCCCGGCCCGACCATGGCCGATTAAACATCTGCATTTTGACTTTACATGTAGATCTCTTGACATTAGTGCATATGTTGAATGAGAGGACAAGGCACCCTGGAGTTGGTTGGACATTCATTGGCGGTAGTGCGTGGGGATAGATCAAGCACCTAAATAACAGTTCGAAATTGAAGATACAAGGGCATTAGTGAATAACTTTCATATAAAAACCCCCTCCTCTCATTACTTACAAAATACAGGTCACAACCCTAATGTATTTTCTAGGACTCCGCTGCCCAGAGGTCCACAAACGCACGAGAGATGTTCCTACAGAAAGAGCGCTCAATGCCTAGTGCCCCAACTGCGAGCACCCAGCCTGGTGAGTACCTACCGAATGTGATAATGGAGACATGTCATGCTCTTCTGCCGTCTCTCCCTCACTTTGTTTTCTGTTGCATCATGGAGTATGTCTTTTTCTGTCTCATGGTGTGTGTTTTCAGGAAGGTTGCGCAGTCCCTTCCTGCAGAAGTCGACCAGTCAGCCTGAGCCAGAGTCTCCTCCATCATCCCCTGTAAATCGTGTTCAAGAACCCCCTTCATCCCCCGTCTTTCGTGCCCCTCTGACACCCCCCAAGTCTCCTGTTGCCCCTGTACCTCATGCACCTCCAGAACCCGTTATTACTGTGAAAGGTACACATATGTAACCAACAGTATTTGCAGCCGGCAGATATGACCCTCGTCAGCTCATGTGGAGGGTGTGTGTATCTCAGCAGAGCCAGTGTCTTCATATCGCCACGAGGAGGAAGAGGATTTGTACCAGGAGCCCCCAGAAGACCACGCTGTGTATGAAGAGGCTGCTCCGGTGGATTCTGGGGTAAGAGCTTTCTCCAGTGTAGTACTGGACTATGTGGTGCCGTCACTAATGCTCCTCTTCTCTTACGTCAGGAGCAGCAGGACGAGGCCGTCTATGACACTGGATTGGATGAAGACAGAGGTCTATGTGCTAGAGCGCTGTACGACTACCAAGCTGGTGAGTGCGGTCTCATCGAAAATCCCAAAATACACAGTGCTGACTAACTGCAGGAGAATACGTGCTGTATCCATCCAAGCTATTACTATTCTCTTAGCTTGTCTACTCCTGATCTAAGGATCTCGGCTTTTAGTTGAGATGAATCTGTGCTGCACTTTATGTACAGTCAAGGCCAAAAGTATTGAGAATGAGACAAATAGTAATTTTTCCAAAGTTTACTGCTTCATTTTTTGTAATGGCAATTTGCATATACTCCTGAATGTCAAAGAGTGAACAGCAATTACTGTACTTGCAAAGTCAATATTTGCCCAGAAAATGAACTTTAACCCCCAAAACACATTTCAACATCATTGCAGTCCTGCCTTAAAAGGAGCAGCTAACATCGTTTTAGTGATTGATCCATTAACACAGGTGTGGGTGTTGATGAGGACAGGGCTGGCGATCAATCTGTCATGATTAAGTAAGAATGACATCACTGGACACTTTAAAAGGAGGCTGGTTCTTGGTATCTTTGTTTCTCTTCAGTTAACCATGGTTATCTCTAAAGAAACACGTGCAGCCATCATTGCACTGCACAAAAATGGCCTAACAGGGAAGAGTATCGCAGCTACAAAGATTGCACCTCAGTCAACAATCTATCGCATCATCAAGAACTTCAAGGAGAGAGCTTCCATTGTTGTCAAAAAGGCTCCAGGGCGCCCAAGAAAGACCAGCAAGCGCCAGGACCGTATCTTAAAACTGTTTCAGCTGCGGGATCGGACTACCAGCAGTGCCGAGCTTGCTCAGGAATGGCAGCAGGCTGGTGTGAGTGCTTCTGCACGCACTGTGAGGCGGAGACTCTTTGAGCAAGGGCTGGTTTCAAGGAGGGCAGCAAAGAAGCCACTTCTCTCCAGAAAAAACATCAGGGACCGGCTGATATTCTGCAAAAGGTACAGGGAGTGGACTGCTGAGGACTGGGGCAAAGTCATTTTCTCTGATGAATCCCCTTTTCGATTGTTTGGGACATCTGGAAAACAGCTTATTCGGAGAAGAAGAGGTGAGCGCTACCACCAGTCTTGTCTCATGCCAACTGTAAAGCATCCTGAAACTATTCATGTCTGGGCTTGCTTCTCAGCCAAGGGAATCGGCTCACTCACAGTCTTGCCTAAAAACACAGCCATGAATAAAGAATGATACCAGAATGTCCTCCAAGAGCAACTTCTCCCAACCGTCCAAGAGCAGTTTGGCGCCCAACAATGCCTTTTCCAGTATGATATAGCACCTTGCCATAAAGCAAAAGTGATAACTAAATGGCTCATGGAACAAAACATAGAGATTTTGGGTCCATGGCCTGGAAACTCCCCAGATCTTAATCCCATTGAGAACTTGTGGTCAATCATCAAGAGATGGGTGGACAAACAAAAACCAACAAATTCTGGCAAAATGCAAGCATTGATTATGCAAGAATGGACTGCTATCAGTCAGGATTTGGTCCAAAAGTTGATTGAGAGCATGCCAGGGAGAATTACAGAGGTCTTGAAGAAGAAGGGGCAACACTGCAAATATTGACTTGCTGCATTAACTCATTCTAACTGTCAATATAACCTATTGGTACTCATAATATGATTGCAATTATATTTCTGTATGTGATATAAACATCAGACAAACACTAATAAAAACCAGAGGCCAGCAGATCATGTGAAAATATAATTTTGGTGTCATTCTCAAAACTTTTGGCCATGACTGTACATGCTCAGTAGTGAGGCAGTGCTGTGGAGTTGGAAGTCAGGGAAATTGAGGAGTCGGAGGTTTGGCTTACCAACTGCACAGCCCTGATTAAAAAACAAAAAGCAACTTTGCAATTTGCCTCTACAAACTTTTCATTGGAATTTTTCATTGTGTAATGTGCAGATCTTTGCCTAAGTTACTGGCCACCCACCAGTGTCAGAATGAACTGTCTATATAACAGCCATATCCCCATATTTATTCTTAGATGTACAATGTTATATAGTCAGAAACTGCCATTAGATGGGATGTGATGAAATATCCTTAATAACATTTCTGCCCCACTCCTGCACCCCAGGAAGGAATGGATCATTGATATTACAACCATAGTGTTTTAAAGGATTTGTCTCCTCTTCTTTCATCAGTAGCAGACTGCTATCCTGCTTTAGGTTTCTTGTCTGCTGGGGCACGGTGCGCTCCTGAAGATTAACTCTTCGGACCAGTGACTTGGTTGTGCCCTGGTCCATACTGGGCGCTCCCTCTAGGGCAAGTGCAGGGTGACTGAGGTTGGTTGGATCCAGCAATGCATCTACCTTCAGAGCGACTATTGCAAGCTGAAAAGCAAAGAGCTTGTAAGCGTCTACTCCTTGTCAAAATAACCATTCATTCTGACACTGGAGGGCGGCCGGTAACCTAGGCAAAGATCCGCATACTAGAAAATTCGTAGAGGCAAATTTCATAGTTGCTTGTTTTTACCAGGGCTGTAGAATCGGTAAGCCAAACCTCCGACTCATCAACTTCCCTTACTCCCAACTCCACAGCACTGCCTCACTACTGAGCGTGTAGATAAAGTGCAGCACAGATACATGTCAACTAAAACCTTAAATCCTTAGATCAGGAACAGAACAGGCATTTAATAACTTTCCTAAATTGTTAGGAAAACATTTTACAGCGCATCCTGCACTGAACTACTGTACAGATTTTATGCTATATTTTAGTAGTCGGTCCATTTTATACCGACTCCACCAAAATGTACTCCGACTCCACAGCCCTAGTTTTTACAAGCACTTTGTAATTTAACCAATTAATGAGGATGAGACGATCCATTTAACATGTTCCATTACAAAGTATAGCTGCAGCCATCTTATGTTGCTATTGAATGCAATATATCTGAGAACTAGTATATGCGTAATGCAGACCATAAGCTGCCGTCAGTACTGTGCCAGAGAAGAAATGTAACTTATTTAAGCCATTTTTGCAGGTTGGCACTATTGGTTCTTATGTCTGTTCCCCCGACCAATGCAGAAATATATAGAAGCCGTATGGAGAACGTAGTGCAGGTGCTGCACTGCATCCTGCTCCCTGCACAGCTGCGCTCCCTGCCATCCGGCTGTGCTGCGAACTGCAGTCAACCCTATTTACTTGAATGGGACAGCAGAAGTGATGGGGGATACAATCAGTCGGACCCCCCCCCACCGGTCATAAAATGATTATATGCCAGACCTTTATAACATTAGATAACCCTTTTATTAGGTGCCGGAGGCTAAAAAGTGGAGAAAACCTTTGGTGACGAGGCTATGGATGAATTTATAAGACACTTGAGCATCTTGATTGTGGGAAAATTATCAGCTATTTCCTATGATGATATAGTGACACTAATGGTAACGCAGCGAGGAGTTAATCTAGGACACCAGATGTGTCTGTTGGTGGAGGAAATCCTGTGTGATGAGTAATCTGTCATTTTATGATCCGGTAATGAGTTTATCAAGATGACAAACTTGCTGATGTTTACCAAATTTGGTGATTGCCAAAAATAATAAAATATCGCTGCAATCCAACCAGGTTATGGTGTCCATGTGGATTACTACATGCCCAATACTTTGATCCACCTGTCAGAGGGGTCAGGCATTGAAGTAAAACCCACCTCTTGTTCTTGGGGAGGTCAGAGATGTCTACAAGTGTCTTATATGTGTAGCGCAGGGAGGCCGTGGTGAAGTCACGGTCTCTCCATAGAAGCGGCTTCTTGTTTTATCCACAAATATGATGATTAGAAAACAAATTATGAGGCATATATAGGGAATATGCAATATTTCTGTATATTAGCACATTGGTATTACTGTATTCTCTACATTATTGCTACGGATCACCACCAGACTAGTGAAGATATCAGGCAGCACATCCCGACTAACCTGTATGTACAAGTCTGCAGGTCAAGGTACAAAAGGCTGAAAGGAATGAAGGGGGAATTGCAAACATTCATGGTTTATGCACAGGATATTCTTTAAATGTCTGATAGATGCGAGTCCCATCTCTGTGACCCACGTCTATGTGAAGAACGGCTGCTGCGTCCAGACGGAGAATGTTGTTTTTTTTTTTTACTCATTATGGGAGATATATGAACAGTGAAGTAAATATGTTAAGCTTTTTCCCTAAAGATAATGTGTCCTCAGAAAATGACATTTTGTATAAATCAGGTTTTTATGTTAAATGTATTAAAAAAAAATACGTTAAATTTTTTTTTTTTTTAATTATCACAATTAAAACACAGAAATGTTACAGAATTCACACAGGCCACTAAGCTTAATACTAGACTTTCTCTTCCTGTTCTATACAGAACACTTTTCAGAAAACTCATTGTCACAGACAGGGTTAAAATGAAAGGTAACACTTCTATATACAGCTGACAACGGCAGGATCCACCATTCACAATAGGGGATGTCACAGCTCACTTCACAGTAACCTTTACTGAGAGCATGCTCGGATAATGCTCCAATGCAAACAAACAGGGTCTATTGATATTTGTTCATGTGAAGAATAGCAGAAGGAGTCTAATAAAAGCTTATACAAGATGTTACAAACTATATCTATCTATCTATCTATCTATCTATCTATCTATATATATCAGTACAGACCAAAAGTTTGGACACACCTTCTCATTTAAAGATTTTTCTGTATTTTCATGACTATGAAAATTGTACATTCACACTGAAGGCATCAAAACTATGAATTAACACATGTGGAATTATATACTTAACAAAAAAGTGTGAAACAACTGAAAATATGTCTTATATTCTAGGTTCTTCAAAGTAGCCACCTTTTGCTTTGATGGCTGCTTTGCACACTCTTGGCATTCTCTTGATGAGCTTCAAGAGGTAGTCACCGGAAATGGTTTTCACTTCACAGGTGTGCCCTGTCAGGTTTAATAAGTGGGATTTCTTGCCTTATAAATGGGGTTGGGACTATCAGTTGTGTTGTGCAGAAGTCAGGTGGATACACAGCTGATAGTCCTACTGAATAGACTGTTAGCTGCTTTTTTCTTGCCATAATATAAATTCTAAGTAAAGAAAACGAGTGGCCATCATTACTTTAAGAAATAAAGGTCAGTCAGTCCGAAAAATTGGGAAAACTTTGAAAGTGTCCCTAAGTGCAGTTGCAAAAACCATCAAGCGTTACAAAGAAACTGGCTCACATGAGGTCCGCCCCAGGAAAGGAAGACCAAGAGTCACCTCTGCTTCTGAGGATAAGTTTATCCGAGTCACCAGCCTCAGAAATCGCAGGTTAACCGCAGCTCAGATTAGAGACCAGGTCAATGCCACACAGAGTTCTAGCAGCAGACACATCTCTTCAACAACTGTTAAGAGGAGACTTTGTGCAGCAGGCCTTCATGGTAAAATAGCTGCTAGGAAACCACTGCTAAAGACAGGCAACAAGCAGAAGAGACTTGTTTGGGCTAAAGAACACAAGGAATGGACATTAGACCAGTGAAAATCTGTGCTTTGGTCTGATGAGTCCAAATTTGAGATCTTTGGTTCCAACCACCGTGTCTTTGTGCGACGCAGAAAAGGTGAACGGATGGACTCTACATGCCTGGTTCCCACCGTGAAGCATGGAGGAGGAGGTGTGATGGTGTGGGGGTGCTTTGCTGGTGACACTGTTGTGAATTTATTCAAAATTGAAGACTTACTGAACCAGCATGGCTACCACAGCATCTTGCAGCGGGATGCTATTCCATCCGGTGTGCATTTAGTTGGACCATCATTTATTTTTCAACAGGACAATGACCCCAAACACACCTCCAGGCTGTGTAAGGGCTATTTGACCAAGAAGGAGAGTGATGGGGTGCTACGCCAGATGACCTGGCCTCCACAGTCACCAGACCTGAACCCAATCGAGATGGTTTGGGGTGAGCTGGACCGCAGAGTGAAGGCAAAAGGGCCAAGAAGTGCTAAGCATCTCTGGGAACTCCTTCAAGATTGTTGGAAGACCATTTCCGGTGACTACCTCTTGAAGCTCATCAAGAGAATGCCAAGAGTGTGCAAAGCAGTCATCAAAGCAAAAGGTGGCTACTTTGAAGAACCTAGAATATAAGACATATTTTCAGTTGTTTCACACTTTTTTGTTAAGTATATAATTCCACATGTGTTACTGAAGGCATCAAAACTATGAATTGTGAAAGTACAATTTTCATAGTCATGAAAATACAGAAAAATCTTTAAATGAGGTGTGTCCAAACTTTTGTTCTTTACTGTGTGTGTATGTATATATATGTGTATGTATGTATATATATATGTATGTATGTATGTGTGTATATATATATATATATATATATATATATATATATATATATATATATATATATATATATACATACATATTTTTTCTAATATTTATTATATATATATTTAACATGAAAGCACGATTTTTAATTTTTCTTTTCTATTTCCTGATGACACATTCCCATTCACTCCCTTATGAAAGTTAAGAGTTAGATGCTCACATAGGTACCTTTCCACTCATTCTCCAGGATCCACATTCTCCAAATAAGTGGTCTAAAGGGTATTGGAAACTGTACATGTTATAATATCTAAGTCGGGAACACTCCTTTTTAAAGCAGTTGTCTACATTGGAAAATACATTTTTGGGAGATTTTCCAATGATACTGATCAGTGATCAACTGCATTTGGAGGGAAAACCATTGCAAAAAGTTCTCATTTTCCCTGTAGTGCCTCCACTGAAAACTATGTTGTCAGTACCATGCAAGGATGAGTTGAGCCTTCTAGGATAAGTCGCTTTCTAGCTATTTTATCGGGATTCTTAGTGTGTTAGTATTCTCTATTAATTGGAAATTCTTTTAGTAGGACATTTGTAAACTGTTCTTTTTTTTTTTTTTCCTCCCTTAAAGGGGTTGTCTGGGACTTTAGCATCGATGGCAGCACCCCGGACAATCAGCTGTTGTTAGTGGCGGCCAGCACGTCTTAGTTACGGAGCGGCACAGCTCCATTTACTGTATAGTGGCCATGGCCAGGTACTGCACATCCGCCAGACATTGATGACTTGTCCTAAGGATAGACTATCAATGTTAAAGTCTTGGACAACCCCTTTAATATCACAGTCGACAATAATTATTCTTAAAAGGGCATAGGCCAGTTAATAAAAAATAATCAATGAAGTGGTAGTCACTAGTTAGTAGTGTTAAGTTTGGGACCAGGTAAGTGCAAGAACAAAACCGCTGGAGGACCAATGAGGGTGGGTTTTACTTGGGTTATTATTTTTAACCAGTCTGAATCCTTTTTAAGAGTTATTTTCATCCACCATAGTTTTTGAAAAATTACTTTTATTGCAAAAGTCTCCTGCTCTAGAGTACACAAAGAGTTAAAGGATTCGTTTCGGAGCCCCTCGCAGTGGAATGTTATCCTTGGATGTTACCCAGTCCTTATACACAGCTATACCCTGTATCCAAACTAAATAGAACATTCCTAATCCTGCACTAAGTAAACCACAAACTACTGTGCGGTTACATGAAACATAGCTGAGGATTACTGTGCCTGACCGTCATATAATATCCTGCTGATTTTATCATATGCCATAGGGATTTTATTGCCCTGATCTTATAAGAAGCAGTGATGCAGATGATGGGCCACAGCACTAGTGGGGCGACAGCAAAGTACTATACCTGTAGGGAGACTCAACCATAATTAAAGAAATACTCCCCTGAAACTTTTTATACCTGTGTAAATATATATGTAATTTCGGCAATATACTCACCGATCGCCGTCCTCCCTGGTTTCCAGCGCTGCTCCGGTCCTCTTCTTACTCACATGATTGCTACTCCGACTCTGCGGCTCACACTGACATCTACGTGGCTTTTACAATTTAATCCGGACGCCTCGTTCTGATTCGCCATACTTACATTGTAAAAGTGACTTTCAGCTCACACATAAACACCAATGTGATCCGACAAGTCGGAATAGAATTACGTGAGTGGGCAGAGGACTGGTGTGGTGCTGGAAACGGGGAAGATGGCGATCTGTGAGCATATTCGTACACTTGGGGCTTGTTCAGTTGCGTTTTATGCCCCGTAAAAACACAGTATTTTACTGTACCAGCAAAGTGATTAAGATTTCTGAAATCTCATGCACATGCTGCTTTTTTTTTGAACCTTCAGAGTGTTTTTTTTTTTTTTTTTTTTTTTTCAAATCTGCAACATATGAATTGTTCCAACATTTTTGCAGCTTTTTCACCAAATCAAATAAATGGGGAAAAGAAAAGAGCTCGTATTTTTTTTGCAACATTTTTTCTGCCAACTCTCAGCCTTTTGCAGAATAAAGATCTGCTTGCACATACTAAACGTCGGCACATACACTTACATTACATGTACAGCTACACAGGTTTACGGCATAACAAGTTTCATGGGAGGGCTTCTTTAACATTGGCGTTGTAATTGGGAGATCAGTTGAAACTGGAAACTGTCAACAAGGAGGCTACTTGTTGCAGAGAAATGCCATAGTGTTATGATGCTCTATGTGCCTTTTTAAAGGTTTTTTTTGACAGCTTCATTCTGCAGGGGTGAGTCTGCCTCCATTGCCAGAGGGTGGTGCAAGTCCAATGCAAGATGAAAATAGCTTGACACAATTAGAATCCCATAAATCTGAAAATTGGTGGACAGTTGCTGAGTATGTAAAAAAATTAGTTTAGGCAGCAAGGAAGCTTGCAAGATCTGTGTAGACTGCAGCCATTTTGCGTACCAAAATGCTTTTATGGGTTGGTGCAATCTTAAATGATTGACAGTTCTGGCTAACAATATGGTCTCTCTGCTGGCCAGAACTCTGTGCTCTTGAATATAAGGCACCTTCGCCTCTGCAGCATCAGAGGACCGCAGTAGCACGGAATCTGGCTGGACTCCGTGATCCGGCCAGCTTCAGTGGAACGCTAACAAGCTCTATAGCAGAGATGCTTGCTTGGCTTCAGTGCAGCGCTAACAAGCTCTATAGCAGAGATGCTTGCTTAGCTTCAGTGCAGCGCTAACAAGCTCTATAGCAGAGATGCTTGCTTAGCTTCAGTGCAGCGCTTACAAGCTATATAGCAGAGTTGCTTGCTTAGCTTCAGTGCAGTGTTTACAAGCTCTATAGCAGAGTTGCGTGCTTATCTTCGGCGCAGCGCTTACAAGCTCTATAGCAAAGTTGCTTGTTTAGCTTCAGTGCAGTGCTTACAAGCACTGTAGCAAAGTTGCTTGTTTAGCTTCAGTGCAGTGTTTACAAGCTTTATAGCAAAGTTTCTTGTTTTTACAAGCACTTGGCAAATGTATTAATTTATGCTGTTTCTAAGGGTATTCTGAGTTTATATAATTGAGGTCCCCAGTTCAGAGCGGAAAGCAGCTACCTGAAAGTGTATTTCTTTCTTGTGAGAATTGCACGTGGCTATACAGACAGCCAGGGCTGTGGAGTCTGTAAGCCAAACCTCCGACTCCTCAATTTCCTCTGACAACCCCTTTAATATGCCATACTACTTAGCTCTTAAGCGATCAGACCAAAACCAAGCCGCCATAGCAGCTTCTTATCCTCTAATATAACATAAAAAGGTAAAATTAGTGACAGGGGTGACTGACTGCCTTTATAACAGAAAAAAATTCTGATAGATTACAAGGGTGGAAGATTTTACATTTGCTATGAAACAAGTACTAATCATAGGTGTAGCTATACCATCTATGCTCCCCTTCATTCTTGGGATAAGTGAGGGTCTCCTTGGTCTGCTCCCCTGATAATGATGGCATATCGCTGGAGTGGTGCAACTATTGTAAGTTCCTTGACCCTAATATTTACCCAGCTGTTTCTGGCGCTGCTCCGGTACCGCGGCACCATCGGAAGTAACGGTCACGAGCTCTCTGTGGCAGTCTGAGATCCTCCTTCTGGTCTCATAGACTTAGATTGAGTAGTGACCTCCGGCAAACACTGGAGCCATCCGGTAGGTCACAACCTGCAGAAGACGACCGGAGCGGCGCCAAGAACAGATGAAGATGGCGGCTGGTGAGTATAATACTGGGGTCAGGGAACGTGCATTAGTTGCTGCTATACATTTAAAAAAACTACGCTGGAATGATGCTTGCTGACAGCTAAGCTCCACCAATACTTCAACTACTGACACCCAACATGGTCGTGTGGTATATGAATACACAAACTAGGCTTTCTGTTTACCCAATATTTAATGGAACTGTCCTCTAAACCGCATGAGTTTAGGGTTAATGGGGTAGGTGATCAGTAGCTGATTGTTGGAGTTTCAAAGTGCACAGCTGTCCATCTGGTTTGGAATCCCAGCAATCAAATGATTACCTATGTTGTGGATATCCCACAGTCTGAGCAGGACATGTACATGGGTAGCTGTGATGTTACATAAAGTATATTGCTAAATCTGTAAATGAATAGTGACCGCAGATACCCAGGGTCCAAAGCTGTTGTCTCCAACCTGTGGCTCTACAACTCGGCTGCTAGCTGAAAACTTTCCAGGCGTGCAGTGTCCAGCCATTAAAAAAAAATATCCCAATCCACCTAAAATAAAATAATCATTAAAATATGATTTAAGATAATTTTGTGTCTACAGCATAAATGCGGACTTTTGTATCCCCGTGGTGACAGACTACAAATACATTATCAGACTACACTGAGTTTATCACATTCAGCTCTCCCCTACCTCCTGCAAAACTTTTTCTGGACGTCCAGACATGCGAGAGTTGTTCTTTGGCAATGGCTGGAGAGCCACAAGTTGGAGACCACTGACCTAAAGAGTCTCCACTTCCAACTCTTTTCTCCAATCTTTCGTATTTATTCTCTGTTCCTAAAAGATTGTAAGCTCTGGTGCAACATAAAAAATAATAATTTTCTTCTTTCTCCTACACAGCTGATGATACAGAGATTTCATTTGACCCCGACCAAATTATCACACACATCGAGATGATCGATGATGGCTGGTGGCGTGGATACGGACCCGATGGGCACTTCGGCATGTTCCCCGCCAACTATGTGGAACTGGTGGAATGAGCTGATTGGGGAGGGGATAGAGAGAGAGGCTCCCATTGCACTGAAACGGTTAATTACCATGGGCTGTAACCACATAGGAAACACCTAATGTACTTATTGTAATTCTGTATGTCCAGCTGTGAGGCACAGTCACCTATTTCTTCCTACAAGCCTTGAGCTTCTGTTTATTTGTATTTTTCTTTTTTTGTTCTGTTCTTTTCTTTCAAATAGACCAAGGAATTTGACCAAAGGATAATGTGACCACCATGGTTTATTACTGTGCTTACTGCTGTCATTCCTAACAGTGACCTCAAGGGTTCAAGGACCGATTACTGTTCTTATTTCTTTTTGTGCCACAATTACACTGGGAGGGTTTTTCTCTCCTTCTCCCTGCCCCTTGATCCCTTATCCCTGCCCCTTGATCCCTGATCCCTGCCCCTTGATCCCTGATCCCTGCCCCTTGATCCCTGATCCCTGCCCCTCAATCCCTGATCCCTGCCCCTCGATCCCTGATTCCTGATCACTGCCCCTCGTTCCCTGATCCCTGCCCCTCGATACCTTATCCATGCCCCTGCCACTCATTCCTTTATCCCTTCCCCTGCCGCTCGTTCTCTTCCGATTTGTATCTTTTCTGATATATATTTTACATTCCACCTTTTATTTGCGAGTCCTTCATATAAAAGACGAGATTAAAGGGATATTCTCAACATCACAAGTTATTGCCTATCCCAGCAATCAGACCCCCAACAAGCCTGAGATATGCTGTAAGAAAGCCACTGCCCCATTCATTGTCTAAGGGTCTGCCAGAGATGAACTACGGTGCTCTGTTTTCTCCAGCAGATCCGATGAGGGATTTCAGAGTCTTGTCTAGATCGGGGGCTTCCAGTAGTTGGACCCCCACCCATTAGCAATTTATCCTGTGATTAGATGATAACTTGCAATGTTGAGAATAACCCTTTAGTAACAATTATGTCCTACCTTTGGGAACAATGAGCACCATTCCACTTTAAAGATGGCTGCACGCTACCTAAATTTCTACACAGCAGGGCCAATAATTCTACAATTTAGTAAAATAAAAGCGTGGTGCTCGCAGTATACAATTCTACAATTTGTACAATAGGATAAAACTATAAGCCTTCAAAATTTCTCTGGATTTTTAGAAGAAAACAAAAAATTAAAAAAATAAATAAATGCAGGGAAGACAATGGCAACCAGTGTTACCGGTTCAGCGGAGGTAGGCTCTGTTCACATGTCCAGGATGTTGCTTTCATACGGTAACGATACCTCTCTTGTGCGCGGTTTAGAGCTTGCATTTGCTGCCATTGTCTTCCGTGCATTTTTCAGATGTGTCAATCTGACTATAAACATCAGATGGGGCCGTCAGCCGAGACGTCTCCCTTGAAAACAAAATAATTCCCCCTTCATTCCTACAACGTCATCTGTGTGTGTGGGGGGGGATTGGGAGGCCTCCATACACATCAGATGGCCGGCTGAAATAGGTGGGGTTCGCTAATTTTTACTTAATGAGTATGAAGGCCTTTTATGACGGTCCGTTATCAGAAAGCTTCATCTTTATTATTAGTCAATCCTACACTTTGATGACACAGGGGTCATTAGATGCAGTGAGTTGGGGATATACCTTAGATAATATTGTCTGGATACCTACACCTGATCTTATGGACTTTCCATGTGTTACACAATATTGCCGTCTGCTTGGCTTGATTTTTACAGTAAAAGACTGAATAAACCTTATAGGAATTGCAGTGTGTTTGGAAAGTATTTTTCAATGCTAATGGTACCCGAAAACTGCAAGTGTCGATGGACTATATGCGATCGTCCAGCGCCCCTTTACTGGTCTGCTTACTCAGGCCGACAAGCAATAATATGGGCAGAACCATCGCTGATGTGATTTTTCTGTCCCCAAATACACTGCCATGTTGTAGGCAGCCCATCTCCCGTTTACATCGGCTATATGCTGCCGATAGCAATGATTTTTTTTTTTTTAATTTGCCAGCATAAACGATTCAATCATACAAAGTCATCAGATAACCGTTGACATGTTTTGTACATGATAAGCGGGAAAGTGTTACATGCGAACCCTGATTCGCCAATTATCTGCTTCTGTAAATGCGCCATAATGCTGAATCCTGATGATATCGTCAGTACTAATAAAAGTAGGTCATTCTCCGATTATTGTGCGAAGCGAATCATCCCTGTGTCTTCCCACAGTATATGTATTGATTACTTGATACAACTTATACGCTAGAGATGGTGCAGTTCTTGGCATGTATCTAAAAGCTTCCATTCACCCCCAAAACGGGATAGTTATAGATCCATCATCAATTATGCAGGTAAAAGGTCTGGAGCTGATTCATAGTATGGCATTTGCATCCTTTTTTTTTTTTTTCTTTTTCTATCTTTTGTTTCTTAAACATTTGAAGTCTGTGGGCACCATTATAGCTGTATAGCTATTTAGTGGCATCTTTTAGACGTATATGTCAGGAAATCCCCTTCCACCCTGACGTGTGCTTCCACATTGTGAATGTACCCTACCGCATTATAAAGTATAATACCAAACAACCAATCTGATCACATGCCTACTTTCAAGAATATACTTGAGAAATCCCACAAGCTTAAGGGTTTTTACGGGTCACAAAACTGTACTAAAAGTGTAATTCTGCTATTGCATTTCACTAATGCACCTCAAGAACAGTTGCGTAAGATTGCTGTAACTTTGATTTACTAGTTGTTTTTTTTTTTGTCGGTTTTTAAGTCATTTTATGTTGTTTTTCTCTATTCATTTACACAGCGACTTCTAAATCTTGCTGGTTTCCCGTGTACACAGACAGCGGTGTGACCTAATGGTCCATGTGGATAGGCCGATTTCAGTCGATCAGCCCCCATTTACACAGGCTGCCAATTGCTTAAAGGAGTTTTGCCACGAACGAAAGTTCATTTTAATCAATAGATCTTGGAATAATAATAACTTCCCCAATTGGATGTGTTTAAATAAAATGTTCCTGTGCTGAGATAATCTTATAAATGTGCCCCTGCTGTGTACTGTGTAATGGCTGTGTCTGACTGTGCTGGAGCATGGTCTGATCATACCACATCTCCTGGGCAGGGGAGGAAGCAAAAGAGAGTATAGAATTACACAGCATGGGATCACAAATTACTCTTTTTGTGAGGCAAAACATTTCCATGCCTGCTTTTTAAGAAATGTTTTACCTGAAAGAATAATTTGTGATTCTGTGCTGTCCAGTCTGTATCTTCTTTTTTTGCTTTTTCCCCTGCCCAGGAGCTGTGGTATGATCAAACCATGTCCCTGTACGGTCCGACACAGCCATTACACAGTACACAGCAGGGGCACATTTATAAGATTATCTCAGCACAGGAACATTTTATTTAAACACATCCAATTGTGGAACTTATTATTATTCCAAGATCTATTGATTAAAATTGTAATTAAAATTAACTTTGTTAGTGGGAAAATCCCTTTAATACAATCGTTCTGTCCCCATACAGCACCATGTTATCAGCAGCACATCCTTTTTTATTTTTTTTAGAAGGGTCGATGTGCTGCCGATTTTAATACGTTTTTATGCCAGCGTAAAAGATCTGATCACCCAACGAACGAGCTTTTGCTTATTTGTCGGGTGATCCACAACGTGATTACACGAGTCAGTAATCGGGAACAAGCACTCTTACAAATGCTCAATCGCGGATTGTCGTCCAGGCTAAATGCACCTTAACAGTCGAGCTCTGTGTAGCCATCATCACATTGCTTGCACGTAGCTATAGTCATGAATAGAGAAAAAAACGTCTTATAACCGAACTGTGAATTGTAAGCTGATTGAGTGGAGCATGTCTATAATGGGTAACCATTGTTTTCATTTTTATTTCATAACTCAATACACCTGAAAATAAGAAACTTTTGTAATTTCTCATCAGAGAAATCTGCTTCTTTCTCCATCTTGACTAATCTTTAGTTTTCAATGAAGACAGATTTTCCCATTACTGACAGAGATGACAGTTGGTGCTTATAACATTCTATGGAGATGGGAGGAGCTAGAGGCCGACAGACATTCTGCTGTGACAGTTACAGTTCTCCATAGAACTTTATGAGCACCAACTGTCATCTCTTATCTCAGCAATGGGGTAATCCGTGTTCACCAAAGACAGATTCTTACCCGTGAATTGAACATTTTGAGAATGAATGATCAGACCTGGAGGAGAAAAAAATTCTCTGATTTTAAGATCTTTTTATATTTTTTCATGTGAACGATCGATTTTATGAAAAAAAAATAAAATGTGTTTACTCTTTAAGGAAATCTTCACTAGGTTTAACATAACTTGTGAAAATTATGATTTGTAATTGCAACTGATAATTGTATGGATTTTGCGGTTTCTTTTTCTTGCCTCGGGCAGTATTATCAAGCTGAATGTCTAATCACTTATAAGAAAAAATGGCTGTCATGATCTCACCTGTCATTTATAGTATATACTATGCTCTGGGCCTTTGGGTAAAGTGCTGGGTGGTGTGTGGGAAGTAATTGCCCTCTGCAGGGCCAGATACCCTTTTGGGTTTTTTAGTCCTGTTGTATGATTGATTTTTTTTTTTTCTTACAGTTTTCAGTCTGTGTTCACCTGTCTGATCTGTCATGTAAAGGGATTGAGTAAAAATTATCTGTGAAATCACATATAATTATGTGGGAACTTTTTTTTTGTTTTTTTTTAATCATTAGAATATAAAATAAAAGTCTTTGATAACATATGCACCAAATGTTTCTTATTTACCATTGTGGCGAGAATGTGTTGGACCTATCTTAGATTAAAAGGGTGGTAAATGCAAGCGACTAGTGTGTCAGGGGCTCTGCTGCTCTTATGTCAGGGGCTACAGTTGGGTCCAGAAATATTTAGAAAGTGATATAAGTTTTGGGATTTTGTTTTTTTTACCAAAACATATTCAATATGCAGTTATATAATCGATATGGGCTAAAGTGCAGACTCTCGAATTAATTTGAGGGTATTCACATCCTAATTGGAATAAGGGTTTAGGAATTAGCTGTTTTAATATGTAGCTGCCTCTTTTCCAAGCGACAAAAAGTAATTGGACAGTTATCTCAAAAGCCCTTTTAATGTGCTGCGTAGTCTTTTCCCTCGTTAATTCATCATCAATTAAGCGGGTAAAAGGTCTGTAGCTGATTCCAGGTGTAGTATTTGTATTTAGAAGCTGTTGCTGTGAACCCACAACATGCGGTCAAAGGAACTCTCAATGGAATAGAAACAGATAATCACTGGGCTGGAAAAAAAGAAGATCTCAATCAGTAGACAGCAGAAATGTTAGCCGTGGCCAAATCAACAGCTTGGTACATTCTGGAAAAAAAAACAAAAAAAACTTGCGCACTGATAAGCTTGGGAACTCAAAAAGGCCTGGATGTCCATGGAAGACAACAGTGGTGGATGATCACAGAATCCTTTCCATGGTGAAGAAAAACCCCTTCATCCACCAAAGTGAAGAACACCCCAGGAAGTAGGTATTTCAGTATCTAAGTCTACCATAAAGAGAAGACTTCATGAGAGCAAATACAGAAGATTCACCACAAGGTGCAAACCATTAATCAGCCTTTAAAATAGAAAGTCCAGATTAGACTTTGTCAAAGAAACATGTAAAGAAGCCGCCCAGTTTTTAGAAAAGCATTTTTGCACATATGAAACTAAGTTCAACCTGTGCCAGAATGATGGGAAGAAGAAGAAAGTATGGAGAAGGCTTGGGACGGCTCATGATCTGTAACACATGTGTTACGGGCCCGGATGATGGAACCTCTGTGCTGTGATACAAGGAGGGACCAGAGGGGCGTAACTAAGTGCCTACCAGGACCGACCCTGGCTACACGGCGGTTTAATCGACTCCGTGAACCAAGGAGGGACCAGGAAGGTGGACCAGGTGCCACTCTGGGACCGACCTTGTGTGAGAGCAGGCGACTCCCACGGGACCGATGGCCAAAGCCGACAGGCATGGCAGATGAGCACGGCTGGTAGGCAAGCGGGCTAGGTTGACAGACTGACAAGTGGACCCGGCTGGTAGACAGACTGACGGGCACGGCTTAAAGACAGGCTGGCGGACAGCACTGGAACCTGAGGGCTGGAGAAGTGTTTAGTATACAAAACAACAACTTTGCACAGGCACCTCCATTTTGGAGGAGGTGCCTTAAATAGCAGCAGTCCTCCGGCCATTGGCCGGGGACTTTTTAGGATGGCGCGCGCGGCCCATTTAAGAGCGAGCGCGCGCGCCCTAAGTACAGTGCCTGAGGATCTGACCCCTTCCAATCCACAAGAAACAAAGTCTTTCCTCTTACCCTCTTGATGGCCAAAATGTTCTCTACCTCAAAGACGTCCTCAGCGGAAACTTGAGCTGGAGTGGTACCTGGATCGTTAGAGAAAGAATTGAGGACAATAGGCTTGAGGAGAGACACATGAGAGGAATTGGGGATCCGTAATGAGGCAGGGAATTTCAGCTTGTACGCCACTGGATTTATTTGGCTCAGAATCTCGAAAGGACCGATGAACTTGTATGATGGTATCTTGAGATGGGCATATTTTGAGGAAAGCCAGACTTGTCTCCTGGACAGAATAGAGGCGGATCCAGATGTCTCTTATCAGCATGCTTCTTCGTCCGCTCCGAGGACTGTAATAGCGCAGATTTGGTGTCCTCCCAAATCACCGAAAAGTCTCTGAGAGACTCCGCAGCCGGATTGTCCACAGAAGTAGAAACAGGAAGCGGAATATTGGGATGCTGACCGTACACCACAAAGAATGGAGATTTGGCTGAGGACTCTCACATGGTTGTTGTAAGAAAATTCTGCCCAAGGCAGAAGTTGCACCGAGTCACTATGAGCGTTGACAAAGTGCCGAAGGAAACTAGTGAGGATCTGATTTATACGTTCCACCTGGCCATTGGACTGAGGATGATAGGCCGAAGAGAAATCCAATGCGACATCCAGCAGCTTGCACGTGGCTCTCCAGAAGCGAGAAGTAAACTGAACTCCTCTATCCGAGACAGTATGAAGAGGTAGGCCGTGGAGACGGAAGATGTGACGGATGAAGTCTTTAGCCAACACAGGTGCAGAGGGAAGACCTGGCAGGGGAATGAAGTGAGCCATCTTGGAGAAGCATGTGAAAAGAAAAGAAAGGGCGCATGTGTAGACTCACAGGGCTATTTGCTTAATTTAAAAAGTGCCAGTACACTCACCTGTGAAGGTTGTGTACGTCTACACAACCAAGATTAAGCGTGTAGTTAATGAGGCTCCGGGTCACCTCTATTTGTAGTACCGTCCTGTCGGTGTTTGCCTCGCAACTCCGTGCTCCTCAAGTCGTCACACGATCCTGCTGGACCAGATACCACGTCACCGCAGGTCCTCAGTAGTTTAACCCGGTGGTTGGATACCGCAGGTCCTCAAACATCCAAATAGACCAGGCTGCTCCTGCCGCTTTAGCTCCGCATGGAGATATCTCACAAGTAAACAATGGTGCAGCGGTCTCAGGGAGCGCCAAAGGAATACTGGACAATTTAGTAGATGTCAACCGACTTTTATTCTTCCTCCAATACCACTGCCACAACGCGTTTCAACGTTCTAAGCCGTCTTCATCAGGTGGGGTAAGTCGGTTGACATCTACTAAATTGTCCAGTATTCCTTTGGCGCTCCCTGAGACCGCTGCACCATTGTTATCTTGGAGAAGCAGTCAGCGGCCACCAATATGACAGTACAACCGAATGATACAGGAAGATCCGTGATGAAATCCATAGTGATGTGTTGCCAGGGAGCAGAAGGCACGGGTAGAGGAAAAAGTCGACCAGTCAGAAGTTGCCTAGGTGTCTTATTACGGGCACAGGAAGAGCAAGTGGAGACAAAATCAGCAACATCCTTGCACAGTCAGCCACCAATAATGTCAGGAAATTAGCAGAGGCGTCTTCCTTTGACCGTCATGTCCAGCCAATTTGGACGAAACACCCCAGAGTAAGACCCTCCTCCTATCCGGAGCCGCCACAAAGGTCTTAACAGGAAGAAGATGACACAGGTCCAGCGGGGCAACAGTTATTATTCTGGAGGGGTCAATGATGAGTAGGGGCTCCTCCTCTTGATCGGTAGACAGGAATGAGCGAGAGAGTGCGTCAGCCTTAATATTCTTGTCTGCCAGGCGATAATGGTGATTGAAGTTGAAGCGAGCAAAGAATAGAGACCATCTGGCCTGACGAGAATTTAGTCTTTGAGCAGACTGCAAGTAGGCGAGATTCTTATGGTCCGTGTAGATGACCACTGGATGCAGAGCCCCTTCTAGTAAGAACCGCCACTCCTCCAGTGCTAATTTGAGGGTAAGCAGCTCCCGATCTCCGATGGAGTAATTGCGCTCGGAAGGAGAGAAGAGCTTAGAAAAGAAGCCACAGATCACCATTCGCCTGGACGAGGATTTCTGGGTGAGTACTGCTCTGGCCCCTGAAGAAGAGGCATGAACCTCCAAGAAGAACTGTTTGTTACAGTTAGGATGATGTAGCGCCAGAGCAGAAGAGAAAGCTTGCTTCAAGGACACAAAGGGACTTTCCGCCTCGGGAGTCCATTCCTTGGGATTAGCCCCTTTGCGGGTCAGGGCAGAGATGGGAGCAGTCTGGGAAGAGGAATGAAGAGGCGATAATAATTAGTGAATCCCAGAAACCGCTGAATAGCCTTCAGCACCTCAGGTCGGGGCCATTTTAGAACAGCGGACACTTTTTCAGGATCCATCCTAAGGCCGATCTCTGAGATTATGTATCCCTGAAATGGAAGAGAAGACTGTTCAAAGACGCATTTCTCGAACTTGGCATATAGACGATTCTTCCTTAGCCTCTGCAATACCTGTCAAACGTCTCTCTGATAAGAAGACAAAGCAGGGGGGAACACTAGGATATCGTCCAGGTACACTACCACGCGTGAGTATAGGAGATCACGGAAGATGTCGTCCGAAGGGCATCACGCGGTACTCGTAGTGGCCATCTCGAGTGTTGAATGCCGTCCTCAACTCGTCTCACTCTCTAATCCGGATCAGATTGTACGCGCCATGAAGATTGAGTTTAGTGAAGATCTTTGCGCCCTTTAGGCGGTCAAACAACTCCCAAGATGAGAGGCAAGGGATACTTATTTTTTTATTGTAATCTGATTTAGGCCCCTATAGTCGATACAAGGGTGAAGAGAGCCGTCCTTCTTGACCAAGAAGAATCCTGCTCCAGCCGGAGAGGTGGATTTCTGGATAAAACCCCTAGCAAGATTCTCTTCAATGTATTCAGACATGGCACGGGTCTCAGCTAGTGACAGAGGGTAGATTTGACCTCGAGGAGGTGAAGCATCAGGGATGAGGTCGATGGGACAGTCATACGGCCTATGAGGAGGTAGTGTCTCAGCCTCCTTTTTGTCAAAGACATCCGCATATGACCAGTAAGGTGCCGGCAAGCCAGGTAGGTTAGCTGGAATGGACGGAAGTCGAGCAGGACGGACAGGAGCCAAGCAGGTCTTATGACACTCCTGTCCCCAGCGGAGCACCTCGCCTGAGTTCCAATTCAAGACTGGCTCGTGTCGCTGTAGCCAAGGCAGTCCTAGCAGCAAAGGATGAGAGAGGCCGGACAGCACGTAGGAGATTTTCTCAGAGTGGTGCATTCCCACCTGAAGAACTACAGGCTCGATGACGAACCAGATGGACTCTGAAAGAAGCTTCCCATCCACGGAGGAAACTGCTAACGGATCCGAAAGACGTTGAGTAGGGATTTCAAACTGTTCCACAAGGGCCTGTTGGATGAGATTCCCAGCGGCACCAGAATCCAGATAGGCAGTCTCGAAGAAGTGTATCTTCCCGTAGGTTATCGATACCGACAGAGTCAGGGATGGAGAGGAAGAATTTTTGCCCAGGATGACCTCTCCAAGCGAACCTAGCCACTGAAGTTTCCCGGTCTCTCTGGACAAGAGCGGATTAGGTGTTCCGAGCTGTCACAGTAAAAACATCCTGCCCTCAGCGCGGCGGACCTCCTGGCGAGACTTGCCCATCTTAACCTGTTCTACCTGCATATCTTCAGGAGTAGATGCCAAGGTAGAGGCCTGTGGGGAGACTGACCTTTGGACGGTTGGTGCAAAGCACAGAGATCTCTCACTGATCACCTCCTT
Source organism: Phyllobates terribilis (assembly GCF_046119375.1). Classification (NCBI taxonomy): domain Eukaryota; kingdom Metazoa; phylum Chordata; class Amphibia; order Anura; family Dendrobatidae; genus Phyllobates; species Phyllobates terribilis. The sequence goes on from NW_027362771.1 coordinate 531,864,248, forward strand.
GGAATGCTCCTGGAACTGGATGTCGATCTGTGTGGCCAAAGACACCAGGTCATCCAGAGAGGAGAGTATGTCACGACCGGCTAGTTCATCCTTGAAGCTTCCGGAAAGGCCCTCCCATAAAGGTAGCTACCAGCGCCTCGTTATTCCAGGCCAGTTCAGAGACGAGGGTCCGAAACCGCACCGCGTACTGGCCCACAGTGAGACTCCCTTGGCATAGACTAAGAAGAAAGAAGGCAGGCGAGGATGTGAGGCTGGGTTCATCAAAAACCCTGCGGAAGGCCGCAAGGAAAGTCTGAAGATTCGACACCAGGGGATCCTCTCTCTCCCATAGGGGATTGAGCCACGCCTCTCCGGTGCGATGAGAAAGGATAAATGCCACTTTAACCCGTTCAGAAGCGAATTGATGAGCCAGGAGCTCGAAGTGCAGCGTGCACTGGTTAATGAAGCTCCGACATAGAGCGGGATCACCGCCAAAATGTGGTGGAGCAGATAGCTGGGGTCCTAAGCCGGGTATCACAGTTCCACTTGGTTGAGGTGCCGCCGAAGTGGATGCCGCTTGGTTAGAGGCGGACACAGTCGGGGTGGACAGCGCGTCCAAGCAGGAGTTGACAGTCCGCAGATAGGACAGGATCGTATCCTGTTGGGATCTCTGTGGGGAGACCTCTTGGCACAGGTCTGAGAACGAAGGAGCCTGGGAGCCACCGGATTCCATGGGCTGTGCAAACTGTTACGGGTCCGGGTGGTGGAACCGCGCTACTGTGATACAAGGAGGGACCAGAGAGGCGTAAACAAGTGCCTACCCGGACCGACCCTGGCTACACGGCGGCTTAATCGACTCCGTGAACCAAGGAGGGACCAGGGAGGTGGACCAGGTGCCACTCTCGGAACGTCCTCGTGTGAGAGCAGGCGACTCCCACGGGACTGATGGCTGAAGCCGACAGGCACAGCAGATGAGCATGGCTGGCAGGCAGGCTGGCGGGCACAGCTGACCGACAGGCTGGTGGGCACGGCTGACAGGCTGGCGGACAGCATTGGGGGCTGGAGAAGTGTTTAGTACACAAAACAACAACTTTGCACAGGTACCTCCATTTTGGAGGAGGTGCCTTAAATAGGGGCAGTCCTCCGTCCATTGGCCGGGGACTTTTTAGGACTGCGCGCTGCCCCTTTAAGAGGGAGGGAACACGCGCGCCTTAAGTACAGCGCCCGGGGATCTGCGCGCAGTGCGCACATTCTGGGCGGATGCGGCGGGAGAGCCGGAGGACGCCGGACCGCGGTCATGAGGGGATCGACGTCTCTGCCGGGCACGAGGCAGAGACGCCGATGCTACAACATGGTGGAGGCAGTGTGATAGCATAGGCATGCATGGCTTCCAATGGCACTGGGTCACTCGTGTTTATTGATGATGCGACTGAAGACAGAAGTAGCCGGATAAATTCTGAGGTTTACAGGGTGATACTTCCTGCTCGGATTCAACCAAATACAGCAAGGTAGATTGGATGGCTCTTCACAGTACAGATGGACAATGACCCAAAACATACGGCGAAAGTAACTCAGGAGTGTAAGGCAAAGAAGTGGAATATTCTGCCGTGGCCGAGTCACTCGCGCCAGATGTCAACCCCATCAGGCAGAAAGACCCACAAATAAGCAACAACTGAAATCAGCTGCAGTAAAGGCGGCAGTGTCTCACAAAGGAGGAAACCCAGAGATTTGGTGACGTCCATGGCTTCCAGACTTCAGGCAGCCATTGTCTGCAAAAGATTCTCTACAAAGTAATAAAAATCAACATTTTAGTTATAGTAAAGTTAATTTGCCCAATTACTTTTGAGCCCCTGGAAGGAGGAGGCTTTGTAGAAAAAGGGTTGCAATACCTAAGCGTTTCACAGAATATTTTTATTCAACCCTTTTAATTAAACGTGATAATCTGCACTTCTCAGTTGTTTCATTTTAAATCCAAAATAATGTCATGCAGAGCTGAAATCATGAAGATTCGGTCACTGTCCAAATAATTCTGGACCTAACTGTATGCTGCTCTCTCGTGACTGAGACTCTTATGCGCCGAAATATTGTTTTCTCTCTCCATGCAGAAGGTCATGGCCTGGTTTTAAGCAGTACATGAAGTAGTGTTATTCCCAAAATCAAAAGTTATCCCTTAAATGATATGATAGATAATTTATTGCTGTAACCGTCAGCGATCCTGAGAACTAGGCTTTGGATCCTATAAACCAGGCTTGCAGCACCATCTTGAGTGTTGGTGTGCATGTTCGACTTCCAATTCATTCATAGTCTATGGGGCTAACAGAAATAGCGGAGCGCTGTACTTTGCTTTCTCCGGCAGTTGCATATACAATGAATCTGAGGCTGTGCATACTCAACTCTGCTTTTTGGACGCTTTTGAAGATGGTTTTGGACCTGACCCACCTGAAAAACACATGTGCACATACCCTAAAGCTGCCCATGCACTTCAGCCAAGGGCTACATGCAGGGGTGGATTAAGAGTAGCAAGGGCCCCGGGCAGTCTAGAAGGCGCCCCCCCCCCCCCACACACACACACACACACACACACACACACACACACACACACACACACACACACACACACACACACACACACACACACACCTGATGTATCACATGTCACATGATCCCCTGTGATAGATCATGTGATAGTTCACGTGAAATTAATTTGGCACAATATTAATTATAATTTTTTTTAGGCTGTGTGCCCACTATGCATTTTTTAAGCGTTTCCGCAGCGGCAATTCCACTGCAGAAACGCTTAAAAAACGCTTGGTAGAAGGTCTGCCATGTTCCCCAATGATAATCCGCATGTGTTGTGCACATTCTGTGGAAATTTCCGCTGCGGATTATCATTGCAATCCGCAGCATTACCAATTATTTTGCGGAAGCTCGGTGTTTTTGCCGCTGTTGACTTGCATTGGAACACAAGGAATCCGCATCACTGCATCTGTACATGCGGATTCCATGCGTTTCAATGTGCGGATGGTACCTGGGTCTGGAGAAGAGGAGACTCTCTCCAGAACCTGTAAAAAAAGAATAAAATAAAAAATAAATATTATACTTACCTTCTGATGGCCCCCGGTGTCTTTATCCGATGCATCCTGGCTTGCCGGCAGCTCACGATGGTCTGAAAAGGACCAGCCGTGACGTCATTTAGTCATGTGACTGGTCACGCGACCGCTGACCTCGGCAGGCCATCAGAAGGTAATTATATATTTATTTTTTACCATTCTTTTACGGTCACACTATATAAATCCATGCTGGTTGCATGGATTTATATAGTGTGACCAAGTTGTCAAGCACTTTCCAAGTGATGCTAAAATCACTTGGAAAACGCTTGTCAACCCGCATGCGGAAATGCATGTGAAGAACGCTTCACTTCCGCTTGTCCCTGGAAGGAAACACGCATGTAAAATCAGCATGTACAATCCGCATGCGGTTTTTCTGCCAGGGAGATGCAGAAACGCTCAAAAAAAATCCGGAGCATTTCTGCATCGTGGGCACATAGCCTTACATTAATTGTATGACTCAATATTGAGCACACGTAGCCATCTATACACGGCGGGAGGCCGCACGTAGTCATCTATACACGGCGGGAGGCCGCACGTAGCCATCTATACACGGCGGGAGGCCGCACGGCGCCCCCCCCCCCCCCAGAGACAGCGGGAGGCCGCACGCAGTCACGCACACACAAACATATACAGACATATACATACACGCATAAACACAATTGAAACACAAAAATACATATAAACAGACATCACACAATGATATCCACACACACACACACACACTCTCACCATCCCCCGGCTCGGCTCCAGTCCTGCTCCTCTCCGGTGCAGCAGTGCAGGCCGGGCGCGCACTGCGTGACGTCACAGCTAGCAGACACGGCCGCGCATAGGGCCGTGTCTCCTAGCTGTGACGCGGCCGGGCCAGCACACAGGAAGTTAACAGCCGCAGTGCTGGCCCGGCCAAAGAAGAAGTAGCGGCCATGTGCCGCTGCTGGGGGAGCGGTCCGGGGCCCCCCCGCCACTGTCTGCCGGTATGTGCCGCGGCGCCGCACATATAATGAGGGCAATCTGGCCATAGACGCCCCGGGCCCCCTGGAGGCCGGTAGCCCAGATTGCCCTCATTATAATCCGCCTATGGCTACATGCCCACATTGATCTTGCGACGTCAAGTCTCAGAGAAGCTACGCAACCAAAATATGTGCAATTTTTCTGTGTTTTGCTGCAAACAAGGTGTTTAAAAAAAAAAATCAGCTCATTATGGATTTCTAGCAGCGCTCCTTTTGATATTAATGTTACTCGATCAAAGTCACTGTGCAGTCACAGCCTAAGATAGAATAAAAAAAAACCTGTCAGCTAACTCCCACACACAGACATGCTGAGCTTTCAAAAGTGAGGAAAAGAGAAGCTGCTGCCAGACTCTGATTTCATAAAGAGGTTTTCTTTTTTGAATTCACACATGCAAGATCCAAACAGTGAAGGAAAAACTCATTAACTCCTTAACTGCCTATACACCCCTTTTACGACAGTCATTAACTGGTCCAATTCCGCACCGCCGCCTTTTTACGACACTTAGGAATAAGTAAAAATAATTTTTCCTTCACATGTAAAGGTTTGTGATTTTGTAATGGATAGAAAATCTACAATCATACAAGATATGCCTCACATGTCACAGTGCACAGTTATTTGCAGTCAGAAATATATCCACATACATACTGTGTGTCTCAACTCAATAGGTCATGGTGCATCAAATCATTGATAAGTGCAAATGTGCTTTATGCAAACAACTTAGTACTAACAATTTATGTGCACACTCCCTAAAACATCCCTGTATACTCAGCTTGGTCTGCAGGGAGAAATAAAAAAATCTGATCATACATCCTAAACCAACGTGTTTCCCCTCATTTGGTCTTGGAGGTTCATCAGGGGAAGAAAAGTAGGAACATTTAAGCCCGATATCTGGTGTGGCCCTGATGAAGAGCTGGGCAGCAGGACCTCTTTCTATTTCTTTAAAGCGCCACTCCAGGTTTTTTATTTTTATTTCAGCACTGGAGTGGTGCTAATAACGTAAGATCCCTGCACCTAATGTTCTACTCCCCACCAACCATCTTCAGCTCTTCCCAGCACCTGGTGCCATCTTGTGACCACAACTACTGAGTGGCAGGAAGCAAAAAGCCAAGTTGACTTTTTATGTTTTCTGGACAGCTTATTTTTTCCTTTTTTTATGGACAAGGCAAAAAAGTGCCCTATTTTTAATGACTATCCTGGAATTTCTGGATGGTTGTCAACCCAGGCCAGAAGTCAGCGGTAACGGTCACAAGCTCTCAATGTAAGTCTACTAAAGCCAGAACAAGACTCTCATGTAATTACATTGAAAAGTGACCTCTGGCTTACTCCAAAAACTGCTGGAGACTGACCGGAGCAGTACGGATAAAAAATGAAGATGGCGTCTGCTAAGTATAAGTCTAGGTGCAGGGAATGTACATTAGTAGCACCACTCCAGTACTGAAATAAAAAATGCTGGAGTGGTGCTTTAAAAGGGTGGGGCACTACTTGGACAATCCCTTCTCATTCCTCATGTTTGGCCCCAACAGAATAAAAACATCTACTGTATACTCGCCTCCGGTGCCGGCGCCATTCCAGCGGTGTCGGCACTCACGTGAAGTTATGTCACGTAGCCCTGTGCCCAATCAGCGCCGGCTTCACTGTCGCCACCTTCGGACGTATTGAACATCAACAGGGAGTCAGGGCTGTGGCTGCTCTCTGACTTTCTCTTGATGTTCGATTTGTCCGAAGGCTGAGGATGAAGCTGGCACTGATTGGGCGCAGGGCTTACGTGACATAAGTTCATGTGAGTCCCGGGAACGCGAGTGCTGACACTGCTGGAATGGCGTCAGCACCGGAGGTGAGCATAGGTGATTTTATTTTAACGGGGCCAAACATGAGTAATGAGAATGAGTTGTCCAAGTAGTAGACAACCTCATTAACAAATTGGGCTTTGGGTTCCTGCATTTCTAACTTTGATGAACCCCGAAGACCAAATGAGGGGAAACGCGGTCTATTGTTTAGTCGATTCACACATTGCAGAAAATGAATATAAAGGGGTGTAGCTGTAGGGGTACAGAGGTAGCAGCTGGCCCCTGTAGTCTGAAGGGGGCCCCGTCTGCTGTATAAGAAGATACCAGCATTATGAATTCAACATGGTACGTTTGGTCCCAGTTACAGGTTACACCTCCAAATCTAAAGAACTTGTGTATGGGATTCTTCTCACATCGGCCATGTTCACACGCTGTAGGTTACGTCATATGAGCGAAGGCTAAAACGGCTCAAATAGTGTCATCCGGAAGGAGTTCTAACTACTAAAGTGTGTACAGAACGTGAATAAAACTGTGGAGGAGGCGAAGTCACAGGATGCTGTTACTATAGGGACGGGCCTACTGGGAGTGTAGAGGCCTGATTACTGCTATTACTATCGCCTGTGAAATATGCAACTATCTTGTTTACATCGTCATGTTCTGGAAAATTAAATATAGCAGTGACGCTGATACAGCACTGTGAAAAAATATTAGGCAGGTGTGGTAAAAAATACGGCAAAGTAAGAATTCTTTCAAAAATAGAAGCGTTCATGGTCTTTCTTATCAATTAACAAAATCCAAAGTGAACAAAAGAGAAGCCTATATTTGGTGTGACCACTCTTTGCATTCAAAACAGAATTAGTTCGATTTTTCTAGGTACACTGGCACAAGTCAAGGATTTTGTAGGATTATAGTCATTATCCAATTATACCAAACAGGTGATAATGATCATCACTTTCACATGGAGGTTGAAGCACAATCATTAATTGAAACAGAAACAGCGGAGTAGGAGGCTTAAAGCTGGGTAACAAACTGACAAACTCTGCTACAAAAGGTGAGGTTGTGGAAGATGGTTTCATGTCAGGTCATACACAATTGCAAGACTGAGCACAGCAACAAGACACAAGGTAGTTATACTGCATCAGTAAGGTCTCTCCCAGGTAAAGATGTCAAAACCAACTGGGGTTTCATCATGTGCTGTTCTATCTCTTCCGAAGAAACACCAAGAAATGTGCAACGTTGAGGAGAGTAGACACAGTGGTTGGCCAGGAGATGACACATCATGCTTACTTCCTTTCGAAATCAGAAAATGTCTAGCAGTGCCATCAGCTCAGAAATGGTAGCAACCAGTGGCACCAACCTACACCCATCTATTGTGTGGGAGACGTCAGTTCAGAAGTGATCTTCATGGAAAAATGAAGGCCAATAAGCAATTATAGCTTCAACATGGAAACAAAGCCAAGTGACTTAAATATGCATGAAAACATGGGAACTGGGGTGCAGAAAAATGGCATCAGCCCAGGTGAACTGGACTGAAGAGTCAAAATGTGAAATATTTGGCAGTAACAGAACGCAGTTTGATGGAGAGCGGTACAATAATGAGTGTGTGCAGGAACAGTAAAGCATGGTGGAGGGTTCTGGCAAGTGCCGGGCTGCATCACAGTGGAGCTGGGGATTTGGTCAGGATTAACGGTGTCCTATATGCTGAAAAATTCAGGCAGATATTTATCCGTCATGTAATACCATCAGGGAGGGGTCTCATTGGCTTCAAATTTACTCTGCAGCAGGACAATGACCCGATACATACAGCCAATGTCATTAAGAACTATCTTCAGAGTAAAGAAGAACAAGCAGCCCAGGAAGTGATGATATGGCCCCCACAGGGCCCTGATCTCAACATCATTGAGCCTGGGATTATGTGAAGAGACAGGAGGACTTGCATAAGCGACATCCACAGAAGATCTGTGGTTAATTCTTCAAGATCCTGGATTCTTGAAAAACTGTGCACAAATACAAGTGTATCTAGAAGATGGACGCTGTTTTGAAGGTAAAGGACGGTCACCAAATATTGATGTGATATCAATTACTCTTTGGTTCATTCACTTTATATGGATAAAATTAAACTATTAAAAAGAGGTTGTCCACTACTTTGTCATTGATGACCTATCTTTAGACTATGTTCACACATGTGTTTTTCAGCGTTGCTTGCTGCAGATTTTTATGCAAATTTTCAGCTGTGCTTTGCAGTACCAGCAAAGTCTATGAGAAACCAGAATTCTCTGTTCACACATCTTGTTTTTTTTTTTTGTTGCGTATTTTGTGCCTTGGTTGGGTTTTTGGAAAATAGAGCATGTCACTTCTTTCAGCGTTTTTTCACCCATAGGAAGTAATGGGTGGTGAAAAAAAATAGAATGGGGTTCTTTTTTTTCACAGAACTTTAGGTACATGCATAAATAGAGACAGAAGGACAGTGAAAAAAAAACACTGAAAAATGCATCAAAAAAACACAAAAACTGCAAGAAAAATACGTAACAAAATGCCCCTGAAGATGAAGTTTTGCTGCAGATTTGTGACGTAAAAAAACACATGTGTGAACATAGGCTTAGGATAGGTCATCAATTGTTTGGGGTCTGACATCCAGCACCGCTGCCGATCAGCTGTTCTCGGTGGCCGGAAATACTCACTTACGGAGCTGCTTCATCTTCTGATAGTGGCCGTGGCTGGGTTTGCACATCCGCCTTCTATTAAAATCAATGGTAAACTGATCCATCCCCTGATAAAGGACGCACCGAAACATGTGTCGGGGTGAGCGCCACACTCTCTGCAGGGCCTTTTCTGACCCAGATAGGAACAATGTCCCTAATCCTGCATATTTATGCATCATCTACTGGGATTGGTGATGGGCTGTGTAATACCATATAGAGCATGTATAATATATTCTGAATACCTCTGAGTATTCACTATAGGCCTAGGGCTGTGTGCAATCACTTACAGGTGCATCTCACTAAATTAGAATATCATCAAAAAGTTAATTTATTTCAGTTCTTCAGTACAAAAAGTGAAACTCATATATTTTATAGAGTCATTACACACAAAGTGATCTATTTCAAGTGTTTATTTCTGTTAATGTTGATGATTATGGCTTACAGCCAATGAAAACACGAAAGTCATTATCTCAGTAAATTAAAATAATTAACAAAAAACACCTGCAAAGGCTTCCTAAGTGTTTAAAAAAGTCCTTAGTCTGTTTCAGTAGGCTCCACAATAATGGGGAAGACTGCTGACTTGACAGCTGTCCAGAAGGCAGTCATTGACACACTCCACAAGGTCCCTGAGTTCCAATTTTCATTTGGAAATCAAGGCCCCAGAGTCTGGAGGAAGAGTGGAGAGGCCACAATCCAAGCTGCTTGAGGTCTAGTGTGAAGTTTCCACAATCAGTGATGGTTTGGGGAGCCATGTCATCTGCTGGTGTAGCTCCACTGTGTTTTACCAAGACCAAAGTTAGCGCAGCCGTCTACCAGGAAATTTTTGAGCACTTCATGCTTCCCTCTGCCGACAAGCTTTTTTGAGATGGAAATGTCACTCTCCAGCAGGACTTGGCCCCTGTCCACACTGCCAAAAGTACCAATACCTGGTTTACAAACAACAGTATCACTGTGCTTGATTGGCAGCAAACTCACCTGACCTTAACCCCATAGATAATCTATTATAGAGAATCTATTATAGAGAATCTATGGGGTATTGACAAGAGGAAGATGAGAGACACCAGACCCAACAATGCAGACGAGCTGAAGGCTGCTATCAAAGCAACCTGGGCTTCCATAACACCTCAGCAGTGCCACAGGCTGATCCCTCCATGCCACATTGCCGCATTGATGCAGTAATTGATGCACAAGGAGCCGCGACCAAGTACTGAGTGCATTTACTGAACATACATTTCAGTAGGATAACATTTCAGATTTTAAAAACATTTTTCAAGCTGTTGTTATAAAGTATTCTAATTTACTGAGATAATGACTCTTGTGTTTTCATTGGCTGTAAGCCATAATCATCAACATTAACAGAAATAAACACTTGAAATAGATCAGTCTGTTTGTAATGACTCTATATATGAGTTTCACTTCTTGTATTGAAGAACTGAAATAAATTAACTTTTTGATTCTAATTTAGTGAGATGCACCTGTATATTATGCTACTGACTTCCATTATATAGGTGGCATGTACCTGAATAATTATCATTTTCCGTATATGCCCCCTGTGCCAAACACATATATATTTTACCTATGTTATGCCATTGACTTCTACAACCTTTGGGCCAAACACGTCTATTATACCTAATTGAGGCATCACCTACACTTTCGGTCTCCTTTGACCAGATATATTGATTGGGGATATTATTGGAATCCTAACATTTTCTCCAATTCACTTTTTTCCCTGGTGTCCGTCTTGCAGCTATACCTATTTTTATCCAAACCCTTTTGGGTTGTGTGTTTTGTATTTTTATCGTGTGCGCTCTTGTTTCTTTGCCGCCATGTACCCACTTGTCAGAACAATAGAGGTGTTTTATTATTAACCATCTATGTTCAGACCACTTAATCAGACTAATTCCCACCAGCAGCCACTGCGGCTGACACTGGGGACAGCTGATCAGCAGGAGGCCGGGTGTGGGACCCCCATTGATCAGACATTGATGACCTCTCCTAAGGATGGACCGTCAGTGATAAAGTAGTGGACAACCTCTTCCATTTTTAAAGCATTCTTACTTTGCTATAGTTTTTGGTAGGTGTGGAAAAAAATGCTATAATAATCTATTTCCTATCTATCTAATGTAATGTAATCTGTCAGTGCCGCGCCTACAAAATCAGACTCTAGAAGCATTTGCACAGGCTGTGGAACGGATATATTTCTGCAGCTACATCCTAATTACAGTTCATTTCACAGAAATGTCTTCAATGTATCAGACATATTGCCGTAGATGACTCTGATTATATGTAATAATAAAATAGTCTCCAACAAAATGGCCGCCGCCGTGTCCTTCAGCTGCGAGAGTGAAGACAAGACTAGAACAAGTAACCGTTGAGGTATAATACGGCTGGGAAGCGAAGGCTTCTGGGAGTTGTGGTTCATGTGCGACTCTTTAGCGTGAAGGAATATCCTTGCTAAAATACATTTCCCAGGATGCAGTGTGAGCATTGGTTGCCAAGACTCGGGAAAGTTGATGATGGCCGCAGAGATTGGAGGGAGCTCTGAGGGGTAAGGGCTGGTGGATGTAGCTGGAGAGCGGCCGTATCCTCCTGCAGTGCACTGATGATGTGAAGCCTTCCTGGGTCAGGGCTCTGTGTATGTGCGCGGTGCAGGGCTGAGCCGCTGTGCTGCACTGATTGCCTCCATATGTGGAGCGCAACTGGGGACTGACTCCACTGTCTGCTGTGCTGGCAGGGACTGCACGTCTGTGTCACTGTGCAGAGCAGGGGCAGAATGCAGATCGCCAGCTCACTAATTGGGCACTAATTACATATTGACCACTGACTAGTGAGCCTGGAAGATGAGAGCACAAGAACAGCGCCACCTATGGGCTAGAAGTATCTGTGGATGTAGCTCTATGTATCATACATGTATCCATCTATACATCTATCTGTATGGATCTATCCCATATTTATCCTATCTATCGATCATCTATTATATCTATTGATTTATTCTAGCTAGCTATAACCACAATGTTATGTGTATAGAGGAAATCATCCAGCCCTTTTCTGACAGCTGTTATAGTGTCGGCCATCACTACCCCTTGTGGTCAGTATTCCACAGTCCGACTGCTCTGACTGTAAAGAACCCTTTCCTGTTTAGGTGCCGGAATCACCTTTCTTCCACCCGTAATGAGTGCCCCCTGGTCCTTAGTATGGTCTTTGGAAGGAATAAGTCCTTTGTACTGACCACACATATATTTATACATATAAATGAGATCTCCTCTGAGGCGTCGTTTTTCTAAGCTAAACAAGCCCAACTTTTCCAACCTCTCATCATATGAGAGGCCTCCATCCCTTGTAATAATCTAGTTGCTGCCTTTGAGCTGACTCTAACTTCTGAATATCCTTTTTAAAATGTGGCGCCCAAAACTGGATCCCATATTCTAGATGTGGCCTCACCAGTGATTAATAAAGGTGTAACAGTACATTGGGATCGCGGGATTTTATTTCTCTTTTTATACATCCTAAAATCTTATTTGCTGTTGCGGCTGCTGCCTGACATTGAGTACTGCTGCTCAGCTTACTTGTAACCAGAATGCAGCAATAGGATTACTCCTTCCTAGGTACATTACTCTACATTTATCTACATTAAACCTCATCTGCCAAGTGTTTGCCCATTCAGTCATCTTATCCAGATCGTTCTGCAATATCGTAATGTCATGATCAGATTTTAATATCCTACAGTTTGGTGTCGTCAGCAAAGACTGACCCTTTACTCTCAATCCCATCCCCAAGGTCATTAATAAAGAGGTTAAAAAGAATCGGTCCTAGCACTGATCCCTGCGGTCCCCATTGCTGATCCCATTTAGAGAACGTACCATTTATGACGACTTTTTGTTTCCTATCATTTAACCAATTCCTTACCCATCTGCATATAGTTCCCCCAAGTCCTTGCTTCTGTAGCTTCAGTATAAGGCTGTCGTGTGGTACAGTAAAAAAAATACATCATCTTACTTAAACCACAGGTAGAATGGCATTAAGAAAACAAACAAACCTGAATTCCTGTTTTTTTTTTTGTTCATTCTGCCTCCCAAAAATCCGAATAGAAAGTGATCAAGAAATATTATGTGCCCGAAAATTGTACCAGTATAACCTTCAACTTATCCTGCACTACAATGAAATATTTGCAATTTTCACTCTGCAATGTCCAATGCGTACTTGTTTCTGGAAAATCAAAATCATCACAATACCCGTGGATCAATTCCCAGAGGGGTGTAAATTCCAGTAAAGGGTCACTTCAAAGGGGGTTCTGCTGTTCTGGCACTTGAGGACCCTGCAATTGGAGTCTGCAAACTATTCTAGCAAAATCTGCTCCCCAGAAGTCAAATAGCGCTCCTTCCCTCCCTAGTTCTGGTGAGTAGCAGAACTGTAGTATTAATACAACTATAAAGCTCACCACAAGTTCTGCTGTAACACATTCAGTTATTACTGGTTTGTTTTGGACTGTACATTGCTATCATTATATTTACACACAGACATAACTGGGCATTTTAACAAGCACAAGGCTTAGGACAGCGTGAGACAAGAGGCCTGATTAGGAGACCTACTCTGAAAGCACTGGGCTAGTGATTTTTAAGATTTGTAACAGCAGCTTGTCAGGAGCTGAGAGGTAGGAGGGAGGTGAGCTTGGAACTGCTGAATAGAAATCAGTGGGCTAGAAAGAAGTGGTTGGGATATTAGACATTAACCCCTCTTCTGAAATGCAACTACTGCACACGCCAAGGTCTGGGTAGGCACTAGTGGCCGATTTTCACGGAAACCAGCTGTACACTATGTAAGATAAAAGCTATCATTGCAGGAGAGTGACAGCAGGTATAAAAAGCAAATCTATTACAAACTTATTTTCATGCTGTTTAATTAAAGCACTTTCAATAACTTGAGAATACCACCCCCATTCCTGCTGCGTTGCATATGCTAATAAAGTGCGACTAGTCTGGCAAGGTGTGTCTTTCCTCGGACTAGTCCTGCCTTGGATGGTCTAATCAAGCCACCCTGCATGTCATTGACAGCCTGCATAATGGTCATACCCTAACGAGTATTACATGTAAGCTGTCAATAACACCCAGGAAGGCGCCTTTAGAAGGTCCGAGGCAGGACAAGTTTGGGGGAAGAAACGCCCTGCTGGACTTGTTCTGCAAGTGCATCCTTCAAAGATCGCAGCATAAGTAGCTTAATTAAAAGACCTATTAAGATTACATTTTTGAGTAGTGGTTTGGGGCAGTCTGGGGACATGACAGGTTCTTTTTAAAAGTGTTGTCTGTCAAGTAAAAATTTTACAAAATTTGTTTTAAAAAAGTATAAGAAATAATACTTGCCAATCCTCTGGTGTATTCATTCTGATGCTACCCGGTTCCCCGCCAGTCTCTACTTACTGCCGCAGTGAGGGATGTGTGCCAGCCAATCACTGGGTTATGAAGTGGAGACTGGCGGGGGACCAAACAGTGTTGGAACAGGGGTAACCGGCAATGGTGGGGTGAGTAATGGGGCATCTTCACTAATAATGCCATCATTATATTAGTATGGGGATTTTAGTGTAGCATGCACTCGATCAGAAGGATAAGTATATTATCGGTGTATTAGATCTATGCACAGTTCCTTATCTCAGGACCTCTTGTGATTGTACATAGAGTATACACTGTTTTCATATCTCCCACCCAGGCATCTTCCATCCATTGCCCAGTGTGGTCCATAATGGTTCCCATGGCATTAGGATGGAGCGTGAAACCTGCACAACTGTAACAAGAATAGCCCTTTATTTGCACTGACAACTTTGATGCCACATCAGGATGAAGTATGGAGAATGAGGTAGGGGGTGACACGTTACTCAACTCCAAAAATAATAGAATTGTTGCTGCGTTGTGTGACATTTAGGGTAATGCTTTATTGTAGCTAAGGCTTTGATGAGGCCTCAATATTTCATGCAGCCATATGCGAGATTTATAGCTAATTTTTTCTTCTATGAGGGAATATGGGAATTTTCACTTATATAAGCTTCCATTGTGTTTGAAAGTGGGTCTATCATCGGATTTCACAATAACAACTGGATGCATAATAAAATAGTTTTATTAGACCTGATGAAACCGGTGTATTTACTTTGAGCATTCATGTCAGAATGGCTGTTTATTCCTTTTATGAAAGTTTAAAATCCATTTCGTCCCACCTAGCCTGACTGACTGCTCCTCAGTGTCCCTCCTCCATGCTGCTGCTGAGATTTCATACTGCTCAGTACAAGCTGCAGCTGTCAGTCAGGCTGGGTGGATGGTCAGAGACCGAATACACTTGGACACATGAGCTCGCACGCTCTATAGGTGGACTTATAAAATGCTCATGTGATTACCAGGATTATACAGGATTTCTGATATGGAATGTTAAAGTAAGTACACCAGCCTCATCATGTTTACGAGACCTATTTAATAATGTATGCTGATTGTATTGTGAATCTTGTGACCAATCCCCTACATATAATTTTTTTTTTCTGTCCTCTTTTCAGGTAATGAACGGTTGGGCCGTGGGTCCTGATGTTCACCAATCCCACAACAACTTCCTGCCAGTCATCAAATCAATGCCAGTAAGTGTGACGGCCACATAAGTCAACAAGACTCTGCCATACAGACTTCTCTTTACAATGTGACCTCTAATGTTTTCACCCACACACACAGACCTGTGGTTGTTGGCCACTGCCTCTGTATGTGACTCAGAGTTAACCATTTCCTGTATAGTAGGGTTCATAGCTTGTTCATCATATTATTCTATTCCATATGATACCACGTTCTAGTGTGCACCATGTGCCCCAAATTCACAATTTGTGGTAGAGTTCCTCCAGTGCCAAAGTATCAGCAAATCTAAACCCAAAGCCACAAAGCTTCTGCCACAGTGCCGCTCGTACCCGTGGCAGCCGCAATGGTACTGTTATGGCTCACCAGTTGTGGTGGATTCTCTTAGCCATAGGCCCAGATGAGTTCCACAGACTGGAGATGTTGGCGTAGCAAGGTACGACAGGTTTGGTCAAGCCAGATGACACTTGGAACAACAGAGCTGGAATGCAGATTAGTTCCAGAAATGGCATGGAACAGTGGAGCTGGATGTATGCTGGGTGGCACATGGAACAGTGGAGCCGGATGTATGCTGGGCGGCACATGGAACAGTGGAGCCGGATGTATGCTGGCCCGGCACATGGAACAATGGAGCCGGATGTATGCTGGGCGGCACATGGATCAGTGGAGCCGGATGTATGCTGGCCGGCACATGGATCAGTGGAGCCGGATGTATACTGGGCGGCACATGGAACAGTGGAGCCGGATGTATGCTGGGCGGCACATGGATCAGTGGAGCCGGATGTATGCTGGCCGGCACATGGATCAGTGGAGCCGGATGTATGCTGGGCGGCACATGGATCAGTGGAGCCGGGTGTATGCTGGCCCGGCACATGGAACAATGGAGCCGGATGTATGCTGGGCGGCACATGGAACAGTGGAGCCGGATGTATGCTGGCCGGCACATGGATCAGTGGAGCCGGATGTATACTGGGCGGCACATGGAACAGTGGAGCCAGGTGTATGCTGGCCCGGCACATGGAACAGTGGAGCCGGGTGTATGCTGGCCCGGCACATGGAACAGTGGAGCCGGGTGTATGCTGGCCCGGCACATGGAACAGTGGAGCCGGGTGTATGCTGGCCCGGCACATGGAACAGTGGAGCCGGGTGTATGCTGGCCCGGCACATGGAACAGTGGAGCCGGGTGTATGCTGGCCCGGCACATGGAACAGTGGAGCCGGGTGTATGCTGGCCCGGCACATGGAACAGTGGGGCCGGGTGTATGCTGGCCCGGCACATGGAACAGTGGGGCCGGGTGTATGCTGGCCCGGCACATGGAACAGTGGGGCCGGGTGTATGCTGGCCCGGCACATGGAACAGTGGGGCCGGGTGTATGCTGGCCCGGCACATGGAACAGTGGGGCCGGGTGTATGCTGGCCCGACACATGGAACAGTGGGGCCGGGTGTATGCTGGCCCGGCACATGGAACAGTGGGGCCGGGTGTATGCTGGCCCGGCACATGGAACAGTGGAGCCGGGTGTATGCTGGCCCGGCACATGGAACAGTGGAGCCGGGTGTATGCTGGCCCGGCACATGGAACAGTGGGGCCGGGTGTATGCTGGCCCGGCACATGGAACAGTGGGGCCGGGTGTATGCTGGCCCGGCACATGGAACAGTGGGGCCGGGTGTATGCTGGCCCGGCACATGGAACAGTGGGGCCGGGTGTATGCTGGCCCGGCACATGGAACAGTGGGGTCGCGGGTGTATGCTGGCCCGGCACATGGAACAGTGGGGCCGGGTGTATGCTGGCCCGGCACATGGAACAGTGGGGCCGGGTGTATGCTGGCCCGGCACATGGAACAGTGGAGCTGGGTGTATGCTGGACGTCACCTGAGGCATGGAACGTAAAATTTTGTATCCCAGACGGCACCTTGGTCGTGGAATGACAGAGCAAAGTAAACTTGAAGACACTTTGAACCCGCAGAGCCGAGTATGCGGACCAGCATCTTGGAATAGCAGAGCCAAATATACGAACATGCAAGTTGAGTTTGCCAGGAGACCCATTAGAATACATGTAGCCGAGCTCAGCTGTTTAGCTAGTGGCAAATGAGTTCAAGCGTGTGCTAACCAGTGTACGCCGAGCTAGCTGAATACTCAAGTGGCCTAAAAATGCTTAGGGGAGTGATATCACAGGTGTGACCCAGGTTACAATGGTAACCCGACATACAGGAGAGGCAAGGGAGCCTGGTGCTGGAGAGAGAGGAAGCAAAGGCTGGCGATGGAGCTGGGACAGGTGAGTAATAACAACGTATAATGACCACAGTGCCCAGAGTGATAATCAGAGCATACCTTGAGGAATGGTGTTAATGAAGCAGGAATTGCGAGCCGGACATCAGTGAGCGGCACCAGCGCAGCCCATCCTCCCGAAGTCTCATCATGCCTCCCATAGTATAGAGATATTGCACTTCTGCGTTGCTGATTCTGCCCAAGCAGACAGTATTATAGGCAGTAACAGTACAGCATCCATTACTCGGGTGCTGAAAAGTTGCATCCACTATAGGTGACTATTTTGGGTGACAGTGGAAGTAGTTACGCCACTTATACCATATGAGAGTGAATGATGGATCGGTCCTAGTCTGGTCACTTCCTTCCTTTTCCCAGACCAGTTGCTGGACTCGATAACAGCCATTAATATTCCAGGTATAGGCTTTCCACTGGGGCCCCGGGGCCCTAAACCACATCTGAGCTTTTTATTATAAGTAGGGGCCTATATGTTTTATTACAATCTGACATCTAATACGCCATTTTCCATCTTTCAGATTTCTGCTGTGAAACAGAACAGTGTCTTACAGACCCTGGTGGGCAAGAGCGAGGAACCTGAGAAGGAGCCGGGTACGTAGCTTCGTCCTAGTCACCAACCCATCTTTTCGGTGTTCATTTATTTAATATTGGCGGAAAGTATAATTACATGTGTCCGTTCCGATCTGCATCCTCCTTGTATCGTGTTATATGAATTTATAGGGCAGCGTGTCCCATCCGACGGGTGACCTCCTCATGGCTTCTCCTCCTTTACCACTTTCTTCAGGGCATCCCTTTAATGTGCACTTGGGACCAAGAGTAAACATGATTCTCAGGAGGAAAACTGCTAAGTCCCTTGTAATGCAGGAAGAAGAGTCAACATGACCACATCTTGGCTTTAGGAGCAGCTCATTGGCTTGGTTGCCATGATCTAAGTCCCTTGGAGCCCTCTCCTTTATTGCTTCCCACATTATTATTTTTCATGTATTTATTTATTTTTTTTGCAGAAAGTGAAGATTTGCTCAGAGCGGAGCAGGAATGGGACGCCTTGGAAAACATACAGACAGGTCAGGGCCCAATCATGTGAATTAATGATGTCTGTGCTTTGGAAAGACCTGGTTTTAGGTGTGATCCAGAATGTATGTACTGGGGCGATATGGATCTGCTTATGATCCGTGATGGAAGGAGCGTGCGTTCTGCAATAGGTAACCCTATACTGACCATATTAGCCCAGATAGCTATTCTGTGTACATGTATAAGTACCAGGTAGGATGGAAGTGCTTAGTACATTGCTGATAATGACCATCCTGCACAATGATTGTCATAATCAGACCGGATGGAAATGTGGTCAATGGGCACGGAGGGGAAAATAGGCAAAAATAACATCAGAAGCAACACTTGCCCTCAGCAATGACGAGTCATATATACTCATGACAATCACTAATGTCGGCAGTATATGGCACAAGATCACTGAGGTCAGTGATCAGCTGCAGTGGTCATGTGCGGATTGCGGCGGCAGATCATCCCTGTGACATCCTCTTTTGTGAATAGTGGATCCTGTATATAGAGGTGTTGCCGATGATGATGATGATGAGACTGCTGATAAATGATCTTTACAGAACAGGAGGTGTCGGCCGATTATAAGGCTCAGTAGTTAGAGAAAACTGTAGGAGTTTAGCATATTTTAATATTGATAAAGACATGGAAAAGAAATAAATATAATATATATATTTCTCATTTTAAGTGTAAAGACTAATTGCATTTTTGGTTTCTTTCTTAGAGTTGTACTGCAAAAAATCAGGTATGTACAAACGTTTTATGAGCTGTTGATTTCAAAGCCCCACTGATCATATAAAGGCTATATCCCCAGTTTTGACTTGTGCTTGTTATTGGGCCAGTCTGCACTGCTAGCTGATACCCGAATCATTAACTTTCTAAATTGGGACAATGTTTTATCTCCTATCCGCAGGATCAGTGATACCATGCGGCTCACTGAGGGTCCGACTGATGCCATGAATGGAGCTCTTCATGGCCCTGTCTGAATGGAGCAAGTCTCCACTCTATTCATTGTCTATGGGACTGCCAGACATAACCGAGCCTGTGCTCCGCTATCTCCAGCGACCAAATATTCAATGAATGGAGAAATATGTGATTACATATAATGAACGGACAACCCATTTAAAGGAGTTTTCTGGGCAAAAAAAATATGACTGCCCCTGTAATAAATCCCCAAACACGCCTGTAACCTTTATCTTAGTTTTTTTTTTATCTCCCCTTCAGCCCCCGGCAGCCATTTTTTCTGTTAGTTTTTTTTTTTTTTTTCATTTTTTACATCCTGAACTTCCGGCTAGTTCTCCCTCTGTGACTTCAGACTACATTTCCCAAGAGGCAGAGCCTCTCACTTCCTTTCACTCAATCTACAAAGCTCCATCCTGAGACTCCTATATAGTCTCAAGATGGCTAAATCGCTGCATACACAGTTTCTTCCTCCTAACACTTCTAAGTTACACTGTCCTTAGACTCTCCTGTAGTCAATAATGTTCCAGGTGCTGACATTGGCACCACAAAGGCTCAATGTTCTGCAGGGTAGAAAGGAGTCATATAATTCAGTCAATTATTATAATGTTATATATGCAAATTGCCTCTTCAGAGAGGAAGAGAACTTGAATTCTATAGTGCCACCTGTCGGAAGCATCAATCCTACAAGTCACGATCGACCCGTTAACTAGTCTTGCAATATGACTTAGGATAAAAGTCAACTCAGAATCTAAATTTGCAGACACGATGTTTCAGGGTATTTGCTCTCGTCAGTGCAAAGTATGAGATCTGATTTGGCTAAGTGAGAGGCTAAGACTGAGATCTAAGGAGTAAGGTTTCTCCTTGTGGAGAGTGACATACCGGCTCTGGATGGCTTATTCGCCATGCAATGCTGCTCTGGGAAATAAATATAAAACTCTGGAGCACCCTACACTATCTCCTCTGGCTAAAGTCTCAATTTGGCAACATTAATTGTTGTGTGTTGAGCCTGCAATGTCTGTGTCCTCTCCCTCCCTGTGCACATCCCCAGTCACTGTAAACTTGCACAGCTGCTGGCTGAGCTGTTCAAAGAACAGACAGAAATTCTCTCTACTCTGTGCTTTGAATGGACTGTAATAGGAAGTAAAGAGTTGGAGGTCACATTACCACATGTAACAGCTCGAGAACAAAGCAGAATTTTAACAGCAAGTAAATTATGAAGTATCTTTATTTCTAATAGGATTTACGATGCTGTAGTAATCTGTGTCTGGAAACCCCTTTAAATTTACATCTATAGCCAGATATAGTTTATAAAGATAAGTATCCCAAGTGGGTGATACGATCGTTCTGTGGCATAGAATATCATGTTATCAGCAGCACATCTGCTTACACTGGGCGAGGTGCTGTCGAGAACGATGATTTTTAAGTCATTTTAAAGATCATTGCATTCGACGAAGAAATATTTTGCTTGTCCACTGGATAATTGCCGACCTGTATAGATGAGCTGATAGTCGAGAACAAGCGTTCCTACAAATGCTCATTCCCTGATTATTGACTCAAATGGACCATATCTTTCAAGTACCAGCTAGGAAAGGTGGGTAATGTCCGTCCTTTCAACGAGACTTGCAACATGACTAAGGATAAATGCCAAGGCAGAAACTCATTTATAGACCTATGTTTCAGGGTGTTTGCACCTCATCAGTTTAGAGCAGAGTCTGGCTGCCTGAGTGTGACGCAATAAAAGGGGGAAAATACTGGATCTAATTAAAGAGACCAGCTGAATAAGGAGTTTTATAAGCCCCTATTTTATAGTCTTTATAGGATAGTCTTTAGAGGTCTTTTTAGAGGATAGTAGGATAATAGAAATCTTTAGAGGATAGTCTTTAGAGCAGAGGTCTCAAACACGCGGCCCGCAGGCTGCATGCGGCCCCTGAGGCTGCTTTATGTGGCCCGCAGGCACAGACCCCTTGACGATCCCGACCTGGTCCAGGAGGAGCCGCCGAGAGCAGCGCTGCATTGCCGCACATAGACCGGCTCTCTGCACCGCATTTCCAATGCCAGCCGCCGGCCAATCAGAGGCCAGCAGCTGATATCTGCGTTCCAGCGCAGCGGTGTATGACGTCACTGCCATGCGCAGATATCAGCTGCTGGCCTCTGATTGGTCCGTTCCTGGCATTGGAAATGCTGTGCAGAGAGCCGGTCTATGTGTGGCAATGCAGCGCTGCTCTCGGCGGCTCCTCCTGGACCAGGTCGGGATCGTCAAGGGGTTTGACTCTGTGGTGCCTGCGGGCCGCATGTGCAGAAAGGACGCCGAGAGAACGGAGGACAGGTGAGAATAATCTTTTTTTTTTCCTTTTTTATGTACATGAAGAACAGCACAGGGGACAATTCTATAAGATGGGGACCTGGATGGGGCGTTACTACCAGATGGGAGTCATTACTCCAAGACGAGGACCGGGATGGGGCACATTACTGCAAGATGGGGACCACCGGGATGGGGCATATTACTACAAGATGGGGACCACCAGGATGGGGCATATTACTACAAGATGGGGACCACCAGGATGGGGCATATTACTACAAGATGGGGACCACCAGGATGGGGCATATTACTACAAGATGGGGACCACCAGGATGGGGCATATTACTACAAGATGGGGACCACCAGGATGGGGCATATTACTACAAGATGGGGATCACCAGGATGGGGCACATTACTACAAGGTGGGGACCACCAGGATGGGGCATATTACTACAAGGTGGGAACCACCAGGATGGGACACATTAGTACAAGATGTTTGCCATTATTACTATATGGTGCTAATTGTAAAACAATATTACTGTATGTGGCCAGCTGAAGGAAACAAAATTGTAAAAATTAAAAAATAAAAATAAAGCATGAAAAAATATTTTGGTACTAAAAATGCTGTTTTATATATAAACTAAAGTAAACACAAAAATATGCACATTTATTATCACCACATCCGTAACAACCCAAGCTATAAAAAAATAAAATAAACACAGCAAAAATGTTCAGACGGTGTATACAAAAAAAAAATGGTATCACTAAAAATGTCACTTTGACCTGCAAAGAATGCTGCCCCCCAAATTCAAATTTTTTCCATGTGCGGCCCATATACCCAGCCGAGTTTGAGACCCCTGCTTTAGAGGATAGTCGTCTTTAGAGGTCTTTTTAGGAGATAGTAGAAGGATAGCATGATAATAGGAATCTTTAGAGGATAGTCTTTAGAAGCCTTTTTATAGTTTTTAGACTGGGTGCCCACGTAGCGTTTTTCAAGTGTTTATGCTGCGGAATTTCCGCAGCGGAAACGCTTGTAAAACACTAGGTAATCCGCACCCCATGGTCCCCAAGGGGATTCCGCATGTTCTATGCACATACTGCGGATTTTTCCGCAGCGTTTATGCTGCGTACAAAAATCCGCAGCATGTCATTTAATTTTGCGGAAGTGCAGCGGAACTCCCGCCATTGACTTGCATTGAGACGCACAGAAACCGCGACTGTACATTTTTACAAGCGGCTTCTATGCGTCTCTATGTGCGGATGGTACCCAGTTCTGGAGGAGAGGAGACTCTCATCCAGACCTGGGTACCATTGTACCTGTAAAAAAAGAATAAAATAACAAAGTTTATATTCACCTGTCCGGCGTCTTCTCTCTGAATGCCAGCAGCGCTGAAGGACCTTCGGTGACGTCACAGTCATGTGACCGCAGGCCCTTCACCGCTCTGTCTCGCGATATGCCGGCAGCCGGGAACCAGCCAGGAAGCAGCGCTGCAGCCACGCCGGGGCATCGGGGATGAGTATAGCTTTATTTGTTTTCATTTTTACGGTTCACACTGTATAAATCCATGCTGTTTGCTGTTTGCATGGATTTATACAGTGTGACCTAGTTGTCAAGCACTTTCCAAGTGATGCTATCGCCTGGAAAGTGCTTGTCAGTCCGCATGCGGAAACACATGTGAATCCGCATGTATCCTGCAGGAAAAACGCATGCACAATCTGCATGCGTTTTTTTCTGCCAGGGAGATGCAGAAATGCTGCAGAAATTTTCTGCTTCATTTCTGCATCATGGGCACATAGCCTTACGAGTCTTATAGGCTTTTATATTATAGGCTCCTATTTTCTACATGGGAGAATATAAACTATCTTGCCACTACATTATCCTATAGGGTAGCTGTTTCTCCTAGGTAGCATTTGCAAGATAGTTTATTTCATGCAGGGAGAGAGCTGATTTGCATACTTTTCTCCCATGGAACACTGGTCGTAAAAACACCATGCTCAGCTGGTCTTCTTAATAAGAGCCACTACTTTTCCGCCATGTTGCCTCAAGAGCATCGCACTCAGACAGCCAGACTGCTCTACACTGATGAGGGGCAAACACCCCGAGACAGCAGCCTGTGGAGGAGTTTCTGGCTTGGCATTTATTCCTGGTCATACTGCAGGGTCAGACTTTGACTTTATAGGGTAGCCCCCTTTCTTATGCGATACTTTATAGACATGGCCCATTAAGATGAGCCAAAAATCATGGACAAATGGACTTGTTCTATAATTATAAAATGTGTATATACGTCAGACCAGTCTTCGCCTATATGGGGTTATTGGTGATAGAGGTGTATGTAGGTTTGTTATGGATGTGTTACAGGTCACACATGTGTAGCTGAGACATCGGTTGTGTTGCTGATAGAAACCACTCTTGTACATTATTTTATGATGGCCTGCATTGCTGTTAGTGAAGGTGGCTTTAAAGAGTAACTAAACTTTTATGTATTTTTAATTTTTAACCTAGAAATGTAATTCCTATACTTTGTGTAAAAGAGTTAATTATGGTATTTTGCTGCCTTCATGCAGAAAATAGGTGCTAAAGTGTTCTCTGCCAAGTGCATTGATCTGTACACAATTTCTGGAGTACTGGTCTCCCAACTATGAATGCATGGGGAGCGTCCCCACAAGTGCCCCGAGACCCTGTGTAGGAGCGAGGTGCCCAGTGCGCGTGTGGGGAAAGCAGACAGTATGTGGCCTGGTGACAAGAGATACTGTAGCATGTTCTGCAGCTCTAGGGTCCTGGGTTCTAATCCCACCAAGGACAACATCAGCAAGGAGTTTGCATGTTCTCCCCGTGTTTGTGTGGGTTTCCTCCGGGTTCTCTGGTTTCCTCCCACACTACAAAGACCTACTGATAGGGAATCTAGATTGTGAGCCCCAATGGGGACAGCAATGATAATGAATGTAAAGCGATATGGAATATGTTGGCGCTACATATGCAAAATAATATTAATGTTCTCTTTTACAAGAGTGTATAGAGAAGAACAATGAGAGCGCTGTACAGACCCAGGTCTTGCAGTCCTCACACTGTGACTGCTATATAGAAAGAGACCGCATGCGCACTATGGAGACCCTGCTCCACCTGCACTTATAATTACGAGATGCGTCCTCCAGATATAGAGGACAGACCTATGCAGGTGATTAAGTACACTTTACTTCAGCTTCTAATTTCTGCATGAAAGCAGCAAGACACAGGGATTAAGCCGATTACAAAATGTCTAAAAATAAAAGATAAAGGTTGGGTTACTCTTTAAGCAGCGCTCACATTCTTCTCAGTAACTTCTCATAAATATCCCTATTTTCTGTGTCTCTATACAGGACTTCTGGGAGTTCTTCCAGGACAGACGCCTTTGATATCTTTCAATGAAGCCCTGCAATACTTCCAGACAGCAGACCTGTCCGAATACATGGTATGTGTAACGGGTCTGGGAGGCGGAACCTCTGAGCAACTTATACAAGGGGGCGGTCCTTGTAAGGAAGCGGGTGGCGACCAGGGAAGACAGGCAGGTAGTCACAGCAGGTGACCGCTACAGTCTCTGGGTAAACGGGCAGGAGGTCACAGCAAGTGACCGGGGCAGTCTCTGGGTGAACGGGCAGGAGGTCACGGCAAGTGACCGGGACAGTCTCTGGGTAAAGGGTAGGTGCGACCTGTGACGGCTGAGCCTCCAGGTAGGCTAGCAGGCAGATGGCAGATGTGTGCTCCCAGGTGAGCAGGCGAGAGTCTCTGGATAAGAAGGTGGTCACAGCATGTGACGGCGGAGCCTCCAGGTAGGCTAACAGGCAGGTAGCAGATGAGCGCTCCCAGGTGAGCGGGCAAGAGTCTCTGGACTGGCAGGTGGTCACAGCACGTGACGGCGGAGCCTCCAGGTAGGCTAGCAGACAGGTAGCAGATGAGCGCTCCCAGGTGAGCGGGCAAGCTGGTCCATAGACAGACTGACAGGTGTCGGAAGGCAGACCGTCGGACCTCAGGCTAGCAAGCAGGTAAGCGGATAACAGGCAGGAATCAGACAGCAATCTGGCAGGAAACTGGCAGGTAACTGGAAACGGGACCTGAGGGCTGAAGCAGAGTAGTGAACAGTGCAACAACATTGCTCGGGCA
The DNA here is from genome assembly GCF_046119375.1 of Phyllobates terribilis. NCBI lineage: Eukaryota > Metazoa > Chordata > Amphibia > Anura > Dendrobatidae > Phyllobates > Phyllobates terribilis. The sequence continues at coordinate 531,890,163 of NW_027362771.1, forward strand.
CCTCCATTTTGGAGGAGGTGCCTTATATATGGTGAAGTCCTCCGGCCATTGGCCGGGGACTCCTTAGGACGGCGCGCGCGGCCCCTTTAAGAGGGGGGGAGCGCGCGCGCGCGTGCTCCCTAAGCACCGTGGCCGGGAAGGAGCGCGCGCTGCCAGCAGAGCGGGAGGAGGACGCCGGGCTCGGAGCGGAGAGGTGAGGGGAACAGCGTCCCTGCCTAGCAGAGGGCAGGGATGCCGACGCTACAGTACCCCCCCCTTTAGGCCCCCCCCTTTTTTAGGCCAGACAGAAATTTAGCAAGGATGAGAGGGGCATGGATGTTCTCCCGGGGCTCCCACGTTCTCTCTTCAGGACCAAACCCCTTCCAATCTACTAGAAAAAAGGTCTTTCCTCTTACCCTTTTTGTGGCCAGAATGTTCTCTACCTCAAACTCGTTTTCAGCGGAAAACCGGAGCAGGAGGCGTACCTGTAGACTTGGAAAAAGAGTTAAGTACCACGGGTTTGAGGAGAGATACATGGAAGGAGTTAGGGATCCGCAAGTTGGCCGGGAGTTTCAATTTATAGGCCACTGGGTTGATCTGTTTGATGACCTCCAGAGGACCGATGAACCGAGGCCCTAACTGATAGGAAGGAATCTTGAGCCGGACATACTTGGACGAGAGCCAGACCTTATCCCCTGGACGGAATTGAGGAGGATCCAGACGTTTTTTGTCAGCATGTCTTTTCATACGCTCGGACGACTGAAGGAGTGCGGACCGGGTACTCTCCCACAAGGAGGAAAATTTGTTAACAAGAGACTCCGCAGCCGGATTATCCACCGAGGTGGAGACGGGAAATGGGATCCGAGGATGCTGACCGAAGACTACAAAAAACGGGGATTTGGAGGAAGATTCACTCTCGTGATTGTTGTAAGAGAATTCGGCCCATGGCAGGAGATCCACCCAGTCAGAATGGTGGGCATTAACGAAGTGCCGGAGGTAACTGGTCAGGATCTGATTGATCCGCTCCACTTGACCATTAGACTGTGGGTGGTAAGCGGAGGAGAAGTCCAGGGTGACGTCTAGCAATTTACAAGTGGCTCTCCAGAAACGTGAGGTGAACTGTACCCCACGATCCGACACGATATGGAGGGGCAGGCCATGAAGACGGAAGATGTGGCGGATAAAGTCTTTAGCCAGCTCGGGTGCAGACGGAAGGCCTGGCAGGGGAATAAAGTGAGCCATCTTGGAAAAGCTGTCAGCGACCACCCAAATGACCGTACAACCGGCAGAGACGGGGAGATCAGTTATGAAGTCCATAGCAATATGCTGCCAGGGAGCAGCAGGCACAGGAAGCGGAAGGAGGCGACCGGCTGGCAGGTGTCTCGGGACTTTGTTGCGGGCGCAGGACACACAGGCAGAAACAAAGTCTATTACGTCCTTGTGCAGGGTAGGCCACCAGTAGTGCCGGGTAATAAGCTGGAGGGTCTTTTTCTGACCGGCGTGGCCAGCTAGTTTAGACGAATGGCACCAGTGTAGGATCTTCTCCCGATCAGGTACTGAAACAAACGTCTTACCGGGAGGGAGACGATTTAGACTCACGGGAGCCACTTGCATTACTCTGGCGGGATCGATGATATGTTTGGGTTCTTCCTCGAGATCGGACACCAGAAAGGATCGGGACAAGGCGTCTGCTTTGATGTTTTTGTCAGCCGGGCGAAAATGAAGAACAAAATCAAAGCGAGCAAAAAACAAGGACCACCGGGCTTGGCGCGGGTTAAGTCTCTGGGCATGCTGGAGGTAAGCCAAGTTCTTGTGGTCAGTGTAGATTATTACCGGGTGAAGAGCCCCCTCGAGCAGGTAACGCCACTCCTCCAATGCCAGCTTGATGGCCAATAACTCTCGGTCTCCTATGGAATAGTTGCGCTCAGAAGAGGAGAAGAGTTTGGAGAAGAAGCCACAAGTTACCATTCTCCCGGAAGACGATTTTTGGGTAAGTACCGCTCCGGCTCCAGAGGAGGAGGCGTCAACTTCCAGGAAGAACTGCTTGTTGCCGTCCGGGCGATGCAGCACCGGGGCGGAAGAGAAGGCCTGTTTTAAGGAAAGAAAGGCCTCCTCTGCTTCGGGCGGCCACTCTCTGGGATTAGTGCCCTTACGGGTGAGCGCGGAAATTGGGGCAGTCCGGGAAGAGAAGTGCGGTATGAAGAGGCGGTAGTAGTTGGCGAAGCCCAAGAACCGCTGAATAGCCTTCAACCCCTCCGGTCGAGGCCATTTCTCGATGGCAGACAGTTTCTCTGGATCCATTCGAAGGCCGGTCTGAGAAATAATGTAGCCCAAAAACGGAAGCGAGGTCTGCTCAAAGAGGCACTTCTCATATTTAGCGAAGAGGTGATTCTGCCTGAGCCTGAGCAGGACCTGACGAACATCCCTCCGGTGAGTCTGGAGATCCGGAGAGAAGACCAAGATGTCGTCCAGGTACACCACTACGCAGGAGTAGAGAAGGTCCCGGAAGATGTCATTGACCAACTCTTGAAAGATGGCAGGAGCATTACAGAGACCAAAGGGCATTACCAGATATTCATAGTGGCCGTCCCGGGTGTTGAATGCAATCTTCCATTCATCCCCCTGACGGATACGGACCAGGTTGTACGCCCCACGGAGGTCCAGTTTGGTGAAGATTCTAGCCCCCCTCAGACGATCAAATAACTCCGGAATGAGCGGAAGGGGGTACTTATTCTTCACCGTGATCTGGTTAAGGCCTCTATAGTCTATACAGGGACGGAGAGAGCCGTTCTTCTTTTTAACGAAAAAGAAGCCTGCTCCCGCCGGGGAGGTAGATTTCCGGATGAATCCCCGGGCCAGATTCTCCTCAATATATTCGGACATCGACCGGGTCTCAGCAGCGGACAATGGGTAAATACGCCCACGAGGAGGCGTAGTACCGGGTAACAGGTCGATAGGACAGTCGTATGGTCTATGAGGGGGTAATGTCTCTGCCTCCTTTTTATTAAAGACATCAGCAAATGACCAATAAGGAATCGGAAGTCCAGGTAGATTAGTTGGGGTAGGAGAAGGACGGACGGGATGAACGGGAACCAAACAAGTCTTATGGCAGTCCTGTCCCCAACGAAGGACTTCTCCGGTCTTCCAGTCAAGCACGGGTGCATGTCTCTGGAGCCAAGGTAGGCCTAGTAAGAGGGCGTGAGAGAGTCCAGGCAGAACATGAAAAGAGATGCTCTCAGAATGCAGCATTCCCACCTGCAGAGTAATGGATTCGGTGATGAGTTGGATGGGACGTGGTAAGAGGCCCCCATCCACGGCAGCGACAGATAAGGGTACAGCCAGAGGTTTGGTGGGAATGCGGTGTTTTTCTACCAGGGACTGTGAAATAAGATTCCCGGCTGCTCCAGAGTCAAGTTGGGCTAGTTCGAAAAAACTGTTCTCCCCGCAGATAATTGAGACTGACAGCAGCAGAGATGGAGAGGATTTATTCTTGTCTAGGTCGACCTCTCTGAGCGAACCTAGACACAGGCGTTTCCCGACCTCTCCGGGCAGGTACGGATCCGGTGCTCCTTGCTGCCACAGTAGAAGCAGCTCCCCTCGGCACGGCGTAAGTCCTGACGGGTTTTGACCATCTTGGTCTGGTCGACCTGCATAGGCTCAGGAGAGTGTACCTGGGGAGAAACGGAGAGAGTGACGGGTTTCTGGAAGGTAGGAGCTAGACGTGGAAACCTCCTCTCACGGGTGACCTCTTTGGCACGCTCCTGGAACCGTAGGTCAATCCGGGTGGCAAGAGTTATTAAGTCATCGAGAGTGGTAGGAATGTCTCGACCGGCAAGTTCATCTTTAATACGGCCGGACAGACCCTCCCAGAAGACAGATACCAGAGCGTCGTTATCCCAGGCCAGCTCCGAGGCAAGGGTGCGGAACCGTATGGCATATTGGCCCACGGTGAGACTTCCCTGACGGAGGCGTAGCAGAGACGATGCGGATGAGGTCTTCCGTCCGGGTTCGTCGAAGACTTTCCGGAAAGCCGTGAGAAAGGCAAGCAAGTCGGACACCAGGGGGTCTCCTCTCTCCCATAGAGGATTTAGCCAAGCCAGTGCCTCCCCCGTGAGATGGGACATGATGAAGGCTACTTTGGCCCGGTCGGAGTTAAACTGGTGGGACAGGAGTTCAAAGTGCAGGGTGCACTGGTTTATGAAGCCCCGAGCCAGAGCGGAGTCGCCTCCGAAGCGAGGAGGTGCAGAAAGCCGGGGTCCGGAGCAGGATACCATGGTATTGGTGGGCAGCGGAGCTGCCGGGTTGCGAGTCAAGACACTAGCGGTGGTTGCTGGTGGAGCAGTCAGAGTGTCCAGGCGAGAATTGACATTCCGCAGGTGACTCAGGATGGACTCCTGTTGGGACCTCTGACGGGACAGTTCATGACAAAGGTCCGAGAGCGAGGGAGCTTGGGTGCCACCGGGTTCCATGGCCCGAGCAAACTGTAACGGGTCTGGGAGGCGGAACCTCTGAGCAACTTATACAAGGGGGCTGTCCTTGTAAGGAAGCGGGTGGCGACCAGGGAAGACAGGCAGGTAGTCACAGCAGGTGACCGGGACAGTCTCTGGGTGAACGGGCAGGAGGTCACAGCAAGTGACCGGGACAGTCTCTGGGTGAACGGGCAGGAGGTCACGGCAAGTGACCGGGACAGTCTCTGGGTAAAGGGTAGGTACGACCTGTGACGGCTGAGCCTCCAGGTAGGCTAGCAGGCAGATGTGTGCTCCCAGGTGAGCAGGCGAGAGTCTCTGGATAAGCAGGTGGTCACAGCATGTGACGGCGGAGCCTCCAGGTAGGCTAGCAGGCAGATGGCAGATGTGTGCTCCCAGGTGAGCAGGCGAGTCTCTGGATAAGCAGGTGGTCACAGCATGTGACGGCGGAGCCTCCAGGTAGGTTAACAGGCAGGTAGCAGATGAGCACTCCCAGGTGAGCGGGCAAGAGTCTCTGGACTGGCAGGTGGTCACAGCACGTGACGGCGGAGCTTCCAGGTAGGCTAGCAGACAGGTAGCAGATGAGCGCTCCCAGGTGAGCGGGCAAGCTGGTCCATAGACAGACTGACAGGTGTCGGAAGGCAGACCGTCGGACCTCAGGCTAGCAAGCAGGTAAGCGGATAACAGGCAGGAATCAGACAGCAATCTGGCAGGAAACTGGCAGGTAACTGGAAACGGGACCTGAGGGCTGAAGCAGAGTAGTGAACAGTGCAACAACATTGCTCGGGCACCTCCATTTTGGAGGAGGTGCCTTATATATGGTGAAGTCCTCCGGCCATTGGCCGGGGACTCCTTAGGACGGCACGCGCGGCCCCTTTAAGAGTGGGGGAGCGCGCCCGCTCCCTAAGCACCGTGGCCGGGAAGGAGCGCGCGCTGCCAGCAGAGTCTGAGGAGGACGCCGGGCTCGGAGCGGAGAGGTGAGGGGAACAGCGTCCCTGCCTAGCAGAGGGCAGGGATGCCGACGCTACAGTATGGAGACGGCTGCAATGCACAAGTGGGCAGATAAATGTGAAATATAATTTTCCATAGGGAGAAATCCACATATATGTATACTTTGACAGCGCGTAGATTTGCAAAACTAGCAGTGAAGCCCTTGTCCTGGCCTCGTATTCCTATGTGATATAGACCCCGGACAAGGCAACCTGGATTGCTTTCCTCCATGTTCATAGAATGTTAGAGTTGGAGGGGACCTCCGCGGTCATCGTGTCCAACCCCCTGTTCAATGCAGGATTCACTAAACCATCTCAGACAGATGTCTGTCCAGCCTCTGTGTGAAGACTTCCATTGAAGGAGAACTCACCACCTCTCGTGGCCGCCTGTTCCTCTCATTAATCACCCTCACTATCAGAAAGTATCTTCTAATATCTAATCTGTATCTTCTCCCTTTCAGTTTCATCCCATTGCTTCTTGTGTTTCCATGTGCAAATGAGAATAAGGATAATCCCTCTACACTGTCTGTGACAGCCCTTCAGATATTTGTAGACAGCTATTAAGTCTCCTCTGTCTTCTTTTTTGCAAGCTAAACATTCCCAAATCTTTTAACCGTTCTTCGTAGGACATAGTTTGCAGACCGGTCAACATCCTGGTAGCTTTTCCCTGAACTTGCTCATGTTCATTTAGTCTTGCCAGCAACCTGAGAGTCTTGGCAGTCGGTTCCCCGACATCTACCATCTTTCTCCCTCATTCTGTGTATACTTTCTATTCCCAGAAAAAGATCCAGCCCACTGTGCGGCGCTCAGGGTTGTCTGCAGTCAGTCACTTACTTTTTGGACCCCCTCGACTCCATCGAGATCTTCATGCAGAGAGGGACTTGGTGCTGACAGTTGCACAGTGTAAGTATATAATATTTAATTACCCCTTATGGCAGCACATTATGTACATGGTGGACAGGAAGACTGGAGGTTAATGACATGGCGGTAATTTGATAAGCTGAAAATTGCTAGTATTTACCTTGGGTGTGAATATCTGGCAGTGATCTATGACAACCAGACTATTTTATAGTGGAGCTGTCACCTAATACGCTGCCATATGTAATCTATAGTGACATGATCCGCTGGAGGCAGCCATACATTACATATGGCAGCTTATTAGGTGACAGATCCACTATAAAATAGTCTGGTTGTCATAGATCACTGCCAGATATTCACACCCAAGGATACTCGTGTCGATCAGCTGAATGATGCTCCAGCTTCGCATTATGAACCAGTCTCATTTAAGCCTTAACCACTTCGCACCAGAGCCTGTTTTTGCCTTCGTGACCGGGCCAATTTTTTCAATTCTGACCACTGTCACTTTATGAAGTAATTACCCTGGAACGCTTCAACGTATTCCCCTGATTCTCAGATTGTTTTTTCATGACATATTGTACTTCATGTTAGTGGTAAAATTTCTTCCATATAACTTGCGTTTATTTGTGAAAAAATCGGAAATTTGGTGAAAATGTTGAAAATTTTGCAATTTTCAAACTTTGAATTTTCTTGCCCTTAAATCAGAGAGATATGTCACACAAAATAGTTAATAAATAACATTTCCCACATGTCTACTTTACATCAGCACAATTTTGGAACCAAAATTTTTTTTTGTTATGGAGCTATAAGGGTTAAAATTTGACCAGCGATTTCTCATTTTTCCAGCAAAATTTACAAAAACATTTTTTTAGGGACCACATCTTATTTGAAGTCACTTTGAGGGGTCTTTATGACAGAAAATACCCAAAAGTGACACCATTCTAAAAACTGCACCCCTCAAGGTGCTCAAAACCACATTCAAGAACTTTATCAACCCTTCAGGTGCTTCACAGGAATTTTTGGAATGTGGAAGAAAAAAATTAACATTTAACTTTTTTCACAAAAATGTTACTTTAGACCCAATTTTTTTTATTTTCACAGGGGTAACAGGAAAAAATGGACCCCAAATTTTTTTGTGCAATTTCTCTTGAGCGTGCTGATACCCCATATGTGAGGGAAAACCACTGTTTGGGCGCACTGCAGGGTTCGGAAGGGAAGGAGCGCCATTAGACTTTTTGAATGTAAAATTTGTCTGAATAATTAACAGACGCCATGTTGCGTTTGGAGAGCTCCTGATGTGCCTAAACAGTGGAAACCCCCCACAAGTGACACCATTTTGGAAACTAGACCCCTCAGGGAACTTATCTAGATGTGTGGTGAGCACCTTGAACCCCAAGGTGCTTCACAGAAGATTATAATATTGAGCTATAAAAATAAAATTTTCACATTTTTCCCACAGAACCGTTTTTCATCCCTTAATTTTGCATTATCATAAGGGTAACAGGAGAAATTGCACCATGAAATTTGTTGTGCAATTTCTCCTGAACACGCCAATACCCCATATGTGGAGGCAAATTACTGTTTGGGCGCATGGCAGGGTTTGAAAGGGAAGGAGCGCCATTTGACTTTTTGAATGTAAAATTTGTTTGAATAATTAGCAGACGCCATGTCGCATTTGGGGAGCCCCTAATGTGCCTAAACAGTGGAAACCCCCCACAAGTGCCACCATTTTGGAAACTAGACCCCTTAGGGAACTTCTCTAGATGTGTGGTGAGCACCTTGCACCCCCAACTGCTTCACAGAAGTTTATAATATTGAGCCGTAAAAATAAAATTTTCACATTTTTCCCACAAAAAATGTATTTCATTCCCTAATTTTGCATTATCATAAGGGCAACAGGAGAAATTGCACCATGAAATTTGTTGTACAATTTCTCCTGAGTACGCCGATACCCCATATGTGGGGGAAAACCACTGCTTTGGTGTACGGCAGGGTTCGGAAGAGAAAGGACCGCTATGTTGGCTGGGATAGGTTGCAGACACCATGTCACATTTGAAGAGTCGCTGACATGCCGAAACAGCAGAAACCCCCACAAGTGACCCCATTTTGTAAACTACACCTCTCAAGGAATTCATCTAGGGAAGTAGTGAGCATTTTTTAATTTATACCATTGGGCAGTGAAGAAAACATAATTATATTTTTACCACAAAAAAATGTTTTACCCTCAGATTTTACATTTTCACACAGGGCAATGGGTAAAAATGGTGCCGAAATGTGTCACACAATTTCGTCTAAAAGTGTCAATACCCAATATATGTGGCTGTATCGTACCACTTAGCCATACGGCGAGATCTGGGGGGGACGGAGCGCTATTTGACAATTGGAGAACAAATTATTGTAGAATAGGCATTTGGATTTGGGAGCGCAAAATTTTCTGAATTTCTTTTGGGGTTCAAGGGCCATTTTGCTTTTCCAGAGCCTTTCTGCTACCAGTAACTTGGAAGTCCCTTATATTTTTAACAGATGATGGACCTGAGTGGGGACTAGCTTTTTTTGAGGACTGAGTTGAAGCTTTTATTGGGAACATTTTACGTAACATTTATCCGGCGCTCTAGGCTGAGCACTTACATCGGGGTTTCCATCTAAATTTCCAAGTGATGTAATTCAGATGAAACCCCTGCAGGATCCATTCACTGTAATGAGGCAGCAGAGTTACTCTGGACTCCGTCTGGCCTCTGTTTAGCGGTGTCCTTTTTTTCAGAAGTGCACAAAACTGTGGCCAACCGCACTTTTATGCACGCCTAAAACAAATGACACCGTGGGATCCCAGGCTAGACGGCATCCACAGTGGCCTATATCTGCCTCATTACAGCGAATCTTCCGTTATGGGTTCCGGCTGAATCACGTATTTCAGAGATTTACATGGAAACTCTGGTGTAAGTGCTCAGCGCAGAGCGCAGGATAAATGTGAGCAGAGCCTTACTGGGATCTTTGGGAGACATAATAAACAAATCAGTAGCAGGTGAAGAATTGGTTTTATTTATTTTTTACACTGTTCATCGTGTGGTATAACTGATTAGATTACTTTATTCTTCGGGTCGGTGCGATTACAGAGATACCAGATTTATATTGGGTTTTTATGACTGACAGCTGTCACACACTAAAAGACGCTTTTTTTTCCAAAATCTAGTTTTTGCATCACCATATTTTGAGAGCTATAATTTTTCCATATTTCGGCCGACCGAGTCATGTGATGACTTGTTTTTTGCGAGACGAGTTGACATTTTTATTGGTACCATTTTTGGGGACGTGACATTTTTTAATCGCTTTCTATTCCGTTTTTTGGGAGGTAAAATTAACAAAAACAAACAATTCAGGAATTGTTTTTTGAGGTTTTTTTTATGCCGTTCTGCGTGTGGTAAAAGTGATCAGGCAGCGTTATTCTTCGGGTCAGTACGTTTACAGCGATACTACACTTACTGTATTTTTTTAATGTTTTGGCGCTTTTACACAATAAAACAAACAATTTTATGGAAAAAAATATTTTTTTTGCATTGCTTTATTCTGAGCGCTATAACTTTTTTATTTTTCAGCTGATGGAGCTGTATGGCGGCTTTTTTTGCGGAACAAGATGACGTTTTCAGCGGTACCATTTTTATTTCTATTTTGTTTTTTGATCGCATTTTTTTCCACTTTTTGTTTGGCGATATGATGAAAAAGCATATTTTTTTGCTCCGTTTTTTATTTATTTTTATTACGGTGTGCACAGAAGGAGTTAATTAGTGTGACAGTTTTATAGCTTGGGTTGTTTCGGACGCGGCTATATCAAATATGTGTACTTTTTTTGGTTTTGTAAAAATATACGGATTTATTGGTTTAATATTTTATTTATTTATTTTTATTTATTTTGTGATTTTTTTTTAACAGTTTAAAAACTTTTTTTTTTACATTTTTACTTAATCCCTGTATGGGACATTAATTTTTATTTTTCTGATCACTGATCTCATGTAATGTAATAGACATATATTACATTACATGAGATCTTCGCTGACTGTTTCACAGTCAGTCTCCTGCCTGGCTTCAGCTGCAGGCTGAGCCAGGCAGGACACCATATATGGCAGATCTGGAGGCGGTCATGTGACCTCCAGCTGCCATAGCAACCCCAGGTCCTGGAAGCTATCAGGGGTCATCGGAGAGGTAAGTAAGACGACCCCCTCTCCTCCTTCTATCTTCTATATGCCGCGATCAATATAGATCGCGGCATATAGAACATAGCAAAGGGTTAACATCACTGGGACCTGATCCAATCAGGTCCCGATGATGTCCCCTGTCAGAGCTAACGCTCTGCACTGGAATCGCAGCGCTTGCAGGACCCTGGGGGTCCTGAGCGCTGCGAGACCACCCGCCGTTTTTAAACATCGGCGCTGCACAGAGCCCAGCAAGCGCCGACGTTTATCTACGGTGGGCGGTCGGGAACCGGTTAAAGGGAATCTGAAGCAAAACCGAAAGAAATTAACTGGAGTATAAGTTGGTATGCATGCAATGTGTAGGAGCATGTTCACACTGGCCATTAAACAAACAAAACCTAAGATAGAAGCAAAATGAACATATTCCCTGCTGCAAGTAAATAAAAAGCAATAGTGCATATAAATAACATAGCGTACTTGGTAAACACTGTTTTTGATCAAAAAATGTGCAAAATCTATTGCACCGCACCAAGGTGTACCCAGTCGGGACGGTCCTAACCTGTAGTATTAAAACCTTACCATGTGTCAATGTGAATCAGGGCCAAGCCGGACCGGGGCCCAACTATGGACACCCAGCAATGGGAAGCTTTATAAATGTAATGCCCAGATCATAGAAATGCACCTGTACTCCTTACCTACTCCCTTACTGATTTTCTGCAGGAAAATCGGATGACTTTTCATACACTGCCAATGGCAGGATGCAGTGGGCATCAATATATGGCAGACACGGAGGCCAGTGCTAAGACTTGTGATCACTCTAAGGTGGGGGGAAGGGGATTGGGTAGCATATGAGGGGTTAAACTGGTGGGATCGGAGCTAGTTGCAGACCCAGCAGTTGCAGCAGAAGCTCAGCTGTGCATTACAGCCGTCACCCACTTCAAGTGACAGGAGTACGCCTGTGAGCCTCTGTACAGCAGAGCTATATCTATGTGTGCGTATATATATATATATATATATATATATATATATATATATATATATATATATATATATATATATATATATATATATATATATACATATACAGTGCAGACCAACCAAAAGTTTGAACACACATTCTCATTTAAAGATTTTTCTGTATTTTCATGACTATGAAAATTGTACATTCACACTGAAGGCATCAAAACTATGAATTAACACATGTGGAATTATATACTTAACAAAAAAGTGTGAAACAACTGAAAATATGTCTTATATTCTAGGTTCTTCAAAGTAGCCACCTTTTGCTTTGATGACTGCTTTGCACAATCTTGGCATTCTCTTGATGAGCTTCAAGAGGTAGTCACCGGAAATGGTCTTCCAACAATCTTGAAGGAGTTCCCAGAGATGCTTAGCACTTGTTGTCCCTTTTGCCTTCACTCTGCGGTCCAGCTCACCCCAAACCATCTCGATTGGGTTCAGGTCTGGTGACTGTGGAGGCCAGGTCATCTGGCATAGCACCCCATCACTCTCCTTCTTGGTCAAATAGCCCTTACACAGCCTGGAGGTGTGTTTGGGGTCATTGTCCTGTTGAAAAATAAATGATGGTCCAACTAAACGCAAACCGGATGGAATAGCATGCCGCTGCAAGATGCTGTGGTAGCCATGCTGGTTCAGTATGCCTTCAATTTTGAATAAATCCCCAACAGTGTCACCAGCATAGCACCCCCACACCATTACACCTCCTCCTCCATGCTTCACGGTGGGAACCAGGCATGTAGAGTCCATCCGTTCACCTTTTCTGCGTCGCACAATGACACGGTGGTTGGAAGCAAAGATCTCAAATTTTGACTCATCAGACCAAAGCACAGATTTCCACTGGTCTAATGTCCATTCCTTGTGTTCTTTAGCCCAAACAAGTCTCTTCTGCTTGTTGCCTGTCCTTAGCAGTGGTTTCCTAGCAGCTATTTTACCATGAAGGCCGGCTGCACAAAGTCTCCTCTTAACAGTTGTTGTAGAGATGTGTTTGCTGCTAGAACTCTGTGTGGCATTGACCTGGTCTCTAATCTGAGCTGCTGTTAACCTGTAATTTCTGAGGCTGGTGACTCGGATAAACTTATCCTCAGAAGCAGAGGTGACTCTTGGTCTTCCTTTCCTGGGGCGGTCCTCATGTGAGCCAGTTTCTTTGTAGCGCTTGATGGTTTTTGCAACTGCACTTGGGGACACTTTCAAAGTTTGCCCAATTTTTCGCACTGACTGACCTTCATTTCTTAAAGTAATGATGGCCACTCGTTTTTCTTTACTTAGCTGCTTTTTTCTTTCCATAATACAAATTCTAACAGTCTATTCAGTAGGACTATCAGCTGTGTATCCACCTGACTTCTGCACAACACAACTGATGGTCCCAACCCCATTTATAAGGCAAGAAATCCCACTTATTAAACCTGACAGGGCACACCTGTGAAGGGAAAACCATTTCCGGTGACTACCTCTTGAAGCTCATCAAGAGAATGCCAAGAGTGTGCAAAGCAGTCATCAAAGCAAAAGGTGGCTACTTTGAAGAACCTAGAATATAAGACATATTTTCAGTTGTTTCACACTTTTTTGTTAAGTATATAATTCCACATGCGTTAATTCATAGTTTTGATGCCTTCAGTGTGAATGTACAATTTTCATAGTCATGAAAATACAGAAAAATCTTTAAATGAAAAGGTGTGTCCAAACTTTTGGTCTGTACTGTATGTGTGATATATATATTTGTATTTATATTAAGGCAGCACTCCAGATAGATTCCATTCATGGCAATGTTTCGGTTCACAGAACCTTTCTCAAGCCTGTCTTTGGGCTCAATAAAGTCCATTTTTTCTAAGAATTTAATCTATTTGGAGTGCTGGCTTAATATATTTTTTCTATTAAGATGCGATTTGGACAGGTTGCTTGGAGGCCTGGCACCCACTGTGAGTATATATGAAATGGTGCTGTTCCAATATATGTTTTATATGTGTATATAGCAGGAACGTACTGCCCACCGTCACGGATCGGGACGTGACAGCCAGTTGCTGACCTTAACAGTGATACCTATAGGGTGCTGACCCCTGGGGCTAGTGACTGGCTGCTGCAGAGACCACCGGTACTTCAGCGCTGAGGCAGCGGGGGATTTAACAGATGAGTGAGGTTGTGCTATATTGAAACATTTGCCTGTGTTGCTTTTTACACAATAAGGCAATTTTTAGCTTTTTCATGTTGTCTTCCATTCATTGACATCTAGCAGCTATTTTGACTGATGATGGGGAATCACAGACTTTATTTAAATGTAAAAAAAAAAAAACCGAAAACCCCTTTAGTCACAAATTTATTCAAGAATATTAGAAAATCTACAATGTGAGTAAATATAACTCTTCAGCGAATGGTTTGCTTAATGAAAAAAAACTCCCTAATGAACCAGAAAGTCCCTTTTTTTTATTTTGAGTTTTATGTATTTTTTTGCGTACATTGCATAAAGTGAAATGAGATCACTTTCTCCTATACACGTTGTGTATTATATGCAGGTCCATTTGATAATGGTCAGCAGGTCCATGTGCGGGTGCTGCAGACTATATACAAGAAGCTGACCGGTGCCAGGTTTGACTGTCCCCTGTATGGATCACACTGGGAGCAACTGGGATTCCAAGGTGAGATGACGATGGGGCTGGGATGCAGGGGGGATCTATAGTAGTAGTGATGTGCTGATTACTCCAAAAGTCGAGTTGTCCTTTTTTTTTTTTTGAATACCAGGTCATTGACAAATGAAGATGCCTTGATGATGCCATGTCTGAGTTAGTTGACTGCATTCCTAAGGATGGCACAGTGGAAATGTAGAATTAGCGTCTAGGTGTATTGGTTCAGAAAACAAACTAGATATTGTATAGAAAGACAGTGTGGACTGCTGTGTCTTGTTTCTCATCCATGCTCAAATCTCTCCTTGTCAGATCACTCTATTAATGAGACGCCCCTTCTCTTGCCCGGTAGGTCTTGATCCTGGCACAGACTTGCGAGCTGCCGGCGTGCTTGGTCTTATGCACTTGTTGCACATGGTGATGGAGCCCAAAATCCTGCCTTTGGCTCATGACATTTTCCGCCTTTCGCAGCACCACAGACAGGTCTCTATCACTTGTATACGTGGTATCATCAGAACTACAACCACCAGTCATGTATTATACATTCGCTATGAATATAATTCTGTTTCTTGTCTTCCAGAATTTCCCGTTCTGTCTCATGTCCCTCAACATCACCCGAATCTGTATACAGATCCTGAGAGAGGAGCGAGTGAGCAGGTGAGTGATGCCGATGTAGCAGAGTCGGGTGTTCTTGTTGAAATTTATAGTGATTGTTGGTTTATCAATGGTCACCATGTTACATTATCTTCGCTCAAAGGAGTTGAATTGAAATTCAGCTCAGCTACATCTTTGTCTATTACTAGCTCCATTATAATCCAGGGGGGTAAGATGGTCTGTGGGTGTAGATGTGATGATGTCATGAGAAGCATTAGTGATGTCACTGTGAGAAGCCTTGCTAGACCATTGAATGCTGATTAAAGGGTTTTTCTATCCCCATAACATTTATTACTTAATCTGTGGGATCTACAAATAACATTATGTTAAAAGATGGACATTCACTTTAAAATAAAACAGTCTGTCATTACAAAATGACTGTTCAAACCAAGCACTTGCACTCTCTGCACCCTTGGTGTGGCTGAGCAATTCTGTGCACCTTCCCACCTACTTGTTTTGTATCCATCCTCTTCCCTGATTGACTGCTCCAGAGAAGGCGAGAATAAATGGCAATCAAGTAGGTGTAGTACACTGAACTGCTCGGCTACTCCAAGGGTGTACCTGTGCTTGGTTTGAACAGTCATTTTGTGCTGGCAGAAAGAATAAGTTTATCCCTCCAGGTGGATGGTAGTGCGCAGTGGTAGGATCACGGCACTCTTTGTTGCAGTGAAAGACAATTTTATTGTATGTCATGTTCATGAATATCACGCTTTACAAGATGGCCAACGTTTCTGCCTCCTGGACAGAAGAGCCATCAGCTGAGCATACACCACATTGCTCCTAACAGGGCGTGATCAATGTCCAGGACGACAGAAGCGTTGCCCATCTTGTAAAGTGTGGAACATGATGTGCTTACAGAGTAATAACATTTTCTCCATGGCCACAAGGAGTGTCGGGGTCTTTCATGTACCGTTCACTCCCTTTAAACAGCACCCACTTTCAATAAGGAATTGCAGCGGGGTCAACAACTCTACTACGCATCATTAGTTATATGTAACATACATGTAACATACATGTACACAGGGAGGGTATAGAACGAGTTTAGGAAATGAGCCCCCTCCACCTGCAACTGCTAAGGTTGGAAATGACGTAGATGCTCCTGTGGCATCTAAGCGGTTGTATTTTTTAAATACATTAAATGATACTAGCCCTTATATAACTGTGGGCAGAAAAATAAGAGTTATGGCTCTTGGGATGTAGAAATGAAAAAACCCTGAAACTATCAGCACCAATGGGTTAAATGGTCATTTGTGTTTTCATCAGATGGTGTCTGGGTGCTGAGGACCATGTTGTAGCACAGATGGGCTTGGCAGCCCTTCGACCTGTGAACAGCTTTTCTTCCTATCCTCTAGGTTATATTGTACATATATTCCAACTATATTCTTTGTGTACTCTGAGTGCACATGCGCGCTCCGCTACTCCGTGCCCTCTCTCGCTCTTCGGCGTCTCCGTGGTGCTTGCGCATGCTCTGGAGCCATGGTGACGCATCCTCAGTCCCGCGCATGCGCAATGACGCTTGGTGGCGATTGGCGGGTGTGCCTAGTGGGCTGCACATGCGCCACCTACCTCAATCTCATTGATCGGCTCTCTGTTCACATGATCAGCGCCGATAATATTTAAGGCCCTGTCAGATGGATCAGTTTACCAGACCACCTGGGGAAGCAATGTATTGAACAAAATGCCTGTTGGGGACTGTTCTTCATTGGTAACCTTGCAGTCTGCACAATTCGCATTTCTAATGGGTATGAGCCTGTATAATAAGTTTATTGTGACACTTGTATGTTTGCATACATGCTCCCAACCATTGTGTCTATTATATGTGGACTACAGTTGTCCTATTCACTCTGTGATATTGTGCTTGTGCTGCGAGGTTATTTATGTACTGTTTTTCCATCTTTTTGATTTTTTTTTGTATTCTATATTATATGTATTAATAAATTGTTATATTTAAGTTGATAGCTCCTTTTTCCTCCTTTTTGCAATGTTATATTCTTTCTGTCCAGGACCCATTTCCATATAGCTGTATATTGTCCTCTTGTCCGTACAGGGAGTGTAACCGCAGACAGCAGGTGTTTGCTGTGCTCAATGACCTCTACGTGGCCATTTACTACCATCTGTACCACGTGTGGAGGACCCAGAACAAAACAATCAGCGATTCTGGCTTTATTCTGAAAGGTGAGACTAGGACGTCACATCCAACCTTCCCGCCCCATTTATCCATCACTCTAGTGTACATATAGTCTTGTCTGGGCTTGGATGTCTTCGGATTTCTCATTATGTGTTTTCTACACACTTGACATATGAGATGCAGTTATATCTCCAGTCACATAAATCCATCTTTCTCCTTGTAAATCTGTATGTGCCAGGGGGCATAAAGGTCTATAATGAATCCCAGTTACATATGATAATTATGAACAGCCCTGACTGTCTTGGGAACACGACTGCTCTGCACGTGCCCTCGGCCCGCATACTGCTTTAATTATAATGCCACTAACAGTCGGAGGCTGTAAGTTACTTTTTTATGACTGACCTTATAAAAGAAAAATATGTTTATATTCATCCTCCCCCAAAACAAGCTTCATTCCATGGACGGCTGTTAGTATTCCCAGAGAATTTCTTTAAAAATGTTCTCTAAGAATGTGATAAAATACCCCCTATTTCATAATCAAAACGGCAGTCCTTCTTAGTCATGTGTCAGCCCAGGCTGCAGTCTGAAGAGACACAGCTCCTGACAACTGTGTCTCAACTGACAGAAGCGCTGTATCGGACCACATATACACCTGAGCTGTTGGAGAAGGGCTGTGGAGAAGAAATTAATCTTCTCCTCCGCTGACTGAACAAAGGATTTTCTCCTTCCCCCATGACAGCACCATGGAGAGAGGAGATCCGCCCTTCAAGGACAGGAAACCTACAGATAAAAATGACGGCACCTCTCTCCCACATCAGTTGGTTTCCTGTCTTTGACTGGGACCTACAGAAAGAAGAAGAAAGAAAGAAAAAAGAAAAAGAGAAGAATATGGACTTACCAGGCCCGGCGAGACAGGTTCAGGCAGCGGGGGTTCCCTGCCTCGGCTGGTGCGGTGTCCTGTAGCGCCACCGCTGGGGTCAGTGGGCCTCTAGGGTGACAGGGAGACGCAGCGCAGGGAAGACCGGAGCCGCCGTGTTCTCCAGTGGTGTCGGGGCCCAGGTTGGTGAGTATGCCTGGGCTTCCGGGGTGCCTGGGCTTCCGGGGCCCAGGTCGGTGTGCAGGCCTGGGCTTCCGGGGGCCATTGCGGAAGTGCGCGCTGGACGCCTCCCCTCTGATGCGAGCTGCAGTGCACCACTGGGTGTCGGCGGTCTGGGCGCGCACCGGAAGTGCCGCGGTGCCCTCTGGGAGCGGTGCGTTTGAACGTGCGCGCAGGAACCGGGAGCGGTATGCCCAGCAAAAGAAAGCGTTGGGGGGAGGGATGGACTCCCCTGTGGGGGGGGGGGGCGTCCCGCATGCTGGAAAGGTGCACAGCCGGTGGACAAGCCAGGTGAGGGGGACGGAACCCTATAGGGGTTAAATTGCCGGGAATGCACCAGGGAAGTGCTTCCTGGCACACTCTGGCACCCTTCGGCTATGAGCGAGTAGGAGCTACTGGAGGTGCAGTCCCTGCACCCATCACTCACCACCACCTCCGCAACATGGGAAGCGTACGAAAGGACCCCCCAGTGACCCTTCACGCCAACACAGCCAAGGTGACGGTGGAAGCGGGCGGTCTGGCCATTCTTCGCAACGCGGCAAGGACTCCAGCGTGGCGTCAACCTCGAGGAAAGACCCAGCTACTGGAACGGGTTCCTCTTCAAATCCGGTATTCCCTCTTACAACGGGTCGGTAAGTGATCTTCGTGAAAGCTCACTTGTAACTTGGGACCCCCCCCTCTCTTCTCTTCTCTCATCAAAGAAGGAACAGTACGGGCAAGTCCAAACACAGGATCTGCCCACCACATGGCAAAAAAGACTATGCAACTCGTGCATTGAACAAACAATCTGCGAGGAGACCCCTAAGTTCGCCTCAGAGCTCAGATCCCTGATTAAATCCCAGGTTGAGGATACCTTCAAGTCCCTGCAGAAGGGGGGGAAGAAACGAGAAAAAAACAGGAACCTATTCCCTGTATCAGGATCTTGCAGTTCGGACGGGGAGGTGGTAGACTCAGATTCGTCCTGCTTATCTTCGTCCTAGTCATCTTCTGAGGGTGGGGGTCATAGCTGTTTCCCTATAGAGGGTACGGATAATTTAATTAAGGAAGTTAGGTGCACTATGGGGTTGGTAGATCCTCGCCCTGAGAAATCAGTCCAGGATATGATGTTTAGTGGCCTGGAACAAAAGAAAAGGAGATCTTTCCCTCTCAATGATAAAGTCCACTCCCTGATTAAGAGGGAATGGAAAAAGCCGGAAAGGAAGGTCTTGTTGTCACCTAAGAGAAAATACCCATTTGAGGACCCGGTATGCTCCTTCTGGGGGAAGGCGCCAAAGTTAGACGTAACAATAGCTAAAGCCTCTAAAAAAGTTTCCCTGCCATTTAAAGACATGGGGGTGCTAAAAGGCCCAATGGACAAAAAAGCGGACTCCTTCCTGAAAGAAGGCGGCAGGAGGAGGGTTAAAACCCGCAGTGGCAGCCACATGTACAGCCAGATCTTTAATGGTCTGGCTAGATCAGCTAGAGGCGCAACTTAAAAACAAAACGTCAAGAGATAACATACTAGTCTTCATCCGAGTAATGAAGGGCGCAGCAGCTTTTTTGGCTGACAC
Organism: Phyllobates terribilis; assembly: GCF_046119375.1. Lineage (NCBI taxonomy): Eukaryota > Metazoa > Chordata > Amphibia > Anura > Dendrobatidae > Phyllobates > Phyllobates terribilis. Next base: position 531,909,705 of record NW_027362771.1, read on the forward strand.
ATCAGCCGATTCCGTCAGGCTGGCAGCCAGGGCTGCGAGCTTCTCTAACGCAGCCAGGTGGGCCCTCTGGCTTAAATGCTGGCCGGGTGACCACCAAACAAAATCTAGGCTGTGTTCCATTCCTTGCGAGGGTGAGTTCCTATTCGGATCTACTCTGGATGATATCCTTGACAGAGCTGGGGATAACAAGAAACGCTTCCCGGTCCTCTCCGGTACTTTATACAGGAAGTCCTTTCGGAGCAGGAAATTTATGCGCAGAAAACCCCCCAAAGACCAGGATAGGTGGGGAACATAAAAAGGGTTTATGTTTAACAGGTCCCCAGCGACAACAGAAAACCCACCCAATGAGAGTCAGCACCAGGTGGGGGGGGGGGACTTCTTCATTTCCTCCCAGCCTGGGAAAAAATATCGAACAGTTCTTGGATTTTAGACCTGATAAAAACAGGACTAAAATTCCAGTTTCACTCCATCCCCTGTCCGAACTTTGTCATAACCCCCATGAGGTCATCAGGGGTGGAACAACTAGCACTAGAACAAGATTCTAGGCCTAATAGGGAAAGCAGTCCTTCAGGAAGTCCCTGCACAGGAGGAAGGCGAAGGATTCTACTCCCCTCTGTTCCTCAGGAAAAAAACAGACGGGACATTCAGGACAATTCTAAACCTGAAAAAATTGAACAAATTTCTAAAGGTGCAAACCTTCAAGATGGAGTCAATAAAATCGGCAGTGAAATTGTTGTTCCCAGACTGTTTTATGGCTGTCCTGGATCTCAAGGATGCCTATTATCACGTCCACATACACAGAGACTACCAGAAATTCCTGAGAGTAGCAATATCGCTAAAAGGTATAGTCAAACACTACCAATATATGGCCCTTCCCTTCGGTCTAGAGATAGCACCAAGGGTTTTCACAAAAATAGTGGCAGAGGTAATGGCCCATCTGAGAGAGCAAAACATCCTGATCACCCCGTACCTGGACGATCTGCTAATAATAGGCAACTCGTTCAACCATTGCAAGGACCATCTAGCAAGGGTCATTAGTTCCTTGACGAATTTAGGCTGGCTTCTGAACCTAAAAAAGTCCAGATTGGAGCCGGATCAAGTACAAGAGTATCTAGGTATCCTATTAGATTCGAGGAATCAGGAATGCCGTCTCCCGGCAGGGAAAATCCAGAATATGATAGCCCGGATATCTCATGTGAAAGACCATCCCTCTATGACTCTGCGGGGAGCAATGTCCCTTCTAGGTTCCATGACTGCCTGTATCCGGGGGGTCCGTTGGGCTCAGTTGCACACCAGGGACTTGCAATGGGAAATCTTGGGGGCAGAAAAGTCACTAAAAGGGCTCTTAGAAGGTCGGCTAATTTTGTCATCAAAAACCTTGCTTTCCCTAACATGGTGGACGGAGGTGGACAATTTAACCAGAGGCGTTTCATGGACAATCTCAGTGTCGCAGGTCCTAACTACACATGCAAGCCCCAGGGGGTGGGGGGCTCACCTAAACGACCAAATAGCTCAGGGGGTCTGGTCAGAGGATTTGGAAGGGGTATCTTCCAACATGAAGGAACTTCTGGCAGTAAAATTCACTCTCTCAAAATTCCTAAACACCCTACGGGGACACTATGTAAGAGTTTTTTTCAGACAACAGGGTAGTAGTGGCATACTTAAACCGCCAGGGGGGACCCGGTCCCATTCTCTACTACAGGTGTCAAAATCCATCCTCCAGGTAGCAGAGAACAATTTGGAGTCCCTGTCTGCACTCCACATAAAAGGAACAGAAAATATCACAGCTGACTTTCTGAGCAGGACCCAGCTGAGACAGGGCGAATGGGAGCTGAATCAGTTGGTGTTCAACCAAATCACGGAGTTTTGGGGGAACCCTTCCATAGACCTATTCGCCAACTGGCAGAACAAAAAAGTGGACATATTCTGCTCAATCAACCCCAAGGGGAACCCAGCGGCATTAGATGCCTTCTCAATTCCATGGAACCACCAGCTAGCCTATGCCTTTCCTCCTATCGCTCTGATTCCGGCGGTTCTGAGGAAAGTCAGGGAAGACAAGGCAAACATAATTCTGATAACCAGGGCCTCTTTGGCCAGAAGGGGGCTTTCCTGGCTGAGGATAATGTCCACCTCCGACCCCTTGGTTCTTCCAGAGATTCCGGATCTCCTTTTCCAGGGACCGCTCCTCCACCTTCAGGTAGCAAATCTACACTTGACAGCCTGGATTTTGAGAGGGCGCTCTTAAGAGATAGAGGGTTTTCCCCGAATTTAATCTCCACTCTACTACAGAGTAGGAAACCCGTAACCACCAGGCTTTACGGTAAAACCTGGAAAAAATTCCTCTCATTTGCGGGTTCGAAGGTACTAGGGGAGGCCCCCATTACTTCCATCTTAGAGTTCCTGCAAAAGGAGTTGGAGCGGGTCTGACCACAAGCACTCTAAAGGTTCAGGTTGCGGCACTAGAAGCCCTATACAACTGCGACCTGGCCAGAAATAGGTGGATTTCTAGGTTCATCAAGGCATCACACAGGTCTAGGCCCATCCCCTCCCGGAATACTCCTCCTTGGGACTTAAATTTAGTTCTTTCAGCCCTAACCAAACATCCCTTTGAACCTTTAGCGAATGCATTTCTAAAAGTCCTATCTCTTAAGACGTCTCTCTTAGTAGCCCTCACATCGGCACGTAGAGTTAGCGACATGCAAGCCTTATCAGCAGGGCCCCCCTTTACGCAAATTCTAGAGGACAGGGTGACACTTAGGACTGACCCAGCATACCTTCCTAAGATGGGATCACACTTCCATAGATCGCAGGAGGTCACCCTCCCTTCCTTTTGCTCAAATCCTAAAAACAGGGGGGAAGAAGACCTACACACCTTAGTTTTCAGAAGGTGCATTATCCAGTACTTAGAGGCCACACAGGAGTGTAGGAAGGACAGGTCTCTCTTTGTGTGCTTCCAGGGACCTCGGAAGGGACAGAAAGCTTCCAAGGGCACACTGGCAAGGTGGATAAGGGACGCCATCTTCCTGGCATACTCATCAAGCGGGGAGACCGCCCCGGAGGATTTAAAGGCTCACTCGACTAGGGGAGTGGCAGCCTCCTGGGCGGAGAAAGCCGGTGCTTCAATTGAACAGAAATGTAGAGCTGCAACTTGGTCTTCCCCTTCTACATTCTTTAAGCACTACCGGCTGGATGTAACCTCTTCGGACCTTACCTTTGGTAGAAGGGTTCTGGAAGCGGTGGTCCCTCCCTAAACGACACTTCTCTGCAATTCTCTCCGTGGTGCCGTCATGGGGGAAGGAGAAAGACGTAGTTACTTACCGGTAACGGGGTCTCTCAGAGCCCATGACGGCACCCGTACATTCCCTCCCTTCACGTATGGGTGCACATTTATTTATTACCTATGTTTAGTCACGAGGTGTGTCCGGTAAACTTCTTAAAAATGTTCAAATTTGTGTTACTAACCTGGGGGTCCTCTCTGTGCTCTGTAAACAACTGATGCGGGAGAGTGGTGCTGCCCTTTTATCTGTAGGTTTCCTGTCCTTGAAGGGCGGATCCCCTCTCTCCGTGGTGCCGTCATGGGCTCTGAGAAATCCCGTTACCGGTAAGTAACTGCGTATTTTTCTCCAGCCTAAGTCCTCTGTGCTCATCAGCTTAGAAGAACATTTATTTATTTTCTTGTCACAGCCCTTTTCTTTGTCTCACTGAGATATGTGTGCTTATGATACAGCTTCTCTGTCATTTGAGACACTGGTCTCGGGAGCTGGATTTTTTTCAGACTGCAGCCCATCCTGACACATGACTAGGATGGGCTGCCGTTTGAATAACATGATGGGTGAGCTTTCTAGCAAATTGGAGAACCCTTTTTAAACTCTTTCGAGTAATATATCTATATAACATATATGTATCAGTAACCAATCAGGTTCAAAAGACCTAATCTATATCACATTATATTAATTCTACTGTCACTGTATACAAATATGTCAGATGGGTTTCATGTGACAACAGTTAGCTGAACAAAAAGTCTTTGTGTAGACATAGTGGCCATGATAAGCAACTCTGCTCCATTTCTCATCTCTCTCATATCTCAATAGTAATGAACTGCAATGGCAGAAATATCCAGTGGCAAAAGGGTGGCATTGTTTCTGAGAAAAGAAGACTCTAAGGGTGCTTTTACATTGCATTTAGTTTTCGGGCTTGCGTCTGAACCCCCCGCAAAACAGGATTCAAACATGTGTACTGACAGGTCCATAGACCATAATGGTGACGGCAGAGCGAACGTGCATCATTTTGGAGTGTGTACGCCTACTGGAGGCGGACACCCAAACGCAATGTGAAAGCACCCTAATTCTAATTCTTGATGACCCTTTTTAATCATGTTTTACCCTAGAAAGCTTTCAGACAGCTATTTCCATATCACTCAACCTGAAAGTTAACTCTTTAGGTGCCCATATACTCCCACGATTTCCCCATACACATAAAGACGAGCGTGCTTGAGTGTGTATTTCCGAACCTAAATCCCCCGCCAACCCCAGACTTCCCAGACATCATCATCAGGAGACCCATACACATTATGAGGTTGCCAAAATCAACAGGTTTGGGCTCATTTGATGTAATGTGTATGTTTTTATTGAATTTTCCACATAGAGCTCATTATGACTGAGGTCTATTGTTGGCCTGGAGAACACAATATTGTATAAAACTTATGTTGTCCATTTGTTTCCCCCATGTTTTTTTTGTGTGCAATGTTGTGTGATGTCATTATTGGCATGGTCAAAATATCAACAGCTTAAAGAAAATCTGTCGCTGGGATTTTGCCACTTAACCTGAGAGCAGCATAATGTCCTGATTCCAGCAATGTGTCACCTGCTGGGCTGCTTGCTGTAGTTTTGATAAAATCAGTTTTTATTAACAGGATGTTATCACTAGAGGACTAGTGAACTTGCTGCCATGTAGTCCTCCATATTCATGAGCTCTGTATAACCATGCCCCCACCACTCATTGGCAGAAAGCTTCCAATCAGGGATGTGGGCGGGGTTATACAGAGCTCAGCATTCAGAGAACTGCTAGATCTTCAGCAGATAAAACAGTGATTTTATCACAACTACAGCAAGCACTCCAGTAAGTGATACAACTCTGGAATCAGGGTCTCTGTCCTTACATCATGCAGCTCTCAGGTGGGGTAGCAATGATAAACTGACAGATTCCCTTTAAGTGGATGGGAAGTTACGATTTCACTATTACTGATTCTTCTTTTCTAACATAGAGGTTGAGGTTCTCGCCAAGAAAAAGCCCAAAGACCTTTTCCGCCAGTTAGATGTGCATGTTAAAGAACGTCCTTTACCCAAGGATCTTCCCCTTGAAATCTGGACACACCACCCTGCCGATCAACGGATGGAAAGTCATGAGGGGAGCCACGCACAGACGGGTGGAATCTGTTTCACCGGGGTGTGTGAGCAGCAGGTGCAGGAGGATAGGCTAATATGAGACTGGGGGCATGTGGTGGGCACAGTGGTAATAATTGATGGCATTAAAACCAGCTGTTGGGTTAATTTGCTCAGCAATTTTATCATCCATGTCTGCATAAAAAAAAAAAAACCTGCGGAATGTAGACTACTGTAATGGATGATGTTCGGTTATTGCTTATGTAGGGAGTAGTGTATGGACCACTTGAAAACACTAAACTGCGCACCCAGTACAGTCTTAGGAACGTAAAATGCTCAGGGCTCCTCATCCAGACTGATCATAATGGCACATACACATCAGTCCAGGGGACTGCAAAAGGATCGGCTCGGAACCTTCAATAGTTTGTGATTCCGAGACCAGTTCTAGAATTCTCCACCAGTTCTGATGACGGTCTGCTCGCTGGTAATGTCTGAGCCATGAATATTCCAGGGAACTTCCATGCACATCTGGCTGAAATCTCGCTGTCCACCGACCACAACTAGATAACTATTAATCCATCTGTCAAGGATACCCCGATGGTTATCCTTGATGAGTCCCTAGGGACTGGTTTCTAAAATGATGCTTCCTTTTCTGTAATGTGAATATTTGGGAACTGATTCAGTCTACACACCCAAAGCTTGTGTCTGTTTTATTAATTAGGTCCAAAAATCTGTTTAATATATCATTATACCAGTAAATGCTCCAGTTTTCTGATACATAGCTCCAAATATCGTGTATAAACTTAAAATGTTGCATTCTGTGTGCCTGCAGCCACCACTAGAGGGAGCTTACTGCAGACAGGTTATACATTGAACTTGCTGACAACACTGTATGCAGTAAGCGCCCATGCTCCCCCTAGTGTTATCTTTGAAATCTATATCCATGCAGGGGATTTGACACTCCGTATCAGAAAAATGAAGCTCCAACCATTATAAAGATATATTAAAATAATAATTGGAGCAGAATTTTAAGCTTGAAAATGACATGATGATTGTAAAAGGTGGACTTACCACTCCAGCAGTGCAATAAAAAAACAATGCTGGAATGGTGCTTTTAAGGGGGTATTTGGGCAGTGGTTGCCGAATATTATTGCTAGGATACGCCATTTATATCTGGTTAGTGGGGATTATAATGATGCCTGATTTGTCACCCAGCTTTTCCAGACAGGAAAAAAAAACTTAATTTGCATCTCGGGCTTTGCTCACTTTGTCGTCACGTCTGTATTTCATACAGGAGCTAAGAGAAGCCCACTGTTAAAGTGAATCTGATAGATACCATTAAAGGGGTTGGTTGTTCGGGCTTAGGGTTCAAGTCTGCAGTCACTATATGTGACCTCAGCCTTGTGAATCCTCACAACGTGCCGGCTGTAAGGATTTTGCTGTGCTGGCGGGCGCGTGACTGCAAGTATATGACTTGCTTATATGCGGTCACGTGCCAACTAGACTTGCGCAGCCTTTTTCAATACATGTGAATTGAACAAGGCCAGATATGTCTTATCGGAATGTGGCCGGAAGTATGCAAATCGCACACTTTCGATCACATGACTGCCTGCACCTGGCGCCAGCATCAGAGAATCCTGATAGCTCGCAATGTGCGCGCGTGAGGATTCACAAGTTTTTCACATCTAAAATACTAGAATTCCCCATGGAAAGCAGTAAAAACAAGTGTGAACACAGCCTTAGTTACAGAGCCGGCTCCACTGTTTTACGAGCCGTTGTGACCATTGGGTCCCTCTTGGCTTTTGTATTTTCCTTCTCGCCTTCTAGGAGCCATAACTATTTTTTATTTTACAGTCAACAGAGTTGCATCAGGGCTTGTTTATTGCGGTACGAGCTATAGGTTTTTTTTTATCTTTACCATTTTGGGGTCCATAGGACTTTCTCATCCCTTTTGACCCAAAAAATCCTAATACTGCCATTTCAACTTTTTTTTGGGTGGAGGGGACAGGCCTTCAACATATGGGTACATTAATTTATTAATTTTTCAGATTTTCTTTACATTCCAGGGAAAAAAATATATTTATTTTTTTAATTGGTTTCTCCCTTGAACTTGCGATCGCCTGATCACTTGTACAATACGCTGCTACATTGCAGTGTACTGTAAAAGTCCACCCATAGGTCATAATGTTGTGGGGGGTCAATGGACACCTTCCCCAATTTTCAACCTCCTAAATCTCGCTGTCATTGTCAGCGGTATCTATAAGGTTAAGCTACTGCGATCAGATCCCTCTCCAATCGGGTGCCAGCATGCATGGCGGATGGTTGGCGCTATTGGCTTATGGTGTCTTCCACTTTAAAACTTGAGCCCTGTGGGGTCCGGCACTAACCAATTTCACCGGGTGCTGACTCCGGCTACACTTTAGTTATCTGTTTCTGGCAAAGCTGGGTTTCAAAGTAAAAAAGGCCATCATTAGAAACAATGGGGGGAGATGTAGGAAACCATCTTTGTTACCAATAGCAACCAATCAGAGCTCCGCTTTCATTTTTCAGGTGCAGGATACAAAATGAATGCTGCGCTGTGATTGGTTGCCATGCTCAGCTTTTGTTTGATTCCCTCACGATTCTTAGTAATATGTGTCTCTGGGAAAGCTGGATGACCTCTAATATGGCAGCAATTACACAGCTTTTCCGGACTCCTGAATGAAAAATGTGACTTGGTGTATAATTACGTACTCCCCAAAATGGCAGCTGTCAGGGAAAGCTGTGTGACTGTAGCATGAGGATATTTATTTGCAGACATATTAGTTGTCATCCAGCTTTTCCAGAAACGGATATTACTAAAGACCCTCTAATAGACTTCTTGGGTCTGATCCCCAGTCCTATTGTATCCCTCAAAATAAGGGGCGGCAGTAATTTCCGGCTGCCGCCATGGTCGCTGAATGTTGCGCGTCCCCATTTATCTCCACGGCCTTTCCCACGGGTGAATTGGCTCTGGCGCTGAATGGGTGCACGCTGACATGTTAGCCACACGTGTGGCAGAATTTGCCTCTGCAGGCAGCTTAGCACTTTTCCGGCATCAGCAGCCATTTTGTTATAGTCCACATAAATGGCCTGTTTCTATGGTAATGTAGTAAATAAATGGAGTTTGACTAGACGGGATAGATTTTTATTTTTTAATAATTATTTATTTTTATAAAATGGGGAAAGAGGGGGAGCTAAGCGGATTCAGCATGTCTACTATTAGCCAACGTCTGTCTTTTTTTCTTACATTCCCTTATAATCACTTATGTATTCACCCGCCATCTTTGTAAACATTTTTTTTCTTGCCTAAATGTATTTTTATAATTGGATTTCATTAAAAATGTTGCACCCTTCGCCTTCTTGAGCCTCTGTGTTGCACTGCCTGCAGAATGGGTTAACTGAGGATCCATCAGTGAGCTGTTCTGACAGTGTAATGGGAAAGTTTCTTACTCCCTTCAGCTGATTTATGACCACAGACCACATCAAAGTTGAATATGCAGGAAAACACAGAGGCTGTAAAAGCCAAACGGTGCAAAATTTGTAATAAAACCAAATCCTAAAAATGTTTATTTTGCCCCAAATACATGCACTTAAGTAAAAAAAAAAAGAAAAAAAAATCTCCCCAGAGGTGGACATACCCTTTAATAATGGAAATTCTCACTGATTAACTTTTATCCATCCATATATCACTACACGGGTTACAACTTGATGTTTTCTTTTCCTCCATATTGGTCGTGTCTTGTGACTACTTGGCTATATCCTTTTATGTCACGTGTGTTAAAGGGTGAGTGCTGCAGAAAAACTGAACATGGTTGCAGTAAGGTATAAATATGGGCACAGTCGTTAGATGAAGCTATTGGCCTCTGATGTCTGCCACTTTAAGCTTTCATAAGATGAATAGTTTTCTGAGTGTTTTTCAAGCATGTAGCCAATGACGTCTCCTACTTATACAGATGGACACAACATAAAAATCGTCTATCAACTCAGTGAGTGTAAACATTGGGGAATATTCCCAACTAAAATTGGTGCAAATCCATTTACCAGACCCGATCCAGAAGCCATGTTAGTAATCTGTGGCCACTGGACGGAAGCCTTGAAAACCTCCTCTTATCTGACAAAATACGCGACTCTTCTTTTTGTTTTGCTAACCTTATACATCACATCACAACGGTGAAATCACACTAAGGCTATGTGCCCACGATGCAGAAATGCAATGATTTTTCCTGAGCGTTTCTGCATCTCCCTGGCAGAAAACACGCATGCGGATTGTACATGCGGATTGTACATGCGGATTGTACATGCGGATTGTACATGCGGATTGTACATGCGGATTGTACATGCGGATTGTACATGCGGATTGTACATGCGGATTGTACATGCGGATTGTACATGCGGATTGTACATGCGGATTGTACATGTGGATTGTACATGTGGATTGTACATGCGGATTGTACATGCGGATTGTACATGCGGATTGTACATGCGTTTTTCCTGCCAGGGACATGCGGATGTGAAGCGTTCTTCACATGCATTTCCGCATGCGGGTTGACAAGCACTTTCCAGGCGATTTTAGCATCACTTCGAAAGTGTTTGTCAACTTGGTCACACTATATAAATCCATGCAACCGGCATGGATTTATATGCTGTGACCGAAAGAATGTTTAAAAATAAAAAATAAATCTATACTTACCTTCCGATGGCCCCCGCAGTCTTGCTTCGCTCTGTTCTCCCTTGTCGGCAGATAGCAGTACACTGAAGGACCTGCCGTCACATGACTATGACGTCAGTGCAGGTCCTCCAGTCCATCGTGATCTGCCGGCAAGCCAAGACAAGCACACCGCGGGACATTAGAAGGTAAATATAAACATTTATTTTTTATTTTATTCTTTTTTTCACAGTTTCTATGGTACCCGGGTCCGGAGGAGAGTCTCCTGTCCTCCACACCCGGGTACCATCCGCACATTGAAACGCATGGATTCCGCATGTACAGATGCAGTGATGCGGATTACATGCGTTCCAATGCAAGTCAATGGCGGCGAAAATGCAGCGCTTCAGCAAAATATTTGGTAGTGCTGCGTTTGTTTCCGCAATGATAACCCACAGCGGAAATTTCGGCAGCATGTGCACAGCACATGCGGATTATCATTGGGGGACATGGCCGGCCTTCTACCATTTTTTTTTTAAGCATTTCTGCAGCGTTTTTGCCACTGCGGAAACGCTTAAAAAACGCATCGTGGGCACACAGCCTAAGTCTATGTTCACACACGTGTTTTTTTTTTCTGTAGGTGCGATTTTTGTTGCATTTTTGCAGCGTTTTTTTCACCACCCATTACTTCCTATGGGTGAAAAAACGCTGAAAGAAGTGACATGCTCTATTTTCCAAAAACACAAGCAAGGCAGAAAATACGCAGCAAACAAAAAGCAACATGTGTGAACAGAGAATTCTGGCTTCTCATAGATTTTGCTGGTACTGCTAGCTGAAAATTTGCATAAAAATCCGCTGCAAAATACACAGCAAAACACAACGTGTGTGAACATAGCCTTAGGTCAGTTTCACACGTCCTGATTTTTCTGGTATCGGAAAAACCCGTACCGGAGATATGTGTCCGTGTGTGACATCCGTGTGCCGCATCAGAAGCACATGTACCGGCTCCTGGGAATCAGTGTACAGATAGCGCTTTTCCCAAACTCCGGGTGCTGATCGCTGGCCTCATCATTGTTCCCTGCCGGTTGATCAGCATGAGCAAGGGACAATGTTGGGAGTGGTAGTCTGCTCTCGCAGTGTCCATGTATGGAACTAGGAATAAAATCCTTATACTTACCTGTCCGAAGATGTCCCCCTCTGTAATTCTCTGACCGCTAACGCCAGGGAGAATGAGCCGCTCCAGCGAGCGGGGCCCTGCACTGAGCGGAGCTCACTGAGTGACAGGACACCGCTCCTGAGCTCATCGCAGCTCCGGGGTTCGCTCGCTGCAGCGACTCATTCTCTTCGGCTCCTCTGCGTCAGTGGTCAGAGGATTACAGCGGGGGACATCTCTGGGCAGGTGAGTATAAGGATTTTATTATTGTATTATTATTACACATGGACACTGCGGGAGCAGAATACTACTCTCAACATTATTCCTTGCTCGTGCTAATCGCAGCGTGAGCAAGGGACAATGATGAGGGCAGTGTTCAGCACCCGGCGCTTGGGAACAGCGCTAACTGTACCGCCGATTCCCAGGCGTCGGTACGTGTCACACTGATGACACATGGATGTCATCCGTGTATGTTCAGTGTGAGACATTTTGCAGACCGTGCAGCATGTAAAAAACAGACAAGTCAGCGTGTGGAGCACACGGTCCATGGAAACTCACTGACGAGCGCAGACCCATGGATTTGAACGGGTCTGCATGTGTCAGTGTCTCCAGTACGTGTGGAAACGGTCACCTCACGTACCGGACACACTAACGTATGAATGACCACTAAAGGATATTGTCAGGTAAGAGGTGGTTATCAGGGCTGCCGTCCAGCAACCACAGATTACTAACCAGGTCTCTTGACCAGAATCCACTCACACAAACTCTACTCCTTATGTATACCTTTAGAAGGAAGGTTAAAAAAAAAAAAATCAGATTTGAACAGATCTTATTAATCACATTTTGGACACTATTGCATTTCTTGGGCTACATTCACACTTTCTTTTTGACGTTTCATTTATTTATGTTGCATTTTTTGGAACGGACAAATAGAATTAATATCAAAAATTGGTCTGTTGCATAACCGATATAAGTGAAAGCAGTGGTGCTTGATTGAGTAATTGATTGTTACAGGCTCTATATGGGTTCTGTTATGTGTCTGGTTTTTTTTTAGAATGGAAGAAAAAGTTCTGCTTTCTGTACTTCTAAAAACAGACACATAACTGAACCCAATCAGAGACTAGAACTATGAATTGGGCCCCTCTGCTTCCGTTTGTATCAGTTATTCAATTTTTTTTTAACTAATTCCATTTGTCTTTTCCTAAAAGCGGAACAAACAAACGGAATATCAAAATGCAAGTGTGAACGTAGACTTACTTGTAGTGATCCGGAGTTATCTTCAGAGCTGCACTCACAATTCTTCCATCAATCTTACTTCAACATCTTATCTGAACTTCTGTTATTCAGGATATGGTGGTGGTGGTGGGGGGGGGGGCGACGACAATGTTCTTACTACGGATAACAATACACTAGAAATAAAGACTGCATTACACACAAAGCATACATTGAGCCAGCAGTGAATTCTGGGAGATTACAGCCCTTAAACAGAATTATGAATGCAGCACTGGGCTATAAAATAGACTGTAACTTGGGATCCGGACATGAGAGGTGTTAGAAAACATGGAGAAACTTTGTATATATATCTCAAGACTGTGTAATGTTAGAAGGGGAAAATCCGCTTCCTTTCGACAACCCGTGGTAGTATTCAGATTTTTCGAAATCTCTGTTATGGGGAGGGGATTTATTTATTTATTTATTTTTTATTAGTTAAATCTTCCTTGCCTTATGACTGCACAATCACCAGCATGGCCTATTTGCCAATTTTTGGGCATTTTCTATATTGGTATCAGTCAATGATTGCTACCTTGTGTGATTTGTAAAGAATTGAGAAATTTTCGCCCAATTCCAATTTTGCAGCAGGGCCTATAGTTTCATATATTACCTGAAGGCACAGCATACAGCGAGTATATACTTCACACTAGGGATCTATCATAATTATCACTAATTACATGCATCATTTATTTATCTGGTGGAGCTGATGAAACATGATTGCACTTAGGCGGCTGTAAAGGGCTGTAGTCGTGACTTCCATGCCATCTTCTATTTCGGTATATTAGGCTGTGAGGCTCAACACTATGGAGTACCCTCTACTGAAGCCAGCAGATGTCTGTCGCGTTCATCAACCTTGTATTTGATACCGTTGAAAGGCATACTGTGGGTGACTGTGAATGAATGCTGTATATGATATTTTAAGAATAATTGTGAATTTTAGGTGAGCTATTAAAAATAAGAGGAAATAATTATTAGTTCATGCTACAGATGTGTAATAACATGTATATGATCCTGGAACACTTGCTGTATGTGTACTGTTCTTTTTGGGAATGTGATGCTATGTAATATGTGCATGTGCAACAATAAATCTGTGCATGATATTTTAAACTTTGTCTCTGGTTTCTTTTACTGATGTCGAATATCCGCTAAGGTTGTAAGGGAGTCCCAGAGTAACGTAGACCCTACTGTCAAACAAGTTACTTTGTTTCACAGAGGCACAACATTTTACGGTGGTCCCAAAAAGAAGAATCTGCTTTCGATTTCTGCAGGAGTTCCCTCCCTCCAAGTCGGCAATGCAAAATTCACTGTTGATTCACAGCCTGACTTTGCAAGCCTCCTAGGAGCATAGCCTCTACCACAGCTTGGCCTAGCATGTCATTCTGGGTCTTTTAGTGGGTAGCTTCTACCACAGCTTGGCTTGTTATGCCCTTACGTTGAACAGTGTGCTGCCTACCTGGCGCTCGAGTCCGGCACATCGCTGATTGGGTTGACAGATTACTGGGAGGGGCTGGTAAGGACCCAGCGGTCATGGTGTACATTGGCACAATTGACAAAGTTAGAGGTTGGTGGATGGTCCTTAAAGATGATTTCAGGGAATTGGGCTGCAAGCTTAAAGCAAGGACCTCCAAGGTGGTATTCTCTGAAATACTGCCTGTGCCACATGCCACGCCAGAGAGGCAACGAGAGATTAGGGAGATAAATAAGTGGCTCAAGAACTGGTGTAGGAAGGAGGGGTTTGGATTCCTGGAGAACTGGGCCGACTTCTCAGTTGACTACAGGTTCTACGCTAGGGACGGGCTGCACCTCAATGGGGAGGGTGCAGCTGTACTGGGGGAGAAGATGGCTAGAAGGTTGGAGGAGTGTTTAAACTAGGGATTGGGGGAGAGTATTCATTTTATAGGTGGGGAAGATAGTGCAGATAGTGACCTAGGCACAAATAAAAAAAATTGGGGATGGGGTTAGAACAGTCAATATAGTAAGAAGGAATAGAGGTACAGAGAGATACATAAAATGCATGTACACTAATGCCAGAAGCCTCACGAACAAAATGGAGGAATTAGAATTAATTTTGTTGGAAAATAATTATGACATGGTGGGCATATCTGAGACATGGCTGGATGAGAGCCACGACTGGGCAGTTAATTTACAGGGCTATAATCTGTTCAGGAATGACCGTACAAACAAGCGAGGAGGAGGGGGGGGGGTGTCTATATGTAAAAATAAACCCATCTTGCTTGAGAATATATGTGAATCTAATGAAAATGTAGAGTCCCTGTGGGTGGAGATAAGGGGAGGGGGGAAAAATAATAAATTACTGATAGGGGTTTGTTATAAGTCTTCAAAAATAATGGAAGCAGCAGAGAATATCCTCATAAAGCAAATAGATGAAGCAGCGACTCAAGGAGAAGTCATTATTATGGGGGACTTCAACTACCCTGAAATATATTGGGGAAGAGAAACCTGTAGTTCAAGCAAAGGTAATAGGTTTTTGACAACTATGAGAGACAATTACCTTTCACAACTGGTTCAGGACCCAACAAGAAGGGGGGCACTGCTAGACCTAATATTAACCAACAGGCCAGACCACATATCAAATATATGAGTTAGGGGTCACTTGGGTAATAGTGATCACAAAATAATAATTTTTCATGTATCCTTTAGTAAGATGTGTAGTAGAGGGGTTACAAGGACACTAAACTTCAGGAAGGCAAATTTCCAATGGTTGAGAGATGATCTTAGTGCAATAAACTGGGACGATATCCTGAGACATAAAACTACACAAAGCAAATGGGAGACATTTATTAGCATCCTGAATAGGACCTGTGCACAATATATACCCTATGGGAATAAACATGCTAGAGATAGGAGGAAACCACTATGACTAAATAGAGCTGTAAGGGGCGCAGTAAGTGACAAAAAGAAAGCATTTAGAGAACTAAAGCAAGTAGGTAGTGATGAGGCATTAAATAAATTTAGAAAATTAAATAAACTCTGTAAAAACCATATCAAGGCAGCAAAGATTGAGACAGAGAGACTCATTGCCAGAGAAAGTAAAAATAATCCCAAAATATTCTTTAACTACATAAATAGTAAAAAACTAAAAAATGATAGTGTTGGCCCCCTTAAAAAATAGTCTGGGTGAAATGGTGGATGAGGAAAAAAACAATATGCTAAATGATTTTTTTTCAACAGTATTTACACAAGAAAATCGCATGACAGAAAACATGATTAGTGATAACGAAAAATTCTCCATTAAATGTCACTTGCTTAACCCAGCAGGAAGTACGGCGGCGTCTAAAAATCACTAAGGTTGATAAATTCCCGGGCCCGGATGGGATTCACCCGCGAGTACTGCAGGAATTAAGTAACGTCATAGATAGACCATTATTTTTAATCTTTAAAGATTCCATAATAACAGGGTCTGTACCACAGGACTGGCGTATAGCAAATGTGGTGCCAATATTCAAAAAGGGGGCAAAAACCAAACTTGGAAATTATAGGCCAGTAAGCGTAATCTCTACTGTGGGTAAAATCCTGGAGGGTTTCCTAAGAGATGCTATACTAGAGTATCTGAAGAAGAATAACCTCATGACCCAATATCAGCATGGGTTTACGAGGGACCGTTCCTGTCAAACTAATCTGATCAATTTTTATGAAGAGGTAAGTTCCGGACTGGACCAAGGAAATGCAGTGGATGTTGTATATATGGACTTTTCAAAAGCTTTTGATACTGTTCCACACAAAAGGTTGATACATAAAATGAGAACAATGGGGATAGGGGAAAATATATGTAAGTGGGTTAAGAACTGGCTCAGTGATAGGAAACAAAGGGTGGTTATTAATGGAAAACACTCAGACTGGGTCTCTGTTAACAATGGGGTACCACAGGGGTCAGTATTGGGCCCCCTTCTTTTTAACATTTATTAATGACCTTGTAGGGGGCATACGGAGTAGTATTTCAATATTTGCAGATGACACTAAACTCTGCAGGGTAATCAATACAGAGGAGGACAATTTTATATTATAGGAGGATAATTTTATATTATAGGAGGATCTATGTAAACTAGAAGCTTGGGCTGATAAATGGCAAATGAGCTTTAATGGGGATACATTTCAAGTAATGCACTTGGGCAGAGGAAATATAATGTATAATTATATGCTTAATTGTAAAACACTGGGCAAAACTGTAACTGAAAAAGACCTGGGTGTATTGGTGGACGACAAGCTCACGTTTGGTGGTCAGTGTCAGGCTGCTGCTGCAAAGGCAAATAAAATAATGGGATGCATTAAAAGAGGCATAGATGCTCATGAGAACATAATTTTAACCCTATACAAGTCACTAGTGTGAACACACTTAGAATACTGTGTACAGGTCTGGTCTCTGGTGTATAAGAAAGACATTGCTGAACTAGAGTGGGTGCAGAGAAGAGCGACCAAGGTTATTAGAGGACTGGGGGGTCTGCAATACTAAGACAGGTTACTACACTTGGGGTTATTTAGTTTTGAAAAACGAAGGCTTAGGGGTGATCTTATTACTATGTACAAGTATATGAGGGGACAGTACAAAGACCTTTCTACTGATCTTTTTACTCTGAGGCCTGAGACGGAGACAAGGGGGCATCTTCTACGTCTGGAGGAAAGAAGGTTTAATCATAATCACAGACGCGGATTCTTTACTGTAAGAGCAGTGAGACTATGGGACTCTCTGCTGCATGATGTTGTAATGAGTGATTCACTACTAAAATTTAAGAAGGGCCTGGATGCCTTTCTTGAAAAGTATAATACTACAGGTTATATATACTAGATTCCTTGATAGGGCGTTGATCCAGGGAACTAGTCTGATTGCCGTATGGAGTCAGGAAGGAATTTTTTTCCCCAATGTGGAGCTTAGTGTTTGCCACATGTTTTTTTTTTGCCTTCCTCTGGATCAACATGTTACTCTATGGGTTGAACTAGATGGACTTAGTCTTCCTTCAACCTTAAAATCTATGTTACGGATATTTTAGAGGGTAACCTCAACCACAGCTTGACCTAATAAGCCTCTATGGGTCTCTTAGACAGTAACCTCAACCACAGCTTGGCCTAGTATGCCTCCATGGGTCTCTTAGATGTAACCTCTACCACAGCCTGGCTTAATATGTCTCTATGGGTCTCATAGACAGTAACCTCTACCCCTGCTTGGTCTAGCGTGCTTGTATGGGTCTTTCAGAGGGTAACCTGTTCCACAATTAGGCCTAGCACGCCTCTATGGTCTCTTTGAGGGTAAATTTTGCGACACATTGGCCTAGCATGTCTTCATAGGTCGCTTAGTCAGTAGCTTGTACCAAAGCTTGGCTTGTGATGTCCTTAGGGGTCTCTTAGAGAGTAACCTCTACCACTGCTTGGCCTAGCATGCCTCTATGGGTCTCCTAGAGGGTAACCTTTATGACATCTTGGCGTAGCATGTCTTTGTGGGTAGTTTGTACCACAGATTGGCTCGATATGCCCCTACGGGTCTCTTAGAGAGTAACCTCTGCCACTGCTTGGTCTAGTATGCCTCTATGGGTCTCTTAGTGACTATCCTTTACCACGGTATGTCCTGCCCAGGTGCAAAATTGCATTCGTCACTTAAATGCACTGGGTCCTCGTGGCCACTATACCATTAATTTTCATAGACCTGAAGACGTAATATTTCTAGAATTGTCTTCTTTGCCCCACCAGATATATTGCACTCTTGATAATGCTGATCTAGTGGTGCAACACTAACCCCTATGGTGATGCCAAACTTTGTAGGGTTCACACTAATGCCGTACTCCTCTTCCTGAAAAAACGACTGTCCTGCTATCCATGACACTGGTAACATTCTATAGATCTGGTGCCACACACACACCCTGGTAAACAACAGCACAAAAGAACAAAGAAAGGTGTACATCACAAAGAAGGACAAACATACCAGGGAAAAGGAACAAAATCAAACAAAAGGGAGACCACAAAAAAGACCATTAAGGGAGAAATAGGGGTTGCACCTCCTGACAACAAGAGGAGAAGGAAAACTATCCTGGAAAATACCATCATGGGTTGTAAAGAAGACATTGTTTATCTGGGAGTGGCACGGACAGAGGTGAAACGCTAGACTTGGCGATCATAAAGTTTGCTATGATTTGACTTAGTATGGGTATGTAAAACACTGCCAGGATGAGGAGGTCTTAGACTGTGTGGCCGGGAAAAGCAGGACTTGGGCTGTTTCTGTGAGTCCTTCAAACTATTAGGCTGTGTGGCCACGATGCATTTTTGGTGCGTTTTTTGGCGCGTATTTGCAGCGCGTAAGCAATCCAGAAACGCATTGCATACCTTATCCCATGACTTCCTATGACATTCTCCAAGTTCTGTGCACATGGTCAGGATTTTTTCTGCGCAGATTTTACTCGCAGAAAAAATAAGGACATGACCAATTCTTGTGTTTTTCTGCATACAGTACAGACCAAAAGTTTGGACACACCTTCTCATTTAAAGATTTTTCTGTATTTTCATGACTATGAAAATTGTACATTCACATTGAAGGCATCAAAACTATGAATTAACACATGTGGAATTATATACTTAACAAAAAAGTGTGAAACAACTGAAAATATGTCTTATATTCTAGGTTCTTCAAAGTAGCCACCTTTTGCTTTGATGACTGCTTTGCACACTCTTGGCATTCTTTTGATGAGCTTCAAGAGGTAGTCATCGGAAATGGTTTTCACTTCACAGGTGTGCCCTGTCAGGTTTAATAAGTGGGATTTCTTGCCTTATAAATGGGGTTGGGACCATCAGTTGTGTTGTGCAGAAGTCTGGTGGATACACAGCTGATAGTCCTACTGAATAGACTGTTAGCTGCTTTTTTCTTGCCATAATACAAATTCTAAGTAAAGAAAAACGAGTGGCCATCATTACTTTAAGAAATGAAGGTCCGTCAGTCCGAAAAATTGGGAAAACTTTGAAAGTGTCCCCAAGTGCAGTTGCAAAAACCATCAAGCGTTACAAAGAAACTGGCTCACATGAGGACCGCCCCAGGAAAGGAAGACCAAGAGTCACCTCTGCTTCTGAGGATAAGTTTATCCGAGTCACCAGCCTCAGAAATCGCAGGTTAACAGCAGCTCAGATTAGAAACCAGGTCAATGCCACACACAGTTCTAGCAGCAGACACATCTCTACAACAACTGTTAAGAGGAGACTTTGTGCAGCAGGCCTTCATGGTAAAATAACTGCTAGGAAACCACTGCTAAGGACAGGCAACAAGCAGAAGAGACTTGTTTGGGCTAAAGAACACAAGGAATGGACATTAGACCAGTGGAAATCTGTGCTTTGGTCTGATGAGTCCAAATTTGAGATCTTTGGTTCCAAGCACCGTGTGTTTGTGCAACGCAGAAAAGGTGAACGGATGGACTCTACATGCCTGGTTCCCACCGTGAAGCATGGAGGTGGAGGTGTGATGGTGTGGGGGTGCTTTGCTGGTGACACTGTTGGGGATTTATTCAAAATTGAAGGCATACTGAACCAGCATGGCTACCACAGCATCTTGCAGCAGCATGCTATTCCATCTGGTTAGCGTTTAGTTGGACCATCATTTATTTTTCAACAGGACAATGACCCCAAACACACCTCCAGGATGTGTAAGGGCTATTTGACCAAGAAGGAGAGTGATGGGGTGCTATGCGAGATGACCTGGCCTCCACAGTCACCAGACCTGAACCCAATCCAGATGGTTTGGGGTGAGCTGGACCGCAGAGTGAAGGCAAAAGGGCCAACAAGTGCTAAGCATCTCTGGGAACTCCTTCAAGATTGTTGGAAGACCATTTCCGGTGACTACCTCTTGAAGCTCATCAAGAGAATGCCAAGAGTGTGCAAAGCAGTCATCAAAGCAAAAGGTGGCTACTTTGAAGAACCTAGAATATAAGACATATTTTCAGTTGTTTCACACTTTTTTGTTAAGTATATAATTCCACATGTGTTAATTTATAGTTTTGATGCCTTCAGTGTGAATGTACAATATCCATAGTCAAGAAAATACAGAAAAATCTTTAAATGAGTAGGTGTGTCCAAACTTTTGGTCTGTACTGTACGTATTTGCCTATACAATGCATTGGAAAACGCATGGCAAATACGCATGCAAAAACGCATCAAATACGCATCAAAAACGTATGTAAAAACCATATGCGTTTTTCTTCCAAGGAGATGCAGAAATGCTCAGAAAAATTTCTGCTTCATTTCTGCATCGTGGGCACTAAGCCTTACACTGTTTTTAGAAAATTGGCAGTTTTGTCTAGCTCCACCAACTTTTTGAAAAGTGGGAAAATCTTTGCATGACCATGCACAGCCAGTAAATTCATCATACTTTCTGCCACAAATGTGGTGTTAATTACCACAGAATGTTCTCCAGTCATTGACTGAATTTGGAAAGATGTGCCAAATTCTATGTGTTCCACACACCAGCATGCCCTTAATTAAAACTGGCGTGCAAAATCCCACTCTGGATGAATCCAGGCCTAAGTGTTCATAGTGATTTTTCCACTCCTTGACCAATTACCGCTATAATCAGTCTATTACTTCTTAAAGACTCTTCCTATTGTACCAAATATTTTGATATGTAAACACAGATTTGAGTCGATCCACTTAAATGTCAAATTCTGGAAGTCCAACCTGAAAACATCCATGGAGAAATGTCAGAAGACTCGAAAGTAATATACAGAGACAATCTTGATGTTAATATGCTCTGTATGAAACCTTAGGCCACAGGCAGTAGGCTTTCGCCATACTCTGCGGATGAGATTTTCATTGTCTGACTCTTTGTGTTTTCTTTAAAGGAAACTTGTCGTGTAAAAAAACAAAACGCTATTAACCTGCAAATATGGGGTTAATCTGCAGGCTAATAGCATTCTGAAGCTGCCAGGCGCCCGCACTGAGAGTGGGCAAATTAACTTTATTCCTTCCGGCAGCCTCGGGCTTTCAGCCATAGGGGTGGGCTGACGCAGCTTCAGTCACCGCTCAGTGCATAGTGAGCGGCAGCCATAATTGTGCCCCCGGCACTGACTGACAGCCGGCTCACATCAGAGCTGTGACTGAAAGCCTTAAGCTGCCGGGAGGAATAAAGTTCATTTCCAGTGAGGCTCCCAGTGCGGGTGCCGGGCAGCTTCAGAACGCTTTTAACCTGCAGACTAACTCCATATTTACAGGTTAATAGTGTTTTGTTTTGTTTTTTTACATGACAGGTTCACTTTAAAAAGAAAATATTCCATCATAAAGCAATGATGTGACTCTGCATAGACGACCTTCTTCCTTTTACTATTGCCATGAGTGTAAATAGTTGGCTGGATTGTGTGGGTCACGGTTGCTGTTAATGAGTTTTCCACGTTAAAACTACAAATCTCTAGAAGAGTCTTTCCAGGAATGGATTTTGGATCTCATCGCTGGAAAGCCCTCATATTACCAGGTCTTCTTCCTCACATAGGACCAGCATCCCTTCCCTATTGATCACCTATATAACTATTAAAATGGCATTTTTACAAAACATTTGACGTGTCATACAGGAGTTTTGATAATTGATGGTCTAGGTACTGAGACCCCCATCGATCGATTAAATTAAAGGGGTACTCCGGGGAGATAAAAAATGCTCCTAATGCTCATACCTTCATAAACTATTAGGATAACCTGAATAGTGCAGTTTTCCATCCTCACACTACCTGTAATTCTGTGACGCTGGAGCTGCTCCTTGGTGTTCTCCCTCCCTTATGGGATGTTATGTCACACATCAGAGGGCGTGGCCTGTTTCTGGCTGCTAGCAGCAGCCAGCCCACTGATACCATCTGCTTGAATTCAGTCTGATATCAGGGGTGCGGCTTGCTCTCAGCTGTTAGCAGCAGCCAGCCCTCTGATAATATCTCCTTCCCTTCAGTCCTAGATCATGGAGCAGGCCACACCCCCTGATATCTGACTGAATACAAGCAGATGGTATCAGGGGGCTGGCTGCTGCTAGCAGTGAATAGCAGGCCACGCCCCCTGATGTGTGACATAGCATCTCATAAGGGAGGGAGATAAGTGAGGAGCAGCTCCAGCATCACAGAATTACAGCTACTGTGAGGATGCAAAACGGCACTATTAATATTATCCTAATAGTCTATGAAGGTATGAGCATTAGAATAATTTTTTATCTCCCCGGAGTACCCCTTTAAAGGAGTTTTATACTACTGGAAACCCCCTTACTAATGGAAACAGGGAAGTGAAAAAAAGTGATCTCCACGTTCTGGTCAGCAGTACTCCTCCACAGTCAGCACTGCAACCCTGTCGGTCTCCTGACATCAATCTCAGCGGCTACAACATTCACATTTTGTCCGAGCAGAAGAAAAACTGAACAGAGGCCACTGATTTGCTGAAGAAATCACGTGACACCCTCGCTTGAGACGCCAGTCTGAGAGGAATCCATTTTTTTTATGTTTCTCACTTCCCACAGGCCCATTAAAGGAAATCTGGTAGAAGCAAAAAACACTGCACAGCTGTTTAAAGTGGTGCACGAGTAGGGGCCAAACCCGTACTGTACTGAAAGTAACCTCGGCACTCAATGGATATGAAAGAATATGATATTTTATTATAATATGGAGTCCAAAAGAAAAGAATCAATAAACGTTTCGGTCCCAATTGACCTTCATCAGTATTGCTGCAAAATACAAGTGATGCAGTACAAAGATTAAATTATTAAAAAACATACATTTGAACATAAATCGAGCTAGATGGGATAAAGTGACAAAAAGGGAAGGAAAAAAGGGGGATGGGAGAAGGTATGGGGTGCTGCCTATAATCGCGGAGGCAAAGTAACAAGCAACTAGGGGGGACCTACCAGACTGCCAGTGAAAGTGTGCGTGGCTGAACGGCCCGGACAATGAGTCTCTAAGGCTGCCTAGAAGTATACAAATGCCAAGGTGAGAGGCTGGTAGTACTAAAGTGTCAGAGAGAGAGAGAGACAGGGAGTACTATACCTGAATGGTGACTTGTGTATGGCCTGGACTACACGGTATCCCCCGCTAGTAGAGAGCGCTGACATATGGTGTGGAGGGCATGTTTATATATGAGGCAAAACTAATTGAATGGGACGCTGCAGAGCGCGCCGGCGCGGAAGCGGAAGTGACGTCACCGGATGTGACGATGTGGATGATGCGTGCGGTCCAGAGGCTTGCGTTCCACGCTATAGGAAGTAACTTATCTATGGAAGCCAGGTGATCTGGGCGTGCGCTGCCACTGTGGAAACGGAGGAGGGGCTGGATAGGAGGGCAGGAACAGAGGGCAGGGATATCTATGAGGGAAAGAAACAGAGAATAAATAAATGCATACCAATCCCATTGCAAATTGTAAACAGAGTACAGTGATGTTAACATAAGATAATACAGGGAAAATACAGCATTTGTGCAACACTTTATGCAGGTTAAGACAGCAATCATGGAGCATTATGATAGGGCGTTCCCAATTTGTGATCATAATATCTGGATAAACCCCAAGGGGACTGTATATAAGGATATAATGATGTGTGAAAAAAGGATACTATGCCTAGTGGGTGCAGTCTTATATAAAAGCCGATAAATCGCATTCCCTATTAAGGCCTTTAGGGGTTCTGGATTCCAGCTCGTGGATCCAGAAAGCTTCTCTCTGTTTGAGGAGTGTGATGCGATCGCCACCTCTACGTGGTGGTGGTACCTGTTCCAGAACTTGGAACCTTAATTGTGATATATTGTGTCCTTTTGTGATAAAATGGTGGGGAATGGGTAGTAGCATATTTTTACATCTTATGGTAGATTTGTGTTTAGAGATACGATCTTTTACCGATTACGTAGTTTCGCCAATGTAGATCATGCCGCACGGGCATTTGATGAGATAGACCACAAATGAACTGTCGCACGTAAAATAGTCTTTGATGGTGTATCTCTTGCCTGTCTGAGGATGGGAAACGGAATTGCTTTTAAGGATATTATTGCACTGGTGGCATTGAAGGCACGGGAATGTGCCCGTTTTTGGATTCTGGAGGAAACGTTGCGTATGCCCTGTTCTACTAGTACCAATATCCGCGCGTACTAGTGCGTCTTTAATGTTAGGAGCTTTTTTGAAGCAGGGCATGAAGGGTTGTTTGAATGAGGGTATGGTAGGATACGCTTCTTGTAGTAAGTTCCAATGTTTTTTGATGGCTTTATGTAGAAGATAGGCATATGGATGGAACGTATGGACAAAGGGAACTCGTTCCTTTTTGTCCGTAGTTGCACCCCCAGTAGGGTCCCTAATTCTGGTTTGGAGAGCGGAGGATGGGTAGCCCCGTTCTGCATATTATAATAAAATATCATATTCTTTCATATCCATTGAGTGCCGAGGTTACTTTCAGTACAGTACGGGTTCGGCCCCTACTCGTGCACCACTTTAAACAGCTGTGCAGTGTTTTTTGCTTCTACCCGATTTACCGTTCCACTAACACGCTGTTGGGATATGACATCCAACACTTTTTCCTACAATGCGGAAGAAGCTTCTTCTATACTAGCACAAGCTAATATACCTTGTGACTTTTTGAGGGTCCCCCCAAGAGAAACCAGGTGTCGCGATCTGGAAAAGGAACAGAGACATCTTACAAATCTTGAGCTCCACTGTGCCACCATCACAGAATATCTGAGGGTCCAACGCATCCCCAGAGGTCTTAGGGTACCCTTGAGACCCACCTTATTCTCCGATCTACCGGATTACTGCAACCGTTTTGAACAGATTTTAAATAAATGTTCACTTGATCTCATGACATTAACTGTAGATTTTTTACACAAGGCCATTGCTTCCACAAGGGACCAGATCAAGAATACCGAAAGACAACTCACATCCTCAATCAACGCTGAGGAGTGGTCTACTTTGCAAGCCAAAATTAACACCAATATTGACCTACACCGAAAGGAAACCGAGGCCAGAAAAAGACTCAAGTTCCAGAGAGACACTGAGGACTACGAACTACAAAGAGTTTACCGATGGCAGGAGAAACATCCGGCTGGTGGAAACTCTCGCCGTTATATCCACTCATCTACCGACGTCTCCTCTTCGGGCTCGGAGACAGACAGGAGAGACCAATCTTTTTCCTCTTCTCGTTTTTTAGGACAGTACAAAAGACGCCCATCCCGAAGAAGACGAGAAGAGGCGGGCAGCACCAGAGGCGGCATGGATTTCACCAGGATAACTCGCTCCCAGACACAACGCCCCTGGTGGTAAATATATCATCTAAAACCTTGAATAGAGCTCAAGCAACTCTATTACAGAAAGGCCTTTCCTTTTGTCCCTCGTACCGCCCCAATACTTTCAAACTGGAGATGGAACTCCAAAGGTTCTATCGGTCACTCAGACTCAAGGTTCATTTTGCCCAAACTGACTCTCCCAATCCCCTTTCAGCCCATCCTTCAGATCCTCAGGTAGCCATCACTTCCAAAAGTCTTGGCCTTTACACCCGTAGTTCATACAGACCACCTCAAGGCTCACATGCCCTCGAAACATTTATTGGTTTTGTTGACAGTGCATTCAAGGACCTTAGGTCCAAAGCAGACAGGGGCAAGTTACACTATGAATCCAACCTATCATCCCTAGACCAACAGGCCCTCAAAAGCCTAAAAGAGGACAAAAGTATCATCATTAAACCAGCCGACAAGGGGGGAGCAATAGTGGTCATGGATAGAGCACAATACATCACTGAAATTGAACGGCAATTAAACGATACCACCACCTATCGCCGTCTACCACATGACCCCACCCTCCAGTTCAGCAAGTTGATTAATACAACTATTGGCCGATTTACTGGAGCCGGAGTTATTGACACCAAAACATGCGAATTTCTAACAAAGATTCATCCAGTCACACCAGTCTTCTACACACTACCCAAGATACATAAAAGTTTGACGAACCCACCGGGCCGACCGATCGTGGCCTCCACTGATCCTCTCCTCTCCCCATTGGCCATTTTCTTGGAGAAAATCTTAACTCCTCTCACCCAGAAAAGCCCGGCTTTTCTTCTGGACACTGGGGCCTTTCTAACGGCACTTAAAGATGTGGGACAAGTGCCCTCTGATGCACTGTTAGTCACATTTGACGTCAGAAACCTGTACACATCTATACCTCATGACACCGGCATAGAAACAATCAAAACACTCATGACTGACTCATTGACAGATCCCCGAGTAATAGACCTTTCCATTGAGTTACTCACGTTAGTTCTCACCAAAAACTACTTTCTGTTCAAAGACTCCTACTATCTCCAGATCAAGGGCACCGCAATGGGCTCCAATGTGGTCCCCCCTTATGCAAACTGTTATATGGCTACCTTTGAAAACCGGATGGTTTACACACACCCTTTGTTTCAGGCACATTCTGTCATATGGAAAAGATTCATTGACGATATTTTTTGCATTTGGGATGGCCCATTGGAGTCCCTCAAGCTGTTCCACAATTTCCTCAATTCTGCTTGGCCTGATCTTGGTTTCACTATGACCCAGGACCAATTTAAGATCAGTTTTCTGGACACCATGGTGTTGAAAGACACCGAGGGGCGCCTAAGTACAGACCTCTTTCGGAAACCCACGGATCGAAATGGTTTACTACACTTCACCAGCAATCATCCCAAACCCATTATAACATCCATCCCCAGGTCCCAGTTCAAAAGGGTTGAACACATTGTCACAGATCCAGACACTAGAGCCCTAAGACTCCAGGAGATGCAGTCTAAATTTAGAGAACGGGGCTACCCATCCTCCGCTCTCCAAACCAGAATTAGGGACCCTACTGGGGGTGCAACTACGGACAAAAAGGAACGAGTTCCCTTTGTCCATACGTTCCATCCATATGCCTATCTTCTACATAAAGCCATCAAAAAACATTAGAACTTACTACAAGAAGCGTATCCTACCATACCCTCATTCAAACAACCCTTCATGCCCTGCTTCAAAAGAGCTCCTAACATTAAAGACGCACTAGTACGCGCGGATATTGGTACTAGTAGAACAGGGCATACGCAACGTTTCCTCCAGAATCCAAAAACGGGCACATTCCCGTGCCTTCAATGCCACCAGTGCAATAATATCCTTAAAGGCAATTCCGTTTCCCATCCTCAGACAGGCAAGAGATACACCATCAAAGACTATTTTACGTGCGACAGTTCATTTGTGGTCTATCTCATCAAATGCTCGTGCGGCATGATCTACATTGGCGAAACTACGTAATCGGTAAAAGATCGTATCTCTAAACACAAATCTACCATAAGATGTAAAAATATGCTACTACCCATTCCCCACCATTTTATCACAAAAGGACACAATATATCACAATTAAGGTTCCAAGTTCTGGAACAGGTACCACCACCACGTAGAGGTGGCGATCGCATCACACTCCTCAAACAGAGAGAAGCTTTCTGGATCCACGAGCTGGAATCCAGAACCCCTAAAGGCCTTAATAGGGAATACGATTTATCGGCTTTTATATAAGACTGCACCCACTAGGCATAGTATCCTTTTTTCACACATCATTATATCCTTATATACAGTCCCCTTGGGGTTTATCCAGGTATTATGATCACAAATTGGGAACGCCCTATCATAATGCTCCATGATTGCTGTCTTAACCTGCATAAAGTGTTGCACAAATGCTGTATTTTCCCTGTATTATCTTATGTTAACATCACTGTACTCTGTTTACAATTTGCAATGGGATTGGTATGCATTTATTTATTCTCTGTTTCTTTCCCTCATAGATATCCCTGCCCTCTGTTCCTGCCCTCCTATCCAGCCCCTCCTCCGTTTCCACAGTGGCAGCGCACGCCAAGATCACCTGGCTTCCATAGATAAGTTACTTCCTATAGCGTGGAACGCAAGCCTCTGGACCGCACGCATCATCCACATCGTCACATCCGGTGACGTCACTTCCGCTTCCGCGCCGGCGCGCTCTGCAGCGTCCCATTCAATTAGTTTTGCCTCATATATAAACATGCCCTCCATACCATATGGCAGTTCTCTCTACTAGCGGGGGATACCGCGTAGTCCAGGCCATACACAAGTCACCATTCAGGTATAGTACTCCCTGTCTCTCTCTCTCTCCGACACTTTAGTACTACCAGCCTCTCACCTTGGCATTTGTATACTTCTAGGCAGCCTTAGAGACTCATTGTCCGGGCCGTTCAGCCACGCACGCTTTCACTGGCAGTCTGGTAGGTCCCCCCTAGTTGCTTGTTACTTTGCCTCCGCGATTATAGGCAGCACCCCATACCTTCTCCCATCCCCCTTTTTTCCTTCCCTTTTTGTCACTTTATCCCATCTAGCTCGATTTATGTTCAAATGTATGTTTTTTAATAATTTAATCTTTGTACTGCATCACTTGTATTTTGCAGCAATACTGATGAAGGTCAATTGGGACCGAAACGTTTATTGATTATTTTCTTTTGGACTGCATATTATAATAAAATATCATATTCTTTCATATCCATTGAGTGCCGAGGTTACTTTCATTAAAGGAAATCTGGCAGCAGGGTATTGCTATGTAAGCTGAAAACAGCATGAGGTAGGGGTTAACACACACATTTCAGTGATACCTCTCTTATCAAGCTCTGTGCTGTTGTTTGCTTACAATGATTGTTTTAGCACTAGTAGCTTATCATTGCTGGCTCACAGCAGCACATTGCCTCCTGGTCCCACACGCCCCTCCTGTGACAGGCACATCACTGTCTAAGGACATTGCACATACAGAGCCTGATGTGGGCGGGGTTAGCTTTCTCAGCTCTGCTTCATTGCTAAGTCTAAAAACTCTGATTGTGTGAGAATGGCTGCACCCAGTAATCTAAGTGATATCATGTTGGATTCAGCTTCTCTTTGCCTACATCAGGCTACTCTCAGATGAACTAGCAAAAACCTGCTGACAGATTCCATTGAAAGGGTTGTCCAATAGAGGACAACCACTTTAACTTTTCTGCTGAGCCCATCTTCAGTTTTGGAAAGATTTTGGTCTTTTTGTGATTGGTGGAAGGGGTCTCAGCACCTGGCTTTGTTGCCCATAGCATCCAAAAACTATCTAAAAGAAAAAATGTCTGTTGCCTATAACAACCTTTTACATCAGCTTTTACTTTACCAGAGCTGTTTACAAATTAAAGCGAAGCTTTGTTGCTATGGTCAACAAAGACAATTTTAGCCACAGTATTTATTAGAAATGTCATACTGTTTTGAATGCAGGTCCTATGAAAAAAACTGTCTCCATGGTAACAGACTACAAATAAACTGTGTGTAGTCTGATCCTGCAGAGCTAATCAACTGAATGCGTATTAGGCCACGTTCACACCTTCAGTATCTGGTCAGTATTTTACATCAGTATTTGTAAGCCAAAATCAGGAGAGGAATAATCAGAGGAGAAGTATAATAGAAACACGTCACCACTTTTTCACCCAGTCCTGGTTTTGGCTTACAAATACTGATGTAAAATACTGACCAAATACTGAACGTGTGAACGTGGCCCTTAAAGGACAGATTAAAAGCAGTGTGACGGCAGGATCTGACTTCAATACGTTGGTTTTGTAGCCTATAACCATGGAGATGTATGGGAGCTGTAGACTCAAAATGGTAGGAAATTTTAAAATCAACCCTATTTGCGATCTTGCTGTATTTTATTTATTATTTTAGGTTCACTGGAAAATAAAAAATATATTTCAGTGATGGACCTATCCTTTTAGAAATATGAAGTGAACCATCATATTAATGGCTTCCTTTAAGGGAAACAATTATTACTCATATTCGGTGAAAAATATTAGAATACACTTTTGTGCGGGGTCTTCTCTGGGGACCCTTCCTCCTTACACATCTCTGCTGCACACGTGGAATTTCATTTTACTACGTTGCTTTGCCAGACATACAAAAGTCTCCAGTGTTCAGCTGGGTTAAGTGAAATGACATATGTTGTATTACTCCAGCTCACGTATATATGATGTAAGGGTGAAACAGGGCCAGTATTATTCTTTATGTCGTTTCATTAAGGGGAATTCAAGGAAAATGTAACTCTTAGGCCACATTCACATGTTCAGTATTTGCTCAGTATTTTACATCAGTATTTGTGTCACGGGTGTGTCAGATGTGACAGGCAGTCGCCCTGCAGTTGGTTGCAGAAGATCTCTTCGTTTGGCATTACCGACACCTTCTTAGCTGTTTCACTCTAGGACCCAGTGGCTACCTCCTTCCTGCTAATTGACAACCTGGCCTGGGTGTTTCAATAGTTTCACTTTGCAGCAGGAAGGTGTCGGTGATACTCACATGTTTCCTTCTGAATGCTTGGAGCTCTTAGTCTGCTATCTTCCTCTGTGGTGTTAGGAGGATGCTTGGAGTTATCTCTCTGAAGTCGACTAAAGCTAAGCTACTTTCCCCCATTGTTGGTCTCCTTTGTTGTCTTTAGTTGTTAGTGGGGATCGACTCGTGCTCATCCCCCCTTCCTTATCCAGGGCCAAGTGCTAGGGAAATACAGGGTTTAGGTTTGCGTGCGGCGATTGGTGAGGAATCATTATAGGGACGTTAGTGGAGACAGTGTGATACCAGATCAACCTAGGAGGAGGGAGTCCTGAGGAGATAATTTGCATATTCCCACTGCATTTTGGGGTAAGTGAAGAGTCTCCGCGAGCTCAAAGAACACTGGATTTTGACTGTTGGAGCTGAAAAGAGGACATCGGTAAACCAGGGGAGGAGTCCTGAGGAGATAATTTGCATATTCCCACTGCATTTTGGGGTAAGTGAAGAGTCTCCGCGAGCTCAAAGAACACTGGATTTTGGCTGTTGGAGCTGAAAAGAGGACATCGGTAAACCGCGCGCCGGCCGGCGCGCGCATTTTTAAGCTTTTTTTGAAGCTTTTTTCACTGTTTTCAGAACATTAACAGTAAGAACATGGAAGAGTCCAGGAGCCATTTGGTGAGCTGCATATCCTGCTACATGTTCACAGACTTGCCAGTGGAAAAGCCAAACTTCACATGCCAGAAATGCAAGCTTGTGTCCCTGTTGGAGGAAAAGTTGCGAAATCTAGAAGAGAGGTTAACTACCTTGAAAATCATTAAGGAAGGTGAAGAGTTCTTAGACAGAGCAGAATTATCTCTTCATGATTCAGAAAGAGAAGAAATTCGAACTGCACCTGAGGAAACAGAGGAATGGAAGCATGTGACCCACAGAAGCTGGAGGATCGATAGGCAGTCAGCACCCATACTGCTCAGGAACCAGTACCAGGCTCTCACGCAGGAGAACCATGAAGAAATACAGCAAAATAAGACTTTGCCAGCAATGAATAACCTTGTAAGCCCTCAGAATCCTCCTGGATGGAGAAAGAAGAATTTTGTTAAGAAAAAACGGAGAGTGGTGGTCATGGGGGATTCCCTGTTAAGAGGAACAGAGGCCGCTATCTGCAGACCAGACATAACCTCAAGAGAAATGTGCTGTCTTTCAGGAGCAAAAATTAAAGATGTGTCTGACAGGATATCAAGACTCTTCAGACCTACAGATCACTACCCATTCCTGCTAATACATGTGGGGACAAATGACACCGCAAGAAAGGACCTGGAAACCATCTGCAGAGACTTTGAAGACTTAGGCAAGAAAGTGAAAGAATTGGGAGCGCAGGTGGTCTTCTCATCCATCCTCCCAGTGGATGACCATGGAACAATGAGGTGGAATAAGATTCTACAGGTGAACAACTGGCTACGTCGATGGTGCCGTCAACAAGGATTTGGATTTCTGGATCACGGAATGAATTACCTATACGATGGACTACTTGCTAGAGATGGGGTGCACCTTACGAAGACTGGAAAACATGCATTTGGAAGTCGCCTTGCTACACTCATCAGGAGAGCTTTAAACTAGAACAATGTGGGAAGGGAAGCAAAAGGCCAGAAAAAGCCATACAGCTGACAAATACTATTGAGATCTCTGCTACTGGAAGTGGAAAGGAAGAACAAAGACAAAACAATTTAAATAATAAAAATATGGGAGGAAGAGAAACCAATCACAAACTAAAATGTTTTTATACAAATGCACAAAGCATGGGCAACAAACAAGGAGAATTGGAACTACTAATGCAGGAAAAGGAATATGATGTCATTGGAATCACTGAAACTTGGTGGGACGATACACATGATTGGAATAAAAGGCTAAAAGGATATAACTTATTTGCAAGAAACAGACTTGATAAACGAGGAGGAGGTGTCGTATTGTATGTTAGAAAAGCGTATATCTGCACAGAGATTGAAGCTTCAGAGACTGGGAGTTCTGTGGAAACTGTTTGGGTAAGAATACAAGGAGAGAACAACGGAAAGGACACCATTGTAGGCATTTACTACAGGCCACCTGGGCAAGCTGAAGATATGGATGAACTCTTTATGCATCAAATGACCAAGTTCTCCAAAAAATATGACGTAGTGGTCATGGGAGATTTCAACTATCCAGACATTTGTTGGGAATCTCTCTCAAGTAAAACTAACAGGTCAAGCAAATTCTTATCCTCTCTTGCTGACAACTTTATCTTCCAAAAGGTAGGGGAGAAAACAAGGGGATCTGCTACTTTGGATCTAATCCTTATAAACAGGGAGGAAATGGTTGAGGAGGTAAAGGTGGCTGGGACCCTAGGAGGCAGCGATCATGCTATTATAGAATTTTGGATAACTAAAGGAGGAAGACATGTGAAGACTCAAACTTCAAGGTTTGATTTTAGAAAGGCCGATTTTAAGAGACTCAGAAAAAGAATAGGAGGGATCCAATGGCTGGATGTCCTTAAGGACAAAAATGTCCAGGAAGGATGGGAAATTTTTAAAAATGAGATTCTCAAAGCACAATCGTTAACAATCCCGAAAAGTAGGAAGAATGGGAAGCATTTAAGGAAACCAGGATGGATGAACACAGAACTTAAACACATGCTAAAAAGAAAGAAAGAAATGTTTATTAAATGGAAAGAGGGAGGCATATCTAAAGAAGATTATAATGCAGTCTGCAGATCCTGTAGGGCACGTATCAGGTTAGCTAAAGCTGACAATGAATTAAGGCTTGCAAGAGATGTCAAAAGCAATAAAAAAGGATTTTGGGGGTATGTCAAAAGTAAAAGAAAAGTCAAAGATGCTATAGGATTTTTACAGGATGAAAATGGAGAAATGGTAAGAGAGGATGTTGAGAAGGCCGAACTTTTTAATTCCTATTTTGCATCTGTTTTCTCTCAGAAAGAAAATGTAACATCAACTGATCTTCACTGTCCTTTTAAAGGAATAGAAGAATCCAAGTTATCTGTAAACAGAAAGATTGTGAGGGAATATTTAGCAAACATAAATGAGTTCAAGTCTCCAGGTCCAGATGAATTACACCCCAGAGTACTGAAGGAGATCGTAGAAGAAATTTTAGAACCACTCTCCATAATCTTTGAAAATTCTTGGAGAACAGGAGAAGTCCCAGAAGACTGGAGAAGAGCAAATGTTGTTCCTATCTTCAAAAAGGGGAAGAAGGTGGACCCAGGGAACTATAGGCCGGTGAGTCTGACTTCTATACCAGGAAAGATCTTTGAACAAATTATTAAACAACATGTATGTAAGTACCTGGATAAGAATGAAGTGATTAACCAGAGTCAGCATGGGTTTGTAACTAACAAGTCATGTCAGACTAACTTAATTTCCTTCTATGACAGAATCACTGACTGGGTGGATCAGGGAAATGCTGTAGATATAGTATATCTTGACTTCAGCAAAGCATTTGACAAAGTATCTCACACCATCGTTATTGAAAAAATGACCAAGTATGCAATGGACCAGGCAACTGTTAGGTGGATTCATAACTGGCTTAGTGATCGGGCTCAAAGGGTGGTTGTAAATGGCTTCACATCCAGCTGGATGAATGTCTCAAGTGGGGTACCACAGGGCTCCGTCCTGGGACCTGTATTGTTCAACATCTTTATCAATGATTTAGATGAAGGAATTGAGGGTAAACTGATTAAATTTGCTGATGACACAAAGCTAGGAGGGATAGCTAATACTAGAGAAGAGAGAGAGAGGATTCAAAAAGACCTAAATAAACTGGAGCAGTGGGCAGCAACCAACAGAATGGTTTTTAACAGGGAAAAATGCAAAGTACTACATCTGGGCAATAAAAATGAAAAAAGCATATACAGAATGGGAGGAATAGAGCTAAGCAACAGTACATGTGAAAAAGACTTAGGTATACTAATAGATCATAGACTGAACATGAGTCAACAGTGTGATGCAGCAGCAAAAAAGGCAAATACAATTCTGGGATGTATTAACAGAAGCATACAGTCTAGATCACGTGAAGTAATTATCGGTCTTTACTCCTCTTTGGTCAGACCTCATCTGGAATACTGTGTACAGTTTTGGGCACCACATTTTAAAAAAGACATAGACAAACTGGAGCAAGTTCAGAGAAGAGCGACCAGAATGGTGACTGGTCTGCAAACCCTGTCCTATGAGGAACGGTTGCAGGATTTGGGAATGTTTAGCTTGCAAAAAAGAAGACTGAGAGGAGACTTAATAGCTGTCTACAAATATGTCAAGGGCTGTCACATTGTAGAAGGATCATCTTTATTCTCATTTGCACAAGGAAAGACTAGAAGCAATGGGATGAAACTAAATGGGAGGAGACACAGATTAGATATTAGAAAAAACTTTTTGACAGTTAGGGTGATTAATGAGTGGAACAGGCTGCCACGAGAGGTGGTGAGTTCCCCTTCAATGGACGTCTTCAAACAGAGGCTGGACAGACATCTGTCTGAGATGATCTAGTGAATCCTGCTTTGAGCAGGGGGTTGGACCAGATGACCCAGGAGGTCCCCTCCAACTCTACCATTCTATGATTCTAGGAGGTCTCCACCCCATCCTTTCCCTATAGTCTGGACTCCCTTTCCCCCTCCCTTTGTGTTGCACTTAGTCTTTCACACACTTTGCGTGACAATTTGTTAGCCAAAACCAGGAGTGGAACAATCAGATGTAAAATACTGACCAAATACTGAACATGTGAACATGGCCCTAGGCGTATTTCACGATCCTTATGCGAAACGTAATGCCCAGACTGACCATGGGTCTTGCATCCCAAACTTACAGCCTCATAGACACACAAAAAGCTGTAAGTTCGGGTCAGAAAACACACAGTCAGTCTGAGTATTGCGGTCCGTATACGCCTTGTGAAATATATTTCCGTATGAATCTAGCCTACGTAATACACAGGAAGAATTTTGCATCAAGAGTCTGTCAATGGCAGCCGCTAGTCCTGGATTAAAGATGGAAAAATAATCTATAGGTAATTTATAGAAGTGATCATACGTTAATTGTATCCAAAAAATATGCACCATGTAGTAACATAGCACTCCTATATATATATATATACACTGCTCAAAAAAATAAAGGGAACACTCAAATAACACATCCTAGATCTGAATGAATGAAATATTCTCATTGAATACTTTGTTCTGTACAAAGTTGAATGTGCTGACAACAAAATCACACAAAAATCATCAATGGAAATCAAATTTATTAACCAATGGAGGCCTGGATGTGGAGTCACCCCCAAAATTAAAGTGGAAAAACACACTACAGGCTGATCCAACTTTGATGTAATGTCCTTAAAACAAGTCAAAATGAGGTTCAGTATTGTGTGTGGCCTCCATGTGCCTGTATGACCTCCCTACAACGCCTGGGCATGCTCCTGATGAGGTTGCGGATGGTCTCCTGTGGGATCTCCTCCCAGACCTGGACTAAAGTATCCGCCAACTCCTGGACAGTCTGTGGTGCAACGTGACGTTGGTGGATGGAGCGAGACATGATGTCCCAGATGTGCTCAATCGGATTCAGGTCTGGGGAACGGGCGGGCCAGTCCATAGCTTCAATGCCTTCATCTTGCAGGAACTGCTGACACACTCCAGCCACATGAGGTCTGGCATTGTCCTGCATTAGGAGGAACCTAGGGCCAACCACACCAGCATATGGTCTCACAAGGGGTCTGAGGATCTCATCTCGGTACCTAATGGCAGTCTGGCTACCTATGACGAGCACATGGAAGGCTGTGTGGCCCTCCAAAGAAATGCCACCCCACACCATTACTGACCCACTGCCAAACCGGTCATGCTGAAGGATGTTGCAGGCCGCAGATCGCTCTCCACGGCGTCTCCAGACTCTGTCACGTCTGTCACATGTGCTCAGTGTGAACCTGCTTTCAACTGTGAAGAGCACAGGGCGCCAGTGGTGACTTTGCCAATCCTGGTGTTCTGTGGCAAATGCCAAGTGTCCTGCACAGTGTTGGGCTGTGAGCACAACCCCCATCTGTGTAAGTCGGGCCCTCATACAACCCTCATGGAGTCAATTTCTAACCGTGTGTGCAGACACATGCATATTTGTGGCCAGCTGGAGGTCATTTTGCAGGGCTCTGGCAGTGCTCCTCCTGTCCCTCCTTGCACAAAGGCGGAGGTAGCGGTCCTGCTGCTGGGTTGTTGCCCTCCTACGGCCCCCTCCATGTCTCCTGGTGTACTGGCCTGTCTTCTGGTAGAGCCTCCAACCTCTGGACACTAAACTGACAGACACAGCAAACCTTCTTGCCACAGCTCGCATTGATGTGCCATCCTGGAGGAGCTGCACTACCTGAGCAACTTCTGTGGGTTGTAGAGTCCGTCTCATGCTACCACGAGTGTGAAAGCACAACCAACATTCAAAAGTGACCAAAACATCATTGTCTATTCCATTTGCACAACAGCATGTGAAATTGATTGTCAATCAGTGTTGCTTCCTAAGTGGACAGTTTGATTTCACAGAAGTTTAATTTACTTGGCGTTATATTCTGTTGTTTCAGTGTTCCCTTTATGTTTTTGAGCAGTGTATATATATATATATATATATATATATATATATAATGTATATATACATACATACACACACACATATCTTGGGGATTTTTTGGTCGCGTTCTCTATTTTGGAGTGCACATACCTATAAACTCAGAGAAAACAGAACAGAGCTATGAAATTGTATAAAAACTACAATACTTTATTTGATGTAATAATGTATAAAACATATAAAACAATGAGAGCCTCTAGCACAGAAAAACCTGCTCTCAAGTGAATTAAATGCAATAAACCCATAGGCACAGTATATCACAAATAGGGCAATTGCAAGTGCTACAAAATTAGTAATAAAAGTCAACCCTTTCTGATGTGATATATAATAGCCAAATAGTCCAGAACCATATAACCCTGACAGTAGTGTAAAATCCATGCATAGGCAAGATTGTACCAAGGGATCGATCTGCATGGGTGACTAGTCTTAAAGGAAGGTTGGCAGCGGTTTCTCCCTGCCAGTGACTTACAGATCTCTCCCTATAGTCGCATGCAGGAAGAGACCTGTCACCGTAATCCAGGCAGCATGTATCAGCTGTTTGGTTCCTGATTTTTTTTTTTATATATTGCAGTTATTAAAAACAGCCACTCGGGGGTGCTTTGCTATACCGCATCTCTTCCATATATTCTTCAGTTAAAATTGTCAATGTTTTTTGTTACTTTAATATCCTTAAAAAATACTCGAAGGACACGTGTCTTTTTTATCACTGTTTTTAATATATAATATCCATAGACTTGGCACAATTAGATCTGATTCTCGTTAAGCCACACAGAGTTCATGGATGTTCCCGTACGTAAACTGGCTTTTACAATCCTTTATGACTAACATCCAATTCCGAACAAAATGATTGAAAATGGGAAACACATTTTTTATTTTCTATATTTAATATATTTTCATTGTCTTTTTGCTGTTCTTTTTTTTACATTTTAGTTGAGCGTTGTACAAAAATGCAGTACCCTGATAACCATCAACAAGCTGGTTTACTGATATTCACCTTATTATAGTTTTAATTTTACTATAATTGTGGACTATGTATAGAATGTTCAAGAAATTACTGTTCCTCAGCGCATAAATGCACATGAATGTGCCAATAATCTGATAACCACATAATATTTTCTCTGCATATTTGACTTGTTTGTCCTTGTAAGGAGCAGAAAAAGTATATATTTAGTTTACAGGAGCCATCCGCTACTGGACAACCCCTTTTCAGTGTCCCTAATGTAACTTTGTAATTTATCCTATAAGAATAATTAGCTTCTTTCTCCACTCCGAGGCCGCGCATGTCTAGACGACACATGACCGCATGTATGCAAACTGCTGGCACCGGAGAATCCTGACAGCACGCAGTGTGCGCACTGTGAGGATTCACAGTCTTATACCCCAAGCCTGGACAACTGCTTTAGATACTTATTGTTGAAAGCAAGACAGACTGCCAACTCACTAAAATATCACGTTACAGACCCTAATACACTGTGTTCCAAATTATTATGCAAATAATATTTTCCCAGATTTTCTCAAATTACCTATATGAATTGCAGTCATTGTAATTATCCAGTCAAATAACTATTAGAGTACAATTGAAAGGTTTTTGTACAAACTGCCTATGATAACAGTATATTTTTTTAAAAATAAAACACTCAAACTGCACTCAAAATGCATGTTCCAAATTATTATGCACAGCAGAGTTTTCAACCTTTTCATTTTAATAAAGAACAAAAAAATGGTCATTTTTGAAATTATAAGCATTAGCAGGTTATTACAAACTGAAATCAAACAGTTTTCAACTCAAAACTTTATTCTAGGTGATGTTACATTTGCACATAGGACCGCTTGTTCGAAAGGAGCTTCTGAACTCTCTCGTCCATTGAATTTGTCAGGTTTTGGATGGTTTCTGCTTCAATTGTTTTGCATGAGGACAGAATACCCTCCCAGAGCTGTTGCTTAGATGTGAACTGCCTCCCGCCATCATAGACACTCCTTTTGATGATGCTCCAGAGGTTCTCAATGGGGTTGAGGTCAGGGGAGCATGGGTGCCACACCATAAGTTTGTCCCCTTTTATGCCCATAGCAGCCAGAGATGCAGATGTGTTATGTGCAGCATGAGACGGGGCATTATCATGCATGAAATGATCTCGATGGTCCAGATGGATGGAGTGGAGGATGGCTGGTTGATGGACACCCATGCAAACACAGCTACGGCGCTAACAAGGAGGAGGTGGAGTGATGTTTTGGGCTGGAATCATGGGGAGAGAGATTGTCGGCCCTTTTAGGATCCCTGAAGGGGTAAAGATGAACTCCATAATGTATGTTGAGTTTCTCAAACAGCACTTCCTTCCATGGTTCAAGAAGAAGAACCGTGCATTCCGCAGCAAGATCATTTTCATGCATGATAATGCCCCGTCTCATGCTGCACATAACACATCTGCGACCAGAATGAACACTCTTCTCGAGCTGATGATACCACATAGCAGCATCTGTCCCTATTGTAAATACATCTAACTGTGGTATTGATAGGGAATAGAATCGAGTTTTATTTTGTTTCTGCAGCACGCAGTATAAGGTAATAATGCCTGGCTGGATCGGTGTAATACGCTATACATACTGCGATACCTCAACCGTAAACGAATTTCAGATAAGACAAGTAATATTCTAGAATATAGAATCTATTTGTATTGTCCTTCCCATTATTAAGGAGTGGGTCTTCTATACTGTTATTGCATATGCAGCAATTTCAAGGACTGCCAAAATTAGGACGCACTCCAATACAATTTGAAGAGACGTAAAAAAAATAAAATTAAAAACACAATAGGGTCTTTAGTATAAAAACCAGACTTGCCAATGTAACCTCAATGTAATCACATTGTACAGCTCCTGCACCTCCTCCTCCTCTTTGACCTCCATCTCCGAAATGACTACATCAGAAGCAAGCTGGAAGCACTGCAGCACTGCCTCAGCCAAGCGGCAACAGGCTGTGCTGAAGATAATATGCTTATGCTTAGATGACAAACCGCACACCGCTGCAGAGTTGTTGACAGCTGTAACACAGCAGGCAGGTCTGTGTCTCTCACCGCTGAACATACAGCCAGGCATGATCGTGTGTAACAATGGCCGGAACCTGGTAGCGGAGAAATGACAGCCGGAGTAGATACAGTCTCCCTCTATGCCAGTCCTTTCATCTGACCTAAAGAATATGGCTGTGGCGAAATACAACTCTCATCGAGAAGCAGCCCTGGCTAAGAAAAGTCTGCGTGAAGGTTCCCGGACACTTTATGGCAGCTTTTTTACAGCGGACTGGCTCCAGCAATATATAAGACTTAAGAAGATGCAATCTGGCACCTTGGCAAAGCCAAATTCTGTTCTCACTCTGATATCTAACACACAGGTCATGGTGGAGAAACTTCCACCTACTGCCACTCAGTGTCTTCAGCTCCTTTGTGAGAAACTAATGTTTGGGCAGCCAATCTAAAATTCGTGAGATGGAAATTGTGGATGGCTTCACTTCTGGTACTGGGTGCTAATACCAAACCATGGCGTGCCAAAATTCACTGGAAATATTCCTGGCTGTTTGGAGACAAGCTCATTCCCACAGAAAAGTACCAGCAAGCTAAGGAGATGGTGGTCTCTATCATCATGAGCCGCAAGGTTTGCACTATGAACTGTCCTGAAGGAGAAGCCAGGGCCCACTGGAGGATTCTCAAGTTCTCTGGTGGGCCCGTCCAACCCTGCTGAGAAGCAGCCCTGGCTAAGAAAAGTCTGTGTGAAGGTTCCCGAACACTCTATGGCTGCTTTTTTACTGTGGACTGGCTCCCGCATTCTATAAGACTTAAGATCTTCAATCCGGCACCTTGACAAAGCCCAATTATAATAATAATAATCTTTTTATTTATATAGCGCCAACATATTCCGCAGCGCTTTACAATTCAGACAATTTACAGATATTATCGGCACTGTCCCCATTGGGGCTCACAATCTACATTCCCTCTTAGTATGTCTTTGGAGTGTGGATGGAAACCGGAGAACACTCTTACTCTAACAAACAGGTCATGCTGGAGAAACTAGCACCTACTGCCACTCAGTGTCTTCAGCTCCTTTGTGAGAAACTGTTTGGGCAGCCAGTCTACCAAATAAAATTCCTGAGATGGAAATTGTGGATGGCTTTGCTTCTGGTACTGGGTGCTAATACCAAACCATGGCATGCCATAATTCACTGGAAATATTCCTGGCTGGTTTTGAGACAAGCTCATTTCCACAGAAAAGTACCAGTGTCATGGAACGACAAGGGGATGTCCGGCGGACGGCACAACACACGGATGCAACGGGAGATAGAGGGGGAAGGAGGGCCCTAGCGGTAGGGAACAAGGGAAGGGACACCTCCTGACACCAACCTGTGTCTGTCCCTAAGCTCCCCTATCGTCTCTGGACAGGTCCTTCCCCCCGTGCGCGATCATGTGCCTAAGCCCTCACTGGCCCTGGACTTAACCTGGCTAGTGCGCAGGCCAGTGAGACACTAGTCTCACAACTACAATAGGACAACACAAGGAAGTGAAGACAAACAATGGGAAGATAACATAAAATACACTTATCTCACCAACAGAAAACTTCACCGCTGCAATAGCAACGAACACCACAGCTCCTCCAGAGACTGGCTCCTTCAAAGAGGTCAGCATAGAATGAACTATAACTGGCGATCAGTTGATGGATCATGTGGCT
Source organism: Phyllobates terribilis (assembly GCF_046119375.1). Lineage (NCBI taxonomy): Eukaryota > Metazoa > Chordata > Amphibia > Anura > Dendrobatidae > Phyllobates > Phyllobates terribilis. Next base: position 531,951,779 of record NW_027362771.1, read on the forward strand.
ATTTAAAGGGAGGTGGGAGTGGCACCAACCAAAATCAGCTGACTGCTAACAAAAGGCTGCCAGCAAGAGACTAACAGTAATCCTTGCTGGAACAAAGGGAAAAAATACATTTAAATTAAGAATATACTAACCTCCACCAGGTTGCAAATTCAAAATAATTTTTATCTGCATCTAGCTCTGAAAAAATATTTAGCTGCCACTAATCTCCAAATTATTTGTGACAACCAGCAAGCTAAGGAGATGGTAGCCTCTATCATCATGAATGACTTTGCTCGTTGTCTACGAGACCGATCACCACTGCTATCTACCTTGTGAACATTGTGTTGAATCTTGATTGACCCAGGGCCCACAATCCACTGCGTCGGGAGGACATGTTCCGTCTCACGTTCTGACTGGGCCCTGGCGTCCACAATATTAACCCAGTGTGCTGTCAGTGAGATGTACCGTCTCTGGCCACAAGCACTTGTCCACGTGTCTGTGGTTAGGTGATTCTTCCCAGTAATTGCGTTGGTGAGGGTACGGGTAATGTTCTGGGACCCGTACTTGTATAAGGCGTGGACGGCACACCGGGAGAAATAGCTGCGACTGGGGACCGAGTGCCAAGGAACAGTTGCCGCCATGAGGTTGCAGAAAGCTTCCATCTCCGCAAGCCTAAAAGGCAAAATTTCTAGTGCAAGAAGTCGAGAAATGAGCAGTTTAGTATTGTGGCCTGTGGGTGGATGGCTGCATATTTGCGCTTGTGTTCCAAGGACTGGGGACGACTGAGGGACGACTGAGGAGTATGCCGACTCCAAGTAAAAAAAATCTCCCGGATCTGTACATTTCTCAAACAAGAATCTTCAAAAACACTAGTGCATGTCCTCATCATCTCCCTCCTCGACTACTGCAAACTCCTGCTCTGTGGCCTCCCTTCTAACTCTCTTGCACCCCTCCAATCTGTCCTAAACTCTGCTGCCCGACTAATCTACCTGTCCTCCCGCTATTCACCGGCCTCTCCTCTCTGTCAATCCCTTCACTGGCTCCCCATTGGCCAGAGACTCCAGTTCAAACCCTAAACTTGACATTCAAAGCTATCCACAACCTGTCTCCTCTATACATCTGTGACCTTCTCTCCCGGTACAACCTCCGATCCTCACAAGATCTCCTTCTCTACTCCCCTCTTATGTCACGGGTGTGTCAGGTTTGACAGGCAGTCATACGGGGTCCGGCTGTAGAAGGTCACTGCATTTGGCCTTGCAAGCATCTTCCTGATCCTTTCATGATCCCTCTCTCTCTAGGACCCAGCGGTGATCCTCACCTTTCTTGGGGATTATACCATTAGGACCCAGCGGTGATCCTCATCTTCTGCTGCTAATTACTACACTCTTGCTGTATCCTTATATACACTCAGTTTCTCCAGAGAGTGCCTGGTGATAGACTGTTCTTATTTATTCAGGCTTGGAATTCTAGTAGCCGGCTAGAATTTTCTTGGAGCTCCTTCGTGGGTTGTTGCCTTGTTTTCCCTGGTGTCATCTTTAAGCTAAGTGTATTCCCTTGTTTCTTTCCCTTGTGTGTACTTTAGTTTGCAGTGGGGCTGACTAGTGCTCACCCCTCCCCCTCCCTACCAAGGGCCTAGTTTTAGGGTCAACTAGGGTCAGGTTTCCTGCTCGGCGATAGGTGCAGAACCTATATTGGGTCCATAGGGGAGTCAGGGTTTGTTGTTTGAGCTGTTTATTATTCTCCAATCCCCCTTTCCCCACTTGTAGGGCACCCTTCCCTTTTCCTGTCATTATACGCTGGGTTCTCCCCATAACTAGCGTGACACTTAGCTCCTATTCCCACAATCGCATACAAGAGTTTTCCCGTGCATCCCCCCTACTCTGGAACTCTCTACCCCAACATATCAGGCTCTCGCCTACCGTGGAAACCTTCAAAAGGAAGGTGAAGACCTACCTCTTCCGACAAGCCTACAACCTGCAATAACTACCGCTCCACCATACCGCTGCACGACCAGCTCTACCCTCATCTACTGTATCCTCACCCATCCCTTGTAGACTGTGAGCCCTCGCGGGCAGGGTCCTCTCTCTTCCTGTACCAGTCGCTGACTCATTTTTGTTCAAGATTATTGTAACTGTTTTTGTAATGACCAGAAATAGTGTTATTACTCCTGTACTCACACACAACAGTTTATCCAAAAAAGTAACCTGAAATGACATGTACACTTTAAAACAGAAAACATATTTTGAATGAAAATTTCCTAGATAAAAACCACTGTATGCGTGACACAAACCAAGTAACCCTTACACGGCCAAATATCCCTGGAAGTCTCAGTGTGCATGATTTCTCATATCCGCAGCTTTCTGCTCTTCTCTCCAGGATTAAATATTACAATGGGCTATGGAAGCCAGTTGGATCTACAATGAGCTGTGCGGGATAATGAGAATCATATTGTGAAGATGCTGAGTCTTGTACAATGGGATTTTTATTTTATACAACTATCATAAAAGCAAGAACAAATCTAATATTGGCTTTTTTATAGCAAGCAGTGTAATTTCTAGTTGTTATGTAAAATAGGAAGGGAAAAGACTGGCTACTCAGCCTACTACACCTAGTGATGCCAGCACAGTAGTGATGAGCGTGCATGCTCATTACTCAACATTTACGAGCATGCTCGGGTGTATTCCGAGTATCTTCAGCGTGGTCGGGTGTTATGTTTCAGTCACTCTGTGCTCATGATTTGCGATTGTTTGACAGCTTTAATACATGTGAGGAATGCTTGTTTCTTAGGCATTCCTCACATATATTAAAGCTGTGAAACAGTTGCAAATCATGATCATGGAGTGACTGAAACATAACACCTGAGCACGCTGAAGATACTCGGCGAGCACCCGAGCATGCTCGTCAAAAGGGTTAACAGAAGATACTCACTCATTACTACAGCACAGCCTTAGACTACATACAGGCAGGGACTATTAGAGGGGCTGTGGTCATAACCACAGCCCCTCTAATTGCGGGAAACTGTAGTATTGCAAAAGTTGAGGGGTCAAAGAAGGTTATGGTTCCAGTACTGTACAAGACCATTAAATAGGTCTAATATGACACTTTTCAAATGTAAACTTTTTGACCTTACGCATCACCTATATATTTAGGACATGCCACTAACCTGTAGCATAAGACCCTCTCTGTCACATCCCGAAATAGATACAGACCTCAGATCAGACACCCTAAACTAATACAGACCCAGAAATAGATCTCAACACCACATATCCAGGACCAGCCTAATGTGTACTCACTCCTTAACATTGAGATTGGAAGACCACGAAGGAAAAGTCATGGATTTATGGAAATCACAGGATGGATAGATATGTTACTGATATGTAAATGATGAAAAAATGGAAACAAAATTTTCAAAACATCTCGATTTTTTCAATATTGAGTATGAGCCCAGGTGCAGAATTCCCTGCACTTTCACATCTTGGCTGCTATCAATGAGTTTATTAATGGTTGTATGAGGAATGTTCTGCTGCTCTGAATACACTTGGGCAAATCATCAAGATCCGCTGCTGGCAGTTCCCTTTGCAATCACTGACTGATGACGTCCGAGATGTGCTAAATGGGGGACAAGTCCAACGGAGATACTGCAGGCCTTTGTAGCACGTTTAGGCTATGCTGGCTGTTCATAGTAGCACCAACAACATGCGGCCTAGCATTGAGTTGAAAAACAGCTCTTGGGACACTTTGGAGAAATGGTAGTATACTGGTTCCGCAATTAAATCAATGTAACGCCAAGCTGTTAGTGTACCTGGAATGAAGAATAGATGGATCTGGCTACCATCCATTATTTTACCGCACACCATAATCCTCGGAGTAGGACCAGTGTGACTTTCCCTTGTAAAGGCCTCTTTATGACATATGACATTGCCCACATGGGTCCCCATGCATAGGACATGATGATGGCATACGGGCAGTGCGTTTCTTTTTGGAGATTAGCAGTCTGGATGGTCCTGGATTTATAGGAATTCATTTTGAAACATCATTTTTTTACGTTCAGAGATCGGTTCTATTTACAAAAGCGGGGCACTGCCATGTGCCCCGTCGTACGCTAATCACTTTCTCCAGGTGACTGGCTCCGTCATGTCTCCAGCCGGATTTAATATAATATGCATTTTGAATATTTATATGAATTTAATCTCCGGCTATCATTGCGTCTAAGATAAAAGCGGGACTCATTGCTGAAGAGGATAAACTTCCATTCCAGCCTACTTTGCTGTCTTGCTCTGCACTATGAAAGCATTTGAGAGCGGTTGAGTGGGTTCAGTAGAACTCCTTTAGCTGGAGATCTGGCTCAGCCCAATTTTGTACAATCGCCTTCTGATGGTTGTGTAGACATTGTTTGATGCCTTAGATTTGTTATGCGACGTCCAATTTCACTTGCAGCACAGAGTGGATCAATCGTGGAAGCAGTGGTATAACCATTTCTCCAAAGTGTCCCAGGAGATATTTGTCAACGCGTCAATGCCAGGCCGTATGTTGCAGCGGCTACTGTGAGCAGCCTGCGTGACCTAAATATGCTTCTGTGGCACCCCAGGGGTCTGGTGTTCCACAGTAATGTAATGTTATGTCTGAGAGCAGGTGGGAGGTCCTTTGGTCAGGGATCCTGTGCATGCCACACCTCCTGCCCAGTCTTGGGAGGGGAAGGACTTCCCCTGTATAAACCCTGGGCTGAGGCAGGGTTAGTCAGTCAAGGAGAGTAGAGACAAGAAGCAGCATAGGAAGAAACAGCAGAAGCTCAGTGGGAGCAATACTACTACGAGTCAGGGGCTGGCAGCTGCAGAGCTCGCCCTGACTGAGAAGCTTTCTTACCGGACCCGGAGTCCGAGGCTGTGGGGACTAATTCCTACCCAGCAGCAGAAGCCGACCGGCAGGGGATTTCAGGTCCTCAGGCCCAGAAACCCGAAGGCACGGTCACACGCGTGGGACCAGCACCGCCATCGTGGAGCGGAAGCCATTAGAAGGCCCCGAGTCACCGGCCATACGGGTGAGCACCACACGGTACACTCAGGGACGTGGGCTACTTATATCCGCTTCTAGCAAGGTAGCCAGAAGAGTACAGTCAGTTTGGGAGGCCTACAACTCCGCCTGGCCAGGGGAGATCCCATCTGCTCAAGGACTGACCAGGCCCCGTTCGCTAGCAAGTACTCCGGGAGGGTCTATCGTTGTTACCAGTAAAGACCCTGAATTACACCGCACCGTCTCTGAGTGGTTCCTGCTACCCCCATCATCCACGTCGGCTGCCCTGAGGCCATACCCCTCCCGTTGGGGGTTATACCATCCCCGCTACACCATCCATCCACCGGCCTCAGCGGACTGTCCTGCAGCGGCAGCTCCATAAGCTGCATTCAACGGGTGGCGTAGTCGTACTACATCTACTGCCGTCCAGTTTGACTCCCTGGGCACGGACCGGGTCACCGCCACGAGACTACAACCCTCAAGAGATCCGGCTCCGGGTAAGCTCCCGCGTGCGCAACGCAGCGCGACACAGGCCCAGGGGCGCGTCAACTTTGGCGTAGTCGGCAGGATTTCGTGCCCGCAACCACCGGGTACTGCGTGCCTGAAAAAGAGACTTTTCAAACTTACCTGTGGTGAAGATTCCCGCCATCCGGCGCCATCTTCAGCCTTCTTCCCGCCATCGGTGAAGTTTCCCGCCATCCGGCGCCATCTTCTGCCTTCTTCCCGCCATCCGTGGAGTTCTCCCGCCATTGGACGCCATCTTGAGGACGCCGCGCGGGAAGAAGAGGGGCGTGGACTCCGAAAGCGCGCGAGAACTGAAGCCCCGCCTCACGTCCGGACGTTGCGTAAGGTCCTGGAAGGAGCCCAGCAGACGCCGACGTCACAGGAGCGCGACGGAAGGTCCTCAACCCTGACGATCCACTGCGGAGCCGCGGCCTACGGAACAGGATCATCGCAAGGTAGGCCACAGTCCACTAGGGGGGAGGAAGATGTCGGATACGGAGGAGAGCTTCACTGCCTCAACCCCCGCCAGCGCTACCGCTGCTGCAGTTATGCCCTTCACCATGCCCTATATCCCGGGAGCAGCTTGGCTACCCCAGTACTCAGGGGAGTCACATACCCTGCATGACTTTAGAGAAAAGCTGGATAGCCTCTTCCAGGTGTACCCCCTCACAGAAGAGCAAAAAGTGAGCATCCTGGTGGCCCAACTAACCGGGGCAGCCAAAAGGGAAGTAAAATCCTGGCCACCTGGGAGGAAGACTGTCGCAGGGATACTAACCCGGCTGAAGGACACCTTTGATACCCGCACCTCAGCCGAGATTAAGCTTAGATTCTACGGGTGCAAGCAGCGAGCGCATGAGAGTATAAGGGACTATGCACTAAACCTACAAGAGGCCCTGAGGGCCATTAAGCAGACCGACCCTGATGGAGTGGGAAACGAGGACAGGCTGTTGACCGAACAGTTTATAGAGGGACTGTATTGTAATACCCACCGAACCCAGTTGCGGGCAATGGCCTTACAGGATCCCCATCTGGGCTTTGCACAGTTCAAGGACAGAGCCATCCGGGTGCTCCGAGAACCGGCACCGGGTGGCGTTGTGACCCACAAGCGCCCTGCTATCACTTACCACCAGGAGGCGGCGCCCTTGTCGGCAGGGCCTGTGGGAGCTGATGCGCAGGCTTTGGACAATGACCCGGCTCCAGACCTACACCATCAGGTCCAAGAGCTAGCTAAGAGCGTTGCTGCGCTAACCCGAACTGTGCAGTCTTTACAGGCTTCCACCCCAGGGAAGATCCAGCTGGCATCCGGACCGGAGGACATCCCGTGGCGTCGACCAAGGAGGACCCCACCGGCCAGAGGAAGACCCAGTGACCGATACAGCGAGGACGGACGACCCATCTGCCGCCGCTGCAATCAACCTGGACATATGGCAAGGTACTGTTCTTTAAACGGGCACAACCTGGGGTAGAGGGCCAACCCCCAGGAAAAAGATCACCAGGCCCATCGAACTGGCGCGACAGATATGTGGGAGGACGTCCAGTCTTGCCTGTGGTACTGGATGGCATTCCCATGAGTGCCCTACTGGACACCGGGTCACAGGTCACCACCATCCCGTACGTGCTCTTTAAGCAGTACTGGAATGACTCGGATATTACCCGCTACCCTGACGACGACTTGAGTATCATCGCCAGCAATGGCCAGCCCGTGCCACAGATCGGATTTAAAGAGGTGACCATCAAAATCGGTAGAGTCGAACTGGCAGCACAGGGACTGATCATTGTAGATATTGACAAACATGAGAGTCACCCAAAAATAACTCTAGGAACTAATGTAATTGAAAATTGTCTTGCAGAGGTGATTTTCCTTTTACAGCAGGTTGCCAAGAACGCCAGCTCCGGCGAGCAGCGGGTGCTCCAGAAAGAGATCCGGGCACTGATGCGACGGCAACAGGTGGAACTCTCCGGCGGTGAGATTGGTAGCGTAAGAATGTGTGACCCTTTTCCTATTGCCATGCCCCCAAAAAGTGAAATGATGATTTGGTGCCGGGCAGCTATTGGTCTGAGAGGTAGAGATTACCAGGCAATGGTAGAACCAGTTTACTCGGACAGTAGGCCCACCATTTTGACAGCACGGGGGGTGGTTGATGTACGCCATGGGAGGGTGCCCGTTCGCATAATAAATATCGGGGAGAGGGAAGTGTACCTGCCCCGGTATGCCACGCTAGCCAAATTATATACCATTAACCAAAATTCTATACAATCTGTGGAACCCTTGCCTCCATCTCACCCGGAGGAAGGTAACGGCTCTAAGAAAAACATGGAGGACTGGTGTCAGCAACTACATCTGGGTACTGACTCCACTCCCGCACACCAGAAACAAGGAGTCTATCGGGTGGTTCAGGAGTACGAGAGAGTGTTCAGTAAACACCCGTTAGACTTCGGGCGAGTCAAGGGGGTAGAACACCACATCCCCACGGGAGACCATCCTCCTATAAAAGAGAGGTATCGACCCGTACCCCCTGCCCACTACCAACACGCCAAGGGGATGCTTAGAGACATGAAGGAGGCTGGGGTGATCAGGGATAGCTGTAGCCCCTGGGCAGCTCCACTAGTCTTAGTCCGAAAGAAAGACAACACCATGAGGATGTGTGTAGATTACCGGAAAATCAATCGTATCACACACAAGGATGCGTACCCCTTACCAAGGATAGAGGAGTCATTGGCTGCTTTAAGATCTGCTAACTTCTTCTCTACCTTGGATCTCACTAGCGGGTACTGGCAGGTTCCTGTAGCAGAGGCGGACCGGGAGAAGACCGCATTCACCACCCCGATGGGACTTAGCGAGTTCACCTGCATGCCGTTCGGACTCTGCAACGCACCGGGAACCTTCCAACGACTAATGGAGTGTTGTCTGGGCCACAGAAACTTCGAGACGGTCCTGTTGTACCTGGACGATGTCATCGTATATTCCAAGACGTATGAGGACCACCTGAAACACCTGGCGGAAGTGTTCGAAGCTCTGGCAAGTTACGGCCTAAAGGTGAAACCCTCCAAGTGTCACCTCCTGAAACCAAAGGTGCAGTACCTGGGACACGTGGTGAGCGCTGACGGAGTGGCTCCCGACCCTGATAAGATCACCGCAATTAAGGAATGGCCAAGCCCCTCCAGCGTAAAAGAAGTGCGGCAGTTCCTCGGGTTGGTAGGCTACTACCGAAGGTTTATTCCCGGTTTCACCAAAAAGGCAGCACCTATGCAGGACCTCCTGATAGGCCAGTCCCGGAAGGCCAAGAACCAGAAGCCGCCCTTCAAATGGGAGGAGCTGGAAGAAGAGTCCTTCCGCCAGCTGAAGATGGCCCTCACGGGGGACGAAATCCTGGCGTACCCGGATTATAGCCAGCCCTTTATCCTCTACACCGACGCCAGTAACATCGGGCTAGGAGCCGTACTGTCCCAGATCCAGCAGGGGAAGGAACGAGTAATTGCCTACGCCAGCCGAAAACTGCGACCCACCGAAAGGAACCCCGAAAATTACAGCTCATTTAAGTTAGAGTTCCTGGCCGTAGTATGGGCAGTCACCGAGCGCTTTAAGCATTACCTCGCTTCTTCCCGGTTCACCGTGTACACGGATAACAACCCGTTGATACACCTGGACACGGCAAGACTCGGTGCCCTGGAGCAGAGGTGGATGGCCCGTCTGTCCAATTACGAGTTCACAATCAAATACCGGGCAGGACGCTCCAATACCAACGCGGACGCCCTGTCCAGGATGCCCAACCTGCCGGACGGAGGAGAAGATCCGGAGGGACTGGAAGAAGTTGAACTCCCTGCATTCCACCGTCATGGGACTATCCAGTATTCCCACCGGGTAAGGAGTAAGCAGGCTGCTACGTTGAACCCCTTACCCCACTACAACTGGGCGGAAACGCAAGACAGCGACCCTGCCGTCCGACTGGTGAAGGAGATGCTGACTCGGCCGGAGGCTCGCCTTGAACCAGACGCTCCGGAGGAAGCCAAACAACTATGGGCAGAGAAGAGTCGACTGTTCCTTTACAAAGGGAAGTTGTGCCGCAGAATGGTTAACTCCCGGACGCATGAATTACTCTGGCAAGTAGTGGTGCCACGAAGAGACGCAGCCATGGTGATGGAGGCATACCACGACGGAGCTGGACACTTCGGGTGGAAGAAGCTGGAGTTCCTGCTGCGCGAGCGGTTCCACTGGGTAGGCATGAGGGGAACCATCGAGAAGTGGTGCAGAGACTGTGGCCCGTGCAACCTGAGAAGGAAGGACCGTGCCAGCCAGAAGACTCCCCTGCAGTCCATCGTCACCCGGCAACCGTTGGAACTGGTAGCCTTGGATCATGTAAAACTGACCCCAAGCAGAAGTGGCTACGTCTACGCGTTAACCATCGTGGATCATTACTCCCGGTTTCTGGTTGTCGTCCCCGTCAAGGACTTAACGGCTCAAACAGCAGCTAGAGCCTTCCAGCAGCACTTTTGCCGTCCACACGGGTACCCGGACCAAGTGCTGATGGACCAGGGACCTGCCTTTGAAGCGGAGGTCTTCCAGGAATTCTGCAATCTGTATGGCTGCCGGAAGATAAGGACGACACCCTACCATCCGCAAACTAATGGACTTTGTGAGAAAATGAACCAGGTGGTAATGGATCTTCTAAAAACGTTGCCCCTGGAAGAACGCAGTCTGTGGCCTGAGAAGTTGCCCGATCTGGTGGACCTATACAACCACATCCCGGTAGGTTCCACCAACTGTACCCCGGCTTACCTAATGAGGGCAAGACCTGGTAAGTTACCTGTTGACCTGGAAATGGGAGTCCTGACACCCGAGGACACTTCACCAGAAACAGACTGGGACACAGAGAGGCAGCAGCAGTACCGGAGAGTACAGGAGAGCGTGGAGCGAAGTCTCTGTCAGGCTAGGGAAAGACAAGAGAAAACTTACAACCAGTATGCTCCCGCTGTTCCCCTGGTACCCGGAGAGCAGGTCTTGAAGAGGAAGAGACGGCTCCACAAGTTGGATGACCAGTGGGAGAAGGACCCGTACACCGTACTGCCCTCAAGCCACGAGAACCCGAAGGTTTGTACCATCAGTAAAGACGGAGGGGAAACCACAGCCATTGTATCCCGGGACCACCTGAAGAAGTGTCCCGAACAACTGAGGAACCCTGAAGAGGAACAAGAAGACCATCGACCCGTAGAGGAAAGGGAAGATATGGTTAGTACTGTGCTCGGGGACTTCCCTCGGTCTTGGACTCAAGTCAATGGTGCAGTTGTGGTACCCGTACTCACCTTCCTCCAACCAGCATCCCAAGCACCTACGGAGCAACAGGTAGAGCTGGAAGAACAGCCGGTCCAGGAGGCAGAAGACTCCACACAAGCAGAACAGGAGGATCAACCCTCTGCTTATAGTGAGCCTGCCGTACCCCTAGTGAGACAAAGAGCCGGTAGACAGCTGCCCAGTTTACCCTTGACAGCTCCTACACCCTGTAGTTCAGGGCCAGACAGTCAGCTCCGTAGGTCCACTAGGGCCACTAGAGGCCAGTTACCCGCACACTGGAGGATTTGAAGTGTATAAATTGTTTTATTTATGTTTATCTGTGTATTGTTGCTTGTGTATAATTTTGTGTTTCCAGTTATTTTTAGGAATCCTTGGTGGATTTACCGGGAATCCTTGTACATAGTTGGAGCGTAACCCAGGATGGACTAGAGACTGTTAAGGACTCGGGGTAGGACAGACCCCTACCTGGTTACGTCTCCCTGTTTTGGTGAAATGGACACCTTGCTTTCTTCAAAGACTACACCCGGTTACGGACATGCCGTGACCACCTTTATGTGTTTCTTCTTATTGTACTATTATTGTTGTTATATCTTGTTATGTTTTTTTTCTAAAATATGTTTAGTCCCGGAGTACTAAATTTCACTAGGGGGGAATGTGGCACCCCAGGGGTCTGGTGTTCCACAGTAATGTAATGTTATGTCTGAGAGCAGGTGGGAGGTCCTTTGGTCAGGGATCCTGTGCATGCCACACCTCCTGCCCAGTCTTGGGAGGGGAAGGACTTCCCCTGTATAAACCCTGGGCTGAGGCAGGGTTAGTCAGTCAAGGAGAGTAGAGACAAGAAGCAGCATAGGAAGAAACAGCAGAAGCTCAGTGGGAGCAATACTACTACGAGTCAGGGGCTGGCAGCTGCAGAGCTCGCCCTGACTGAGAAGCTTTCTTACCGGACCCGGAGTCCGAGGCTGTGGGGACTAATTCCTACCCAGCAGCAGAAGCCGACCGGCAGGGGATTTCAGGTCCTCAGGCCCAGAAACCCGAAGGCACGGTCACACGCGTGGGACCAGCACCGCCATCGTGGAGCGGAAGCCATTAGAAGGCCCCGAGTCACCGGCCATACGGGTGAGCACCACACGGTACACTCAGGGACGTGGGCTACTTATATCCGCTTCTAGCAAGGTAGCCAGAAGAGTACAGTCAGTTTGGGAGGCCTACAACTCCGCCTGGCCAGGGGAGATCCCATCTGCTCAAGGACTGACCAGGCCCCGTTCGCTAGCAAGTACTCCGGGAGGGTCTATCGTTGTTACCAGTAAAGACCCTGAATTACACCGCACCGTCTCTGAGTGGTTCCTGCTACCCCCATCATCCACGTCGGCTGCCCTGAGGCCATACCCCTCCCGTTGGGGGTTATACCATCCCCGCTGCACCATCCATCCACCGGCCTCAGCGGACTGTCCTGCAGCGGCAGCTCCATAAGCTGCATTCAACGGGTGGCGTAGTCGTACTACATCTACTGCCGTCCAGTTTGACTCCCTGGGCACGGACCGGGTCACCGCCACGAGACTACAACCCTCAAGAGATCCGGCTCCGGGTAAGCTCCCGCGTGCGCAACGCAGCGCGACACAGGCCCAGGGGCGCGTCACTTCCATGGCCTGCAGTGTCTCCCATCAAACACATTTGGGACAGCCTTGATCAGCAATTGCAAAGAGACCTGCCAGCAGCGGATCATGATGATTTGCGTGCCCAAGCGTTTTGAAAATGTTGCTTCCATTTTTTCATAATTTGCATATAATTTACATGTCTATCCAACCTATGGTTCCCATAAATCCATGATTTTTACTTCATGGAGCAGCAGTGTCAATGTTGAGCAGGGTAGGTAACCTAAGTCTCAGTGGTGTGGTCTAAGGTATATTCCCAATAAATCCAGACAGAAAATCCACTTCCCATAGGCCCAGCACGCATGTACCCCTAAAAAACTACTTTGGTTACCTGCCCACTGTAAAAAGTAAGAAGCTTCCTCTTTAAGTGACCTGGGGAGCTGACATTTTTCATGCGCTTGCATTACTTTTGATGATTCTTTCCTCGCCTTTATTGTCTGCGCCAAACCAAAGTATGAACAGATGACACAGCCGCACTACAAATGTCCTTTCTTCTTCTTTGAGCTGGAGTACTGAGTCTAGCAATGAACATTTGCTGGAGGCTTTGCACACTTGTGGCTCAGTTTCCATTTCTCCAGACTCAGACACACTGTTTAGGAATGTTAACCCTGTCTGACAGAATATGAAGCGCCCTGCTGACTTATGCTCTATGGAGCAATCATATATTGTAGTGATTGACAAGTGGGGCAGACGACATGCAGGTTTACAATTGTTGTGTATACACACCTCAGCTTGTCCAACCAGTATGGATTAGAAGATCAGACAAAGCTGGAGGAGAAGGATGATTATGAGAAATGAATCACAGATAGCCATACTAGTGATGGATAGAAATATCAGGATGCTGTCTATGAATTTACATGGGACTGCCGGTAAACCTACTACATTAATTTCAGATTAGAAAGATGTTATTCAAAATTAAGTCCACAGTATACCTCTTTCTGAGAGTGCTCACATATTGGGGCTGATAATTTGGGCTTACTCTTCAGGCAAGTGGAGGATTTGCAATACAGGGTCATGATTTAAATGGTCACTGTAATTTCAACAAACTTTGCAGAAATCAATGGTACAAGTGAATTAAAAAAAAACTTTGTCATATATCTTATCAAGGAAATTTGCTTCTTTCTCCACTTATTAGCCAAGCAAGACAGACTGCCATTTCATTGAAATTTCATATCATATGTTACAGAACCTATTAATATCTATGGAGATAAGAGGGAGAGGCACAGACACAGGTAGAGAAACCCATTCCTGATGAAGCTTGTGACGCGCCCACAGGGCAGTGGGGTACTCGGTGTCCGGGCCTATGGATGCTGGGGGGGAATATGTCACAATGGCTGGCCCGGTCTGTGGCCCAGGGCGGTCAACAAAAAGGGGGATAGTTTATATGGGATTTGTAGTTTGATCGTGACGCCACCTGTGGTTTCTGGTAATTTGTACCAGCGCTGCTGCAGACCTCTGAGGCAGTTGATAGGGCAGCTAGGATGGAACAGCTCCCCACAGGTGGAGCGGGCCTCAGGGCAGTGTAGAGTTTGATGGTGGGTGGTGATGCTGGGGCTTGTAGTTCAGTCGGGATGGCGCAGCTGAAATAACTGACGGAGGCAGTGGAGTGCAGTCTTCCGAGTTTTACTCACAGTTCTTGTTCAAGGTTCTCAGGTACACTGTACGGGTGTCCGCCTCCGCGTCGCACTGCGTCTACCAGACCAGGGGTTCAGCACTTTCTCAGATATATCAGGAGCGCTTGACAGAACCCCGCTTTCTTTATGTTCCTTACTAGACCGACTTCTCGCGCTGGGTCTTCTCCCTCCTGCCCTGCGCTTCCCACACTCAGTCCCGCTCGGGTGCTCTGAAGTCCCTCTGGGCAACCTGGAGTTCCCGGACCTGCTTGACCCTCACGGTGACTAGGATGAGACTGTGGCGACTGCACCATGGAAGTGCAGAAGCCTCCGTTTTTTTCCAGCCGAGACCTGGAGTAACACGGCTGGTCCAGGGGCCGGTCCCCTTCTTGCGGCCTGATCCCTCTGACACCTGGCAGATTCGGGGCGTACTGGTGCCGTCCTGCACTCACCGTACCCGCTGGGATCCATTCTATAAAACTGAGCCTTTCTCCTCTGCTCCCGTCCTGGGCCTCTATCACTATGCCCCACTTGTGGAGCAGAGCTCCTGAAGAGACTCTGCTCCCCTTACTACTCACTGACTGTTCTCCACTGACTGACCTGCCACCCTAAGATGACTCCCCTTTAAATATACCTCCTGTAAAAGTGCTCCCCTAAACTGCTTCCTCCACCCACACCCACTACAGGTTCCCCCTACCTTTGGTTCCCCCCACTCCAGCCAGGGACAGGGCTCAGCAGGAACACAGTGCATCTTGCCCTTCCAGCCGGCCTGGAGTAGTGTAGTGTTGAATGTGGGTGTTGGGGTTCCGGGCAGCACTCCCTCCTTACCTGAGAGAAGGAGACACCACACCTCTGGGTGAGGTGCAGTACCTCTGTGGCGACTGAACCCTCAGGGGCGCCACAGCGCCACACTTGTTTTCTAGCAAGTAATTTATTTATTCAGAGTGCTGGATTCACATCTACATTGCTCAGTAGTGTTGTATGAAGTCTTCCATGCCGCTGCTATTTTTGACTGTGTACTACAAAAAGAGCGTATCCTATGTGATGTATATACAGCGGAGTCTTGGGGTCTCCTATGTGATGTATAAAGCAATTTTAGTGTATCCTATGTGATTTTTATACAGTAGTTTTAATGTATCCTATGTGATGTATACACCAGAGTCTCAGTGTATAATATGTGATGAATACAGCAGTCCCAGTGGATATTATGTGATGTATATACAGCAGTCTCAGTGCCTCCTATGTGATTTACATACAGCAGTCTCAGTGTCTCCTCTGTGATTTATATACAGCAGTCTCAGTGTCTCCTATGTGAGTTATATACAGCAGTCTGTATGTCCTATGTGATGTATATACAGCAGTCTCAGTGTCTCCTATGTGATGTATATACAGCAGTCTCAGTGTCTCCTTTGTGATTATATACAGTAGTCTCAGTGTCTCCTGTTTGATGTATATACAGCAGTCTCGATGTCTCCTGTGTGATGTATACACAGCAGTCTTGGTGTCTCCTATGTGATATATATAAAGCACAGTCTCAGTGTATCCTATGTGAGTGTATACAGCAGTCTTAGTGTATCCTATATGATGTATACACAGCAGTCTTGGTGTCTCCTATGTGATGTATACAGTACAGTCTCGGTGTCTATGTGTTATATACTACATATCTCGCTCTGCCTGAGTTCTGTAAATGTTTCATGAGCAGTGATGAATTTTCCACTTTAAGGAGACTCGCATTGAAATATGCATCTGTGGTCGGAACAACTTACTGTTGTGAGCTTTTCTTCTCAAAACTTATCATCGCAAAGAGTCAACTCGGTCCATATGACGCAAATCTGGAAAGGCATTGCTAGTAGCAACATGATCAATACCACCTAACCTCACACGTCGCACCAAAGTGAAGCAGCTCAAATGTCACATTAGGGGCGAGTTAATTAAACGTTTGACTGAATATAGCAGGATAATTTTATAGTTATTTTTATTTGACCCGCGAATGATATTATAAATATTCAAATGGCCCTTGGAAGATAAAAGGACCCCCACCCCTACTCCCTACTCCAGATAAATGAAGTCTATAACATCAGGTTGAATTTCACGGACCTTTCATCGAACAACAGTGGGTACGGAAAGTATTCAGACCCCTTTAAATTTTTCACTCTTTGTTTCATTGCAGCCATTTGGTAAATTCTAAAAAGTTCATTTTTTTCTCATTAAAGTACACTCTGCGCCCCATCTTGACTGCAAAAAAAAAGAGAAATGTAGAAATTTTTGCAAATTTATTAAAAAAGAAAAATTGGAATGTAAAGGGGTCTGAATATTTTCCGTACCCACTGTATGTGCGTGCAGGGGGTATAACTAGTGTGATATTACTTTTGTATCCACAAAGCTTCAGGGTTGGAGTAAATATGTTCTTTTATTAAATTCCTGAACAGCGGGTGTATAGTAGCGTACCCATGCTGACTGGCACTAGTCTATTATCAGAAAATAGTCTAGTGTCCCGGTGCACAGCTTAATCCTATTATCAGCAACCAGCCTTTGTGAATAACATAGGAATGTAATTTCCAAGAGCCCTCTGGATATGAAAGGATGAATATATGAAGTATGATATGTGTGTCTGCCACTGAAATTGACTGTTAACTCCAAACTCCTCCGATTCATAGCTCGAAAGCTGAAGATACTATGGAATAGACTCGAATGGAATGATGGCTTGGACACCAATCAGGGCTCAATTCAAGGAATCACACCTCTGATTCCTAAGGCCTATGTTATGCTCCAGAGCTGAAATCACAATTCTGCTGGTTCCTATTGGAAATGGTCGGCAAGCTTGTTGTCAGACAAACACCGCTACCCACCTTTGCTGTGCTCCTTTAGATTTTCCAATGTGAGATTATTATTAGTGATGATCGAGTATGTTTCATTAACCCATTCCGGCGAGGACCCGAGTGTTGGAGTTGGAGTGCTCGGCATTTCTTTTATTGTCGCCACAGCTGCAAGTGTCACGACTGTTAGACAGCTGTGACCCATGCAGCGATTGACTGACGGACAGTCAATGTCTGCATGTTTCATAGCTGTCTAACAGCCATGACACTTGCAGCTGTGGCGACAATAAAAGAAATGCCGAGCACTCCAACTCCAACACTCGGGTCCTCGCCGGAATGGGTTAATGAAACATACTCGATCGTCGCTAATTGTTATATTTTGCCTGGGCTCATTTTAATCATTTATTTATTTTTTCGCTTATATTGTTCCATTAATTCCACAGTGCTTTTCATCACTGTCCCCATAATCTTTATTCCTTTATCAGTATGTATTTGGAGTGTGGGAGGAAACTGTAGAACCCGGAGGAAACCGACGCAAACACGAGAGAACATACAAACTCCTTGCACAATTTTCTTGTCCACAAGGTTTCCCCTGTCAGTACTGAGTAGACCGTGTCAGGCTGCTTACCTGTAAGGGGGTGACAGGGACTGTCACGTGCCTTCTCTCTTGAAAGACAATGTTTACAAAATGGTTCTGACATGTGATTTTATTGTATTTTTATGTCTGTGGTCATATGTGAAAATGCATGGAACTATATAGGAACTAATTGATGCAGATATTGTAATGTAACTAATGTATAATGTGCAGTGAATAGGGAAAACAGAGAGTTAGCTTTAAGACATAAGGTATAGTCTAGGGTTTAGAGGTTAGATTAAGAAAGGGAAATATGCAGTGTTGGCCATATTAGTTAGGCAGGTGAAAGGTTACGTTTCCCCAGCAACAGACTGCCGGGGCTGACAGAGTAGGTTAGAATACAGTTAAAGTGTTTGGGACCAGCCCAGCATGGGAAGGGGAGGGCAGTTGAAAAGAGAGACCATTTCTTGGTTTATGCAGTTAAAGTAAAAGACAGTAAGGGTTCAAATGGGAGGTTCAAGTGCAAGCTGCAGTGGGCACTACCAGTACATACCGTTTAGGCAGTATGAGGACACACCAGAAGTCTTGCAGAAATCCCTGTGAGGTCTGGGGCCTGTGGCCCAGAGTAGATACTGGAATGTGTGTCTTTTTCTCTTCTATGCGGGACGGGTAAAAGTGAGAGGGAATGGTGGCGGGTCTCAGTAAAGCTGTGTTGCCGGATGGGGAGTCCCTAATACCAACAGAAGCTGTTGAGGTAGAAACAGTCCGAGCGGAACTGAGGCAAAGCCTTACAATGTACTGTGTGAATGGAACAACAACCAGAGGGTGCTGTGCCCGAAACATCATGTTGCAGACTGGTGTATCTGCATTGTCCAGTAAAGCTAAACGTGTTCAAACTAACCGGGTGTCTCATGATGTGTGAGCGACTGATCCTGGACCCATGGACATTGATGAAGCGGAGGCTTCTGGCCTACAAGTGAGTACAAAGCAAACCTTACAGCACACAAGACAGCTGAAAAAAGCAAACAAAAAAAGGAGCACCAGCCATAGGTCCACATGGGGAGTAGGGGAGTTGAAGGATTGAAGCTCCACTTGCTTCGTAGGGGGGAGAAAGATTCCTATCCCCCCTTCTTCCAGGTCAGCCACTCCTCACACACTGAGCAATGCAGTGGAAGTTAAACCATATACTGGAATGATAGCCAATCCAGCCAGAGACTCGCAGAAATAATTTAATAGATGAAAATACACTTACAACTCAATAACAAATAAACCAATACAAATAACAAATTAACAAACAGCCAAATCAGCTCTGTTTGTTTATTTCTTATTGAGTTGTAAATGTATTTTTATCTATTAAATTATTTCTGTGAGTCTCTGGCTGGATTGGCAATCACTCCAGTATATAGTTTAACAGATAAAAATACTTTTACAACTCAATAACAAAAACAAACAGAGCTGATTTGGCTGTTTGTTAATTTGTTATTTGTATTGGTTTATTTGTTATTGAGTTGTAAGTGTATTTTCATCTATTAAATTATTTCTGTGAGTCTCTGGTTGGATTGGCAATCACTCCAGTATATGGTTTACACAAAGTAAGTGGAGCTTCAATCCTTCAACTCCCCTACTGCCCTTGTGGACCTACCGTGCTCATTGGCTGGCGCTCCTTTTTTTGTTTGTTTTTTTCAGCTGTCTTACAATATGGCACCTGATTAGGATGTCCACACCTGGCAGCAGCAGGCTGATTGAGCTGTAACAAAGTTGTCCACATTCAAGATATTTAATGTAAGTGTTTTGTTGTTTTTTCTTCCCCTCCTCCCTCCTCAGAAGCACTCCTTTTCTTGCTTTTTTCTTGTAGCACAACACACAAGGAATAAAACACTGTATGTTAATAGGGTGCCAGGGTGAAGATAAGCAGCAGCAGGCCCACAGCACCAGCCCTGAGCCCAGCTTCATAGGGACACCTCTTATTGACAAAGGGGATGGTAACGCCCAGTTGTCAGTAAATTCACACATTTCCAGGAGGACCAACAGAGGAACGGTCCAACACAGATTTCTAAATATGGTACCGAATTCTTTACATGGAATACAAAGACAAATCAGGATAGTTCACAGATCACTTTAAACAGTTTATATTGTTTGCATTAACCAGCACTGAAAAAACACGTTTAGAATAAATGTCACCACAATCACATGCTCCTTGGAGGCCTTACCAACCTGTATGATCTGCGACTGGTTGGGCAAAAACATGGAGTGTGTTTCAGTATTAAAAAGTATTATACAGCCATTCTGACATGGATTTTCAAAGTAAGTTCACCAGTCGCATCAGGTCTAAGATCTAGTTAATAATATATGCAGACTGTATTGTAACATCTGGTGACAGATCTGCTTTAAAAATGTATTTAAAATAAACTTATAGAAGAAACAAATTGTGGAAGATATAAAAAAAACAACACAGAGAAGGCAAAGAATATTAATAGTGTCTAAGAGAGGCCAGAAGAGAGGGATGGGCCTGGGAAAAATACATCAAGAAGGAGTGGAAGGTCAAAGACAGTCCAAGGAAGATGGGTGAGGGAAATCAGCTGAGACAGAGGTTAATGTAGGTGAAATGGACAAGTAGGAAGGAAGTCAGCCGGGCCATAGAGCAGCCAACATTTAAAGACCCCATCACCAGTTTAAGGCTGCCCTTCTTATTTAAGAGAACAGTTGGCAGCCACAAAATGATGATTTTTCTAAATAACATTTATTATCAAAAATGCTGATAATTGTCCGTAATTGCCACACTAAAGATCCGACTTTCCAGCAAAAATTGAGTTCCAATTTTTGGTTTGTGGAATATCAGTAATCAGAGCGGGATCCCACTAACCTCCTCATTGTGAAAGCACAAGATCTCACGCGTTGAACACATGTTGGGTTTTTCATCTTTTTTTGCTGCAGATTTTTATGCAAATTTTCAGCTGCGTTTTACAGTACCAGCAAAGTCTATGAGAAACCAGAATTCTCTGTTCACACATCATGTTTTTTTGTTGTTGCGTATTTTGTGCCTTGGCTGGGTTTTTGGAAAATAGAGCATGTCATTCTTTAAGTGTTTTTTCACTGTTTTTTCATCCATAGGAAGTAATGGGTGGGGAAAAAAAAGCTGAAAAAATGCACCAAAATTTGCATCAGTGTTTTTTCAGCGTTTTTGATGGCAAAATAGAATGGAGTTCTTTTTTTCACAGAACTTTATGTACATGCATAAATAGAGACAGAAGGATAGTGAAAAAAACGCTGGATAAAAACGCATAAAAAAAACTCAGCAAAACCTGCGTTTTTGACGCAGCTGATTTCCTGCCAGAGATCATGTTTTGCTGCAGATTTGTGACGCTGAAAAAACCAACATGTGTGAACATAGTCTTAAAAGAAGCCATCAGTGGTTACATGTTGTCCAAACCACAGGCAACATGAAATCTAGACAGGTTCCCTCACTGGGGGAAACTATGATTAATTTCTGAAAATTTTCAGAGGAAATAAAGCATCAGTCATGGGGAGAGCAGTCTGGTAGACAGCTCCATCTGACTTCTCTCTGCCTAGCTTAGCTTGATTAATACTTACTGTCCTATATAAAATAGCATCATTTTCCCATGCCATTTTCTGTAAAATGTTGCAGCGTTTCAGAGTAAAACATAGCTTTCTGAAAGGAGGGATCCTGCCTAGATTTTTTGCTGCCTATGGATTGGGCAGGAAACATTGTAAATTTGATTAATACAGGCACTAAGCTTTAAAGGGTATCTGTCAGCAGGATTTTGCTATGTAATCAGAGAGCAGCATGGCATATGGGCTGGGAACCTGATTCCAGTGATGTCTCACTTGTTGGTCTGCATGCTGCCAATTTGGCACAATCACTGTTTTATCTGCTACAGATCTAGCAGTGCTGAGAATGCTGAGCCCTGGATAACCCCGCCCACACCACTGATTGGCACAGAGTATACTGTGTATTGACAGAAAGTCAGTGCTGGGGTGTGGTTGGACCAAGAGGCACAAGAAACCTATTCCTGTAGTAATAATCTCCTGCTGATAAAACACTGATTTTGTTGAAACAGCAACACACAGTCATCACTGCCTCAGCCCCAACATCATGGTGCTCTTAGATTATCTAACAAAAAATTGCTGTCAGATTACCTCAGTCCGTTTCCTAACTATTCTTCTGTCTTTTGATCTCACGACTCTTAGTGGAAACAATTCACAGTCCCAGAGATGTTGGAGGTGTTTGCATAGTCAGATTGGTTTCCTGGCACTTAATTGGAGCGATAAACTGGATAGTAATTATATTAAATGGAAAACTATATTAAAAGATCCAGTTTATTAATTCTTCATGAAAGCCATAAACAAAACAGCATTAACTAAAAAAAAGGAACATTTGTCCAACATATTTCCAACCCATTGCAGGTCCACCTGAAACACCGAGTTAGGAAGTCATGTTGTACGCATTACTATTTATTTTGACTTGAGACTAATATACATTGCTATGACTAAGAACCTGTTTCTCGATCATGTAACCCCCAAGCTTCGTAACTCCTAGACATGTAACCCCCAAGCTTCGTAACTCCTAGACATGTAACCCCCAAGCTTCGTAACTCCTAGACATGTAACCTCCAAGCTTTTGGACTGTTCCAGTTATTGTGTAACTGCCAAGATCAGTGCCTCCACTGTGATGTGTAACCAGCAAGAATTGTGCCTACTGTTACTGATGGGTAACTATTATGCTTGTGCCCTCAATGAGAGACTGTAATTGCTATTCTGACCTGCTTACTGTCTCTGCCTGGAACTGATGGTGTATCAGAATGTTTTTCAGATTGCTTATGGGAGTCATGTTCTCCTGGTCCTCCTAAGAGACTAGGGATCTGAGTAAGTTTACACAAAACCCAATAAAAAAAAACAAAAATGAGCATATACCCTATAGCAAGTAACTCAGTAAATGGTAATGGTACATGTAAATAACATAGAGTACTTAATTAATATTATCTTGATCAAAAAAGCATAAAAGCCATTCCACCTTGTCAAGGTGTACCCATCGGGACGGTCCTATCCTGTCTCTGGTATTAAGACCTTACCATGTGTCAAACGATGTCAATGTGAATAGGGGCAAAGCAGAATGTTGTTTGACACATGGTAAGGTTTTAATGCTACAGATAGGTTAGGAACGTCCTGATGGGTACACCTTGACGTGCTGGGATGGATTTTATGCTTTTTTGATCGAAATAACGTTAATTAAGCATTCTATGTTACTTACATGTACCATTACTATTAACTTATTTACTTGCTGTAGGGTTTATGCCCTTTTTTTTTCTTGGGTTTTGTCTATGAAATGGCCACAGTATGAATGTGCTCTTACACTTTGCACATATATCAGCTTATAGTCCAGTTCAGTTTTTTTAGTTTTGCTAATATCTGGACAGGTTTGATAACTGCTAATATCAGTCCCTCAAGGATAAGAAAGCTATGACTTGCCTACTTTGGACACATCATACCAAGAGGGAAACAACTGGAGAAGAACATCATGGTCAGAATAATAGAAGAAACAAGCCGGACAGGAATACCTGCAACCCCATGGCTTGATAGTATCAAGAATGGCGGAGAAGACCGTGGTGGACCTATCTAGGCTTGCACAAGATCGATCTTCCTACAGAGCATTCATCCATCAAGTTGCCATGGCTCAAGATCGAGTCGAAGGTCATTAAATAATAAATACCATTCCTGGTTGTACCTACAATGGTACTGCGGCTGGGCCACTGCACATATTATTTTTTAGCCGAGTTCCAAAATAGTATCCCATGTAATAATATATTGCTCTAGTGTAATTCCCAAATGCAGGCTTCTTTAGTTGACTTATTATAGGATTTACAATGGTTAGGTAGTTTTTTTTTAGAAGTTACGTAATCTCGCCAGTTCATATGGATTTCACTTGTTGACTTTTCCGTCTCTGAGGAACATGCCTGCCTCACTGCTCTATCTGGCCCCAGAACAACTGTTTGTGATCAGGCCTCATCCTTGTGCCTGTCCTGATGGCAGTGCTATTTACAATCCATTAGGCTCTCCGGGTGAGTCTGGGGCTCAGACACTGCCCCGGGACCCTGTGCGCAGTAATCACCCCCTCCTCTCTAGCTAAGAGCAGAGCCGCTGACTCAGGCTTGGCACCAGCACCCCATCAGGAAATGAGCGGAGGAGACAGAGAGCGCAACAAAGGGAAAGTGAGGGAGGAGAGTCACAGAGGGTGATGGACGGACCCATACAGGGGGAGACACAGATCACAAAATCACAAGGAAAAAATGCTGCTGAATCAAGAGAAAGAAGGAGTAAATTTAGACTCCAAGTATGAAAGGCAATTTTTCAATTTTTGGGTTTATATAGGGGGATCAGTACATGCTGTCCTGAGACGTTGCTGATGCCAAAAAGAAGTCTTACAATGAAATCTAGTCTTAGCCCTGCGTCCAAATACCCTAGTTAAGGCAGAGAGACTAATGGTTGCCCCTTCTGGCACGCAGCATTTACGGCATAGGCCCGAACAGTCTCCTCGCTTCTACACCCCTGCATTTATTACATTTATTTTTGCCACTACGTAAGACATAAGGAGCTTTTGAAGTCGTCCTGAATAACTGATAATCATTAAGTCTTAATGGCAAATGTGTTAATGTTTATAACGTAAAAAAAGTGCCCAAGTGTACGATATGTGCTTAGCGTAAAAACTTTGTAAACCTTTTGTAATGGGAAACAGCTCTACACTCACAAAAGTGGATTTCCCAACAGGAAAAGTTTTCCAAGTGTTTTTGAAGTTGTTTTTGAGGAGGATTCAGGCTATATGCACACGACGTCTTTAATCAGACGGCGAAGGCGCTAGAGTTTTCTTTCACAAATCTGCATCTTTACTCCTGAAGCTGCTTCGACAGTGTTTTTCCACTAATTTTTCACCATATTTTACCTATATCTTCTTTATAGAGATATAGGTTCATAATCATTACCGGGATTCATAATCATTACCGGGATTACGAACACAGACGAGCTCTCATAATTCCCATAAAAGTGATTGAACAGCACAGCGAGCTTTACGGTTTCCAAAATCCCAGCCACCTGTCCATTTATTTTTGCAGTAGGGCTGGATGAGAGGATGTTTATGGCATATGCCATGGTTATGGACCTCCTCAGTAGAGGGCGATGCAACTGATGATAGCCGATTTTTATGAGCCACGCACTTCGGCGCTCAGTGGCTTTGCTCTGTTGAGTTTGCACAGTCCACTGCTTTTTGACTGAGCTGTTGTTACTCCTACTGTAACAACACTTCCAGCACGGAGCAGATCTATCTGATCAGAATTTCATAAACTTGTGCCATCCTGTGACAGTACGACTTTTACAGTCAGAGCTGCTCTGTATGACCAGGGCTGTGGAGTCGGTAAGCCAAACCTCCGACTCCGACTCCAACTCCGACTCCTCAATTTCCATGACACCAACTCCAACTCCGAGTCCATGACTCCGACTCCCTCATACATGGCTCATGTTTAAGTGATAAATTAACTGTAGCACAGATTAATCTCAGCTAAAAGTTCCTTAGATCAGGAATAGGACACACATTTATAGGACATTTCATAACTTTCCCAAATTCTTATGAAAAAATATTCCCCACAAACTGCATTGAACTACTGTACCCAATTTATTATATATTTTATATACATAAATATTTATATATTTTAGAAGGCGGTCCATTTTATACCAACTCCAATTCCGACTTCACCAAAATGGACACTGACTCCAACTCCATGACTCCGACTCCACAGCCCTGCGTATTACCCACATGTTTACCATGAAGTTCATATGATTATGTGCCTAATTTTTACACCCTTTACTATGCGTGTGGCTAAACTTCAAGAGGGGGACCAACACACTGTTCACTATATACTTTATTCATATTTTACTATATTAGACATTTTAGATCCCAAGTTGAAATGCTTCTTAAGCCACAACATGTGTTTGAATCCTGCACGACTGAGCTGAGTAAATGATCGCAACAGCCAAGAGTTTTATAGTCTGATGTCAGATTAGCAAGAAGCAGATACTGTCGTGATTGATGCATGTTTACCAAAGTCCTCGTTTCTTTCAGAATTCCACAAGTTAAAATTTTTGTAACTGGAAAACTATTTTGCATGACTAAATATAAGTAAATATAACCCTTTGCACTTGTAACAATGAAGTGTAACAGACTGAAGCTTGAAGACCCCGATGCAAAAATCACTCAACCCTGACTGTATGGGCCATTTGTAGTACTGCTATCCCTGAGGTTTAACTTAGTAGCTTCTGCAAAATCAATAACAAGACCCCTCTCCTTCTATGTAACATTTATAATACTGACGTCGTCTTATGTGGTAGATGGGCTTCGGATTTCCTCTTGCACCATTGCCCAAGAATGACTGCTACCCCTCATATCTAATTTGCTGGGCTGCGATGACTGTAGTTGTACATTACACCTCTTACTATTATGTCTTACTGCTACTGCTTTAGTGTTGGTAATTGGTCTTGGGCATCAATTGTGTCAGTAATCTGTCTTCATGCCTCATTAAAAGCAACCATTCACCAACAGGGCCATATGTTCCCACTAGCTGGCTACATGGGTTACCAACTTTATTTTTTTATTTTTTCTGAACACCTTCTCAAAAATTGTCAGACAGCTAACTTTTTAATGGACACGCTAGAAAATCATAAAAAACATTAAGATTTTAAGTGATACATGCCTAAAGCCCCTAATTCTGATATGAAGACATCAGCTACATTCACTATGAACTATGTGGTAGAACGGCTCACTTGGTTGCACACAGAGGTACACAGGAAAACTGTCTCTTTAATCTTTTGTGGTTTATTAAGAGCACTTCATAAACTACAGCATTGTTAGCAACACAAATATGCCCTTCCCGGGCTAACAGGAAAACAAAACATAAGGCACAGTCCATCTTGCTACGGGTAACCGCCCGCTTCAGGAACAAAAACAACCCAAGGTTTAGCTTTCCTTAACATGTACACCACAGCTCCAGAGCTTGTGCCTCCAGGCCCTCCCCACACCAAATGCTCTGAAAGGCTGTGATTTTATCCTCTGAGTTTCTCCCTTTCAACAAGTGTTTAATCACCCTAGCACTAAGATGGCTGCTTAACCCACTTGTGTGCTGAAACCTTTTTCCTATGTATAATTACTGCAGCTAACAATCTCAGTGCTACATATCTCCCCTCCAGTACTTTGCCACATATTCCCCCCCTCTACCCAAAGCCGTAGGATTTGGCACCTTCAGTCACCAAATAGAGGAGTCTAAACTGGCATCTTTGTTATCGTGCAGCTTCCCAGGCCTGTGTTCCACATGAAAGATGAAGATCTGTAGCCCTGAGTTTCAACTCTTAGAACGCCATCTCTGCTTCAAGAGACCATTTGGCCATTAACGTCTTAGTGCTTTTAAGAAGGTCGGTCAGGGGTGCGGCTATCATGACGAAATTCGGGATACCCGGCTGATAGTGTCTCACCACTCCCAGAAATGCCTGAAGCTGTTCCTTGGAGACCAGTTTCGGACAATTTTGGACTTCCTCCACCTTATTCACTTGCAGCTTTACTTTGCTTCTTCCAACGATGTAGCCCAGGTATTTTCTCTTCTTTTTCCTGATGGCACACTTCTTTGGGTTTATGGTAAACCCTACTTTCCTCAGCTCATTTAGCACGGCCTGGACTTTCTGTAGATGACTTCCCTAATCTGGGCTGAATATCACAATATCATCAAGGTAAGCTGCGGCATACTTTTTGTGAGGGGCTAGGGTCCGATCTATGGCCCTCCAGAATGTAGCGGGGGCTCCTTGCAGCCCGAAAGGAATTCTGGTATACTGGAAGCAGCCGTCAGGTGTAGAAGAGGCCGTCTTCTCCTTTGTACTTTGAGGGAGAAGGATTTGGGAGTAACCTTTCGTTAGGTCCAGGGTGGTGGTGTATCTGGCCGACCTTAGCTTTTGTACGAGATCATCAATGCAATGCATTGGATACACATCATATTTCGACATCACATTTAGTTTCCTGTGGTTGTTGCAGAAGCGCGACTCTCCCGAAGGCATCCTTCATGTATTTACGTCAGGATTTCATGTTCAACCACCGTACATCCTGGGTACTCCGAGAACAGGTCCCTGTTCTGCTGAAGTAGTTCTCAGCACTGTTGTTTCTGGGCCAGTGACTGTGTCTCTGCCACTGTGGTATCCTCAGTGTCCCCTTCTGGCTTGTCCAGCCCACATGGAGGTTCAACGGGATCCCTCTGTTGCCTAGCCTTTATCGGCATGAGAGGATTTTGGAAGAGAGAGGTGGTAGCAGATAACTGGCTGGTGGGACAGGACTTGCAATATCTTAGGATTTCTCTGTGACATCTGGGCCAATAGTACCTTTGCATGACTCATTTTTGAGTTTTGTCCACCCCCAGATGGTCACCTAAGACATGTGAATGGGCTCTATCCAAAACCCTTTGTCTATAGGGTGCTTGCACCAACAACTACTCCACTATCTCCTCCCTCACTTTATTAACTCGGTACAATAAGTACCCAGTCAACATATAAAAGGGAAACCTGGTGTCAGTCGTCAACTCCTGTGCTATGCCGTTTATGACGGTTACCTTATTGAGCGCTTCTTTTAGCAAAAGGTCTCTATGTTGGGTGAACTCCAAATTTTCTCTGGTCACCCCTATTTCAGGAATGTCTGCCTCAGGGAATACTACTTTCTCCTCTTTTCCCATTACACAGAAGGGAAACTCGTCAGACTCTGGTGTTGGTGAGGCTTTTTTAGGTCCAACCCATTTGTTACCCAAGTAACTCAGGTCTCTGCCCCTCTCCCACAAGTCCCAAACTAACACAAAGTCCCGGCCTATGATGATTGGGTGCAACAAATCCTAGACCACGCCGACCTCATGGGACTCAGTACCTCGGGCCGTCTCAATGACCACTCTGGCCACCGGATAGTTTTTAGCATCCCCATGAATGCAGGAAACGCCCACCGTCTTCCCAGGGATCAATTGGAGAGGGAGCGTGTCACTCACGAGGGTCACCAAACTCCCTGAGTCTAGTAGTCCAGTCATTTGCAGGCCATTCACTTTGACAGGACAAGTTTGGGGCCCATTGCCAGGTGGACAGTCCACACAGCAAGCTGGATATGCGTAGAACGAACACCAGATTCCCAGGCTACAGTCCATTTGCTTGGTGGTCAGGGGACAATGGGCAGCTATATGACCTGTGCCGTGACATCTCCAGCAAATTACATCCCTTCATGAGGGCCTTGGCATGACCTCTGCCGACCCCTTGGACTTTGGACACACCACCCCCTTTTTAACCTCCGGCCCCCAGTACGGAATGGGTTGCCTCCCCATGGACCCGTCAACCCCCTTATACCTTTTGACCAGTCCAATCAAGTCATTGGCGTTCTGGGGTTCTCCCTGGGCAACCCAATTCTGCATCGGGCTCGGAGGGGAGTGTACGAACCGGTTAATTACAACTCGCTCCACCATCTAGCGCTAGAGTAGAGGACTCCAGCTGTAACCACTTTTGGATGAGGTGCAGCAGATCAAACATTTGGGAGAGAGGGTGATATACCAAGCAGTGGACCCATTGTGCCCTCACAGACATTGTCACCCCCAATAGCGCCAAAATATCTGTTTTCAATTTTTCATATTCTTTAGCGTCCTGTAAAGCCAAATCATAGTAGAGCTTTTGTGTCTCCCCAGTTAAGTATGGCGCCAGGACGTCTGCCCACTACTCTGGTGGGAGTTTCTCTCTATCGGCGACCCTTTGAAAAATGGTTAAAAAGGCTTCTATGTCATCACCCAGGGTCATTTTCTGTAAGGCTCTCCTCACCGCCTTCCGAAACAGAGAAATCATCAGCTGACAATGGAGTCGGAGCTGCTGCCGTACCACGAACCGCCTCTGTGAGTAAATCAATCTTCTGCTCCTGTTGTCGACTCTGTTGCTGGTACTGTTGATACTGCTACCGCTGTTGCATAAGCAGCTTACTTGTCTCCTGTTGTGCCAGTTGTTGCTGCTGCAGCTGCTCCTGATGCTTCTTCAGTTTTGCTGTTGGAGCTGCTGCTGCTCCCGATGCTGCTGGTGCTCCTGGTGTTGGCTTTGGATCAGGTGCTTGATCAGCTCCTCCATTTTGTCTGACTGCTGTTCCATGCTCACCACCACCTTCACCCAGGACATGTAGTCTGTACACAGTCGTCACACTTGCTTCGTGGGGATCTTGCCTCCATTCTCCACCAACTGGGGTAGAATGGCCCACTTGGTTGCACACAGAGGTACGCAGAGGTGACTCTTTAAATCTTCTGTGGTTTATTAAGAGCATAAGCTACAGCATTGTTAGCAACACAAACACGGCCTTCCTGGCCTAACAGTGAAACAAACATAACATATGGCACAGTCCTTGTTGCTATGGCACAGTCCTTGTTGCTTCAGGAACAAAAACAACCAAAGGTTTAGCTTTCCTTAACTTGCACACCACAGCTCCAGAGCTTGTGCCTCCAGGCCCTCCCCACACCAAATGCTCTGAAAGGCTGTGATTTTATCCTCTGAGTTTCTCTCTTTCAACAAGTGTTTAATCCCCCTAGCACTAAGATGACTGTTTAACCCACTCGTGTGCTGGAACCTTTTTCCTATTACTGCAGCTAACAATCTCAGTGTTAAATATCTCCCCTCCAGTACTTTGCCAGTGACTTTGTCACAACTGTAAAAGGATGATAAGTAAAGGATGATAAGTAAAGTCATAATAATCTGTATTAGTTTCTTCAGCTTCAAGAAAACCATGGACGCAACAATTTTTTTTCCAGGCGGGAAAAAAGTGCCCTATTTTTACGGACTGTCCTGGAATTTCCAGACAGTTGGCAACCCTGCCAGCTATAAGTTTACAGGATTTCACCCTGTATACAACTTTAATGTAATTTATTGGGTTAATAACTCAGTCTACCATCCATAGTCCTCTAGTGATCAGTGGAGCATGTCAGTAATTTCTATGCTAGTCTGGAGAAGATTATTCTACTAGTGGGCACAAGTATATTTTGTTGATCCTTCTGACCTGAGCAAATATCATGAACTCAACAATGGGAAACTAAATCTGAGGGTAGTCAATTTGGAAGAATATTTTACAAATAACCTATTAGGCCTTTAGTCAGGGTCCCAGGACAAATAAACAATGTGATTAAAAGTCAATATACACCAGTTCCCTGTGCCAACAGGTCTAAACTTCCCTGAGCCAACTCTGTTTGTAAACGTTAAGGGGTGTATAGATGCCCAATAACTCATCACTTGGGATGCACAGTGTTACTGCACTGCTCTTTACTGAGTTATAAAGTCAAGTATTTGATGTAAAATGCAGGACACTACTCAGAAATTTGACATCAGGGGTAATGATAAAGTAAAAAAATATTAAGTAATAGTTTAATTTTTTGCAATAAGGACATTTAAGTCTCTTTACTATCCAAATCACACTTCACCACCTGTGAACTTGACCCAATCCCGTCCCATCTCATCCCTAACCTTACTAAAGTCTTCATCCCGACCCTAACCCACCTCTTCAACCTGTCACTAACAACTGGTGTCTTCCCCTCATGTTTCAAACATGCCTCAATCACACCCATCCTCAAAAAGCCCTCCCTTGACCCATCCTCTGTGTCCAGCTATCGTCCCATATCACTTCTCCCCTATACCTCAAAACTACAGCAACAGCATGTCCACTTTGAAATGTCCTCCCACCTCTCCTCCTGCTCCCTCTTTGACCACTTACAATCTGGCTTCCAACCTCATCATTCCACTGAAACTGCCCTGACTAAAGTCACCAACGACCTACTAACCGCCAAATCCAAGCGACACTACTCTGTCCTGCTCCTCCTGGACCTGTCATCTGCCTTTGACACAGTGGACCATCCCCTCTTACTACAAACTCTCTAATCTCTTGGCATCACAGACTTGGCCCTATCTTAGATCTCTTCATATCTATCAGACCGGACATTAAGCGTCTCCCACTCTCACACCACCTCCTCATCTCGCCCTCTATCTGTTGGTGTCCCGCAAGGTTCAGTTCTCGGATCCTTGCTCTTCTCCATCTACAGCTTTGGCCTGGGACAGCTCAAAGAGCCTCATGGCTTTCAGTACCACCTCTATGCTGATGACACACAGATCTACCTCTCTGGACCTGATATCACCTCCTTACTAACCAGAATCCCACAATGTCTGTCCGCTATTTCATGCTTTTTCACTGCTAGATTTCTAAAACTTAACATGGACAAAACAGAATTCATCATGTTCCCCCCATCTCACTCAACCCCCACATCTGACCTATCCATCAAAGTCAATGGCTGCCCATTGTCCCCAGTCCCACAAGCTCACTGCCTTGTGGTAACCCTGGACTGAATCTCTCCTTCAAACCACATATCCAAACCTTATCCACTTCCTGCCGACTCCAACTCAAAAATATCTCTCGGATTCCCACATTACAAAAACACTAGTGCACGCCCACATAATCTCTCGCCTCGACTACTGCAACCTCCTGCTCTATGGCCTCCCTTCTAACACGCTCGCACACGTCCAATTTATCCTAAACTCTGCTGCCCGACTAGTCCTCCTGTTTCCCCCGCTATTCCCCAGCCTCTCCTCTCTGTCAATCCCTTCACTGGCTCCCCATTACCCAGAGACCCCAGTTCAAAACCCTAACCATGGCATACAAAGCCATCCACAACCTGTCTCCTCCATACATCTGTGACCTAGTCTCCCGGTACTTACCTGCACGCAACTTCCGATCCTCACAAAATGTCCTTCTCTACTCCCCTCTTATCTCCTCTTCCCACAATCATGCATCCCCCTACTCTGGAACTCTCTACCCCAACACGTCAGACTCTCGCCTACCGTGGAAACCTTCAAAAGGAACCTGAAGACCTACAACCTGCAGTAACCCTCGCTCCACCATACCACTGCACAAACAGCTCTCCCCTCACCTACTGTATCCTCACCCATCCCTTGTAGATTGTGAGCCCTCACAGGCAGGGTCCTCTCTCCTCCTGTACCAG
The DNA here is from genome assembly GCF_046119375.1 of Phyllobates terribilis. Taxonomy (NCBI): domain Eukaryota; kingdom Metazoa; phylum Chordata; class Amphibia; order Anura; family Dendrobatidae; genus Phyllobates; species Phyllobates terribilis. Next base: position 531,984,297 of record NW_027362771.1, read on the forward strand.
TCGCTGACTTGTATTGTTCAAGATTATTGTAATTGTTTATGCTATGTATGCTATGCTTTTTCACATGTAACGCGCCATGGAATAAATGGCGCTATAATAATAATAAATAATAAGAATAAATAAAATGACTTCCTAGTTTAGATGGGGGGCTGTCAAGTTAAAACAAGTTATCACTTATCCGGAGAAGAGGTAATAACTTGCTGATCTGCCTGTATCCCACCAATGGAACCCACACAGAGCCATATATTGAAGAATTTTTATCCCCGACAGGAAACTTTTATTCAGGTTATGAAAATGGTGCTGTAGATCAATATGCCTCATAGGAAATTAAAAGAGCAGCAATTGAGCATCTGCACTGCCACTCTATTCTAATAGATATAAAAGTTCTTCATCCTGCCGATCGGTGCAGGTGCCAGAGATCGGACCCTCAGAGATCTACAAATTATTACCTATCCTGAAAAAAAGTGATAACTTGTTTTCACTGGACAAACCCTTTAAGTGGTTATCTGCTTTTGGTCATTCCCTACTTTGATACTTTCACAGTAAACTGATCAGAAAGTGTTGGATCACCTGACGATCAACTGTGACCTGTTGGAATATCCTGGAAGTAAGTGTTCAGTTTTCCCACAGCGCCCCAACAGATGGAATTAGGCATTACATCATGCTTTATCAAATCAATGGTTTGTCTGTGTAATGCAGAGCAAGATGGGTCCTCCGTAGGCAGAAATGTTCTAGGCACACCGAGAGATGAAGAGATAGCAATATAAATATGGGTTTAACTGAATTGCACCGCCTCTTTAAAGGGGTTTTCCCACAAGCAAAGTAGATTTTAATTAATAGATCTTGATCCTTTGTTGGGTGAAGAGAATGGGGCATCAGACTGCGCTGCTCGCCTGTCAGAATTATGTACCAGAGGAATCCAAGTCGATGTAATGATAAATTAGACTTTATTTCTACGCGTTTCGTGGTGATCACTCCACTTCCTCAGGACAGTCTATACACATACACATGTACAGGGTCTGTTATTTATAGCAAAAGAATGCACATGGAGAAGCCTCCCTTCAAAAAAATCACCACACCCAGTGGGAGGGGAATCAGACTAAATACATGTATACACCGTAAAGCACACACAAAACAATCACAAAGCATAATGGAGTATATCGCTTAAACATTTAAAAATATAAATGCAGAATTTTTTTTATTTTTTTTTTAAATATATTAAAAAATATATATTAAAAAAGTAGTTAAATGAATAAATAAATTTTACAAGCTAGGGGAGTGCTTGAGCCTATGATGTTGACCCATTCGTTCTTTGTCAGCACCCTGCAGCTGCTGTTTTAAACCAGTGAGCCATGGATGAATTTGATTTGATCTCTTTATTTGGTGATAGTTTCACAAGAATCGAATCTATGAGATCAAAAAAAATAAAAATAATAATAAATAATAATAATGGATAAAAGAAGCTCCAAAGCTCTTAGACTAGTTTAAAAGAAGGCATATTCAATATTATAAGAAATTGCAGTTAGGTGATCCTTATAAAAATCACCTAGCAATTGATGGGTCAAAACTAATGGAAAAAACGGGGGTTAGAAAAAAGGGAGCAAAGACAAACCACAGTGAAGGGATGAAACCCCTTCCTAGAAAGAGCGGATGTTTGTCAGTAACACTCATCATTACAAAATACAGAGAAAAAGGAGGTGGGTTGTACAGAGGAACAAAGCAGAGTCCATAGATATATCTCAATTAATTGAACAAATCAGTTGTTTCATTGAGTCCATGTGGATTTATAGTGTTCAGCTTGTGAATCCAGAAGATCTCTTTCCTGTTAAGAGTCTGGACTCGGTTGGAGATCTCATGGGGGACATGGTCAATGGGGATCACCCTAAAGGAGATCCTTTTATTGTGATATATCGCATAATGCCTAGAAAGGCCATGTTGTAAAAATCCTTCTTTTATATTATACCTGTGTGAGTTTATTCTTTTATGTAGCTGTTGCGTTGTCCTTCCCACATATAATTTCTTACATTCGCATATAATGACATAGATGACGAAACTGGATTGGCAAGTCAAATGATATTTGATTTGGAACTCATCGGGATTTTCACTGTCTGGTGGAAAAGTTTTTGCATTATGAATGATGCTGGAGCAACATAGGCATCTCGGGATGCCACATCTATTGGAGCCTTGTCTGGGCTTTTCTACAGAGGGAGTAAGATCCTCTTTTTTCTTTAGCCGACTTGGGGCCAACATATTTTTTAATGTCGGGGCCCTTCGGAAGGTTATCAGGGGATTGTTGGGTAGAAGCCTGCCCAATATGGAATCATTGAGGAGTATACCCCAATGTTTTTTCAGAACTAAACAAACTCTCTTGTTCTGGGCTGAAAAAGTGGTATTAAAATTAAACGTAGTATTGGATGCTGATTTTTTTGTTTTCGTATTATTAGAGATTAAGTCTGTCTGTTCTATTTTTTTGCTTTCAGAGAATGCTCTCTGGATCAATTTTTTCAGGTAACTTCTTTCAAGAAATCTATGTGATAAAACTTTTGATTGGTTGATGAAATCTATGTCCATACTACAGTTCCTCTTAATTCTTTTGTATTGGTTGAGCGGAATATTCCTCAACCATTTAGTGTAGTGTCCACTTTGATAATGGACATAACTGTTCGCATCCACAGGTTTAAAGTAGGTTCTTGTGTGAATTTCTTTATTGTCATGAAAGAAAGTGAGGTCAAGGAAGTCGACTGTGTCCGGGTTTACTACGGGGGTGAAAACCAAACCCCAGGTATTATCTTCAATGTTCCTGAGGAAGGAGCCCACATCATCCTTTGAATTATCATAAATAAAAAATAAATCGTCTATGTAACGTTTGTAAATGATGATATTGGGTAAATGTATACTACTGTATATGAAGATGGACTCAAAGATGGCCATGAACAAATTTGCATAAGTTGGTGCCACCTTCGAGCCCATTGCAGTCCCAAGTATCTGATGTTATAAGGTATCTTGAAAAGTAAAGAAATTGTTATAAAGTATGAACTGCATGCCTTCATACAGAAAATCTTTTTGTATGGGTGTCAACCGTGGATTAGTGTCTATGAACGTTTTGAAACACACCAGTCCCAAATCATACGGGATACTGGAATAAAGGGCGGAAACATCTATGGAAATAAAAACAAATGTGTTCTTCCATGGAATGCCCTTCGTAAGTCTGATTAAATGACTGGAGTCCCTCAAGTAACTGTGTAGTTGGTCTACATGTGTGTGCATTACTACATCCACATAATTAGCAAGATTTGATGTCAGGGACCCTATCCCTGAAATTATGGGTCTCCCAGGGGGTCTTACAGCATCCTTATGGATTTTGGGGAGGTGATAGAAGAAGGCAATCGGTGGATTAACAACTCTTAGAAAATTTTTCTCTGATTTGTTCAGAATATTCTGTCTATCCGCTTTTGATATTAAAGCATTATAAGTGATCACTGCATTATTATATTGAGTGTTATCAACCTTTTTGTAAGTTTTGGGGTCAGATAATAATCTCAATGCTTCTGCCAAATAATCCCCCCCGGTCCTGTACCACTATCCCTCCCCCCCCTTGTCTGCCATGCGGATGACAAGGTCTGGATTGTTCTTTAGGGATTTTAATGCCTCTTTTTCTTTTGGGGTAAGGTTGGATTCCACCTTGCTGTGTGTCAAATTGATTTTGTCCAGGTCATTTGAAACAAGATCAGAGAAAGTTTTCAGATGGTGGCCCTGACTTTGGATGGGGTAAAAATTAGACGTTCCTTTTAATCCTGTGTGATAAATGGGATCTTCTGTTCTTATAGTACTCTGGAGGGGGTCTTCCTTGGAGAAATGTCACTTAAGTGTTAGTTTTCTTATGAAAGACTGGAAATCCATAAATAGATCTATATCCTAGTGTTATGGGTGGGACAAAAAGAAAGACCTTTCTGTAGGAGAGAGATTTCTGTAGAAGAAAGGTTATAACTGGATAAATTGAAAATATTGTTACTTTTAGTGACAGAACCATTGGTAGCTGTATCCATGTCACTTCCATTTGTTGGTACTTCTTTTACATCAGGGATGGCCTCTCTTTTTTGTTTGTGTTTTCCACCCCCTCTTTTCCCTCTGGGGCATTTTTTCGTTTTGCTGATTTTACTGAGAGGTACTTCGTGATGAGATTGTTCTGGAAGGAAGCCCTGGGTAAAAAAGGCACCAGAGAGCTTCCCCCACCAGTATTGTCAATTACAATCTTATTTCCATCTGTTTCTATTTCATTTGTGATACAAGGTGCTGTTTCAGATGATGCTCCCTCTTCTGTCTTATGTATACTAAAATCAAGGAGATTGATCTCCACCTGATTGGTTTTCCCTTTGTCAGGTGAAGTTTTTGTCTGATCAATTCTTTCATTGTCAGACAAAGATTCCCCTCCCACTGGGTGTGGTGATTTTTTTGAAGGGAGGCTTCTCCATGTGCATTCTTTTGCTATAAATAACAGACCCTGTACATGTGTATGTGTATAGACTGTCCGGAGGAAGTGGTGTGATCACCACGAAACGCGTAGAAATAAAGTCTATTTTATCATTACATCGACTTGGATTCCTCTGGTACATAATTCTGACAGGCGAGCAGCGCAGTCTGATGCCCCATTCTCTTCACCCAACAAAGGATCATTGCTTCGGGGTTTGCAGCAGCCGCCAATGCTAAGTACAGTGGTTGTGTCTTACACAACCCTGATAGGTGAGTGAATTTGATTTATCTTTCACATATATTCCTTTTATCTCGGATAAGACCCTATGTGCGCTCTATATTCCTTCTAGTTACCTAATTAATAGATCTTGGAATAATAATAAGTTCCACGATTGGATGTGTTAAACAAAAATTTTCCTGTGCTGAGATAATCTTATAAATGTGCCCCTGCTGTGTACTGTGTAATGGCTGTGTCTGATCGTGTACAGAACATGGTCTGATCATGCCACAGCTACTGGGCAGGGGAGGAAGCAAAAGAGTATATGACTCGCCCCCTGGGCCGTGGGGCACTTGGATCCAGGCAACAGGGCAATAATGGGGGTAGTTTTGGCAACCCGGTCCGTGGCTCAGGGTGGTCAGACCAGTGGCAGTCTTCTATATGTTTTGCAATGTCCGACTACGCCACCCTTGGATTGCGGTCAGGGTTAACCACTGCTGCAGTGCAGACCGCTGGGGCAGATGTAAATGTGCAGCACCGAATAGTACCACTCCCCACGGGAGGAGTATGGCCCCAGGGCAGTATATAATGGATGATGGAGGGGATGATTCCGACCGCGATAGCCAGGAAACGGAGGCCTCTTAAACAGTTCAGGGTCTTTATTAGAACAGGTGAGACGACCCAAAAACAGTCCCGGCTAGGAGAGGGCCTGGATGTCTGAGAACAAGTGGGAAGCTGGCCCTGATCAGGGTGAGGGTGTAGGCCTATCGTGCTCTCTGCGCTCTCTCTGGCTATTTCCCTCCTCGTGGTGTAATAGCCCACGTTCCTGAGCTCGCCGTGTCTTCTCGCCCGTATGGCTTGCAACTTGGGTCCCTTTCTACTCCCGGCCTGGTACGGCTTTGCTGGTCCCTTCTGCTGTGGTGGAACCTCCGGGCTTCTTAGGCCAGGGAACATACAATCCCCTGCGGACTGGTTATTTGCTGTAGGACTTGGAATCCTCACAGCCTCAGACACCAAAGTCTGGTAGATTAGTTTCTCTATCTGCCAGGACAGGCTTGCTTCGCCTCTTGTCCCTGGCTCGTGGCTCTCCTACTGCCACACGGCCTCTTAGGCTGCAACACAACTGTCTGTCCCTGCTCTGGGACACCTCTCAATCCAGAGACAGGTTGTCCAGTTCACTCTAACCCTGCCCCCAATTCCAGCTTTTATAGGGGCAGCCTGCTCCCCCTACTGGCCTGGGACAGGAGGTATTGCATGCTAACGGTCCTTGACCAGAGAACCTCCCCTTTGCTCTCAGACACAGCTTTATTATACATTTGTGTCATCCAGGCCAGGGTGACACATTCCCCCGTAGTAAAATTTAGTACTCCGAGACTAAACAAGAAACAAGAATAATATGCATGTGTGACACCCCAGGGGTCTGGTTGCCACAGTAATAGAGATATTATGTCTGAGAGCAAGTGGGAGGTTTCTCTGGTCAGGAGCCCTAAGCATGCAACACTGCCCGCCCAGACCTGGGAGGGGAGGAATCTGCCCTTATAAACTGGGTCTGGGGCGGGATTAGGTTAGTCAGAGCCTGGAGTTCAGTTCCAGACACAGGGAAAGGAAGAACTAGGAGCTCTGTAGGAGCAGGAGCAAGTGCCAGAGGCTGGAAGCTAGAAAGCTCGCCTTGGCTGAAGACACTAATACCGGACACGGAGTCCGAGGCTGTGGGGACATCCAGGTCCAGCAGCAGAATCCAACCGGCAGGGGATTCCATGTCCTCTGGCCTTAGAAACCCGAAGGCACGGTCACAAGCAAGGGACCAGCACCGCCATCGTGAAGCGAAGGCTGACGGAAGGCCCCAAGTCACCGGCCATACAGGTGAGCACCACACGGTATACTCAGGGACGTGGGCTACTTCTACCCGCATAGAGCAAGGTAGTCAGGAAAGAGTGCAGATAGTCGGGGAGGCCTACAACTCCACCTGGCCAGGGGAGATCCTGCTTGCTCACAGACTGACCAGGCCCCTACTGCTAACCAGTACTCCCGGGAGGGTTTGCTTTATACCATCAGTAAAGACCCTGAACTGCACCACACGTCTCTGTGATTCCTAGCCGCACCAGCACCATTACTACTGGGACGCTCACACCATCACTCCCATCATCTACTCTAGCTGCCCTGAGGCAATACTTCTCCTGTGGGGAGTTATCCCATACTCGGCTGCGCAAACAACATCAGCCTCAGCGGTCTGCAGCGCAGCGGCGGTCCCCACTGACCGCAATCCACGGGTGGCGTAGTCGGACAATTACAATACCAATAGACCGCCACTGGTTTGACCGCCCTGGGCACGGACCGGGTCACCGCCACGGAGGACTACAACCCCCAGCAATCCGGCTCCTGGTATCCCCCTGCACAGCACAGGCCCAGGGGGTGCGTCAACTTTGGCGTAGTCGGCAGGATTTCGTGCCCGCAACCACCGGGTACTGCGTGCCTGAAAAAGAGACTTTTATACTCACCTGTGGTGAAGTTTCCCACCGTCCGGAGCCGTTTCCCGCCATCGGACGCCATCTTGGACCGTTTCCGCCGTCTTCTGCCTTCTTCCCGCCATCCGCAGCTGCTTCCCGCCTTCGGACGCCATCTTCGGGACGCCGCGCGGGAAGAAGAGGGGCGTGGACGCCGAAAGAGCGCGAGATCCAAAGCTCCGCCCCACGCTCCGCCCCACGTTCCGACGCTGCATAAGGTCTTGGAAGGGAGGAAGAGCGACGCTGACGTCATCGGAACGCGACGCCAGGTCCTCTACCCCGACGATTGACTGCGGAGCCGCGGCCTACGGAAGAAGAGCATCGCAAGGTAGGCCACGGTCCACTAGGGGGGTAGAAGGATGTCGGACACCGAGGGGAGCTCCACTGCCACAGCCACCGCCAGCGCAACCGCTGCAGCGGTCATGCCATTCACCATGCCCTATATCCCGGGGGCAACCTGGCTACCCCAGTACTCAGGGGAGTCACATACCCTGAGTGACTTTAGGGAAAGACTTGATAGCCTCTTCCAGGTATACCCCCTCACAGAAGAGCAAAAAGTGAGCATTCTGGTGGCCCAGTTAATCGGGGCAGCCCAAAGGGAGGTAAAGTCCTGGTCACCTGGGAAGAAGAGGACTGTCAGAGAGATACTAGCCCGGCTGAAAGACACGTTTGACACCCGCACCTCAGCCGAGATAAAACTAAGATTTTATGGGTGCAAACAACGGGCACATGAAAGTATAAGAGACTATGCCCTAAACCTACAAGAGGCCCTGAGAGCCATTAAGCAGGCAGACCCTGACAGCGTGGGAAATGAAGACAAGCTGTTGACCGAACAATTTATTGAGGGTCTACTGTGCAATGCCCACCGAACCCAGTAACGGGCAATGGCCTTACAGGACCCTGACCTGGAATTTGCACAGTTCAAGGACAGAGCCATCCGGGTGCTCCGAGAACCGGCACCAGGTGGCGCTGTGACCCACAGGCGCCCTGCTATCACTTACCACCAGGAGACGGCGCCCTTGTCTGCAGGTCCTGTGGGAGCTGATGCGCAGGCTTTGACCAATGACCCGGCAACAGACCTGCACCATCAGGTCCAAGAGCTGACTAAGAGTGTTGCCGCGCTAACCAGAACTGTGCAGTCTTTACAGGTCTCTTCTCCAGAAAAGATCCAGCTGGCATCCGGACCGGAGGACGTCCCGTGGCGCCGACTGAGGAGGACCCCACCGGCCAGAGGAAGACCCAGTGACAGAAACAACGAGGACGGACGACCCATCTGCCGCCGCTGCAACCAACCCGGACATATGGCAAGGTACTGTCATTTAAACGGGCACAACCTGGGGTAGAGGGCCAACCCCCAGGCATAAGATCATCAGGCCCATCAAACTGGCGTGACAAATACGTAGGGGGACGTCCGGTCTTGCCTGTGGTACTGGATGGCATTCCTATGAGTGCCTTACAAGACACCGGGTCACAGGTCACCACCATCCCGTACGTGCTCTTCAAGCAGTACTGGAATGACTCGGACATAACCCGCTACCCAGATGACGACCTGAGCATTATCGCCAGCAATGGTCAGCCCATGCCACAGATAGGATTTAAGGAAATGACCATCAAGGTCGGTAAAGTTGAACTGCCGGCACAAGGACTTATCATTGTGGACATTGACCGTCGCGAGAGTCACCCAAAAATCACCCTAGGTACTAACGTAATTGAAAACTGTCTTGCAGAGGTGATTCTTATTTTGCAGCAGGTTGCCAAGAACGCCAGTTCCAGCCAGCAGCGTGTGCTCCAAAAAGAGATCCGGGCACTGATGAAACGGCAACAGGTGGAACTATCTGGTGGTGAGATAGGTAGCGTGAGAATGTGTGACCCGTTCCCTATTGCCATGCCCCCGAAAAGTGAGATGATGATTTGGTGCCGGGTAGCTATTGGTCTAAGAGGTAGAGACTACCAAGCAATGGTAGAACCCGTCTACTCAGACAGTAGGCCCACTATTTTGACAGCACGGGGGGTGGTCGATGTACGCCATGGGAGGGTGCCCGTCCGCATCATCAATATCGGGGAGAGAGAAGTATACCTGCCCCGGTATGCCACGCTAGCCAAATTGTTCACCATAAACCAGAATTCTGTACAAGCCGTGGAACCCTTGCCTCCATCTCAACCAGAGGAAGGTAACAGCTCTAAGAAACCAATGGAGGACTGGTGTCAGCAACTGCATTTGGGTACTGACTCCACTCCCTCACACCAAAAACAGGGAGTCTATCGGGTGGTTCAAGAGTATGAGAGAGTGTTTAGTAAACACCCGCTAGACTTTGGGCGAGTAAAGGGGGTAGAACATCACATCCCAACGGGAGACCATCCTCCCATAAAGGAGAGATACCGACCCGTACCCCTGCACACTATCAACACGCCAAGGGGATGTTAAAAGACATGAAGGAGGCTGGGGTAATCAGGGACAGCTGTAGCCCCTGGGCAGCTCCACTAGTCTTAGTGAAAAAGAAAGACAACACCATGAGAATGTGTGTAGACTACAGGAAGGTCAACCGTATCACACACAAAGATGCGTACCCGTTACCAAGGATAGAAGAGTCCTTAGCTGCATTAAAATCTGCTAACTTCTTCTCTACTTTGGATCTCACTAGCGTGTACTGGCAGGTTCCTGTAGCAGAGGCGGACCGGGAGAAGACCGCATTCACCACCCCGATGGGACTCAGCGAATTTAACTGTATGCCGTTCGGGCTCTGCAACGCACCAGGAACCTTCCAACGGTTGATGGAATGCTGTCTGGGACACCGGAACTTCGAGACGGTCCTATTATACCTGGACGACGTCATCGTCTATTCCAAGACCTATGAGGACCATCTGGAACACCTGGCAGAAGTGTTTGAAGCCCTGGCGAACTATGGCCTAAAGGTAAAACCCTCAAAGTGTCATCTACTGAAGCCAAAGGTACAGTACCTGGGACACGTGGTGAGTGCTGACGGAGTGGCTGCCGACCCTGACAAGATCACCGTGATCAAGGACTGGCCAAGACCATCCAGCATAAAGCAAGTGCGGCAGTTCCTCGGGTTGGTAGGCTACTACCGAAGATTCATTCCCGGTTTTACCAAGAAGGCAGCTCCTATGCAGGACCTCCTGATAGGCCAGTCCAGGAAGGCCAAAAACCAGAAGCCACCCTTCAAATGGGAAAAGCTGGAAGAGGAGTCCTTCCGCCAGCTGAAGATGGCCCTCACGGGGGATGAAATCCTGGCGTACCCTGATTACAGCCAGCCCTTTATCCTCTACACGGACGCAAGCAACATCGGGCTAGGAGCCGTACTGTCCCAGATCCAGCAGGGGAGAGAACGGGTAATTGCTTACGCCAGCCGAAAACTGCGACCCACGGAAAGAAACCCTGAGAATTACAGCTCGTTCAAGCTAGAGTTCCTGGCAGTGGTGTGGGCAGTAACCGAACGTTTCAAGCATTACCTTGCCTCTTCCAGGTTCACCGTGTACACGGACAACATCCCGTTGACACACCTGGACACTGCAAGACTGGGTGCCCTGGAGCAGAGATGGATGGCCCGCCTGTCCAATTTTGAGTTCACGATCAAATACCGGGCAGGACGCTCCAATACCAACGCGGACGCCCTGTCCAGGATGCCAAACCTACCAGACGAAGGGGAGGATCCAGAAGAATTGGAAGAGATCGAACTCCCTGCGTTTCACCGTCATGGGATTACCCAGTATTCCCACCGTGTAAGGGGCCAGCGATCCGCTACGTTCAACCCCTTACCCCACTACAACTGGGCGGAGACGCAAGACAGTGACCCCGCAGTCCGTCTGGTGAAGGAGATGCTGACCCAGGCTGACACCCGCCTAGACCCAGACGCTCCGGAAGAGACCAAGCAAGTGTGGACGGAGAAGAGCAGACTGTTCCTCTACAAGGAGAAGTTGTGCCGCAGAATGGTCAATTCCCGGACACATGAGCTGATCTGGCAGGTGGTGGTACCGAGACGGGATGCGGCTATGGTGCTGGAGGCCTACCACAATGGAGCCGGGCACTTCGGATGGAAGAAGCTGGAGTTCCTGCTGCGTGAACGGTTCTACTGGATAGGCATGAGAGGAGCCATTGAGAGGTGGTGTAGAGACTGTGGCCCGTGCAATCTAAGAAGAAGGGACCGTGCCAGCCAGAGGACTCCCCTGCAGCCCATCGTCACCAGGCAGCCGCTGGAACTGGTCGCTCTGGACCATGTTAAACTGGCTCCAAGCAGAAGCGGGTATGTCTACGCCCTGACCATCGTGGATCACTACTCCCGATTCCTAGTGGTGGTCCCCGTCAAAGACTTAACAGCACAAACAGCAGCTAGAGCCTTCCAGCTGCGCTTCTGCCGCCCACACGGGTACCCGGACCAAGTGCTGACAGACCAAGGACCAGCCTTCGAAGCGGAGGTCTTCCAGGAGTTCTGCAACCTGTATGGCTGCAAGAAGATAAGAACAACGCCCTATCACCCCCAAACCAATGGACTCTGCGAGAAGATGAACCAGGTGGTGATAGATCTGCTAAAAACATTGCCCCTGGAAGAACGCAGTCTGTGGCCTGAGAAACTGCCCGATCTGGTGGACCTGTATAACCACATCCCGGTAGGTTCCACCAACTGTACCCCGGCTTACCTAATGCGAGCAAGACCTGGTAAGCTGCCTGTTGACCTGGATATGGGAGTCCTGATACCCGAGGACATCTCACCAGAGACAGACTGGGATACAGAACGGCAGCAGCAGTACCGGAAAGTACAAGAGAGCGTTGAGCGAAGTCTCTGTCAATCAAGAGAAAGGCAGGAGAGAACTTATAACCAACATGCTCCCGCTGTTCCCCTGGTGCCTGGAGAGCAGGTCTTGAAAAGAAAAAGGCGGCTCCATAAGTTGGACGACCAGTGGGAAAAGGACCCGTACACCGTACTGCCATCAAGCCACCATAATCCAAAGGTGTACGTCATCAGCAAGGATGGAGGAGAGACCACAGCCACTGTCTCCAGAGACCACCTGAAAAAGTGCCCCGAGAAGTTGAAAAGCACGGATGAAGATCAAGAAGACCCTCAACCCGTAGAGGAAAAGGAGGAAATGATCACCACCGTACTCGGAGACTTTCCCCGGTCCTGGACGCAAGTAAACAACGCTATCGTGGTGCCCGTCCTCACCTTTCTCCAGCCAGCCCCTCAAGTGCCTACAGAAGACCAGGTAGAGCTGGAAGAGCAGCCGGCCCAGGAGGCAGAAGAATCCACACCAGCAGCACAGGAGAATCAACCCTCTGCTAGTAGTGAGCCTGCCGTGCCCCTAGTGAGCCAAAGAGTGCGCAGACAGCTGCCCAGCTTACCCATAACACCTCCTATGCCCTGTAGTGCAGGACCAGTTAGTGAGCTCCGTAGGTCCACTAGAGTCACTAGAGGTCAGATGCCCGCTCGCTGGAGAATCTAAACTAATGCACTGTGAATTTATCTGTTTAACTGTTTATGTTTGTTGCCTGTTATTAATTATGTTTCTCCAGTTACCCTGCAGATTTTTATGGACTAACAGGTTATGGACACTGATAACCGGAACAGTTTTGTAGATAGTTGCACCTTGGTGCCTCTTGTGAAGACGGCCGCGGAAGAGAAAACCTGTCTGGCGTGGCCTACTTCCGGCCCAAAGTAGCTAGCTCCAGCCTTGCAGCCACGCCCAAGGACAACGCAAGGGCTTTGCTTTGGACAGGTCCCCTACTTCGCTTAAAACTTCACCTTGGGTGATATGGACACCCAGTTGCGGACACGCCGTGACCTTTAAAGAACTAAAGCTTCTTGTAAATATGTTATTGTGTTATTGTTACACCCTGTATTTATGTTTCTTTAAAAAAAAAAAATGTGTTTAGTCCCGGAGTACTAAAATTTACTAGGGGGGAATGTGACACCCCAGGGGTCTGGTTGCCACAGTAATAGAGATATTATGTCTGAGAGCAAGTGGGAGGTTTCTCTGGTCAGGAGCCCTAAGCATGCAACACTGCCCGCCCAGACCTGGGAGGGGAGGAATCTGCCCTTGTAAACTGGGTCTGGGGTGGAATTAGGTTAGTCAGAGCCTGGAGTTCAGTTCCAGACACAGGGAAAGGAAGAACTAGGAGCTCTGTAGGAGCAGGAGCAAGTGCCAGAGGCTGGAAGCTAGAAGGCTCGCCTTGGCTGAAGACACTAATACCGGACATGGAGTCCGAGGCTGTGGGGACATCCAGGTCCAGCAGCAGAATCCAACCGGCAGGGGATTCCATGTCCTCTGGCCTTAGAAACCCGAAGGCACGGTCACAAGCAAGGGACCAGCACCGCCATCGTGAAGCGAAGGCTGACGGAAGGCCCCAAGTCACCGGCCATACAGGTGAGCACCACACGGTATACTCAGGGACGCGGGCTACTTCTACCCGCATAGAGCAAGGTAGCCAGGAAAGAGTGCAGATAGTCGGGGAGGCCTACAACTCCACCTGGCCAGGGGAGATCCTGCTTGCTCACAGACTGACCAGGCCCCTACTGCTAACCAGTACTCCCGGGAGGGTTTGCTTTATACCATCAGTAAAGACCCTGAACTGCACCACACGTCTCTGTGATTCCTTGCCGCACCAGCATCATTACTACTGGGACGCTCACACCATCACTCCCATCATCTACTCTAGCTGCCCTGAGGCAATACTTCTCCCGTGGGGAGTTATCCCATACTCGGCTGCGCAAACAACATCAGCCTCAGCGGTCTGCAGCGCAGCGGCGGTCCCCACTGACCGCAATCCACGGGTGGCGTAGTCGGACAATTACAATACCAATAGACTGCCACTGGTTTGACCGCCCTGGGCACGGACCGGGTCACCGCCACGGAGGACTACAACCCCCAGCGATCCGGCTCCTGGTATCCCCCTGCACAGCACAGGCCCAGGGGGCGCGTCACATGACCATAAAACATTAGTAGACAAATGACGCACAGGTTGAGTTCTTAAGGTCACAGTGTGGTCTGTGACCGGGTGTCCATCTCACCAACACAACGGGGAGCCTTAACCAGGTGGGGGTCTTTCCTAGCCCCAAGTCCTTTACAGTCTTAGTTCATTCCTTGCTTAGGCTCCGAACACAGTCCATACAAAGTCCCGGTTATTAAAAGTTCATAACCTTTGAGTCCGTACGGCAACTGTAAGAAACTGAAATACACAATTACTAATCATGCATGTAACTTTGCAAACATTTCAACACTTGGCAACAGGGTTATTTACAGTTTTAGTGCACCCTATATTCTCCAGCAAGCGGGTATCTGCCCCTTTGTGCTCCTGGTTGACCTGCGTAACCCACTGTCTGGTGGTGGTCTAACCTGGCTTTCTTCACTACCATTTAGGGTACAGTCACTGGCTAGACTTACAGGCAGGGCAGGCAGCCGTCTGCGGGTCCTTTGGCTTACCGCAGGCATGGCAGGCTCACTGTTAGCAGAGGGTTGATTTTCCTGGGCTGCTGGTATAGGCTCTTCTGCCTCTGGAGCTGCTTGTTCCTCTCCACTTTCCCGCTCTGGTGTAGGTTGCTGCTGAGTTGGTTGCAGGAAATGCAGGACGGGTACCACTATGGCATCGTTTATTCGAGTCCAGGACTGAGGGAACTCTCCGAGAACGGTGCTGATCATTTCTTCCTTGTCCTCTGCGGGTTCAAGGTCACTTTGATCCTCTTCTGCATTCCGTAGTTGCTCGGGGCACCTTTTTAGGTGGTCTCTGGAGACGGTACTAGTGGTTTCTCCTCCATCCTTGGTGATCACACACACCTTCGGGTTGTCGTGATGAGACTGCAGTACGGTGTAGGGTTCCCTTTCCCACTGGTCGTCCAGCTTGTGTAGCCTTCTCTTTCGCTTCAGGACCTGCTCACCAAGTTCTAGGGGACCAGCAGGGGCGTGTTGGTTGAAGAGTCTTTCTTGCCTTTCTCTCACCTGGGCCAGGCTCTTCTCCACACTCTCCTGTACCTTCTTGTACTGCAGTCGCCTTTCCGTATCCCAGTCCGCATCTGGGGATGTGTCCTCGGGTGTTAGGACTCCCATCTCCAGGTCTATGGGCAGCTTACCTGGTCTGGCTCGCATCAGGTAAGCCGGGGTGCAGTTTGTAGCGTTCACAGGGATGTGGTTGTATAAGTCTATCAGGTCCGGCAGTTTTTCTGGCCACAGGCTGCGTTCCTCCAGGGGCAACGTCTTCAGGAGATCAATGACTATATTGTTCATCTTCTCACACATCCCGTTGGTTTGTGGGTGGTAAGGCGTTGTCCGAATCTTTTTACAGCCATAAAGGTTGCAGAACTCTTGGAAGATTTTGGCCTCGAACGTTGGGCCCTGGTCTGTCAGGACCTGTTCCGGATACCCGTGTGGGCGGCAGAAGTATTGCTGGAAGGCTCTGGCCACCGTTTGAGCTGTCAAGTCTTTTACAGGGACCACCACTAAAAATCGGGAATAGTGGTCCACGATTGTTAGGGCATAAACGTATCCTGACCGGCTTGGAGCCAATTTGACGTGGTTCAGAGCTACCAGCTCAAGAGGCTGCGTGGTGACGATGGGTCTCAAGGGTGTCTTCTGGCTGGTGCGGTTCTTCCT
Organism: Phyllobates terribilis; assembly: GCF_046119375.1. Classification (NCBI taxonomy): domain Eukaryota; kingdom Metazoa; phylum Chordata; class Amphibia; order Anura; family Dendrobatidae; genus Phyllobates; species Phyllobates terribilis. The sequence goes on from NW_027362771.1 coordinate 532,000,083, forward strand.
CCTTAGGTTACAAGGGCCACAGTCTCTGCACCACTTTTCTACAGCCCCTCTCATGCCGACTCAAAAGAACCATCCTCTTAGCAGGAACTCCAGTTTCTTCCAGCCGAAGAGCCCTGCTCTGTCATGGTAAGCCCCCAGGAACATAGCTGCATCCCCCCTTGGGACCACGACTTACCAGGTCAGCTCGTGTGTCCAGTGGTTGACAAGTCTTCTGCACAGCTTGCCTTCATAGAGGAACAGCTTGCTCTTCTCTTTCCATAGCTGCTTGGCTTCCTCTGGAGCATCCGGATCTAAGCGGGCGTCTTCCTGGGTCAGCAGATCTTTCACCATGCGGATTGCAGGGTCACTATCTTGGGTCTCGGCCCAGCTGTGGTGAGGTAGGGGATTGATCCTAACGGTTGTTAAATCTTCCTCCTTCACGCTGTGGGAGTATTGAGCTGCTCCATACCGGTGAAACGCGGGGAGTTATACCTCCTCCAGCTCTTCTGGGTCTTCGTCACCTTCAGGTAAGTGAGGCATTCTCGATAGGGCGTCAGCGTTGGCATTGGTTTTGCCTGCCCGGTACTTGATCACGAAGTCATAATTCGAGAGTCGCGCCATCCACCGCTGTTCTAGGGCACCCAGTCTTGCATTGTCCAGGTGTGTCAACGGGTTGTTGTCTGTGTACACGGTGAACTTTGCGGAGGCCAGGTAATGCTTAAACCATTCTGTGATGGCCCACACCACTGCCAAGAATTCTAGCTTGAAGGAGCAGTAATTCTCCGGGTTCCTTTCAGTGGGCCTCAGCTTCCGGCTGGCATACGCGATCACCCTTTCTTTGCCCTGTTGGTTTTGCGACAGTACGGCTCCCAGCCCCACATTACTGGCGTCTGTGTGGAGGATAAAAGGCTGGCCATAATCGGGGTAGGCCAGGATCTCATCCCCTGTGAGGGCCATCTTCAACTGGCGGAAGAACTCCTCTTCCGGCTTGTCACACTTGAAGTGTGGCTTTTGGCTTGTGGACTTAGACTGTCCTATCAGGAGGTCCTGCATAGGGGCTGCCATCTTAGTAAACCCGGGGATGAACCTTCGGTAGTAGCCTACCAACCCGAGAAATTGCCTCACTTCTTTGATGTTTGAGGGGCTTGGCCAGCTCTTGATTACCGTGACCTTGTCAGGGTCGGGGGTTACTCCTTCTGCACTTACCACGTGCCCTAGGTACTGGACCTTCGGTTTCAACAGGTGACACTTTGATGGTTTCACCTTCAGGCCATAGCCTGCCAGGGCTTCGAACACCTCTGCCAGGTGTTTTAGATGGCCCTCGTAGGTCTTCGAATAGACGATCACGTCGTCCAGGTAAAGTAGGACCGTCTCGAAGTTTCGGTGCCCTAGACAGCATTCCATCAGCCTCTGGAAGGTCCCTGGTGTGTTGCAGAGCCCGAAGGGCATACAGTTGAACTCGCTCAGTCCCATCGGGGTGGTGAAGGCGGTCTTCTCCTTGTCAGCCTCTGCCACAGGAACCTGCCAGTACCCGCTAGTAAGGTCCAAAGTAGAAAAGAAGTTAGCTGATTTTAGTGCGGCTAAAGACTCCTCTATTCTAGGAAGCGGATATGCGTCTTTGTGGGTGATACGGTTGATTTGTCTATAGTCCACGCACATTCTCATGATGCCGTCTTTCTTTTTTACCAGAACCAAGGGGGCTGCCCAGGGGCTACAGCTATCTCTAATGACCCCGGCTTCTTTCATTTCCCTCAGCATGCCCTTTGCGTTCTGATAATGTGCAGGGGGTACAGGTCTGTGCCTCTCCTTTATTGGTGGGTGGCTCCCCGTGGGGATGTGGTGTTCCACTCCCTTTACTCGGCTGAAGTCCAGCGGGTGCTTACTAAAAATTCTCTCTTACTCCTGAACCACCCGGTAGACTCCTTGTTTTGGTGCAGGGGAGTGGAGTCAGCACCCACATGGAGTTTCTGGCACCAGTCCTCCTTTTGTTTCTGGGAGCCATTACCCTCCGCCTGTGGAGATGGAGGCAAAGGCTCCACGGCCCTGATAGCTTTGTGTTCGACAGCAAACAGCTTGGCATGCGTAGCGTACCTGGGTAAGTGTACCTCCCTCTCCCCAATGTTGAGAATGCGAACGAGCAACCTCCCATGACGGACATCAACCACCCCCCGGCCTGTCAAAATGGTGGGCCTGCTGTCTGAGTACACGGGTTCTACCATGGCTTGGTAGTCTCTACCTCTCAACCCGATTGCAGTCCGACACCAGATCATCATTTCACTTTTGGGAGGCATGGAAATGGGGAATGGGTCACTCATTCTTACGCTACCGATCTCACCACCAGACAGTTCTACCTGCTGCCGTCTCATCAGGGCTTTTATCTCTTTGTTGAGGACTCTCTGTTGGCTGAAACTAGCATTCACCGCCACCTGTTGTAGAATTACAATTACCTCTGAAAGACAATTTTCAATCACGTTAGTACCCACAGTTATTTTAGGGTGACTTTCACGACGGTCAATGTCCACAATAATCACTCCCTGTGCCGGCAGTTCAACTTTACCAATCTTAATGGTCATCTCCTTGAACCCCATCTGCGGCACGGGCAAGCCATTACTGGCGATGATGCTCAAGTTACTGTCTGGATACCGTGTTATATCAGCATCAGTCCAATACTGCTTAAAAAGTACATAAGGGATAGTAGTTACTTGCGACCCGGTATCCAGCAAGGCGCTCATGGGGATACCGTCCAGCAGCATGGGTAAAACCGGGCGCCCCCCAATGTACTTATTACGCCAATTGTAAGGGCCTGGTGATCTTATGCCTGGGGGTCGGCCCTCTGCCCCAGGTTGGACCCGTTTAAATTACAGTACCTGGAAATGTGTCCGGGCTGGTTGCATCGACGGCAAATGGGCTGTCCATCCTCTGCGTAGCGGTCTGTGGGCCTCCCTCGGAATGACGGGGTCCTCCTCTGTCGACGCCACGGGACATCCTCCGGACTTGAAGCCAACTCGATGGGTCTTAACGGGTCCACTTGTAACGCCTGGACGGTCCTGGTCAACGCCGCGACGCTCCTGGTCAGCTCCTGGACTTGGTGGTGCAGATCTTTCGACGGGGCTTGGTTCAGGGCCTGTGCATCGGCCCTCACAGAGTCCATAGAGGAGGGCACCGCCTCCTGGTGGTAGGTGAGAGCAGGGCGCCGGGGGTTTATAGCGCCACTGGTTGCGGGTTCACGGAGCACCCTTATGGCCCTGTCCTTGAATTGGGCAAAGGTCAGATCAGGGTTCTGAAAGAACATGAGGCGCAGCTGGGTCCTGTGGGCGCTAGACAGCAGACTTTCTATGAACTGTTCTGTTAGTAGCTTATCCGTATCCTGCACGCTGCCAGGGTCAGCTTGTTTGATGGCCCTCAAGGCTTCCTGCAAATTTAGGGCATAGTCTCTGATGCTGTCCTGTGCCCGCTGCTTACATCCGTAGAACCGCATTTTAATTTCAGCGGAAGTACGTGTATCAAAGGTACCCCGCAGCCGGGCCAGAATGTCCTTTACGGTCCTTTTCTCCTCAGTGGGCCATGACTTTACCTCCCGCTGGGCTGCGCCAGTTAACTACTCTGTCAGTATGCTGATCTTCTGTTCCTCTGTCAGGGGGTAAACTTGGAATAAACTGTACAGCCTTTCCTTAAAGTCAGTTAGTGCATGGGGCTCCCCTGAATACTTGGGCAGCCAGGCCGCTCCAGGGATGTAAGGCAGGGAGAATGGCATCACCGCTGCTGCAGCTGCGCTGGTGGTAGTGGGCGCCTCCGTTTCCTACATCTTCCTCCCCCTGAGTTAAGCGTGGCCTACCTTCCGACGATCCTCTTCTGTAGGCCGCGGCTCTGCTGGTGCTGCTCCGGACGAGGACCTTGCGTCGCGTCCTGGTGACGTCAGCGTCGCTCTCTCTCCCTTCCAGGATCTTGCGCAGCGTCGGTGCGTAGGGCGGAGCTTCAGGTCTCGCGCGGTTTGGACGTCCACGCCCCTCTTCTTCCCGCGCGGCGTCCTGCAGATGGCGTCCGATGGCGGGAAACGGCTGAAGATGGCGGGAAGCTGCTGAAGATGGCGGGAGACGGCTGAAAATGGCGGGAAACGGCTCCGGATGGTGGGAAACCTCTTTTTAAGGTACGTGTACAGTCTTTTTCAGGCACGCAATACCCGTTTGTGGCGGGTTGGTCACAATCCTGCCGACTACGCCAAAGCTGACTCGCCCCCTGGGCCGTGGGGCACTCGGATCCGGGCAACAGGACAATAATGAAGGTAGTAGTGGCAACCCGGTCCGTGGCTCAGACCAGTGGCAGTCTTCTATATGTTTTGCAATGTCCGACTACGCCACCCGTGGATTGCGGTCAGGGCTAACCGCCGCTGCAGTGCAGACCGCTGGGGCAGATGTAAATGTGCAGCACTGAATAGTACAACTCCCCACGGGAGGAGTATGGCCCCAGGGCAGTATATAATGGATGATGGAGGGGATGATTCCGACCGCAATAGCCAGGAAACGGAGGCCTCTTAAACAGTTCAGGGTCTTTATTAGAACAGGTGAGACGACCCAAAAACAGTCCCGGCTAGGAGAGGGCCTGGATGTCTGAGAACAAGTGGGAAGCTGGCCCTGATCAGGGTGAGGGTGTAGGCCTACCGTGCTCTCTGCGCTCTCTCTGACTATTTCCCTCCTCGTGGTGTAATAGCCCACGTTCCTGAGCTCACCGTGTCTTCTCGCCCGTTTGGCTGGCGACTTGGGTCCCTTTTTACTCTTGGCCTGGTACGGCTTTGCTGGTCCCTTCTGCTGTGGCGGAACCTCCGGGCTTCTTAGGCCAGGGAACATACAATCCCCTGCGGACTGGTTATTTGCTGTAGGACTTGGAATCCTCACAGCCTCAGACACCAAAGTCTGGTAGATTAGTTTCTCTATCTGCCAGGACAGGCTCGCTTCGCCTCTTGTCCCTCGCTCGTGGCTCTCCTATTGCCACACGGCCTCTTAGGCTGCAACACAACTGTCTGTCCCTGCTCTGGGACACCTCTCAATCCAGAGACAGGTTGTCCAGTTCTCTCTAACCCTGCCCCCAGTTCTAGCTTTTATAGGGGCAGCCTGCTCCCCCTACTGGCCTGGGACAGGAGGTATTGCATGCTAATGGTCCTTGACCAGAGAACCTCCTCTTTGCTCTCAGACACAGCTTTATTATACATTTGTGGCATCCAGGCCAGGGTGACACATATACAGACATTACAGCAGGGGATCGCAGCTGATTCTTTTTGTGAGTAAAACATTTCCCTGCCTGTTTGTAAGTGACGCGCCCCCTGGGCCTGTGCTGTGCAGGGGAACCCGGAACCGGGCCTGTTGTAGGATGCTGGGGGTTGTAGTCTCCGTGTGGCGGTGACCCGGTCCGTGCCCAGGGTGGTCAAACCAGTGGCAGTCTTAATGTTGTAACAAATGTCCGACTACGCCACCCGTGGATTGCGGTCAGTGGGGACCGCCGCTGCACTGCAGACCGCCGAGGCTGATGTTGTATGCGCAGCCAAGAATGGGATAACTCCCCACGGGAGAAGTATTACCTCAGGGCAGCTAGTGTAGATGATGGTAGTGGTGGTGTGAGCGTCCCAGTGCTAATGGTGCTGGTGCGGCGAGGAATCACAGAGACGTGCAGTTGCAGTTTTCAATGCTTTACTCACAGTTCTTTATCAGGTCACTTGTGCGCAGTTAGGACCGCCCGAGTCATGCTGCGTCCACCAGGCAAGGGACTCGACCAGCTCCCAGGCAATTCCAGAGCGTGGCACAGGACTCCCTTCCTTTCCTTTCTCTGGCCGTCCCCACCAGTGACCCACCTTTGTCCAGCTTCCTTGGGCCTTCTGTTGGCGAAACCTCTCTCCGGTTTCCCTGACCCTACGTGGTATGCTTTCCTGGTGGATGTAGTGAGGGGTCGCACCAAGATGTGGTCACAACCTCCGGTTTTGGCTGAGGATTAGTCACCTTCACCAATTTGGGTTCCGGTACCCTGCTCTGCCAACCCTTCACCCTGTATCTCCTCTGGGCATATGGGGTTCCTTCTGTCCTCGTGTCTCTGGGCCTTTCTCTGTGTTCCTTGCTTCCTTTCTCCTCTGTTCCAGTTCCTTTCTTACTTTCCTTTCCATTCCTTCTCCTCTCTCTTTCTGCTGTTTCTGGCCTCCACTCCAGGCCTGCCTCTGGAGCTGGGCCCAGACTGAGCCACAGCTCCCTGTCAGCCCTCTCTGGCTGAACTCCTCTCTGAACTGGCTGAACTGGCTCCTGTCCTAAGATGGTGCCCACCTTATATACCTCCCTCTAACACCCGAGCCCAGGTGACTAGCAACCAATGGGCTCCTACCTATGCCCAGAGACCCACCCCTATCTGCTCCTACACCACTGGGTGTACTTTCCCCTCCCCACTCCAGCCAGGGACAGATGCTGTCGTGCCTGCACTTCTGTGGGAGCACCGTTGAGCTGTCCCTCGGAAATGGGGTGTGTGTGGTGCATGCAGCCTACCGAGTCCTGGTCCACACACCATCCTTACCCGGGAGTGGAATATCACACCTCTGGTTTGAGGTGCAATACCCCTGTAGCAGCCGAGCCCTCGGGGTGCTACATAAGCAATGTTTTACCTGAAAGAAAGAATCAGCTGTGATCCCCTGCTGTAATGTCTGTATACTCTTTTGCTTCCTCCCCTGTCCAGGAGTTGTGGTATGATCAGACCATGTTTCTGCACGGTCAGACACAGCCATTACACAGTACACAGCAGGGGCACATTTATAAGATTATCTCAGCACAGGAGAAAAAAAATGTCAACACATCTAATTGTGGAACTTATTATTATTCAAAAATCTGTTGATTAAAATGTTAATTAAAATTAACTTTCTTCGTGGGAAAACCCCTTTAAGTAATAATATATCATGCCCTCCCATATCTCCAGGTAAGTAGGCAGATTACATTTTTTGGTAAATGTAGTTTAGCCATAAATCTTTTCTTTCCCTGAATCATGTATAAAAATAATCTTAACCCCCTTTGCCTGAGCTAAAACATATGTGACGTATAAATGTCTGGCATTCTGTGCGGAAGTGCAGGACACCCATATGTACCTGAATCTATTCTAAATATACGTCCTGTTTAAAATAGCTCACTCAGTGCTCCGAACATATGGTCGACATCGACTTGTAATTTCTCTTAGATGTGCCCTGCCCAAAACATTCGGATGTAAAGGTTTCTCCGAGTTAATAAATGCTCACAGTTTACTAAGATTGATATTTTATAAAAATCGAAGCTGAAATCCTGCAGCGATAACGATGTCAGAACGTACAAGTGTAAGGTGAAGTTCTGCATCGGCTGGACATGGGGGAGGTGATGGTATAGATTTTATGTTCATAGCATAGTAAAAAGCCTATGGGGCTGCAGTTACCTAACATCAGTGTCTCTTGCTACAATAGGAGGTGTGAGTAGTTATTTTGGAAGGTCTTTGCACTAAAGAAGTCTCAGGTGAACCTATTTCCAGAATAGTGTCTTTGAAGGGTTCCACATATCTAACGTTCATGGTCCGCGATGTCCAGACTGTCCGCGAGCCTCCTGGCCTGAACTTTAAAACCTTATAGCCTTATAAATATATATGAGACTGTTGGGCCAAGAAACTCGCGGCCGGTCAGTGCTCAAACTTTGAAAGTCGAATGTGTGAAACTGGCCTTAACATGTCAAAAATATTTATTATTTTTATTGCTATACGGTTATTTTTTATCTTTCTCACAGCAAGCCATATATTGAAGAAGTACTTCCCACGCTGCGATGTAAATGTATGGCACAGTGACACCATGGGCTCAGGAACTTTGTAGAAAGGCAGGTATCCAGGAACTGCAGTGAAAACTTTCTAAAAATATGTATTAATTGTTCTTAAAACTTCAAGAAAGGGAGAATAGAAAAAGGGGGGATAAAACACAGCCTACGCGTTTCGAGCACTGAGGCTCTTAGTCTTTGTCAAATTCTCGGTCATCCTTAGAGCTGCAGTCAGTAGCGATCGGGGACCTAGGGCCAGTTTTACATATACATGAAGCATGGACCGTGCACATATTGGAATACCCGGGTCTCCTGAGATAATTGCCATACAGGCATATAGGGGGCGGTTAGATCAGGTCAGGGGAGCTGGAAGCGAGTCCAGGTTTCATTGACTTGAGAAACCAACTTCAGGGGCTAAAAGAGACCACACCATTTGTCACCGCATCTGACGCCCACAACTCGATCTCGGGTTGGTATGTCAGTTGGGGGCCTAACAAAGACCAACAAGGCTGCCATCATAAATACCCTACTGTAACATATATCCCAACTGTCCTGCATTTGTCAGGGGTGTTCTGATTTTTATTGGAACAGTTTTGACAAATTTTAGACATTTCATGCCAAAAGGGGTGGGCTTTGTACAAACCTCACCCATGCTGGGCAGAGGTGGAGCCATGGATGGCACTAAAACGAACCTTACAACACTAAAATTGGCAACTATGTTTTAGGCAGGGCGACTGTTAGCGTCTCACAAATATAAGTTACACAGCATTATTTTTAAAAATTAAAACTCATTAAAGGGAATCTGTTAGTAAGATCAACCTGCCCAAACCACACATGCAGGTCTTTGAAAACTAAATCCCCAGAAGCTTCTATAACTTCTATCTGTTGCACTTCTGAAAATTAGTATTTAAATTCATATGAAAATGAGGCTTTAAGTGCTCCAGCTGTGAGAGAGCACTTCACAAACATTTGCCTCTTGAGCTTGTTTCCCGCCCAGCACCGGCCTCTTTAGCTTGACTGATAACTCAAGGTCTGAATTCCTTCACTGGTGCCTGACTTCACATAGACAGTGAGCTATCAATCAAGCTAAAGAGGTTGCTGCTGGATGGTGAAACAAGCTCAAGAGGCAGAGGCTGTTATGCCCAGAGCACTCAACGCCTCATTTGCATGTGAATTAAAACGCTGATTTTTCTGGAATGAAACAACAGATAAAAGATATAATGGTGTCAATGAATTTATATTTCAATGACTTGCATACCCAAGTGTGCAGTTTGGGGGGATGAACATACTGAAAAACTCAATAATGGGACAATAAATAGAGTTTGCACTTCATAATTGACTTGACATATGAACAGCTGCACTGTGTGCCACTGTGACATTAATGGTGGAAAAAGTTCTGAGATAATTCTTCTTGGTATGATTTTTTTACAAGACAAAAACCTGGAATTTTAACAAGGGTGTGTGGACTTTTTATATCCATAGTAGATAGATAGAAATGAGATGGCTAGGTGGTATTTTGAGTTGACCTGTATACATATACTACATATGCATTGTATATACCACTACACATATAAGAATGTTAATGATGTACTACACGGCCCAGCTTGGATGTGTCATGGAAATACCACATGGCTTTAGTTAAACATGTGTAACCTATTTTTCCACTGAAGTCACCTGGAATTGCATTTATGTCCCGCACACTCAGGGTTTCCTGAAAAAGTTTGTAGAGAGACGGAAATATTTGTCTTGACTTAGCTGTGGGAACTGTGAGGAAGACAAAACCAGTCTGGTGCTCTCCAGCCAACAGTATTGTAGTTATGTCATATATTTAAAGGTATACAGTGAAATATCACTTGAGAAGTAAGCCCAATATTGATGCAAAATGGATATGAAAAATTATTTTGAAACATAGACATAGTTTTAGCTTTGATAATCTCTAGTGTCTTAAAGGGAATCTGTCAACAGGTTTTTGCTATGTAATCTGAAGACAGTATGCTGTAGGGGTTAAAACACAGATTTCAGCGATGCCTCCCTTATCAAGCTCTGAGGTTTTGTTTGCTTACAATGATTGGTTTAGCACCAGGAGTTTATCATTGCTGTGATTAGCCTTGGTCCAACATATCCCCTCCTGTGACAGGTGGCTCACTGTCTATGGACATTATACAGAGCCTTGTGTGGGCGGGGTTAGCTTTCTCAGCTCTGCTGTATTGCTAAATCGAAAAGTTCTGGTGGTGTCAGAACAGCTGCACCCAGTAATCTAAGTGATACATAGTTGGATTCAGCTTCTCCTTGCCTACATCAGGCTGCTCTCAGATGAGGTAGCAAAAACCTGCTGACAGATTCCCTTTAAGGTGGCCATACACATTGATGTTGACCTAACCTGCTAATTTCAGCTGGGCTTCAGATGTCTATGATGGTAAAACTTTCTGTTGGATACCAAGATGCCCAAATCGCTGCCAGAGGAGTCTGGAAGTGGCTTATGATATGTCAGAATGGTGGTCATTTAACAAATCAAGGGCTTACTTATAAATTGGACTGCAGCAAACAATGAGATGCCACTGATAGTACTGGTATTCATTAGTTGTGGACAGTCGCATAGATAAAGGTGAGCAAAACACAAAAATGGTCCCCCCATTATGATACCAGACTTTGCCACCCAGGACCCAAACATTTGTTTATTTCACCCACCATCCCAAGTAATACTGAGCAACATTTTTCACCAAATTCCCGATAGCGGTTGCAAGTCTCTTGAGCATTGGGCCTCCTCAAACTCTAGCTCTATTAGCTGCTAAAGAGAGTGCAAGAAAGCCAGAATTCTTGTGATGGGCCCTTGTGGTGCTATTCTTCTGTTGCTCTCATCCTGTTCTGGTCCTGCGTCTGACTCCGTGATCCCCCTGATCTGATCTTAGCTTGTCTGACTTTGCTATTGACTAACCAAGGTTGGTATCCAACCCTGTCTATTCCTCTGACTACGATATTGTCTGCTGATTTTGTCCCTGGTTCTGTTCCCTTCTGTTACTGACGCAACTGGTTTGACTACCTCTGGCTCTCTCCGCTGGCATGTAGTTACTCCATGGTTGTAACTCAGTAGGCAACATTGAAAGTCCAGATCTCTCTAAAAGTGTTAAAGGATGAAGGTTGGGGTTACTCTAGGATCTGGTAGATGGCGAGGTTAACACCAAGACTGTCTAAGGTAGCCATTTTAATCAGTCAGCTTCAAAAGACTTTACACTCAGGTTGAGGCTATCAGAATGGTAACAGTCTCTCTTTGAGGGCACTAGTTTTGTTGTTCCAGAGCAATATGTAGGCACAAATCTTGTTGATTACTCTTCACAATTGAGACACTGAGCTTGGAAGTTTCACTACAACCGGAACAGTGTACAGTCTTGGGAGATACACTTCAGTAATGAGGCTGCACAGAACTTGAGATTTACTAAGAAAGAGATACAAAGCTTGGCTGTTAAAGTGTAATGGTACATGATAGGAGCAAAGTTACCCCAGTTACTTTGGGGCAGAGAACAATGTGTTTTTGGGATGCACATTCTCTCAGTATGGGTCTCTGTCCATGGATAGTTCCATTTCAGACCAAAAGTCACTCCCAGTAAATGGCCATGGCAGAGCTCATCACGTTTGGCTTCAGCCCTTCCCTCAGGCTCTGTCTACAGCACAACTCAGCTTCCACACCACCAGCCATAGTCTTTGTCGCTGTCTTGGGCCACACTCTCTCTCCAGGCAACCTCACTGAATGCAGGTTTTATTGGTCTTCCAATCAGCCACTAGATCAAGCCGTTCAGCCACTGGCTGATGAACAGACCCGTGGAAGTTCAGGTTCTGGTACCAGAACTGTACCCAAACTTGAACCTGAACCCGAACACCATTGTGATCAATGGGGACCTGAATGTTGAAGCTGGAAAATATCTCTCTCTTCTCTTTCTCTCCCCCCAGACTCCCGAACACTCTCCGGACACGGACTTCCAGGAGAAGTCCATGTTCTGAGTTCAGCACCGGACACTAGGTGTCCAGTACAAACCCCGAACTTTACAGTTTGGGTTTGCTCACCTCTACTTGTAAGTACTTGACACTGGATAGCAGCGCTGAACCGGTCCCTCAAACTTAGATATGAAGTTTATAGATATGTCTTCAGTAAGGGTGAAGATGCACTTCTGGCAACCCCCTTACAAGCCCATGGAGGGGGTAGCTCAGCTTCTCATCAGAATGGGCTGTATAAACCCAAACTGGAATCCACATATATTCTATGGGCTTCCCTTGAACTTTGGAAGCACTGTCACATCCCAAATAAAAAGGTGGCATTTGCCTTCCTGCCTAGCATTGTTATTACCGTGTATAGCAAAAGCACTGAGGATACTGGATTGGATCCAGAATATAGATGGGACACATTGGGTCAGTCTTGAACAGTCATGAACTGAAATTAACTAAATGGAATAAGCATTAAATACCCTCACATCCATTTGTCTCTAGGAGCTTGTAGAGTAATTTTTATAGATGATCCCGTGACCCTAGTGACTAGGAATACAGATTTTGGGAAAAGACTGTCTGTCAAACTTTTCTTCCCTTACTGACTATTGAATTTATTTGACACCCATAAAGTACCACATTCAGTAAGACATTTGATATGACAAGTATGGTCTGCCATTTTCTAATTATGGCCACAGCCCCACTATCAGTATTTGGTCAGTATTTTTTCTCAGGAGTGTCATCCAAAACCAGGTGAGGAACAATCAGAGAAAAGGTATAATAGAAACAAGTCACAAATTCTGCATTTATCATCCGCTCCTGAGAAAAAATACTGACCGAATTCTGACCCAACACTGATAGTGGAGCCATGGCCTAAAACTGGGCTTCAGACCAAGGGAGGACTGAGAAGGGTTCGGATCTCCTGGCATTGAAAAAATGAATTTTGTAGAAAGCGCACTGAAGGACCGCGCTGGACATGGACCATCGGCAGAACCCTAATGTCAAAATAGTAAATTTGGTTCTGAATAAAACTTACATTGAGTTGGGAAAAAGAACATACTGTATTTTGTCTGCAGAGGATGTTCTTTAGACATTTTACATGATATCCAAAACTAGTAGGGCTCAGAAAACATAATTAGTAGATGGTATAGATAGAGAGCCATCCATACTATATAAGCCTTACCCATGCTGGTAATGGGGGACAGTTTACCTACAAGTGGTGGAAGTGGAGGTACCCATCAATACTGCAGTTTTGAATAAAAGTTAATTCTTTATTGTTCGTTTTGCAAATGTCTCCTACTGCTTGAAATGATTCCAGGATTCTGGAAACTAGGGCTCCCACTGATCATTACAATGAAAGGCCAAAAGTGCAGTTGTAGTGTTGCGTCTTCGTCACTGTTTTGTTCCTGCACAGTGGTCCTCGGCTACCAGACTGTCCAGCAAGTTATTAGTGCCGGCCACAGTTTCCTGCACAGCCAGGTGGCTTGTAGTGGCGTTGTGCAGAGATAAAATATAATGGGATGCAGCCCTCCATCAGCACTACATTCCCTTTACTCTCAGGATCGGTGGTGAAGATCCTTGAGGTCAGACCATCACTGATAATAAAGTAATGGTATATTCTAGCAATTTATCATCAAGTTATAAGATGGGAAAACTCCTTTAAGATGGATCCAGAGAGGTTGGCAAAATCAGAAGAATGGAACAGCTAATGGCCTATTTGTAGCAGTACAGGATCTTGGTAGGATTAGCATCTCTTGTAAAAAAAAAATTACATTTGTTTTCTTTTTTACTGTTTATAATTGCAGAATTTTGTAGACGAAAAGTTAAAAACAATAATTTTTCAAAAAGGATAATTCCAATAAGATATGAAACTAGATCTAAAATCAACCAGAATACTTCCTTCTTAAAGGCCCCCATACTCATTAGACTAATGTTGGCCGAACGCGCTGATATCGACAGGTTCGGCAGACAGGCTAATGTGTATGGGGGCACCTGCCGACTGATGGTCGGGAGAGATGTTCATGTCCATTTTGGACTGCCGATCACATTGTTCTCTCTGAGATAAGCAACCGGACGACGTGTCATTTGGTGTCTTTCTCATAGAGAATACAGAAGAGCTTGATTGAACAAGCGGTCCTGTTGTGATATGCAGAAGTAGTGCAGTTGCTTTAAAAGCATTCAGCAACTATTAGATGTAAGAAGTGTTGTGCTCCAGAAGCATCCAGCAACTGGAGGGGTTAACACAGCCACAGGAGACAGGGAGTGTTTTAGCAGAGCCCCAGGGGGATTGTGGGGAAGTTGTTTACTGTCTGGCTGAAGCCTAAGAGAAAGGTGGCTTATGATCTGTATCTCACAGAAGGCAAGGGAACAGAATTCAGGTCAGGAGAGAAGCTAAACAAAGGTCAGTTAGACTCCCTGAGCTAACAGTGTGGAGTATTATCGGCCAGGAAGATAAGGACTGGAAGGAAGCCTGTCATAGGGATCATCTCCCTCATCAAACCCTCCCCCCCTCCATCTCCATGCAGGATAAAGAATGCTGTGTACTATTGAGTCCTTGTGAAGGAAAAGCCTGTGGTTGTGTATGCATTAAAACTGTGCTGTACTGTGCTACGGGATAATAGACTATGCACTGCTGTGCTGCAAAGGAGACTGTACTGTTATTACTGGAGCCTGTTGCTCCAAGAGACATTTACATTGCACTGGCCATGCCTCACTAAATGTTACTGTTCTACCGTTTATGAAGACTCTTTCAAATGTGTCTGGTCTGCAACTGAATCTATCGTGTGCCTGAGAGAAGCTGCAGCCTATGGTCGCCCGGAATAGCGGTTCCCCCAAGATTCCAACGAATTCATGTAACCGGTCTCGCCCCTATCTGAACTTAGGGGGCGTGTGTGTAACACTGTATTTGGGAGAATCAGGAGATGGCTTAGGGGGCTGTTGGCTGAACGATCAACTGAAGCGTTGTTTGTCCGACAACCATCTAACATGCATGGCCAGCCTCACAAAGAAGTCTGATTGGCTGTTATACGGAGCAGGACATGTTATCGTGGGGGGGGGGGGAACATATAATGAAGCTTATCTAAAAAGGATCTGTAAGTTCATCCACTAATTGCAACAAATAAATATCTAAGAGTCACTAAATGGGCTCCAAATAGTTTTTTTCCTTGCTATTCCAAGGATCCCTTATTATTAATCCATAGTCTCCTGCTGCTAGGAACTCCAGCAATTGGCCGTAATCTTTGGGAAAAACTAACGGCAAGTGTTCAAATTCTCTGCAGCACCTCCACAGGATAATGGTTGTATTACACAGCTTCCATTTCAGCCAACAGATGTTTTGTGAATTGCTGGAGGTGTTGGCCACTTTCCATTCTTGGTAATAGATTAGGGTCCTTCCGCAGTTCTCTAATAATGTAGTTATGAAAGAGTTTTAAAAGCCAACAATTAATTTAACGTAGCTCTTATATAGGTTCTACATGTAAAATGCTCACTTCCACCTCCGGTGGAGCTTACAATCGGGTTTCAGCTTTTTCTAGTGGTGTCAGCACAAGTGTTGTGCAATTCAGCATGAAGAATCCCTGTCCTGCCGCCGGAGCCTTTGGCCTTCTCTGTCCCATCACGAGGTCTCATCTCATTCCAATGTGTTTATCATTTCGTGCTCTGCCAAGATAAATGTCTTCATGTTATTCATATTGTGGCTGATGGGTTACAGAAAATGTTTTTTAAGTGGTGGCCAGATGGGTATGACAAAATCTTCAAGAAGTCCACCAGCGTTTAACCCTGTCACCTCCATGCCCGGTGAATGCAATGGTCAGATGAAAGATTTCTATTTCAGTGCTGAAAAGATAGGGTTAAAGCAGTGCAGATCTGGAAGATCAGTATTCTGCAGAGATCAAAGCAGGAACGAATGAATAATCTGCATTGCTGTAAGAAGGGGTTAATGAAGAATCGCTTTTCGTGTCTTGTGATAGAGATAAACTGCAAACCGCATTGAGTGATAATATCAAGGTGCTCCGAAGAACTAGAAGACACTGTGACAAGATGTTCTGTACAGCTGGAAAACAGTGTTGGAAGGGATCATTACTTGAGATAGTCTTCAGAGAATGATGGTGAGATATTCTGCAGAGAAATTCTGTTCATATAAGATCAAAGTCAGCTGAACACACTGATTTGGCAAGATTGGCCCACCATCAAATGTATGTGGATGCTCCGCATTCGTCTCCTTACAGCACATTTTGGGAGAAAAAAGGGTTGGACATGTTGGCTTTCAACATACCCCATTCTCTATTTCTCTGAGAGATAAACCATAGCCAGAAGAGTCTCACAAATGGTTCATTCCCCTCTACCAAAAATAAAATAACATGCAGCAAAGTTGAGTATACACAACTCCGATCCAAAAGAGATAGCTTTTGGAAAAAAAAGAGTCTATGGTCAACTTTAGAAGAAAAAGTAATGGTGGAAGACTATGACAGAGTCAACTGTCCTGAAATGTCTGGTAGGTTTCCGGTAAAAGGGGAGACCTTCAGACTCTTATAAGAGTTGGACAATTGCCTGGATGCATGCCCAAGCCTTCTAAAACTTCCCAGAAAGCAGAGCTTTCAGAAGGTTTTTTGTTTGCAATGCTGGGAGGTGCCATCATCAGACTAGGCTTTGGTGTCAAAATGAGCGTTTTGGGTGGAAAAAAAAGAGCGTGAAGGAGAGTGATCTGAAAGGGGGGCCCACCGTGGCTTACCTTGAACCTTCTGGGCTCAACGCAAAATCTCCAAAAGGATCCCCAGCTATAAAAGTTCTTTAATAGTATTTGTTTTCTCATATGGATCAAAGAGACTCGTGTGACCCCCTACACTCCAGGGATTAGGTGAAACTACAAACATGCACCCAAAATAGTTACGGGTGGTTATGGAACTCTAAAAATAAGATTTGTGTGTCAACCACCACCCTTTCAGAAAATACTTATACTTTCATATCTCCCAACCATAATGCATCTAGTGGGACAGTTCCAAAATTGGGAAGCTGTCCCACTGTCCCGGTAAGTCAGAGGTATTTCTCGACTTCAACTGTGTCCTTGTCCTCAGGACACAGATATAGTTGAATATAAAGGTGAGGCAAGGAGCCAACAGATCCTTGCGTCATCTTTCTATCAAGGTAGAAGCTGAAGATCCTGCAAGGACCATCGAGATTGATATGTGACCTGAAGGCAGGACACAGAGACTAGTCCAGTAGCCCAGAAGCAGTGATCAGAGAGATGTGACAGGCAAGTGTGTGTGTGTGGTTGTAGGTGAGGGGGTGTCATACTGTATGGTAGGGGATCTGTGGTAGAATCATACTGTGTGTGGTTGGGACATTGGAGGCATCATACTGTGTACAGTATATGGGAGTTATGGAGCCATCATACTGTGTGCGAGGGTTGTGGGGGCATTATATTGTGTGTGAGGGACATTGGAGAAATACAGTGTGAGGGAGTTTGTGGGGGCATCATGCTGTGGGGACATGATACTATGTGAGTGGGGCTGTGGGGGCATCATTCTGTGTGTTGGAACTGTGAATGGCATCATTCTGTGCATGATGCACTATTAGGGCATCTTACTGTGTGAGGGAAAATGTACTATGGGGGCATCATACCATGTGAGGAGAGGAATATACTATGTGGGCATCATACTTTGTGTGGAGCACTGTGGGGGCATCACACTGTGTGAGGGAATCTATTGTGGGGGCATCATACCATGTGGGGAAGGGAATATACTATGTGGGCATCATACTGTGTGTGGGGGGACATTGAGGGCATTATATTGTATGTGAATGTACTGTGGGGATATCATTGTAGATGGGGGAATTTAGTGGGGGGGCAATGAAAGCGGTACTGTACTGTATAGGAACAGTAATTGGTTTTACTATGAGCAATATTTCTATGTGGACGATTATAAAGGACCAGGAGAGGCTAGGGAAGTAGTTAAGCCTTAAATATAAATTGCCATGGCACACAACGCAGTATGTGTCCCATTTCCCAAAGATCAGTACCATACTTTGGCACTTATGTAAATTTTCTTATCCTTGAATCTTTTTAGCTCAGTCTCGTTCTTGAGAAGCGCTCCGAAACATGTTGCCATTGGTGATTCCTCTCCTGACAATACATTTGATATAAAAGTCTACATGGGCTGCACGGTCGTTCAGTGGTTAGCACTGCAGCCTTGCAGCGCTGGGGTCCTGGTTTCAAATCCCACGAAGGACAACATCTGCAAGGAGTTTGTATGTTCTCGCCCAAGTTTGCGTGGGTTTCCTCCGGGTTCTCCGGTTTCCTCCCACACTCCAAAGACCATGCTGATCGGGAATCTAGATTTTGAGCCCCAATGGGGACAGCGATGATAATGTATGTAAAGCGCTGCGGAGTATGTTGGCGCTATATAAAGATAAAGATTATTATTATTACATCATTGTGGTTATTTGTTCTATCTTCATCCTGCCCTTTGATGTCCATCATCCACTTGGAATAGTGATCACACTATTACAAATCCCAAACCAGATCATAGCACCTTCATCAAGTTTTGGAAAGTCGGAATGGAAATCAAAGACCTGGAAGGATCGTTCTGAATCCTATATACGAGTAGAATTGTGTCTACCTATCGCACAACCGCCCAGGGTGAGTCTGGCATTTACATGTTTTATCCACCAAAACCCAAATGAACACCTTTCCAATTGGTTCCCTCTATTGCCTTTCTTCTGGCATGGCATAAAACTCAGGGGCGGACATGTTATTGGTGCAATCTACACAGCCGCACAGAAACCCAAGACGTAAGGGGGCCACATCTACCTCCAAAGCAGATGACATTGTACATTATGATGAGCTATTGGACTGCGAAGGGCCCATATATTGTTCTTGCACAGGGCCCCTCTTCTGTTTGTGTCCGCCAATGGTAAAACAGAAATTTCCGCATATATAATTTTACTGCATTAAACCTGCACCTTGTGAACACGTCCTTGAAACTAGAGAAGATCTGTGATAAGGGTAAGCTTTGCAGAGCTGGGATAGGGGGATAATGATAAAATTCTCTACAAAGAATCTGAAACAAATCCAAAGTAATATACCATAATGGCTTTCACCATTGATGATATGACAGGTGCAATAATCTGCAGGCCTTTGGGGATTACTGTAGCATTGATTGGACTGCATGGTAATAAAGCATTGCCAGGTGCACTCGTAGACTCTAATAGAGGTTTGAGTTATGCTTTCTTATTCTTATCCTATTGAATCTCTCCGTGGATGGCTCATTGCTTACTCTGGACTCTCCAGAGTCCTTGTCTTTCCTGTACCTAATTAAAATAACAAGAGCTTATATCCAGTGCCAGCAAAATAATGCCCCAACAACACATTTCCTGTCTCCTGACCCTCCCCCCCAACACACTGTGGAATGGCAGCCTCCCACTCGGCAGTCTTTATGATCCATGCTCAGAAGACATATGGAAGATCACACAGTGTGCGGCCTGACAGGGGGGGACTTCAAAGATGTGGAGCTCCCGCTTATCACTTATGGACATGAGTTAGGGCCCCCCTGTGCTGTATAAAGCAAGTGCATAAATAGTAAGAAATGGCCATGTGACATCCATCCATTCCATCGGCACAGATGTAATTCTTTACACATGGAGATTAATGTCTACTTTTCACTTTTTTCAGTATATTTAATATGACTTTCCACTCAGCAGGTGGCTGTTCAGACATTAAGTGGTTGTGCATGTCAGTGCGTACACCGAGCCCCTTAGCAAAAATCGAGTAGAGGCACAAACACACTTATCTAGCAACAGGGGGCATCTTCATTATCCTTATCATCTCCATTACTTGGAAAGAAGGGGACGCCATTAAAGGCCGTAGCTATAGGGGGTGCACAGGTAGCAGGAGCACCAGGAGGCAAAAAGCATACTTGTCAACTTCTGGAAATGGTTGTTCAGGAGCCTCTATAGTGTAGCGTGTGCTGAGAAAATTTTCCAAACCACTCCTTCTTTATCAGCCATACCCCTTCCATTTACTCGTTGTTCATCCCCCAGAATGTGCATCTCCACCTAAGGAAAGAGCATTCTAGTGCCATGCATCGAAAAACTTCTCGAAGTGCTAATTCCCAAAAAAGCTTTTCGATAACTCTTGCAAGAGTCCGGGAGGTCCCCACTTTTACAGAGAGCGTCTGTCACAGCACTGTTGCAGGATACCCAGGGGCAAGGGGCTCCTTCCCTATCCCTCAAGCTAGGGGACGAGTTTGTCTATCCCTGCTCCCCGGATTACTTCTGAAGGTGAAGATGCCGGGGCCACATGCCTTGCTGTGCTCCTATATCAACCCTTATCTGTCCCCTCTTCCATCCAGGGAAGTGGGGAGTAGAAGTGTATAAGAATACACTAACCAGACAAACAAGGGAAGACAGACAGGGTTAAATGAAAATACCAATCATACAAAAATGCACTCACAAACAACAGAGTGGAACACCGGGGAGTTAAGGAAGGAGAAGCCAAATAGGAGAGCATGATGATGAGCACACAGACAAACAGCAAGCAACAGTCTTCTGAACAACTCTCCAAACGCCACGTCCAACAACCAACACCTCCAACTCCAGAATCAGGCAGTATGAACTAACACTGGCGATCCCTGATTGCCAGAGGCGAGTATATATAGCAAAGGGGAGTGGCCAACACTAAACAGCTGAAACGATCAAAGCAGGAAAGCTTCAGGAGCTCTGAACTGAACAGATTAACCATTAACTGCTAGCAGAAACCTGCACTGTTTGATATGATGGTGAGGTGCTTCTAATTGGTGCAGGAGAACGTGAAATCAGACACCAAGGTCTTCTGCCCCCTCTCTGTCGATATGGCCAAAGGTCCCTGGCCCACTGCCCACCAGTAGTATTGATACTCAAAGAAACATTATGGACCTCTATGTTAGGAGTACGAGCTCCCTAATTACCTATTTACCACCTCACAGGTAAAATATAATCTTTATTACATCTCCTCTAAAATATTTGAAAATGGCCAAACCAAATGAAAAAAAGAGTAATTTAATGGTATCTCTCATAGTCCTAGGTTAGATACTGGGGAGGACATACTGTATGTACTGACCCTTTCACTACCCGCATCAGTACTCCAAGTGAGTACATGGTATGATTAAGGAGTTATATTCCGAAACGCGTCAGTGTTCTGATACCCACTTTCAATGTTGTATATGCACATGGATTTTGAATAAAGAGACAAGAATTCACCCTGGAGGATGAAGTGCCAACTTTTTCTTCAGTTCAGATTTGCCTTCATGCCTGCTCAGGCTGTCGAGCCCTCGGGAGAGTAATCGTGAAGGTGTGGGGAGCCGTCTCGCTTCTTTCTGAAAGATAATAAGGGAAATTAAATGGTATCTCTCATAGCCCTAGGTTTGATACTGGGGAAGATATAGGTGCTGACCCATTTCTCTGCTATCATCTGTACTCTGAGTACGTTCTGATATCAATGCAGCTGAAGGCAGAAAAATAAACTGGGGAACAGCAGAGATCTGGAAGCCACTTACAAGTAATTTTGTAATTTTTCTTACAGGAATGAAGACAAATTCTCTAGTAAAGTGATTTGCAAAGTTTCATAACTTTCCATGATGGACAAAATTATAAAAACAAACAACATGTTTTAGCTACTCTTTAACTAATAACTTGTGTTGTGCTGGCGAAACACACCACACTACAAAATTGCTTAAGGCTATGTTCACATGTTGCATTTTTTTCTGCAGGCAAATCCTGCTTTCTTGGCAGCAAAGAAGCTGTTTACGAAAAGCAGGTTTTGCTGAGTTTTTGTCCCCTGAGGAAGCTTGGACGAAACGTGCGTTGGGGTACACAGGACCACAGGTTATATCACGCTCTTTGACATGTAAATATTATTTTGCATTTTTTTTCTCTGCCACAAGGCAAAAACACTTTGTTATTATAAAGAGCATTTGGCATGTATGAGCATGCGGCATGCTAGAGCAAATCAAATTAGATATGTACTTAAAAATTTTTTTTTAAGTACATTACATAAAACCAATAATAGAAACATCATAGTGTACTGCTTGTGGTCCAATATAGGATGATTCTGTTTTTGCATGCATTTATTTTAAATCTTTTTTTATATATTTGATAAAGGTTACTTTTATGAGATGTTATGCACCTGTTTTCTTCTTTTTTTATGGTATTATATGTCAGAGATGTGTCTGGAAATCTGAAATCTGAAAAGACAAAAAGTTGATAATTGTGATAGTCATGATGAATAATGTTGGCATCATTTCTGGAATGTAGATGAAAGTAGTAGACTGAACCTACTTCTGATAAATGTGAAATCTGAAATCGACTACAGAGCTGGTGAGCAAAGGCATATGACATAATTTACCATCATATGCTAACCAACCCCACAAGAGCACCATGGAAGGTGGTAAGTGACAAAGACCTGGTGCTTTTCTAAATAAATTATAATAGATATGTGTAGTGTTGACTTTGGCTAGCAAATGTAAAGGTGGCTATATGTATTAGATGCATGTTGTCCGAACTGCCGACTTTGTTCAGATCTGCTGTCTACCGTGTGTATGGGGAGACTCAAATCCACCCCAACTAGTAGAGGAAAGAAAATTGGGGCGTGTTGAATTTAATTTTCACTGGAGAATGTCTAGGAGACACCACCAGATGTGTCCTCTCCCCATTGTGAACATGTGCACTTGGTCATGCCTAGCCCCATGTTCGCCCAACAACTATCTAAAATGTTTGATTAGCTAAACTGTAGTTGCCAATACCAGGTAGTTGCAGTAATAGGGACTTTGAAGGGAGGACAAGACCCAGTTGTGTCAAGAAAACATGAAGATTACTAGTAACTGGTATGCAAATCCATAGGTCAATGGCAACTGAAGTGCTATGCCACTGGGCACCAATAAAATAGGCACTATACATTATATAGACCTACACATTACACCTACAGGAGCTTTTATGACATCCGATTATAAATCCATAGGTATTAATATGATATTCATCCCCCCTTTGCAGCTAAAACAGCTTCTGCCCTTCTGGAAAAGCTTTCTTCGAGATTTTGGAGCTGTATGTGGAAATTTTTGCCCCTTCATCCAGAAGAGCATTTGTGAGGTCAGACACTGATGTTGGAGGTGAGCGCCGGACTTACAATCTTCATTCCAGTTCATTCCAAAGGTGTTAGATGTGGTTGAGGTTCAGCCGGTCTTGTTTGTCCATACAAAACTTCCTCAACCATGGACCTTGCTTTGTGCACTTGGCACATGACTGAGGAATCGCTGACCTCCGCATGACCAAACTGCCCAAATGACCCCACCCGGTTTCTCTTACCTCCTCCTCTTCCAACCTATGAATAATGGCACACACTACGGGTTTGGACAAAATGGCCATATCAGCCTTTATTAAAGAATATTAACAATATAAAATACTCAAAATGACCTAAATATAAGGAAAGGGTTTTTGTGAGCTCAACCAATAAATCCTGGCACCAGCACCTACTCCTCTTTACCTCGACTGCATCATGCCGACTCGGGGGCCTTCTTGCTGAATGGTGCTCCATGACTTGTCCCTCAGAGCCCTTGGGTCAATAAGGACCCCGAGTATTTTCCTACCACTTATAAAAGGGGGAGGGGTTAACCCTACCAAAACGGGTCCCTTACTCCCCCTTTACTATACCACCAATTGGCTTTCCAAAGACGCGTTCTCACTAGCTGCCATAACATGATGCTTAATCCCAAGCAGCCGAACAATACCTAAACCTTGACCTTTAAACTTCTGTACCTAAAGCATGGAACCAACCTTAGGGAAGTGTGGTTGGGACGCTGACCCACAAACGGACTCCCCATACACCGCCCAGAAAACCCTTATATACTCAGTTCCACTAACCAATCAGATAGGAACACATCAGGATACCACTTTCATAATCCTTCCCACTTTTCTATGAGGTTCTACCCCCAGCCTCCTAAAATGCCATCTTAGGATAACTGCCAAGAATCTTATAACTGATACCTCCACTCTGGTACCTAGGCCCAGACATGCATCCTAGTTATGTGTCACGGGTGTGTCAGGTTTGACAGACAGTCATTCTGGATCCGGCTGTAGAAGGTCGCTGTGCTTGGCCTTGCAGACACCTTCTTGAGCCTTTCATCATCCCTCCCTCTCTAGGACCCAGTGGTGATCTCCATCTTCTGCTGCTAATTAACACACCCTTGCTGGATCTTTAAATACACTCAGTTTCTCCAGAGAGTCGCTGGTAATAGAATTAATTCCTCTGTTCAGGTCTGGAATTCTAGCAGTCAGCTGGATTCTCCTTGGAGTTCCTTTGCGGATTGTAGTCATGACCTCTCTGGTGTCTTCTCAAAGCTAAATGTATCCCCTTGCTTGTTTCCCTGGTTTTTCTTTAGTTGCAGTGGGGCTGACTAGTGCTCACCCCTCCCCCTTCCTACCTAGGACCTAGCTCTAGGGTCAGCCAGGGCTAAGGTATCCTGCTTGGTGATAGGTGTGGAACCTATTTAGGGATGATAAGGGAATCAGGGTGTTGTTAGATCTGCTTAGGGGTCTCCACTCCACTCCACTCCCCCTTTCCCTAGTTTCTAGGCTTCCCCCCTTTTTCCATCATCATACGCTGGGTTTTTCCCATACCTAGCATGACATTATGCTAGCCTTTTAGCCCCTTTTGGTCACAGTTCGGGCCCTACCATCATGCAGGAAAAGAAAAGGACCTTCCACAGAATGTTCCCATAAAGCTGGAAGCATACAATTGTCCAAAATGTCTTGGTAAGATTAAGTATTAGGATTTTCCATCATTAAAACTAAGGTTGAATAGGCTAACCCCTGAAAAAATACCAATAGGATTTCCCTCCAGCACAAAACTTTATACATGGCACAATGCAGTCAGGCAGGTAACGTTCTCCTGGCGTTCCCCAAACCCAGACTCATCCATCAGATGCCAGATAGAGACGTGTGATCCATCGCTACATGGAACACATTTCTACTGCTCTGGAGTCCAGTGGTGGCGGCTTTACACCACTCCATTCATGTATGTGATTAGCTGTGGAACCCATGACATGTAGGTCCCGGCAGGAGCACTGATTTTGTGCTGATGTTAATTTCAGACAAGGTTTGGACTCTGCAGAACGTTGGCGACTTTTCTGTCCTCTGCTCCTCAGCACTCGCTTACCCCGCTCTGTAACATTACGGGGTCTGCATTTCATGGCTGAGTTGCTGCAGTTCCTTCCTCTTCTCACAGGTGATGGGGAATATCTAGGAGGGAAGAAATGTCATGATCTGACTTATTAGACCGGTAGGTCCTACTACAGCACCGCACTGGTATCAGTGAGATCTTTACCACCAGATTTATCACAAATTTCTGTAAAGGCAGGCAGCATGGCAAGGGGCCGATGTTAAACACCTGTGATAATGAATGATAAACCTGAATTCAATGATTAAGACATGTCCCAATACTTTTGTCCATACAGTGTATATTTCTAAAGTAAAACCCCACTACTGTAACGCTAATTTATCTATTAATTTCAATCCCAGTAAACCATCCCTGTAACCATAATCTCTTCCCCTGATTTCTCAGCCTCTCCTTCCTGTCCATTCCACTTTTCATTCTTTGTATTTTCTCTCCTTGTCTTGCAGGAGCTTTGATTTGTGGTGCTGGGAGGGTTAAGGATTTTAGAAGGGAGGCAGGGTAGAGAGGGGCTGGATTCAATTTCCTTCCAGCAGATGTCAGGTACAGACAGAGAGGGTCAGAGGAGTTGGGATAACGGCATAAGGAATTTGGATAAAAAGAACAATCTCTGGACCTGCGTTTTATAAATCCACCAGCAGATTCCACAATGTTGTGTTCCTCCTGAACTCTGGTGGTTCTGGACAATCTCTGTAGCCTTCATCATTAGTCTCTGGTGGCGACAGTACCTGGAAGCCCTAGTGGAGAGGGACACAATAATCCTCCTCATCACTGCTGGTACCTGACCTAGGACTTCTACTATTTCACATCTTGAGGGATCATCGGATCCTCCATTAAGGTAGGTGGAGCATTCAGGCGACAGGTAACCAACCAACTAAGGTGCTACATTTCTGTCCCTATATGTTGTGCCCATAACTTCAAAGTGTCATTTTTATGAATTTTTTTGTCCCAATCCCTAGGTCCCCTGTTTGCTCTTTGAATGTCTGTTCTTCTTTTATAGAGCTGATAAATTCATTCAACGTATTATCATTATGGAGCCTCCTACTAACTCCCAACCTGCATATCTCATGGTTTATTGTAGAATTGTATATTCAGATTATTTCTATAGTAATATGTAAATTAAGGAACAATGGAAGTTCAGGAACCTGTATAAAAATTTAGATTAATTTCAAATAAACCTATATGTCTGATCCCTATCACATGTAAAGCGCCATGGAATAAATGGCGCTATAATAATAAATAATAATAATAATAATAATTTAGAAAACCCAAATTCTAAAGCACCTTTCTCATGAGTTTTTGGTGCATTTTTCATGTTGCAGATTTTCTGCACCCATTAAGTAAACTAGGTCATTTGCATTTTTTAGAAAATACACAGCGTGAAAACTCACCAAATACTAATTGTGGGAACGTAGCGTTGTTAAGGAAGCTTAGATAACAGACAAAAAAGCCCCCATGCAGGACGCTGATCTACAACATCTCCAGGAGTAGAAAGTGCTTGCAATGACCATCTCTCATTCTGGAGTGCTCAGTACGCCCTGTATTACATGGACATTGATTTCAGTTGTTGTAGCTGTGTAATGCTTCATTTCTCCTGTGATGGCGCTGCAGAAAAATTAAACACTTGCTGTCAGTATTTCAAATAGATCAATGTTGATCACCGTGATCAGCTTTTTCTCAGTGATTTCTTCTAACTATGGAATGCCCAAGGTTGTGAATCTCAGGAAAGTTAAAAGGGTTGTCCAGTACTTTTACAAATATGCCAATGTGTTTTAATTATTAAAAAACTTTCTTTCTAATTACCTCCTGGTGCTGTTTCTGCCTGTGAACAGCGCTATCGGTGGCTGCTCACAGGCAGCACATGACCCCCCGCTGACGTCACGTCAAGTGAGGCGTGACTCACCGCTGGGGTCCCCGCGGTGGCTGCTGGGCTGTGGGTGGGGTTACCCCCCCGCGTCACACCCGGCATCCACCGCGCGCTTTCCCAGTGAATGAGGACAGGGAGAGCGCATGGTGGATGCCGGAAGAGGGACCCCCGGCTGCAGCCTGGAGTTGTCGTGACGTCAGCGGATGTCAGAGCCGGCTGCAGCCGGGGGTCACGTGATGCCTGTGAGCGGCCAGTGATGGCGCCACTCACAGGCAGAAACAGCAGAGGGAGGTAATTAGAAAGAAGCTTCTATTTATCATTAAAACACATTGGCATATTTTTAAAACTACTGGACAACCCCTTTAAGATCTCATCAGGTGTGTTTCACATGTTTTGCTACTTTTTCTTTTTATGAAAATTGGGAACCGATCAAAGAGAGGGGAAAAAATGTTGCAAATTGAGTTTTTAATATGAAACTGGATATCAAAGGTGGAAGGAGTGAAAACATGGTTCATCTTAGGGCAGGTGCAGATGACCGTATGTTCTCCATCTTCGAAAAAATGGTGGGATTATTCTAATCACACTCTGATCAGAATGTGATCTGGTTTTTTTGAACGTGAAGAATTAAAAAAAAACTAAACAGTTTTTCCATCTTCTCCATTCTGTCAGTCCATGAAAATCAGACCGTACTCAAATTCCATCCGAGTGCGATCCGATGATTTCCACGGATCCATAGACATGAATGAGCAAGTGCCATCAATTATCGGAGGCAATGTGCATGCTGCAATTTTTTTGCTCCGACCAAGTTGGTGCACATCCTCACTGAATAAGTTTGGTCCGATGTTTTGACGCATCACACTCAGACCAAAACTGCGGTCGTCTGCACGGGGCCTTATCCTCACTTAGAGCTTTGAGGTTCAGCCTTTAATTAAAAATTCAACTTTATGTACTTTTCCCTCTATCAGCAGCACTAAACATTTTTGGGAGCTACATGGGCACAGAAAGTAACAGTATATACACTATGCTAAAAACCAAGCAATGTGAACTGAGGTCTAAGATGGTAAACATGCAAGAAATAGGAGCATGTTCACACTAGCAAAAAAAAAGCAAAACCTACAAAAGACAAAAATATATCTCATACCCTACCATCATTATATATAAATGTAAAGCAAAGTTGCATAATAAATATAGGGTACTTAGTGAACTATTTTTGATCAAAAAAAGTATACAAGCCGTCCCACCAGCGGCAAGGTGACCCTAAATTGGGACGGTACCCATACTGTCTATATTAAAAACCTTACTGTATATCAAAGTTGAAGTAATGCATATAAAAGGGTAGACAAATAGGACCAGGTCCCAACTCCAGACCACCTAGGCCCGTGGTAAGCTACATATATACGAATCAGCTCAACAAAGGGGATGCCACACCCTTAAATTGCACAGAATGCAAACAAGACAAAAAACCAAGCAATGTGAACTGAGGTCTAAGATGGTAAACATGCAAGAAATAGGAGCATGTTCACACTAGCAAAAAAAAGCAAAACCTACAAAAGACAAAAATATATCTCATACCCTACCATCATTATATATAAATGTAAAGCAAAGTTGCATAATAAATATAGGGTACTTAGTGAACTATTTTTGATCAAAAAAAGTATATAAGCCGTCCCACCAGCGGCAAGGTGACCCTAAATTGGGACGGTACCTATACTGTCTATATTAAAAACCTTACTGTATATCAAAGTTGAAGTAATGCATATAAAAGGGTAGACAAATAGGACCAGGTCCCAACTCCAGACCCCCTAGGCCCGTGGTAAGCTACATATATACGAATCAGCTCAACAAAGGGGATGCCACACCCTTAAATTGCACAGAATGCAAACAAGACAAAAAACCAAGCAATATGAACTGAGGTCTAAGATGGTAAACATGCAAGAAATAGGAGCATGTTCACACTAGCAAAAAAAAGCAAAACCTACAAAAGACAAAAATATATCTCATACCCTACCATCATTATATATAAATGTGAAGCAAAGTTGCATAATAAATATAGGGTACTTAGTGAACTATTTTTGATCAAAAAAAGTATACAAGCCATCCCACCAGCGGCAAGGTGACCCTAAATTGGGACGGTACCTATACTGCCTATATTAAAAACCTTACTGTATATCAAAGTTGAAGTAATGCATATAAAAGGGTAGACAAATAGGACCAGGTCCCAACTCCAGACCACCTAGGCCCGTGGTAAGCTACATATATATGAATCAGCTCAACAAAGGGGATGCCACACCCTTAAATTGCACAGAATGCAAACAAGACAAAAAACCAAGCAATGTGAACTGAGGTCTAAAATGGTAAACATGCAAGAAATAGGAGCATGTTCACACTAGCAAAAAGAAGCAAAACCTACAAAAGACAAAAATATATCTCATACCCTACCATCATTATATATAAATGTAAAGCAAAGTTGCATAATAAATATAGGGTACTTAGTGAACTATTTTTGATAAGTAGCCTGGAAGGCTAAAGGTGGCCATACTGTCACGCAAGGTGTGAGAAAAACTAAGTGCAACACGAAGGGAGGAGGGGAAGAGATCCAAGACACTAGGGGAAGGGGGAGTGGAGACATGTCTCACACTGGTAACTCCCCCTTACATTTACAATAAGCTCTGGAGGCAGATTCTTGGGGAGATCTATGTCCGGCCCATAGATCTTAACAGCTGATTTGCATATTAAGAAAAAGGTGGATTTCTCTGGAATATTACATCAGATCGCATATATCAAGATATCATTTTAATCAGTTTTCTATGACCTACATGTCCATATGGACGGCTTAGGAGAGTTAATCCTACTGACAAATTCCCTTTAAGAAACAAATGTCAGAGCTGTAATTAGCTATTTAGCCCTGACAGCATATATAAAGTCATAGTCCCGTGCACACACAGCACATTATTTTCTGCAGTCCGCAGCTGTATTCTTTCACTATGTAATGTGAATTTATGCTCTAAGAATTGAAGTATTTTACGTTTATGTTTTCTGGCACAGTTTCCAGAAATGACTTCTTATTTTTTGGGTTACAGTTCATAGTCGTCCTCCCTATGAAAACCATATGACACATTGGAATATGAGTAAAATGGAAATCTCCTTATTATCCTGACCATATGGTGCTATGCTTTACATCAAAAGGTGTTATAATGTCTTTACATTGTGTTAGTATTTAGGATTTATCTGTGTTGTGTACATTATTATGTGTTTTTTTTTCTCTGCTCTGTTTTTCCATAAGGATTTGTATGCGTAGTAACTAGATTAATGGGTTAACAGACAAAGTATATTGAAGTGACGTGCTGTGCAATTACATTTGTAAAGTATTATTGCCTCAAGAGCAGAACTCCAGCATAATGCTGTAAATAAGCACTATTTACAGCATTGAAATACATTACAACAAACCTGCCAACTCTCCTGCAAAGTCTGGCTGGGTCCCAAAAAAAGTGAGACCTCCTAGACTCCCCAAAGTGTTGGCGATACTCCCGGGTGACACAGGGCCTTCCACTATTCAGGGATCCCAAAACATTCTTCAGTGCCCTGATGATTAGGATCCAGAGGAACATTCAGGGGGTCAGAATTGGGCATGGCACACTGGAAAGAAAGCATGCTGTCTAATGAATAGTAAGTCGGTCACACCCATCTCCAAGAAAACAAGTTGGAAAAAGTTGGTGCAGCCAGTGCCAGCACCTGGAGAACCCAAGCAAGTGTCATGGGGTACGCGCCTGGGGAGTCCTCTTTGCCAAGGTTACAATTTTTGATATTTGCCGTTGTGTGCACACTGCTTGTATGGAGCGGGCTTAGAAGATGTTTATGGAGCCACTTCTTCTACTCTCACTGCTTCCTCAACTCTGCATCAGATAAAATTAATCTCGAGACAAAATGGGCCTTCAGATTACTGACGGAGCAGATTACAGCTGTCTATCAAAGTGTATAGAAAGGACATGGGGCGGGGGGTGTAAAAGAAGAGCAGAGTGTGAAAAAAAAGAACTGAGACACACAGATACACACATACTGATGTTTTTTAATAAGTGTTTTATCTTGCAAAGAGCTGGATTCACAGTTACACTGCTCAGTACTGCTGTGTAAGGTCTTCAATAACAGATAAAGGAGCAGAAATCCCACATGTCTGTGTGTGATATGTATAGGAGACATCATAGCAGCTAGTCCAGCCCACTAGGTTAAGGTGACTTGGTTTAGCATCAGTCCTTGTCAGCTACTAAAGATAAGAATTGGTGAGCTTAGCCGCGTTGGGTGGGGATAGGGTTTTACTGTTTACTTTTTCTTACTGTTGAAAATCAATAAAAAAAATACTTGATTCGAAAGATAATAAAATTAACACTGCTAATTATATTTTCTTTATAGGCGTCCTACTTTTTTCTTTATTGCCTTCTGGAAGTAAGGGATGTGGAAAAGTGGAACCTCCCTGGTGATTCTGTCCCTGCTCCTGCCACTGCTGCGCTCTTCAGTCCGAGCACAGTCAGTTCTCACTGATGATGAAATTGAAGAATTCCTGGATGGATTCCTCAAAGAGTTGGTTCCTGAGGAAGATGATGATGATAAAGCAGAACCCAGAAGGGAGGAAGAAGAGGGTGGCATAGTAATCACTAGAGGTGGAGGGTATGATGAAGAAGAAGAAGAAGAAGAGGCTCAAATAGGAAAAAAGCCAAAAGCCCCTAAAGGTGAGGTTGGAGGTGAGGGGCAAGTTAATGGACCTGTTTAGCATTGGTTAAGTAATCTTGTTGTGCATTGACCGATTCTTACTATGTAGAAGTCCCGGTAAGACCAAGACTGAAAAATGAGAAAGAGATGAGCCATAATGGAAATCACAAAAACATTCCTGGACAGTTACTTCTCTTCCTGAAGATGTGACTCAACCTGCTAACAATTATCCGCATGACAGCTTACAGAGCTAGGATCATAAAATCTCTGACACGTGGGAGTGATTAACGTGATCGTATTCTCATTCATTGTAAGAAATTGATGGGCCTAACAGGATCAGATAGGGGCAACACAGTGTTGATGCTTTTCTCAACGCAACTAACGCTGAACGTCTTTTCCTAATAAAATTTCGACTTTTTTCTAAAATATCCAGGATGTTGTAGTACTGTACTCATGACTGAATTACAGCTGTTTCATATGGGACCTTAGCAAGACTTCCATAGTTGTGTTGTCAACTTGATTTTTTTTACATTTTTTCTGGACAACCTCTACGTAAATCACAAGACGACCAACATCTTTTATAGACTCATCAGAAATCAATAAGTAATCATTGACATTAAGGCTGCGGTCAGAGGGACGTATGTTCTCTCATGTGAGAGAATCGGGCCGATTATACTAATGACACTCTGATCACACTCTGTCAGAGCTTGGTCCAAGTGTCATCTTAGGGTGATCACATGAGAGAATCGTATCACAACACGTGGAGAAGATGGAAAACTTAAGGAGGTGGTCCACTACAATGTATATTGTGCACATCGATTTAAACCTTTCAAAAAAGTATTTTTGCAAATACCTTATCTTAACATATTTGCCTGTGAGTGGCGCTATCCCAAACAAATGACCCCCCAGCTGCAGCCACCGCTGTTGTCACGTCAACTTCTGGACTCTAGAAGTTGACCTTGCATCAACGAGGCGTGACCTAGTCTCACGCGCTCCCCCTGATTGACTGGGCTGTGGACGGTGTTTCACCGCACGTCACAGCACAGTATCGAGCACCCTGCCAAGGCTCTGCCAATGAGCGCAGAGGAGAGAGGGAAAGCTTCTACAGTGAGCGCTGGATACTGGGCTGTGATGTGTGGTGAAACACCTCCCACAGTCCAGTCAGTCAGGGGGAATGGCCGCAGTCTGCATGAGACTGGGTCACGCCTCGGTGATGCAAGGTCAGCTTCCAGAGTCCAGAAGTTGACGCAACATCACTGGATGTCAGTGGCGGCTGCAGCCGGGAGTCACGTGATCGGGACTGAGCGAGCAGCGATAGCGCCACTCAGAGGCAAATATGTCAACATAAGGTATTTGCAAAATGGTTTAAATTGATGTGCACAATATACGTTGTCTTGGACCACCTCTTTAATTTCTCTACTTTCTCCATTCTCTGTGTACTCGGATGTCGGACTGCACTCATATGGCATCTGAGTGCAGTCCGATGTTTTACATGCGCCCATAGACTTCTATGGGTGCACATGATACAATTATAAAGATAAAACATCGGATTGCACTCAGCCGTGTTATACGGTCGTGTGAGCGAGCCCTAAAAGGTATATATGTAAAAAATTCAATGTACCCTAAGATATAGAATGGATGGGGCATGCCTAATGCATATGATGTGGGAATCTGTGGGTATAGAGAGATATTGGAATGAAGTCGCATCCTTGATGGAACAAGTTTTTGGGATACATATACAATTAGATCCAAGACTATATGTACTCGGTCTCTTGGGAGATTGTGTCGATTCAAATTCTCCTATGGCAATAGGGTTAGCTTTGCACTGTCTAAACCTCTCTTGTCCAAGATTGGTAGAATTGAAATCAAAAATAAATAAAACTATCTGTTTAGAAATGAATACATACATTAAAAGAAATGCATTAAAAACATTTGTAAAAATTTGGGAATGTTGGTTGTCTGCTCCAAGAATAGCTTCTGTGGGCTTACTATAGTAGACCGACTGCTCTATCGGTGACATAATCTTATGCCGTAGATAATGCTTTTGTCATTGATACTATAATATAATGTATGTGATGGGAGAAAGTGTCATCATTTCAATGCCTTGTCTCTATGTTGAATAGCAATCATCTGGATACCCATCCGTTCCATGAGATTTATTCTTTTATTTTGACATTGGACATTCTATGCATGTAACTTGTGACATGTTGGCATATGAAAACCATTTTTATAGAAATTGGGGTTTGTTTGCTCTCGTAATGTACTTTACTATTATCTCTGTTTCAAAATGTAAAATATTTGTGATTGGTAATTTGCTTAATATACCAATCTGAAGGCATCAGAAGCATTTACTGAGTACAATCATAATAACCGACACAAGCTTAAAGATGGTAATAAAAAAACAAAAAACATGACACATTATTTTTTTTACGAAAAGTGGAGAGAAGTCCACTATTGTTACAACTGTCCAGGAATTTCTGGCATAGTTGGCAATCCTATTTCATAAACGTCCATGAGGCTCGATTTTATATAGTATTCATCTCATCTATCTATCTATCTATCTATCTATCTATCTATCTATCTATCTATCTACTGTATCTATCTATCTTCTCTATCTGTACATGATCTAGATTTTGACTATATTTTTTATATCACAGAAACAGCAGTGAAGGCTAAAGAAAAACCAAACAAAGAGAAAAAAGAGAAAGCCCCCAAACCCACAAAAAAGCCAAAAGAGAAGGCACCTAAAAAGGAAAAACCTCCAAAACCAACGAAGAAACCAAAAGAGCCCAAAGAAAAAAAGCCAAAACCAACTAAAAAACCCAAGCCACCCAAACCTACAAAGAAGACATCAATTAAGAAACAAGACAGACGTCCTGAGGTAGAGGAAGAAGGCCACAGGGCCAAGACAATAAAAAAGGAAGAGACATACACAAGACCCCATTTGCCTGAAGGAGAGGACAGTTATAGAACACCAATTACAGCAGAGGAAGAACGAGATAGACAACCACAAACTGCTGATCAAGATAAATATGGTTCTAGAAGACCTCAAGTCACTGAGGACTATGATGAGGAAAAATACAGAAGACCCTACATCACAGAAGGAGAAGAGGAAGATGGGTACAGAACGCACGTCCCAGAGGACTATGATGAGGAAAAATACAAAGAACCAGATATTATAAGAGAAGGGGACAAGTACAAAACACCTGATGTTACTGAACAGGAAAGGTACAGACAGCCCCCTGAGGAGGAGGAAAGGTACAGACAGCCCCCTGAGGAGGAGGAAAGGTACAGGAGACCACCAGAGACCGGCAAAAAAACACAGACTGGAGAAGATGAATGGTCAGAAGGTGCGTTTTAAATATTTGATATTAAGATGATGAGAATTCTTAAGGTCTTGTGCATACAGTTGTTTTGGAATTTGTCTTTACTGGTTTCGTTTCTAGATGGGTGGCTTGAGAAAGAGTGTGAGGGGTTTTCACCTCTTTTTAGCACTAACCACAATATAGAGAAGGTCATAAAGTAAAATAGGATATGGTCCTTACCAGTCCAAACAGCCGCCGCTCCAGTGGTCTCTGCCAGGCCCGATGTGATGGTGTCCTGTCTACACAGTACATTTGTGTTGCACTGACTTGCAATATTGATCGCAAGATCTTTCCCCTTCCCTTTGCCTAGCCCTTCCTTGAGACATTTTGGCTTTTATTGGTATGTTATAGGTGACGATGATTAGTGTCTTTAATCTGTGCGCCATTGTAAAGTTATAAGTTATCTTACCTGACTTAGATGTAAATTAAGGGATACAGTGACCACACCATATTCTGTTTCTCATCTGTGCCCCATATCTGTCGTATTTTTTAGTGGACACCTTTTTCTGGCCAAAAACTAGTTTTTATTGATATTTTGCACTATTATTCATGTCTTATATTTTTTTTAGTGGGATTCATTTACATTTCTTTTTGGTTTATACTTTGGCCCCCTGCTGCGACATGTTTTTTTTTCTTTTAGTCTTAAAAAGAAGTAGAAATTCCCTTTCATTTAACAAATTAAACATCTCGTCTTTTGACCGATTTTTCACTAAATTGTTTCTCCATACATAGAAAATCCAGACTGATTTATTGTAAGCTCAGCACCACACCTGTTCATGGGTGGTCAATGGTGTTGAGCTCTACAAGATCAGGAGCCGAGCTGCACAAATTCTTAGGACAGGAGTGCTATTGACTCTGGAAGAAAACTGCCGTGTTTTTGCTCTGATTTAATTCCCGATTCTCCCTGAGTATTTTATCTTTTTTTTTTTACATTTTTTTTTTTTAATCCTAAAATTGGTTCCAGAGATATGTTCTCATTTTTATAGTATTTACAAGGGGGTGTGGCTCACAGGATAATTATGCAGAGCAGCCTGAAGACACGCCCCAGAGGATCCTGTGAGCCACGCCCCTTGGAAAGACCATAAAAAAGTCCCATATCCCTAAAACCGTAAGGTGGATTTTAGAAAAAAAAAAAAGGAATACTCAGGGGTGTAGGGAGAATAAAATAAGGACAAAACTGGACATTTTTGACCAGGTGACAGGTACTGTTTAAGCTAATGTCCGATTTTTTTCGGCGGACAGAGCCGGTTCGGGAAAAACAATCTGAGTTTGATCCGATATTCTGGTCGCTAGTCAATGAGTCCATGGAAATCATCAGACTGCACTTGAATGGCATCTGAGTGCAGTCCGCTGATTTCCACGGAATGACAGAATGGAGAAATTTTTTTCTCCATCTTCTCCTCATCCGAGAGAATCTCTGATTAGAGTCTGATCAGAGTGTCATTTACATAATCGATCGATTTTCTCGAATAAGTGAATATACTCTGATGTGACACTAGCCTACCCCTTAAAGCTACGCCACTGGTCGTATAGTTTAATTCAGGTTCAGGGTCCAGCCCAACTTTCCATATGGAAAAAAGTCAGTTATAGGCTATGTTCACACATGTTGGGTTTTTCAACGTTTTTTTGCTGCAGATTTTTATGCAAATTTTCAGCTGCGTTTTGCAGTAACAGCAAAGCCTATGAGAAACCAGAATTTTCTGTTCACACATCATGTTTTTGGAAAATAGAACATGTCACTTATTTCGGTGTTTTTTCAGCGTTTTTTCTCCTATAGGAAGTAATGGGTGGTGAAAAAAAATGCTGGAAAAACACTGGAAAAACGCACCAAAATTTGCATCAGCGTTTTTGATGGCAAAATAGAATGAGGTTCTTTTTTTTCACAGAACTTTATGTACATTTATAAATCAAGACAGAAGGACAGTGAAAAAAACGCTGAAAAAACGCACAAAAAATGCATAAAAAAATGCAGCAAAACCTGCGTTTTTGATGCAGCTGATTTCCTGCCAGAGATTTGGGTGTTGCTGCAGATTTGTGACGCTGAAAAACCCAACATGTGTGAACATAGCCATAGACTTCTATCCAAACATCTTAAAGGGGTTGTCCAGTCCAAATCGGTAAGTCTGCAGTCACCCTGTGTGACTGCAGACTTATGAACCCCTCCAGCGCATGCACTGACGCTGCAGGGATTCGCTGGTTTTTGAGCCGGGTTCGGAGGTTACGTATGAGTTATACATACTCCTGGCCAGTGGGCGTGGCCTCGCTTCCATACACTTGTATTGAGCGAGGCTGCGCCTTCTAGTCAGCCACGCCCACTGCGTGGGTACATCTCTAGACGGGGCGTGGCCTCGCTCCATACAAGTGTATGGAGCAAGGCCACGCCCACTAGTCGACTTCTGCCCAGAAGTACGCTGGAGGGATTCACAAGTCTTCAGTCACACAGAGTGACTGCAGACTTATCGGTTTGGACCTGACAACCCCTTTAAGGACTATGATTGCTGCAGAGGCAGCTTGGCTGGAAGTAAAACTGGAGAGACCCAAATTAAAACAGGCAGAAAATGTCTCATTTCTCAGTTGCAACGAACCCTGAAATTGTGTATCCAAGAGTGGTATAAGGCCTCATTCACAAGTCAGTTTTTTTCACATACGAAAAAAATTAACTGAGTTTTATCAGTGATTTCGGTCAATTTCATAAGAGTTTGGCCCGAGTTTCATAACTTTCTTTTGTATCTGAAAAAAAAAAGTTTCTCCACCTTCTCCTATCTAACAGTCCGTGAAAATTGGACCGCACTCATATGGCATCCGAGTGCAATCTGATTTTTTCTTAGACCCATAGACTTGCATTGCCAATTTTGATCCGATACTTGGATCACTATCAAACATGTCTCCATGATTTTTGCGTGGACTGCTTGGTACCCGAAAAATCAAGGACATGTGAATAGTCCTATTCACTATTATATTGTAGGCGTAAGAGACATCCGTGAAAAGCACGGATAGCACTCGTATGAAAAAAACTGACGTCTGAATGAGGCTTTACTTCTACAGCATATGTGATTTACTGCCTGTAAAAGTTTTTTTTGTCTTTTTTTATTGTTTTTCTTAAAAAAGCTACCGTGAATGTTTTTTAATGCTTGACATTAAGGCCCCCATTCATCATCTATGTTTTTTTTAGTCACTTTTCTATCTCTAGGTATTCGTTGACGTTTTTTGTGCCAAATTCTTCGAAATTTCAAAAATTTGGTTCATAGATGGTTCATAAATTTTTTGGCAAATCAAAAATGCACTTTATCTTTGTATTTAACCTTTTTTGCAACATGTTAGAGCAAAAACTCATTTGTTCTTTTAAAATATCATAAAAATTGTTCAAAAATTCCAAATGCTAAAAAAAAAACATTCCGTGGGGAATAACTGGAGTAGATTTGTATAAAATTTTTGCTGCTTTTTAAAAAGCTGCATTTGATAATTCAGCTGAAAACATCTGAAAACCCCCATCCCTCCAACAATGATGAACATAAGAATAAAAAGAACAGCAAAAAACAAACAAAGGAACACATAAAATACACTTAAAATTAGAAAAAGTAGAAAAAGTTGCAGATGAAAAAAAGGTGAAAAACCCCCAAAAATAGACCAAAAAAAGGAGCAAATGCAATAATGAATACAACCCCTGGTAAAAATTTTGGAATCACCCGGCTCAGAGGATGTTCATTCAGTTGTTTAATGTTGTTGAAAAAAAGCAGATCACAGACATGGCACAAAACTAAAGTAATTTCAAATGGCAACTTTATGGCTTTAAGAAACACTAACAGAAATCAAGATAAAAAAATGTGGTACTCAGTAAGGGAAATTTTTTCAGACAAAGCAGAGGGAAAATATTATGGAATCACTCAATTCGGAGGAAAAAATTATGGAATCATGAAAAACGAACACTCCAATACATCACTAGTATTTTGTTGCGCCACCTCTGGCTTTAATAACAGCTTGCAGTCTCTGAGGCAGGGACTTAATGAGTGACAAACTGTACTCTTCATCAATCTGGCTCCAACTTTCTCTGATTGCTGTTGCCAGATCAGCTTTGCAGGTTGGAGCCTTGTCATGGACCATTTTCTTCAACTTCCACCAAAGATTTTCAATTGGATTGAGATCCGGACTATTTGCAGGCCATGACATTGACCTTATGTGTCTTCTTCCAAGGACATGCAGCCCCATATCATCAATGACTGTGGAAATGTGCATGTTCTCTTCATGCCGTCATCTTTATAAATCTCATTAGAACACCACCAAACAAAAGTTCCAGCATCATCACCTTGCCCAATGCAGATTCGAGATTCATCACTGAATATGACTTTCATCCAGTCATCCACAGTCCACGATTGCTTTTCCTGAGGCCATTGTAACCTTGTTTTTTTTCTGTTTAGGTGTTAATGATGGCTTTTGTTTAGCTTTTCTGTATGTAAATTCCATTTCCTTTAGGTGGTTTCTTACAGCTCGGTCACAGACATTGACTCCAGTTTCCTCCCATTCGTTCCTCATTTGTTTTGTTGTGCATTTCCTGTTTTGGAGACATATTGCTTTAAGTTTCCGGTCTTGACGCCTTGATGTCTTCCTTAGTCTACCAGTATGTTTGCCTTTAACAACCTTCCCATGTTGTTTGTATTTGGTCCAGATTTTAGACACAGCTGACTGTGAACAACCAACATCTTTTGCAACATTGCGTGATGATTTACCTTCTTTTAAGAGTTTGATAATCCTCTCCTTTGTTTCAATTGACATCTCTCGTGTTGGAGCCATGATTCATGTCAGTCCACTTGGTACAACAGCTCTCCAAGGTGTGATCACTCCTTTTTAGATGCAGACTAACGAGCAGATCTAATTTGATGCAGGTGTCAGATTTGGAAATGAAAATTTACAGGGTGATTCCATAATTTTTTCCTCTGAATTGAGTGATTACATAATTTTTTCCCTCTGCTTGGTCTGAAACAAACTACCCTTACTGAGTACCACATTTTTTATCTTGATTTCTTTTAGTGTTTCTTAAAGCCATAAAGTTGCCATTTGAAATTACTTTAGTTTTGTGACATGTCTGTGATCTGCTTTTTTTCAACAGCATTAAACAACTGAATGAACATCCTCAGAGCCCGGTGATTCCATAATTTTTGCCAGGGGTTGTAGGACTATATGTAACTTATAGAAATGGACAATGTTACATAAATCTGACATATTTTGCCATACTGTAACATAGTAACATAGTTTTTAAGGTTGAAGGAAGACTAAGTCCATCTAGTTCAACCCATAGCCGAACATGTTGATCCAGAGGAAGGCAAAAAAAAACATGTGGCAAACACCAAGCTCCACATTGGGGAAAAAAATTCCTTCCCGACTCCATACGACAATCAGACTAGTTCCCTGGATCAACGCCCTATCAAGGAATCTACTGTGTTTTATGTTCCCATCAGGTGTGGACGTGGAGCCCCCAACTGAAGATTACAATGAGCGCCTGGAGAGGGAGGAGTATTCTGATTGTATGGTCACCATTTATTTTACCTTTTGTTTGTTCTGTACCCTGTCCTCCATCTCTCTGTTATAGCTGTTCCTCACCCTCAGCTTTATTATACCTTTATTACATGCACCTAATATAATTCATTTCTATATACATTTCTATATATTTTCTCCGTAAACTACTAAATATTTTTCTCCGAATTTCCTCTATTTTTTTTATATTTGTTTAGCTTCCGTCACAATAAATTGTCATCATTTTTTCCTATATAGATGGATTCAACAGACGTAATGTGAAGCTTCCGAAAGCACCTCGGCGTCCAGATCGCCCTGTGATCCAAGTGAAACCTGTACCTAGTAAGAATCTTTAAATGATGTTGTATCAAAAAGGGTGAAATCTAAGGATTAAACAATATATGTAGCTGATATTTAGACATCCAGCCCCATGAAAAGGCTTGTCCAGGACTATATTATTTTTTTGAGCCAAAAAACTAACAGACAGGTAGCAGTTAACAGAGACAACTACTCAATGCCGGCACAGAATGGTCATCAACCGCTCTTGCCAGCGATTCAGCTGCTCCACGTCAACAGAGAAACTCTTCCACTTCTGGGTTGCTCTGTCAACGGGACATGGTAAGTTGCCAACGTCATGCTGATTGACATCTGGCTTCCCGCAGTGAGGCAGCGGGGAACCGGCTGTCAATCAGTATGACATCAGCAGTCACGCCCTGTCAACAGAGCAGAGTGGAAGAGAAGTCGCTGCTCTGTTGACGTGATGTCAACAGGACAAAGGACCATGCAGCTCTGAAACCTGTTGCCTGGGAACGAAGTGGATATTTATTTTCTGTCTTTTTATTTTTTGTGCTGATTGTGATGTTATTACTGTTATTATTATATGCTGGATCCCCTGGAGTTTTGCTATTCAATTGCTGCAAGATTTGAAAAATAGTGGATTTTTCCCCCCAAAAAACACCCTTCTTGTCTTTGGACTGTGGCCGATATTTCAGTTTTATCCTATTTATAAGGCAGAGCTATCATAAGAAAATGATTTACTGTTGAAAATTTTTTTTTTTTTTAAGTTTATCATTTTTTTTCCAAATTAGACTTTGACGTTTTGTATTCAAGCACCTAATGAGGGTGTGCTAAGGTCGTTGTGCAGAGAGGGGGAAAAGGTCAGCTGTGACATCACCTATTGTGATTGGTGGATCCTGTGTTATCAGCTGTGTACAGAAGTGTTACCTGTGATTGTAACCCTGCCTCTGATGATAAGGAGCCTGCTGTAAACTCTTTCTAAAGGGAGAAGAAGCTTCATTCTAAAATAGTCCCAGTTGCCAGTGTGAAAATTGTAAGATTACCAATTTTGTTTTTGAATTAAATCGTGACATGAAAAAAAATACCCACTGTCAAAAAAAATACGTCACACTAAATTCTGATTTAAACATTAGGTCATTTTCCAAGCGGAAGCCGAACGTAGAGCGAACTTGTTACTTTTTTTTTTTAACCGATTTTGGGTTTCCAATTTCTGATGTGGCTAAAAGAAGTGACATAAGACGGAACATGTGCACAGCAATGTCATTTTGACATTGCTGTGTGTTATGCTCATTATATGGGGCACTCTTGCGACGCTTTTTCAGGTGGAATCCGCCTTGTGCACTTTAAGTAATTAGAGTTGAGCTGCAATAACATAAACAACCAATTTTTCAGAAACTAAAGAGCACAGTTTTTTATTTCATTCACCCCTTTAAGGAAGCAATATCCTTGTATTTAGCGAAGAGGGAAAATAAGTGCCACACGCTTTCTAATTGCTTCAGTGAATTCAGGAATTTTCGCTTTTTATATGTAGAGGTGCCAAGAGGAATGGGGTCAGGCTGGCCTGTTATAGATATAGATAAAGCATTTGAAGGACATGGGGAACCAGCTAAGTATCGCCAGACTAATGGAGATCTAATCTTAGTAACGGGTGATCTTCACTTATGACCTGAATATTCCATCCCTGATGCCAAAATATCCCTCAGCGTTGGGACAGGCCCCACAGCGGGGACGTGCGTCTAGCATTTCACTTTCTTCCTTGTATTCAATCCATTGCTGGGGTCCTGGGTTTGAATCCCACCAAGGACAACATCTGCAAGGATATATGTTCTCCCCGTGTTACTGCAGGTTTCCATCCGGGTTCTCCGGTTTCCTCCCACACTCCAAAGACATACTGATAGGGAATCTAGATTGTGAGCCCCAATGGGGACAGTCTGTAAAGCGCTGTAGAATTAATGGCTCTATATAAGGGAGGAAAATAAATTGCCAATCCTTTGGCCTCCGCCGAAGCATTTCATCACATCTGTCCCTACCACGGGTCTCATCATTTCTCGCCTTGACTACTGTAACAAACTACTGACTGGCGTTCTAATTAAGATCCTGGATGTTCCGTTCATCATGAGCACAGGACCAGGCGGATCTTTCTATCTAGAGCACTGGCGGACACAGAAAGAGGAGGGCCCCTGTGAAAGAACAATATCTTTTTTATTTTTTTTTGTTTCTCCACGTACGAGAAAAATGGATGGTACTTGGACCACACTGTGATCAAAGTTTGATCAGAATAATCGGTTCTTTTTTCTCACACATGGAAAAATCGGATGTGTGAATCAACCCTTAGGCCACGTTCACATGTTCAGTATTTGGTCAGTATTTTACATCAGTATTTGTAAGGCAAAACCAGGAGTGGGTGATAAATACAGAAGTGGTGACGTGTTTCTATTATACTTTTCCTCTGTTTGTACCTCTCCTGGTTTTCGCCGACAAATACTGAGGTAAAATACTGACCAAATACTGAACGTGTGAACGTGGCCTCAAGCTGACAAGCTGGGACTTGGGCCAGAGGAGGACAGAATGGATTAGGAGGAGAAACCAGCCGGTCTTCTATCACATAATTACCACTTATCCGGCAGTCGGGCTTTGAGCCAGCCTTCCATCAGGTCTAACAGCAAGATAGTCTGTGGGAGCCATTGAAGCAGACAGGTGTGGGGGCGGCTGACTACGGTCAATGATGAGGTTGTGGGCAATCTACATGACTTGCGGAAGTATCAGTACAAAAAATTCAGACCCTATATTTCTAATCATTGGAGTCCCTTAAACCCTAAACATAGCTTTTTTTTGCTCGTTGATCGTGTACATTGTGACATTTTTATGCCGTCACCTTATTTTGGCAGTATGTGATATATTTAAAGGGGATGTTCGGTCTCCTAATGAAAGTCTATGTGACTGCAGGCTTCTGAATCCTCACAGTTCGTGCACCACACGTTGTCAGGATTCTCCAGTGTCGGCGGCAAGAGCGAACAGTCACGTAACTGCAAGCATGGTATTTTCATACTTCCGGCCACACTCTGACTAGATGTGCGCGGCCTCGCTCAATTGATTTGTATTGAGCGAGGCTGCGCACGTCTAGTCGGAATGTGGCCGGAAGAATGCAAAGCACATACTCGCGGTCACATGACTGTCCTCTCTCATGGCCAACACCGGAGAATCCTGACAGCATGAGCTGTGAGGATTCAGAAGTCTGCAGTCACAGAGTGACTGCAGACTTTTAGCAAAAGCCCGGACAACCCCTTTAAGGTTTTTAAACTAGATTACTGAATCTAGGTTTCTCAATGATCAAAGCTTACTGAGGTCATGTGACCTTATACTTGACTGACACTTGAAGATTTTGAGGGGGAGTCACAACTGCAGTCTCAAATACCATACAGATAACACAGAATTCCTGTTACTTGTCCAAGGCAAATTCCGGAAAAGTTATTTTGGACTTATGAGATATTTTGAGGAATTCACTTGATATCTTCTGCTCTTAGTATGCAATGAAAGCCAAGCTTGGCTTAGATTCATGAAAAACAATGTAACTTTTATTATAACGTGGAACTGATACTATTTTTAAAGACTTACATTACAGTTGTTCTATTAGCCTTCTCCTTATTCCAAGCAACATTCTTAAATCAGTGGGAACCTGTCATCTGCAGAATAGCTGTTTACCTGCAGATATAGGGGTAACCTGCAGATGAAAAGTGTTTAAATCATGTCTGGCAGGTTTACTGGAGAAGTGGATACATGGAGAAAATGAAGTTATATCCTCCCTGCAGTCGCTTGCTTCCCATAATTGGGCCGCTGCAGGGAGCTGTTACAGTCACAGCTCACCATACAATAAGAGCGCTGCAATCACTCCCCGGCATATTGATTTACATTCTGCTCTGTGCACACACACACTGCAGAAAAATACTATTTAGAATCAGAATTTTTGAAGGGACCTCCAGGGTCATCGTGCCCACCTCCCTGCTCAATGCAGGATTCACTAAATCATCTCAGACAGATGTCTGTCCAGCCTCTGTGTGAAGACTTCCATTGAAGGAGAACTCACCACCTCTCGTGGCCGCCTGT
Organism: Phyllobates terribilis; assembly: GCF_046119375.1. NCBI lineage: Eukaryota > Metazoa > Chordata > Amphibia > Anura > Dendrobatidae > Phyllobates > Phyllobates terribilis. The sequence continues at coordinate 532,044,867 of NW_027362771.1, forward strand.
TCCACTCATTGATCACCCTCACTATCAAAAAGTTTTTTCTAATATCTAATCTGTATCTTCTCCCTTTCAGTTTCATCCCATTGCTTCTCGTGTTCCCATGTGCAAATGAGAATAAGAATGATCCCTCTACAGTGTGACAGCCCTTCAGATATTTGTAGACAGCTATTAAGTCTCCTCTGAGTCTTCTTTTTTGCAAGCTAAGCATTCCCAGATCCTTTAACTGTTCCTTGAAGGACATAGTTCGCAGTCCGCTCACCATCCTGGTAGCTCTTCTCTGAACTTGCTCCAGTTTTTCAATGTCTTTTCTAAAATGTGGTGCCCAGAACTGGACACAGTATTCCAGATGAGGTCTGACCAAGGAGGAGTAGAGAGGGATAATTACTTCATGTGATCTAGAATCTATGCTTCTCTTAATACAACCCAGAATTGTGTTTGCCTTTTTTGCTGCTGCATCACATTGTTGACTCATGTGCAGTCTGTGATGTATTAGTATACTCAAGTCTTTTTCACACGTGCTGTTGCTTAGCCCTATTCCTGCCATTCTGAAGATGTAATTTGTGTTTTTCTTGCCCAGATGTAGAATCTTTGCTTCCCTTAAAAACACGTACGGACTATTTTCTGTAGCTCCTGACTATTCTGAGTTCTGAACCACAATTTGTCAATTTTCTACTTGAGTTATTTTAATCTGTAATTTTGTCTCCTTAGAGAAGCCAGTAGTTGTAAGTCCACCACCTCCACCACCAGGATTTAATTATGATGACTGTGAGTATAATAAGAAATTTACTAATGTAGTATTATTTTGTAGAACATGTGCCATCCATCTACGTAAACCTTCTTTGCACCACTGCATCTAAATTAAAAACATAAAGAAATGTAAATAGTCTTCATTAAAAATCTACCACCGTTTTGTGTATGCAGCTGCAATACAAACCCATGTGGCGACTCGGTTACAGACTACTCACAAACCCAATGTAGTCTGATGAAATGCCCTCAATGAAAGAGCTGAGGGCTCAAAATAGGTGACTGGTACATGATTGTAGGGCATGTTTAGGACATTGTTAAGTTTTTAGGACTTTAGAGAAGATCTGTTACAAAGGCAGAAAAAATTGGACAGTAAAATGAGCTTTCTCATTGTAGACTTGATTAAAGAGGACAGTTCGTGTTTCATGGCTATGGGAATATCTCGGACTGCCACATCGTCAGTAAATGAGTCCTCAGACTTGTCAACACCTGTCGATACAGGACACTTCTGTTTATCTGTACTAACGCTCTTTGGTTCTCATCCTATTTTTCTTGGTTTACTCTCTTCTTTTTTTACGACTAAGATTGTAGCAGTGTATTTCTAGAAGGAATACATGGGTTCTCATGATAATAAGTACACTATTAGTGTATTACTATTATCCCATGAGACACATATAGACAGGGACTACAAAGGGGGACAATGATCAATAAGGTTTCCCATCGTTGACTTGATTAAAGAGTACAAAATGTTCCATGATCACTAGAAATGCTCAGACTGCCATAAACTCACTTAAAAAGTCATCTGAATTGTCAACACACCTCCAAAATACATGTCGTTTTCTTGTATCCGTGCAGATGATTATACCATTTACCTGAAGCCACCAGACACAAATGAAGAGTGGACAGAAGAGACATACTCAAGTAAATCTTTAACGTACATCTATGTGTAGTTAGGCATGGGTGTAGGGACACCATGACTAACATAGGTTAGGTCTCATGCACATGGCTGGAATACTGCTCCATACAACCTCCGAGGAACATGAAGCCATAATACCGCACTCATACAGCATTTGAGCTCTATATGTCTGTATGCCTGTATACCATTTTATATGGATTATAAATGGTGGAATATATATATATTTTTCTTTTGAATTCCATATGAATCTGACCGAATTAGATGGTCACAATGGTCCATGAAAAAATTAACTGTGAAATCCGCAAAATGTTAATAAATATTTATTAGAAAGTTACGAGATTTAAAATCTGATGATTATATGGCCAATGTTAAACAGGACCTGTCACTTACCGTAAATATGTAGTCTTTTTTTTACCTGGTGTAAATGCCGCTGTTCTCCCGTATCTGTCATAGTTTTATTTTGTTCCCGGGCATCTCCTTTCCTGAGATATGACCCCCTCTTTCTTGCATGTAAACCTAGTATAGTCTAATGGTCTAAATAAGAGAGTGGTATTTTTGTGTCTGACTAACAGCTCTACGTTAGTAATTCAATAAAATGGTCCTAAATATTATACTTATTAATCTATATTTTTCTGTTTTGTGAAATCTGTCAGTAGGATCAACCCTTCCCAAATCGCCTATATGGGCATGCAGGTCATAGAAAGCTGAATAAAATTATACCATGATATCTGTGATCCGATGTCTTATTAAGATAAACGTGGATTTCTCTGTAATATGTTAATGAGCTGTTAAGATCTATGGGGCAGACATAGATCTTCCAGAGAATCTGCCTCCAGGGATTATTATAAGTGAAAGGGAGTGTTACCAGTGTGAGACAGGAGAGCAGACTGTCAGTCATTACATGTCTCACACTGGTAACACTCCCGTTTCATTTATAATAATCCCTGGAGGCAGAGTCTCTGGGAGATCTATGTCCGGCCCATAGATTTTAACAGCTCATTTACATATTAAGAAAAATATGGATTTCTCTGGAACAAAACATCGCATCACAGTGTCAGAATTCCAGTTGTCCTTCTACAGTTTGACCACTAGTGGCTGCTGTTGTTCACCTTAATAATTGTGCTGCAATCCCACTTCTTAGCACTGGAGGCTGCTGTTGTATTCTTCAATTGCCCTTTACTAAGATGGCAGATTCTGAACCTGTGGGATCCATCTTGTTTCCTGTTTGGGACTACTTAAAGCCGAATGGATCTCTCATTCATTGCTTGAGTATTGTGTCTAGCTGTTGGCCTAGTTTCCAGTCTCCAAGCTCTTGAACAGTCTTACCCAGACTGTTCTCACCTATCTACGGATTGTTTCCTACAACTCCTTTTGCTACCTACAAGAACTTCTACTACCGCTTGCTGTTCCTGCTCGTGCTCCTTCGGCCACTGATTTCCAGCAGTACTACACCAGTATCGTAACACACAGATATCAAGGTATCATTTCATTCAACTTTCTATGACCTATATGCGCATATGGACGGCTTAAGCGGGTTTCTCCTACTGACAGATTCCTTTTAAAAATATGCTTTTTGGATAATTGCTAACATTATATGTACCATATTTTATGTTTACAGAGAAAACAACTAGCAAAGAAGAACGTGAGAGAGAGGAGGAGGAGAAAAATCGGAAAGGTAAGGGAAAAAATGGACCTCATGTAATCCTGCGCCATTAAATCAGCGAGACATGATCAGTAGAAGAGATGCTCAATGCAGTAGATGTCATCCATTAGATAGAACATAAAGAGAAAGATATAAGTTTATGGGGAAATTGAGGGTGTAAACTAGATAGTAATGAAATAGCCAGGAGGTGTTTGAGGCTTTGGATACTTCAGTCCCAGGATTTGGACACCATGGAAGGGACTATTTAGAAAGGACGTCTCATATTTTTCTACTCTGGCCTAGCCAAATCATGGAGATGTGCTTTACTGGTAAATTTTAGACTTTTAGAGTTCTCAAGTCAGCCAACTTTGCCATACGTACAGGCTGTAATTCAGATATTAAGATATGTGACGTCATATACCATACCTGTAATCGATTTTTTATTGTAGACAAGAAGAAGCCCCCAGAAACATGGGACTCAGAAGAGGTGGAAGAACCTCCTAAGGAGAGGAAAAGTATGTACAACTTTATTGTGCAGTTTTATCTTATAAAATCTAAAATAATCTAAGTTAACCAAGTTTTGTAATTCCCAAAATTCGTTCTTAATACAGAATGTCCCCCCATTGGTCTGGAGTCCCATCGGATAGAAGACGATCAGATGCTTGCATCCTCTATGTTGCGCCATGGGTTGCATGCTCAAAGAGGCCGTCTTAACACGCAAGTATGTACAAGACTAGGAAGGATTAGGGTTATTCCTATCTCTAATATTTATGGCACATCTGCATATATCTTGAGAATGGGGACGGACTTGTTGCGAGTTACTATCAGTGGACAGGTGGCTGCACATGTTCAGCTCTCTTCTCTGATTTGTATGGAAGTTACATAAATTGCTCAGCAATTTTCAGGACTCCTCTACAAATGAATAGATAAAGCCACCTCTCAAATCCACACAGTGTGAGGTGTGGACCTGTTATCTAGAAAGATGTGAGTCCCATCTTTTATCCTATCTTTAGGCCGGTACTAATGAAGATGACTTCTTTGATGGTGCCTGGTGTGCCGAGGATGATGGCAGAACACAGTGGTTGGAGGTGGACACTAGAAGAAGCACATTATTCACTGGTGTTATAACTCAAGGACGGGACTCCATCCTTCAGTGAGTACTAGGAATAAAACCTGCCCGGAAATTAATGACATAATCTATATTTTGGTTCTCAAGAGGGTTGTACAATCGGTAGAAGAAAACAACATTCTTGGCTGATTGCTGAAAAATCCTATACAGCTGTATCTGCCCCAAAGTCTAATGAAATCAGCATTTAAATCCCATCATAGTCACGTGATGGAGTATGGCGTAATTATGACTCCTAACTACAGTGGCATGTAAAAGTTTGTGCACCTCTGGTCAAAATTACTGTTGTGGTGAACAATTAAGCAAGCTGAAGATGAAATGATCTCTAAAAGGCCTAAAGTTAAAGATAACATATTTACTTTGTATTTTAGGGAAAAATTATTTTTTTTCATCTCTTCTATTTTAAAAATTATAAAAAGCAAAATGGGCCGATGCAAAAGTTTGGGCACCCTGCATGGTTTGTACCTAGTAACACCCCCTTTTGAAATTATCACAACTTCTAAATGTTTTTTTTAGCCAGGCAAGAGTCTTTTAATTCTTGTTTGAGGGATTTCCATCCATTCTTCCTTGGAAAATACTTCCTGGGTGAGATTCCTGAGGCATCTTGCATGCACTACTATTTTGAGGTCTAGCCACAGATGTTCAATGATGTTCGGATCAAGGGACTGTGAGGGCCATTATAAAACCTTCAGCTTGTGCCTTTTGAGGTAGTCTACTGTGGATTTTGATGTCTGTTTAGGATTATCCATTTGTAGAAGCCATCTTCTTATCAACTTCAGTATTTTTTTACAGATGGTATTATGTTCATTGAATCCATTCTTCCCTATAACAGTGAAACGTTCCCCGTGCCTTTGGCTGCTGAAGTGGTGCCTGAACGACACCGCCAGGCAGGACAAAAATACGGTACAGTAGACGAAAAGGCAGAAACAATACACTGACTTTATTGAAAGACAGAGGATTATATGCCGGAAAATAAGACTAACATTTATTGTAATGATAACAGCAATAATAGATACAAAGAGAGATAGCTGGAGAGTGTCACACAAGTTGTGCTCCAGCTATGGCTTAGCAAACAGTATAAACAATTTCTGCAAACTACTCTCTGCTAAATCCTTACCAGCCTTCCGATAATCGGGCAGCACTGCTACAGCGCCCCACCTACAGACACCTGCTCTATACCCTAACACAATGGAACAACAGTGTCATACTCCCAGTTCTGTAGCACTTAGAAGAAAGTCTGGTAGCTGCTGCTTGGTCCTGATGTAGTTGAGTCGAGTTTGTTGTGTTATTATTATTATTTAATATTATAGCGCCATTTATTCCATGCCGCTTTACATGTAAAAAAGGGGTACACATAGCAAAAATACATAAAATAATCTTAACAAAATGAGTCAGCAACTGGTACAGAAGGAGAGAGGACCTTGCCCGCGAGGGCTCACAATCTACAAGGTGTTTGAGCTCTTCCTTCAGGTTAACGGATCTGTCTTCTTCTGGGTACGGGCAAGACTTGTTCCCACTTTCAATGCTGAGGGATCACTGGTACCCTAGCATTGTTTTGTCTCTCCTGGTTACTAGTGATCGGGGAAATCCACCTTACCTGTGAGGTGTGATTCTTTTCATTCTGACACAGTCCTGCTGATCAATCCTGTGGTAACCGGGCACTATCCTCTCCCTTGTTAGGACACACTTATTGTCCTGCCTATCTCTCACAGGCACCAGTCTCTTTCAGAGCAGCACAAGTCTCTCACAGGCAACAATCTCTCACAGTCACGAGTCTCTCTCTTCACTTCCTGAACCGACACTTTATGCTTCTTGTTCAAACCAACACATAGCAAGCTGCAGGGGAGAAAAGACTAGTCCAAGTGCACACAAATCAGAGGGAAGCATTGTCTCTTAAAGTCACAGTGTAATTCAGTTGTTAGCAGGGGCTGACCCCCTACACTGCCGAGATGCTCTTTTCCCGAAATTCTGTGCCCTTTTTTCTCCACACATACTTTTGATTATTGTGGCCAAAGAGTTATACTTTAACCTCATCGGTCCACAGAACTTGTTTCCAAAATGCATCATGCTTGTTTAGTTGTTCTTTTGCATACTTCTGATGCTGAATTTTATGGTGAGGACGCAGGAGAGGTTTTCTTCTGATGACTCTTCCATGAAGGCCATATTTGTGCAGGTGTCTCTGAACAGTAGAACAATGTACCACAACTCCAGAGTCTGCTAAATCTTTCTGAAGGACTTTTGCAATCGAGCGGGGGCTCTGATTTGCCTCTCCAGCAATCCTACGAGCAGCTCTCAATGAAATTCTGCTTGGTCTTCCAGACCTTATCTTGACCTCCACTGTTCCTGTTAACTGCCATTTCTTAATTACATTTCGAACTGAGGAAGGGGCAACTTGAAAACGCTTTGCTATTTTCTTACAGCCTGCTCCTGCTTTGTAGGCCTCCACCATTTTCATTTTCAGAGTGCTAGGCAGCTGCTTAGAAGAACCCATGGCTGCTGTCTTTTGGCACAAGGTTAGAGGAGGCTGGGTTTTTATAGAGCTGGGAAATGTGCATCACCTGGCCTTTCCTAACGATAATAGTGAACAAGCCATAACCCTAACAGGTTAATTAAGGTCTGAAACCTTGGTTAAAGTTATCTGAGCACACAAATCTCCAAGGGTGCCTAAAGTTTTGCATCGGCCCATTTTCTTTTTTGTAATTTTTAAAATGTAAAAGATGAAAATGTATATATTTTTTGCCTCAAATACAAAAGGAAATATGTCATCTTTAACTTTAGGCCTTTTAGAGATAATTTCATCTTCAACTTGCTAAACTGTTCACAATAACAGTAATTTTGACCAGGGGGTGCCCAAACTTTTACATGCCACTGTATGAAACCTTAGGACCTCTGTGTGCCATGTTATGATGCTTCCATATGGCACCATAAGGAGGAATCCTCCCCAAGAAGCGGGGATTTGAGCAGGCTATAACCCTTCCCCTTTTTTCTTAAAGGTTCTGTAAAGTTAGGGAAGCTGTTTAAGAAAGATAGAAAACTATTATTTTTCTTAGCAGTATATATTTGTATTGCTGGGTTCGGACGGCCATATTTTAGGTCATCACGCTGCTCTGCTCAACAAAAAGCATACTGATCCAATAGTAACCAGTATGACTGTTCACATCAGAGATTTTTCTCATGGGTCAATGGTCCATGTGAAAAAAAAGGGGCATGCTCTATTCTGCTCCCTTTTTTGGACCAAACTAGTACATATAAATTGCATGCAGCTCTTGCACCCTTCCGTTCTGCAGACTGATACACCGGACCATACACGGAGGCGGTCATGTCTGCGATTTGCAGCTGTAACTAACCCAATTTTTTTCTTATGGCTGTCTAATCCCGACCTATATTAATTCATATGTTTTTCCTATAGTGATGATTTTGTCACCTCGTTCTACGTGGGCTTCAGTAACGATAGCCAAAAATGGACCATGTACAGCAATGGGTATGAGGAGATGGTGAGTACGTGGTTATCTGTGCATTTTACCTGAACATTGAAATATGATGTTGAAGTTCTTCTGACATGGATGTATTGATTATGTATCAATGGTTAAGATAACATTTCTGGGGCATTATGCATTGTTTTGGTCCCTTTGTTACTCCTTTTGGAAATATATAAATTGCCAACTGGGTGTTAACAATCTCCCTTTTGATGAGGCATTTCCCTACATATCCTGACACTGTCCAATCAGCCCTGACAATGTTAGGGACCAGTCAGACGACCGTATAACTCGGACGAGGATCAGAACACAATGCTCAGACTGGCTGTCGGCTCTCCCGAGCCGAGCGTGACAGCTGATAGAAATGCATGCTGCCACACTCTGGTTGAAAGAGTCGCCAGCCAGACCAAGCGTTGCGTTGTGATCCTCGTTTGAGTTATACGGCCGTCTGACTCTTCCCTTAGACTGTGTAGGGACAAACCATATTGACAAGAGGTACATTGACATCCACTTGTCAATGTATTCATATATAGTATTTCCAGGGGTAATAATAGAGGAACAGCAAAATGCAGAGTTATAAGAAAACATGGTTCAAAAGTATTTACATGGCAGGAAAGCTGGTGGGACCTCTATCTTTATAGATGATTATTTTCATGGCAAGCATTTTAGGATTGGACTAAAGACATCATGTGCCACAACTGTCATAAGGTAATGAATTTATTGTATGATTGTAGGGAACCCCATCGATCACGAAAATGGGTGTCCCCTATGGAAATGGAGCAGCATGCAAATACGTGAACACCACTGTATTCACTGACAATGGGAACTCTGCCCCCACATTCACACGAAGCCCTCCATAGATCTATAGAAGTGAATGAGGCAATGGTCACATAGGAGACTTTGGAGCCCCGATTCTCATGATCAGCAGGAGTCCAAGAAATCTGCCCCCATCAATAAATTTTGCTTATGGCACAACCTCTTCAAGGTTCTGCATGAGAGACAAGTATCATACACTCTTCAACATTGAATCTGCAACACCAAGAAGGAATAGTCATGGAATTATGGAAATAATGGGATGGATAGACATGTTAATGATAAGCATTTGATGAAACATCTCGATCTACTCAGTCTCGAGAATGAGTGCAACGCGCAGATATCTCCACACTTTCACGTCTTGGCTGCTATCAATGAGGTTATTAATGGTTGTCTGAGGAATGTTCTGCCTTGCTGAATGCACTTAGGCATATCATCAAGATTTGCTGCTGGCAGCTGCCAGATACCATTCCAGGTACACTAACAGCTTGGCACTATGTTGATTTGTTAGTGGAAGCAGAGGTACAGCCATGTCTCCAAAGTGTCTCAGTGACCGATTTTAACACAACTCCAGACCTCATATTGCTCATTCTACTGTGAGCGGCCTGCATGGCCTAAACCTGCTACCTGTTACAGATCCGGGTGGTGGAACCTCTGTGCTTAGGTGCAAGGAGGGACCATAGGGGCTTGATTAAGTACCTACTCGGCCTGACCAAGGTCGCACGGCGGCTCAATCGACTCCGTGAACCAGGGAGGGACCGAGCAGGGGGACCAGGTGCCACTCTGGGACCGACCTTGTGTGAGAGCAGGTGACTCTCATGGGTCAGATGGCAGGAACTGACCGGTACAGCGGATGAGCACGGCTGGAAGGCTGACTGGTGGTCCGGGTAGATAAGCAGGCTGGTTTGGCAGATAGCCAGACTGGTGCTCCAGGTAGGCAAGCTAGCGGGCACGACAGGTAACAGGCAGGCGCTCCAGGTAAGCAGGTAACTGGCAGATGCTTCCAGGTAAGAAGGCTGGTGGGCACGGAAGGTAACTGGCAGGCAGACTGGCGGGCAAGACTGACAGGCAGCGGGACCTGAAGCTGAAGCAAGTGTTAGCACACGGAACAACAACCATTGCACAGCCACCTCCATATTGGAGGAGGTGCTTTAAATAGGGGAAGTCCTCCGGCCATTGGCCGGGGACTTTTTAGAACGACGCGCGCGGCCCCTTTAAGAGGGAGGGAGCACGTGCGCGCGCCCCAAGCACAGTGCCCGGGAAGCTGCGCGCAGTGCGCGCCACAGCAGCATCAGGACGGGAGCCGGAAGACGCCGGACCAGGGCTGCGGCGGTGAGGGGAACGCCGTCTCTGCCCGGCAGGAGGCAGAGACGCAGATGCTACACTACCATGGCCTGCAGCATCTCTGGACTTGTCTCCCATCGACTACATCTATGACGTCATTGGTCGGCAATTGCAAAGGGAGCTGCCAGCCGCAGATCTTGATGATTTTCTCAAGTGCATTCAGTGTGGCAGAACATTCCTCATACAACCATTAATAACCTCACAGATAGGAGTCAAGACAAGGTGCGAGGATTTTTGTACGTGGTGCTCATACTCAATACTGAATAAATCAAGATGATTTGAAAATTTTATTTCCATTTTTTTCTTCATTTACAGATCAGTAACATGTCTATCCATCCTGTAATTTCCACAACTCCACGACTTTTGTTGAGCATTAAAATATACCTCTACTCCCCACCTTATGGCCTGGATCAGAGAAATGTCCAATTCTGGTTATTAAAAATAGTGATTACTAACAGTGTTTTCATGGCACTGAGACTCACATAGCATTACCCGGTGTATCAATAATAAAAATAAGGCCTCCTACATTAAATATAATCTATGGCTGCCAACCGTCCAGAATGTTCCAGCACTACCAAAATTCCCGGATGTCCTGGGTGGAAAAGGAGAGGGGTTTCTGTATACTCCACCCAAAAGTGGATTTACAGGACTTAAGGGATATTCCCATCTCCAAGATCCTATCCCAATATGTAGTGGGTGTAATAATAATATTAGCAAATATCTTCAATTAGAAATGTAGTATAGTTCTTCTGATTCGCTATGTGTGCTTACCCCATGTGCAGGGCATTGCAGTAGTTTAGGTATCCATGGTTACGACCATTCATGTAGTGACAGTTAGTTGCTAGCGGTCAGAACCATGCCTGCACTTGAGGTATGCGACATAGGTAATCAGAAGAACTATACTACATTTCTAATTGGAGGTATTTGATAATATTATTATTATTATTACACCAACTACATATTGGGATAGGATCTTGGAGATGAAAATACCCTTTTAAACGTCCCTATGCTGCCAATGCTAATGTTATTATGTATAATGTTACCCGTAGTGACCAATCAGTGCTCAGCCTTCATTTCTCAAGCTGCTCTGGAGCAATTAAACCTGTTCTGTGATTGGTTGCTATAGGCAACAAGGCCAGCTTTGTGTTAAGAAATTGGGCTGTGATAAATGGGGCTCTATAGTGTCAGTTTTTATAGCTATCGCCCCACCAATGTCTCTCTATAGATGTTCTATGGGAACGTGGACAAGGATACACCAGTACAGACAGATTTTCCAGAAAATGTGGTAGCAAGATTCCTCCGTATATACCCCCAGACCTGGAATGGCAGCCTGTGCATGCGCATGGAGGTCTTAGGATGTCCAATATCCAGTAAGAAATATCAATTTTATTTTTTTATTTTTTTTAATCAAAACTTTTGGTAAATTTGGAAAGACAAGAACTGTACTACTCCGGATTACATCAGAAAGCCACAAATAATCGTCAGAAGATCTGAGAGAATATGGAGGGAAGGAAATATGTAAGAAAACTCAGTATTATACCGCTACACAGAAGGATTCAGAGTCCTATGGGTCCGTATTACAGAAGGGTAGGCTCTTTGTGTGCCTCCATTGGGAACTGTACCCTGGGAGTAATGCTTCTTGGTTGTATACTCTCCCCCCCCCAAAAAAAATAAAATAAACACAAATTTATTAAAAAAAATAATAATTGAATTTTACCAATAAATAATTCAGACACTAATCAGGGCAGCATGGTGGCTCAGTGGTTAGCACTGTTGCTTTGCAGCGCTGGGGTCCTTAGTTCAAATCCCCCCAAGGACAACATCTGCAAGGAGTCTGTATGTTCTCCCCGTGTTTGCGTGGGTTTCCTCCCAGCTTCTCCAGTTTCCTCCCACAATCCAAAGACTTAATGATAGGGAATGTAGATTGTGAGCCCCAATGGGGACAGTGATGATATCTGTAAAGTGCTGTGAAATATGATGGTGCTATATAAGCAACACATAATAAATAAATAATACCACCATACAAAGAACATTCATTATCACTATACCCTTAACAAAACTCAGCTTACTGGTAATTGTGACCTCACATAGTAATAATGCTCTTTTCACATTATTGTACCTATAATACAATTAAACAATAGTTATGGCCCCCATTGTTCCTCCACACAGTACTGTTAATTTTTTGTGCCCCCATATGGTAAATTGTTCAGTGCGCACCTCCTCTATCAGTATCGCCTTTTAAACCATGAAAAAGGCCCTGAATCTCCCCAATTCCCACAATGAGCGCCTGGGACGTCCCAATCTTTCGGAGCCCAATACAGTCTGTGGCTTCCAAGAGTAATCACTGGGGTAAGGAGCCCATGGCTCTTGGATTTGTCAAAATTTCCAGTTTTTCAGGAAGCAAGTAGAGTGGAAAATGGCACATGTCCTGGGGAACCTTCACATTTTTAACGATTATTTTCTGAAACAACCTTGGCTGCCATGATCGGGCATTATTAAAGAGGCTTCTTAAAGGACTTGTGTAGGATTAGAAAAACATGGCTGCCTTCTACCAACACAGCACCAACCTTGTCTACAGGCTGTGTGTGGTACTGCATCTCTAGAACATTTACTTAAATGGAACGGAGCCGCTATACCAGATTACAACCTGTAAGGAGGGATTGTGCAGTTTTTGGAAGAGGGCAGCCATGTTTTTCCAATCCTAAACAAACCCTTTAGCTATACGGGCTAATGATTATTCACATGCATGGAATCTATAGCATATATTGTATGTCCTCTATCCGATCTACCTATTAAAGGGTATCCCAATATAAATAATGCAGTCCACTATAAAACGCACTTCCAGATAAATATAACCCAAAAAAAGAAGAAAGCAGAGATGCGTATAGGTACAAATCAAATAAGATCAATTCTTTATTGAAACGTTTACAATAAAATATTAAAGACTATTAAAGGTGTTGTCCATCTTTTGGGAAAACATTTAATTTTTACATGAGTAAATGGAGCTAAAGATAATTTTTGGAACTGGGTTTCATTAAAATGTTTGCACCATTTGCCTCTGTGTTGCACTGTCTGTTAATGGCTGCAGAATGGATTAACTTAGAATATATCAGTCGGCTATAACTCTCTGATAGGGAGTTTGTGACTCTTTTATCTGTCTTTTCAGAGCTCCTCTTATATGATTGATGACCACATCAAAGTTGAATGTGCCAGGATACAACGAACCTATAAAAGCAGAATTTTTAACAAAACCAGTTGCAAAAATGACATGCAATTAAGTAAAAAAAAAAAGGCCCCAGAGCTGGACAATCCCTTTAAATTGGAGTTCCTATATTAAAACCACTTCATATTAGGGAATTGCATTATTACATTTTCGCTCTTTAGATTGATATTTTTTTTCTTCATACCACTATTCTCCTCTATAACATCGGCTTCTTTTTCTTTCTAGATGTGGTCAGTTATTACAGCCAGAATGAAGTGATCACATCTGCAGATAACCTGGATTTCAAGCATCACAACTACAAAGATATGAGGCAGGTGAGTATTTCTGTAGAGACCGGCCTCACCACCACCCTGCTTTTAACTTCTTAACTTCTCTTCTTTTTTGCCTAATATGCCTTTCCTCATCCAGCTCATGAAAGTGGTTAATGAAGAATGCCCAACCATCACTCGAATATATAACGTAGGAAAAACGGCCAAAGGGCTGAAAATATACGCAATGGAAATTTCAGATAACCCAGGGGAACATGAAGTAGGTAAGGACATCAATGAGGAAATAACAAAACTTCCTTCACATACAAATGGTGGAGATGAAAGATACCGATTGTGTAATTTGTCTATGTTCCTAATCTATCTTGTATGATACTCAACAGGGGAGCCAGAATTTCGGTACACTGCTGGACTTCATGGTAATGAGGTCCTGGGTCGGGAACTGCTTCTTCTTCTCATGCAGTTTATGTGTAAGGAATATCGAGATGGCAACCCACGTATAACAACACTAGTCCACGAGACCAGGATTCATCTTGTGCCCTCACTAAACCCTGATGGGTATGAGATTGCAAGTCCAATGGTGGGTACACATTTGTAGAGCCTCCCTTAAAATCATAAGACTTAACTCTGAATAAGATCTGCATTCAATACTGGATCATGTTAGACCCCGTTGTTCCTGGATTGGTTTAAGGTGCTGCCCAAGATTCTCATCGATGATATCTACAGTCTGCATCTCAGCCCCATGCATTTGAATAGAGCTTGTGATACCATGCACAGCTCGTCGGAGACAGGTGCTGTTTATAGGAAAAATCCCAAATAAAACACAAATCTTGACCTTAAATTTCTCTTCCACAGGGCTCAGAACTCGGAAATTGGGCACTTGGCCATTGGACAGAAGAAGGCTATGATATTTTTACTAACTTCCCAGACCTTAACACAGCACTGTGGGCAGCAGAGGACAGAAAGATGGTCCCTTATCGGTTTCCCAACAATAACATACCTATTCCAGAAAGCTTTTTGGCAGAAGATGCTACAGTAAGTCATGTATGACAGTGCAATTACTGGTGGAAATGGTGTTATGAAGACAAAACTTATGTATTTCTTGTCTAGGTGGCTGTGGAGACCAGAGCAATCATTGCTTGGATGGATAAAATTCCTTTTGTTCTGGGAGCTAACTTTCAAGGTGGAGAAAAGTTGGTTTCTTACCCATATGATATGGCAAGAGCAGTGAAGGAAGAAGAATCACCACCCAGGTATCGTCACCACGTTCTCCAAGAAGAGGAAGAAGAAGAAGAGTCTGTAGTAGAAGTTACAGCAGAGGAGGAAGACGGGGTGTCTAGGACACCTGACCATGCTATTTTCCGATGGCTTGCCATCTCTTATGCCTCAGCCCATTTGACCATGGGAGAGACTATTCGTGGTAGTTGCCATGCAGATGACTTCACCAGGGGTATGGGCATTGCCAATGGAGCAAAATGGAAGCCTGTCTCTGGCAGTAAGTAATTGAGTCACAGCATTTTTTTGTCTAAAATGTCATCTAGACCCTAAATAATGTTTTAGGATAAGCTTTAAAGAAGACCTGTCAGTAGGACCAACCCTCCTAAGCCGTCTACATGTAGACCTGTAGGTCATACCAAGTTGGATAAAATACCTTGATTTCCGATTTTACCAGTGTGAAACATAATGACTGATAATCTGCTCTTCTTCTCTACATGTCTCACTCTGGTAACGCCCTTTTTCATTTAAAATAAGCTTGAGAGGCAGATTCTCATGGAGATCTATATGTGGCCCATAGATCTCAACAGCTCAATTATATATTAATAAAAACATGGATTTCTCTGGAATAAGACATCGGATCACAGATATCAAGGTATCATTTTATTCTACTTTCTATGACCTACATGCTCATATTGGCTTAGGAGGGTTAATCCTACTGACAGATTCCTACTGTACAAAGATGTGAAGTTTACCCCCTCTACATAGGATAGGCGATACCTTCCTGATTGCTTGTGGGTCCGAACACTGGAAGTCCCACCAATCCCGAGAACGAACTTCTGAAGAGCCCCTTTTGCCTGGAACAGAGGTCATGTGTGGGCACCTTTGCCCCTCTCTTTCAGTGGGAGCGGCGGAGATAGCGGAGTGCTTTGCCCATTTGTCTAAGGCAGTCCCATTAAGAATTAACGGAGTGGAAGTGTGCATCCTCAATTTCTGCTCCATTTAGAAGGAGCTCTTCAGAGAGTCCCAGAAATTGGACCCCCAGAAATACGAAAGGTATTGCCTATCCAACACAAAGGGGATAACTTCATATCTTGATGCAAACCCTTTAAGGACCACTGCAGTCTTTCAGTTACAGCCATTGGTGGTAGGTTACAAATAACCCTGCACATAGAACTGAATATAATTCGTTTAATAGTAGAATCACATAGCCTTTTCTTCTCCCTAACAGGCATGAACGACTTCAGTTATCTACATAAAAACTGTATGGAGCTTTCCATATACCTGGGCTGTGACAAGTTCCCACACGAAAGTGAACTTGCCGAGGAATGGGAAAATAACAAGGAATCTCTTCTTACCTTCATGGAGCAGGTGAGTGAACACGGCCTCATCTTTCACTTCCAATAATATGGAGGACCAATGTCTGCGTTGTGTTGATAATTCAGAACACCTAAAAAAAATATGGCAGGTCCTACTCCATACTTATGATGTTACTCCTCTCTGCCTTTTCCTTTCATCTATGTAGCAATGATATGTGCTATAGCAGAGGAACTTTGAGCTCACCTCAATAAATCACACCAGAGCAGTACAATGAGCTCAGTTGCCGATCATACAGTACAGACCAAAAATTTGGACACACCTTCTCATTTAAAGATTTTTCTGTATTTTCATGACTTTGAAAATTGTACATTCACGCTGAAGGCATCAAAACTATGAATTAACACGTGGAATTATATACTTAACAAAAAAGTGTGAAACAACTGAAAATGTCTTATATTCTAGGTTCTTCAAAGTAGCCACCTTTTGCTTTGATGACTGCTTTGCACACTCTTGGCATTCTCTTGATGAGCTTCAAGAGGTAGTCACCGGAAATGGTTTTCACTTCACAGGTGTACCCTGTCAGGTTTAATAAGTGGGATTTCTTGCCTTATAAATGGGGTTGGGACCATCAGTTGTGTTGTGCAGAAGTCTGGTGGATACACAGCTGATAGTCCTACTGAATAGACTGTTAGAATTTGTATTATGGCAAGAAAAAAGCAGCTAAGTGGCCATCATTACTTTAAGAAATGAAGGTCAGTCAGTCCGAAAAATTGGGCAAAGTTTGAAAGTTTCCCCAAGTGCAGTTGCAAAAACCATCAAGCGCTACAAAGAAACTGGCTCACATGAGGACCGCCCCAGGAAAGGAAGACCAAGAGTCACCTCTGCTTCTGAGGATAAGTTTATCCGAGTCACCAGCCTCAGAAATCGTAGGTTAACACCAGCTCAGATTAGAGACCAGGTCAATGCCACACAGAGTTCTAGCAGCAGACACATCTCTTCAACAACTGTTAAGAGGAGACTTTGTGCAGCAAGCCTTCATGGTAAAATAGCTGCTAGGAAACCACTGCTAAGGACAGGCAACAAGCAGAAGAGACTTGTTTGGGCTAAAGAACACAAGGAATGGACATTAGACCAGTGGAAATCTGTGCTTTGGTCTGATGAGTCCAAATTTGAGATCTTTGGTTCCAACCACCGTGTCTTTGTGCCACGCAGAAAAGGTGAACGGATGGACTCTACATGCCTGGTTCCCACCGTGAAGCATGGAGGAGGAGGTGTGATGGTGTGGGGGTGACACTGTTGGGGATTTATTCAAAATTGAGGGCATACTGAACCAGCATGGCTACCACACCATCTTGCAGCGGTATGTTATTCCATCCGGTTTGCATTTAGTTGGACCATCATTTATTTTTCAAAAGGACAATGACCCCAAACACACCTCCAGGCTGTGTAAGGGCTATTTGACCAAGAAGGAGAGTGATGGGGTGCTACGCCAGATGACCTGGCCTCCACAGTCACCAGACCTGAACCCAATCGAGATGGTTTGGGGTGAGCTTGACCGCAGAGTGAAGGCAAAGGGGCCAACAAGTGCTAAGCATCTCTGGGAGCTCCTTCAAGATTGTTGGAAGACCATTTCCGGTGACTACCTCTTGAAGCTCATCGAGAGAATGCCAAGAGTGTGCAAAGCAGTCATCAAAGCAAAAGGTGGCTACTTTGAAGAACCTAGAATATAAGACATATTTTCAGTTGTTTCACACTTTTTTGTTAAGTATATAATTCCACATGTGTTAATTCATAGTTTTGATGCCTTCAGTGTGAATGTACAATTTTCATAGTCATGAAAATACAGAAAAATCTTTAAATGAGAAGGTGTGTCCAAACTTTTGGTCTGTACTGTATATACTGAAAAAAACAGGATATTTTTAAATCAATTTGCCTACCATTATTAATTTCACCACCATACAGGAGACAGAAGAGTCAAATAATTAGTAATAAAATTAACTATTAATAATCATTGAACCTCTTAAAGACACAGCCATTATTGTTTTTTCCTCCTTTTCTTCCAAGAACATTTTTTTCCCATCAACATAGCCATAAGAGCGCTTTATTTTTTACAAGTTGTGCAAGACTCCATTTACTTTACAGTATTCATTGTGCAAGAAAAATTACCTGACAACATAATTCTCCTGGTCAGAACAATTACGGCGATATTAAACGTATTTATTACTATTTTAATGTCTTAAACTTTCTGAATTTTATAAAAAAAATGGTTTGTGTCACCAATTTTCAACACCCATACAATTTTCATTTTTCCATTGATGAAGCTGTATGTGAGGTCTTGTTTTTTGTGTGCAATTTTGTTTTTACCATATTCACTAAATGCTGAAACTGACTGTCCTGCCATTATGATTCTCCAGGTCATTATGAGTTCGTAGATACCAAACATGTATAGGTTCTTTTTTATTTTAGTGGTGAAAAAAATTCCAAAGTTTGTAAAAAAAAAAAAAAAAAAAGTCACCATTTTATGAGACCCGAAAACTCTTGATTTTTCATGATCTGGGGCTGGGTGAGAATTTTTTATTTTTGCGCACTGAGCTGACATTTTCATTGATACCATTTTGGGGTAGATTCGTTGTTTTTATCACCGGTTATTGCATTTTGTTGCAATGTTGCAGTGACCAAAAAAACGTAATTCTGGTGTTTTGATTTTTTTTCTCATTACACCGTTTACGATCGGATTATTTTTATATATTGATAGATCGGGCGTTTCTGAATGCGGCGATACCGAATATGTGTATGTTTGATTTTTTTTATTGTTTTATTTTGAATGGGGCAAAAGGGGGGTAATTTGAACTTTTATATATAAATATGTATATACAGTGCATTGTGAAAGTATTTGGCCCCCTTGAACTTTTCTACCTTTTGCCAAATTTCTGGCTTCAAATATAAAGATATAAAATTCTATTTTTTTGGGGAAGAATCAACAACAAGTGGGACACAATCGTGAAGTGGAACCAAATTTATTGGATATTCTAAAATTTAAAAAAAAAATAAAAACTGAAAAGTGGGGCGTACAATATTATTCGGCCCCTTTACTTTCAGTGCAGCAAACTCACTCCAGAAGTTCAGTGAGGATCTCTGAATGATCCAATGTTGTCCTAAATGACTGGTAATGATAAATAGAATCCACCTGTGTGTAATCAAGTCTCCGTATAAATGCGTCTGCTCTGGGATAGTCTCAGGCTATGTGCCCACGATGCAGAAATGAAGCAGAAAATTTCTGCAGCATTTCTGCATCTCCCTGGCAGAAAAAACGCATGCAGATTGACAAGCGCTTTCCAGGCGATAGCATCACTTGGAAAGTGCTTGACAACTAGGTCACACTATATAAATCCATGCAAACGGCATGGATTTATACAGTGTGAACCATAAAAATTAAAATAAATAAAGCTATACTCACCCCCGAGGCCCCGGTGTGTGCAGCAGCGCTCGTTCCTGTCTGGTTCCCGGCTGCCGGCATATCGCGAGACAGAGCGGTGAAGGGCCTGCGGTCACATGACTGTGACGTCACCGCAAGTCCTCAAGCGATGCCGGCATTCAGAGAGAAGCTGCCAGACAGGTGAGTATAAACTTTAGTTGTTATTTTATTTTTTTTTTACAGGTACAATGGTACCCAGGTCTGGATGAGAGTCTCCTCTCCTCCAGAACTGGGTACCATCCGCACATAGAGACGCATAGAAGCCGCTTGTACAAATGTACAGTCGCGGTTTCTATGCGTTTCAATGCAAGTCAATGGCGGGAGTTCCGCTGCGCTTCCGCAAAATTAAATGACATGCTGCGGATTTTTGTACGCAGCATAAACGCTGCGGAAAAATCCGCAGTATGTGCATAGAACATGCGGAATCCCCTTGGGGACCATGGGGTGCGGATTACCTAGCGTTTCCGCTGCGGAAATTCCGCAGCATAAACGCTTGAAAAACGCTACGTGGGCACCCAGCCTCAGGGTTCTGTTTCAAGTGCAGAGAGCATCATGAAGACCAAGGAACACACCAGGCAGGTCCGAGATACTGTTGTGGCGAAGTTTAAAGCCGGATTTGGATACAAAAAGATTTCCCAAGTTTTAAACATCTCAAGGAGCACTGTGCAAGCGATCATATTGAAATGGAAGGAGTATCAGACCACTGCAATCTACCAAGACCCGGCCGTCCCTCTAAACTTTCATCTCAAACATGGAGAAGACTGATCAGAGATGCAGCAAAAAGGCCCATGATCACTCTGGATGAACTGCAGAGATCTACAGCTGGGGTGGGAAAGTCTGTCCATAGGACAACAATCAGTCATACACTGCACAAATCTGGCCTTTATGGAAGAGTGGCAAGAAGAAAGCCATTTCTCAAACATATCCATAAAAAGTCTCGTTTGAAGTTTGATACAAGCCACCTGGGAGACCCACCAAACATGTGGAATAAGGTGCTCTGGTCAGATGAAACCAAAATCAAACTTTTTGGCCACAATGCAAAACGATATGTTTGGCGTAAAAGCAACACAGCTCATCACCCTCAAAACACCATCCCCACTGTCTAACATGGTGGTGGCAGCATCATGGTTTGGGCCTGATTTTCTTCAGCAGGGACAGGGAAGATGGTTAAAATTGATGGGAAGATGGACGGAGCCAAATATAGGACCATTCTGGAAGAAAATCTGTTGGAGTCTGCAAAAGACTTGAGACTGGGACGGAGATTTATCTTCCAACAAGACAATGATCCCAAACATAAAGCAAAATCTACAATGGAATGGTTCAAAAATAAATGTATCCAGTTGTTAGAATGGCCAAGTCAAAGTCCAGGCCTGAATCCAATCGAGAATCTGTGGAAAGAGCTGAAAACTGCTGTTCACAAACACCCTCCATCCAACCTCAATGAGCACGAGCTGTTTTGCAAGGAAGAATGGGCAAGAATTTCAGCCTCTCAATGTACAAAACTGATAGAGACATACCCCAAGAGACTTACAGCTGTAATCGCAGCAAAAGGTGGCACTACAAAGTATTAACTCAAGGGGGCCGAATAATATTGCACGTCCCACTTCTCAGATTACATTTTTTTTAAAAGTTTAAAATATCCACTTCACGATTGTGTCCCACTTGTTGATTCTTCCCCAAAAAATTTTAATTTTATATCTTTATGTTTGAAGCCAGAAATGTGGCAAAAGGTAGAAAAGTTCAAGGGGGCCAAATACTTTCACAATGCACTGTATATATTTTAGATATATTTTTAAAAACTTTTCTACTTTTCACATGCTTCAATAGTCTCCTTAGTAGGCTTCAGCCCTGCTATGTGTAGCAAAAATGCTCATCTGTTTTGAGCGCTGGCCACGGGGTGGCGCTCATAGCAGATTGGCAATGACAACCACAGGGGTCTCCTGCAGACCCCAAGTTGTCATGCCAACCCATCTGCGCCCCGTGATCATGTGACAGGTACACCAATGGGCAGGTCTTATAACACGCTTCCAGAGCTTGCATGTTAAATGCTGCTGTCAGAAACTGACAGCAGCATTTAACATGTTAGCAGCCGTGGGTGGATCATGAGTCCACCCGCGGCTGTTAGGGGCACATGATCAGATCAGCTGTCATGTGCCTGAAAAGGGGGAGGCGAACTATGACATACCTATACATCATAGGTCATAAAGGGGTTAATCAGCAGTAATCGGAGCTTCCATTTGCCCTTCACTCAGTGGGTTCAGCTACTGAGCGTCTCCATATACTTGTACTTGCTTCATGACATAATAAGACATCAAGAAGCAGGTAAGGGTTACAGAGCAACCAGTAGGAGTGAAGCACCACCAATAAGACGTCCCTGGATCCTCACAGCAGCGCATGCATTTTGGGAGGGTTATTAGTACTACTTTCCGGACACAAGAAAAATAAATTGTTTGACAAGTAAAATTTGATTATTGTCCTTAGGGCGCAATAAGACGGCCGTATAAATCTGAGCAAGATTGGACTGGCCGGTGGGTCTCCCGACCTGAGCGTGACAGCTGCATAGAAGTATATATGTAGCTGTCACGCTCGTGTTGGGAGACCCACTGGTCAGTCCAAGCATTGCATTCTGATCTCGGTCCGATTTATACGGCGGTCTGAATGCATCCTTAGACTGTACGCTGGGATGTTCATAAGTAGGACATAGGGGTGGGCAATATCGAAACTGCTTCACTTAGAACTCATGCCCAAAGCCCGGACCAAAGGATATGTTCAGTTCAGTTTAGTGTTTAACAAATGTATTGGAAGATGATTATGATGCAGCTTTATATACTGTATTTTATCCAGAAACAATTGCACTAGCTCATCCCATGAGGTTGCCGTTGATGAGGTAGGGTGGGCTTTGATTTTGCAAAGAGATGGTAAATTTGGAGAAGAATAGGTTTGCTTGCTTTCATGCCCTTTGTAGAGCCTTGAAACTAACAAAATAGAAAGTCATACTTGTGTCACAGGTATACTGGGACAGAGAGGGGCTAGAAGATTGCGCTGTCTGGTTACACGAACTCCTGCAATTATTAGAACTGCTTCACCATCCTATTAAGCAGTGCATGTTTCCTTGCTGTCATGGAAAGGGTTGATCAGGTCAGTTGATCTCCTGGAGCTCTCCATCCTGAATTGGCTCAGCTGTTCAGTGTTGGCCACTCCCCTCTGGTATATATGATCGCCACTGACATTTGGGAGTTGCCAGTGATAGTTCTACTTCCTGGTTTGCTGTCGAAGGAAAAAGCTCAGTGTTTGAAGTTGGCGGTTGGAGAGTTTTTCTGGAGATTGCTGCATAACTCTATGCATGGTTTGCATGTTTTTCCTTATCCTCTCACATTTGGTTTTCCTTCCCTATACCTCCTCAGTTTCCCACTCTGTTGTTTTGTGAGTGTATTTGTATGATTGTAGTTTTCTTTTATCCCTGTGTTAACCCTGTCTGTCTGGTTAGCGTTTTCCTATACACTTCGGCCCCTCACCTCCCTGGGTGGGGGGGATCAGACGAGGGTTATGTTAGGGGCATAGAAAGGTACGAGAAGCCGGCATCTCCACCTTCAGGAGTAATCCTGGGTACAGGGATAGACTAGGGCGCCCCTAATTTGAGGGATCCCACAGTCCCTAGTCACTACGTGACAACTTGTTATGTCAAGGAATGAATGGATTGCTCGTCTGACGCCCAGACATTGCCTGGTTTGGTTTTTGACAGAGGATTTTGAAAAAATGAAGGTAGGAGAAAATCTTGATTCAAATTTCTGTCTGATGAAACTTTTGGCATAAATCCAAGAACAGTACGCAGAATTAACTCTTCCTGACAAACATAAAGGACTGTTTCACAGCAAGAGGAAGCCTGTAAGTCTGAGACTTGCCAAACTGTTCTTTCATTAGAGCTACTTGAGGACAGGCCCATTTGGGATTTTATTCGTCAAAGACATGAGGATTTAAGAACCACTCCTTGCAGGAAAGAAATGATCTCCCAGAATATTCAATGTAACCTTAATGTGGACCACAGAAATTCTCAACAGATGTTTCAGCTTTCCTCTTGGAGTGACTTTGATTTCTCCCTTTCTTGTTTACATAAAAAAATGCAAGTTGCATTAACATCATGATTGGAGAAATTAATACGAGCCAGAGAATTGATTTTATCTCTTTCCAGTTCAAAGAGGATTTTAGTTCTCTTTGTGACTCCAACTGCCCTGAATCCATAGGGCGCTTAGATATACCAGTGTAACGTGGAGGTAGCCATGGACGAGGTACTTATCTGTTACACCCCGGCACGTTACAAGAAAGTGAGGGTCCTGGCTGGGTGTGTGGACTTGTGCTGTGAGGACACTACGCCTGTGCAGGCCGCATGTAACCGATGTTGCTGGTTTTCCAGGACCAGATGTCACACACAGTGTAGGAAAGACAAAGTGCAACACAAAGAAATGAGGGGAAGGGAGCCTAGACACTAGGGAAAGGGGGAGTGGAGACCTCCTAGACTGATCTAATCTCACACTGTCTCCCCTACTGTCCCTATATTGGTTCCTCACCAATCACCGAACAGGAAACCTAAGCCGTGTAAATCCCTAGTGCTAGGTCCTCGATAAGGAAGGGTGGGGGGTGAGCACTGGTCAGTCCCCACTATAAACTAAAGACAACAAGGGAGACAAACATAGGGGGAAGAAACTTAGCTTGAGCAGACTTCAGAGTGATTACACCAAACGTCCTCCAAGCACCAGAGCTGAAGTAAGCAGACTGCAATAGCTCCCAGCCTTCACAAGGGAGCATGTGAATATCACCGGCCCCTCCCTGCAGCAAACTGAAAGTATTGAAATACCAAGGCCAGGGTGCCAATCAGAGCAGGAGGGAGATAGCAGGAGGGAGATAGCCGCTGGGTCCTAAAGTAAGCCAGATTTACTAAGGCGTCTATAATGCCAAACAAAGTGACCTTCTGCAATCAGCTGCAGAACGACTGTCTGCTACATCTGACCCACCCGTGACACTACCCCCTCTTCTACTAGTGGCTTCTGGACACTCAGGACCAAGTCTCTCAGGATAAGAGGTGGGGAATGAACAAACCAGCCTGGGAGCATTCACCTCTGATGCTGAAACCCACATCCTCTCCTCAGGACCATAACCCTTCCAGTGCACCAAGTATTGTAGGGTATGACGTTGGAGATGAGAATCTACAATCCTCAAAATCTGAAACTCCAGATTACCATCAACCATTATTGGGGGTGGCGTTAGAGGTGAGGACTCAAGAGGATCCACATATTTCTTGAGTAGAGACCTGTGAAAGACATTGTGGACCTTAAGGGCCTGAGGTAGCTCAAGACGAAACGCTGCTGGGGTAATGACGGCGGTTATTTTATAGGGACCAATAAACCTAGGTCCCAGCTTCCAAGAAGGAGCTTTCAACTTGATATTCATAGTAGACAACCACACAAAGTCATTCACATTCAGGTCCCGACCTGGCAAGCGTTTCCTGTGAGCCATATGTTTGTACCTGTCTCCCATGATATTCAGATTACCCAAAAACTCCTGCCACACCAAGGAGAGCGACGAAGCGAAACTTTCCTACTCAGGAACTCCTGAAGCTCCTCTCCCACTAAAAGTACCAAACTGTGGATGGTAACCGAAGCACCAAAGAATGGTGACCTGCCAGTGGATTCTTGACGATGATTATTAATGGCAAATTCTGCCAGCGGTAAGTAGGATGCCCAATCCTCCTGATTTTCAGAGACAAAACACCTGAGGTAGGTCTCCAAATTCTGATTGACGCGCTCGGTCTGACCATTCGACTGAGGGTGGAAGGAAAAGGACAGCTGCACCCCCAGTCGAGAACAGAATGCTTTCCAGAACTTGGAAACAAACTGGGTCCCCCGATCTGACACCACTGAACCCTGTGACGCTTCACGATCTCATTTATAAACACCTGAGCAAGAGTCTTGGCATTTGGAAGTTCCGGTAATGTGACGAAGTGAATCATTTTACTGAACCTATCTGCAACTACCAAAACCATCATTTTGCTTGCAGAAACCGGTAGGTCAGTAATAAAATCCATGGACAAGTGTGTCCATGGTCTGCTAGGGATAAGTAGCGGAAGAAGAGTACCAGACAGACGAGTATGCAATACTTTAGAACGCGCACAAATACTACAAGCAGATACATGTTCAACCACGTCCTGATGCAACCCTGGCCACCAAAAACGATGAGAAAGGAGGTCCTGCATGACCAGCAAGCACAGAGTTATGATGTTCCTTAATTACTTTGCGGTGCAGATTAGATGGTACAAATAACTTTCCTGAAGGGCAGGAGGCAGGGGCGCCCCTCTGTGCCTCCAACACCTCACCCTCCAGTTCAGGGTACAATGCAGAAATGACTAGCCCCTTCTGTAATATCGGGGCAGGGTTCTCATGGTCTCCACTACTAGGGAAGCTCCGGGACAAAGCATCAGTCTTGACATTTTTGACCCCAGGACAAAAAGTGACAACAACATTGAACCTAGTAAAAAACAGGGACCATCTAGCTTGCCTAGAGTTGAGACATTTAGCTGATTGAAGATATGACAGGTTCTTATGGTCAGTAATAACAGTAATAGGATGGACAGCCCCTTCAACCAATGTCGCCATTCTTTCAATGCTAATTTGATCGCCAAACGTTCCCTATTACCCACATCATAATTGCTGTCAGTCGAAGACAATTTCTTAGAAAAGAAAGCGCATGGACACCATTTACCAGGGGACGGACCCTGAGATAACACAGCCCCAACCCCCACCTCCGATGCATCAACTTCCACAATAAAGGGTTGGGAAACATCGGGTTGACTGAGTATAGGTGCCGTGGCAAAACAGTTCTTTAAGGAGGAAAAAGCCTGCAGGGAGCCATCCGGCCATTTGGAAAAATCAGACCCCTTCCTAGTCATGTCAGTAAGGGGTTTCACAATTACTGAATAATTTTGGATGAATTTCCGGTAAAAATTAGTAAAGCCCAGAAAACATTGTAGAGCCTTCAGGTTCTTGGGACGGTCCCAAACAAGGACCGCACTTATCTTCTCCTGATCCATCCGAAAACCCGAAGATGACAACAGGTACCCCAAAAACTGCACCTCCTGGACGGCGAAAACACATTTCTCTAGTTTGACATATAGTTTGTTATCCCTTAATATCTGGAGCACCTGTTTAACATGCCCACGATGTGTCTCAAAATCGCGTGAGTAATCCAAAATATCGTCCAGATAGACCACCACAAACCTCCCTACCAAATGATGGAAAATATCATTTATGAAATGCTGGAACACTGCTGGTGAATTGGTCAAACCGAAAGGCATGACCAGACTCTCAAAATGCCTTTCAGGGGTATTGAACGCTGTTCTCCACTCGTCCCCTTCTCTGATTCTAACCAGATTGTAGGCTACCCTTAAATCCAACTTGGAGAATACCTTAGCTCCCACAACCTGGCTGAACAAATCTGGAATCAGAGGAAGAGGGTATGGATCTCGGATGGTAATTTGATTTATTTCCCAGAAATCTAAACAGGGATGTAGGCCGCCATCTTTTTTCTTCACGAAGAAGAACCCTGCCACCACGGTTGAAGATGGGGATCTGATATTTCTCTTCTCCAGACTTTCCGCAATGGAATCCTTCATGGCTTGTCTCTCAGGGGCAGAAAGATTATACAGTCTGGACTTTGGTAGTTTAGCTCCGGGAGTCAGGTTAATAGGACAGTCATATGCACGATGAGGAGGCAAATCCTGAACCCCCTCTCAGAAAAAACGCCAGACAGAAAAGCAGGTAAGATTTCCATAGAGACTGTAGAAAGGGAAATATCTAAACAGTTCTAATGGCAGTAATCTCCCCAATCAATGATCTCCCTGGTTTACCAATCCACCAACGGATTATGTTTCAACAACCAGGGTAGATCTAAAACAATTGGGGTGGGAAGACCGTCTAGGACATAGCAAGGGATTATCTCACAATGAACTGACCCCACCCTCAGTTTTTACATTATGTACAATCTGAGTTAGAGCTTTCTGTGCAAGTGGCACTGAGTCGATGGCGAAGAAGGGAATAGGCTTAGCTAAAGTACAGCAAGCAAGACCATGAGTTCTCACAAACTCAGCATCAACCATGCTGACTCCAGCTCCACTGTCAACAAACACAGAAATTTTCTCGGTTTTGCTCTCTAGCACCACCTCTGCTGTTAAGACAAACTGGGAACTGCAGGTTGACGATAAATGCACCCCTTGCTTATCAAACTCCAGACTACCATGGGTTAATCGAGTTTCCTTTTTGCTTAGGAATTGAACGACAGGCCCCAATAAAATGCCCCTTTCTCCCACAAAAAAAATACGTTTTTTTTTTTAGAATATCCGGGGAAATGTACGATGCAGAGGTACTCCCTAACTGCATGGGTCCCTCCACCTCCCCCACTACTGGTTCACCACCAGACCGCTCCCGTGGCAAAGAGACGTAACACCCGACAAGAAGGCCCAGAGAAGGTGGTCTCACCCACCTATCCCAAAGATGTCTATCAACACGTATAGCCAACGACATGACAGCCTCCAAGGACTCAGGGGTCTCATACCAAAGCTTCTTTCAACCTTTCAGTAAGGCCCTGACAAAATTGGCTTCTAAGAGCTGAGTCATTCCATTTTGTATCCGTTGCCCATCTACGGAATTCAGAGCTGTAAGTCTCCACTGACCGATTCCCCTCAATGAGGGAGACCACCATTCAAAAATAAGCTTTTTACTGAACGGGAACTTCGTAGGGAATATTTACAAGAGATAGCGAGTACAGTGTTTTGAACGTTTCCTTTACAATGCAAAGCATTTTCCACAGTTTTCTTCCCTCTCAATTCTCTATCTTCACCTTTCCGCTTCACTCTGTCTACTTGTCCTCCGTTTCCACTGTTTCTCACTACTTCACCACAACCAAGCTCAACTGGACAGTCCTGTTTAGCAAGAGTCCTTTACCCGCCCCACGGTTCCGCATCTTCTTTCCCCTTAGGGTGCTAGTATTGCCGATACTTATCTTTAGTACTGATGCTCTGGAACACCTGCCAGGGACTTTCTACGTGTCTCACGTACTCAGTCCCGTCTAGGCGCATTACCTTCATGAGTTATAAACTCTGAGCTTTCTGCCAGGCGTCCTCTCCCAGGATCCGTCTCCGGTAGATCCCTCTGCCTCTTAGTCAATTCTGCACTGGATCTCGCTATTTCTTTTCTTCAGTCTCTTCTCACTTTAGAGACACCCCAGAATGTGGCACTGCTCACAATGGACCTTAGGTCCTCTTTCTATGCACTCCAGGCCCTATCTGCCTTTTTGGCAGGAAATTGTCACTTTACCCTCTCACTCTGGACTAGTCCCAAATATTAACTCTCACTATCCCTACTGTCAAACTACACACACAATCAATATTACTAACACCTTTAACACACATCACAATTTACATTATACATCACATTTCACATTACACTTGTTTCTTGAAGGGGTAACGTGGGCAGTATGTCCATATCCTTACACCACCCAGCCCAGAATAGAGGCATCTGTGGTAAGTATGATCTGTTCTGTTGGAATCAGAGTGGAACCCCTGAGAAGATTGTAGGGATCGGTCACCATGTCTGCAGAGATGTGAAATGGGATTCTGCAACTCCTGTCTGGAGATAGAGAAATTATCCTCTAAAACAGGATGGACGTTTGGAGAGATTGGAAATGGAATCTGGAACACAACACGACTTCTGCTGCTGGGCGGAGAGCAAACTACCCTATTGTCTCGGGGGATCGTTTTATGGGTTGGTGATGAATGATGTGACATATTGAAGACTGGGTCTTCTTGATTTTTTGTAATCAAGTCTGAACCTCAGGAACTCTATCCTCTTGGATGGGGACAAACAAGATTTTTTTCAAATTCAGCAGGAAGATGTGGTTTGACAGAATAGAAGTTAGCAGGTAAATATGAGGAACAAGTTGGTTCGTTGAGCTAGCATTCGAGAACCAGTCATCTATGGAGAAGACTACATACACTTTATGCAGATGAAGATATACTGATAGAACTATGAAGGTCTTCATAAAGACGTGTGGAGTAGATGAAAGGCCGAACCAGAGGCAGGTAAAGTGAAGATGAAACTTGAACAACTGCCAATCGGTGGAGAGGAATAATTGGGACACAGATATATGTTTTGGACAGATGCAAAAGTCATTTAATTAGTAATGAAATTACCAAATTAATTAACCCCTTAAGAATGCAGTCATGTTTTAGTTTTTTCGTCCACTTCTTCCAAAAATATATATTTTTTAATTTTTCCAGTGACAGCTATATGAGATCTTGTTTCTTCTTATAAAAAGAGGATTTGGGTAGCCCAGGTCTTCTCTGAAACCCTTTCTGAAAATTTTGACAATTTCTACGAATTGTATAAAATAAAAAATTCGAAGATTTATTTATTACATTTTGGAAAAATGAAACCACCTTGTCCTAATTCAGTTTCTTTACAATACTATTCAGCTTTGGGCCAAAGAGTTTGGAGAGATGGAAGGAAAGGTTACAAAAATTCAATTTTATCATTACCAGACCAAGCCTGCCTTGCTGTTTTTCAGAATGTAAGGTTTTTAGAAATAAGATGTGAAGTGTCCAAAAGTAAGTGATAAATAAAACATAAACATTTTAAGAAAGAGTTTTTGAGAACCTTTTTGCAATGTTTCTGCCAAGCTGGCTAATGTATAACCTAAGAGCACGAGCCACGGGTACGCCTGCTAAAGGAGATCTACAAACAGCCATAGCGGCCAAGTAGATGTGTTTTATCATACAACCATCGTTCGGCTCTGTTGGATCCTTCAATAAAAAAGATTCTTCTGCTGATGGAAAGATGGCGCTGCCAGATAATTTAACTACTGGGAAGTTCACCTTAAGGCATTTTCCAGAATTAAGATTCCTTAAAGGAGTTGTCTACCTTTAGTGACAATTTTTTTTCTTCTTACTTATGGTAATTGCATATAATTTTGGCTCAGAAATCATTAAAAATTTTGCACCTTTTATCTTTATTACCTCTGTGTTGCACTATTGCTGGCTGCAGAATGGATTAACTGAGAATCCATCAGTGAGCACTTTCTGACCAATGGGAGAGTGTCAACCGACTCATGACCACAGACCACATCAAAGTTGAATGTGCAGGGAAAGAAAGAAGCTGTAAAAGCCAAACGGTGCAATTTTTTTTTACAAAACCGAATTGCAAAAATTATAAACTAGATTTGTCTACATGAAACAAAAACAAATCCTAAATATCCACATCGTAGCTAACTGAATCCGTTTCCTCATCTGCCAACGATATTACTTAGGAGGAAAGAGATGAAGAAGGACTTCATGGATCAGAAGAGTTTTTTTTTAGGTAGGGGCTGACTGCATGAGTTACAAAATCTGCGGGGAGCCTTGCTTACTCACTTCCCACCATGGGTAGAAGATTGGCTGGACATCTGAAAAACAGATGTAAAAAAGGTCACTATAACCAGCCATAAACCGTCTATGTATAAACAAGATAATTACTACTCTAAGTATAATACAAAGACAAGGCAATAAAACCTCAAACCCCCTTATACAAATATGGTAAGCATAAAAATAAAAAATAACATATGTGCACAATGAAAGCAGCCCTTCTACATAGCAGGAGTTATCACAACCGTGGTACACAAGCAATAAAGTATAGACAAGAGACCGGTGTACCCGCATGGCTGAGCCCACCGAGACGCCACTTCACTGACTTTTTAAAGCAAAGTCATATTGTCTCACGCATGCGCATCTGACATTGTAACTCTGCATACGCTGGGGCGGCGCCCAATCACTGGTGACTGCCACTTAGTGATGGAGGTACAGCGACCTCTGGCTATCGGCAGCCAGTGTTCTAATTGTTGCCTCCATATGCTAATTAGGATGCTAGTTCCGCCCACTGGTTTTGCATGCCACGCCTCTCTCACTGGTGATTGACAGTTCTGGCTTTTCTGAGCTTTCTCTGCAGACAATGCTCATTTCAGGTATGCCCATGCCGTCGATCACGAGAGTGAGGCGGGGCATGCAAAATCATTGTGCGGAACGGTGCAACATAATTAGCATATTTGATTAAACTTCAGTTTCTGCAGAACAGAGGAAGCAATGAGAACAATAAAGGTTTGGCTTCTGTAGAGACTAAAGCTATGTACTTGGTTAATACTGTCAGATTGGGATGACAGACCCTCTGGCTGATACTTCATGGGATGACAGACCCCCTGGCTGATACTTCATTGGCATTGGTTGCTCCTTGACTGTTAATTATTACTAATTATTTGACGGTTCTGTCTCCTGTGGAGTAAGGAAATTATGATTCAGATTTCTGCCTGAGGATAAGGGACATTTGTTTGTTGGGGGGTGCCGGAAAAGGACCCTGGGCAATCAGCTGATCATATTGAATGGGGTTGTTTCTATTTCTGATAAAACAACCCTTTTAAAGGGAATCTGTCATGTTGTACATGCAGTCCGATCTGTGGATATCACGATATAGAGGAGGAGCTGAGCAGAATGATATATAGCAGTGTTTCCCAAACCCCATCCTCACCGCCCCCCACGGGTCATGTTTTCAGGATGTCCTTAGTGTTACACAGGTGATTGAAGTATCATCAAGGCATCAGGAATTTTCTCACCTGTGCAATACTAAGGAGATCCTGAAAACATGACCTGTGGGGGGGCGGTGAGGATGGGGTTTGGGAAACACTGATATATAGGATTGTGGGAAAAGATAAAGTATAATTTGTATTTCATTCATTGAAATCCCTGGTGTTTGTATAAGAGTCATTCAGGGAAGACTAATCCAGTGGGAACACCACCCACTGGACTCATGTATACAAACACCAGGGATTTCAATGAATAAAATACAAGTTTTATTGAAACTTCCCCCCCCCCAAAAAATAAGTAAATAAATCTATTCAGCTCCTTCTGCTCTAACATCCTTCCAGAAGATTAGATACCATTGTAATTAACCTGACAGGTTCCCTTTAACCATGTGACGCGCCCCCTGGGCCATGTTTGGGGAATACCCGGAGCCGGATCCGTTGGGGGTGGTAGTCCTCGTGGCGGTGACCCGGTCCGTGCCCAGGGTGTCAAACTAAGTGGCGATGTTTTTAGTGGCAGATGTGATATTGTTCGACTACGCCACCCGTTGAATGCGGTTACGAAACCGCCGCTGCAGGGCAGACCGCTGAGGCCGGTGGTACAGTTGTGCAGCATGGGTAGTATAACCCCCAACGGGAGGGGTATGGCCTCAGGGCAGCGGACGTGGATGATGGGGATGGTAGAATTGCACGCAGGCACCAGGAACCACTCAGAGACGGTGCGGTGTAGTTCAGGGTCTTTACTGGTGACAAAGATAGACCCTCCCGGGAGTACTGGCTAGCGGTCAGGGTCTGGTCAGTCCGTGAGCAGACAGGATCTCCCCTGGCCAGGCGGAGTTGTAGGCCTCCCCAACTAACTGTACTCTTCTTGGCTACCTTGCTAGAAGCGGGTAAAAGTAGCCCACGTCCCTGAGTGTACCGTGTGGTGCTCACCCGTATGGCCGGTGACTCGGGGCCTTCTGGTAGCCTCCGCTCCACGACGGCGGTGCTGGTCCCTTGCGTGTGACCGTGCCTTCGGGTTTCTTGGCCAGAGGACCTGAAATCCCCTGCCGGTCGGTTTCTGCTGCTGGGTATGGAACAGTCCCCACAGCCTCGGACTCCGTGTCCGGTGAGATCTCTTCAGCCAAGGCGAGCTATCTAGCTTCCAGCCTCTGGCACTCACTCCTGCTCCTACAGAGCTCCTGTTGTCACTTTCCCTGCAACTGCTCCACACCAGACCAGACTATGTCTCTGTCTCTGTCTGTGTTCTTTCTAACCCCACCTCAGCCCCAGTTTATATAGGGGAAGTTCTTCCCCTCCCAGGACTGGGCAGGAGGTGTGGCATGCTTAGGATTCCTGACCAGGAGACCTCCCACCTGCTCACAGACGTAATATTGCTATTACTGTGGTAACCAGACCCCTGGGGTTCCACATTCCCCCCTAGTAAAATTTAGTACTCCGGGACTAAACATATTTTTTTTTTTGAAAACATAACAGGGTATAAACAGGAACAATACAATAAGGAAAAACATGTTAAAGTGGTCACGGCGTGTCCGCAACCGGTTGCAATTTTTGAAACAAAAAGGGTGTCCATTTCACCAAAGAACAGGGAGCCGTAACCAGGTAGGGGTCTGTCCTGCCCCGAGTCTTTAACAGTCTTAGTCCGTTCCTGGGTTACGCTCCAAACATATATACAATAGAGTTCTAGTAAATCCACAAAAGATACCTATAAAATAACTGGAAAAACATAATTATTTACAAGCAACAGTAAACAGGTAAATATTAATAAAACAGTCTAAACACTTTAGATCCTCCAACGTACGGGTAACTGGCCTCTAGTGGCTCTAGTGGACCTACGGAGCTCACTAACTGGTCCTGCACTACAGGGTGTAGGAGCTGTTAAAGGTAAGCTGGGCAGCTGTCTACGGACTCTTTGGCTCACTAGGGGCACGGCAGGCTCACTATAAGCAGAGGGTCGATTCTCCTGGTCTGCTTGTGTGGGGTCTTCTGCCTCCTGGACCGGCTGCTCTTCCAGCTCTACCTGTTTTTCCGTAGGCACTTGGGATGCTGGCTGGAGGAAGGTGAGGACGGGTACTACAACAGCGCCATTTACTTGTGTCCAAGATCGAGGGAAGTCTCCGAGTACAGTACTGACCATCTCTTCCCTTTCCTCTGCGGGTCGAGGGTTTTCTTGATCCTCTTCAGGGTTTCGTAGTTGCTCGGGACACTTCTTCAGGTGATCTCGGGAGACAATGGCTGTGGTTTCTCCTCCATCCTTACTGATTGTGCAGATTTTTGGGTTTTCATGGCTTGATGGCAGTACGGTGTACGGGTCCTTCTCCCACTGGTCGTCCAACTTGTGGAGCCGTCTTTTCCTCTTCAAGACCTGCTCTCCAGGTACCAGGGGAACAGCGGGAGCACACTGGTTGTAAGTCTTCTCCTGTCTTTCTCTTGCTTGACGTAGACTTCGCTCAACGCTCTCCTGTACTTTCCGGTACTGCTGCTGCCTCTCTGTGTCCCAGTCTGCTTCTGGTGAAGTGTCCTCGGGTGTCAGGACTCCCATATCCAGATCAACAGGCAGCTTACCAGGTCTTGCTCTCATTAGGTAAGCCGGGGTACAGTTGGTAGAACCTACAGGGATGTGGTTGTATAGGTCCACCAGATCAGGCAGTTTCTCAGGCCACAGACTGCGTTCTTCCAGGGGCAATGTTTTCAGAAGGTCTATCACCACCTGGTTCATCTTCTCGCAGAGTCCATTGGTTTGCGGATGATAGGGTGCTGTTCTTATCTTCCGGCAGCCATACAGAGTGCAGAACTCCTGGAAGACTTCCGCTTCAAAGGCAGGTCCTTGGTCCGTCAGCACCTGCTCTGGGTATCCGTGTGGACGGCAGAAGTGCTGCTGGAAGGCTCTAGCTGCTGTTTGAGCCGTTAAGTCCTTGACGGGGACTACAACCAAGAACCGGGAGTAGTGATCCACGATGGTTAACGCATAGACGTAGCCACTTCTGCTGGGGGGCAGTTTTACATGGTCCAAGGCTACCAGTTCCAACGGCTGCCTGGTGACGATGGACTGCAGGGGAGCCTTCTGGCTGGCACGGTCCTTCCTTCTTAGGTTGCATGGGCCACAGTCTCTGCACCACCTCTCGATGGTTCCTCTCATGCCTAACCAGTGGAACCGCCCGCGCAGCAGGAACTCCAGCTTCTTCCATCCGAAGTGCCCAGCTCCGTCGTGGTATGCCTCCAGTACCATTGCCGCATCTCTTCTTGGCACCACTACTTGCCAGACCAGTTCATGCGTCCGGGAGTTAACCATTCTGTGGCACAACTTCCCCTTGTAAAGGAACAGTCGACTCTTCTCAGCCCACAGTTGCTTGGTCTCCTCCGGAGCGTCTGGGTCAAGGTGGGCATCTGGCTGAGTCAGCATCTCCTTCACCAGTCGGACGGCGGGGTCACTGTCTTGCGTTTCTGCCCAGTTGTAATGAGGTAAGGGGTTGAACGTAGCGGATTGCTTACTCCTTACACGGTGGGAATACTGGGTAGTCCCATGACGGTGAAACGCGGGGAGTTCAACTTCTTCCAGTTCCCCTGGATCTTCCCCTACGTCCGGTAGGTTTGGCATTCTGGACAAGGCATCCGCGTTGGTATTGGAGCGTCCTGCCCGGTATTTGATCGTGAACTCATAGTTGGACAGGCGGGCCATCCATCTCTGCTCCAGGGCACCGAGTCTTGCAGTGTCCAGGTGTGTCAACGGGTTGTTATCCGTGTACACGGTGAACCGGGAAGAGGCGAGGTAGTGCTTAAAGCGTTCGGTTACTGCCCACACCACTGCCAGGAACTCTAGCTTGAATGAGCTGTAATTCTCAGGGTTTCTTTCGGTGGGTCGCTGTTTTCGGCTGGCGTAAGCAATTACCCGTTCTCTCCCCTGCTGGATCTGGGACAGTACGGCTCCTAGCCCGATGTTACTTGCGTCGGTGTAGAGGATAAAGGGCTGGCTGTAATCAGGGTACGCCAGGATTTCATCCCCCGTGAGGGCCATCTTCAGCTGGCGGAAGGACTCTTCTTCCAGCTTCTCCCATCTGAAGGGCGGCTTCTGGTTCTTGGCCTTCCTGGACTGGCCTATCAGGAGGTCCTGCATAGGAGCTGCCTTTTTGGTGAAACCGGGAATGAATCTTCGGTAGTAGCCTACCAACCCGAGGAACTGCCGCACTTCCTTTACGCTGGAGGGTCTTGGCCATTCCTTAATCGCGGTGATCTTATCAGGGTCGGGAGCTACTCCGTCAGCACTCACCACGTGGCCCAGGTACTGCACTTTTGGTTTTAGCAGGTGACACTTCGACGGTTTCACCTTCAGACCGTAGTTTGCCAGGGCTTCAAACACTTCCGCCAGGTGTTTCAGGTGGTCCTCGTAGGTTTTGGAATAAACTATAACATCGTCCAGGTACAGCAGGACCGTCTCAAAGTTCCGGTGTCCCAGACAGCATTCCATCAATCGTTGGAAGGTTCCTGGTGCGTTGCAGAGTCCGAACGGCATGCAGGTAAACTCACTAAGTCCCATCGGGGTGGTGAATGCGGTCTTCTCCCGGTCCGCCTCTGCGACAGGAACCTGCCAGTACCCGCTAGTGAGATCCAAAGTGGAAAAGAAGTTAGCGGATTTTAAAGCAGCCAAAGACTCCTCTATCCTTGGTAAGGGGTACGCATCTTTGTGTGTGATACGGTTGATTTTCCGGTAATCTACACACATTCTTATGGTGTTGTCTTTCTTTTTAACCAAGACTAGTGGAGCTGCCCAGGGGCTACAGCTATCCCTGATTACCCCAGCCTCCTTCATGTCTCTAAGCATCCCCTTGGCGTGTTGGTAGTGTGCAGGGGGTACGGGTCGGTATCTCTCCTTTATGGGAGGATGGTTTCCCGTGGGGATGTGGTGTTCTACCCCCTTTACTCGCCCGAAGTCTAGCGGGTGTTTACTAAACACTCTCTCGTACTCTCGAACCACCCGATAGACTCCCTGTTTCTGGTGTGAGGGAGTGGAGTCAGTACCCAAATGCAGTTGCTGACACCAGTCCTCCATTTGTTGCTTAGAGCCGTTACCTTCCTCTGGATGAGATGGAGGCAAGGGTTCCACGGACTGTACAGAATTTTGGTTGATGGTATACAATTTGGCTAGCGTAGCATACCGGGGCAGGTACACTTCCCTCTTCCTGATATTTATTATGCGAACGGGCACCCTCCCATGGCGTACATCAACCACCCCCCGTGCCGTCAAAATGGTGGGCCTACTATCTGAGTAGACTGGTTCTACCATTGCCTGGTAATCTCTACCTCTCAGACCAATAGCTGCCCGGCACCAAATCATCATTTCACTTTTCGGGGGCATGGCAATAGGGAAAGGGTCACACATTCTCACGCTACCAATCTCACCACCGGAGAGTTCCACTTGTTGCCGTCGCATCAGTGCCCGGATCTCTTTTTGGAGCACTCGCTGGCCGGAGCTGGCGTTCTTGGCAACCTGCTGTAAAATGAGAATCACCTCTGCAAGACAATTTTCAATCACATTAGTTCCTAGAGTTATCTTTGGGTGACTCTCGCGCTTGTCAATGTCTACAATGATCAGTCCCTGTGCTGCCAGTTCGACTTTACCGATTTTAATGGTCATCTCTTTAAATCCGATCTGTGGCACGGGCTGACCATTGCTGGCGATGATACTCAAGTCGTCGTCTGGGTAGCGGGTTATATCCGAGTCATTCCAGTACTGCTTGAAGAGCACGTACGGGATGGTGGTGACCTGTGACCCGGTGTCAAGTAGGGCACTCATAGGAATGCCATCCAGTACCACAGGCAAGACTGGACGTCCTCCCACGTATTTGTCACGCCAGTTCGATGGGCCTGGTGATCTTATTCCTAAGGGTTGGCCCTCTACCCCAGGTTGTGCCAGTTTAAAGGACAGTACCTTGCCATATGTCCTGGTTGATTGCAGCGGCGGCAGATGGGTTGTCCGTCCTCGTTGTATCGGTCGCTGGGTCTTCCTCTGGCCGGTGGGGTCCTCCTTGGTCGGCGCCACGGGATATCCTCCGGTCCGGATGCCAGCTGGATCTTCCCTGGAGTAGAAACCTGTAAAGACTGCACAGTTCGGGTTAGCGCGGCAAAGCTTTTAGTTAGCTCTTGGACCTGATTGTGCAGGTCTGTAGCTGGGTCATTGTTTAAAGCCTGCGCATCAGCTCCCACAGGCCCTGCCGACAAGGGCGCCGCCTCCTGGTGGTAAGTGGTAGCGGGGCGTTTGTGGGTCACAGCGCCACCTGGTGCCGGTTCTCGGAGCACCCTGATGGCTCTGTCCTTGAACTGTGCAAAGTCCAGATGAGGGTCCTGTAAGGCCATTGCCCGCAACTGGGTTCGGTGGGCATTGCAATGTAGACCCTCTATAAATTGTTCAGTCAACAGCTTGTCTTCGTTTCCCACGCCGTCAGGGTCGGCCTGCTTAATGGCTCTCAGGGCCTCTTGTAGGTTTAGTGCATAGTCCCTTATATTCTCATGTGCTCGCTGCTTGCACCCGTAGAATCTAAGCTTTATCTCGGCTGAGGTACGGGTATCAAAGGTGTCCTTCAGCCGGGCTAGTATCTCTGCGACAGTCCTCCTCCTCCCAAGTGGCCAGGACTTTACCTCCCTTTGGGCTGCCCCTGTTAATTGAGCCACCAGGATGCTCACTTTTTGCTCTTCTGTGAGGGGGTACACCTGGAAGAGGCCATCCAGCCTTTCTCTGAAGTCATTTAGGGTATGTGACTCCCCTGAGTACTGGGGTAGCCAGGCT
Organism: Phyllobates terribilis; assembly: GCF_046119375.1. Taxonomy (NCBI): domain Eukaryota; kingdom Metazoa; phylum Chordata; class Amphibia; order Anura; family Dendrobatidae; genus Phyllobates; species Phyllobates terribilis. Next base: position 532,083,853 of record NW_027362771.1, read on the forward strand.
GCCCCAGGGATATAGGGCATGGTGAAAGGCATGACCGCCGCAGCGGTGGTGCGGGCGGTGGCTGTGGCAGTGAAGCTCTCCTCCGTATCCGACATCCTCCTCCCCCCTAGTGGACCGTGGCCTACCTTGCGATGATCCTCTTCCGTAGGCCGCGGCTCCGCAGTGGATCGTCAGGGTTGAGGACCTTCCGTCGCGCTCCTGTGACGTCGGCGTCTGCTGGGCTCCTTCCAGGACCTTACGCAACGTCCGGACGTGAGGCGGGGCTTCAGTTCTCGCGCGCTTATGGAGTCCACGCCCCTCTTCTTCCCGCGCGGCGTCCTCAAGATGGCGTCCAATGGTGGGAAGACTCCGCGGATGGCGGGAAGAAGGCAAAAGATGGCGTCGGATGGCGGGAAAACTCCACGGATTGCGGGAAGAAGGCAAAAGATGGCGTCGGATGGCGGGAATCTTCACCACAGGTAAGTTTAACAGTCTTTTTCAGGCACGCAGTACCCGGTGGTTGCGGGCACGAAATCCTGCCGACTACGCCAAAAGTTGACGCGCCCCCTGGGCCATGTTTGGGGAATACCCGGAGCCGGATCTGTTGGGGGTGGTAGTCCTCGTGGCGGTGACCCGGTCCGTGCCCAGGGTGTCAAACTAAGTGGCGATGTTTTTAGTGGCAGATGTGATATTGTTCGACTACGCCACCCGTTGAATGCGGTTACGAAACCGCCGCTGCAGGGCAGACCGCTGAGGCCGGTGGTACAGTTGTGCAGCGTGGGTAGTATAACCCCCAACGGGAGGGGTATGGCCTCAGGGCAGCGGACGTGGATGATGGGGATGGTAGAATTGCACGCAGGCACCAGGAACCACTCAGAGACGGTGCGGTGTAGTTCAGGGTCTTTACTGGTGACAAAGATAGACCCTCCCGGGAGTACTGGCTAGCGGTCGGGGTCTGGTCAGTCCGTGAGCAGACAGGATCTCCCCTGGCCAGGCGGAGTTGTAGGCCTCCCCAACTAACTGTACTCTTCTTGGCTACCTTGCTAGAAGCGGGTAAAAGTAGCCCACGTCCCTGAGTGTACCGTGTGGTGTTCACCCGTATGGCCGGTGACTCGGGGCCTTCTGGTAGCCTCCGCTCCACGACGGCGGTGCTGGTCCCTTGCGTGTGACCGTGCCTTCGGGTTTCTTGGCCAGAGGACCTGAAATCCCCTGCCGGTCGGTTTCTGCTGCTGGGTATGGAACAGTCCCCACAGCCTCGGACTCCGTGTCCGGTGAGATCTCTTCAGCCAAGGCGAGCTATCTAGCTTCCAGCCTCTGGCACTCACTCCTGCTCCTACAGAGCTCCTGTTGTCACTTTCCCTGCAACTGCTCCACACCAGACCAGACTATGTCTCTGTCTCTGTCTGTGTTCTTTCTAACCCCACCTCAGCCCCAGTTTATATAGGGGAAGTTCTTCCCCTCCCAGGACTGGGTAGGAGGTGTGGCATGCTTAGGATTCCTGACCAGGAGACCTCCCACCTGCTCACAGACGTAATATTGCTATTACTGTGGTAACCAGACCCCTGGGGTTCCACATTTGCAGTCCACTCCACAGTCAGCAGTTTATAGAAAAGGACCATCTGATAAGAACCATAAAGTTATGGGAAAAGATCCAGTATAATGGATAATTTTCTGCCATAACGAGTGCCGATCAACATTATTACAGCACCTGCACTGACCGGCCACCTGCACAGAATGATGGGGGTGGAAGCATCTGCTGAAGCTTCCTCCTCCATCATCATTGCTCGCGCTGGCGGCCGAAGGGGAGGCCCAGTGCGAGCAATGATTATGGAGGAGGGAGTGTCAGCAGATGCTTCCACCCCCATCATTCTTCCTTGGCGTCTGATGTATCAGAGCAGCGGGTGCGATGACGTCATTACAGGGCACCCGCTGCTCTGAGATGTCCGACACGTCACACTGCAAGCTGAGGAGATCGGGTAGAACCAGGAGAGGTGAGTACTATATTTATTTTTTTAAAATCTGTGACCGGTGGCCATGATACAGTATGGGGGGTGCATTATATTGTGTGGAGGACCATGGGGGTACATTATATTGTGTGGTGGACCATGGGGGGTTCAATATACTGCATGGAGGACCATGGGGGTGCATTATACTGTATGGAGGACCATGGGGGTGCATTATACTGTATGGAGGACCATGGGGAGAGCATTATATTGTATAGTGGACCATGGGGGGTGCATTATATTGTGTGGAGAACCATGGGGGGGAGTGCATTATACTGTATGGATGACCATGGGGGTGCATTATACTGTATGTAGGACCATGGGGGGTGCATTATATTGTATGCAGGACCATGGGGGTGCATTATACTGTATGGAAGACCATGGGGGGGTGCATTATACTATATGGAGGGCTATGGAGGGTGAATTATACTGTATGGAGGACCATGGGGTGCATTATAATGTATGCAGGATCAGTGGGTGTGCATTATACTGTGTGAAGGACCATTGGGGGTGCATTATATTTTGTGGAGAACCATGGGGGGTGAATTATATTGTATGTTGGACCGTGGGGGTGCGTTATATTGTATGGAGGGCCATGGGGTTGCGTTATATTGTATGCTGGACCATGGGGGGTGCATTATATTGTATGTAGGACCATGGGGGTGCATTATATTGTATGGAGGACCATGGGGGGGTGCATTATATTGTATGGAGGACCATGAGGAGTGCATTATATCGTATGGAGGACCATGGAGAGAGCATTTTATTATATGGAGGACCATGGGGAGAGCATTTTTTTATATGGAGGAGCATTGGGGAGTGAATTATATTTTATGGAGGACTATGGTGAGAGCATTATATTCTATGGAGGACCATGGGGAGTGCATTATACTATATGGAAGGCTATGTGGGGCCATTATAATATGTGGGGGTCCATTATACTGTATGCAAGCAATTATACAGTGTGAAGGTTTGTGTGGGGTCCATCATACTGTGTGGGGGGCTAGTGCGGGCCATTATACTGTATGGTGGCCCATTAATGTGCATAGAAAGCTGTGTGGGGGTCACAGTTGAGGGATCATACTGTGTTGTGGTCACCATACTTTGCCTTTGGAGTTGAGGTGGGGTAAAGTAGGGTCACTATACTGTGCATGTGGAGGAATTCACCATGGGGGTATCATACTGTGTTTGGGGGGGGGTCACTTTTGTTTGCATAATTTTTTATGGGGCAATGAAAAAGGAATCTAGGATTTCAGCAGGAGGAAAATTACTATGTAAAGGCTGGAAAGTTGTGAGATCTGCTCGCTCTTCTGAGACCCCAACAATTATTTAATTTTTTTTTGTGGGGGAAGGGGGGCAGTTAGAACTTCTGCTATGTGGCCCCATGATTTCTATGTACGCCCCTGTTGGTGCTCGTTTTAATATTACAAAGCCAGATACAAACAGTGTGGGGATGAACACTTGTTAATGTGAGTGTTAGATGCCCACGCAGTTTGGATATTCTAGACAGCATATTCTGTTTACATATGTGAATTTGCTGCCAAAACCTTGCTTTTAGGCTGCATAAACATGTGGTCAGCCAATGTAAAAAGTCCTGGGTTAGGCTGATGACTGCTATGTTTATATGGGCCTTTGATCGGAAATGAGAGTGTTCCTAAAGGAGTTGTCCACATTTAGAGACAATATTTTTTCTTTACTTAAGGCACCACTCCAGCGTGTTTATTTTTTAGTGCTGGAGTGGCGCTTTAAATCTAAGCCCCCTGTCCCTGTTCTTATACTCACTTTCCGGCGGCTTCACCTTTTACTGACGCCGCTCTAGTCCGCAGGTGCCAACTTGTGGCCATTACTTCTGACTAGCTGGATGTCAGAAGTTACGTCACAAGAGCTCAATACAAGTCTATGAGAGCCAGAACGAGGCCAGAGAGAGGCCAGAACGAGGCCAGAGCGAGGCTCTCATAGACTTGTATTGAAAAGTGACCTCCGCTCAGCTCCATGAAACGCCAGAGACCGACAGGAGCGATGCAGGAAAAGGATGTAGGTGGCAGCGGGTGAGTATGAGACACGGGAATTACATTTAAAGCACCACTCCAGCGGTGCAATTAAAAAAAAAGAAACACCCTGGAGTGGTGCTTTAAGTGCATATATTTGGGGCAAAAAAAATTCCAAATGGGTTTCATTAAAAATCTTGCACCGTTTTGGCTTTACAAGGTCTTTGTTTCACTGTAGCTTCAACTTTCATGTGGTCTGTGGTCATAAATCAACTGTGAAGAGCTCAGAAATAGAGATGAGTTACAAACCTTCAAATCAGAATGAGCTCAATGAGGGATTCTCAGTTAACTCATTCTGCAGCCAGCAAAAGACATTGCAAAACAAAGACTACAGAAGGCAAACAGTGGGAGAATTTAGAATGAAACCCAATTGCAAAAATGATTTTTAACTCCAGATATTTGGATTTCATAAAAAAAAAAAAAGCAGTCCCCTTGCCAACATATGTTGTACTGGTATTTGAGTTTGATGGAAGCTCAGAAATTGAGCCCGCATCTTTCACGGCAGATGATGGCTGAGTTACTGAGCTATCATCTGCCTCTAACAGACGTACATGGAGTCAATCTCGACCTGCGGCTGTTAACCAGTTAAATGCCGTTGTTTATCTGTGACAGCGACATGTACAGTGCATGGCCCCGGGGGGCTCTCACTGATGGGTTGCTGTGACAGCCTGGGGTCTGCTGAAGACCCCCATACCTTTCATGACGGTACCCCTATGAAAGCCAGCATGTCCCTGGCGATCATAGGAGTCTGTCATTTTTGCTATATACCTCAATACTGTTATTGCTGTATATTGCACAAGTGATCGGATGAGCGCAGGTTCAAGTCCCCCTAAGGGGTCTAAAAAATGCAATAAAAAGTGAAAAAAAAATGTTTTACAAAATATGAAAATAACCAAAAAATATGAAAGTTCAAACCCCCATCAAAAATTAAGAAATAAAATAATAAAAAAATAAGCATATGTGGTATCACTGCGTTCCTAACCCGATCAGTAAACAGCGTAGCAAAAAAAAATGTTTTAGTGCGCCAGAATTGCTGTTATTCGGCTGCTGCAACAGGGGTAAAGGGAGTAATAACAGGTGATCAAAACACCGTATCTACGCCACAATGGTATCAGTAAAAACTTCAACTCAGGGCGCAAAAAACAAGCCCTCACACAGCTCCATTACCCAAAAACTGAAAACGTTGCGGCTCTAGAAAAATGGTCACACGAGCTGATTTTTTTTTTATACAAATTTTTGAAGTTTTTTTCACCATTTTAAATAAAAATAAAAAACAAAACCTTGCATGTCTGGTATCACCATAATCGTACTGACCTGGAGAATCATATTACCAGGTAACTTATACTATATAATGAATGCAGCAAATAAAAAAAATAAAAAAACTTTGTAAAATTTCACTTTTTTTGCTGCGCTTTCAGTATATAACATGATACAATGGATGGGTTAATTCCAAAGTACAACACGTCTTACAAAAAAAAGCCCTCATGCGGCTATGTCAATGGAAGAATAAACAAATGATGGCTCTTGGAAGAAAAAAGGAAAGCGAAAAAAACTGAAAATTGCCCGGTCGGGAATGCGTTAAGAGCACTCCTTTTTCCGGTTATTGGACCTTGTAAAGAGTCCAGTGGGTGGTCCTACTAAGTGACTGACAGTTAATACTGTATGCAGACTGATGAGGGTATTTTTATGATCCGTTTTACATTTCTATGTAAAATAAAATAATTTTGCCCTTGGCTGATCTGTCTGTAACATGCTCAGATGATCCCTCAGCTAACAGTGCGCCTGCTTCATTTATTCTGACAGGTTCACCGTGGGATTAAAGGGATTGTGACGGATCGCCACGGAGAACCGATAGCTAACGCAACCATTTCTGTGGCCGAAATACAACACGATGTCAAAACAGGTAACATTTTTTTGATATGATACTACAGTCCTAAAAAAAATTCCCATTTTCCAGCTTGCATGCGGCAGGATTTCTTGTACAATTGTCTTATGTGTCCTATGGCGTGAGTGGGATGGACTCGAACATGCAAGAGAAGCAGTGTACTGTATAGCGGATTCAGGTCTTTGAAATCATTGGGTTACTAGGAAACGTATAGGGAATCTGTCACCAGGATTTTGCCACCTACATAATGTAGAGACAGAGACTCTGATTCCAGGGATGTATCACTTACTGGGCTACTTGCTACAGATTTGATAAAATCATAGTTCTATCAGCAGGGGATTATCACCAGTAAACCAGTTGTCATCTAGTCCTGCATATTCATGAGCTGTGTATAACCCCGCCCACACCACTGATTGGTGGCTTTCTGCACAGTGTACACAGCTGCCAATCAGTGGTGTGGGCGGGTTTATACAGAGCTCAGCATTCAGAGAACTGCAAGATCTGCAGCAGAGAAAACAGGGATTTTATCAAAACTGCAACAAGCAGCCAGGTAAGTGACACATCGCTGGAATCAGGGTTTCTGGCCCTACATCACACTGCTCTCATATGGGGTAAAAACACTGATATACACAATCAATATATAGTAGGGCTCTAATGAATACAAATACATAAAACACCAATATGGTGATATATTCCCCCCGGCTTTTTACCTGTGTCTTCCATTTTTGCATGTGTTTGTTATTATTGTATATTTCTCTCTCTTTTTACTTACTAATAAAGATTGCATTGATTTTATTGGCTTGCATCGTCCTATATTGGTGTTTTATTTTCTCAGATGGGTTAGCAAAAAACCCCATCTGAGAACCTGGTCACAGATTCCCCTTAAAGTGCCTTAGGTTGTAGAATATGTAAATTAAGGGATGTTAGTCTCCATGACAATATACACCATCAAGGTAAAATATCTAGTTACAACAGCCAGATTTAGTAAATTTGCTCGATGCCCCTATGACTTCTCCTCTTATTTTTGATAGAGAGTGGCGGTGATTACTGGCGTATTCTCAACCCCGGGGAGTATCGAGTGACTGTACGGGCCGAAGGCTTTACACAGAGCACCAAGTCGTGTATTGTGGGCTATGAAATGGGGGCAACTTATTGCAACTTTGTTCTGGCACATTCCAACTGGCAAAGAATCAAGGAAATAATTGCAATGAAAGGGAAGGGACCTCTTCGCCTGGCTCCACCCGGAGGCCGTCAGCTTTCACCATCTGCAAGGCAGCGCATGCAGCGACGACGAATGTGGCTGAATCGCCAGCGCAATGCTAGTACCACTCTTCCACCCACAACTACTCCTTTTGTTCCAACCACCACCTTACCTCCCACAGAAATGCCCACTACCACCATGCCTCCTCACAAGCTGGATCCCCCTACACCCTCTGAATCTCTGTGGGACACAGAAACGGAGACCTATACCGAAATAATGACAGAAGTGGAGACAGAAACCTGGGAAGAGGAGGGCACTACACATGTTGCCCCATTCACCACAGCAGAGACTTACACCGTAAACTTTGGGGACTTCTGAGAGGGCCACCTCAACGGAGAAGGGTTACAAATTGATGTTTGAGCGTCGTAAAGGGTTAAAGTTTCTACCCCAGAGGGGTCAACTCTACGTGTATATATAGCTTTAATCTGCAGTAGACGGGGTCCGCGGTAAAGTAAGGCGGCCCTATTTTTACACTTACACCTTTTTGATCTGCAATCTTGAATTCATCAGGACATATAATAAACATGGGAGTTTTAAAGGGGTTGTCCAGAATTAGACAATGCAAGGAGAAGCTAACAAAAATAACAAAAATGAGTGGAAGGAAGGAAAACATGAAAAAAAGAAGATCCTTATTTCTGATCTTGGACAACCTTTTTAAAAAATGAATTGCATCAGTGCCTACAGGCCATTCTGGCAACTAGTCGTACAAATGTATAGTGTCATTGATTTCTAATAAAGTTTCTACACATTTTCCTAACAGTGTAAAAATACTTATTAAAATACATATGGCAAAAGTCTACCAGAGAAAGAAGTTAACCTATAGCCCTATTAAAAGGATTTTGTCAGCAGGTTTTGCTATGTAATCAGAGAGCAACATGATGTAGGGGCAGAGACCCTGATTCCAGCGATATATCACTCATTAGGAGGTTTTGTGTTTTCAATAAAAAATCAGTGTTTTATCAGCAAGAGATTATCACTAGAGGACTAGGTGTCTCGTGCCTCCTGGTCCAGTCACACCCCTACCACTGATTAGAAGCTTCCTGTGTGCAATGTATATTGACAGAAAACAGCCAATCAGTGGTGTGGGCGGGGTTATACACAGGTCAGCATTCTGAGCTCTTCTAGATCTGCAGCAGAGAAAACTGATGTTATTACAACTGTAGCACCCAGTAAACTAAGCAATGCATCTCTGGAATCAGGGTCTCTGTCCCTATATCATGCGGATATCAGATTACATAGCATACCTGCTGACAGATTCCCTTCAATGGTGTTGTTCTGCCATTAAATGTTATATCCATTGCACAGATCAATGACATTTTTTTACCATTTACATAAAAAAGGTCTCACAATCACTTATATAATATGGCACCACCTGGTGGTCAATCTGTATGGAAATGTGCACATCCACTTAGTGAGCTGAGTGCTAGTGGACTATGAGTAGTTCAGTCACTGTCCTCACAGATAGGTCTCTGGAGAGTGAAACACTGCAGTCAATAGAATGAAGTAATCCTTTTCTCATTGAATACATTGGGGAACACTGACTGGTGGGAGGACTGAGAGTATACGCCCTACCACTAGGAGGCTTCACACTACGTGAAGAAAGTGTTGGCTCTGCCTGGTGGGCTAAACACAATCACAGGACACTATGCAAAAGCAGTAGGAAAACCACACAAAAAGAAGAAAAATGTGATAACAAGAAACATGACCTGAACCCAGGAAAGACGACCATTGCCCACAGTCAACCAATGCTAACCCCAGGACAGAAGGTCCAGGAGAAGGGTGGGAGATGTGTCCACCAATGTATTCAAAGAGAAAGGCATTTTATGGAGAGTACAAAAATCCCATTTTCTTATTAATAAAGGTGAGGGACACAGGACAAAGGGATTGTCCGAGAGCTGTCCTAATGGGTGGTAAAAACAACAGTCGACCATGCGGATTGTCTAGCAGGCAGCACCTTAAGCTCCCCAAAAAATTGATGACTGTGTGTACAGAGGCCCTGGTGGCCGCTTTGTAACCTTGAGAAACAAAGGCTTGACCGCCAAGGAGGCCTCAGACTCAGACTGCTCTTGTGGAATGAGTGGTGACCCGAAAAGGCAGAGATTTTCCTTTGGCTCTGTAGGCTTCCACAACAACTGACATATTCCACTTTGAGTTGGTCATTTTAGAACTCGCTGGTCTTCGTGTTGTCCATCTGAGATCACGAATTTAAATTACAGGACGGATTCCATAACAGAAAGGTAAGTTCTATTGGCTCTGACCAGATCTAGAGGGCGAAAAGGGGATCGACAGAAGACGAACAAAGGGAAGGGAGGGCGCTTTACTCGTTGACATGAGCGGCTAAAACCACCTTTGGAAGAAAGGATGTCACAGATCATAAGACCACCTATTTCTGATTGTGAACAAAAGTCTGAAAAAGCCGTGGCGCCCCCAAAGGATAATATATCTTACGATTTATAGTGATTCTAACTCCATCTATAGGTTCCCTGCTCATTTTATAGAGTTGGGCTATGATACCGACACAACTTTTTTAGGGGCATGTAGAAAATTAAGTAGCTCCCGAGGCAGCACTTCATCGAAACGCAGAGACACCTTGACTCCCTGCAAATACAGCTTCAGGGGTTCCACTCCTTTCGCCAGATGAGTGCTTACAATATTTGTTGAATAATAATTTTACTTGCGGTGTCCCAGCCCTGTTCCCTCCAAAGGGCTTTAAGAAAAGAAAAGTTTTCAGATGGCGTTGTAATCATTCTACTCCCTTATCTTGGTGCATAGCACCCTGGGTGGAGGCTTCAAGAATCACTCTTTACGTGACCTGACATTCAGTAGGGATCATAGCCCATTCTATTGCCACATTTGCCACGCATGCATTCCTGGCTGCACCTGAGATTGTGTGGATGAAAAGAAGGATAATACATAAAAGTATAGAATATTATATATACATCCACGGTGACACAATCGCAGAGGCAAGAATAGCTAGCTGGAACATCCTCTACCTTGACCCATTAGAGAACGCTGGGCAGAAAGGGGAGCAGAGGGAAGAGACAGCTGTGAAAACTCTGAGTGACCACAGAGTCCAATGCAAAGTCCATTTGGTCTTGGGAGTGGGCAGCATTGGTTAGGACCTTGTGATTGATACAGGAAACAAAAGGGTTCACTGTTGCAAAGGAAAAGAATGGCATGCTGCAGTGGAAGGGTGTGAAATAAGACGAAGGGTCGAATCTCGAAGCCTGAGACCAATATGCCCAGGACCGTCATGCAAAATTAGATGGGCAAAGAGTTTTCGATCTGCAAACGAAACATTCTAACGCGAAGAAAGATTGGAAAGTAATACCAGACCCACCCAGGCGTTCAAAGACATGCTCAGAAAATCTAGGCGCAGCGAAAATTAGGAATCCAAGATGGTTTGGAGACCGAACAGATTATCCTCTAAGGACAGGGCCTTCACCAAAAGATCATCCAGGTAAAGGATGATTGCCACCACATTGGCATCGGGAAGCTCCACGGAGAGCACGAGAACCTTGGTGAACATCCCAGGATCTGTTGCAAGTCGCCTACACAACAAACTGGAAATGAAGAGCAGCAAGAAAATAGTTGGTGAGACTTGGCAATGCAGAAATGAGTCGCATATGTAGACTAAGAGAAAAACTCCCTTGGCTCCAATAATGTGACTTCAGATCGCAGGGATTCCATGCCAATCTTCGAACCAGAACAAACCAGTTGAGTATCTTTAAGTCCTGTCCAATCTGCCCTTTTTGGGAACTATGAACAGATTGGATGACTGTCCTTGGTATGAATAGGAATGATGGCTCTTTGGGGCCAAAGGTCATGGAGAGCTTTTAAGAAAGCCTTCAGAGGGGACGAAGGAAAAAAAACATATTTGGAGGCAGGGGGGCAAACTCAGTCTTGTAACCCATGCTTTGTTCATATGAAACAAATGTAGCAAAAAAAGGTAGATTCATATCAGCTCACCAGTGCAGGCAATCATCCATGATAGGTGCAGTGCATGGAGAAATCCTGGGTCCGGTTCCAGGTGAGCAATCAAAATGAATGAAGGACAGATAACCAGCGAACGCAAAATAAGTTATTTATATAAACTAAGCTAAAAACATTATTTATTGGTTTTCTCTAAAAACAAGTAGCAACAATTGTAGCACTAGGCCTATGTGTTTCGAGCGTTTCGACACTCTCAATCATAGCACTGTTTTGTAGCGCACAGTATTAGTGTTGAGAAAGTGTGTATCTAACTCTTTTGGCGAGCACGCTCGGGTAGATATTTGTCCTTGCTCAGTTTGTTCACATGAACCATCCAAATTGCACATGTGATGGAATTATCATCAAGGGATCAGACATTACCACAGGTTCTCTCACCTGTGCAATACTAAGGAAGTCCTGAAAACATGACCTGTTGGGGGCTGTGAGGACTGGAGTTTGGGAAACACTGGACTAGAGAAACTCGCTACCTGGGGATCCACAGAGGGAGGTGTGACAACCAATGTTTCTGCAAAGAGGAAAAATAACTGAAACGTTTTGGAGGAAGACATGCGCCTGCCCGGGTGTTTCTATTGCTTAGCAAAAAGATTAAAGTTTTGTTGGTTGGAAAGAAAAAAAGGAGACTGGTTGGTGACGATGTTGACGGATGGTTACCGCTTCCTGGGATGACTGAACTAACTCGTCCTTTAAGGGGTTTGCCACTTTCTTTTGTTGGTGCAGCCATTTTATGGACAGAAGTGCTAGCTAGGGCAGCTTTTCTCACAAACTATCAAGAGAAAATGGCCAACCTTTAATTTCCAGGGTGTCCCTCAATGCCCGGATAACGAGACCAGCTTAGTATTCTGCTTAAAGGGAATCTGTCAGCACATTTGACGTATCTAAACTAATAATATGGACATACAGGTTATAGGCTGCGGAAAAATGTTGCCTTGTTGTGGATACATCATCTTTTATCACTCTATATAAATGACTTCTTCCAGGCTATGGGGAGGAAGCTGCCTGGAAAATACAGTGGGTGCGGAAAGTATTCAGACCCCTTTCAATTTTTCACTCTGTTTCATTGCAGCCATTTGGTAAATTCTAAAAAGTTCATTTTTTTCTCATTAAAGTCCACTCTGCACCCCATCTTGACTGAAAAAAAACAGAAAATGTAGAAATTTTTGCAAATGTATTAAAAAAGAAAAACTGAAATATCACATGGTCATAAGTATTCAGACCCTTTGCTCAGACATTCATATTTAAGTCACATGCAGTCCATTTCCTTGTGATCCTCCTTGAGATGGTTCTACTCCTTCATTGGAGTCCAGCTGTGTTTAAACTGATAGGTGTGTGCCTTTCCAAATCAAGTCCTATCTATATAAGACCTCATAGCTCACAGTGCATGTCAGACCAAATGGGAATCATGAGCTCAAAGGAACTGCCCAAGGAGCTCAGAGACAGAATTGTGGCAAGGCACAGATCTCGCCAAGGTTACAAAAGAATTTCTGCATTACTCAAGGTTCCTAAGAGCACAGTGGCCTCCATAATCCTTAAATGGAAAAAGTTTGGGACCACCAGAAGTCTTCCTAGACCTGGCTGTCCAGCCAAACTGAGCAATCATGGGAGAAGAGCCTTGGTGAGAGAGGTAAAGAAGAACCCCAAGATCACTGTGGCTGAGCTCCAGAGATGCAGTAGGGAGATGGGAGAAAGTTCCACAAAGTCACTGCAGCCCTCCACCAGTCGGGCCTTTATGGCAGAGTGGCCAGACGGAAGACGCTCCTCCATGCAAACATATGAAAGCCCGCATAGAATTTGCTCAAAAACACATGAAGGACTCCCAGACTATGAGAAATAAGATTCTCTGGTCTGATAAGACGAACATAGAACTTTTTGGTGATAATTCTAAGAGGTATGTGTGGAGAAAACCAGGCACTGCTCATCACCTGCCCAATACAATCCCAACAGTGAAACATGGTGGTAGCAGAATCATGCTATGGGGGTGGTTTTCAGCTGCAGGGACAGGACGACTGGTTGCAATTGAAGGAAACATGAATGCAGCCAAGTACAGAGGTATCCTGGGGGAAAACTTCTTCAAGAGTGCTCTGGACCTCAGACTTGACCGAAGGTTCACCTTCCAACAAGAAAATGACCCTAAGCACACAGCAAAAATAACAAAGGAGTGGCTTCAAAACAACTCTGTGACCATTCTTGACCGGCCCAGCCAGAGCCCTGACCTAAACCCAATTGAGCATCTCTGGAGAGACCTGAAAATGGCTGTCCACCAAAAGTTCACCATCCAACCTGATGGAACTGGAGAGGATCTGCAAGGAAGAATGGCAGAGGATCCCCAAATCCAGGTGTGAAAAACTTGTTGCATCATTCCCAAGAAGACTCATGGCTGTACTAGCTCAAAAGGGGGCTTCTACTCAATACTGAGCAAAGGGTCTGAATACTTATGACCATGTGATATTTCAGTTTTTCTTTTTCAATAAATGTTCAAAAATTTCTACATTTCTGTTTTTTTTTCAGTCAAGATGGGGTGCAGAGTGAACTTTAATGAGGAAAAATGAACTTTTTAGAATTTACCAAATGGCTGCAATGAAACAAAGAGTGAAAAATTTAAAGGAGTCCGAATACTTTCCGTACCCACTGTAACTCTGCCTCCGGAGATTATTTTACATGAAGGAGAGATACCAGTGTGAGACAAGTAACTAACACAGAACAGGAGAGCTGAAATTTGTCTTCTTGCAAACACATTTTTGCAGCTCTCTGAGCTCTGCTGTATTGTAACCCTGTCTGCCTGTGAGATGGAAGCTGCAGAGGCCAGGAACCTGCAGATGTGTCAGGTATAATCACACACAGCTCTGCAGTGAGATCAGGAGAGCAGAGAGCAACCATTACACATCACACTGGTCATGTAAAATAATCCCTGGAGGCAGAGTTATCTTCCGGGCAGCGTCCTCCCCATACCCTGGAAGAGGTCATTTACATTAAGTGATAAATCATCTTTTATCAATAAGGCATCTGATATAAAGACATACAGGCAGCACTCTCCTCAGCAGTCTATAACCTGTATGCCCTTATTAAGTTTAAATGGGTCAAACTGCCTCCTACAGTCCGGGCAAAAACTGAGCTGCTCATCATAGGAGAGGGACTAGCCCACAAGGCAGAGCTCCCACTTTTATGCCTTGTGTTAAGTCTCCTATTAGAAGGGTGTTCCGCTTGTTAGGGAAGGAGCAAAGCCTCCACAGTAGCATGTTAGAATTGCTGAGAAGACTCCTTCTGCAGAGGAAGAATGGACTATATTGTCAGCTGCCAGATGGAGAAGGAGACCTGTTCTGTCCAGAGCAGCACAGATTAGCAGCATCAAAACGACACAGAGGCTAAAATGATAAAAAGGTATTTTTAATGATGAAAAAAAAGGCTTTTCTAAGTTATTACCATCCTTTCAGGACTTTTGCTATGAAAATGATTCATGAGATAGAAGAGGGAGAACATTTTATTATCTCACTTAAAAAACATAAGTATATATGAAAATACAGTAGAAACATAAGCTAACAATGCACATAAACTTAACCTACGATGCCCGACACAAAGGATTTAATGCTTTTTTCATAGCCAGTAAGGAAACGTGTTACCAGCTATGACAACACATCTGATCTATGTTACAAAGGACAGCACTGCGACAAAAAGAGGGAGTCAAAACCCCCCACTAATGTGCAGGATCGTGGTCTGTACTGTGAATAATTACTGCTCTTGGTGAACCATTCTCCATATAGGATGACGATAATGATAGAAATGAGCTAATGAGTGTCACCAATGAAGTGTCTGAACAGAAGAACCGGTGTAACAGTAATCAGCGGAGATGGACAGATTGGACATTTTCACTTTCTGGAACATCAATGTCATCTAAAGTCTTTTAGAGATGGAAAGTCTCATCAGTCACTTGACTCCTCATCTGCGCTGAATCCGGAGAAGCATATTGGCTGGCATTTTAGAGTACGGAGGTTTACCAGGCAGGCTGTCTGTGTGGTGCTGAAGTCCGGTACGGTGAGAAGAAGTACCCGCTGACCCTCAGCTCCTGGAGGAAACATAAAAGACCAGGTTACTGCACCCAAAATCATTACCACAATCCTACACTGTTGCAAACATTGCAATTCCTTAAAGGGGTTTTCCACAATAAACAAATTTATCACCTAAACACAGAATAGGTGAAAAATGTAAGATAACTGAGAGGGCAGCAATCATGAGGAACAGAAGAACCTAAAGTCCCGTGTGAATGTGAGTAGAGCAGTGATCGCGGCTTCATTCACTTTTATGGGAATAGAGAGGTAGGCAAGAAGGCACTATGCCTTCATTCACACAGTGGATTCCTGGGGGTCTCAGCAATTGTTTAACTAAATTGAATTAGTGGGAGAAACTCTTAAAAAAGGTGTATTCCTGTTAATGATGGAAGAGTGTACATGCTGAACGACCAGGGATGATGGGTTGTGCTTCCTAATTCTATGGATTTCAGGGATACCCTTACTTAGTCCCTCACTGCTGGCCATAACGGGGGGCTTTCATCCCTGTTGAGATGGCGCAGCAGTGCACAAATGCTCCTCTGACATTCCAATTATTCGCTAAGGGGCTGCCAGTAAAAAAAACATGCGCAGCTCTCTGCAGTCCCATACAGAATAAATGGAGCATGCGCAGTCCTCTGAAGTCCCATATAGGATAAATGGAGCATGCGCAGTCCTCTGAAGTCCCATATAGGATAAATGGAGCATGCGCAGTCCTCTGAAGTCCCATATAGGATAAATGGAGCATGCACAGCCCTCTGAAGTCCCATATAGAATAAATGGAGCATGCACAGCACACTGCCACTCAGTGTAAAGGGAATAAAAGCACTCAGTTCTTGCGATCAGTGCAGGTCCCAGAGGTCAGACCCACACCAATCTATCAGTTATCATCTACCCTTGCCTTTGGAAGTGCATTGAGCTGTAGGGTGCATTGCTGCAAAAGGGAAAAAAAAAAAAATAAAACCTCTTTAAATCTTCTTCCTTAGCGAGTGTGAGTGCAAACGGAAGTGTGTGACTTGTTGTTCAGTGAAGAGGTATTTGGGAATCCTGCAGCAAATACCTGTGTGAATTGCTGTGAGTTGCTGAATTGTGACCTGCTGAGTGCTTTTCTACCTGTTTAGTTTTATTGGGCTTTTTAAAACCTATTTTCTCACTACAGTTTTACAGTCTCTTAGTTTACTACCTGTGTATTTAAGGGTTAACTACATTGCACTTAAATCCTGAGGTGTAGCTATACTCACAAGGGGTTAATTAAGGGTGAGGGGTCATAATTAAGGGTTTATAAGGGGCAGCTGGTTGGGGAATCCAGTCCTTTGGAAGTGCATTGAGCTGTAGGGTGGATTGCTGCAAAAGGAGGGGGGGGGGGACCTCTTTAAATCTTCTTCCTTAGCGAGTGTGAACGAGCTGAGTGTGACCGGAGCGTAAGTGCAAACAAAAGTAAGTGTGTGACTTGTTCAGTGACTTGGATTCAGGGAGTTTGGAAGGGAGGAATTTGGACTGAATTGCTGTCTGTATTTTGTTAATTCTTTACATTTCTTTTTACTTAACATTTCTGTCTAGTGCAATCCCCATTAGGAAATGAGCTCCATTATTGACAATGCTATCCAGTGTACATCTTGCCACATGTATGCAATCCTTGAACAGCCAGTCGGGGGTGCACACTGCCGCGCGAGATGTGTGCACGTTGTGCGTTTGGAAGCCCTGGTACTGGATCTAAATGAGCAGCTGGCAACACTGAGATCCATTGACAATATGGAAAGGAGTCTGCTGCTCACTGAGCAGCTGCTCACTGAGGTAGATGTGGGGGAGGGTGGTAGTAGGGAGCTGCAGGACAGTGAGGCAGCTAGCTGGGTGACAGTTAGAAGGGGGGTAGAGGAAAGAGTGCCAGGGAGGCTAGTCCTGATCTGGCACACCCCAATAAGTTTGCAAATTTGGCAGATGATGGGGGTGTCTGTACAGGGGTAGCACTCTTCAGCAAGGCATGTCCCCTGAAAGCCGGGGGAGTGTCAGCTCCAGTAAGGGGGGGAAATAGGAGAGCAGGGCAGGTCAGGCAGGTGCTGGTAGTGGGGGACTCAATTATTAGGGGAACAGACAGGGCAATCTGTCACAAAGACAGGGATCGTTGAACAGTGTGCTGCCTACCTGGCACTCGAGTCCGGCACATCGCTGATCGGGTTGACAGATTACTGGGAGGGGCTGGTGAGGACCCAGCGGTCATGGTGCACATTGGCACAAATGACAAAGTTAGAGGTAGGTGGAAGGTCCTTAAAGATGATTTCAGGGAATTAGCCTGCAAGCTTAAAGCAAGGACCTCCAAGGTGGTATTCTCTGAAATACTACCTTTACCACGTGCCACGCCAGAGAGGCAACGAGAGATTAGGGAGATAAATAAGTGGCTCAACAACTGTTGTAGGAAGGAGGGATTTGGGTTCCTGGAGAACTGGGCCGACTTCTCAGTTGGCTACAGACTCTACACTAGGGATGGGCTGCACCTCAATGGGGAGGGTGCAGCTGTGCTGGGGGAGAAAATGGCTAGAAGGTTGGAGGAGTGTTTAAACTAGGGATTGGGGGAGGGGGGTATTCATTTTATAGGTGGGGAAGATAGTGCAGATAGTGACCTGGGCACAAATAAAGAAATTGGGGATGTGGTTAGAACAGTCAATATAGTAAGAAGGAATACAGGTACGGAGAGATACATAAAATGCATGTACACTAATGCCACAAGCCTCACCAACAAAATGGAGGAATTAGAATTAATTTTGTTGGAAAATAATTATGACATGGTGGGGATATCTGAGACATGGCTGGACGAGAGCCACGACTGGGCAGTTAATTTACAGGGCTATAGTCTGTTCAGAAATTACCGTATAAACAAGCGAGGGGGGGGTGTTTATATGTAAAATCATCCTTAAAACCCATCTTGCATAAGAATATATATGAATCTAAAGAAAATGTAGAGTCCCTGTGGGTGGAGATAAGGGGAGGGGGAAAAAATAATAAATTACTGATAGGGGTTTGTTATAAGTCTCCAAAAATAATGGAAGCAGAGGAGAATATCCTCATAAAGCAAATAGATGAAGCAGCGACTCAAGGAGAACTCATTATTATGGGGGACTTCAACTACCCTGAAATATATTGGGGAACAGAAACCTGTAGTTCAAGCAAGGGTAATAGGTTTTTGACAACTATGAGAGACAATTACCTTTCACAACTGGTTCAGGACCCAACAAGAAGGGGGGCACTGCTAGACCTAATATTAACCAACAGGCCAGACCAGATATCAAATATACGAGTTGGGGGTCACTTGGGTAATAGTGATCACAAAATAATAAGTTTTCATGTAACCTTTAATAAGATGTGTAGTAGAGGGGTTACAAGGACACTAAACTTCAGGAAGGCAAATTTCCAATGGTTGAGAGATGATCTTAGTGCAATAAACTGGGACGATATCCTGAGACATAAAACTACACAAAGCAAATGGGAGACATTTATTAGCATCCGGAATAGGACCTGTTTACAATATATACCCTATGGGAATAAACATGCTAAGAAATAGGAGGAAACCACTATGGCTAAATAGAGCTGTAAGGGGCGCAATAAGTGACAAAAAGAAAGCATTTAGAGAACTAAAGCAAGTAGGTAGTGATGAGGCATTAAATAAATACAGAAAATTAAATAAGTTCTGTAAAAATCAAATCAAGGCAGCAAAGATTGAGACAGAGAGACTCATTGCCAGAGAAAGTAAAAATAATCCCAAAATATTCTTTAACTACATAAATAGTAAAAAACTAAAAAATGATAGTGTTGGTCCCCTTAAAAATAGTCTGGGTGAAATGGTGGATGAGGATGAGGAAAAAGCCAATATGCTAAATGATTTTTTTTCAACAGTATTTACACAAGAAAATCGCATGACAGAAAACATGATTAGTGATAACAAAAATTCTCCATTAAATGTCACTTGCTTAACCCAGCAGGAAGTACGGCGGCGTCTAAAAATCACTAAAGTTGACAAATCCCCAGGTCCGGGTGGGATACACCCGCGAGTACTGCAGGAATTAAGTAACGTCATAGATAGACCATTATTTTTAATCTTTAAAGATTCCATAATAACAGGGTCTGTACCACAGGACTGGCGTATAGCAAATGTGGTGCCAATATTCAAAAAGGGGACAAAAACTGAACTTGGAAATTATAGGCTGGTAAGCTTAACCTCTACTGTGGGTAAAATCCTGGAGGGTTTCCTAAGAGATGCTATACTAGAGTATCTGAAGAAGAAGAACCTCATGACCCAATATCAACATGGGTTTACGAGGGACCGTTCCTGTCAAACTAATCGGATCAGTTTTTATGAGGAGGCAAGTTCTGGACTGGACCAAGGAAATGCAGTGGATGTTGTGTATATGGACTTTTCAAAAGCTTTTGATACGGTTCCACACAAAAGGTTGATACATAAAATGAGAACAATGGGGATAGGGGAAAATATATGTATGTGGGTTAAGAATTGGCTCAGTGATAGGAAACAAAGGGTGGTTATTAATGGAAACCACTCAGACTGGGTCACAGTTAACAGTGGGGTACCACAGGGGTCAGTATTGGGCCCCCTTCTTTTTAACATTTATTAATGACCTTGTAGGGGGCATGCAGAGTAATATTTGCAGATGACACTAAACTCTGCAGGGTAATCAATACAGAGGAGGACAATCTTATATTACAGGAGGATCTATGTAAACTAGAAGCTTGGGCTGATAAATGGCAAATGAGCTTTAATGGGGATAAATGTAAGGTAATGCACTTGGGCAGAGGAAATAAAATGTATAATTATATGCTTAATTGTAAAACACTGGGCAAAACGGTCACTGAAAAAGACCTGGGTGTATTGGTGGACGACAAGCTCACGTTTGGTGGCCAGTGTCAGACAGCTGCTGCAAAGGCAAATAAAATAATGGGATGCATTAAAAGAGGAATAGATGCTCATGAGGAGAACATAATTTTACCTCTATACAAGTCATTAGTGCGACCACACTTAGAATACTGTGTACAGTTCTGGTCTCCGGTGTATAAGAAAGACATAGCTGAACTAGAGCGGGTGCAGAGAAGAGCGACCAAGGTTATTAGAGGACTGGGGGGTCTGCAATACCACAGGTTATTACACTTGGGGTTATTTACTGTGGAAAAACGAAGGCTTAGGGGCGATCTTATTACTATGTACAAGTATATGAGGGGACAGTACAAAGACCAGTCTACTGATCTTTTTACTCTGAGGCCAGAGACGGGGACAAGGGGGCATCTTCTACGTCTGGAGGAAAGAAGGTTTAATCATAATCACAGACGGGGATTCTTTACTGTAAGAGCAGTGAGCTCTCTGCCGCATGATGTTGTAATGAGTGATTCACTACTAAAATTTAAGTAGGGCCTGGATGCCTTTCTTGAAAAGTATAATATTACAGGTTATATATACTAGATTCCTTGATAGGGCGTTGATCCAGGGATCTAGTCTGATTGTCGATCGGAGTCGGGAAGGAATTTTTTTCCCCAATGTCGAGCTTAGTGTTTGCCACATGGTTTTTTTTTTGCCTTCCTCTGGATCAACATGTTACTCTATGGGTTGAACTAGATGGACTTAGTCTTCCTTCAACCTTAAAAAAACTATGTTACTATGTTACTGTGTGGTTAGCTGATGTCCTGTGAAAAGAGATTCACCCCATTAATCACATTGTAAGACATTGCTTCAGCCATGCTCGGGATCACTCCCACTTATAAAGATTCAGATACTTATTTGTATATTGTCAGGACGTCTCCATATACAATTTTCTCAGTAAAGACGACCCTCTGGTTCCGCGCATTAAATGCTGAATACATACCTGTGACCTCTTTGCAGCTAAACTTGGGGGCACTTCCACAAAAATACACATGGGGGCAGGTGTGCAGAATGAACGGGTCCGACTTGTAGAATGGGTAACACCCTGCAAAGACGATACAAACAGATCCACTTATAGATATTCAAAGAAATACCACGTTTACAGGACCCTACGGTTAAATAGAGGCACAACGACATGTGTGGGCCCTGCACCGAATCGTGCCACCGTACCAGTCTGCAAGAAGTACCCACAAGTCTGAAGGTTTCTGATGGCATAGACGCTGGGGAATGTTATCGGAAGTGGTGCTGGAAGCAAATCAAGAGGTTTTCTAAAGAAATCAGACTTCATACTGATTGGTTTCTTTGCCCCTTCCCCATTTTCCGCTTACCTTCTCACATTCAGTATTAAACCCATAGTGACATGAAAAGCGTTTCGATAATTGAGAATTAAACCTCTAATATTGTGTGTGGCATGGGTAACACTTAAATGAGCTGCATATGGTTAATGGAAGTGGTTCAATCCTTTATTGAAAAGAAGCTGCTCCGTGATACATAGCAGATCTCCGTCCGGCACATATGGATCCTTCTGAGCGAAACATTTATTTTTAACTGTAGTAAATTCTACATCTGGACTCCGGCATGTGACTTATGTAAAAACACATTAATCCTAGGACATAATCAGAGTTTGGGGCGACGTGTAAATCCCGAGATTTCTTGACTTATACAGGGCAGCCAGAAAAAAAAAACAGAACCATGATGAAATAAACAATCCCCGTGCTCTTGATCAATTAACTAGAACTGCTGGAAGACGTTCATGGACCCGATCGTGTTCCCATTATCAAAGAATATTGGATCCTTCAATCCATGTCCCCATAGCCGCACAGCAATGTGGCTTTTTGGCTCATTAAGTGGCGGTTGGTGCAGCTCGTGTGAATTTTCGGAGCGCCAGTACCTACTATTCTATGAATTAACACACCCAGTTGTATGGAACTGTGCTAAGTCAGACATAATATATTGTAACAGGTCCAAATGGCCGTCTACAATCACATCCAGTAGCCATTGCAATATGTCACATGCTTCTGTTTAACTCCTGCACTGCTGAAACTTGGTGGAGTCAATTAACTGGTGTCTCAAACTTCTTCTGGATGTCTACAGTCGTATCTAAAAGCTGGACACAAATTTTTATTTTCACAAAGTTTTCAGCTTCGGTGTTTTTAGCTCTTTTAGTCAGATGTTTCTCTGGTAAGATTCTAAGCATTTCATAAGTTTTTACACTTTTGACAAATCCATCAAGTTTATGTAATGACTCAATATTTCCAGCATTGACCCTTTTTTTTCCAGACTTTTGCACTTCATCCCGGCAGCTGGATATCTTCTGGGCCAAATACTGACTGATGACCGCCCATTCTTGTCTAATCAGTGCTTGGAGTTTAGCACAATTTATATGTTTTTGTTTGTCCACTCACTTTTTGAGGATTGACCACCAGGAATCTCTCGAGATCTAGGGAGATTCCTGGCAATGGACACAAAATTTCAATGTTTTGTTTCCGAGCCACTTAATTATCACATATGTCCTGTGACATGGTCTCCATTGTAGCATCGGCGTCTCTGCCCCGTACTAGGCAGAGACGCCGTCCCTCTCACCTCCCCGCTCCTGGCGCGGCGTCCTCCAGCGCTTCTCTCCCTGCTGCTTCCGGCACGCGCTCCTTCCCCGGCAGTGTGCTTAGGGTGCGCGCGCGCGCTCCCCCTCTCTTAAAGGGACCGCGCGCGCCGTCCTAAGGAGTCCCCGGCCAATGGCCGGAGGACCTCTCCATATATAAGGCACCTCCTCCAAAATGGAGGTGCCCGAGCAATGTTGTTGCAAAGCCTTCACTCTGCTTCAGCCCTCAGGTCCCGTTGCCAGTGACCTGCCAGTCACCTGCCTGATTCCTGCCTGTTACCTGCCAGTCATCTGCCAGATTCCTGCTTGATACCTGCCTGATATCCGCTTACCAGCTTGCAAGCCTGCGGTCCGACGGTCTGCTCTCCGACACCTGTCAGTCTGTCTATGGACCAGCCTGCCCGCTCACCTGGGAGCGCTCACCTGTTACTTGCCTGCTAGCCTACCTGGAGGCTCTGCCGTCACTTGCCGTGACCTCCTGCCTGTCCAGAGACTCTTGCCCGCTCACCTGGGAGCGCTCACCTGCTACCTGCCTGCTAGTCTACCGGGAGGCTCTGCCGTCACTTGCCGTGACCACCTGCCTGTCCAGAGACTCTCGCCCGCTCACCTGGGAGCGTTCACCAGCCTGCTGCCCTTCTACCCAGAGACTGTCCCTGTCACTTGCCGTGACTACCTGCCCCTCTACCCAGAGACTGCCCCTGTCACTTGCCGTGACTACCTGCCCGTCTTCCCTGGGAGCCACCCGCTTCCTCACAAGGACTGCCCCCTTGTATAGTTGCACAGAGGTTCCACCTCCCAGACCCGTTACAGTTTGCTCGGGCCATGGAACCCGGTGGCCCCCAGATCTCCGATCTGCACCAGGAAGTCTTACGTCAGAAAACTCAGCAGGAGGTGGTACTGTCCTATCTACGGTCCGTTAACTCTCGTCTAGGCGCATTGTGTGACTTGTCTATGTCTACCTCTGGTCCAGCCGTGCCCATTCCTGCGGTACCACAATCCAGTCCCTTCATGGTACCCGACTATGGACCTCGGCTTCTGGCACCTCCACGCTTTGCCGGCGAACCTACTTTAGCTCGGGGTTTCATAAACCAGTGCACCCTGCACTTTGAGCTATTGGCATACCAGTTCATTTCCGACCGGGCCAAGGTGGCCTTCATCATGTCCCATCTCACTGGGGAGGCACTGGCATGGCTAAATCCCCTGTGGGAGAGAGGGGATCCCCTGGTGTCCGACCTGCCGTCTTTCCTCGCTGCTTTCCGGAAAGTCTTCGATGAACCTGGACGGAAAACCTCTTCTGCCTCCTCTCTGCTACGTCTCCGCCAAGGGAGTCTCACCGTGGGCCAATATGCCATAAGGTTCCGCACCCTCGCTTCCGAGCTTGCCTGGGATTAAGGACGAGTTAGCTGGTCGGGACATTCCTACCACTCTGGATGACCTGGTGTCACTAGCTACCCGGATTGGCATCCGGTTCCAAGAACGTGCCAAAGAGACTACCTGGGAGAAAGACTTTTCTTGCTCTGCTCCTACTTCCCTGAGACCTGCCTCTCAATCAGTCACTCCGCGGGCGCTCTCGCCTGAACCTATGCAGATCGACCAGACCAAGATGGTCAGATCTCGCCGAGCCGAGGGAAGCTGTTTCTGTTGTGGCAGTATCGAGCACTTCATCCGTTCCTGCCCGGAGAAGCCGGGAAACGCCAGTGTCTAGGACCGCTCGGAGAGGTCGTCCTAGACAAAAGTAAGCCCTCTCCGTCTCTGACTTTACCGGTCTCTATTGCTTGGGGAGAAAACCGTCACTTTGAACTCGCCCACCTGGATTCTGGAGCTGCTGGAAACCTCATCTCCCAGTCTCTGGTAGAGAGATACCATATTCCCACCAAGTCCCTGGCTGAACCATTATCAGTCGCCTCCGTGGATGGAAGACTTCTCTCGGAGACCATCCTGCTCGTCACTGAACCCATAACCCTGCAGGTGGGAATGCTGCACTCTGAGGAAATCTCATTCCATGTGTTGTCCGGACTTTCTCACTCCCTGTTGCTAGGTCTACCTTGGCTCCAGACACACGAACCCGTATTGAACTGGCGATCCGGTGAAGTACTCCGATGGGGTCCAGACTGCCATAGGACCTGCCTGGTTCCGATCCGCCCAGCTCGCCCTCCGCCAACTCCAGCTAATTTACCAGGTCTCCCGGCTCCTTACTGGCCCTATGCGGACGTCTTCGGTAAGAAGGAAGCAGAGACGTTGCCACCCCATAGGCCATATGACTGCCCGATCGACCTGGTACCTGGCACCACTCCTCCCCGTGGGCATATCTACCCGTTGTCTGCAGCCGAGACCCGGGCCATGTCTGAGTACATTGAAGAGAATCTGGCTAGGGGATTTATCCGGAAATCTACCTCCCCGGCTGGAGCCGGATTCTTCTTTGTCAAAAAGAAAGACGGCTCGCTACGCCCCTGTATTGACTATAGAGGACTCAATCAGATCACGGTTAAAAATAAATACCCCCTTCCGCTCATCTCCGAGTTATTTGATCGTCTTAAAAGGCGCCAGGATCTTCTCCAAGCTGGATCTACGTGGAGCGTATAACCTGGTCCGTATCCGTCAGGGAGACGAGTGGAAAACAGCATTTAATACCCGGGACGGACACTATGAGTACCGTGTGATGCCCTTCGGTCTCTGCAATGCTCCCGCCGTCTTCCAAGAACTGGTCAACATCTTCCATGACCTTCTTTACTCCTGCATGGTGGTATACCTGGACGACATCTTGGTCTTCTCTCCGGATCTTCCCACACACCAGAGGGATGTTCGTCAGGTCCTGCTTAGGCTCAGGCAGAACCACCTCTATGCTAAATACGAGAAGTGCCTTTTTGAGCAGACCTCTCTTCCTTTCCTGGGCTATGTTATCTCCCAGAGAGGCTTGCGAATGGATCCCGAGAAGCTCTCTGCTGTCCTAAAGTGGCCCCGTCCGGAGGGCTTGAAGGCGATACAGCGATTCCTGGGCTTCGCTAATTACTATCGTCTCTTCATTCCTCACTTCTCGTCACGGACTGCGCCCATATCTGCGCTCACCCGTAAGGGAGCTAATCCCAAGGTATGGTCATCCGAAGCTGAGGAGGCCTTCCTTTCCCTGAAACAAGCCTTCTCCTCTGCCCCTGTGCTGCACCGTCCGGACTGCAACAAACAGTTCTACCTGGAGGTTGATGCCTCCTCCTCTGGAACCGGAGCGGTGCTCACCCAGAAGTCTTCCTCCGGGAGAATGGTAACTTGCGGCTTTTTCTCTAAAATCTTCTCCTCCTCTGAGCGCAATTACTCCATAGGAGACCGAGAACTGCTTGCCGTTAAATTGGCGCTGGAGGAGTGGCGTTACCTGCTTGAAGGGGCTCTATACCCGGTGATCATCTATATGGATCACAAGAACCTGGCATATCTCCAAAATGCCCAGAGACTTAATCCACGTCAGGCCCGGTGGTCTTTGTTCTTTGCCCGCTTCGATTTCATCCTTCATTTCCGCCCGGCGTACAAAAATGTCAAAGCTGATGCCTTGTCCCGATCCTTCCTGTCCTCCGACCAAGAGGAGGAGCCTATGCACATTATCGACCCCTCCAAGGTGATGAATGTGGCCCCCTTGGATTTGACTCATCTTCCACCCGGCAAGACGTTCGTGGCACCTCCAGACCGTGAGAGGGTTCTTCGCTGGGGTCATTCTTCTAAACTAGCTGGCCATGCCGGCCAAAAGAAGACCTTCCTACTCATTTCCCGGCATTACTGGTGGCCTACCCTGCGTAAGGATGTGGTAGACTTCGTCTCTGCCTGTTCATCTTGTGGCCGCAACAAAATTCCCAGACACTTACCAGCTGGTCATCTCCTGCCGCTTCCCATACCTGTTGCCCCGTGGCAACACATCGCTATGGACTTCATTACCGATCTTCCTGTCTCTGCCGGGTGTACTGTCATTTGGGTGGTCGCGGATCGCTTCTCTAAAATGGCCCACTTCATTCCCCTGCCTGGTCTCCCATCTGCACCTGAGCTGGCTAAGGACTTTATTCGCCATATCTTCCATCTCCATGGCCTACCCCTCCACATTGTGTCGGATCGAGGGGTTCAGTTTACCTCACGCTTCTGGAGAGCTACATGTAAACTGCTGGACGTCACCCTGGACTTCTCCTCTGCTTACCACCCTCAGTCCAATGGTCAAGTGGAGCGGATCAATCAGATCCTTACCAGCTATCTCCGGCACTTTGTTAATGCCCACCATTCTGATTGGGTGGACCTCCTTCCTTGGGCCAAGTTCTCTTATAATAACCACGAGAGCGAATCCTCTTCCAAGTCCCCGTTCTTTATTGTCTATGGCCAGCATCCCCGGATTCCGCTTCCTGTCTCCGTTTCTGTGGACAACCCTGCTGCGGAGTCTCTTGTCAGCGAATTTTCTACTATTTGGGAGAGTACCAGGTCCGCTCTTCTTCTGTCCTCTGAGCGGATGAAGAGATATGCTGATAAGAGACGTCTGGATCCGCCTCAATTCCGTCCGGGAGACAAGGTTTGGCTCTCGTCCAAACATGTGCGGCTCAAAGTACCCTCCTTCAAGTTGGGCCCTCGATTCATCGGTCCCTTCGAAGTCCTCAGGCAAATTAACCCTGTGGCCTACAAATTAAAACTCCCGGCCACCCTACGGATTCCCAACTCCTTCCACGTATCTCTCCTCAAACCCGTTGTCTTTAACTCTTTTTCCAATAATCCAGGTGCCCCTCCTGCTCCGGTTTCCGCTGATGACGTCTTTGGGGTAGAGAGTATTCTGGCCTCCAAGAGGGTAAGAGGAAAGACCTTTTTTCTGGTAGATTGGAAGGGGTTTGGTCCTGAGGAGAGAACTTGGGAACCCAGGGAGAACATCAACGCTCCGCTTCTCCTTGAAAAATTTCTTTCTGGCCAAAGAAAGAGGGGGCCTAAAGGTGGGGGGGGGGGGGGGGGGGGACTGTAGCATCGGCGTCTCTGCCCCGTACTAGGCAGAGACGCCGTCCCTCTCACCTCCCCGCTCCTGGCGCGGCGTCCTCCAGCGCTTCTCTCCCCGCTGCTTCCGGCACGCGCTCCTTCCCCGGCAGTGTGCTTAGGGCGCGAGCGCGCTCCCCCTCTCTTAAAGGGACCGCGCGCGCCGTCCTAAGGAGTCCCTGGCCAATTGCCGGAGGACCTCCCATATATAAGGCACCTCCTCCAAAATGGAGGTGCCCGAGCAATGTTGTTGCAAAGCCTTCACTCTGCTTCAGCCCTCAGGTCCTGTTGCCAGTGACCTGCCAGTCACCTGCCTGATTCCTGCCTGTTACCTGCCAGTCATCTGCCAGATTCCTGCTTGATACCTGCCTGATATCCGCTTACCAGCTTGCAAGCCTGCGGTCCGACGGTCTGCTCTCCGACACCTGTCAGTCTGTCTATGGACCAGCCTGCCTGCTCACCTGGGAGCGCTCACCTGTTACTTGCCAGCTAGCCTACCTGGAGGCTCTGCCGTCACTTGCCGTGACCACCTGCCTGTCCAGAGACTCTCGCCCGCTCACCTGGGACCGTTCACCAGCCCGCTGCCCTTCTACCCAGAGACTGTCCCTGTCACTTGCCGTGACTACCTGCCCCTCTACCCAGAGACTGTCCCTGTCACTTGCCGTGACTACCTGCCCGTCTTCCCTGGGAGCCACCCGCTTCCTTACAAGGACTGCCCCCTTGTATAGTTGCACAGAGGTTCCACCTCCCAGACCCGTTACATCCATCATGCTGCAGAAACCATTGCTCATAACCAAAATTGCTCCTGGATGGTTGGGAGAAGTTGTTCTTTTAGGATGGTTGGTTGGATCCCATGGCAGTGATCTAAGACAAAATTGTGAGTGACCCCCCTCCATGGATGGAAAAGCCCCCACACAAAAATCATTTGAGGAGGCTTTACTGCAGGCATGACACAGGACTCATGGTAGCAAGTCTTTTCTTCTCTAGACAAATCATTTTTCCAGATGTCCTAAACAGTCGGAAGGCGCTTCATCAGAGAAAACAACTTTACTCCAGTCCGCTGCAGTCCAATCCCTTTGCTTCCTGCATAACGTCAGACTGTCCTTGATTTTTCTTGGAGAGAAGTTGCTTCTTTGCTGTCCTTCTTGACACCAGGCTAGACTCCAAAAAACTTCACCTCCCTGTACGTGCAGATGCACTGATACATGCCTGCTGCCATTCCTGAGCAAGCTCAGCACTGGTGTTGAACCGATCCCATAGCGGAATCCTCGTTAGGAAATTGTCCTGGCGCTTGCTTGACTTTCTTGGCCATCCTCAAGCCTTCTTGACAGCAACTGAACCTCTCTCTTTGAAATTCTTGATGATCCAATAAATGGTTAATTTAGAGGCAATCTTACAAGCAGCAATGTCATTGCCTGTAAAGCCCTTGTGTTGTAAATCAATGATGACTACAAGTTATGAACCAGTCTAACTCAATCAGCATGACAGTGATATCAGCTGCCTTGCCCTTGTTAATGCTTTCTCCTGAGCTAACTATAAGATTGCCTAAATGATGTAAGCAGGTCAGTTGTGGGAGAGCTGAAATTCGGTAGGAATTGGATTTTTGTGATAAAGTTCCTTTTTAGCTCACGGGATGATTTTGTAATAAATCTGATGATTTTTCATAACAATCTAGTTTAATTTAAAAGGCCACTATAAAACTGAAGCTGCAGTAAAATCCAAAATTTCTGTCAATCTCAAAACTTTTGGCCACGACTGTATAAGAATGATGGCTGTCCAAACATATGGCAGTATATTTATTTCACCGTGTTACCTCACTTCCACAACAAGCCATCTATATTGCATCTTGCTTAAGTGAGAAGGTCCAGAAATTGACCAGCAGAACAGACACGTGTTTTAGACAATTATTCTGGCAGTACATCGGCCGGTGTAATCACAATGCGCCATGTTGGAGACACACACATATCTATTGCTCTCTGCAGAGAAGGACCCGACTAGCAGGGAAGGATATGATGGGCATCATTTTACCCACTGTTCCAGTAAAATAAAAGCTGAGCCCTTATTGGTTGTTCTGACAGTTTTACTGTACGAAAATTTTGAAGAATGAGGCCTAATACAAACCACAAAAGGGAAACATTGGGCTGCTTTTTGTGACCCAACCTATATATTTTGTGTAAAGTGTGAAATAACAGTGAATGTGCATTGAAAATTGGTGTAATACTATTTAATCGTCATGTCCTATCCCCAATGTTATACATAGACACCTCCTTACCCAAAGTATCCGGAGCAGTAGGACACATGTGCCCGACTTGCAGGGTCCATTCCAGGATCTCCAGGTAGTCCCGCATACTGGAGTACCTGTATATATCACTGATGTTCTGACCAGCCGAACCCAGAAACCTATGGAGATACCAGGCTGTCAGACCCCGCTATAGCGGTAATTACACCTTGTAGTGGTAGAAGGAGTACCTGACGCCATCGATATCTGCTTCATAGGGGTTTGTCACCAGCTGAAGAGTGGAGAATGGGGCGGACTGAGGGAACATGCAGCGATGCAGGGGCTGCTGAGGAAGGATGTAGTTTGTAGGATCAAAGGCACCGGGCATGACATCCACAAAGACGGAGGCCTGACGATAGAGAAGAGAATGATCTATAAGATTGGGAGTTAGGTACCACTAAAACTATGCAAACAAGCTAGACTTGGATATCAGGGCTGTGGAGTTGGTAAGCCAAACCTCCGACTCCTCAATTTCCATGACACCAACTCCACGACTCCCTCATACATGGCTCATGTTTAAGTGATAAATTTACTGTAGCACAGATTCATCTCAACTAAAAGTCTAGACCCTTAGATCAGGAATAGGACATTTCATAACTTTCCCAAATTCTTTTGAAAAAATATTCCCCACAAACTGCATTGAACTACTGTACCCAATTTATTATATATTTTAGGAGTCGAAAACGGTCCATCTTATACTGACTCCGACTCCACCAAAATGGGCTCCGACTCCACAGCCCTGTTTGCTCATAGTCGGATTTGTCAGCAGGTTGCTTCTAAGATGAGATTGGCCTCTGGGAAGGCAGTGCACCACAATACAGGGCAGCCACAGGTGTCCATTCAGCCATATATCGTATATACTCGAGTGTAAGCCGACCAGAATATAAGCCGAGGCACCTAATTTTACCACAAAAAACTGGGAAAACTTATTGACTCGAGTATAAGCCTAGGAGTGGGAAATGCAGCAGCTACTGATAAATTTCCCCAATCCTGGTATGCATGCCCCCCCCAGGCCCCCCTTCCCATCCCCAATCCTGGAATGCATTGCCCCCCCCTTCCCATCCCCAATCCTGGTATGCATTGCCCCCCCCCTTCCCATCCCCAATCCTGGTATGCATTGCCCCCCCCCCTTTCCCATCCCCAATCCTGGTATGCATTGCCCCCCCTTCCATTCCCAATCCTGGTATGCATTGCCCCCCCCTTCCCATCCCCAATCCTGGTATGCATTGCCCCCCCCCTTCCCATCCCCAATTCCGGTATGCATTGCCCCCCCCCTCCCATCCCCAATCCTGGTATGCATTGCCCCCCCCCCTTCCCATCCCCAATCCTGGTATGCATTGCCCCCCCCCTTCCCATCCCCAATCCTGGTATGCATTGCCCCCCCCCTTCCCATCCCCAATCCTGGTATGCATTGCCCCCCCCAACTTCCCATCCCCAATCCTGGTATGCATTGCCCCCCCCAACTTCCCATCCCCAATCCTGGTATGCATTGCCCCCCCCCCTTCCCATCCCCAATCCTGGTATGCATTGCCCCCCCCCCCCTTCCCATCCCCAATCCTGGTATGCATTGCCCCCCCCCTTCCCATCCCCAATCCTGGTATGGATTGCCCCCCCCTTCCCATCCCCAATCCTGGTATGCATTGCCCCCCCCTCCCCCTCCCCAATCCTGGTATGCATTGCCCCCCCCCTTCCCATCCCCAATCCTGGTATGCATTGCCCCCCCCCTTCCCAATCCTGGTATGCATTGCCTCCCCCCCTTCCCAATCCTGGTATGCATGGCCCCCCCCTTCCCATCCCCAATCCTGGTATGCATGGCCCCCTTCCCATCCCCAATCCTGGTATGCATGGCCCCCTTCCCATCCCCAATCCTCGTATGCATGGCCCCCTTCCCATCCCCAATCCTGGTATGCATGGCCCACCCCGCCTCCCATTCTGGTATGCATGGCCCACCCCACCCCCCATCCCCAATCCTGGTATGCATGCCCCCATCTCCAATCCTGGTATGCATGCCCCCCCCCTCCTCCCGCCAATCCTGGTATGCATGGCCCCCCCAATCCTGGTATGCAAGCCCCTCCCCCCCATCCCCAATCCTGGTATGCAAGGCCCCCTCCCCCCCATCCCCAAACGATGTGGCAGCAGCCTACTACCTGCCTGTGCATTGCTCCTCTGCCGCCGAACCCCCCCCCCTCCACACACACCTTCCACAGCAGGTATAGTATATTTCACAGAATACAATCGAGTATAAGCCGAGGGGGGCTTTTTCAGCATAAAAAATGTGTTGAAAAAGTCAGCTTATACACGAGTATATAAGGTAATATCATTGTCAGGCATAGATTATGAGCAAGAAGGCTTGGTTGACAGTCATATGTCAAGGATCTTTCCAAGTCATGTTCTTACACTTATCTATCTATACAATTGTCTTATCCCGTCTGTCTGTCTGTCTTGGAAATCCCGGGTCGCTGATTGGCCCGGCCGCGGCCAATCAGCGATGCGCCATTTCAGAAAAACATGGCGGCCGTTAGCGGCTCATGTGCGGCACGCAGGTCAGCAGCGATGCAGCCAGGAGATGCAGCCGGCTGCTCGCAGCATAAGTCCCCCGACCGCAGGCGCCGCTGACCTACATGCAGCTATCGTCGGGAGATCAGCGGCTACGGCTGCTTATCTCCCGAGGACAAGTGTGACGCCCCTCCCCTCCTTTCCTCTCCCCTCCATCAGGACCCCGGCACCCGGCGTCATACTTACCCCTCCCCTCTCCTCTCCTCCCATCCCATCCCTCCCCTCCCGCCCCCCCCCCCCCGCTCGATCAGGACCCCGGCGCCATACTTACCCCTCCCCGTGCCTCCGCAGCAGCTCCTGTGTCTTCCGCTGATGCTCTGTGACGTCTCAGGTCAGAGGGCGCGGTGACGTCTTTACACCGTGCTCTCTCCTGACCGGTCACAGCGCACAGCGTGAAGATGCCGGCTACGAGTCCAGAGAAGCAGTGAGGTGAGTATTGGATTTTTTTTTCTTTTGTATGGGGCACTATGGGGGATGGGACATCCTGCATGGAGTATTATATAGGGGGGATGTGACAGCCTGCATGGGCCATTATATGGGGGGGGGGGAAGGGGGGGAGGTGACATCCTACATGGGGCATTATATGGGGGAGAGGTGACATCCTGCATGGGGTATTATATAGGGGGGATGTGACAGCCTGCATGGGGCATTATATGAGGGGAGAGGTGACATCCTGCATGGGCCATTATATGGGGGGACAGGTGACATCCTACATGGGGCATTATATGGGGGAACAAGTGACATCCTGCATGGGGTATTATATAGGAGGGATGTGACTTCCTGCATGGGGCATTATATGGGGGAGAGGTGACATCCTGCATTGGGTATTATATGTGGGGGATGTGACATCCTGCATGGGGTATTCTATGTGGGGGATGTGACATCCTGCATGGGGTATTATATGTGGGGGATGTGACATCCTGCATGGGGTATTATATAGGAGAGATGTGACTTCCTGCATGGGGCATTATAAAGGAGGGTCAGGAGACATATGCTAGAATACCCAATGCGTTAGAATCGGGCCATCATGTAGTTACTTATAGAGCTGTTTGTTCTTGTGAGCACTGCCACACTACATCTCGTCCCCTGTAGTGTATATAGTTAAAGTATTTGACTCGCTGCATAGAAAACAGAACTACAATACTGAAAAGGAGAAAAAATGTCTGCGCTGACACTTACACTGAGCTGGAGGAGGATTTCATCCAGCATCTTCACCGCCTCTACACTCGCTGCCTGGGTTTTCTTACTCAGATATTTAGCCTGAAGAGTTGAAAAGATCAATCGGTTTAGATATAATTTTGCACAAATCATCGTGACTGCCGCTAGTACCGAAACGACTACTGCTCCAATCATTTCCTGCTAACATGCAGTGTAATGGATCCAGGCGGTAGAACTACTAATATCATATATCTTGGTGTCATACTACAATGTTGGGTGTATAGAGAGGCACAGTATGGCGTACTACTCAAATGCCGGACAGCACAAATAAGTTTTATATTCGGTCCATAATTTAGACAGTACATACCCCCGCTGACATCTCGCACCTTATTTAGAGATTCCTTGCCCTGAGTGTTCTCGCTGAGCAGGTTTCCGGCCAGAATGACGCGAGATATCCGAGCCGCACAGCCCTGCTCCTCTTCCGCTCCGGCCTGCCCGGTCACCAAGTCAAGAAGTAGCTGTAACCCCAGCAGGCTGTCCCCGTTGCCTCCTCCGAGCCCCAGGCCGGATGTCAGCAGCACATACCTATAACAGAGCCAAACAAGTCCGTAAAAAAAGACCAAACCCCTACACTGAAGAGACATATGTCCGAGATACAACCAGAAAGAAGAATCAGAGACGGCGCTCTCATATGTGGTCAGAGATGCTCTAGAACAAAATGAAAAACTTGTACAAAGTCGCGGGCCAACCAGTATACAATATAATGGCCCCCGCATAGTCCTCCATACAGAATGGGGCCCCACACAGTATAATGGGCCCCACACAGTCCTCCACACAGAATAATGGGCCCCACACAGTCCTCCACACAGAATAATGGGCCCCACACAGTCCTCCACACAGAATAATGGGCCCCACACAGTCCTCCACACAGAATAATGGGCCCCACACAGTCCTCCACACAGAATAATGGGCCCCACACAGTCCTCCACACAGAATAATGGGTCCCACAGTCCTCCACACAGAATAATGGGCCCCACACAGAATAATGGGCCCCACACAGAATAATGGGCCTCACACAGAATAATGGGCCCCACACAGAATAATGGGCCCCACACAGAATAATGGGCCCACATAGTCCTCTACACAGAATAATGGGCCCCACACAGAATAATGGACCCCACATAGTCCTCCATACAGAATAATGGGCCACACACAGTCCTCCACACAGAATAATGGGCCCCACACAGAATAATGGGCCCACATAGTCCTCCATACAGAATAATGGACCCCACATAGTCCTCCATACAGAATAATGGGCCACACACAGTCCTCCACACAGAATAATGGGCCCCACACAGAATAATGGGCCCACATAGTCCTACATACAGTATAATGGACCCCACATAGGGGGTGGTGGTTCTGTTGTCAAGGGCAAAAATAAAACCACCCTGAGGACCAGATTTGTCCCACGGGCCAGAGTTTGACATGTATGATCTAGAAGACCTTGGTTCATTCATGAGAGGTGACGGCTTCTTCTTCCAAGCTCAGATCAGGTTAAGAAAGGAATGGAAAAGCTCTGAAATATGAACAAGTCCCAACACATTGCTCAAGTTCACACCATATACGAGTAATAATCAGAGATTTTGTGTTTCTATCTACACATTTTGGCATCTTCTCCTTCCTCAATCAGTTGCATACTTTACCTGACCTATGTAAGCAACAAGACATGTTCGTTTGTGATCTGAGTCATGGATTAAAGTCACCCATTCCAATCTATGGGTCCATGAAAGTCAAAAAGACCACAAGGATGCAATCCTTATGAAACGTGTATGTCCTTTTAAAAAAAAAAAAAAACTGCGATGGGTAGAGAAGCTTTGCAATTATTTTTGTGCATAGGAAAAAAATCCCTGATGGTAAAAACTGACAGGCTGACGAAACACTGAACATATGACTTGTGTAGGATGAGTGAATGCGGAACATTTTTGCACTTTTAAGCAATATTAGATCTGTAATTACAACTAATTTGCACCTAGACATAGCTGCATCGATATAAGATGAAATAGCCGCACAGTTCTGCCCTCTTGTTGTTCCTTGGAGCCTGGACCCCTGGGCTTGTATGGACCATGAGGAACAACCAATCAAATTTTAGTTTTCATCTCACGGAAGACATCCTATGGCCAACAGGCGTGTTTTACTTACATACACTGCCCCCCATGAGTTCTTCAACATATTATAGCACCAGATCAGAGAGCAGGACGCATGTGCCTTCAATTACATGGCTGCTCATTTGTAAATCCCTCACGAGAAAGCTTTTCTTTGTACTTTGCCAAAACTAAAGTCGTATGACCTGAAGTTTATTGTGCCCCCACTCCCCCCCCAAAAAAAAAAAAAAAAATGGAGGCAGAAAGCCAAAACTTTCGAGGCACATCACAGGCTGTGTGTTTATGTCATAGTGTGTATGAACCCCCATAGTGTGCAAGAACCCCCATAGTGTGCACGAACCCTGCAACCAGGGTCTTTCCCAAGGTCCTGATCCAGTATTGATTAGTTTTATGTATTTATTAACTATTCATTTTCTTTGTACCTTGACTTATATGAATATTACTCAAAAAAAAAAAAAAAAAACAGAACTGTGGAAGCAGCCAGAGGAAATTGCTCAGAGAGTTTCTACAACATATTCCATGTAGGGATTGGCCGCAGGATAATTGTGGTTTTGCATGGTCGGAATTTTTAAGAAATTCTAAAAATCATCTGTCAGCAGAAAAGACTCCTGAATAAATGCAAAATTTAGAAAGGGGAGGGTGGGTGTGTGTGGGGGGAGACCCACCTGTCTTCTTCCAAATCTGGAAGAGGGAATTGTGAGGGAAGGGAGGTCAAGCAGAAATCTTCTACTGTGAATTTTCCTGCGTCGTCTTCTTCCCCGAGGACGGCGATCACAGCACCTAGGAGAGCACAAGGAATATGGGTTATGGAGGGGATGGATAGGCGAGGGAGTGCAATGAGGACAAGGGGGGACCCAATGGTTGCACTTCCATCTATCCTGTGGATAACCCCCTTTAAATATGCCGGCGGTAAGGATAGTCACCTGTCACAAACATCTGCACATCGGTAGCGCCCTCTAACCGGATCCTCTGCAGCTCGTCTTCCAGAATGAGTTCGTCTGAATCACTGATATATTTATGCCTTGCAGGTTGAGGCAGGAGATTGTGCTGGAGGCAAGAGAACGGGTAACAGATGGATATAATATATCTTGTAAATAGCAAAGCCGTGCATCATTCCTCCTCATAATAAAGCTCTATGAGTGGAGAAGCAATGCAGACCCGAAAGGGTGCTGGCCCCCCCGAGATGACATTTATAGGTGAATTACAGTCCGCCGTCTTTATACCGGGATTATTCCAGAATCTTGATTCAATTACTGTAAATGCCCGTAAGCATGAATCAGTCTGAGCAACGCCGTCAGTCATGGATTTATTGTTTGGTTAGGGAGCAACTTCCTTCAGAAAATAGCAATCTGTTCTCAAGGAGTCAGGTTCAGACCAGAAGACATACTTAGAGGCGTTGTCCGGGCTAATCATATTGATCAATGGTGGTCGGACACCTGTCACTCTCACCAATGAGCTATAATTGGGTCTGGTACCCTGTGTAGTGGCCGCTGCCGGGAACCGCAGATCAGCTCCAATTCAAGAGCTAATAAGTGAGGGTGCGGGCGTCAGACCCCAACCAATCTGATGTCTGATGTCGATTACCTATCCTCAGGCAACAGTATAAAAAAATCGTTCATCGCTGCATCCAGAAAATCGAGACTTGTCATCCGCATACAATCCGTTTTTACAGCAGCTATTAACCATTTAGATTCCTATGTTGCAAAATTGCAATGTATCCGTAACAATCGGATGCTACACTGTCTCTGTACGGCATCCGATATTTTTCTCACACTCCATAGACTTGAATAGGAGAGTCTCATCCCATTTTTTAAGAAATCGCAACATGCTGCGATTATTTTCACACGCAGATTCAGTCAGAGAAAAAAAATGTTCATCGGCACTGCCCCATTGAATAAAATTGATCCGAGTGCTGTCTGTTTTTTAATAGATAACCCTTGGACTGAAAATATGGTTGTGTGAACGAGCCCTAAAAATAATTCAGTAGTATCATTAGTCTGTGAGCCATGCCCCCTTGGTAAAGACCATAGAAGTTAGCACTAAATTAGAAGTGGCCATATCTCTGAATCCTTATGGCGGATTGTAACAAAACAACGGAATTCTCAGGGGAGAAGCGGGAATGAAAAAAAAGAGCACAAAGTGCCCATTTGGGACCTGCTGACAGCTCCTCTTTAAAGGGAATCTGTCAGCAGGTTTTGCCACCTCATCTGAGAGTAGCCCGATGTAGGCAAAGAGAAGCTGAATCCAACGATGTATCACTTAAGATTACTGGGTGCAGCCACTCTCACACAATCAGAATTTTTAGATTTAACAATGCAGCAGAGCTGAGGAAGCTAACCCCGCCCCCAACAGGCTCTTTATACACAATGTCCATAGACAGTGAGCTGCCTATCACAGGTGGGGGCGTGTCAGACTAGCAGGCATGCGCTGCTGTGTCCAGCAATGATAAGCTCCTGAAGCTAAAACAATCATTCCAAGTCAACAAAACCACAGAGCTTGATAAGAGAGTCATCGCTAAAATCCGTGCTTTAACCCCTAAAGCATGCCGTCTTCAGATTACATTGCAAAAACCTGCTGACGATTCCCTCCAAGGCCATGTCTCTATGTTATATTGATGGCAATCTCAATGGAATTGCAATAGACGAACAAAGATGAAAATCTCTAAACTATGAGAAAAAATGCGTGCGGTGAGCCCTATTATCCTAGTTATCAGTGGGGGTTCCAGGTCTCCAGTCTATACCTATGTTTTGGGGTTTTTTTGGCATATGATATCAGAACAGCAAAATAATACACATTATAGGACAAGTGCAAATTCCATAAAAAGTAATGGTGATACACACCTCATCATCAGTAAATGGATGCAAGTTAAAGTGGCAGATGTGGAGTTTCGCATAACAAGGCAGGAATACTTCACGTGACATCAAGGTGCAGCAGCTATGGCCGAAATGACTGAGGCCTTGTGGTCTCCTATAGCGGCTTATATGGACCGGCAGCCTTTGAATGCTTTGGCTGCCACCTCCTGGAGGTTTCTAGAACTACATGGCTATAGGAAGAAGTCAGGATACATTTATTTATTTTGCTTATATAGCTCCTTTAGTTTCCACAGTGCTTCACAGACACCATCATCACTGTCCCCATTGGGGCTCACAATCTACATTCCCTATCAGTAGGTCTTTGGAGTATGGGAGGAAAAAGGAGAACTCTGAGGAAACCCACGCAATCATGGGGAGAAGATACAAACTCCTTCCAGATGTCGTCCTTGGTGGGATTCAAACTCAGGACCCCAGAGCTGCAAAGCTGCAGTGCTAACCACTGAGCCACCATATTACCCCAAACTCCATCTTATAAAGTGGTGCAGTATTGGTCCCCATAAAATTCTGAAAATTAAGGGGCCACAGGCTGTGCTGATTTATCCAACTGAATAAAATGACGGCCAGAAAATAGCTGAACTCTTCTCATCTGAAGAAGGCCCTCCGAGCAACAAGGTTTACAGTAATGAGGAGTAAATGCTAACCTTGGTCATAGATCATGTATAGCTTTATACAAATGTCCTATTTAATTAGAAGAGGAGGATAAGAAGCTGCCAGACACGTGTGGTACCGCTTATCTCAGTAAGTCTACAACCCAACATATCTGACTTGTGTTTCTCCAAAAGCATAATGGATAAAGACGTTCCAGCATCCGCACAGGGCTGCGCTTGTCAACCAACCTCTCTGGAGTCTTATTGTTTTGATCTTAAAGGGAACCTGTCACGTGGAGAATAGTCTCCGACCTATCGCCAGAGCAGGAGGAGCTGATCAGATTGATATACATTTTTGTTGGAAAAGTTTTGGTAAAACTTGTATTTTATTCATTGAAATCCCTGATGTTTGTATGTAGAGGAGTCCAGTGGGCGGTCCAACAAGTGATTGACAGTCTTCCATGTAGGTCTATCACTAGTAGGACCACCCACTGGACTCATTCATACAAACACCAGGGATTTCAATGCATAAAATACAAATTATACTGAATCTTTTCCCACAAACCTTTATATCATCTTGCTCAGCTTCTCCTCCTCTATACCGTGCTGTCCACAGATCGGACTGCAAGTGAAACT
This sequence comes from Phyllobates terribilis, assembly GCF_046119375.1. Taxonomy (NCBI): domain Eukaryota; kingdom Metazoa; phylum Chordata; class Amphibia; order Anura; family Dendrobatidae; genus Phyllobates; species Phyllobates terribilis. The sequence goes on from NW_027362771.1 coordinate 532,123,806, forward strand.
TGACAGGTTCCCTTTAAAATCTGCCTTCACAGATACTTCTGATCTGACGAGACACAAGCTCTTGACAACCACACGATGCCCAGCTGGTATTGTGCTCGGATCCCTCCATGCCCGATGTGGTGGGACACTATCCGAGGAAGTACCTGGTTTATTGAAATGAGCATGCATGCTCTGCTGAGCGAAACATTCATGTCAGTAACCTCTACCATAATGATAACATAATGACAGAGACTGTGAAAAATAGGAATAAAGAGTGAAGGCAGACATATATAAGCTCGTACCTCTTCACTGATCTCCCGCAGGATGGACGGCTGCAGCTCCATGGACTTAAACAACGTTCCCACCACACAGCACCTCTCCCCCGCCTGGAGCTCGCACAGCTTCCGCACAGTTATATCATCGCCTGGAAGGAAAACACCAGACATAAGCGAATCCGCCAAATACACCGAACAACCGGAATTCAAGTGAAGTAGGATTTAGCTTTTATCGGTGAGGCGGTCAAGGCAGTGTTGTCGTCATAGGGTCCAAGGGTGGATTTTGCAATGCCATGCAGTAAATCAGGGCACAGTGTCCGTATTACTATAATTAACAAAGTAATCCTGCTTGTCTAGTCCCATTCAGTAAATCAGCGGTGTCCTTATTACTATAATTAACAAAGTAATCCTGCCTGTCTAGTCTCATGCAGTAAATCAGGGCACAGTGTCCGTATTACTATAATTAAAGTAATCCTGCCTGTCTAGTCCCATGCAGTAAATCAGCGAATCATGTCCTTATTACTAGAAATAAAGTAATCCTGCCTGTCTAGTGCCATGCAGTAAATCAGCGGTGTCCTTATTACTATAATTAAAGTAATCCTGCCTGTCTAGTCCCATGCAGTAAATCAGCGAATCATGTCCTTATTACTAGAAATAAAGTAATCCTGCCTGTCTAGTCTCATGCAGTAAATCAGGGCACAGTGTCCGTATTACTATAATTAAAGTAATCCTGCTTGTCTAGTCCCATGCAGTAAATCAGCGGTGTCCTTATTACTATAATTAACAAAGTAATCCTGCCTGTCTAGTCCCATGCAGTAAATCAGCGAATCATGTCCTTATTACTAGAAATAAAGTAATCCTGCCTGTCTAGTGCCATGCAGTAAATCAGCGGTGTCCTTATTACTATAATTAACAAAGCAATCCTGCCTGTCTAGTCTCATGCAGTAACTCAGGGCATAGTGTCCTTATTACTAGAATTAATAAAGTAATCCTGCCTGTCTAGTCCCATGCAGTAAATCAGCGGTGTCCTTATTACTAGAAGTAATAAAGTAATCCTGCCTGACTAGTCCAATGCAGTTGCACAGACGTGTAATTCTACAAATTAATGGTCAGTGTTTAAAGGGGTTATCTAATATTTAAAAAAAACAAAACATGGCTGCTTTATTTGAGGAACAACACCACCCCTGAGTGTGGATGATGTGCTGCATGGATGCATTAGGACGAAGTTGCGATGCCAGAGAGAATCCATGTTTAGGAAAACAAGCAGCCATATTTTTCTCTTGTAAATACCTTTGTATTGTTTAAAGACAAAAGACGATTAACTTTATACATTTACAGAGAGGGAATCTGGGCTTAGTTGGTAACTACCTGCCTGTTCTACCCGGCGCCGGCACAGACCGGTCATTGATCTCTCCTGTCGGCGATTCAGCTCCGCGTCAAAAGAGCAGCTCTTCCTTTTCTGAGTTGCACTGTCGACATCATGCTGTTTGACAACTGGCTCCCTGCTGCCTAACTGCGGGGAGCCAGATGTCAATCACCATTATGTCCCGTCAACAGAGCAGAGCGGAGAAGCCTCTGCTCTGTCGACGTGAAGTCAGCGGAACCGCTGAATCGCCAGCAGGAGTGGCAGAGGTCGGCACCGGGATCAACAAGCAGGTAGGTAGCAACTAGCTGCTTGTTTTTTTTACTATGAGCCCAAAAATTAAATTTTAGATAAACCCTTTAAGGTCAGGATGTGTGAATGTAGGAAAATAATATATAAGTGAACAAAAATTAAAGTGTAGATGAGGTTGGGAGTGTGGTGTAAGCCCTGAGTGAGCATCAGATGAGCGTCAGTGCATCTGTTAAAAGAACCAGGGCTGTGGAGTCGGAGTCTGAGTCAGTGCTCATTATGGTAGAGTCGGAGTCGGTATAAAATGGACCGACTCTGACTCCTAAAATATATAATAAATTGGGTACAGTAGTTCAATGCAGAATGTGCTGAATATTTTTTCATAGGAATTTGGGAAAGTTATGAAATGTCCTATAAATTGCTGTTCTATTCCTGATCTAAGGCTACATTCACACGCAGCGTTTTTGCTGCGTTTTTTGAGGATACGTTTTTCAGCTGCAAAAGCAGATCAGCTTTTTAAAAAACCGCATCACCTGAAAGGTTTTTGATCGCATAGATAATGTTTTCAATTGCAAAAGCAGATTAGAAAAACGCCGCACAAACTGACATGCTCATTCTTTGTGAGGATCCGTTTTTGGGCTCACAATTGTAACGGACAATGCTTCAAACATGATAAGTGCAATTAAACTGATGAATGAGAGTAATGAACAACAGCTAGAAGAAAATGTAGGATTCAGTATGTTTGAGATGGAAGGCCACAGTGCTGTTCATGTAACTGAGGAGCAAACAGATATTACAACAGAAGAACAGCAAAATTATACTTTAGGAATAGATGATCTTGTTGAAGCTGCTTCACACCTCTTTCCTATTCATCACATGCGCTGTGTTGTGCACAGGCTGCAGCTGGCAATAAGAGATAGTCTGTAAGAGGGACATGCTGGAAATCTGACTGGAAAAGTGAGAAATTGGTTATTGCCGCCAGAACCCCTAAAATTGATTCCATCTTGAGGAGACGTGCTGGGAAAGGGGCAATTGTCGATCAAGCCACTCGGTGGGGCAGCACTTATTTAATGATTGAGCGATTGCTTGAACTAAAACCGTTTCTTATAGATATGGCGAAACCTCAGGTAACCCTAAATGAAGGTCAATGGACACAGGTGGCTGAATTGAAGGAATTGCTTAATCACCCATTTACCGTGACTAAAAAATTACAAGCTGAGGATTTAACTCCTGCCATTTTCACAAGGGAGTGGAAGAACTTGCTATTTTGCCTGTCCCAAAGAGGAGGGTTAATCGCAGATGGCATTTCTGCTTCAATGAAACGGAGAGAGACAGCTATTGGAAAATAATTTTTTTCTGTCAGCTGTTTATGTGGACCCAAGTCATCGTATACTGCTTGATGATCAACAGCTTACTAAAGGAAAAGAAGCTCTGACTGAGGAAGCAGCAGGACGGCCAGGCGCAAGAGGACTGGGGTCCTGACAGTGCTACTGCTGCCATATCTTCATCCTCATCAGATGAGGAGTTTCACTTTGACAAGTATGTGGATGACATGGAGCAGGCAAAGCGTTGCCGCAAGGAAAAAGATTTCACTCCGTCTCCTATAGCAAGCAGATTGACCATATTTCAGCAAAATGTTTCACTTGCCCTCAAAGAAATAGAAAAATTCAACCGTTCATCAAAACTGACTGTGCATGAGGCAATTCCTTTATACCCGGAAATTGTTAGAGATGTCGCCCATGTGGTTACGGCTTTGCCTCCAACCCAAGTTAGTGTAGAGAGGTTGTTCTCTAATCTTAGAATTATTAGGTCAGATTTGAGGTCATCTATGAAGGAGGATCTGATGGAGGCGATACTATTTCTTAGAACAAATTCATAGACGGCACAAATGTTATTTAGTATGTTTTTGTTGAAAACTTTTTTTTGCCACTTACATAGTTTATTACATAGAGATAGATAGATAGTACAGACCACAAGTTTGGACACCTTCTCATTTAAAGATTTTTCTGTATTTTCATGACTTTGAAAATTGTACATTCACACTGAAGGCATCAAAACTATGAATTAACACATGTGGAATTATATACTTAACAAAAAAGTGTGAAACAACTGAAAATATGTCTTATATTCTAGGTTCTTCAAAGTAGCCACCTTTTGCTTTGATGGCTGCTTTGCACACTCTTGGCATTCTCTTGATGAGCTTCAAGAGGTAGTCACCGGAAATGGTTTTCACTTCACAGGTGTGCCCTGTCAGGTTTAATAAGTGGGATTTATTGACTTATAAATGGGGTTGGGACCATCAGTTGTGTTGTGCAGAAGTCTGGTGGATACACAGCTGATAATCCTACTGAATAGATTGTTAGAATTTGTATTATGGCAAGAAAAAAGCAGCTAAATAAAGAAAAACGAGTAGCCATCATTACTTTAAGAAATGAAGGTCAGTCAGTCCGAAAAATTGGGAAAACTTTGAAAGTGTCCCCAAGTGCAGTTGCAAAAACCATCAAGCGCTACTAAGAAACTGGCTCACATGAGGACCGCCCCAGGAAAGGAAGACCAAGAGTCACCTCTGCTTCTGAGGATAAGTTTATCCGAGTCACCAGCGTCAGAAATCGCAGGTTAACAGCAGCTCAGATTAGAGACCAGGTCAATGCCACACAGAGTTCTAGCAGCAGACACATCTCTTCAACAATTGTTAAGAGGAGACTTTGTGCAGCAGGCCTTCATGGTAAAATAGCTGCTAGGAAACCACTGCTAAGGACAGGCAACAAGCAGAAGAGACTTGTTTGGGCTAAAGAACACAAGGAATGGACATTAGACCAGTGGAAATCTGTGCTTTGGTCTGATGAGTCCAAATTTGAGATCTTTGGTTCCAAACACCGTGTCTTTGTGTAACGCAGAAAAGGTGAACGGATGAACTCTACATACCTGGTTCCCACCGTGAAGCATGGAGGAGGAGGTGTGATTGTGTGGGGGTGCTTTGCTGGTGACACTGTTGGGGATTTATTCAAGACTGAAGGCATACTAAACCAGCTTGGCTACCACAGCATCTTGCAGCGGCATGCTATTCCATCCGGTTTGCGTTTAGTTGGACCATCATTTATTTTTCAATAGGACAATGACCCCAAACACACCTCCAGGCTGTGTAAGGGCTATCTGACCAAGAAGGAGAGTGATGGGGTGCTACGCCAGATGACCTGGCATCCACAGTCACCAGACCTGAACCCAATCGAGATGGTTTGGGGTGAGCTGGACCGCAGAGTGAAGGCAAAAGGGCCAACAAGTGCTAAACATCTCTGGGAACTCCTTCAAGATTGTTGGAAGACCATTTCCAGTGACTACCTCTTGAAGCTCATCAAGAGAATGCCAAGAGTGTGCAAAGCAGTCATCAAAGCAAAAGGTGGCTACTTTGAAGAACCTAGAATATAAGACATATTTTCAGTTGTTTCACACTTTTTTGTTAAGTATATAATTCCACGTGTTAATTCATAGTTTTGATGCCTTCAGTGTGAATGTACAATTTTCATAGTCATGAAAATACAGAAAAATCTTTAAATGAGAAGGTGTGTCCAAACTTTTGGTCTGTACTGTATATACAGTACATATATATATATATAGTAATCGATATTACATAGTGTATTACATATTTACAATTTATTAGTTTTTTGTGTTCTAAAGTTGTATTCCAATAAATATATATTATGTTCTATCTAAATAACTTGATTATTGTATCATAAAAATGATTAAATGTCTGATGTTCACAATGTACTACAATACATTTTTCACTTAAATATAAGCAATATATGTGAGAGTCGGAGTCGTGGACTCGGTGTAAGGGAAATTGAGGAGTCGGAGTCGCAGGTTTGGCTTACCGACTCCACAGCCCTGAAAAGAGCGGTAGATAGTCCAAGGCTGATCCTTGTTTGATGTTAGGATAGATGTTTGGGAGGAAGGAAATGTGTGAATTAAAGCTAATATCAATTGTTAAGTACGGATGAATTATGGTTTCGATGTACTTAGATCATGACGTAGATCTGATTCTAGAAGAGAACCAGATTTTCTGCAGACGTGTTTTTTTTTTTTTAATCTTGAACAAAAGTCCTGCAGATCGGTGGGGTCCCTCAAGGTCTCAAAATACTGTGCAGAAGCATGAGCTCCTACATGAGAGCGCACAGAGCGGTGTAAGGGCTCAACAAGAACTCTTTAGGTCTGTACACTGCTTTGTGCGCACACTTATGCAGATCAGCACATCTACATGCTGATACTTCTGCACAACCAGCAATCTGAGAAGTCTAAGGTCCCGGACGCCCACTGGTCTACAAGAAACTACAAACATATAAAAAAAAACAAAAAAAAAAACAACAAACTTGTGAAAGTATAGGTACTTTAAAAGGGTTGTCCAGCATCTGTAGCGAGTGGTGCAGATGACGTTATGACCCCACACCTGTCGATCATGCGTGCATCTCAGCAGATGTTTGGGTTAGTAAATCTTAACGTCATCTGCACCACTTAGAGCAAGTCAGTGGCGCCAGATAACCCCTGCTTCACATCCTCATATACATGCTTACCCCATTTCTTCTTTGCACATTCTATAAGGAGCGGCCTCATGTGCAGCAGTCGGGTGGCATATATGTGGGCATACTGGCGGGTGAAGGTTCGCTCCCCTAGTCGATAGCTCTCGGAGCGATTGGTGTACAAGGAATTGGACACTCTGGTGAAAGTGGCTGGGGCTTCAGATGGAGGCGAGAGGAGTCCAGGCCCTTGACTGACAGCTAGATCTGTGAACATCATGGCAACCTGTGACATCAGGGGAGTCTGGGTAAAAAATATATATATATTAATATTCATTGTAATTGAGGTATTCCAAATGTTTAAAGGTGGGGGATAGAGAGGGGCAGGTTGTCAGGGGTGGTCCCAGGGACATAACTACAATAGGTGCAGGAGTTGCAACCGCGCCCAGGCCCTGGAGACTAAGGGGCCCCAAAAGTCTCTTTGGCCTATATGAAAAGACCAATGCTATTAAAAACGTACAATATTTGAAGCTTTTGGATAGGGGCCCATGAGCTTCAAGTTACGCCACTGGGTGGTCTACAGTAGACTGCGAACAAATGTGTATTTTTGACACATTACTGAAATATCCACATTAATGAGGAATTAATTAAATGATTATTCAAGAATTTTTTTTCCTCTTTTTTTTACTATGGGTCTAAAAACTAACAGGCGGGTGGCTGCTAACCGCTCCTGTCGGCAGTTCAGCTGCTGATCATCAATAGAGCAGCTCTTCTTTTGTCGGTGGGGCATGACTGATTGACAGCCAGCTCCCCGCAGTTAGGCAGCAGGGAGCCGAACTGGCTGTCAATCTGCATGACGTCGGCAGTCACAACCGGTCAACAAAGCGGAAGAAAAGCCGTTGTTCTGTTGTCATGATGTAAAGGAAGCTGCTGATTCACCGGCAGGAGCGGTCTGTGATCGCTATGCGCCAGCAGAGATCGGCACCGGGCACAATAGTCAGGTCGTTACCAACTAACCGCCTGTTAGTTTTTAGGCAGAAAAAAAATAGAGAATTACTTAAAGGGTTTAGACTATCAACTTACTGATTGCTGGGGGACAAAATTTATGAGAACAGGCTCTGCAGAGCGCAGTTCTGACTGAGGCAGGGGTGCGCACGGTCGTCCTCCGCTCCATTCATTGTCTATGGAACTGTGGAGAAAGCAGAGTACAGCGCCTGGCTATTTCCACAGTGCTACAGACAATGAACGGAGCGGAGGACGAGCGTGCGCACCCCTGCCTCAGTCAGCACAGCGCTCTGCAGAGCCGGGGTCCCAGCGATCAGCACATTATCCCCTGTTCTGTGGTTCAGGGGGTAACATAATACTTTGGGAATAACCCTTTAATTAAATATGCTTGGAAAAAAAATTAATACAAAATTAGAAGACCAGCGACAACATGGATACAACAATGATTATGGCTACGTTCACACAATGCATATTTTTGCGCACCGCGGCCTGCGCTTTCTCCCATATTGTGTCCATTATAAGCGATTGAATTACGCAGCGGTGTTCGCACACTGCGTAATTCCAGTGCTTTTTTACGGAAGTGCAGGAGAAATTAAGGATGTGACGTCACACGGGGGCAGCCCTAGGGGAAACAGGAACCGGAAATCCCACTATTTTGGAATTCTTTGTTCCTGGTTCCCCGCCGCTGCTCACGTGTGACGAGCATGGACACCTTCAACAGAATGTCCATCTATGTCGGTGTCCTCATCGAGGCGGTAAGTATATGTATGTGTAAAGTATGTGTCTGTGTGTCGTGAGTGTGAGTGTCCCCCTAGCAGTGTATGTACAGACAGCTTCAGGCTGCAGTACATACACTGCTTAAGTTAAAAGAAAAAAAACTATGGATACTCACCTATCCAATGGATGGGAGAGGCGTCCGGTCCGGTTGAAGGATGAAAAGTTGTATGGCAGCGCTCAGCTGCGATCCAACCTGTCATCTCAATGCCATCCCAGCGTGGGAGAATCCTCCTGCTCAAGCGCTGAGCGCAAGAGAATTCTCCCACGCTGTCAGTGACGTGCATGAGGTGAGCTGAGTTCGTTGTCGGCTCATCTGGATGCCGTCACAGCCAGACACTGAGGAGCGCAAGCATGCCTGCGCTTCTCAGCGTCTGTGGCATGGCAAGCTGGATTGGAGCTTTCGGCTGCGATCCAGTCTGTCATGTGAATGTAGCAGAGGTGAAGCTGTCCTGGGAACCATGGAAAGGTAAGGATGAGGTTGCTTTATTATTTTACTTTTATTGCAGAAGACATTGGCTTCAGCTGGAATGAGCGTGATGGTAGGTATGGTTTAATTTAGAACATTAAAAAATTGTGTGTTTATTTCAATTAAAGGACTTCATTCTGGGTGTTGTGGTTTTTTTTTAAATACTTTACTAGAAATTCATGGCCCTGCTGATAATGCCAAGCTGGCCCTAACCCCTTTATTACCCAGTGAGCCACCGCACCAGGGCCCTGGATGAGTTGGGTACAGCGCCAGAAGATGGCGCTTCTATGAACGCGCCATTTTCCGGGGTGGCTGCGGACTGCAATTTGCAGCGGATGGGGCCCAGAAAGCTTGGGCCTCCCTGCGCTGCAGATTCCAGCCCCCAGCCGCCTAGTTGAACCTGGCTGCACACAAAAATAGGGCGAAGCCCCACATATTTTTTTTTTTTATTATTTCATGAAAGAATAAAAAAAAAGGGGCTTCCCTATATTGTTGTGTCCGGCCAGGTACAAATAGGCAGCTGGTGGTTGGGGGCAGCCCGTTCCTGCCTGCTGTACCTGGCTGGACACAAAAATAGGGCGAAGCCCCACGTCAATTTTTTTTTAATTATTTCATGAAATTCAACATATTCACTCAAGGCCATTGCAGCTGCCAGATTAGCCATGCTGTATACTCCAGTGTATAATCTCTGCTCAGTAGAGAAGACAGGAAATGACATCAATGACACTTTTTTTTTTTTTTTTCTCAACAAACTTTCTCTGTCTTTGTAGTGTACACTATAGAAAAAAGCACATGCGTAAAAAAAAAAAAAAAAAAAAAGCAAAAAACGCAGTGTGTGAATGGAGGTGTTTTTTTTTACCTGCGTAAAAAAACGCAGGTAAAAACTGCAGGAAAATACCCGCGTGTAAAAAAAAGCAGCAAATACGCAGTGTGTGAATGTAGCCTTAAACCGTAGTCTTGAGGAGGTCAAGCTGACAGGAAGTGGTGGAGGCGGAGCCTGCCGTGTGCTGCAAGAGTTGTGCTGTGTGTAGAGAGAGCTCCTGGGAAGGGAGGAGAGCCAGGCGGAGGTGACCGAGCGGACCGGGAGGACCAGTAGGAGGCGACCGGAGGGACGAGCGCAAGAGAGCGCTGTGGCAGCGTGCAGTGCCGGCCAGCGGAGGGTGCCAGGTGGTGGTGACCAGGAGGTGATCAGGAGGACCGGTAAGAGGCGACCGGAGGGACAAGCGCGCTGTGATAGCGTGCAGCGTCCCTAGAGGAGGTGAGTGAGGGGCAGGAGGCCGCGATAAGCGGCCCTACTGAACCCAAGTGTGTACTGTACTGTATTGTATTTGTATCTGTATTGTAATTGTATTGTATTCCCTAGTCCATATTTAATTGATCACCCCCGTCCATATTTAAATTGATTCCCCTGAACACCCCCGTCCATATTTAACTGATCCCTCTGACCACATTAAATTGACCCCCCCGTCCTCATTTAATTGATCCCCGACCACCCCCCGTCCATATTAAAGTGATCCCCCTGACCACATTTAAATGATTGACCCCCCCAGCCCATAATTGATTGATCCCCCTTGTCCTATTTAATAGATTCCCCTTGTCCACTTTTACTCATCCCCAGTCCCTATCTATTTGCCTTATCCCCCACCATATTTAATTAACCCCTGTCCATAATTAATTGATTGATTCCCCAGACCACAATTAATTATTTCCCCAGTCCATATTTATTGATATTATTGATACTTATTGATCCCCAGTCCTTAGTTAATTGACCCACCGTCCATACCTATTTATTTGCTTTACCCCCCATCCTATTTAATTAAACCCTCTGTCCATAATTAATTGATTGATTCCCTAGTCCACAATTAATTATTTCCCCAGTCCATACTTATTGATCCCAGTCCATAGTTAATTGACACACCATCCATACTTAATTAATCCACCTGACCCACTCAGCTGATCCCCCGTCCATACTTAATTGATACTTAATTGATCCCCCGTCCATACTTAACTGATCCCGCGCCGATATCTAATCGATACACTTGCACATCCCTAATTGATCCCCGTCCATACACCTATATATAAATAATTGTGTTTTGTACTTGTACATATATACTGACTGTATCCCCATATTTAGAATGACGTCCATGTTGGCCGGAGCCGTGCAGTGTACATCTTGCGCAATGTATGCATTCCCTGAGCTACCGCTCAGGGATCCATACTGCTGCGAGAGATGTGAGCATATCGTGCACTTGGAAGCCCAAATCCTGGATCTAAGTGCTCAGATAGCGGTACTGAGGAGCATCGACAACATGGAACGGAGTTTGCTGCTCACCGAGCAGACACTCAATGGGTCAACACTGGGGGTGGAGCTTAGTGGGGAAGCGCAGGCTGAACAGGCAGGGAGCTGGGTAACAGTTAGAAGGGATAGAGGGAAGAAGTATAGGAAGGCTGGTTCAGAACCGGCATTATTGGAGCACGACAGATCCTCTGACCGCCGGGGGAGTGTATGCTCCAGTAATGAGGGGGAGGGGGGAAGTGTAGGGCAGGCTAGACAGGTCCTGGTAGTGGGTGACTCTATTATTAGGGGGACAGACAGGGCAATCTGTCACAAAGACCGGGATCGCCGAACGGTGTGCTGCCTCCCTGGTGCTCGAGTCCGGCACATCGCGGATCGGGTTGACAGGTTACTGGGTGGGGCTGGCGAAGACCCAGCGGTCATGGTCCACATTGGCACCAATGACAAAGTGAGTGGTAGATGGAGGGTCCTTAAAAATGATTTCAGGGATCTAGGTAGGAAGCTTAGGGCAAGGACCTCCAAGGTAGTTTTCTCAGAAATACTACCAATCCCGCGAGCCACACAGGAGCGCCAACGGGAGGTTAGGGAGGTGAATAAGTGGCTAAAGAGTTGGTGCAAGGCAGAAGGGTTTGGGTTCATGGAGAACTGGGCCGACTTCGCTGTCGGCTACAGGCTCTACCGTAGGGACGGGCTGCACCTCAATGGGGAGGGTGCAGCGGTGCTGGGGAAGAAGATGGCTAATAGGTTGGAGGAGTTTTTAAACTAGAGACGGGGGGGGGGGGAAACCAAGGAAATAGGTGGGATGTGAGGCAAGCAAGGGGGAAGGGGAGAAGTGAATATAATGAGGGTGGAGAGGGGGGTGGGGATAGTACAGTTAGATTGTTAGAGAAGAATAGGATGCTAAATAACCCCAAAGTTTTATCTTGCATGCTGACCAACGCAAGAAGCCTGACCAATAAGGCGGATGAGCTGCGGGCGCTTATATCGGAGGAGAGGTATAACATCGTAGGTATAACAGAGACTTGGCTAGACGATAGCTACGACTGGGCGGTAAATTTAACAGATTATAGTTTATTTAGAAGGGACCGGAAACAGGGGAAGGGCGGAGGAGTCTGCTTATATGTAAAGTCACGTCTAAAGCCCAGACTAAGGGAAGATATAAGAGAGGGAGAAGAGGGGGTCGAGTCCATGTGGGTAGAGATAGAGGGGGCAAAAAATAATAATAAAATATTACTGGGGGTCTGCTATAAGCCACCCAATATAACAGAGGAGAATGAGAAACTGCTATTAGGACAAATAGACAAAGTAGTAAAACATAATGAGGTGATTGTAATGGGGGACTTCAACTACCCGGATATTGACTGGGAAACAGAAACCTGTAGATCGCAGAAAGGAAAAAGGTTCTTGACAAATATCAAGGATAATTATCTCTCCCAACTAGTGCAGGAACCAACGAGAGGGAAGGCCGTGTTGGACTTAATATTGACTAATAGGCCTGATAGAATAACTGAGGTACAGATAGGGGGGCACCTAGGTAATAGCGACCATAATATTATCGACTTCAAAATGCCCTTCAGTAGGGTTATCAATAAGGGAACAACTAAAACATTAAACTTTAGGAGGGCGAAGTTTGATCAGCTGAAAGAAAACCTTCAACTTATAGACTGGGACAAAGTTCTTAATCAAGGAAATACGAATAGTAAATGGGAAACCTTCAAAAGAATTCTGAATACTCAGTGCGAGAGGTATATACCGTATGGGAATAAATGGGCCAGAAATAAGAGGAAACCAATATGGTTGAATAAGAACGTAAAAGGGGCGTTAAATAGCAAAAAAGAGGCATTCAAGAGATTAAAACAGGAAAACAGTAAGGAGGCACTAATGTGTTACAAGGCAAAAACGAGAACCTGTAAAAAAACAAATAAAAATAGCGAAGGAGGAAACAGAGAAACGTATTGCTAGGGAAAGTAGATCAAATCCCAAACTGTTCTTTACGTATATAAATAGTAAAAGGATTAAATCGGATAATATTGGACCGATAAAAAGTGAGGAAGGCAAAATCATAGAGAAAGATGAGGATAAAGCTAATCTATTAAATACATTTTTTTCGTCAACTTTCACAAAGGAAAAAGAACTAACAGGCAAAATGAGAAGTGACAAACTTAATCCTCCACTAAGTATGACAAATCTAACCCAAGCTGGGGTACAGAAACGCCTCAGTAACATTAAAATAAACAAATCACCAGGACCTGATGGCATACACCCACGGGTACTAAGGGAACTAAGTAATGTGATAGACAGACCGTTATATCTTATATTTAAGGACTCTGTTGAGACTGGGTCTGTGCCACTTGATTGGCGACAGGCGAATGTAGTGCCAATATTCAAAAAGGGAGCAAAAAGTGACGCCGGAAACTATCGGCCGGTGAGTCTGACGTCCGTTGTGGGCAAAATTTTTGAAGGCTTTATTAATGAGGCAATCATGGAGCATCTTGATGCTAATAATCTATTAACCCCGAACCAACATGGATTCATGAGGAATCGCTCCTGCCAAACAAACCTGATTGACTTCTACGAGGAGGTTAGCTCTCGAGTAGATCAGGGGGAACCAGTGGATGTCGTGTATCTCGACTTCTCAAAAGCGTTCGATAGCGTGCCACATAATAGGTTGGTATACAAAATGAGAATGATGGGGCTGGGGGAAAATGTCTGCAAGTGGGTAGCTAACTGGCTAAAGGATAGAAGGCAGAGGGTGGTTATAAATGGAATATACTCAGATTGGGTAAGCGTCACTAGTGGGGTACCACAGGGGTCTGTACTAGGCCCAATGTTACTTAACCACTTCGCGCCAGAGCCTGTTTTTGCCTTCGTGACCGGGCCAATTTTTTCAATTCTGACCACTGTCATTTTATGAAGTAATTACTTTGGAACGCTTCAACGTATTCCCCTGATTCTGAGACTGTTTTTTCATGACATATTGTACTTCATGATAGTGGTAAAATTTCTTCCATATAACTTGCGTTTATTTGTGAAAAAATCGGAAATTTGGCGAAAATTTAGAAAATTTTGCAATTTTCAAACTTTGAATTTTCATGCCCTTAAATCAGAGAGATATGTCACACAAAATAGTTAATAAATAACATTTCCCACATGTCTACTTTACATCAGCACAATTTTGGAACCAAAATTTTTTTTTGTTAGGGAGCTATAAGGGTTAAAAGTTGACCAGCGATTTCTCATTTTTCCAACAAAATTTACAAAAACATTTTTTTAGGGACCACATCATATTTGAAGTCACTTTGAGGGGTCTTTATGACAGAAAATACCCAAAAGTGACACCATTCTAAAAACTGCACCCCTCAAGGTGCTCAAAACCACATTCAAGAACTTTATTAACCCTTCAGGTGCTTCACAGGAATTTTTGGAATGTGGAAAAAAAAAATTAACATTTAACTTTTTTCACAAAAATGTTACTTTAGACCCAATTTTTTTTATTTTCACAGGGGTAACAGAAAAAAATGGACCCAAATTTTTTTGTGCAATTTCTCTTGAGCGTGCTGATACCCCATATGTGGTGGAAAACCACTGTTTGGGCGCACTGCAGGGTTCGGAAGGGAAGGAGCGCCATTAGACTTTTTGAATGTAAAATTTGTCTGAATAATTAGCAGACGCCATGTTGCGTTTGGAGAGCTCCTGATGTGCCTAAACAGTGGAAACCCCCCACAAGTGACACCATTTTGGAAACTAGACCCCTTAGGGAACTTATCTAGATGTGTGGTGAGCACCTTGAACCCCATGGTGCTTCACAGAAGTTTATAATATTGAGCTGTAAAAATAAAATTTTCACATTTTTGCCATAAAAAATGTTTTTCATCCCCTAATTTTGCATTATCATAAGGATAACCGGAGAAATTGCACCATGAAATTTGTTGTACAATTTCTCCTGAGTACGCCGATACCCCATATGTGGGGGAAAACCACTGCTTTGGTGTACGGCAGGGTTCGGAAGAGAAAGGAGCGCTATGTTGGCTGGGATAGGCAGCAGACACCATGTCACATTTGAAGAGTCGCTGACATGCCAAAACAGCAGAAACCCCCACAAGTGACCCCATTTTGTAAACTACACCTCTCAAGGAATTCATCTAGGGAAGTAGTGAGTATTTTTTAATTTTTAAATTTATACCATTGGGCAGTGAAAAAATCATAATTATATTTTTACCACAAAAAAATGTTTTACCCTCAGATTTTACATTTTCACACAGGGCAATGGGTAAAAATGGTGCCGAAATGTGTCACACAATTTCTTCTAAAAGTGTCAATACCCCATATGTGGCTGTATCGTACCGCTTAGCCATACGGTGAGATCTGGGGGGGACGGAGCGCTATTTGACCATTGGAGAACAAATTATTGTAGAATAGGCATTTGGATTTGGGAGCACAAAATTTTCTGAATTTCTTTTGGGGGGCAAGGGTCATTTTGCTTTTCCAGAGCCTTTCTGCTACCAGTAACTTGGAAGTCCCTTATATTTTTAACAGATGACGGACCTGAGTGGGGACTAGCTTTTTTTGAGGACTGAGTTGAAGCTTTTATTGGGAACATTTTACGTAACATTTATCCGGCGCTCTAGGCTGAGCACTTACATCGGGGTTTCCATCTAAATTTCCAAGTGATGTAATTCAGATGAAACCCCTGCAGGATCCATTCACTGTAATGAGGCAGCAGAGTTACTCTGGACACCGTCTGGCCTCTGTGTAGCGGTGTCCTTTTTTTCAGAAGTGCACAAAACTGTGGCCAACCGCACTTTTATGCACGCCTAAAACAAATGACACCGTGGGATCCCAGGCTAGACGGCGTCCACAGTGGCCTATATCTGTCTCATTACAGGGAATCTTCCGTCATGGGTTCCGGCTGAATCATGTATTTCAGAGATTTACACGGAAACTCTGGTGTAAGTGCTCAGCGCAGAGCGCAGGATAAATGTGAGCAGAGCCTTACTGGGATCTTTGGGGACATAATAAACAAATCAGTAGCAGGTGAAGAATTGGTTTTATTTATTTTTTACGCCGTTCCTAGTGTGATATAACTGATTAGATTACTTTATTCTTCGGGTCGGTGTGATTACAGAGATACCAGATTGATATCGGGTTTTTATGACTGACAGCTGTCACACACTAAAAGACGCTTTTTTTGCAAAATCTAGTTTTTGCATCACCATATTTTGAGAGCTATAATTTTTCCATATTTCGGCCGACAGAGTCATGTGACGGCTTGTTTTTTGCGGGACGAGTTGACATTTTTATTGGTACCATTTTTGGGGACGTGACATTTTTTGATCGCTTTCTATTCCGTTTTTTGGGAGGTAAAATTAACAAAAACAAACAATTCAGGAATTGTTTTTTGAGTTTTTTTTTTATGCCGTTCTGCGTGTGGTAAAAGTGATCAGGCAGCGTTATTCTTCGGGTCAGTACGTTTACAGCGATACTACACTTACTGTATTTTTTTTATGTTTTGGCGCTTTTACACAATAAAACTATTTTATAGAAAAAAATATTTTTTTTGCATTGCTTTATTCTGAGCGCTATAACTTTTTTATTTTTCGGCTGATGGAGCTGTATGGCGGCTTTTTTTTTGCGTAACAAGATGACGTTTTCAGTGGTACCATTTTTATTTCTATTTTGTTTTTTGATCGCATTTTTTTCCACTTTTTGTTTGGCAATATGATGAAAAAGCATATTTTTTTGCTCCGTTTTTTATTTATTTTTATTACGGTGTGCACAGAAGGAGTTAATTAGTGTGACAGTTTTATAGCTCGGGTTGTTTCGGACGCGGCGATACCAAATATGTGTACTTTTTTTGGTTTTGTAAAAATATACGGATTTATTGGTTTAATATTTTATTTATTTATTTTTATTTATTTTGTGATTTTTTTATTAATAGTTTAAAAACTTTTTTTTTACTTTTTTTCACATTTTTTCTTAGTGCCTGTATGGGACATTAATTTTTATTTTGCTGATCTCATGTAATGTAATAGACATATATTACATTACATGAGATCTTCCCTGACTGTTTCAGTCAGAGTCTCCTGTCTGGCTACAGCTGCAGCTGAGCCAGACAGGACACCATATATGGCAGAGCTGGAGGCGGTCATGTGACCTCCAGCTGCCATAGCAACCCCAGGTCCTGGAAGGACTCGGAGGTCTTCGGAGAGGTAAGTTGACGACCCCCTCTCCTCCTGCTGTCTCCTATATGCCGCGATCACTATAGATCACAGCATATAGAAGACAGCTAAGGGTTAACATCACTGGGACCTGATCTAATCAGGTCCCGATGATGTTCCCTGTCAGAGCTAACGCTCTGCACCGGAATCGCAGCGCTTGCAGGACCCTGGGGGTCCTGAGCGCTGCGAGACCACCCACCGTTTTTAAACGTCGGCGCTGCACAGAGCCCGGCAAGCGCCGACGTTTATCTACAGTGGGCGGTCGGGAACCGGTTAATATCTTTATTAACGACATAGTCAACGGGATAAATAGTAAAATATCAATATTTGCAGATGACACAAAGTTATGTAAAACAATTAATACAAAAGAGGATAGTGAAGACCTAAAGAGGGATTTGGATAAGCTGGGTAGGTGGAGCATTAAATGGCAAATGAGGTTTAACGAGGAGAAATGTAAGGTCATACATATGGGAAGGAAAAATGGAAGTCACCAGTACTCACTGAATGGGAAATCATTGGGGAATTCAGAGATGGAGAAGGACTTGGGCATCTTGATTGATAGCAAACTAAATTGGAGTGCCCAAAGTCAGGCCGCTGCTGTAAGGGCAAACAGGGTAATGGGATGTATCAGAAGAGGTATAGCTGCAAAGGATGAGAACATTGTTCTTCCACTGTACAAAGCACTGGTCAGACCACACTTGGAATACTGTGCTCAGTTATGGGCCCCAATATATAGAAAGGATATAAATGAGCTTGAAAAGGTACAAAGGAGGGCAACAAAATTAATAAAGGGAATGGAGGGACTGCAATACCCAGAGAGGATGGCAAAACTAGGACTATTCAGCCTGGAAAAGAGAAGGTTGAGGGGGGACATAATAAATGTGTACAAATATGTTAGGGGACAGTATAGAGATCTTGCCCGGGATTTGTTCAAAAGGAGGGATATTACGGTAACAAGAGGGCACTCACTAAGACTGGAAGAGAAAAGGTTTCAGCACCAGCATAGGAAGGGGTTCTTTACGGTAAGAGCAGTGAGAATATGGAATTCACTGAGTGAGGAGACGGTAATGTCGGATTCACTAAACCAGTTCAAGCGGGGACTGGATGCTTTTCTAGATACCAGGCAGATTTCAGCATATACTTAAAAATAGAATAAAATAGAAAGTTGATACAGGGATTTATTCTGACTGCTGGTTTCAGAGTCGGGAGGGAATTTTTCCTCAGGTGAAGATTGGCTAAATCATTTGGGGTTTTTGCCCTCCTCTGGATCAACTTTAGCAATTACAGAACTAACAGGTCGAACTTGATGGACGCAAGTCTTTATTCGGCTTTACTAACTATATCATCGTAGCCATTACTATATCAAGCTGTTGCAAAACTACAACTCTCAGCATGTCCTGACAGCAGGACTGAGTCGTAGTTGAGCAACGACTTACAAAGAGAAAAGAAGTGGTACAGCAGAGCAGGATTCCTGCATGTGTAGCCTGTATATCTAGTCTCCAGCAGCACAATGCATACGCACCATGAGCCTATATTAACACACATTACAATAGTACTAGTATAGTGGTCACCAGTTCATGCTGGGAGTTGTAGTATCTTAACAGCTCCAGAGCCAAAAAGGATAAGTAATGGATAATACAATTGCCTGGGACGTGACACTACAAATCCCAGCATGCCGTGCTGTCTACTACAATGCAATGCACTTTGAGACTTCTGCCTCCACGAACCTTCCCACAATAAAGGACGTGGGCACTTATTACTGTGCGTGTTATTATGAGGGATCGGTATCACCCACATCTACAGCCCCACCAGTCCTCACCCTCCGGCAGCTCCCGCCACTGCAGCGCTTCTTTCAGCTGTCCCGCCGCGCGCTGCAGCCGTGACGTCATCACCAGGCGACGACGTTGTGGAGTCAGCCATGTTGGGAAGGTCGTAAATAAGCATTGAGCAGGGTTGCAGACGCTCTTTAGTGCCCCTTGTGGTAACAATTGTGTAGTGCCTCTGTTAAAAGCCTATAAGCCTCACTGTGGGTGTCAAACAACGTGTGCAGCCTAAACATTTTTGTGTCAGACGCCCAGCGATCATTGTCTCCTATCCTGTGGACATATGTTGCTTATGGAACAATCCAGTGCAAGTCAGGAGCGGGCTCAGGGGCTGAGGCTGCATAATTCCTGGCAGATGATGGCTGTGACACACAGCCGTCATCTGCTGCTAACAGCAGCGAGTAGATATGTTAACCTTTTAATCTCTGACAGCAGCATTTAAAGCACATAAAACTGGGGTTGTGGCATGACAGCCGGGGGTCTCCTGAAGCCCCTTGTGTTTGCAATCACAGTGCTCCGTTAAAACCCAGGCTTCAAAGGAGATTGTGATTTTTACAATATACTGCAATACAGTTGTATTGCAATCAGACAATCGCAGATTCAAATCCCCTAGGGGCCTAAAAATTGTTAAAAAAGGTTTAAAAATGTAAAAACATTAATACAAAATTCATAAGTATACCTTAAATAAGGAATACAGTGGCGCTAGTAGATGGTCTGATAGTCCTGCTGCAAATTGGGGCACTAGCCACAAAGTGCCCAAATAGAGAAATCAAATAGAAAAATCGAATGAGGTAATTTGCGCTGGACTAAGAGAGTAAAGGAAGGAGTGAGAAGTGGTAGAATTAAAAAATATTTTATTAAGATAAAATGACATACAATAAGGAATAAAATAGAGGATAATAAATAAGGTACGAGGAGGGGGCGTAGCGGATGGTCCTGATTCCAGGGATGGAGTCCTTCCTTTACTCTCTTAGTTCAGCGCAAATTACCTCATTCAATAATAAAAATTCAAATCACCACCTTTATCCCCCATTAAAAATAAAGATCTTAAAAAAAATAAACATATTCAGTGTCACCGTGTTTGTAAAAGTACAATCTATCAAAATATGAAATGAATGAAGACGATCGGTAAATTCTGTAGAGAGAAAAATCGAAACGCTAGAATTGGATTTATTTTGGTTGCTGCAACAGCGAAAACAAATGCAATTAGAGGCAATCAATTCATTATCAGTCACTCCCCTGTATCATCTACCCCTCACTACAGTGATCCAGAATTACTTACCTCTCCAGACAATCTCCTGTGGGTTCACTTCATTTTTTGGCACATGGGTTCATGCTAAATTATGCAACCGAAACGATGTAGTCATTATGCCGACTGAGTTATTAAGAGAGTGAAGGCTTCCTGCAGCTACGCTGCAATTCTCTATTATCCGCAGCAGAGCTACATGAACGTTCCCTGTCAGGCTCCTATGTGAGGTATACAACAATCTCAGCGTCTCCTATGTGATGTATATACAGCAGTCTCACCATCTCCTATGTGATATTTACAGCAGTTTTAGTATATCCTATGTGATGTATATAGTAGTCTCAGCATCTCTTTTGTGATGTATATACAGCAGTCTCAGCGTATCCTATGAGATGTATATAGTGGTCTCAGTATCTTCTATGTGATGTATATTCAGCAGTCCCAGTGTATCCTAAGCGATATATATACAGAGGTCTCAGTATCTCCTATGTGGTGTATATACAACAGTCTCAGTTTATCCTATGTCATGTATGCAGCAGTCTTAGTATATCCTAAGTGATGTATATACAGCAATCCCAACGTCTCATATGTCATGCATCAGCAGTCTCAGCATCTCCTATGTGATGTATATACAGCAGCCTCAGTATCTCCTATGTGATGTATATTCAGCAGTCTAAGTGTCTCCTATGTTATGTATATACACCAGCCTCAGTATCTCCTATGTGATGTATATATAGCAGTCTCAGTATCTCCTATGTGATGTATATATAGCAGTCTCAATATTTCCTATGTGATGTACAGTACAGACCAAAAGTTTGGACACACCTTCTCATTTAAAGATTTTTCTGTATTTTCATGACTTTGAAAATTGTACATTCACACTGAAGGCAACAAATCTATGAATTAACACATGTGGAATTATATACTTAACAAAAAAGTGTGAAACAACTGAAAATATGTCTTATATTCTAGGTTCTTCAAAGTAGCCACCTTTTGCTTTGATGACTGCTGTAACATCCCTGGCGGCGTGCTTGCATAGTGCACCACCTCCCACTATGCAAGACCGCAATCTTACCTGTCAGTCCATGCTGCACTCTTTGCTCCTGTACCTGCTCTGTCCATGTCTCTTGTCTGATTGCTTAGGCGCGGCTTTCTGCTTGTTTCTTATAGCTACTGTGTGCACAGTCCTAATGTGTCCCCAGCCTATTGTTGTGAGTCACTGGATACTTAAACCCCCTCCACCCAGTGGGAGGTGCCTGAGCAACACTTTCTTATAGTCTGTGTTCTGTGCAACTGTTAGTTGCCAGGTCCTGTCCTGTCCTGACTCTGTTTCCGCCACCCTGGGGGCCGAGTACCCTGGGTCACTACCTGTATCTCTGACTTCTAGTGTGTTTCCGCCACCCTGGGGGCTGAGTTCCCAGGCTCATTCCTGTATATTATTCCCGGTTCAGCTCCTGTCTGAACAGTGTTCTAGCCCGTTACTTGTTTGTCTCTATGTCCGAATCTTCCCTTTTCCTGCAGTGTCTGAACCTGCACCTAACTCCAACTCGTTGTCTCTGTACTTCTGTTTGTGAGCTTTGTGTCCACTCGCTACTTCATTGTAAAGTACCTTGTGTGTATCTGGTTCTGCTTGTCCCCTTTCCCTTCCTCCGTATCTACCTCCTGTGTTCTAACCATCTTCCTGTATTTTCCAGTCTGTTCCATGTGAACAGAGCCCTGTCCTGTCTGCCTTCACTTTCTGCTCCGTTCTGCTTGTTCACCGCTCCAGCGGTTCTGCTCTGCTCCGCTTGGTTACCGCACCTGCGGTTCTATTCTGCTCTGCTTGTTCACCGCTCCGGCGGTTCCGCTCGGCTCCGCTTATTTACCGTACCTGCGGTTTTGCTCCGCTCTGCTTGTTCACCGCGCCTGCGGTTTTGCTCCGCTCTGCTTGTTCACCGCGCTTGCGGTTTTGCTCCGCTCTGCTTGTTCTCCGCACCTGCGGTTTTGCTCTGCTTGTTCACCGCACTTGCGGTTTTGCTCCGCTCTGCTTGTTCTCCGCACCTGCGGTTTTGCTCTGTTCTGCCTGTCTACCGCGTCTGCGGGTTTTGCTCTGCTCAACTTGTCTACCGCGTCTGCGGGTTTTGCTCTGCTCAGCTTGTCTACCGCATCTGCGGGTTTTGCTCTGCTCAGCTTGACTACCGCATCTGCGGGTTTTGCTCTGCTCAGCTAGTCTACCGCATCTGCGGGTTTTGCTCTGCTCAGCTTGTCTACCGCATCTGCGGGTTTTTCTCTGCTCAGCTTGTCTACCGCATCTGCTGGTTTTGCTCTGCTCAGCTTGTCTACCGCATCTGCGGGTTTTGCTCTGCTCAGCTTGTCTACTGCATCTGCGGGTTTTGCTCTGCTCAGCTTGTCTACCGCATCTGCGGGTTTTGCTCTGACCAGCTTGTCTAACGCATCTGCGGGTTTTGCTCTGCTCTGCTCGTCTACCGCACCTGCGGCTCCGTTCCTGTGTCCCAGTCTGTACAGGTCCCTATCCTGCCTGCGTTTCTACCTGCCAGTACCCGCCTCTCTGCATGTCAGTCGTGCCTGCCTGTGCCCACCTGTCTGCACGCCAGCTGTGCCTGTCAATATCCACCTGTCTGCATACCAGCCATGTTTGCCAGTACCCACCTGTCTACATGCCAGTCTAAACTGCCTGTTCCTGCATTCCCCGGTATGGGTCAACAGCTGTGTCTGGGGTCTGACCTGGAGTAGCACCTGGTCCCTCTGCTCGGTTCCTCCTTGGTTCACGGAGTCGAGCGACCTTGGTCGGATCGGGTTGATACTTAGTTACGCCCCTCCAGGCACTCCTCGGTTCATGGTACAGTGGGATAACTAATCACGCTCACGCCAGTCAGTCCGGGCGCGAGCGTAACAACTGCTTTGCACACTCTTGGCATTCTCTTGATGAGCTTCAAGAGGTAGTCACTGGAAATGGTCTTTCAACAATCTTGAAGGAGTTCCCAGAGATGCTTAACACTTGTTGGCCCTTTTGCCTTCACTCTTCGGTCCAGCTCACCCCAAACCATCTCGATTGGGTTCAGGTCTGGTGACTGTGGAGGCCAGGTCATCTGGTGTAGCACCCCATCACTCTCCTTCTTGGTCAAATAGCCCTTACACAGCCTGGAGGTGTGTTTGGGGTCATTGTCCTGTTGAAAAATAAATGATGGTCCAACTAAACGCAAACCGGATGGAATAGCATGCCGCTGCAAGATGCTGTGGTAGCCATGCTGGTTCAGTATGCCTTCAATTTTGAATAAATCCCCAACAGTGTCACCAGCAAAGCACCCCCACACCATCACACTTCCTCCTCCATGCTTCACAGTAGGAACCAGGCATGTAGAGTCCATCCGTTCACCTTTTCTGCGTCGCACAAAGACACAGTGGTTGGAACCAAAGATCTCAAATTTGTACTCATCAGACCAAAGCACAGATTTCCACTGGTCTAATGTCCATTCCTTGTATTCTTTAGCCCAAACAGTCTCTTCTGCTTGTTGCCTGTCCTTAGCAGTGGTTTCCTAGCAGCTATTTTACCATGAAGGCCTGCTGCACAAAGTCTCCTCTTAACAGTTGTTGTAGAGATGTGTCTGCTGCTAGAACTCTGTGTGGCATTGACCTGGTCTCTAATCTGAGCTGCTGTTAACCTGCGATTTCTGAGGCCGGTGACTCGGATAAACTTATCCTCAGAAGCAGAGATGACTCTTGGTCTTCCTTTCCTGGGGTGGTCCTCATGTGAGACAGTTTCTTTGTAGCGCTTGATGGTTTTTGCAACTGCACTTGGGGACACATTCAAAGTTTGCCCAATTTTTCAGACTGACTGACCTTCATTTCTTAAAGTAATGATGGCCACTTGTTTTTCTTTACTTAGCTGCTTTTTTCTTGCCATAATACAAATTCTAACAGTCTATTCAGTAGGACTATCAGCTGTGTATCCACCTGACTTCTGCACAATACAACTGATGGTCCCAACCCCATTTATAAGGCAAGAAATCCCACTTATTAAACCTGACAGGGCACACCTGTGAAGTGAAAACCATTTCCGGTGACTACCTCTTGAAGCTCATCAAGAGAATGGCAAGAGTGTGCAAAGCAGTCATCAAAGCAAAAGAAGAACCTAGAATATAAGACATATTTTCAGTTGTTTCACACTTTTTTGTTAAGTATATAATTCCACATGTGTTAATTCATAGTTTTGATGCCTTCAGTGTGAATGTACAATTTTCAAAGTCATGAAAATACAGAAAAATCTTTAAATGAGAAGGTGTGTCCAAACTTTTGGTCTGTACTGTATATTCAGCAGTCTAAGTGTCTCCTATGTGATGTATACACAGCAGTCTCAGTATCTCCTATGTATTATATACAACATTCTCAGTGATTTATGTGTGATGTATACAATACAGTCTCGGTGTCTCTATGTGATGTATACTGCAGAACTCCCACTGCTTGAGTTCTATAAACTATGCATGAGCAATGATGAATTTTCCAATTTTCCACTTTCAGGAGACTTGCAATGAAATATGTACACTGCTGCAAGCCAATCTTTTCAAATTTTACCATTGCAAAGAGTCGACTGTGCTTCAGACTGATCAACACCAGCTTGGAAAAGCAGCTGTGAGTAGCAACATCATCATTACCACCTAATATCACACATTACCTACTTAGCCATTTTTCCTGCCCAATAAAAATATAAATTAATTAGTCACTGTACTCTACCCCCATTTTATTACCAGTCTCTCCTCTGTTTTTTTCACCACCCCATCACTGCGCTCCTCCCACTCCCCCAATTCATTACACTTTCATGTCCTCTCTCCCAACCCACACACCAATTCATTGTAATATCATGGCCTCTCTATCACCCCCAGTTCATTATAATGTCATGTCTTCTCCTCCACCCCCAGTTCATTATAATGTCAGGTTTTTCTGGGCCCCGGGCGAAAGAGTCTCAGTGGGCCCTTTAATACATACCACGATTCATGATGCACAGATACCGCAGAGAAATATATATATATATATATATATATATATATATAGTACAATGCAAAGATTTCACTTCTTACATTAAATGAGTGATATCTATTGTAAATTCCACAATAGCTCAGAAACCAGCGAATCGCTCCACACAGTATACTGGCCCCCATAAAATGCTCCATACAGGATACTGGCCCCCATAAAATGCTCCATACAGAATACTGGCCCCCATATAAAGCCCCATACGGAATACTGGCCCCCATATAAGGCCCCATACGGAATACTGGCCCCCATATAAGGCCCCATACGGAATACTGGCCCCCATATAAGGCTCCATACGGAATACTTGGCCCCCATATAAGGCCCCATACGAAATACTGGTCCCCATATAAGGCCCCATACGGAATACTGGCCCCCATATAAGGCCCCACACGGAATACTGGCCCCCATATAAGGCCCCATACGGAATACTGGCCCCCATATAAGGCCCCATACGGAATACTGGCCCCCATATAAGGCCCCATACAGAATACTGGCCTCCATATAAGGCTCCATACGGAATATTGGCCCCCATATAAGGCTCCATACAGAATACTGGCCCCCATATAACGCTCCATACAGGATACTGGTCCCCTTATAAAGCTCCATACAGGATACTGGCCCCCATATAACGCTCCATACAGGATACTGGTCCCCTTATAAAGCTCCATACAGGATACTGGCCCCCATATAACGCTCCATACAGGATCTTGGTCCCCTTATAACGCTCCATACAGGATACTGGCCCCCATATAATGCTGAATGCAAGCTGTTACCCCCCACATAATGCCCCATACAGGCTGTCCCCCCCTTATAATGCTCCATGCAGGCTGTTACCCCCCACATAATGCCCCATACAGTCTGTCCCCCCCCTTATAATGCTCCATGCAGGCTGTTCCCCCCACATAATGCACTGTGCAGGCTGTTCCCCACCTTATAATGCCCCATGCAGGCTGTCACCCCTCCTCTTTATAATGCCCCATGCAGGATGTACCCCCCCTCTTTATAAGGCCCCATGCAGGATGTCACCCCCCCTCTTTATAATTCCCCATGTAGGATGTCACCCCCTCTCTTTATAATGCCCCATGCAGGATGTCACCCCTCCTCTCTTTATAATGCCCCATGCAGGATGTCACCCCCTCTCTTTATAATGCCCCATGCAGGATGTCACACCCCTCTCTCTTTATAATGCCCCATGCAGGATGTACCCCCCCTCTTTATGAGGCCCCATGCAGGCTGTCACCCCCTCTCTCTATAATGCCCCATGCAGGATGTCACCCCCTCTCTCTATAATGCCCCATGCAGGATGTCACCCCCCCTCTCTTTATAATGCCCCATGCAAGATGTTACCCCCCCATATTATGCCCCATGCAGGATGTCACCCCCCCCCATATTATGCCCCATGCCTCCATACATTAAAAAAAAAAAAATCAAATACTCACCTCCTTCCTCCTCACCTGCTGCCCGCTGCTCGGGTCCGGACTCCAGCGTTGCCGGCGTCGTCCCGCTCTGCGCTCCCTGTGACGGCTCAGGGGAGCGCGCGGTGGAAAGACGTCACCGCGCCCTCTGACCTGAGACGTCACAGGGAGCGCAGAGCAGGAAGACAGCGGATCTGCGGAGGCACGGGGAAAGGTAAGTATCCGGCTGCCGGGGCCCTGAGCAAGCGGCGGAGAAGGGCGGGCGCTGACACCGCTCTCCTCCGCCCATAGCCCGGCGGGGTGCGCGACCGCCAGTGGGCCCCCCTGCCTGTTCAGGGCCCCGGCACTTGCCTGGGTGCTGACGCCGGCCCTGCCTCTCTCCCACTCCCCATCCACATTTCATAATAATGTCATGTCTTTTCTCCCACCCCTCCCCCAATTCATTATACTTTCATGTCCTTTTCACACCCTCCGTTCATTATAATGTCATATCCTCTCTCCCACAACCAATTCATTATATTTTTATGTCCTCTCCCTTATCCCCAATTCTATATACTTTCATGCTCTCTCTCCCACCCTCCACCCCCATTCATTATGTCATGTCCTCTGTGACCCCCAGCCAAAATTCATTATACTGTACTTTCATATCCTCTGCCCAACCTTCCGTTCATTATGTCATGTTCTATCCCCACCCCCAATTCATTATATTTGTCATATTTGATCATGTCCTCTCCCCTTCCCCAAATCATTATACTTTCATGCCCTGAGCCCACTATCCCACCCTCCATCCCCATTCATTATGTTATGTCCTCTGCCACCCCCCAGCATCAATTATAATGACATGTCCTCTCTACCAACCCACACCCCAA
Source organism: Phyllobates terribilis (assembly GCF_046119375.1). Taxonomy (NCBI): domain Eukaryota; kingdom Metazoa; phylum Chordata; class Amphibia; order Anura; family Dendrobatidae; genus Phyllobates; species Phyllobates terribilis. The sequence continues at coordinate 532,151,323 of NW_027362771.1, forward strand.
ATTGATTATAATGTCATGTCCTTTCTTTCTCCCCCAGTTCATTATAATTTCATGTCCTCCCCCCACCCCCATCATCAATTAATTATATTTTCATGTCCTCTACCCCACCCAATCCTCTGTTCATTATACTTTAATGCCCTCAATTAATTATAATGGCATGTACTCTCCCCAACTCCCCATTTATTATGTAATTTCCTCTCCTCCATCTTCCAGCCCCCATTCATTATAATGCCATGTCCCCCCCCCCCACTTTGCCTCCAATTCATTTAATTTAAAGAAAAAAAAATCACTTACCTTTCCTGAAGAATGAGCCGCCGCAGCTTTGTTTCCTTCTCCCTGTGGCCGTTATGTGCTAAATGAACGAGCTAGCTCGATAATGTGGTGGCTGAATCATAGAGAAACCGCCTGTCATTCTCTATTACTAATAAAGTAAAGGGCTTTAATTCATCAAACTGTTTATGACAGGAAACTGGCGTAAAGTACTTTATAAAGTCGCAAAAATTTTGCAACTTTTGTTGTTTTAACGACAACCAAAATGGGCTGAACTGTAGAGAAGCCAAGGTGGGATGGGGCATGGCTACACCAGCACTTCAAATTAATCAAAAGTGGCAGCTTTTCTTATACAAGAAATGTTACTCCAAACATTTTTGGTGCAGCGCACATAGGTGCATGCCACTGATACGATGCCCCAAATTCATTAAGAGATATGCACCTCTTAATGAATTCAGCGCATCAAAGTTGACCAAAATCATATTGGTCAACTTTATGACCGGATCATCATTGATTTAGAAAAATCCAGCAGATAATGTTCATGCTTACGCAATTCAAGCTGGACACCCCTAGTTATTGCATAGTGTAGATCCTGATTGTTGTGTATGGGCAATAGGAGCACATTCGAGACAGGTTTGATCCATGAGCCTCCAAATATTCTAGAAACATAGAATGTTAGAGTTAGACGGGACCTCCAGGGTCATCATGTCCAACCCCCTGTTCAATGCAGGATTCACTAAACCATCTCAGACAGATGTCTGTCCAGCCTCTGTGTGAAGACTTCTATTGAAGGGGAACTCACCACCTCTCGTGGCCGCCTGTTCCACTCATTGATCACCCTCACTGTCAAAAAAGTTTTTCTAATATCTAATCTGTATCTTCTCCCATTCAGTTTCATCCCAATATCTAATATAACATTGAATCCAATAATTTTGGCCAAATAAGAAGTCGACTGTAGAAAATAGAGCATTTTATTCACAGATAATAACATTTGAAGCTCATGACTCTTCCTTCTCGTCCCCATGTGTGATGATGTAACACAGAGACTTGTAGTCAATGTTCCCTGCGACATCAATTGGGGTCACAGCAAACATCTGTTCCACCTGGAAAAAACAAAGATGAGAGACACATGAGATCCAAACCTAACCTGGACATGTATGCTTGCCATAGGGAGCAGATAGTCATACTTGCCAACTTTTGAAGGTGAAGGTTTTGGAGTTATAGTTGTGCAGCCACCAACAATTTTGCTACTCATAGCCACACCCTGATTCCTGACTACCAAATGTAGTTTTGGCCCAAGAAACCTTCCTACTAATATTGGTCATAGAAACTTTTTTTAAAATTTTGGTCATACTCACATGCATCTTTATAAATTTATTAATTTGGCTTATCAATTTTTTCTAGGCTTTTGATTAGTATGAAATGCCAATCTTGCTGGTTTCCCCCATTTGTCAGATTTTGTGCCTTTATTGTATGTTTATGGTTAGTTTCTAGCTCCATGCATAGTGATTTTCAGCCTAGGACATTGAACCCTAATACCTTCACATTTAACATAGTAACATAGTTTTTAAGATTGAAGGAAGACTAAATCCATCTAGTTCAACCCATAGCCTAACATGTTGATCCAGAGGAAAGCAAAAAAAAAACCATGTGGCAAACACTAAGCTCCAGATTGGGGAAAAAAAATCCTTCCTGACTCCACATATGGCAATCAGACTAGTTCCTTGGATCAACGCCCTATCAAGGAATCTAGTATATATAACCTGTAATATTATACTTTTCAAGAAAGGCATCCAGGCCCTTCTTAAATTTTAGTAGTGAATCACTCATTACAACATCATGCGGCAGAGAGTCCCATAGTCTCACTGCTCTTACAGTAAAGAATCCGCGTCTGTGATTATGATTAAGCCTTCTTTCCTCCAGACGTAGAAGATGCCCCCTTGTCCTCGTCTCTGGCCTCAGAGTAAAAAGATCAGTAGAAAGGTCTTTGTACGGTCCCCTCATATACTTGTACATAGTAATAAGATCACCCCTAAGCCTTCGTTATTCCAAACTAAATAACCCCAAGTGTAATAACCTGTCTTGGTATTGCAGACCCCCCAGTCCTCTAATGACCTTGGTCGCTCTTCTCTGCACCCGCTCTAGTTCAGCTATGTCTTTCTTATACACCGGAGACCAGAACTGTACACAGTATTCTAAGTGTGGTCACACTAGTGACTTATAGAGGTAAAATGATGTTCTCCTTGTGACGCCTCTACTCGAAAAGCCCTTTGTTTTACCCTGGGAGATGGGGGACTCGGAGTCGGGTCCTATGATGTAGAGATGGGGTGCAGCCGTGGCCCGGACCCGACCCGTGCTCAGGGCCGTCACATTAAAAAGGATGGTGTGGGCTTATCCGGGTTGAGTGGCTGATTTACGACTACGCCACCTGTGGCTCCTGGTGAAAGCCACCAGCGCCGCTGCAGTCCGCTGAGGCATGGTGTTGTGGCGGCCAAAGTTATTACTACTCCCCACAGGCGGAGCGAGGCCTCAGGGCAGAGGGACAGGATGGAGGGGGTAGTAGTAGAGGAGAACGGGCGCCGCGTCGTGCGGTGTGGAGTAGAATAAACTGTCCGGAGGTCATAGGGGTGAACTTCCAAGGCTTTACTCACTTTAGAGCTGGCAACAGGAAGGCGACTCCCTGCTCCCCGCGGAGTCCTGCGGTCACCAGGGACGGGGGGTCCGACAACCTCCAAGTAAGTCCAGCGTTCCATCGGGACCCTACACCAGAGTGTTCCTGAACTACAGACCGAATCTTTTCCTGTCCGTGTGTGTGCGAATAGGCCGGGTCTCCCTCTGAGCTCCTCTCAGAACAAGGGCACGAGTGGCAGCTCCGCTCCGTCCGATACCCGGTGGGATCCTCTGGGCCTACCGGGCTTTCCCGACCAGGACTTGGAGTAGCAAGGTCGGGTGTCGGGGGCCGGTACCCCTCTTGCAGCCGGACTCCCTCTGAATATATCAGGTGGTGAGTACAGGTGGCGTACGCCGCTCTGTCTGCATCCTCCCCGGGATCTATTTGCTATGGAGCCACACTCTTAAGCTCCAGGCCTTCTTGGTCCTGGTCCTTAACCGGGTTGAGACATTCCTTGTCTACAACCTACCCCTCGTCCCAAGGCAGGGGCACGAGGGCTGTGTCTCCATCCGATGCAGGCCCACACAGGATCTGCGTTAGTGTGGGGGATCACAGTAGAACAGTCAAAAGACCCAAAACCCAAGATGGCTTTTTATTAAATATGAAATTTTTAAGTGTAACTAACTTGTAAGTCCTCCACCCTCACCCGCTAACTGGTTCCCCTAACTCTTGGTTCCCCAGTCTCCCTGTAACCAGGGGAGCAGCACCTAGTGCATTCTAACCCCCTCTGGTGGAGAAGTGTGGTGTTGGATGCAAAGGTTGGGTCAAGACTATCACACTGTTCTTACCTCAGAGGAGGAACACTACACTCCATTAAAGAAGTGCAGCATCCCTGTGGCGGTCGAACCCTCAGGGGCGTCACATCCTCATGAGCATCTATGCCTCTTTTAATGCATCCCATTATTTTGTTTGCCTTTGCTGCAGCTGCCTGACACTGGCCACTAAACGTGAACTTGTCGTCCACCAATGCACCCAGGTCTTTTTCAGTGACAGTTTTGCCCAGTGTTTTACAATTAAGCATATAATTATACATTTTATTTCCTCTGCCCAAGTGCATTACCTTACATTTATCCCCATTAAAGCTCATTTGCCATTTATCAGCCCAAGCTTCTAGTTTACATAGATCCTCCTGTAATATAAAATTATCCTCCTCTGTATTGATTACCCTGCAGAGTTTAGTGTCATCTGCAAATATTGAAATACTACTCTGTATGCCCCCTACAAAGTCATTAATAAATATGCTAAAAAGAAGCGGGCCCAATACTGACCCCTGTGGTACCCCACTGTTAACTGTGACCCAGTCTGAGTGCGTTCCATTAATAACCACTATTGGTTTCCTATCACTGAGTCAGTTCTTAACCCACATACATATATTTTCCCCTATCCCCATTATTCTCATTTTATGTATCAACCTTTTTTGTGGAACCGTATCAAAAGCTTTTGAAAAGTCCATATACACAACATCCACTGCATTTCCTTGGTCCAGTCCGGAACTTACCTCTTCATAAAAACTGATCAGATTAGTCTAACAGGAACGGTCCCTCGTAAACCCATGTTGATATTGGGTCATGAGTAGTGTTGAGCATTCCGATACTGAAATATCGGGTATCGGCCGATATTCGCGGTATCGGAATTCCGATACTTAATTACGATACTTTTACAATATCGAATACCGGAATCGGAAGTTCCCATAATGCCTGCGCTCTGCAGTGTCTGTGAAGGATGACAAGCTGGGTGGCAGCGCTCAGCTGAGATCCAGCCTGTCATCAGAATGCCATCCCAGCGTGAGAGAATTCTCCTGATTGTTTAAAAGCCGGCGCGCGGTAAAAAGCCGCCGGCTTTTAAACAATCGCACAGCCCCATACTGCTTCCCCGCAGCCTCCCACCCCGATCCTCCGCTCCCCTCGCCACCTCCCATCCCAATCGTAAATTAGGACCGGGCGGGGAGCACAGCACCAAGGAGCGAAGGACCCGGGCGGGGAAGCCGGCAGTGAAAAGACTTCACCGCCGGCTTTCCCGTTCTGTGCTGCGCTTTCCCGCCGGTTATTTCAAATGAACAGCTGCGGTATCAGGTGATGCCGATCAGCTGTTCATTTGAAGTCGCCGCGGTGCCCTCAGAGGGTTCATGTGAGTTCATGCTTGACTGCATTGCATGAACTCACATGAACTTTCCCACGGCCGCACAGGTCAGCCTCACCTCCCAGACCCGTCATGATTAGTGTGTGTGCGGGGTGTGTGTGTGCGGGGTGTGTGTGTGCGGGGTGTGTGTGTGCGGGGTGTGTGTGTGCGGGGTGTGTGTGTGCGGGGTGTGTGTGTGCGGGGTGTGTGTGTGCGGGGTGTCTGTGTGCGGGGTGTCTGTGTGCGGGGTGTGTGTGTGCGGGGTGTCTGTGTGCGGGGTGTCTGTGTGCGGGGTGTCTGTGTGCGGGGTGTCTGTGTGCGGTGTGTGTGCGTGCAGGCAGACATAGGCCGATGTGACACTACTACTCCCATCGGCCTATGTCTGTCCCCCGTCCACTCGTGCCAGCAGGATCAGCTCGATGGGAGCAGTAGTTCCCATCAGCCTGATCCTGCTATTTAAATTGCCCTACTGTGTCCCCAATAAATTTTAAATACATGTCATTGGTGGCCAGTGGTTGCCTAAAATAAATTAGTTCATACATTACCTGTCCCCGCCGATCGCCACCTAAAATAAAGTAAAAAATAAAAAACTACACCTATACTCACCTAGACACCTAATTCCCCGAAGCCATCGATCTCCTGTAATAAAATGTAAAATAATAAACCACAACCTTATCCTTACCCCTCCGTAGTAGTCCACGAGTGTCCCACGAAGATCTCCAGTTCAGAGCAGCCACATAGAATGTGACCGCTCTGAACCGCTGCCACCGCTAGAATGACGGGGCCGTAAGGGTTCACCGGAGTTCAGGCAGCGCTGCTCCGGTTAGCTGCTTTACGGCCCTGCTGTATCGTGAGAAATTCCCACGGTACAGCAGTGCCGTAAAGGAGGTCTCCGGAGCTGCGCTGACTGAATGCACTCCGGTGACCTCAGTCAGTGGCTCCCGCTGCCGGGAGCGGACGTGTTCCCGGCAGCGTGAGCTTACAGCAGCCATGCACAGCTGTCACCATCTCCAGATGTGACAGCTGTGCATGGGAGATCAGCGCAGGAACGTGGACAGGTAACTATTATTTTTAGTAAACTAAGAATTAAATAAAATGGTGTGTTTTATTTCAAATAAATTATTTTTTTCTGGGTGTAGTGTGTGTTTTCTTTTTAACACTTTGTAGGTTAGTAATGGGGGTGTCTTATAGACGCCCATCATTACTAACCTGGGCTTCATGGCAGCTGGCGCTGACATGAACCCCACCACTATTACCCCCTGCCACCGCACCAGGGCAGCGTGGAAGAGCGAGGCTAAGTGCCAGAATTGGCGCATCCTATGGATGCGCCATTTCTGGGTCGGCTGACGGCTGGTGTTTCTAGCCTGGGAGGGGGCCAATATTCATGGCACCCTTCCTGGGCTATTAATATCAGCCCCCAGCTGTCTGCCTAGCCTTTGCTAGCTATTAAAATAGGGGGGACCCCACGTCATTTTTTTGGGGGGGGTCCCCCATTTTAATAGCTAGTAAAGGCTAGGTATTCAGCTGGGGGCTGATATTAGTAGCCTGGGAAGCTCCGTGGGTTTTACCCCCTTCCCAGGCTTCAAACATCTGCCCCAGCCGTCTGCTTAACCTCCGCTAGAGACTAAAATTATGGGGGATCCCACGCCATTTTTTTTTTAAATAAATCCTTTATTTTAACACTAAATGACATTTGAGGAGTTAATAAAGATGCAGTCCCTAAATTATTATTTATTTTTTAATTAATTTTTCCCAAAACTTTTGACGTGGGCTTCGCCATATTTTTGTATGCCAGCCAGGTACAGCATCCAGCTTCTATGAACGCGCCATTTTCCGGGGCGGCTGCGGACTTCAATTTTCAGCGGGGGGGGGGGGGCAGAAAGCTTGGGCCTCCCTGCGCTGCAGATTCCAGCCCCCAGCTGCCTAGTTGTACCTGGCTGGACACAAAAATAGGGAGAAGCTCCACGTTTTTTTTTTTTTTAATTATTTCATGAAATTCATGGAATAATTAAGAAAAAAAGGGCTTCCCTATATTGTTGTGTCCAACCAGGTACAAATAGGCAGCTGGTGGTTGGGGGCAGCCCGTTCCTGCCTGCTGTACCTGCCTGGACACAAATATAGTGCAAAGCCCCACGTCAATTTTTTTTTAATTATTTCAGGAAATTCATGAAATAATTAAAAAAAAATTATGTGGGGCTTCGCCCTATATTTGTGTCCAGCCAGGTACAGCAGGCAGGAACGGGCTGCCCCCAACCACCAGCTGCCTATTTGTACCTAGCCGGACACAACAATATAGGGAAGCCCTTTTTTTCTTAATTATTCCATGAATTTCATGAAATAATTAAAAAAAAAAATACGTGGGGCTTCGCCCTCTTTTTGTGTCCAGCCAGGTACAACAAGGCAGCTGGGGGCTGGAATCCGCAGCGCAGGGAGGCCCAAGCTTTCTGGGCCCCACCCGCTGCAAATTGCAGTCCGCAGCCGCCCCGGAAAATGGCGCGTTCATAGAAGCGCCATCTTCTGGCGCTGTACCCAACTCATCCAGGGCCCTGGTGTGGTGGCTCACTGGGTAATAAAGGGGTTAAGGCCAGCTTGGCATTATCAGCTGGCCCTAAGCCCGAAATTCATGGGGTCACGCCAATATTAGACATGACCGCCATGAATTTCTAGTAAAGTATTTAAAAAAAACACAAACACCCAGAAAAAAGTCCTTTAATTGAAATAAAGACACAATTCTTTATTGTTCTAAATTAAACCATACCTACCATCACGCCCATTCCAGCTGAAGCCAACGATCTCCTGCAATAAAAGAAAAATAATAAAGCAACCTCATCCTTACCTTTCCATGGTTCCCACGACAGCTTCAGCTCTGCTACATCGAGATGACAGGCTGGACCGCAGCAGAACGCTGCCATCCAGCCTGTCATCCCGCAGACACTGAGAAGCGCAGGCATGCTTGCGCTCCTCAGTGTCTGGCTGTGACGGCATAAAGATGAGCCGAGGTCATGTCCAATGAACTCAGCTCACCTCATGCACGTCACTGACAGCGTGAGAAAATTCTCACGCTGAAGCGCTGAGTGCAGGAGAATTCTCCCACGCTGTCAGTGACATACATGAGGTGAGGTCATGTCCAATGAACTCAGCTCACCTCATGCACGTCACTGACAGCGTGGGAAAATTCTCCTGCACTCAGCGCTTCAGCGTGAGAATTTTCCCACGCTGTCAGTGACGTGCATGAGGTGCGCCGAGTTCATTGGACATGACCTCACCTCATGCACGTCACTGACAGCGTGGGAAAATTCTCACGCTGAAGCGCTGAGTGCAGGAGAATTCTCCCACGCTGTCAGTGACGTACATGAGGTGAGCCGAGTTCATTGTCGGCTCATCTGGATGCCGTCACAGCCAGACACTGAGGAGTGGAAGTATGCCTGCGCTTCTCAGTGTCTGCGGGATGACAGGCTGGATGGCAGCGTTCTGCTGCGGTCCAGCCTGTCATCTCGATGTAGCAGAGCTGGAGCCGTCGTGGGAGCCATGGAAAGGTAAGGATGAGGTTGCTTTATTATTTTTCTTTTATTGCAGGAGATCGTTGGCTTCAGCTGGAATGGGCGTGATGGTAAGTATGGTTTAATTTAGAACAATAAAGAATTGTGTGTTTATTTCAATTAAAGGACTTTTTTCTGGGTGTTTGTGTTTTTTTTAAATACTTTACTAGAAATTCATGGTGGTCATGTCTAATATTGGCGTGACCCCATGAATTTCGGGCTTAGGGCCAGCTGATAATGCCAAGCTGGCCTTAACCCCTTTATTACCCAGTGAGCCACCGCACCAGGGCCCTGGATGAGTTGGGTACAGCGCCAGAAGATGGCGCTTCTATGAACGTGCCATTTTCCGTGGCGGCTGCGGACTGCAATTTGCAGCGGGTGGGGCCCAGAAAGCTTGGGCCTCCCTGCGCTGCAGATTCCAGCCCCCAGCTGCCTAGTTGTACCTGGCTGGACACAAAAATAGGGCGAAGCTCCACGGTTTTTTTTTTTAAATTCATGAAATTCATGGAATAATTAAGAAAAAAAGGGCTTCCCTATATTGTTGTGTCCAACCAGGTACAAATAGGCAGCTGGTGGTTGGGGGCAGCCCGTTCCTGCCTGCTGTACCTGACTGGACACAAATATAGGGCGAAGCCCCACATCAATTTTTTTTAATTATTTCATGAATTTCCTGAAATGATTTAAAAAAAATTGACGTGGGGCTTCGCACTATATTTGTGTCCAGCCAGGTACAGCAGGCAGGAACGGGCTGCCCCCAACCACCAGCTGCCTATTTGTACCTGGTTGGACACAACAATATAGGGAAGCCCTTTTTTTCTTAATTATTTCATGAATTTCATGAAATAATTAAAAAAAAAAATACGTGAAGCTTCTCCCTATTTTTGTGTCCAGCCAGGTACAACTAGGCAGCTGGGGGATGGAATCTGCAGCGCAGGGAGGCCCAAGCTTTCTGCCCCCCCCGCTGAAAATTGCAGTCCGCAGCCACCCCGGAAAATGGCGCGTTCATAGAAGCTGGATGCTGTACCTGGCTGGCATACAAAAATATGGCGAAGCCCACGTCAAAAGTTTTGGGAAAAATTAATTAAAAAATAAATAATAATTTAGGGACTGCATCTTTATTAACTCCTCAAATGTCATTTAGTGTTAAAATAAAGGATTTATTTTAAAAAAAATTGACGTGGGGCTTCGCCCTATATTTGTGTCCAGCCAGGTACAGCAGGCAGGAACAGGCTGCCCCCAACCACCAGCTGCCTATTTGTACCTGGCCGGACACAACAATATAGGGAAGCCCTTTTTTAAACAAATTATTTCATGAAATAATTAAAAAAAAATTGACGTGGGGCTTCGCACTATATTTGTGTCCAGCCAGGTACAGCAGGCAGGAACGGGCTGCCCCCAACCACCAGCTGCCTATTTGTACCTGGTTGGACACAACAATATAGGGAAGCCCTTTTTTTCTTAATTATTCCATGAATTTCATGAAATAATTAAAAAAAAAAATGCGTGGGGCTTCGCCCTATTTTTGTGCCCAGCCAGATACAACTAGGCAACTGGGGGCTGGAATCCGCAGCGCAGGGAGACCCAAGCTTTCTGGGCCACCCCCGCTGCAAATTGCAGTCCGCAGCCGCCCCAGAAAATGGCGCGTTCATAGAAGCGCCATCTTCTGGCGCTGTACCCAACTCATCCAGGGCCCTGGTGCGGTGGCTCACTGGGTAATAAAGGGGTTAAGGCCAGCTTGGCATTATCAGCTGGCCCTAAGCCCGAAATTCATGGGGTCACGCCAATATTAGACATGACCACCATGAATTTCTAGTAAAGTATTTAAAAAAACACAACACCCAGAAAAAAGTCCTTTAATTGAAATAAACACACAATTCTTTATTGTTCTAAATTAAACCATACTTACCATCACGCCCATTCCAGCTGAAGCCAACGATCTCCTGCAATAAAAGTAAAATAATAAAGCAACATCATCCTCACCTTTCCATGGCTCCCACGACAGCTTCAGCTCTGCTACATCGAGATGACAGGCTGGACCGCAGCAGAACGCTGCCATCCATCCTGTCATCCCGCAGACACTGAGAAGCGCAGGCATACTTCCACTCCTCAGTGTCTGGCTGTGACGGCATCCAGATGAGCCGAGGTCATGTCCAATGAACTCAGCTCACCTCATGTACGTCACTGACAGCGTGGGAAAATTCTCCTGCACTCAGCACTTCAGCGTGAGAATTTTCCCACGCTGTCAGTGACGTGCATGAGGTGAGCTGAGTTGATTGGACATGACCTCACCTCATGTATGTCACTGACAGCGTGGGAGAATTCTCACGCTGAAGCGCTGAGTGCAGGAGAATTTTCCCACGCTGTCAGTGACGTGCATGAGGTGAGCTGAGTTCATTGGACATGAACTCGGCTCATCTGGATGACGTCACAGAGAGACACTGAGGAGCGCAAGCATGCCTGCGCTTCTCAGTGTCTGCGGGATGACAGGCTGGATGGCAGCGTTCTGCTGCGGTCCAGCCTGTCATCTCGATGTAGCAGAGCTGAAGCTGTCGTGGGAACCATGGAAAGGTAAGGATGAGGTTGCTTTATTATTTTACTTTTATTGCAGGAGATCGTTGGCTTCAGCTGGAATGGGCGTGATGGTAAGTATGGTTTAATTTAGAACAATAAAGAATTGTGTCTTTATTTCAATTAAAGGACTTTATTCTGGGTGTTTGTGTTTTCTTTTAACTTTGACTATGGGGTTAGTAATGGGGGTGTCTTATAGACGCCTCTCCATTACTAACCTGGGCTTGATGTCAGCTGGCATTATAAGCTGACATCAACCCCAACCCTATTACCCCCTGCCACCGCACCAGGGCAGCGTGGAAGAGCGAGGCTAAGTGCCAGAATTGGCGCATCCTATGGATGCGCCATTTCTGGGGCGGCTGACGGCTGGTGTTTCTAGCCTGGGAGGGGGCCAATATTCATGGCTCCCTTCCTGGGCTATTAATATCAGCCCCCAGCTGTCTGCCTAGCCTTTGCTAGCTATTAAATTAGGGGGGACCCCACGTCATTTTTTTGGGGGGTTCCCCCATTTTAATAGCTAGTAAAGGCTAGGTGTTCAGCTGGGGGCTGATATTAGTAGCCTGGGAAGCTCCGTGGGTATTACCCCCTTCCCAGGCTTCAAACATTTGCCCCAGCTGTCTGCTTAACCTCCGCTAGAGCCTAAAATTAAGGGGAACCCCACGCCAATTTTTTTTTAAATAAATCCTTTATTTTAACACTAAATGACAAGTACAGTAATCAACACTATCACTGTACTTCATATATATGTGACTGACATGTTTCTATCTATCTAATCTATGTGTGAAGCTCTATTCTGTCTGTTATAAATTGTCGGGTACCGCTGCTGAATTGCCGGCCGGCTTTCTTAAAGAGACGGTGCATGAAAACACTATTATTTTTTTAAATAAATACTTTACACTAAATGACAAGTACAGTAAGCAGCACTGTCACTGTACTTCATATATATGTGACTGACATGTTTCTATCTATCTAATCTATGTGTGAAGCTCTATTCTGTCTGTTATAAATTGTCGGGTACAGATGCTGAATTGCCGGCCGGCTTTTTTAAAGAGACGGTGCACGAAAACACTAATATTTTTTTTAATAAATCCTTTACACTAAATGACAAGTACAGTAAGCAACACTGTCACTGTACTTCATATATATGTGACTGACATGTTTCTATCTATCTAATCTATGTGTGAAGCTCTATTCTTTCTGTTGTAAATTGTCGGGTACCGGTGTATGCCGCTGATGAATTGCCGGCTTTTCATGTCATTCTACATTATTCTTAGTTGTTTTACTTCATGTAGAATTAACCTACAAGGAAAGAAAGGGTTTATTTTCATTCCGATATTTGTGTCCCATTGACTTGCATTGGTTTCCGGTATCGGAATCGGCGATATCCGATACTTTTTGGGTATCGGCCCGATCCAATCCGATACGATATTTCCTGATATCGGAAGGTATCGCTCAACACTAGTCATGAGGTTATTCTTCTTCAGATACTCTAGTATAGCATCTCTTAGGAAACCCTCCAGGATTTTACCCACAGTAGAGGTTAAGCTTACTGGCCTATAATTTCCAAGTTCGGTTTTTGTCCCCTTTTTGAATATTGGCACCACATTTGCTATACGCCAGTCCTGTGGTACAGACCCTGTTATTATGGAATCTTTAAAGATTAAAAATAATGGTCTATCTATGACTTTACTTAATTCCTGCAGTACTCGCGGGTGTATCCCATCCGGGCCCGGGGATTTGTCAACTTTAGTGATTTTTAGACGCCGCCGTACTTCCTGCTGGGTTAAGCAAGTGACATTTAATGGAGAATGTTTGTTATCACTGATCATGTTTTCTGTCATGCGATTTTCTTGTGAAAATACTGTTAAATGATTTTTTTTCAACATATTGGCTTTTTCCTCATCTTCATCCAATATTTCTCCCAGACTATTTTTAAGGGGGCCAACACTATCATTTTTTAGTTTCTTACTATTTATGTAGTTAAAGAATATTTTGGGATTATTTTTACTTTCTCTGGCAATGAGTCTCTCTGTTTCAATCTTTGCTGCCTTGATTTGTTTTTTACAGAATTTATTTAATTTTCTGTATTTATTTAATGCCTCATCACTACCTACTTGCTTTAGTTCTCTAAATGCTTTCTTTTTGCCACTTATTGCGCCCCTTACAGCTCTATTTAGTCATAGTGGTTTCCTCCTATTTCTAGCATGTTTATTCCCATAGGGTATATATTGTAAACAGGTCCTATTCAGGATGCTAATAAATGTCTCCCATTTGCTTTGTGTAGTTTTATGTCTCAGGATATCGTCCTAGTTTATTGCACTAAGATCATCTCTCAACCGTTGGAAATTTGCCTTCCTGAAGTTTAGAGTCCATGTAACCCCTCTACTACACATCTTATTAAAGGATACAAGAAAAGTTGTTATTTTGTGATCACTATTACCCAAGTGAACCCCAACTCTTATATTTGATATGCGGTCTGGCCTGTTGGTTAATATTAGGTCTAAGAGTGCCCCCTTCTTGTTGGGTCCTGAACCAGTTGTGAAAGGTAATTGTCTCTCAAAGTTCTCAAAAACCTATTACCTTTGCTTGAACTACAGGTTTCTGTTCCCCAATGTATTTCAGGGTAGTTGAAGTCCCCCATAATAATGACTTCTCCTTGAGTCGCTGCTTCATCTATTTGCTTTACGAGGATATTCTCCGCTGCTTCCATTATTTTTGGAGACGTATAACAAACCCCTATCAGTGATTTATTATTTTTTCCCCCTCCCCTTATCTCCACCCACAGGGACTCTACATTTCCATTAGATTCACATATATCCTCCCGCAAGATGGGTTTTAAGGGTGATTTTACATATAAACACACACTCCCCCTCGCTTGTTTGTACAGTAATTTCTGAACAGACTATAGCCCTGTAAATTAACTGCCCAGTCATGGCTCTCGTCCAGCCATGTCTCAGATATCCCCACCATGTCATAATTATTTTCCAACAAAATTAATTCTAATTCCTCCATTTTGTTGGTGAGGCTTCTGGCATTAGTGTACATGTATTTTATGTATCTCTCTGTACCTCTATTCCTTCTTACTATATTGACTGTTCTGACCTCACACCCAATTTCTTTATTTGGCCCTAGCGGTTGACCAATGTTCACTTCGTGTGAACATTTGCTTAGGGTGGAATAGTGCAAATCATGGGACTGGATAGCAGTTAAAAATCTCACCTCTTCTGCTGTGAATTTGTCCGCTTGTGTCATCAGTAGATGTTTTAGCCTGAAGATAGGAAAATAATTCCAGATTAATATATTTGGCCAATGACCACTTGCAGAATACCCTACGCAAAAGCCAAAGTCAGCCTCTATTTTCAGCAGATCAATAAGATCATCCAATGTGTATGGGGTCCTCCCTACTTTCCAGCAACAGATAAGTATGGGACTTATTGAATTTCAAAGCTTGAAGTGATGAAATATTTTTGTTTTCCTGATATGATGGTGGCAGCGTCTCACCATCTCCCGGAAAAAACAATCTCCATATTGCAAACACAGTAACTCATCTGACTGTTTACTATGTACATAGAGGAATCAGGAGAGATAACTGTAGGCCAACAGTCAGTCTATGGGACTATTCCAATAAATACCAGTTATCACCTATTCAAAATTCTCTAAAATTCCCAGTTGGAATGGATGCACTATCACGACTCCACTCTGACAGGGAGCCCCTTTCTCCGAAGCTGTGCCGGTCCCATCGGTCAGACCCCCACCGATCCGCAAGTTAGAATAGGTGATAACTTTTACTGATGGATACAACCCTTTAATATGATTGATTGTCTGCAGCTACCAGTGAAACATAATATCTATGTGGCTGCCAGACATTTCCTTAAGATCTGCTGTGATGTGTCAACCAACTCGAATCCGTGCCCACTTGGGTTGGGTGCCAGGGGCTAAAAACTCTCCAAAACAAGTAAGGTTCGAAACACATAAGATCACATACTCATCTTTGTTGACATTTCCTGTTCCGTTGGGGTCTAGAAGTTTAAAAGCGCTAAGTATAGAGTCCTCTGGGTCCGTTCCTGGGAAAAACATATATTAGGAGAGTCAATTGCCTCTGTGTTTGTCTCTGTTCACACTGCAATCAGAGTCTGCATTGGCAATTTTGGTTAGTTTAACAGAAAGAATAGTGCTGCATGTATTGTGATGAAGACACTTCAAAAACTTCAAAATGTCTTCATCATTGGAATGAAGGTACAACTAGCCATTGTTCCGGGTTGGTTGTACTGTTGCATTTAGATACAGCTTAGATTGACCACTTGATGGATTAGTGATAGTGTTCGGGGTAGTATATGTCGCCAGCACCATCTAGTCTAGGTATTCCATCCAGGAGAAAGAGAAGAGAGGACACATGAACTTTATTGATGGACTCACCATTAAGCTTCTCTCCAAAGAGTGACAAGAACACGGTGAAGTTGATCGGTCCTTTTCCTTCCTTCAACATTCCTTCAAGCTCTTCATCATTTGTATTCATTTTACCTGAACAAGTAGGATTAATAGATAGTTTCTTTAGTGGAAAATCACTTTAGTTCATCACTTTTTCTCAATATGTGAATATTCACACAGAACATGGGAAGAAAAGATGGCAACAATTTGGACAAACCCATGTATAGGAGAGCTGTAATGGAAACGATATTGGTTGTCACCCAGTTTTCCAACAAGCAGATATAACTTGTTTTAGATCCTTAAAGGGGTTGTCCACTATTCGGACAACTCTTTCTCAATTCTCAGGTTTCCCCCTTGTAAAATAATAACACTTATCCTCACCTCCGATGCTGGCGCCATTCCAGTGGTGTCGGCACTGGCTCTCCCGGGGACCACATGACATTGTTAAGTCACACGACCCCTTTGGCCAATCAGTGGCCACTTCACTCTCCCTGTCTTTGGACGCAACACATATATCCAGAGAAAATCAGACAGCAGCAGCTCTAACTACCTCCAGATGTATGTAGTATGTCTGAAGGCGGTGAGAGTGAAGAAAGCCCTGACTGGTCGCAGGATTTGAGTGACATAACAATGTCAGACAAGCCCCACCTGAGACAGTGCCAACACCACTGGCATCGGAGGTGAGTATGAGTGTTATTATTTTACAAGGGGAAAACATGAGGATTGAGAAGGGGTTTTACGATTAGTGGACAACCCCTTTGAAGAAACAGATGGCCAAAGGACATAAGATGGTTGACTCAGAAGATACCACGCCATTTAACCTCCTGTTGCCTCCTCTTGTGTTTCTTCAGATGGATGCATGGTTGTCCATTATTGTAGATTTTAAATACAAAATTAATTACTTACCGAGCTGCATGTAGGTCTCTTTCAGGTCAGACTTGCTGATAATACCATCACGGTTTTGGTCTATGCAACTAAAGGCCTATGCAACACATAAAATGGCATGTCACCTCCTCATAGTAGAAGATATAAGTAATGAAAGTATAAGACTGCCATTCCTCTTATAATGTTTAGTTGTGAACAAAACATAACTCTAGAAAGAGACTTGGACCATAGTGAACAAGAGGTTCTTAGTTAAGATGTTGATCAGAATGTATAAGCCCACTGCCACATCACAGCAAATTTACTATGTTCTTAACCTGCATGGAGTATTGCTGTGCGGCATCCAACGCTGCCGCAATACTGCGCTAGCAGGGAAGCGACCCAGGTGTGCTATGCCTGGTATGTTACAAACTGCTAAGGGTGCGTTCACACCGCGTTTAAGCACCCGTTTAGTGGTTCCTGTCCGAACCCCCATTTTGCACCGGGGCCCATTGGACTCTAGTTACGCCACTGTGCGGCAGCCATTGTTCTTGTGGTGCTATGCTGTAGGGTGGTATTATCTGGAGTCATGGGGGTTTGCCTGGCTACATGGCTGATGTGACACACCTGGGTCGCTCCTCCTGCTAGCGCGGTGTCGTGACCTGCCAGGCAGGTTAGGGACCTACTGAGATGTTTGCCATGACGTGATAGTGGGCTTATATGTTCTGATCAAAGAACATCTTGATCAGTTTTGTAAACTTTTCATAGCCGTAGTAGATTAAATTATAACATTTGGTTGTGCGGCATTTTCTCCAGTTAGGCTGTCAACAAAATCTGTGCAACGCCCATACTAAATATGTCTATCTGGGTGCACATGAGAGCTACCCCCATAATCCCCACATATAATCAGAAACCTCTTAACAGAATATTTAGCAACTTGACATCTACTACAGGTTGGGCAATTGCCTTTTAGATATTGGATTCAGGTTGAAAACAACTGATCAGAATTAGTGATGAGCGAGCGTGCTTGTTTAACACTTTCACCGAGCATGCTTGGGTGCTTACCGAGTAGCTTTGGCGTGCTCGTATATTATGTTCGAGTCCCTGCATCTGCATGATTTATGGCTGTTAGACAGCCTCAACACATGCAGGGATTGCCTGTTTGTTAGGGAATCCTCATATGTGTTGAGGCTGTCTTACAGCTGTAAATCATGCAGACGCAGGGACTTGAACATAATATACGAGCACACCAAAGCTACTCAGTAAGCACCCGAGCATGCTCGCTCATCACGAATCAGAATTTTGTTGTTTTTTTAGTAATTACACCGGAGCCTATACATAGGTAGAGAAATGCGATGAAATCCTAGGTCTGATTGTGATCACCTCCTTAAATTCTTGGATCTGTGACTGCTCAAACATGGAAAAGACATTGGAGGACGCTCTCTGGGCTTGTTTAGCTGCGCCTTTACCACGTGTCACTGCTTTCCTGCTGGCCTGCAAAATAATATGAAAGACCCAACTGAACAGACTAAAGTTACATATAAAAGGCAAATGAAATGATAAAAAGAATTGTAATGTGTGAAGTTAAAAACAGATTCACTATTGAGTGGTTGAAAGCATGGAACATCAGATCAACAGCTTAGTGGGTCCAATGCTGGACATGGACCTCCCAGAACAACCGGTACCACTTTACTCTCTTCTGCCAATGATAGATTAGCTGATATAAAGAACAGCCTAACCAGCAGTATCCCATGAATGGGGCCAGTACTTGTGTGGGTGGTTTCTATGGAGTATTTTGGGTGGCTTTTACAGGGACACTATGATTGCCGCCACCATTGAGGGTGCACTGAAAAAGTGCATATATGCAGTATGTCTGGCTTATAGATGTCCAGAGCTGATACATATCTAATTTTTCTTTTGGACATCTTTTTTTCATTTGGTCAGTGATGATGGAAACATGGACTGCGATTGACGACTCTAGGCAATAAAGTCACAGAAATAGTAATTTTGGTAAATGATGAATAAAGGTGGATTTTGTGAAAAAGAAGGTCAAGGATGCCGTGATTCTCCAGATTCATAAGGAAAGGAAGGCTCCGTGATGAATATATATGTTTCCACTTCTTTATCGGATAAAAAATCAATACATCGCAAGATCGGATCAATCTCTTCATCAAGACAACTTATCATGATGAAGATCAGTTGTCCTGATGAAGAGGTTGGTCCGATCTTGAAACGCATTGACTTTTTATCCAGTAAAGAAGTAGAAGCTTATATATACCGTATATAAGTTGTCCTGATGAAGAGGTTGGTCCGACCTTGAAATTCGTTGACTTTTTGTCCAATTAAGAAGTGGAAGCATACATATCCATCACAGAGCTTCTCCCAATTCTCAATGAAATGAAGGCTTCGTGATGGATTTATATGCTTCCACTTTTTTGGATAAAAAGTAAATGCATTTCAAGAGCGGACCAACCTCTTCTTCAGGACAACTTATCATTATGAAGATAAGATGTCCTGATAAAGAGGTTAGTCCGACCTTGAAATGCGTTGACTTTTTATCCAATAACGAAGTAGGAGCATATATACGTTGTCCTGATGAAGAGGTGGGTCTGACCTTGAAACTCGTTGACTTTTTATCCAATAAGTGGAAGCATACATATCCATCACAGAGCTTCTCCCGATTCACAATGAAAGGAAGGCTTTGTGATGGATATATTTGCTTCCACTTCTTTTTCTGACAAAAAGTCAATACATTTCAAAAACAGACCAGCCTCTTCATCAGAACAACTTATCAGTATGAAGATAAGTTTTCCTGATGAAAAGGTTGGTCCGACCTTGAAATGCGTTTGACTTTTTATCCAATAGAAAAGAAGAAACATATATATAATTTGTCCTTATGAAGAGGTTGGTCTGACCTTGAAACGCGTTGACTTATCCAATAAAGAAGTGGAAGCATAGATATCCATCACAGAGTCTTCCTTTTGTTGTGAATCAGGAGAAGCGCAGCATCCCTAACCTTCCTTTTCATAAAACCCAACTTTATGCAGTGTACCATCGGACTTATGTAGGATTCGGCAGTGGGATCGGCCACAGCATTTCCTTTTTACAGCCATTGAAGGTGTTGTGTTCTGAACACAATGCAATAAGGTAAGAATCCTAACACAGAGGGGAAAGGAGTGCTCCCCCATATTTGGAACCATCGTTGCTGCTCTATAAAGCGCTTTTCTCTATTTTTTACAGAATTTCTTTAAAAATTTTGGTAAATGTGTCCATTGTAACATACCAAATGACGAGAAGAAATCTGCACCATTACTGGCTGAGCTACACAAGGACGAGGCCGAGGACCCTGCATGTGCACCCAATAGAAAGTCTACGCATGTATCTCACCATCTTACCAGGCATCTGCCCTGCAGAAATTGGTGGCCACTGGATTTGTCTAGGATAATTTTTAGATAATATATTGGAAAAAAAAAGTCCACTATTATATTTTGACAGATCTTAAAATATGCTGGCTTAGTGGTTAGCATGTCGCTTAGCATATCTGGGGTCCTGGATTCAAATCCCACCAGGACAGCATCTACAAGGAGTCTGTATCTTCTCCCTGTGTTTGCGTGGGTTTCCTCCGGGTACTCCAGTTTCCTCCCACACTCCAAAGACATACTGATAGGGAATGTGAGCCCCAATGGGGACAGTGCTGATAATGTCTGTAAAGCGCTGTGGAATTAATAGTGCTATATAAGAAATGCATAATAAATAATTATAGGTGTATTATAGAGCTATAGGATTTCATATAATTTTACAGAGTTTTATCCTATGTCCTCACTGTGTGCATACAGAGGATTAATCTCAGTTTGTCATTCCTACGTGTCCAATTTTTGATTATTACGATCACCAGTGTGTCTTTTCTAAAAAGTAGAATGATATTGAAAATCCCATAGAATGTCAGCCCATAACACAAGTGACTATATATATATAGGAATGTATGTATATTGATGAATATATAAGACATACACACAATAAACACAGTCACTTACCATTTCTCCTGTCTTCTTTCATCCAGTGCCCCTCCGTTCACAGACCCCCACTTTTTATACTGCTCTTTATCAGAACTATAGTTAAAATAGGACTATGCTAGCAGCAGAGAACCAAAGATGGCCCTGCCGAGCTGCAAGAGATAAGGGCTTAAGTGTCCAAATTCCAGTCCCTCCAGCTGATATCAGACCGTGCTGAGGTCCTACAGAGAAACCCCCAGACATCTTATACTAATATTCAATAACTAGTCTGGCTCTCGTCTCCTGAGCACAAGTTCCCCTCCTCATTGTTACCTTATATTTTCATCCTAACCAGAATCTCCCCAGATTATATTCATAGCTCATAACTAATAAGGTTCCATGGTGGCCAAATGTCCTTCAGGTTGCGATATGTTGTCCAAGGTTATACTTACATTTCTTAACACGCCAGCTGCATTTCTAACAATGTAACCGACAGCAAGGGGATCCATAATCCCCCACCAGTCTGCGACCCAACAACACCCTCTAAACCAGGGGCGGACATATCATTGGTGCCACCTGTGCAGCCACACAGGGAGAGGCCCAAGAGGTAAGGGCAGGGCCGGCGTCAGCACCCGGCGCACCCGGGCAAGTGCCGAGGCCCTGAGCAGGCGGAGGGGCCCACTGCCATTGGGCACCCGCCGCGCTATGGGACCCGTGAGCGGTGCGGTGCCGGTGTCAGCGCCCGCCACCCCACCCCCGCTTGTTCAGGGCCCCGGCAGCCGGCACAATACTTACCCCTCCCCGTGCCTCTGCAGAGTCTTCCGCGTCCTCTGACTGTGACGTCTCAGGTCAGAGGGCGCGGTGATGTCTTTACACCGCGCGCGCTCTCTCCTGACCTGTCACAGTGCAGAGCGGGAAGACGCAGGCGACGCTGGAGTCCGGAACAGCGCCAGCAGCAGGTAAGAAGTGAGGTGAGTATTGGATTTTTTTATTTTTTTCATGTATGGGGGCATGGGGCATTATATGGTGGGGGTGTGTGTGACATCCTGCATGGGGCATTATAAGGGAGGGGGGGTGACATCCTGCATGGGGCATTATAAGGGAGGGGGGTGACATCCTGCATGGGGCATTATAAGGGAGGGGGGGGTGACATCCTGCATGGGGCATTATAAGATGAGGGGGGGGGTGTGACATCCTGCATGGGGCATTATAAGGTGAGGGGGGGTGCGACATCCTGCATGGGGCATTATAAGGGGGGGTGACATCCTGCATGGGGCATTATAAGGGGGGTGACATCCTGCATGGGGCATTATAAGGGGGGGTGACATCCTGCATGGGGCATTATAAGGGAGGGGGTGGTCTGACATCCTGCATGGGGCATTAAAGGGGGGGAAGTGACATCCTGCAAGGGGCATTATATGGGGGGGAGAGGTGACATCCTGCATGGGACATGATATGGAGGGGGGAGAGGTGACATCCTGCATAGGGCATTGAAAGGGGGGGTGACATCCTGCATGGGGCATTATAAGGGGGGTGACATCCTGCATGGGGCATTATAAGGGGGGAACAGCCTGCGTTATATGGGGGCCAGTATTCTGTATGGAGCGTTATATGGGGGCCAGTATTCTGTATGGAGCGTTATATGGGGGTCAGTATCCTGTATGGGCAATTATATGGGGGCTAGTATCCTGTATGGAGCATTATATGGGGACCAGTATCCTGTATGGAGCATTTTATGGGGGTCAGTATCCTGTATGGAGCATTATATGGGTTCCATTATACTGTATGGAGGACTATACTGTCCGGTCTGCACTGTGCGCTGTGAGGATTCGCCGGTTTCTGAGCTATTGTAGAATTTACAATAGATATCACTCATGTAATGTAAGAAGTGAAATCTTTGCATTGTACTATATATATATTTCTCTGCGGTATCTGTGCATCATGAATTGTGGTATGTGTTAAAGGAGCCCACTGAGACTCTTTCGCCCAGGGCCCACAAAAACCTGGAGCCGGCCCTGGATAAGGGGGCCCATTTCTACCTCCAAAACAGGTGGAATTGTGCATTATGATGAGCTGTTGGACTGTAAAGGGCCCATATATTGTTCCAGTGTAAGGGTGTGACAGGGGCTTTCAGATGCCTCTCCCTCTAATAAACAGTGTTTGTACAAAATGTGCTGATTTGTGACTGTTATAATATATGGAACTCCATAGAGTTCTACGAGCACTAGTGTACGCGGTTAATGTAATGTATTGTGATTAATGTATAATGTTATTCATGAATGGTGTGTAGGGAAAGACTAGGATTAAGATTATAGAATAAGGTGTAGCAAAGGACATAGGGATTAAGTTAGAATGGGAAAGATTCAGTTATGGGCACACTAGATATAGGAAGTAGGAAGTATATTGCACAGGTTAGGATACAGTTAAATGCTTGGGGCCAGCCCAGCTTGGGAGGGGGACGGATTAGTTGGGGAGCACTTCTTGGTTTTTGTCAGATAGAGATGAGGAGATTAGATTGCAAGTACAGATAGCAGAAGTTCAAGGCCAGAAGGCTGGAGAGAGCAAGAGCTGCAGATACCAGGAGGTAAGAGGTGGTTCTCAGAGCTCCCGACCGATGGCTGCAAGTTACTGACATGGCCGGGGGACTGTGTCCAGTGAATCGTTTCGCACCAACTCTACATGATACTTATAGTTACTAATTTAATAGTGTTGGCAACTTAAACAAAAATGCACTCCTCCTCCTCCCATCAAACTTTTTATCCTTTTAATATATTGCTATCATCATATTATACAGCACTGTGTACTTACAATTGCTCGTTTTCCCTTTCTACCTAGCTAATTCTTCTCTTTTCCATTAAGTCTA
The DNA here is from genome assembly GCF_046119375.1 of Phyllobates terribilis. Taxonomy (NCBI): domain Eukaryota; kingdom Metazoa; phylum Chordata; class Amphibia; order Anura; family Dendrobatidae; genus Phyllobates; species Phyllobates terribilis. The sequence continues at coordinate 532,174,633 of NW_027362771.1, forward strand.
TGACATCACATGAATAAAAACTGACTAGCTGAATCCTTCTAAGCTTCTAAACTGGAAGTCTTTTTTCCATGCATGAGACATCCCCCTCTTAAACTCCTGAGCCAGCTGCTCCCCCCCCCCACCAGGGACTTTGCAGTGATGTAGAATTGTAGTCCTAATGATGATTCACGCAGGGAAAAGAGAGTTGCTGTTTCTACATATAGATTAGAAGGATTCAACTTGTCTTCTGCTTTTATTCTCTAATGGAGAAGAGAAGAATTAGCTGGGTAGAAAGGCAAAATGAGCAATTGTAAGTACACAGTGCTATATAATATGATGATTGCAAGATATTAAGAGGGTAAAAATTTTGATGGGAGGAGTGCTTCTTTATGGACACTTAAATCCTGCCCTCTGGTCTCTTTCGGTCCGTTCTGCCTGTTATTTCCCATTTTTGGGTGGGTTTTCTATAAACACTGCCCATCTTCAGTGCAGGGCAAAGTAAATCTGTTTAGGAAAAATAGGGATAGTTTTGGGACAGTTGTCGTGTATGCATACTCTTAAGATCCCCACGTCTATTCCCACCTGCACCGGAATCTTTGATTAGGAAGAAATAAGTGCACCCTTACTGTACAAGTGACAATTTTTACGGTCATTGCCTTCTAGGGAGCCCCTAACCTCGTTCAAAGGATCCCAAAGCATCCTGGTGAGCTGTCTGGGGGACACAGGCCTATCTAACATAATGCAGATTTTTCATAGAAAACAGCTTAAAACCAGTCACTATGATAACTACATTGTTTTAATACTCTTTACACTTGCAAAAGTCAGTGACGTCTCATTGATATCATTTATTTTAATGAGAAAGATATGGCATCATAGCTCAACATATTAACAGGTATCACCAAGAAATTAAAACGGGAAATTGAAAAACAGATCTGACATGCTGTACAGAAAATAATTTTTTTTTGGTCATTAGAAACACAAAAAATATGTAATGGTCTAAATAACAATAGGCCAAATACAAATTATTGTGGTGTACATACAATGCATATGGGAAATTTATAGTGTTACTTATTCAAGAGGACATGAAAGACAAAATCTAGAGCATATACATACACTGATCAGCGATAACAGTAAAACCAACAAAAGCCCAATATTGTATAGACCCCCTTCATGCCACCAAAACAGCTCTGACCTGCCGAGGCATGGACTCCACAACACCTTTGAAGAACCTTGTGGTATCTACACCAAGACGTTAGATCATGAATAGAGATTCAGGGAATTTGGAGACGTGCCTCAAACCATTCCTAAATACATTTTGCAGTGTGGCAGGGGCTACTAAAAGAGGTTTCTGCCTCTTAGGGAATACTATTGCCATGAACAGGGTATACTTCATCTTTACAAGCTTTAGGGAGGTGGCACTCATGACAGAAACATGATGGCAGGATCCAAAGTTCCCCAGTAGAACATTGCCTAGAGTATCACACTAAGAGCTCGCTCACACGAGCGTATGACTCGTACGAGTGCTCTATGATGTTTTATCGGATAGCACTCAACCCAATGTCATACTATGGGGCAGTGCAGATCTGCGATTATTTTCTCATGCCGATTCGCCATGAGAAAAAAAATTGCAGCATGCTACGAGTTGATCGGGAAATCGGATCGCATGCACCCATACAAGTCTTTGGGTGCGTGCAGTAAATTGGACTGCACTAGGATATCATGATAGTGCAGTTCGATTTATGCGGACGCAGACAATGGAGAAGATGGAGAAATTAGGTTCTCCATTTTCTCCACACCTGTGATACGATTCTCTCATGTGAGAGAATCAGATCACCGTAAGATGACACTTGGCTCAATCTCTGATCAGAGTTTGAGCCAATTGTCATTACCATAACCTTTCTATCCACATCTTTCTATCATACCCAGCATTAACTTTCTCCCAATTTGTAACTTCTGTACTCTACAATCAGTAAGATTTGGTTGCCTATGACCCCTTTCACCATTTTACCTGTTGACCGACCATGGACAAAGTTTGGTAGGTACTAACCACAACGTGCCATTTTGGACATGCTGTGTCCCAGTTGCCTAGCCTTCACAATTTGGCCCTTGTCAATGACGCTCAGATCCTTACCCTTGCCCAATTTTACTGCTTTTAACATATCAACAACAAGAACTGAGTTTTAACTTTCTGCCTAATATATTCCACCCCTTACCAATGCCATTGTCACCAGATAATCAAGGTTTTTCACTTCACCTTTCAGTGGTTCTAATGTTTGTCTGATTTAACAAGTAACTAAACTTTTTAAAAAAAAAAAATATTTCATATATTTTGTATAGCATGGAAGATGATGAAATTTTGCAAATCAAATTAATATGTCCCCATGTAATCTAGGGAAGAATTACTGCCCTGTTCATTATATCGTATGCAATCTTTGGTTATTACCGTATTTTTCGGACTATAAGACGCACCAGACCATAAGACGCACCTAGGTTTTAGAGGAGGAAAATAGGAAAAAAAATATTTAAGCAAAAAATGTGGTCATGATGCCCTGTTATAGGGGAGGGAGTCTGCTGCTGACACTGGTATTGGGGTAATGTCCCAAAATTCTGTTAATATCCTCCATCCTAGTATGTATGCCCTCTCCTTCCTGGTATACGTGGCCCCCATCCCATCTTGGTATACGTGGCCCTCATCCCCATCCTGGAATGCATGGCACCCCTTGATCCCCCATCCTGGTATTCATGGCACCCCTTTGATCTACCATCCTGGTATGCATAGTACTCCCTGATCCCGAACCTAGTTTTCCTGGCACCCCTTGATCACCCATCCTGGCATGCATGGCACCCCTTGATCCCCCATCCTGGTATGCATGGCACCCCTTGATCACCCATCCTGGTATGCATGGCACCCCTTGATCACCCATTCTGGTATGTATGGCACCCCTTGAGCCCCCATACAGGTATGCATGGCACCCCTTGATCACACATCCTGGTATGCATGGCACCCCTTGATCACACATCCTGGTATGCATGGCACCCCTTGATTCCCCCATCCTGGTATGCATGGCACCCCTTGATACCCCATCATGGTATGCATGGCACCCCTTGATCACCCATCCTGGTATGCATGGCACCCCTTGATCACCCATTCTGGTATGTATGGCACCCCTTGAGCCCCCATACAGGTATGCATGGCACCCCTTGATCACACATCCTGGTATGCATGGCACCCCTTGATCACACATCCTGGTATGCATGGCACCCCTTGATTCCCCCATCCTGGTATGCATGGCACCCCTTGATACCCCATCATGGTATGCATGGCACCCCCCTGATCCCCATCCTGGTATGTATGGCACCCCTTGATCACCCATCCTAGTATGTATGGCACCCCTTGAGCTCCCATTCTGGTATGCATGGATCCCCTTGAGCCCCCATCCTGGTATGTATGGCACCCCCTGAGCCCCCATCCTGGTATGCTTGACACCCCTTGAGCCTCCATCCTGGTATGCATGGCACCCCTTGAGCCCCCATCCTGGTATGCATGGCACCCCTTGATCACCCATACTGGTATGCATGACACCCCTTTATTCCCCATACTGGTATGTATGGCACCCCTTGATCACCCATCCTGGTATGTATGGCACCCCTTGAGCCCCCATCCTGGTATGCTTGGCACCCCTTGAGCCCCCATCCTGGTATGCATGGCACCCCTTGATCACCCATCCTGGTATGCATGGCACCCCTTGAGCCCCCATCCTGGTATGCTTGGCACCCCTTGAGCCCCCATCCTGGTATGCATGGCACCCCTTGAGCCCCCATCCTGGTATGCTTGGCACCCCTTGAGCCCCCATCCTGGTATACTTGACACCCCTTGAGCCTCCATCCAGGTATGCTTGACACCCCTTGAGCCCCCATCCTGGTATGCTTGGCACCCCTTGAGCCCCCATCCTGGTATGCTTGGCACCCCTTGAGTCCCCATCCTGGTATGCTTGGCACCCCTTGAGCCCCCATCCTGGTATGCTTGGCACCCATTGAGCCCCCAACCTGGTATGCTTGGCACCCCTTGAGCCCCCATCCTGCTGCCCACAAAAAAATAAACACTCATACTCACCTCCTCTCTCCTCCAGCGCTGTCCCGCTCTGCTGCTGACACTCTCACTGTGTGAGCTGCGCATGGCAGGGCGCGCATGGCGTCCCTGCCATGCGCCCTCACACCATGTGAGAGCGCGCACACTGTACCACAGTGCGGCCCCTGCTGCCGCTCTGCGGTCAGTGTGCCTGCTATTAAAGACCATGGATATTCACTACAACCCATGGGAGTGGGTTGTAGTGAATATTCATGAGCTTTAATAGCGGGCACACAGACCGCAGAGCGGCAGCAGGAGCCGCGCTGCGGTACAGTGTGCCGGCTATTAAGGAAAATGAATATTCCCTGCTCCCTACGCCCATGGGCGTGGGGAGCAGGGAATACTCATTTTCTTTAGTAGAGGGCACAGCGCACATGCTATAATAAAATAAATGGCCAGCCATGAATGGCCATGCTTGGTCGACCAGAGCAAAAGCCATCCTCTGTAAGTGGCTCTCCACTCGGACTAATAAATGGTTCTCTCCTTGGCAGCTTTTCTTTTTAAACCAACTACTATACAATTTAATTATATAAATGACAATTCCCAATTTTTTATGGCCATACAGTATATCAGAGTAACGTCTGATAAATATGTACAAGTCGCAGAACTGCACGTAGCACAAATACAATACAATGGCTATAAGCATGCAGCATTCTTAGTGAGTTTTTGGTAAGCAGTTTTTGGTAGTGATATTTTCTGGTATATACTTGCGAAAAAGAAAACAATGGTGGAAATTTACTATGCTACACTCTCTGTAGTTCACACATCAAGGTGGTGTAGCTTTATATAAAAGGGGCATAATTTCACAGAAATGGTGCATGGCCTAATATATGATACAATTTGCCAAAAGTGCACCAAAATTTCGCTTAGCTCCGCTATAATGAGTGGAGCTGACGCGGGATGAGGGAGTGTGACGCCTCAGCTCGTCTAATTCATTTTGGAATGCCACAATTCCTTATGCCAGATATCTTACTCCAATCATTGATTGGGGAAAGAGTTGTGGTGAGGTGCACGTCACTTGTCAGACACGTCAGATTCATTAAGAGGTTTTAATGAATCCGGAGCATTTGACTCCAACACCTCCCTAATGAAACCTATGGTAAATATCGCCGGTCTTGATGAATCTCTATGGCCCTGATTCATCAAGAAAAAGGGCCGGCCTTGTTGAGGGGGTTGGGTGGAGTGTGAGGTATGGAATGAGAACGCACCTGATGAAGGTCTATTCAGACCGAAACGTTTTCTCATTCTGGACTGCAATTGTCCAATAAATCACTTTTTTTCTTCACATTTGAGTGCCAAGTTTTATATTCGCTTTGATTCATTAATGAATCAGGCAAGGCACGGATTGGAGTAAGATTTGTGGCGTAAGGGACTCCACCACTCGTCATTAATTTGATAAGCGGGGGTCTCCACTCTCCCGTCATGCCCACGTTGTAGGAGCTTGCTGAAAATGCCATCAAAATTATTATTATTATTTATTATTATAGTGCCATTTATTCCATGGCACTTTACATGTGAGAAAGGGGTATACATAGCGAAAACAATTACAATAATCTTGAACAAAACGTGACGGCGACTGGTACAGGAGGAGCGAGGACCCTGCCCGTGAGGGTTCACAGTCTACAGGGGATGGGTGAGGATACAGTAGGTGAGGGTAGGGCTGGTCGTGTAGCGGTATGGTGGAGCGGTGGTTACTGCAGGTTGTACGCTTGTCGGAAGAGGTGGGTCTTCAGGTTCCTTTTGAAGGTTTCCACGATAGGAGAGAGTCTGATATGTTGGGGTAGAGAGTTCCAGAGTAGGGGGATTCACGGCAGAAATCTTGTATGCGATTGTGCGAAGAGGAGATAAGAGGGGAGTAGAGCAGGAGATCTTGTGAGGATCGGAGGTTGCGTGTAGTTATGTACCGGGAGACTAGGTCACAGGTGTATGGACAAGACTGGTTGTGGATGGCTTTGTATGCTGTGGTTAGGGTTTTGAACTGAAGTCTCTGGGTAATGGGGAGCCAGTGAAGAGATTGACAAAAGGAGAGGCCGGGGAATAGCGGGGGGACAGGTGGATTAGTCGGGCAGTGGAGTTTAGGATAGATTGGAGGGGTGCGAGAGTGTTGGAAGGGAGGCCACAGAGCAGGAGGTTGCAGTAGTCGAGGCAGGAGATGATGAGGGCATGCACTAGTGTTTTTGCAGATTCATGGTTGAGGAATGTGCAGATCCGGGAGATATTTTTAAGTTGGAGTCAGCAGGAAGTGGAAAGGGCTTGGATATGTGGTTTGAAGGAGAGGTCAGAGTCCAGGGTTACCCCAAGGCTGTAAGCTTGGACTGGTGAGAGTGGACAGCCATTGACGTTGATTGGGGGTCAGTTGGGAGGGTTGAATGAGACCGCAGAAAGATGATGAATTCTGTTTTATCTATGTTAAGTTTTAGAAATCTAGCAGAGAAGAAGGATGAAATAGCGGACAGACATAGTGGGATTTTGGTTAGTAGGGAGGAGATATCGGGTCCAGAGAGGTAGATCTGTTTGTCATCGGCATAGAGGTGATACTGAAAACCATGAGACTCTATGAGCTGTCCTAGGCCTAAGGTGTAGATGAAGAAGAGCAGGGGTCCTAGAACTGAACCTTGGGAAACACCGACAGATAGGGGGCGAGATGAGGAGGTGGTGTGTGAGTGGGAGACACTGAATGTCCAGTCTGTTAGGTATAAGGAGATCCAGGATAGGGCCAAGTCTGTGTTGCCGAGAGATGAGAGAGTCTGTAGTAAGAGGGAATGGTCCACTGTGTCGAAGGCAGATGGCAGGTCCAGGAGGAGGAGGACAGAGTAGTATCGCTTGGATTTGGCAGTTAGTAGGTTGTTGGTGACTTTAGTCAGTGCAGTTTCAGTAGAATGGTGTGGTCGGAAACCAGATTGTAGGCGATCGAAGAGGGAGCAGGAGGAGAGGTGGGAGGACAGTTCAGGACAGTTCAGAATGGACGTGTTGTTCCAGTAGTTTTGAGGCATAGGGGAGAAGTGATATGCGGCAATAGCTAGTCAGAGAGGAAAGGTCAAGGGAGGGCTTTTTGAGGATGGGTGTGATTGAGGCATGTTTGAAGCGTAGGGGGAAGACGCCAGTTGTTAGTGACAGGTTGAAAAGGTGGGTTAGGGTTGGGATGAAGATAGTGGTAAGGTTTGGGATGAGGTGGGACTGGATTGGGTCAAGTTTACAGGTGGTGAAGTGTGATTTGGAGAGTAAAGAGGAAAGTTGATCTTCCGTAATGGTGGAGAAGGTGGTTTTGGAGGATGAGGGTTGAGTGGATATGAGGAGGGGCTGTGGAGACTTTAGGCAAATGCTTTGTCTGATGGTGTCAATCTACTGCTTGAAGAATGAGGCAAAGTCTTCAGCTGAAATAAGAGAAGAGGGAGGAAGGGCTAGGGGACGCAGGAGAGAATTGAAGGTGTTGAAAATGTTAAAAGTCACAAAATATTTGCACAGCTAAAGCTCTGATGAATTGGGGCCTATGTGTATGTGGGAATCGAGAGAGATAGCTGTCAGCCAAGGAACTGTTGTACAACAGCTGTTTGATGTATATGGCCACCTTTAGTCATTTCCAACAGAGCTCAGTATTGCTGTAGATATGTCCTCTATCAAAGTTTATTACTAAAACAATCATATCTGACACAGAAAACTCAACTGAATCCCACTGTTCATGTATTGGCTTCCAACCAGGCTGGCTTTATCTTAATTCCTCAAGGAAGAAAGCAACAAACTTTAATTGGTGTGAAGCAAACATGCCAAAAACAGTTACTGGTGCTGGGAGGTGAGCGACAAATACTTAATACGTTGCGACCCTTCCTGGGTCTTTGTCATAGTAGTAGCTTCCGTGCGGCGCTCCCATGCCTGTATCAGCGGCATCTCACTTCCCACTGCTTCACACCAAATAAAGTTTGATGCTTTCCTCACTTCCAAGAGTGTGCGGTGAATTACTCAGCCTATGATTCTGGGATATACACCCTGTTCCACCAACACCTAGACGGAGTATATGCCAACCTTGCTTCCTTGATTCCTCCAGGGTGTTTTTTCCTCATGGAACGTCATGGGTGGAGCATGCTGCCATTCTCTTATAATGTGTTAAAAAGTGAATGGTAGACCATAAATGTCCATGTTTTTCAATGACTTCTGGCGTTGCGCCCTTTATTTTAGCTACCTTGACAGTTTTTTTCAAGGAAGGTCCACTTGTCATAGTGATTTAAACAAATAACATCTAATTTACATTGTACAACACATATAATTAACAACATACATTATAAAAATTTCAGGAGAAGGAATCACATTAGTAAACGCTTAGCTATAGGTGGATTCTTCTCTGTTATTGCATATTATAGATATATACTATTTAGATGAAGTATGACACGTCATCCCAAGAGGGCTATGACATCATTTTTCTGTTCATTCTCCAGGCTGAAAGTTGAGCATTGGGTTTGGTCAGGCTGTCAAAGTCTGTAAAGTGGTAATGTCTCTCTGCTTACGTCCACCATTTCTAATTTCTTACCTGAGAATTCCACATGGGATCTGAAAATGTGCTGTAACCTAACAGCAAAATCTTTGAAGGTCACCAGTACGTGACTGTCTTGAGATCTCTTCTTAGAGCATTGCCTTATGCACACTATTACAGACATATTGATTTGGGTTGTCGTATCTGGCATGTACTTATGTGAACATAGCCAAAATTGCACAGATGTCCTGTTGGATGTCTTTCTAATCAGACCATATAATCTATCAATGTTCTGCAAAATACATGCTAAAGCTTTGGGAAGATGTTTGCACCTTCTATACATCATGATGGATCCATATATGCCTTTTAGGTCTGCAGGACAATGTTGATGTAATTGAACATTGCCCACTTTTGGGACTTTTTTCCAGGTCTGTAGAAACTGTCTTAGGAGGTATTGAATTCATATGTCCAAAGATTATGTTGCATCAGTAGCTAATGCCCAATAAGATGGGCCATCTTGTATGCTACTGCCGAAATCAAGGCTGCACCTCGCCCACTGCCTTCCTCTGATTGGATGAAGGTGATGTCACACCTTGGTGTCAGCTTGTGGACAGATGTGTGGAACTTATCCTTAAAGCTGAAAGTAGAAGAAAATGGCATCAACAACATTTTATGATCATAAAATTAAAAATTTGAGATAAGGAAATTGGTTCTCACCACTTGGATTTGCAAATTGTGTATTGGGCAAATAATTTTTCACTGCAATGTAGACAACAAGATAGTTAACTTACGAAGGGTGAAGTTTGTAGACAGATCCGTCCACTCCAACTGTGATCTTGAGGATGTCTTCTCCCCGATTTTTATGCATTTGATTGAGGACTCCAGCAAGGCCAGCTGCACACATGACGGCTGCTCGTGTAGACACGCTTTCACATGCCAGATGCACAGCATGGCAGTCTCCCGGGGTGGGCTGTAGACCCAGTGTCCGCAGGATGTTGCAGGTTTGCTTAAAATCTGAAGAGTCTCTGAAAATAAGAATCATATAAAAATAAAAATGGGGGCTACAACTAGAAATGGGGTGAACATATCAGTACAAAAAGTTTATTTAAAGGGGTTGATAGAGAGGAGTTGCTCATTTGGGATTGCTATGAATACGTAAGCTACAAAGAACGTCTCTCGTTTTAGACGAACTTGCTTTTTCGGCAACTACAAGGACATCATTATTTTGATTTTAACGGGCACCATGCAATGCTTGATTTCTCCTGTAGAGGCACTGCAGGGAAATTCTAGACTTGTAGCCTAGTTCTCCAACAGATTACAATTGATATTTGAGAGTCTCAGCAGAGGAAAACTCTATGATTGACTTAACATCAGATAAAATTTTAGCAAAAAAGGATTGTCCAAAGCTGATAGCTTCTTTCAAATTTAGGACTGAGAATTTATTAGTAGAAATAACAGTTTTTTATTTATTACCCTTCTATCTGTGACACAAATTGCGTTTCGAAACTTCCTCTCGTCTTCAATGTTTCAGAAGCTTCTCCTCCGAAAACCAGATTCTCATTCACCATCTTCATCAGGACCAGTCTGACAAGTTCCCCCATATACTTGCCTCCAATCATCTTCTCATAGCTATTCCATGGAAAAAGTAAACAGTGAACATCAGGTCACCATTGAGGACACCAAACCATTTTGGCAAAAATCCAAATTTTCCATCAGATAAATAGATCTATTTTGTATTCTGGCAATAGACACACAATTAATTTGGGTTGACACGGCCAAGTTTTGGCATTCATTATTGAAACTGCTAAAAAATGTCAATAGAACTATATATACAGTATAGCCAATCATGCTTTAAAGGGTTGTTTCACACTGATGGCAAAGTGCTCGAATAATTGATGATGGTCGTAGTGTTGTGACCCTCACGAATCATTAAAATAAAGTGATCACTTAGTCTGGAATAATATAGTGTGTCCTTACAGTTGCTGACCGGGATTCAGGGAGCCCTCGTCCACCACTCGATCATATTCCAGACGGAAGTCTTCTATTTCACCTGTGTCACCAAATGCACCCCACTCTGTATTGACGCACATACGACCTTCTTCTCCTTCCACCAGTTCCACATTGCACATCTCTTCCATGTAGCAGGCATTGCATCCAGTGCCTGGAAGATCAAGATAAAATGAAAATAAATGAAGGGTCAACAACACTTTAAGACTCGGTGTACAGCTCATTCTTCCGAAGGTGGTATACTGTATGTCTCCCATTGAAAAAAAATCACATTCTACATGATCCCAGAAGTAAAAAAAAAATGTACAGATACTTTATCAGCATACAATCATCATCATGGATATCTTTGGTGTGTACATCAAGAGTCTTTCTGGTGTATATTCTATACGTGTTTGAAAATGACATATGAACAAAGTCCTAAATATATCTTGCCAAATGACAAAAATCAATAACTTTTCATTCCCCAAGAAAACAGATATTGAGGAAAGTAACCAACCTACAAGTCTCTTTTCTTTCACTGATGAAGGGCAAGTACCCAGAAACAGCTGTCTACAAATGCAGTTCTTTTTACATTTGGAGCAGATTCTGGTTTGGCTTTAGATCTTATGTCATGTGGCAAGGCTTCTTAAAAGGCCAATATTAACTTCTAAGATTGCCATCTCCAATAGGTGTCACTATAGACCCTGTTCTCTTCTTCTTTAAAGAAGCAATAATTTGCATACCTTTTTCCCCAGACAGCATTGCCTGGCCTATAAAATTTCCCAACATATTGGACTAAAGCCGGCCAAACCCGCCGATATCGACAAGATCACCTGGTAAAGTAATGTGCATGGGGACCTCCTGACTCTCCCCAACAGATGATGTCAGGGAGAGAAGGATCCAGCATGAAGCTAAGTGTTCCTGAATATGGAGGAGTCAGGGGAAATAGTTGCCGTCTGAGCGATCATTCGGTCAACAGCTATCTAATGTGTGTGGGAGCTTAAATAGAATTATTTCAGTAGGATTTCACCCCCAAACTATTCATATGTGCATGTAGTTCTTTAAAAGATAAGTCTAGCAATACCTTTACATGGCCAGTCCGTTCCTCCGTTACTGAGAAATCAGCGTTTGAATTTATATGCAAATGAATACGGTAGATCTGAAGCCTCTGTCACTCCGGCTCTATTCCCCGCCTCCTACTGCTTAACATATAGCTCCTTTACCTGAAGTCACACAGCATATAGGCTGTCAGTCAAGCAGGAGGAGGTGGTGCTGGGCGGGGAATACAGCTGGAGCGACCAAGGCTTCAGATCTACCATAGCTCTTCAGCCTTATTCAATTCAAAAGCTGATTTCTCAGTAACAGGGGAAAAGTTTGGGGGTGAAATTCTGTCGACAGATTCCCTTTACGTTTTTCGATACTGATTTGGTGCTCTCCTCAAAAACAAATTTTACCCTCCGAAACCACTGGTTTGTACTGTAAATGAACACTTACCTACTATCATGCCAACTTCACAACGGTGATCTTCATAGTAACAAGAGATCATTGTGGCAACAGTGTCATTGACCATAGCAACAACATCCATCTCAAAATCCTGGAGTGGACAGAGATAACATTAATATAACCGCAGGAGAACATAAAGGAACAGTATAATGTATATAGACAACATACTGTAGAAGATTATTTGGTATCCGTAACTTTATTCTTGTATGTATGTGCTTTATATAGAGAATGTGCTGTGGTCCTGATTCATCAAAGTGTTTATGCTAGAAAACTGTTGTAAAATACTTTGAAAAGTCACAACATTTTTGCACAATGCAGAGTTGTGCAAACATTTTGTGACTTTTAGCATTTTCCCACCAGTTTTGGGCAACTTTGCCAAAATAGGCAAGGCTAAGGAGGAGTTGAGGCAGAACAGGGCGTTGCAACGGCCACTCGTCAAATCCATCAATTGTGATGGCATTTTCTGGGCCAGAAATGTTACTCCAGTCTCTGACTGGAGTAGCATTTCTGGCGAGGCCCACACCACTGAGAATATTCACCAAATTCATTAAGTGACAAATGCCTCTTAATGAATTTGGCACATCGTATTCCAAGATGCCCCATCATTAAGACTGACGTGTATAATGCCAGTTTTAATGAATCCAGACCCTATATGTTTAAATAATTGAGGGCTACATCGTTAGGGCACACTTGCCAACTCCCAGAAGAGTGGAGAAATCTCCTGGGCACCATAGAAGTCTCCTGGAAACGCCTGGTCATCTGATCCCCCCCCCCCAATGTTGTTTTTGCCAGAATGCCAAGCCTCAGAGTACAGAGGCACAGTCAGGGTGCACAGATGGGGTAGGTATGGGGTTAGATGTGCCATAAAGAGGGCATGACTGTGTAAATATAAATTTGACAATGCAAAGCAATCTCTAATATCCCAGAAAAAAAAAATTGAGTTAGGAAGAATGTTTTATGGAGTGCAGCAGTAGAAGTCTGACCTAAGTCCGTGGTAAGTAGGGGAGCTTTGTTACAGAATTTGCATTGGGGCTACAGAGCTTCCAGTTATCCCTATGTGATAACTAAAATTTTAGAAGGTGTAAAAATATCTGTACATAACTAGATCAATTATAGAAATGGTGCAAAATGTTTTTCAGAGCATAGTTTATTGCATAAATTCCATTATGCTTAGATTAGCATGGCATGACATTAGGAGATGGGGCAGTGCCCACTTATCTAAGGGTTATACATCAGGTGATCAGATCTCCCTTTGTAATACTAATTCTGTTCAAGGAATTGTACACCATTGTAACCAATGTGTATTACACCAGTACATCTAAAATAAAAAGTAACAAACTTGCAAAAAGTCTGCTGTTTTGTGTCTAAAGCTCCTTTGCAAACCTACAGTACGTGTTTCCATAGTTACAGACTACAAACAAACCCTATGTAGTCTGATCCTTTAGTCTAGCATGCATTTGATAAGGAGGTAAGAAATAGGGGACCAGTGGAAGGATCAGATTGTTTGTAGTCTGTGACCAAGAAGACACAAAGTTTGCATGGAAGCTGTAGTCTCGGAATGGTAATATATTTATACTCACGGCTATTGCTGATACATTATTTTAGAAGCATGTGAGAAATTAAATATGGCTGTAACGGTGGACATATCCTTAAAGCATTCCACCATTCAGAGGAACTTCAGTGGAGTAGGAATGGGGAAGGAAGCAATAGGGGACCATAGATTTGCTGCCCTTATGTTCAGGCTTATGGCCAGAATGGAGCATCATTTATGGAAACCAAGATGTGCATGCTTTTTCTTTACCGAAGGACTATCACCAATTACCATTATTGCTACCACATTCAAAAGTTACATCAAGTTACAATAACATCACTGCTCACCCCTCGTCTCTTGATGGCATCTCTCAGCAGTCCAACAACATTGTTCCCCTCAGCACCAGAAGCTTTGAATCCTTTGGTCCAGTTCAGTAGGATCCCCTATAGAGAACATATGCAAAGCTCGATTAAGAAATACCCTATTAGAATTTCTGTATAGCATATAGATAACTCTAAAAACACCATATACTATTTATATGGTGGTGAAGGCCTTACAGTCCCCATACACAATAGAAAAAAAAAATTCTGAACTTTTCCTTTTGGCGTGACTGGATGACCATCTAATTTGTACAGGGACCTCCCAATTGTCCCCATATTAGTTAAGCTGATTCCAGAAGTAGCTCCTCTTTTCCCTTTGAAAACACATGCACATTTACCTAATTGAGTATGTATGTGTATCAGTGTCACAGGACACTTTTTAGTGGCTATTTGTCCATATTTCAAGTATGTTAACACTGCTTCACCTTGTCAATATCCTCATGCCGGACAGGGAAGGAGAAGGTAAATCCAAGGGGCAGTTTCTTGTGTTTCATGTTCTGCTGGTCCAGATAGTCTGAGATACACTCCGCGATGTAATCAAACAGCTGGAAAGGAAACACTAGGTTAGTATGAAAGGTAATTCTACAAAAATATTCCACCTATTTCTTGAGTACTTTACTCTTACTCATGTCTGATTTTCTAAGGATTTCAACATGGATTCTGCACCTGAATCCACATGAGTCAATAACAATCTGCATCACATGCACTTGAATTGGGTTTTGTCAATCCTGTTCACACGCACAAGAAAATTTCTAAGCAGTTTTACATTTGCATGGTGAAAAATAAAATCTACTGCAGAAATAACTGACCTGTCACTAATTTTGACCTGAAATGCCAAGAATTAGCCTAATTGAAGGACAATGGAACTCATCCTTGTGCGAATCTGCTCCAAATCTGCTGCACAACCTTGGCCCGTTCTCAAACTATTCGTGGCAGAAATCCAGGGGCATAGCCTTGTATTTCAATCTGAAGTGTGAACATTCCCTTACCAGTGTGTTATAAGATCCATAAGTTCACATAAATTATACTATTCCATTAATTAATTCTGACATCCAATCTATCTGTCATGAATATGGACAAGAGGTCGTCACAGACTTGTCTTTTGCTTTAAGCATCAATGAATGGTACTATAATATTGATAAAGGGGTGGTCCACTACTAGGACAACCCCTTCTCATTCTGAATGCTTATGTCACTGGTTTGTCCGAGGTGACAGACAGTCGCCCTGCAGTTGGTTGCAGGAAATCTCTACGTTTGGCATTTCAGACATCTTCTTAGAGGCTGGCTGTCTCTAGGACCCAGCGGCTACCTCCCTCTGGCTAATTAGCTCCCTGGCCTGAGTGCATAAATACCTGGTGTGTCTGAGAGGGAGGTGCCGGCGATATTCATTACTACTTGTGAGGCTTTAGCAAGACCAGTACTTCGTCTTCTCTGAAGCTTGAGGCCATGTGCGCATTTGTCATCAGTCGTCTAAAGCTAAGCAATCCCCCCCGTTTGTCTACCCTTGTTATCTATAGAGTTTAGTGGAGATTGACTAGTGCTCATCTCCTCCCTTCCCTAGCCTTAGCCATACGCCAGGGAAAGTCAGAGCGAGGCACGAGTGCGGCGATTGGTGAAGAGCCAATATAGGGATGGTAGTTGAGACAGGGTGACACTAGGCCAGACAAGGAAGTCTCCACTTCCCCCTTTTCCTAGTGTCTGGGCTCCCTTTCCTTCTACCCTCTGTGTGGCACTAAGTCTTTCCCACACCCTGCGTGACAGTTTGCCCCCCGTGAAAATATAAACACATATACTCACCTCCGGTGCCAGCACTATTCCAGTGGTGTCGGCACTCTCTTTCCTGCGCTCAAGTGAAGTTGTTATGTCACATGTGCTTTGCGCCTAATCAACGTTGGCATCACTGTCCCCGCCAGTCGCAGCTCTCACTTCCTATTGATTACTTATATGTTCGAAGGTGGGCACAATGACACCAACGCTGATTGGGCGCCAGGCTCATGTGACATAACAAATTCAAGTGAACTCTGAGAAAGAGAGTGCCAACACCACTGGAACGGCACCAAGTAGTGGAAATCCCTTTAAGACTTTTAACTTGTTAGAATAAATATGTAAATGATGATTTCACCCAAAATATTTTTCTAGCTTTTCCTAAATTTCAGGTGTATTGATGGGTGGATTAGGCTACTGAAAATTATTAGTCAAGAGAGCATTTTGACCATATAATAATTTTTATGCAGATTTTCCAACTCCGCTCTGTATAAACTTGAATGCTTATTGGATGGAGCAGATCAGGTGATGTGTATTTCTGTAATGAGGAAGATGAGGCCTAATGATACAACTCCCTTTATCAATATGTGCAGAATTATTAGGCAGTTTGTTTTCCTCAGGCAAAATGAGCCAATATAAAGATTTGCCTGACTCCGAAAAGTCAAAAATTGTGAAAAGTCTTACAGAGGGACGAAGCACTCCTGAAATTGCTAAAATATTGGGGCTATCACAGAACCATCAAAAGTTTTGTTGCATATAGGTAACAGAGTCGTAAAAACGTGTTGAGAATAAAAGATACAAATTAACTGACAAATATTTGAGAAGAATCAAATGTGAAACGACCAGAAAGCCATCATCCTCCAGTGACATCATATTCAAGATCTACAACCTCCCTGGAGGCCCAGAAGTACAAGATGTTCAGTGCTTAGAGACACGATCGAAATAAGGAGGGGTGAAACCCAACCACCACTGAAAAAGACACAGAAGTTAAAATGTCAAGACTAGGCCAAGAAATTTACATTTCAAGAGTGCGGCATTACTCTCTAAGACTTTTCACAATTTTTTACTTTTCCAAGTCACTTAAATCTCTTTTTTGGTCCATTTTGCCCAATTCTGCACACCTTGATAAAGGGTGTTATATCCTTACACCTCACCCCCCTCATTACACAAATACACATCACTTGATCTGCTTAATCCAATAATCACTCGAGTTTATACAACTTGGGAGTTGGAAAATCTTAAAAATGATGATATGGTCAATATACTCAGTTGCATAATAATTCTGCACATAGTGAATATTTATTATACTCCACCAATGTCACCCAACGTTGTGGTGTTCCCACACATCTTCTCACCATCTCAGCTGTTCCTGTCATGGCATCCTCAGGAATAGAATACATCTTATGTTTGGTCTCCACTTTCCATTCTCCATCTAGATCTTCCCCTACTTTAACCAACATTACTCGAAAATTGGTGCCACCAAGATCCAAGGCCAAGAAGTCTCCAACCTCTAAAGGAGTCAAATGGAAAATAGGGTACAGAATTAAAATGGAGCTTGCACAATATCTGGTTACAATCTACAATCTTTTGAGTCATTGCAACATTAAAGGGTTGTTCGGGACTTTTATATGGATAGGTCACCAAAATTTCTTTTTATGGGGGTGCAAATCGATAGGGGCCAATGTGCAGTACCTTGCCATGGCCACTATGCAGTTGATGGAGCTGTGCAGTACATCTCTGCAATCAAACACTTCTACTAGCTTCGGGGGCTAAGTATTTAATATATATAGCTTCCCATAGATGAATGTCTCAGTTGGGATCCTTTCCTGCCCTTTTTCACAATGGAGTAATTTAACACATGTTAAGGTTTTAGTATTCGAGACAGGTTAGCACAGTCCTGATGGATACACCTTGTTGCAGTGGGATGGCTTTTATGCTCTTTTGATCAAAACAGCATTAACTAAGTACCCTATGTTATTTACATGTACTCAGTGTTGGACTAGGGTGCCAAGGGCCCACCAGTAACCAACTCCAGGGCCCCACTTTTCAGATACATACAAATGTGACATTATCCTCAATCACAAATTTATACAACAATGAACTGGGTAGATTGTTAAATGAATAAAACATGGCTTTTGTCTGTACATTCAAGTGTACTGTGCCAAGTACTGCTCATAGAAGAGAGTGGTGGCTCACTCTTGCACAGGGGCCCACCGGAGGATTCTCCTGTTCTCCTGCGGGCCAGTCCAAGTCTGCATGTACTATTACTATTTATTTGCTGTAGGGTATATACTCATTTTGCTTTTTTCTTGGGTCTTGACTGTGTATGGGGGGCTTCAGATTTCTACTTCAGCCAACCTGTGCCATTATGTAACCTGACATTACTGCACACCCTCCCACTGTACGGCCAGGCACTTTGAACGTGAATAAATAAAAGAAATGGGAGACAGAGGAGGAGGTGAAGGACAGAGGGAGAAGAGCCTGTTTGATCAAGGACTATGTTTGCTTTCAGACTGGTGACAAACCCTGTGCCCCATGAGAGGTTTGCTGTAGATGAGAATATCAGATCATCCCTTGAAAGCTAAAGTCCATGAAAGCGGTGTAATTACTGATGAGGACACTGCTACTGGTTATACCCGGCTAAGGCCTCCTTACTGGATTTGTTTCCACTTTAACCTGTTTTTATAAAAAATGTATCACTCATATATTTTTAATAATGAAAAAAAAACAGCAGAATTTTTTTTTTCTATTCTGTTTTTTTATTTTCTGACTGTAGAATTTTTTAAATTCTATTGAAACAAAACCTGTTACTAGCCATAAATATGTATTTTTTTACCTGCTGTAAATGCTTCTGGAATTGCTTTTCTTTTGTATCTGCGCCCCTCCAATATTGAAATATGGTCCCCTCTTCCCTGTAGAGAATTTTTTTTTAGCCAGTTAGGCATGGTCCTCAGGAAGACTCCTATAGAGAAGTGTTGAGAACCACACCCACTTGGCTAAAAAGACCAGGGGAGGGCAAAACATATCTCAGGAATGGGGAGGTACAGGAATAAAAAAACAACAACACCAGATTCAGGAGAACAGCAGCATCTACAGCAACAAAAATTACATATTTATGGCAAGTCTAACTTCTATGGGAGATTGTTGTGGGCATGCTCTGTGAGTTCTGCAGAGGGCACTGAGCAGGGAGGGGAGGAGGTGGGCTGTGACAATCTCCTATTGTGAATGATGCAATATTATCCCACCAAGGACAACATCTGCAAGGAGTTTGTATGTTCTGCCCGTGTTTGCGTAAGTTTCCTCCGGGTTCTCCGGTTTCCTCCCACACTCCAAAGACATACTGATAGGGAATGTAGATTGTGAGCCCCGATGGGGACAGTGATGATATCTGTAAAATTTTAGACATATTCTGGAAAGAAATTTCACTTTTTATGTTACGGTGACAGAACCTAAAAAATTTGGGTTCTCATCAGTGACTGACAAAACTAATATATCTTTCTTTTCACCCATATTAATTTAAAAAGTTTCATAACATTCATGTTCCCCAACTTTTAACTTTTGAGGTGTAAGCTGGGGTCAAAAAATTGGAACCTATTTTTTTTATCTAAAATTAGGGTTCTGATGTGAGATTTGGTCTGGGGTCTTAAATTAGGGGTCTAGGGTTGGTCAGGGGTCCTACCTAATTTAGGAATCTGGTTTGGGGTCTGAATTTATTTCAAAGTCTGTTCTGTGGTTTACATTAATGAACATGTGTGGTCTATGGTCTCAATTAATTGAGGTATTTAGTCTTAGCAGAAAAGGAAGAGGAAGTTGACATAATGGTCTGGGCTGGGTGAAGAAGATATCGATTGTGAGTCCCCGGATTTATAGAGGAGATGTCCACTTTCCTAAGTTTATTATAGTAAATACCTTACTCGTATTGCATAGAAAAGTCTTTTCATTGCCCTGGCGTAATTGACTACTGGGTGTTACCATTCCCCTTGTCTAATGGGTGTGTCTCTATACAGACTAATACTGCCAGCAATGACTGGATGGTGTGAGCGTGTAAGGACACAGCTTGCTGACAAGTCGGGGAAACAACCTAAAGTCTAATCCACTACTGTACACATAGGCCTTGAACGTGATTTCAAATGGTTGAAGGAGATCATTCATATCAGTCATATATTATGCCAAGTGCCATACTGTGTGGAATATTTTTATTGATGGTGTCTAAATTCCGTAAACTTTCTAGGTTGTTATTTATATAGTATCACAATGCCCTATGCCTCTTACCAGAGCCATCAGGTGTGGAGCGCACATAGGTGGGTAACATTTTTACGCTGGCCTCTTCGTTTGTCTCCAGGTGAAGACCTCTTTCCATCTCTGCCTGTATTCTGCTCATAAGGACCTGCAAGTCTTCTTCATGAAGCTTGAATTCAGACAGCATCTGCTCCACCTACCAAGGGTAAAGGGCAATATCAAAAGATAAGAAAACTAGACCAGGAAGATGTCATTTCTGGAAGATATACATATAATCAAAACCTTTCACTAAATATTAGGGCATTAAACCACCAGCGGGGTTTAGCATTCCAGACATGCCCCTCTTATTATTGTCCATTTCGGCATTTTCTGTAAAAAAAAATATGTTATAATACAGTTTGTTATGTGCAAATGACATATTTGCCAACAGTCCTTCATTTGCTGGGATTTTCCCAGTACTATCAGATACACTTCTAGCAAATTTGGAGCTTTCCCACACACCTAAAATTCTTGCGTTTACATAAAACCTGTCCCAAATTGGGTGGACCCATCTAGTTCTCAGGATTTCCTGAGTGTTGTAGTGAGCAGGACTTAAAGAAAATCTGTCAGTAGGATCAGCCCTTCTAAGCCGTCTATATGGGCGTGTAGGTCATAGAAAGTTGAATAAAATGATACAGTAATATCTACGATCCAATGTCTTACTCCAGAGAAATCTTCGTTTTTTCTTAATATGTAAATGAGCTGTTATTGGTTATGGGCTGGACATATGTGAGACATATAGATCAGGAGAGCAGACTGTCAGTCATTACATGTCTCACACTGATAACGATGGGAAAACCACTTTAACCCCTTCACCACCCAAGGTGGTTTGCACGTTAATGATCAGGTCAATTTTTACAATTCTGACCACTGTCACTTTATGAGGTAATAACTCTGGAACGCTTTAACGGATCTCCCTGATTCTGAGACTGTTTTTTCGTGACATATTGTACTTCATGATAGTGGTAAAATTTCTTCGATATCACTTACATTTATTTGTGAAAAAAATGGATATTTGGTGAAAATTTAGAAAATTTCGCAATTTTCAAACTTTGAATTTTGAGAGATATGTCACACAAAATAGTTAATAAATAACATTTCCCACATGTCTACTTTACATCATCACAATATTGAAACCAAATTTTTTTTTTGTTAGCAAGTTATAAGGGTTAAAAGTTGACCAGCGATTTCTCATTTTTCCAACAAAATTTACAAAACCATTTTTTTAGGGACCATATCACATTTGAAGTCACTTTGAGGGGCCTTTATGACAGAAAATACCCAAAAGTGACACCATTCTAAAAACTGGAACCCTCAAGGTGCTCAAAACCACATTTGAGAAGTTTATCAACCCTTCACGTGCTTCACAAGAATTTTTGGAGTGTGGAAGAAAAAAATTAACATTTAACTTTCTTCACAAAAATGTTAATTTAGACCCCAATTTTTTTATTTTCGCAAGGGTAACAGGAAAAAATGGACCCCAAAATTTGTTGTGCAATTTCTCCTGAGTATGTCGATACCCAATATGTAGGGGAAAACCACTGTTTGGGTGCATGGCAGGGTTCGGAAGGAGCGCTATTTGACTTTTTGAATGTAAAATTTGCTTGAATAATTAGCGGACGCCATGTTATGTTTGGAGAGCCCCTGATGTGCCTAAACAGTGGAAACCCCCCACAAGTTACACCATTTTGGAAACTAGACCCCTCAGGGAACTTATCTAGATGTGTGGTGAGCACCTTGAACCCCCAGGTGCTTCACGGAAGTTTATAACATTGAGCCGTAAAAATACAATTTTCACATTTTTCCCACAAAAATGTTTTTCAGCCCCCAATTTTGCATTTTCATAAGGGTAACAGGAGAAATTGCACCATACCATTTGCTGTTCAGTTTCTCCTGAGTAAGCTGATACCCCATATGTGGGGGAAAACCACTGTTTGTAAGGGAAGGAGCGCCATTTGACTTTTTGAACGTAAAATTTGCATAATTAGCAGACGCCATGTTGCGTTTGGAGAGCCCCTGATGTGCCTAAACAGTAAAAAAACACCACAAGTGACACCATTTTGGAAACTAGACCCCTCAGGGAACTTATCTAGATGTGTGGTGAGCACCTTGAACCCCCAGGTGCTTCACAGAAGTTTATAAACATGGAGCCATGAAAATAAAAAAAATCAAACTTTTTCCAGAAAAATGATGTTTTAGCCCCAAATTTTTTATTTTCACAATGGTAAGAGGAGAAAATGGACCCCAAAAACTTTTGTGCAATTTCTCCTCAGTACGCTGTTACCCCATATGTGGGGAAAATACACTGTCTGGGCACACAGCAGGCTTCAGAAGGGAAGGAGCACTGTGTGACTTTTTGAACGCAAAATTGGCTGGAATTGAGAGCGGACGCCATGTCGCATTTGGAGAGCCTCTGATGCGCCTAAATAGTGCAAAAAATAGTGCGCCTAAAAAAGTGACCCCATTTTGTAAACTAGACCCCTCAAGGATTTTATCAAGGGGTATAGTGAACATTTTTAACCCAGAGATACGACACAAAATTTGATAACATTAGGTCATCATATTGAATAAGTTGTCATTAGTCTTGAGCGCAAGTACTCGCTATTTGAGTTTGCATCGGGAACTCGGGTATGCACCAAGTATCGTGGGTGCGCGAGTCCCTGCCCCGCATGTTTCACAGTTATTAGACACCCAAAAAAAAACATGCGGGGATCGCTCCTGCATGGCAGGCAATCCATGCAACTTTTTTTTGGCCACGAATCATATGGGGCGGAGACTCGAGCATGTCACTCAAGCACCCGCGATACTCAGTGCATACCCGTGCCCCCGATGCAAATTCAAGTAGCGAGTACATGCGCTCAACACTGGTCGCCATATCATCATCATTATTTTTTCTTTAGTTTTGAAAAAACCCAACCCCAACCCTAACACAACCCTAACCCTAACACAACCCAAAACCTAGAACAACCCTAACCCTAGCACAACCCTAACCCTAGCACAACCCTCACCCTAGCACAACCCTCACCCTAGCACAACCCTAACCCTAACACAACCCTAACCCTAGCACAACCCTAACCCTAACCATAGCACAACCCTAACCCTAGCACAACCCTAACCCTAGCACAACCCTAACCCTAGCACAACCCTCACCCTAACACAACCCTAACCCTAACACAACCCTAACCCTAGCACAACCCTAACCCTAGCATAACCCTAACCATAGCACAACCCTAACCCTAGCACAAACCTAACCTTAGAGTTTATTTTTTATGACATTCCTCGTGCGGTATAAGTGATTAGATGACTTTATTCTTCGGGTCGGTGCGATTACAGCGATACCAGATTCAAATCGGGTGTTTATGATTGACAGCTGTCATACACCAAAAGACGCTTTTTTTTGCAGACTAGTTATTGCATCGCCATATTTTGAGAGCTATAATTTCTCCATATTTCGGCCGACAGAGTCATGTGATGGCTTGTTTTTTGCGGGACAAGTTGACGTTTTTATTGGTACCATTTTTTGGGCACGTGACATTTTCTGATCGCTTTCTATTCCGATTTTTGAGAAGCAGAATAAACAAATACCAACAATTCAGGAATTTTTTATGCCGTTCTGAATGTGGTAAAATTCATAAGGCAGCTTTATTCTTCGGGTCAGTACGTTTACAGTGATACTACATTTATATTTTTTTTATGTTTTGGCGCTTTTACACACTAAAAACTATTTTATAGAAAAAAATTTTTTTGTATCGCTTTATTGTGAGAGCTATAACTTTTTATTTTTCAGCTGATGGAGCTGCATGGCGCCTTGTTTTTTGCGGGACAAGATGACGTTTTCAGCGGCACCATTTTTATTTACATTTGTCTTTTTGACCACGTTATATTCCATTTTTTGTTTGGTGGTATGATTTATTTATTTTATTTTTTTACTGTGTTCACTAAAGGGGTTAAATAGTGGGACAGTTTTATAGGTCAGGTCGTTCCGAATTCGGCAATACCAAATATGTGTACTTTTATTGGTTTATTTTTTATTTTTTTGTCGTAATAAATAAATATTATGAGTACAATATATTTTTATTTTTGGGGGATTATGTTTTTCATTTTTTTTTAATATTTTTACAATTTTTTTTTTCACTTTCTGGCACTTTTTTTACTTTTAAACTTTGTCCCACTCTGGGACTTTCACTTTTTGCAGCCTGATCGGCTGTATGGCATAGGGATGCAGCAGCTCCCTATGCTATGCAGCCTGACGGCGCTGCACAGGGAGAAGTTACTTTGGTCATGCACTGCGCATGACCAAAGTAACTTCCTGCTGTCTGGTGACCCAGATGTTGTCATGACGACATCGGGTCAGCATGACAACATCCGGGAGCTGCCGCAGACAGCGCGGGACACCGGCAGAGGAGGTAAATATCGGCGCTTACCTCCCCTTGCCCCCGCAATGCTGCGATCGACTTCGATTGAAGCATTTCGGGGGTTAATGTGCCAGCAGCGGTGCAGGACCTCTCCTGGCACATAGCACCGGGTGTGAGCTGTGACAATCAGCTGACACCCAGAGGCGATTGTCCCGCACCGCTTGTGTGCGGGCGCGATCGCAGCACGCGCAATAGTACGTAGCTGGTCCATAAGTCCCAGGGCGCAGCTACGTACTATTACTGACAAGGTTGTAAAGGGGTTAAACAGACACCTAAATATCTCTGGCTTTAGTTTAGTGATGTAACAAGGAATTATTCCAAGTGAACATGAGGCAAGCAAAGGACATAGCCGTAGGTCTAGCTGGCAATGAGCTCTGGGTGCAAGGGTAAGGCTATGTGCCCACGATGCAGAAATGCTGCGGATTTTTCCTGAGCGTTTCTGCATCTCCCTGGCAGAAATAAACGCATGTGGATTGTACATGCAGATTGTACATGCGGATTGTACATGCGTTTTCGTGCCAGGGACATGCGGATATGAAGCGTTCTTCACATGCATTTCCGCATGCGGGCTGTCAAGCGCTTTCCAAGCGATTTTAGCATCACTTGGAAAGTGCTTGACAACTTGGTCACACTATATAAATCCATGCAACCGGCATGGATTTATATAGTGTGACCGAAAGAATGGTAAAAAATAAAAAATAAATATATACTTACCTTCTGATGGCCCGTGGTGTCCTTGTCTCGGCCGACAGCTCGCGGTAGCTTAAAGGACCCGCCAACGTCAGCGGTCGCGTGATCCATCACATGACTAAATGACGTCACTGCAGGTCCTTCAGTCCACAGCGAGCTGCCGGCAAGCCGAGACAAGGAACCCCTGGCCATCAGAAGGTAAGTATAATATTTATTTTTTATTTTATTCTTTTTTTACAGGTTCTATGGTACCCTGGTCTGGAGGTGAGTCTCCTCTTCTCCAAACCCGGGTACCATCCGCACATTGAAAAGCATGGAATCCGCATGTACAGATGCAGTGATGCGGATTCCATGCGTTCCAATGCAAGTCAATGGCGGCGAAAACGCCGCGCTTCCGCAAAATAATTGGTAGTGCTGCGGATTTTTCCGCAATGATAATCCGCAGCGGAAATTTCCGCAGCATGTGCACAGCACATGCGGATTATCATTGGGGAACATGGCAGACCTTCTACCAAGCGTTTTTTAAGCGTTTCTGCAGCGGAATTGCAACTGTGGAAACGTTTTAAAAACACATAGTGGGCAAACAGCCTAAGGGCTCCCTACCTTGGTCAGGGTATTTAGATATAGGATTAAGGCAGAAATCTGATTTTTGTCCTGGGTAGAGGAAAGCCTAGCTACAACTACGAGATAAGGATGACGCAGAGGCATAGTTATATCATTTGCTATACAGCTCCACTGACATATATAGAGGGACGTAGATACAGGTGCATCTCACTAAATTAGAATATCATCAAAAAGTTAATTTCAGTTTTTCAATGCAAAAAGTGAAACTCATATATTATATAGAGTCATTACAGAGTGATCTATTTCAGGTTATTTCTGTTAATGTTGATGATTATGGCTTACAGCCAATGAAGACACAAAAGTCATTATCTCAGTAAATTAGAATACTTTATAACAACAGCTTGAAAAATGTTTTTAAAATGTTGGCCTACTGAAATGTCTGTTCAGTAAATGCCCTCAATACTTGGTCGGGGCTCCTTTTGCATCAATTACTGCATCAATGCGGCAATGTGGCATGGAGGCGATCAGCCTGTGGCACTGCTAAGGTGTTATGGAAGCCCAGGTTGCTTTGATAGCAGCCTTCAGCTCGTCTGCATTGTTGGGTCTGGTGTCTCTCATCTTCCTCCTGACAATACCCCATAGATTCTCTATAATAGATTCTCTATGGAGTTAAGGTCAGGCGAGTTTGCTGGCCAATCAAGCACAGTGATACTGTTGTTTATAAACCAGGTATTGGTACTTTTGGCAGTGTGGACAGGGGCCAAGTCCTGCTGGAGAATGACATTTCCATCTCCAAAAAGCTTGTCGGCAGAGGGAAGCATGAAGTGCTCTAAAATGTCCTGGTAGACGGCTGCGCTGACTTTGGTCTTGATAAAACACAGTGGACCTACACCAGCAGATGACATGGCTCCCCAAACCATCACTGATTGTGGAAACTTCACACTAGACCTCCAGCAGCTTGGATTGTGTGCTTCTCCACTCTTCCTCCAGACTCTGGGACCTTGATTTCCAAATGAAAATTGGAACTCCGGGACCTTGTGGAGTGTGTCAATGACTGCCTTCTGGACATCTGACAAGTCATCAGTATTCCCCATTATTGTGGAGCTACTTAAACAGACTAGGGGCCTTTTTAATGCATAGGAAGCCTTTGCAGGTGTTTTTTGTTAATTATTTTAATTTACTGAGATAATGACTTTTGTGTTTTCATTGGTTGTAAGCCATAATCATCAACATTAACAGAAATAAACACTTGAAATAGATCACTGTGTTTGTAATGACTCTATATAATATAGGAGTTTCACTTTTTGCATTGAAGAATTGAAATCAATTAACTTTTTGATGATATTCTAATTTTGTGAGATACACCTGTAAGTACAAGTCTTCTCAAGGGACATATACAGTACAGACCAAAAGTTTGGACACACCTTCTCATTTAAAGATTTTTCTGCATTTTCATGACTATGAAAATTGTACATTCACACTGAAGGCATCAAAACTATGAATTAACACATGTGGAATTATATACTTAACAAAAAAGTGTGAAGCAACTGAAAATATGTCTTATATTCTAGGTTCTTCAAAGTAGCCACCTTTTGCTTTGATGACTGCTTTGCACACTCTTGGCATTCTCTTGATGAGCTTCAAGAGGTAGTCACCGGAAATGGTCTTCCAACAATCTTGAAGGAGTTCCCAGAGATGCTTAGCACTTGTTGGCCCTTTTGCCTTCACTCTGCGGTCCAGCTCACCCCAAACCATCTCGATTGGGTTCAGGTCTGGTGACTGTGGAGGCCAGGTCATCTGGCGTAGCCCCCCATCACTCTCCTACTTGGTCAAATAGCCCTTACACTGCCTGGAGGTGTGTTTGGGGTTATTGTCCTGTTGAAAAATAAATGATGGTCCAACTAAACGCAAACCGGATGGAATAGCATGCCGCTGCAAATTGCTGTGGTAGCCATGCTGGTTCAGTATGCCTTCAATTTTGAATAAATCCCCAACAGTGTCACCAGCAAAGCACCCCCACACCATCACACCTCCTCCTCCATGCTTCACGGTGGGAACCAAGCATTTAGAGTCCATCCGTTCACCTTTTCTGCGTCGCACAAAGACACGGTGGTTGGAACCAAAGATCTCAAATTTGGACTCATCAGACCAAAGCACAGATTTCCACTGGTCTAATGTTCATTCCTTGTGTTCTTTAGCCCAAACAAGTCTCTTCTGCTTGTTGCCTGTCTTTAGCAGTGGTTTCCTAGCAGCTATTTTACCATGAAGGCCTGCTGTACAAAGTCTCCTCTTAACAATTGTTTGAAGAGATGTGTCTGCTGCTAGAGCTCTGTGTGGCATTGACCTGGTGTCTAATCTGAGCTGCTGAGCCTGCGATTTCTGAGGCGGGTGACTCGGAAAAACTTATCCTCAGAAGCAGAGGTGACTCTTGGTCTTCCTTTCCTGGGGCGGTCCTCATGTGAGCCAGTTTCTTTGCAGCGCTTGATGGTTTTTGCAACTGCACTTGGGGACACTTTCAAAGTTTTCCCAATTTTTCAGACTGACTGACCTTCATTTCTTAAAGTAATGATGGCCACTCGTTTTTCTTTACTTATCTGCTTTTTTCTTGCCATAATACAAATTCTAACAGTCTATTCAGTAGGACTATGATCTGTGTATCCACCTGTCTTCTGCACAACACAACTGATGGTCCCAACCCCATTTATAAGGCAAGAAATCCCACTTATTAAACCTGACAGGGTACACCTGTGAAGTGAAAACCATTTCCAGTGACTACCTCTTGAAGCTCATCAAGAGAATGCCAAGAGTGTACAAAGCAGTCATCAAAGCAAAAGGTGGCTACTTTGAAGAACCTAGAATATAAGACATATTTTCAGTTGTTTCACATTTTTTTTGTTAAGTATATAATTCCACATGTGTTAATTCATAGTTTTGATGCCGTCAGTGTGAATGTACAATTTTCATAGTCATGAAAATACAGAAAAAATCTTTAAATGAGAAGGTGTGTCCAAACTTTTGGTCTGTACTGTATGTTGAACCACCATCAGGACTGATCCTTCATCTAATGGTGGATGAATTGATAGCTGCTTTTGGAAAGCCAAACCAACCACTTACCTTTGATACTAGAACTTATGATACCATATTTTCATATATTATGTGTAGTCCCAATAACCCAAGACGATGACAACTAAATGGTTAACTTTTCCGCAATGGTAACTATTGAACATTTATCGACAGTTAAGAACCTTATGGACAAATACGATCAGACTCTGCATAGAAGCAATGGATGTTTCATCTCAACGATAATAAGTACAGATTGTGAACAAGGAATTGAAATATCATGAAGGTGCAGAACTTCTCATTAATAGTGTTGAGTGAGTATGTTCTATTAACCCTTTCGCCGAGTATGCTCGGGCCGAGCTCCGAGTATTTACAGCTGCTCGGTGATATGGTTGAATCGCTCCCGTGTGCATGATTTGCAACTGTTTGACAGCTTTATTACATGTGAGGAATGTCTATTTCTTACACATTCCTCACATGTAATAAAGCTGTCAAACAGTTGCAAATCATGCACACGGGAGTGATTCAACCATATCACCGAGCAGCTGTAAATACTCGGAGCTCGCCCGAGCATACTCGGACAGAACATACTCGCTCAACACTACTCATTATACAATGAATATGTGTAAAGTTGTTCCCATGATAGTGAGGTATCAGTATCAGTGAGTTACATGGTATCATAGAAACATAGAACATAGAATGTTAGAGTTGGAGGGGACCTCCAGGGTCATCGTGTCTCAACCCCCTGCTCAATGCAGGATTCACTAAACCATCTCAGACAGATGTCTGTCCAGCCTCTGTTTGAAGACGTCCATTGAAGGAGAACTCACCACCTCTCGTGGCCGCCTGTTCCACTCATTGATCACCCTCACTGTCAAAAAGTTTTTTCTAATATCTAATCTGTATCTTCTCCCTTTCAGTTTTATCACATTGCTTCTAGTTTTTCTAGTTAGCTAACCCTCCTAGCTTTGTGTCATCAGCAAATTTAATCAGTTTATCCTCAATTCATCTAAATCATTGATAAAGATGTTGAAAAACACAGGGCCCAGAACAGAGCCTTGTGGTACCCCACTTGAGACATTCGTCCAACTGGATGTGCAACCATTTATGACCACTCTTTGGGTCCGATCACTAAGCCAGTTATGAATCCACCTAACAGTTGCCTTGTCCATTCCATAGTTGGTCATTTATTCAATAAGGATGGTATGAGACACTTTGTCAAATGCTTTGCTGAAGTCAAGATAAACTATAGCTACTGTGTTTCCCTGATCCACCCAGTCAGTGATTCTGTCATAGAATTGTTAGTCTGACATGACTTATTAGTCACAAACTCATGCTGGCTCTGGTTAATCACTTCATTATCATAAAGGCACTTGCATACATGTTGTTTAATAATTTGTTCAAAGGTCTTTCCTGGTATAGAAGTAAGCCTCACAGGCCTATAGTTCCCTGGGTCCAACTTCTTCCCCTTTTTGAAGATAGGGACAATATTCACTCTTCTCCAATCTTCCGGGAGACCGGGACTTCTTCTGTTCTCCAAGAATTTTCAAAGATTAAGGAAATTGGTTCAATAATTTCCTCTGCTGTCTCCTTTAGTACCCTAGGACGTAATTCATCTTGAACTGGAGACTTGAATTCATTTATGTTAGCTAAGTGTTCCCTCACTATCTCTCTGTTTATAGATAGTGTGGATTCTTCTATTCCTTCAATAGTACAGTGAAGATCAGTTGATGTTACATTTACTTTCTGAGAGAACACAGATGCAAAATAGGAACTTAAAAGTTCAGTCTTCTCTGCATCATTTTTTACCACTTTACCATTTTCATGCTGTAAAAATCCTATAGAATCTTTGACTTTTCTTTTGGCATACCCCCAAAATCCTTTCGTATTGCTTTTGACATCTCTTGCAAGCCTTAATTCATTATCAGCTTTAGCTAATCTGATACGTGCCCTACAGGTTCTGCAGACAGCATTATATTCTTCTTTAGGTATGCCTCCCTCTTTCCATTTGATAAACATTTCTTTCTTCCTTTTTAGCAAGTGTTTAAAGGGAATCTGTCTTTCCCTGGCACTTATCTGACCTCTAATATGGGCATACAGGTGATAGAAATGTAAATCTATTCCTACCTGTATGCCTCATATTAGAGATCTTGTTGCTGTAAAATGTCTTTTTATTCATACAAGTTTCTGATGTGTTCCAGTTCAGGGGACTGAAAGAAATCCCCGCCTTCTGTGATAATTATAATGTCCCCCCCCCTCCCCTGCACATCACAGTGCCCTGTGATGTGCAGTTGCTGCAGCCAAATCCAGGTATTGTGACATGCAGGGGAGGGGGGAAACATTGTAAATCACACAGTAGGCAGGGATTTCTTCCAGTCCCCGGGTCTGCAAGCATCAGAAACTTGATTGAATAAAAAGACATTTCACAGCAACAAGACCTTTAATATGAGGCATACAGGTATGTAAAGATTTACATTTCTATCACCTGTATGCCCATATTAGAGGTCAAATAAGTCCCGGGGGGAGACAGATTCCCTTTAAATTCTGTGTTCATCCATCCTGGCTTCCTTAAATGCTTCCTATTCTTCCCTATTTTAGGGATTATTAACAATTGTGCTTTGAGAATCTCATTTTTCAAAATTTCCCATCCTCCCTGGACATTTCTGTCCTTAAAGATATCCAGCCATTGGATCCCTCCTATCTTCTTTCTGGATTTCAGAAAGGCAGTCCCTTAAAATCTGCCTTTCTGAAATCCAATCCAGTTCCATAGACAATTATTGTAGCAGAGGCGGAGCTTGCAGAGTCCTATTCTTGGGATCACTGCTGGTGTGACCACTGGGGCCCCCAGAGATCAGTAAATTATCCCCTATCCCATGGAGATGGGATATCATTCTATTTTGGGAAGAGACTTTAAGGGGGAATCTGTCACCACGATTTTTCCACCTAATCAGAGAGCAGCGTAATATAGAGACAGAGACCCTGATTCTACCAATGTGTCACTTACTGGGCTGCTTACTGTAGTTTTCATAAAATCACAGTTTTATGAACTGTGGATTAGTCATGTGGGTGGGGTTATGCAGAGCTCAGCATTCAGCGAACTGCTAGATCTGCAGCAGATAAAGCAGTAATCTGCAGCAAGTGGCCCAGTAAGTGATACATCGTGGGAATCAGGGTCTCTGCCCCTATATCATGCTGCTCTCAGATTGGGTAGCAAAAACCTTGTGAAAAATTCCCTTTAAGGTCTCATGTACACAACATTGGTCATGGAGCTTCTGCGACTGCACAAATAGTCCCTAAGGGTCCATTTATGAAACTGTAGCATTGAGGTTCCCTAGGCCATGTTTTCAGAGGAGATAATCACAATAATAAAGCTTGGAAGGATGCATTAAGTGTTCATATGGAATCCATGAGTAAAACCTCCATCTACAGTATGGGCACGTAGCAAGCTATGGGTGCTGTGTTATGGCTCCATATAGCTTGGTTCAGTAATACATCCATGTGGATGAGCTTCTTTACATAGGACCAGAATAACCCCTTTAAAGAACACATTGACTATGAGCCAAACCTTGT
Source organism: Phyllobates terribilis (assembly GCF_046119375.1). NCBI lineage: Eukaryota > Metazoa > Chordata > Amphibia > Anura > Dendrobatidae > Phyllobates > Phyllobates terribilis. The sequence continues at coordinate 532,206,946 of NW_027362771.1, forward strand.
CATTTTCAACATGGCTGAGTAAATAAGAATTTATCATACTGTGACTTTTCCTAGCAATTCCACTGCTTCTGGGTAAATGATGAAATATGGTGGTAATATCCCGATGTGTGCCCCACATAACAAAGTAACATGTTAGTAATGGGAAGCTGGCATAGATATGAGCATTGGGCAATCTAGTAAGAGTTCAATTTGTTTGACGTTCCATGCAGGGTCGATGGGGTCATCTGCTGATCACGATTTTTCATCATGCCTAATAACTACCTTATTCATTGTAGTTTGATTGGGTGTTGTTGTATCCAGTTGCCTCTATTCGGATCAGGGCATATTGATCGTGGCGTCTGGTGACACAGACGCCAGTGTTTGTTAGAACGCCTTCACCGTCCTAATAGCAGTTCTGGATTTCTTTTCTCTGTTTCTGCAAGGGTTAAACTGCTTAGTGGGGCTTCTGGAGTTCTCTGTCTTATTGCATCAGCTGTTCTGAGTTTGTTACTCCCTACAGGTTTAAGAACCCTCCTCCTTGCTTCTTTTTTTGCCAGTGATAGCTTACCACTTCCTGGTTTGGTGTTGAAGGAGAGTTCAGAGTTAGGCTATGTGCACACAAAGTGATTTTAATGCGTTTTTGTGGCGTATTTTCGCTGTGAGAACGCATTAAAGTCGCTTGTAATAGGTCTGCCATTTACTGCAATGGAAATCCGCATGTGCTGTGCACATCATGCGGAAATTTCCGCTGCGAATTCGCATTGCGGTAAAAACCACAGCAAGACCAATTTTAGTGCGATTTCGCTGAGAAATCGCCGCCATTGACTTGCATTGGATTGCATAAGATCTGCATGACTACATGTAGTCATGCGGATCTTATGAAATTAATGTGCGGATGGTACCCGGGTCTGGAGAAGAGGAGACTCTCCTCCAGACCCAGGTACCATAGTACCTGTAGTTAAAAAAGAATTAAAATAAAAAATAAACATATACTTACCTTTTGATGGCCCCTTGTCTGCTCCCAGCGTTGCTGCTGGCTCTTCGGCTGCTCGCAGTGGTAAAAGGACCTTCCATGACGTCATTTAGTCATGTGACAGGCCACGCGACTGCTGACCTGTCACATGACTAAATGACGTCAAGGAAGGTCCTTTTACACAACCAGGAGCCGCCGAAGACACCGGGTGCACCGGAGAAGGAGACCGGGGGCCATCGCAAGGTGAGTATAATATTTGTTTTTCATTTTTCAACATTTTTATTCTTTTTATTACTATTGATGCTGCATTTGCAGCATCATAACTTGGTCACACAACATAAATCCATGCCGGTTGCATGGATTTATATAGTGTGACCAAGTTGTCAAGCACTTTTTCAAGTGATGCTAAAATCGCTTGGAAAAGCGCTTGACAACCCGCATGCGAAATTGCATGTAAACACGCTTCACAAACGCTTCTACCTGGCAGGAAAAACGCATGTAAAATCTGCATGCGTTTTTTCTGCCAGGGAGATGCAGAAACACTCTGCAGCATTTCTGCATCGTGGGCACTTACCCTTAGGAGCAAGGGGTTGGAGTTGTTTTCAGGAGATTTCTGCATGGATTTGGTTTGTGTGTGTTTATCCTTATCCTCTTCCCATTTGGTTTTGTCCCACCTACTCCTCCCTTGTTTCTCACTCAGTCATTTTGGGCATGTATTTGTATGTTTGTGGTTTTCTTTTATCCCTGTCTGTCAGGTTTTTGTTATTCCATACACTTCTGCTCCATACCTCCCTTGGTGGGGGAAGAAACAGATAAGCGTGTATGTAGGAGCATAGCTTGGTATGAGATCCCGGCATCTCCACCATCAGGGGTAATCTGGCGGATGGGCTAGTCTAGGGTCTTCCTGGCTTGAGGGACAGGGTAGGAGCCCTTTGTCCCTGGAAATCCTACTGCAATATCATGACATGATGCATATATATTCAGCTGGGACTAGTGATAGTGAGTTACTTTATGTTTGAAGCTCCTCATCATTGGAGGTACAGTAATTGCCAACGTCACCCAAAAGCAGGGTTGCCAACTTGAGTTTTTATTTTTTTCTAGACAGCTTATCAAAAAATCACGAACAGAGAATATTTTTTACGGACGCATTGGAAAACCATAATAAATCATTATGATTATAAGTGATCAATGTCTACAACCCATATTTTTGATATGAAGAAATTAGTTACAATCACTGTAAACTGTAAAATGATGATAATTACAGTCAAAATAATCTGTGTAAGTTTCTTCAGCTTCAAAAAAATAACAGACGCCTTAATTTTTTTTACGGACAGGGCAAAAAAGTGCCTTACTTTTATGGTCTGCCCTGGAATTTTTAGACTATTATTATTATTATTTATTATTACAGCGCCATTTATTCCATGGCGCTTTACATGTGAAAAGGGGTATACATAACAAAAACAATTACAATAATCTTGAACACAATGCGACACCGACTGTTACAGGAGGAGAGAGGACCCTGCCCGCGAGGGCTCACAATCTACAAGGGATGGGTGAGGATACAGTAGGTGAGGGTAGAGCTGGTCGTGCAGCGGTATGGTGGAGCGGTGGTTACTGCAGGTTGTAGGCTTGTCAGAAGAGGTGGGTCTTCAGGCTCCTTTTGAAGGTTTCCACGGTCGACGAGAGTCGGATGTGTTGGGGTAGAGAGTTCCAGAGTAGGGGGGAAGCATGGGAGAAATCTTGTATGCGATTGTGGGAGGAGGAGATAAGAGGGGAGTAGAGAAGGAGATCTTGTGAGGATCGGAGGTTGCGTGCAGGTATGTAACGGGAGACTAGGTCAGAGATATATGGAGGAGACAGGTTGTGGATGGCTTTGTATGCCATGGTTAGGGTTTTGAACTGGAGTCTCTGAGCAATGGGGAGCCAGTGAAGAGATTGACAGAGAGGAGAGGCCGGTGAATACCGGGGGGACAGATGGATTAGTCGGGCAGCAGAGTTTAGGATAGATTGGAGGGGTGCGAGAGTGTTGGAAGGGAGGCCACAGAGCAGGATGTTGCAGTAGTCAAGGTGGGAGATGATGAGGGCGTGCACTAGTGTTTTTGCAGATTCATGGTTGAGGAATGTGCGGATTCGGGAGATATTTTTGAGTTGGAGTCGGAAGGAAGTGGAAAAGGCTTGGATATGTGGTTTGAAGGAGAGTTCAAAGTCCAGGGTTAGCCCAAGGCAGCGAGCTTGAGGGACTGGGGAGAGTGGACAGCCATTGACATTGATAGATAGGTCAGTTGGGGGGGTTGAATGAGATGGCGGAAAGATGACACCAGTTGTTAGTGACAGGTTGAAGAGGTGGGCTAGGGCTGGGATGAAGATAGTGGTAAGGTTTGGGATGAGGTGGGACGGGATTGGGTCAAGTTTACAGGTGGTGAGGTGTGATTTGGAGAGTAAAGAGGAAAGTTGATCTTCCGTAATGGTGGAGAATGTGGTTTTGGAGGAGGAGGGTTGAGTAGGTGTGGGGAGGGGCTGTGGGGACTTTAGGCAAAAGCTTTGTCTGATGGTGTCAATCTTCTGCTTGAAGAATGAGGCAAAGTCTTCAGCTGAAATAAGAGAAGAGGTAGGAGGCACTGGGGGACGGAGGAGAGAATTGAAGGTGTTGAATAGTTGTTTGGGGTTGTGAGACAAGGAGGATATGAGAGATGCGAAGTATGTTTGTTTTGCTGCAGTGAGTGTGGACTTGAAGGTAGTGAGGGACTGTTTGAATGCGATGAAGTGCTCATTGGAGTGGGACCTTTTCCATCTACGCTCAGCAACCCTGGAGGCCCGTCGCAGTTCTTTAGTTAGGCTGGTGTGCCAGGGTTGTCTGTTGATTGTGCGAGTTTTGGTATGTGTGAGGGGGGCGACCGAATCGAGAGCTGCAGCTGTTGTATAAAGTGGCAGCAACATCTGCATCATGAAAGGAGCTAATGTTTGTAAGAGGGAGAAGGGATTCAGAGAGTGAGTGTAGGTCAAGGTGTTTGAGATTTCTGCGAGGGTGTGCAGGTTTGTGGAGTGGGGATTGTTGCCCTGGAGAGGAGAGGGTAGAGAATGTAAGTAGGTTGTGGTCAGAGAGAGGGAGAGGTGAGTTAGAGAGGTTAGATAGGGAACAGAGGCGGATGAAGATGAGGTCCAGTGTGTGGCCGTCTTTGTGGGTGGGTGTGGAAGACCACTGAGTAAGACCGAAGGAGGAAGTGAGGGATAGAAGCTTAGAGGCAGCTGAGAGGGAAATGTCAATGGGGATGTTAAAGTCGCCCATGAGGATAGTGGGGATGTCAAGGGAGAGGAAATAAAGTAGCCAAGTGGTGAAGTGGTCAAAGAAAGTGGTGGTTGATCCTGGGGGGCGGTAAATGACAGCCGGTTGGAGGGGGAGTAGATGTGCACGCAGTGCACTTCAAAAGAGGGGAGACTAATGGAGGGCAGCAGTGGGATATGGGTGAAGGAGCAGTTATCTGAGAGGAGGAAACCTATTCCTCCACCATGCTTGCCAGTGGGGCAGGGGTATGGGAGAGGTGGAATCCGCCGTACGAAAGTGCAGCAGGAGAGGCCGTGTCAGAGGGGCTGAGCCAGGTTTCATGTAGGAAAGTTTGTTGCAGACAGAGCGAGCGTCCCATAGAGCTCCTGTTAGAGGGACTGGGAAAGCGGGGGCTGGGCGGATGGGTATAAGGTTAGGAGGGTTACGAGAGTTTGGGATAGATCGTGGGTAGGAGGTGGAAGTGATTGTAGGGATGTGGTGAGGAGGGCCGGGATGTGGAGAGATGTCGCCGGCAGCGAGGAGGAGCAGAGAAAGCGTTAGTAGGTGGGAGCAGGAGAGGGCATGAGGTGGCTGTCTATGTTTGGAGACAAAGGATTGTATGTTGAGGAATAGCTCTGAGGAGGAGGTGAGATGGGTGGGGAGAATGGAGGAAGAGATGAAGAGTTCATTACTAGGTGTAGGGATTAGGGGTGGTTGGAAAAGGTGAAGGATTAAGGGGGCGAGAGTGAAAGCAAAGACAAACATTGTTTACTGTGACTTAGTATCCAGTTACCTTCAGTTCCCTTCAGGTTCAATTCAGGATTAATTCATATTTACTCACACTTCAGCAATGGCCACACTTATGGTGATGGACACAGACTAAAGTCTAACAGACTCCTAGTTCACAATATATGTGTTACAGCATGCATTCAACCAGAGGGCAGTGAACCAGAGGGCAGTGGTCTGTGCTCATCTTGATCAGCTGATTAAGGCTGAAACAGATGCTGGATAGTCAAAGGCTAAGTAAACATGGTCATAAATGAAAGTGGGGAGTAGCTGGTGTAACTTGGAGAACATACCATTAGTAAATAGGAGCAGAGAGGTATAGAGAAGTCTGCATGGAAGTCAGGATGGGAAAGCTGAGTCACGTACCATTAGTTACTATCACTGTAAACTGTAAAATGATGATAATTACAGTCAAAATAATCTGTGCAAGTTTCTTCAGCTTCAAAAAAATAACAGACGCCTTAATTTTTTTTTACGGACAGGGCAAAAAAGTGCCTTACTTTTATGGTCGGCCCTGGAATTTTTAGATGGTTGGCAACACAGCCCAAAAAGCCACCGCTGAGCTCCCTTATTGACTGGGTAAAATTTTCCAGACTTTGAGCACAGCTCGCTAGCCCAAGCTTATTTTTGGTCCCAATATATGTGGTGCCCATGCAGTTGACTGAAATAACCTTTCTGCATGCTGATTCCCAAAATCTGTATGTATGATGACTTCCAACAACAGCTAATTGATTCCATCCATTAATCAAAAACCCAATCATCTGAACGTAGCCTTAGCCTAAGCTGTCCGTGTACGAAACTACTTGCTCATGATTAGCTCACTGACCAATTAACTTGATTTTCTTTACACTAGATTCATCAATTTTGTAGAGAAGACAGTGCTAGGTTTAGCTAGGTGCTAGGTTTAGCTCATGGAGCTCCAGAGGGACCCATTGCTAGGTTTAGCTCATGGAGCTCCAGAGGGACCCATTGCTAGGTTTAGCTCATGGAGCTCCAGAGGGACCCAGTGCTAGGTTTAGCTCATGGAGCGCCAGAGGGACCCAGTGCTAGGTTTAGCTCATGGAGCTCCAGAGGGACCCAATGCTAGGTTTAGCTCATGGAGCTCCAGAGGGACCCATTGCTAGGTTTAGCTCATGGAGCTCCAGAGGGACCCAGTGCTATGGTTAGCTCATGGAGCTCCAGAGGGACCCAGTGCTATGGTTAGCTCATGGAGCTCCAGAGAAACCCAGTGCTAGGTTTAGCTCATGGAGCGCCAGAGGGACCCAGTGCTAGGTTTAGCTCATGGAGCTCCAGAGGGACCCAGTGCTAGGTTTAGCTCATGGAGCTCCAGAGGGACCCAGTTAGGTTTATAATTTTCGGTCGAGGCTGTCCCAGTAAAACACACATAATGGCTACATTCAGATGAACGTACTTTCAGTCAGTACCATGTGGATTTTCCACAAAAAACAATGATCATTGTAAAAAAAAAAAAAATCACAACTAGGACTAGTGAGTGACATTCATTTGATACATAGCCTGTGAACCCTTCCGCAATGAGTGCACAGAGTTCTCCAAGGACAGTCAGGTTGGCTATCTGTGAATTTATACATCTTTGTGAACGACGCCTATCTTAGACTTAGCTGTAACCTCCAAGGAGGCAGCGTGTTGTGCGATATCTGTATATCTAGCAAAGATCAATCATTGTGCAAAATTAGCTCTGACTCTTTTTACACAATATCTGTTCAAATGGACGCAGCTTACCATGAGAATATGGACACAACACCATACAACCAATGGTACTAAGAACTTTTCAAAAACCATCATACATTCGGTTCTCCTTGTCAAATAGGTAACTCAAGTGGAAGTTAGTGGATCATAAAAATCACTTTAGTAATCAATTTCTTCACCAAGTTCCCAGCACCCTCACCCATTCTTCCCCGTAGACTTACATCGGGATGCACAGACTGATCCATGCTTCCATGCAGGAGAGCTCACGACATGTAGAGGTACACCAGGATACGGATATGTGTGTGCCTGTCACACGTTTGACATCCCCGGGCGTCTGTTCCTGATTATGTATATATGGGTATTTTGCTCCTATATGCCTTTTATACTATCCCAGTATGTATTCTCCATATTTTATCCATTTGATATCCATAGTCTGCGCCGACCTGTCTCTTACTGGACTTTCTCTACCATGTACTGCTTGTCTACTACTATTTGCCAAGAGTTAGGGCCAGCTTACAGTTTAACTTGATAAAGGGTTTGATGTATGATGTAACTTAGGACTGAAGAGGGAAGGGAGGAGAATGGGAAAGGGTTGTCACATGCAGACAGCATGGACCAAGATAAGTCACAAAGCGCCCAATAAATAGAGAAGACTATTACTATGGGGAGATGCTAGAAGCCTTCTTGTAGGTCCTCCAGTGGCATCTGAAGTGAGAGTTAGTGCAGGAGTTAATCAGTAACGCTCTCAGTTAATAGTAGATGTGTCCTTCTCTCTGAGATCTGCTGAGTATACAGTCCAGCCCATATACATATGTACATTTATGTTGACCAGGTCTCACTATAGGTATGATGATAGGTATGGTTACATAAAACTACTATAGACATCGGCCACTGGTTATTCTATGGATAACCTATCGGAATGCTGAAATGCAAAGGAACTGAAGGAAATCCTGATAACAATTAAATATTCCGACACTCTTCCTATAAAAACTTTCATTTCCTGCAGGAGGTAACGGCAATGTCATGTTTCCTGGCAGTTACACTCCTCAACAGTGAAATTGCAAAATCGAGAAAGAAAAGTTGTGGAGTTATGGAAATCACAGGATGGATAGACATGTTACTGATATGCAAATGATGAAAAAATAGAAACAAATTTTTCAAAACACCTCGATTTATTCAGTATGGAGTATGAACGTCACATGCAGAAACCCCTGCACTTCCAGCCTTGGCTGCTATCAGTGAGGTTATTAATGGTTGTCTGAGGAATGTTCTGCCGCACTGAATGCACTTGGGCAAATCATCAAAATCCTCTGCTGGCAGCTCCCTGTGCAATTAGCGACTAATAACTAGAGATGAGCGTTGTTCGACTCGAACTGTTCGCCAATCTCAAATTCGAGCTGTTTTGGGCGGTGTTCGAACCGTTCGGCGAACACGAACGATTTGAGAAAAATTCGGCTGTTCGAGGTTATGTTCGATAACTGTTCGTGCACCAAAATCATAACTGGATTTTTTCTCAGTAATGATGAAAATTAATGTTAATACGCAGTTTGAGTGTACAGCGGGGTGGGGGGAGGGGCAGGGGATGGATCTCTGCAGGAATAATGAAGATCTCCATTTTTTTTTCTCTTTCCCGCATTTACAGTGGGGAGGTGCAATCTGTCAGCCTATCAGCAGCGCACACACGGAGCGAAGTGCTTTTTTTCACACAAGCAAGGGCATGTGTCATTGGCAGTGTATGTCACATGTCCTTGCCCTATAAGACCAAGCCATTTTCCCCGTCGCCACCATTTTCTCACTGCTGCAGCTGCGTGTTAGACGGCACCGCTGTTGCTGTGTGCGCTATACCTTGTTAATTTCAAGCCAATTTTCGCACAAATCTACAGATAGCTTGGGAGTAGGGAATAGTTGTGATTGCAGTCCTTTTAAGGACTAGGTTACAGCATTTCCTACGACTTTTATCAGGCAGGTCTGTGTTCTTAAATAGATAGATTGTGGGAGTAAAGACTAATTGTAATTGCAGTCCTTTTCAGGACTAGGTTACATCAGTTCCTATCAGTTTTTGCCAGGCAGGTCTGTGCCAGTGCTGTGCAAGTTTTTTTCACAGCATTTGGCTGAATCTAGCAAAGCTAATCCTTTTTGGCCTATTGCAGAGTGTGTTAGTCAGTGGAGTAGCCTATCTGTGTTGCAAGATATACCACCTGTGTATAGAATACCAATTTTTTTACTGCACCTAGTGAAGTAAAATCTTTTGGGCATAGCATCATTCTATTAGTCCATCTATACTGACCTCCATCAGGTTGCAAATTGAATACAATTTTTTTCTGCATCTAGCTCTGAAAAAATATTTGGGCTTCTAGCAGTGTGTGGGACTTGTTCTATTAGTTCATCTATACTGACCTCCATCAGGTTGCAAACTGAATATAATTTTTTTCTGCATGTAGCTCTGAAAAAATATTTGGCCTTCTAGCAGTGTGTGGGACTTGTTCTATTAGTCCATCTATACTGACCTCCATCACGCTGCAAATTCAAAATAATTTTTTGTCTGCATCTAGCTCTGAAAAAATATTTGGCCTTCTAGCTGTGTGTGGGACTTTCTCTATTAGTCCATCTATACTGACCTCCATCAGGTTGCAAATTAAAAATAATTTTTATCTGCATCTACCTCTGAAAAAATATTTGGGCTTCTAGCTGTGTGTGGGACTTGTTCTATTAGTCCAGCTATACTGACCTCCATCAGGTTGCAAACTGAATATATTTTTTTCTGCATCTAGCTCTGAAAAAATATTTGGCCTTCTAGCAGTGTGTGGGACTTTCTCTATTAGTCCATCTATACTGACCTCCATCAGGTTGCCAATTAAAAATAATTTTTATCAGCATCTAGCTCTGAAAAAATATTTGGCCTTCTAGCAGTGTGTGGGACTTTCTCTATTAGTCCATCTATACTGACCTCCATCAGGTTGCAAATTAAAAATAATTTTTTGTCTGCATCTAGCTCTGAAAAAATATTTGGCCTTCTAGCAGTGTGTGGGACTTTCTCTATTAGTCCATCTATACTGACCTCCATCAGGTTACAAATTCAAAATAATTTTTTGTCTGCATCTAGCTCTGAAAAAATATTTGGCCTTCTAGCAGTGTGTGGGACTTTCTCTATTAGTCCATCTATACTGACCTCCATCAGGCTGCAAATTAAAAATATTTTTTATCTGCATCTACCTCTGAAAAAATATTTGGGCTTCTAGCAGTGTGTGGGACTTGTTCTATTAGTCCATCTATACTGACCTCCATCAGGTTGCAAATTGAATATAATTTTTTTCTGCATCTAGCTCTGAAAAAATATTTGGGCTTCTAGCAGTGTGTGGGACTTGTTCTATTAGTCCATCTATACTGACCTCCATCAGGTTGCAAACTGAATATAATTTTTTGTCTGCATCTAGCTCTGAAAAAATATTTGGCCTTCTAGCAGTGTGTGGGACTTGTTCTATTAGTCCATCTATACTGACCTCCATCAGGTTGCAAACTGAATATAATTTTTTTCTGCATCTAGCTCTGAAAAAATATTTGGCCTTCTAGCAGTGTGTGGGACTTTCTCTATTAGTCCATCTATACTGACCTCCATCAGGTTGCAAATTAAAAATAATTTTTTGTCTGCATCTAGCTCTGAAAAAATATTTGGCCTTCTAGCAGTGTGTGGGACTTTCTATATTAGTCCATCTATACTGACCTCCATCAGGTTGCAAATTCAAAATATTTTTTTGTCTGCATCTAGCTCTGAAAAAATATTTGGCCTTCTAGCAGTGTGTGGGACTTTCTCTATTAGTCCATCTATACTGACCTCCATCAGGCTGCAAATTAAAAATAATTTTTATCTGCATCTACCTCTGAAAAAATATTTGGCCTTCTAGCTGTGTGTGGGACTTGTTCTATTAGTCCATCTATACTGACCTCCATCAGATTGCAAATTAAAAATAATTTATATCTGCATCTAGCTCTGAAAAAATATTTGGCCTTCTAGCAGTGTGTGGGACTTTCTCTATTAGTCCATCTATACTAACCTCCATCAGGTTGCAAATTAAAAATAATTTATATCTGCATCTAGCTCTGAAAAAATATTTGGCCTTCTAGCAGTGTGTGGGACTTTCTCTATTAGTCCATCTATACTGACCTCCATCAGGTTGCAAATTAAAAATAATTTTTTGTCTGCATCTAGCTCTGAAAAAATATTTGGCCTTCTAGCAGTGTGTGGGACTTTCTCTATTAGTCTATCTATACTGACCTCCATCAGGTTGCAAACTGAATATATTTTTTTTCTGCATCTACCTCTGAAAAAATATTGGGCTTCTAGCTGTGTGTGGGACTTGTTCTATTAATCCATCTATACAGACCTCCATCAGGTTGCAAACTGAATATAATTTTTTTCTGCATCTACCTCTGAAAAAATATTTGGGCTTCTAGCTGTGTGTGGGACTTGTTCTATTAATCCATCTATACAGACCTCCATCAGGTTGCAAACTGAATATAATTTTTTTCTGCATCTACCTCTGAAAAAATATTTGGGCTTCTAGCTGTGTGTGAGACTTGTTCTATTAGTCCATCTATACTGACCTCCATCAGGTTGCAAACTGAATATAATTTTCTTCTGCATCCAGCTCTGAAAAAATATTTGGCCTTCTAGCAGTGTGTGGGACTTTCTCTATTAGTCCATCTATACTGACCTCCATCAGGTTGCAAACTGAATATATTTTTTTTCTGCATCTACCTCTGAAAAAATATTTGGCCTTCTAGCAGTGTGTGGGACTTTCTCTATTAGTCCATCTATACTGACCTCCATCAGGTTGCAAATTAAAAATAATTTATATCTGCATCTAGCTCTGAAAAAATATTTGGCCTTCTAGCAGTGTGTGGGACTTTCTCTATTAGTCCATCTATACTGACCTCCATCAGGTTGCAAATTAAAAATAATTTTTTGTCTGCATCTAGCTCTGAAAAAATATTTGGCCTTCTAGCAGTGTGTGGGACTTTCTCTATTAGTCCATCTATACTGACCTCCATCAGGTTGCAAACTGAATATATTTTTTTTCTGCATCTACCTCTGAAAAAATATTGGGCTTCTAGCTGTGTGTGGGACTTGTTCTATTAATCCATCTATACAGACCTCCATCAGGTTGCAAACTGAATATAATTTTTTTCTGCATCTACCTCTGAAAAAATATTTGGGCTTCTAGCTGTGTGTGGGACTTGTTCTATTAATCCATCTATACAGACCTCCATCAGGTTGCAAACTGAATATAATTTTTTTCTGCATCTACCTCTGAAAAAATATTTGGGCTTCTAGCTGTGTGTGGGACTTGTTCTATTAGTCCATCTATACTGACCTCCATCAGGTTGCAAACTGAATATAATTTTCTTCTGCATCTAGCTCTGAAAAAATATTTGGCCTTCTAGCAGTGTGTGGGACTTTCTCTATTAGTCCATCTATACTGACCTCCATCAGGTTGCAAACTGAATATATTTTTTTTCTGCATCTACCTCTGAAAAAATATTGGGCTTCTAGCAGTGTGTGGGACTTTCTCTATTAGTCCATCTATACTGACCTCCATCACGCTGCAAATTAAAAATAATTTTTTGTCTGCATCTAGCTCTGAAAAAATATTTGGCCTTCTAGCAGTGTGTGGGACTTTCTCTATTAGTCCATCTATACTGACCTCCATCAGGTTGCAAATTCAAAATAATTTTTTGTCTGCATCTAGCTCTGAAAAAATATTTGGCCTTCTAGCAGTGTGTGGGACTTTCTCTATTAGTCCATCTATACTGACCTCCATCAGGCTGCAAATTAAAAATAATTTTTATCTGCATCTACCTCTGAAAAAATATTTGGCCTTCTAGCTGTGTGTGGGAATTGTTCTATTAGTCCATCTATACTGACCTCCATCAGATTGCAAATTAAAAATAATTTATATCTGCATCTAGCTCTGAAAAAATATTTGGCCTTCTAGCAGTGTGTGGGACTTTCTCTATTAGTCCATCTATACTAACCTCCATCAGGTTGCAAATTAAAAATAATTTATATCTGCATCTAGCTCTGAAAAAATATTTGGCCTTCTAGCAGTGTGTGGGACTTTCTCTATTAGTCCATCTATACTGACCTCCATCAGGTTGCAAAGTAAAAATAATTTTTTGTCTGCATCTAGCTCTGAAAAAATATTTGGCCTTCTAGCAGTGTGTGGGACTTTCTCTATTAGTCCATCTATACTGACCTCCATCAGGTTGCAAACTGAATATATATTTTTTCTGCATCTACCTCTGAAAAAATATTGGGCTTCTAGCTGTGTGTGGGACTTGTTCTATTAATCCATCTATACAGACCTCCATCAGGTTGCAAACTGAATATAATTTTTTTCTGCATCTACCTCTGAAAAAATATTTGGGCTTCTAGCTGTGTGTGGGACTTGTTCTATTAATCCATCTATACAGACCTCCATCAGGTTGCAAACTGAATATAATTTTTTTCTGCATCTACCTCTGAAAAAATATTTGGGCTTCTAGCTGTGTGTGGGACTTGTTCTATTAGTCCATCTATACTGACCTCCATCAGGTTGCAAACTGAATATAATTTTCTTCTGCATCTAGCTCTGAAAAAATATTTGGCCTTCTAGCAGTGTGTGTGACTTTCTCTATTAGTCCATCTATACTGACCTCCATCAGGTTGCAAACTGAATATATTTTTTTTCTGCATCTACCTCTGAAAAAATAATGGGCTTCTAGCAGTGTGTGGGACTTTCTCTATTAGTCCATCTATACTGACCTCCATCACGCTGCAAATTCAAAATATTTTTTTGTCTGCATCTAGCTCTGAAAAAATATTTAGCCTTCTAGCAGTGTGTGGGACTTTCTCTATTAGTCCATCTATACTGACCTCCATCAGGTTGCAAATTAAAAATAATTTTTATCTGCATCTACCTCTGAAAAAATATTTGGGCTTCTAGCTGTGTGTGGGACTTGTTCTATTAGTCCATCTATACTGACCTCCATCAGGTTGCAAACTGAATATAATTTTTTTCTGCATCTAGCTCTGAAAAAATATTTGGCCTTCTAGCAGTGTGTGGGACTTTCTCTATTAGTCCATCTATACTGACCTCCATCAGGTTGCAAATTAAAAATAATTTTTTGTCTGCATCTAGCTCTGAAAAAATATTTGGCCTTCTAGCAGTGTGTGGGACTTTCTCTATTAGTCCATCTATACTGACCTCCATCAGGTTGCAAATTAAAAATAATTTTTTGTCTGCATCTAGCTCTGAAAAAATATTTGGCCTTCTAGCAGTGTGTGGGACTTTCTCTATTAGTCCATCTATACTGACCTCCATCAGGCTGCAAATTAAAAATAATTTTTATCTGCATCTACCTCTGAAAAAATATTTGGCCTTCTAGGTGTGTGTGGGACTTGTTCTATTAGTCCATCTATACTGACCTCCATCAGGTTGCAAACTGAATATAATTTTTTTCTGCATCTAGCTCTGAAAAAATATTTGGCCTTCTAGCAGTGTGTGGGACTTTCTCTATTAGTCCATCTATACTGATCTCCATCAGGTTGCAAATTAAAAATAATTTATATCTGCATCTAGCTCTGAAAAAATATTTGGCCTTCTAGCAGTGTGTGGGACTTTCTCTATTAGTCCATCTATACTGACCTCCATCAGGTTGCAAACTGAATATATTTTTTTTCTGCATCTACCTCTGAAAAAATATTGGGCTTCTAGCTGTGTGTGGGACTTGTTCTATTAATCCATCTATACAGACCTCCATCAGGTTGCAAACTGAATATAATTTTTTTCTGCATCTACCTCTGAAAAAATATTTGGGCTTCTAGCTGTGTGTGGGACTTGTTCTATTAGTCCATCTATACTGACCTCCATCAGGTTGCAAACTGAATATAATTTTTTTCTGCATCTAGCTCTGAAAAAATATTTGGCCTTCTAGCAGTGTGTGGGACTTTCTCTATTAGTCCATCTATACTGACCTCCATCAGGTTGCAAATTAAAAATAATTTATATCTGCATCTAGCTCTGATAAAGTATTTGGCCTTCTAGCAGTGTGTGGGACTTTCTCTATTAGTCCATCTATACTGACCTCCATCAGGTTGCAAATTAAAAATAATTTATATCTGCATCTAGCTCTGAAAAAATATTTGGCCTTCTAGCAGTGTGTGGGACTTTCTCTATTAGTCCATCTATACTGACCTCCATCAGGTTGCAAATTAAAAATAATTTTTTGTCTGCATCTAGCTCTGAAAAAATATTTGGCCTTCTAGCAGTGTGTGGGACTTTCTCTATTAGTCCATCTATACTGACCTCCATCAGGTTGCAAACTGAATATATTTTTTTTCTGCATCTACCTCTGAAAAAATATTGGGCTTCTAGCTGTGTGTGGGACTTGTTCTATTAATCCATCTATATAGACCTCCATCAGGTTGCAAACTGAATATAATTTTTTTCTGCATCTACCTCTGAAAAAATATTTGGGCTTCTAGCTGTGTGTGGGACTTGTTCTATTAGTCCATCTATACTGACCTCCATCAGGTTGCAAACTGAATATAATTTTTTTCTGCATCTAGCTCTGAAAAAATATTTGGCCTTCTAGCAGTGTGTGGGACTTTCTCTATTAGTCCATCTATACTGACCTCCATCAGGTTGCAAATTAAAAATAATTTATATCTGCATCTAGCTCTGAAAAAATATTTGGCCTTCTAGCAGTGTGTGGGACTTTCTCTATTAGTCCATCTATACTGACCTCCATCAGGTTGCAAATTAAAAATATTTTTTTGTCTGCATCTAGCTCTGAAAAAATATTTGGCCTTCTAGCAGTGTGTGGGACTTTCTCTATTAGTCCATCTATACTGACCTCCATCAGGTTGCAAACTGAATATATTTTTTTTCTGCATCTACCTCTGAATAAATATTGGGCTTCTAGCTGTGTGTGGAACTTGTTCTATTAATCCATCTATACAGACCTCCATCAGGTTGCAAACTGAATATAATTTTTTTCTGCATCTACCTCTGAAAAAATATTTGGGCTTCTAGCTGTGTGTGGGACTTGTTCTATTAATCCATCTATACAGACCTCCATCAGGTTGCAAACTGAATATAATTTTTTTCTGCATCTACCTCTGAAAAAATATTTGGGCTTCTAGCTGTGTGTGGGACTTGTTCTATTAATCCATCTATACAGACCTCCATCAGGTTGCAAACTGAATATAATTTTTTTCTGCATCTACCTCTGAAAAAATATTTGGGCTTCTAGCTGTGTGTGGGACTTGTTCTATTAATCCATCTATACTGACCTCCATCAGGTTGCAAACTGAATATAATTTTCTTCTGCATCTAGCTCTGAAAAAATATTTGGCCTTCTAGCAGTGTGTGGGACTTTCTCTATTAGTCCATCTATACTGACCTCCATCAGGTTGCAAACTGAATATATTTTTTTTCTGCATCTACCTCTGAAAAAATATTGGGCTTCTAGCAGTGTGTTGGACTTTCTCTATTAGTCCATCAATACTGACCTCCATCACGCTGCAAATTCAAAATAATGTTTTGTCTGCATCTAGCTCTGAAAAAATATTTGGCCTTCTAGCAGTGTGTGGGACTTTCTCTATTAGTCCATCTATACTGACCTCCATCAGGTTGCAAATTAAAAATAATTTTTATCTGCATCTACCTCTGAAAAAATATTTGGGCTTCTAGCTGTGTGTGGGACTTGTTCTATTAGTCCATCTATACTGACCTCCATCAGGTTGCAAACTGAATATATTTTTTTTCTGCATCTACCTCTGAAAAAATATTGGGCTTCTAGCTGTGTGTGGGACTTGTTCTATTAGTCCATCTATACTGACCTCCATCAGGTTGCAAACTGAATATAATTTTTTTCTGCATCTAGCTCTGAAAAAATATTTGGCCTTCTAGCAGTGTGTGGGACTTTCTCTATTAGTCCATCTATACTGACCTCCATCAGGTTGCAAATTAAAAATAATTTATATCTGCATCTAGCTCTGAAAAAATATTTGGCCTTCTAGCAGTGTGTGGGACTTTCTCTATTAGTCCATCTATACTGACCTCCATCAGGTTGCAAATTAAAAATAATTTTTTGTCTGCATCTAGGTCTGAAAAAATATTTGGCCTTCTAGCAGTGTGTGGGACTTTATCTATTAGTCCATCTATACTGACCTCCATCAGGTTGCAAACTGAATATATTTTTTTTCTGCATCTACCTCTGAAAAAATATTGGGCTTCTAGCTGTGTGTGGGACTTGTTCTATTAATCCATCTATACAGACCTCCATCAGGTTGCAAACTGAATATAATTTTTTTCTGCATCTACCTCTGAAAAAATATTTGGGCTTCTAGCTGTGTGTGGGACTTGTTCTATTAATCCATCTATACAGACCTCCATCAGGTTGCAAACTGAATATAATTTTTTTCTGCATCTACCTCTGAAAAAATATTTGGGCTTCTAGCTGTGTGTGGGACTTGTTCTATTAGTCCATCTATACTGACCTCCATCAGGTTGCAAACTGAATATAATTTTATTCTGCATCTAGCTCTGAAAAAATATTTGGCCTTCTAGCAGTGTGTGTGACTTTCTCTATTAGTCCATCTATACTGACCTCCATCAGGTTGCAAACTGAATATATTTTTTTTCTGCATCTACCTCTGAAAAAATAATGGGCTTCTAGCAGTGTGTGGGACTTTCTCTATTAGTCCATCTATACTGACCTCCATCACGCTGCAAATTCAAAATATTTTTTTGTCTGCATCTAGCTCTGAAAAAATATTTAGCCTTCTAGCAGTGTGTGGGACTTTCTCTATTAGTCCATCTATACTGACCTCCATCAGGTTGCAAATTAAAAATAATTTTTATCTGCATCTACCTCTGAAAAAATATTTGGGCTTCTAGCTGTGTGTGGGACTTGTTCTATTAGTCCATCTATACTGACCTCCATCAGGTTGCAAACTGAATATAATTTTTTTCTGCATCTAGCTCTGAAAAAATATTTGGCCTTCTAGCAGTGTGTGGGACTTTCTCTATTAGTCCATCTATACTGACCTCCATCAGGTTGCAAATTAAAAATAATTTTTATCTGCATCTAGCTCTGAAAAAATATTTGGCCTTCTAGCAGTGTGTGGGACTTTCTCTATTAGTCCATCTATACTGACCTCCATCAGGTTGCAAATTAAAAATAATTTTTTGTCTGCATCTAGCTCTGAAAAAATATTTGGCTTTCTAGCAGTGTGTGGGACTTTCTCTATTAGTCCATCTATACTGACCTCCATCAGGTTGCAAATTAAAAATAATTTTTTGTCTGCATCTAGCTCTGAAAAAATATTTGGCCTTCTAGCAGTGTGTGGGACTTTCTCTATTAGTCCATCTATACTGACCTCCATCAGGCTGCAAATTAAAAATAATTTTTATCTGCATCTACCTCTGAAAAAATATTTGGCCTTCTAGGTGTGTGTGGGACTTGTTCTATTAGTCCATCTATACTGACCTCCATCAGGTTGCAAACTGAATATAATTTTTTTCTGCATCTAGCTCTGAAAAAATATTTGGCCTTCTAGCAGTGTGTGGGACTTTCTCTATTAGTCCATCTATACTGATCTCCATCAGGTTGCAAATTAAAAATAATTTATATCTGCATCTAGCTCTGAAAAAATATTTGGCCTTCTAGCAGTGTGTGGGACTTTCTCTATTAGTCCATCTATACTGACCTCCATCAGGTTGCAAACTGAATATATTTTTTTTCTGCATCTACCTCTGAAAAAATATTGGGCTTCTAGCTGTGTGTGGGACTTGTTCTATTAATCCATCTATACAGACCTCCATCAGGTTGCAAACTGAATATAATTTTTTTCTGCATCTACCTCTGAAAAAATATTTGGGCTTCTAGCTGTGTGTGGGACTTGTTCTATTAGTCCATCTATACTGACCTCCATCAGGTTGCAAACTGAATATAATTTTTTTCTGCATCTAGCTCTGAAAAAATATTTGGCCTTCTAGCAGTGTGTGGGACTTTCTCTATTAGTCCATCTATACTGACCTCCATCAGGTTGCAAATTAAAAATAATTTATATCTGCATCTAGCTCTGATAAAGTATTTGGCCTTCTAGCAGTGTGTGGGACTTTCTCTATTAGTCCATCTATACTGACCTCCATCAGGTTGCAAATTAAAAATAATTTATATCTGCATCTAGCTCTGAAAAAATATTTGGCCTTCTAGCAGTGTGTGGGACTTTCTCTATTAGTCCATCTATACTGACCTCCATCAGGTTGCAAATTAAAAATAATTTTTTGTCTGCATCTAGCTCTGAAAAAATATTTGGCCTTCTAGCAGTGTGTGGGACTTTCTCTATTAGTCCATCTATACTGACCTCCATCAGGTTGCAAACTGAATATATTTTTTTTCTGCATCTACCTCTGAAAAAATATTGGGCTTCTAGCTGTGTGTGGGACTTGTTCTATTAATCCATCTATATAGACCTCCATCAGGTTGCAAACTGAATATAATTTTTTTCTGCATCTACCTCTGAAAAAATATTTGGGCTTCTAGCTGTGTGTGGGACTTGTTCTATTAGTCCATCTATACTGACCTCCATCAGGTTGCAAACTGAATATAATTTTTTTCTGCATCTAGCTCTGAAAAAATATTTGGCCTTCTAGCAGTGTGTGGGACTTTCTCTATTAGTCCATCTATACTGACCTCCATCAGGTTGCAAATTAAAAATAATTTATATCTGCATCTAGCTCTGAAAAAATATTTGGCCTTCTAGCAGTGTGTGGGACTTTCTCTATTAGTCCATCTATACTGACCTCCATCAGGTTGCAAATTAAAAATATTTTTTTGTCTGCATCTAGCTCTGAAAAAATATTTGGCCTTCTAGCAGTGTGTGGGACTTTCTCTATTAGTCCATCTATACTGACCTCCATCAGGTTGCAAACTGAATATATTTTTTTTCTGCATCTACCTCTGAATAAATATTGGGCTTCTAGCTGTGTGTGGAACTTGTTCTATTAATCCATCTATACAGACCTCCATCAGGTTGCAAACTGAATATAATTTTTTTCTGCATCTACCTCTGAAAAAATATTTGGGCTTCTAGCTGTGTGTGGGACTTGTTCTATTAATCCATCTATACAGACCTCCATCAGGTTGCAAACTGAATATAATTTTTTTCTGCATCTACCTCTGAAAAAATATTTGGGCTTCTAGCTGTGTGTGGGACTTGTTCTATTAATCCATCTATACAGACCTCCATCAGGTTGCAAACTGAATATAATTTTTTTCTGCATCTACCTCTGAAAAAATATTTGGGCTTCTAGCTGTGTGTGGGACTTCTTCTATTAGTCCATCTATACTGACCTCCATCAGGTTGCAAACTGAATATAATTTTCTTCTGCATCTAGCTCTGAAAAAATATTTGGCCTTCTAGCAGTGTGTGGGACTTTCTCTATTAGTCCATCTATACTGACCTCCATCAGGTTGCAAATTAAAAATAATTTTTATCTGCATCTAGCTCTGAAAAAATATTTGGCCTTCTAGCAGTGTGTGGGACTTTCTCTATTAGTCCATCTATACTGACCTCCATCAGGTTGCAAACTGAATATATTTTTTTTCTGCATCTACCTCTGTAAATATATTGGGCTTCTAGCAGTGTGTGGGACTTTCTCTATTAGTCCATCTATACTGACCTCCATCAGGTTGCAAATTAAAAATAATTTTTATCTGCATCTACCTCTGAAAAAATATTTGGGCTTCTAGCTGTGTGTGGGACTTGTTCTATTAGTCCATCTATACTGACCTCCATCAGGTTGCAAACTGAATATAATTTTTTTCTGCATCTAGCTCTGAAAAAATATTTGGCCTTCTAGCAGTGTGTGGGACTTTCTCTATTAGTCCATCTATACTGACCTCCATCAGGTTGCAAATTAAAAATAATTTTTATCTGCATCTAGCTCTGAAAAAATATTTGGCCTTCTAGCAGTGTGTGGGACTTTCTCTATTAGTCCATCTATACTGACCTCCATCAGGTTGCAAATTAAAAATAATTTTTTGTCTGCATCTAGCTGTGAAAAATATTTGGCCTTCTAGCAGTGTGTGGGACTTTCTCTATTAGTCCATCTATACTGACCTCCATCAGGCTGCAAATTAAAAATAATTTTTATCTGCATCTACCTCTGAAAAAATATTTGGCCTTCTAGCTGTGTGTGGGACTTGTTCTATTAGTCCATCTATACTGACCTCCATCAGGTTGCAAACTGAATATATTTTTTTTCTGCATCTAGCTCTGAAAAAATATTTGACCTTCTAGCAGCGTGTGGGACTTTCTCTATTAGTCCATCTATACTGACCTCCATCAGGTTGCAAATTAAAAATAATTTATATCTGCATCTAGCTCTGAAAAAATATTTGGCCTTCTAGCAGTGTGTGGGACTTTCTCTATTAGTCCATCTATACTGACCTACATCAGGTTGCAAACTGAATATATTTTTTTTCTGCATCTACCTCTGAAAAAATATTGGGCTTCTAGCTGTGTGTGGGACTTGTTCTATTAATCCATCTATACAGACCTCCATCAGGTTGCAAACTGAATATAATATTTTTCTGCATCTACCTCTGAAAAAATATTTGGGCTTCTAGCTGTGTGTGGGACTTGTTCTATTAGTCCATCTATACTGACCTCCATCAGGTTGCAAACTGAATATAATTTTTTTCTGCATCTAGCTCTGAAAAAATATTTGGCCTTCTAGCAGTGTGTGGGACTTTCTCTATTAGTCCATCTATACTGATCTCCATCAGGTTGCAAATTAAAAATAATTTATATCTGCATCTAGCTCTGAAAAAATATTTGGCCTTCTAGCAGTGTGTGGGACTTTCTCTATTAGTCCATCTATACTGACCTCCATCAGGTTGCAAACTGAATATATTTTTTTTCTGCATCTACCTCTGAAAAAATATTGGGCTTCTAGCTGTGTGTGGGACTTGTTCTATTAATCCATCTATACAGACCTCCATCAGGTTGCAAACTGAATATAATTTTTTTCTGCATCTACCTCTGAAAAAATATTTGGGCTTCTAGCTGTGTGTGGGACTTGTTCTATTAGTCCATCTATACTGACCTCCATCAGGTTGCAAACTGAATATAATTTTTTTCTGCATCTAGCTCTGAAAAAATATTTGGCCTTCTAGCAGTGTGTGGGACTTTCTCTATTAGTCCATCTATACTGACCTCCATCAGGTTGCAAATTAAAAATAATTTATATCTGCATCTAGCTCTGATAAAGTATTTGGCCTTCTAGCAGTGTGTGGGACTTTCTCTATTAGTCCATCTATACTGACCTCCATCAGGTTGCAAATTAAAAATAATTTATATCTGCATCTAGCTCTGAAAAAATATTTGGCCTTCTAGCAGTGTGTGGGACTTTCTCTATTAGTCCATCTATACTGACCTCCATCAGGTTGCAAATTAAAAATAATTTTTTGTCTGCATCTAGCTCTGAAAAAATATTTGGCCTTCTAGCAGTGTGTGGGACTTTCTCTATTAGTCCATCTATACTGACCTCCATCAGGTTGCAAACTGAATATATTTTTTTTCTGCATCTACCTCTGAAAAAATATTGGGCTTCTAGCTGTGTGTGGGACTTGTTCTATTAATCCATCTATATAGACCTCCATCAGGTTGCAAACTGAATATAATTTTTTTCTGCATCTACCTCTGAAAAAATATTTGGGCTTCTAGCTGTGTGTGGGACTTGTTCTATTAGTCCATCTATACTGACCTCCATCAGGTTGCAAACTGAATATAATTTTTTTCTGCATCTAGCTCTGAAAAAATATTTGGCCTTCTAGCAGTGTGTGGGACTTTCTCTATTAGTCCATCTATACTGACCTCCATCAGGTTGCAAATTAAAAATAATTTATATCTGCATCTAGCTCTGAAAAAATATTTGGCCTTCTAGCAGTGTGTGGGACTTTCTCTATTAGTCCATCTATACTGACCTCCATCAGGTTGCAAATTAAAAATATTTTTTTGTCTGCATCTAGCTCTGAAAAAATATTTGGCCTTCTAGCAGTGTGTGGGACTTTCTCTATTAGTCCATCTATACTGACCTCCATCAGGTTGCAAACTGAATATATTTTTTTTCTGCATCTACCTCTGAATAAATATTGGGCTTCTAGCTGTGTGTGGAACTTGTTCTATTAATCCATCTATACAGACCTCCATCAGGTTGCAAACTGAATATAATTTTTTTCTGCATCTACCTCTGAAAAAATATTTGGGCTTCTAGCTGTGTGTGGGACTTGTTCTATTAATCCATCTATACAGACCTCCATCAGGTTGCAAACTGAATATAATTTTTTTCTGCATCTACCTCTGAAAAAATATTTGGGCTTCTAGCTGTGTGTGGGACTTGTTCTATTAATCCATCTATACAGACCTCCATCAGGTTGCAAACTGAATATAATTTTTTTCTGCATCTACCTCTGAAAAAATATTTGGGCTTCTAGCTGTGTGTGGGACTTCTTCTATTAGTCCATCTATACTGACCTCCATCAGGTTGCAAACTGAATATAATTTTCTTCTGCATCTAGCTCTGAAAAAATATTTGGCCTTCTAGCAGTGTGTGGGACTTTCTCTATTAGTCCATCTATACTGACCTCCATCAGGTTGCAAATTAAAAATAATTTTTATCTGCATCTAGCTCTGAAAAAATATTTGGCCTTCTAGCAGTGTGTGGGACTTTCTCTATTAGTCCATCTATACTGACCTCCATCAGGTTGCAAACTGAATATATTTTTTTTCTGCATCTACCTCTGTAAATATATTGGGCTTCTAGCAGTGTGTGGGACTTTCTCTATTAGTCCATCTATACTGACCTCCATCAGGTTGCAAATTAAAAATAATTTTTATCTGCATCTACCTCTGAAAAAATATTTGGGCTTCTAGCTGTGTGTGGGACTTGTTCTATTAGTCCATCTATACTGACCTCCATCAGGTTGCAAACTGAATATAATTTTTTTCTGCATCTAGCTCTGAAAAAATATTTGGCCTTCTAGCAGTGTGTGGGACTTTCTCTATTAGTCCATCTATACTGACCTCCATCAGGTTGCAAATTAAAAATAATTTTTATCTGCATCTAGCTCTGAAAAAATATTTGGCCTTCTAGCAGTGTGTGGGACTTTCTCTATTAGTCCATCTATACTGACCTCCATCAGGTTGCAAATTAAAAATAATTTTTTGTCTGCATCTAGCTGTGAAAAATATTTGGCCTTCTAGCAGTGTGTGGGACTTTCTCTATTAGTCCATCTATACTGACCTCCATCAGGCTGCAAATTAAAAATAATTTTTATCTGCATCTACCTCTGAAAAAATATTTGGCCTTCTAGCTGTGTGTGGGACTTGTTCTATTAGTCCATCTATACTGACCTCCATCAGGTTGCAAACTGAATATATTTTTTTTCTGCATCTAGCTCTGAAAAAATATTTGACCTTCTAGCAGCGTGTGGGACTTTCTCTATTAGTCCATCTATACTGACCTCCATCAGGTTGCAAATTAAAAATAATTTATATCTGCATCTAGCTCTGAAAAAATATTTGGCCTTCTAGCAGTGTGTGGGACTTTCTCTATTAGTCCATCTATACTGACCTACATCAGGTTGCAAACTGAATATATTTTTTTTCTGCATCTACCTCTGAAAAAATATTGGGCTTCTAGCTGTGTGTGGGACTTGTTCTATTAATCCATCTATACAGACCTCCATCAGGTTGCAAACTGAATATAATTTTTTTCTGCATCTACCTCTGAAAAAATATTTGGGCTTCTAGCTGTGTGTGGGACTTGTTCTATTAGTCCATCTATACTGACCTCCATCAGGTTGCAAACTGAATATAATTTTTTTCTGCATCTAGCTCTGAAAAAATATTTGGCCTTCTAGCAGTGTGTGGGACTTTCTCTATTAGTCCATCTATACTCACCTCCATCAGGTTGCAAATTAAAAATAATTTATATCTGCATCTAGCTCTGAAAAAATATTTGGCCTTCTAGCAGTGTGTGGGACTTTCTCTATTAGTCCATCTATACTGACCTCCATCAGGTTGCAAATTAAAAATAATTTTTTGTCTGCATCTAGCTGTGAAAAATATTTGGCCTTCTAGCAGTGTGTGGGACTTTCTCTATTAGTCCATCTATACTGACCTCCATCAGGTTGCAAATTCAAAATAATTTTTTGTCTGCATCTAGCACTGAAAAAATATTTGGCCTTCTAGCAGTGTGTGGGACTTTCTCTATTAGTCCATCTATACTGACCTCCATCAGGCTGCAAATTAAAAATAATTTTTATCTGCATCTACCTCTGAAAAAATATTTGGCCTTCTAGCTGTGTGTGGGACTTGTTCTATTAGTCCATCTATACTGACCTCCATCAGGTTGCAAACTGAATATATTTTTTTTCTGCATCTAGCTCTGAAAAAATATTTGACCTTCTAGCAGTGTGTGGGACTTTCTCTATTAGTCCATCTATACTGACCTCCATCAGGTTGCAAATTAAAAATAATTTATATCTGCATCTAGCTCTGAAAAAATATTTGGCCTTCTAGCAGTGTGTGGGACTTTCTCTATTAGTCCATCTATACTGACCTACATCAGGTTGCAAACTGAATATATTTTTTTTCTGCATCTACCTCTGAAAAAATATTGGGCTTCTAGCTGTGTGTGGGACTTGTTCTATTAATCCATCTATACAGACCTCCATCAGGTTGCAAACTGAATATAATTTTTTTCTGCATCTACCTCTGAAAAAATATTTGGGCTTCTAGCTGTGTGTGGGACTTGTTCTATTAGTCCATCTATACTGACCTCCATCAGGTTGCAAACTGAATATAATTTTTTTCTGCATCTAGCTCTGAAAAAATATTTGGCCTTCTAGCAGTGTGTGGGACTTTCTCTATTAGTCCATCTATACTCACCTCCATCAGGTTGCAAATTAAAAATAATTTATATCTGCATCTAGCTCTGAAAAAATATTTGGCCTTCTAGCAGTGTGTGGGACTTTCTCTATTAGTCCATCTCTACTGACCTCCATCAGGTTGCAAATTAAAAATAATTTTTTGTCTGCATCTAGCTCTGAAAAAATATTTGGCCTTCTAGCAGTGTGTGGGACTTTCTCTATTAGTCCATCTATATTGACCTCCATCAGGTTGCAAACTGAATATAATTTTTTTCTGCATCTACC
This sequence comes from Phyllobates terribilis, assembly GCF_046119375.1. Classification (NCBI taxonomy): domain Eukaryota; kingdom Metazoa; phylum Chordata; class Amphibia; order Anura; family Dendrobatidae; genus Phyllobates; species Phyllobates terribilis. The sequence goes on from NW_027362771.1 coordinate 532,232,928, forward strand.
TCTGAAAAAATATTTGGGCTTCTAGCTGTGTGTGGGACTTGTTCTATTAATCCATCTATACAGACCTCCATCAGGTTGCAAACTGAATATAATTTTTTTCTGCATCTACCTCTGAAAAAATATTTGGGCTTCTAGCTGTGTGTGGGACTTGTTCTATTAGTCCATCTATACTGACCTCCATCAGGTTGCAAACTGAATATAATTTTCTTCTGCATCTAGCTCTGAAAAAATATTTGGCCTTGTAGCAGTGTGTGGGACTTTCTCTATTAGTCCATCTATCCTGACCTCCATCAGGTTGCAAAGTGAATATATTTTTTTTCTGCATCTACCTCTGAAAAAATATTGGGCTTCTAGCAGTGTGTGGGACTTTCTCTATTAGTCCATCTATACTGACCTCCATCACGCTGCAAATTCAAAATAATTTTTATCTGCATCTACCTCTGAAAAAATATTTGGCCTTCTAGCTGTGTGTGGGACTTGTTCTATTAGTTCATCTATACTGACCTCCATCAGGTTGCAAACTGAATATAATTTTTTTCTGCATCTAGCTCTGAAAAAATATTTGGCCTTCTAGCAGTGTGTGGGACTTTCTCTATTAGTCCATCTATACTGACCTCCATCAGGTTGCAAATTAAAAATAATTTATATCTGCATCTAGCTCTGAAAAAATATTTGGACTTCTAGCAGTGTGTGGGACTTTCTCTATTAGTCCATCTATACTGACCTCCATCAGGTTGCAAATTAAAATTATTTTTTTGTCTGCATCTAGCTCTGAAAAAATATTTGGCCTTCTAGCAGTGTGTGGGACTTTCTCTATTAGTCCATCTATACTGACCTCCATCAGGTTGCAAACTGAATATATTTTTTTTCTGCATCTACCTCTGAAAAAATATTGGGCTTCTAGCTGTGTGTGGGACTTGTTCTATTAATCCATCTATACAGACCTCCATCAGGTTGCAAACTGAATATAATTTTTTTCTGCATCTACCTCTGAAAAAATATTTGGGCTTCTAGCTGTGTGTGGGACTTTCTCTATTAGTCCATCTATACTGACCTCCATCAGGTTGCAAACTGAATATAATTTTTTTCTGCATCTAGCTCTGAAAAAATATTTGGCCTTCTAGCAGTGTGTGGGACTTTCTCTATTAGTCCATCTATACTGACCTCCATCAGGTTGCAAATTAAAAATAATTTATATCTGCATCTAGCTCTGAAAAAATATTTGGCCTTCTAGCAGTGTGTGGGACTTTCTCTATTAGTCCATCTATACTGACCTCCATCAGGTTGCAAATTAAAAATAATTTTTTGTCTGCATCTAGCTCTGAAAAAATATTTGGCCTTCTAGCAGTGTGTGGGACTTTCTCTATTAGTCCATCTATACTGACCTCCATCAGGTTGCAAACTGAATATATTTTTTTTCTGCATCTACCTCTGAAAAAATATTGGGCTTCTAGCTGTGTGTGGGACTTGTTCTATTAATCCATCTATACAGACCTCCATCAGGTTGCAAACTGAATATAATTTTTTTCTGCATCTACCTCTGAAAAAATATTTGGGCTTCTAGCTGTGTGTGGGACTTGTTCTATTAATCCATCTATACAGACCTCCATCAGGTTGCAAACTGAATATAATTTTTTTCTGCATCTAGCTCTGAAAAAATATTTGGCCTTCTAGCAGTGTGTGGGACTTTCTCTATTAGTCCATCTATACTGACCTCCATCAGGTTGCAAATTAAAAATAATTTTTATCTGCATCTAGCTCTGAAAAAATATTTGGCCTTCTAGCAGTGTCTGGGACTTTCTCTATTAGTCCATCTATACTGACCTCCATCAGGTTGCAAACTAAAAATAATTTATATCTGCATCTAGCTCTGAAAAAATATTTGGCCTTCTAGCAGTGTGTGGGACTTTCTCTATTAGTCCATCTATACTGACCTCCATCAGGTTGCAAATTCAAAATAATTTTTTGTCTGCATCTAGCTCTGAAAAAATATTTGGCCTTCTAGCAGTGTGTGGGACTTTCTCTATTAGTCCATCTATACTGACCTCCATCAGGTTGCAAATTCAAAATATTTTTTTGTCTGCATCTAGCTCTGAAAAAATATTTGGCCTTCTAGCAGTGTGTGGGACTTTCTCTATTAGTCCATCTATACTGACCTCCATCAGGCTGCAAATTAAAAATAATTTTTATCTGCATCTACCTCTGAAAAAATATTTGGCCTTCTAGCTGTGTGTGGGACTTGTTCTATTAGTCCATCTATACTGACCTCCATCAGGTTGCAAACTGAATATAATTTTTTTCTGCATCTAGCTCTGAAAAAATATTTGGCCTTCTAGCAGTGTGTGGGACTTTCTCTATTAGTCCATCTATACTGACCTCCATCAGGTTGCAAATTAAAAATAATTTTTTGTCTGCATCTAGCTCTGAAAAAATATTTGGCCTTCTAGCAGTGTGTGGGAGTTTCTCTATTAGTCCATCTATACTGACCTCCATCAGGTTGCAAACTGAATATATTTTTTTTCTGCATATACCTCTGAAAAAATATTTGGGCTTCTAGCTGTGTGTAGGACTTGTTCTATTAGTCCATCTATACTGACCTCCATCAGGTTGCAAACTGAATACAATTTTTTTCTGCATCTACCTCTGAAAAAATATTTGGGCTTCTAGCTGTGTGTGGGACTTGTTCTATTAGTCCATCTATACTGACCTCCATCAGGTTGCAAATTGAATATAATTTTTTTCTGCATCTAACCAGCCAATAGTTTTGGCCTAATACCACAGTTTGGCCACTCAGCTCTGCTCGGTTCCCATCCATTGTTTTTTTGTGCAAACAACTCCAGAGTTGTGAATTAGTTAACCACCAAAATGAGTGGAAAAAGGCCTGCTGCTGGTGGAAAGGGGAATAGGCGTGTTGGGAAGGGGAAAAAAGGTTGTGTCCGTGGGGTAGGTGTTAAAGCAACAGTAACATCTGCAGAAGAAAGACCATCTTCCAGCCAAACTAAAATGTCTACTTCTTTTAGCGGACAATGTGATAAGATCCCTTTCTTACGGCCACACCAATCGCTACAAATTCCAGATGAGGCACAAATACAGCAGGTGCTTCAACGGATATCAAGTGCTCCTTTAAGTGGGCTCTCCTCCACATCAACTTCAACATCACAAATACTCCAGTCCTCAAAGGTGTCACCCCAATCGCACTTGCTTCCTCACAGCTCCCAAATCTCCAGCTGCCCGTCTGAGTATGAGGTAGAACAGATGGTTGAGTCTGCAGAGCTGTTTACTCATACTATAGCCTGGGAATCAGAGGTCGACTCCAGCGCTTCTGTGAATCCAGACGAGGAAATGATCTGCACTGATGCCCAGAATCTTTATGAGTCGGATCCAGGACCAGACGCAGAAGGTTCTGACCATAATGTAGACCCTCATTCCCAAACTGTAACTCCTGTTGGTGGAGACAATGAGGAAGACGATGATGAGACTCAAATACCTGATTGGAGCGACAACTTTAGTTTTTTGTCAGGGCAGGAACAGGTTGGCTCTGAGGACGACGGGTGTGATAACGCACAGGGTGATGATGATGAGGTTGGAGATCCCACTTACTGTCAACCCACAGTCAGCCAAGAGATGAGGTCAGAGGAGGAGGTGGAGGAAGATGCTAGTGACGACGAGGTCAGGTTGCGCCTTCCTGGACAGAGACGTAGTACTGGAAGCACGTCAACAACTGCATCCTCAAACACAACTCTGCCTCTCACCACAAGTCGTGGTGGCTCTTCAGGTCGCATGGGTGCTAAGCCTTGCATAGCCTGGGCATTTTTTCAGATCGATAAAGATGACCCAACTCGTGTTATCTGTAACTTTTGTCAGCAAAAGCTAAGTAGAGGCCAAAAAATACATAGTTTGAGTACTTCATGCATGAACCGGCACATGGACATGAAGCATAAGTTGCAGTGGGAAGCTCAGTGTGCTACAATGCGGCCTAGCCGGCCGGGCCAACCACCGTCTGCCATATCTTGTGCATCCGCGGCCTCTTCATCCTCTGTGACTGGGGGGACAGCAGTCACACCTGTTTTGGGGCGCAGACCTGCCACCTCTTTACCCGCAACAGCCAGCGTGATTGGCAGGTCATCATTTTCTTTGGAGGTGGTAACACCAGCTGGTGTTGAGCGCTGTCCGACATCGATAGCACCACCTTTGGATCAAGGCAACCTAACATGTCCGCCTGCATCTTCCTCACAGACCGGCAGTTTGCCGGGGACACCCTTATCAACCCCGTCTAAGCACAATAGCCAGCCCTCGGTCCCTCAGATGTGGACAAGTAAAAGACCATTTCCTCCTAGCCATGAGAAAGCTAAGAGGTTGAATTTCACCATCTGCAAGCTCTTGGCTACAGAAATGCTGCCTTTCCGCCTGGTGGACACAGAGGATTTTCGAGACCTTATGTCCGTCGCAGTGCCCCAGTACCAGATGCCCAGTCGGCACTACTTCTCAAAGAAAGGTGTGCCTGCACTCCACCAGCATGTCGCACACAACATCACCGCTTCTTTGAGAAACTCTGTGTGTGACAGGGTGCATTTCACCACAGACACTTGGACGAGTAGGCATGGACAGGGGCGTTACATGTCGCTGACTGGGCACTGGGTAACTATGGTGACAGCAGGACAAGGGGCTGCTGTCCAAGTCTTGCCGTCCCCACGAGTTGTGCGTCAATCCTCTTTATGTCAAAGTTCCTCCACTGCTTCTGCCTCCTCAACCTCCTCTCGGTCTTCCACCTGCACCCAAAGCCTGTCTGGTCATGCCACAAGCTTTCTAACTGCGCAGAAGGGATCCTGCACACCTCCTTACTATGCTGGCAGTAGGGCTCAACGTCATCAGGCGGTTTTTACTTTGAAATGTCTGGGAAATGTGAGTCACACAGCTGAGGAGTTGTGGTCAGCTCTGGAGAACCAATTTCATGAATGGTTGTCTCCACTGGACCTGAAACCAGGGAAGGCCGTGTGCGACAATGCTGCAAACCTGGGTGCGGCCCTTCGCCGGGGCAATGTCACACACGTGCCTTGTATGGCTCACGTGTTGAACCTGGTTGTCCAGCAATTTTTAGCCCACTATCCCAGACTAGATGGCCTTCTGCAGAGGGCACGGTCGCTGTGTGCTCACTTCCGCCGTTCGCATCCCGCAGCTCAGCGACTTACATCTCTACAGAAGTTGTTGGGCCTGCCACTTCACCGGCTAAAATGCGATGTGCCTACCCGGTGGAATTCAACTCTGCACATGTTGCAGCGACTGTGGCAGCACCGACAAGCCCTGGTGCAATACGTTCTGACGTATAGCCTGGGCCAACGAGATCCAGAGGTGGGGCAAATCACGCTGGAGGAGTGGTCTCAGATCAGGGACCTATGCACCCTTCTGCACAGTTTTGAAATGGCGACGAAGATGTTTAGTGCTGACGATGCCATTATCAGCATGACTATTCCGGTGATTTACATGCTGGAGCACATGTTAAACAGAATTCGGAGTCAGGTGGTGGCACAAGAGGAGGTGGAGGAAGTAGAGGAGGAGGAGTTGTATGCGGAAGGGCTAACATCTGCAAGGTCCGGACGGTCGGCAGCACCAAGGCGGCAGGCATGTGAGGGTGGGGGAGATGGTTTTACCAGGGCGCATGGTAGCAGCCAAACTAGTGAGGAAGGTGCAGGAGCCCAGGAAGAAGTGGAGGACGAACTGATGGAAGACTCATCAGATGAGGGAGACCTTGATCACATTTCTGTTGTGCGAGGTTGGGGGGAGAGGACAGAGGAAGGAAGCATGATTGTTACCTCGCCACCAACACAACAGGGACTTGGAGCTCCTGGATGCGCAACACACATGAGTGCCTTCTTGCTGCACTACATGCAACATGACCCTCGAATTGTGAGAATTAGAAATAATCCTGACTACTGGGTTGCCACACTGTTAGATTCCCGGTACAAAAGTAAATTTGCAGAAATTATTCCTGCCATAGAAAGGGATGCACGCATGCAGGAGTATCAGCAGAGACTGTTGCAGAATCTTACATGTGCTTTTCCACAAAACACCAGTGGTGCACGTAGTGAATCTCACAGTTCCAACTTGCCAACCGTGGGACCGTCAAGTGTTCAGCACTCAAACCGTAACAGAACCACAGTATCTGCTGGTAACATCAATTTTGCGGAATCATTTCACCACTTTTTTAGCCCATCCTTTGCAAGGCCACAGGAGACAAGAAGTCTGACACATAGTCAACGCCTAGAGACGATGGTACAGGAGTATCTCCAAGTAAACATTGAAGCCACGACTGTGTCACTGGACCCTTGCTCTTTTTGGGCTTCCAATCTGGATAAATGGCCGGAGCTAGCCACTTACGCCTTGGAGATCTTGTCATGCCCCGCAGCCAGCGTTCTGTCTGAACGTGTGTTCAGCGCTGCTGGTGGTGTGCTGACAGATAAGCGCACGCGGCTCTCCACTGATAATGTAGACAGACTCACGTTCATAAAGATGAACAAATCATGGATCCGAAACGACTTTTCTACCCCTGTGTCATCCTGGGGAGAGTAAAAGCTTGATGATTGGTTAAAATCACCCTACCAACCGTTTTAACCTTTCAAATTACTAATCATGTTTATCTGTATCTTGGCTGGAAAATAATTTGGGCTTTGTAGCAGTGTGCAGTACTGATTCTATTAGGCCATCTATACTAAGCTCCACCAGATTTAAAATTAATAATAATTTTTAGCTGCATCTAGCCCGGAAAATAATTTTGGGGCTCCGAGATGCGCAAGACACATAAGTGCCTTCTTGCTGCACTACCTGCAACATGACCCTCATATTGTCAGAATTCGAAGTAATCATGACTACTGGGTTGCCACACTCTTAGATCCCCCAAACTTTTCGATCAACCTTTTCATTTTAATAAAGACCAAAAAAATGGTCATTTTTGAAATTATAAGCATTAGCAGGTTATTAGAAACTGAAATCAAACAGTTTTCAACTCAAAACTTTATTCTAGGTGAAGTTACATTTTCACATAGGACCCCTTGTTCGAAAGGAGCTTCTGAACTCTCTCGTCCATTGAATTTGTCAGGTTTTGGATGGTTTCAGCTTCAATTGTTTTGCATGAGGACAGAATACCCTCCCAGAGCTGTTGCTTAGATGTGAACTGCCTCCTGCCATCATAGACACTCCTTTTGATGATGCTCCAGAGGTTCTGAATGGGGTAGAGGTCAGGGGAGCATGGGGGTCACACCATAAGTTTGTCCCCTTTTATGCCCATATCAGCCAGAGATGCAGATGTTTTATGTGCAGCATGAGATGGTGCATTATCATGCAAAAAAATGATCTTGCTGTGAAATACACGGTTCTTCTTCTTGAACCATGGCAGGAAGTGCTGTTTGAGAAAATCCACATACATTATGGAGTTCATCTTTAGCGCCTTCAGGGATCCTAAAGGGGCCGACAATCTCTCTCCCCATGATTCCAGCCCAAAACATTACTCCACCTCCTCCTTGTTGGCGCTGTAGCCGTGTTTGCGTGGGGTGTCCATCAACCAGCCATCCTCCACTCCATCCATCTGGACCATCGAGCGCTGCACGGCACTCATCCGTGAACAAAACAGTTTTGAAATCAGTCTTCATGTAATGTTTGGCCCAGTGGAGCCGTTTCTGCTTGTGTGAAGTGGATAGAGGAGGTCGACAGGATGGCGTATGCACAGCTGCAAACCTCTGAAGGACCCTGCATCTTGTTGTTCGGGGGACGTTAGAGGCACCAGCAGCTTCAAAAACTTGTCTGCTGCTATGACAAGGCTTTTTTGCCGCTGCTCTTTTAACCTGACGTAATTGCCTGTAGGAAAGAGTCCTCAATTTGCCCTTATCAGCACGCACACGTGTGTACTGTGAATCAGCTACATACTTCTTGATTGCCAAGACACTTCATCCTGATCATCGCACAATGTTGATTGTAGTCATGCCTTGACCTAAACACTCCACAATTTGTTGCTTCTCAGCAGCCGACACATCCTTTTTCTTTCCCATTTTGGCAGAAAATGTAGGCTGCTTAATAATGTGAGACAGCCTTCTTAAGTAGTCTTGCCTTTCATTGGACACACCTGCCAAACTAATTAGCACAGGTGTCTGCAATTGCTTACAGTGATATAAAGAGCCCTGACACACATCACCATCAATGAGTTTAACTGACAAACAAACAAATTCTTCCCTTATCACTCCTAAACACTTTTTGCATAATAATTTGGAACACAGTGTACATGTGCTTTTCCACAAAACACCAGTGGTTCACGTAGTGAATCTTACAGTTCTAACTTGCCAACCGTGGTCTGTATGGAGTTGTTCAATAAAGGGCCCAAAATTAAGATAACATAGATGGGAGAGGTCTCTATGAATAGGAATTCCTAAGTATTTGATACCCTGTGAGGGCCAGGCAAAGGGAAAGTTGGACTGGATGGAATTCTATATGGATTTGGGGAGGGAGACATCGAGGGCCTCAGACTTCGCTGCATTGATTTTAAAATTTGACCATGTAACAAAGTGATCTATTTCAGCCATAACAGCATGGATGGATATATGTGATTGAGTGATATATACTAGGACATCATCAGCAAATAGAGAGCACTTGTACTCGGTGCCTCCCACCTCAATCCACCTAATATTGGGGTTATGGCGAATTGATGAGAGCAGGTGCTCCGTCACTAGGATGTATAAGAGAGGGGACAGAGGACATCCCTGCCTTGTCCCATTGGTGATTGTGAAAGGTGATGAAAATGTTCTGATTCACCCCCTGGGCCTTGGGACACCCGGAGCCGGACCCTTTTTGGTGGATGCTGGTGGTTGTAGTCTTCGTGGCGGCGACCCGGTTCCGTGGCTCAGGGTGGTCAAACCAGTGGCGGAACTATTTATGTGGTTTTGATGTTTAAATGTCCGACTACGCCACCCGTGGATTGCGGTCAGAGTGAACCGCCGCTGCAGGGCAGACCGCTGAGGCTGGTGTTGTGGGTGCAGCAGAGCGTAGCATAACTCCCCACGGGAGGAGTATAGGCTCAGGGCAGTGTATGCGGAGGATGGGGGTGATGGTGCAGGGCAGCAGCAGTAACGACACGGAGTCAGTGATGCAGTCCAGGGCCTTTACTCACAGTTCTTATTATCCAGACCACGTCTGCAGGTAACGGCTGCCCACGTCGTACTGTGCTCACCAGGTGAGGGGCTCAGACAACTCCCAGATAACTTTGGAGCGCTTCACAGGACCCCCTTTGTGTGTCCTTTGTCTGGCCTTTCTTACCAACCCTTCTGTCCGGCTGCCTCGGGCCTCCTCTTGGTAAACTTGGCGCCAGTTTCCCTGACCCTATGTGGTGCCTTCCTAGCGGGTGTAGCGAGGGGCTGCGCCACATAAAATATCACAGCCTCCGGTTTCTAGCTGAGGGTCGTTTCCTGCCTCCACTAGTTTCGGGGACCGGTCTCCCCCTTTGGCCTGACCCCTCCACGCAGGTGGATTCGGGCGTGCGGTGGCGACTCGCCCGTCCGCACCCCTGGGATCCCTTCATTCCTCGTTCCTGGAGCCTTCTCCGCTCCTCTTCCTTCCTTCTCCCTCTTCCAGGCCTGAGCCTCTGTTACTAGGCCCGCCTCCGGAGCAGAGCTCATGCAGAGCCCCTGCTCCCTGCCACTTCTGCTCAGACTTCTCTGCACTGAACTAAGATGGTGCCCACCTTTTATACTCCCTTCTCAATGCACCCAGGAACTGCTTCCTCCCTGCTCCTGCACTACAGGGTTCCCCTTCTTCAGTGTTCCCTCCCCCCACTCCAGCCAGGGACAGGGACTGTCGTGCCCATCTCAGAGGCATATTGGTCGCCCTGCCCCACGGCAATGTGGTGTAATGCATGCAGGTGTCGGGTCCTGATCCACACTCCATCCTTACCTGAGAGTGAGATATCACACCTCTGGGTGAGGTGCAATACCTCTGTAGCAACCGAGCCCTCAGGGTGCTACAGTTCCATTTATCTTCAGCCTAGGTGACGTATTGTGATACAGGGCCGTGATTTTGGCTATAAAAGGGTCCCCTAGACCCCTACCCCAAGCTTTTTAAGAGAATCATATATGGCGTGCCAGGAGACTCTATGGAATGCTTTCTCAGCATCCAACGAGAGTATCTAATTACAAATTTTTAACTGCATCTAGCCCAGGAAATACTTTGTGCCTAGTAGCAGTGTCTGCTAGTCAGCGGATTATCCCGGCTGTTAAGCAAGCTACACCACCTGTAGTTTGGACACTTAATTTTTTCAAAGGAAATGCTTCGGGACCACGGGATACTCAGTGAAGAGCATCAGGAGGCACCCCAAGGCATAGGGGCTGGGACTGGCAGTAGGATGCCTTGCGGTGGACAGCCGAGCTCGATCCTTATAAAAGCTTTTTAACTGCAGCAGCTTTAGTGGACGCTACTGGAGCTGGAATTACGCGGCTGCTGGCATGAGACTTGCCCTCCAATAGATCCTTGTAAATGGATTTAAAGTGTATTCATTCAAATTAGAGAGACAATTTAAATTAAAAAGCTTAGAGCTGCCTCCACCACAGGGGGGCTCGCTCGACCCACCAGCGGACAGGCACCAGTATTGGGAGAGGGGGGCTGGCTGTCAGGGTTCACCGCGGCTCTGGCACAAACCCGGCGACACGGAGGTGGCACGGGCAGGAGCGGACTGAACGTGTCGGCTTCTCACTTTTTGGATTTTAGAAGGGCATGACATGCCTATATCTGTGTCTCCCCCTCCTTTTACTCCTCCACCTCTTTTCTTTTCGCATGACTATATGTACTTGTCACTTTTCCATGTGTTAGTTGTGTCTTCTGAGCAGTTTGTCAGCTTTTGGACACCTTTGAAGGTGTTTTCTATGTGTTTCTATGTGTTTTTGTTTGCCTGCCATTGGTTTTAACGGTGTTCGAAGATGTTCGACGAACAGTTCGACGAACAGTTCGGCGAACACATGGGTGTTCGACGAACCGAACTCGAACACTACGGGGGTGGCTCAACACTACTAATAACATCTCAGATGTGTGCGATGGGAGACAAGTCTGGAGACGCTGTAGGCCATGCAGGCTGTTCACAGTAACATGAGCAACAAGTGGCCTGGTGTTTTCATGTTGAAAAACGGCTCCTGGGAGAAATGGCTGTATGTACGATGGATTCTTTTCTATTATGGAATAGCAGAAGGAGGAGGTAAGATACAGAAACTATGGTAAATCATGTCATAGTTATTGTGACCATCCGTCTGTATACAGTATGAAGTGATTCAGAATAATCAGTTACAGGCAACTTATTCCTTCTCTTGCAGATAAACCCTTTACAAGCAGCTATGTCCCTTTCTTGCAAATTAAACCTTTAGATGCAGCTGTGTCCTCCTTTTGCAGACTAACCCTTTAAAAGCAGCTATATCCTACTTCTTTATCCAGGCTGCATAATACACAAATACATCTTATTACACGGCTGATTAATAATGATACTCAGTGTGAAGTAATTTCCAGGATCCTGGTGGGAAGTGAGGAATGTGCCCGATTTGCATTTTACAGATTCAAAAATCATTTGTATAGATTGGTGAATTAATTCAACATGTTTGTAATTTTCTTTTGTGAAGTTATGAGAAAAATAAGTAAATCAATTCTCCTGTTGTATCGTATGAACCAGCGAGCCGTCAGAACAGGTCAAATCCTGACAAGGATTCACTTTACCATTCAAAGACTGTATAGAATTAGCTTCTCCCTTCACAATTGTATATCCCAAGTAAGATAATGTCACCAGATATTGCACTCTCTCTGGTAAAATGAAATTAAAACTTGCGTCCTTGTAATACTGAAGGTAATCATCTTTTTTGCTAATTCTATCTACGGTATATATTTGGAAAAGTCTTATTATTTCATCTACTACCACTTTTTATAGTTTTCCCATAACTAGTAGGTCCTATTTAAATTGAGGGACATTTCTATCTCCAAAATAATCTGTACTCTAAGCAGAAGTCAATCCAGACAAATTGAATTTTACTAAGGCTAGGTTCACACTTGTGTCGCAGTCTCTATTAGGGAACTCTATTGCGAGTGCTGACATTTTTACCGAAAGAAAAAGTGCAGCATGCTGTGTTATTTCAGCCATTCAGACAATGGACACCCTTACAGAAACCAACAGATCCCATTATAGTTAATGCGTTCTGTCCATCATGGGACAGATCTACGAGTCTACATTAGACCAAACAGATATGTGACACTCAGGAACTGAAAAGGAATCTATCACCAGGTTTTTGCTACCTCATCTGAGAGCAGCATAATGTAGGAAAAGAGACCCTGATTCCAGTGATGGAACACTTAGTTCACTGGGGGCAACAGTTGTGACACAGTTTTCAGATGTAGCATGTAGCAGAGCTCAAAAGCTTCCCCCGCCCACAACACAGCTTTCTGTGTAAATTGTCTATTGACAGTGAGCTGCTTATCAGAGGAGGGGGCATAGTCAGACCAGCGCTCACGTGGGCACTAGTCCAGGCAGTGATAATCTCCTGATGATAAAACATTCATTGTATTGAAACGGCAGCACACAGCCTAATAAGTGACACATCCCTGAAATCAGAGTCTCTGCCCTTATCTCATGCTGCCCTCAGATTATATAGCAAAAACCTGCTGACAGATTCTCTTTATGAGGAGTTGTCCACTTTATTTCTTTTTAACAGATGTGTTAAGAACATGATTTTGGGGCAATTACTAACATATTATTATTACAGGTTCTCCCTCCTATTTTTTTTATGTTACTCACTTATATAATTCCACAGCACTTTACAGACATTATCATCACTGTCCCCATTGGGATTCTAAATTACTTATCAGTATGTCTCTGGAGTGTGGGAGGAAGCCGGAGAACCCGGAGGAAACCCACGCAAACACGGGGGGAACATACAAACTCTGTCACGCAAGGTGTGGGAAAGACTAAGTGAAACATGAAGGGAAGAGGGGAAGGGAGCCCAGACACTAGTGAAAGGGGGAGTGGACACCTCCTAGGCTGATCTGATATCACCCTGTCTCCCCTGTCGTCCCTATATTGGTTCCTCACCAATCGCTGCACAGGAACCTAAACCCTGTATTTTCCTAGAGCTTGGCCCTGGATAGGAAAGGAGGAATGAGCACTGGTCAGTCCCCACTAACAAATAAAGACAACAAGGGAGACAAACACGGAAGAAAGTAATTTAGCTTGAGCCGACTTCAGAGAGATTACACCAAATGTCCTCCTAACACCAGAGAGGAAGTAAGCAGACTGCAATAGCTCTAAGCCTTCACAATGGAACATATGAATATCACTGGCACCTCCATGTAGCAAACAAAGTATTTAAACACCCAGGCCTGGGTGTCAATTAGCAAGAGGGAGGTAGCTGCTGGGTCCTAGAGTGTGACAAATCTAAGAAGGTGTCTGTAATGCCAAACGAAGAGATCTACTGCAACCAACTGCAGGGCGACTGTCACATCTGACACACCTGTGACAGTACCCCCCCTGTACGAGTGGCCTCTGGACACTCAGGACCAGGTTTCTCAGGATAAGAGGTGTGGAATGAATGAACCAACCTGGGAGCATTCACCTCTGATGCTGAAACCCACATCCTCTCTTCTGGACCATAACCATTCCAGTGCACCAAGTATTGTAGGGAACGACATTGGAGATGAAAATCTGCAATCCTGGAAATCTGAAACTCCAGATTACCATCAACCATTATTAGGGGCGGCGGCAGGGGTGAGGGATCAAGAGGTTCCACATATTTATTGAGTAAGGACCTGTGTAAAACATTGTGGACCTTAAGGGGCTGAGGAAGCTCAAGACGAAACGCTGCTGGGTTAATGACGGCAGTTATTTTATAGGGACCAATAAACCTAGGTCCCAGCTTCCAAGAAGGGACTTTCAACTTGACAACCACATAAAGTCATTCACATTCAGGTCCGGACCTGGCAAGCATTTTCTGTCAGCCATACATTTATACCTGTCTCCCATGATCTTTAAATTACTCAGAACCCCCCACCACACCGAGGAGAGCAACAAAGCAAAAGGTTCCTCCTCAGGAACTCCTGAAGCTCCTCCCCCACTAAAGGTACCAAAATGTGGGTGGTAACCATATGCACCAAAGAACGGTGACCCGCCAGTGGATTCTTGACGATGATTATTAACCGCACATTCTGCCAGCGGTAGGTAGAATGCCCAATCCTCCTGATTTTCGGAGATGAAACATCTGAGGTAGGTCACCACCACCAGGAAAGCTCCGGGACAAAGCATTATTGACATTTTTGACCCCTGGACGAAAAGTGACAACAAAATTGAACCTAGTAAAAAACAGGGACCATCTGGCTTGCCTGGGGTTGAGACGTTTAGCTGATTGGAGATATGACAGGTTCTTATGTCCAGTAATAACAGTAATAGGATGGACAGCCCCCTCCAACCAATGTCGCCATTCTTTAAACGCCAATTTGATCGCCAAAAGTTCCCTATTACCCACGTCATAATTTCTCTCAGCCGAAGACAATTTTTTAGTAAAGAAAGCGCATGGACGCCATTTACCGGGAGACGGACCTGAGACAACACAGCCCCAACCCCCACATCTGATGCATCAACTTCCACAATGAAGAGTTGGGAAATATTGGGTTGACTGATTATAGGTGCCGTGGCAAAACAATTCTTTTAGGAATAAAAAGCCTAGAGGGAGGCATCCGACCATTTGGAAAAATCAGACCCCTTCCTAGTCATGTCAGTAAGGGGTTTTACGATTACTGAGTAATTTTGGATGAATTTCCGGTAAACATTAGTAAAGCCCAGAAAATGTTGTAGAGCCTTCAGGTTCTCGGGATGGTCCCAATCAAGGACTGCACAAATCTACTCCGGATCCATTTTTTTGTGCTTAAACCAGAATGAGATTTTTTTTTTTCCCTGAACTTTATGTACATACATAAAGAAACAAAAAGGACAGTGAAAAAAAAAAAAAAAGCACCAACAAACAAGCAAAAAAGCAAGAAAAATCCTGAACAAACCTCCTGGCAAGAGATCAGCTTTTGGTGCACAAAAAAAAAACAACTGAAAAAACGCAATATGTGAACATAGCCGAAGTGATTTTTCCCTTCAATACCTAAAATTATACCCACTGTATCCACAAACTGCAACACTGATAAAAAAAAACACACAATTAAACCCAAGTGTCAGTTGTTTTTTTTTTCTCTAAATGTGCACGGTCGGTGATAATGTCACGCAAGTTGTGGGAAAGACTAAATGCAACATGAATGCAAGAGGGGAAGGGAGCCCAGACACAAGGAAAAGGGGGAGCGGAGACCTCCTAGGCTGATCTGATATTACCCTGTCTCACCTGTCATCCCTATATTGGTTCCTCACCAACTGCCACACAGGAACCTAAACCCTGTATTTCCCTAGAGCTTAGCCCTGGATAGGGAAGGGGGGCTGAGCACGAGTCAGTCCTCACTAACAACTAAAGATAACAAGGGAGACAAACACGGGAGAAAGTAACTTAACTTGAGCCGACTTCAGAGAGATTACACCAAATGTCCTCCTAACACCAGAGAGGAAGTAAGCAGACTGCAATAGCTCTAAGCCTTCACAAGGGAACATATGAATATCACTGGCACCTCCCTGTAGCAAACAGAAAGTATTTAAACACCCCGACCTGGGTGTCAATTAGCAGGAGAGAGGTAGCCGCTGGGTCCTAGAGTGAGACATATCTAAGAAGGTGTCTGTTATGCCAAACGAAGAGATCTCATGCAACCAATTGCAGGGCGACTGTCACATCTGACACACCCGTGACAAACTCCTTGCTGTTGTTGTCCTTGGTGAGACTTGAGCCCAGGACCCCAGCGCTGCAAGGCTGCACTACTAACCACTGAGTCTTGTTAGTGCAGCTTTCCCTACAGACTGCGTGGTCCTTCTGTCCATATAATGGCCGCTGAAGAAGGAACATGTGACTGGACCTGTCCATAAGCTTCTTCCAATTAAAAAAAACACTGCACAATTTCAATCGGAAGAGGCTGACGGACAGGTCTGTCACATGCCCCTTCATCAGAAGCCATTTTGTAGCCAGGATGAGGATCTTCTTCAATCGACAAGTGTTGGCAATGGATTAATCTCTGTACTGCCCAGCCATTCAACAGTGAATATATATTTATTCAGGAACAAAAGATAACACAGCTAAAAACTGGTATTTTTCTTAGCTTAGGATCTTAGCATCTTGTCTCTCAGCTTGCAAAATGAAAGTAAAATGTGCTCCAGCTACACAGTGAGCAGGAACTTCCTGGTTTCCTATTTTTTTTTAACAGTGAATTATTGCCAATATAACACTATTGCTGGGGACAGAAACTCATGCACTATTAAACAGTAGTAAGTAGTAGTTGATACAATATATACAATAATAAGCATTATTCCAACACCCCACTCAACAGCTACTTATTTTGTTAGTCCCATAGTGGTTCTGAATTCTTCAAATTTGGCTCTTGAAAGTAACTTTGTCAAAACACCAGCTATCATCCTGTCAGTCTCGCAATAAACAAATTCAATTATCCCACACAGGTGATAATGTTGAATGTCAATGTGTTTGGTTCTTGCATTGATCTTCTCACTGCATGCAACTTTAATGCATACTTGGTTGTCTTCATAATTCACCGTCGGTTGAGTTGATGGCTTACCAAGATCACCTAACAATTTTTTTTAACTAAATAACCTCTTGACTTGCGTGGGCTGCAGACACATACTCTGCTTCTGTAGATGACAAGGCTACAGACACCTGTTTTCTGCTAGACCAGGAAATTGAACTTTCTCCAAGCTTGAACAAATAGCCACTTGTCGATTTATGAACACTTAAGTCACCAGCCCAGTCTGCATCCACATAGCCTGTGAGTTTTAGATCTCCTGTTGCAGATATCCTTAAATTTATGTCTTGAGTCTCTTTCAAATATTGAAGAACTCTCTTAATGGCATTCCAATCTTTTTGGCGTGGTTTTTCCACATATGTGAAGAGAATTCCAATTATTGCGGCGATATCCGGTCGAGTCATGGTTGCTATGTATAGATGTATGCCCACTGCCTGTCTGTCTTTCTCATTGTTAGGTAACGGATCATCTTCTCCTTCCAACTTTAAGTAGGATGGTTCTACTGGGGTTGATATACCTTTGGCTTCTGACGTTCCAAACTGATTCAGAATGGAGTTGATTTTTGCACTTTCGTTTAGAAGAAAGCTTCCATCTTCTTCTCTTTCGAGCTCTGAATTCCTAGATAATACGTCTCATTTCCAAGGTCTTTAGTTTCAAAATGCTGATTCAGAATTTTAGTCATCTTTGCAATTTTGTGTATAAACCTGGATCTGCTTGACCTCTTTTAAACCCTTCTTCCAATAAGACTTTGTTCATTTTGATGTTCCATGCTCTTGCCGATTGCTTAAGACCATAGAGAGAGTTTTGTAGTTTGCAAACAAGATTCTCTTAACCCTCTTTGATGTAACCCTCAGGTTGAGTCATGTACAAATCCTCTTCAATGTCACAATTTAAAAAGGCAGTTTTGATGTCCAAATGTCTGACGAACATCTTTTGTACATCAGCTATAGCCATTACAGTCCTGAATGTGGACTGCTTTGCAACTGGAGAAAATGTGGCATCATAATCTTCACCATATTTGTGAGAATATCTTTTTGCGACTAATCTTGCTTTAAATCTGTGAGCCATACTTGGTCTTAAAAACCCATTTACATTTGATTGCTTTCTTGCCTTGTGGTAGTTTGGTGAGTTTCCAAGTTTGAAATTGATCAAGGGACTTAATTTCCTCAATAGCAGCATTAATCCACTTAAGGTTTTCATGGACAGGTAGTTGTTGCATCTCATCCCATGACTGTGGCTCTGACTCAGGTAGTGTTTTTTGACAAAGTAGAATAGATTTTTTTTTATGCATTTTTTATGCAAATTTTCAGCTGCGTTTTACAGTACCAGCAAAGTCTATGAGATTCCAGAAATCTCATGCACACAGCCTGTTTTTTATTTGATTAGGATTTTGTGCTTTGCATGTTTTTTTTGCAGAATAGAGCATGTCACTACTTTCAGCGCTTTTTTCACCCATTGGAAGTAATGGGTGGTCAACAAAATGCTGAAAAGAAGCATCAAAAATGCAGGTGTCAGGTTTTTCAGCATTTTTTTGTGCCAAAACCAGAATGAGATTTTTTTTTTCCCTGAACTTTATGTACATACATAAAGAAACAAAAAGGACAGTGAAAAAAAAAACGCACCAACAAAGAAGCAAAAAAGCAAGAAAAATCCTGAACAAACCTCCTGGCAAGAGATCAGGTTTTGGTGCACAAAAAAAAAAACAACTGAAAAAACGCAATGTGTGAACATAGCCGAAGTGAATTTTCCCTTCAATACCTAAAATTATACCCACTGTATCCACAAACTGCAACACTGATACACTGCAGTGAGGGCACAGGTACAGTTTGGGAGTGATCGGGTGTAGCTGAGAAGGCTTGATTTCTGTGCAGGATACTTAGATCAGGGACATTGCAAAATGATTTACAAGACTCAGGCTAATATTTGTCAAAAATGGTGTAATTTGTGACAAAGCTCTTGTGTTCTAACTTCAACTCCGCCACTCCATATTACGCCAAAGCCAAAGCTTTAACATGGTAGTTCACATCCCAATGTTATATAACAACATGAGATCAATTTGTAAAATGTTGGGGGTCAATGCAACATTTTTGCAAATTGAATTTCTTTTTATGTATGGTGGTTGGTACACTTTCAAGCGGTAGGTTAGAGGGAAAACAATGTGTTAAATATCGCATAGAGTTTGGTCCACTCTTATGACATCTCTTTCAGTTGGGTTCGCTCCATAATTCACCTAAAAAAAGTTTTAAATGTTCAGTCTGAGTTTGAGCTTTTTTTTACCAGCTTTTGGTTTCCAAAGATACAAAGCATTGAAAGAAGTGACAGACGTTTTTTCAATGAGTTTCTCAAGCAGAAACTAGCTATGTGTTTTTCTTGAAACGTCTTTTGGTGTCTTTGCATTCGTTCTTTGTGGCATGTAATGTTTTTATTTTTTTACTTCTATAACTCTATAAAAAAAGTGGCGGCTACTAACTGAAAGACGCCTGAAGAATGCATCGCCTTTTAACTGCTTTGCTTCTGACCGAATATGTGCACAGCAATTTGTTTTTACATTGCAGTGCATAGGTTCATTCTTTTTAATGTTTATTGAGCACTGTTTTTTTCAGGCAGGTTAAAAGACTACGGCCTGAGAAAGATGTTGTATGCTCATACCTAATGAAAAGTTACAAACGCTACTGCCAGAAAGAGCTCATAAATTTATTCACAGTTATCTCATTCAGCAACAAGCAGCGCGCAGGAAAACAAAGAGAATGGAAAAGTCAAATGGTGCAAAATTTTGAATGAAACCCAATTGCAAAAATGATTTTTAGCCCAAAATATATGCATTTTAAAAAAATAACTTTTAAGAAAAGAATTGTTACCTATGTCTATTTAAAATGACTGAACTAGAAGATATGGGCAATAGCAGATGAAATACCTTCCTTGCTGCCGACAGCAGGGAGTAGAGACACATGGATGTGACTAACAATAGGGATGACACTATGGGTACTGGGATCTAAGGGGTAACATTTTCCCTTGTGGAGAGTGGCATGCTTTACATGCAAGTGTAAGGAGACATATAGGCCATTCCATGCTCCCCTGGGAAATGAAATATGCAAATTGCCTCTGCAGAGAGGAAGAGAACAAGATCTCTAGTGCCAATCCTAAAAGTCAATATTAACTCTTTAACCAGCCTTGCCACATGACTTACACCGCCATGTCACTCTCCACAAGGATGCAAATTGTCTCTTCATAGAGGAAGAAAACTAGAGCTCCAGTGTCACCTATTGAAAGTAGCAATCCTAAAAGTCAATATCGGCCCTTTAACGAGCCTTGCCACATAACTTACGATAAAAACCAAACCAGAATCTCAATTTGCAGACATTGTGTTTCCGGGTGCCCCTCATCAGTGCAAAGTGATTTGGCTAGATGAGAGGCGTCTGACCGGGATCCAAGGGGCAGCACCCCAAAACACAATGTCGGCAAATTGAGATTCTGATTTGGCTTTTATACTAAGTCATGTGGCAAGGCTTGTTAAAGAGTTGATATTGACTTTTATGGCTGCTACTTCCAATAGGTGGCACTGGAGTTCTAGTTTTCTTCCTCTCTGAAGAGACAATTTGCATATTTAATTTCCCAGAGAAGCATTGAAAGGCTTAAATGTCTCCTCACATTGGCATACCAGGCTTGGCTTGTCACTCTCCACAAGGAAAAACGTTACCCCATACACTCCAGTCAGAGGCCTCTCATACTGCCAAATCAAACCTTCTACTTTGCACTGAGGAGGGGCAGCTCCCCGAAACACATGTTTCTGGTTTGGCTTCTTATCCTAATTAATGTGGCGAGGGTCAATATTAACTTTTAGGATTGCTGTTTCAAATAGGTGGACCCAGAGTTCTAGTCCTCTTCCTCTCTGAAGAGGCTATTGGCATACGATAGGTACTACAATGGCATTGGTGACTACTATGGGTGTTTTAAACCTCTCCCTATTAAAAATCTGATATCATATAAGCATAACCTGCCCCAACTCCTGGTCAATAAAGGAGATATACCCTTATAGCACTATGTGCACAATGACAGCGTCTCTGCCCTCTCCACTATTCCCATACACGGATGTTTATGAATGGGTGAGTGCTTGTGCGTATATGTTTATGTGTCCCAGGAGCAGATGGCTGTTTTGCCTGTTATCTCCTCTAATGGTCGCTTTAGTTGTAGGACTGTCCTATTAATCAGCATGTTATGGCAGTAAAGAGGTGTTTACCTGGCATTGTATGCACATGCTGGGATCAGAGGTCAAGCAGGACAATGATGTGCATGATTGCGCTAAGTCCTACATGGTACATATACCCATCCCACTAGCTGACATGGACACCACATACATCCACAAGAGCAATTTATCTCTCCTGGCTACTGTGCCTTTTTTGTCTAATTCTTGGAGTTTTTCATTTGCATCTTATTCTTCAATTAATTTGTGCCTTTTTAAGTCTCTTTTAAATGTGTTCACCTGTTGAGTTTTTTATAGTTCAACATTTTGGATGAGGTTTCGAATTTCCAAAGGTTTTCGGTTGATTTATCAATTGTGACTTTTTATAAAATCTCTACATTTTTGCACAAATGTACTCCATTACCTCCCACCTTTTATGTGCACCTGAAAGTTGTGCATAAGTTTTAAGTCATGTTCATTTGGCTGGGTGTTGGTGTTATTTGGGCCTTACGCCTGCACAGATCTCCTTTAGCCGATGGTGTTGGCTGGCCTTTGACTCCTCGATGACGCCCATGCTCAACATTCTCCTCACCTCTTTGGAAGTCACCTCGCGGCGGGCTTCAGGAATCCGATATGGCTTTTGATTCACCCTCACATGCGGCTCCATCAAGATTTCATGCTCGACCACCTGCGTACAACATGGCAGCTCTGAAAACAGGTCCCGATTCCACTGAAGCAGCTCTCGGCACTGTTGCTTCTGGGCCGGTGATAGTGTCTCTGCCACTGTGACATCCTCGACTCAGGCTTCAGGATGGGCCCCCAGGCACGTAGCTTCCACTTGCTCCCTGTCTCACCAAGGTTGGAGCAGGTTAACATGGTACATATGATACGGCTTTCTTCTTCCTGGTTGGTGGACCTTTTAGTTGACGTCACTCAACTTTTTGACCACTTCATATGGCCCTTGTCACTTGGTCAGGAATTTACTCTCCACCGTGGGGATCAACACCAACACCTGGTCTCGAGGGCTAAACTGCCTCAGTTTCGCTGACCGATTGTAGAACCTTGCCTGGGCTTCTTGTGCTTGAAGGAGGCCCTCTCTTACAATCGGCATCACCCTCGCGATCCGGTCTTGCATCTGGGCCACATGCTCGATGACATTCCAGTGGGGTGTTACCTTGGCTTCCCAGGTCTCCTTCACAATGTCCAATAGTCCCCGAGGGTGCCGTCCATAAAGCAACTCAAAGGGTGAGAACCCCAAAGAGGCCTCGGGAACTTCCCTAATGGAGAATAGCAGGTAGGGGAGTAGGCAATCCCAGTCTGATCCATCCTTCTCCACAACCTTTTTTAAGCATGGATTTTAGGGTTTTGTTGAACCTCTTCACCAGGCTGCCCGTTTGCGGATGGTACACTGACGATCTGAGTTGTGTAATCTGGAGAGCCTTACACAACTCCCTCATCACTTTCAACATGAAAGGAGTTCCTTGGTCTGTCAGGATCTCCTTTGGCAGGCCCGTCCGGGAGAAAATATGTACCAGCTCTCGGGCTATATTCCTGGCAGAGGAATTTCTCAATGGTACTGCCTCTGGGTACCGTGTTTCATAGTCCAGCACAACCAGTATGTATTGGTGACCCCTGGTGGACTTAACTAAGGGCCCCACAAGGTCCATGGCAATTCGGTCAAACGGGACCTCTATAATGGGTAACGGAACCAGGGGACTCCGGAAGTGGGACACGGGAGCAGTTAGCTGACAAGTAGGGCAAGACTGGCAGAAATTAACAATGTCTCAGTGACACCGAGGCCAGTAGAACCTCTGCAAGACCCGCTCTTGGGTTTTGTCTACTCCTAGATGCCCCCATAATACATGTGAATGGGCCAAATCTAATACCGTACGTCTATAGGGACCCGGCACCAACAACTGCTCTATCACTTCCCCTCTTGATTTACTATAAAGCAGCTCTTTATTTAAGGTGAAATATGGGAACCTGGTGTCAGCCCCTGGCTCTTGAGCAACCCCATTTATCACAGTCACAGTGTCAAATGCACCTTTCAACGCAAGATCCTGTATTTGTGCTGTACCAAAATTCCCCCCAGAAATCCCCAGTTCAGGAATCTCATCGGTTCATTTTTACAGTCACTTGGGTGATGGGGTAGTCCTTGGCATCCCCATGAATACAGCTGACGCCCATGTGTTTCCCAGGGATCAACTGGTGGGGGAGTGTGGCCATTACCAGAGTCACCAAACTCCCCAAGTCCAAAAGTCCAGACACCGGTACCCCATTTATGCTCATGGGTCATGACTGTGGCACCTCACCAGGCTGATAGTCCACATTGCAGGCGGGATAGGCATAGTATGAGCACTCCCTCCCTATGCTGCAGTCCATTGGTTCAGAGGACATCGGACAACGAGCGGCTATGTGTCCAGGACTGTGACACCTCCAGCAGATCAAGTCTTTCCCGGCGGCATTTGGAAGACCCTCAGCGACCCCTTGGGACCTCGGACTCACCCCAGTGGTGGCTCTAATACCCCTATTTTGGTATTTGGGCTGCCTCTGTGTTCCCCAGTATGGGGATGCAGCACTTCCTGGCTTCCTTAGGGACCTCTCGACCACTTAGTACCTTTCTACGAGGCAGAGCAGTTCGTCCGCATTCCGGGGGTCTACCTGCGCAACCCAGGTCTGCACGGGTCTAGGAAGGGAGTGAATAGATCTGTCCATCACTACCTGTTCTACCATCTGGGCTGGGGTGGAGGACTCTGGCTGCAATCTGTACAAGATGGAGGAGATCGAACATTTGAGAGCCAGGGGATTTGTCACTGCAATATGCCCAGTGGTGGACCCTTTGAGCTCGGACAGACATAGTCACCCCTGAGTGTGCCAGTATCACAGTTTTTAATTTTGAATACTCTTGGGCATCCGGTAAGGCCAGGTTATAATAAGCCTGTTGGGGCTCGCCTGTCAAATAGGGGGCCAGCATCTCCACCCACTGCTCCGGCGGCAGCTTCTCTGGCTCTGCTACCTGCTCGAAAACAGTCAAAAATGCTTCAACATCATCCCCCGGGGTCATTTTTTGCATGGCTCATCTTACCGCTTTCCAGATGTACGAGTCATCACCTGGAGATGGGGGAGGGGCTGCCGACCTCCCACGAACCACCTCTGCGGGGAACTCCACCTGCTGTTGCTGTTGTCTGAGCTGGTCTTGTTGGTGTTGCTGCTGTTGGTGGATCTGTTGCAACAGCAACTTACTTGTCTCCTGCTGGGCTAGCACAAGATGCTTGACCAGGTCCTCCATACTGTCTGTCTTCGTTTCCTGGCTTATGACTGCCTTTACCCAGGACATGCGGTTTGCCCTCAGCTGCTACACGTGTCTCCTGTGGATCTTGCCGGCACTTCTACCACCACCTGTGGTAGAGCACTCACTCAGCTGCACATGGAGGTAGACACAGGTACGCTGTCCAACATTCAAGTCCATAAAAGAAAACACGGCCCGCTAGGCAAAACAGGAAGACCAAAACAGAATGGCAACACAAAGCACAGTCCTTGTGGTAGCAGGGATCTGCCTGCTCAGAGTTTTAGTAACTCCATGTGGTTCAGGTCAGCTCAACACAAAGATGCAGGGGCGGAACTACCGACCGTGCAGCCGGTTCATTGAACGGGGGCCCCGAGGGAGAGGGGGCCCCTCCAGCCTCCAGCAGGGCCGCCATCAGGGCATGACTGCCCTGACTCCAGTATGGGGCCCGGCCGGTAGGAGCCCCCTCGGAGCCCCCCCTCTTGTGCGTCTCTCTCCTCATGGGGCCCCCGGCCCCATGTTAAGCGCCGGCTCCGGGACATCAGCGCTGCGCTGCTCTGCTGCGGCAGCGCCTTTATGATTCCCCTGACTTCCGGTCATGTGACCGCGCCGTCACATGACCGGAAGTCAGGAGAACCTGGTGTCAGCGATTTGGACGAGCGCCAGGATTCTGCATGGGGGTAAGTATAACAAGTTTTATTTTTTTTTTAAATACAATTAACTAGGAGTGGGGGGACATGGGAGATGCACATGGGAGGGAAGGGGAATGGGAGATGCACATGTGAGGGAAGGGGAATGGGAGATGCACATGGGGGGGAAGGGGAATGGGAGATGCACATATGGGGGGGGGAATGGGAGATGCACATGGGGGGGAAGGGGAATGGGAGATGCACATATGGGGGGGGGAAATGGGAGATGCACATATGGGGGGGTGAATGGGAGATGCACATATGGGGGGGGGGAATGGGAGATGCACATATGGGGGGGGATGGGAGATGCACATGGGGGGGGAATGGGAGATGAACATGGGGGGGGGATGGGAGATGCACATGGGGGTAGGGGGATGAGAGAGGTGCACATGGGGGGGGAATGGGAGATGCACATGGGGGGGAGGGGGATGAGAGGTGCACATGGGGGGGAGGGGGATGAGAGGTGCACATGTGGGGGAGGGGGATGAGAGAGGTGCACATGTGGGGGAGGGGGATGAGAGAGGTGCACATGGGGGGGATGAGAGAGGTGCACATGGGGGGGTGGTGAGAGCTGCACATGTGGGGGCATGAGAGATGCACATGGGGAGGGGGATGAGAGATGTGCACATGGGGGGGATGAGAGCTGCACATGGGGGAATTGGGAGAAAATGAGCTGCACATGGGGGAATTGGGAGTAGGGGGATAATGAGCTGCACATAATGAATGTGGGGTGGGGGAGAGTAAATGATGATGGGGTGGGGAGAGCACGGACATGATATAATGAATTGGGGCAGGGGGTGCATGTAAATAATGAATGCGGGGAGCAGGAAGTATAGAGTAGGGGGCGTTGCGGATGCAGGAGTGTAACTGGTAACAAATTGGTGGAAAGAGTAGAGGTTCTAATTAAATTATATATTAAGTGCCTATTTACAGTTAATGGGGGCACCGTGGTGGATTACAATTTATATTTGGAATGGTGAGTGGCATAATAACTATATATTAATGGTGGGTGCACGTCTGTATTCAGCTGCGTAATGTAGAAGTTGGGGAATGTGCTCTAGATAACTGTGTTATTTTATGCAGAGACGAGTCCTGGCTGGAAGACGTGATGGCGGTCTGTGCTGGATGAAGGAGAAAAGCGTAGCTGAAGGACTTCACCTAGAGACGTCACCAGTGAGTCAGTGTATTACATGTACACTTACACTATATACTATGTACCGGGCTCCTGTGTATAATGTCACTGGTGATCACTGTATTACCTGTACACTGACACTATATACAGAGCTCCTGTGTATAATGTCACTGGTGATCACTAGATTACCTGGACACTTAAATTATACATACCATGTATAGAGCTCCCGTGTATAATGACACTTATGGTAATATTAGTAATGTGGTGGTAATATGTGGTCTGGTCATGGTGTGGCAGTTTTTCTTCCTTCTGTGTGGTATTATTCGGTCACTATGTTGTGGTAATATGTGGTCTGGTCATGGTGTGGCGGTATTCCCTGTATGTGGTATTATTGGTCATTTAAAAAAAAAATGTATATGACACATTCCCTTAAAGAAAACGAAATAAAAATATATCTAAAAAGAGTATTGGATATTTTAAGAAAATTTTAATAGGTTAGCGTAGGGCCCGGCCAGAAGAGTCTACCTTATCGTGGTGGCGGCTTTAAAAATCTTTTGACCAAAACAAAAGCTGCTGGCTATGTATGTGGCGCCGTCACATGGCCGAACGTCAGGAGAACCTGGTGGCAGCGACGTGGACGAGCGCCAGGATTCTGCAGGGCTCGCATGGGGGTAAGTATAACAAGTTTTATTTTTTTTAAATACAATTAATTAACTAGGAACGGGGGGGATGAGATGCACGGGGGGGATGAGAGATGCACATGGGGGGGGGATGAGAGATGCACATGGGGGGGGATGAGAGATGCACATGGGGGGGGGGTGAGAGATGCACATGGGGGGGGATGAGAGATGCACATGGGGGGGGGATGAGAGATGCACATGGGGGGGATGAGAGATGCACATGGGGGGGATGAGAGATGCACATGGGGGGCGATGAAAGATGCACATGGGGGGCGATGAAAGATGCACATGGGGGGGTTATGTTTACATAACTTTGTTGCCTTATGAAGGGCAGGGGGGGGGCCCAAAAATTTCTTGCACAGGGGCCCACTACAGTCTGTGTCCGCCCCTGCAAAGATGTATGGAGTTGGTCTCTCCAGACTCACTGAACACTGAATGCCTCAGCAGGCCGAGTATTTAAACCCCAGACCACACCCTGAGTTGGAGATATGGTGAATGACCTCCCACCCTTCATCATTTGGATGTTTTTGGTTGTCATTAAGATTTAAAAAGAGAAAACACAGTAGCTTGACAATAAATGGCTTCACCCAACCAATAACCATGAATGGAAAAAACGTTTTATTGTTATCATTCATATTCTCTGAAACAAGGCCAAGAAAGGAGAAATTCTGCAGGGGTATGTAAACTTTTGAATACTACTATATATATTGAAGCTCAACAAGAGAATGCCAAGAGTGTGCAAAGCAGTCATCAAAGCAAAAGGTGGCTACTTTGAAGAACCTAGAATATAAGACATATTTTCAGTTGTTTCACACTTTTTTGTTAAGTATATAATTCCACATGTGTTAATTCATAGTTTTGATGCCTTCAGTGTGAATGTACAATTTTTATAGTCAAGAAAATACAGAAAAATCTTCAAACAAGAAGGTGTGTCCAAACTTTTGGTCTGTACTAATATACAGTACAGACCAAAAGTTTGGACACACCTTCTCATTTGTATTTTCATGACTATGAAAATTGTACCTTCACACTGAAGGCATCAAAACTATGAATTAATACATGTGGAATTATACACTTAACAAAAGTGTGAAACAACTGAAAATATGTCTTATATTCTAGGTTCTTCAAAGTAGCCACCTTTTGCTTTGATGACTGCTTTGCACACTCTTGGCATTCTCTTGATGAGCTTCAAGAGGTAGTCACCGGAAATGGTCTTCCAACAATCCTGAAGGAGTTCCCAGAGATGCTTAGCACTTGTTGGCCCTTTTGCCTTCACTCTGCGGTCCAGCTCACCCCAAACCATCTCGATTGGGTTCAGGTCTGGTGACTGTGGAGGCCAGGTCATCTGGCGTAGCACCCCATCACTCTCCTTCTTGGTCAAATAGCCCTTACACAGCCTGGAGGTGTGTTTGAGGTCATTGTCCTGTTGAAAAATAAATGATGGTCCAACTAAACGCAAACCGGATGGAATAGCATGCCGCTGCAAGATGCTGTGGTAGCCATGCTGGTTCAGTATGCCTTCAATTTTGAATAAATCCCCAACAGAGTCACCAGCAAAGCACCCCCACACCATCAAACCTCCTCCTCCATGCTTCATGGTGGGAACCAGGCATGTAGAGTCCATCCGTTCACCTTTTCTGCGTCTCACAAAGACACGATGGTTGGAACCAAAAATCTCAAATTTGGACTCATCAGACCAAAGCACAGATTTCCACTGGTCTAATGTCCATTCCTTGTGTTCTTTAGCCCAAACAAGTCTCTTCTGCTTGTTGCCTGTCCTTAGCAGTGGTTTCCTAGCAGCTATTTTACCATGAAGGCCTGCTTCACAAAGTCTCCTCTTAACAGTTGTTGAAGAGATGTGTCTGCTGCTAGAACTCTGTGTGGCATGGACCTGGTCTCTAATCTGAGCTGCTGTTAACCTGCGATTTCTGAGGCTGGTGACTCGGATAAACTTATCCTCAGAAGCAGAGGTGACTCTTGGTCTTCCTTTCCTGGGGCAGTCCTCATGTGAGCCAGTTTCTTTGTAGCGCTTGATGGTTTTTGCAACTGCACTTGGGGACACTTTCAAAGTTTCCCAATTTTTTGGACTGACTGACCTTCAATTCTTAAAGTAATGATGGCCACTCGTTTTTCTTTACTTAGCTGCTTTTTACTTGCCATAATACACATTCTAACAATCTATTCAGTAGGACTGTTAGCTGTGTATCCACCAGACTTCTGCACCATACAACTGATGGCCCCAACCCCATTTATAAGGCAATAAATCCCACTTATTAAACCTGACAGGGCACACCTGTGAAGTGAAAACCATTTCCGGTGACTACCTCTTGAAGCTCATCAAGAGAATGCCAAGAGTGTGCAAAGCAGTCTTCAAAGCAAAAGGTGGCTACTTTGAAGAACCTAGAATATAAAGAATACAAAAACTCATCGAATAAATAAGGCTATGTTCACATGCAGCGTTTTTTTGCTGGATTTTTTTTAATGAAAATTAAAATCTGCTTTTTATCAGCAAAATCTTAGATTTCAGAAATCTCTTGCAGACGCCTGTTTTTTTTCTTTCCTGTCGGAATTTCAGAACTGCAGCGTTTTTGAAATCTGCAGCATGTCAATACCTTTAGTGTTTTTGCAGTGTCTTTTTTCACCCATAGAAAGCAATGAGAAAGTGAAAAAAATGCTGTAAAAAGGCACCGGCATTTTTCGCAGCGCTTTGGTAATTAAAACTAACTGTATTAAACAGATACTGTAGAAAAGCACATGTGATCCTTACTCAAAAAGGATACAAAGTAACATGGCAAAAATACTGCAAAAGGTTAAAAGAGTAAGTTTGGCTGCAGAAAAAAATGTATCAAAAACTCTGCTCGTGAACATAGCCGTAGGCGACGTTTCCAAAATGAGTATTTCATGAGTTTTGATGATGCAAGTTTTTTGCAGCATTTCTGCACCTACTAAGCTCGGTGGTACAGAATCCCAACTCGCCTACTTTCTACTTCCCAGAAGCCAGTCCAATGTGTTGGAGATGTACGGATGAGGAAGGTGACCTGTTACATATTTTTTGGTCCTGCAGGCTTCTTGCTCCTTTTCGGGAAAAAGTGAAACTAGTGATAAGTAAGATCACAGATCTGACATCTGACCTTAACCCAACTCTTGTCCTTCTCCATCACTGCAACATCCCCTAAAAATATACAGGCACTCTATTTTAAGGCACTTAATCACGAGCGCAAAAATCCATCTGCTTTGGAAAAAAGACACCGCTCCTACAATCTCCCCCTCGTTTTCTAAAATTAATGAGGTGATGTTAATGGAGGAACTCTTCTCCACTATCAATAATTCCTATAAAGGTTTCTACAAAACTTGGTTTTATAGGTAGGAATTCTGGCTCTTATTGGGGAAAACTGAGTCTGTAATCATAGGATCCCAACCTTTGAACACCCTTCCGCCTCCCCTTTCTTCCCTCTTTCCTTCGTGCTTCTTCTGCTCTTCTATTTTCCTGTTTCTTCCTCTTTGATTTCTCTTGATTTCTGTGTTATTTCACTCAGGTTGTGTGATTATGGAATTTAAGATCCTGTTCCTTAATGTTCAACTTTTAATATTCCCTTGGAATAACCAGGGACCTTCCCAGCCTGATAATATCAGCTCACAGCTGTCTGCTTTACCTTTGCTAGCTTCAGAAAAATAGGTGGGACCCCATAATATCATCTTTTTAATTAAATTATATATATGTGGCTTAATAGAAAGCTCTACAAGCTATCTATTATATGTATATCTAGTGTCTATGTATCATTCTTTGCACTTCACTTAAAAATTTGTAAACTCAGGGTCCGATCTGCTTCTATTCAATCAGATTCTATATTATGGTATTGATTTTCTACACTAGACAACTCCTTTCAAGGACTGCCAATTGTCCGGCCTTGGCATAGTCATGATAGTTTGTTTTGAAGTGCAATTTATAATTTACTGTTTTAGGCCAGATTCACACATTGAGTATTTGGTCAGTATTTTACCTCAATATTTGTAAGCCAAAACCAGGAGTGGAACAATCAGCGGAAAAGTATAATAGGAACACGTCACCACTTCTGTACTTATCACCCACTCCTGGTTTTGTCTTACAAATACTGAGGTAAAAACTGACCTAATACTGAACGTGTGCACATGGCCTCAAAGGGGTTCTCCGGTAACAAGATTATGATGATCTATCCACAGGATAGATCATCAGTATTAGATCGGTGGGCACCTGGCATCCCCACTGATTAGCTGTTACAGGCTCAGCTAGTGCAGGAGGATAGATAGATAGATATTGTGTAGGGATTTACTCGTTTTTAGGCAGCTGGTAGCATTCACACAGGCACGTAGTTTTAGGTTCAAACAGGGAAGTTTATGGAATGCATAAACTTCCATCAGAATGGAAAACAAGCAGTCCAAATACAGGCATATGTGGGCTCACCCGTTCAGATTAATAAACAGCTGTCTCTCAAGTTCTGTCAGAGAGACCAGCGCCGAGAGGTCTTTTCACCTTTCCTCCTAGAGACAGACCGCAGTCTCTCACCCGTGCGGCAACCCCGGCCTTCACCTGACTCAGTTTAGTCTGCAGCTCCCTGTAGGATCTACACCCTGCTCAGTTCCCCAGCACACTGCACACTGAGTGAAGCTACTTCCCGCTTCTAGTAAAAAGCTATGCAGGTGCCTCTAATCAAACCCTGCAGAGCTGGGGTTTAACCCTGTCCTACCTGGCTTTGCTACAATAGATAGATAGATAGATAGATAGATAGATAGATAGATAGATAGATAGATAGATAGATAGATAGATAGATACATTTAATGACAGGGGTTGCATATGTCCCTTCGGCCCATATGAAAAGACCGGTTCTAATAAAGACCAAACATATTTAGGGCACTGTTAGACATTTTGCATTGAAGCCCACAAGCTTCAAATTATGCCACTGTATAGATATTAGATCGATACACTATATGGACAAAAGTATCGGAACACACATTGGTAATCAATGAATTCAGATTTTTCATTCAGTCCCGTAGCCCCGGTGTATAACCTCCGGCCCCCCGCCATGCTGTCTGCCTTTATTAACATGTGACAGAACGGCTGGTGATAAAGATATCACTGATACCAGCACGGTCCTGTTATAGGAGCCCCCGGGGTAACAAGTCAGATCATGACATTTCTTCCCTGCTGAATATACCTCCAGTACCTGTGAGCATACCTCCCAACTTTGAAAGACAGGAAAGAGGGACACATACTGTAGCATGCATAGCATGCCATGACAATATCTGCTTAACGCTATGCAACTTTTCTAACCTTGCCCAGTCCTTTTTATGAGCCCACACACAGTAGTATTTCTCTTAGTGAAAATGATTAATATTCTCACACAGTATGGTACCGCTTTCATGACCCCCAGAGGCTACGTAACACACAGCATGATGCCCTCACAATATATTCCCCCACACACAGTATGATGCCCCCACAGAACATTCCCCTGCATACAGTATGATGCCCCCACAGAACATTCCCCTGCATACAGTATGATGCCCCCACAGTACATTCCCCTGCATACAGTATGTTGCCCCCACACACAGTATGCCTTCATGGTACATTTCCCCACACACAATATGATGCCCTCACATAAAGTATGCCCCCACAGTATATTCCCCCACACACAGTATGATGTCCCTACAGTATGTTCCCCTGCATACAGTATGGTGCTCCCCACAGTACACACCCTCACACAGTAATATATCCCCACAGTACTTTCCCCTGCACACAGTATGATGCCCCCACCGTATACCCCCTCACACAGTATGATATTCCCACAGTACTTTCCCCTGCACACAGTCTGTTGCCCCCACAGTATACCTCCACACACAGTATGATATTCCCACAGTACTTTCCCCTGCACACAGTATGATGCCCCCACAGTACAGTCCCCCACTTACAGTATGATGTTGCCACATACAGTTTTATGTCTCCACAGCACATCTCTCCATGCACAGTATGATGTAACCCACAGTACATTCTCCCACAGTCCCCATAATGTATGATGCCCTCACAGTCCCACACACACAGTATGTTGCCCCTACTCAAACAACACATCCTTGCTTGCTGCTCTTGCATTACTGAACTGGTGTCTTCTGTTAGTCTAAAGTAGTGCTTGAAGGACCGGCGAGGACGTTCACGGGACATTCTTAGGTCACATGAACAGATGGTCCTTGCTGAACCTTCAGGCTCTACCCAGATGAAATGTTGAATCAATGACCTTTCGGCTCCTTACTCCACCATTATATTCAACTGTATCTGTTGTCTGGGGACACCGGTGCACTTGGAGTTGATGAAACATACCCTCGCCCTCCCCAAATTTAGTACTGTCCCACCCATTTGATCTAGGATGAATGGTTTGGAGCTATAAATGTGAGTGGTATTGTTGACAAGTAGAACTGTTTAGGAACCACAGCAACTGAGCTACCAAAACTCTGCTGACTCAATACCTGCAGAGTGTAACATCCCTGGCGGCGTGCTTGCATAGTGCACCACCTCCCACTATGCAAGACCGCAATCTTACCTGTCAGTCCAGCCTACAAACCTTGCTCCAGTTCATGCTGTGTGCATGTCTCTTGACTGACTGCTTAGGGCGGCGGCCCGGTTACTTCCTGATTCTTATAGCTGCTGTGGGCACACCCCTAATGCGTCTCCAGCCTATTGCTGTGAGTCACTGGATATTTAAACCCTCTCCACCCAGAAGGAGGGGCCTGAGCAACACCTTCACTCAGTTAGTCTTTGCTACTGAATTGCCAGGTCCTGTCCTGTTTCTAGTCTATTTCCGCTACTCTGGGGGCTGCGTACCCAGACCTGTTATCTCTGACTTCTAGTCTGTTTCCGCCACTCTGGGGGCTGTATACCCAGGCCTGTTACCTGTGACTTCTAGTCTGTTTCCGCCACTCTGGGGGCTGTATACCCAGGCTCGTTCTTGTATCTCATTGCAGTAGCAGTTCCTGTCTGAACTGTATCCTAGCCTGTTACCTGTTTGTCTCTATGTCCGTACCTTCCCTTTTCCTGCAGTATCTGAACCTGCACCTAACTCCAACTCGTTGTCTCTGTACTTCTGTTTGTGAATTTTGTGTCCACTCACTACTTCATAGGAAGTACCTTGTGTGTATCTGGTTCTGGTTGTCCCTTTTCCCTTCCTCCGTATCTTCCTCCTGTGTTCTAGCCATCTTTCTGTATTTTCCAGTCTGTTCCATGTGAACAGAGCCCTGTCCCCTCTGCCTTGTCCACCGCACCTGCGGTTTCGCTCCGCTCTGTCTTGCCCACCGCTTCGGCGGTTTCTCTCTGCTCTGACTTGCCCACCGCTCCGGCGGCTTCCCTCTGCTCTGCCTTACCCACCGCTCCGGCGGTTTCTCTCTGCTCTGACTTGCCCACCACTCCGGCGGCTTCCCTCTGCTCTGCCTTACCCACCGCTCCGGCGGCTTCCCTCTGCTCTAACTTGCCCACCGCTCCGGTGGCTTCTCTCTGCTCTGCCTTGCTCACCGTATCAGCGGTTCCGCTCTGCTCTGCCTTGTTCACCGCACCTGCGGTGTCTCTCTGCTCTGCCTTGTCCACCGCACCTGCGGTTTCTCTCTGCTCTGCCTTGTCCACCGCACCTGTGGTTTCTCTCTGCTCTGCCTTGTCCACCGCTCCGGCGGTTCCGCTCTGCTCTGCCTTGCCCACCGCACCTGCGGTTTTCGCTCCGCTCTGCTTGCTCACCGCACCAGCAGTTCCTCTCTTCTCTGCCTTGTCCTCCGCTCCGCTTTACTCTGCTTGTCTACTGCATCGGCGGCTCTGTACCTGTCTCCCAGTCTGTACTGGACCCTATCCAGCCTGCGCTCCAACCTGCTAGTACCTCCCTGTCTGCACTCCAGCCGTGCTTGCCAGTATCTCCCTGTCTGCATACCAGCCGTGCTTGCCAGTGCCCACCTGTCTGCATACCAGCCGTGCTTGCCAGTGCCCACCTGTCTGCATACCAGCCATACTTGCCAGTGCCCACCTGTCTGCATACCAGCCGTACTTGCCAGTACCCACCTGTCTGCATACCAGCCGTACTTGCCAATACCCACCTGCCTGTATGCCAGTCTAACCTGCCTGTTCCTGAATTCCCCGGTGTGGGTCACCAACTGTGACCGGGGTCTGACCTGGAGTCGCACCTGGTCCCTCTGCTCGGTTTCTCCTTGGTCCACGGAGTCGACTAAGCCGCTGTGCGACCTTGGTCGGATCGGGTTGATACTTAGTTACGCCCCTCCAGGCACTCCTCGGTTCATGGTACAGTGGGATCACTAATCACGCTCACGCCAGTCAGTCCGGGCGCGAGCGTAACACACAGCTCCATACTATAAAGTTTGATGATGGAGGAGGGATGATGCCATGGGCCAGTTTTTTCGGGGTCGGCCTAAGCCCCTTAGCTCTAGTGAGATTTCCAAATGCTGCTGCTGCTGCATAGCAAAACATGTTGGACAATTGTAGCTTACAGCTTTGTAGAAAAAAATTGGCGAATTCTCTTCTCTGTTCCTGCACGACTGTGTTAAAGTACACAAAGCAAGGTACATAATGACATAATGGTTGGGGAGAAACATGACCGGCCGCATAGAGCTCTGACCTCAACGCCATCCAACACCTATGAAATGAACTAGGTTGGATATTGTGAGCCTGGCCCTCTCCTCCAACATCAGTGTCTGACCTCACAAATGATCTTGAATGGGCAAAAATTCACACAGAAACCTCCAAAATCCTGTAGAAATCCTTCCCAGAAGAGAAGGAGCAGGTATAGCTGCAATGAGACCAACTACATATTAATATCTATGGCTTTAGACTGTGAGGTCATAAAAGCTCCTGTAGGCAGGGCCGTATTTGGAGTTTCTGCTGCCCTAGGCACTGTCAGTGGTTGCCCCCCCCCCTCGGTCACGCCCACCCACACCCACCCCCCCGTCACGTCCCCCCCACGTCGTGCCCCCCTCGCATCCAATATCTTCCCCCCGTCGTGGCCGTTTCCCCAAGTTTCATGTAGCTTCTCCCCCCCCATTCCATGTAGCACATATAAAAGGTTGGGGTGGGGGTGGGGGTGGGAGCGGACCACAGGGCTGCAGCATTGCATATGGGGGTGGGGGGGATGGGAGCGGCCCACACAGACCACAGGGCTGCAGCATTGCATATGGGGGTGGGGGGATGGCAGCGGCCCACACAGACCACAGGGCTGCAGCATTGTATATGGGGGTGGGGGGGGGATGGGAGCGGCCCACGCAGACCACAGGGCTGCAGCATTGTATATGGGGGTGGGGGGGGTGGGAGCAGCCCACACAGACCACAGGGATGCAGCATTGTATATGGGGGGGGGGAGGATGGGAGCGGCCCACACAGAACTGGGCTGCAGCAGGCACTGCAGCATTGCATATGGCCCATATGCAATGCTGCAGTGCCTGATCCAGCCCATGTCTGGGATTCAGACCCCACTGTGTCCCTCCCTGCTGCTGCCTGCCATCATGTCTGACCAGTGACAACAGTCACAGAGTAGTCAGACTCCTCAGAGTCTGAGACTAGTCAGAGACTCAGGCAGTCTGGGCTCTGTCAGGCTGGCACTGCTGCCCACTGGCTGTACTGTCTGTGCAGAGCACAGAACACAGTACCAGCGGCAGCTGCTGACTGTGCGTCTGCGCCTAAACTATGATCCCGCCGCCCGCCTCGCCGCCTGCCGCCCGCCATCATCAATTATGCAGCAGAGCAGACTGTCTGCCGAAGTGGCAGCTCCTCAGACAGCATCATGCACCGGCACCACGGCCCGGGTGGCAGTGTCGGTGCAATGGCACATCACAACAGAACACAATTACCGGCGCTGCCTGCTGAGATGAGCCGCTGCCAGCGATGTGCTGCCCGGGCCTCCGCGGGAACTTCAAGTGCCCGGGCTCCTCCTCTTCTTTCCAGATCGCAGCAGCAGAGCAGACTAGAGAGGTGAGGTGGGAGGGCGCGATCAGGGGTGGATTAAGAGTAGCAAGGGCCCCGGGCAGTTTAGAAGGCGCGAGCTGGGCCCCCCACCCTCACCCCAAACGCACACCTGATGTATCACATGTCACATGATCCTCTGTGATAGATCATGTGATAATTCACGTGAAATTAATTTGGCACAATATTAATTATAATAATTTTTTTTAGGCTGTGTGCCCACTATGCGTTTTTTAAGCAATTCCGCTGCAGAAACGCTTAAAAAACGCTTGGTAGAAGGTCTGCCATGTTCCCCAATGATAATCCGCCTGTGCTGTGCACATGCTGCGGAAATTTCCGCTGCGGATTATCATTGTGGGAAAATCCGCAGCACTACCAATTATTTTGCGGAAGCTCGAGGTTTTCGCCGCCATTGACTTGCATTGGAACGCATGTAATCCGCATCACTGGATCTGTACATGCAGAATACATGCATTTCAATTTGCGGATGGTACCCGGGTTTGGAGAAGAGGAGACTCTCCTCCAGACCCGGGTACCATAGTACCTGTAAAAAAAAAAGAATAAAATAAAAAATAAATATCATACTTACCTTCTGATGGCCCCCGGTGTCTTTATCCGATGCGTCCTGGCTTGCCGGCAGCTCACGATGGTCTGAAAAGGACCTGCCGTGACGTCATTTAGTCATGTGACGGGTCACGCGACCGCTGACGTTGGCAGGCCATCAAAAGGTAATTATATATTTATTTTTTATTTTTTAACATTCTTTTACGGTCACACTATATAAATCCATGCCGGTTGCCGGTTGCATGGATTTATATAGTGTGACCAATTTGTCAAGCACTTTCCAAGTGATGCTAAAATCGCTTGTCAACCCACATGCGGAATTGCAAGTGAAGAACGCTTCACATCCGCATGTCCCTGGCAGGAAAAACGCATGTAAAATCCGCATGCGTTTTTTCTGCCAGAGAGATGCAGAAACGATCAAAAAAAATCCGAAGCATTTCTGCATCGTGGGCACATAGCCTTACATTAATTGTATGACTCAATATTGAGCACACGTAGCCATCTATATACGGCGGGAGGCCGCACGGCGCCATCTATACACAGCAGGAGGCCACATGTAGCCATCTCTACACAGCGGGAGGTCGCACGTAGCCATCTATACACAGCAGGAGGCCGCACAGCGCCATCTATACACAGCAGGAGGCCGCACAGTGCCATCTATACACAGCAGGAGGCCGCACAGAGCCATCTATACACAGCAGGAGGCCGCACAGCGCCAACTATACACTGCAGGAGACCGCACAGCGCCATCTATACACAGCGGTAGGCCGCACCGCGCCATCTATACACAGCGGGAGCCCGCACAGCGCCATCAGTACACAGCGGGAGGCCGCACAGCGCCATCTATACACAGCGGGAGGCCACACAACGCCATCTATACACAGCAGGAGGCCGCACAGCGCCATATATACACAGCAGGAGGCCGCACAGCGCCATCTATATGTGACACCCCAGGGGTCTGGTTGCCACAGTGATAGAGATGTTATGTCTGAGAGCAGGTGGGAGGTCCTTTGGTCAGGGATCCTGTGCATGCCACACCTCCTGCCCAGTCTTGGGAGGGGAAGAACTTCCCCTATATAAACCCGGGGCTGAAGCAGGGTTAGCAGTCAAGGAGAGTAGAGACAAGAAACAGCAGAAGCAATACTACTACGAGTCAGGGGCTGGCAGCTGCAGAGCTCGCCCTGACTGAGAAGCTTTCTTACCGGACCCGGCGTCCGAGGCTGTGGGGACTAACTCTTACCCAGCAGCAGAAGCCGACCGGCAGGGGATTTCAGGTCCTCAGGCCCAGAAACCCGAAGGCACGGTCACACGCGTGGGACCAGCACCGCCATCGTGGAGCGGAAGCCATTAGAAGGCCCCGAGTCACCGGCCATACGGGTGAGCACCACACGGTACACTCAGGGACGTGGGCTACTTATATCCGCTTCTAGCAAGGTAGCCAGAAGAGTACAGTCAGTTTGGGAGGCCTACAACTCCGCCTGGCCAGGGGAGATCCCATCTGCTCAAGGACTGACCAGGCCCCGTTCACTAGCAAGTACTCCGGGAGGGTCTATCGTTGTTACCAGTAAAGACCCTGAATTACACCGCACCGTCTCTGAGTGGTTCCTGCTACCCCCATCATCCACACCTGCTGCCCTGAGGCCATACCCCTCCCGTTGGGGGTTATACCATCTACGCTGCACCATCCATCCACCGGCCTCAGCGGACTGTCCTGCAGCGGCAGCTCCATAGCTGCATTCAACGGGTGGCGTAGTCGTCCTACATCTACCGCTGTTACATCGCCGCTCAGTTTGACTCCCTGGGCACGGACCGGGTCACCGCCACGAGACTACAACCCTCAAGAGATCCGGCTCCGGGTAAGCTCCCGCGTGCGCAACGCAGCGCGACACAGGCCCAGGGGC
The DNA here is from genome assembly GCF_046119375.1 of Phyllobates terribilis. Taxonomy (NCBI): domain Eukaryota; kingdom Metazoa; phylum Chordata; class Amphibia; order Anura; family Dendrobatidae; genus Phyllobates; species Phyllobates terribilis. The sequence continues at coordinate 532,271,998 of NW_027362771.1, forward strand.
GCGTCAACTTTGGCGTAGTCGGCAGGATTTCGTGCCCGCAACCACCGGGTACTGCGTGCCTGAAAAAGAGACTTTTAAAACTTACCATCCGTGAAGTTTTCCCGCCATCGGTGAAGATTCCCGCCATCCGGCGCCATTTTCAGCCTTCTTCCCGCCATCCGTGGAGTTTTCCCGCCGTTGGACGCCATCTTGAGGACGCCGCGCGGGAAGAAGAGGGGCGTGGACTCCGAAAGCGCGCGAGAACTGAAGCCCCGCCTCACGTCCGGACGTTGCGTAAGGTCCTGGAAGGAGCCCAGCAGACGCCGACGTCACCGGAGCGCGACGGAAGGTCCTCAACCCTGACGATCTACTGCGGAGCCGCGGCCTACGGAACAGGATCATCGCAAGGTAGGCCACGGTCCACTAGGGGGGAGGAAGATGTCGGATGCGGAGGAGAGCTTCATTGCCTCAACCCCCGCCAGCGCCACCGCTGCTGCAGTTATGCCCTTCACCATGCCCTATATCCCGGGAGCAGCTTGGCTACCCCAGTACTCAGGGGAGTCACATACCCTGCATGACTTTAGAGAAAAGCTGGATAGCCTCTTCCAGGTGTACCCCCTCACAGAAGAGCAAAAAGTGAGCATCCTGGTGGCCCAACTAACCGGGGCAGCCAAAAGGGAAGTAAAATCCTGGCCACCTGGGAGGAAGACTGTCGCAGGGATACTAACCCGGCTGAAGGATACCTTTGATACCCGCACCTCAGCCGAGATTAAGCTTAGATTCTACGGGTGCAAGCAGCGAGCGCATGAGAGTATAAGGGACTATGCACTAAATCTACAAGAGGCCCTGAGGGCCATTAAGCAGACCGACCCTGATGGAGTGGGAAACGAGGACAGGCTGTTGACCGAACAATTTATAGAGGGACTATATTGTAATGCCCACCGAACCCAGTTGCGGGCGATGGCCTTACAGGATCCCCATCTGGGCTTTGCACAGTTCAAGGACAGAGCCATCCGGGTGCTCCGAGAACCGGCACCGGGTGGCGTTGTGACCCACAGGCGCCCAGCTAGCACTTACCACCAGGAGGCGGCGCCCTTGTCGGCAGGGCCTGTGGGAGCTGATGCGCAGGCTTTGGACAATGACCCGGCTCCAGACCTACACCATCAGGTCCAAGAGCTAGCTAAGAGCGTTGCTGCGCTAACCCGAACTGTGCAGTCTTTACAGGTTTCCACCCCAGGGAAGATCCAGCTGGCATCCGGACCGAAGGACATCCCGTGGCATCGACCAAGGAGGACCCCACCGGCCAGAGGAAGACCCAGTGACCGATACAGCGAAGACGGACGACCCATCTGCCGCCGCTGCAATCAACCCGGACATATGGCAAGGTACTGTTCTTTAAACGGGCACAACCTGGGGTAGCGGGCCAACCCCCAGGAAAAAGATCACCAGGCCCATCGAACTGGCGCGACAGATATGTGGGAGGACGTCCAGTCTTGCCTGTGGTACTGGATGGCATTCCCATGAGTGCCCTACTGGACACCGGGTCACAGGTCACCACCATCCCGTAGGTGCTCTTTAAGCAGTACTGGAATGACTCGGATATTACCCGCTACCCTGACGACGACTTGAGTATCATCGCCAGCAATGGCCAGCCCGTGCCACAGATCGGATTTAAAGAGGTGACCATCAAAATCGGTAGAGTCGAACTGGCAGCACAGGGACTGATCATTGTAGATATTGACAAACATGAGAGTCACCCAAAAATAACTCTAGGAACTAATGTAATTGAAAATTGTCTTGCAGAGGTGATTTTCCTTTTACAGCAGGTTGCCAAGAACGCCAGCTCCGGCGAGCAGCGGGTGCTCCAAAAAGAGATCCGGGCACTGATGCGACGGCAACAGGTGGAACTCTCCGGCGGTGAGATTGGTAGCGTAAGAATGTGTGACCCTTTTCCTATTGCCATGCCCCCAAAAAGTGAAATGATGATTTGGTGCCGGGCAGCTATTGGTCTGAGAGGTAGAGATTACCAGGCAATGGTAGAACCAGTTTACTCAGACAGTAGGCCCACCATCTTGACAGCACGGGGGGTGGTTAATGTACGCCATGGGAGGGTGCCCGTTCGCATAATCAATATCGGGAAGAGGGAAGTGTACCTGCCCCGGTATGCCACGCTAGCCAAATTATATACCATTAACCAAAATGCTATACAATCTGTGGAACCCTTGCCTCCATCTCACCCGGAGGAAGGTAACGGCTCTAAGAAAACAAAGGAGGACTGGTGTCAGCAACTACATTTGGGTACTGACTCCACTCCCTCACATCAGAAACAGGGAGTCTATCGGGTGGTTCAAGAGTACGAGAGAGTGTTTAGTAAACACCCGTTAGACTTCGGGCGAGTCAAGGGGGTAGAACACCACATCCCCACGGGAGACCATCCTCCCATAAAAGAGAGGTATCGACCCGTACCCCCTGCACACTACCAACACGCCAAGGGGATGCTTAGAGACATGAAGGAGGCTGGGGTGATCAGGGATAGCTGTAGCCCCTGGGCAGCTCCACTAGTCTTAGTCAGAAAAAAAGACAACACCATGAGGATGTGTGTAGATTACCGGAAAATCAACCGTATCACACACAAGGATGCGTACCCCTTACCAAGGATAGAGGAGTCATTGGCTGCTTTAAGATCTGCTAACTTCTTCTCTACCTTGGATCTCACTAGCGGGTACTGGCAGGTTCCTGTAGCAGAGGCGGACCGGGAGAAGACCGCATTCACCACCCCGATGGGACTTAGCGAGTTCACCTGCATGCCGTTCGGACTCTGCAACGCACCAGGAACCTTCCAACGACTAATGGAGTGTTGTCTGGGCCACAGAAACTTCGAGACGGTCCTGTTGTACCTGGACGATGTCATCGTATATTCCAAGACGTATGAGGACCACCTGAAACACCTGGCGGAAGTGTTCGAAGCTCTGGCGAGTTACGGCCTAAAGGTGAAACCCTCCAAGTGTCACCTCCTGAAACCAAAGGTGCAGTACCTGGGACACGTGGTGAGCGCTGACGGAGTGGCTCCCGACCCTGATAAGATCACCGCAATTAAGGAATGGCCAAGCCCCTCCAGCGTAAAAGAAGTGCGGCAGTTCCTCGGGTTGGTAGGCTACTACCGAAGGTTTATTCCCGGTTTCACCAAAAAGGCAGCACCTATGCAGGACCTCCTGATAGGCCAGTCCCGGAAGGCCAAGAACCAGAAGCCGCCCTTCAAATGGGAGGAGCTGGAAGAAGAGTCCTTCCGCCAGCTGAAGATGGCCCTCACGGGGGACGAAATCCTGGCGTACCCGGATTATAGCCAGCCCTTTATCCTCTACACCGACGCCAGTAACATCGGGCTAGGAGCCGTACTGTCCCAGATCCAGCAGGGGAAGGAACGAGTAATCGCCTACGCCAGCCGAAAGCTGCGACCCACCGAAAGGAATCCCGAGAATTACAGCTCATTTAAGCTAGAGTTCCTGGCCGTAGTATGGGCAGTCACCGAGCGCTTTAAGCATTACCTCGCTTCTTCCCGGTTCACCGTGTACACGGATAACAACCCGTTGACACACCTGGACACGGCAAGACTCGGTGCCCTGGAGCAGAGGTGGATGGCCCGTCTGTCCAACTACGAGTTCACAATCAAGTACCGGGCCGGACGCTCCAATACCAACGCGGACGCCCTGTCCAGGATGCCCAACCTGCCGGACGAAGGAGAAGATCCGGAGGGACTGGAAGAAGTTGAACTCCCTGCGTTCCACCGTCATGGGACTATCCAGTACTCCCACCGGGTAAGGAGTAAGCAGGCTGCTACGTTGAACCCCTTACCTCACTACAACTGGGCGGAAACGCAAGACAGCGACCCTGCCGTCCGACTGGTGAAGGAGATGCTGACTCGCCCGGAGGCTTGCCTTGAACCAGACGCTCCGGAGGAAGCCAAACAACTATGGGCAGAGAGGAGTCGACTGTTCCTTTACAAGGGGAAGTTGTGCCGCAGAATGGTTAACTCCCGGACGCATGAACTACTCTGGCAAGTAGTGGTGCCACGAAGAGATGCAGCCATGGTGATGGAGGCATACCACGACGGAGCTGGACACTTCGGGTGGAAGAAGCTGGAGTTCCTGCTGCGCGAGTGATTCCACTGGGTAGGCATGAGGGGAACCATTGAGAAGTGGTGCAGAGACTGTGGCCCGTGCAACCTAAGAAGGAAGGATCGTGCCAGCCAGAAGACTCCCCTGCAGTCCATCGTCACCCGGCAGCCGTTGGAACTGGTAGCCTTGGATCATGTAAAACTGACCCCAAGCAGAAGTGGCTACGTCTACGCACTAACCATCGTGGATCACTACTCCCGGTTCTTGGTTGTCGTCCCCATCAAGGACTTAACAGCTCGAACAGCAGCGAGAGCATTCCAGCAGCATTTCTGCCGTCCACACGGGTACCCGGACCAAGTGTTGACAGACCAGGGACCTGCCTTTGAAGCGGAGGTCTTCCAAGAATTCTGCACTCTATATGGCTGCCGGAAGATAAGGACGACACCCTATCATCCGCAAACTAATGGACTTTGTGAGAAAATGAACCAGGTGGTAATGGATCTTCTGAAAACGTTGCCCCTGGAAGAACGCAGTCTGTGGCCTGAGAAGCTGCCCGATCTGGTGGACCTATACAACCACATCCCGGTAGGTTCCACCAACTGTACCCCGGCTTACCTAATGAGGGCAAGACCTGGTAAGTTACCTGTTGACCTGGAAATGGGAGTCCTGACACCCGAGGACACTTCACCAGAAGCAGACTGGGACACAGAGAGGCAGCAGCAGTACCGGAGAGTACAGGAGAGCGTGGAGCGAAGTCTCTGTCAGGCTAGGGAAAGACAAGAGAAAACTTACAACCAGTATGCTCCCGCTGTTCCCCTGGTACCCGGAGAGCAGGTCTTGAAGAGGAAGAGACGGCTCCACAAGTTGGACGACCAGTGGGAGAAGGACCCGTACACCGTACTGCCCTCAAGCCACGAGAACCCGAAGGTTTGTACCATCAGTAAAGACGGAGGGGAAACCACAGCCATTGTATCCCGGGACCACCTGAAGAAGTGTCCCGAACAACTGAGGAACCCTGAAGAGGAACAAGAAGACCATCGACCCGTAGAGGAAAGGGAAGATATGGTTAGTACTGTGCTCGGGGACTTCCCTCGGTCTTGGACTCAAGTCAATGGTGCAGTTGTGGTACCCGTACTCACCTTCCTCCAACCAGCATCCCAAGCACCTACGGAGCAACAGGTAGAGCTGGAAGAACAGCCGGTCCAGGAGGCAGAAGACCCCACACCCGCAGACCAGGAGGATCAACCCTCTGCTTGCAGTGAGCCTGCCATATCCCTAGTGAGCCAAATAGCCGGTAGACAGCTGCCCAGTTTACCCTTGACAGCTCCTACACCCTGTAGTTCAGGGCTAGACAGTCAGCTCCGTAGGTCCACTAGGGCCACTAGAGGCCAGTTACCCGCACGTTGGAGGATTTGAAGTGTATAAATTGTTTTATTTATGTTTACCTGTGTATTGTTGCTTGTGTATAATTTTGTGTTTCTAGTTATTTGTAGGAGTCCTTGGTGGATTTACCGGGAATCCTTGTACATAGTTGGAGCGTAACCCAGGATGGACTAGAGACTGTTAAGGACTCGGGGTAGGACAGACCCCTACCTGGTTACGTCTCCCTGTTTTGGTGAAATGGACACCTTGCTTTCTTCAAAGACTGCACCCGGTTATGGACATGCCGTGACCACCTTTATGTGTTTCTTTATTGTATTATTATTGTTTTTATCTTGTTATGTTTTTCTAAAATATGTTTAGTCCCGGAGTACTAAATTTCACTAGGGGGGAATGTGACACCCCAGGGGTCTGGTTGCCACAGTGATAGAGATGTTATGTCTGAGAGCAGGTGGGAGGTCCTTTGGTCAGGGATCCTGTGCATGCCACACCTCCTGCCCAGTCTTGGGAGGGGAAGAACTTCCCCTATATAAACCCGGGGCTGAAGCAGGGTTAGCAGTCAAGGAGAGTAGAGACAAGAAACAGCAGAAGCAATACTACTATGAGTCAGGGGCTGGCAGCTGCAGAGCTCGCCCTGACTGAGAAGCTTTCTTACCGGACCCGGCGTCCGAGGCTGTGGGGACTAACTCTTACCCAGCAGCAGAAGCCGACCGGCAGGGGATTTCAGGTCCTCAGGCCCAGAAACCCGAAGGCACGGTCACACGCGTGGGACCAGCACTGCCATCGTGGAGCGGAAGCCATTAGAAGGCCCCGAGTCACCGGCCATACGGGTGAGCACCACACGGTACACTCAGGGACGTGGGCTACTTATATCCGCTTCTAGCAAGGTAGCCAGAAGAGTACAGTCAGTTTGGGAGGCCTACAACTCCGCCTGGCCAGGGGAGATCCCATCTGCTCAAGGACTGACCAGGCCCCGTTCACTAGCAAGTACTCCGGGAGGGTCTATCGTTGTTACCAGTAAAGACCCTGAATTACACCGCACCGTCTCTGAGTGGTTCCTGCTACCCCCATCATCCACACCTGCTGCCCTGAGGCCATACCCCTCCCGTTGGGGGTTATACCATCTACGCTGCACCATCCATCCACCGGCCTCAGCGGACTGTCCTGCAGCGGCAGCTCCATAGCTGCATTCAACGGGTGGCGTAGTCGTCCTACATCTACCGCTGTTACATCGCCGCTCAGTTTGACTCCCTGGGCACGGACCGGGTCACCGCCACGAGACTACAACCCTCAAGAGATCCGGCTCCGGGTAAGCTCCCGCGTGCGCAACGCAGCGCGACACAGGCCCAAGGGCGCGTCATATACACAGGAGGAGGCCGCTCAGCGCCATCTATACACAGCAGGAGGTCGCACAGCGCCATCTATACACAGCGGGAGGCCGCACAGCGCCATCTATACACAGCGGGAGGCCGCATGGCGCCCCCCCAGAGACAGCGGGAGGCCGCACGCAGTCACGCACACACAAACATATACAGACATATACATACACGCATAAACACATTTGTAACACAAAAATACATATAAACAGACATCACACAATGATATCTGCCTACACACACACACACACACACACTCAATCACACATACACACACTCACTCTCAAACATACACACTCTCTCCCACACACACTCTCTCATACACACACTCTCTCATACACACAGACTCACCATCCCCAGGCTCGGCTCCAGTCCTCCTGCTCCTCTCCGATGCAGCAGTGCAGGCCGGGCGCGCACTGCATGACATCACAGCTAGGAGACACGGCCGCGCACAGGAAGTTAAGTGCTGCAGTGTTGTTGGCCCGGCCGGAGAAGAAGCAGCGGCCGTGCGCTGCTTCTGGGGGAGCGGTCCGGGGGCCCACCCGCCACTTTCTGCCAGTATGTGCCGCAGCGCCGCACATATAATGAGGGTAATCCAGCCATAGACACCCCGGATTGCCCTCATTATAATCCGCCTATGGACGCGATGACCGGGGTGGGGGGGGGGGTGGATCGGGGCACGAACCGAAAAAAAAAAAACACGCTCAGGCGCCGCCCTCCCCGAATTCCGGCGCCCTAGACACATGCCTACAATTGCCTAAGGGCAAATACGGCCCTGCGTGTAGGTGTAATGTGGAGGTGTCCCAATATTTTTATCCATACAGTGCAGATAGATAATAGTTAAATATGAGATAGATAAATCAAAGCAGTTGTCCGTGACTAATATATTCATGACTTATCCTTAGGTTATTTTGGGGTACTGCAGCTCACCTCACATTCACATCAGTAGTTTCCAAACTGCAGTACCAGAGAATGACCACCACACGGTGTATAACGCTCTACTGTTCAAGCTCTGTACAATATACATCCAGCCATAGCTCCAAACAGCTGATTAGGGGGGATATGGGCGTTGTATCCCCACCGATATATTAATGACCTATCTTAAGGATACACTATCAATTTCTAGATAGTAGATAGATAAATATGGTAGATAACTATAGACAAGGTATGGAAGAAATTACCAATAACTGTTTGACTGTAATTGATTTTTAGAAATTGCATCGACAAAGAGCTCAGCGTAATAAATATATATATATATATATGTATATATATATATATGATGTGATCTGTCAGATGGGGAATTGCTTTGTAACACAGTAAAAGTGATAATGTCTCTATGGTTGAAGCACTTAGTTAATGGATACAAGAAGTCACAGTTGGGTGGACCACCATCCCGGAGCTCTGTACAAGCTGCAGATAGACCCAATATCAGGCAGCGTCAGCTCTGTATGTAGGGTTAATGTCCACAGTCTGTGCAAGGTGTCACTAGTATTATGTCCTTAGGATGTATATAACAAAGCAGTTAGTGAAAGTTTAGATGCCCCATTGTTACACTATCCGGCAGGGTTGAAACTTGATTTTTTAATTTTTCTGGACAGCTTAACGGAAAAAATTACAGACAGACAATATTTTTAATGGATTCATTGGAAAACCAAAATTAAGAATATAAAATTATTAGTATTTTTATAAGATTATTATTATTATGATTATAAGATCACAGCTCATAATTCTGATATTCACTGTAAACTGTAAAATGGTGATCGTTTAGTTATAAAAAATCTGAACAAGCTTCTCTAACTTCCCAAAAATGATGGGCGCATCAAATTTTTTTTTACGGACAAGGGACAGAAAACGTGGCCCAACTGTCCAGGAATATCTGTACGATTGGCAGCCCTGCTAGTCATCCATAGGTGTTGGTTTGCTATGTCTTCTGCCTGGAGCGTCAGGTCTGTTATCATAGTTTTATTAGTTATTATTGTTTATGCAGATTCCTAAGATTATTTGTGAGTTGCTTTTAAACCAAACATATACTTTATATCACTAAACTACATATGAAAAATGAAAATAAAAAAATAGAAACTCAAATACATGATGTCCACAAAACCCAAAACTTAATGTGAGGACACACAACAAACATGATGAGTCGCACAGTGGCTCAGTGGTCAGCACTGATGGAGGACGTCATCTGCATGGAGTTTGTATGTTCTCGCCAGGTTAACGCAGATACACTCCACCAGTTTCCTCCCACGTTCTAAAAACATGATAATTGTGTTTGTATAGGAGAAGATTAGATTGTGATCCTCCTCGCTAATGGCACTGATTATACTCCATGTAGATCAGCGTTGATTATTCTGATGGCACAACGAGGGTGATCAATGAGTGGAACAGGCGGCCACGAGAGGTGGTGAGTTCTCCTTCAATAGAAGTCTTCACACAGAGGCTGGACAGATATCTGTCTGAAATGATTTAGTGACTCCTGCATTGAGCAGGGGGTTGGACACGATGACCCTGGAGGTCCCGTCTAACTCTAACATTCTAGGATTCTAGAACATAAAATAATGATCAAATGCAGTGAATAAGAATGTACGAAAAGTGGGTAATTCCCCAATATTTTACCTTCTGCATCTGCGTGTCATCCATCCTGACCTTGTTATCCAGCATGAGGACCAGATAGTGCAGATAGTTATTTCCTGTAGTCCTTGACGTCTCTGTCCCTGGTAGTTATAACTGTGCACGGTCCCAGACTTCGTCCACAAGGATCCTGTCCTCCTAGCACTGCGTGGATAATGGAGGATGCTGCCAGGTGTTTGCCAAGCACCCAATGCTTCCTTCCTCAACTACCTGTTGCCTCCTACTGCCTTAGCCACTCCTTACTGTACAACCGGCGAAAAGTTTCCCAACTTATAACACATCAGAAATAGCAAAATACTGTGAAGGAGCCACATTGAAAAGTCCCAAAAGCTTGGTCACGAGGCACAGAGACAGTCGAGCCCCCTCCCTTACAACCTGCTGGCCTGCGGTGTGAGCTCTCTATATATAGACACAAAACTCATTGAACCTTTAAATGTTTTTCTCCACCTTTTAACCCATTCAGCCTACACTCAGCTAATCAGCCCTTCAGAAGAAGTCGGCTGTTTTAGGGCAGTCTGTGCCTCTTGCTGGCTATACTGCAGCACAATGGTGAGGAAGGAATTTCCCAAGCTTGTCCTGGTATATTATTTATACTAAAGATATGAATAGCAGTGGACAACTCCTTTAAACGTCCGAGTTGGAGATAGTAACGCCAACGCTGATTGGGCGTCAGACTCACGTGTCATAACAATCTCACGTGAGCCCCGAAACGCGAGTGCCGACACTGTTGGAACGGTGCCGGAACGGGAGGTGAGTATAAGCTTTTTTATTTTCACGGAAGCAAACATTCAGATCGAGAAGGGGTTGTCTTAGTAGTGGACAACCCCTTTAAAGAGATTATCTAGTTTATGGAAGAAAAAAAATACAGTACAGACCAAAAGTTTGGATTCACCTTCTCATTTAAAGATTTTTCAGTATTTTCATGACTTTGAAAATTGTACATTCACACTGAAGGCATCAAAACTATGAATTAACACATGTGGAATTATATACTTAACAAAAAAGTGTGAAACAACTGAAAATATGTCTTATATTCTAGGTTCTTCAAAGTAGCCACCTTTTGCTTTGATGAATGATTTGCATACACTTGGCATTCTCTTGATGAGCTTCAAGAGGTAGTCACCGGAAATGGTTTTCACTTCACAGGTGTGCCCTGTCAGGTTTATAAAGTGGGATTTCTTGCCTTATAAATGGCGTTGGGACCATCAGTTGTGTTGTGCAGCAGTCTGGTGGATACACAGCTGATAGTCCTACTGAATAGACTGTTAGAATTTGTATTATGGCAAGAAAAAAGCAGCTAAGTAAAGAAAAATGAGTAGCCATCATGAGTAGCTGAAAAATTGGGCAAACTTTGAAAGTGTCCCCAAGTGCAGTTGCAAAAAACATCAAGCGCTACAAAGAAACTGGCTCACATGAGGATCGCGCCAGACCAAGAGTCACCTCTGCTTCTGAGGATAAGTTTATCCGAGTCACCAGCCTCAGAAATCGCAGGTTAACAGCAGCTCAGATTAGAGACCAGGTCAATGCCACACAGAGTTCTAGCAGCAGACACATCTCTACAACAACTGTTAAGAGGAGACTTTGTGCAGAAGGCTTTCATGGTAAAATAGCTTCTAGGAAACCACTGCTAAGGACAGGCAACAAGCAGAAGAGACTTGTTTGGGCTAAAGAACACAAGGAAAGGACATTAGACCAGTGGAAATCTGTGCTTTGGTCTGATGAGTCCAAATTTTAGATCTTTGGTTCCAACCACCGTGTCTTTGTGCGACGCAGAAAAGGTGAATGGATGGACTCTACATGCCTGATTCCCACCGTGAAGCATGGAGGAGGAGGTGTGATGGTGTGGGGGTGCTTTCCTGGTGACACTGTTGGGGATTTATTCTAAATTGAAGGCATACTGAACCAGCATGGCTACCACAGCATCTTGCAGCGGCATGCTATTCCATCCGGTTTGCGTTTAGTTGGACTATCATTTATTTTTCAACAGGACAATGACCCCAAACACACCTCCAGGCTGAGTGAGGGCTATTTGACCAAGAAGGAGAGTGATGGGGTGCTATGCCAGATGACCTGGCCTCCACAGTCACCAGACCTGAACCCAATCGAGATGGTTTGGGGTGAGCTGGACCGCAGAGTGAAGGCAAAAGGGCCAACAAGTGCTAAGCATCTCTGGGAACTCCTTCAAGATTGTTGGAAGACCATTTCCGGTGACTACCTCTTGAAGCTCATCAAGAGAATGCCAAGAGTGTGCAAAGCAGTCATCAAAGCAAAAGGTGGCTACTTTGAAGAACCTAGAATATAAGACATATTTTCAGTTGTTTCACACTTTTTTGTTAAGTATATAATTCCACATGTGTTAATTCATAGCTTTGATGCCTTCAGTGTGAATGTACAATTTTCATAGTCATGAAAATACAGAAAAATCTTTAAATAAGGTGTGTCCAAACTTTTGGGCTGTACTGTATATATATATATATATATATATATATATATATATATATATATACAGTATATATATACTGTATATATAGTACTGTACAAAACTTTTAGGCAGGTGTGGAAAAATGGTTCAAGGAGAGAATACTTTAAAAAATATAAGTGTTTATAGTTGTTTTTTATCATTTAACATAATGCAGAGAGAATGAACAAAAGAAAAATCTAAATCACATCAATATTTGGTGGCCGCCCTTTACTTTCAAACAGCATGTCGCTTGTGCAAATCTTTCTGTCTCTTCATGTAATCCCAGTCAGACTCAATGATTTTGAGATCAGGGCTCTGCAAGGGAAATATTATCTCTCCCAAGACTCCTAGATCTTCTTTACGCTGAAGACAGTTCTTAATAACATTGGCTGTATGTTTGGGGTCATTGATATCAGACGCCTCCCTGATGGTATTGCAGGATCAATAAGTATCTGCGTGTATTTCTTAGCCTGGAGGACAACCTTAATCCCTGACTCTATTTGTTGAAATGCAGCCCGGAACTTGAAAATAGCCTCCGTCATGCTTCACTGTTCCTACAGACACTCATTATTGTACCGCTCTCCAGCCCTTCAGGGAATTAACCGTCTTCTTTTACAGCTAAATATTTCACATTTTAACTCAATCAGTCCAGAACACCTGCTGCCATTTTTATGCACCCCAGGTACTATGTTTTTGTGCAAAGTGGGCATTTTGGCTGCAATTCTTCCATGAAGACCACTTCTGGTCACATTTCTCTGAACAATATACTGTAGATGTAGCTGGGTTTCATTGGTTGCTGCCAATTTTGAGATGATGGCACTGCTGGACATCTTCCCGATTTCAAAGGGAATTAAGCAGGAAGTGTCTTTCATCTGCTGCACTAAGGTTCCTTGGCCGACCACTGCATCTATGGTCCTCAACATTGCACATTTCTTGGTGCTTCTTTAACCCCAATCACAACCCCAATCACAACATTTGATGTATCCATATCCATACGTCTAGGTTGCCTGGTAGTTACCGACCTTGGACTCATGGATACGTCATGGAGATCGCCCGTGCACAGGAGCTGTACGCACACGATCGCTGCCGGGTGTCAGTTGTCAGAATCAGTGCCATGAGCGGAGCCGCACCGCTCCCGGCACTTTAACCCCCTAAAGGCTGTGAGCTAAATCTATCGCAGCATTTAGAGAACAGGCAAAGGGAGGAAGCCCTCTCTGCCCTTGGAGTACCCGAGCGTGCTCGTTTAAAGGGTTTAACGAGCACACTCGCTTAACACTAGCAGCCATACATCTCCATCAGCGGAAAAATAAAAACGTTATAGCTCTCAGAATAAAGCAATGCAAAAACAATTATTTTTTTTCTAAAAATAGTTTTTATTGTGCAAAAGCGCCAAAACATAAAAAAATATATTAAATGTGGTATCGCTGTAATCATACTGACTCAAAGAATAAAGCTGCTTTATCAATATTACCACAAGCGGAACGACATTAAAATCCTCGCCTAAAAAACAATTAATGAATTGCTGGTTTTTGTTCATTCTGCCTCCCAAAAATCAGAATGGAAAGTGGTCAAAAACTGTTATGTGCCTGAAAATGTTACCAATAAAAACGTCAACTTGTCCAGCAAAAAACAAGCCGTCACATGACTCTGTCGGTCAAAATATGGAAAAATTATAGCTCTCAAAATATGGTGATGCAAAAACTAGTTTTTGTAAAAAAAAAAAAAAAAAAAAAAAGCATCTTTTAGTGTGTGACAGCAGCCAAACATAAAAATCCAATATAAATCTGGTATCGCTATAATTGCATCGACCCAAAGAATAAAGTTGTCTAATCACTTATACCGCACAAGGAATGGCGTAAACAATAAATAAAACCAATTCTTCACCTGCTGTTGATTTGTTCATTCTGCCTCCCAAAGATCGCAGTAAGGCTCGGCTCACATTTATCCTGCGCTCTGCGCTGAGCGCTTACACCAGAGTTTCCGTGTAAATCTCTGAAATACGTAATTCAGACAGAACCCGTGGCGGAAGATTCCCTATAATGAGGCAGATGGAGGCACTGTGGACGCTGTCTGGCCTTTGATCCGGCGGTGTCCGTCTTTTTAGGCATGCATAAAAGAGCCGTCGGCCACAGTTTTGTTCACCTCTGAAAAAAAAGGACACCACTGAACAGAGCCAGGCAGAGTCCGGAGTAACTCTGCTGCCTCATTATTGTGAATTAATCCCTTAGGGGTTTCATTTGAATCACGTCACTCGGAGATTTAGATGGAAACCCCGATATAAGCGCTCAGCATAGAGCACAGGATAAATGTGATCCAAAATGTTATGTAAAATGTTCCCAATAAAAGCTTCAACTCAATCCACAAAAAAAGCCCCCACTCAGGTCCGTCATCTGTTATTGGAAATATAGGGGCTTCAACATTACTGGTAGCACAAAGGCTCTGGAAAAGCAAAATGGCTTCTCACCCTCCAAATGAAATTCTGCAAATTCTCCACTCCCAAATCCGCATCCCCCTCCCTTCTGAGTCCCACAGTGTGCCTAAACTGCAGGTAGCGTCCACATGTTTGGCATTTCTGTAGCGATGAGAGCCCAATTAATTTATGGGTGCATGCCTCCTGAAGCATGAATTGGGCACTACAACGTACTGGCCACTACAACGTACTGGTCATTACAATGGTAGTTTGAAATTTTCACTCAGCAACATCTGCTGCTGCTGTTTCTGGAAAACACTCATGGAGTCAAAGTTGTCACTACACCTGTAGATAAATTCCCAAAGGGATATAATTGGGGTCACTTGATTCTGCCCTTCTAGCACTTAAGGGCTCTGTATATGGTGTCTGAAAACTATTCTAGAAAAATCTATGCTCCAGGAGGCAAATAGCGCTCCGTTCCTCCCGAGTATCGCCATGTGACTAAGCAGTACTGTACAGCCACATATGGAGTATTTCTATATTCAGCAGAAATTGTGGGTGCCATTTTTACCCATTCCCAGTATGAAAATGTAAACTCTGGGGCTAAAAAACATTTTGGTGGTAAAAATGGAATTACTTTTTTCTTCACTGCCCAATGGTATAAAATTCTGTGACCCACCTGTGGTGTCAATACGATCACTGCACCCCTAGATGAATTCATTGCGAGGTGTAGTTTGTAAAATGGGGTCACTTATGGGGGGGGGTTCTGCTGTTTTGGCACCTCAGGGGCTCTGCCAATGTGACATGGCACCCTCAAACCAGTCCAGCAAAATCTGAACTCCAATACGGTGCTTCTCCCCTTCTGAGCATTGCACTGTGCCTCAAAAGTAGTTTTCCACCACATATGAGGTATCGGCGTACTCAGGAGAAATTGCACAACAAATTTTGGGGTTAATTTTCTCCTGCTATCCTTGTGAAAATGAAAAAAAAGGTGTCTAAAAACAACATTCTTGTGGGAAAAATATAATTTTTTTCATTTTCACAGTTCAACATTGTAAAATTCTGTGAAGCACCTTGGGGTTTAAGGTGCTCACCAAACATCTAGATAAATTCCTTGAGGGGTCTAGTTTCTAAAATGTCACTTGTGGGGGTGTTCCACTGTTTAGGTACATCAAGGGCTCTCCAAACGCGACATGACAGCCACAGACCATTCCATCAATGTATTTGTTCCAAAACTTCTCTCCTTTCTTTCTGAGCCCTGCCGTGCGCCCAAACAGTAGTTTTCCCACTACATATTGGGTATGTGCGTACTCAGGAGAAATTGCACGGCAAATTTTGGGGTCCATTTTCTCCTGTTACCTGTGTGAAAATAAGAAAATCTGGCGCTAAACTAACATTTTTGTGGGAAAAATTACTTTATTTTCATGGCTCTACGTTATAAACTTCTGTGACGCACCTGGGGGTTCAAGGTGCTCACCGCACATCTAGATAAGTTCCCTGAGGTCTCTAGTTTCCAAAATGGTGTCATTTGTGGAGGGTTTCTACTGTTTAGGCACATCAGCAGCTCTGCAAATGCAACATGGCGTCCGCTAATTATTCCAGCAAATTTTGCATTCAAAAAGTCAAATGGCGCTCCTTCACTTCCAAGCCCTGCCATGCGCCCAAACAGTAGGTTTCCTCCACATATTGGGTATCGGCATACTAAGGTGAAATTGCACAACAAATTGAATGGTACAATTTTTCCTATTACCCTTATGAAAATGCAAAATTTGAGGCTAAAAAAAAACATTTTTGTGGGAAAAATTTGATTTTTTTTCATTTTCAGGGCTCAATGTTATGAACTTCTGTGAAGCACTTGGAGGTTCAAGGTGCTCACCACACATCTAGATAAGTTCCCTGAGGGGTCTAGTTTCCAGAATGGTGTCAGTTGTGGGGGGTTGCCACTGTTTAGGCCCATCAGGGGCTCTCCAAATGCAACAAGGCGTCCGGTAATTATTCCAGCAAATTTTACATTCAAAAAGTCGAATGGCGCTCCTTCCCTTCTGAGCCCTGCCATACACCCATACAGTGGGGTATCGGCTTGCTCAGGAAAAATTGTACAACAAATTTTGGGTTCCATGTTCTCCTGTTACCTTTGTGAAAATAAAAAAATTGGGGCTAAAAGAACATTTTTGTGGGAAAAAGTTAAATGTTTATTTTTTTCCTTCCACATTCCATTAATTCCGGAGAAGCACCTGAAGGGTTAATAAACATCTTGAATGTGGTTTTGAGCACCTTTAGGGGTGTAGTTTTTAGAATCTTGTCACTTTTGGGTATTTTCTGTCATATAGTCCCCCCAAAGTCACTTCAAATGTAAATTTTGTTGGAAAAATGAGAAATCAATGGTCAACTTTTAACCCTTAGAACTTCCTAACAAAAAAAAAATTATGTTTCAAAAAATGTGCTGATGTAAAGTAGACATGTGTGTCTTAACTCTCTGATTTAAAGGCACAAAAAATAAAAGTTTGAAAATTGCTAAATTTTCCAAATTTTTTTGCCAAATGTTTGTCTTTTCCACAAATAAACGCAAGTCATATCGAACTAATTTTACCACTAACAGGAAGTACAATATGCCACGGAAAAACAATCTCACAATCAGTGCGATCCGTTGAAGCGTTCCAGAGTTGTTACCTCATAAAAGGACACTGGTCAGAATTGTAAAATTTGGACTGGTCATGAAGGTGAAAACAGGCTTGGGGGTGTGAAGGGCTTAAAAAAGCTTGAACAGGATCCCATTCTGCTTTGAAATATTTTGCCTGGGAAAGACCTTGTTGATTCAGTATAACTACCTTGTGTCTTGTTGCTGTGCTCAGTCTTGCCATGATGTATGACCTGACATGAAACGGTCTCCCATAACTTCACCATTGTAGCAGAGTTCAGCTGTTCTCGACTAAGTTTTAATAAATTATTAACGCTTCTATATTTGAAAGCATTTCACACACACCATTTTTCCACACCTGCGGACAACTTTTGCACAGCATTGTACAAAGTGGTATAAATTGTCAATGGATGTAATGTTATAAAAATATGTCTTATTTGTTGCACCTCTAAACAGTTTAAAAAAGGTAAGCCAACACATATCACTCTGGAAGAGGCGAAAATCACACTCTTTTGCCCACTAGGTAAATGAGGGCATTTGAATATGTTTGGCATATGCATCAGAACCCTTTCCTGTAAATACGCCTAAACATCATCTACATCTATGCATACACCAAACATAAACCAAAAAGCTGATGTGAACATAGCCTCATTTTGTCCTGGTCCTGAGATACAGTCTGTTTAATAGTCCAGCGCTGCATTCACAATTTCACAAGCCATGATTGACATCGCAGTGTGTAAAGGACAAGCACCGCCTAAATAACATGTCACCAGATGAGTAATGGCGCTGGCTCATTTTATTGTAAGCAGGAGCTGACTTCTCAGAAGGGGTTGGAGTAAGTACTTGTGTACACAGTGCAATGTCTTTGTTTCTTCGGAATTGACCAATCCATTAGAGGACATGTTATTTGCACTGGACGGTAGTGTCCGAGCTGCAGATGTACGCAGTTGTATATTACAGCCATCTGCCATCTGTGACTGCAGTGATCTCATGGATTTTCCAGGATTAGATGGCATGTGTACCTTTACAAATTATTATAGTTATGCTATTCAATAAAATCAATCTATTACATTTTTACATACACCTCCATTTTGTTTTGTAAGTTTGCAGCCGGATAAATCCTGGATGTGAGGTGTTAACGAGGTGGTTAGCCTTGGTGATGGAGGACCTGGAGAAGCATGCTCCAGCACAGAGAGGTTTTATTAATGAGCCCAGATTTTGCGTCCAGGTTTTAGGAACGGACACTAGAACTGGGTGGGACTGGCCGTTCCCATACCTCTAGTTCTAGGTCTTGGAGTCGCCTATTTAAGGCAGTCCAGCTGCCTCAATCAGGGTGTTTGTGGAAGAAAGAAAAGACTTGAGGAACTGTCTGACATTACTCTGCTCTCAACGGGTAAACCCATGACTGTGATACTGAGAACTGTACTGTTTACTTTATGTTATATTGTTTTGTCGGAGAAAGGCGGTTTTAGTTGAAGATTTATGAATGTAAATAAATCTTATTTGATTGAGAACTTGCTGCATGTGTCTACCCCAGGAGCTGCCACAGAGTGGAATCCCTAAGGCTTGTATGCTATTGCAACACAATTCTTACTGGATCTCATAGTGAACGTTAGTTCCTTTCTAATGTAAGTCTATGAGAGCCTTGTTCAGTGTCTTATAGACTTATATTGAGAAAGTGACCTCCGGTCAACACAGAAGACGCGGTGCGGGTCGGCAGATTCGAGGTGAGATCACATGATGCAGGAGAGGAGAGGAATTGCGCTGGAAACGGCAGACGCGAGCGTGATAAATATATATGTTATGTATATACTTTTATTACGGGATACGGTCAGTCCATTTGATTGGTTGAAGAGACTATTTCACCCATCTTCCTTTGTATCTTGAATGGAAGCTTGTGTCAGATATTTGTGGCCGCGACTGAGAGTCCAAGTGTAGCAAAGGCAGCGGCCCTCGTGGAAGCCATCTAGCGCTCATTTAGTGTGTGTGTGTGTATATATATATACAGTACAGACCAAAAGTTTGGACACACCTTCTCATTTAAAGATTTTTCTGTATTTTCATGACTATGAAAATTGTACCTTCACACTGAAGGCATCAAAACTATGAATTATAACATGTGGAATTATATACTTAACAAAAAAGTGTGAAACAACTGAAAATATGTCTTATATTCTAGGTTCTTCAAAGTAGCCACCTTTTGCTTTGATGACTGCTTTGCACACTCTTGGCATTCTCTTGATGAGCTTCAAGAGGTAGTCACCGGAAATGGTCTTCCAACAATCTTGAAGGAGTTCCCAGAGATGCTTAGCACTTGTTGGCCCTTTTGCCTTCACTCTGCGGTCCAGCTCACCCCAAACCATCTCGATTGGGGACAGGTCTGGTGACTGTGGAGGCCAGGTCATCTGGCGTAGCACCCCATCACTCTCCTTCTTGGTCAAATAGCCCTTACACAGCCTGGAGGTGTGTTTGGGGTCATTGTTGTAACGGGTCTGGGAGGTGGAACCTCTGAGCAACTATACAAAGGGGCAGTCCTTGTAAGGAAGCCGGTGGCTCCCAGGGAAGGCGGGCAGGTAGTCACGGCAAGTGACAGGGACAGTCTCTGGGTAGAAGGGCAGGAAGTCACGGCAAGTGACGGGGACAGTCTCTTGACAGGCGGGTGGTCACGGCAAGTGACAGCAGGGTAAGAGTCTCTAGACGGGCAGGTGGTCATGGCAAGACAGCAGGGTAAGAGTCTCTAGACGGGCTGGTGGTCACGGCAAGTGACAGCAGGGTAAGAGTCTCTAGACGGGGCTAGCAGGCAGGTAGCAGGTGAGCGGGCAAGAGTCTCTGGACAGGCAGGTGGTCACGGCAAGTGACGGCAGAGCCTCCAGGTAGGCTAGCAGGCAGGTAGCAGGTGAGCGCTCCCAGGTGAGCGGGCAAGAGTCTCTGGACAAGCAGGTGGTCACAGCAAGTGACGGCAGAGCCTCCAGGTAGGCTAGCAGGCAGGTAGCAGGTGAGCGCTCCCAGGTGAGCGGGCAAGAGTCTCTGGACAGGCAGGTGGTTACAGCAAGTGACGGCTAAGCCTCCAGGTAGGCTAGCAGGCAGGTAGCAGGTGAGCGCTCCCAGGTGAGCGGGCAAGAGTCTCTGGACAAGGAGGTGGTCACAGCAAGTGACGGCAGAGCCTCCAGGTAGGCTAGCAGGCAGGTAGCAGGTGAGCGCTCCCAGGTGAGCGGGCAGGTATCTGGCAGGTACTTCCTGGTTCGCAGGCGGACTGATCCATAGACAGACTGGCAGGAGCTGGTA
This sequence comes from Phyllobates terribilis, assembly GCF_046119375.1. Taxonomy (NCBI): domain Eukaryota; kingdom Metazoa; phylum Chordata; class Amphibia; order Anura; family Dendrobatidae; genus Phyllobates; species Phyllobates terribilis. The sequence goes on from NW_027362771.1 coordinate 532,292,273, forward strand.
GGCAGACTGTCGGACCACAGGATAGCAAGCAGGTAAGCAGATATCAGGCAGGTATCAAGCAGGAATCTGGCAGGTGACTGGCAGGTAACTGGTAACGGGACCTGAGGGCTGAAGCAGAGTTGAAAGGCTTTGCAACAACATTGCTCGGGCACCTCCATTTTGGAGGAGGTGCCTTATATATGGTGAGGTCCTCCGGCCATTGGCCGGGGACTCCTTAGGACGGCGCGCGCGGCCCCTTTAAGAGAGGGGGAGCGCGCGCGCGCCCTAAGCACAGAGGCCGGGAAGCAGCGCGCGCTGCCAGCAGAGCGGGAGGAAGACGCCGGGCACAGAGCGGAGAGGTGAGGGGAACGGCGTCCCTGCCTAGCAGGAGGCAGGGACGCCGATGCTACAATTGTCCTGTTGAAAAATAAATGATGGTCCAACTAAACGCAAACCGGATGGAATAGCATGCCGCTGCAAGATGCTGTGGTAGCCATGCTGGTTCAGTATGCCTTCAATTTTGAATAAATCCCAAACAGTGTCACCAGTAAAGCACCCCCACACCATCACACCTCCTCCTCCATGCTTCACGGTGGGAACCAGGCATGTAGAGTCCATCCGTTCACCTTTTCTGCGTCGCACAAAGACACTGAGGTTGGAACCAAAGATCTCAAATTTGGACTCATCAGACCAAAGCACAGATTTCCACTGGTCTAATGTCCATTCCTTGTGTTCTTTAGCCCAAACAAGTCTCTTCTGCTTGTTGCCTGTCCTTAGCAGTGGTTTCCTAGCAGCTATTTTACAATGAAGGCCTGCTGCACAAAGTCTCCTCTTAACAATTGTTGAAGAGATGTGTCTGCTGCTAGAACTCTGTGTGGCATTGACCTGGTCTCTAATCTGAGCTGCTGTTAACCTGCGATTTCTGAGGCTGGTGACTCGTATAAACTTATCCTCAGAAGCAGAGGTGACTCTTGGTCTTCCTTTCCTGGGGCGGTCCTCATGTGAGCCAGTTTCTTTGTAGCGCTTGATGGTTTTTGCAACTGCACTTGGCGACACTTTCAAAGTTTTCCCAATTTTTCGCACTGACTGACTTTCATTTCTTAAAGTACTGATAGCCACTCGTTTTTCTTTACTTAGCTGTTTTTTTCTTTTCATAATACAAATTCTAACAGTCTATTCAGTAGGACTATCAGCTGTGTATCCACCAGACTTCTGCACAACACAACTGATGGTCCCAACAACATTTATAAGGCAAGAAATCCCACTTATTAAACCTGACAGGGCACACCTGTGAAGTGAAAACCATTTCCGGTGACTACCTCTTGAAGCTCATCAAGAGAATGCCAAGAGTGTGCAAAGCAGTCATCAAAGCAAAAGGTGGCTACTTTGAAGAACCTAGAATACAAGACATATTTTCAGTTGTTTCACACTTTTTTGTTAAGTATATAATTCCACATGTGTTAATTCATAGCTTTGATGCCTTCAGTGTGAATGTACAATTTTCATAGTCATGAAAATACAGAAAAATCTTTAAATGAGAAGGCGTCCAAACTTTTGGTCTGTACTGTATATATATATATATATATATACATATATATATATATATATATACATAAAATAAGGGCATGATTGACGGATTGGACCACTCAGCCTGCTACTCTTTCAATAGGACAAAGGAGGCAGGTTGCTTCCAGACACCTCTGTCATTGCTTAAGTGAAATCCAACATGGCTGATCCTTCTTCTCTCTAGCACAAAATGTCAGCACTGCCCTCATACTCATTACACTATTGGAGCCATTGTTATCAGCTGTACTCGCTTTTTTCGGCGCCCTGTAATTGGCAGCTCATGCAGAATCACGTCACTCAGGTAATGAGCCATCATCTCCGGCAAACACTTCATCACCAGGATCACATAGCAACCTCCTCTCTGCCAGACACAGTTATTCATCCCTTCCCCCGCCACTCAGATCGAGGCTCTGACGTTAGGGTCGGGGGGTTGGGGTGGGTGTTGTGGACATACTTATCTTTACACGTAAAATGCTGATTGTGCCAACGTGCCACTTTGTCTTTCGTTACATAATCCTTCATGTAGTAATGGAAAATACTGCAGTCTTATGTAAATATGCAGAATTCATACTAAAATAGCCCATAGCAGTAGTCCTGAAAGTTTGTGAACCCTTTAGAATCTTCAAAATGGGACAAAAACTATATGGACAAAAGTATTGGAACACCTGCACAGTATGACCTCCCTTTCTAACCCCATAGGCGTTAATAATGAGTTGTCCCCACTTTTGCCCTCTGTGTTCTAGTTCAATCCAATGGAGTTGGATGGGGTTGAGGTCCGGACTCTGTGCGGCCGGTCATGTTCTTCCACACCATACTTCTCGAACCTTATCTTCATGGACCTTGCTTTGTGCAACAGTTATGCTGGACCATAAAGGCTCTTGCCCAAACTGTTCCCACAAACTTAGAAGCTACAATTGTCCAAAATGTCTTTGATACTGAAGGATTAAGGTTTCCCTTCACTGAAACTAAGGGGCCTAGGCCAACCCTGAAAAACAGCCCTTCTGGGCGGCTCATTTGGTTATGCTCCATCTGAGTATTCATGTAGTAGAGCAAACTGCTGCCACATGATTTCCAGGAGTCAAGACACACTTTTCACCTGACACTACGCCAGCCAAATTATATTCTCAGCTGTTCTTGTTATCCACCAACCAGCTCAGTTCTGCTATTCTTGGTGCTGTCCACACCCTCAACTCTGCTGATTCAAGGCAACTGCTAATCTCCTCAAGCGTCAGATATCCTACCCAACTCTGCTATTCCTGTGTACCACCAGACTCCTGCTACAAAGTAGCAGATTGTCTACCCAACTCTGCTGTTCCTGTGTGCCACCAGACTCCTGCAACAAGGTAGCAGATTGTCAACCCAACTCTGCTGTTCCTGTGTGCCACCAGACTCCTGCAACAAGGTAGTAGATTGTCAACCCAACTCTGCTGTTCCTGTGTGCCACCAGACTCCTGCACCAAGGTAGCAGATTGTCTACACAACTCTGCTGTTCCTGTGCTGTTAGCACTTTTGGCTCTGCTGCATTTATCACTTACAGCTCCTCAGATCCACGTGCCGTCCTGCTTATCCAGCTCTATTGGTGCCAGATAGAGAAGCGTGTCACTCCATAAAAAACATTGCCAATGCTGCAGAGTCCAGTGGCGGCGGGCTGTACACCACTCCTTCTGATGCCTGGCATTCTGCTTGGTGGTGTACACATACATATTAGATGGCTGTCATTCGGCCGGCAGCCATCTCAGCTCACTCTCCCATACACAGGAGCGCTCCTTCTGCCATCTCTATAGGGGCTGTGGCTTGGTACTGCCTAAATGAATACGGAGTGTATCTGTAGTACCCAGTGATCAGAAAAATAATATTAAATACAGGTGAACAATATCAGACCAAATGATATTAGATTTATATTTTAATGAAACAATATCAACAATTCAATGTGAATTTTTTTTTATTTTTAGAGGTTTTCATGAATATTCTGTAAAATTCAGTTTTCTATAGGTGTGCCATTTTTACCACCAAAAAAAAAATGTGTGGGCGACATTTTCCAGTTTCCTAGAGCTGTTGGTAAATTCATGTGGATGAATTATTGTATTCTGCATGGAGGGCAGTCACAGAAATAGTTGGAGGGCAGAGAAATGGTTGGAAAATACAAGAATGTAGAAGTTGGAGGGTAAAGAAATGATTATATGTAGGTCAGAGGACACATTAATGGATGGAGGGCAAAGCAGTGTACAGGTTGTAGGAGAACGTAATAGACAGAGCACAACGTTTGAAAGGTTGGCAGGCACAGTAATGGCTGGAGAGCACCATCATGTACAGGTTGGAGGGCAAAGTAATCCGTGGATGGCACAGCAATGTTTAGGTCTGATGGCAGAGTTGTGGAAATAGGGCAGGGCTGTATAGGTTCAACAACATACACTACATGGACAAAAGTATTGGGAGACACCTTGTAATAATTTGATTTCGTTTTTTAATTCAGTCCCATTGCCCCTGGTGCATAACACCCGGCCCCCCACCCCCAGTGTATAACACCCGGCCCCCGTCAGGCGTCTGACGTTACTAACATGTGACAGAATGGCTTGTGGTAACCAACATGGTGGGTTCTATGAGGAGGTCAGTGCAAATCTGGATGTTGGTAATGCGGCGCATGTGATTTATCTGGACATTGCGAAGGCATTTGATACTGTACCACATAGCAGCCTTATACTGAAGCTACAGAGGAAAGGACTTGGGGGGACTATATGCAGATGGGTAAGGAATTGGTTAAATGACAGTAAACAAAGAGTCGTCATAAATGGTAAGTTCTCTAAATGGGATCAGCAATGGGGTGCCGCAGGGATCAGTGCTAGGACCGATTCTTTTTAACCTCTTTATTAATGACCTTGGGGATGGGATTGAGAGTAAAGTGTCAGTCTTTGCTGACGACACCAAACTGTAGGATATTAAAATCTGATCTTGACATTACGATATTGCAGAACGATCTGGATTAGATGACTGAATGGGCAAACACTTGGCAGATGAGGCTTAATGTAGATAAATGTAGAATAATGCACCTAGGAAGGAGTAATCCTATTGCTGCATATACAGTTATATGAAAAAGTTTGGGCACCCCTATTAATCTTAAGCTTATTGTTTTATAAAAATTGGTGTTTTTGCAACAGCTATTTCAGTTTGATATATGTAATAACTGTTGGACACAGTAATGTTTCTGCCTTGAAATGAGGTTTATTGTACTAACAGAAAATGTGCAATCTGCATTCAAACAAAATTTGACAGGTGCATAAGTATGGGCACCTCACCAGAAAAGTGACATTAATATTTAGTAGATCCTCCTTTTGCAAAAATAACAGCCTCTAGTCGCTTCCTGTAGCTTTTAATGATTTCCTGGATCCTGGATGAAGGTATTTTTGACCATTCCTCTTTACAAAACAATTCCAGTTCAGTTAAGTTTGATGGTCGCCGAGCATGGACAGCCCTCTTCAAATGATCCCACAGCTGTTCAATGATATTCAGGTCTGGGGACTGGGATGGCCATTCCAGAACATTGTAATTGTTCCTCTGCATGAATGCCTGAGTAGATTTGGAGCGGTGTTTTGGATCATTGTCTTGCTGAAAGATCAATCCCCTGCGTAACTTCAACTTTATCACTGATTCTTGAGCATTATTGTCAAGAATCTGCTGATACTGCGTGGAATCCATGCGTCCCTCAACTTTAACAAGATTCCCGGTGCCGGCATTGGCCACACAGCCCCAAAGCATGATGGAACCTCCACCAAATTTTACTGTGGGTAGCAAGTGTTTTTCTTGGAATGCTGTGTTTTTTTGCCGCCATGCATAACGCCTTTTTGTATGACCAAACAACTCAATCTTGGTTTCATCAGTCCACAGGACCTTCTTCCAAAAAGAAATTGGCTTCTCCAAATGTGCTTTTGCATACTTCAGCCGACTCTGTTTGTGGCGTGCTTGCAGAAACGGCTTCTTTCGCATCACTCTCCCATACAGCTTATCCTTGTGCAAAGTGCGTTGTATAGTTGACCGATGCACAGTGACACCATCTGCAGCACGTTGATGCTGCAGCTCTCTGGAGGTGGTCTGAGGATTGTCCTTGACTGATCTCACCATTCTTCTTCTCGGCCTTTCTGATGTTTTTCTTGGCCTGCCACTTCTGGCCTTAACAAGAACTGTCCCTGTGTTCTTCCATTTCCTTACTATGTTCCTCACAGTGGAAACTGACAGGTTAAATCTCTGAGACAGCTTTTTGTACCCTTCCCCTGAACAACTATGTTGAATAATCTTTGTTTTCAGATCATTTGACAGTTGTTTTGAGGAGTCCATGATGCCACTCTTCAGAGGAGATTCAAACAGGAGAACAACTTGCAAGTGGCCACTTTAAGTAGCTTTTCTCATGATTGCATACACCTGGCTATGAAGTTCAAAGCTCAGTGAGGTTACAAAATCAAAAAAAGTGCTTTAGTAAGTCAGTAAAAAGTAGGTAGGAGTATTTAAAACAAGAAAATGATAAGGGTGCCCATACTTATGCACCTGTCAAATTTTGTTTGAATGCAGATTGCACATTTTCTGTTAGTACAATAAACCTCAATTTCAAGACAGAAACATTACTGTGTCCAACAGTTATTACATATATCAAACTGAAATAGCTGTTGCAAAAACACCAATTTTTATAAAACATTAAGCTTAAGATTAAAAGGGGTGCCCAAACTTTTTCATATACCTGTACATTAAATGGGAGTATACTCAGGACTACAGAACACGAGAAGGACTTGGGTATTCTGGTTACAAGTACTCAATGTCAAGCAGCAGCCGCAAAAGCAAACAAGATTTTAGGATGTATAAAAAGAGAGATAAAATCCCACGATCCCAATGTACTGTTACTCCTTTATTAATCACTGGTGAGGCCACATCTAGAACATGGGATCCAGTTTTGGGCGCCACATTTTAAAAAGGATATTCAGAAGTTAGAGTCAGCTCAAAGGCAGCAACTAGATTAATACAAAGGATGGAGGCCTCTCATATGATGAGAGGTTGGAAAAGTTGGGCTTGTTTAGATTAGAAAAAATAAGTCTCAGAGCAGTTCTCATTTACATGTAGAAATATCTGTGTGGTCATACAAAGGACTAGCCCATGACTTATTCCTTCCAAAGACCATACTAAGGACCAGGGGGCACTCATTACAGGTGGAAGAAAGACGATTCCGGCACATAAACAGGAAAGGGTTCTTTACAGTCAGAGCAGTCGGACTGTGGAATGCCGACCACAAGAGGTAGTGATGGCCGACACTTTAACAGCTTTCAAAAAAGGGCTGGATGATTTCCTCAATACACATAACATTGTGGGTTACAGTTAAATTTGTGACAAAATGTACAATTGGGGGAGGAAGGTTGAACGTGATGGACCGAGGTCTTTATTCAACCTACATAACTATGTACAGCGTTCCCTGATACCAGCCCGGTCCTGTAATAGGAGTCACCGGTGTAACAAGTCCGTTTATAACATTTGTTTCCTCCTAAATCTTCCCCCATCACCTGTGAGTGATATTACTGAGAAGAGGAAGGAACCGCAGCAACTCAGCCACGAAGTGGAGATCCCGTAACGTGACAGAGCGGGGTAACCGAGTGCTGAGGAGCAGAAAAGTCACCAAGGCTCTGCTGCCTTCATAACTGCAGAGTTTGAACCTCCTCTGGTGTAACATCAGCACAAACACTGCGCCCCCGCCGGGAGTGTCATGGCCGAGCAGCTGCATGCAGCCTTACATCACCAAGCACAATGGCCCTCTCATCCAAAATCAGCATCTGACCTTACAAATACGTTTCTGGATGAATGAGCAAAAAATCCGACAGACCCCTCCAAAATCTTGAAGAAAGTCTTATCAGGTCTTAAAAGCTCCTGTAGGTGTAATGTGTGGGTGTCCCGATATTTTTAACCACATAGTGTACATGGAGGTCACAGTCATGGTAGGAAAGCAACACCATGAATAGATTTGTAGGACATAATAACCTTGGACAGCATAGTGTTGTGTGGGACAGAAGGCTCAGCACTTAATGTGGGGTACATCCATTTATTAGGTCATGGACATGGTGATGATGGGAAACAGCCATTTGTAAGTTGGAGTGTACAGTAATTGTCAGATGGCACAGCCATCTATACAGCAGGGGGTATAGTAATAAATTCAGAGCACACCCGGGTATAGGTTAATGGGCATAGTTACACTGTAGTAGGAGGGTACAGCAATGTATTGGTTTACTAAGCACAATCCTGCTGACAGGTGCGCTTTAATCATCTTAATTGATAGCACTGTCAATTGTTACAGCGGCATTTAAGATTTTGGAAATGGGGTGGCGATGAACCTGCTGATGCTCATCCCCACTTGCAACACAATTGAAGGGTGTAGGGGAAAGGTGAGTAGTATTTTTATTTATTGGCATTCACTATTGGGGGCGAATGTGTTGGGACTTAATACTGTGTGCGGGCCACTATATTGTTTGGTGGGACTATGGAAAGTCGTCATACTGTGTGGGGAGCTGTGAGGGCATCATATTGCGTTGGGTGGTAACCTAGTCTGTGTGGAGGGGACCATCACACTGTGTGTGTGGGGGTTGCGTGGATGATCATCATACTGTGTGTGGAGGTTGTCATCATACTGTGCGTGGAGGGCTCTGGGGCCCATCATACTGTGAATGGAGGCCTCTGGGGGCCATCATACTGTGTGTGGCGGCCTCTGGGGGCCATCATACTGTGTGAGGACGCCTCTGGGGGCCATCATACTGTGCGTGGAGGGCTCTGGGGGCCATCATACTGTGAGTGGAGGCCATCTTCCTGTGTGTGGAGGGCTCTGGGGGCCATCATACTGTGAGTGGAGGCCTCTGGGGGCCATCATACTGTGAGTGGAGGCCTCTGGGGGCCATCATACTGTGAGTGGGGGCCTCTGGGGGCCATCATACTGTGTGTGAAAGTACATTTGTGGACTTGGCAGCCCTGTGCTGAGGGTACAATGGTGGGGGTACAGGAGAGCACGGCCATGCAGGTTTGGAGGGTTAATTCTAGGAGGACGGTGCAGCTGAGGGTGGTCGGGGCTCTCTGTTTCCTGCCGCCAGCACGGGTCGGCCTGTTTAGGTGTCTTCTTACCTAGGAACCCTCCTCCCGCGGCGCTAACTGGAATGCGTCGTATCCGGGCGGAAACCATTTAGCAGCGGACGCATTTCCGCTTTGTGACGTGTAACGGGAAGGGCAGCTTCCGTGGCTGGGAGTGAAACCGCAAGTAGAACCGTACTAGAGAGGGCGGGCAGGAGAGCCGGAGGGAGCGGGGAGGAGAGCGGAGCCCAGGTGAGGAGGTTGCGGAGCCCCCCGGGGACTGTCTGTGTACTGGGCTGTGTGTAACGCGATATTGTGCCCCCTACAGGAGCAGGAAACATGAAGCTTTACAGCCTGAGTGTCCTGTATAAGGGAGACTACAAGGTCCACCTGCTGAAAAGTGCCTACGACGTGTCCTCCTTCAGCTTCTTCCAGAGGTCCAGGTAATGCAGACGTGCCTGACACAGGGGAGCGGATCCCCAGCGCATGGCAGTCACTCAGGCCAGTGTGCTGTGCAGACAGTTATCAGTACAGTCTCCACTTCATGGGGAACTACAATTCCCATAATGCATTGCTTGCTGTGTACAGACCAGTGACATTGGCCCAGGACCCCACTTACATCCGGAGGGAGGTGTTTCCTGCTGCACCCGGCCTCTGGTGTCAGTCTATATAGTTTAGTAATAGTGCAGAAGAGCAAGAACATTCAAATCATACGTTGAAGGCAACACTAGACGTTTCGGCCCCTTAATGGGCCTTTATCATTAGGTCGCTATTGTGTTTAGATTTGAGTTTGTGTCAATGCTTAAGGCAGAGGCAAAAGGAAGATAATCCAGAGAAGAACTTAGTTGGGTTCCATATATCTGCAAGACTGTGAAAATCTTGAATATTGTAGGTATGGCGCTCCTGCGCCTAGTGTGCCGTCAGGATGGCGTTTCCACACTTGACTGCTCACAGTAGCGGTGTATGGGAGGGGGAAAGAGCGACGCTCCTGCGCCTTGCTGCATCTGAATGCCATTCCCCCTCCCATACACCGCTACTTATCTAGATTATCTTCTTTTTGCCTCTACCTTAAAGGGGTATTCCCATCTCCAAGATCCTATCCCAATATGTAGTAGGTGTATTATTATTATTATTATTATTATTAGAAAATACCTCCAATTAGAAATGTAGTGTAGTTCTTCTGATCCGCTATGTCTCTTCCTTCATGAGCAGGCATGGCAGGACCTTAAGTATCCATGGTTACGACCACTAGCAACTAGCTAACTGTCACAATATCTGTGGTCGTAACCATGGATACCTAAGGTCCTGCCATGCCTGCTCTTTAAGGAAGAGACATAGCGGATCAGAAGAACTATACTACATTTATAATTGGTGGTATTTGCTAATATTATTATTACATCTACTACACATTGGGACAGGATCTTGGAGATGGGAATACCCCTTTAAGCACTGACACAAACTGAAATCTAAACACAATAGCGACCTAACGATTAAGACCCATTAAGGGACCCAAACGTCTAGTGTCGTCTTCAATGTATGATTTGTATGTTCTTGCTTGTAAATAAATGAATTCTGCACTATTACTACTTGAGTGTGCGATGAATTAATCCTCTACATTGACTGGGCATTACATGCCTATTATATCAGCACCTTTACCTTGACAGAGTGCACACCGATTATTGATTTACCTGAGTCTATATAGTTTGGTGCAGTCGTACAGCCGTATAAATCGGACCGAGATGGGACTACAATGCACGGACTGGCCGCAGCTCTCCGTACCAGAGCGTGACAGCGGCATGGAAATATGCCCGGCGCACGACCACTGGGCCGGCGCAGCAGACATAATCCGTCATTCATGAGATCGGTGGTCGAACCCCCAACGAGCCAGTACGTCTCACCGATCCTGTAGATGGATAACTTGTAGTAAGTGGAAAACCCTTTTAACGAAAACCTGTCACTAGGTCACAAGTAGCCAATTTTTACTCTTATTTTACTCCCACTGCTCTCCTGATTATCCTTTTTTTTTTTTTGTTAATAAATATCAGTCGTAAAGATCCAGAGATAGGGGCCTATTTATTTAGTGTACATTTTTATACTCTTTTACAAGGGGGTGTGGCTCAGATGATTCTCTCAGTAGGCTGCTCTGCATTATTGCCCTGTGAGCCATGCCCCCTCTGGTAAAGACCATGAAAATTAACACTAAATAAAAAGCCCCGTATCTCTGGAACTGTATGGTAAATATTAAAAAAAACAACAACAAAAAAAAAAAACGGTTACTCAAGGGGAGCAGCAGGAATAAAATAAGAGCAAAAACTGCCCACCTTTGATCTGATGACAAGTCCTCATTGAATGTTTATTCTCAATAACATTCTTCAGGAGCGCATCGTTCCCTTACTTGTTTGTCAGGGCATTATGCTCCTAAAAAATGGACAATTTGGGCCGGCAGTATGGCCGAGCTGCTGGCCCAAACTGCGCTTTCTCTCCCATGTTACAAGCAGACAGCAGCTCCCTTTATGACCCAAAAGCACTATATATACAGCGTGAGGCTGAGGAGCTGTAAGTGCTTCATCATGCCCAAATGCACTATATAACTTCAGAATGAGATTTCTCCTGCCGGAGCATCGCTTTGGGGTTATAGAGGGATACATTTGCTTTACCAGTCAGAAACTTTACACCTAACCATTTATTTCATTGTGAAGCCATTTAAAAGATAAGCAAGTTAATCCCTTTATGATCCAAAAGCAATGCTCCAGCAGGAGAAACTCATTCTGAAGTTCTGTATGTATGTTGAAGTGCGTTGGGGCATGATGACGCACTTACAGCTCGTCCGCCTCACACTTTATTCCCTACCAGGCATCGAAGCCAACGACCCAACAATCAACCAGTGGAGAGTGGTGCTAGGCAGGGAATACAGTGCAAAGCTGAGGATCTGTAAGCGCGTTGTCACGCCCCAATGCACGATGTATGCAGCGTGAGGCTGAGGAGCTGTAAGTGCGTCATCATGCCCCAATGCACTATATATACAGCGTGAGGCTGAGGAGCTGTAAGTGCGTCATCATGCCCCAATGCACTATATATACAGCGTGAGGCTGAGGAGCTGTAAGTGCGTCATCTTGACCCAATGCACTATATATACAGCGTGAGGCTGAGGAGCTGTAAGTGCGTCATCATGCCCCAATGCACTATATATACATTGTGAAGCTGAGGATCTGTAAGTGCGTCATCATGCCCCAATGCACTATATATACAGCGTGAGGCTGAGGATCTGTAAGTGCGTCATCATGCCCCAATGCACTATATATACAGCGTGAGGCTGAGGAGCTGTAAGTGCGTCATCATGACCCAATGCACTATATATACACCGTGAGGCTGAGGAGCTGTAAGTGCATCATCATGCCCCAATGCACTATATATACAGCGTGAGGCTGAGGAGCTGTAAGTGCATCATCATGCCCCAGTGCGCTATATATACAGCGTGAGGCTGAGGAGCTGTAAGTGCATCATCATGCCCCAGTGCGCTATATATATGTAACTTCATAATGCGATTTCTCCTGCCGGAGCATCACTTTGAGGTTATAAAGGGATACAATTGCTTATTTTTTGAAGAAGTACACAGATATATAAATTATTTTGGGGCATAGAAGTTTCCTTTAACCGCTTTTATAGGACGTCTGTAACTGCAGCCAAAGCTGTAATTGGCAAATACTTCACTATACACTTGTAATTGCCTCCATGCAGGACAATAGGATGCAGATTTGGGCTTTTGGTGCTTTGACTCTACATGAGATTTTTAAGGCAACAGTGCAGCAAAGGGAAAACAAACCAAGAATATTGTACTAATATGTCCCCGCTTGTAGGGTCAGACAGTCCTTGCGTGTTTAGTGTATACTAGACAGAGGGCATTTATTAATATCTCCTGGTGGGTCTCCTTCTGCGCCCTCCTGTGGCACATGTGCGTGCTGTGCCATTCCTCGCCTCTTTCTGAAGATAAGTGTGTTGTATTGTTTGCCAATGCCCATGGTACATTATGATAATGATTTCTCCACTTTAATGTTTGCAGTGTACAAGAGTTTATGACCTTCACCAGCCAGCTGATTGTGGAGCGATCAGACAAGGGGAGCCGCTCATCAGTGAAGGAGCAAGGTGAGAGTATGAGAAGTCATCGGCGAGGCTGGTGAGGTTTTCACGTGGTGGTACTGTGCCGCGCAGAAATACTGTCCATGATTTGTCACAGCTTTGCCCCTAGTCCCAGTAGTGATCACGTGAAAATCCAAGCCCCAGTTGGAGTTAGCAGGGGTCATTTACATAACATTGTACATGTTAAAGGGACTCTTGACAGCTCTGGCATTATAGAGCCAGAGAAAGGCGGAGATTGAGGCAAAACAAGCAGATGGGAAGGGGCATTTAAATGTTTGGCCGCGCCATGGTGCACCGAGTGCCTGTTCTTTGTTTGAACAGTCATTTTATGCTTCCCTTTAAAGGAAGACTCCGACAGCGTGATAGAAGATGCTTTGTAATCCTATGAATAGCAATGGCTTTAATATCTGCTATGTCTTCATACAGAGTACCTCTGTCACGTGTATGTGCGGAACGACTCCCTGGCGGGGGTAGTGATCGCTGACGCAGAGTACCCTCAGAGAGTCTGCTTTACTCTTCTGGAAAAGGTAAGGGGGAACTAAGGACTAGAATTCATTTTTATTTTACCCCATTTTTGTTTTGCGGATGTTTTTTCTGCTCTCCTGAAATAACAGTGCAGGGGCACCTTGTCCTAAGAGACTGTACTGGCTATTCATCTGTTATTCCTCCTGGAAAAGTGGATGATGACTATGCCCTTCTTTCAGCCTGTACCCATGCAATCTGATTATTGTTAGCACTGATTGAATGGGGTCCGTGTGTAGGGACATGTCCCAACGACTAAGGGAATAGTAACATCCAGTTGTCAGTGTATTCCTACATATCCAGGAGCTGAACAAAGATTACAGTGGCTTGAGAAAGTATTCACCCCCTTGGCATTTTTTGTGTTTTGCTACCGCAGAAGCTGGAATTTTCCTGTGTTTTTTTATTTTTGAGGTTTTGCATCAGTTAATGTGAAGAACATACAAAACCCAAGACAGAAACAAAATAAACAATTGCCCTGCTGCAAGTAAATAAGTAAAAGAAATAGTGCATATAAATAACATGGGGTACTTAGTAAACACCGTTTTTGATTAAAAAAAAACGTAAAAGCCATCCCAACATCAAGGTGTACTCAAATTCGGGATGGTCCTAAATTCATGTAAAGAACATGCCAACAACTAGGAACATTTGGTTTTCTTTTTATTGTGATGCAAACCACGAATAAAATAACTGAAGGTTTTGGTGTGCATAACTATTCACCCCCCCCCACCCCCTAAAGTCAGTACTTTGTAGAGCCTCCTTTTGTGGCAATTACAGCTGCAAGTCACTTTGCATAAGTCTCTATTGGCTTTCCATATCTTGCCACTGGGAATGTTGCCCATTCCTCAACACAAAACTGCTCCAGCTCCTTCAATGTTTCCCCTTAAACCACTCGAGTGTTGCTTTAGCAGTATGCATTGGGTCATTGTCTTGTTGGAAGGTGAACCTCCGTCCCAGTCTCAAATCACTAACAGACTGAAACAAGTTTTGCTCAAGAATATCCTTGTATTTGGCACCATCCATCTTCCCCTCGACTCGGACCATTTTCCCTGTCCCTGCTGCCGAAAAACATCCCCACAGCATGATGCTGCCACCACCATGTTTCACTGTGGGGATGGTGTTCTTGGGGTGATGAGCTGTGTTGGTTTGTTACCAGACATAGCGTTTACCTTGGTGGCCAAAAAGTTCAATTTTGGTCTCAGCTGACCACAGCACCTTCATCCATACTTTTGGTGGGTCTTCCACATGTCTTTTGGCAAACTCAAAATGAGCCTAACAATTTTTGTGTGTAAGTAAAGGCTTTTTTTGCCCACTCTTCCATAAAGGCCACCTCTATGGAGCGTATGGCTTATTGTGGACAGATACTCTAGTCTCTGCGTGGGAACTCTGCAGCTTCTTCAGGGTTATGTTTGGTCTCTGTGCTGCCTCTCTGATTAATGCCTTCCTTACCCGGGCTGAGGTTTTGGTGGATGGCCCTCTTGCTTGGTTTATTGTGGTACCATGTGTTCTTTCCATTTGATGATAATGGATTTGATGGTGCTCTGGGAATCATCAGAGATTTTTGTTAGTGGTGCCTTTTACTTAATGGTGTTGCAGCCTCTGTGGCCTTTCAGAAAAGGTAAAGTGTATATACTGACAGATCATGTGACCCTTAGATTGCACACAGGTGGATGTCCTGTCACTAAGCATGTGACTTATGAAGGGAATTGCTTGCACCAGAAATTTTTAGGGGCTTCATAGCAAAAGGGGTGAATACATATGCACATGCCAATTTTTAGTTATTTGATCCCTTAAGTTTAATTTATGTCTATATTTTTCTCACTTCACTTCACTGACTTAGACTGTTTAGTGTTGATGCATCACACACAAATCGGATTACAAAAATATTTAAACACCGGTTGTAATGTAACAAAATATGTCAAAAGCTAAGGGGGTGAGTACTTTTGCAAGCCACTGTACTTCTTAGAAAAATTATGTTGAATTATTTTTTTCAAGCATTGAAGGGGTTGTCTAGGCTTGACACACAGGTCTGCTGTCCGTCGGTGAATGCAAACATCTGAATCGTAACAGCATGTAAGGTGCGCACTCTGTTAGGATTCCCCTGTATTGCTGGTGCGAGGGGGGTGGTCACATGAGCACATGAATGCGATTTGCATACCTGCAGTCTCTCGAAGACTGGACATCTTCAGCTTCTCTCAATGCACTTCTATTGAGAGAGGCCGAACATGTCTAGTCGGCACGTGACAATATGTATAAAAGTCGCATACATACAGTCACGTAATCACTTGCCCCCATCGACAATACTGGGGGATCCTGACAGTGTACGCGGCAACACTGTCATGACTCAGACGTCTGCAGTCACCACGTGACTACAGACTTTTGTGTTAAGTCTGGACAATTCCTTTAACTTCACAAGAGCTGACAGATCTTCCTTTTATTTAGATTTTTTTGGGGGAATTTAACTTATGTAATGATTTTACACATTAATGCTCATTGTGTTTATCTCCTTCAAAACGAGCTGATCCTGCTTCATACATGGGGATGCCGGCTGTGTTATATAGCCAGCACCTGCCACTAACAGCAGCAATCTGAGCTACCTCCGGTCACTGCTTTTAACCACTTAAATGCCACTGTCAATATCTGACATCGATAATTAGGTTGCACGATAGTGTAACATGACTATTTGGTTCCTATCATTCCTTTTCCTCATCATGGGATGATGATGGATTGCCATTGCAGTATTCAGCAGTCTCCCTCTGCTGTCATCTGTGTATTGTCATAAACCCAAATCATGGTATATTTCTTCTACTTACTGCAATACTATTGTATTGCAGTTTTAGATCAAATGATTTCAGATTCATGATCCCTAGGGGGGACTAAAAATATGGTAAAATTAATAAAAAAGTGATTTTAAAAATATTTAAGAAGGGGGAAAAAAATTAATGTATTACTCTCCTCCCTTTTCCCAATTCAAACATAAATTAAAGAAAAAATTAAATAATCAAAATGTCGTATGTACACCAGTATGGTATTAATAAAAATGTCAGCTCGTGCATCTCCATCAATAGAAAAGTTACTTATAGAAAATGACACCCCAAGCCAACTTTTTTTTATACAAAGCTTTGAATTTTAGTAATCGCTGAAATGTGAAAAGCGATGCAAGTTTGGCAGCCGCATAATCGTACTGATCCGATGAATCACGTCACCAAGTCCTTGTCACCTTATCACAAACGCTGTAAAAGCAAATTCCAAAAAATGGTGCAATTGCATTTTTTTTCATCCTCTGACTGCAATTAGATTTTTTTTATCTTTTTCCTTTTGCTTCTATGTTTTTTCTCTTGAGCCTTTTGATTGGTCCCTTACAATTCTCACCGTCTGTTTTCCTTCAGGTTCTCGAGGAGTTCGCCACCCAGGTGGATAGGATAGACTGGCCGTCTGGCTCCCCTGCCACTATTCAGTACAGTGCTTTGGACTCTTACCTTGCCAAGTACCAAGTAAGTAGGATCAGCCGTCTACTGAGCAACAGCAAGCTAAAATACATATAATGTACATAATATGTAATGTGACAATTGGCTAATGTATGCTTAAGGGACCACATGAGTTGGGACCAATTTTATGTCCTGGGCGAAATAGCATAAGACATTGTATATGATTTCAGTCCGTTAACTCTTTTTATATGGGAAAACTCATCGAAATCTTATGATGTTGCTTCTTGAAACAGTAAAAAAAATATAAAGCATATAAAATGTTCTCCATCTGACTGTAATAATTGGCCAAACCCTCCCGCCGGCCTGCTCTGCTAGGTTTTATGACACACCGACTGTCCTCAGATGGCAGATGTCATGGGCAAAGAATGGATTCCCATGGGAGTGCCACATACTGGTTTGTAAATGGCAAAAGTCACTGCATTTTTGTGTAACTTGGCGTTGCTCAAAACTTTTGCAACTTTTCAAAGTGTGTTACGTCTTGCGTAAAACTTTGAGGCCGTTTTCATGGAGAGGATTACGATGAAAGGTAATTGAGATGACTCTCAATCCATCATTAACAGTTGGTGATAACACTGACTCCCCTCTCTGCGCTATGACTTCCGCACAGGTCACACTCCAATAGAGGTTAAAGGGAATCTGTCAGTAGGATCAACCCTCCTAAGCTGTCTATATGGGCATGGAGGTTATAGGAGGCTGAATCAAATGATACCTTGATATCTGTGATCCGATGTTTTATTACAGAGAAATCCACGTTTTTCGTAATATGTAAATGAGCTGTTAAGGACATAGATCTCCCAGAGAATCTGCCTCCAGAGCTGCTTATAAAAAGGAGGTGTTACCAGTGTGAGACATGTAGATCAGGAGAGCAGACTGTCAGTCATTACATGTCTCACACTGGTAACGCCCCCTTTCATTTACAATAAGCTCCACAGTCTGCTCTCCGGCCCATAGATCTTAACAGCTCCTATAGATGGCTTGGAAAGGATGACGCTACTGACAGATCCCCTTTAATGAACATCCTCGCTCTGTTTCCTATGGTCGGCTGTAGATCAGATCTCTGAATAGTGTAAAGGTAAAATAGCCACCCACATTATCATTCACAGAAAATAGAATGCAACATCTACAATCAGAAAATAATAATAAAACAAGTTAATAGGAAAACAAGTTAATAGGAAAAAATATTTATATAATAAATTGGTTCAATTAGTGTTTTATATTCAGCCGTAGATTCCTCTGTCTCACACTGACTGCCAGGTACGTTACACTGGGGCTGCACAGGATCACATCACCCGGGGGGCCGCTGCGCTGCGCTCTTGTTGGCTTATGTAGTGTAATTAGTTCTCCTCGCTTCACAAGGGGAACCATGGGAGCGATTATCTTCACATTTCTGACTTGTAACTCCTTAATGACTGGCATTTTAGTCCTTAACCCACTATAAGATTGCAACCCCTAAAATAAACATAGGCCAAAACCCATATTGAAATATGCTATGCAAAACCCTCATGCTTCCATTGACTGGCCAACCTGTGTTATGGAGGAGAACATTTTGGAAGATAAGAGTGCCTCATATCGCCCATTAATTCAATATTATTTGGGTATTTCAGTCAACTGTACCAAAGCCAGGTTTCTTTTTTAAAAGGGTTTTGCAAAAAAAAAAAAAAAAAAAGTTTTTTTTTTCCATAGACTTGCAAATGTAAAAAATGAACAACCTCTTGTTTTTGTGGACAGGATTGCAGCGATGACATTGTGACTACTGCACATAACTTCTGCAGCCAGTCAGTGGGCTTACAGGTGATCTTGAGGTAGTAGGCACTAGGCCACAGGGTTCAGTGATTGACAGCTGTGTGCGCATGACCGCTGCAGCCAAAGGCCAGAGACAGCTCTGGAGAGGTGGAGGGTGAGTATAGCCAAATTTCAGATTTTTTTTTTTTCATGTTTGTTAAAATTACCTCTATTTAAGGAGGGGGGCAGGGGAGAAACCCCATTCAAGTAGAACAGATGATGTGCACTAATAATGGATTTATAGATGAATAATATTGCATATCTGTAGTATGTACGGTGCAGAAATCCATCGGTTTCTGAGGAGGCTTCCACTTGTCTTTCCCCTGAGCGTGTTGTTTTTGTCTTATTGGTGCAGAGTTCAAAGCATTTATTACATAATCAGGAGGACGAGCAGCTGCCGCATGTGCTAGAAAATTTTACTGTGTTTTTTTAATGTTCTGTCAGTAGCAAACTAAATCCCTTTTTATTAAGGTGCCAATATGGTCTGTGGATACCCCATTGTTGGCCCATATTACACCCGCAGCCCTCACCTGATAAGCAGGGTAGGCTGTGCTGTTCTTGTCTCCGTGTCATGTAAAGGATAACCCCAACCCCACAAGTGTATCACTATGTACAGATCCATCTTTGTTCAGCTGCAATCCACAAAATTCCAAAATCTGATGCTGACTGGATGAAGCGTGGCAATAGACAGAGGATGTGGATGGAAAGTTATATCTGTATTTATATTCACAGAACCCCCGAGATGCTGATCCAATGAGTAAAGTACAAGCTGAGCTGGACGAAACCAAAATCATCCTGGTGAGTGAATGATTAATATATCGTTCAGTTTCAAAAGAACCTGTCACGTTGTACATGTAGTTCAATCTGTGGACAGCACTGTATAGAGGAGGAGAAGCGGAGCGGAATTTATCTATCTATCTATCTATCTATTAATATAGGATTGTGGGAAAAGATGCAGGATGACTTGTATTTTATTCATTGAAATATCCAGTCCAGTGGGTGGTCCTACTAGTGATTGACAGCTATCTCTGCATGCACAGTCCTACAGGGAAGGCTGTCAGTCACTAGTAGGACCGCCCACTGGACTCATACATACAAACACTCATACATACAAACAGGGATTTCAATTAATAAAATGCAAGTTTTACTGAAACTTTTCCCCAAAAAATGTATATCAATCTGATCAGCTCCTCTGGCTTTGTAATATGGTGCCTGCAGATCAGATACCGTAGCCAATACAACAGGTTCCCTTTTAAGGGCTCGTTAAAGTGACTGTGTATTAGGTCAACAGGCAGTGCACTGACTTAGTAATGTGCTGTGTACTATGATTTTTCATTCCTGGCCAAAATGATCACAGCATGCACTAGTCTGCCAATTTCTGGATACGACTTGTCCGAGTTTTAGTTGTGTGATCCCCGGATAAGGTGTAATTACATTACCTTTCCTTATAGTAGAACCACCACTGAGTGAGGTCTCCTTACACAGCGCTGTGCCGCCATTTCATAATGTGTAATTACATTACCTTTCCTTATAGTAGAAGAACCACCGAGGGAGGTCTCCTTACACTACACTGTGCCACTATCTCATGTGTAATTAAATTACCTTTCCTTTATAGTAGAAAAACCACAGAGGGAGGTCTCCTTACACTACACTGTGCTGCCATCTCATAATGTGTAATTACATTACCTTTCCTTATAGAAGAAGAACCACCGAGGGAGGTCTCCTTACACTACACTGTGCTGCCATCTCATAATGTGTAATTACATTACCTTTCCTTATAGTAGAACCACCACGGAGTGAGGTCTCCTGACACAGCGCTGTGCTGCCATCTCATAATGTGTAATTACATTACCTTTCCTTACAGTAGAAGAACCACGGAGTGAGGTCTCCTTACACTACACTGTGCTGCCGTCTCATAATGTGTAATTACATTACCTTTCCTTATAGAAGAAGAACCACCGAGGGAGGTCTCCTTACACTACACTGTGCTGCCGTCTCATAATGTGTAATTACATTACCTTTCCTTATAGAAGAAGAACCACCGAGGGAGGTCTCCTTACACTACACTGTGCTGCCATCTCATAATGTGTAATTACATTACCTTTCCTTATAGTAGAACCA
Source organism: Phyllobates terribilis (assembly GCF_046119375.1). Taxonomy (NCBI): domain Eukaryota; kingdom Metazoa; phylum Chordata; class Amphibia; order Anura; family Dendrobatidae; genus Phyllobates; species Phyllobates terribilis. The sequence continues at coordinate 532,312,948 of NW_027362771.1, forward strand.
CCACTGAGTGAGGTCTCCTTACACAGCGCTGTGCTGCCATCTCATAATGTGTTATTACATTACCTTTCCTTATAGTAGAGCCACCGAGGGAGGTCTCCTTACACTGCGCTGTGCCACTTTCTCATTCAGCTGCCTTAGGGCAGAACCCATAAAATGAGTGGGGAAAATTGTAGTGTTTGTACAGACAAGCTTCTTAATACGAGAGCCACCACAATCATGGAATCCCGAGGAAGCTGCCTCTGCTGCTCAGTCACCCTGCCTCGACTAATTTGGCAAAAATGTCGTATTACATATGGCTGTCTATAAACACCAATGTCCATATATTGAGATAATGGCACTCCAACATAAACTCCAACAACAATGTGCTCAAACTCAATCTATTAAAGAAAGAGCCATAGAGAGATCCATCATTAAAATAACCAATGTTTATTGAGAATTATTAAAATCGTTATAAAAAAGCAAAGTACCATATGGGGACATAGGAACAAACTATATAAGCAGTAAATTAGGGAAAAAAAACAAATGAGGTAATGTAGGTGCCATGATCTCCCTATGTATATAAATATAATGATTTATCGGGACAATATACCAACATACCAAGAATAAATAATGACTACATCTAGCAGCAATCCAAATGAAGTGACATGTGCAATCGTAATCTGTATACCTCACTGTGAATAATGTCCTCACACATACACTTACATATATTATGGTATAAAGACTAAATAAGAGACGTGTTTAATAAAATATATACAGTACAGACCAAAAGTTTGGACACACCTTCTCATTTAAAGATTTTTCTGTATTTTCATGACTATTAAAATTGTACATTCACACTGAAGGCATCAAAACTATGAATTAACACATGTGGAATTATATACTTAACAAAAAAGTGTGAAACAACTGAAAATATGTCTTATATTCTAGGTTCTTCAAAGTAGCTACCTTTTGCTTTGATGACTGCTTTGCACACTCTTGGCATTCTCTTGATGAGCTTCAAGAGGTAGTCACTGGAAATGGTTTTCACTTCACAGGTGTGCCCTGTCAGGTTTAATAAGTGGGATTTCTTGCCTTATAAATGGGGTTGGGACCATCAGTTGTGTTGTGCAGAAGTCAGGTGGATACACAGCTGATAATCCTACTGAATAGACTGTTAACTGCTTTTTTCTTGCCATAATACAAATTCTAAGTAAAGAAAAACGAGTGGCCATCATTACTTTGGGAAATGAAGGTCAGTCGGTCTGAAAAATTGGGAAAACTTTGAAAGTGTCCCCAAGTGCAGTTGCAAAAACCATCAAGCGCTACAAAGAAACTGGCTCCCATGAGGACCGCCCCAGGAAAGGAAGACCAAGAGTCACCTCTGCTTCTGAGGATAAGTTTATCCGAGTCACCAGCCTCAGAAATCGCAGGTTAACAGCAGCTCAGATTAGAGACCAGGTCAATGCCACACATAGTTCTAGCAGCACATCTCTACAACAACTGTTAAGAGGAGACTTTGTGCAGCAGGCCTTCATGGTAAAATAGCTGCTAGGAAACCACTGCTAAGGACAGGCAACAAGCAGCAGAGACTTGTTTGGGCTAAAGAACACAAGGAATGGACATTAGACCAGTGGAAATCTGTGCTTTGGTCTGATGAGTCCAAATTTGAGATCTTTGGTTCCAGCCACCGTGTCTTTGTGCGACGCAGAAAAGGTGAAAGGATGGACTCTACATGCCTGGTTCCCACCGTGAAGCATGGAGGAGGAGGTGTGATGGTGTGGGGGTGCTTTGCTGGTGACACTGTTGGGGATTTATTCAAAATTGAAGGCATACTGAACCAGCATGGCTACCACAGCATCTTGCTGCGGCATGCTATTCCATCCGGTTTGCGTTTAGTTGGACCATCATTTATTTTTCAACAGGACAATGACCTCATACACGCCTCCAGGCTGTGTAAGGGCTATTTGACCAAGAAGGAGAGTGATGGGGTGCTACGCCAGATGACCTGTCCTCCACAGTCACCAGACCTGAACCCAATCGAGATGGTTTGGGGTGAGCTGGACCGCAGAGTGAAGGCAAAAGGGCCAACAAGTGCTAAGCATCTCTGGGAACTCCTTCAAGATTGTTGGAAGACCATTTCCGGTGACTACCTCTTGAAGCTCATCAAGAGAATGCCAAGCGTGTGCAAAGCAGTCATCAAAGCAAAAGGTGGCTACTTTGAAGAACCTAGAATATAAGACATATTTTCAGTTGTTTCACACTTTTTTGTTAAGTATATAATTCCACATGTGTTAATTCATAGTTTTGATGCCTTCAGTGTGAATGTACAATTTTCATAGTCATGAAAATACAGAAAAATCTTTAAATGAGGTGTGTCCAAACTTTTGGTCTGTACTGTGTGTATATGTGTATGTGTGTGTGTGTGTGTGTGTGTGTGTATGTATATGTATGTGTATATATATATATAATATACACTGCTCAAAAAAGGGAACACTTAAACAACTGAATATAACTCTAAGTAAATCAAACTTCTGTGAGATCAAACTGTCCACTTAGGAAGCAACACTGATTGATAATCAATTTCACATGCTGTTGTGCAAATGGAAAAGATGGAAAATATTGGCAATTATCAAGACACCCTCAATAAAAGAGTGGTTCTGCGGGTGGGGACCACAGACCACATCTCAGTACCAATGCTATCTGGCTGATGTATTGGTCACTTTTGATTGTTGGTTGTGCTTTCACACTCGTGGTAGCATGAGACGGACTCTACAACCCACAGAAGTTGCTCAGGTAGTGCAGCTCATCCAGGATGGCACATCAATGCGAGCTGTGGCAAGAAGGTTTGCTGTGTCTGTCAGCGTAGTGTCCAGAGGCTGGAAGTGCTACCAGGAGACAGGCCAGTACGCCAGGAGACGTGGAAGGGGCCGTAGGAGGGCAACAACCCAGCTGCAGGACCTCTACCTCTGCCTTTGTGCAAGGAGGAACAGGAGGAGCACTGCCAGAGCCCTGCAAAATGACCTCCAGCTGGCTACAAATGTGCATGTGTCTGCACAAACTGTTAGAAACCGACTACATGAGGGTGGTATAAGGGCCCGACGTCCACAGATGGGGGTTGTGCTCACAGCCCAACATCGTGCAGGACGCTTGGCATTTGCCACAGAACACCAGGATTGGCAAAATCGCCACTGGTGCCCTGTGCTCTTCACAGATGAAAGCAGGTTCACAGTGAGCACATGTGACAGAGTCTGGAGATGCCGTGGAGAGCGATCTGCTGCCTGCGACATCCTTCAGCATGACCTGTTTGGCAGTGGGTCAGTAATGGTGTGGGGTGGCATTTCTTTGGAGGGCCGTACAGCCCTCCATGTGCTCATCAGAGGTAGCCTGACTGCCATTAGGTACCGAGATGAGATCCTCAGACCCCTTGTGAGACCATATGATGGTGCGGTTGGCCCTGGGTTCTTCCTAATGCAGGACATTGCCAGACCTCATGTGGCTGGAGTGAGTCAGCAGTTCCTGCAAGATGAAGGCATTGAAGCTATGGACTGGCCCGCCCGTTCCCCAGACCTGAATCCGATTGAGCACATCTGGGACATCATGTCTCGCTCCATCCACCAACGTCACGTTGCACCACAGACTGTCCAGGAGTTGGCGGATGCTTTAGTCCAGGTCTGGGAGGAGATCCCACAGGAGACCATCTGCAACCTCATCAGGAGCATGCCCAGGCGTTGTAGGGAGGTCATACAGGCACGTGGAGGCCACACACAATACTGTGCCTCATTTTGACTTGTTTTAAGGACATTACATCAAAGTAGGATCAGCCTGTAGTGTGTTTTTCCACTTTAATTTTGGGGGTGACTCCAAATCCAGGCCTCCATTGGTTAATAAATTTGATTTCCATTGATGATTTTTGTGTGATTTTGTTGTCAGCACATTCAACTTCGTACAGAACAAAGTATTCAATGAGAATATTTCATTCATTCAGATCTAGGATGTGTTATTTGAGTGTTCCCTTTATTTTTTTGAGCAGTGTATAATAAGCCCCAATGTAAGGCACCTGAAATACGTCTATTGGACTGAGGGGACTAAGTGTCTAACTGTTCAAAGTGAGAATAAAGCCTGCAAACCAAACATATGGTTGTAACTGGAACAGGATATCCAGAAGGAGTACCCTCCAACAAAAGATGTGTGGGAGGTAAATGCTTACCGAAAAGCAAGAGATGCCAGGTGATGGTAAATACCACGGTCCCGAGTATGCTTCTGTGTCCCCTCACCCTGACACGTGTTTCGCCGCCTGCTTCTTCCGGGGGCATGTCCATGAACAGAGTTAGAACTGCTGTTTGTAGGTCATTCTCTCTCCTCTGGCTCATGCAAGGGGGACCCTCAACAGGGCACATGGGAAACGATCAATGGGATAAAATGAGATGAGATCCTATTGATGACTACTAATTTAACACCTTACTGTAAGCACTTCCACAAAAACCAAGCTGTTGGACTGCCTGAAGATGAGCCTGATACAACTGTACCCTACAGCCCGGAGAACGCAGCACATCACAGGGAGTTGCCATCATGGGATTTCAGTTTTTGCTTTGCTTGTATGTAACATATTTCTCTTGTCATTCATTATCAGCATAACACCATGGAGTCCTTACTGCAGCGTGGAGAAAAATTAGATGACTTGGTCAGTAAATCAGAAGTGCTAGGAACACAGTCCAAGGCCTTCTATAAAACAGTGAGTATCGCAGAAGTCATGCATTCCTTCACTCCTCGTTAGAAGGGCCCTCTCCGATAGGCCGATCATAAAATGCAATCCGCTGTAATCTGGATGGAAACCTGACACTGTCATTCCTACTTATTAGGCAGCACGGTGGCTCAGTGGTTAGCACTGTACGGTGGCTCAGTGGTTAGCACTGTACGGTGGCTCAGTGGTTAGCACTGTACGGTGGCTCAGTGGTTAGCACTGTACGGTGGCTCAGTGATTAGCACTGTTGCTTTGCAGCACTGGGGTTCTGGGTTCAAATCCCACCAAGGACAACATCTGCAGAGTTTGTATGTTCTCCCCGTGTTTGCGTGGGTTTCCTCCGGGGTCTCAGGTTTCCTCCCACACTCCAAAGACACACTGATAGGGAATCTAGATTATGGCGATATATACAATACAGTGATGGCGCTATATAAGCAAGGAAAATACTGTAAATAAAAAAAGAAATTAGGCGGGTCCATTCAGTTCTTGTTAAAGGACACATCGGCTGGATATGTCATCACCAGTGCTCATCTCACCGAAAGACGTTGCAATGTTCGGAGCTCCGGGGAGGAGGTTGGGGACCGTTAAGAGAGAGACAGAGATTTTTTCCAGCTTAAAAGTTTGAGTCCCCATTCTTTTCAATGGGGTTCTGGTTAAAGTTTGAGTATAGTTTTGGTACCTGAACCCGAACTTCCACAGGTCCTCTCATCCCTAGGCATTACTGTATGATCAGAGGGGGGATCTGACCTAGTGAATAATATGATAGAATCACAAAGTGTCTGGTGATTGAGGGGTTAACGTAAAATTGATATTGTTTTCCTGCATTTGATTAAAGTGAAGATGGTGTTTTTTTATTTTAAATATGACCATTTGGAACGGCTGCTCTTTCCCTTTAAGGCACGGAAGCAGAATTCATGCTGCGGGATCATGTGATTGGCGAATAGTGATGGAGACCGGAAGAAAGACAATGAACAAACACTAAATATCAGGGCTGACGCACCAAATCGGCTACCACTCAGCCCTTCCCATCCCCAGCAGGGGGCAGTATAGGTGGTTACTGCCCTCAGGTCAATTTTTCCTTTACCCTCATTTATTGGGGGTCTTTTTTTTTTTTTTTTTTTTTTTTTTTTTTTTTTTCACATTGATGTGCGTTCACTTTTTCCTGCAGCCATGTGTTTCTGTGGCCCCCAGTATGAAGTGACAGCCCCCCTCCAAGGGATTGTGCTGACCATTATCTGTTCCAGTGCAAACATTCCTGTGATACGGAGTATCGCCGCCGCCCCGCGCTCTGTGCCCTAACCCGTCACCAAGCTGCCGAGTGATGTGAGTGACCTGGTAATCTGTAATGTACTAATGCTATACTATCTGACGTTATCACCCTGGGAGGAAATGGGTTAACTGTCAGTCCGCTTCTTCCTGTAACACTCGCGCACTTGTTTAGTGTAAGGTTATTTTAACCCCCCGTTCCTCCATTATCCCGGACATGTCTTAACTGTGGTTAACCTTGTAGTATTTGCCAGATGGATTTTTTTTTTATCCCTGGAGAACTCGTTCTGAAGTGAAATCATGAAATGCGGAGACTAATTCTGCACATCCATCCGAAAGCCTGCACTCCACAAATGACTCCTCGCCATGTCCTCGATGCCGAAGATCTTACTGCTCTCACCACCTTGTCTTATCCAAAAAGAAAATCTTCATCCGATGGATCTAGTTCCCCTGAGGACCCTCATCGTGTGGACGGTTCAATTCTCATGCTGTATAGATAAGTTATTAACGTATTTCAGTGTTTTATTTTGGGTTTTTGTTTTTTTTTGATCTCCAGCGATTTGAATTTTTTTTTTTTTTTCTTTTAAATTTCTTTCTGATAAACTTGTCTTTTAATAAAGATTGGCGAACCTTTCTGTACCAAATATTGAAGATGATAAAACACATTTGTAGATGTTTGAAAGCAATTCTGTTCATGTTTTATTACAAGCCTGATAAAGCACTGGCTTAGCAATACAGGCAGCTTTATACTTACATGGTCCCTGCACTTTCAGACAACTTGATCTCTTTTGATTATGTGATCACCAGATGATCTGTAAATCACTTTATTTAAAATTGATTGAGAAAACATACTGAGGGCACTCCCAATACTTGATGGGATCACTGACAACCCACACAATGAAATATACAGAGAAAAAGAAGTGCGTCTACGATATATCAGGATCACCATCAATACAAAATAGCTAATAATATAAAGTTTATTGAACAATGAGGAGAACAAGCTATTAAAAACAACTAAAAAACCCAAACATGGTAAATACCATCATCCAGTTGATCCATGTAAGGAATAACAAACCCCCTCCTATATGTCATTAATTAGGTCCACAGAGAGAATACATAACTACATAAGCACAGAAAGTCTCTGTATCCAGGTACACTGCCTCCAGCTAGTACCTAATAGACAAATGGATGAGAAATGTATGATCCTAGGTCTCACCAAGTACAGCAACAACATACAAGTAAGGCTGTCCCGTCAAGACCAACAACTGCCATGGGGGCACTTATGTTGCCTTACATATTACAGTGTATGGAGCGACAGTATCAACAATATTGCCTTACGTTTATCCAAGATTTCCCAAATGGATTCGGTATGCTTTTATTCCCATTGAGTCATAGGACTATGATCATCATCAGAAACACCTAATATTTCTATGAGAATCTGTACAAGGACTATTCATGCTATCAAGATAGAGATATATATATATATATATATATCTATCTATCTATCATATTTTAGATATATATGTACTTGGGCTAACACTGACAATTGGGCTTTCATCAACGTATGCAGTTTATTCTATCTAAATGCTTTTGGCAGTGACACCAGAGAATTCTGTCTGTCTCCATCTGATATGACCAGATATTATATCTATAGATGACGATAATACATTACATTCTTTGTAAGGGATATTCACCCGCTTGAGCCCATTTGTCAGTGCTGGTTGTCACAGACTCTAAATTTTTCATGATTGACTCCCAGTGTTCATGATTGACTCCCAGTGTGGTAATATCATATTTTATTGATTATGCATGGGACACCATGCTTTGTTTATATGCCAATGTATACGATTTTCTGCATGCAGGGCAGATGTGCCCTGTCATTTTATCACGTACCAATTTACTGTGCATATAGTCTGTATAACTGCCTATTTTGGGTGCATGGCTGATGCCATTTCTTTCCAGCCTAAAACCACTGGTGTCACCACCCTCGGACGGGTACTATATGATGCCCGCCGCTATGAGTGGTCTCCTTCTTAATAATGACACATAGTACCTGTGTTGCCGAATCTTCCGGTCACCTGAAGCATGTCTCTACCTCCCATCTGGGACTCTGACATCAAGGCTTGGTCAGTTCCCACGGCTGTACACATAGTCTTCGGGACATGGCACTTCAGGGTCTATCGGCACCACGGGCACTTCCGGACGCCACAGCGCATGAACCGCTCAGCCACATGCACGCATGGTAATCATCATTTAATTAACTACTATTGTATATAATGAATGATGACCGGAACATACTTCTATTCATCTTTTTTTGCCCCTGAAGAAGCCACACTTTCTGGTGGCGATACGCGTGGGGCTTTTTACCCCCTTCCCTTCTGACCATGCACAGAGTGACCTGAAACTCTTGGCCATACACAGGTTTCTTTATAATCTTCTTGAGCGGCTTTATCTATGCATTTGTTTAATATACATTTATCTACAGCAGTGTGCTTTAGACATATGCACAGGTTCATTTATAATTATGAGCTGCTTTATTCATACATTTGTCTATTAGGTACTAGCTGGAGGCAGTGTACCTGGATACAGAGACTGTGTGTGCTTATATAGTTATGTATTCTCTTACTCTCTGTGGACCTAATTAATGACATATAGGAGGGGGTTTGTTATTCCTTACATGGATCAAGGTATTTACCATGTTTGGGTTTTAAATTGTTTTTAATAGCTTGTTCTCCTCATTGTTCAATAAACTTTATATTTTTAGATATTTTGTATTAATGGTGATCCTGATAGATCGTATACGCACTATTTTTTCTCTCTATATTTCACTTTATTTAAAATTGATGATGTCCTACCCTTGTAAAATCACTCCTAATAAACGGCCAGTAGGTGTCATCCTTTTAACTTGCTATTTACTGCTTATTGTCAAGATGAATCAGTCTCTTATAGCAGAGATGTGGGTGCGGGCCTTTGGGTCTCTACGGGAAGTGGGCGCGGGCCTTTGGGTCTCTACGGGAAGTGGGCGCGGGCCTTTGGGTCTCTACGGGAAGTGGGTGCGGGCCTTTGGGTCTCTACTGGAAGTGGGTGCGGGCCTTTGGGTCTCTACTGGAAGTGGGCGCGGGCCTTTGGGTCTCTACGGGAAGTGGGCACGGGCCTTTGGGTCTCTACTGGAAGTGGGCGCGGGCCTTTGGGTCTCTACTGGAAGTGGGCGCGGGCCTTTGGGTCTCTAAGGGAAGTGGGCGCGGGCCTTTGGGTCTCTATGGGAAGTGGGCGCGGGCCTTTGGGTCTCTACTGGAAGTGGGTGCGGGCCTTTGGGTCTCTACGGGAAGTGGGCGCGGGCCTTTGGGTCTCTACGGGAAGTGGGCACGGGCCTTTGGGTCTCTACGGGAAGTGGGCGCGGGCCTTTGGGTCTCTACTGGAAGTGGGTGCGGGCCTTTGGGTCTCTACGGGAAGTGGGCGCGGGCCTTTGGGTCTCTACTGGAAGTGGGCGCGGGCCTTTGGGTCTCTACTGGAAGTGGGCGCGGGCCTTTGGGTCTCTACGGGAAGTGGGCGCGGGCCTTTGGGTCTCTATGGGAAGTGGGCGCGGGCCTTTGGGTCTCTACTGGAAGTGGGTGCGGGCCTTTGGGTCTCTACGGGAAGTGGGCGCGGGCCTTTGGGTCTCTACGGGAAGTGGGCGCGGGCCTTTGGGTCTCTATGGGAAGTGGGCGCGGGCCTTTGGGTCTCTATGGGAAGTGGGCGCGGGCCTTTGGGTCTCTACGGGAAGTGGGCGCGGGCCTTTGGGTCTCTATGGGAAGTGGGCGCGGGCCTTTGGGTCTTTACAGAAAGTGGGTGGCAGGTCTTTGTGTTTCTGCTTCTGGTCTCCTGTGTCAAACTGCATCTAGGCATAATGAGCAGATTTCCAGTTCAGAGCAAGCAAGCCAATGAACAATGGTAGGAGTAATCCATGCTGGGAAATGATGATCCAGCACCAAAGGTGCAGGCATAGTCGTGCCTTTGTCAGGTATTTGTTTATTCTTGACATTTAATCAGTTCGGGTCCTATCTTGTGATCAACTGGAAATTCGAGCAACAAGTGAAGAGAAATGAAGGCTTTTTTCCCACGTTCACAGTGGTAATTTTCTGCCACTTGTCAGTATCTTTAACACTAAATCTAATGACGTGTGTGGTTAGTACTATTAAAGGGGTTCTCCAGCTTAAAATTTGAAGCCAGAGGCTAGCGCTGCTTCTCTCTGCCGCTGCTTATACTCTTTGTGACAAGCTTCAGCGGTGACATAACAACTCCAGCACTCCTGACCGCTGCAGCCGATCGCTGGCCTCAGTTGTGATGCTGATGTAGATGGTGCAAACTGCTGTGCTCAGTGATTGGCTGCAGCAGTCATATGTAGTTGTGACATCTGTGCTGCACTCTTGTCAATGAAGAGGCAGAGAGCGGGACCTGCGGAGGGCAAATAACTAATGTTATTATATTGCCGTAGCGCAAGCTGATAAACAATAAAGAGGTTTTCAAGTGTTTAGTTTTTTAATCTTTAGTAGCTTAAGTAATTCACCAAAAATAGTCAACCAGTGTAATATGTTTATATATGGTGCACTTTAGTCACCTAAATTGTAGTGTAGTTCTTTTGTGTCTCCACTAGAGGGAGCTCAATAAAATGGAGCCTGCATATGTCCATAAACAAGTTCCCATATGAAGGTTTTTGATGTCTTAATTCACAATTGCATGGACACATTTCTGCCAGACGTCTGGTGTGTTTGACGGGCAGAATTGCACAGCATACTGTTGTATGTTGTATTGTCCATAGCATTTTTTTTTTTTTTTTTTTAAATGCTAGGTGCATCTCTTAAAGGGAATGTCTGTAGATTTTTTGCTATATAATCCTACAGCAGCATGATGTAGGGACAAAGACCCTGATTCCAGTGATGTATCACTTCGTTTACTAGATGCAGCAGGTGTGATAGATTCACAGTGGTGTGGACCCTGTATAACCGGGTCCATACCACTGATTGACAGCTTAGAGTGTTCGCTGTACATTGACTGAAAGCTGCTAGTCAGTGCTTGGGTTGTGGTTAGATCAGGAGCCCCGAGACACCTAGTCCTCAAGCGATAATCTCCTGCTGATAAAACACTGATTGTATTGAAATAATTGCCTTCAAAATTTCATTAAAACATCAATTCATCTAGAATCTAGATACACTTGCACAAACATGTTGGATTATAGTCAGGTTTATGAGTAATCAATTCTACAAAACAGGTGATAATGGTTATCATTTTCATATGTAGGATGAAGAAATTATTAACTGCATTAACAGAAACAGCTGTGTAGGAGGCATAGAATTGGGTGAGGAATAGCCAAACTATGCTGCAAAGGTGAGGTTGTTAAAGACAGTTTCATGTCACAGGTCACACACTATGACAAGCCTGAGCACTGCAACAAGACACAAGGTAGTTATACTGCATCAGCAAAGTCTCTTCAATGCAAAGGTTTCCAAGAATACTGGGGTACCAAGATGTGCTGGGCATTTTCTTTTGAAGCAGTACCAAGAAATGGGCAACATTGAAGACTGTAGACACAGAAGTTGGCTATGGCCATGATGAATAGCACGTTCCTACTTTCCTTCAAACTTGGAAATGTCCAACTGTGCCATCAGCTCAGAACTGGCAGCAACCAGTGGGACCCAGCAATATTTATTATTATAGCGCCATTTATTCCATGGCGCTTTACATGTGAAAGGGGGCTATATATAGCAAAAACAATTACAATAATCTTGAACAAAATGTGACAGCGACTGGTACAGGAGGAGCGAGGACCCTGCCCGAGAGGGCTCACAATCTACGAGGGATGGGTGAGAATACAGTAGGTGAGGGTAGAGCTGGTCGTGCAGCGGTATGGTGGAGTGAGGGTTACTGCAGGTTGTAGGCAATATCTATCTACTGTGCAGGAACTCAGGCCAGAAGTGGTCTTCATGGAGAAATTACTGTATAAAGCCAACCCCTCCACATGGAAACTAGGACAAGTGACAACTATGCACAAAAACAAATGGGTGGAGAAAAATAGTAACAAATGCTGTGTACTTATGAGTCAAAATGTGAAAGATGTTGATGTAACAAGATAATTTGTTCTCTAAAATGCTGGAAAGCAGCACAATCATGAGTGTCTGCTGGCAACAGTGAAGCATGGTGGAGGCTCCTTGCAGGGTTGGGACTTAATTTCATGCAAAAGAAGTGGGGATTTGGTCAGGATTAATGATGTCCTCAATGCTGAGAAATACAGGCAGATACTTATCCACCAATAAAATACTATCAGTGAGGCATCGGGTTCCAAATGTTTTCTGCAGCCGGACATCAACCCCAAACATACAGCCAATTTCATTAAGAGCTATCTTCAGTGTAAGGAAGAACAAGTAGTCCTAGAAGTAAGGATATCGCCCCCCACAGAGCCCTGATCTCAACATCGAGTCTGCGAGGGACTACATTAAGCCTACATCCACAGATAATCTGCGGTTAGTTCTCCAAGATGTTTGGAACAACCTCCCTGCTAAGTTCCTGTAAAAACTGTGTGCAAGTAGAAGTGTACCAAGAACAATTGATGCTGATTTGGAGGCAAAGGGACGTCACACTTTAGTAAATATAGATTCGACTTAGATTTCTCTTTCGTTTATTCACTTTGCATTTTGTTAATTAATCAAAATAGCATGGGTAGAGCATGGGAGGGGACAGGTAATGACACCCCTGCTCATCTAATTCATGAAGAGCTTAGGCATACTGCGTACCTGACCCCAGAAATCTTACTCCAGTCCTTGATTTGTGGTGAGGTTCATGTTACTAGCACACGCTCCTGATTCATTAAGATGCATGTGCATAATGACTCCAACACACCCCCTCATCAACACCGCCAGTCTTGATGTGTCCGGACCCTTGTGTGTCGTTGTTTGCACTTCAACATAGTTTTTAGACCGTTTTGTGGACTCTCGTTTTCAGAGCATCACACCTATAGGTAGATATGGAAAATGTTAAGTGCTCAGATTCCCTCTGGTTCTTGGTAGAGAGCAATTCCAATTCTGAATCCTAGTTTATTAATAACGGCCACTTGGCCTGATCAGAGTAAGGCCTGGCGTGAATGGTTGGATTGTTTTACAGATGAAGTTCAGCTAATGTTTCATGTTAGTTGTAACAACATGTCCTTATGGCTTAAAAAAAATTGGGGTATCTGGGGTTTCAGCTTCGGCTGTGAAAAAGGGCATATCAGGCATCTCCTTCAGGCTGCAGTTATGGGAATTACCGCATCACATGAAGGAGTTTGTGATTAAATTGATCTTGAAAGATTTCGGAAAAGGAGTGGACCGACATAGAGCCATTTAATTTCTCTTATTGCAGCACTTAGTATTAACATTCCTGCAAATATGCACCCAGGGGTGGATTAAGAGTAGCAAGGGCCCCGGGCAGTTTAGAAGGCGAGGGCCCCCCCCCCCACCTGATGTATCACGTGACATGTCACGTGATCCCCTGTGATAGATCATGTGATAGTTCACGTGAAATTAGTTTGGCACAATATTAATTATAATAATTTTTTTTAGGCTGTGTGCCCACTATGCGTTTTTTAAGCGTTTCCGCAGAGGCAATTCCGCTGCAGAAACGCTTAAAAACGCTTGGTAGAAGGCCTGCCATGTTCCCCAATGATAATCCGCATGTGCTGTGCACATGCTGCGGAAATTTCCCCTGCGGGTTATCATTGCAGAAAAATCCGCAGCATTACCAATTATTTTGCGGAAGCGCGGTGCTTTCGCCGCCATTGACTTGCATTGGAACACATGGAATCCGCATCACTGCATCTGTACATGCAGAATCCATGCGTTTCAATGTGCGGATGGTACCCGGGTCTGGAGAAGAGGAGACTCTCCTCCGGACCCGGGTACCATAGAACCTGTAAAAAAAGAATAAAATAAAAAATAAATATTATACTTACCTTCTGATGGCCCCCGGTGTCTTTATCCGATGCGTCCTGGCTTGCCGGCAGCTCGCGGTAGACTAAAGGACCTGTGGTGACGTCATTTAGTCATGTGACGGGTCACGCAACCACTGACGTCGGCAGGCCATCAGAAGGTAATTATATATTTATTTTTTACCATTCTTTTACGGTCACAATATATAAATCCATGCCGGTTGCCGGTTGCATGGATTTATGCAGTGTGACCAAGTTGTCAAGCACTTTCCAAGTGATGCTAAAATCGCTTGGAAAGCGCTTGACACCCACATGCGGAAATGCATGTGAAGAACAATTCACATCCGCATGTCCCTGTCAGGAAAAACGCATGTACAATCCGTATGTACAATCCGCATGCGTTTTTTCTGCCAGGGAGATGCAGAAACGCTCAAAAAAAATCCGGAGCATTTCTGCATCGTGGGCACATAGCCTTACATTAATTGTATGACTCAATATTGAGCACACGTAGCCATCTATACACAGCAGGAGGCCGCACGTAGCCATCTATACACAGCAGGAGGCCGCACGGCGCCATATATACACAGCGGGAGGCCGCACGGCGCCATCTATACACAGCAGGAGGCTGCGCGGCGCCACCTATACACAGCGGGAGGCTGCACGGCGCTATCTATACACAGCGGGAGGCCTCGCGGCGCCATCTATACACAGGGGGAGGCTGCTGAATGCCATCTATACACAGCAGGGGGCCGCACGATGTCATCTATACACAGCGGGAGGCCGCAAGGCGCCATCTATACAGCAGGGGGCCGCACGGTGCCATCTATACACAGCGGGAGGCCGCACAATGCCATCTATACACAGCAGGGGGCCGCACGATGCCATCTATACACAGTGGGAGGCCGCACAATGCCATCTATACACAGCGGGAGGCCGCACAATGCCATCTATACACAGCGGGAAGGCCGCACGGCGCCATCTATACACAGCAGGAGGCTGCATGGCACCACCTATACACAGCGAGAGGCTGCACGGCGCCATCTATACACAGCGGGAGGCCTCACGGCGCCATCTATACACATCGGGAGGCCGCTCAATGCCATCTATACACAGCAGGGGGCCGCACAATGTCATCTATACACAGCGGGAGGCCGCACAGCGCCATCTATACACAGCAGGGGGCCGCACGGTTCCATCTATACACAGCAGGGGGCCGCACGGTGCCATCTATACACAGCGGGAGGCCGCACAATGCCATCTATACACAGCAGGGGGCAGCACGATGCCATCTATACACAGCGGGAGGCCGCACGGCGCCATCTGTACACAGCAGGAGGCCGCACGGCGCCATCTATACACAGTGGGAGGCTGCACGGCGCCATCTATACAGAGCAGGGGGCCGCACGATGCCATCTATACACAGCGGGAGGCCGCACGGCGCCATCTGTACACAGCAGGAGGCCGCACGGTGCCATCTATACACAGCAGAAGGCTGCATGGCGCCATCTATACAGAGCGGGAGGCCGCACGGTGCCATCTATACACAGCGGGAGGCCGCACGGCACCTCCCCCCCAGAGACAGCAAGAGGCCGCACGGCGCCATCTATACTCAGCAGCAGGCCGCACGCAGTCACGCACGCACACAAATATATACAGACATATACATACACACATTTGAAACACAAAAATACATATAAACAGACATCACACAATGATATCAGCCTGCACACACACACACACACACACGCGCACACCATCCCCCGGCTCAGCTCCAGTGGTCCTGCTCCCGGCTCCAGTGGTCCTGCTCCTTTCCGATGCAGCACTGCAGGCCGGGTGCGCACTGCGTGACGTCACAGCTAGGAGACACGGCCGCTCACAGGGCCGTGTCTCCTAGCAGTGATGTGGCCGGGCCAGCACAGGGAAGTTAACTGCTGCAGTGCTGGCCCGGCCGAAGAAGAAGTAGCGGCCGTGCGCCGCTGCTGGGGGAGCGGTCAGGGGGCCCCCCCGCCACTGTCTGCCGGACAATAATGAGGACAATCTGGCCATAGACACCCGGAGCCACGGGCCCCCTGGAGGTTCGGGGCCCCGGGCGGTAGCCCAGATCGTCCTCATTATAATCCGCCTATGTATGCACCACTCCATACGAGGTAGTGCTTTTTTGTTGTGTATTTTGGCCTTTTTTGGGGCCATGCGTAACAGTGGCGCCTACCCTATGGTATGTTAACAATTAAACAGATGATATTGTCGCATTTTGTAACTGAATGCAAGTTAGAATTAAAAAATCCCAAATGAATATTTATGGTAGAGGTATGTGGTTAACCATTCACAGCTTTGGCATGAGTTGCTGTCCCGTAGTAAATGTCGAAGTGTTTTCCAAAATTTGGGGCCACGTACCTGTTTGTTTTTTTTAATCTTATGCTGATGGTTTGCAGCTTATGCGCTACTAGTTTAATACAGCGTTCAATGTCTATCCGCAATGGGTGGAGCTGGAAAGCAGTTCGGCACTCACTCATTTCGCATTGACATTATAACGGTCCTGAATGACATTCCTCTGTCTGGAAAAAGTTAAGCAGGTGAAGGTGAAGGGGAGATTTGTATAAGTGTTACATATGCCCGAACTTGTTAACCCATTAAGTATGGCTATTCCAGGCTACAAAAGACCTTTAGTTTGGCTTCTTGGCCATTCTTACATTTTTTGGGAGAGTTTCTGGGCAATCAGGTGGCATGAATCTGGGATTTTCACAGGCAGACTTATCTTATCTTGCGTCAGAGGTTTGAATTGGCCGCACTTATTGGCAGAGGTCGCTGCCATCGGCTGGTTGGTTTTAGGTCCTGCAGTGTTAGTTATACATGCTGGCGGCAACGTCTGCTCGATGCGGAATTGATTCCAATAATTCATGACATGCATCATTTTCCATTGTTTTTCGGTGATCTGGTGTTAGTATGGTCAGAAATAGTGCCCAGAGTAGTTCGGAAAAGGGCCAGGAATTCTGCACCAATCACCAGAGCACGGCACATACTTAACACAAGAATATCGCGTCTTCTTGGGATCAACAGAGGGGTGGACATCAGGTACAGACAGCTTGAGGGGGATAATAATCATATGAAGCTGCAGGATGGTGCCCATCCAAATGAGATCAGGATAGACAATTTTCCAGACTGGTAGATGCCATAAAAAGCGTTCTTGATTTTGTCGAGGTGGGAGTAGGTGCGCCATGTAGGGGAATACAGTTCACCCCTGTGGCGGATTGGAGGACCTTCCAAGAAGAACTTTATCATTGCCAGGGTGGCATTAAGACGAATCAGCAAAGACATGCTAACTGCATGAGTGGTGGTGATGGCGGCATACTGGTGACTCTCCCTCTGGTCAAGTCCGGCAAGGTCCTAGCGTTATAGTTTTGATGCCTACCACAATCTGCTTTTATGCGTTGTTTTTATAATAGTTAAAGGACAGCTAAGAGGCTTGCAGTTTGGCAAGTCTGAAAGGGTGTGTGATCTGAGTCTTGAGAGGATGCTTTTATAAGTAAAACTGGCTGTTTTCATGGGTAGGTAATGCATTAAGCCTATGTAATAAGATGTTCTCAGGACTAGTGACAGTGTGAGCCTGTGCAGGACAGGATATGACTAGGCAAACAGGAGAATATTAACAAATGACATCCGAAAAGTGGGCTGCAGGTGACTGTGACGGGACAGATCGTAAAATAGAGATCACTCAGACCTAAATTCTACCGTCACATAAGCATTTAGAGGTTTCTCATGATCCACCTGAACCTCTATATATGAAATTCTCAATCTGCTGAATAGTATGGAATACAGCATCGAATCATGTCCACTAATGCATCCTTTAGTCGGAAGAAACAGAATTTTCACGTCTGTAAAAATGACCTGTCACCATTTCTGAAATGTCAGTTTTAGTAAATACTTGTATTACTCTTATATGCATCTTTTCTCATAATTCTGCATTGTGCTGTTCCTCTGCCTAAGGAATGAAGTTTGTGGAGGACGCCATTAATTGTGGTGAAATATAATCATTGGGACTCTAGTGCCACCTATTAATAGTAGCAATATTAACAGTAAATATTGAATGCTTAAAGGGACTGGCCACGACTTACGATAAGAAGCCAAACCAGAGACTCCATTTGCAGACACCTGTTTCAGGGTGTTTGCCCCTCATTAGTGCAAAGCAGGAGAAATGGTTTGGCTAGGTTTGCATATTTAAATTTCCTTGGGAGCATTGCATGGCCTATAGGTCTCTCTACATCGACTTGGGGCTCTCCACAAGAAGAAACTTTACTCCTTAGACCCTCTGTCAGAGGCCTTTCACCTAGCAAACACTCCCGAAACATGAGAGATGTGGAGATCTTAAAATTGCTGTTGGGAGAAGGCGCCTTCAAATATGACAGACCTGGAGCAGTTTGCAAAAGAAGAGTGGTCCAAAATTCCAGTTGAGAGGTGTAAGAAGCTTGTTGATGGTTATAGGAAGCGATTGATTGAAGTTATTTATTCCAAAGGGAGTGCAACTAAATATTAAGTTTAGGGTGCCAGCAATTTCGTCCGGCCTATTTTTGGGGTTTTGTGTGAAATTACAAAACATGTGTAATTGCAATAATTTTCTGGGAGAAATACATAATTTTCTGGAACAATTTCAAGAGTTCCAACACTTTCGGCCATGACTGTGTTCTGAAACCGCTGTTTGGGCACACGGCAGGACATAGAAAGGAAAGAGCTCTATTTGATTTTTCTCAAATACATTTCAGATGCTGAGCCCTTGAGGTGCCAAAACAGCAGAAAACCCGAACTGACCTGATTTTTGAAACTGTCATGCTGGTGGGTGTGGACCCACTGCACCGCGGACCGGGGACAGCCTGGAGGAGCGGAACTAAGCGATCACCTGATTCTTCACTAGAGCCCCTGATGGTGTGGTTAGACTTGAGCTGCAGGTGGTTGCCAGGTACCACTCCAGGACAGACCCCGGCACCACAGCTGCTGTTCCCAAGAGGACAGTGATGAAGCTAAGGACTTGGAGTAGCTGGTAGGGCAGGAAAAGGATCACAGCCAGAACGGATATTGGGATCTGGTTCAGACAGAGTGGATTCAGGACTGTAGGACAAGGCTCAGGGTTCAGGCAGAACTGCATAGCATATTTAGACAGGACAGACTCAGGGTATAGGTACTGATTCAGACAGGACAGGTTCAGGGATAGGTTTCAGGTATTGGCCGGGGCACATCAGGAGTGTGTGCACTACCCCTTTAAGAACCGGGAAGTGCACAAGCCCTAAGCGTGCTGCCAGGAGACCTGCACAGCGTGCTAATGCCCTGGGACACAGGAGGTCCGGGGAGAGCTGGAACAGATGACCTGGCTGGACAGCAGAGGCGGTGAGTATGTCGGCATCCCTGCCGGGTAGAGGGGGAAGCAGTATGCAGGGACACCGGCATTACAGATACTTCACCATGGAGAAATTTATCTGAGAGTGTGGTGAGGATGTTGAACTCACAGGTGTTTTACAGAATTTTATAGCATTGGGCAGTGAAAACTAAATAATTTTTTCCACTGAAGAGTTTTAGCCCCAAATGTTTCATTTTGCAAGCATTAATTGGAGAACATAGCCCATAATTTGTTACACAATTTCTACCTAATGTGGCAATACGGCAGGGTTTGGAAGGGAAGGAGCACCATTTGGCTTTTGTAACACAAAAGCTGTGGATAGATTGTGGGCATCATTTGTAGAGCCCCCAAAGTGCCACAATAGCCATAAATGACCCCATTTTGGAAACTACGAGTGTATTGGCTATTTTGACATCATAGGTGTTTTCCAGGAATAAGCATGCAGTTGCTGTTGCAGAGTGAAAATATAATGCATTGCGCTAAGTGCATCAGGTATCACACACCCTGTAAATTGTTAAGTGGCCTCTTCTTGCTATACAAATGCCAAACATGTGATTGAAAACCGATTGTTAAAATTGTAACCGGTTTTCCGAACCAGCAGCAAGCAGTGCCCCAATCTGGTTCTGGGGGCCCTCCGGTTTCAAATGAATGTGTGTCCTCAGACACACATTCAAGTGAAATATGTTACGGTGCAGGAAGCTCTTCCTGTGCTGTAATAGTTAAAATAGCCCCCAGCCTATCAGAGGCTGGCAGGTGATGTCAGCGTATGACATCACTGCCATGCGCCGGTCTATCCGCGCCATCAATGAAGCAGGAAGAATACGTTGCTGGACTGCGGACAGGTAAGAATAATCATATTTTATTTTCTTATAGTAGAACGTAATATAAGTGACATGTGGGGACCTGGATATGGGACATATGGGACCTGGATGAAAGACATATAGGGACTTGGGTAAGGAGACATATGGAGACCAGCATGGGGTACATTATTACATAAAAGAGTCAAGATGGAGGACTTTATTACAGGAAGGGGCCCAGGATGGGGACATTAAATATAGGGGCCAGGATAGAGACATTATTACTGCTATAATATAATTTACTTTTGAGGATACAGTTTTCCATGGGGGGGAACAAAAGGGAGGTTTTGTTACTGTGCAGGGTGGCATTATGTCGCTTTTTTTCTTCATCTGGTGCAATGTAGAAGTTGGGGAAAAAAGTGGTGAATGTGCTCTAGAAGCAATCAGTTATAGATGACTGTGGAAGAAGTGATAGCGGTCTACACCGGTTTAAGAGGAAAAGTGATGTCACTGGTGAGTTACTGTATTAATTTTACACTATACACTATATATATGATTTATATACAGTACAGACCAAAAGTTTGGACACACCTTCTCATTTAAAGATTTTTCTGTATTTTCATGACTATGAAAATTGTACATTCACACTGAAGGCATCAAAACTATGAATTAACTCTTGTGGAATTACATACTTAACAAAAAAGTGTGAAACAACTGAAAATATGTCTTATATTCTAGGTTCTTCAAAGTAGCCACCTTTTGCTTTGCACACTCTTGCCATTCTCTTGATGAGCTTCAAGAAGTAGTCACCGGAAATGGTCTTCCAGCAATCTTGAAGGAGTTCCCAGAGATGCTTGGCACTTGTTGGCCCTTTTGCCTTCACTCTGCGGTCCACTTCACCCCAAACCATCTCGATTGGGTTCAGGTCTGGTGACTGTGGAGGCCAGGTCATCTGGTGTAGCACCCCATCACTCTCCTTCTTGGTCAAATAGCCCTTACACAGCCTGGAGGTGTGTTTGGGGTCATTGTCCTGTTGAAAAATAAATGATGGTCCAACTAAACGCAAACCGGATGGAATAGCATGACGCTGCAAGATGCTGTGGTAGCCATGCTGGTTCAGTATGCCTTCAATTTTGAATAAATCCCCAACAGTGTCACCAGCAAAGCACCCCCACACCATCACACCTCCTCCTCCATGCTTCACGGTGGGAACCAGGCATGTAGAGTCCATCCGTTCATCTTTTCTGCGCTGCACAAAGACATGGTGGTTGGAACCAAAGATCTCAAATTTGGACTCATCAGACCAAAGCACAGATTTCCACTGGTCTAATGTCCATTCCTTGTGTTCTTTAGCTCAAACAAGTCTCTTCTGCTTGTTGCCTGTCCTTAGCAATGGTTTCCTAGCAGCTATTTTACCATGAAGGCCTGCTGCACAAAGTCTCCTCTTAACAGTTGTTGTAGAGATGTGTCTGCTGCTAGAACTCTGTGTGGCATTGACCTGGTCTCTAATCTGAGCTGCTGTTAACCTGCGATTTCTGAGGCTGGTGACTCGGATAAACTTATCCTCAGAAGCAGAGGTGACTCTTGGTCTTCCTTTCCTGGGGCGGTCCTCATGGGAGCCAGTTTCTTTGTAGTGATTGATGGTTTTTGCAACTGCACTTGGGGACACTTTCAAAGTTTTCCCAATTTTTCGCACTGACTGACCTTCATTTCTTAAAATAATGATGGCCACTCGTTTTTCTGTACTTAGCTGCTTTTTACTTGCCATAATACAAATTCTAACAGTCTATTCAGTAGGACTATCAGCTGTGTATCCACCTGACTTCTGCACAACACAACTGATGGTCCCAACCCCATTTATAAGGCAAGAAATCCCACTTATTAAACCTGACAGGGCACACCTGTGAAGTGAAAACCATTTCCGGTGACTACCTCTTGAAGCTCATCAAGAGAATGCCAAGAGTGTGCAAAGCAGTCATCAAAGCAAAAGGTGGCTACTTTGAAGAACCTAGAATATAAGACATATTTTCAGTTGTTTCACACTTTTTTGCTAAGTATATAATTCCACATGTGTCAATTCATAGTTTTGATGCCTTCAGTGTGAATGTACAATTTTCATAGTCATGAAAATACAGAAAAATCTTTAAATGAGAAGGTGTGTCCAAACTTTTGGTCTGTACTGTATATATGGGCAGCACGGTGACTCAGTGGTTAGCACTTCAGCTTTGCAACGCTGGGGTCCTGGTTCAAATCCCACCAAGGACAACATCTGCAAGGAGTTTGAATGTTCTCCCCAGTTTGTGTGCGTTTTCTCTGGTTTCCTCCTACACCCCAAATCATACTGATAGGAATGCAGATTGTGAGCCCCATTGGGGACAGTGATGATAATGTCTGTAAAGCGCTGTGAAATTAATGGCGCTGTATAAATGAGTAAAATAAATAGATATACAGAGCTCCTGTGTATAATGTCACTAGCGATTATCTGTACACTATACAGTATATGTGTATAATGTCACTGGTGATCACTGTATTATATCTACACTGTACACTATATACAGAGCTCCTGTGTATAATGTCACTGGTGATCACTGTATTAACTTTACACTACTTAAAGAACTCCTGTGTATAATGTAACTGGTGATGATAATAGTATTGTGGTATTTACTAATGATCAGTATCGTAGTGTTTGGTCTCTGTCCCTGATATATGGTATTATTCAGTCACTATGCAGTGGTAATATGTGGTCTGGTCATGGTGTGGCGGTATTTGTACATTATATGTGGTATTATTCAGTCACTATGTGGTGGTAATATGTGGTCCGGTCATAGTGTTACAGTATTTGTCCCTTTAAAGGGAATCTGTCACCCCCTGGGATGCTTTGAAGCTATTACTATGATCATACAGGTGATAGCATTGTTAAAATAGTCCTACCTGTATGCCTCATAGCGTCTGTCTTTGTGTTGAGATATAGACTTTTAATCATTTGTTAATTAGTTCTTCCAGGCTCCGGGGCGTGGGGTGCTTGGAAGAAAACTCTGCCTCCTGTGCAAATTTGCGTACCACCCCCCTTCCCTGCATGTCACAGCGCCATGTGACATTGTGGCGCCAGAGTCGTGTCCCTGCACCCTGCACTCGCGCAATTACGTAGTACCTTTTCCGCTCTTCTATAGGCATTGACTTAATTGTTCTTCTGCGCAGGCACCGCTGACTCGCCGGCGCCTGCATAGAAGAACAGTGAAGATACTGCTATGGAGCAGGCCGAAAAGGTATGCATAATCGTGCTAGTGCAGGGCGCAGGTGCGGGATGATTCCGGAGCCATAACTGCACGCTGGGCATGGTTTCTTAACACAAATAGGGAACCTGTTGTTAAAAAGTTTAATCCCATCCCTGGAGGTGGGCTATTTGGATTTGGGAGCGCGGATATTGATGGATTTTTTGGGGGAGCCATGTTGTTTTTCCAGAGCCTTGGTGCTACTAGTAAAATAGAAAATTCCTATTTTTCCATAGAGAAATTACAGATTTGAGTATGGGCTTGTGTTTTGGCAACATAACATTTTTGGATTGCTTTTAAGCTTTGGTTCACACTTGTGCTATGCTATACCACAAGCACTTACAGTACAGACCAAAAGTTTGGACACACCTTCTCATTTAAAGATTTTTCTGTATTTTCATGACTATGAAAATTGTACATTCACACTGAAGGCATCAAAACTATGAATTAACACATGTGGAATTATATACTTAACAAAAAAGTGTGAAAATACTGAAAATATGTCTTATATTCTAGGTACTTCAAAGTAGCCACCTTTTGCTTTGATGACTGCTTTGCACAATCTTGGCATTCTCTTGATGAGCTTCAAGAGGTAGTCACCGGAAATGGTTTTCACTTCACAGGTGTGCCCTGTCAGGTTTAATAAGTGGGATTTCTTGCCTTATAAATGGGGTTGGGACCATCAGTTGTGTTGTGCAGAAGTCTGGTGGATACACAGCTGATAGTCCTACTGAATAGACTGTTAGAATTTGTATTATGGCAAGAAAAAAGCAGCTAAGTAAAGAAAAACGAGTGGCCATCATTACTTTAAGAAATGAAGATCAGTCAGTGCGAAAAATTGGGAATTTTTTTTTTATGCCCATAAAGCAGGTGGTCACAACACACAAACCAGTTATTAAATAGAATTTTTGTTTTGTTTTGTTAGGGCGTTAGAGTTGAAAATTTAGCAGCAATTTTTCATTTTTTTTCAACAAAATTTACCAAACGTATTTTTTTGGGAACCGGTTGACTTTTGAAGGGGCCTTTGTCAGAAAACCCAAAACAAGACCCTACTTTAAAAACCGCACTCTCAAAGTATTCAAAACCGCATTCAGAAAGTTTTTTAACCATTTAGGTGCATCAATGGAATTAAAGCAAATGAGAAGAAAAAATTGTGTTTTTTTTCCACAAAAAAATTTACATTGCCCAAAATGTTTCATTTCCACAAAGATAACAGGAGAAAATGAACTCTGCTATTAGTTGTGCAATTACTCCCGAGTACGGCATAACCATATGTGGTTGGAAGATACTGCATACTGTGTGGGCACATGACTTAGAAGGCAAAGAGCACTATTTGACTTTTGGAGCACAATTTTGTCATGAAAAAATAGCAGACACCCCCAAAAATTGCCCTATTTCATAAACCATATGCCCTCAAGGAATTCATCTAGCTAACATTTTGGACTCACAGGTGCTTCACAAAATTTTGTAACATTGGGACACAAAAAATGAAAAACGTAATTTCGGTCATGAAAAGTTTTTCATTCTCACAAGGGAAACAGGTGAAAATGAGCCCCCCTCAATGAATTCATTTAGGGGTGCAGTGAGCATGTTTACCCCTAAGGTGTATCACAGTATTTTATGCCATTGGGTCACCAAAATGAAAAAAATTACTTTCACCCCTAAAATGATGTTTTAGCCCCAGAGTTTTCAATTTCACACAGGGTAATATTTGAAAATGGATCTCACAATGTGTTACACTATTTCTTCTGAATTCAACAATACCTCCTATGCGTCTGTAGAGTGCTGTTTGGCCAGAAGTTAGGAGCATCAGGAGTTAAAGCATCATTTGGCTTTTGGAACACAGATTTTCCTGGAATAACCCCTAAGGTAACAGAATATCAGAAACCTTAAAAAAGTGACCCCATTTTGTAAATGATGCCCTGTAAAGGGTCAAACAGCCATGGATAGTGCTGACACCAGCGCTGGCTAAATCCGCAGGAGTCAGCTAAGCTGAGATCTTGGCAGTGATTGTGTGAGTACAACTCCTGTACCCGCATAATCACAATGATGTAACTGTGTGTCATAATGCAGGAACACCTACCCCATACAATTATGTGAACCACATAGCAGTGCCCACAGATTCTGCTACAGAAATGACCATAGACACAAGCCAGAAACAGGGCTCCTGAATATCATACGCTGATCTCCACGGAGAAGTAACTCTGCACTCTTTGTAATCCCCGTTCTTACACACCTGACTGGTAGATGTTCCTCATAATCTACAAGGTATTTAAATCTAAAGATTAAGGGCTGGGACTCACTATGTGGCCACCGCCTGCTGCCAAACACCGCACCCATGGCAAATAAGTACAAGTACAAGTTTGTTAGTAACATCTCTCTTAACTTTTATTCTAAACTTTATTTTTATAGTTAGAGTAATTAATATATGAGTGCACATGAATTTATTAATTTCAGTGGGAGTTCCCTCTAGTGGTAGATGGGAGCAGTTAAATTTGGGAGTGAGCCCTTATCCTCTGTCTCTTTTCACTATCTATGGGTGTATGTTCATCACTCTAATAAAAAAGTAAACAGAGCAATGGTAATATGTGGCCTCACCACTAAGACTCCCCACAATTAGGAATTTGAGGAGAAGTAAGGCAGATTTGGCTGAACATGTGACTAGTGTTTTCCGCAGGAGCGGACATTCAGCTTCTTAGAAGGCCCAGCCAGGAAGCCTATCTGTGTTTCAGGATGTCTGGTATGGAAGACAGAAACTCTAACAGTGAACCACAGGCTGCACTGATGTATATGAGAGAAACTTACATACTATTCTTCTTCTTTACAGGCATATTGTACTGGTATATTCAAATGTATCTCTGAGTATAAAAAAAAGGAAAAGTCAAAGATATCATTTTTTTTCCAGAAAATTAATTCAAGAATCCCTTCAGTTAGAAAAATGAGGATGGTCCAAATTCATACACAAATGCCAATAACATCTTCTAAATTATCACTCTGACTGTAAAAAAATGGTTTTAAAGGTAGACTTCCTCTTTAACCCTAGGTTAAGTTTATGCAGTGTAAGCTGTAAGCAACACTGTGATTTTTATATGCTGCCATCTGAGGAAAATAAATGAAAATTATAAATGCATAGCAACATTTATATAACTATATAGACGTTCTTACGGACTACAGAGTCAAACATTTTTTTAAAACTGATACCTGCAAAGTGTGCAATTAAAGGGTTAAGAAAAAAAATCAGACAGGAAGACGAAAAAGAAATAAAGTTTCTCCGGTACTAAAATCAAGAAGAGGGAAGCTTCTTTTAATCAGAATTATTTGGGAAAAGTAAATGCGAGTCACCTCTCCCAGGCTCAGATACATTTCCCTGTCTGTATGACGAAGAGCGGAAAACCAGAGGTTGAACTATAAATAGTATTCATGTGTATGAGGAGCACATTAACCATATCCATCACGTCAATCCCACCAGAGATCAAGCAACTGGTGTAAAACTTCACAAGGAAGCATGGACAGAAAATAGATACAGTACCTTGAAAAATTATTTATACCCCATGAACATTTCCATATTATTTCATGTTACACCCACACACAGAATTATTTTATTGGGATTTTATGTGATATAGCAACACAAAGTAGCAAGTATTTGTGAGGTGCATTTGTATTCAGCTCCCTGTAGTCTGATACCCCTAAATAAAATCCTGAGTGGCCAATTGCCTTGAGAAGTCACATAATTGTAAAGTAAATTGGGTCCACCTGTGTGTAATTTTGCTTCAGTATAACTACAGCTGTTCTATGAAGGCCTCAGAGGTTTGTTTGAGAACATTATTGATGAAGGAACACACCAAACAGGTCAGGGATAAAGAGGAGGGTATAGCAGGGTTAGGTTATTAAAAAAGTAGGCCAAACTCTGAACACCTCACGGAGCACTGTATAGCATGGTTAGGTTATTAAAAAAGTAGGCCAAACTCTGAACACCTCACGGAGCACTGTTCAATCCATCATCCAAAAATGGAAGAAGTATGGTACAACTGCAAACCTACCAAGATATGGCCATCCACCTAAACTGACATCTCAAGCAAGGAGAAGCAGCCAAGAAGCCCATGGTCAATCAGGAGGAGCTGCAGAGATTCACAGCTCAGGTGGGAGTATCTGTCCACAGGACAACTATTCGTCATACACTATGCAAATCTGGCGTTTATGAAAGAGTGGCAACAAGAAAGCCATTTTTGAAAGCAAGCCATAAGAAGTTCCATTTGCAGTTTGAAAAAAATCCATATAGGGGACACAAGTATTATGTAGAAGAAGGTGCTTTGGTCGGATGAGACCAAAGTACGACTTTTTGGGCTAACTGCAAAACACTATGTGTGGCGGAAAACTAACACTGCACATCACCCTGAAAACACCATCCCTACTGTTAGACGTGGTGGCAGCATCATGTTGTGGGGAGGTTTTTATTCATTATGGGCGTGGAAATTAATGGGAAGATCGATGAAGCTAAATACAGGGCAAATCTGGAGGAAAACCTGTTAGAGGATGCAAAAGACTTAAGACTGGGGCATAGGTTCACCTTTCAGCAGGTCAACGACCCTAAACATACTGCTAGAGATACAATGGATGGTTTAGATCAAAGCATATTCATGTGTGTGAATGGCCCAGTCACAGTCCAGACCTAAATCCCATTGAGAATCCGTGGCAAGTCTTAAAAATTGCTGATCACAGACGTCTCCATCCAATCTTTCTGAGCGAGAGCGAGTGTGCAAAGAAGAATGGGCAAAGAATTCAGCCTCTAAATGTGCAAAGCTGGTAGAGACAGACCCCAAAAGACTGCAGCAGTAATAACAGCGAAAGGTGGTCCTACAAAGTATTGACTCAGAGGGGCTGAATACAAATGCACCTCACAATTTTTTGATTTATAATTTTAAAATATTTAGAAAACCATTTATCACTTCCTTTACACTCCATCAACTGTGTGTTAGTATATCACATAAAATCCCAATAAAATACATTTAAGTTTGTGGGTGTTACATGAAAAAACGTGGAAAAGTTCAGGGGGCATGAATACTTTTTCAAGGCACTGTAGATAGATGGATAGATAGATAGATGTACAGGTGCGGATTGCTGTGACTGTATTGCAGATATTCAGCCGCACCCTAATATATATGCAAATATAAAGCAATTTTATCTATGTGAGAACGTTTTTCTGTCTTCTCTGCTGAGTACTCTGATTTCCTCCCTGGGTGGAACAAGCAGGTGCATAGGGACCGGATCAAAGAAAAGACTCTCTGTACTGTATTCTACTTCTGGTTTGGTGAGATAGGTAACAGATAGGTAACAGTTGTATTTGCAATTAAAAACATAATTTTGGGGAATTGCTATTTATGCCTGATTACAATAAATAAAGGCCGTAGTCTGACTGCCTCTGTGTCTAGCATTATAATTACCAAGATTGGCTCTGTGTGCTACCTGCTCATGTACAAGCTGGCAGTGTACTGTGCCATGTGTAGTCTATTCCCAGCAATGTGCCCAACTCTCCGCAGTGGTAAGCCTTCAATGCAAAGTAATCCTGAATGAAATTTTAGATGCTACTGAGCCTTTCCTTTCAAACTCAGTAATCACAGACCATTCTTCCAAGATATAGATGAACTTAAAGCTGATCTCTCACCAGATTTCACACTACAAGCTGCTTATATTATTAAATAGATTTCTTAGACCCGATGAGACTGCTATACTTACTTTGAAAATGTCAGAATGGCTGTATAATCCTGATATTAAAATAAACATTTTATAAGTCCAGCTAGAGAGTGTAAGAGCCCTTGAGTCCAAGTGTATTCGATCTCTGCCCACTCAACCAGCCTGACTGACTGCTGCAGCTTGTACTGAGCTGTGTGAGATCTGTATTCAGTCCCTGTCCACCTAGACTGACTGACTGCTGCAGCTTGTACTGAGCTGTGTGAGATCTGTATTCAGTCCCTGTCCACCTAGACTGACTGACAGCTGCAGCTTGTAATGAGCTGTGTGAGATCTGTATTCAGTCTCTGCCCACCCACGCAGCCTGACTGACAGCTGCAGCTTGTACTGAGCTGTGTGAGATCTGTATTCAGTCCCTGTCCACCTAGACTGACTGACAGCTGCAGCTTGTACTGAGCTGTGTGAGATCTGTATTCAGTCCCTGTCCACCCACCCAGCCTGACTGACAGCTGCAGCTTGTACTGAACTGTGTGAGATCTGTATTCAGTCCCTGTCCACCCACGCAGCCTGACTGACAGCTGCAGCTTGTACTGAGCTGTGTGAGATCTGTATTCAGTCCCTGCCCACCCAGCCAGTCTGACTGACAGCTTTACAGCTGCATCTTGTACTGAGCTGTGTGAGATCTCAGCTGCAGGAAGGACAGAGAGAAGCTGTCAACCTTCTGTCTACCCTCACCTACTGTATCCTCCCCCATTCCCTGTAGATTATGAGCCCTCGCGGGCAGGGTCCTCGCTCCTCCTGTACCAGTCGCCGACTTGTATTGTTCAAATTTATTGTAATTGTTTGTGCCATGTATACCCCTTTCACATGTAAAGCGCCATGGAATGGATGGCACTATAATAATAAATAATAATAATAACCTGGTGGGCAGAGATCGAGTTTAAACCTTCAAAAGGGATTAAACAGTCAAATGGATTTTCACAGTAATTACACCAGCATTATCAGGTCTGATAGATTTATTTAATGATTTATGATGATTATATTGGAAAATTCAATGACAGGAGGTCTACTTTAAAGCTTCTAAACTTCAATAGAAAATACATAACAGGCTCCTGACCTAACATATGTCATTTCCCGATGTGTCAGAGAGGTCATTGGGCTCCCTATTGCACCAGAATATAGGTGCAGCTGCAAATTATTGTAATCAACCTAGCTATAGGAGGTACAAAGGTGGCAATTACTCTCAGGTCCTTGTGCAAATTAGCCCAAATGACAAAAATATATATGCAAATATATCTGATAAGTCTTCAATTGAATATTACTCTGTTTACATGTTCCATTGATATTTTCTTTGTAAGTATGGGTGGGTCTCCTTCTATGATCGCCTATGGCGCAGTTCATCAGCACACCCTTGCATATTTTCACCTCCTGCTATTTCTGTCAATTTAATTCCTAAAGATCACTCGAGTGTTTGAGAGTACAAATGCAATTTCTATTTTTGTGATCTAGTATTGCGATCCTCCTGAATATTACCAAGGAATAATCCCTGCATGTCATTTACGTGATGTTGACTTTTTTCTTACTGGTGGTTTAGTAATTTGTACTTTACAATTATTTTCTTCAGCCTGTCACAGAAATCATCTCTCTATGCAATGACTTCACTGTGAGCCTATGGTGGACTTGTGTTTATACACCGCAACCAATCAGAGGAGGCAGAGCTGCAGGAGGAGGGAGGTGTGGCCATCTGAGCCAATGAAGAGATAGGAGGTGTGTCTCAGACTACTGACGATTCGATGTAGACACAGTACGTAAGCTATAATCACACATCACAGCTCTGATCTGTGACAAATAGCATGAAAAGATCATCTATAGACACTCACAAGTATATACATTTTCTGTGTTTTACTTTAGAGAGGATTTATTACTCAGATTCCTATCGGCTCAGTCTTGTCCGATCCTTTGATATTTTATAGGACATCTCTCGCCATGTTTCCTTGCTTTCCAAGGCTCTTTTTAATTGCTTGCTGTTCATTCCTAAGTCATTCTTGATGGTGCCCAGTCAATGGGCTTTCGGTCTCACCTGTTTCCTTTTACCACTGACCATTCAGAGTAGCTTTTCCCTTTCTAGCGAATTCGGCCTCATCACATGTCCAAAATATGGTTTCTGTCTGGTGATCCTACCTTCCAGAGACATCTCTGGGTTTGTGTGATCAAGAACATCTTTGATGCTGATCCTAGCTGTCCATGGGATTTGAGGAAGTCTTCACCTACACCACAACTCAAAGGCATCAATTTTTCTTCTGTCTGCTTTTGTGTGTATCCATGTATCACAATCATAAGTCGCAACTGGGAACACAATTGGAGTGATAAGTCTTCGTTTGACATTGATTGAGAAGTCCTTGCACTTGCAGATTTGGTTAAAGCTCACCATGGATGCCCCAGTGATATTCAATGCTTGAGCTCTGCTGTCATACCTCCACTGTGATTATGAGGGACCCAAGAAAAACAAAGCTGGCGACCACCTCTATTTCTTCATTGTTGACCTTTGTATGAGCTTTCTCAATGGTGCTAGTCACGGTTTTGGTCTTCATGATGTTGAGGTAAAGTCCCATCTTCCCGCTTTCTTCATCCAATTTCAAGATCAGCTTTTTCAAGTCCTTATTTTCTGCCAGCAGGATTGTATCATCTGCGCATCTTAGCTTACTGATGGTTCTTCTGCCTAATTTTACACCAACACTCAAATCAACTGCAATAGATATAACAGGTCCTTGTTAAAATTTCAGGCTTTTGTCATGTAAAAAAATCATACCAAGAAGAATGATTTCAGAACTTTTTCCAACTTCAATGTCGCCCATAATCTGTATAAATCCATTGACAAAAAAAAACTGAAGTCATTTTGAAGGGGAAACTAAAAATAACAAATCTAAAATAATGTAGTTGAATAAGTGTGAACACCCTCTTATATTGGGGATGTGGTTGTGTTCAGAATTAGCCAATCACATTTACACTCGTGTAACTGCCATGATTTACAATGATTCTGATTACCCCAGATAAAGCTTAGCTGTTCTAGTAAGATTGACATTTTCTTAGCTGCATTTTACAGGAAAAGCCATGGTTTGTAAACAGCTGACAACACAGCAAAGGGATCTCATTGCTGAAAATTATCAGCCAGGAGATGGGTACAAGATTGAAGATGGAATAGAGCTGATGTTTTTGTTGGGTGGTGGTTGGATGCCTGTTTAGGGGTAGACAGATTTCTCCTTGGCAGTTGATGGTCACTGTGGAGTTGAAGGCAGACTTGCTCACTGAATACAGTGATTGGCATATTTCTTCAAGTAGGACAATAATTTACAAAACATATCAACTGCTTTAATGTTTGAATCCCAGTCCAACAAAGGAATTAATGTATGTTGTGTGTTATTGGGCAGCAGGAGACACATGATTGGTCTCATCAGTGCATGTCGTGTCAGTTGGCGGCTTTCTCATAGAGAACACAGGAACTCTAGGCCAAATGTGTGTTCCTGTGTATGGGAAAGTTGGCTGAGATGACTGTCAGCCGAACGATCTTTCAACCAACAGCCATTTAATGTGTATGGCCGGCCTAACTGTGCTTGAAGTATGGGGTGAATTTTTGTAGGGTGTTTATTTTAGGCAGTTTGGGTATAGCACAAGTAGTAATCTGCCAGCTCGGTCTTCTCTCGTGGTCAGGGTATTTAGGCACTTGAATTAAATGGTGATAAGTGCAATGAAAAACCACTTTTGTGTAGGGTGCAGGATATGTTATCACTTTCTAAAGGATGAAGAAACAATCATTAATCAGCGCTGTGATGAACAGAACGGAAGGTTTCACAATTCTATAGAATGACCCATCACCGTAACACAAAGTACAAATGTCTAGCTACTAATGCTGTAAAGTAGTCCCATAGGGACAATCAGGAGTCTACGCCATTCAACTTAGCCACATCATAAACATTATACTCCAAATAGTAATTATGCTTCTAAAGAATAGTTCAATACAGTGGCAGAATAATTCTGCTTTACAGGGAAATCTTAGTTTAACATAAAGTGAGTAAATAATACCACCAAGGACTGCTTAATTCTATCGTTCAGTGACTAATATTACCGTATAATGGCTGACTAATATCACCACTATACAATGACTAATACCACCATACAATGAGTGAATAACACCACCATATACTGAATAATTCCACATTACAACAGCTTAAAATGGTTGTCCACTACATGGCGACCAGGCGGCATTACAACAGTATTTAACTGCAGGTTAAACGCAATCCTGCAGGTAAATAGCATTTTCCAAGATGACTGATTGCCTTTAAATACATTAGTATTATTAATTAATACAAACGTACAGTGACTAATAGCACCATACAATAAAAGAATAATATTACTATACAGTGACTGAAGTGAGTGCATAATACTCCCACTTAGTGACATAAAAATAACAACAGCACTATAGAATTCTTGAATGATAACACTAATGTAACCTAATGATACTATCATACAAATAATACTACCACATAGTGATCATAAAAAATACCTATCAAGGACAATATCTACATAGAGCCTATATGGTTTCCTTTTTATATAGCCTGTCTTCTGGTTCTCTGGATTACTCCTAAACCGTGAGAACATACTGATGGATTAAAGGGGCTTTCCAGTTTTATTTTAATTTAGGGAATGTACAGAGTGGGGTGAATATCCTGTGGATTTTCCATTCAGATTTCACAGGAGAAAAATCCACAGTGTATCAAAGCACCAGGAAAGTGGATGAAATTTTTCCAAATCTTATTCACATGCTGCAGAAAAAATCTTTGCTAAAATTGGCAGAAATGGTGCAGATTTTCAATCTGCATTATCCCAATTTATGCTGACCTTGGAGATCACCCTTTGCAATGCTTTGAGTCAAATCTTTGGAAAATCAGCAGCAAAATTCCCCACAAATCTTCACATAACTAATTTTAAGAATTTTGTCTTTTCTACTTATGTGCCATGTGGATGTACTCATAACTTTCTAATATGTTATGTTTCGACTTCTCAGACATTTTTAATATTTTAGTTTGCTGTAAGTGAATAAGAACAAACTGAACACTGAAAACCTCTACATACCTTGTCTTTCAGCAGCAGATGGAAGGAAGGGAGACACAGACATTACTAGTGGGTAGGCGGAGCCCACATAGGATAGAACACCTCAGATTAAAAAAGAGTGTTGTCCGGCCCCTCCAGCTTGGGCTCCTCCTACTCCAGCTCTCCAGTCTAAAATTTGAGGTCACAGAGGATGGTCGCTGCTGGAAGCAGCTCCTCAGAAAATTTTTTTATTTTTATCGGACAGAGACTTGGACCCCCGTGGTCTTGAGGTCTCAGGGGTCTCAGCGCTGCTGGACCTCCACCCCTCCCTTGGCGGATCTGCATTACCCTTTGAGAGAGGTCCCTGCAGAACCCTGCCGGCCCCGGGGGATGAGGGATGCTTCCCTGGCGGGGACGCAAACCGCGCATCTGGGGTCACTGCGTTCTCCGCCCTGGGGGGAAGCTTGGGCACAGCGCCACAAATCCCTGGGGGTCCCTGTGGCGCTCAGCTGGGTGAGTACTCAGCATGTTAATGTGTTTTGATTGCTTCAGCGGCTGCTGCGGCAGCCGCTGCTACATGTATTCAGGTGGTGACTTGTGTTTTTTTGTCCGCAGGTGGATGCCTGCAGGACATGGAAGCGGGGCAGGAGCGGAGAGCGGAGGAGTCGCGCGCGCTTTTTTTGAAGCCGGCGGGGGGCGTGGCTTCGCGCCTTCCCGGTCTTTCGCGGGCAGGAAGCGCTCTGAGCGCGCGTTTTCTCCTGCCCCTCCTCTTCCGGCTTCTCTCTCCTCACAGCGCGGCGGCCATTACTGAACGGCTTCCATCGGGCTCCTCACTCTCCTCTCCTCCCGACAGACCGAAGGAACACTGCACCGCGGCCAGCTGGGTGAGTCGCTTCTGCCTGTCAGGGCAGAAGCTTAACCCCTCACCCCCTCAGCGCAGGGCACCTTTCTGAGGCACAATAAGGTGGCAGACTGTGCTGTCCTGCAGCTATTACCTCATATAGAGGTTCCTTTTTTTTTGTCTGGGGCTCGCACATCCTTTTCATTTCACAGAGGTTGTGGGGAGTCTGCGACATTAACCCCTTATTAGGCGGTTATCCCTTAATTGGGGGTCAGCTGGGGTAGCTCTCTATTTAAGAACTTTAACCCTTCAGCTTTCTTTTAAGAAACCACACTGTCCTACTTACTGACAGGTTTAACCTGCCATATACTGTGTGAGGGCATGTCAGATCCCAGGTCCGCTACAGGATCAGTCTCGCGTGTCTGACACGCAGGAGTCCTCGACGGCGTCAAGCGCAGCGGTCGGGGGTTTCGGTGATGGGGCAGTGGTCAAAATGGAGGCCCTCACTCGTTCTATTGATGGCCTGTCTGACCTTCTAGGTTATTGGGTGTCAGCTAGATCCTCTCATGGCAGGAAGCGCCACAGGCCGGTACTGCCCTCCCCGCGCAGCGACTCGGAGATCTCTGTTATGGAGGGTTCCCCTTCAAGCTCAGATGGGGAGATGTCCGATTCGGATAAGGAGGATCGGCAGGGGCACTCTGCCTCTTTTTTGGGCCGTGCAGAGGCTTTTATTGGAGCCATGAGGGAGGCGTTACAGTTTCCGGAGGAGGTAACTAGACGTCCTGGTAAGTCGGCCCGGATGTTTCAGGAGTCGCATAGGTCGCGCTTGGCATTACCATCTCTGGATGAGCTTAATGGGGCAGTGGAGAAGGAACGCCTGTGTCCAGATAAACGTTTTCAGGGGACACGGTTTTTTGACACTGTATCCGTGTTCCACGGAGTTGATTGATAATTGGATTCCTTCTCCTGAAGTGTCCCTTTATCCCAGCTTAGCAAATCCTCATTACTGCCTGTTAAAAGGAAGGCGAGTCCGCAGGATCCGCTGGACAGAATGGCGGCGAAATCCATCTACGAGGCCGCGGGTCATGGATTCAGAGCGGTGCTAGGATCCATGTGTGCTTGTAAAGCTTCCCTAAGCTGGTTGGACCGTCTACGGACGGCGTGGCAGGATGGATCCCCGCTATCCGAGGTGGATGGGTTTTTCAAGTTGTTGGAGGATGCGGCCCGATATGGCAGTGATGCAGGTTTGGATACCGCGTCACTACTGTCCAGGGCGCAATCCTCGGCGGTCACAGTCAGAAGAGCACTGTGGCTCAGACAGTGGACCGGGGACGCGGTTTCCAAGCAAGGTTTGCTATCTTTAGCTTACAAGGGTGGTCAGTTATTTGGATCTGACCTCACGGAGCTGATTGTCAAGGCAAAGGCAAAAGAAGCGGCCTTACCACAGCGAAGAACTGTGGCTTCTGCGTCGGGCAGGCCTAGTGCCGGTAGTAGTCGGCGGCCCCTTTCGGTCCAGGGGACGGTCCGGTCAGCCCTCTTGGGGATCGGGTCGTCCCTCTTTTTCAGGAAAAAAGGCTTCTCAGAAATCCCGCACTCCCTGAAAACAGAGCTTCCGTCAAGACAAGCGGGAAGCTGACAAAAAGCCCGCTAAGGCGGACTGACGCCAGGTTTTCACTGGAGGGCTCTTGAGTGGGGGGTCGCCTGCTCCTATTCGAATCGACTTGGGCGTCCCGCGTTTCGGACGCCTGGGTGACGCGGGTTGTGTCAGCAGGCTACTTCATAGAGTTTCTTTCTCGACCCCCGGACAGGTTTTGCCGATCTCGCATTCCGTCAGAGCCCGAGCTAGTTGCCGCTCTACGGCAGGAGGTCGTTTCCCTTCTGCTGAAGGGTGTGGTGGTACCGGTTCCGCCGGAGGACCGGGGAAGAGGGTTTTATTCAAACCTCTTTGTGGTCCCCAAAAAGGAGGACAAATTTCGCCCCATTCTGGATCTCAAAAGATTGAATCGGCATGTCCGCACCCGGAAATTCCGCATGGAGTCGCTTCGCTCGGTTGTGGCGGCCCTGTCACAGAACGACTTTTTGGTGTCAATCGACATTCGCGACGCTTATTTGCATGTTCCCGTCGGAAGGGCCCACCAACGCTTCCTTCGTTTTGCCATAGGTCAGGACCATTTCCAGTTTGTGGCCCTACCATTCGGGTTGGCCTCGGCGCCCAGAGTTTTTACAAAAATTCTGCCACCTCTCATGGCGATCCTTCGAAGACAGGGGGTTACGTTTCTTCCCTACCTGGACGACCTTTTGATTGTGGCGTCCTCAAAGGAGGAGGCGGTGACGGCTCGCAATCTATTCCTTCAGCTCCTGGAGGACTTCGGGTGGCTGGTCAATTGGAAGAAGTCGTCTCTGGAACCGTCGCAGTCAATCCTGTTTTTGGGGATGCATTTCGACACGGTACGAGCAGTGGTGTCCCTGCCTCCAGACAAGCAAGCAAGTCTTCTTCGACATGTACAGGTTATGAAGTCTTCGACAGCAATGTCCCTTCGAAGGTGTATGCGCCTTTTGGGTTTGATGGTGGCGTCAATGGAGGCACTTCCGTTTGCCCAATTTCATTCCAGGACTCTCCAAATGCTCATTCTGAACCGTTGGGATCGATCACAGGCTTCGCTGGATCGCAGTGTCATCATCTCCCACAGGGTGCGAGAGTCTCTAGAATGGTGGTTACGTCCGGAAGCGTTATCCCTGGGGAAGTCCTTTCTCCTTCCGAGGTGGTCGGTCATAACCACCGATGCCAGCCTGTCAGGCTGGGGGGGTGTCTGGAACGATCTCTGGATTCAGGGAGTATGGTCGTCGGAAGAGTCTGTCCTGCCGATCAACATCCTGGAATTGAGGGCGATTTTCCTTTGCCTCCAACACTGGACGGTCCCTTTAAACGGTCTGCCAGTCCGAGTGCAGACAGACAACGCGACGGCGGTCGCGTATATCAACCATCAAGGTGGAACGAGGAGCTCCAGGCTCATGATGGAAGTGTCTCGGATCCTGGTATGGGCCGAGGCCAAGGTGCCAGCCATCTCTGCGATTCACATTCCGGGAGTTCAGAATATCACGGCGGACTTCCTCAGTCGCGAGAAGGTGGATCCCGGAGAATGGAGTCTTCACCCAGAAATTTTTGCACAGCTGTGCTCCCGTTGGGGAACTCCTCAAGTGGATTTGATGGCATCAAGGTTCAACACCAAGTTACCGACGTTCATGTCCAGGTACAAGGA
The DNA here is from genome assembly GCF_046119375.1 of Phyllobates terribilis. Classification (NCBI taxonomy): domain Eukaryota; kingdom Metazoa; phylum Chordata; class Amphibia; order Anura; family Dendrobatidae; genus Phyllobates; species Phyllobates terribilis. The sequence goes on from NW_027362771.1 coordinate 532,351,202, forward strand.
CCCGAAGGCTGTGGCGGTGGATGCTCTGGTGGCTCCGTGGGACCAATTCGAGCTAATCTATGTGTTCCCGCCGATATCCTTACTTCCTCTGGTGTTGCGTCGGATCAGACTGGAAAGAGTCCCGGCTATGTTAGTAGCCCCAGACTGGCCAAGGAGGACGTGGTTCTCGACGCTGGTGTCGCTTCTGGCTGCGCCTCCACTTCCTCTCCCGGACCTGTTAACCCAAGGGCCCGTTCGTCATCCGGACCTGAAGTCTCTGCGTTTGACGGCGTGGCTCTTGAGACCGAAATCTTGACTCGTCAAGGTTTTTCAGCCGAAGTCATTGCCACTCTGCGAGCTGCCAGGGGTCCTGCCACTACTAGGATCTATCACAAGACTTGGGAGGCCTTCCTTTCAAGGTGTTCGGGTTCTTCAAGGAACCCGAGGATTTTTTCCATTCCCAATTTGTTGGCCTTTTTGCAGTATGGCCTGGACAAGGGTTTGGCAGTTAGCACTCTGAGGGGTCAGGTTTCTGCTTTGTCCTTGCTGTTTCGGAAGGCTATCGCCTCGCGTAGGGACGTTCGTTCCTTTTTTCGCGGGGTAACCCGTCAGTTTCCGCCGCGGAAGGCGCTTGTGTCCCCTTGGCGGCTCAATCTGGTCTTGGAGGCTCTTCAACATGGGCCTTTTGAGCCTATGGACTCCGTTAGCCTTTCTTTGCTTTCTTGGAAGGTTGCCTTTTTAGTGGCAGTCACCTCTTTGAGAAGGGTTTCTGAACTGGCGGCTCTTTCTTGCTCGCCTCCTTTTCTGCAGTTTCTCCCGGATCGCGTGGTGCTTCGCACACGGGGCGACTTTCTACCTAAGGTGGTGTCACAATTTCATGTTAACCAGGATATTGTGTTGCCCTCGCTCTGTCCGGAACCGAGGAATGCGAAGGAACGGACCTTGCACTCATTGGATTTAGTGCGGGCTTTGAAGTTCTATTTGTCTATTACTCAAGGTTTTCGGAAATCGGACTCTCTGTTTGTGATTCCAGCAGGTCGTCGGCGTGGTCAACGAGCTTCCAAGGACACTATAGCTCGATGGATTCGGTCGGCCATTTTAGAGGCTTACCGACTCAAGGGCGAATCTTGTCCAATTAAGATTCGAGCTCACTCCACGAGAGCTGTGGGTTCGTCGTGGGCTTTTCATCAAGGGGCCTCGGCAGCTCAACTCTGCCGGGCGGCTACCTGGCGCTCCGTCCACACTTTTACAAAGTTTTATAAGGTGGACGTCAGTGCTTCCGCTGATGCAGCCTTAGGACGTAGGGTCCTGCAGGCAGCTGTAGTTTAAGTTATCGTTAACTTGTATTTAGCGCTAGTTGCGCTTTTTTCTAGGTTGTTGGGATTCTGCCTCTGTTGGTTTTTTCCCACCCTTAATTTTTGGACTGCTTTGGGACGTCCCACTAGTAATGACTGTGTCTCCCTTCCTTCCATCTGCTGCTGAAAGACGGATTTTGGTAAGACCTTACCTGTAAAATCCTTTTCAGCGAGGGAAGGAAGGGAGACACAGCTCCCTCCCATGGCAGAAGTGTGTTGTTGTGTTTTCAGATGCAGCGTGACCCTTCTCTGATAGCGATTATCTGGGCTGAGGTCGGCGCGCTAAGGCTCTGTTCCAGCATTGCCAGCTCATCGCAGTGGTCAGGTCCAGTGAGTAGTACCTGGGACTGTGTGGTTTTTCTGTTATATGCATAACCTGTCTCTTGTTTTTTCTCTGAAGTTCTTCAGAAGGGGTTATGTTGCTCCGCTGGTGATATTTGCTCTTCCTTAGCTTGTGTACGGACTGGAGAGCTGGAGTAGGAGGAGCCCAAGCTGGAGGGGCCGGACAACACTCTTTTTTAATCTGAGGTGTTCTATCCTATGTGGGCTCCGCCTACCCACTAGTAATGACTGTGTCTCCCTTCCTTCCCTCGCTGAAAAGGATTTTACAGGTAAGGTCTTACCAAAATCCGTCTTTCAGGAGAGCACATACAGTTGTATCACTCCAATGCTCTGTAAGCTAAATAAATTAGCAGGAGTTACACAAATCACTCTGGGAGTTTGTTACAGTGTATCATTCTGCTGCCAAAGTGTTTAGCACTCAGAGTATTGTATACACACTTGCATCCACTCCTTAGTTCAGAGCAGAACTAGCAATGTACAAGTTTACGGCTTTTGCATGTAAACCATGTATTATTTCCTTTACACTTGACAAATACTTGTGTCGTTATATCACATAAAATCTAAATAGAAAACATTTAGGTTTGTGGGTGTAACCTGAAAAAACGTGAAAAACGTGGAAAAGTTCACGGGGTATGAATACTCCTACAAGACACTGTATATACATATATATATATGAGTATATGTATATATATACATATATATGTGTGTATGTATATATATATATATGTATATATATATATATATATATACATATATATATATATACATATATATATATATATATATATATACATATACAGTAGTGTTCAAAATAATAGCAGTCCAATATGACTAACCAGATTAATCACTGTTTTTGGTATAAATTCTATTATCACATGTCAAACAATTTACCAGTTGGCGCAGTAGATTCTAAGAAAACCCACAGACTCCTCATTCATGATCTGCAGGTTTTTGAGTCTGTGTATTTGAATAATTAATTGAAAGGGGGTGTGTTCAAAATAATAGCAGTGTGGAGTTCAATTAGTGAGGTCAATCATTCTGTGAAGAAACAGGTGTGAGTCAGGTGGCCCTTATTTAAGGGTGAAGCCAGCACATGTTGTACATGCATTTCTCCTTGAAAGCCTGAGAAATATGGGTCGTTCGAGACATTGTTCAGAAGAACAGTGTACTTTGATTAAAAAGTTTATTGGAGAGGGTAAAACTTATAAAGAAGTTCAGACAATGATAAGTTGTTCAGCTAAAATGATCTTCAGTGCTTTAAAATGGAAAGCAAAACCAGAGAGACGTGAAGAAAATGGAAGACTACCATTCGAAAGGATCGAAGAATAGCCAGAATGGCAAAGGCTCAGCCAATGATCAGCTCCAGGATGATCAAAGACAGTCTCAAGTTACCTGTGAGTACTGTGACAGTTAGAAGACGCCAGTTTGAAGCTAATCTCTTAGCAAGAAGTCCCCGCAAAATCCCACTGTTAAAAAAAGACATGAACTGAAGCGGATACAATTTGCCAAAGAACACATCAACTGGCCTAAAGAGAAATGGAGAAACATTTTATGGACTGATGAAAGTAAAATTGTTCTTTTTGGGTCCAAGGGTTGCACGCAGTTCATCAGACAACCCCCAAACTCTGCATTCAAGCCACAGTGCACTCTGAAGACAGTGAAGCATGGTGGTGCAAGCATCATGATATGGGCATGTTTCTCTTACTATGGTGCCGGGCCTATTTACCGCATACCAGGGATCATGGACCAGTTTGCATATATTAAAATACTTCAAGAGGTCATGTTGCCTTATGTTGAAAAGGATATGCCCTTGAAATGGGTGTTTCAACAAGACAACGACCCTAAACACACTAGTAAATGAGCAAAATCTTGGTTCCAGTCCAACAAAATTTAGGTTATGGAGTAGCCAGCCCAATCACCGGACCTTAATCCAATAGAACACTTGTGGGGTGACATCAAAAATGTTATGATCTGCTACAAGCACTAAGGAAAGAAAGGAGATCTGTCCCTACAATAGAACTAAGCTAGATCCCTACGGTGTAACGGGGAACCTGATCCTGAGATCAGACCCGCTAAAGTCCTCGGCTAGTCTGTACGAAGACGTATAGATGCAAGGGAGGGATCCCTACAAGAACTAGGGACTGGGATAAAGTTGGACACCTCCTAGCAGAAATTGTAGCAGTAAAAGACAAACACACAACATAGAACATAAAGGTCCGAAGACCTAGCTAAACTGACTGAGAAAGGTAACTAAGCACCAGGCTAACTTAAGAGTAGAAATTACAATGAAGTCCAGCAAGGCCAGGAGGGCGGAGCAGGATTAAATAAGCAAAAAAGGTCATGTGACCAGCAAGATAGAAAAAAACTAACAGGAGAATTCTAACAAAAAATGCAGTTTCTGAGGCAAAGCCAACAAATGCCAAAAAAATGTGGGATGTAGTCAAAGCATGCTGGGCTGGAATAACAGTTGACAGGGGCCAGAAGTTGGTTGACTCTATGCAACATAGATGTGAAGCAGTTCTAAAAAACTGTGGTTATACAACTAAATATTAGAATAGTGATTCACAGGAATGCTAAATCCTCAACAAAAAAAATACATATTGTGAGTTTGTAAAGACAAATGCAGACACTGCTATTTTTAGAACAGCCCAATGTTAATTTTTTGTTATTTCATGTAAAGTAGTTAAAATTATATACATTTCTCTTCATGTTTTGAATTAGAAAACAGTGTGCAATGTTCCCAATGCATGGAAATAAAACTAGTATAAAGATTTTGTGCTTAACTCATGTTTTTCAACACACTGCTGCTACTATTATTTTGAACACTACTGTACATACAGTGGGTTAAATATGCCTTGAACACATCACCAACTTTCTAAGTAAATATATTTCTAAAGGTGCTATTGACATTAAATTCTCCTCAGATGTCGGTAACAACCAATCCTATCCACACAGGCAAAGAAATCAAACCATAGATGTCCATAAATTACGCTATATGTAATAATTTGAATTAACACAGGGAAAAAGCATTGAACACATGAAGAAAGAGAGGTGCAAAAAGCCATGAAAAGTCATGGCACCAGCTGAAATCTATCAGTAATTAGAAAGAAATCCTGCCACTTAGTGAAAAATAATATCAGCTGGTTCAACTGATGACCTATAAAAAGGTGTCTCATTACCAAGGTGCCACACAAGAAACATCTCATGATGGGTAAAAAACAGTTAGCTGTCTCAAGACCTTCGCAACCTTATTGTTGCAAAACATACTGTTGGCATTGGTTACAGAAGAATTCCTAAACTACTGAAGGTTCCAGAGAGCACTGTTGGGGCCATAATCTGGAAGTGGAAAGTCCATGATTTCACCATAAACCGGCCATGACCAGCTGCTCCCCGCAAGATTCCAGACAGTGGAGTGCAAAGAATTATCAGAAGAGTTGTCTTAGAGCTAATGACCACCTGTGAGAGAGCTACAGAAAGACCTGGCATCAGCAGGTACAATTGTTTCAAAAGACAACTATAAGCAATGTACTCCATGGCCTGTATGCACTCTAACCATGCAAGACTATTGCTGAACAAAAAGCATGTTCAAGTGCGTTTAACGTTTCCTCAACAACATTTAGACAAGCCTGTGGAATACTGGGAGAATATAGTCTGCTCAGATGAGACCAAAATTGAACTCTTTGGATGCCATAATACACACCATGTTTGGAGGCCAAAAGGCACTGCATATCACCCCCAAAACACCATACCAACAGTGAAGTTTGGAGGAGGGAACATCATGGTGTGGGGTTGTTTTTCAGCATATGGCACTGGTAAACTTCATATAATTGAAGTAAGGATGAATGGACAAATGTACCAAGACATTCTTGATAAAAATCTGCTGTCATCTCCCAGGATGATGAAGATAAAACGAGGGTAGACATTTCAGCAAGACAATGATCCCAAACACACAGCCGAGGAAACTCTTTTTCAGAGAAAGAAAATAAAGCTTCTAGAATGGCCCAGCCAATCACCAGACCTGAATCCAATAGAAAATTTATGGAAGGAACTACAGCTCAGAGTTCATAGAAGGAGCCCACGGGACCTTCAGGATTTAAAGGGTGTTTGTGTGGAAGAATGGGCTAAAATCACACCTGAGCAATGCATGCGACTAGTTAAATAAATGTCAGTAAGCGTGTTCAATACTTTTTCCCTGTGTCATTTCTCATTATTACACATACGGTAACTTAATTTATGGATATCTATGGTTTGATTTTGGTAGCGTTCACACAGGCAATGCAGTTTTGGTCCAAACACATGCAGTTTTTATTGCTGTCCACAGGTTGCACAGCACCAAAACAAATTCATAAATGTAAAACCCTAGCCTTGTCCAGGCACTAACTAGACAGAACAGACCCTGGCTACTCTTTCACGGCTGAGCTAACCCCAGCTTGGTCAAACAAAACAGCTATTGTCCATAGCCACCAGTGATACTTACGGTTCTCTACACACGGCCTGTGCATTTAATCATGATCATTTGTGTCAGTGCGGGTGTTATGATCTGCAACAAGTACTAAGGAAAGATAGGGGAAAGCTGTCCCTACAGTAAGACTAAGCTGAATCCCTACAATGCAGCAGGCTGCCTGTTCCTAGTGAACAGACCCACCTTAGTCCTCGGCTAGTCTGAACGAAGACCTATAGAATTAAGGAAGGGGTCCCTAAAAGAACTAAGGACTGGGACAAAAAATGGGACACTTCCTAAACAGAGAAGTTGTTGCAGAACACAAAAAGACAAACTGACAAAAATGTACTAGAGGTCCCAGAGGACCAAGTGAACTAACAGAGAAAGGCACCGAAGCACCAGGCTAGAGAAACAGTCAAACACTGAAGTCCAGCACAGCCAGAAGGGCGGAGCTGGAATATAAAGGCAGGTGGTCACGTGACCGCAAAACACAAGATAGAAAAAACAAACAGGAGGGTTCTAACAGTACCCCCTCTTTTATGAGGATCCTCTGGATCCTCCAGGCCCAGGCCTTTCCGGATACCTCCTGTGGAAAGCTTTAACAAGCCTAGGAGCAGAGACATCATCCGTTCTTACCCAGGAGTTGTCTTTGGGACCGAAACCCTTCCAGGAGACAAGATACTGTAATCTCCCTCTATGCCATCTAGAATTCAAGATATGAGAAATTTCATATTCGCCGTCTTCCACCAAAGGAGGAACTGTGACAGTGGCGTCCCTATCAGATACGTCAGCCTTTTTCAACAAGGAAACATGAAACACAGGCTTAATCTTCCAGGAAGCAGGGACATCCAACCTGACAGCAGACGGGTTAACAACCTGAAGCACTTTAAATGGACCCACAAACTTAGGACCCAGTTTTTTAGAGGGAATCCTCAACCGCAGGTTCTTCGAGGTCAACCAAACCATGTCACCCACAGTAAACAAAACCTCTTTACGTTTCCTGTCAAAATACTTCTTGGACTTCTTGTTAGCCTCTTGAAGGTTGCAATGTACATTAGTCCAAACTCTCTCCAATTCACCGGAAAAATTCTCCTCCTCCGGCACCGCCGACCCCAATTTGGAGAACGAACCAAAAGACGGATGTCTCCCAGTACAACAAAAAAAAGGAGAACACCAAGCAGAGGAGGATGTATGATTGTTAAGAGCAAATTCTGCGAGAGGCAGAAACTCAGACCACACCTCTTGATTGTCCGCCACAAAACCGCAAAAACTGTTCAACATCCTGGTTCTTTCTTTCAGTCTGTCAATTAGACTCAGGATGATAACCAGACGAAAATGAAAAATGGACTCCCAACCTGTCACAAAAAACACGCCAAAAGCGAGCCACAAACTGAGGTCCTCTATCAGAAACAATATCCGTGGGAACGCCATGGAGCTTGACAATCTCCTTAACAAACGACTTAGCGAGTGTCTTGGCGCAGGGCAACTTAATGAATGGAACCAAATGACACATCTTACTAAAACGGTCCACGACCACCCAGATGACAGTAAAACCCTCGGACACAGTAAGATCAGTAATAAAATCCATTGTGAGATGCGTCCAAGGCGCACTAGGAACCTCCAGAGGGCAAAGCAACCCCGTAGCAGGAGTATGTGAAGCCTTTGACCTAGCACACACAGTACACTGACGCACCTACTTGATGACTTCCTTCTGCCATCCAGGCCACCAAAAACTGCGACTGATAAGTCTCTTAGTCTCCGAAATTCCTGGATGACCTGCCAACCGAGACTCATGACACTCCACAAACAAATCTCTCCTAAAGGCTCTAGGCATGAACAACCTCCCATGGGGAGTGTTAGATGGAGCATCATCTTGAGCTTTCAGAATCCCATTCTCCAAAAAGGAGTCCAAAGCAGCTACCACAACTCCTTTCTGTAAAATGCTCTCCTCCTCCTCGGCACCGACCGTAGGAGAGAAGCTGCGAGATAAAGCATCGGCTTTAACATTCTTAGTACCAGGGATATAGGTAACAGAAAAATGAAACTGAGAAAAAAAAAGTGCCCACCTAGTTTGACGGGCATTCAAGCGCTTGGCAGCATCCAGATATATCAAATTCTTATGATCTGTGAAAACCTGAATAGGAAATCTAGCGCCTTCCAAAAAATGACGCCAATGTTCAAACGCAAGTTTAATAGCCAGCAACTCCCGATTTCCAACATAATAATTCAGTTCGGTTTCAGAATTTTTTTCCGAAAAGAAGGCACAAGGATGTACTCCACCCTTGTTCTTCTGAGACAAAACTGCGACGACCCCCACCGATGAAGCATCGACCTCGACCAAAAAAGGCTTGGTCTCATCAAGCTGCATAAGGATAGCGGCAGAACTCTCTTTGAGATACTCGAACGCTTCAGCGGCCTCAGTAGTCCACTGGACCGTATTCGCACCTTTCCTGGTGAGATCGGTTAGAGGTTTAACAATTACAGAAAAATTCTTAATGAATTTCCTGCAATAATTGGCAAAACCCAAAAATCTCTGTATAGATTTCAAACCAATAGGCCTAGACCATTCCTGCACAGCCTGAACCTTCACAGGGTCCATCTCAAAGCCCTCGCTGGAGACAATGTAGCCCAAAAAGCTAATTTTCTGCACAGCGAACTCACATTTCTCCAGCTTAGCAAAGAGTGAATTATCATTCAATAACTGCAAAACTTCACGTACACTCTGCCAATGGGACTCTAGATCTGGTGAATAAATCAAAATGTCATCCAAATACACAGCCACATTCTTACCAATCAAAGGTCTCAGGATGTCATTAATAAGGTTCTGAAAAAATGCAGGTGCATTGGTAAGACCAAAAGGCATCACCAGATTCTCAAAATGACCTACCGGAGTGTTAAAAGCAGTTTTCCATTCATCACCCTCCTTCACTCTTAACAAATTGTATGCCCCCTGGAGATCAATTTTGGAGAACCACTTGGCTCCCACTAACTGGTTAAACAAGTAAGGAATTAACGGCAATGGGTAGGAATTGCGTATGGTAATCTTATTAATTTCACGAAAATCCAGACATGGACGTAAACCCCCGTCCTTTTTTTTAACAAAGAAAAATCCAACTGCCACAGGCGACTTAGAAGGTCTAATGTGACCAGCAGCCAGGCTAGTCTCTATGTATTCCTCCAAGGCCTTTCTTTCAGGGATAATCAGATTAAACAAGCGACTCTTGGGAAGAGTAGCACCCAGAACAAACTCAATGGCGCAATCATAATCCCTATGAGGAGGTAAAACTTGCGACTCCTCCTATGAAAAAAAACTCCAAAAATCTTGAATAGGTACAGGTAATTCCCCTTTTTCCACAGCCGCAATGCGACCATTACAACATTTATCATAGCACTTCGGACTCCAAGACTTAATCACATTAGTAGACCAGTCCAATAAAGGATTGTGCAGTTTTAACCAAGGCAATCCTAGAACAACTGGAGAGGGCAAATTATCCAAAACAACCAAGTTCAAAATTTCTTGGTGAACTCCATTGATAGTGAGGGGAAATGCAGCAGTCTTGTGAGTAATACATTTCAAAGGAGTGTTATCAATTGCAATCACAGAAATAGGTGATGACAAAGGTTTGGATTTCAATTTAAGGTTTTCCAAAAACCCTTTATCAATCACATTAAGTGTTGAACCACAATCCACAAATACCTGAAAATCAATCAAATCTCCCTGCAGAGTAGTACTCCCAGAAATAAATACTCCTGCAGAGCGTAAACAAGCTATACAGGCGTAACTGACCTTTTTTTTTTCTTTACTTAATGTCACGGGTGTGTCGCCACGAAGATCGTCACGATTACACAGCCTGACTTCTCGCAGCTGACTTTTTGGTGCTTTGTGTTTTCGGCAGTGAGGGAGTTAATTCTCTCTCTCTCTGTGCTAGACGAGGTCCAGCCTCGCCCAGCTGCAATCAATGCTGCTGTAGTGAGTCTCCTTCAAATGCCTGCTGGTCTGTTTGGGAAGTGTCGGTGAAAGCATTTCATACAGACTTACAGAGCGGATCGTGGTATTTGGAGTTTCTGAGATAAGTGTATTTGGAGTGCTTTTTCCCTTCCTCGCTTTATCATTTATCTCCTTTCCCGTTGGTGTTCCCTCTGTTGTAGTTGTGTAGTTTTTGTATGCAAGGTGGTTTTGGTTTTTCCCTTGTACTGTCTCGTTCGTCTAAGTACTGTGTGTGGGCATATTATTACTTGTCCTCTTTTGTTGTGATCGGGGTCCTTCTCAGGACTAGATTACTTAGGTGCAGGGATCCTCAGGAGGTAGGGGTTACGCTGGCGGCCTGGACCTCTGTACCTTTAACAGTACCTCCAGGTTGAGGGATTAGTCAGGGCCCCAGCTTAGGGTCAGCTTAGGCCCCCTACCTCCAGTATACAGAGACAGCGTGACATTTTCACCGACCCACTTAGTTTTTCTCCAGCTACCATGGATCCAGTAGCCGGTCTAGCTCGGCAGTTGCAGAGTTTGTCCATGGAGCTGGCGGACGTTAGGTCCAAGGTTTTGCATCCTCAGGAGCAAGCCGGACCAGAACCTAAAGTAGCTCTCCCTGACAGGTTCACTGGGGGGCGGGACAAGTTTTTTGTTTTCCGGGAGGCATGCAAATTGTACTTTCGGCTGCGGCCTCGGTCATCGGGGAATGAAGAACAAAGGGTGGGAATTGTCATCTCGCTCCTACAAGGGGACCCACAATCTTGGGCGTTCTCTCTTCCCCCGGGCTCCCCGGCTCTCCAGTCAGTGGATAGGTTTTTCGCTGCTCTGGGACTCGTATATGATGACCCAGATCGGATCTCCCTTGCTGAGTCTAAGTTACGTAGGATCCAGCAGGGAGATCGTCCGGCGGAGGAATTCTGTTCGGAGTTCCGTAGGTCGGCCACGGACACCCAGTGGAATGACCCGGCTCTTAGGAGCCAGTTTTGTCAAGGGTTATCCGACAAATTACAGGATGTGTTGGCACAGTATGACTTTCCCGCGTCACTGGAAGCCGCTATGGCCCTGGCTATTCGCGTTGACAGACGGCTTCGGGAGAGGTGCGGGATAACTCGACCCCCTGTGATGACTCCACCTCCTACAAGGTCCCCTCATATGGTGGTTCCCCTGGTCAGTCCAGAGGAGCCTATGCAATTAGGAGGGACATCATTTCGGGGGAGGGGACCGGTGGTGCGCCATAAGACAGGAAGGTGTTTCTTCTGCGGGAGAAAGGGACATTTTATTGGGGGGTGTCCATCCCGTCCCTTGCAGAGTGAAGAGTCATCGGAAAACTGTTGATCCCAGGTTGTGTGGTGGACGGCAATCTGGGAGTAGGTATTTCATCCCTAGGTTCGTCTCAGTTTCTCGTACCGGCGGAGGTGGTGGTGGGTACGAGAACTGAGAGGATATCTGTTCTTCTGGATAGTGGGGCCGGGGCTAATCTGGTTCATGCTCGGTTTGCCCGGGTTCAAGGTATGCGATTGAGTGAGTTGGCTAAACCCATCCCCATATTCTCGATCGATGCCAGGCCTCTCGGTCAGGGAAGTTTTTTGCAAGCTGTGCATGACGTAAAACTTCAAGTGGGGGCGATACATAAAGAACTGTTGTCTTGCTACGTGTTGGAGGGTCTTCCCACTCCTATAGTGTTGGGCCTTCCTTGGTTAACTAAGCATAACCCGGTTATTAATTGGCAAACCAGAGAGATAAGCCAATGGAGTAAATTCTGTAATAAAAACTGCATGAACACGGTCATCGGTGCGGTTACTCCTTGGGTCTTACCTCCATTTCTGGCGGACTTTGAGGATGTATTCTCGGAGAAAGGGTGTCAGGAACTACCTCCTCATCGCGAGTATGACTGTTCTGTAAAACTGCTCCCTGAGGCCAAGTTACCTAAAGCTAGGTTGTATAACCTTTCTGGTCCTGAGAGGCAGGCCATGAAGGATTATATTTCAGAAAGTCTGGCTAAGGGGCATATTAGACCTTCATCTTCACCGGTGGCTGCGGGGTTCTTCTTTGTTAAGAAGAAAGATGGAGGCCTACGCCCTTGCCTGGATTTCCGTGAACTTAATCGGATTACGGTCCGAGATCCGTATCCACTCCCACTTATTCCCGATCTCTTTAATCAGATCGTGGGCGCCAAATGGTTCTCTAAGTTGGATCTCAGGGGGGCGTACAATCTGATTAGGATGAAGGAGGGGGATGAGTGGAAGACGGCGTTTAACACTCCGGAGGGGCATTATGAGAACCTTGTCATGCCATTCGGTCTGACTAATGCCCCGGCGGTGTTCCAACACTTTGTTAATGACATTTTTCGCCGCCTGGTGGGACAGTTTGTTGTCATATATCTGGATGATATCTTAATTTACTCGCCGGATCTGGTGTCTCATCAGGAGCACGTTAGGCAGGTGTTACAGATCTTGCGGGATAATAAACTGTATGCCAAATGGGAAAAGTGTGTGTTCGCCGTACAGGAACTCCAGTTTTTAGGCTTCCTGGTTTCAGCGTCCGGTTTTCGTATGGACCCTGGGAAAGTGCGGGCAGTTCTTGAGTGGGATCGGCCAGAGAATCTTAAGGCACTACAACGTTTCCTGGGGTTTGCTAATTATTACCGGAAGTTCATTCGTAATTTCTCGTCCATGGTTAAGCCTCTCACAGACATGACTAAAAAGGGGACGGATTTTTCTAGGTGGTCTGACAAGGCTTGTCAAGCATTCTCCCGCTTGAAAAAATGTTTTGCCTCGGCACCCATACTCATTCAACCTGATGCGTCACAGCCATTCATTGTAGAGGTAGACGCTTCCGAGGTAGGGGTGGGAGCAGTATTGTCACAAGGTTCGTCCCCTGGTAAGTGGCATCCGTGCGCCTTTTTCTCTAAAAAATTGTCGTCCGCTGAGAGGAATTACGATGTCGGCAATAGGGAACTCTTGGCCATTAAGTTAGCTTTTGAGGAGTGGCGCCATTTTTTGGAGGGGGCAGTCCATCCGGTCACCGTCATCACCGATCACAAGAACCTGCTATATCTGGAGTCCGCGAAACGTCTGAATCCCAGACAAGCTAGGTGGTCATTGTTTTTTACCAGGTTTAATTTTGTCGTTACATATCGTCCTGGGTCAAAAAATGTAAAGGCGGATGCCTTATCTCGCAGTTTCCCTGGTGCCGGGAATACGGACGACCCGATTCCTATCCTTCAGGAGGGGGTGGTGGTTTCGGCAGTATGCTCTGAGCTGGAGGAGGAGGTATTGGAGGCTCAGGGGGACGCCCCTGTTGGACCTCCGGGGAGACTGTTTGTTCCAGATCAGTTGCGACAAAAGGTGATCGAGGCACACCATAACTCAGTTTTGGCAGGACACCCGGGGAGTAAAGCAACTGTGGATCTCCTCTCGCGTCGGTTTTGGTGGCCTAACTTACATAAGGAGGTGGTAACTTTTGTCGCGTCCTGTGGGGTTTGTGCGCGCTCTAAGACCTCACATACCCGTCCGTCTGGGGCCCTCTTACCTTTGAAGATCCCGGAGCGTCCTTGGACTCATCTGTCTATGGACTTTATTACGGACCTCCCTCCGTCTTCGGGTAAAACGGTCATACTCGTTGTAGTGGACAGGTTCAGCAAGATGGCACATTTTATCGCTCTTCCGGCTCTCCCTAATGCTAAAACTCTTGCGCAGGTGTTCATTGGGGAGATTGTGAGGCTTCATGGGGTACCCTCCGATGTGGTGTCTGATCGGGGGTCTCAATTTGTGTCCAAGTTCTGGAAGGCGTTTTGTGCACGGCGGGGGATGCATTTGTCATTCTCATCGGCTTTTCACCCTCAGACCAATGGTCAGACGGAACGTATGAACCAGAGCTTGGAGACATATCTCCGGTGTTTTGTGTCAGAGAACCAGGAGGACTGGGCTTCTTTCTTACCTCTGGCAGAGTTTGCTCTTAATAATAGGCGGAGCGAGTCCACTGGTAAGTCCCCGTTTTTTGGGGCATATGGTTTTCACCCCCAGTTTTGTACTTTCAGTAGGGGGGGCTCTTCGGGGGTTCCTGAGGAGGAACTATTTTCCTCATCACTCGCTTCAGTATGGAGAGGGGTGCTGAAGAATCTGAATACTATGGGGAACCGATACAAACGTATGGCTGATAGGAGGAGAGTGTCTGGTCCGGACCTAAGTGTGAACGATCGGGTATGGTTGTCTACCAGGAATATTAAACTTAAGGTTCCCTCCTGGAAACTGGGTCCCAGGTTCATCGGGCCGTACAGAATCAGTTCTATTATTAATCCGGTGGCATTCCGTCTTGACCTCCCCCCTACGTTTAAAATTCACAACGTGTTCCACAGATCGTTGCTTAAGAGGTATGTGGCGCTGGTGGTACCGTCACCTTTACCTCCCCCTCCAGTGGTGGTCAATGGTAACTTGGAGTTCCAGGTATCAAGGGTCATCGATTCACGTTTTAATCGCCGGTCCCTTCAGTACCTGGTTCATTGGAAAGGGTATGGTCCTGAGGAGAGGATGTGGGTTCCTGCGTCGGATATTAACGCAGACCGATTAGTTCGGGCCTTCCACACGACTCACCCGGATAAACCTGGCCCTGAGGGTCCGGAGGCCCCTCGTAGAAGGGGGGGTACTGTCACGGGTGTGTCGCCACGAAGATCGTCACGATTACACAGCCTGACTTCTCGCAGCTGACTTTTTGGTGCTTTGTGTTTTCGGCAGTGAGGGAGTTAATTCTCTCTCTCTCTGTGCTAGACGAGGTCCAGCCTCGCCCAGCTGCAATCAATGCTGCTGTAGTGAGTCTCCTTCAAATGCCTGCTGGTCTGTTTGGGAAGTGTCGGTGAAAGCATTTCATACAGACTTACAGAGCGGATCGTGGTATTTGGAGTTTCTGAGATAAGTGTATTTGGAGTGTTTTTTCCCTTCCTCGCTTTATCATTTATCTCCTTTCCCGTTGGTGTTCCCTCTGTTGTAGTTGTGTAGTTTTTGTATGCAAGGTGGTTTTGGTTTTTCCCTTGTACTGTCTCGTTCGTCTAAGTACTGTGTGTGGGCATATTATTACTTGTCCTCTTTTGTTGTGATCGGGGTCCTTCTCAGGACTAGATTACTTAGGTGCAGGGATCCTCAGGAGGTAGGGGTTACGCTGGCGGCCTGGACCTCTGTACCTTTAACAGTACCTCCAGGTTGAGGGATTAGTCAGGGCCCCAGCTTAGGGTCAGTTTAGGCCCCCTACCTCCAGTATACAGAGACAGCGTGACACTTAAACGACGCTCACAATACTTAATCAAATGGTCAGCTTTACCACAATAAAGACACAATCCCTCTGCGAACCTCCGGTCTCTTTCCTGCGAGCAAAGTGACATCGCCCCAACCTCCATCCGTTCCCTGCCGTCAGAGCAGATTTTCTGGGGACTAGGAACTGACATTACAGGAGTCTTTACCTCATTGAGCCTGCACCTCAGTCTCCTGTCTATACGAACAGCTAACTGCATAGCATCCTGCAGAGTCTCAGGTGCAGGGAATGCAATTAGCAAATCCTTAACCCTTTCACTCAGACCAGCAGGAAATAAACATCTCAGCGCAGGATCATTCCACTTAACTTCTGAAGCCCATCTCCTGAAGTGTGTGCAATAATTTTCAACATCATCTGATCCCTGACTCAAAACTCTAAGTTCTGACTCAGCAGATGAGATTCGATCAGGATCGTCATATAATAGCCCCATAGCGGAAAAAAAATCTTCAACAGACCTTAAACACGGATCATTAGGCTGGAGAGAAAAGGCCCACCCCTGTGGTTCATTGCGGAAAAGTGACATAATAAAA
Organism: Phyllobates terribilis; assembly: GCF_046119375.1. Taxonomy (NCBI): domain Eukaryota; kingdom Metazoa; phylum Chordata; class Amphibia; order Anura; family Dendrobatidae; genus Phyllobates; species Phyllobates terribilis. The sequence continues at coordinate 532,367,126 of NW_027362771.1, forward strand.
CCAATGCGCTGTGATTCATTCCCAGAGGACCTCAAACGAAAATATAACAATCAAGCATTTTTAAAGGAAAAAAAATCTTGCTGTTTACCATAAAAAACATCAGGCAGTCCTACCTTGGGTTCGACAAAATGCGCTCCAGAACAGCTACTCACGTGTTGCTGAAGCTCGGCCACCTCCAGAGACAATCTTTGCAGGCATTTAGCCAAATCCTGGACGGAAACCATACTGATCCCCGAATTTCTTTCCTTTTTGTTTTTTGGGCTGGACTTACTGTTATGATCTGCAACAAATACTAAGGAAAGATAGGGGAAAGCTGTCCATACGTAAGACTAAGCTGAATCCCTACGATGCAGCGGGCTGCCTGTTCCTAGTGAACAGACCCGCCTTAGTCCTCGGCTAGTCTGAACGAAGACCTATAGAATTAAGGGAGGGGTCCCTAAAAGAACTAAGGACTGGGACAAAAAATGGGACACCTCCTAAACAGAGTTGTTAATGAACACAAAAAGACAAACTGACAAAAATGTGCTAGAGGTCCCAAAGGACCAAGCGAACGAACAGAGAAAGGCACCGAAGCACCAGGCTAGAGAAACAGTCAAACACTGAAGTCCAGCACAGCCAGAAGGGCGGAGCTGGAATATAAAGGCAGATGGTCATGTGACCGCAAAACACAAGATAGAAAAAAGAAATAGGAGGGTTCTAACAGCGGGCTCACCTGAACAGATAACAGTCCTTTCTCCTGGAGCAAACTTTATACACAGAATAGGTACAGTCCTACTATGTCTCGGTATCCCCTCCAACTGGAGCTGAAGCAGCTTGCAGCGACTAAACAGAAGTGTTCAACTTCAGGCACAGTTCACACTGAACAGGTTACAGCTTCCACACTTTTCTCTGCAGCTCCCACAGACTGCTTAGCACAGTTTCCATTCAGAGAGAGACCCCGGCATGTATCACTCTCTCTGCTACAGTTCACATTTTAACTGGACACACACCAACAGCACACCAACTCTGCTCAACATCCAGCAAACTGACACTCCCTAAAGGAGACTGCCACTTCATGAATCTACTTCCTGGTTCTTAGCAAAAACCATACAGGTTTAATCTAATCAAGACCTTGCAGGGTTGGGATTTGACCCTTTCCTTCCCAGCTATGCTACAGTATGTAAACACATACACATAGTATATATAATCTATAGGGTTTTTTTACATAAAATGAGAGGGGCCCAGACACACTTCTTGTACAGGGCCCCCAAGCTGTCAGTGTCTTTCCCTGATCTCAGCATTCCTTTTTTTTCTCTAAAACTGTATTTTTATAGTTGTCTTTTAAGTGGCCTATATCATCTGATTTTTTTCTTTTTGACATGAATATATTTATAAAATGTTTAGATTTAATTTAATGTAATTGGCAATTTGTTTTTCTGTTTCTAAGTTTAGTAACTTCATTTTTTTTTGTATTTTCTATTGAAGTCTCTTTTAGTGCACATAGAGGAGGAGCAGCAGCTTGGAAGACAATATACAGCAGTATTGAGCACTATGATTGAGAATCATTTGGTTTGAAATGCATAAGGTCAGCCCTCTGTCCATACCTTAACTTCCATGGACGTGATGCTGGATTTTCACTTGGTTTCTCCTGCTTACTGCCAACATAGCACCCCGTGCACCACCTAAGATTAACTCCACAAGCTGAATTAAACATAGGTGAGTTGGGCTTTTCTCTTTACATCAGTATTGAGCTGTATGAATGTGAATCAAGCTCTGGAGTAAGGTAAAAGACTTGTTTGAAAGCTCAGCATGATTTCTCTGCGTTTCCTTTGACTGTTTTCTCACTCTGATCTTCACTCCTCCTCTCTCCTTCAACGAGTATAGTAGAAAGTTAATTTGACAACACAGTAAGCTAGCAGTCCATCTTGTCTTGAGCAAGACGGAGCTCAGCTGTTTTTTTCAGGGTGGATGATAAGTTCAAGAGTTAGGAAGAGAGAAAGAAATGGCTCATAAGTGGGGAAGGAAGTAGATTTTTCTGAGATATATTACATAAAGTTTCTTATATTCGCCTGTACAATTGATTTATGCTGAGTTTGTTGAAAGTTGCTTCCATTTAAGTAATGAAACATAATGAAACATATTAGGCACATTTACATGTTGTTACATCTGTGCCGATTCGTGCCTCTTCTGTTTCTGCTTTGGCCGCTGGGCAGCAGATCGCCTTTGTTGCTTGTGATGTGTGACAGCGCCAGTCCTGTTTTTTCCCTAGGACTTTTGTTGCTGCTTTATAAGGGATCTATGGGATTAATATAGGTCTAGGTTTTGATCACTTCTTCCCGAGAGTCCTTGGCCAGGCAATCAGCTATTTAAACCCCTGAAGCTCTGACTCCACTGCCAATTGCTGTCCTGGTGTATAATGTATGACTTGTACATTGTACGACTCTGCTCTCTTCTAACCTCACAACCTCCCCCTTACACCTATCTGACCACCATCTACTCACTTTCTCATCCCTGTCCTCCTCACCTGTCACCCATGTCCAGCAACTAGCACATCCCCGCAGAAACCTTGCACATCTAGATACTCACACACTCTCTGATTCTATTCTACCACTGACATCCATATCTTCACTCCACGACATAGACAGCGCCACTGCTTTCTACAATGCCACTCTCGCATCAGCTATTGACTCGGCTGCCCCTCTTGTGTATGGCAGAGCGTGACGAGTCAATAGGCAACCCTAGCACAACAACCTCACTAAACAGCTTCGGCAAGCATCCTGGTTTGCGGAGCGGCATTGGAAGAAAACACATTCGCAAGATGACTTCACTGTATTCAAACAAGCAACACACACATTCAAATCAGCCCTCACTTAGACAGGCCTACTTCACAACCCTCATATCTTCCTTATCCTACAACCACAAACAATTATTCAACACGTTTAACTCTCTCCTCCTTCCTCCACTGCCCCCTCCGACCTCCCTCACCTCTGCTGAGGAGTTTGCCACACACTTCAAAAACAAGATTGACCAAACAAGGCAAATCTTCACTGTCCAACCACCACATCCCCTTTGTTTTCCTGACCATTGCCCTTCCCCCATAACCTCCCTTTCTAACATCACGGAAGGAGACCTTACTCGTCTTCTCTCCAATTCACACCTCATCACCTGTGCACTCGACCCCATCCTATCCCACCTCCTCTCTAACCTCACCCCCACACTCATCCCATCCCTAACCCATCTCATCAGCCTATCAATAACTTCTGGTACCTTCCCCTCTGCCTTCAAACATGCCACAATCACGCCCATCCTCAAAAAGGCATCTCTCGACCCAACTGCCTTGTCCAGCCACCGCCCCATATCGCTGCTCCCATTTGCCTCCAAACTCCTTGAGCAACATGTTCACGCTGAGCTTTCCTCTCACTTCTCATCTAACTCTCTCTTCGACAACCTACAATCTGGCTTCCGCCCCCACCATTCCACCAAATCTGCCCTTGCCAAAATTACTAATGACTTACAGTACATACATGCAAAGCTAACAGACAATTCTCTGTACTCGTTCTTCTTGACTTGTCCTCTGCCTTCGACACAGTTGACCACTGCCTCCTACTACAGATCCTCTCTTCCTTTGGCGTCCAAAGACCTTGCCCTATCTTGGATCTCCTCATTCCTTTCTAACCGCACATTTAGCATCTCCAACTCCCACACTACCTCTTCATCCCGCCCCCTCTCTGTTGGAGTCCCTCAAGGCTCTGTCCAAGGACCTCTACTCTTCTCAATCTATACCCTTGGCCTGGGACAACTCATAAAATCCCATGGCTTCCAATAGCATCTGTACGCTGATGACACCCAGATCTACCTCCCTAGCCCAGATGTCAGATCTCTGCTGTCCAGAATCCCAGCATGTCTAGCAGCCATATCCTCCTTCTTGTCCTCTCGCTTCCTCAAGCTCAATGTGGACAAAACTGAACTCATCATCTTTCCCCCATCTCGCATATTTCCCCCACCTGATCTTTCTATCACAATAAATGACATCACACTTTCCCCTGTACTGGCAATCCGCTGCCTTGTAGTAACCCTTGACTTTGACCTATCCTTCAAACCCCACATCCAAGCTCTCGCCACCTCCTGTCACCTCCAGCTCAAAAATATTTCCAGAATCCGTCCTTTCCTCAACTCTCAATCTACTAAACTGCTTGTGCATGCCCTCATCATCTTTCGCCTCGACTACTGCAACACCCTCCTCTGTGGCCTACCTGCTAACACTCTCGCACCCCTCCAGTCCATCCTTAACTCTGCTGCATCCTTAACTCTGCCTCGCTACTCCTCTGCTACCCCCCTTTGCAAATCCTTTCACTGGCTCCCAATTGCCCAGCGTATCCAGTTCAAACTACTAACACTGACTTACAAAGCCATACATAACCTTTCTCCTCCGTACATCTCTGAACTAATCTCCCGATATATTCCTTTACGTAATCTCCGGTCCTCCCAAGACCTCTTTCTCTCCTCCACACTTATTCATTCCTCACCCAATCGCCTCCAAGATTTCTCCCAAATATCCCCCATCCTATGGAATTCTGTGCCTCAACACGTCCGATTATCCTCCACATTTGGATCCTTCAGACGGAACCTGAAAACCCATCTCTTCAAACAAGCTTACAGCTTGCCATGACCATGCTTGCTGCCACCTCAACAACACCGGAGATACTGCAACCCCCCAACCTACTGTCTCCTTCCCCACCATCCTGTAGAATGTAAGCCCGCTAGGGCAGGGTCCTCTTCCCTCTGTATCAGTCTATCATTGTTAGTTTGTTTACTGTAAGTGATATCTGTATTTGGTATGTAACCTCTTCCTATAGCAAGCACCATGGAATCAATTGCACTATATAAATAAATAATAATAATAAAAATAATAATAAAAAGAATAATGATGTGCTGTGCTCCTGTTTGTTATTCTGATTATTCCTGTTCTTTGACCTCAGCTAGACGTTTGATTACCTGCTTGCTTTACTATTTTATCCCCGAAGCAACCACTTGGCTTTGAATCTGCTTGACGGCCCTTCCTGCCTTTGGTTCCGGATGGCAGCCCTTCCATGAAATCAATCCACTTTACTCCGTTGTGAGACCAGATCCATGTGTAGGGGTTAAAGGGTGGTCGGGGTTCCTCTGGAATCTGCCAGATGGAGTGGCTTGTGCCAAGTCTGTCCAAGGTAGCCTTTTTAAACCTGAGGCCTTTGAGAGTCGTGGCACATGTTGTTTTTTATTTGCATTTACCATGTATGACAGGAAAGCTCCCAATACGTATGCTAGGTGAGTCCACGGGAATCCATTCGGACACATTCACACTTCAGTTTCTATTTTTGCATCCACATATAGAAACCATTTTTCCTCATTCATTTTTAAAAAAGGAGGAGATAAACGGTGAACTTTTTTCCACATTGTCACTTAGCAATAGATTAGCGGAAAGTCATGGAATACAGATGAGTTCCATCTTCCATCCATTTTTAATGGAACTCTAGAGACTTGAATGGTTGATTCTGAACTATAAAACAGATGAGAACATGCAACAAGTTCAAGGATGCACTCACATGACCATATTTTACAATCTGTGTTATGGCCGAAATACCTGACCACTATACTTCTGACCTGAACTAAAACTTCATATATGCCTGTGAGGCTGTTAGTTCAGGTCAGGAGGCTTGTGTACTTACAGTACAGACCAGAAGTTTGAACACACCTTCTCATTTAAAGACCTCAGAACAAAAACCCGTTGGAGGTGGCCGAAGAGGTGGCCGAAACGTGGTCCAACGCCTGGATCACCTATGCCCTGCAGCCACCCCAGGGCCTCCCTTGAGGGTTTTGGACGGGTCCATCATGTTCGTGTTTGCACTTTACAGGAAAAATGGACACCTGGTTGCAAAGTGCACTGTGACCAAAAGTTTTACTTGAAAAATGTTTTGATATGACAAATGCGTGATATGAGGAATGTTTAAGTGAAAAATGTCTTATATATGTGAAGAAAGTTTTATAATCTCCCATAAAGGGAAGAAATGTTGTTTATGATCTTATATGCGGATGCATCCTAAAAATTTTGCATGTCTGTAAAATTGTTTTTACTCTGTTCCAGCCCGCGGACGTGCTGTGTTTTACCAGGGGGGTGTGTGGCGCCCCGGAGGGTTCGGTCGCAACAGAGGTATTGCATCTCAGCCAGGAGGTGTAGTACCTCACTCTCAAGTAAGGAAGGAGTATGGCTCAGGACCCTAACACTACATCCACTACACCACATTTCCGGGGGACAGGGCGAGATTGCTCCTACGGGAGAGCACAGTCCCTGATCCCTGGCTGCAGTGGGGAGGAACCACTTAGAGAGGGGAACTATGTAGTGGATGGGTGGAGGACGTAGATCCTGGGAGCACGTGTAGAAGGAGGTATAAGAGGGAGGAACCATCTTAGATCAGGGTTCAGTTCCAGTCAGACAGACTGAGGAGAATTCTGGGAGCGGAGGCTCTGTATGAGCTCTGCTCCACAGGCAGGCCAAGTCAGGAGGCCTGAGCCTGAGAGAGAGGAGAGGGAGCAGGACGGCTCCAGGAATGAGGAGAGAAGGGACCCTAGGGGTACGGGCCGTGCAGCAAGCCACCCGTACGCCCGCCGCTACAAGGAGGTAGGGGGGTCAGGCCAGAAGAAGGGAACCGGTTCCTCAACTAGCAAGAACTACAAGGTTCAACTAGAAAACCGGAGGCTGCAGCACTTCAAGTACCGCAGGCCACAAGTCCACACCAGTCCACTAAAAAGGTAGCCACATAGGACCCAGGGGACGGAACACACGTCGCCCGCCAAGGCCCGAGGATACCGGATAGAAGTGCCACTAGGTGTGAGGTGCAGGGAGCAGGCCAGAGAGAGGAAGGTACACAGAACGGGGTCCTGATAAGTGTTCTGGAAATACCTGAGGGTGGACTGAACCCCTCACTGAGCATGCACAGCACGACGGGGGAAGATTGCTTGGTACCTGTAATCTGAACTACCACAACAGTGAGTAAAGACCCTGGGACTGCACCATCTTGTCTCTGTGTTCCTTGCGGCGCCAGCACTCACAGCACTAGAATGCCCTGCACAATCACCACCATCATCCAGTCACGCTGCCCTGAAGCTACACTCCTGTGGGGAGTCACATCACCTTGCTGCACATACCACCAGCTTCAGCGGACTGCTCCGCAGCGGCGGTTACCAATAACCGCATTCCATAGGTGGCGTAGTCGGACATTAACATTTGTACACAGAGACTACCCCCTTGGTTTGACCGCCCTGGGTCACGGACCGGGTCGCCGCTACGGTGACTACAACCCCCAGCATCTACAAGGCCCGGCTCCGGGTATCCCCACGTCTCAGGCGGCACGTCATATCCAGTACAGTTCTCCAGTAATTTTGTGATTTTTTTCTTTGCATTCATGCAATCCCTATTATAACAAGATGCATTTACACATAGAATTTGATGCAACCCTACCATACTCTAATTATTATCTCTCGCGTTTTACATAGTTGTCAACTTTCCTGAAAATGTTTTTGGCATATTACAACCTACTTAAAGGGCTTCTGTGGTCTAAAATGAAAAGTCTGCAGTCACTCTATGTGCTCTTTACACTTGTATTGAGAGACGCTGCGCCCACTAGATGGGAAGATTCAAAAGTCTACAGTCTCACAGAGTGACTGTAGACTTTTCATTCTAGACCAGACAATCCCTCTGATCTTGTGTTCAGGCCGGCATGTAACTTCTTGATTTTTAAGCTGATTATTGCCTGTCTTGATATATCAGTTATGCTTTATTTTCCTGTGGGGTTAAAGGGGTTGTCCAGTGAAAACAAGTTAAGGCCTATCCACAGGATAGGTGATGATTTACTGATCGGCTGCGGTCCAACTGCTGGGACTCGAACCGATCGTCAGAACAGGGAATTTTTATTCCTGACAAGGTAAATAAAAAGAGTCGGTAGATTGGATGCTGCTCCCATGACGGATACTTAAAGGAATTATTCAGGACTTTGATTACTTTCTTCAATGGGGCTAAGAACTAACAGGCAGGTAGTTGATACTACCTGCTTGTTCTTCATTGCAGAGATCTATCCCAGCTCAAGCGGTGACTCTTCAGTTGCATTTCACCCAACAGAGCGGCGCCTTCCCTTCTGGGCTGCTGTGTTGATGGGGCATCACTGTTTAATTTAGGGAGCCATCAATCAGCATGACATCGGCGAGTTGGAGAGTCACCAGCAAGAGCAGTCCATGACCTCTCTGAGCCAGAAGAGATCATTGCCGGCTAGAACAGATAGGTAGCAACTACTGGCCCGTAAGTTCTTAGCCCCTTAGCATAAAATAACCAAAGTTCCAGATAACGCCTTTAACAATGGGATCAGTCACCCATATGGAATCTGTTTAATAGATCTATTATAAAAAGGTCATGATGTACATGTTTCATGGTTGTTATACAGTGGCATCCATCACTCAGTCTACCATGTTAAAAAAAACATATATGTTTCATACCCTTTATGTGGTATACAGATGTATACTGGGCAGACTTCACCTGACTACAGTCATCCATATTCCTTATCTGAGTGCTGCCATTTTTTCACTGACCCATAGAGTTTAGTGGAATTCACCGATCCGTTTGGTTTTTTTTTTCTACAGATCTGTGTGTTTATTCCATTTTATTCACATGGTCACTTTTCCCTTTCGAATTTGGATGGTATAAGCAGCACCCTCAATGTCATCGATGTTATCAAAAGCTAAAAGCAGTCAATGGAGAAAAAGAAATAGATCACCTCATCCAAAAGCATTCATTTAGATTCAAGTTTGATATAATCAGTAAATTGGGACAATAGAGAAAAACACTTTTTATATAAAACAAATGACAAAAACAGGTCAGATATGCATGTAATAAGAATAAGAAAAACATCTAAAAATGAAATATTGGTAAAAAATGAACATGCAGATGTAAAAACAAACATTAATTTTCACTATAAAAATTGTTGAATAAGACCTACAGTACAGACCAAAAGTTTGGACACACCTCATTTAAAGATTTTTCTGTATTTTCATGACTATGAAAATTGTACATTCACACTGAAGGCATCAAAACTATGAATTAACACATTTGGAATTATATACTTAACAAAAAAGTGTGAAACAACTGAAAATATGTCTTATATTCTAGGTTCTTCAAAGTAGCCACCTTTTGCTTTGATGACTGCTCCCAGACTTCACCTCAGTCTGTCTGACTGGAACCGAACCCTGATCTAAGATGGTTCCTCCCTCTTATACCTCCTTCTACACGTGCTCCCAGGATCTACGTCCTCCACCCATTCACTACATAGTTCCCCCCTCTCTAAGTGGTTCCTCCCCACTCCAGCCAGGGACCAGGGACTGTGCTCTCCCGTAGGAGCAATCTCGCCGTGTCCCCCGGAAATGTGGTGTAGTGGATGTAGTGTTAGGGTCCTGAGCTGTACTCCTTCCTTACCTGAGAATGAGACACCACACCTCTGGGTGAGATGCAATACCTCTGTGGCGACCGAACCCTCAGGGGCGCCACAGATACACTGATATGGGCTTAAATCAGTGGTAAAACCATGCGATATTGCACTGGGATCTAGAAGCTGACAAGTCCATGACTCACAGCTGTAAAAAAAAACAGATCAGCCCAGTAACACACTTGTCTTTTATAGATGATTTGGAAAGCCACAAGTTGACTCAAACTACGTCTCAAAAAGTGACTTCACAAAATGAGTAACCCAGACCTTACTTTCAGTTCTGGCTAATTTGTATGCAGCCGATGAACACCCTGTTGTGATAGTAACGTCTCTGTATACACAGGATATCCTGCTGACTCTGGGGTAAGATGGTGCAGAAAGAAGTGTGACGTCACACTGATGACTGACAGAACATTGCACCATCAGTATATACTTGTAATGTGTCGCAGGGCGGTAGCTGTGGGCGAGGTACTCTTCTTCCACACCCCAGCATGCTACATAAAAATGGGGGTCCTGACTGGGTATGTGTGGTTATATTACTGTTGTGGACATCTTCAGGTTCAGTTCTGCCACAATTTGTGCAGTGCCGGCCCCCGCCTCTCTTTTGACCGATAACCCGGCCAGTCCACGCTCCATGTCGTTCCTCCTTGCCTCTGATGCTGCAGGGTATTGAGTCGCCTTTTTCTCATCACTTGCACCTGGGCACTCCGCACGATCTTCACTTGTCATGCTCCGGTGGTAAAATGGTGCCGATCTCTGACTCACCACGACCTTCCTGTTTGTTCGGCTTCGCCTCTTCCTGAGGCCGGTCTTCTGACTCGATGACTAAGTCTTAGGCCACTGTGGCTGCTGTTGAGGTGGGCACAGGAAGCATTTTCATTGGAATATCCAGGCAGGTTTATTAAGACAGCATAAACCGTTCAGGAAGCAAAACACAAAAACAGCCTTTTTCGGAACAAAGGGAAAACACAAAGTAAAATGTCCGTATAATATCGCGGGTTTGCCCGCTCAGGTCAGTGTCCAGTTCTCAGGTCCTTAGCACAGACCAACACACTGGAGAGCCACACCTCTCTAGACACAGACCTGAATAAGACACTTGGTCTCCATGTTATTTACCAAACCATGCCCCCGGGATGGGGATATGTGAGCAGCCATTCCCACCCATCTCTTATGACTGCTCGTAAAACCGGCCCTGATACGCCCTATTAACCCTCTCAGCACTATACCAGCTGGAGCATGCTTTCCCAGGTTTACATTACTGAAGCTACCAACCTCGATGATACAGATCTCCCCTCAAGGATCTGTCCGGAGGCCATCTTACACCACACATCCGTTCTTCACCCGATGGGTCCCTCTTCATTTTGCATCGCACCCTCCTCCGCAGTGCACCTCCCATCTTGGGCCGGGTCCTGGCTGCAGAGCATACCCTCTTCTGTTCTGACATTCCAATGGGCTGGGCACATTTTCACGCTCTCGGGCGCCATCCACTCACACAACAGGCAGTCCTTCTTCTTCTCAGCTCACAGTGCCATCTTTGGATACATGCTTCTGGCTTTTATTTTAAGCCATCTATCTTCAGGCACCATCTCGATTGCGCCATGGGTCTTCTACCCAATATAATTATCCTGCCCACTACGCCAAATGTAACGTGGCGCTGGGCGGTAGTCGTGGGCGAGGTACTCGTCTTCCATGCCCAGGCTTGCTGCCTGTGTGTGTGTGTGCTTGTATTACTGCTGTGGACAACTTCAGGTTCAGCACTGTCACAATTTAAACCTGCGATGAGGAAACCAGAAAAGTTTGGAAAAATAGAGTCCTTTTTACTGACACTTATGTACAGAGTGAATTAACACACTATTTTCCCTATTATTCCTCCCCACTTATGGGCCGGCCTTACAGTTAACCCTGTTACCCCTGACTAATAGGAACTGCAGCCTCTTAAAACAACAGGGGTCTTCAGACAGATGCTACGTCATCTTCTCCACCTTCACATACTTATACACCAGGGGTGACCACAGATAGCAGTAGACTCTGTACAAGTGAGGCCTTATTAACATGGCAGTGATAATTTTATGTCCACAAAAACGGACCGTTTTTCATCAGCATGCTGTCAATTTTCTTTCATTGGTCAATTTACTTAAATGGATGAGTTATGCCCATAAAATGGACCAAAATAGAACGTGTCTCCATTTTTTTTGCTTTTGCAATGTGAACCATTGGTCATGAAAAAATATGTGTGTTTGAAAAAAGGCATAAAATATAATGGGACTCATTTATCAAAAGCAATCTGATAGTAAGGGCTCATTCAGACACCAGTTTTTTTTGCGTACGTGTGCTGTCCGTGTTATTCATGGATTGCACTCGTACTGTTTTCATGTCACGGACCGAGCGGTGAGCGTAAAGTCGTGGAGACATGTCCAATATTGATCTAAGTGTTGGATCAAAATTGGTAATGAAAGTCTATGGGTCTGTGAAAAAATCAGACAGCACTCAGATGCCATCCGAATGTGGTCCGATTTTCATGGACTGTTAGGTAGGAGAAGGTGGAGAGACTTTTTCTTTTTTTTCACATTCAAGAAAAGCAGATGAAACTCGGAACAAACTCTAATAAAACTCTGATCGAAATCGCTGATGAAACTCTGTCAGTTTTTTCTTGTACTTGAAAAAAACTGACATGTGAATGAGTCTTAAGGCCTCATTCACATGGCAGTGCTTGGTCAGTATTTTGCTTCAGTGTTTGTGTGCCAAAACAGAAAAAATATAATTGAAAGATTGACACCTGTTCAATGTTTTGGAGACTCTCTTGGTTTTGGCATACAAATACTGATGAAATACTGATCAGAAATACTGATGTGTGAATAAAGCCTTTAAGGCTACGATCACACTATCAGTATTTTTAAGCTAAAACCAGGAGTGGGTGATAAATACAGAAGTGGTGACGTGTTTCTATTATACTTTTCCTCTGATTGTTCCACTCCTGGTTTTGGCTTACAAATACTGAGGTAAAAAACTGACCAAATACTGAAGTTGTGCACGTGGCCTAATACTGTATTTGTTGCCCATAGCAGCCAATGAGAACACAGCTTTCAACTTTCCAGGGCAGTGTAGTAATGAAAGCTGAGCTATGATTGGTTGATATGGGCAACAAAGACAGCCTTACTATTACACAGGATACCCACAGTCCGGCCTGGACATAGTAGTTGTAACATGGACTGTAAAACACGACTGTGTGAATGACCCTTAGGCCTCCTTCACACGTCTGTGTTTCAGGTACGTGTGGTATCCATTTTTTTCATGGATGCGGCACATACGCATTATAACTTATGGGCCCGTTCACATGTCCGTTTTTTACCGGCAGCACAGATGACAAAGACCAATACAAGTCTATGGGTCCGTGTAAAACAGGTACAGCACACGGTGTGCCATCAGAGTGCCATCCATGTGCTGTGTGTTTTTTACATTGCAAAGTATAGAAGCTTTGGAATTGATTTTTCTTAAGCCATACCTGAAAAAAACAGATGGCAACCGGATGGTACACTGATGACACACTGATTACACACTGGCACACTGATAACACTGATGGCATACTGATAACACACCGATGGCACACTGATAACACACTGATGGCACACTGATGGCACACTGATGGTGTACTGATGACACATTGATGGCACACAGATCCTACCATTTTTTTCTGGTACCAGTATTAACCCCTTACTGGCCCAGGGCGTATTAGTACGCCCCAGGCCAGCACCCCCGGTTCAGTGAGGGCTCAGCTGATTATTACAGCTGACATGTGCCCGCAACAGCCGCGGGTGGAATCGCGATCCACCTGCGGCTGTTAACATGTTAAATGCCGCTGTCAATCTCTGACAGCGGCATTTAACATCGCCGCGCCGAAAGCGCGGCATTAGCCCCGCCCATCGGTGACCCCGTCACGTGATCGCGGGTCACCGATGCGTGGTCATGACAACCCTGGGTCTGCAGCAGACACCAGTGGTTGTCATGTAAAGATTACTCTGAGCACCACCTAGTGGTCGGCGCTCATAGTACAGGAGCATTTCTGCTACATACAGGTGATCTGCTGATCACCTACAGTGCTGGCCAAAAGTATTGGCACCCCTGCAATTCTGTCAGATAATACTCAGTTTCTTCCTGAAAATGATTGCAATCACAAATTCTTTGGTATTATTCTCTTCATTTAATTTGCTTGCAAGGAAAAAACACAAAAGAGAATGAAGCAAAAATCAAATCATTGATCATTTCACACAAAACTCCAAAAAAGGGCCAGACAAAAGTATTGGCACCCTCAGCCTAATACTTGGTTGCACAACCTTTAGCCAAAATAACTGCGAACAACCGCTTCCGGTAACCATCAATGAGTTTCTTACAATGCTCTGCTGAAATTGTAGACCATTCTTCTTTGGCAAACTGCTCCAGGTCCCTGATATTTGAAGGGTGCCTTCTCCAAACTGCCATTTTGAGATCTCTCCACAGGTGTTCTATGGGATTCAGGTCTGGACTCATTGCTGGCCACCTTAGAAGTCTCCAGTGCTTTCTCTCAAACCATTTTATAGTGCTTTTGGAAGTGTGTTTTGGGTCATTGTCCTGCTGGAAGACCCATGACCTCTGAGGGAGACCCAGCTTTCTCACACTGGGTCGTACATTATGCTGCAAAATTTGTTGGTAGTCTTCAGACTTCATAATGCCATGCACACGGACAAGCAGTCCAGTGCCAGAGGCAGCAAAGCAACCCCAAAACATCAGGGAACCTCCGCCATGTTTGACTGTAGGGACCGTGTTCTTTTCTTTGAATGCCTCTTTTTTTTCCTGTACACTCTATGTTGATACTTTTTCCCCAAAAGCTCTACTTTTGTCTCATCTGACCAGAGAACATTCTCCCAAAACGTTTTAGGCTTTCTCAGGTAAGTTTTGGCAAACTCCAGCCTGGCTTTTTTATGTCTCGGGGTAAGAAGTGGGGTCTTCCTGGGTATCCTACCATACAGTCCCTTTTCAATCAGACGCCGACAGATCGTACGGGTTGACACTGTTGTACCCTCGGACTGCAGGGCAGCTTGAACTTGTTTGGATGTTAGTCGAGGTTCTTTATCCACCATCTGCACAATCTTGCGTTGAAATCTCTCGTCAATTTTTCTTTTCCGTCCACATCTGGGAGGTTAGCCACAGTGCCATGGGCTGTAAACTTCTTGATGACACTGCGCACGGAAGACACAGGAACATTCAGGTCTTTGGAGATGGACTTGTAGCCTTGAGATTGCTCATGCTTCCTCACAATTTGGTTTCTCAAGTCTTCAGACAGTTCTTTGGTCTTCTTTCTTTTCTCCATGCTCAATGTGGTACACACAAGGACACAGGACAGAGGTTGAGTCAACTTTAATCCATGTTAACTGGCTGCAAGTGTGATTTAGTTATTGCCAACACCTGTTAGGTGCCACAGGTAAGTTACAGGTGCTGTTAATTACATGAATTAGAGAAGCATCACATGATTTTTCAAAGGGTGCCAATACTTTTGTCCACCCCCTTTTTTAGGTTTGGTGTGGAATTATATCCAATTTGGCTTTAGGACAATTCTTTTTGTGTTTTTTTCATTGAAGACAAATTAAATGAAGAGAATAATACCAAAGAATTTGTGATTGCAATCATTTTCAGGAAGGAACTGAGTATTATCTGACAGAATTGCAGGGGTGCCAATACTTTTTGCCAGCACTGTATATGTAACAGAGGCGATCAGACAGTTGCTGCTTCTAGTCTTCTATGGAGACTATAGAAGCAAGCAAAAAGTTTAAAAAAAATGTTTTTAAAAATATTAAAAAATTAAAAAAATATAAAAGTTTAAATCACCCCCCTTTCGCCCCATTCAAAATAAAATAATAAAAAATAAACCCCACATACACATATTTGGTATCGCCGCGTTCAGAATCACCCGATCTATCAATATAAAAAAATAATTAATCCGATCGGTAAACGGCGTAATGAGAAAAAAATTCTAAACACCAGAATTACGTTTTTTTGGTCGCCGCAACATTGCAATAAAATGCAATAACGGGCCATCAAAACATCGGATCTACCCCAAAATGGTATTAATAAAAACGTCAGCTCGGCACGCAAAAAACAAGCCCTCATTCGGCCCCAGATCCCGAAAAATTGAGACGCTACGGGTCTCGGAAAATGGCGCCATTTTTTAAAAAAATTTTTTTTAGCAAACTTTGTATTTTTTTTCACCACTTAAATAAAAAAGAACCTATACATGTTTGGTGTCTACGAACTCGTAATGACCTGGAGAATAATAATGGCCGGTCAGTTTTAGCATTCAGTGAACGTGGTAAAAAAAACAAACAAAAAAAAACATCTGTGGTATTGCACTTTTTTTGCTATTTCACTGCACTAGGAATTTTTTTCCCATTTTCCAGTACATGATATGGTAAAACTAGTAATGGCGTTCAAAAGTACAACTCGTCCCGCAAAAAAAAAAATAAATAAAAACGCTATGGCTCTGGCAACAAGGGGAGCAAAAAACGAAAATGCAAAAACGGAAAATCCCAAGGTCGCGAAGGGGTTAAAATGTGAGGTTAAAGAATGGCAAAATGAATACCCAACCGCTGCGCTGTCATTCAGACGTCACGTGGATGGCAGCACTGACACATGTTTAGGTCTCATTTAAAAGTCCATTTGTTTTTCGCAATGTGCTGGAGCAGATTTGCATCCATGTTTGGTCCATGTCAATTTTAACTTCAGTGTTTTATGCTTTCTTTTCATAAAAAAGAAAAAAAAATCCAAGAGTTTCCGGCTCATTAAACAGCAGTAAAAATAACTGATCAGCAGACACACAGATGACACACGGACCCATAGGTGCTATATGTGGAAAACAAGGATAAAACACGTACATGAATATGGACGTCTGAATGAGGCCTTAGAGATATAGCAGAGCTAAATTTGACATTTAACTCTTTGCAGCTGCAGTCCTTTTCGATTTGTCAGAGCATTAAGCCACGATCCCACTATCAGTATTTGGTCAGTATTTTTTCTCAGGAGTGGGAGCCAAAACCAGGAGTGGGTGATACATGCAGAATTGGTGACTTGTTTCTATTATACCTTTTCTCTGATTGTTCCTCACCTGGTTTTGGCTCCCACTCCTGAGAAAAAATACTGACCAAATACTGATAGTGAGGCTGTGGCCTTAAAGGGATTGTCCGGAGAGAACAAGTTCTCACCTATCCAAGGGATCACCATGATCAGTGGAAGTCCGACTACTGGGATCCACACCGATCAGCAGAATGGGGAATTTTTATCTCTTACAAAACGGAAAAGATATGAGTGCGGCCCTATAGGGAATGAATGGAGCGATGGTCAATGTGCGCACTGCCACTCAATTTTAATGGTGTATAGAAGGTCCACGTTCTGACGATCGATGCAAGTGCCAGCGGTCGGACCCCCTCAGATCAATAAGTTATCACTTATTCTGTCGATAGGTGATAACTTGTTGATAAACCCTTTAAGCGAAGTAGTAGATTTATCTGCAGTCCTATGTAAAAATGCTGTGACATCCCAACAAACAATCTTCGGCTCTGCTACATCATTTCTGTGTATGTAAATAGGATATTCCCTTATAGGAGGTAATAAGTTGGGTTTGTGGGTGTTACCAGCACTGCTGGAGGGTGTGTGGAAGATCCCAGGGGAGGGAAAATAGAGAGATACATTATAAAGGGAGGGTGGGAGAAACTAAGTGACACACAGAAAGAAACTTTACACACAGCAGTTACCAAAGGCAGAGAATTTTGCTGAGTGGGGACAATCAGACTAACAGGCAAGAATGCCCCAGGGACGACAGGCAGACTGGTGAAAGGGGCTTCAGACATGTCTGGGGGTCATAGGTGGAGCTACCCCTCAGGATTCCAGGTGAGGAGATTGGGGGTGGGTGGGGAGGATTATAGAGCCCCCATCCCACTCTATTCTCCCAGAGTCCAGACTGATCTATCTGCTGCTGACTGAGCATCCCATAATGCAGACTCAGCTGGTGCGATAATCTGCAGAGCAGTGGGGTAAAGGTCTGCGCAGCATTGCTCATGGTTAATGTGTGTCAGCTTGTTTTGATGTAGATCTGGTGTAAGTTTACTAATATTAAACATAGCTGGTGGAGCTCGCTGATCAGACATCAGCTGAACCAGAGAAGTCAGTGTGCCATGAAGAAATTCCCTGATCTACTGGTGTAACTTTTTTTTTTTTTTGAATGTTCCATTCTTTAAGGATAATATTTAGAAATCATATAATGGATTTTCAGTGAATGAGTCAGATTATTTTTCCAAAATGTCAATCTAAAGTTACCTAAATAAAGCGTATTCCTTACAGAGTTTATTTTGCACGTCATGATCATGTTGCATAGTTTTTGCAGTGAAGGTTTTTTTTTTTTTTTTCTCTCCACTCCTTGACCTGACTGCAGCCTAGCACTGCGTGTCCACTAAGGTTTTTTTTTTTTTGTGAATTTTTGACTGTTTACCTTCGCTGAGTCAAAAATGCATCATCTTACAGTTCCAGCAAAGTGGATGGGATTTATGGAAATCTCCTGCCCACTGTACATCTCTTTTACTCATGCGTGTCTCAAATTTGCAACACGTCAACTTCCCTTGCAGATACGCTGAGTTTTATGTGCAGATTTTTTCTTTAGACTTTTTCATTAGATGCAGAAAGTCTGCAGGTAAAAATTTCACATGCATTTTTAGCTCGTTTCTGCTGCGCAAAAGCATTAAAAGCACATGACTAAATCAATAAAGATTTGTCAAAGCCAAATACCAGAATGTATCAAAAATAAAGTAGCTTTGTTTAAAACATGTCATACTCACAAGTGGCAAAAAACTCAACATAAGAGGGAATGGAGTATATATTGTCTTCTGAGAGCTAAATGGCCTGGACATCATGTTGATACATTTTTCATAGGGCGCAATCAGACAGTTGTATAAATCTGAGCAAGATCGGAACACAGTGCACGGACTGGCCGGCAGGTCTCCTGTCCTGAGTGTACAGGTAGCGTTTTGTTTTTACTCCAATTTATCGTTTGCTCACACTAGCGTACAAAAAAAACAAAAAAAAACAAACTGGTCCATTCTCATCCAGAAAAGTGGAACTATTTTTTTTTTTTTCTCACTTGTAATCCATGTGCCATCTGTATACAATCCATTTTTCATTAATCTTTTACAGGACGAATTACAGTTTCCTATGTTCCAGAATTGTAATTTGCCCCTGAAAATCGGATGCCGTACTGATGGTCCGTATGGCACCCAATTTTTTATTTTTTTTCCCTCGCTGTACTGATTTCGGAGTCAACTTGCAACATGAAAATTAAAAGCAAAAGCCACAAAAAGGAGAATAAAAAATCCTGCAAAAATTCAAGAATTAACACAGCAAAAATGGGCAGCAGTGTTTATCTGCCCAGATCTCAGAACTAATGCACTACCGGGATGCAGCAAACCCATATAATAAAGATGGCGGCAACACAGGTGCAAAATACTGATGGGACAACCACTCACAAAAAGGGGGTGATTGCTTAGTATTAAAATTACACATAAAAAAAGCTTGTATAGGGCACTGATCACACACAGGTAGTGCACAGTATCTGGCTTACAGCCTACTAGTGACTCCCATACTATTAGATTAGGCGGGCTGCCCAGTACTATCTGAGTGCACCCCATGGGGACAGACACCCTAGTTTACAATGCCAGCACTAATGGGCTTGGCTGCACCCCATGAGGATGGACATCCTAGTTTACAAGACCAACATTTATGGGCCTGGCTGCACCCTGAAAACTAGCATGCAAAAAATATATATAATGTATGAGGTATTGGTAGATATTTTAGCCAACATACGTAACTTGTAACCTGCGTCAAGGGTCCTCACACTTGTGAGTCCCTACACTAAAATTTAAAGGCAAAAGCCAAAGAAGAGGAATAAAAAATCCTCCAAAAAAATCAACTTTCAGCACGCTACGACTTTTTTTTTTTTCACATTCCGAATACAGCTGAAAAAAAAACTCTGCAGATCCGCACTGTCTCATAGGATTACATTGCTCCGAGTGAAATCGTATTTTATATCGGATTGCGCTGATCCGATTTATACACCAGTGTGAGCAAACCCTTACACTGAGACTTTGTAGTAAACTACCAGGATCGAACTGTTTGCTACTGATGTTTTTAGCTCAAAGAATATTATTCACACTGGTCAGACTTTTAACAAACCCTCAATTGTGCAAAGTATTTGGGTCAATACAGGATTTAATATTCTGGATGTAAATAAGAATGTTTTCATTCAACAGCAAGCGGAAAGACCTGTTTAAAGGGTCTCATTGTGAATACACTTCAAGGCTGGTTTCACACGTCCGACATTGATCGTCCAAGTATTCTAAGAACTTGTATGAAGCTGATGCGTCTTGTAAAAAAAAAAAACACGGACAGCACTTGGACCAATGTTATCCAATGGGGCAGTGCAGAGGAGCACCATGCGCTAGTTTCTTCCGTAAATCAGATGAGAATCGGATCCATTCAAGTCTAAAATCGGAGCCACAGTACAGCATCCGATTTTTATGGATACATTGCAATTTTGTAACATAGAAGACTATATAAACGATTAATAGATGCTGTGTAAAACATGGATTGTGTACGGATGACAAGTGAGAAAAAAAAATTGTCCGCCTTTTCTGGATGAAACTGATTTTTTATTTTTTTTTAACCCACCGTTACAGTGGATTTCAGCCTCGACATTGCAAAGGGTTAAATCTGCTCTGAAAATACAAGGGCTAGATTTACACTCTTTGGATTTAGTCTTCGGCACGTGGATGAGATTTTGATAAAATCTTATTTACAGCTCAAGTATCAAAAAACAAAGAAACTCTTAGATCCATAAAATCCGCTGCTTATTGGCCTTGTGAACGTACCCTCAGGCTCTTTAAAATCCCTCCTTACTAGCCAAAAGGTATGTTTGTGACCTGAAGAGCAGAAAAACAGTTTTTCAGGTTTTCACATTTCTCGTGTATTTACGCCTCTAGCGCTTAGTAGGTTGGGACAGTGGAAAGCTAAAATCTAACACGTTTCAGGCGCAGGGCGTTATTCACACGTCGGTGCTGTCAGGTTTTACACTGGCAGCTCACCGTCACATTATGGTCTGCGTAAAAAATGGAGACTTATCTTAGTCTGGCCTAGATGGGTCAATGATGAAATAAAGAGACTGCACTTGTACATCATCTGCGTGCTGTCCACTTTACAGTTTATTTATTTTTATTTTTTTTTAAAAATGACCCACGTAGACCAAAAACTGATCCAGATCAGAAAAATCAGATGTGTATTTGTGCCGGATCTCCAGTTGCAAGCAATGGGAGTCATTTTGCAGCAGATTTTTTGGCTGGGTGTGAACATACTCTTAGAGGTCAGGTTGTATGAATCATTAATAAGTTGCCTACAACTTTCTCTAGGTCCATATTTTACCTCTGTAGGGCTCAAATTTTGTTAGCAAGATGTGTTTTTTTGAAAAGAAAAGTGTAGGGCATTTCTGTTGGCGTGCCATATAAACAGATATTGCTTCTAGAGCAGAATATAGTGCTGCAATGGAAACCACATATGGTAAATCTGTGTGCAAAACTCCGCATAATATTCTCTGAGCGTAAATTGACCTACAGTGCGGATTTGTGAATACGCAGCATGTGAACGTTCTGCGGAAATTTCACTGTGGATTTTATCAGTTTCATTGCAAAAGGTATTCTCGGGGTGATACCTTTATTGGCTAACCAGAAAAAATATCACAATATCAAGAATACTTTTGTCATTTTTGGGCATAAAAGTATTTACATTGATTTTTCTGGCTAACACAGAACCACAATATAGCTTTGTATTGTACATCATTGCAAAAGGTAAATTCTGCAAGAATCTGCAGGCAACATGTGGATATACTGCAAAAACATCTTCATCCAAGCCGCTACTTGTGCACATACCCTTAGGACTCGTGCAGTGCAGATGACCGTTTTAACTGGACGAGTGCTGTGCGTGGTTTTGACGGATAGCACTTGTACCCATGTTATTCTAAGAGGCCGTGCACTTTTCTTTTTTTTTTTTTCCTTCTCCACCTCTGAGAAAATCAGATCCCACTTTGATCAGACTGATTAACATGGACAGATTTTCACGGATGGAGAGAAAATGGTGTTCTGCACCTGCCCATAGGCTGAGCCCATGATGAATTTTAGGCCACGGCCCCACTCTCAGTATTCGGTCAGTATTATTTATCAGGAGTGGGAGCCAAAACCAAGAGTGGGTGATAAATGTAGAATTGGTGACTTGTTTCTACTATACCTTTTCCCTGATTGTTCCTCACCTGGTTTTGGCTCCCACTCCTGAGAAAAAATACTGACCGAATACTGACCAAATACTGATAGTGGGGCCGTGGCCTTAGGTGAGTTTTTGATGCTGCCTATTCTCACTGTGCAAAAAAAACCTCAGCATTTTACAGTTCTAGCAAAGTCCATGGGACTTTTAGAAATCTCTGGCCCGCTGTGCTATTTTTTAACGCTTACTGACCTGCAGTACGTGTTTCAAATCCACATGTCAATTTCTCTTGTGGGTACACGGAGTTTTATGTGCAAATTTTCCCAATAGAAATAGATGCAGAAAATCCACAGGTAAAAAAACTCCTATGCATTTAGTGTGTTCCCGCACTAAATGGAAATGCCAGTGGGTTTCTTTCCTTAAGCGGTTTTGTTCATTTCCTGAGCAGGGGAGAATGACTGACTCGCTGCAGCAAGCGGGCCCCTGAACGGCACTGAGCTCACTTAGTGGTGTCCTGTCTCAAGCCACTGCGCACGCTGATGAAGAAATGTTGCACAGATGGGTTACGGCATGGGACACTGGATTATTTAATCTTTGGACAGTTGAGAGATATTGTGTGTTTTTTTGTTTTTTTTGCCTTGTTTACAGAGCACAATGGCTTCAGGGAATTAGGTGTAAAGGTGAGTATGTGTTTATTTTATTCTTAATTTTACACTTTTTGGAGACAGCAGCAGCAGAATACTTCTCTCAGCATTGTCACTTGCTGGCGCTGATCGCAGCACAAGCAGGGGACAATGATGAGGCTTGCCTTCAGCACCCGGCGCTTGGGAACAGCGCTAACTGTACCGCTGATTCCCAGGCGCCGGTATGTGTCACACTGATAACACGCGGATGTCAGCGTGTTTTGCATACAGTCCATGGAAACACACTGACATGTGCACAGACCCATTCATTTGAATGTGTGCAAGTGTCTCCGGTATGATTGAAAACTGTAATCACATGTACTGGAAACAATGATGTGTGAATGAGGCCTTACAGTAAGTCTTTTTATTCGTTCTCCCATGACAGCACCACGAGAGAGAGGATCCGCCCATCAAGGACAGGAAACCTACAGATTAAAAAGGGCGGCACCTCTCTCTCGCCTCAGTTTAGGTTTCCTGTCCATGATGGGAGACCTCGCAGGCTTACCTGCAGAAGATGGTCTCTTGCATCAGAGGGAGCCACAGAGCGCTGGATGGAGCGGTCGGTCCTGGGCCTCTGGAGACGCCACGGCAGGGCTCATTGGGGCCCCTCCGTGTGCGTTGCGGCAGGCGTGACCTCCCCTCACGGGAGGTAGATGTCCGCCATGTGTGGAGCCGCTAGCGGACGTCCCCCCCCCCCCCCCCTGCTGTACAAGGCAGGAGATCCGGGCCGCGCCGGCGGGGCACGTGACAGGCGCGGCCCTGTGACGTATTTCCGGTGCGTCGGGGACGTCACCGGAAGTGAGCGGAGCTTGCGCGCGCAACCAGGAAGTGCGCGCGAGCATGAGGACGCCGAAGCCACGAGGAAGGCAACGTCCGCTGGGCAGACGGCGGTGAGCCCACCTGGGGGAGGGGAACCAGGTGGGAACAATTAACTCCCTCCTGGGTTCGTAAAAAAAATAAAAAATAAAAAAAAAATAGGCAAGGCTTTGCAAGGCTCAGAATCTACTCCTATTTCTCGGGAATCTCAGCCGGGTTCAGACTCTGACATATCTGACATTTCCTCCTCCGCTCTCTCTTCTTCTGATAGTGAATCGGATAGACAGTGTTTTCCTCTGCAGGAGGTTGATGCCTTGTTAAAAGCTGTCCAGTCTACCATGGGCATTGTAGACATGAGGGCAGAAAAATCTGTGGAGGACGTAATGTTTGGTGGATTAGGTCAGAAAAAGAGAAAAGGTTTTTCCTGTGAATACAAGAGTTAAAGACCTCATTGATAGAGAGTGGAAAAAACCCGACAGGAAGGGCAGTGTTCCTCCATTTTTCAAGAGGAGGTACCCATTTGAGGATGCCATATGTTCCTCTTGGTCAAAAGCACCAAATCTGGACGTTGCTGTCGCTAGAGGGGCAAAAAAGACTTCCCTCCCGTTTGATGACATGGGAGCATTAAAAGACCCCCTGGACAGACGAACCGATACCTTCTTAAAAGGTGCATGGGAGACAGCTGCAGGAGCACTGAGACCAGCAGTAGCAGCCACCTGCACATCTAGAGCCCTGATGGTTTGGCTGGAACAGTTAAACAGTCAGCTAAGGGATGGTGTCTCTAGGAAGGAGATTATTTCTTCCCTTCCACTGGTTCAGGGTGCAGCGGCCTTTCTTGCTGATGTGTCTGCGGACTTAGTCAGATTGGCAGCCAAGTCATCAGCTCTGTCAAATGCAGCTCGACGAGTGTTATGGATTAAATGCTGGCCTGGGGATGTACAGACAAAGTCCAGGCTGTGTACAATCCCTTGCGAAGGGGAATATCTCTTTGGCCAGACTATGGACGAATAATTGGAGAAGGCCGGAGATCCTAAGAAGGGTTTTCCATCGGTACCTCTACCCTCCTTTAAGAGATCGTTTCGGAAAAGGAAATTCATTCGAAGAAGATTCTTCAGGGAACCGGACAAGTCCGAAGAAAGAGGTCGAAAAGGTAGAGGCCTTCTTTGTGCATTCCCTGGCTTCTGCTCATTTTTTGGAGATGAACCAATCGGCCCAGGTGGGAGGGAGATTGTCATTATTTTTCCCAGCTTGGGAACAGATTTCTCATAGTAATTGGATTTTGAGCCTGATTAAATATGGTCTAAAATTTCAATTTCAAGCTTTTCCTCACAAGAGATTCATGATTGTTCCCTCTCGTTCCTCCCCAGAACGCCAGACTGCCCTCGTATCGGAAATTCAAATCTTAATAAGGAAAAACGTTCTGATTGAGGTTCCAGATTCAGAAAAGGGTCTCGGATTCTACTCCCCGCTCTTCTTGGTCCCAAAACCGGATGGGAGTTTCAGGACAATTATAAATCTAAAATCTTTAAATAGCTTCCTTAAAGTTGACACTTTCAAAATGGAATCCTTGAAAACAGTAATAAAGTTGCTTTTTCCCCCACTGTTATATGGTAGTTCTCGATCTCAAGGATGCGTATTACCATATTCCCATTCATAGTTACTATCAGAAATACCTGAGGCTGGCCATTGAAATTGAGGGGGTGGTTAAACACTTTCAGTACACTGCACTTCCCTTTGGGTTAGCAATAGCCCTGCAAATTTTCACCAAATTAATGGCCGAGGTTATGGCCCATATAAGAGAAAGAGACATTCTAATAATCCCTTACCTAGATGATCTCCTGATAGTGGGAAACTCTTTTGTTCAATGCGAGGCCCACCTTCGGGTGACCATGTCTGTCTTGGAGGGCTTGGGGTGGTTTCTAAATTTGGAAAAATCTAGATTAACTCCACTCAAAGCTCAGCTGTATCTGGGGGTCATTTTAGATTCTAAAAAACAGTTTTATGTTATTGATCTGAAGAAAAAATTACAAGAATCCAGGGTTTGGTAAGACAGTGTATGGATAAACCCTCTGTCACTCCGTAAAGCCATGTCGCTATTAGGGACCTTAACCTCGAGTTTTTCCGCAGTTCGTTGGTCACAATTTCATTCAAGGGCTCTTCAGTGGGATGTATTGTATAACAACTCAGTCATAGAGGGACATTTAGACCTTGAGTTTACCCTGTGTCCTCGGGCCATACATTCCCTTCATTGGTGGTTACGACACGATAATCTTTCTAGAGGGGTCCCCTGGGAGTGTAAGCCGACGGCAGTCTTAACTACAGATGCGAGTGCTGCAGGTTGGGGAGCTCACTTCAATGGAAACTTAGTTCAGGGGACCTGGTCAAGGAGTGAGATACAGTTGTCATCAAATGTTAAGGAGCTTTTGGCGGTGGATTATGCGTTCAACAAGTTCCTTATATATTTACAGGGCCAGCATGTCAGTATACTCTCGGACAATCAAGTCTCGGTAGCTTATATAAATCACCAAGGGGGAACCCGCTCAAGAGACTTAATGAGGGTAGCGGACAGACTTCTTCAGAAGGCAGAAGATCATTGTCTCTCCCTTTCGGCTATTCATCTAAAAGGGAAAGAAAACGTCACAGCGGATTTCCTAAGCCGTACTTCCATAAAAGAGGGAGAATGGTCCTTGAATCCTCAAATCTTCTCCAGAATTGTGGCAATGTGGGGTCTCCCGACAGTGGACTTATTTGTGACAACATTCTGTTCCCTAGACCCCAGAGAAGAACCCCTGACAGTGGACGCCTTTATGGTTCCCTGGAAATTCCCTCTGGCATATGCAGTTATAAGGAAGATCAGGGCAGACAAGGCCAGAGTAATACTCATATGCCCCTTTTGGCCCAAAAGACCGTGGTTCCCTTGTCTCCGAAAAATGTCCATATCAGATCCCTGGATCATTCCGGACCTTCTCACTCAGGGTCCGGTTTCCCATCCTCCAGCCTCGAGTCTCCATTTGACGGCGTGGAATTTGAGAGGGTGCTGTTAACCAACAAGGGATTCCCCGCAAATGTAGTAAATACTCTCTTGTCTAGCAGAAAACCCGTTACCACCCGCATTTATGCTAGGACCTGGAGGAAGTTTTTTCATTTACTGAATTTAAACCAGAGGGGCCCCCTATTGGGAAAATACTAGAGTTTCTGCAGTGGGGCTTAGAATTGGGGCTTACCACTAGTACCTTAAAAGTACAGGTGTCGGCTTTGGGAGCTTTGTTTTCTTCCGATATTGTAGCTAATTATTGGATAGCACGATTTATGAAAGCTTCCTTTAGGTGTAGACCCATTATCAAAGCAAAATCCTCTCCCTGGAATTTGACTCCCTAGATGCCTTAACTAATCCTCCCTTCGAGCCCCTAGATTTAGCCTCCCCAAAAATTATTTTCCTTAAAACAGCCCTGTTAGTGGCCCTGACTTCAGCCAGAAGAGTGAGTGACATACAGGCTCTTTCCATATGTCCGCCATTTACTCAGATTCTGGATGATAGGATTGTATTAAAACCTGACCCAGCCTTTCTTCCAAAAGTAGTCACTCGGTTCCATAGAACTCAGGAGGTAGTTCTCCCAACCTTTTGCTTTCCCCCCCAAAAATCAAAAAGGAGAGGCTACACACTTTAGACGTGAGGAGGTGCGTACTCAAATACCTACAGATTTCACGCAGTTTTAGGAAGGATAATTCCCTATTTATATGCCATCAGGGGGCTAGAAAGGGTTGTAAGGCCTCAAAGTCTACGATTGCAAGATGGATTAGAGAGGCCATATCCCTCGCCTACTCCTCAGGGAATAAGGAGGTTCCGGAGGGGTTGAGAGCTCATTCCACCAGAGCGATGGCAACCTCCTGGGCGGAGAAGACAGGGCTTTCCATCGAAGAGATATGTAAGGCTGCCACTTGGTCTTCTCCTTCTACCTTTTTATAGGCATTATAGATTGGACCTGGGTGTCTCTGCCGATCTCACCTTTGGGAGAAGGGTGCTTCAAGCGGTGATCCCTCCCTAATTTCCTTTCGTCTCTGTAATTCTCTCGTGGTGCTGTCATGGGAGAACGAATAAAGCCTTAGTTACTTACCGGTAATGGGATTTTTCGGAGCCCATGACAGCACCCGTATATTCCCTCCCTTCACTGGTGTTTTGCACTCCCGTAGAGTTGACTTTCCTTTGTTTTGTGCACCTTTGGGAGAAGTTGGTGAAAGTAATGTACTTAATGTAATGATATGTTTATTGTAACTAACCTTGGCGGTCCTCTCATGCTCTGTTAACTAAACTGAGGCGAGAGAGAGGTGCCGCCCTTTTTAACCTGTAGGTTTCCTGTCCTTGGTGGGCGGATCCTCTCTCTCTCGTGGTTCTGTCATGGGCTCCGAAAAATCCCGTTACCGGTAAGTAACTAAGGCTTTTTGTACATAGAGGTGCACATGCCTTTAGGGCAAATTCACAAGCTGTAAAGTTTTTGCTACAGAAAGTTCTCCAGTTGTCCTATTCATGTAAACAAACTCATTTTAGATAAATGGAACAGCTTTTCCGTCAGACATTTCTGCAACAAAATTTGCCGAGTGAGAATTCACTCTCGGGCCTTCATGAAGGTGATTTTTGGCATAAAACAACTTCAATTGTCATAAAAGTGGAGCATGAGCAGGACAGGGCATGAGAAACCCAGCCTGTCACATTCTTGAAAATTTACACCACTCTGACATAAATTTCACCAGATATGTACTCAAGTCCCTGACTGGAGTAACAATTCTGGTGGTGGCACATGCCAGTTGTAAGATGTATCTAATTCATTAGGAGGTGCTGCGCATCGCTTAATGAATTAGGTGCACTTTACTCCAGTGGTCTTGATCACAAGTTTCAACACCAGCCTTAATGAATCTAGCCCTAAGGTATGTCCACATGTAGAGAAAATATGGCAAATTTTCCGCAGCGGTTTTACGTGCAGCAAATCCACTGCATATTACGGTGCCAACAATGTGAATGAAATTTAAAGTACAAAACTGACCCACGTTGCAGATTTGTTAATTTATACTGCACTTGTCAGTGCATATTTCACCCTTTACATTGCGTGAAATATGTATAAAATTCATAGACCATACCAAGTAGAAACATAAAGGTCCATAATACGGAGACATTGATATCCATGTTCCACCATTCAGGCTCTATACATCCTGTTTTCCTGTGTACTTGGCATCAAGGTCAAAATAAAATAGACCAGTTCTTGTTCAGTAATGTTACTTCATTGATGATTCACATGTAATCTACATCGTTGGCTTTTAAGGGAATCTGTCAGCAGGATTTCACAACCCAAACTATTTATATGCTCTTTTTTTTTTTTTTTTTTTTTAACAATCAGCTCACCTGCCCATGTGCACGGCAAAATGCTCCAGTAATAGCAGCAGTCTAAACAATAGCCGGCACTCACAACTTCTTAAAATAAAAGCTTTATTGATCCAGTAATATAAAAGGCACAAAAAAATGATTGAACACAACAGCACGAAAAATGAAAAGGCAGAAAAGAAATATCCGCTGCGCTCCCAGGCCACATATTTATGTGCTTGAGACACAAAAACTGCCACAAAATAAGTGCAGCTTCAGCAGGAAAGCAAAAAACTCATGACTAAAAGTATGATTTTATTTAAATGTACACCTAAAAGGACTAACAAAAATAAAAAATACTAAAAAAGCAGGAACCCTTGAGTTCCCTACAAAATAGCTCACTCAACCATGCAATAATAACATGAAATCCAATGTTTGGGTAAGAATATATCCCCTTACAAGTAATGATCATAAGCAATGAAAGTACATGTACTAAAAAATGACATTAGTAGGAGATCATTAGTTGTGTAAGGTGCTAGTGCATATAGAGGATACTCATACCTAGTATAAACACATGAACAGTAGGTAAGGTAAGCAGGTAATAGGATAAGCATAGATAGAGTAGTAAGTCTTAATGCTTCCAAGGAAAAGGTAGTGGTGTATATAAAGTGTATATGGAGATCCAAGGATTAGGGTATGGTACTTGCCAAAGGAGAGAGCTTGTAGGGAACCAACCCCGACGACGCCGTTTCGCGAGTGCTTCTTCTGAGGCCCCCTCAGAAGAAGCACTCGCGAAACGGCGTCGTCGGGGTTGGTTCCCTACAAGCTCTCTCCTTTGGCAAGTACCATACCCTAATCCTTGGATCTCCATATACACTTTATATACACTTGTATTTTTATATACACCACTACCTTTTCCTTGGAAGCATTAAGACTTACTACTCTATCTATGCTTATCCTATTACCTGCTTACCTTACCTACTGTTCATGTGTTTATACTAGGTATGAGTATCCTCTATATGCACTAGCACCTTACACAACTAATGATCTCCTACTAATGTCATTTTTTAGTACATGTACTTTCATTGCTTATGATCATTACTTGTAAGGGGATATATTCTTACCCAAACATTGGATTTCATGTTATTATTGCATGGTTGAGTGAGCTATTTTGTAGGGAACTCAAGGGTTCCTGCTTTTTTAGTATTTTTTATTTTTGTTAGTCCTTTTATGTGTACATTTAAATAAAATCATACTTAGTCATGAGTTTTTTGCTTTCCTGCTGAAGCTGCACTTATTTTGTGGCAGTTTTTGTGTCTCTAGTGTATTATTAGGAAATTATACTTGGACCGTTGTGGTTTTATAATATTTATGTGCTTGTAGATCTTTCAAAGACAAATCCAGCAATAGCTTTACACGGTCAGTCCGTTCCTCCGCTACTGAGAAATCCATTTAAATTGAAGTGTAAATGAGGCTGAAGCCTCTGTCACTCCAGGTCTATTCCCTGCCCAGTGCTGCTTGACTGTCAACTACTTTTCATGAAGTCGCACAGAAAAGAAGCTGTCAGTCAAGCAGGAAGAGGCAACTCTGGGAGGGGAATAGAGCTGGAGTGACAGAGGCTTCAGATCTACAGACTCAATTCAAACGCTGATTTCTCAGTAACTGAGGAACGGACTGACCGTGCAAAGCTATTGCTGGACTTGTCTTTGATAGTTAAATGCACATATAAATATGTCAACAAGTTTAATACTGCATAAGAAATAACTAAAAGTATTTTTTTTCCTAATGGTCTTTGGTACCGAATATCAAGATGCCACCTTCTTCCTTCTCCATAACACCAATTCCTGCTCTATGGAGATAAAACAAAATGACAAGTTCTGAAAATCCCTTTTATGGCTCAGAGCAGCGTTTTATACCCCTCACACCTTGGCACCCTTGGGGCATCTCCAGTTTTGAGCTGCACTATAGGATACCTTCCTCGCTGGCAGTGCCCTGCTGCCCTTCAAACCTCTAACAGGAGCGATTCCAATACTATCATATTAGGTAATGGCTTATGATGCCTTTCCCTTTATAACGTTGCTGCAAACTGAAGCCTGACGTGTAGATGGTTCTTGAGCTTGGTTCTTCCAGTGCTTCGGAAGGATTGATTTCTGATGTCCTGAGGATAGGAAGAGCCAGTTAGGACAAGTTGGAGAATCTGCAATCCTACCTCCCCTGAAATTCCAGCGCTCCTCAAACAAATGTTAAAAGGCTGGAAAACCAGAATGGCAACATAGTTCTGAAGAAAGCTATGGGCGGACAGTACTGAGGGATGTGATTGCTATATTGATAGATGCCTGCGGACTGTTACACGGGCTTCATATGTTCTTGGAGTAGGAGCTGGCTAGTCGTGTTTGCCTGCATATTTTCTTAAATTATCTCTTGCTAAAAATTGGGGAGAGGGACATGAATGAATCCCCCCCCCCCCCAGATAATATCAATTCTATTCATTGCACTGGTGGAGACACAGGGATGTATAGTTCAGGGGCCCAAGAGGTAAAAGGGCCACATCTACCTTCACAGCAGGTAGAATTGTGCATTATGATGAACTATTGGACTGCAAAGGGTCCCTATATTGCTCTTGCTCAGGAGCCCTCTACTTTGTGTCCACCAGTGGTATGGTGATAAGATGATGGTAGGCCTTGGCCTTCAGAAGAAGGTTCAGAGTATGTCTGTTAATAAGTAGAGATGACTGTGAAAATCTAAAGTCAAGTACACTGTACTGTGCAGATGTAATGTCCAACCGTAGCTCTGTAGGAGTCACCTATATTTATAATCCTTGGGATTATTCACAAAGTAGTATGTTTTAATTCTAGAGACGAACCGTTTGTCCAAGTATATATACAGTCCTGTGTGTATATATAGAGATATGTTCCCCCAAGAAAACAATTCTTCCATATGAATAATTAAAAAAAAAAAAAAAAGTGAAATAGGAAGCGTATGGCTTCAGTAGGTTCAGTGTTTTGGATCTGTACAGCCCAAACCTTGCACTTTGGACACATTGTGCATGAGTCCTCCATTAAGCAGGCTGAATTAATTTTTGACTAAAGATGCTAACTGAAGAACTGAGTCATCACTGACCATTAGGTGTGTTGTCCTGGTTCTACCGGTGCGATCGGTGAAGTTATAGATAGAAATAATAGGAGGCTGTCGCCTTCCACACACCTTCAAGTAAGAGTCGCAGGGTGTAGTGGAAAAGTCCCTGCAGGGCAACTATGTAATCATTGCAGAGACATGGTCAGTTTTGGCAAACCTGATGCCAAACAGTGAAAACTTGTGCAAAAAAGTGAAATTCGCATCCTGTGCACGTTTAGGCTGTGTGCACACAATGTGTTTTTTAAGCGTTTCCGCAGCTGCTATTCCGCTGCAGAAACGCTTAAACGCATGGTAGAAGGTCTGCCATGTTCCTCAATCATAATCTGCATCTGCTGTGCACATGCTGCGGAAATTTCCGCTGCGGATTATCATTGCGGAAAAAAACGCAGCATGACCAATTATTTTGCGGCAGCGCTGCGTTTTCACCGCCATTAACTTGCATGGGATCAGCATCACTGTATATGTAGCTGCGGAATCCAAGCGTTTCAATGTGCGGATGGTGCCCCGGTCTGGAGGACAGGAGACATTCCTCCGGACCCGGGTACCATAGAACCTGTAAAAAAAAGAATAAAATTTAAAAAATAAATATTATATTTACCTTCTGATGGCCCCCGGTCTCCTTGTCTTCGTTTGCCAGCAGCTCGCGGTGGACTGAAGGACCTGCGGTGATGTCATAGTCATGTGACGGCAGGTCCTTCAGTGTAGTGTACCGTGAGCTGCCGGCAAGCCAGGACAGAGCTAATAAAGACTGCGCGCGCCATCAGAAGGTAAGTATAATATTTATTTTTTACTATTCTTTCGGTCACACTGTATAAATCCATGCTGGTTGCATGGATTTATATAGTGTGACCAAGTTATCAAGCACTTTCCAAGTGATGCTAAAATCGCTTGGAAAGCGCTTGATAACCCGCATGCGGAAATGCATGTGAAGAACGCTTCATATCCGCATGTCCCTGGCAGGAAAAACGCATGTACAATCCGCATGAGTTTTTTCTGCCAGGGAGATGCAGAAACGCTCAGGAAAAAAATCCGGAGCATTTCTACATCGTGGGCACATAGCCTAAGTGTAATCGTCTATTGTAGGTTTTTCTGTGAAATATTTCTGGAGCTGCTTCTATGTGGAATAGCATCGTGGTACGGCATGTAAGAACGTTGGGTGTGGTTCTCACAACATTGATGATGAAATATATATTCCTAAAAGAAAAGCCTCCGTGTCAAACTATAGGCATAAGAGATGCACTAGAGCCTATAGACTTCATTGGGTGCTGTTATAACTCTGTACAACTTGGAAATGTATGTACAGTAATGCGGTCATGGGCAGGTGCTGTAATGCTGAGTATGCACATCAGATTAATGTAGGTGTAAGGATGGTGGACTGTGCTGTCTCGTTCCTACCCCTGAAGACACCAATTGCTTTGTGTAATGTGAATAGTGTCCTGTGTCTTTTGTATATATTGTGTAGTATGAATTGTATTGTAGGATGTGGTAATGTAATGCATAGTGTTATAGGATAGGTAGTATAGGGATCTAGATACAGTACCTGACTGTAACATGGGTAATGACAATAGGGTAAGATAAAGTTAATGTTTGGACTAGCCCACAGGGGATGGGGTAAGTGTTAGGTAGAGAGACTGCTTCCTGTTAATTACGGAGTTAGTTTGGAGTGCAACGTGAGCAGAGCTGTATAAGGGAGAGTCACAGTAAGGCCACGACCCCACTATCAGTATTTGGTCAGTATTCAGTCAGTATTTTTTCTCAGGAGTGGGAGCCAAAGCCAGTAGTGGGTGATAAATGTAGAATTGGTGACTTGTTTCTATTACACCTTTTCTCTGATTGTTCCTCACCTGGTTTTGGCTCCCACTCCCGAGAAAAAATACTGACCAAATACTGATAGTGGGGCCGTGGCCTAAGAGGAGAATAAGATAAAGGGATAGTGCGATCCTGAGAACCTGAGAACCTGACACAGTGGCCTTCTGGAAACAGGTCCTAGGATAGGACACAGAGTTACGAACCCCAGAGTTTGTAACACAGAAGGTAACGGGCCTAATTAGGACTGAGCACGTAGGACTAGTTGGGGTCCTGAGCGGTAGATACAGGGCGCCAGTAGTGGAAGAAATCGAACTCTGAACCACTGAGCAGGTAGAGAGACTTGCTGATAAGGGTTGTGGAGAAGTAGGGAAAAACGGTAGCCCTGGAGTAAACTACAGAGGAAGGATACTGAAAGTGGAAA
This sequence comes from Phyllobates terribilis, assembly GCF_046119375.1. Classification (NCBI taxonomy): domain Eukaryota; kingdom Metazoa; phylum Chordata; class Amphibia; order Anura; family Dendrobatidae; genus Phyllobates; species Phyllobates terribilis. The sequence goes on from NW_027362771.1 coordinate 532,401,149, forward strand.
ATGCTTTATACTGTAAAGTAAACATCCATAAGACTTTGTGCCAGCTATGCCTTGTATATAACCCTTACCCAGTTACCATTCAGTAAAGAGTGTGTGTTTGGAATGGGAGTTTCGCGCATTGAACTTTGAGACAACTGGCCTTGCCCTGGCCGCAACATCGGTTACATGTGGCCTGCATGGGCGTAAGACCCTCACAACACAAGTCCACACACCTAACAAGGACCCACACTTTCATGTAGCGCGCCGGGGCGTAAATGGAGAATGCCGCTACCGCCCCACGCTGCGTTATATAGGCTAAACTCGCTGATGTTGGTAAGCACATACCAGCACTTTTCACTGATGGTAGGAGGGAAGATTTGGGCAGTTGGATTGTCACGTGCCCCATCCTTTTATTTTCGTGGGATATAAACTTCTACAGATAGTATCTGGTAGCGACTTATTCATTTATTTTTTTTTTTTCCCCTCTTTAAAACACGTGGATGTTTGGCTGAGCATCTATGTGAATGAGAATAAGAAGAGATAGCCGTCAGCTGAACAAACATGCATTTACTGTGTATGGCTGGCCATGCTGGTATCGAACGTGCAAAACCAAGTATAAGCAAATATCCTGCAGTAAATAAGTGGCAGTAACGCATGTAAATAACATGGGGGTACATAGTTGGCACTATGTGATCAAAAAAGCGTTAAAGCCATCTTTCCGTGGCAAGGTTTACCCAATCAAGATGGTTCCTAACTCTAGTATTTCACCTTGCGATGTGCCAGCAGGCTTAAAAATGGACAGAGGCAGAGCAGGAATGAGACCTGACTGTTTCACATCTTGCTGTGGAAAGCTATATAGAGGAGATGCACCCCCCTATATGTACAAAGTACAAGAAACCATGTATGGCATGCCGGGATCTACCCAACGTGCATGGCGTGGCCAGCCATGCCGGGATCTACCCAACGTGCATGGCGTGACCAGCCATGCCGGGATCTGCTTTGTACTTTAATTACACTATGATTTACTTTTGTCTATTGCAAAGGAACCAGCTGATGTTTGCCAATGGCCAGCACCCCAATGCTTGTGACGCGCCCCTGGGCCTGTGTCGCGCTGCGTTGCGCACGCGGGAGCTTACCCGGAGCCGGATCTCTTGAGGGTTGTAGTCTCGTGGCGGTGACCCGGTCCGTGCCCAGGGAGTCAAACTGAGCGGCGATGTAACAGCGGTAGATGTAGGACGACTACGCCACCCGTTGAATGCAGCTATGGAGCTGCCGCTGCAGGACAGTCCGCTGAGGCCGGTGGATGGATGGTGCAGCGTAGATGGTATAACCCCCAACGGGAGGGGTATGGCCTCAGGGCAGCAGATGTGGATGATGGGGGTAGCAGGAACCACTCAGACGGTGCGGTGTAATTCAGGGTCTTTACTGGTAACAACGATAGACCCTCCCGGAGTACTTGCTAGTGAACGGGGCCTGGTCAGTCCTTGAGCAGATGGGATCTCCCCTGGCCAGGCGGAGTTGTAGGCCTCCCAAACTGACTGTACTCTTCTGGCTACCTTGCTAGAAGCGGATATAAGTAGCCCACGTCCCTGAGTGTACCGTGTGGTGCTCACCCGTATGGCCGGTGACTCGGGGCCTTCTAATGGCTTCCGCTCCACGATGGCGGTGCTGGTCCCACGCGTGTGACCGTGCCTTCGGGTTTCTGGGCCTGAGGACCTGAAATCCCCTGCCGGTCGGCTTCTGCTGCTGGGTTAGAGTTAGTCCCCACAGCCTCGGACGCCGGGTCCGGTAAGAAAGCTTCTCAGTCAGGGCGAGCTCTGCAGCTGCCAGCCCCTGACTCGTAGTAGTATTGCTTCTGCTGTTTCTTGTCTCTACTCTCCTTGACTGCTAACCCTGCTTCAGCCCCGGGTTTATATAGGGGAAGTTCTTCCCCTTCCAAGACTGGGCAGGAGGTGTGGCATGCACAGGATCCCTGACCAAAGGACCTCCCACCTGCTCTCAGACATAACATTACATTACTGTGGAAACCAGACCCCTGGGGTGCCACATTTGCACAAGTTGTGCACATCACATGGAAGAGTCTCCAAGGTACCTGAAGACAAACCGCAGAATTCAGCTTGTAGCTTAGAAAAGACAGAAAAATTCCCTGCTGCTGTTCTTCCAATAATTCAAGCCTGGTAGTCCCAATGTAGCACCCCGAGGGCTCAGTTGCTACAGAGGTATTGCATCTCAGCCAGATGTGCGATATCTCACTCTCAGGTAAGGATGGAGTGTGGATCAGGACCCTGACACCTGCATGCATTACACCACATTTCTGGGGGGCAGAGCGACCGATATGCTCCAAGTAGAGCACGACAGTCCCTGTCCCTGGCTGGAGTGGGGGGAGGGAACACCGAGGAAGGGGGAACCCTGTAGTGCAGGAGCAGGGAGGAAGCAGTTCCTAGGTGCACCTAGAGGGAGGTATAAAAGGTGGGCACCATCTTAGATGGTGGATTAGTTCAGACAGAGAAGAAGAGGGAGCAGGAGGTGGGAGCTGAGGCTCTGCATGGGCTCTGCTCCACAGGCAGGCCTAAGAGAGAGAGGCCGGAGCCTGGAGGAAGCTGAAGGAAGAAAGAGGAGTGGAGGAGGCTCCATAAAAAAGGAAAGAAGGGACCCCAGGGGTGTGGCCGGCGAGACGCCACCGCACGCCCGAATCTACCTGCGTAGAAGGGTCAGGCCAAAGGGGGAGACCGGTCCCCGAAACTAGTGGAGGCGGGGAACTACCCTCAGCTAGAAACCGGAGGCTGTGACCTTTCATGTGGCGCAGCCCCTCGCTACACCTGCTAGGAAGGCACCATATAGGGTCAGGGAAACTGGCGCCAAGTTTACCAAGAGAAGGCCCGAGGCAGCCGGACAGAAGCGAGGTCACTGGCGGGGTACAACAGGCCAGAGAAAGGACACACAAAGGGGGTCCTGTGAAACACTCCGGAGATACCTGGGAGTCGGCCGAGCCCCTCACCTGGTGAGCACAGTACGACGTGGGCAGCCGTTACCTGCAGAAGTGGTCTGGATAATAAGAACTGTGAGTAAAGACCCTGGACTGCATCACTGACTGTGTCGTTACTGCTGCTCCTGCACCATCACCCCCATCCTCCGCACACACTGCCCTGAGGCTACACTCCGCCCGTGGGGAGTTGTAGTACACTCTGCTGCACCCACAACACCAGCCTCAGCGGTCTGCCCTGCAGCGGCGGTTCATCCTGACCGCAATCCACGGGTGGCGTAGTCGGACATTTAATATCATAAAAACCACTTGAATAGACTGCCATTTGGGTTGACCACCCTGAGCCACAGGACCGGGTCCCCACCACACGAGGACTACAACCCCCAGCATCCGCAACGGATCCGGTTCCGGGTATCCCCACACGCGTGGCCCAGGGGGCGCGTCACCATTACTGCTCCATATTTAACCGTTGATCTCGACCACATTCAATGACTCTACCCACTGTCTCTGTAAGTTCTATGTAATGTGTTCCAAAGCCGTGGCCATAGACAACATAACTGATGACTGAAAGTTCTTCCAAGCAAAATTATCTTCTTTTCTTGCTAGAATGTTTGTGACCAATTTGTATACAAGATGTAAAATTCCTTTTGATGTCCTAAGAAGGTCACTCATGTTTTCTATTATCTTTTATGTCACAGGGAGATGTCCTAAATGTCACTGATCAAGAACATGGACCGGGGCAGATGCTTGAAACTACAACAAATTGGAACTGGAAATCTCCTTCACATTTCACCAATAGTAGCAAAATTTCTCCAGGACACCCAAGTGGACTTGTTCCTGGTATGGAAAACCTGGAAAATAAGCCATCTTATTGTCTTCTGATTTCCATTGCGATTGATGACCCTTCTTCTCCTTATTCACTGAATGTTTTCTCAATTTTCTCATCAGGGCTCATTGCTGCAGGAATCTTTATAATGTTCCTACTCTGTCTGTATGCCATTCTCTGGAAATGTATGGTATCACCCCCACACAAGTGAGTGGCACAATACTTTCTTATTATTGCACAAGTGTTTACCCTATGCAGAAAACCGTATCAAAATTGATGTATCTGCATCATTGGAAACCCCACTGATCCCAAGAAAAAAGCTCTTAAGGTCCTCTGAATGATTGAACATTAGTGTGGATGCGTGCCCGCCACTTCCTTCCATTCTATGGGACTGATGGAGGTAGCAGAACCAGTAGTGAATGGAATGATGGTCGATAGTATGCACTGCGCTATTCACTCAGGAGACTTTGGGACCCTCATTCTCAGGATCCGTGAGGGACAGAACAGGAACAGTGCGTTCCACATAGGGGGGGCGGCACAGGAGAAGTCCTTCATTGACAAAAGCTTTGAAGAATAATAAGAATGTTTTGCCTCTAAGGCCAGATGTAGACGGCCTTATCGCATAAACGAGCAAGTCCAGTCTGCAAATTGAGGATGTGACTGGTTCCATGTGCAGCTCTGTGTGCTCGTCTGCATTGTGGAGGGGGCGCTGGAGCTTCCTTTTACATTGTATGCAATGTTCTGGTCTATAGAACTGGCCAGAACAGTCCTTATGAAAAATCAGCAATGTGCATTGGCACAATGGCTATACTGGAACTGTGTGCAGTCCGTGGCCACAGGGACAGACAGCACATGGACTGATCATATGCTTGTCTGAATGAGCCCGAATTTTACAAGAAACAGCTAAACGTGTCCCTGCCTAATCTGCAAAAGATATTGTGCAATTGTGATGATCACAGCTGTAGAATCTGAGGAGTTCATCAGCCACAAAGTTGTCCTCTTTTTTTTCATGAGCAATTTACAGAAGTTCAGGGACCTTTTGGTATAAGAAAACTTTACAGGGACCCTTTGAAATCTCAAACACTTTCTCATGTGGTAGTGCATATGTAACCAGCTTGGAAGACGGTCCACTGACATTGCTGCAATATCTGTATGTATGTTGAAGTAAGCAGCTGCATTTGCATATTCTTATATAGCTATAGTTTTTTTTTTTAGTTTTTGTACTGGGTGTGCCTTGTTGGCACACTTGTCCTTTTAGTTCCTGGGTCCTATGTGAAATCTACATCTACAACATTTAAAGGTTCTATTCTATTGGTATTGCCCAACCATCTAATGTGTATTAGGGGGGTCAGTGGAGTGACTAGAGTCTGATGGGCCCAGGTGCAAAATTTGAACCTGGGGCCCCCACCTGCATGTCCGTCAAATGTATGGACCCTTGTAGCATTCCAAATCCTGTGAAGACACGTGTACACCCTCCCATGTATCGATGTCCTCCATCCTGGCCCTTTACTGTAATAATGTCTCCCACCCCCCTCCCCCCGTAATGTCCTCTTTCCAGGTATAATATCCTCCATCCTGGGCCCCTTCTTGGTATAAGTTCCTCAATCCTGGGCACCTTCCTTTTGTATTGTCCCCCATCCTGGGCCCCTTCCTGGTATAAGGTCTCCCTTTCTTGGTATAATGTGCACCATTATGGGCGACTTCCAGTAATGTCCTTGTTCAGATACTCTTCTCCAAGAAATGTAAAATAAATCTAATATATAAAGATGTGTGTGTGTGTGTGTGTATGTCCGGGATTGGCATCTGCACCGTCGCAGCTACAGCCACAAAATTTTGCAGTCACGCGTCTGGACCCCGAGAGCGTCATAGGCTATGTTGTGAGGTGAAATTTTAACCCCGCGCGTTCCAATTCACCAGACCATTTTGCCCCTATCTACATAATGGGGGGGGCGGGGGAGGGAGTGAAAGGAAAAGTGTTGGAGGCAAATTGACAGCTGCCCCATGTGAACAAGGGAGAATTAAAGAATGAGAGCGATGGCGCCAAAGAGTATATGACTCGCCCCCTGGGCCGTGGGGCACTCGGATCCGGGCCATAGGGGGAACGATGGGGTTAGTAGTGGCGACCCGGTTCCGTGGCTCAGGGTGGTCAGGCCAATGGTAGTCTGCTATGTTCTGCTGATAATGTCCGACTACGCCACCCGTGGATTTGCGGTTATTAGGAACCGCCGCTGCATGCAGACCGCTGGGGCTGATGAGGTGTGCAGCTAGGGTAATGTGACTCCCCACGGGAAGAGTGCGGCCCCAGGGCAGTATAGTGGATGGTGGGAGTGATGATAGTGAGAGTCCCAGTGATGATAGTGCTGGAGGAGCAAGGAGCACACAGACAATAGGTTGTAGTCCAGGGTCTTTACTGAAACAGGTAAACTGACCCATAAACAGTCCCGGCTAGGAGGGGACCTGGATGTCTGAGAGCAACGGGGAAATTGGCCCTGGTCAGGGTGAGGGTGTAGGCCTACCGTGCTTTCTGCGCTCCTTCTGGCTATCTCCTCTTTATAAGGTAACAGCCCACGTTTCCGAGCTTTCCGTGCTTTCTCGCCTGTATGGCCTGCGACATGGGTTCCTTTCTGCTCCCACCCTTGTACGGCTTTACTGGTCCCTTCGGTTGTGGCAGGGCCTCCAGGCTTCTTAGGCCAAGGAATGTACAGTCCCTTGCGGGCTGGTTCTCTGCTGGGGGATGTGGAATCCTTCCAGCCTCAGACACCAAAGTCTGGTAAATGAAGTCCTCTTTCTGCCAAGACAGGCTCTCTTCGCCTCTTGTCTCTGGCTTGTGGCTCTCTCCTACTGCCACACTTCCTCTTAGGGTGCAATACAACTGTCTGTCCCTGCTCCACTCTGGGACACGTCTCAAAGCTGAGACAGGCATCCAGTTTTCTCTAACCCTGTCCCCAGTACCAGCTTTTATAGGGGCAGCCTGCTCCCCCTACTGGCCTGAGACAGGAGGCATTGCATGCTAATGTTCCCCTAATCAGAGAACCTCGCCCTTGCTCTCAGACACAGCTTTAATTACACTTGTGGCATCCAGGTAGGGTGACACATTCCCCCCTAGTGAAATTTAGTACTCCGGGACTAAACGGCAAACAAAGACAATATTCATAACAATAAAACATTAATAGACAGACGACGCACAAATTGAGTTCTTAAGGTCACAGTGTGGCCTGTGACCGGGTGTCCATATCACCAAAACAACGGGGAGCCTTAACCAGGTGGGGGTCTGTCCTACCCCAAGTCTTTTACAGTCTTAGTTCATTCCTGGGTTAAGCTCCGAACGCAGTCCATACAAGGTCCCGGTTATAAAAAGTCCATAACCTGTGAGTCCTTACGGTTGCTGCAAGAGACTGAAACACACTATCAATAAACATGCAGATAACTTTGGCAAACAATTCAACATTTGGCAACAGGGTTATTTACAAGTTTAGTACACTCTATATTCTCCAGCGAGCGGGTATCTGTCCCTTTGTGCTCCTGGTTGACCTCCTTAACCCACTGTCTGGTGGTGGACCAACCTGGCTTTCCCCACTAGCGTTAGGGGTACAGCTACCAGCTGGGTGTACAGGTAGGGCAGGCAGCTGTCTGCGGGTTCTTTGGCTTACCGCAGGCATGGCAGGCTCACTGTCAGCAGAGGGTTGACTCTCCTGGGCTGCTGGAACAGGCTCTTCTGCCTCTGGAACCGCTTGCCCCTCTTCACCTTCCGGCTCTGGTGTTGGTTGTTGCTGTGCCGGTTGCAGGAAATGCAGGACAGGTACCACTATGGCATCATTTATGCGAGTCCAGGACTGAGGGAACTCTCCGAGAACGGTGCTGATCATTTCTTCCTTGTCCTCTGCAGGTTCAAGGTCACTCTGATCTTCTTCTGCACTACGGAGTTGCTCGGGGCACCTTTTGAGGTGGTCTCTGGAGACGACACTAGTGGTTTCTCCTCCGTCCTTGGTGATTACGCACACCTTTGGGTTGTCGTGGTCAGACTGCAGTACGGTGTAGGGTTCCCTTTCCCACTGGTCGTCCAACTTATGTAGCCTTCTTTTTCGCTTTAGGACTTGCTCACCAGGTTCTAGGGGACCAGCAGGGGCGTGTTGATTGAAGAGTCTTTCTTGCTTCTCTCTCACCTGGGCCAGGCTCTTCTCCACACTCTCCTGTACCTTCTTGTACTGCAGTTGCCTTTCCGTATCCCAGTCCGCATCCGGGGAGGTGTCCTCAGGTATTAGGACTCCCATCTCCAGGTCTACGGGCAGCTTACCCGGTCTGGCTCGCATCAGGTAAGCCGGGGTGCAGTTTGTAGCATTCACCGGGATATTGTTGTACATGTCTACCAGGTCCGGCAGTTTTTCTGGCCACAGGCTGCGTTCCTCCAGGGGCAACGTCTTCAGGAGATCAATGACTATATTGTTCATCTTCTCACACATCCCGTTGGTTTGGGGGTGGTAAGGCGTTGTCCGTATTTTCTTACAGTCATAGAGGTTGCAGAACTCCTGGAAGATTTCAGCCTCGAACGCTGGACCCTGGTCTGTCAGGACCTGTTCCGGATACCCGTGTGGACGGCAGAAATATTGCTGGAAGGCTCTGGCCGCTGTTTGGGCTGTCAAGTCCTTTACCGGGACCACCACTAGAAAACGGGAATAGTGGTCCACGATTGTCAGGGCGTAGATGTATCCGGACCGGCTTGGAGCCAATTTGACGTGGTCCAGAGCTACCAGCTCAAGAGGCTGCGTGGTGACGATGGGCCTCAAGGGTGTCTTCTGGCTGGTGCGGTCCTTCCTCCTCAGGTGACAAGGGCCACAGTCTCTGCACCACTTTTCTACTGCTCCTCTCATGCTGACCCAAAAGAACCTTCCTCTTAGTAGGAACTCCAGTTTCTTCCAACCGAAGTGTCCCGCTCTGTCATGGTAAGCCCCCAGGACCATAGCTGCATCCCGCCTTGGGACCACGACTTGCCAGGTCAGCTCGTGCGTCCGGTGGTTGACAATCCTTCTGCACAACTTGCCTTCGTAGAGGAACAGCTTGCTCTTCTCCTTCCATAGCTGCTTGGCTTCCTCTGGGGCATCTGGATCTAGGCGGGCGTCTTCCTGGGTCAGCAGATCTTTCACCAGGCGGACTGCAGGGTCACTATCTTGGGTCTCGGCCCAGCTGTGGTGAGGTAGGGGATTCATCATCACAGTTGTTAGATCCTCCTCCTTCACGCGGTGAGAGTGTTGAGCGGCTCCATACCGGTGAAACGCAGGGAGTTCTACCTCCTCCAGCTCTTCTGGGTCTTCGTCACCTTCAGGTAAGTGAGGCATCCTTGATAGGGCATCCGCGTTGGCGTTGGTTTTGCCTGCCCGGTACTTGATCACGAAGTCATAGTTGGAGAGACGGGCCATCCACCGCTGTTCCAGGGCACCCAGTCTTGCATTGTCCAGGTGTGTCAACGGGTTGTTGTCCGTGTACACGGTGAACTTTGCGGAGGCCAGGTAATGCATGAAGCGTTCCGTCACGGCCCACACCACTGCCAAGAATTCTAGCTTGAAGGAGCTGTAATTCTCCGGGTTCCTCTCGGTGGGCCTCAGCTTCCGGCTGGCGTATGCGATCACCCGTTCTCTGCCCTGTTGGTTTTGGGACAGTACGGCTCCCAGTCCTACATTACTGGCATCTGTGTGGAGAATGAAAGGCTGGCCGTAATCAGGGTAGGCCAGGATCTCATCCCCCGTGAGGGCCATCTTTAGCTGGCGGAAGGACTCCTCTTCCGGTTTATCCCACTTGAAGGGTGGCTTTTGACTCCTGGACTTAGACTGTCTGATCAGGAGGTCCTGCATAGGAGCTGCCATCTTAGTGAACCCGGGGATGAACCTTCGGTAGTAGCCTACCAACCCGAGAAACTGTCTCACCTCTTTGATGTTCGAGGGGCTTGGCCAGCTCTTGATTGCCGTGACCTTGTCAGGGTCGGGGGCCACTCCTTCCGCGCTTACCACGTGCCCTAGGTACTGGACCTTTGGTTTCAGCAGGTGACACTTCGATGGTTTTACCTTCAGGCCATAGCCTGCCAGGGCTTCGAACACCTCGGCCAGGTGCTTTAGGTGGTCCTCATAGGTTTTCGAATAGACGATCACGTCGTCCAGGTAAAGGAGGACCGTCTCGAAGTTTCGGTGCCCTAGACAGCATTCCATCAGCCGCTGGAAGGTCCCTGGTGCGTTGCAGAGCCCGAAAGGCATACAGTTGAACTCACTCAGTCCCATCGGGGTGGTGAAGGCGGTCTTCTCCTTGTCAGCCTCTGCCACAGGAACCTGCCAGTACCCGCTAGTAAGGTCCAAAGTAGAAAAGAAGTTAGCAGATTTTAGTGCGGCTAAAGACTCCTCTATTCTAGGCAGCGGATATGCGTCTTTGTGGGTGATACGGTCGATTTGTCTATAGTCCACGCACATTCTCATGGTGCCGTCTTTCTTTTTGACCAGAACCAATGGGGCTGCCCAGGGGCTACAGCTGTCTCTAATGACCCCAGCTTCTTTCATCTCCCTTAGCATACCCTTGGCTTTCTGATAATGTGCAGGGGGTACAGGTCTGTGCCTCTCTTTTATTGGTGGGTGGCTCCCGGTGGGGATGTGGTGTTCTATCCCCTTTACTCTGCCGAAGTCTAGCGGGTGCTTACTAAAGACTCTCTCGTACTCCTGTACCACCCGGTAGACTCCTTGTTTTTGGTGCAGGGGAGTGGAGTCAGCACCCACGTGGAGTTTCTGGCACCAGTCCTCCTTTTGTTTCTGGGAGCCATTACCCTCCGCCTGTGGAGATGGAGGCAAGGGTTCCACGGCCCTGATAGCTTGGTGTTCGACGACAAACAGTTTGGCGAGTGTAGCGTACCTGGGTAAGTGTACTTCCCTCTCCCCAATGTTGAGGATGCGGACGGGCACCCTCCCATGACGGACATCAACCACCCCCCGGGCTGTCAAAATGGTGGGCCTGCTGTCTGAGTACACAGGTTCTACCATGGCTTGGTAGTCTCTACCTCTCAACCCGATTGCAGTCCGACACCAGATCATCATTTCACTTTTGGGAGGCATGGAAATGGGGAATGGGTCACTCAGTCTTACGCTACCGATCTCACCACCAGACAGTTCTACCTGCTGCCGTCTCATCAGGGCTTTTATCTCCTTGTTGAGGACTCTCTGTTGGCTGAAACTAGCATTCACCGCCACCTGTTGTAGAATTACAATTACTTCTGAAAGACAATTTTCAATTATGTTAGTACCCACAGTTATTTTGGGGTGACTTTCATGACGGTCAATGTCCACAATAATCACTCCCTGTGCCGGCAGTTCAACTTTACCAATTTTAATGGTCATCTCCTTGAACCCCATCTGCGGCACGGGTAAGCCATTACTGGCGATGATGCTCAAGTTACTGTCTGGATACCGTGTGATATCAGCATCAGTCCAATACTGCTTAAAAAGTACATAAGGGATGGTGGTTACTTGCGACCCAGTATCCAGCAAGGCGCTCATTGGGATACCGTCCAGCACCACAGTTAAAACCGGGCGCCCCCCAACATACTTATTACGCCAATTGTAAGGGCCTGGTGATCTTATGCCTGGGGGTTGGCCCTCTGCCCCAGGTTGGACCCGTTTAAATTACAGTACCTGGAAATGTGTCCGGGCTGGTTGCATCGACGGCAAATGGGCTGTCCATCCTCTGCGTAGCGGTCTGTGGGCCTCCCTCGGAACGACGGGATCCTCCTCTGTCAACGCCACGGGACATCCTCCGGACTTGAAGCCAGCTCGATGGGTCTTGACGGGTCCACTTGCAACGCCTGGACGGTCCTGGTCAACGCCGCGACGCTCCTGGTCAGCTCCTGGACTTGGTGGTGCAGGCCTTTCGACGGGGCTTAGTTCAGGGCCTGTGCATCAGCCTCCACGGAGTCCATAGAAGAGGGCGCCGCCTCCTGGTGGTGGGTGATAGCAGGGCGCCGGGGGTTTATAGCGCCACTGGTTGCAGATTCACAGAGCACCCTTATGGCCCTGTCCTTAAATTGGGCAAAGGTCAGGTCGGGGTTCTGGAAGAACATGAGGCGCAGCTGGGCCCCTGTGGGCGCTGGATAGCAGACCCTCTATGAATTGTTCTGTTAGCAGCTTATCGGTTTCCTGCACACTGCCAGGGTCAGTTTGTTGAATAGCCCTCAAGGCTTCCTGCAAATTTAGGGCATAGTCTCTGATGCTGTCCTGTGCCCGCTGCTTACATCCATAGAACCTCATTTTAATTTCAGCGGAGGTACGCGTATCAAAGGTACCCCGCAGCCGGGCCAGAATACCCTTCACAGTCCCTTTCTCCTCAATGGGCCATGATTTTACCTCCCTCTGGGCTGCGCCAGTTAACTGCCCTGTTAGTATGCTGACCTTCTGTTCCTCTGTCAGGGGGTAAACCTGGAACAAACTGTATAGCCTTTCCTTGAAGTCAGTTAGGGCATGGGGCTCCCCTGAGTATTTGGGCAGCCAGGCCGCTCCAGGGATGTAGGGCAGGGAAAAGGGCATCACCGCTGCTGCAGCTGCGTTGGTGGTAGTGGGGGCCTCTGTGTCCGACATCTTCCTCCCCCCTAGTTAAGCGTGGCCTACCTTCCAACGATCCTCTTCTGTAGGCCGCGGCTCCGCTGCTGCTCTGGACGAGGACCTGGCGTCGCACTCCGATGACGTCAGCGTCGCTCTCTCTCCCTTCCAGGACCTTGCGCAGCGTCGGTGCGTGGGGCGGAGCTTCGGATCTCGCGCGTTTTTGACGTCCACGCCCCTCTTCTTCCCGCGCGGCGTCCTGAAGATGGCGTCCGATGGCGGGAAGACGGCGGGAAACGGTCCAAGATGGCGTCTAATGGCGGGAATCTGCTCCGGATGGCGGGAAACTACTCCACAGGTAAGTTTACAACAGTCTTTTTCAGGCACGCAGTACCCGGTGGTTGCGGGCACGAAATCCTGCCGACTACGCCAAAGCTGACTCGCCCCCTGGGCCGTGGGGCACCCGCATCCGGGCCATAGGGGGAACGATGGGGGTAGTAGTGGCGACCCGGTTCCGTGGCTCAGGGTGGTCAGGCCAATGGTAGTCTGCTATGTTCTGCTGATAATGTCCGACTATGCCACCCGTGGATTTGCGGTTATTAGGAACCGCCGCTGCATGCAGACCGCTGGGGCTGATGAGGTGTGCAGCTAGGGTAATGTGACTCCCCACGGGAAGAGTGCGGCCCCAGGGCAGTATAGTGGATGGTGGGAGTGATGATAGTGAGAGTCCCAGTGATGATAGTGCTGGAGGAGCAAGGAGCACACAGACAATAGGTTGTAGTCCAGGGTCTTTACTGAAACAGGTAAACTGACCCATAAACAGTCCCGGCTAGGAGGGGACCTGGATGTCTGAGAGCAACGGGGAAATTGGCCCTGGTCAGGGTGAGGGTGTAGGCCTACCGTGCTTTCTGCGCTCCTTCTGGCTATCTCCTCTTTATAAGGTAACAGCCCACGTTTCCGAGCTTTCCGTGCTTTCTCGCCTGTATGGCCTGCGACATGGGTTCCTTTCTGCTCCCAGCCTTGTACGGCTTTACTGGTCCCTTCGGTTGTGGCAGGGCCTCCAGGCTTCTTAGGCCAAGGAATGTACAGTCCCTTGCGGGCTGGTTCTCTGCTGGGGGATGTGGAATCCTCCCAGCCTCAGACACCAAAGTCTGGTAAATGAAGTCCTCTTTCTGCCAAGACAGGCTCTCTTCGCATCTTGTCTCTGGCTGGTGGCTCTCTCCTACTGCCACACTTCCTCTTAGGGTGCAATACAACTGTCTGTCCCTGCTCCACTCTGGGACACGTCTCAGAGCTGAGACAGGCAATCCAGTTTTCTCTAACCCTGTCCCCAGTACCAGCTTTTATAGGGGCAGCCTGCTCCCCCTACTGGCCTGAGACAGGAGGCATTGCATGCTAATGTTCCCCTAACCAGAGAACCTCCCCCTTGCTCTCAGACACAGCTTTAATTACACTTGTGGCATCCAGGTAGGGTGACACATATAAACCGTACAGTTGCTAAGGTGGGGCCCCGACATGGGATACTCATACTCACCACACACGGGGATGAACACACACACAAAATGCGCCACACACTGCCACGTGCTTGAACACATATACCACCCTCAGCACACACAAAACTCATCTCACAAAGATTTATCAGGCTGCCAATAGCAACCAATCACAGCTCAGCTTCTATTTTGCTACAGTTAATTAATCTGAGCTGTGATTGGTTAATATAGGCAACAAAGGACATTCTCAGTATAACAAAGCTTGTGTAAGGTAATAAGATGTCAGTTAGGGTGTGTGGGTGGAAAGGCTGATGTCAGTCACATTACTTCTATGTGAGAGGATATAGAAACTGCCAGTTACAGATTATTTTTACCACAATAATGCCTCATAAGAAAAGGAATTTCATGGCACGAATGTCAGATGATGCGAAAAGAAAAGCTGCATTACGGGCCAATGAAAAATGTGAAGACCAAGAAACAAGGCTGACACACATGAGAACAGCAGCTGCTTCCTCAACAACCAATGAACTTTCTGAGCAGAGGGAAGCGAGGCTTGCAGACAAGAGAACAAGAGCTGCTTCCTTAAGGGCCAATGAACTTTCTGAGGAGAGGGAAGCGAGGCTTGCAGACATGAAGACAAGAGCTGCTTCCTCAAGAGCTAATGAACTTTCTGAGGAGAGGGAAGCGAGGCTTGAAGACAAGAGAACAAGAACTGCTTCCTCACGTGCCAATGAACTTTCTATCTATTTGTTTTGTGGTTTTTGTGTGGAAAATAAATTTTTGTTAACACATTCTATTTTGCTAACAGCAGTTATTAACCCGGGCAAAGCCGGGTAGTACAGCTAGTAAATAAATAAAAATAAAACCATTCTACTCACATCCACTCCCATGATGTGTGGTGCCGGTTTCTATAGCCAGCAGCTGACTTCAGCGTGCAAGCTACAGGTAGCACATTACGTCACTGCGATGTGCAGCCAGTGACTTGCACACCAAAGTCTGTTGCTGACCTCTAATAGGCCGGCGGTATGTATTGCAGTGCAAGGACCTGGCAGGTCTCTGTGCCACATTACATTTCACCTGAATGTGTGTCCTCAGATGCACATCCAGCTGAAATGGCTGCTGGCGTCAGCAGGTCCCCCTCCCGCACGGGCCCGGTCGCATCCTCTGCAACTGTGATCGTTACACCTCTGATGAGGGCCTCCTGATGGTTCTATGATAGGTTGACTGGGGACATAAGGATCTGGTGGTTGGCATTTAGGAGAGATAAGCCACTGCCATAGAAGTCTAACAGCTGCTCTCTTATAGAGAACACAGGAGCACTTGGCTGAGCGCAATGTTCTAGTGCATGGGGAAGTTGGGGGGGGGGGGGTGGCCAACAGCATGATGGCCAGCTTAAAGGGGTTGTCCACTACTCGGACAACCCTTCTCAATGCCTATGGTCCCCCTCCCCTCCCCCTCAGTAAAATAATAACATTTATACTCTTCTGCAGTGCTGGTGCAATTTCAGTGGTGTCGGCATTGGTTCTCCTGGGGCTTACGTGACATTTTTATGTCCTGAAATCCCTGAGGCCAATTGGCGCTGGCTTCAATGTCCTCTCCTTCAGAAAAATCAAGACATCTGGAGAAAGTGAGAGAGCAGCCGCAGATGTCGCTTTCATAGGAGAGTGAAGCCAGTGCTGATTGGCTGCAGGGATCATGTGGCATAACAATGTCATGCAAGTCCTGAGTGAGACAGTGTAGACACTACTGGAATTTCACCGGAAATGAGTATAGGTGTTGATATTTTATTTGGGGGGAAACATAGGGATTCAGATGGGGCTGTCTGAGTAGTGGACAAACCCTTTAAGTTGTAGTATTTATCTACCTATACTGGTAGGTCTGTTTGTTTGAGTCTCCTGAGCCTTCAGAGTCTAATTACAGTTGCAATCTCTACTCCTCCTTCCATATGGTGGTGATAGTTGATGGTATCTCCCACTCAGGACCCCTCTATTGGTCAAAACTTGGGGTCACTCCAAATATCTGCTGTGACATTATCATAACTCGGTATAACTATGTATCACAGGGTCGCCATTCATTGAACGAGTGCCACATGTGAAATGCTATATCTGTAATGGGAGATTTGAAATGGGGGTTACCCAGTTTGCACCTTTTTACATGGCTGGCCCTTTGCTCATTATTTGCTTTTTCCACTTCTTTCCTTTTAACCAGCCATTTATTTCATCCCACAGAAAGCGGAAAAAACGTGGTCCTGCCAGCTCCAACTCTCAGAAGCCACTCGTGGTATAATCCACATAAGCCAATGTTGGACTCTCGGAATAACTGATGTCTGCTGAACTCTTTGATCTCTCCTTTTATTTTTGGATTGCAGAACCCTGAAGAATTTTAGCAAAACCCTCATTTCTTTACCGGGGGTTGCAGCACATTACTCGGTTTGTTCTGCAGATTGTTTTCCTTTTACTACCTGCAGAGCAGGTCTGAATATTTGTATATTTTTGGCTTTTATTTTGCGTGGATCTTTATGCCAAGTACTGCAGCCGGATCCCTTTCTTACAGTGGTGTAAATAAAGACTTGAGTTGTTCATCTGTGTGAGCTGAAGATTCCTTTTGAGGAGATGTGGCACAAACAGCATCCTATCTCCAGCAGAGGAGGAAGAATGCACCCTCTCCTCCAAAGCAGGATCTACAAATGACTATTGGAAAGTTGCTTTAACGGACATTGAATCCTCAGCCGTGGATTAGAAAACTAATTTATTTTTATATTTAGACTGTAAGATGTCAGTTTCTAAAACTTGTCAATGATGTTAATAAAGATATATTAACACTTCTATAAACGTTACATGCTTCCACAAGTTTGATATGACAACAGAAGGACAGGACTATTTTTAATTTTTTGCCTTTTCTTTTTTTTTTCTTCCTCTTTCAAGAGCCAAAACCCTTTTTTCTAACGATACAGACCTTTTGCAACATGTTGGGAAAACTGGAAAATTCCAAGTGTGGTGAAATAGTGAAGGAAAAAATTGCAATTCTACAATTATTTGTTGGATTTTTTATGGCGTTCATTGTTTGGCAAATATGACAACATAATTCTCCTGCCATTACGGTGATGCCAAACTTGAATAGTTTTTTTTAATTTATTATTTGCTCTTATTATAATGGTGGAAAAAAATTCAGGATTTTTTTTTTTTTTTTTAAATTAAGCAAATTATTATTTATTTGTCACCATTTTCCAAGGCCCGTAATGTTTTAATTTTTCAGTTGATGAAGCTGTGTGAGGTCTTTTTCTTTCTTTTAGCTGACGAACACCATTTTGGGTGATAATCCCTAAAGTTAGAGCACACCAGTCATCTGACATCACTGAACTTCCTGTTGAGCAGGTGTAGCTATTAGTTTTTGGTGCTATGGTCTCTGCACTCCTATCCATTATCAAGATTGACTCCCTCCTTGTAATACTGGGTTCAAATAAAAACATGAGGCACCTTCAACCTTTGATGGATGGGGTCAGACACAGCTTTGGTTATATGAAGGAAAAATAATCTCTTTAACTGTAAAGCTCATGAACATCCGAAAACCCGAAATGGTATGCACCACCGGACTCCCGGTGGCCAAGTCAGTCTCC
Organism: Phyllobates terribilis; assembly: GCF_046119375.1. NCBI lineage: Eukaryota > Metazoa > Chordata > Amphibia > Anura > Dendrobatidae > Phyllobates > Phyllobates terribilis. The sequence continues at coordinate 532,418,604 of NW_027362771.1, forward strand.
AGCTCCGTATTCACCCTACCGATTTACCACCAGCTATGACTTGGTTAGTTCACACTAAAACATTGATAGAAAACCATATCAAATGTAAAAGGTGTTGACTGGACTGTCATGTTCCTACCCCTGAACACACCAATGGCGTCATGTGTATAGTGTCCTGTGTCTTTGTATGTATATACATAGTGTCATGTGATGTTTGGCTATGTAATGTAGGATGTGATAACGTAAGTTAAGTAATGTTGGCAGTGTACAATATAGGGTAAGATAGAGTTAATGTCCGGGACCAACCCATAGTGGGAGAGGTTTAGTGTTAGAGAAAGAGACCACTTTCTGTAGTTAGTCAGATAGGGACAAGTTGAAGTAGGAAGAGTCTGTGAGCAGTGCTGCTGTTTGAGTGAACTACTAGGAAAGGGAGACTAAGGCACAAGGGAGTAGCGCAACCTGGAACTGACCGAAGAAGACAGAGTGGCCTTCCACCCTAAAAGGGTCCTTGATTGGACAACAAGTCACGTGAAACCCTGAGCTAGCTAAATACCGAAGGTAAGGACTTCAACAGGACTGAGTTTGTGGAGGTCCTGGGTGGTAGATCCAGGGTGCCAGTAGTGGAAGAAACAGCAGAACCACTGAGCAGGTAGAGAGACTTGTTGATAAGGACTGTGGTGACAAGCTAGGCTGTGACGAAGTAGGGGGAAACAGAGTACTTCACTTGCCCTGGAGAAGACTACAGTGGAAAGAAACCATATGTGTGAAAATGCTTTATAATGTGAAGGAAACGTCCATAAGACTTTGTGCTTGCAACCCCTTGTACATAACCTTTACCAAGTTGCCATTCAGTAAAGACTGTGCTTTAGAATGGGAGTCTCCTTTATTGAACTCTGAAACCTATGGTCGTGGTCGGCCAACATCATTGGCTACAGGTGGCCTGCATGAGCACAAGGCCCTCACAACAGCAACACCAACACCCGGTCAGGACCTACTCTTTCATGTAGTGTGACAGGAGAAGACGAGTGCTCCGCACCGTGCCGCACACATGTCCGTTATTAGGGAGGGAGGGAAACTCATTCAGCAGGTGCTGGTGAAGTGTCAGGAAAAAACCCGGGAAGCCACCTTTATTATGCAGTGGGTACCAATTTCAAAACAGCAGCAGGGTGAGGGGTTGGTCAAAACTTACCAACAGGCAAATAGCCATACTGCAATGAAGAGAAGGAGAAGTTAAAGCATAAGGGAAAAATCATCCACACAAAGGACAAATATACCATTGCGAATCATTAACTCCGACTACGCCAGCAACCATGAAAGAGGGAGAGGAAAACATAATTGAGGGAGGAGGAGAACAAACCTATGAGGGACTGCATATCCTACCTACAACGCCTCAGCAGTCAAGGACCACTTTCTTATTTGGCTTATGGTCCTCAGGACAGCAGAGACTATGGTACCCAAAAACCATCTATTATAAAGAATGGCTCCCTTCTGGTAATCTGGTGCTCAAAAGAACTGAGTTGGCCACAGCTTTATCATTTCCTTCATACAACCAGTCTCTCTGGGATTTCACACGTCAGTGTGTCCGGTACGTGTGGTGACAGTTTCCACATGTACTGGAGACACTGACTCATGCAGACCCATTCAAATGAATGTCCGTGTGCTCCACTCGCTGAAATGTCAGTTTTTTTGCGGATGCACGGTCCGCAAAACATCCCACATGGATGACATCCATGTATCATCCATGTGACACGTACCGGCGCCTGGGAATCAGCGCTAAAGTTAGCACTGTTCCCAAGCGCCAGGTGCTGAACACTGCCCTGATCATGGTTTCCTGCCGGCGCTGCGATCAGCACCAGCAGGGACAATTATGAGGGTAGTAGTGCCTGCTCCCGCAGTGTCCCTGTGTAAAAATAAGAATAAAATAATAAAATCCTTATACTCACCTGTTTGGAGATGTCCCCCGCTGTAATCCTCTGACCAGGGAGAATGAGCCACTCCGGAGCTGTGATCAGTGAGTGACAGGACATCGTTCATGAGCTCAGCGTAGCTCCGGCATCCACTGCTCAGTCTCCCCGGCTTCTCGGCGTCAGCGGTCAGAGGATTACAGCAGGGGAGATCTCCGGACAGGTGAGTATATGGATTTTTTATTTTCTTCTTAATATTACCCAGGAACAATGCGGGAGCAGACTACTACTACCCTCATCATTGTCCATGCTGGTGCTGATCACTGCACCGGCAGGAACAATGTTCAGGGCAGTGTCCAGCATCTAGTGTTGGGAACAGCGCTAACCGTAGCGCTGATTCCCAGGTGCTGGCCCGTGTGATCCTGATGCGGCACACCGTGTGACACACATGGACACACAGGACAAGGATATCTCCAGTACCATTTTTTCCGGTACCGGAAATATACAGAAGTGTGAAACTGGCCTTTAACCGTAATACTCATGAACATCTGGAAACTCTAAACGGGATGCACTATCGGACTCCTGGTGGACAAGTTTACCATATCGATAGATTTACAGCCAAAAAGGGGCTCGTGTAGCCCTACACGGAGCCCTGACCTCCACTCAGCAAAAAGAGAGCATGCTCGACCCCATCCTGGAGGCCCGATAAGAATATTTCAAGCCCTGTATCATTCATCTGAACACCATCTTGACCAAATGGGCAACAGTTATCTTCTTCCAATTGCCTGTGACCCATAACCACCCCTGACTTGGACCGGATGAAGTGAGAGGTGCGGCAATTAACTGTCCTGAGAACCTTTTCGAGAGCTACCGCATCTCTGGCCCCTTGCCAAGTAACCCACGGAATTATCTCCAATCTTTACAATATTATCTCCTGAATGAAGCCAGCTATCCGCTCCAGGTCAGCATGCATCAGCATCCTGAGTTCAGCCATTTTTAGAAAGCAAAAATCATTCCCTCCAACATGCACTACCAAAATAATTTGGGAACTGGAGATCCTAGAGAAAACCTAGTTAAATAGAACAAGGGTCTATAGCACAGACAACCATTATTTTAAAGCAACCAACTAAATAAAAGAAAGAATTTAGGATTTCGGCATATTAAGGTGATGTGGAGAGAAATACGAGGCCTCACCTTGTCACACGTCTTACCTGAAGTGATGGAAATAAGTAGGATCTCCAGTTCAGACAACCAGACAAAAAACCTTATAAAAATTAGCTTTATTTCCATTATTTAAAAGCAACCAACTAAATACACAACACAGTAAGGTAGAGGGTTCCACTAGATTATATAGATCATTATGTGTCAGAAAGAATGATCATACTGATCAAATATACCAAGTAAAAATCTAAGGGAGATAAATACAGTCATGGCCAAAAGTATTGAGAGTGAGACAAATAGTAATTTTTCCAAAGTTTACTGCTTCATTTTTTGTAATGGCAATTTGCATATACTCCTGAATGTCAAAGAGTGATCAGCTTAACAGCAATTACTGTACTTGCAAAGTCCATATTTGCCCAGAAAATGAACTTTAACCCCCAAAACACATTTCAACATCATTGCAGTCCTGCCTTAAAAGGAGCAGCTAACATCGTTTTAGTGATTGATCCATTAACACAGGTGTGGGTGTTGATGAGGACAGGGCTGGCGATCAATCAGTCATGATTAAGTAAGAATGACATCACTGGACACTTTAAAAGATGGCTGGTTCTTGGTATCATTGTTTCTCTTCAGTTAACCATGGTTATCTCTAAAGAAACACGTGCAGCCACCATTGTACTGCAAAAAAATGGCCTAACAGGGAAGAGTATCACAGCTACAAAGATTGCACCTCAGTCAACAATCTATCGCATCATCAAGAACTTCAAGGAGAGAGCTTCCATTGTTGTCAAAAAGGCTCCAGGGCGCCCAAGAAAGACCAGCAAGCGCCAGGACCGTATCTTAAAACTGTTTCAGCTGCGGGATCGGACTACCAGCAGTGCCGAGCTTGCTCAGGAATGGCAGCAGGCTGGTGTGAGTGCTTCTGCACGCACTGTGAGGCGGAGACTCTTTGAGCAAGGGCTGGTTTCAAGGAGGGCAGCAAAGAAGCCACTTCTCTCCAGAAAAAACATCAGGGACCGACTGATATTCTGCAAAAGGTACAGGGAGTGGACTGCTGAGGACTGGGGCAAAGTCATTTTCTCTGATGAATCCTCTTTTCGATTGTTTGGGACATCTGGAAAACAGCTTATTCGGAGAAGAAGAGGTGAGCGCTACCACCAGTCTTGTCTCATGCCAACTGTAAAGCATCCTGAAACCATTCATGTGTGGGGTTGCTTCTCAGCCAAGGGAATCGGCTCACTCACAGTCTTGCCTTAAAACACAGCCATGAATAAAGAATGGTACCAGAATGTCCTCCAAGAGCAACTTCTCCCAACCGTCCAAGAGCATTTTGGCGCCCAACAATGCCTTTTCCAGCATGATGGAGCACCTTGCCATAAAGCAAAGGTGATAACTAAATGGCTCATGGAACAAAACATAGAGATTTTGGGTCCATGGCCTGGAAACTCCCCAGATCTTAATCCCATTGAGAACTTGTGGTCAATCATCAAGAGACGGGTGGACAAACAAAAACCAACAAATTCTGGCAAAATGCAAGCATTGATTATGCAAGAATGGACTGCTATCAGTCAGGATTTGGTCCAAAAGTTGATTGAGAGCATGCCAGGGAGAATTACAGAGGTCTTGAAGAAGAAGGGGCAACACTGCAAATATTGACTTGCTGCATTAACTCATTCTAACTGTCAATATAACCTATTGGTACTCATAATATGATTGCAATTATATTTCTGTATGTGATATAAACATTAGACAAACACTAATAAAAACCAGAGGCCAGCAGATCATGTGAAAATATAATTTTGGTGTCATTCTCAAAACTTTTGGCCATGACTGTAGTGTCTTATCCTTTGTTTCCCTTCCTACCAGCAGAGGTTGGCACCCTAAGGGACATGATGTGGCGCCCCTGCTCCACATAGGCTGTCCCTAACTGATCCTTACCTGGACCTCCCTCACCAAAGCCAACACCATCACCCACATAAAGTGCTTTAAAAGTTTTGGCTGAATATACTTTAGGCCAAATGTGGCATCATGTTTTTCCATGAATATAGAGACTCGTGCAATGAGATTATAAATAATATTCCTCTAATTGTTCAGTTGTGTAGATGGACAAAAGAATTTTAGTGCATGTTAAGAGTAAGACCCCTCACTCAGTCTCAATCTTTATTAGCAAATATAATAGAGAACCTACAGAGATAGTTCATAGCACTATTGGTATATAGTGTCTACAAGATGGACATACATAGACTCTTACGGCAATAGCTCGTAGCACCAGTAGCTATGCATATACAGTGGGTACGGAAAGTATTCAGACCCCTTTAAATTTTTCATTCTTTGTTTCATCGTAGCCATTTGGTAAATTCTAAAAAGTCCATTTTTTTTCTCATTAAAGTACACTCTGCACCCCATCTTGACTGAAAAAAAACAGAAATGTAGAAATTTTTGCAAATTTATTAAAAAAGAAAAACTGAAATATCACATGGTCATAAATATTCAGACCCTTTGCTCAGTATTGAGTAGAAGCACCCTTTTGAGCTAGTACAGCCATGAGTCTTCTTGGGAATGATGCCAGTTTTTCACACCTGGATTTGGGGATCCCGTGCCATTCTTCCTTGCAGATCCTCTCCAGTTCCGTCAGGTTGGATGCTGAATGTTGGTGGACAGTAATTTTCAGGTCTCTCCAGAGATGCTCAATTGGGTTTATGTCAGGGCTCTGGCTGGGCCAGTCAAGAATGGTCACAGATTTGTTCTGAAGCCACTCCTTTGTTATTTTAGCTGTGTGCTTAGGGTTATTGTCTTGTTGGAAGGTGAACCTTCGACCAAGCCTGAGGTCCAGACCACTCTGGAAGAGGTTTTAATGCAGGATATCTCTGTACTTGGCCGCATTCATGTTTCCTTCAATTGCAACCAGTCGTCCTGTCCCTGCAGCTGAAAAACACAACCATAGCATGATGCTGCCACCACGTTTCACTGTTGGGATTGTATTGGGCAGGTGATGAGCAGTGCCTGGTTTTCTCCACACATACCGCTTAGAATTATCACCAAAAAGTTCTATCTTCGTCTCATCAGACCAGAGAATTTTATTTCTCATAGTCTGGGAGTCCTTCATGTGTTTTTGAGCAAACTCTATGGGGGCTTTCATATGTCTTGCACTGAGGAGAGGCTTCCGTCGGGCCACTCTGCCATAAAGGCCAGACTAGTGGGGGGCTGCAGCGATAGTTGACTTTGTGGAAGTTTCTCCCATCTCCCTACTGCATCTCTGGAGCTCAGCCACAGTGATCTTGGGGTTCTTCTTTACCTCTCTCACCAAGGCTCTTCTTCCATGATTGCTCAGTTTGGCTGGACGGACAGGTCTAGGAAGACTTCTAGTGATCCCAAACCTCTTCCATTTAAGGATTATGGAGGCCACTGTGCTCTTAGGAACCTTGAGCAATGCAGAAATTCTTTTTTAACCTTGGCCAGATCTGTGCCTTGCCACAATTCTGTCTCTGAGCTCCTTGGGCAGTTCCTTTGAGCTCATGATTCTCATTTGGTCTGACATGCACTGTGAGCTGTGAGGTCTTTTATAGACAGGTGTGTGCCTTTCCAAATCAAGTCCTATCAGTTTAATTATACACAACTGGACTCCAATGAAGGAGTAGAAGCATCTCAAGGAGGATCACAAGGAAATGGACAGCATGTGACTTAAATATGAATGTCTGAGAAAAGGGTCTGAATACTTATGACCATGTGATATTTCAGTTTTTCTTTTTTAATAAATTTGCAAAAATTTCTACATTTCTGTTTTTTTCAGTCAAGATGGGGTGCAGAGTGTACTTTAATGAGAAAAAAAATAACATTTTAGAATTTACCAAATGGCTGCAATGAAACAAAGAGTGAAACATTTAAAGGGTCTGAATACTTTCCGTACCTACTGTAGTTCATCAAGGAGCATTGTAATGCAATCAATGTTAGGTGCGCAGCACAACTACTAAGATATGCAATACCCGTCACAGAATAATAGCAGAAAATATACTCAGATAGCTATAGATCATAATGTCATAAGCTACATGTGTAATTACACATGAGCAAAAATCAAAAGTCAATATTTAATGCACGGTCACTGAAAAATAAACCTCTTACAAATGTACAATGTCATATAGACATCCATGTATCTCATTATCAGAATAAACTAATCAATAGAGAATAGATTTGCCCATACAGTCAATGTTCAATATTCAATACCCATTGAGCCATAGCAAATATAAGATAACAGCCAAAGACGATATGTTCATAAATGAGTGCAGTAAAGTAGACCAATCATCCACTTATCTTTAAGTTGCGTACCCCATCCCCACGCGTTTCTCCTCTTGTAAATCACACAAGGGGTTCATCAGGGGATCTACTTGGGTAGAAGGCAGAGCTCCAATACTGCTCCTGCCACGCAGACCACAAACATCATAATGGATTGAGCATGTCTTTCTGACACATAATGATCTATATAATCTAGTGGATCCCTCTACCTTACTGTGTTGTGTATTCAGTTGGTTGATTTTAAATAATGGAATTAAAGCTAATTTTTATAGGTTTTTTTTCTCTGGTTAGCTGAACTAGAGATCCTACTTATTTCCATCCCTTCAGGTTAGACCTGTGACAAGGTGAGGCCTCGTATTTCTCTCCACATCACCTTAATATGCCGAAATTCTAAATTCTTTCCACTGGGTCTGCATGCGCCCTTTGGGCTGCCCAAAGTATATAGGAATGCCCCAAGAGCCACACTGTAGGGCGCCGATGACCTACAGTTGGAACAAATTAATTCAAAAGCTCAGGGCGAATGTCACCAGCAAAGCATTCAGACTGCAACAAGTACTAAGGAAAGATAGGAGAAAGCTGTCCCTACAGTAAGACTAAGCTGAATCCCTACGATGTAGCGGACTGCCTGTTCCTAGCGAACAGACCTGCCTTAGTCCTCGGCTAGTCTGAACGAAGACCTATAGAATAAGGGGAGGGGTCCCTAAAAGAACTAAGGACTGGGACAAAAATGGGATACCTCCTAAACAGAGAAGTTGTTGCAGAACACAGACAAAAAGGTACTAGAGGTCCCAGAAGGACCAAACAAACTGACAGAGAAAGGCACAGAAGCACCTGGCTAGAGAAACAGTCAAACACTGAAGTCCAGCACGGCCAGGAGGGCGGAGCTGGAATATAAAGGCAGGTGGTCACGTGACCGCAAAACACAAGATGGAAAAACAAACAGGAGGGTTCTAACAGTACCCCCTCTTTTATGAGGATCCTCCGGATCCTCCAGGCCCAGGCCTATCCAGAAACCTCCTGTGGAAAGCTCTAACAAGCCTAGGAGCAGAGACATCATCCGCCCTTACCCAGGAGTTATCTTCGGGACTGAAACCCTTCCAGGAGACAAGATACTGTAATCTCCCTCTATGCCATCTAAAATTCAGGATACGAGAAATTTCATATTCGCCGTCTTCCACCACAGGAGGAATTGTGACAGTGGAATCCCTATCTGATACGTCAGCCTTTTTCAACAAGGAAACATGAAACACAGGATTTCAGGAAGTAGGGATATCCAACCTAACCGCAGATGGGTTAACAACCTGAAGCACTTTAAATTGACCCACAAACTTAGGACCTACACTGTATGCAGAATTATTAGGCAAGTTGTATTTTAGAGGATTATTTTTATTATTGATGAACAACTATGTTCTCAATCAACCCAAAAAGACTCATCACTATCCAAGCTTAATATTTTTGGAAGTTGGAGTGGTTTTTTTTTAGATTTGGCTATCTTAGGAGGATATCTGTTTGTGCAAGTAACTATTACTGTGCCGAATTATTAGGCAACTTAATAAAAACCAAATATAATCCCATCTCACTTGTTTATTTTAACCAGGTAAACCAATATCAGTGCACAAAATTTAGAAATAAACATTTCTGACATGCAAAAACGAAAACCAAAAAAATTAGTGATCAATATAGCCACCTTTCTTTATGATGACACTCAACAGCCTTCCATCCATAGATTCTGTCAGTTGCTTGATCTGTTTTCGATCAACATTGCGTGCAGCAGCCACCACAGCCTCCCAGACACTGTTCTGAGAGGTGTACTGTTTTACCTCCCTGTAGATCTCACATTTTATGATGGACCACAGGTTCTCTATGGGGTTCAGATCAGGTGAACAAGGGGGCCATGTCATTATTTTTTCTTCTTTTAGACCTTTACTGGCCAGCCATGCTGTGGAGTAGTTGGATGCATGTGATGGAGCATTGTCCTGCATGAAAATCATGTTTTTCTTGAATGATACCGACTTTTTCCTGTACCACTGCTTGAAGAAGTTGTCTTCTAGAAACTGGCAGTAGGTCTGGGAGTTGAGCTTCACTCCATCCTCAACCCGAAAAGGTCCCACAAGTTCATCTTTGATGATACCAGCCCATACCAGTACCCCACTTCCACCTTGCTGGCGTCTGAGTCGGAGTGGAGCTCTCTGCCCTTTATTGATCCAGCCTCTGGCCCATCCATCTGGCCCATCAAGAGTCACTCTCATTTTATCAGTCCATAAAACCTTTGAAAAATCAGTCTTAAGATATTTCTTGTCCCATTCTTGACGTTTTATCTTATGTTTCTTGTTCAAAGGTGGTCGTTTTTCAGCCTTCCTTACCTTGGCCATGTCCCTGAGTGTGCTTTTTGATACTCCAGTAACGTTGCAGCTATGAAATATGGTAAAACTGGTGGCGAATGGCATCTTGGCAGCTTCACGCTTGATTTTCCTCAATTCATGGGCAGTTATTTTGGGCCTTTTTTGGCCAACACGCTTCTTGCGACCCTGTTGGCTATTTGCCATGAAACGCTTGATTGTTCAGTGATCACGCTTCAAAAGTTTGAAAATTTCAAGACTGCTGCATCCCTCTGCAAGACATCTCACAATTTTGGACTTTTCAGAGCCCGTCAAATCTCTCTTCTGACCCATTTTGCCAAAGGAAAGGAAGTTGCCTAATAATTAAGCACACCTTATATAGGGTTTTGATGTCATTAGTCAACACCCCTCCTCATTACAGATATGCACATCACCAGATTTACTTAATTTGGATTTGGCTCTCTAGCATATGCAGCTTGGAGTAGTACAATATGTATAAAAAGTATCATGTGATCAAAATACTCATTTGCCTAATAATTCTGCACACAGTGTAGTTTTTTAGAGGGGAATCCTCAACCGCAGGTTCTTTGAGGACAACCAAACCATGTCACCCACAGTAAACAAAACCTCCTTACGTTTCCTGTCAAAATACTTCTTGGACTTCTTGTTTGCCTCTTGAAGGATGCAACGTACATTAGTCCAAACTCTCTCCAAATCACTGGAAAAATTCTCCTCCTCCGGCACTGCCAACCCCAATTTGGAGAACGAACCAAAAGACGGATGTCTCCCAGTACAACAAAAAAAAGGAGAACACCCCGCAGAGGAGGATGTATGATTGTTAAGAGTAAATTCTACAAGAGGCAGAAACTCAGACCACACCTCTTGATTGTCCGCCACAAAACAATGCAAAAACTGTTCAACATCCTGGTTCTTTATTTCAGTCTGTCCATTAGACTTAGGATGATACCCAGGCGAAAATGACAAATGGACTCCCAACCTGTCACAAAAAGCACGGCAAAAGCGAGCCACAAACTGAGGTCCTCTATCAGAAATAATATCCGTGGGAAAACCATGAAGCTTGACAATCTCCTTAAAAAACGCCTTAGCGAGTGTCTTGGCACAGGGCAACTTAATGAATGGAACCAAATGACACATCTTACTAAAACGGTCCCCGACCACCCAGATGACAGTAAAACCCTCGGACACAGGAAGATCAGTAATAAAATCCATTGTGAGATGCATCCAAGGCGCACTAGGAACCTCCAGAGGGTAAAGCAACCTGCAGCAGGAGTATGTGAAGCCTTTGACCTAGCACACACAGTACATTGACACACCCACTTGATGACTTCCTTCTGCCATCCAGGCCACCAAAAACTGCGACTGATAAGTCTCTTAGTCTCCGAAATTCCTGGATGACCTGCCAACCGAGACTCATGACACTCCACAAACATATCTCTCCTAAAGGCTCTAGGCACGAACAACCTCCCATGGGGAGTGTTAGATGGAGCATCATCTTGAGCTTTCAGAATTCCATTCTCCAAAATGGAGTCCAATGCCGCCACCACAACTCCTTTCTGTAAAATGCTCTCCTCCTCCTCGGCACCGACCGTAGGAGAGAAGCTGCGAGATAAAGCATCGGCTTTAACATTCTTAGTACCAGGGATATAGGTAACAGAAAAATGAAACCGAGAAAAAAAAAGTGCCCACCTAGCTTGATGGGCATTCAAGCGCTTGGCAGCATCCAGATAGATCAAATTCTTATGATCTGTGAACACCTGAATAGGAAATCTAGCGCCTTCCAAAATATGAAGCCAATGTTCAAACGCGAGTTTAATAGCCAGCAACTCCCGATTTCCAACATCATAATTCAGTTCGGTTTCCGAAATTTTTTTCAAAAAGAAGACACAAGGATGTACTCCATCCTTGTTCTCCTGAGAAAAAACTGCTCCGACCCCCACCGATGAAGCATCGACCTCGACCAAAAAAGGCTTGGTCTCATCAGGCTGCATAAGGATAGGGGCAGAACTGAACCTCTCTTTGAGATACTCAAACGCTTCCATGGCCTCAGTAGTCCACTGGGCCGTATTCGCACCTTTCCTGGTGAGATCGGTCAGAGGCTTAACAATTATAGAAAAATTCTTAATGAATTTCCTGTAATAATTGGCAAAACCCAAAAATCTCTGTATAGATTTCAAATCAATAGGCCTAGGCCATTCCTGCACAGCCTCAACCTTCACCGTGTCCATCTCAAAGCCCTCGCTGGAGACAATGTAGCCTAAAAAACGAATTTTCTGCACAGCGAACTCACATTTCTCCAGCTTAGCAAAGAGTGAATTATCACTCAATAACTGCAAAACTTCACGTACACTCTGCCAATGGGACTCTAGATCTGGTGAATAAATCAAAATGTCATCCAAATACACAACCACATTCTTACCAATCAAAGGTCTCGGGATGTCATTAATAAAGTTCTGAAAAAGTGCAGGTGCATTGGTAAGACCAAAAGGCATCACCAGATTCTCAAAATGACCTACTGGAGTGTTAAAGGCAGTTTTCCATTCATCACCCTCCTTCACTCGTAACAAATTGTATGCCCCCCGGAGATCAATTTTAGAGAACCACTTGGCCCCCACCAACTGGTTAAACAAGTCAGGAATTAACGGCAATGGTTAGGAATTGCGTACGGTAATCTTATTAATTTCACGAAAATCCAGACATGGACGTAAACCCCCGTCCTTTTTTTTAACAAAGAAAAATCCGACTGCCACAGGCGACTTAGAAGGTCTAATGTGACCAGCAGCCAGGCTAGTCTATATGTACTCCTCCAAGGCCTTTCTTTCAGGGATAGTCAGATTAAACAAGCGACTCTTGGGAAGAGTAGCTCCAGGAACAAACTCAATGGCGCAATCATAATCCCTATGAGGAGGTAAAACTTGCGACTCCTCCTCCAAAAATCCTAAATAGGTACAGGTAATTCCCCTTTTTCCACAGCCGCAATGCGACCATTACAACATTTATCATAGCACTTCGGACTCCAAGACTTAATCACATTAGTAGACCAGTCCAATAAAGGATTGTGCAGTTTTAACCAAGGCAAACCTAAAACGACCGGAAAGGGTAAATTATCTAATACAGCCAAGTCCAAAATTTCTTGGTGAACTCCATTGATAGTGAGGGGATATGCAGCAACCTTGTGAGTAATGCATTTCAAGGGAGTGTTATCAATTGCAATCACAGAAATAGGTGATGCCAAAGGTTTGGATTTCAATTTAAGGTTTTCCAAAAACCCTTTATCAATCACATTAAGTGTTGAACCACAATCCACAAATACCTGAAATTCAATCAAATTTTCCTGCAAAGTAGTGCTCCCAGAAAGAAATACTCCTGCAAAGCGTAAACAAGCTATACGGGCGTAACTGACCTTTTTTTTTTCTTTACTTAAACAAAACTCACAATACTTAATCAAATGGTCAGCTTTGCCACAATAAAGACACAATCCCTCGGTGAACCTCCGGTCTCTTTCCTGAGAAGAGAGCGACTTCGCCCCAACCTCCATGGGTTCTCCGCTGTCAGAGCAGATTTTCTGGGGACTAGGACCTGGCATTACAGGAGTCTTTACCTCATTCTGTCTAAATCTCAGTCTCCTATCCACACGAACAGCTAATTGCATGGCATCCTGCAGAGTCTCAGGTGCGGGGAATGCAATTAGCAAATCCTTAACCCTTTCACTCATACCAGCAAGAAATAGACATTTCAGAGCAGGATCATTCCATCTAACTTCTAAGGACCGTCTTCTGAAGTGTGTGCAATAACTTTCAACATCACCTGACCCCTGATTCAAACGCCTGAGTTCTGCCTCAGCAGATGAGACTCGATCAGGATCATCATATAATAGCCCCATAGCAGAAAAAAATTCTTCTACAGACCTTAAACATTGATCATTAGGTTGGAGAGAAAAGGCCCACCCCTGTGGTTCTTTGTGCAAAAGTGACATAATAAAACCAATGCGCTGTGATTCATTTCCAGAGGACCTTGGTCTCAAATGAAAATATAACAAACAAGCATTTTTAAAGGAAAAAAAATCTTGCTGTTTACCATAAAAAACATCAGGCAGTTCTACCTTGGGTTCCACAAAATGTGCTTCAGAACAGCTACTCATGTGTTGCTGGAGCTCGGCCACCTCCAGAGACAATCCCTGCAGGCGTTGAGCCAAATCCTGGACGGAAACCATACTGATGCCCGAATTTCTTTCCTTTTAGTTTTTTTTGGGCTGGACTTACTGTTATGATCTGCAACAAGTACTAAGGAAAGATAGGGGTAAGCTGTCCCTACAGTAAGACTAAGCTGAATCCCTACGATGTAGCGGGCTGCCTGTTCCTAGCGAACAGACCCGCCTTAGTCCTTGGCTAGTCTGAACGAAGACCTGTAGCATAAGAGGAGGGGTTCCTAAAAGAACTAAGGACTGGGACAAAAATGGGACACCTCCTAAACAGAGAAGTTGTTGCAGAACACAAAAAGACAAACAGGCCAAAAGGTACTAGAGGTCCCAGAAGGACCAAACAAACTGACAGAGAAAGGCACAGAAACACCTGGCTGGAGAAACAGTCAAACACTGAAGTCCAGCACAGCCAGGAGGGCGGAGCTGGAATATAAAGACATGTGGTCACGTGACCGCAAAACACAAGATAGAAAAACAAACAGGAGGGTTCTAACACCAGCGACCAATTCTCTTAACTTCCCAGTTTGACATTCCCGCTCTCGCCGCTTCTGTAGCCGCTCAGATACGAAAAGAATGGGTACCGTAATCTTTTGGTTGCACACCCTGGTTTGACCAGGCAGCGCCTCAGAATTGACTTGGAACTAGTAACATGTGAAAAGAGTACAGTCACAGTGAGCCAAAAAATGTACTCCCTTCCGCTACAAAGCCAAATAACATGACAATGCGGAAAGGACAAACTGGACAACTACCCATTTTAAAAGGATCCAAACATCCTTATCACATTGGTCAGTCTTGGAGGGACGTATATAAATGCGGATAGACCCATTATCGGCTATTACGTCATCTTTTAACAAACCGACACTTTTTGCTTTTGAAATCGCAACCAACTCACTTACCTGAAGGACCCCGGAAAATGCTAAACAAAACACCATGCTGCATAAGGTGGTTTCTAAATAATATGAACAGACTACACTGTGTGCAGAATTATTAGGCAAATGAGTATTTTGATCACATGATACTTTTTATACATGTTGTCCTACTCCAAGCTGCATAGGCTTGAGAACCAACTACCAATTATGTAAATCTGGTGATGTGCATATCTGTAATGAGGAGGGGTGTTGACTAATGACATCAACACCCTATATAAGGTGTGCTTAATTATTAGGCAACTTCCTTTCCTTTGGCAAAATGGGCCAGAAGAGAGATATGACGGGTTCTGAAAAGTCCAAAATTGTGAGATGTCTTGCAGAGGGATGCAGCAGTCTTGAAATTTCCAAACTTTTGAAGCGTGATCACCGATCAATCAAGCGTTTCATGGCAAATAGCCAACAGAGTCGCAAGAAGCGTGTTGGCCAAAAAAGGCGCAAAATAACTGCCCATGAATTGAGGAAAATCAAGCGTGAAGCTGCCAAGATGCCATTCGCCACCAGTTTTGCCATATTTCATAGCTGCAACGTTACTGGAGTATCAAAAAGCACAAGGTGTGCGATACTCAGGGACATGGCCAAGGTAAGGAAGGCTGAAAAACGACCACCTTTGAACAAGAAACATAAGATAAAACGTCAAGAATGGGACAAGAAATATCTTAAGACTGATTTTTCAAAGGTTTTATGGACTAAGGAAATGAGAGTGACTCTTGATGGGCCAGATGGATGGGCCAGAGGATGGATCAGTAAAGGGCAGGGAGCTCCACTCCGACTCAGACGCCAGCAAGGTGGAGGTGGGGTACTGGTATGGGCTGGTATCATCAAAGATGAACTTGTGAGACCTTTTCGAGTTGGGGATGGAGTGAAGCTCAACTCCCAGACCTACTGCCAGTTTCTGGAAGACAACTTCTTCAAGCAGTGGTACAGGAAGAAGTCGGTATCTTTCAAGAAAAATATGATTTTCATGCAGGACAATGCTCCATCACATGCATCCAACTACTCCACAGTGTGGCTGGCCAGTAAAGGTCTAAAAGAAGAAAAAATAATGACATGGCCCCTTTGTTCATCTGATCTGAACCCCATAGAGAACCTGTGGTCCATCATAAAATGTGAGATTTACAGGGAGGGAAAACAGTACACCTCTCAGAACAGTGTCTGGGAGGCTGTGGTGGCTGCTGCACGCAATGTTGATCGAAAACAGATCAAGCAACTGACAGAATCTATGGATGGAAGGCTGTTGAGTGTCATCATAAAGAAAGGTGGCTATATTGATCACTAAGTTTTTTGAATTTTGTTTTTACATGTCAGAAATGTTTATTTATAAGTTTTGTGCACTGATATTGGTTTACCTGGTGAAAATAAACAAGTGAGATGGGATTATATTTGGTTTTTATTAAGTTGCCTAATAATTCTGCACAGTAATAGTTACCTGCAAACACAGATATCCTCCTAAGATAGCCAAATCTAAAAAAAAAAACACTCCAACTTCCAAAAATATTAAGCTTGGATATTTATGAGTCTTTTGGGTTGATTGAGAACATAGTTGTTGATCAATAATAAAAATAATCCTCTAAAATACAACTTGCCTAATAATTCTGCACACAGTGTAATTTGGCTGTCGAAATCAGCTGCCCCAGTACGCAATAAGAAATGGGGCAGCGACATTCCTGTCTAACTGTAGCATCGGCGTCCCTGCCCTCTGCTAGGCAGGGACGCCGTCCCTCTCACCTCCGCGATCCTCACGTGGGCCCCTCCAGCGCTCCTGTCTCTGTCGGCGCAGCGGCGTCCCTGCCCCATGTCAGACAGGGACACCGTCTCTCTCGCTCCTGGCGCAGCTTCTCCCTGCGCTCTGTTCCCTGCTGTGGCCGGCGCGCGTTCTTCCTCCAGCAGAGTGCTTAGGGCGCGCGCGCACCTCCCCCTTAAAGGGACAGCGCGCGTCTTCCTAAAGAGTCCCCGGCCAATGGCCAGAGGACTTCCCACATTTAAGGCACCTCCTCCAAAATGAAGGTGCCCGAGCAAAGTTGTTTGCACTGTGTCTGATCTGTGCTTCAGCCCTCAGGTCCCGCTGCTAGCCTGACTTCTCGTCCTGCCTGCCAGCCTGTTATCTGCCGTTACCTGCCGAGCCTGCCAGCCTGCTCTCCTGGTGCGCTCACCTGTTTCCTGCCTGTTACCTGCCTTGGCTATCTGTCCGCTCACCTGGGAGCATCCGCCTGCCCTGTCAGTCAGACCGCTCACCTGGGAGCGTCCACCAGTTACCTGCCTGTTACCTGCCTCGTCTGTCAGACCGCTCACTTGGAAGCGTCCACCAGTTACCTGCCTGTTACCTGCCTCGTCTGTCAGACCGCTCACCTGGGAGCGTCCACCAGTTACCTGCCTGTTACCTGTCTCGTCTGTCTGCCTGCTCACCTGGGAGCGTCCACCAGTTACCTGCCTGTTACCTGCTGTGTCCGTCTGCCCGCTCACCTGGGAGCGCCCACCAGTTACCTGTCAGTTACCCGCCTTGTCTGTCTGCCCGCTCACCTGGGAGCACCTGCCTGTTTCCTGCCAGCCTGCCCGGAGACTTTGCCGTCACTTGCTGTGACCACCTTCCTGGTAAACCTAAAGACTGCTACTTGCCCTGCTTTCTCGAACTGTGACCACCTGTCGGCTACCAGAGACTTCCGCCTGCTTGCCGTGTCCATCCGCCATACCGGTCAGTCCCAGCCATCTGACCCGTGGGAGCCACCTGCTCTCTTACAAGGTCGTCCCAAGAGTAGCACCTGGTCCCTCTGCCCGGATCCTCCCTGGTCATGGTGTCGTTAGCTGCCGTACGACCAGGGTCGGTTCGGCTGGATACTTAGTCACGCCCCTCTGGGTCCCTCCTTGCACCTTGGCACAGAGGTTCCACCACCTGGACCCGTAACACTAACATGCTCCTTTTTCCAACTTTTCAAGATTTGTTGAATGATAAAAACTTTTGTCATGTCCCATAAGCCATGCAAGCGGGAATGAAAGCTTATTTCACTTAATTCCTGAATACGGGACCCCCAACATCCTGTTGGTGCAGCAAGTAAGGCATAAGGCTTTGCACGAGACCTGCTTGGTCCAACTGCCAATACCTCTCACCGGTCATTGACCAACACTCATTCCACGCCTTACCATAATTGTTCTACGTAGTAGGCGCAACAGAGGACCGGACCAATGCCATCATGCGTTCATCTGGATATCAGACAGCTGTAGGGGACAATTCCTTCCTTCCTTGTATGCCTCCGTCATAAGTGAACAGAATTCCTGCCAATGAAAGTGTGAGAGAGCATAAGCGCAAATATTTTTGACCGCAGGTACATGGCAAGATCTAAACCAAATATTAAACTGCACGCAATGCAGAACCAGATGTCTAAGTAAAGCCAATACTGGCAATGAGGAAGATGTAATGTTATTTATGCAGTGCACTACCCTCAAATTGTCCGCCCAATAGCGCACCTTTATATTACTTAACTCTGCACTCCACGGTTCAATTGCAACTATTATTGGGAATAGTTCCAGGAAAGTGAAGTTCCTACAAAGATCACTGCCCTTCAACTGGCGGCACACCAATCAGGACCGAAAAGGGCACTAAAACCCACCAAACCGAATGCATCGGTAAACGGAGATAGCTCGCCATTTGATACCTCTGCGGACTGGCAGCATGTACAGCTGTTCTAGCTACAGAAAAAAAAAATCATGCACCGAAATCATCCTTCAAAGGTTTTATTAGACGGATATGATGTTCTGGTCTTGTAACGCGTGGATAAGAATAACTGTCGGGGAAAAATCTGACCCACAGGCATGACGCAACAGGCAAAAATTAGGAGACCTACAGTAGTGCTCAAAATAATAGCAGTTTGTTAAAAAACATAAGTTAAGCACAAAATCTTTATACTAGTTTTTATTTCCATGCATTGGGAACATTGCACACTGTTTTCTAATTAAATTAAAACATGAAGAGAAATGTATAGAATTTGTAACTACTTTATAGAAAATAACAAAAAATGAACATTGGGCTGTTCTAAAAAATAGCAGTGTCTGCATTTGTCTTTACAAACTCACAATATGTAATTTTTTTTGAGGATTTAACATTCCTGTGAATCACTAACCTAACATTTAGTTGTATAACCACAGTTTTTTAGAACTGCTTCACATCTATGTTGCATAGAGTTAATCAACTTCTGGCACCTGTCAACTGCTATTCCAGCGCAGGATGCTTTGACTACATCCCACAATTTTTTGGCATTTGTTGGCTTTGCCTCAGAAATGAACAAGTGTTCTACCGGATTATGGTCCAGGAATTGGGCTGGCCACTCCATAACCTCGATTTTGTTGGACTGAAACCAAGATTTTGCTCATTTACTGGTGTGATTAGGGTTATTGTCTTGTTGAAACACCAATTTCAAGGGCATATCCTCTTCAGTGTAAGGCAACATAACCTCTTCAAGTATTTTAATATATGCAAACTGGTCCATGATTCCTGATATGTGGTAAATAGGTCCGTCACCATAGTAAGAGAAATATGCCCATATCATGATGCTTGCACCACCCTGCTTCATTGTCTTCAGAGTGTACTTTGGCTTAAATGCAGAGTTTGGGGTCGTCTTACAAACTGTCTTAGGCCCATGGACCCAAAAAGAACAATTTTACTTTCATCAGTCCACAAAATGTTTCTCCATTTTTCTTTAGTGTGGCGCCCCTGAGGGTTCAGTCACCACAGAAGTACTGCATCTCACCCAGAGGTGTGGTATCCCACTCTTAGGTAAGGATACAGTGCTGCCCGGGACCCTAACTCCTGCATCCAACACGTCCACTTCAGTAGGGCAGGGCGAGATTGCTCCTAAGGGAGAGCACAGTCCCTGGTCCCTGGCTGGAGGAGGGGAGGGGAACCAAGTGAGGGGGAACCATGTAGTGGGTGTGGCTGGAGGAAGCAAATTAGGGGAGCACCTGAAAGGAAGCTGTATAAAAAGGGGAGCCATCTTAGAGAGTGTGGTCAGTCAGAGGAGGAAAGTGTGTGGAACAGAGGCTCTGCAGGAGCTCTGCTCCGGAGGTGGGCCTAGTGAGATGCCCAGGACTGAGAGAGGAGAGGGAGCAGGAGAAAGGCTCCAGGAACAGAAGGGATCCCAGGGGTACGGGAAGGCCACTCATACGCCCGAATCTGCCAGGCGGTGGAGGGATCGAGCCGCAGAGGGGACCGGCCCCTAAACTAGTGGAGAACTACAAGGCTCAGCTAGAAACCGGAGGCTGCTGTACTTGTAAGGTGCAGTGGCCACATCCGCAATTATATCGCTCAGAAGGTGGCCACAGAGGGTCCAGGGACTGCAGGTCGCCTGACAAGACCCGAGGCTACCGGATTGGGACACTGTTTGCAAGGCGCAGGGCAGGAGGGCGATAGCCAGCGCAGGAAGACGACTGAGGAAGGCACATAGAAAGGGGTCCTGTCAGGCACTCTTGAACTACCTGAGGGATTGCTGAACCCCTGCCTGGTAAACGCAGCACGACGTGGGAGGTTGTAGTCCGGAACCTGTAACCTGAGGAACTTATCAACTGTGAGTAAACTCGGAAGACTGCATCCCACTGTCTCTGTGATTACTATCTGCGCCATCACCCCTGCACTACAACGCCCAGCATCACCTATAACATCTACAACATCTACACTGCCCTGGAGCTAAGCTCTACCTGTGGAGAGCCACACCAGCTTTGCTGCACTAACATCAGCTCCAGAGGACCTGCTCTGCAGTGGCGGCTCCCTTTAGCCGCATACCACAGGTGGCGTCACGAACTATATATATAAAAACTTTACTAATCCCCTGTAAATATTCCCTTTTGATTGACCGTCCTGGGTCACGGACCGGGTCACCGCCACTGTGACATCTCCCCTAGCAACGACCGGCCCGGCACCGAGTACCCCACAGCCCAGGGGGCGCTTCATCTTTGGCGTCACGAACAGGATATGAACCCATCCTTTATCACCGGGTATTGTGCACCTAGACACTGTATTTTATACTGAATGTGGCGCCCGCCCCAGAAGAACGGGCGCCATTATGTGCGAACCAAAAGACAACAAGAGACCGCCTCCCATCGTGCGTCGGGTCCCAGAATGGCGCCAAAAATGAAGCACGCCCCAAGCAGCAGTGACCATGATTGTGGATGTGTCCATCAAGGTGGGGGAGCTGCCCCCAGGTGTGGCCGACAGCAAGCAGCCATGGGACCGCCCCCGAAAGGGGAGAGGAAAAAATAAGAAGACTGGGAGACAGGATGTGGTCTTAAGCAGACCAGACAGACCACACCCGGCAGGCAAGATAGAAGGAGGTGAGCCTGGTACTCCGGCCTGCGGCCTGCAGCAAGACGAGACACCTCTTACCTTGGGAGAGGTGATCAGTAAGCTGTCCCAGGAGGATGCGGAGTTCCTCCACGCCAAAATGTGTGAGCTAAGTGGGCGGGTGGGAGAGGCCCAGCAAACAGCCATCGCCAGCTGGAAGAGAAAGGTGCTGGAGAAGATGAGAGTGAGACGGCAGCAAGCACCAGAGTCCACCGGCAGCGCCCCAGCCCCGGCGGAGCCTAACCAGGACCAGGAGGCGGAGAGCAGCCAAGGAGCGGCCGCGGGAGCAGGTCGGAAGAGTTTCCCTGTCCCAGGCGCAGACTGCGCTGACTTGCTCCTGGGCCCCCTGGCGGCACCTCCATACCCGGGCGTGCACGTTCCCGACTTGCTTCACAGCCCAGAGTCTCCTACACCGGGCACCTGCTCCGCCGCCCAGATCCTCGATCCCCTGGCGGAACCTCTGTACTTGGGCGCCTGCTCCGCCGACCAGCTCCGCGATCCCCTGGCGGAATCCCCATACCATCCGGGTGCCTGCTCAGCTGACCTGCTCCTGGGCCCCCTACCGGAGCCACCAGCCCCCGCACCTGAGTGGGCATACGGAGGCCCCACTTATGACTTGTCTGCCAGGAATGAAGACCAGGGGGGACTCCCTCTGACACCCACGCCTGCACCCCCGGTCGCCTGCCCAGGAGGAGAGGAGTTCCGGTGGGACGACCGGGAAGGGGACCTCATGGGGTTCCCGTGGGAAATGCAGGCCCAGGCCCTTCGGAGGGAAGAGCACTGCAGGAGGGAGCTCCTGCAGTTGGAAAAGGAGCGCTATGACCGGCAGGTGCGGTGGGAGCACATGGAGGCCAGGAACATGGCAGCCAAGGCCCGGGCCCGCTGGGTAAAGTCCACCATACCCAGTCCCCGTCTGGAGGGAATAGTGGTCAAATTTCACCTGGACGCTGGGTGGGGCTTTATACGGGAGCCCCACACTGATAGAGACATATTTGTTAACAGGCGGGATGTAGAACCCCACCTCCAACAGGGGCATCCCGGCCGGGACTTATAGGAACTTATCAACTGTGAGTAAACTCGGAAGACTGCACCCCACTGTCTCTGTGATTACTATCTGCGCCATCACCCCTGCACTACAATGCCCAGCATCACCTATAACATCTACAACATCTACACTGCCCTGTAGCTAAGCTCTACCTGTGGAGAGCCACACCAGCTTTGCTGCACTAACATCAGCTCCAGAGGACCTGCTCTGCAGTGGCGGCTCCCTTTAGCCGCATACCACAGGTGGCATCACGAACTATATATATAAAAACTTTATTAATCCCCTGTAAATATTCCCTTTTGATTGACCGCCCTGGGCCACGGACCGGGTCACCGCCACTGTGACATCTCCCCTAGCAACGACCGGCCCGGCACCGAGTACCCCACAGCCCAGGGGGCGCTTCATCTTTGGCGTCACGAACAGGATATGAACCCATCCTTTATCACCGGGTATTGTGCGCCTAGACACTGTATTTTATACTGAATGTGGCGCCCGCCCCAGGAGAATGGGCGCCATTATGTGCGAACCAAAAGACAACAAGAGACCGCCTCCCATCGTGCGTCGGGTCCCAGAATGGCGCCAAAAATGAAGCACGCCCCAAGCAGCAGTGACCATGAACGTGGATGTGTCCATCAAGGTGGGGGAGCTGCCACCAGGTGTGGCCGACAGCAAGCAGCCATGGGACCGCCCCCGAAAGGGGAGAGGAAAAAATAAGAAGACTGGGAGACAGGATGTGGTCTTAAGCAGACCAGACAGACCACACCCGGCAGGCAAGATAGAAGGAGGTGAGCCTGGTACTCTGGCCTGCGGCCTGCAGCAAGATGAGAAAATTCTTACCTTGGGAGAGGTGATCAGTAAGCTGTCCCAGGAGGATGCAGAGTTCCTCCACGCCAAAATGTGTGAGCTAAGTGGGCGGGTGGGAGAGGCCCAGCAAACAGCCATCGCCAGCTGGAAGAGAAAGGTGCTGGAGAAGATGAGAGCGAGACGGCAGCAAGCACCAGAGTCCACCGGCAGCGCCCCAGCCCCGGCGGAGCCTAACCAGGACCAGGAGGCGGAGAGCAGCCAAGGAGCGGCCGCGGGAGCAGGTCGGAAGAGTTTCCCTGTCCCGGGCGCAGACTGCGCTGACTTGCTCCTGGGCCCCCTGGCGGCGCCTCCATACCCGGGCGTGCACGTTCCCGACTTGCTCCACAGCCCAGAGTCTCCTACACCGGGCACCTGCTCCGCCGCCCAGATCCTCGATCCCCTGGCGGAACCTCTGTACTTGGGCGCCTGCTTCGCCAACCAGCTCCGCGGTCCCCTGGCGGAATCCCCATACCATCCGGGTGCCTGCTCAGCTGACCTGCTCCTGGGCCCCCTACCGGAGCCACCAGCCCCCGCACCTGAGTGGGCATACGGAGGCCCCACTTATGACTTGTCTGCCAGGAATGAAGACCAGGGGGGACTCCCTCTGACACCCACGCCTGCACCCCCGGTCGCCTGCCCAGGAGGAGAGGAGTTCCGGTGGGACGACCGGGAAGGGGACCTCATGGGGTTCCCGCGGGAAATGCAGGCCCAGGCCCTTCGGAGAGAAGAGCACTGCAGGAGGGAGCTCCTGCAGTTGGAAAAGGAGCGCTATGACCGGCAGGTGCGGTGGGAGCACATGGAGGCCAGGAACATGGCGGCCAAGGCCCGGGCCCGCCGGGTAAAGTCCACCATACCCAGTCCCCGTCTGGAGGGAATAGTGGTCAAATTTCACCTGGACGCTGGGCGGGGCTTTATACGGGAGCCCCACACTGATAGAGACATATTTGTTAACCGGCGGGATGTAGAACCCCACCTCCAACAGGGGCATCCCGGCCGGGACTTATACCCCGGCAACTACGTTACCTTCACACACCACAAGGGCGAACGCGGGTGGTACGCCCTTCAGGTGTACCGGGTGGCAAGAAGAATAGACATGCCCCCGCAGCCCCAGGCTGGAGACCCGGCTGGGTCAGCCTGTAAGAATCAGGAATTGTCTCCACGGAGGGAACCTCACTGCTGAACTGTTTGCTCTAAAAGCTGCTTGTATATAGTTACCTGGAAAGGTATAGCAGAGACACTGCAAGTTTGACAGATTTATGTGTGTGTTTATTTGATTACCCGGTAAGGGTACCAGAACTTGTAGGCTGAGGACTGTGAGCAGCCAAAAACTCTCCATTGTAAATAATTGCACTTCTTAAAGTGCCCCTTATTGGTTTTATGTAACAACGACTGACCTCAGAACAAAAACCCGCTTGGCGTGGCCGAAGACGTGGTCCAACACCTGGATCATCTATGCCCTGCAGCCACGCCCAGGGCCTACGTTGAGGGTTTTCGAACGGTCCCTCAAGCTCATGTTTGCTAGTTTGCACAGTGATAAAGAAAATGGACACCCGGTTGCAGATCGTACTGTAACCTGTTGAAAAATGTTTTATATGTAAAGAGAAATGTTATTTAAAAATTCTTATAATGCTTTGATAAAAACGTAACCAGTAACGTTCAAGAAAAAGTGCCTCCCATAAAGGGAAGAAAAGTTTGATTATTATCTTCTATGCGAATGCATTCTAAAAATTTGCATGTCTGTAATATACCCTGTTTTTACTTTGTTCCAGCCCGCGGACGTGCTGTGTTTTACCAAGGGTTCAGTCGCCACAGAGGTACTGCATCTTACCCAGAGGTGTGGCATCCCACTCTCAGGTAAGGATACAGTGCTGCCCGGGACCCTAACACCTGCATCCAACACGTCCACTTCAATAGGGCAGGGCGAGATTGCTCCTAAGGTAGAGCACAGTCCCTGGTCCCTGGCGGGAGTGGAGGGGAACCAAGTGAGGGGGAACCATGTAGTGGGTGTGGGTGGAGGAAGCAAATTAGGGGAGCACCTGAAAGGAAGCTGTATAAAAAGGGGAGCCATCTTAGAGAGTGTGGTCAGTCAGAAGAGGAAAGTGTGTGGAGCAGAGGCTCTGCAGGAGCTCTGCTCCTGAGGCGGGCCTAGTGAGAGGCCCAGGACTGAGAGAGGAGAGGGAGCAGGAGAAAGGCTCCAGGAACTGAAGTGATCCCAGGGGTACGGGAAGTGCTGGAGGCCACCCGTACGCCCGAATCTGCCAGGCGGTGGAGGGATCAAGCCGCAGAGGAGACCGGCCCCTAAACTAGCGGAGAACTACAAGGCTCAGCTAGAAACCAGAGGCTATTATACTTGTAAGGTGCAGTGGCCACATCCGCAATTATATCGCTGAGAAGGTGGCCACAGAGGGTCCAGGGGACTGCAGGTCGCCCGACAAGACCCGAGGCTACCGGATTGGGACACTGATTGCGAGGCGCAGGGCAGGAGGGCGAGAGCCAGTGCAGGACGACGACTGAGGAAGGCACATAGAAAGGGGTCCTGGTGAACGCAGCGCGACGTGGGAGGTTGTAGTCCGGAACCTGTAACCTGAGGAACTTATCAACTGTGAGTAAACTCGGAAGACTGCACCCCACTGTCTCTGTGATTACTATCTGTGCCATCACCCCTGCACCACAATGCCCAGCATCACCTATAACATCTACAACATCTACACTGCCCTGGAGCTAAGCTCTACCTGTGGAGAGCCACACCAGCTTTGCTGCACTAACATCAGCTCCAGAGGACCTGCTCCGCAGCGGCGGCTCCACATAGCCGCATACCACAGGTGGCGTCACGAACTATATATATAAAAACTATAAATCCCCTGTAAATATTCCCTTTTGATTGACCGCCCTGGGTCACGGACCGGGTCACCGCCACTGTGACATCTCTCCTAGCAACGACCGGCCCGGCACCGAGTACCCCACGGCCCAGGGGGCGCGTCACAAGTATAGGGCGCTGTGAGACACTTTCCAGGCTGCCTCTTCACCTTACTTAGAAGGGCGATGTCCAAAGATAGTTTTAACTCGACTGCAGGATGGCAAGTTGATGAAGATTCAGAAGAAACATAATTTACCTTGCAGAAATCTTGTTATAGTGCATACAGCAGCAGGTAAAAAGACTTTTCTCAGACACAGGCTGAGAGCACAGGAGCTTCTATCATAGTTAAGATAGAGAATAAGGACATGGGGAAGAAGGGAGGGGTTAGTTACATCACAGCCACATCAAAGGGAGACAGGGGAGAGAAAAGACAAACTACTAAGAAAAGCAAATATTACTGCAATGCAATGAAAACAGCAATACATAGCACTGTAAGAACTGCAATATAGTCTGTAAAATTCCCAATCATGGGACATAACACTTAAATAAGGGCCAGCTGATTAACACCTGTTTCTTCAGAGAATGATTGACCTCACTAATTGATCTCCACACTGCTATTATTTTGAACACACCGCCTTTCAATTAATTATTCAAATACACAGACTCAAAAACCTGCAGATCATGAATGAGGAGTCTGTTGGTTTTCTTAGAATCTACTGCACCAACTGGTAAATTGTTTGACATGTGATAATAGAATTTATACCAAAAACAGTGATCTGGTTAGTCATATTGGACTGCTGTTATTTTGAACACTACTGTATTAGCAATTGGTTTTGCTTTAACCCCTTTACCCCCGAGGGTGGTTTGCACGTTAATGACCAGGCCAATTTTTACAATTCTGACCACTGTCACTTTATGAGGTAATTACTCTGGAACGCTTCAACAGACCCCCCTGATTCTGAGATTGTTTTTTCGTGACATATTGTACTTCATGATTGTGGTAAAATTTCTTCGATATCATTTGCGTTTATTTGTGAAAAAAACTGAAATTATGGGTAAAATTTTGAAAATTTTGCAATTTTCAAAATTTGAATTTTTATGCCCTTAAATCAGAGAGATACAGTACAGACCAAAAGTTTGGACACACCTTCTCATTTTAAGATTTTTCTGTACTTTCCTGACTATGAAAATTGTACATTCACACTGAAGGCATCAAAACTATGAATTAACACATGTGGAATTATATACTTAACAAAAAAGTGTGAAACAACTGAAAATATGTCTTATATTCTAGGTTCTAGTAGCCACCTTTTGCTTTGATGACTGCTTTGCACACTCTTGACATTCTCTTGATGAGCTTCAAGAGGTAGTCACCGGAAATGGTTTCCAACAATCTTGAAGGAGTTCCCAGAGATGCTTTGCACTTGTTGGCCATTTTGCCTTCACTCTGCGGTCCAGCTCACCCCAAACCATCTCGATTGGGTTCAGGTCTGGTGACTGTGGAGGCCAGGTCATCTGGCGTAGCACCCCATCACTCACCTTCTTGGTCAAATAGCCCTTACACAGCCTGGAGGTGTGTTTGGGGTCATTGTCCTGTTGAAAAATAAATGATGGTCCAACTAAACGCAAACCGGATGGAATAGCATGCCGCTGCAAGATGCTGTGGTAGCCATACTGGTTCAGTATGCCTTCAATTTTGAATAAATCCCCAACAGTGTCACCAGCAAAGCACCCCCACACCGTCACACCTCCTCCTCCATGCTTCACGGTGGGAACCAGGCATGTAGAGTCCATCCGTTCACCTTTTCTGTGACCCACAAAGACACGGTGGTTGGAACCAAAGATCTCAAATTTGGACTCATCGGACCAAAGCACAGATTTCCACTGGTCTAATGTCCATTCCTTGTGTTCTGTAGCCCAAACAAGTCTCTTCTGCTTGTTGCCTGTCCTTATCAGTGGTTTCCCAGCAGCTATTTTACCATGAAGGCCTGCTGCTCAAAGTCTCCTCTTAACAGTTGTTGTAGAGATGTGTCTGCTGCTAGAACTCTGTGTGGCATTGACCTGGTCTCTAATCTGAGCTGCTGTTAACCTGCGATTTCTGAGGCTGGTGACTTGGATAAACTTATCCTCAGAAGCAGAGGTGACTCTTGGTCTTCCTTTCCTGGGGAGGTCCTCATGTGATCCAGTTTCTTTGTAGCGCTTGATGGTTTTTGCAACTGCACTTGGGGACACTTTCAAAGGTTTCCCAATTTTTCGGACTGACTGACCTTCATTTCTTAAAGTAATGATGGCCACTCGTTTTTCTTTACTTAGCTGCTTTTTTCTTGCCATAATACAAATTCTAACAGTCTATTCAGTAGGACTATCAGCTGTGTATCCACCAGACTTCTGCACAACACAACTGATGGTTCTAACCCCATTTATAAGGCAAGAAATCCCACTTACTAAACCTGACAGGGCACACCTGTGAAGTGAAAACCATTTCCGGTGACTACCTCTTGAAGCTTACCAAGAGAATGCCAAGAGTGTGCAAAGCAGTCATCAAAGCAAAAGGTGGCTACTTTGAAGAACCTAGAATATAAGACATATTTTCAGTTGTTTCACACTTTTTTGTTAAATATATAATTCCACATGTGTTAATTCATAGTTTTGATGCCTTCAGTGTGAATGTACAATTTTCAAAGTCATGAAAATACGGAAAAATCTTTAAATGAGAAGGTGTGTCCAAACTTTTGGTCTGTACTGTATGTCACACAAAATACTTAATAAATAACATTTCCCACATGTTTACTTTACATCAGCACAATTTTGGAACCCACATTTTTTTTTTTAGGGAGTTATAAGGGTTAAAAGTTGACCAGCGATTTCTCATTTTTCCAACAAAATTTACAAAACCATTTTTTTTAGGGACCACATCACATTTGAAGTCACTTTGAGAGGTCTTTATGACAGAAAATACCCCAAAGTGACACCATTCTAAAAACTACACCCCTCAAGGTGCTCAAAACCACATTCAAGAACTTTATTAACCCTTCAGGTGCTACACAGGAATTTTTGGAATGTGGAAGAAAAAATGAACATTTAACTTTTTTCACTTGTGGGGGAGCTCCAATATTTAGGCACACAGGGGCTCTCCAAACGCGACATGGTTCCAATTTGTTAGCGGACACCATGTCACTTTTGGAGAGCCCCTGTGTGCCTAAACATTGGAGCTCCCCCACAAGTGACCCCATTTTGGAAACTAGACCACCCAAGGCACCTATCTAGATGCATAGTGAGCACTTGGAACCCCCAGGTGCTTCACAAATTGATTCGTAAAAATGAAAAAGTGTTTTTTTTTCCACTTTTTCATTTTTACGAATCAATTTGTGAAGCACCTGGGGGTTCCAAGTGCTCACTATGCATCTAGATAGGTGACTTGGGTGGTCTAGTTTCCAAAATTTGTGGGGGAGCTCCAATGTTTAGGCACACAGGGGCTCTCCAAACGCAACATGGTGTCCGCTAACAATTTGAGCCGATTTTCCATTCAATTTGTTAGCGGACACCATGTCGCGTTTGGAGAGCCCCTTATGTGCCTAAACAGTGGAGCTCCCCCACAAGTGACCCCATTTTGGAAACTATACCCCTCAAGGATTTTATTAAGGGGTATAGTGAACATTTTGAACCCAGAGGTACGACACAGAATTTGATAATATTAGGTCCTCATATTGAATAAATTGTCATTACTCTTGAGCGCAAGTGCTCGCTACTTGAGTTTGCATCGGGTACTCAGGTATGCACCATGTATCATGGGTGCTCAAGTGAAATGCTCGAGTCCCCGCCCGCATGTTTCACGGTTATTAGACACCCCAAAAAAAACATGCGGGAATCGCTCGTGCATGCCAGGCAATCCCCGCGAGGTTTTTTTGGCCGCGAAGCATATGGGGCGGAGACTCGAGCACCCGCAATACTCAGTGCATACCCGAGCACCCGATGCAAACTCAAGTAGCGAGCACTTGCGTTCAACACTAGTTGCCATATTGTCATTTTTTTATTTTTTTTTTTTTTACTTTTGAAAAAAAAAACAACCCCAACCCTAACATTAGCACAACCCCAACCCCAGCCCTAGCATTTATTTTTTACGCCGTTCCTAGTGCGGTATAAGTGATTAGATGACTTTATACTTCGGGTCGGTGCGATTACAGCGATACCAGAATCATATCGGGTTTTTATGATTGACAGCTGTCACACACTAAAAGACACATATTTTGTAAAATCTAGTTTTTGCATCGCCATATTTTGAGAGCTATAATTTTTCCATATTTTGGCGGACAGAGTCATGTGACAGCTTGTTTTTTGCGGGATGAGTTGACGTTTTTATTGGTGACATTTTCAGGCACGTGACATTTTTTGATCGCTTTCTTTTCCAGCTTTTGGGAGGCAGAATAAACAAAAACCAACAATTCAGGAATTGTGTTTTTTTACATTTTTTTATTCTACTCCGCGTGTGGTAAAATTGATAAGGTAGCTTATTCTTCGGGTCAGTACATTTACAGCGGTTTCACATTTATATCGTATTTCTATGTTTTGGCGCTTTTACACAATAAAAGCTATTTTATAGAAAAAATTATTTTTTTGCATCACTTTATTCTGAGAGCTATAACTTTTTGATTTTTCGGATGATGGAGCTGTATGGTGGCTTGTTTTTTGCGGGACAAGATGATGTTTTTAGCGGTACCATTTTTATTTATATTTGTCTTTTTGATTGCGTGTTATTCCATTTTTGTTTGGCGGTATGATGATAAAGCAGTGTTTTTTGCTTCGTTTTTTTTTAATTTTTTTTTACCATGTTCACTGAAGGGGTTAACTAGTGGAACAGTTTTATAGGCCAGGTCGTTACGGACGCGGCGATACCAAATATGTGTACTTTTATTGTTTGTTGTTGTTTTTTTCATAATAATATTTATTGATGGGTACATTATATTTTATATTTTTAGTGGATTATTTTTTTTATTTATTTTTTTTATATTTTTACAATTTTTTTTAATTATTTTTTTTCACTTTCAGAGAGTTTTTTTTACTTTTTTACTTTGTCCCACTATGGGAATTTCACTTTTTTTATTCTGATCGCCTGCATAGCATAGGGATGGAGCACCATCCCTGTGCTATGTGGGCAGTCAGCGCTGCACAGTGATAAGATTGTTTGGTCATGCACTGCGCATGACCAAACAATCTTCCTGCTGTCTGGTGACATCGGGTCGTCATGGCAACACCCGGGAAGCCACGGCAGACAGCGCTGGAGGCCGGAAGAGGAGGTGAGTATGCCGATCACCTCCGCTTAGCCACCGCAATGCTGCGATCGGCTTCGATCGCAGCATTGCGGGGGTTAATGTGCTTGGAGCGGTGCGGGACCGCTCCCTGCACATAGTACCGGGTGTCAGCTGTGGCAATCAGCTGACACTCGGCGGCGATCGCGCCCGCACAGCCTGTGTGCGCGCGCGATCGTGATGACGTACTAATACGGGTCAGGCTCTTAAAGCCCAGGGCACAGACGTGTATTAATACGTCATGGGCTGTAAAGGGGTTAAAGTCACTTTTGAGCCCGAACAGAAGTCCTGAATTTATTCAGCAAGTTTTTTGATCTCATCATTTGGTAGCCTAATAATAATTTCTGCAGAGTCAGGCTCGATGCCTAAGAAAGCCAAGCGGCACACGGGACCCGAGGTTTTCTCGTCAGAAATAGGGACACCGAGTTGCAGCATCAAATGGTGGACAGATTCTAGGAGAAATTGGCAATGATTGCTTTCACTCAGGAAACAAAGAGAAAATTGTCCAAGTAATGAATGATTGCCCTAGAGATGGTCACATATCTGACCACCCACTTCAAAAAAGAGCTAAACAACTCTATGTAGTGGCAAGTGTGACAAAGTCACTGGCAGAGTGTCGGAGGGGAGATATGTAGCCTCAGTGATGTGAAACATGGAAGTTGCTCCTGCATATTAGGTGCAGAGAGGGTTAATGAGCCAGGTGTACAAGGGCATGTTTTATAGGTGCATGGCTAAGTGCAGGGCGTGAGGCCATCTACCATATCTCCACTCCAGGGAGTGGTCTTGGCTTTAAATAGCCAGCCTTTACATTCAGGTGTGTTCAGTGTCTAGAGAAACCTGCTCTAGAGAGGAGCTTGTATGTGTTGTGCTGAACCGTGTGTGCCTATCCTTGAGTGGCTGGATGTCACGGTGGCAGTGACCCGGTCCGTGACCCAGGGTGGTCAATTAAAGGGAAAGTAAAAGGGAATAAAGTTTTTAGGACAATATGTTCGTGACGCCACCTGTGGTATGCGGCTATATGGAGCTCCTCTGGAGCTGACGGTGACGCAGCAGAGTTGGTTCAGCTCTCCATAGGCAGAGCTTACCTCCAGGGCAGGAAATAGTGATGCTATGAGGTAGATGTTGCTGGTGCAGTGTAGTGCAGGTTGGTGATGGCGCAGCAATAATTCTAGGACACAGTGGGGTGCAGTCTTCAAGGTTTTACTCACAGTTGTTCAAGACTCCAGGTTACCAGCGCCAGTGTGTAACCTCCCACGTTGTCCTGCGTTCACCAAGGAAGGGGTTCAGCAATCTCTCAAGTATCTCAGGAGTACTTAAACGGGACCCCATTCTATGTGCCTTCCTTGGTCGTCTTCCTGCGCTGGCTCTCACCCTCCTGCCCTGCGCCTCGCAACCAATATCCCAAGCCGGTAGTCTCGGATTTTGGCAGGCAGTGTGCAGTCCCCTGAATCCTATGCGGCCACCTTTTTAACGACATAGTTGCGGTAGTGAACAGCTGCACCCTGAAAGTACAGTAGCCTCCGGTTCCTAGCTGAGCCTTGTAGTTCTCCACTAGTTAGGGGCCGGTCCCCTCTGCGGCCTGATCCCTCCACGTCCTGGTAGATTCGGGCGCACGGGTGGCATCCGCACTTCCTGTGCCCCTAGGATCCCCTCTGTTCCTCTTGGAGCCTTCCCTCTGCTCCCGTCCTCTTCCAGCCTGTCCTCCTGGGCCTCTCCGTCTAGGCCTGCTTCTCTCTCCTGAGCAGAGCTCCTACAGAGCTCCTGCTTCCACTCCTTCTCCTCTCAGACTGAGCTGTCTGACTGAACTCCACTGAACTGAACTGAACTTCCAAGATGGTTCCCCTTTTTATACTCCTACTTAACGTGCTCCCCTGTCTGCTTCCTCCACCCACACCCACTACATGGTTCCCCCTCTCTCGGTTCCCCCCACTTCCAACCAGGGACAGGGCTCAGCATAAGCCAGTGCATCTTGCCCCGCCTTATGGTCTGGAATGGTGTAGTGTTGGATGCAGGTGGGTGGGTCCCAGGCAGTACTCCCTCCTTACCTGAGAGTGGGGTACCACACCTCTGGGTGAGATGCAGTACCTCTGTGGCGACTGAACCCTCAGGGGCGCCACACAAGCATGTGTCATAATAGAAACAATCTTCTAGGCAGCAACCCAACAGGTTGTAGCAGTCGGAGTGTACCAGGTGGAGGCGGAAAGCTGATTCAATGTCTGACTTTGCCATAAGCGCACCTCACGCTGCTTTGCTCATCAATGTGACTGCCTTGTCAAAAGAAACATAAGTTACTGAAGCATCGTCTTTAGGTATGCCGTCGTTCACTGACGCACCAAAGGAAAGGTGGGGGATCAGACTACATTTATTCAAGTCTTTTTTGGGAACAATTCCCAAGGAAGGGGGGGGCATCCTCAGATTATAAAAGGGTGGGGACGTAAAAGGACCCATCATCCTTCCCAGTGCGATATCATTGTCAATTTTCTTTCTAATAATGCTGGGGTTTTCACTAGCAGACTATAAATTCTTTGCAAAGGAAGGTTTTTTTGAAAAATAAAATAGCATGAGAGAAACAAAAGTAAAACCGATGCGTAATTGAGAGGCTGCAACCTACTGGTCTAGTCATGGAGACAACGCAGCCACGCTTTCCCCAGAACCAGACGCCCCAGTGAAACCGAACTCACTGCTCGAAGATAGAACTTGCACTGCTCCCTGCGATGGATCCTGGACCACGCGAGTGTGACACCCCAGGGGTCTGGTTGCCACAGTAATAGAGATATTATGTCTGAGAGCAAGTGGGAGGTTTCTCTGGTCAGGATCCCTAAGCATGCAACACGGTCCGCCCAGACCTGGGAGGGGAGGAATCTGCCCTTATAAACTGGGTCTGGGGCGGGATTAGGTTAGACAGAGCCTGCAGAACAAGCAGAGCAGACAGAGTCAGAGTGGAGCTACAGACAGTTCCAGACACAGGGAAGGCAAGAACAGGAGCTCTGTAGGAGCGGTAGCAG
This sequence comes from Phyllobates terribilis, assembly GCF_046119375.1. NCBI lineage: Eukaryota > Metazoa > Chordata > Amphibia > Anura > Dendrobatidae > Phyllobates > Phyllobates terribilis. The sequence goes on from NW_027362771.1 coordinate 532,452,806, forward strand.
AAGTCCAGGGGCTGGAGCTGAGCAGAGTTCGCCCTGGACGAAGACACTAAAACCGGACACAGGAGTCCGAGGCTGTGGGGACTGATATATACCCAGCAGCAGAAACCAGCCGGCAGGGGATTCCAGGTCCTCTGGCCATAGAAGCCCGGAGGCTCAGTCACAAAGAAGGGACCAGCGCCGCCATCCAGGAGCGGAGGCTAACAGAAGGCCCCAAGTCACCAGCCATACGGGTGAGCACCACACGGTATACTCAGGGACGTGGGCTACTTGTAACCGCTGACAGCAAGGTAGCCAGGAAGAGTGCAGATAAACGGGGAGGCCTACAACTCCACCTGGCCAGGGGAACTCCTGCTTGCTCGCAGACTGACCAGGCCCCTTATACTAGCCAGTACTCCCGGGAGGGTCTGCCTTGTACCATCAGTAAAGACCCTGAACTGCACCACACGTCTCTGTGATTCCTTGCCGCTCCTGCACCATTAGCACTGGGACCCTCACACCATCACTCCCATCATCTCTCACATTAGCTGCCATGAGGCAATACTTCTCCCGTGGGGAGTTATCCCATACTCGGCTGCGCAAACAACATCAGCCTCAGCGGTCGGCAGCGCAGCGGCGGTCCCCACTGACCGCAATCCACGGGTGGCGTAGTCGGACATTTGCTATACATTAAGACTGCCACTGGTTTGACCACCCTGGGCACGGACCGGGTCACCGCCACACGGAGACTACAACCCCCAGCATTCTACAACAGGCCCGGTTCCGGGTTCCCCTGCACAACACAGGCCCAGGGGGCGCATCACGAGCTTAGCTTGCCCTGTGGCATGACCGTCTGGCTGACTGAGAAGGCTCCGGCCTTTTCCAATGACTCGACCTGCCCAAACAAGAACTGCCGTAACTACCGCACACTGGTGATGGTGAACACCAATGAGATGATCTGGAGCAGCAGGACCGTCTGCTATATCTGGATGATCTTGAAGGATGCCTGGATCGATGTCATTTGTGACCAGAGACCCTGCTTCGAGAGTGCCTTTCAGAGCCCTGGGAACAAGTTTGGGATCGTGATCTTCACAAAGTTCTCCAGGGGCCCCTGTGAGTAACTGGAGCATGTGCAGTCTCTACCGCCAAGGGGTTGGGAGGTGGGGACTCAGGGGCATCATAAAACTTGGCCTCGCTCTCGGCTCTAGGCCTGAATAGGGGGTACTCGAGATGCTTCCGCACCCTGAGTGGCAGGTGATTCCCGACAGCATACACTGTGAGGATTCACAAGTCTGCACTTACATATAGTGACTGCAATCTTGTACCTAAAGCCAGGACAATCCCTTTAAGGCCGAAGACTAAAGTGGGCCAAATCTGCTGATATTGGCCTCGTTTTCCTGTGAATGAGATGGGGGAAGGAGAAGAAGACTGTCGGCTAAACAATCCCTCAGCTGGCAGTTGTCTGATGTGTATGCAGGGCCATTACTATCCTGCAGACAGCAGCCTACACCTCTGCGGTATTGTAGTAAGGATGTATGCACTAAAGCATGGGTAACATTTCTCCATATCTGTGTGCAGAATGTGTGGAATCAGCAGAGTGTTGCAATATTGCAGCCAGATTATAGGAGAATATGTGGGTTTTATATTGTCAGTGGAAAATCTTGCTCGACCCTTGTGATCGGTGAACTGTGCACCAGCCGGACACTGACTCTGAACTTTGGCCGTGATTATGGAATGTAGAAAAAGAACCTCACAAGACTGTTCCTTCATTATAGGAAGTTGCTAAGAGAAAAATGTGATTTGTGGCTGCAGATACAAATAGTGTATAAGGGGGAAAGATGTGGAATAAAGGCTAAAGACTTTATTGGGAGAAATTCACAAGGCGCTTTCCTGGTGCCTGTACAATACTACTCAGTGTTCTTGATTGGTCCTTCTAAATGAGGCCGGCTTTAATTTAAACACATTTTTTTTAAATAGAAATATTGATTTCTGTTGTTGTAGCCACATAACTCTGCATATGAGCTGTATATGACGCACCCCCTGGGCCATATTCTTTAGTGGGAATATCCGGAGCCGGATCAGATGGGGGTTGTAGTCTTCCGAGTGGCTGTGACCCGGTCCGTGCCCAGGGTGTCAAACTCAGTTGTATGTGGCAGTCCTCTGATGTTATTAAGTTCTTTATTTGTCGACTACGCCACCCGTTGTGTTGCGGTCACTGTGGCCGCCGCTGCAGCAGGGTCCGCTGAGGCTGGTGGTGTTGGTGCAGCTTGATAGGATAACCCCCAACGGGAGGGGTATAGCCTCAGTGGGATCAGGTGCAGAGGATGGGAGTTGTGGTGATGCAGTGTAGACGGCAATCAGAGACAGAGTCGGGTTATGCAGTTTAGGATGTTTACTCACTGCTGATGTTCTGGTCACTCCAGCTTCGAGTGACCTCCCGAGCCGTGCTGCGTCCACCAGGTTCTGGATCCAGCCAACTCCCAAATAAGTCCGGAGCGTGACCCTGAGCTCTCCTTCAGTCCTTTCTCTGGCCGTCCCCACTATTGATCCACCCAGGTCCAGCTCCCTCGGGCCTTCTGTTGGGACACCCTTGGCCTTGGGTTCCCTGACCCTCCTCGTGGTATGCCTTCGTGGTGGATGTGGTGGGTGACCGTGGCAAACGCTGCCCACGGTCTCCGGTCTCTGGCTGGGGAGTGTTTTTACCCCCACCAGCTTGGGTTCCGGTACCCTGGTGCCGACTCTTCACCCGGGGATTTAAGTTGGGATTTTGGAGTCCTTTTCTGCTGTTTCCCCCTCTGGGTCTCTCTCTCTTCTCCTCTCTCACTCTGGGTCTTTCTTCTCCTCTGCTCCTGACTTTCTCTCTGCAACTGACCCTGTTCTTAGTTGGTGCCCACCTTATATACACCCTCTATGTGTGAGCTCAGGTGACCAGCACCCAATGAGCTCCTATCTTTACCCAGGCTGCTCCCCCTATCTGCCCCTACACTACTTGGGATGTTCCACCCCCCTCCCACTCCAGCCAGGAACAGACTCGGTCGTACCTGCACATTTCTAAGTGGGAGTACCGTCGGTCTGCTCCTCGGAAATGGGATGTGTGTAGTGCATGCAGCCTACCGAGCTCAGATCCACACTCCTTCCTTACCCGGGAGTGGAATATCACACCTCTGGGTTGAGGTGCAATACCCCTGTAGCAGCCGAATCCTCAGGGTGCTACATTCCCCCCTGGTAAATCACAGCACGTCCTCGGTCTGTAAGACAAAACACACAAATTTTTTTTTTTTTTTTTTTTCATAAACATATAAAACATATAAAACATTATATATATATAAAACTTTTCATATAACATTCTCGTCGTCTCTTGTTTCTGGTTCCTCCTCCGGACACTGTGCAACGTGTGTCCGGGAAAAGTGCGACAATCTCTTAGAAAAACTGGTTTTCCTATAAAACCGGTAGGGGGCGCTTTAGGACGCGCAACTATATATAAGGGATATGGCCGCTCTCAGTCCTCGGCCAGGTAAGGAGGGAAAGGGAATGGCTGCTCACAGTCCTCAGCCTGTGGGATTAAGGGGTTAACGGGTAAACAGTTCACTCAGCTGGTCCCAACGGGGACTATATTAACAGCAGTAACAGTTTCAGTTTCAGTTTCAGTTTATGATGCCCCGACGGGCAACTATATACAGCTCCTGCTTCGCTGTACTTAACAACGTCTTCCTCCTGCTCCTTCTTTGGGGATCTCAGCTTCAGACCCGTCCGGATCCTCTTGCTCTTCCTCCTCACATCGCAGCTCCTCCTCTGTCAGGCGATGCACATGGAGGGCGTAAGGTCCTTTGGCACACTTGTGCCGGGTAAAGGTGACCTCGTCCCCGATATAAAGGTCACGACCTCTGTGCCCCTCCGGCAGATGGGACTCCACATCTCTGCGCGTGACAAAGACGTCGCCGGGGGTGTTGTGGTCTCTGATGAAGCCCCACCCATGCTGCATGTTGAACTTAATTACAGTCCCGGTGGTGCGGGGACTGTGCGCTGCACGGGGGTCTCTCCTGGCCCGGCTCTTCTGCTCCGCGCTCCTTACTTGAGCTTGCTGTTCCCGGACCCGCCTCTCTCTCCGCTCCCTCGCAAACTCCTCGAGCTGCTGTCGGCAGCACTCTGCACGCTCCGCTGCAGCTGCCCGAGTCTCTTGAGTGAACCCCATGAGATCTTCTCCGGTGGGATCCCACTCGAACTGCGCTTCTGCTAGCGGGGGCGAGATCCTCTTTACGGGCTTTGGAGCCGGGATCAGGGGTTCATCCAGGGGTCTCTCTCTCCGGAGTCGGGGATGGTGGAACTCCGGTGGCCATATAAATGGCTGCCCATCCGGGCACGTATGCTGGGCGTACAGGTCCTCTCCCAGATGCGGCACTCTTGGTCTTATGGGCGCGGTGGTGGTGGCGCCCGGGTTGCCCAGGCCTTGCGGCCAGGCCTGGGGCACCTGGAAAGTGAAGGGCACCGTAAGGACGGCGGCGCCCTGGGCTACTTGGCCCTGCGACCAGGCCGGTGGCTCCGCGGAGGTAGGGGGCGCTGTTGGTATTGCGGCGCCCGGGGGTACTAGGCCTTGCGACCAGGCTGGTGGTACTTCCTGCTTGGTCATGCTCGGGGTCGAGGCGTGTGACGTCACAGGGGTCGCGGCTCCCGTTTGAGGCCTAGTCTGCGGCGGTGACGTTGCAGCGACGGGCACGGCAGGATAGACTACGGGCTCTGCGACGGGGAGCTGGGGCAGGTACGCGGTTTCCCGGTTTGGGGTATAGACGTCCCCTTTACCTGCCTCCACTCGTTCGGCTCCCTTCTCGGCGCCGTCTCCGGCCTTGAGTCCTCCCTCGCCATCCTCAGAGGCGGTCTGTCTCCTCGTCTTGGGTGGCGTGCTCCGCTGACGGGTTCTTGTCTGCTGGGCCATCTCTCGGCTCCACTCCGCTAACGTCTCTCGCTGCACCCGGGCCATCCTCCTTGCGAGGCCCTCCAGAGCGGTCTGTGCACACTCCCGGTCTCGGGGAAGCTGTGCTAGGACCTCCACTAGGCCTAGTGGGGTCGTTGCTCCTAGCAGGCTCCTGACCAACGGGTCGGTGCTGCTCTGCTCTCCTTCAGTTGTCTCAAGCAGGCTCCTGGCCAGCGGGCCGGTGCTGCTCTGCTTTCCCTCTTCTGTTTCTAGCAGGCTCCTGGCCAGCGGGCCGGTGCTGCTCTGCTTTCTCGCCATCTCCGGGTAAGCTCCTCCGAAACTCTTCTCCAGGCTTCTTGCCTCCGGGTGCGCTCGCTCCAGACTGCTCCAGGCGGCACCCATCTTTGTTCTCTCCTTTCGTCTCCTCCCCCTTCGAGGGCGGTCCCGGGACCACTGGGTGATTGTCAGCTCCAGGGGCTGTTCTTTCACGCTGACAGACACCTCTAGCATCACAGTCTCTGTTGGTGGGGGCGGTTTCCACTTTTGGCGCCATTTTCGGTCCTGGCCCACGATGGGAGGTGGCCTCTCGCCACCCTCTGGCACGCCCATAATGGCGTCCGCTCTTCCAAGGCGGGAAACCTTCGGAAATGGCGGGAATCGCTTCCCAGTGGCGGGAAACTCTGCAGATGGCGGGAAAACGCTGTTAATGGCGGACAACCGGTGGAAATCGACTGGTGATGGGGTCCGATGGCGGGGACCCTCCGGAACCGGCGGGAGACTTCTTTTTGAGGTAAACTCATTCTTTTCTTCAGGCACGCAGTACCCGGGTGTTGCGGGCACGTAATCCTGCCGACTACGCCAAAGTTGACGCACCCCCTGGGCCATATTCTTTAGTGGGAATATCCGGAGCCGGATCAGATGGGGGTTGTAGTCTTCCGAGTGGCTGTGACCCGGTCCGTGCCCAGGGTGTCAAACTCAGTTGTATGTGGCAGTCCTCTGATGTTATTAAGTTCTTTATTTGTCGACTACGCCACCCGTTGTGTTGCGGTCACTGTGGCCGCCGCTGCAGCAGGGTCCGCTGAGGCTGGTGGTGTTGGTGCAGCTTGATAGGATAACCCCCAACGGGAGGGGTATAGCCTCAGTGGGATCAGGTGCAGAGGATGGGAGTTGTGGTGATGCAGTGTAGACGGCAATCAGAGACAGAGTCGGGTTATGCAGTTTAGGATGTTTACTCACTGCTGATGTTCTGGTCACTCCAGCTTCGAGTGACCTCCCGAGCCGTGCTGCGTCCACCAGGTTCTGGATCCAGCCAACTCCCAAATAAGTCCGGAGCGTGACCCTGAGCTCTCCTTCAGTCCTTTCTCTGGCCGTCCCCACTATTGATCCACCCAGGTCCAGCTCCCTCGGGCCTTCTGTTGGGACACCCTTGGCCTTGGGTTCCCTGACCCTCCTCGTGGTATGCCTTCGTGGTGGATGTGGTGGGTGACCGTGGCAAACGCTGCCCACGGTCTCCGGTCTCTGGCTGGGGAGTGTTTTTACCCCCACCAGCTTGGGTTCCGGTACCCTGGTGCCGACTCTTCACCCGGGGATTTAAGTTGGGATCTTGGAGTCCTTTTCTGCTGTTTCCCCCTCTGGGTCTCTCTCTCTTCTCCTCTCTCACTCTGGGTCTTTCTTCTCCTCTGCTCCTGACTTTCTCTCTGCAACTGACCCTGTTCTTAGTTGGTGCCCACCTTATATACACCCTCTATGTGTGAGCTCAGGTGACCAGCACCCAATGAGCTCCTATCTTTACCCAGGCTGCTCCCCCTATCTGCCCCTACACTACTTGGGATGTTCCACCCCCCTCCCACTCCAGCCAGGAACAGACTCGGTCGTACCTGCACATTTCTAAGTGGGAGTACCGTCGGTCTGCTCCTCGGAAATGGGATGTGTGTAGTGCATGCAGCCTACCGAGCTCAGATCCACACTCCTTCCTTACCCGGGAGTGGAATATCACACCTCTGGGTTGAGGTGCAATACCCCTGTAGCAGCCGAATCCTCAGGGTGCTACATATACACAGAACGTTAGGGAATTGTTTGCAGTTTACTTACTTTAACCGCAATCTCACATCATTACTATAAAAACCTGTTCACTTGAAAGGGGCTGCGCAGCGCTGAGCTGATAATGGTGCTGTGCAGATAGAATCTCACCTAGGGAGGGCTGTCATCACGCGTGCTAGCAGGGTGTCACATGGCAAATTACTGTGTCTCCTTCGTATATCTCCGAACTAATATCCTGATATCTTCCCTCACGTAATCTCCAATCCTCCCAAGACCTCCTTCTTTCCTCCACACTCATACGTTCCTCACCCAATCACCTCCAAGATTTCTTCCGAATATCCCCCATCCTCTGGAATTCTGTGCCCCAACACGTCTGATTAGCCACCACCTTTGGATCCTTCAGACGGAACCTGAAAACCCATCTCTTCAAGAAAGCTTACAACCTGCAATGACCCCGCTGCCACCTCAACAACACCGGAGTTACTGCAACCCCCCCCAACCTACTGTCTCCTTCCCCACCATCCTGTAGATTGTAAGCCCCCAAGAGCAGGGTCGTCTTCCCTCTGTACCAGTCTATCATTGTTAGTTTGTCTACTGTAAGTGATATATGTATTTTGTATGTAACCCCTTCTCATGTACGCCAGAGATTGACCTGACACCACGTCTAAATCATAAGGTGTTGTGCCAAAGTCCCCATAAAGCTAAAGTAGAAAACAAAAAGAGGACAAGGGGTACAAGAAATGTACCAAACATCTTAAGTGTGGAAAATATATATATCAAATACAAATATACGAGAAAAAGGTCTAAATTTTATTTGATTCACCAAACAGTCACAATAAATAAAAACATAATTAAAAAAGACAAAAATCCCCTAGAAAAAAAGCCCCATATGTATATCATAATAAATACAATGTATATAACATCATAAATATGGGTGGACACATACAAATAGACCCAGTAGGTATGAATTATCACAAAGTGATCTAAACAGAATAATAAATATTAAATATAACCAGATAACTACCTGTAATAGTAATTTCCCAGGGAAGTCCCTTAGCCCTATTCACAACATAACCTAAAATATAAAGTAGTTTCAAGTCGGACGATCCCTGAAGAGAATAAAGGGAAACATTTGTATGTGTCCACCCATGTTTATGATGTTATATACATTGTATTTATTATGATATACATGTGTTTTTTTTTCTAGGGGATTTTTGTCTTTTTTAATTATGTTTTTATTTATGGTGTCTGCTTGGTGAATTAAATAAAAAATATAGCTTTTTCTCATATATTTGTATTTGATTTATCTATTTTCCACACTTAAGATGTTTGGTGCCTTTCTTGTACCCCTTGTCCTCTTTTTGCTCCCTCCTTATGTACAGCACAATGGAGTCAATGGTGCTATATAAATAAATAATAAATAATAATAATATTTTGTTAAAAAAATAAATCACACTTGGAACAATGTTATTCAATGCAGCAGTGCAGATGAATGATTTTTTTTCACTGAATCTGCGTGTGAATAAAATCGCAGCCTGCACAATTTTCCTCCAAAAATCAGATGAGACTCGTCCATTCAAGAGGGTTGTGAGAAAAAGATTGGATGACGTATGGAGCCACAGTATTGTGGCACCCCTGAGGGTTCAGTCGCCACAGAGGTACTGCACCTCACCCAGAGGTGTGGTGTCTCCTTCTCTCAGGTAAGCAGGGAGTGCTGTCGGGAACCCCAACACCTGCATCCAACACTACACTGCTCCAGGCCGGCTGGAGGGGTAAGATGCAATGTGTTTCCTGCTGAGCCCTGTCCCTGGCTGGAGTGGGGGGAACCAAAGGTAGGGGGAACCAGTAGTGGGTGTGCGTGGGGGATGTAGAGTAGGGGAGCACCACTGTAGGAGGTATATGAAGGGAAGCCATCTTAAGGTGGCAGTTGAGTTCAGTGAGAGAAGTCAGTCAGGGAGCAGAGTCTCTTCAGGAGCTCTGCTCCACAAGTGGGGCCTAGTGATAGAGGCCCAGGAGGGGAGCAGAGGAGGAAGGCTCCATTCTATAGAAGGGATCCCAGGGGGTACGGCGAGTGCAGGACAGCACCAGTACGCCCTGAATCTGCCAGGTGTCAGAGGGACCAGGCCGCAAGAAGGGGACCGGCCCCTGGACCAGCCGTGTTACTCCAGGTCTCAGCTGGAAAAACCGGAGGCTTCTGACTTTTATAGTGCAGTTGCCACAGCCTCATCCTAGTCACCGTGAGGTTCAAGTAGGTCCGGGAACTCCAGGTTGCCCAGAGGGACTTCAGAGCACCCGAGCGGGACTGTGTGTGGGGAAGCGCAGCGTGAAGTCGGTCAAAGAAAGGAACATAAGAAAGCGGGGTTCTGTCAAGCACTCCTGATGCATCTGAGGAAGAGCTGAACCCCGGCCTGGTGAACGCAGCGCGACGTGGGAGGCTGACACCCGTACAGTATACCTGTGGAGCTGTCATAAGAACTGTGAGTAAAAACTCGGATGACTGCACTGCACTGCCTCCGTCAATTATTTCAGCTGCGCCATCTCTCCCTCTGCACTACAAGCCCCAGTATCACCACCCACCACCAAACTCCACACTGCCCCGGGGGCCCGCTCCACCCGTGGGGAGCAGAAACACCTCAGCTGCCATCCCATCACCCCCTGGAGGTCTGCAGCAGCGCTGGTAATCGTTACCAGGTACCACAGGTGGCATCACGAACTGTTTACTTTATTTTTATTTCTATCCAATTTCCAATCCCCTTTTTGGTTGACCGCCCTGGGCCACGGACCGGGCCAGCCACTGTGACATACCCCCCCCCCAGCATCCATAGACCCGGCTGCCGAGTACCCCATTGCCCCGGGGGTGCATCAACTTAGCATCTGATTTTTATGGATAGGGTGCAGTCAGATGGCCCTAAAAACCGGACTGAAATCTGCCCACAAGCACGGACTGGCCGGCGGCTCTCCCGAACTGAGCATGAAAGTTGCATAAAAATATATGTAGCTGTCACACTCTGCCCGGGAGAGCCGCCGGCCAGTCCGTGCTTGTCGGCAGATATCGGTCCGATTTATACATCCATCTGACTGTCCTCATATATTACAATTCTGTAACATAGGAAACTGTAAATGATAAATAGCTGCTGAGTAAAACAGATTGTAGACGGATGACAAGTGAGAAAAAAATCATCCCACTTTTCTGAATGCAACTGTGAACGATTTTTTTATATTATCAGGTGAACTTATCCTAAGTCACAGCCGTCCAATAGACTTTTAGTAATTGGAAATATGTCTTAATGTGAAAGCTTTGTCTCCCTGGAAAAATATATGAATAATGGAGATTTCTCCATATATCAAGTTCTCTGAGATCAGATGGGAAATCTCAGCATTAAATTAGGAATATTCATTGTGTTGTCAGTACCAGCCCAGACTTACGGCTTACTCAGCGCCTGCCATAGACACACTGTGGCTCACAATAAGTCCCGGGGCGTCACACCTTCGTGACTAATATTTGACACATCCAGAATGTATATTTATGACATTATTTACAGCATGGGCTGTCAGTGCCGGGTAAATGAATGCTGCTATACGTTCACTTATTTATAGCTTTGTAGATTATACATTGGAAATAATAAATTTGTTCTATACCTGCCTTAAAGGAAAAATCACTTCCACATCATACTGTCTAACAAAGCACTTTAGGAGTTGTGCCTCTCGTGAGTAGCACCAGTCTAGGACTGGCCCACCGGAGAAGAGAAGAATCCTCCGGTGGGCCACCACCCTCTTATATGAGCAGTACTTGGCACAATATATGTGAATATCTATGTACAGATAAAGGCAGCATCTTATTCATTTACCAATCTACACAGTTTATTGTTATATACAATTGTAATTGAGGATAATGTCACATTTGCATGAAGCTGAAAAGTGGGGCCCTGAAGTTGGTTACTGGTAGGCCCTTGGCACCCCAGTCCGACACTGAGTAGAGCTATGTGTGGCTGCCTTATTGAGGAAAAATCGTTCTTCTTCTGTGCCCCTTGGAAGTGTAACCCTTAAAGGGAATCTGTCACCACTTTGGAGATATCAGACCTCTACTATGGGCATACAGGGTATAGAAAAGTAAATCTATACATACTGTATGGCCCATGGTAGAGGTCTGAATGCAGAGACACCAAGCTATCCCCGCCTATCTGTTTATTATTCCACCAAATCCCCGCCTATGTACACCTTTACAATATTTCCCCCCTCCCATTGTCTGGCATAACATGCCATTTCTCCCATGCCTGTCAACTGGTCACTATAAAATCAATACCTACTTACTTTAGTTAGTCGCTTTGGTGCTTGTGAATCATAAGGGTTGTCGATTCTCCCCACCTTCCTCCTCCCCTCTCTGCTCGTTATCTTAATCACAGTGATATTTGTATCCTCAGGATGCAAACACAGTTGAACACAATGGGGCATCAGGGATATATCAGCTCCACGCTCCACCATTCAGCCTGTGCATATGAGGCTCAGTACAGCAGGAGCGATGACATCACTACATAGCACCTGCTGTGTGGAGCCTCAGTCTGCATGTTGCACAGAGTGGATCAGCGTGTCAGGGAAAGGGGGCATCATACTGTGAGTGGGGAGACTGTGGGGGTCATCATTCTGTGTTGTGGGAACTGTGAGGGCCATCATACTGTGTGGAAGGCTGTGGTTGCTTTATCCCGTGTGTGGAGGTACCTAGGGTGCCATCATACAGTATTGGAGCATCATACTGTTTGGAGGGCTGCAGGGGCATCATACTGTAGTTGGAGGTCATTGTGGGGGCATCATACTGTGTTGGGGTCACTTTAAAGGCCTTATAATGTGTGTGGAGTAACTTTGAGGGTATCTTACTATATTGGATACACTGTGGCAGTATACTATTTTGGGGGAACTGTGGTGACATCATACTTTGCTGGAGGTACTGTAGGGACATCATACTCTATGGGGGCCATGAAGGGAGTAGCTGGTAAAAACACTAAGAGGCTCAAATAGGGTAAAAAATACTTTGCTTAAATGCATGTTCCGCTCCCTGTTTTTTAAAGTTGGGAGGTACGCCCTTCTGTGACTGTGCCTATGTGCCGCAACCTGCCTACTCAATAGAATATTTTTTAGGGGGAGATAAGGGGTGCCCAATTAGGACTTTTGCCATGGAGCCCATCATTTCTATGCAAAACCCCGGCCCAGACTATGGGGTAAAAGAGTATTATATGGTGCAAAGCATTGTTTTTTTTAGGGAGGGAACGTAAGTCAGTTCAGTACACACTGTGCAGGTGAAGGTTGCATGTACTTTTGCTGTGGTGTTGGTCAGTATTGAAAAATGGGGACTTTTTTTGTACACTGGAGAATGTTAAGCACCTCAGGCCATAGGATTACATGAATTTGAGGACTCACCATGAACTGGCAGAGAAAACATGTTATGGACTTTTAAAGAGAATCTGTCAGCAGGTTTTTGCTTTATAATCTGAGCACAGCATAATGTAGGGGCAGAGAGCCTGGTTCCAGCAATTTTTCACTTGCTCAGAAACTTGCTATAGTTTCAATACAATCAGTGATTTATCATCAGGAGATTATCACAGCAGGAATAGGTGTTTTGTGCAGTGCAGTCCAGCTAATATAACCCCGCCCCCACCACTGATTGGTTGCTTGGTGACAATGTACCGTGTACACCGAAAGCAGCCAATCAGTAATGTGGGTGGAGCTATACACAGCTCAGCATTCTGAGCTCTGCTAGATCTGCAGCAGAGAAAACTGTGATTCTATCACAACCGCTGCAGCCAGGAAACTAAGTGACATATCCTTGGAATCAGGGTCTCTGCCCCGACATCATTTTCTTCTCAGATTCCGTAGAAAAAAAACTGCTGACTGATTCCCTTTAACTGCATCTACATTATGCTGCTATCAGTGTGCCCACAGGTCATAGTATGGGGTTATCTACTGCCAGACCTTTTGAACTCTGTTTTTTTTATCTGAAGGATCCAATGATCTGGTGGCCCTGTCTGTCCCTGCTTGGGACCTCACCCTGGAAAGTAGGTTTTAGTAAGTAGAGCTGTCTTTTTGGTCTGAGAACAAAATGGATAGAAAAGGACCAATCTAAATGAACTGGCAACCTCAGATGAGAATTTTTATATGAATAATTCATAATAATAATAATAATAATAATAATTTGTGTTTTTTTAAGCCACTTTCATTTTTTCATCTTCAGTCAAATTAATCAAAGCTGGGCACGGGGGTCATGAATTTTGAGCAAAATTAAAAATGCATTTCATTTTCGCGTTTACCAATTTTGCAACTTTTTAGTATGAAATGTTGCAAGAGCTGCTAAAAATGGTGCAAAATTTGCACAAATAGTTCAGGAGCACATAAAATCAATCCGGAGGGGAGGGAAGACTGCAGAAAATTTCCATCAAAATTTACAACTTTTTCAAAAAAGTCAGCCAAAAACATCTGGAAACCCTAAAGTTACCCATAGGGTAAACTAAAAAAGATAGAAGAGCACATAAAAAATAAAAACGTAAAAAATGACTTTAAATAAGGTGCAAATTGAAAGAAGAATAAGGTACAAACAAAAAAAAGAGAAAAGCATATAGATAAAAATAAATTGTTCTTCTGGGCACTTTTTCATGTGCTCATCTGAACTTGTCTTAACAATTGTGAGATTGAGGTGATCATCAATACTCAGAAAGGTGAGCTGCATTACCTGAGAATGACCACTGCACAATGTACGGCGCTGTCGAGTCCTGGCTCCGCGCACTGTACTTCCAGCGGCTGCGGTACCTGTTAACAGCTGATCGGTCCGGTGCCGTGTGTCACGCCCATAATGATCTTATATTGATCCATACCCAATATGATAAAGACTTTACAATAAGAATAACACCATACACTTACATGTCACCACTGCCATTCTCAACCGGTCACATACCATTGTTGTGTCATATTACCACTGCAGCCAATCAGCAGCCACTGATCGGCTCTGACTAAATACTGAAGGACTGCAGCCGATCAGCTTTAATTAATTAATTATTTAAAAATCTATAATATTGCATTGGATGATGCAGGAGTTAGTGGTGATCTCAGGCAAGGATGTGATTTAATTTTAATAAATTCCTCTAATTTTTGTGAAGATTGAGGTTGTCTTTCTTGTTTATGAAGAGTCACGTGGTTCTCATCACACATTCATACCGCAGCAAGATACAATTATGTCTTGCTGCCACTAGGAGAAGATGATTGCATAGGATTTTATATGTTTAATTGAACTCAATAATATAGCCACAAGTAATGCACTCCTAGTGGTGGCAGAAAGAATGACATCCTTTAACTCACAGGCAAAACTAGGGGTCCAGCACAGGGGGGACCCCTAATTCACATAATGCGTCACAGTTAAATCCAGTGACTCACAGGTGATGTCTTTTCTAATGGGAGTCATTCACTTTTCCTGACTTTTCCATCAGGCTAAGATCATCATGATTAAACACAAAATTTGAGCTTGGTTTAAGTAGCTAAACATGCAGCACATAAATGCATGTTTCACAATGGCCATGAATCAGAAAAACCTACAAGAAGCAAAATGAACATAAACCCTGCTGTAAATAAATAAAAAGCAAGAGCATTTAAATAAAATAGGGTTCTTAGTAACACTGTTTTTGATCAAAAATAGTATATAAGCTATCCCACCACGACAAGGTGTACCCGTTCGGGATAGTCCTACACTGTCTAATATTAAAAACCTTACCATGTGTCAGAGTTGACCTCAATGTGTGAATAAGGGCAGACAAAGGACTAGGTCCCAAACTATGGACACCAGGATAGGGAAGCTTTAAATGGATTATCCAGCTCTAGCCAGGGAGGCCACACCCAGGTTTGCACAGAATGCAAAAAAATACAAAGAAAAAAACACAAAATTATCTGAGCTTGAACCAAACTCACTTGCTTTTTATTTATTTACAGCAGGGTTTATGTTCATTTTGCTTCTTGTAGGTTTTTCTAAGATCATCATGATGGCCTCTTCCAGTCGCAACTGTTTCTACAGAGTTTACGTTGGTGCCCTCTTCTTCTCCATTGCGTTGTTTCTACAGAGTTTGCAAAACAGACACATGTGACTTCTTGCATTATCAGCACTGTCCCCTTTATTACCATCCTATACAAACTCCTTATCCGGCTGCTGTCCCCAATTGTGAGCCTATGGCTGCCCCAATCGCCCCTGTTGCTGCACCTGTCGTATGGCACAATGCCATAATGGTGTCATTAATACAATTACCCCTAAAATATAGTGCCAAACAGATGACCATCCTGAAAACAATAGTGCCAGGTAGATAGTGTCCCAAATATTATATTGTGCCCCACAGAGTAATGCAAATTTTCTTTGTGCCCCTAAACATTAATAGCTCTTCACTGAGTAAAAAGAAAGCCTCTTTGTTCCTTAAAGTGCTCTCGCTGCAGCGAGTCATTCTCCTCTGCCCTTCAGCATAAGCGGTCCCTCATGCCACCGTTCATGCTGAAGAGCACATGTCGCACAGATGGATTACGGCGTGGGGCATTATGGATTCTTTAAATTTCGGACAGGTGAGGGATATTGTTGTTTTTTATTTTTGTCTTTTTACAGGGGACAATGGCTTCAGGAGATTAGGTTTTAAGGTGAGTATAATGTATTTTTCTTAATTTTATTCTTCATTTTACACTTGATGTAGACAGCGGGGGCTGAATACAACTCTCAACATTGTCCCCTGCTCACGCTGGTCTCAGCGCTAGCAGGGGACAACAATGTGAGTTGCCTTTAGCACCCGGTGCCTGGGAACAGCACAAACTGAGTTGGCTTTTCTCAGGCACTGATACGTGTGATTCTGATGCAGCACACGGTTACCACACGTATGCAACACCTATGCAACACATGGACACTTATATCTCTGGTACTGGTTTTGCCAGTACCGGAAATATCAGGACGCGTGAAGGAGGCCATAAAGGGGTTTTCTGATTTTGGAAAACCCTTGTACCCCAGATGTAGTTTGTTTTAAAAAACAATCCAGTTTTTAACTCCCCCTCCTCAGGTCCAGCGTGGAGTCCCCGCCACGGTTCTGTGATTGCCTGCAGCGCTGATGTCCTGTTGACAACACTGCAGCCAATAACTGAGCTTAGAAGCTCTGATTTGTTAGTATTGTAAACTTGGGCAGAACTCCTGAGTTCGCTGATTGGCTGCAGCGCTGTCACTGTTTGTTACACCAGTTAACGCTGGACCGGGGGAGAGTGCAGTAAATGAGTAGTTTTTGTAAAACAAATTGCAGTCAGGGGAAAGGGTTTTTAACTCTGAAATACTTTGATGCATGCAGGTCCTAGACCACCAGCCTAAGTCTGCCCCTGATAAACAGCGGGATCAAACTAATGACATACATAGAAAAGAGAAACTCCATAATAAGGATCAGAATGGGCTTTCAATTAATGGGAAGGGATTTTGTCACCCATCAACACAGGATCTGTTATTTGGTTCTCACTGACCCTTGGGACAATTTTTAGCGTTATAATGCTTCTGCCGAGAAGAATCCTGCACGGATTCTCAGTAAGAAAAATGGTTAGATCAAGCAGCGCTGCCCCCTCTTTTCAAGAGCCCTTTGGAGGGGCCATAGGATCTCCATGCTTTTGAGTTAAACACCAAAAATCGACAGAATAAGGTAAATATTATCAACCAGAACCCTTGATCCAGAGCAAAGACGTTTGCAGCTTTTGACCACTGCTTGGTAAAACAGACAAGGTGCAAAAATACTATTTTATTGTACAATATTTCTTGATATAATATTAACGGAAACAAAAGAAAAAATTCAGCTGCTTCCACATTATGTCCTGCCTAAGATAGTCCTGGTGGGCTTAGCAGCGGCTTAACTACAGCATACTTACCATGATTTAGAGAATGACAAACTCAGGACATTTAGGCCATGTTTCCAAAGAGCGGAAAAGTCACATTTTTTCCACTACGTTTTGTTGTACAGAAAATCTGCTGCATTTAACAATTTGAGCAAAGTGGATGCTATTTCATGAAAACTCATGTCCATTGTGCGTTTAAAGACGCTCGCCACAAAATGTGCTTTTTTGCTATATGCAAATATTTCATTACCCTCATTCACAAATTTAGCTATGCTTCTATGTATTAGTTAATTGGGTAGTTTCTTAAATGAATGATGTTGCCTTTGTCTGTATATAGTGGATCAAGTATATTGTTCCACCTACTGTTCACATTGATTGATGCCCACTTCTGCAGAGGGGCCCACCGGTGGATTCACCTGTTCTCCAATGGGCCAGTCCGAGCCTGTATGAAGAAACTAGTGCTATAAATTAGGTGCGATAGTTGGGGGCCCTGTTAACATTCTGGCACCCAGAAGACTACACCTTTACATAATGTCCATCAGAGTCACATTTAGTGTAAAGTCTATGGTGCCATGTCTGAATACATGTCGCTTATTGAAGAAGTGGCCGGATCTTGAAGTAGTTCATGAGGTAATGGACAGCACTAGCAGTCATACAAAGTCTGTCCTTAAGGCTATTTTTTCTTTTAAGATTTTCCGTTCTCCTTTGTGTTTTTCTCTTCTTCCTGGAATGCCATGTTGCTGTACATATGGATGCCGTTCTCCTCATTCCTTGCTTTCCCATCTCCCGGGAGGGTGGTCTCATAATAAGCATTAGGATCAATCTGCTCCTTGTTGTCCTTGGCCACCTGTTCTTTCTCCTGGCACTGCAGTAACACGGCTCGGTTTATATTGGGACCTGCAAATAAATGATTCCTAGCGTCAGCACAGAAGACAAACCTAGATACATTTCCCTTTTCTTAATGAGGAGCCCTTCTGACAATAACAATTCTGCTTAGCATTGAACATTGTGCCGTACCTCTGTTATTCCTCTTAGAAATGTATGAATAAATTGAAAAGTGGATGTTACCATTCGGAGTTGTGTCCTTATGCAACTTTACCACCAGGGGTGTAACGATTGAGGCCAGAGAGGGTGCGACCGTGACCAAGCCTGTGCGGGAGGGGGGCTTCCGGCGCCTATTTCAGCTGGATATGTGTCCAAAGATGCACATTCAGCTGAAATGCATTGTAGCGCAGAGACCCACCAGGTCACTGCACCGCAATACACGCCAATCAGAGGCTGGCAGCTGATGTCGACTTGCCTGTAACTGGGGGCGCATGACAGTTAAAGAAGAGGAAGCCGCGCGGCGAGGGAGCGGAGGGAAGGTGAATAGATTTGTTTATTTTTTACTAGATGGTGGCCCGATTCTAACGCATCGGGTATTCTAGAATATGTGTGCGGCCGACCGGGCGCAATCAGCAGAGTGGTGTTTAAATTTGGTGCCAATATCGCTGATTGGTCGCGGCCACCGGCCGCGACCAATCAGCGAACCCTGTTAGTCAGGACCGGACAGCGTGTTTAAATTTGGCGCCAAAATCGCAGATTGGTCGCGGCCGGCGGTCGTGACCAACCAGCAGAGCGGTGTTTAAATTTGGCGTCAATATCGCTGATTGGTCGCAGCCAGTGGCCGCGACCAATCAGAGAATCATATTACTGAGGACCGGGGAGCGGCGCTGCCTGTGCGGGTACTTCCACTGCGAGCAGCCGGGAGATGACCGGCTGCTCGCATCAGAAGTATCCTGACCGGCGGCGCCGCTCCCCGATCCTCCCTTCACACTTGCCTTTTGGAGATCAGCGGTCCTAGACGCTGATCTCCCGACGGTAGCCGCATGGAGGTCAGCGCCGCCGCCGGTCGGGGTACTTATGCTACGAGCAGCAGGGAGATGACAGGCTGCTTCGCCGCTGACCTCTGTGCAGAGCAGTGTTTAAATTTGGTGCCAATATCGCTGATTGGTCGCTAGCCGCTGATCTCCCGACGGTAGCCGCATGGAGGTCAGCGGCGCCGCCGGTCGGGGTACTTCTGCTGCGAGCAGCCGGGAGATGACCGGCTAGCGCCGGTCATCTCCCGGCTGCATCGCCGCTGACCTCCGTGCGGCAGATGAGCCACTAACGGCCGCCATCTTTTTCTGAAATCCTGCGTCGCTGATTGGCCGCGGCCGGACCAATCAGCGACACGGGATTTCCTGGACAGACAGACAGACGGGATAAGACGATTATATATATTAGATGCACTAAAGAACAGTGGAAGAACAGGGGACATATATACCAGGGTGGGGGACATATATACCAGGGTGGGGGGCATATATACCAGGATGCGGGACATATATACCAGGAAGGGCCCAGGATGGGGGACATATACTGTATATCAGGATGGGGGACATATATACCAGGGTGGAGGACATATATACCAGGATGGCGGACATATATACCAGGATGGGGGACATATATACCAGGATGGGGACATATATATCAGGATGGGGGACATATATACCAAGATGGGCGATATATATACCAGGGTGGAGGACATATATACCAGGATGGCGGACATATATACCAGGATGGGGGACATATATACCAGGATGGGGACATATATATCAGGATGGGGGACATATATACCAGGATGGGCGATATATATACCAGGGTGGAGGACATATATACCAGGATGGCGGACATATATACCAGGATGGGGGACATATATACCAGGATGGGGACATATATACCAGGATGGGGGACATATATACCAGGATGGGGACATATATATCAGGATGGGGGACATATATACCGGGATGGGCGATATATATACCAGGGTGGTGGACATATATACCAGGATGGGGACATATATATCAGGGTAGTGGACATATATACCAGGATGGGGGACATATATACCAGGATGGTGGACATATATACCAGGATGGGGGACATATATACCAGGATGGGGGACATATATACCAGGATAAGGAATATATATACCAGGATGGGGGACATATATACCAGGATGGGCCCAGGATGGGGGACATATATATCAGGATGGGGGACATATATACCAGGATGGGGGACAAACATTCCAGGATGGAGGACATATATACCAGGATGGTCTCAGGATGGGGAACATATTTATATATCAGAGGGACATACAGTGCCTACAAGTAGTATTCAACCCCCTGCAGATTTAGCTGGTTTGATAAGATGCAAATAAGTTAGAGCCTTCAAACTGCAAACGAGAGTAGGTTTTATGAACAGAAGCATAAATCTTACAAACCAAAAAGTTATGTTGCTCAGTTGAATTTTATTAAATTTTAAACATAAAAGTGTGGGTCAATTATTATACAACCCCTATGTTTAATATTTTGTGGAATAACCCTTGTTTGCAATTACAGCTAATAATCGTCTTTTATAAGACCTGATCAGGCCGGCACAGGTCTGTGGAGTTATCTTGGCCCACTCCTCCATGCAGATCTTCTCCAAGTTATCTAGGTTCTTTGGGTGTCTCATGTGGACTTTATTCTTGAGCTCCTTCCACAAGTTTTCAATTGTGTTAAGGTCAGGAGACTGACTAGGCCACTCCAACACCTTGACTTTTTCTCTCTTGAACCAGGCCTTGGTTTTCTTGACTGTGTGCTTTGGATCGTTGTCTTGTGGGAAGATGAAATTACGACCCATCTTAAGATCCTTGATGGAGGAGCGGAGGTTCTTGGCCAAAATCTCCAGGTAGGCCGTGCTATCCATCTTCCCATGGATGCGGACCAGATGGCCAGGCCCCTTGGCAGAGAAACAGCTCCACAGCATGATGCTGCCACCACCATGCTTGACTGTAGGGATGGTATTCTTGGGGTCGTATGCAGTGCCATCCAGTCTCCAAACGTCACGTGTGTGGTTGGCACCAAAGATCTCGATCTTGGTCTCATCAGACCATAGAACCTTGAACCAGTCTGTCTCAGAGTCCTCCAAGTGATCATGAGCAAACTGTAGACGAGCCTTGACATGACGCTTTGAAAGTAAAGGTACCTTACGGGCTCGTCTGGAACGGAGACCATTGCGGTGGAGTACGTTACTTATGGTATTGACTGAAACCAATGTCCCCACTGCCATGAGATCTTCCTGGAGCTCCTTCCTTGTTGTTCTTGGGTTAGCCTTGACTCTTCGGACAAGCCTGGCCTCGGCACGGGAGGACACTTTCAAAGGCTGTCCAGGCCGTGGAAGGCTAACAGTAGTTCCATAAGCCTTCCACTTACGGATGATGCTCCCAACAGTGGAGACAGGTAGGCCCAACTCCTTGGAAAGGGTTTTGTACCCCTTGCCATCCTTGTGACCCTCCACGATCTTGTCTCTGATGGCCTTGGAATGCTCCTTTGTCTTTCCCATGTTGACCATGTCTGAGTGCTGTTCACAAGTTTGGTGAGGGTCTTAAATAGTCAGAAAAGGCTGGCAAAAGAGATCTTTAATCCACACATGTGAAGCTCATTATTCTTGGTGCCTGAACTACTTCTTAATACTTTAGGGGGACCAAACAGAATTCTTGTGGTTTGAGGGGTTGAATAATAAATGACACTCTGAATTAACTTTTAAAGTTTTTTTAAAAAAAAAAAAAAAGTTGCTGCAGTGCATTTCCCACTTCCAGGCTGATCTACAGTACAAATGTCACAATGCCAAGTTAATTCCGCATGTGTCAACCAGCTAAATCTGCAGGGGGTTGAATGCTACTTGTAGGCACTGTATATACCAGGAAGGTGCCCAGGATAGGGGACATATATACCAGGATATGGGATATATACAGGGATGGGGCTAGAATGAGGGACACATATACCAGGATAGGGGACATTACTACAAAATGGGGGAGGTGGGGAAACACATATGTCCTTATAGGATTTAGAACACTATGAGGGCTCATATATCTGACAGGTGGGGGGAGGGTCAAATTTTGCATCAGGGCCCATCGGACTCTAGTTACACCACTGTCTCTCACTCTATATCCGCAGTGCTAATGGTCAAAAATATATTCAGCTGAATGTGTGGAATTGTACCTGGGGCGCAATGATTGCAGTTGCAGAGGGTGCGACTAGGCCCGTGCTGGAAGGGGGACTCACCGATTTCAGCTGGATATGAGCCAGTTTTAATAAATTCCCTCCTATATTATTTCATTAATTAAGCTCTATATGGAACGCCATAAGAGGGCATCAACAGAAGGTATTACACAAGGCAGCATCCAATTTAAAGGCCTCATACACCATAGACTAAAATGGCCAACAGTCTATTACGTATGGTGGTCTTCCTACTGTCCTATTAGGGGGAAAGAAGAATCTGGTTGGTGCCTTGATTCGCTGGGAGATGATTCTGGCAGTGACTCTCACATAGAGAACACAGGAATGCTCGGCTGAGCTGTTTACTCCTGTGTATAAGGGAGATAGCGATATGGGGGCTTAAGATTGGATTTAGCAAAAGGGCAAGCATAGTCTGTCTTCTATGTTCCTCATTATTGGCACTCATGAGTGATGTTGCAATATGGCAGAACTTGATGCAAGAATAAAAAAAATAATCATACAAAGTATAGTATGCAGTGTCAGACTGAGTGCCAAGGGACCACCAATAACATTGACTCTGGGGGTCCACTGTTAATATAAATATTACTTCACCCTCATTCATAAAATTACCTATGCTACTATGTAATAATAAACAGAGTAGTTTGTCAAATATTTGATGAGATGCTGCCTTAAAGTACTGCGCCAACTAATGCTCAGATAAGGCAGTGGGGGTTAGGCTTTTGCACAGGGGCCCACCTGGGAATTCATCTGCTTGCCTGTGGGCCAGTCCGAGCCTGATAGTATATGTATAAACATCTAGGTATAGTATGTACATACAAGGCTATATCAGTTTTTTTGCTCTTTTTGCACCAGCCATGCCACAGGCCCCAATTAGACTCATCAGAAAACACTATAATTATTTTTCTTGCCTAACTGCATACAACTTACCAAAGTAACTGAGTGCGACGGGGAGGAAGACGAGGCCATGCACCAGTCCTAGCAGAGTTATGGTCAGATTAAGGCGGAAGAAGAAGATGTGAATGAGCTGCGCTTTGGCAAATGCTAAAACAATAATTCCTGGAAGGTTTGTCATTGCTACTCCTGCGAATACCTGTGTGCAACACAAGGACATGGAATCATACACAGGGGGGTCAAACAAAATGGGGAATATGTGTCAACGTGTGTCCTCTAAAATAACATGTCCTCATCCCGTCTCTTATACTCACAGCACTGCCCATATAGATAGTAGCATCTCTTGCCCGGTCCACTTTGGTGAGTTTGTTGCTCATGGCAAACGATCGTGTAAGGTGAGAGACAAACTCCACTGAGATCCCAACGGCCTATGAGGAAAATGACAGGGATAGAAGAGACATTAGCTTATCTGGCCATTATAGTAGTGAGAGAGAAACTACCTATTAGTCATACACCCCTTTACCCTCTTATAAGGTAACCAAACAGATCTACAATAAAATACTTTCTGCCCAAAATCACCACTAGGGGGAGCTCTCCACATAAAAATTAGTACTGCGTTCTATGGGAGTTGTATCAATGTATAGTGGTAAGCTCCACCTAGTGGTGACTGCAGGAATAAAGAAATATTATTTAGTATGGACTTTATTAAAAAAATAATAATAAAAATAATGATAAAAAATGGAAATTACGACCACAGCAGATATTAAGTGTTAACCTCTTATTAACCCTAAATTGCTAAGATTTTTAGGTATTATTTTATAAACTATAGACTATCTGAAATAATAATTGCTAACCCCTGAACCATTATTATTACTATTGGCAATACTAAAAATCATCCCATGTAAAAGCATGGAACATAGTAAGTGTGGTAAGTTGGTATTTCGCCACCTTTGCTATGGGCAATAAAAATAAAGAAATTGCCCTTTAAAAATTTTGCTTTTGCCCCTGCAAAATATGGATACAGTGGGGAAAAAAGTATTTAGTCAGCCACCAATTGTACAAGTTCTCCCACTTAAAAAGATGAGAGAGGCCTGTAATTGACATCATAGGTCGACCTCAACTATGAGAGACAAAATGAGAAAACAAATCCTGAAAATCACATTGTCTGATTTGGAAAGAATTTTTTTTTAAATTTTGGTGGAAAATAAGTATTTGGTCAATTACAAAAGTTCATCTCAATACTTTGTTATATATCCTTTGTTGGCAATGACAGAGGTCAAACGTTTTCTGTAAGTCTTCACAAGGTTGGCACACACTGTTGCTGGTATGTTGGCCCATTCCTCCATGCAGATCTCCTCTAGGGCAGTGATGTTTTGGGGCTGTCGCTGGGCAACATAGACTTTCAACTCCCTCCAAAGGTTTTCTATAGGGTTTAGATCTGGAGACTGGCTAGGCCACTCCAGGACCTTGAAATGCTTTTTACGAAGCCACTCCTTCGTTGGTCTGGCGGTGTGCTTGGGATGTCATGCTGAAAGAAGACCCAGCCATGCCCTTGCCGATGGAAGGAGGTTTGCACTCAAAATCTCACAATACATGGCCCCATTCATTCTTTCATGTACACGGATCAGTCGTCCTGGTCCCTGGGCAGAGAAACAGCCCCAAAGCATGATGTTGCCACCCCCATGCTTCACAGTAGGTATGGTGTTCTTTGGACGCAACTCAGCATTCTTTCTCCTCCAAACACGACGAGTTGTGTTTCTATCAAACAGAAACAGTTATACTTTGATTTCATCTGACCATATGATATTCTCCCAATACTCTTCTGGATCATCCAAATGCTCTCTAGCAAACTTCAGACGGGCCCAGACATGTAAAGGCTTAAGCAGGGGGACACGTCTGGCACTGCAGGATCTGAGTCCCTGGCAGTGTAGTGTGTTACTGATGGTACACCACAGCAAAAAAGGGCAGCAAAGCTCACCTGCCGAGCTCATCAAAGCCAAATGCACCACCAGGATGCAGCAGACCCACATAAAGATGGCAGCTACACAGGTGCAAAATACTGATGAGACAATCACAACCTACCATTTCATGGAGGGGGTGACTGCTTAGTATTTGAATTGCACACAAAAAGGATTGTATAGGGTGCTGTTCACACTAGGGTAGTGCACAGTATCCAGCTCACAGCCTATTAGTTACGCCCATACTATTAGACTAGGCGGGCTGCCCGGTACTATCCAAGTGCACCCCCTGGGAACAGACACCCTGGTTTACAATGCCCGCACTGATGGGCCTGGCTGCACCCTGGAATAAAAATGTGCAAAAATACATTTATATAATATATGAGGTATTAGTTGATATTTTGGCCAAAATATGTAAGCTCGTAACCCACGACAAGGGTCCTCATGGTTACGAGTCCTACTCAAAACACTAACAGCAAAGCCACACTAAGAAGAATTAAAATTCCCCCAAAAATTCGAGAAACAACACTGCAAAAAAAGGGCAGCAAAGCTCAACTGCCCAGCTCCTCAAAGCCAAATCCACCACCAGGATGCAGCAGACGCACATAAAGATGGCGGCTAAACAGGTGCAAGATACTGATGAGACAATCACTCACAACCTACCATTTCATGGAGTGGGTGACTGCTTAGTATTTGAATTGCACACAAAAAGGCTTGTATAGGGTGCTGTTCACACTAGGGTAGTGCACAGTATCCAGCTTACAGCCTATTAGTTACGCCCATACTATTAGACTAGGCGGGTATGTAAACTAGGGTGTAGTGTTACATTGTAAACTAGGGTGTCTGTTCCCAGGGGGTGCACTTGGATAGTAGCGGGCAGCCCGCCTAGTCTAATAGTATTGGCGTAACTAATAGGCTGTAAGCCGGATACTGTGCACTACCCTAGTGTGAACAGCACCCTATACAAGCCTTTTTGTGTGCAATTCAAATACTAAGCAGTCACCCACTCCATGAAATGGTAGGTTGTGAGTGATTGTCTCATCAGTATTTTGCACCTGTGTAGCTGCCATCTTTATGTGGGTCTGCGGCATCCTGGTGGTGCATTTGGCTTTGAGGAGCTGGGCAGGTGAGCTTTGCTGCCCTTTTTTTGCTGTGTTGTTTCTTGAATTTTTGGGGGAATTTTAATTCTTCTTAGTGTGGCTTTGCTGTTAGTGTTACTGATGGTAGCCTGTGTAACGTTGGTCCCAGCTCTCTGCAGGTCATTCACTAGGTCCCCCTGTGTGGTTCTGGGATTTTTGCTCACTGTTCTTTAGATCATTTTGACCCCACAGGGTGAGATCTTATGTGGAGCCCCAGATCAAGGGAGATTATCAGTGGTCTTGTATGTCTTCCATTTTCTAATTATTGCTCCCACAGTTGATTTCTTCACACCAAGCTGCTTGCCTATTGCAGATTCAGTCTTCCCAGCCTGGTGCAGGGCCACAATTTTGTTTCTGGTGTCCTTCGACAGCTCTTTGGTCTTCACCATAGTGGAGTTTGGAGTGTGACTGTTTGAGGTTGCGGACAGGTGTCTTTTATACTGATAACAAGTTCAAACAGGTGCCAGTACTACAGGTAATGAGTGGAGGACAGAGGAGCCTCTTAAAGAAGAAGTTACAGGTCTGTGAGAGACAGAAATCTTGCTTGTTTGTAATTGACCAAATACTTATTTTCCACCAAAATTTGAAAAAAATTTCTTTACAAATCAGACAATGTGATTTTCAGGATTTGTTTTCTTATTTTGTTTCTCCTAGTTGAGGTCTACCTATGATGTCAATTACAGGCCTCTCTCATCTTTTTAAGTGGGAGAACTTGCACAATTGGTGGCTGACTAAATACTTTTTTTCCCCACTGTATATAATAGGAGTAGTCACTCACCGTTACCAGGTTGATAAGAGAGACAGCGTTATAATCAATGCCCCATATAGTCATGACGCCAACTGTGTCTATGATGATCATAAAAATGGTAATCAGGTTAATTAAGCCCGAACGCAGGTCCATGCCCAGGAGGATGCAACACACAGCGAAGGTGGGCAAGAGACAAATGGCTAAGGTGAAAAGCCCCTCCTGGACAACAGTCAGGTACTGTTCATAATAGACGTATGTGATCCTGTGTAAAGAACGTTACATATGGTGAGAATAAGGATCATTTAATGTGAAAGCCAAGTAAGACTATATATATATGTATATGACGGTACATGCAAAGAGAGTATAATTACTATGGTACGAACTGCTGATTTTAGATTTATTCTCTTGTTGCTTTTTTCTTTTCTTTTGCAGGGTTTAGATTACATACAGTATACAGCACTTGACTTCCAGTGAACATCATTGGAGCACATGTAGCTAATGGGGTATTCCCAGTACATAATGTTATGGCAAATCACCAAGATTAACCATAATATTAATGGGTAATACTAAAGGCTAGGGAATAACATACTGATCTCTGGGGGTTTGACTGATGGGGGACCCACAGAGATCCACTAAGCAGTGCTCCGGAACCCAGGAACAGACTCATATTTTTTAATAATGTACTGATCGCTGGAGATCCGACTGATGGGAGACCCACAGAGATCCACTAAGCAGGGCTCTGGAACCCGAGAACGGGCTCTGAAAAGCTTTGGAGCTGTATTTTTAAGGCTTGAGAAAGGTCATTAATGGCCAAAATGTTGCCTGTTTTGTCTTCCTGTTTTAACTAAAGGAATAAACTTCAAGTTTTTTATCAAGAACCTGCTGTTTTGGTGCCTTGGCTTCTCTGAATTTACTGGGCTCTGAAAATCCTGATATTGAATGAGACAGAAGGGCACATGCTCGACCTCCCCTCCATTCATTGCCATAGGACTTCCGGAAATAGCAGAGGGCTGTACTCGACCTTCTCCTGCAGTTCCATGGACAATGAATGGAACAGAGGTCGAGCATGCAGAATTCCGGTGGGATCTCTAGCAATCAGTAAGTTATTCCCTATATTATGGGAAAACCTACTATTTTGGGAACATCTCTTTAATATTAGTGGGAGTCGTGCATCCTGCAAAGGCAGTGATGGAAGTCCCTTTTTCTTGGTTACTACCTGTGGAGGAAAGTGCAGCCCAGCTTCATTTAAGTGACTAGGTATGTGCTGCAGTACCCTGCGGGAAAACATTAAAGGAGCCATATTGCTAAACTAAATATGGCCCCATTAATTCTGAGAATAATCTCCTAGGAGTCAGCCCCCCACCCATTGATAAGAAATCATTTGTAACAGACTTTACTTAAAACTAAAGTTGATGCAAATTGATTTGCCGGACTGGGTCCATCGGCCATGTCAGTAATCCGTGACCATTGGACGGGAGCCCTGAGAACTACCTGTTCCCTGCCGGCATCCTCGACTCTTCTTCTGATTAGCCGGCCTGACATAACGTCATCGTTGTGCCGCGATGAACATATGATGTCACAACAGTCCGGCTAATCTAGAGAAGAGTCATGGTTCCCGGGAAGTAGGAGGTGGTTTTTCAGGGCTTTCATCCAGCGGCCACTGATTACTGACGTGATCAATGGATCAGGTCCTGTGGAATCGATTGGCACCAACTCTACTTAAAAGCAAACCCAAAGTGTCCCGATATTTGCTGTGTTTCTTATGATCATTTTACAAGGAAAAAGTAGAAGACTCACGTGTAAGGGAAAACGGCAAAGTTAGGATCCGTGCCTGTAATGTTCCTCAAAGACTTTGTTATATCAGCAGCCAGTTCTCGGGCATATTTCAGCGCTCCTGTATACTCTTGTGAGTTCTTCAAGGGTGTGTGATAGGCCATAAAACGAGATGCTGCACCAGATAATAAACCAAAGTAAGTTTATTAATATCAATATTGTACGAGAGATAGAACTGGGCATTTCATAAGTACAACACAGGCAATGTTCCTTACCTATAATTTCTCCCGCATCATTGCGTTTAACAGCATTATCATAAGCACCCAGCCCCCTAGAAAGAAATATACAATCATATTATATTTGGAACCAATCCGTCCATGTAAACTATATTTGTAAAGACTAGAACAATCTATGAAGAATACAGCATGGTGTCTCTGTGCCGTGCTGCACCGGGGACCTGGGTTTCTGACCAAGGACAACATCTGTTTTGCACCTTCTCAATATTTATTTGACTTCTCAAGTTTTCTTCTAGACCCTCACAAACATACTGATAGGTCAATGTGGTTTTTAAGCCAACGCTGTGGAATATTAGGGTATGTTGACACTATGCATTTTTTCAGTGTTTTTTTATGCGCTTTTTTATGCTAATTTTTAGCTGTCTTTTACAGTATCAGCAAAGTCTGTGAGATTTCAAGTTTTTATGTCGTCAGTATTTTGTGATTTGCATGTTTTTTTGCACAATAGAGTATGTGACATACTTTCAGCGTTTTTTCAGCGTTTTTCACCCATTGAAAGTAATTAGTGGTAAAAAAACACTGAAAAAATGCCTAGTGTGAACATAGCCATCAGGTTTTGCTGCGTTTTTAGTGAAAAAAAGCAAATACTGAAGTATGTGAAACGCATTTATTTTTGTGATTTTCCCAAGTTTATCATCTTGGTCATCTGAGATGGCAGTTAGGATTAGTACAGTTGTTTAATTTAATTAGTGAAACGTATAAAGTAAATATTTACTGACCAAGTATTGTTCAATCTCACACCTTGGTCAGGCAGTGTTTACTTTGTACAGGTCAATAATTTAATTAAACTGTGCTAATCCAAATTGTGTTTGACCAAGGTGTGAAATTGAACAATAGCTAAGCAACTCAATGGCAGACCAAAGTGTGAAAGTAAGTAAATGCACTGCCATTGGTGACCTGTGTTCATGCTTCTGTGGTGGAAGCAAAGCTGAACTTTGGGATACTGAAAAACGTGCCAAAAACCGGTTTTGCTGCAGAAAAAAACCACTGAAAAAACGCCTAGTGTGAACATAACCTTAGTGCTACATAAGCACCCAAAAGTGACTATATATCTGGTTCTATATGACCTTCATTATTAAAATACTGGAATGCTGGCCAGATGTAAGGACGGTTTTACTCACCCTTTTGGACATTTTAGATTTGGATAGTCTCCCAGGAAATTGGGTAGATATTGGTTAAATTCTTCCACTGTTGGTCTTAGAGTTCCATTTGGATGTCTCATACATTTCCTTATACATGTATGTGTGGCTGTCAGAAAAATAATTATAATTAGTTTGTACAGTCCAAACCAGAAAAAGGCAGATATTACAGTATATTCGACTAATCTATATCTGAGAGATTGTATCCTATTGTACGACATACATTAACTTCCAGGACGCTTTTGTACTCTAATACAAAGTTTGTGTGCCCCACCCCCACACACAGTCACTCGTCATGTGCCATTATATCGAGCTTTCTTTTGTGAAAATTGGGCCTTTGGCTGCACGGCCATGATGTGATTACTCAGGGGTGTGACTATAATGGGTGCAGGGGTTGTGATCGAACCCGGGCCCTTGAGCCTAGAGGGCCCAAAAGTTCCCTTTGGCACCTATAAAAATTCCATTGCTATATAAGATCTGCAATAATTGAGGGTCCTGTTGGACATTTTGCATTGGGGCCTACAAGTTTCAAGTTACACCACTGTGACACAGTTGCATACGTTGTCTATGTTCTCCCACTATATAGAAAAGTACAGCAGACTATGCTTTTCTGGTGAAGCATAAGACAAAAAAGATACCCTATTGTCATACACTGTCTACGTGAGGTCCTATGAATACATTTAGCCTTTGTTTTCCTGGAACATATCTCTGATGTGTTCACGAAACGATATGTGAATAAAGCGTTAAAGATGATGTTTTCCCATAGTAGACATCCCATGCATATACCTTACAACATGTCTTCTATATAGGAGTCACACCACTGGCGACCAGGTAAAGCCTCAACGAGGAGGTCATGTGAAAGTTACGCCTGGCAGAATGTGGATGAGAGGACCCCTGTTCTCCAAATAGGTGGAGGAGTCAGTCAGAAACGTGCCCCTACTTCACTTGTCAGACATTTATGGCATACATAGGGCCTGCTGCAGATAGGTACAGTACTGACCAAAAGTTTGGACACACCTTCTCATTTAAAGATTTTTCTGTATTTTCATGACTATGAAAATTGTACATTCACACTGAAGGCATCAAAACTATGAATTAAGACATGTGGAATTATATACTTAACAAAAAAGTGTGAAACAACTGAACATATGTCTTATATTCTAGGTTCTTCAAAGTAGCCATCTTTTTCTTTGATGACTGCTTTGCACACTCTTGGCATTCTCTTGATGAGCTTCAAGAGGTAGTCACCGGAAATGGTTTTCACTTCACAGGTGTGCCCTGTCAAGTTTAATAAGTGGGATTTCTTGCCTTATAAATGGGATTGGGACCATCAGTTGTGTTGTGCAGAAGTCTGGTGGATACACAGCTGATAGTCCTACTGAATAGATTGTTAGAATTTGTATTATGGCAAGAAAAAAGCAGCTAAGTAAAGAAAAATGAGTGGCCATCATTACTTTAAGAAATGAAGGTCAGTCAGTGTGAAAAATTGGGAAAACTTTGAAAGTGTCCCCAAGTGAAGTTGCAAAAACCATCAAGAGCTACAAAGAAACTGGCTCACATGAGGACTGCCCCAGGAAAGGAAGACCAAGAGTCACCTCTGCTTCTGAGGATAAGTTTATCCGAGTCACCAGCCTCAGAAATCGCAGGTTAACCGCAGCTCAGATTAGAGACCAGGTCAAAGCCACATAGAGTTCTAGCAGCAGACACATCTCTTCAACAACTGTTAAGAGGACACTTTGTGCAGCAGGCCTTCATGGTAAAATAGCTGCTAGGATACCACTGCTGAGGACAGGCAACAAGCAGAAGAGACTTGTTTGGGCTAAAGAACACAATAAATGGACACTAGACCAGTGGAAATCTGTGCTTTGGTCTGATGAGTCCAAATTTGAGATCTTTGGTTCCAACCAACAGTGTCTTTATGCGATGCAGAAAGGGTGAACGGATGGACTCTACATGCCTGGTTCCCACCGTGAAGCATGGAGGAGGAGGTGTGATGGTGTGGGGGTGCTTTGCTGGTGACACTGTTGGGGATTTATTCAAAATTGAAGGCATACTGAACCAGCATGGCTACCACAGCATCTTGCAGCGGCATGCTATTCCATCCGGTTTGCGTTTAGTTGGTTCCATGATTTATTTTTCAACAGGACAATGACCCCAAACACACCTCCAGTCTGTATAAGGGCTATTTGACCAAGAAGGAGAGTGATGGGGTGCTACACCAGATGACCTGGCCTCCACAGTCACCAGACCTGATCCCAATCGAGATGGTTTGGGGTGAGCTGGACCGCAGAGTGAAGGCAAAAGGGCCAACAAGTGCTAAGCATCTCTGGGAACTCCTTCAAGATTGTTGGAAGACCATTTCCAGTGACTACCTCTTGAAGCTCATCAAGAGAATGCCAAGAGTGTGCAAAGCAGTCATCAAAGCAAAAGATGGCTACTTTGAAGAACCTAGAATATAAGACATATTTTCAGTTGTTTCACACTTTTTTGTTAAGTATATAATTCCACACGTGTTAATTCATAGTTTTGATGCCTTCAGTGTGAATGTACAATTTTCATAGTCATGAAAATACAGAAAAATCTTTAAATGAGAAGGTGTGTCCAAACTTTTGGTCTGTACTGTACATCGATGGGACGTCTTTATGTTGCGGAATCTTTGAAATTTATGTTTTTTTCAATGGGGAGAGACAAAAGTGTTTCAATTCAACATGTCTGATTTGCCTTTACCCCAACATCATCTGTTGGGGGAGATTTGGCCGACTTTGCTCTAATGTATATTGGGGTTTTTTGAATTTGCTGATGTTAGAGTAAGGAAGGGGTTAATGTCTTCAGGTCTCCAAATGTGGTAGATCTAACCAGAATATACTAAAACGGGAACTGTTTAGGGCTGAGAGGACACAGGGATTGTCTTTCACAAATTACCTAACTATGAATTCTGCTATTATGTATGAACCCTCTAACTTTATGTAAAGAACGCCTATATTCATGAAGGGTATAAATAAATGAACACTCAGGCAATTGTAGGAGATTGTTGGAAATCACAAACTTGTGTATTACTTCTGTTCTAGACTGAGTGCCAGAAACGTCTAAATTTGAGTTAGGGCTCCTGGTAATAACTCAACTTTTCTGGAAAATTGTGCCTTCATTCTCCACCTCATGTAGGAATGGTTTTCAGCCACATCATGGAATCCTACCCTAAAGACATCTACACTGCTATTCATTACAAAAACTCATCCAAATAAGACATTATTACCGGGTAGTTGTGTTGTGATTGTTTTGTGTTCCTTCTCATGCCGTAGCTAATACTTACGGGAAGTGGAGGAGCAGAATGTGCCATTGCTGTTAAATAATCTGCAGCAATCCGATATGGGATTTAGCCAATCCAGAAAATCATCAACCCAGGACGAAGCTGGGACCGCCAAGTAAGATCTGAAAAGAGACAGAGCCATACAATAATTAATGTTGTTTCAGCTCAATAGGAGAACAATGTACAAGACCAGAACGAGATTTTTTTTTACAATTTATTATATGGTACAGTGTGGAACCTGAACCGCAAAACTAAAGCAAATAAGGTACAATCCATGTGAATGAGGTCTTGAAACCCCATGCTGAAAAATTCCGTATCCTGTGTAGGGTGAAATCCAAAATAAATCCACAGCACAATCTTCTACATATTTGGATTTTTGTTGTGGAATTGACAAAAGATCCACAAGAGATTTTTTTTTCACCAGGTGTGCATCTACCCTTCAATGGGTATTCCCATATCCTGCGAATATGCCATTAAAGGGGTTGTCCAGTACTGAATAATTGATGAGTTATCCATGTAGCATCATCAATATGAGATTGGAGGGGATCCGACACCCGGCACCACTACAGGTCAGCTGAACACTGCAAAGATATAAGCGATGTAAGGGCAAAACACAGCAGTCGCCATCATTGCTTGAGTGGAAGATAAAGTGCAGTACTCACAGCAGCCAGTGAAACATGTATGGCGCTGCTGCGTTCCGACCTGTACTGCGCTTAGCTCCAGCCGCTGTCGGAGCAGTTTTCAGTTGTGCACGATGGTGGTGACAGATGTTGGGCGCCCACAGATCTTTGAATTTTACGTTTGTATTATAATAGTTAACCTCCTAGATTTCTCTGTATAGGGTCAATAGGACCATTATTTATCTCATAAATTAAGCCCCATTGCATGCTGCTTTCAGTAATTGAAAAAAAATGAATGAAAATTCAGACTATACTGATAGTAACAAGCTTTGGGACCGGTTTTTGATGGGACCTGCATCTACTATACATTTATGGGATATGCTGTTGATATATATCATGAATATACAATATGGGAATACCCCTTTAAATATCGTTCACAAGTGTTAAGACCAAGTTGTAAAATTCTTCAATTTCCAGGAACAATAATTATAATAATCAGTGTTATATTTAATGAATTGCAATGAAGTCCAAAGACTATTCTATGTATTATACACAATCAAGGGTATGATTAGATGAGTGAGTGTGCACAGAGGTAACTGGGCTTTCACCTGAGATAAGCTGTGACTCAGGGTGTGAACAGTAGATAGCACAATGATGAAGGAAGAGCACAGATGAGGTAGATAATCCTTACATTCCATTCACACGTAGCAGTTAGCAAGGTAGTTATTTTTCCAATAGCTACCATTAGGGAGAGACAGTACACTCCCTGCATTTATTTGATAGTCTTCACATCCCACCAAGTCAGATTCTTTTTTTGATGGTCTAAACTTTCTATAGTGAAAGTCACTGTAATTTTTTTGTTAGATTACTTTTACCATACATCAAATACATATATAAATAATCTATTATACATTTTATATATATATATATATATATATATATTATATTATATTATGGTATATATAATATGTTTCTAGCAAGAGGCACCAATAATCAAACCGACTAATTATTATCTGATTGGTGTAATTAACAGTGCATCTATGGCAAGATTTATATCACATGTCCTAACATTCAATTCTGGATATTCAGAGGCCAAACTATTAAATTGGAACCTGCCAGGGGAATTTTATTACTGAAACTAGTGTTATGACTGTTTGAATCTTAGTACAACAATAAAAATGAGACCTGGCTTGTAGTAATCCGATGTGCCGTCCCTGAGAAATTAAAGAGCACCTGTCATTTCCTCTGAAAAATAGTTAAATACTTTATGAAAATCCCTAAGCTTCCCTGATTCTGGCTTTCTTTTCCGTCTTGCTCTGCGTTGCTCCATTGAAGAGATATTTACTTTTTTTTTCTGTAGTGCACTATGTAAAATCTCTGCCTTGCAGTCCAACTGGGCATTTCTTCAGTGTCTTCTCAACGGGAGTGTGCTTTCATCCCTCCCTCTCAGACGCTGCCAATCACAGCTCAGCAAGCATCTGATCTAGCAGTCTAGCAGTCTCAAGCTGTGATTGGCAGAATCTGGTAGGGAGGGATGAAAGTACACGCCCCAAAAGAAGAGTCTGAAGTAACGCCCAGTTGGACCGCAAAACAGAGATTTCACATAGTGCGCTCCAGAAGAATCAAATATGAATATCTCTGCAATGGAGTGACGCAGCGCAAAACAGAAAAGAGCGGCAGAATCAGGAAAGGTCAGAGATTCTTAGAAGGTATTTAACGCAATTTTTTAAGCAAGTAACAGGTCCTTTTTAAGCTTTGAATTCACACGTAAATTACCCTGAATTTGCACTGGGGGGTGTTGATGCATTCATAGTTTATCAGCATTTCCTTAGTACTCTTCCAACAAGACAAGCATACTTTTTATTTTGCAACTTGGGTCTTTACAGGAATACGACTAGTTTCAGTATTAATATCACCCTGACAGGTTCCCTTTAAGATCATTGGATTATTGCAATGAGATCATCATCAGTACCAAGTATAGCAATGGTCAGGGGTGCACACTGTTGGCAAGTACAATATGAGCATTTTAGCTGTGACCACTACACCACCCCACAAAAAATACTATACTATAAGTATATACTAGATGAAACAAGCTAGGATATTCATCTCAAGGTTCAATGTCACGCTTATCTCAGCAGCATTTACCTGTCCGGATAATCAGTAGCATACTGTATCTTCTGTGTCATTGAGTTATTATCACAGCCTGCGCTGGAGCAGATACCATTTATTCCATCTAATGAGGAAAAGTTATATCCAGCTGTGGTCACAAAGTACGTAGGGACTCCGACCTCAAAATACGTATTCAGATTATTAAAATAATTAAGTACATAGGAATCCTGTGGAGAGATAATTCATGCAAAAATTTGATGTATGAAAGAAAATACGTTGCATTTCTATATTAAACTTTCAGAGCTGTCAGCAGCAAATCCGCAGCAGAAATCGATACAAATCTTAATACATCGTTTGAAAAGACCCTATTGGCGTATTTATAGTCTTCCCTCTCTAGGAGGTCTTCTCCCACATCACATTGTATCATGGACTGCACTTTGTAGCTTCCAGTTACTCTCAAGAGGGAAAGCCGAATTTTAGCTGGACTTTGGCCAATGCGATAACACCTCTCCAACATACAAAAATCACTCAAATAATAAATACAGCCCAGACAAAGGGGTTAGAATTTTTGGAGAGGAACGTGTATAGATATGTATAAAAATAAAATAAAGCGTCACTTACCATAAGGCCACGTTCACACATTATGTATTTGGTCAGTTTTTTACCTCAGTATTTGTAAGACAAAACCAGGAGCGGAACAATCAGAGGAAAAGTATAATAGAAACACGTCACCACTTCTGTATTTATCACCCACTCCTGGTTTTGGCTTACAAATACTGAGGTAAAAAACTGACCAAATACTGAACGTGTGAACGTGGCCTAAGGGTTAAATTCCTATCCCCAGATACTATGAACTTCCCAAGCCTCAGCCTCCCCAGCACTATTTCCCACCCAGCCATATCTTCCTCTGCTTGATGTACTGCTCACTGACTGTGGGGTCAAGCCGGTGAGCTGTCAATCAAACAGGGGAAGGTGGAGCTGTGTGGAGAATAGTCAGGAGGCAGAGGCTTTGGAAGTGCTCTGACCACACCCAGAGCCAAAGTTGAATATGAATTAAACAGCTGGATTTTTTTTTTAGTCAGGGAGCAACATATTGCATAAATACATAAATAAAGGTGTGGATGACATTATCTTTCAGAGAGCAACATGACCATAAAAACAGTTTGGGGGTTGAATTGTGTTGACAGGTTCACTTTAATCAGTCCAATAGGCAAAGCCTATTGCTCTATGGTAAGTGCTATTTTTTTCTCCAGTGCACTAAATGTAATTGGTCATTATGCCCAGGGTTGGACTGCCCCACCAGATAACCGGTGAATCCTCCGGTGGGCCCTGGCTTCTCCTTCAGGAGAGTTCATAGTGCAAACCTTGCAGTTGCTATGGGGCTCTTTAGTAGGGGATAAAGATGGGCCCTCAGAATCAAATCCTCTGGTGGGCCTAAAGTTCTTCTGTCTGACACTCCTTATGCCCCATCAAAAATTACACCCCCTCAAGCTGGCACCCTAGACACTTCATTATCCCAACCCTGCAGAAGTACTGCAGCATGAACTCCCAGAATCTGTACTGCATGCTATGCAAAAGTGTCGCTTTAAAGGGGTTTTCCAAGCTGCTCAATCTCTATAAGTTAGAACGATTCCTTGGACCACAAGAAGATCATAAAGTTTCCAGCTTTAGCCCTCAGTGATCATCTCTAATTTGAAGAAAACCTTGTCAGCAAGTGTTCAAATTCCCTGCAGCACCACCACAGGAGAAATGAAGTATTACACAGAGTCCATTCAAAGTCATGGTGTGTGTGTGTGTAAAGCAGGTCAGGACAGGTCCTCCACAGAAAGGGACGCTCCTTGTAAATGAAATGATGGGATCCTAAACAGAGGGCCCCTCTCTATTAGCTCAAAGTCCTATAATACGGTACATAATTTGGGTTTTCTAAAATGGAAAACCCGCTTACAATAGCGCTTTTACCACTGTGACAATCAGTTTTCATAGTGTTATAAAGGTGGAAAAGACCCCAGACCCAAGCTTATCATCCATTTCTGCATCGGTCAGCATCACTTTGGTTTGGTATCATGTATGCAGAGATAAATAATCTATTTACCAGGGGTACAGACAGCTCCTGATTTAGGCCCACGCGAGAATACATCATGAAATATATCCCACAGCAGAAGAGGAAGATGAACAAAATCATCTGTGAAGAGAGAAGCACACGGCGATCAGTAGGGGATGTAACGTGGAAGTACAAAAGCAAAGTAATGGATCATGTGCAGATAAAAAAGATACTAAATTGGGCATTATGGATTATCGATTACTCACCACTATCACTCGGCTGAATGAATTCAGAAGAATGGGACAATAGACTTTCTTCATGAAAGAGACCAGAAGCCCCTTAGATTTCTTCTTGGGTTTTTCAGTTTTGCTTTTGACACAGCAGCAGAAATCAAATCTATTCGCCTATTGGAAGAGTACAGTGGAAATAATGATCAATCATATGAGGTAATGTATAATGTTATCCTAACCCGGCATCTGCCCATGATGTAGTCTTCACCCCGGTGCCCCAGGTTCCTCATGTTACCTCTTGCCGCTTAGCATCTAAAGACACGAGGGCCACAAACATGGAGATCTGCAGGATGAAATCAAAGAGGATGGAAAGGGCGGCATTCAGGGCGAAGGTCCGAACAGCAGGCATTTGTGTCAGGGAACCTGCACCAAAGAAGGTAATTCAAGATGTGACATGGTGCAGAAAATGTTAAAACCTGAAAGCAAGTCTACAATGATAGCTACACCCTAGTAGACACATTAAAGCTATTATTACCCAAGAAAAAGCACAGCGACTCCGACAGGCTGCAAAGTAGCATGCTGGGGGCCACACCACCAAGGACCCTTCCAATGTGTTCCTCTCGTCGTTCACCCTCCCGACGTTCATCTCTCTGAAAGAAGAACATTTTTTATACTGTAGATAAGAACTTATTGGACTTAATATACGGTAACATATATATAATATATAATTTTCATGGTAAACTGAAATGAGGCATCCACACATAGTTGGGTGAATATACGTTTCTGCTCAGGGAAATAAATAGGAGGAATGATCCCCTTGATTGCTCCTTTATTGAAGAAGGAAGTCTCTTTGTTCGCTTAAAAATCTGACATCGACCTAGGGAAGTTCATCAGGCCCATGTTTGTTAAGATTAGGATTCAGGGTCCCACTTCAGCCAACCTAAGCTGTAGCTCTCTTCTAATGATCTACATATTCATGGTACTGTACATATGTTCCTGGTTTCTTTTTGTATGGTCAGCCCATTTATCTCAAGAAGACTAGATAGATTTCAGTAATGATGAGATTTTTAAAGAAATTGTTTTACCTGAAGCTCAAGGACAAAGATAAAAATGTTATCAGCTCCCACTGCTAGAACCAAGAAAGGCACAACTTCCACAATGATCAGTGATGATTCTATCCCAATGTAGCTAAAGAAACCCATTGCTGCCAAAACGGCTCCTAAGACAACCAGAATTCCACCCAGACCGAGGGTCACTTTAGAGTCCACCTGAGGAAAAGTAATAGTCATTACAATGGTGTGCGATGGAGTTATAAACTATAAGGTACAAGAGCATGAATTTGACTGAAAGAACATTTTTGAAATATAATTGTCTGACTGGTCTTCCTTCGGGTTATTTTCTTACTAGTTCAGAAAAGGTCTGGTTTGGATATCTTATTCTCCTTTGGTAGAAGTCTTAGGCTTTGGTTGATCTTGACATCATGAAAGTATGGAGAAGCCCACCCTTGATGACAATTGACTATATAGGTTCTGAACATCAGGATTAGTGATGAGCGAGTATGTTCTGTTAACCCTTTTGGCGAGCTCGGGTGCTCTCCGAGTATCTTCAGCAGTGCTTGGTGTTATGTTTTAGTCACTCATTGCTCATGATTTGCGACTGTTTGACAGCTTTAATACATGTGAGGAATGCCTAAGAAGTAGATATTCCTCACATGTATTAAAGCTGTGAAACAGTCGCAATTCATGAGCACGAAGTGATTAAAACATAATAGCCGAGCACGCTGAAGATACTCGGAAAACACCCGAGCATGCTCTTAAATCTCGAGTAACAAGCATGCTCGCTCATCACTAATCGGGATACCTACACTATTAAAAGAACCAGACTAAGTCCTCCAAATGTTTCTTCTACTCTTATACAATTGTGCTCAAAAGTTTACATAACCCTGCAGAATTTTTCCTTTCTTGGCCTTGTTTCAGAGAATATGAATGATAACAAAAAAACTTTTTCTCCACTCATGGTTATTGGTTGGGTGAAGCCATTTATTGTCAAACTACTGTGTTTTCTCTTTTTAAATCTTAATGACAACCAAAAACATCCAAATGAACCTGATCAAAAGTTCAAATACCCCAGTTCTTAATACCGTGTATTGCTCCCTCTAACATCAATGACAGCTTAACGTCTTTTGTGGTAGTTGTGGATGAGGTTCTTTGTTTTCTCAGATGGTAAAGCTTCCCATTCTTATTGGAAAAAAGCCTCCAGTTCCTGGAAATTCCTGTGCGCTTGAGATCTCCCCAGAGTGGCTCAATGATATTGAGGTCAGGAGACTGAGATGGCCACTCCAGAACCTTCACTTTGTTCTGCTGTAGCCAATGACAGGTCGACTTGGCCTTGTGTTTTGGATCGTTGTCATATTGGAACGTCCAAGTACATTCCATGCGCAGCTTCTGGGATGATGAGTGCAAATTTGCATCCAGTATTTGCTGATAATGTGCTGCATTCATCTTTCCTTCAACTTTTACCAAGTTTCCTGTGCCTTTGTAGCTCACACATCCCCAAAACATCAGTGATCCACCTCTGTGCTTTACTGTAGGAATGATGTTCCTTTCATCATAGGCCTTGTTGACCTCTCTCCAAATGTAGAGTTTATGGTTGTGGACAAAAAGTTACATTTTGGTCTCATCACTCATAATTACCTTGTTCCAGAAGTTTTGAGGCTTGTCTCTGTGCTGTTTGGCGTATTGTAGGCGAGATACTTTGTGGCATTTGCACAGTAATGGCTTTCTTCTGGCGACTCGACCATGCAGCCTCCTTATCATGCATCTTGAAACAGCCACACAGCAAGTTTTCAGAGAGTCCTGAATTTCAGCCGATGTTATTTGTGTGTTTTTCTTTGCATCCCGAACAATTTTCCTTGCAGTTGTGGCCGAAATTTTTGTTGGTCCACCTGACCGTGGTTTGGTTTTTACAGAGCCCCTGATTTTCCATTTGTTAATCACAGTTTCAACACTGCTGACTGGCATTATTAATTCCTTGGATATTTTTTTGTATCCCTTTCCTGTGTTTCATTCATATTCTCTGAAACAAGGCCAAGAAAGGAAAAATTCTGCAGGGGTATGTAAACTTTTGAGCACAATTCTATAAGAGTAGAAGAAACATTTGGAGGACTTAGTCTGGTTCTTTTAATAGTGTAGGTATCCCGATTAGTGATGAGCGATACAACAATTGAACTCCCTTTTCCTGTAGATCCATTGACAATTCTTTTGATTTCCACATGACTCACAATCCAGAAACGTCAGTGGTTATATGAAAGATGCATGAGTCTGTCTGGATCCCAGAAACTCACTCAGCTTTTATGCACACACACTGATTACAAGCAAACAGGTAACAGGTGAAGATGTTACCTTTAGTAGCCATTCAAACCCATTTGTGTCAAATTCTGTGCATGTTATCAGGCTAAAATCACCAGGGTATGTGAACTTTTGATATGGGTCATTTGGATATTTTTGGTTGTCATTAAGATTTAAAAAGAGAAAACACAGTAGTTTGACAATAAATGGCTTCACCCAACCAATAACCATGAGTGGAGAAAAAGTTTTTTTGTTATCGTTCATATTCTCTGAAACAAGGCCAAGAAAGGAAAAATTCTGCCGGGGTATGTAAACTTTTCAGCACAACTGTATATACTGTCAGAAGAAAGCTGGCTCAGGTTAAAGTATTGGTATGTTTGGCGTGTTGGGCTAATGTTTGAAGCTGCCCAATTTATCATTGAATTGGTCTACCAGATTCATGTAGGCATGCAAACTGTCCTATGAGGATAGAAGTGGATTGAAGCGAGCATCAGGGATGACCATGCCCAAACTTGGAACAAGAACTTACTAAGGAGAAGATCTATCGAAAGGGTCTAATGTAAATCTAATTCAGTCATAGAGGCTAAAATCTTACCTCGAAGAACATTTTATACTCTGGGAATGACACACATGGAGAGGTAAGTGGTAGCCAGAGTCAGAGGGTGGATAGGCAGAAACAGTTTTTGAGCACCTTGCCTTTCAACTATGCTTTGGCAAGAGCCAGGTGATTGCAATAGAGGAGAAGTACAATTTTTTTTTTATCATGGTACGCGGCCACATTGCCAGTAGTGCTCCCGTGTAACACAAGCTTCTCAGGAGGGTGAGCCCCTCTTTTCCGTGTGCAGGAAAATTCTAAAGTGTACATTTTTAGCATTCTCTTGACATCATACTCCAGCCCAGCCAATCAATGGATTCTGCAAAATTTGAACAGGTCTAACAAAAAAAAAATCTAATTGATATGTGCGAAATAAAAAATATGAAGTTTGTCTCACCAGCACTCTCCGACAACTGCTGTACTCTCCCAGGGCAAAGGCAATGTACAAGAAGATCACCAGGTAACTAATGGCAAAAATGGGAATGTCTTCCGTTGTGGTTCGACTGATTTCATCCTCCAGAGATCTCTGTTGACAAAACAAAATGAGATATTACTGAAAAAGAAGAGAATTTTAACAGACAAAGACTGAAGTAAAGTTAACAGGTGATGTTTGAATATGAAATAGTTGAAAACTACTGTCAATAAAATACCAAGTGCAGGAAAATGTCAAAAATTCCAATGAAAATGAAAATTCTCATACTTGGTCAAGCCTATATACTTATCCATAAGTTTCGTTAATGCTGGTGTGGAAAGACACTTACTTCTGCCATGTATGCAAAGGTGAAATTACTTTTTGGATTGTCCAAATATTCTCGCAGAATGTCTAGGAATTTCTGCTCCCAAACCATGACATAGTCAAACTTAGGGTCAGAACGTGGGAAATTGTTCAAAGAAATGGTCAAAATCAAAGCTTCGGATTCCGAGAAACGGTTGTCTGAGGGCAAAGAGTAAAAGATTATTGGAGATACTAGTGAGAAGCTAGCCAGAAGTTGTCACCTGTCCTTCCAAAACGACTGAATGGCAAAATATTTTAGCCATACCGGAATAAATCTCCTAGCTCCCAATCTGAATTATTATAAATCTGGATAACAATTCATTGAAACTGTAATTTTGGCCATATTCAAAGTTTTTTCATAGCCTCCAATTAATTAATGACCAAAATCCAAAGCCATAAGTAGACATAGCCAACAAAAGTTATACATATCTCCTCCATGACAGTCATTCGAATGATTTGCCAACTAAATGATACAAGAATGATCCAGGCCAACACTTCTGAGTCTGGCTTAAAGAGGGCAATTCTGTTCAGAGCTACACTAATGCGATATCTAGTATACGATGAATCGATGATTAGTTCTAGCTTTAATTATTGGATTAAAAATGGAAAGAATAATCCAACTGGTTGCAACTGGTAATTCTCCAAATTTCTGCCTTAACTACATGAGTATACCATGTCTAAGGACACTTGTTTGTCTAAAACGCGTACATTTTTGCCTTCATGCAATATTTTTAATGTAGCTGGAACCTTTCAAACTGTACTAATAAATTAGAGAAGTTCTATATCCAAGCGGCTAGATACCTTCGTTTGCTTTAACTACATGAGACCTAAGTTACTATATATAAAATAAGAGAGTGTTACCATCATAACCACCCACGGCGAGGAAGGGGAAGACCGGCGCACCGTAATCTGCCATACAGCTCAGTTCCAGGTCTGTAATATCCTTAAACGACAGTGGTGAACTGCAACAAAAAAAAGTATATTTGGTTTCATTGATTTGATATTTTGAAGACTCTAGCAGCCCAACCAATCTTAAAAATGAAAGGGCTCCATTTTGTCTGCACAGTGCCTTTCCTGACGAATAGAAAATGCTGCCGATTTGTGAAGGGGATGGTAGTGGGGGGGTAAAATGTAGTATTACGATAAATCAATCCTGAAAAATGGTTGGAAGGAGGCAATGCCATGAATGGTTGACCATCTATTTTGCTGAACTTGAACAACCAGGGATGGCGGGGTGCATTGTGAAATCCCTATCCCACTAGTTCCTTGCAAAATGTGTAATATCCCCATAGTATAGTATTTCTGGTCCTCCAGC
Source organism: Phyllobates terribilis (assembly GCF_046119375.1). NCBI lineage: Eukaryota > Metazoa > Chordata > Amphibia > Anura > Dendrobatidae > Phyllobates > Phyllobates terribilis. The sequence goes on from NW_027362771.1 coordinate 532,496,962, forward strand.
ACTTGAATGAACCTAATACTTACTTGACACAATACATGAAATGATCCCTCCAGCCAACACGACCTGTTTCTCCAGATGTTGTTTGTGTCACCTCCATGTTGAACCTCGTTACGTTGTTCTGGAAGTATTGCATCAAGCTATTTACTGCACAGTCGGTTGATGTGGGATTTGTAGGATTCAGGGGTGCATAGCAAATATCCTTCAAGCTGACATTCACTTTATGCTTCTCTGACCATACCTGGAAGGAAAGAAAATTAAGACATGACCCTCTGCTCAAAAAGAGTATCTCAAGATCTATAGAAAAGCTTGGCTTGCCTACCTTGATATCATCAAAGGAAATAATGGGGGGGGGAACACATTTCCGATGAATGGGGAACCTTCTTATACCCATTTGACACATGGTTGTAAGATGACCACCAGAGTGGGTGCCACTATGTGTTCTATCTAGTAGAAGGGTGTCCTTAAAGTGGATTTGTCATCAGATTTTACAACACAAACTGTAGACACTATTAAATAGATCTCCTAGACCCGGTGAGGTTGGCGCACTTACTTTAAAAAAACATGTCAGAATGGCCGTATAATCCTCAAATTAAAAGGAGTATTTTATGAGTCCAGTAAGAGCTGGACTCACATTGTAATCCTAATATTAGGCAGGGAAAATTAAAAAAAAAAGGATTATACAGCAATTTACAGATAGGTATTCTCTGACAGTGATCTGCCCAAACTCATCGTTTGTCTGTTTTTGTTTTTCTTTTTGTTTTGTTTTTATTTTTTTGTACTTTTTGTGGTTGTGGTGTGGGTTTAGTTTTTCTAGATGTTTTTGTTTGATTCATCATGTGTGACTTTTCAAAAATTCCACAAAATTGTTGTTCCGTTGTACTCCCACCCCACTCCTCCCCAAAGTGATTTTATGTACCTTAGAAATTTTTGTGACATTTTTGTGACATTTTGTAAAATGTCCACATTAAAAAGTCACAAAAAGGGTTCAAGACTTTTTTCCATTGTGCAAAAGCAAAATTCATTAACCGTATGTACCATTTTGAAGAATTTGGCACAAAAACGACTACAAATACCACTAGCAAAAAAAGGAAATGTGACATAAAAAAAACCTCCGCAAATGATGAATCGGGATCTTAATGTCTGATCATGAGAGTCCCAGCAAGCGCACCCCAGTGTTTAGACAGTGACCTGTGATGTGCTCTCAACTCTTCTTATGAGTAAACCCCTTAAATTATCTTCTAGGATTTTTTGAAAAGAAATATTCTACTATCAGCACATCTTATCTCAAGCATTAGTCTTGTGTCCTGGTCATACACAATCTTTTAAACATTACACAATCTTTACAATTACAAAAATGTATTACACTGATGAGGGGCAACACCCCAAAACACTGTGTCTACAAATTGAGATTCTGATTTGGCTTTTCTCCTAAGTCATGTGGCAAGGCTCATTAAAGAGTCGATATTGACTTTTAGGAGTTTACTTCCAATAGGTGGCACTAGAGTTCAAGTCCTCTTCCTCTCTGAAGAGACAATTTGCATATTTAATTTCCCAGGGGATCATGCATGGTGTATATGTCTTCTCACTCTGACATGCCAGGCCTTGATTGTCACTCTCCAGGAGGAAAAACCTTACCCCTTAGATCCCAGTCAAATCTGATCTCATGATTTGCACTGATTAGGGGCAGAACCCCGAAACACGTCTCTGCAAACTGAGATTCTGGTTTGGTTTTTATCCTAAGTCATATGACAAGGCTCGTAAAGGGGTCAATATTATAGCCTTTTAGGATTGCTACTTCCAATAGGTGGCACTAGAGTTCAATTCCTCTTCCTCTCTGAGGAGGCAATTTGCATATATGTTAAAGTGAAACTCCAGTATTAATAAATATTACAATAGGCCAATGTAAAATCAAGCAAAACATCACTGATATCAAAGACAAGTAATGAATATCTTCGAGCTTTAGAATAAGAGAATAATGCAAATCACTGTAAAGTATCTGCTCCATAATGTGTACTACTCCTGCCAATCACCATTGGGTATCCACCATTACTGAGAACCCTGGAGATTCTGCTGCTGTGTATGATTACTAATAAAATGCTGGAGAAACTTTTTCTAATGCTATGGTGATCACTTTTCAATTCACCTTGGCCAATGATTCATCTTCAAAAACCGACGTGCACCAATTTCCAATTTTAGGCCGGGGTCACAAGAGTGTATGTTCCCTCTTGCGAGAAAATCGGGCCAATTATGCTAATGACACTCGGCTCAAACTCTGTCAGAGTTTGATCCGAGTTTCATCTGAGTGTGATCCAATTCTCACGCATGAGAGAATCACAGCACTGGTGAGGAGAAGATGGAGAACTTAATGTCTCCGTCTTCTCCATTGTCTCTGTCCATCTTCTCCATAGTCTATGTGAACGTATATCGGACTGAACTGGGGTGACATCTGAGTGCAGTCCGATGTTTCACATGCACCCACAGACTTGTATGGGTGTGCGTGATCTGAATATCAGAGCCACACATCATGATGACATTGTTTTTTCATGATGAATCGGCATGAGAAAATAATAGCAGATCTATCAGAGAGCACTCGGCTGTGTTATACGCCAGTGTGAGTGACACCAACTTCAAGTCTATGCCAAATCCATCAGCAACTCCATGTCTCTTGGCCTCCATGACATCAACGTACATAACTAGCGTATATAGTGACTTGTATGAGTAGACTATGAATTATTGAGCAATATTTAATAGTCTGTAAATCAGAGAATGACATTACCGTATATCTCTACATCTAGATAAACAGAGGAAGCCACGTATATACTACTATGTGCTCCCCGCTGCCCATGCAATAAATTAAGGAATCCTATTTGCTAACATCGAATGAATGGGAACTTTTTATGAATCACATTACTTACTAATCCACAGATCTAAATCTGAATCTATTATTTATTCCTTACTGAAACACTGGTGCTTTCCATTGGCATAAATACCATGGAGGCAGACAAGACAATATGTGGCCCTAAAGAAGGGGCCCGAAATAAGAGTCCTCCATCCTTCATTAATATGGGTTTTGCTAAACAACATAAGTTTTTCTCTCCACAGAGCAAATATAGGAATGGGAAAACAGCTTAAAATCTGATTTAAAGGGAATCTGTCACCAGGTTTTTGCCACCTAAGCTCCAGTCTAGTGATACATCGCTGGAATCAGGGTCTCTGACCCTACATCATACTGCTATCAGATGGGAGATATCAAAAAAAGGGTGATACATTCCCTTATTTGTTTTATTCTGCAAGATATGAGTAAAAGAGTTGATAAGCACCTGTCCGTCCTAGTACCAGGATGGCATGGAAATATCAACCACCACCAGGAGGTGCCAACTCCTTAATGATTGCATTAAATTATTATTCCTTCTAGATGGACAGTTATCACTTGAGCTTTAGATCAGAAGTATTAGAGCATTAGATCAGATCAACATTAAAGATTAGAAGTTTCGGTAAGTTGTAACATATGTATTAGGATTGGAGTTAAGTGACTACTTCAAGATGTCCATAAACCTTCAATAGTTGTTGGTCCACAGCCATTTTTCCTGATTATCTCATACCCATGAGCGCTTGGTAAAAGCCGTGTATTGTCAATGGGAAGAAGGGAGAACAAAAGGATGGGGCATTGAAATTCAACATGCTCGACCCCTCTTCCTCCTGACATCATCTGCTAGGAGAAAGGCAAGAAGCCCCTATATGCATAACACAGTGGGCCAGTCCCATCGAAATCAGTATGTTTGGATGATTTTCTCTAATGTACATTTGAGCCTTTAAGCTTGAAATATACTGTACATGAAATATTAACATTCAGATTATTGACAGATCCATGTTATTTTAGTGGGATCTGCTGATATTATTCTATGTATGACCACTGAAGATCTCAGGTTCTCAGCAGATCTCACCAAATTTAGCGTGATCTGCCAATGGTTTTCAAATAAACATCTTACTACTGCCTGAGACCTTCATCTCCAAGATGAACTGACCGTAGTTGTACACTTACTTCAATATTTTGCAGCTGGGTCTGCAGGTCCAGAAGTTCCAGTAGGATATCCTTGGAGAGAATTCCACTGAAATTCAGTTTTCCAAAGAAGATGGAATCGTAAGAGTATGAAGGTTGGTTCTTAGCTGTGATGATTAACTGGTTAGTTCTGAAGAATGGACCAAAATTTGCATCATGAAAGTCCTTTTCCTGTCTGGCTCTACTGTTTGGTGCTGACCACAGTTCCACTGGATCTGTAGTCAATTTAATTAAAGCCATGCCCGCTGAGAGAATAGCAACTACTACTACACTGATGCAAATGACCGTTTTAGGGTAAGTAGCTATACGAGTGCCCCACCATTGAAATGCCTTCTCCAACGATCGATTAGTCATGTAGCTCACTTTCTCTGAGCAGTTCAGGTCAGAATGTTGGACACGTGGTGGCTCTTTATTTTTTTTCTTGTCTTTCTTGCACTTTTCTGCTGCACAATCTATACCCAAAAACACTAAGAAGAAAAACAACAAAGTAGCAAAAACTACAATGCTTATTATCAAGTACCCATCTACATGTCCTAGTTTGAAAGGGTCTGGCAGTGGCTTTAGTGGAGGGACTTTTGGGCATGATTCTTTACAGTCCTGGCAAGTGCAAGCAGATTCTGAATCTCCCCCTGGTCCAACACTACAGCTCCACACTGTGCTATCATGTGGTATGATTCCTTCACGAACCTCAGTTGTATTATCTACAAGTTTGAAATCAATGACAAGCGGTGCCAACCCATTGCTGATGTCTCCTTGGAAGTCAAGCCAACGTTGAGTGGTACAAAACTCTGCTCCATATCTTCCACACATTGTAGAAATAGCAAACCCACCAGTGGCGGGCAAGCGGACATTCTTACAGGAGTCAAAAGTTCTGTCAGCAAATCGGGTCTCATAAAAGCACTCATATTCCAGTACGCCCATTTTAGTTTCCCCACTGACATTGAAAGGGTGTGTGCGGGCAACATTAATGAAAGTGCTCTGATTTGGGCTGCAGGTATTCTGGCAATGAATGTTCATAAAGTTTTCAGCACATGACGGACATCGACTCAAGATGGACATAGAAAGGGCGAAGCTATTCGTAAGGCTTAGCAGTTGTGCAGGGGAGCAGCAGGCATATGTGTCATTGTCACCATTGTACAGCATCGGGCAAACGTCTTTCAGTTGATTGAGGTGTAGCCCAGATAATTTCCTGGCTTTGGTGTTGGACTCACAAGGAATGTTTGTTACGAACAAAGGATTAGTCACCTCAGGATTTTTACCACAGTCCTCGTAAATGGAACAATATCCATTCTCTTTTGTGGTGGTCTTTCCTATAACCTATCGACAAAAAAAAAATGGAGTTGACAGGAAATATGGCAATGTTCTATCCGTACCATAGCAGTAACAAAACAATAACGTAAAATCTAGTAGGAAATTGCATCCGGGACTAGCACCCAGCATTACAGAGACAGGCTGAAAAACCAAAGTGAACTTTGTATGCAGATAGAGATAAAACAGAACAAAAACACACAAAAATGAAGATAAAGGTGACTATACAAAATAAAAAGAGATGACAAATGCACAATGAAGTCATGGAAATGGGAGCCAGAAGCTGCCTAAACATATACGAGCCATTGATGCCTGGTTTCTCAAAATGTTACTAAACTTCTTGGTCTTAATTAAGAAGAAGTTGGTTCTCTTTACCCAAGGCTTCTCGATAACTATGGACATAAGACAGTTTGGTCAGGAAATGTTTAGAGTTATAATAAAGTAAAGTTGGTTCTCTTTACCCAAGGCTTCTCGAAAACTATGGACATAAGACAGTTTGGTCAGGCAATGTTTAGAGCTATAATAAAGTACAAATGTATATTCTCTTCTAAGTGTCCTATCAGGTTACTTAGACCAAATGAACAAAAGTTGATCAAAGCTGCCTCTAGCCAAGTACATGAAATTCCTGTCTAAAAATCGGAAAAATACGGACTGTACAACCTTAGGACAACTGAAAATAGTTCTACATCTATAAAGGACCCAGTATTAAAATTAATACCAGATCAAATTATGGAATGACTGTAGCCTTGATATTGGTTCTATCAAAAGCAAGTTCGGATGGATGATTCAAAAACAATCTATCCATTGCATTCATAAGCTCCTGATGTGCACAGAACAAGCTTGCGAGGTTGCCATGCCATGGCCACTATACATATACAGCATACAGTACACATACCGCTGATTCTTTCACTGACCCATAGAAGTTTAGTATGTTCTGAAATTTTCCAAATCTATCAAAAATACTCAATTTTTAAATGGCTACCAACCTGCAGAGGGAACACAACTCCAAATATTACCAGTGCAAGAATCCTGGGAAGCATCTTTCTTTCCTACAAACTAGCCCACCGGGTGGGTGTCAGGAAAGCTGGATGATATCTGTGCCAGGAGCCGGGATGTTCAACTGTACAAGCAACGCTTACAATGCAATATTGATCGGAGTTTTTCTAGCTCAGGCTTTTGCACAGGAGCCAATTGGGACTGACAGATGTGATAAATTCTGCTTCTTATTAACTAGGAGAGGAATGGGTGGAGGGATGGCTCAGTCTACAGCATTCACTCACACAATGAGGGATAGTACTGAATCAATAGAGACCAAGTAACTGCTAGACATTTTCTGTAGATATGAGATAGATAGATAGATAGATAGAGGCTTGGACTGGCCCACAGGAGAACAGGAGAATCCTCCGGTGGGCCACCACCCTCTTATACGAGCAGTACATGGCACAATATACTTGAATCACTCTGTACAGACAAAGGCATTTCATTATTCATTTAATAATCTACCCAGTTCATTGTTATATAAATTTGTGATTGAGGATAATGTCACATTTGCATGTAGCTGAAAAGTGGGGCCCTGGAGTTGGTTACTGGTAGGCCCTTGGCACCCCAGTCCGACACTGGATAGATAGATAGATAGATAGATAGATAGATAGATAGATAGATGGCTGAATCCAGTTTTATTCGGGTCACTGGTCGATCAGAGTCCCAGTGAACCCTTCTCCAATTTTGATTTTTTTTCTCCTCACGATCCAAAAGCTATAACTTTTTTTATTTTCGGTCAAAAGAGTTGTGTCTGGGTTACATTCTTTGCAATAAGAGCTGTAGATTTTTTCATTACCGTGATTGGGTCTATACTACTTTTTGATCTCTTTTTATTCCATTTTTTTTCATAGGCAAAGGAACCATAAAATATAGATTCTGTTATTTCAATATTTTTATGTTTTAGCACTCATCATATGGGATAAATACTTTGATATCTTGTTAGTTTGTACAGTTACACACATGGCAATATCAAATATGTTTTATTTTTTTTTTAGATCTTATTTATGTTATTTACAGTCCTAGATAGATACTGTAGATGATAGATAGATAGATAGATAGATAGATAGATAGATAGATAGATAGATAGATAGATGGATAGAAAACCTACAATTACAGTTAAAAAAAAAAACCATTTTTGCTTCTAGGAATAAAGTTATGATACTTTTATGATACTTTTGTCTTTTTTAAACAGAATTACATTACCTAACTTTACAAAGTTACGAGGTTTCATAAATAGGAATCTAATCTTATACTGTACAGTGTCATTGAAGCCTCAAAAGATAGCCTAGTACAATGTGAATACCATCAGACAACGCTCATAAAACTCCATACAGTGCACAGAAATTAATATGAATACCAGTTTTTCTCGGTTGCTGTTCTGGTTTTTCTTTTATGTTATTTCCTTATTTGATTGTTTAATTTGGACATTATTTACTTTGATATGATGTGTGTTTTTGCAGTGATAACGACTGTTTTCCTGGCAATTAAAAGTGGGTATGTACTAGAGCTGTACAGTTGTATTATCTTTATCTTTGTATAGGCTGTAAAAATAAGATGATTTGATCATTAAAACAATTGAGTTTTACATCATCATTCCCTGCACATGGAACCAGAGCTGTAAGTAGCAGCACGACAATTATACACTAGGGGAGGACATAGCATTCCTTCAACATAGTGCTAGTGTCACAATCATATCAATTTTTGTAACTGGGAATTCTGGGTCTTTAGGAAAGTTGCTTAAGAGAAGGAAATGTTGTAAAAACAATTTCTAATAAAAAAAGAACCCTGCAGCAGCGGAACAAGGGGAGGACAAAGCATTACCATTATGCACTAGGGGAGGACAAAGCATTCCTAGAACTTAGTCAGTGTGTTAAAATGTCAAAATAATAATAATATTTGTTACTGGGACTTCTAGGAATTAAGAAAAGTTGCCTAAGAGAAGGAAATGTTGTGAAAAAAATTCTTGAAAAGAAATATGAAACCCGCCGCAGCAGAGCTATTGTGCACTAGGGGAGGACAAAGTATTCCTAGAAATTTCCAAGATTTTAGAAAATTTGTCTTAGAAAAAGGAAATGTAAAAAATATATAATCTTCTAAAAAAATATAAAACCTATGAGCATCAGTGGAACTAATGAACATTTGGAGAGCATAGCATTCTTAGAACTTAGTTCTAGAGTCAAAATATCACAATCATATGACTAGTGCTTAGAGGGATTTTCAGGAATTTAAGAAAGTTACTTAAAAGAAGGAAATATTGTAAAAAAAAATATGTAGAGTGGGGAAAATAAGTACAGTCCTGCTCATCGTTATTGGCACCCATGAAGTTTAAGTAAATAATGTGGAATATCGTCTGAAAAAGATGAATCAAGAGAAACAGTTTTTTTGTATAGAGCACTCGTGTTAAATACAAAAGAGCAAATGACAAACAATAATTGAAAACAAAAAACAATGGGAGGGAAAAATAGAAAAACCTAAAGCATGCTGTGTTACTGGTATTGGCACCCTTTACATTAATTTAGTATGAAAACACATTTTGACTCATCTGTGGTAAATTACAAAAGAGATTCACCTGTGATTAATTGTCGATGCCCATGTGACATGACTTAGCCAATGAAAGATGACTTCAGTGTTTTAAAAAGCCACATGGTAGGCCCTGTTCATTTGTCACAATGGTGAAGATAAAGGAGCTGTCTGAGGACATCAGAGCTGCTATTATTAGCAAACACAAGACTTCCAAAGGGTATAAGGCCATCTCCAAAGACCTTGGTATCCTAGTCTCAACAGTATGCAATGTTATTAAGAAGTTTGCCAAGCATGGAACCATCAAGAACCTCCCTGGACGTGGGGGAAAGAGGAAAATTGACGAGATTTCTTCGAAGGTTAGTGCGAATTGTTTAAAAAACACCACGTCAAACATCCAAAAACCTGAAGGCCAACTTGGAACAGTCTGGAGGCATGATTTCAACAAGTACCATACACCGCACAGTAAACCAAGCACAGCTTTAGGGGCAAAGGCCAAGGAAGAAACCATTGCTGAAGAAAAGACATAAAAAGGAACGACTGATCTTTGCCAAAGAGTACCTTGACAAACCACAATCCTTCTGGGAAAATAATCTGTGGACAGATGAAACAAAAATAGAGCTTTCTGGCAAAGGAACAGTTTGTTTACAGACGACACAATGAATCTTATAAGGAAAAGAACACCTTACCCACAGTTAAGCATGGTGGAGGATCCATAATGCTGTGGGGTTTCTTTGCTACGTTAGGTACTGGAGGCCTTGATCGTACCACAGGAATCATGAAATCAGAGAATTATCATGAGATTTTAGAGTGAAATGTCCTACCCAGTGTAAGAAAACTTGGTTTGAGTCAAAGATCATGGGTCCTCCAGCAAGACAATGACCCAAAGCACACATCCAAAAGTACACAGAAATGGTTGAAAAGTTTAAAAAGAAAAAAATGGACTGTTTTAAAATGGTCAGCAATGAGTCCTGACTTCAATCCCATTGAAAATCTTTGGGGTGAGCTGAAATCTGTCATTGGGAAAAAGAACCCTGCAAACATTCAAGAGCTTGAACAAGCTGCAAAGGAAGAGTGGGAGAAAATTCCAGCTGAGAAGTGCAAGAAGCTTATAGATGGCTACAAGAAATGTTTGGAGGCTGTCAGCAATGCCAAAGTGCGTACAACCAAGTATTAATTAGGGGTGCCTTTATTGCTGCACATGCTGTTTATTCTGTTTCTTCTTTGAAATTGCAACATGGAAGTTAAAAAACAATGCTTTATTGTTGTATTACTTTGGACCACTAATTAAAAAATCCCGAGGCTATAACTTTGGTACAAAGCCTGTTTTCACCTTCCTGACCAGGCCAATTTTTTTCAATTCTGAGCAGTCTCACTTTATGAGGTAATAACTCTGGAACGCTTAAACAGATCGCACTGATTCTGAGACTGTTTTTTTCGTGACATATTAAACTTCATGATAGTGGTAGCATTTATTTGATATGACGTGTTTATTTGTGAAAAAATCAGAAATTTGGCAAAAATTTTGAAAATTTAGCAATTTTCATACTTTTAACTTTTATGCCCTTAAATCAGTTATGTCATACAAAATAGTTAATAAATAACATTTTCCACATGTCTACTTTACATCAGCGCAATTTTTGAAAAATATATTTTTTTTGTTAGGAACATAGAAGGGTTAAAAGTTGACCAGCGATTTCTCATTTTTTCAACAAAATTTACAAAACCATTTTTTTTAGGGAACATATCACCTTCGAAGTAAGTTTGAGGGGTCTATATGACAGAAATATACCCAAAAAGTGACACCATTCTGAAAACTGCACCCCCAAGGTGTGGTGAGCACCTTGAACTCCCAGGTGCTTCACAGAAGTTTATAAAGTTGAGCCGTGAAAATAAAAAAATCACATTTTTTTTTCGCAAGGGTAACAGGAGAAAATGCACCATAGTAGAAACCCCCCCACAAGTGACCCCATGTTGGAAACTAGACCCCTCAAGGAACTTATCTAGATGTGTGGTGAGCACCTTGAACTCCCAGGTGCTTCACAGAACTTTATAACGTTGAGCCGTGAAAATAAAAAAAATCACATTTTTCTGACAAAAATGTTCTTTTAGCCCCAATTTGTTTACTTTCACAAAGGTAACAGGAAAAAATGCACCATCCAATTTGTTGAGCAATTTCTCCTTAGTATGCCGATACCCAATATGTGGATGAAAAACTACTGTTTGGGCACACGGCAGGGCTCTGAAGGAAAGGGGCACCGATTGACTTTTTGAATTCAAAATTTGCTGTAATAATTAGCAGACACCATGTCGCATTTGGAGAGCCCCTGATGTGCATAAACAGTGGAAACCCACCACAAGTGACTCAATTTTGGAAACTAGACCCTCAAAAGAAATTATTGAGATGGGTGGTGAGCACCTTGAACCCCCAGGTGTTTTACAGAAGTTTATAACGTTGAGCCATGAAAATTAAAATATAAATTTTTTTTACAAAAATGTTAAATTATCGAGATGTGTGGTGAACACCTTGAACCCCCAGTTGCTTTACAGAAGTTGATAATGTTGAGCCGTGAAAATGAAAAAATATTTTTTTTTTGACAAAAATGTTATTTTATTCTCAATTTTTTTATTTTCACAACGGTAAAAGGAGAATATGTACCATACAATTTGTTGTGCATTTTCCCACAAATTTGTTGGGTGCACGACAGGGCTCAGAAAGGAAGGAGTGACGTTTTGGAATGCAGATTTTGGTGGAATGTTGTGTTTGGAGAGCCCCTGATGTGTCTAAACAGTGGAAACCCACCACAAGTGACCCCATTTTTTTAAACTAGACCCCCCTCAAGGAATGTATCTAGACATTTGTTGAGCTCCTTGAGCCTACAGGTGCTTCACAAAATTTTACAGCGTTGATCTGTGAAAATGAAAGCAATTTTTTTTTCACAAAAATGTTGTTTTAGCTCCAAATGTTTTAATTTTCACAAGGATAACAAGAGAAAATGGACCCCAAAATTAGTTGTGCAATTTCTTCTGAGTACGCCGATACTCCATATGTGGTTGAAAACTACTTTTGAGGCACAGTGCCAAGATCAGAAGACAAGAAGTGCCATATTGGAGTTCAGATTTTGCTGGACTGGGTTGAGGGTGACATGTCACATTTTTAGAGCCCCTGAGGTGCCAGAACAGCAAAATCCCCATAAGTGACCCCATTTTACAAACTACACCTCTCAATTAATTCATCTATGGGTGCAGTGATCATATTGACACCACAGATGTGTCACAGCTTTATATACCATTGGGCAGTGAAGAAAAAAAAATTACATTTTTATCACAAAAAAATTGTTTTAGCCACAGATTTTACATTTTCACACTGGGAAATGGGTAAAAATGGCAGCAGTTGTTGTGACCAGTACTTTGTATTACCCAGTACGGGAGAGCAGAATTTGCTGAATTTCTTCTGGTGGCCAAGGAGCCATAGCGCTTTTCCTGAGCTTTTGTATACCAGTAACATGGAAGCCCCCTATATTTCTATTGACAGATGACGGACCTGAGTGGGGGCTTTTTTTGTGGATTGAGTTGAAGCTTTTATTGGGAACATTTTACATAACATTTTGGATCACACTTATCAGGCGCTTTTATGCTGAGCACTTACTTTGGGGTTTCCATCTAAATCTCGGAGTGACATGACAGATGAAACCCCTGAGGGATCCATTCACTATAATGAGGCAGCAGAGTTACTCTGGACTCTGTCTGACCTCTGTTCAGCGTTGTCCTTCTTTTCAGAAGTGCACCAAACTGTTTCCGACAGTACTTTTATGCATGCCTAAAATGATCAACACTGCCGGATTACAGCCTCATCTGCCTCATTATAAGGACTCTTCCACCAAAGGTTCCATCTGCATCACATATTTCAGAGATTTACACGGAAACCCCAGTGTAAGTTCTCAGTGCAGAGCGTAGGATAAATGTGAGCCGAGCAATACTGCGATCTTTGGGAGGGAGAATGAACAAATCAACAGCACGTGAAGAATTGGTTTTATTTATTTTTACACAGTTCCTCATGCGGTATAAGTGATTATATAACATTATTCTTCGGGTCGGTGCAATTACACTGATACTAGATTTATATTGGGTTTTTATGTTTGGAGGCTGTCACCCGTTAAAAGATGCTTTTTATTGCAAAAACAAGTTATTGCATCGCCATATTTAGATAGCTATAATTTTTCCATATTTTTGCCGACAGAGTCATGTAAGGGCTTGTTTTTTGGGGGGATAAGTTGACGTTTTTATTGGTACCATTTTCGAGCACATGACATTTTTTGATAGCTTTCTATTCCAATTTTTAGGAAGCAGAATGAACAAAAAACAGCAATACAGGAATTGTTTTTTTGATTTTTCTTTATGCCATTCTGCGAGTGGTAAAAATTTATAAGGCAGCTTTATTCTTTGGGTCAGTACAATTACAGTGATACCACATTTATATAGTTTTTGATGTTTTGGGACTTTTACACAATAAAAACAATTTTATAGAAAAAATATTTATTTTTGCATCGCTTTATTCTGAGAGCTATCACTTTTTTATTTTTCCGCTGACAGAGCTGTACAGTGACTTGTTTTTTGCGGGGCATGTTGGGAAGGGGCTAAGATTCTGTCTCTCACAGTTATAGTGTACCTACGATAAAAATTACAGACCTCTCCATTTTTTGTAGATGGGAAAACTTGCAAAATCGAAAGTGTATCAAATACTTATTCTCTCCACTGTATATAAAGTTATAAAAACTAAAAAGCCTGTAAGCAGAAGTAAAACTATTGAACACTGTGGAAGGACTTAGCATTCCTAAAACTTAGGACTAGTGTCCAAATGTGTAAATCACATCACTAGTGGTTAATGGGATTTCCAGATTTTTAGGAAAGTTGCATAAGACAAGGAAATGTAAAGAAAAATAATTATTCACCTATAAAATCTCTGCCTGTCCTGCAATGATGATATCATTTAGAATAATGCTGCAACCAACTGCTGAGGCCAGTGATTGACTACAGTGGTCATACAAATGATGTATGTGACAGCATTGCTGCAAGGCTTGTATAGTTTTAACATGTTATTTTTTTTTTCTTTTATATTTCTAATTTATACTTTTTGTTAAATTCTTTTAAATTATTTTTATTTAATATTCATATTTCTAATGCTCTGCAAGTTGTTCTCAACCTTCAAAAAGTTGATTAGCTCTTATATAAAGTAAAGCAAACTCCCTCAAAGTGGTCTTCAATGATTGATGACATAGTAGAGCATCCGTTCCGTTGCAATTGTGTGCGGACATTCGAGAACCTGTGATATTATTTGACAGTCCTTGGTGATATTACATCAACCATGTATTACAAAAGGAGCATTTGCGAACCAAATTAATAAAGTTTAGAGCCAGTGAAACCAACACTCTTCAAACGTTACTATTAATAAAAGAAGAAATTCTACCACAAAATATTAACTTGTTACAAAACATAGCATTATAGCAATATAGGTTAAAGTTATACGCATCTTATCATGTGGGGCCTCATTATATCTCTGGTTGCAGGGAACCTTTGTCCATTGTTTGCTTTGGAGTTTTAGAGCCCAAGATTGAAATCCGCCATAAAATCATCATAGTAACACGTCAAGAGATTTTATTGATTTGGTATCCATGATTGGTGATCTCTGTGATGAGAGGACAATGTTCATCGAATGATGTACGGTAATAGCTTAAAGGGAACAATTGTGTTGGAAAATGCTTTTTTTATTAAAATAAATCCATAATGATAAGCTAATCACATGGTATCCTGCTACTGGAATGACTCAGGGGTTGGGTACATCCAGTCTACAGACTGTTTACAGCGCACTATATCATTTGTTGCCACCTCCGAGCAGATCGATGGGGGCTGCAAAGAGTGAGCCGTTGACTCAGTTTTTCCTGTCCGCTGGCCCTTTAATTTTTCTGTAGTGTGCGTGTATGTAGCAGTCACTACTGAACACTGCCGCAGCATGCACGCGCTGGATTAAGCCTGACAGTGACCAGTGGCAGCATCGGGTCACTCTTTATTGGTGGGGTTAGTGCACTCTACTTTCCTATCCTGCTCCTGTCTCTGTGATGTGTATAGCAGTTACAATGTCTCTTATGTTAGATATACAGCAGTCTCAGTGTATCATATGTAATGTATACAGTAGTCTCAGTGTCTTTTATGTGATGTATATACAACAGAGTTTCAGTGTCTCCTATATGATGAATATACAGCAATCTCAGTGTCTCCTATGTGATGTATGTACAGCAGCCTCAGTGTATCCTATGTGATGTATAAATAGCAGTCTCAGTGTATCCAATGTGATGTATATACAGCAATCTCAGCGTGTCCTATGTGATGTGTTGTAAGATGGCTGCTGGGCACAAAGTGGATGGGAGATATGTATCACAGAGGTGGATGTCCTCTGTGATGTAAACCTGGAGTAGTGCTCTAGTACACGTAGTACTAAGATTGGTTAATCGGCCATGACAAGGCCGGGTTTAATGTGAGCAGCTGAAGAGTTGGGCGGGGCAGCTGCTCACCATATCTCCACCCCTGGATGTTTCACATTGTAAAATATGGCCTGCTTGTCCTACGCATGGTCTGTGTGTGAAGGTGTGCAGACCTCCAGGATTTTGTCCCTTTGCAAAAAGACTAAGAAGCTGGACTCTATCCCAAGCGGGCGAACCTGCACTATTGTATGGACTGTTTACTGTATGTTTCACTTTGTGCTGGACAAAGGCTGTATTTAAGTTTTTGTGGTGTAGGTTATGAGGACTGCAATAAACCAGCCAAACTTTTAAATAGAAGTGGTTCCTGTGATACCTGATCCCGCTCCCAAGTGAGTAGCTTTGTTACATGTATATACAGCATTCTGTGTATCCTATATGATTTATACACAGCAGTCTCAGTGTATCCTATGTGATGTATATAAAGTACAATCTCAGTGTCTCCAATGTGATGTATATACAGAAGCCTCAGTGTTTCCTATGTGATGTGTATATATAGCCTCTCTTTTACAACAAAGGATGTGTAACATTAAATGGCCTTCAATTGGGAAATATAACTCCAGAACCATGTTCTCTTCCCTACATTTACCTATCTGGGGTCTTGTTGAGGCTCTCCTGTTGGTAAATACCCTCCTGGACTGTGAAACCCTCTGAATAGCCCTCTATATTGACTTGGTGACTTACTTAGGCCCAATAAAGAGTTTAAAAACCTGAAATGATGCTGTACCTTTTGTCAAATAACTATAATGGTCTGGAAATCGGATATGAAAAGGAACCAATAAAATCAAAAGAACATATCTGTGTCAATTGGTGTGCTGCTTCATTTTATGACTTTACAGTATATATAGCAATCTCAGTGTATCCTATGTGATATATACAGCAGAGTCTCAGTTTATCCTATGTGATATATACAGCAGTTTTAGTGTCTCCTATGTCATAAACACAGCAGTCTCATTGTCTCCTATGTGATATACATAGCAGTTAAAGTGTATCCTATGTGATTTATACACAGATATCACTGTGACTCCAATGTCTTTTTTGCTTGTTTGTCATATGTGCTTTATTCTTCTTTTTACGATCTATTTTATGTGTATCTCTTTTTTTTGTTTGTCATTGTGGGCACAAATGTACTCTAGTCTCTGGTTTTACGTATTTCTGAAATTTTTTGACAGATTGTGTATCATTTTAGCAGAACATGCAACTTTTTGCTCTAAAAATGCTCAAGAAATACTAGAAACAAAAATAAAGAACATTTTTATTTTGTGGAAAATTCATGCTCCACATTTGTCATTTTGAGCAACTTGGTGCAAAAATCGTCAACGAGTACTACAAGACAAAAATAAAGTGATGAAAAAAATGTATGAATGGGCGCCATGGTTTTTCTAGGAAGCTGCCAGTTGTGTATGGCAGGGGAGGGGGACAAACAATATACTGATACAGGTGAGTACGTGGCTCAAGGAACTTACCGAATGCAAGACACTTGGATGCAATTTTCATCTAGGATTGGCAATTTATTCTGTATAAAAATGCTGGATCAGGTCAAGGCAGTTTGGCCTTAAAATATGACATTGCTTATTGTTTTAGCTTGGAACAACCTTGGTATTTGACCCCAATAACTGATGCCATCAGATTATCTCAGGGTGCAGAGCTCGGGAGCTGATAAGAGCAAATCCAAGGACTTCAGCAAGGAACTGAGCCAAGGTAATTCCTAGATCCTCCGCTACTACTAACTATACAACTTCTAATTAAGAATTAAATAAAGAAAAACGTGACAGCATGCTGAGCTGCTGATATACACGTGAAGCTACAATGTTTCTCATACTTAGAGATGTGTACACACAGTTGCATTAAAAAATTATTTAATCCCTATTGCAAGTTACAGTAGGTTTATTACCAAAATGAACAAACTTTTTGCAGTAAAGCAATGAAACTAGAACAATGTAAAATGTTCAACACAACAAATATAATGATAAGTGATTTCTCCAAATTTTAGACAAAATGCCACTTTACTGATTACTGCAGTCTTAGAATTATTTGATGACTTAGGGCAGGGGTGGGGAACCTTTTTTCTGCCAGGGGCGATTTGGATATTTAAAACCTCATGCGGGGCTCATACAAAATTGAAATTTATTCTACTAAATTTCGTCAAACTTTTAATTATCTCAACCCTAGTGTGATGCCTGTAAGTGCTTTTCTTCAGTGTGACATGTGATGTTGGGTGGCATTGATGATACTACTCACAACTGCTTTTCCTAATTTGAATGGGTCGGGAGCACAGTCGACTCTTTGCGATGATTTATGAAAAGAACTCAAAGCAGTAAGTTCTGAACACAAATTTACAATATATTACACTGCATGTCTAGTAGAAAATGTATCTCTGCTCATATAATATAGAACTCAAGCAGTGGGAGATCTGCTGTACACATCACATAGGAGACACCGAGACTGCAGTATATACATTGCATAGGAGATACTGGGGCTGCTGTTACAGTGGGGAAAAAATGTATTTAGTCAGCCACCAATTGTGCAAGTTCTCCCACTTAAAAAGATAAGAGAGGCCTGTAACTGACATCATAGGTAGACCTCAACTATGAGATACAAAATGAGAAAACAAATCCTGAAACTCACATTGTCTGATTTGGAAAGAAACTTTTTTCAAATTTTGGTGGAAAATAAGTATTTGGTCAATTACAAAAGTTCATCTCAATACTTTGTTATATATTCTTTGTTGGCAATGACAGAGGTCAAACGTTTTCTGTAAGTCTTCACAAGGTTGGCACACACTGTTGCTGGTATGTTGGTCCATTCCTCCATACAGATCTCCTCTAGAGTAGTGATGTTTTGGGGCTGTCGCTGGGCAACACGGACTTTCAACTCCCTCCAAAGGTTTTCTATAGGATTTAGATCTGGAGACTGGCTAGGCCACTCCAGGACTTTGAAATGCTTCTTACAAAGCCACTCCTTCATTGCCCTGGCGGTGTGCTTGGGATCATTGTCATGCTGAAAGACCCAGCCACGTTTCATCTTCAATGCCCTTGCTGATGGAAGGAGGTTTGCACTCAAAATCTCACGATACATGGCCCCATTCATTCTTTCATGCACACGACTCAGTCGTCCTGGTCCCTTGGCAGAGAAACAGCCTCAAAGCATGATGTTGCCACCCCCATGTTTCACAGTAGGTATGGTGTTCTTTGGATGCAATTCAGCCTTCTTTCTCCTCCAAATACGCTGAGTTGTGTTTCTACCAAACAGTTCTACTTTGGTTTCATCTGACCATATGACATTCTCCCAATACTCTTCTGGATCATCCAAATGCTCTCTAGCAAACTTCAGATGGGCCCGGACATGTAATGGCTTAAGCAGGGGGACACGTCTGGCACTGCAGGATCTGAGTCCCTGGCGGCGTAGTGTGTTACTGATGGTAGCCTGTGTAATGTCGGTCCCAGCTCTATGCAGGTCATTCACTAGGTCCCCCCGTGTGGTTCTGGGATTTTTGCTCACCGTTCTTGAGATCATTTTGACCCCTCGGGGTGAGATCTTGTGTGGCGCCCCAGATCGAGGGAGATTATCAGTGGTCTTGTATGTATTCCATTTTGTAATTATTGCTCCCACAGTTGATTTCTTCACACCAAGCTGATTACCTATTGCATATTCAGTCTTCCCAGCCTGGTGCAGGGCTACAGTTTTGTTTCTGGTGTCCTTCGACAGCTCTTTGGTCTTCACCATAGTGGAGTTTGGAGTATGACTGTTTGAGGTTGTGGACAGGTGTCTTTTATACTGATAACAAGTTCAAACAGGACTGAGGGCAGAGTGGAGGACAGAGGAGCCTCTTAAAGAAATGTTGCTTGTTTGTAATTGACTAAATACTTATTTTCGACCAAAATTTGAGAAAAATTTCTTTCCAAATCAGACAATGTGATTTTCAGGATTTGTTTTCTCATTTTGTATGTCATAGTTGAGGTCTACCTATGATGTCAATTACAGGCCTCTCTCATCTTTTTAAGTGGGAGAACTTGCACAATTGGTGGCTGACTAAATACTTTTTTTCCCCATTGTACATCACATAGGAGACACCAAGACTGCTGTATATACATCACATAGGAGACACTGGGACTGCAGCATATACATAACAAAGGAGACTCCAGAGCATATACATCATATAGGAGACACTGGGGCTGAAGTATATAAATCCCACAGATGCTGGGACTGCAACATATGCATTCCACAGAAAATGTTGGGGCTGGAGCAAATACTATACATCTCACAGTAACGTTGGGGCTGGAGCATATACAACATACAGGAGATGCTGGGGCTGAAGCATATACATCACAGGAGATACTGGGGCTGGAGCAAATACATCACACAGGAGACAATGGGGCTGGAGCATATACATAACAGGAGAGGCTGGGTCTGAAGCATATACATCACGCAGGAAACACTGGGGCTGGAGCATATACATCAAATGAGAATCTGGGGCTGAAGCATACACATTACACAGGAGATGCTGGGGTATATACATCACAGGAGACACTGGGGCTGGAGCATATGCATCACTGGGATGCTGGGGCTAGAGCATATACATCACACAGGAGACATTGGGACTATAGAATATACATTACATAGAAGACGCTGAGGCTGGAGCATAAATATCACAGGAGATGCTGGGGTCAGAGCATACACATCAAAGGAGACATTGGGGCTGCAGCACATACATCACAGTCGACGTTGGGGCTGGAGCATCATATAGACGCTGGAGCTGCTGTCTTCATAGGTGGAACTGGAGCATAGAGCACTCTGACTCTGTCTCTGTCCACAAAGTGCATCCTGAAACTAGTCAGTGACTGGAAATAATCCTGCCCGAGCACTGTGGTCCCTGGGAATCTCCAGGGCCGGAGAAAAGGGCATCGCGGGCCAGAAACGACCCACGGGCTAGATGTTTTCACCCCTGCCTTAGGGTATGTGCACATAGGATTTGCACCAGAAATTTCTGCACCAAAACTGCTGAACCAAATCACAGTAGTTTACAGTATAAGCAAAATGAATGAGATTTCTGAAATCTCATACACATGCTGCTTATTTTTTCGTTGTGGATTTGAAGTAGTTTAATATCAATTCCTTCAACGTTTCTGCTGCGTTTTTCACCATTCAAATGAAGAGGAAAAAAAACGCATCAAAAATACGTAAAAAATGCAAGTATTTTAGCAGCGTATTTCCTGCCAAGAGATGCTTTTTCAGTGCAGAAACTTCTGTTGCAAATACTGTGCACATGCTCTAAATGACGCATCTTTTTTTTACTTAGTTTGGGTGTTATGACCTGCTACAAACCTGCTACATAGCCAGCCACTGGCCTCTAGTTCACTAATATTCTTCAGTTTGTGTGTTGCACCAAAGATTTTTTTTTATGTGGTTCAATTCAATTAGCAAAAGGGCAGGTTATAACAGCCATTTACTAAGCTTTAGGCTTATCACTAAGGGGTTGAACAATTACAAGGCTGCTGTAGTCTATAAAAGTTGCATTTTGTGTTGAATTTGAAGAAACCAATTGTTATATTAGTTGAGCTGGGCTTTTTACGGTATATTGTTCTTTCTCAATTGATTTATTGCCTACAGATCCACAAAGTGTGTTGCAAAGAGTTTCAGAATCGGTGGAGTAAAAAACACAAATAAGATACATGACCCACAAATTTTCAAAGGCAATAATAGGTATAATAAGTATTTAAAGTATTTTGAATACAAATTATATAATTTGACAAAGAGAAAATACCACAGTAAAGTTTAAAAACATACAAACATTTGGTGAAAGAAGAATGGTTACTCAGTAAGTAAATGGACAATGTCCCTATATCAGTAAGTAAATGGACAATGTCCCTATATCATGCACGTAAATGACTAAGTATACATGAATGGAAGTATACATAGAAATTGTTCCACTTTGCATAACCGTGCTATAGATCTCATGAGAGATTATGTGTGCAAAAAATGCAAAATATGTGCAAAAAATGCTTAATAAAGTGTAATATCAGAGAGCTAGGTAAAATAAGTATCAGGAGTACTACATAAGTAATAGATGATAAACACCAGAATGATTGCAAATATAGGGAGATGACCCACTATACGTGTCAAAGCATAGAACAAAGCAATATCATATCAGTTACCAAAGTGCACAGCAGTAAGTAAACCCCAAAGTGGGACATATACATGTCAGTCCATCAGTATGAAGGTACAGAGAATGAGGGCCTTAAGATACTAACCATAAATCATATGCTCAATCCCGACGCGCGTTTCACCAGGGGCTTTCACAAGATATCCCTCTCGTGCACAGGGTTCCTGAGTGTGTTTTTAGGTTGAATTTATAAAGGTTGGAAAAAGAAATAAATACAATTAATGGCTATGAATTTAGTGGTTAGCACTGCAGCCTTGCAGGGCGGGCGTCCTGGATTCAAATCCCACCAAGGAAAACATCTGCAAGGAGTCTGTATGTTCTCCCCGTGTTTGCGTGGGTTTCCTCCGGGTTCTCCGGTTTCCTCCCACACTGCAAAGACCTACTGAGAGGGAATCTAGATTGTGAGCCCCGATGGGGACAGTGCTGTCTGTAAAGCGCTGTGGAATTAATGATGCTGTATAAGTGAGTAAAATAAATAAAAATGGATTCCTTTAACCTTGAAAAAATTATTCAAACATATATTAATGGTTGCCTTTAGTTAATAAAATTGCACTAAGTTTCAATCTGTATCATCATTCTTTTATTCATCTTCCAGACCAACCGTTATATGCAGTTTGCAGATTGAACTAAGTTTAAGATTTTTCTCTCTGGGAGTTTCCCTCCCAGTATACTAAATATTTCTTTTAAAGCGCTGAGCAAAATAAAGGACTTACAGACAGTGTGCAGCTGTAAAATGATAGAAACATTTAAATGTAGACTATTCTTCATTAAATACTCTTAATAGTCTCTCCCCTCTACAATAATGCCAAACATGTGGCCGCTTACTTCTTTTTAGGCACAGTGGGGCTCAGAAGGAGGGGGTATTTGGATTTGGGAGCACAGAATTCACTGGATTTTACTTGAGGGTGCAAAAGCCGTCGCTTTTCCGGAGTCTTTGTTCTACCAATAACGTGGGACCCCCTATAATTCCAGTGACAGATGATGGACCTGAGTGGGGGCTGGTTTTGTCCTGGATAATTTAGGGGTTTTATTGGTAACATTTTTGGGGTACATAATCACTTCCAGAATAAGGCTGGATCACAATCTTGTGTTCTACGTTGATCACTTACGTCAGGGTTTCCGTGTAAATCCCACAAAAATACGATTCAGACGAAACCCCCAATGGAACCACCCACCATAATGAAGCAGATGGAGATATTTTGGAGTCCGTTTGGTGTCCGTTCTGGTGGTGTCCATCTTTTTAAGCATGCACAGATTTGTGGTCGCCCACAATTGTGAGCTGAAAAGACAGCTAAAATGATGGGACGCCGCCGGAGCAGAGACCAGTCCAAAGGGACTCCATCTGCCTCATAAGTGAGTGGCTGCGTTGGAGGTTTTGTCTGAATCATGGTTTTGGGGAATATACATGGAAACCCCGACGTAAGCACTCAGCGGAGAGCGCAGGATAAATGTGACCCGAGCCTTATTCTGATTTTTGGGAGTTGAAATGAACATATAGACAGCAGTACAAGAATAGTCCTTATTTCTTATTTTGCGTGGTTCACTGTGCGATATAAGTGATAAGGCGGATTTATTCTGTGGGTCGGTGCGATTACAGCGATGCCAGATTGATATTGGTTTTTTTTTAGGCTTTGCTGCTACCACACAGTAAAAATGCTTTTTTATAAAAAGTTTTTTTTTTCGTCGCCGTATTCGGAGAGGTAGGCCCCTCATATCGGGGATAGGGGGCCTTTTCGAACGCCCGTGTTTCTATCTGGATCATTTCCTACAACCCTTAGCCTCATCCTTGCCTTCTTTTATTAGGGACTCCGCATACCTCCTACAACAACTGGATGGCCTGAATATGGCCTGAATATACCAGAGAATACACTGCTGGTTACTATGGATGTGGAGTCCTTATATTCAAATATTGGACACGACTTGGGTATAAATACTGTCTCCCATTTTTTGGATGTACACCCCACAGGTACGAGATCACATGATTCCTTTCTCTTGGATCTTTAGCGGATGGTATTACAAAATAATTATTTCTTGTTTGACCGTATATTCTATCGACAAGTGTCTGGAACCACGATGGGGGCGAGATGTGCCCCTGCCTACGCAAATCTCTTCTTGGGATGGTGGGAGGAGACAAAAGTACGAAAGATGAACCTTTTTTCAACAGCATGTTATAGGATGGTATCGTTATATTGACGACATCCTCATGCTGTGGTCAGGCCCTTTGGAGGAATGTTTGTTTTTTCTTCATTTGCTAAACGACAACCCTTGGAACATCATTTTAACATCTAACCATTCATACTCCTCTGTAGAATTCTTGGACCTCAAGATCACCTTGACTGGATCAACCCTCACCACGACTCTTTTCCGAAAACCTACGGCAACAAATAGTGTACTGCACTTCTCCAGCTTCCATCCCGACCATGTTAAAAAAGGTATACCTAAAGGACAATTTTTGAGGCTAAAAAGAAACTGTAGTTCATAACAAGACTTCAAGCTACAGGCTCGAGACCTAACACAAAGGTTCCTTGCCAGAGGCTATTCCGTAAGGTTATCTCTGCAGCATATCAATTCTCTAGAGATATAGACAGGAAAGAGACTTTTATACCAAAATGTCGGAAAAATCGGGGGACGGTCAATTTTATAACTACATACCACAATCAGTGGCAGGATGTCTACCACGTCGTTACCAAGAATTGGGGGATATTATCAGGAGAACCTAAGCTTTGTAATATCATCTCCACTAAACCAAGGGTGATTGCCTGGAGGGCCCGTAACTTGAAGGACTGCCTAGTAGCTAGCCACTTTAGATGTCCCACTTGTTCTTTAAATAGGGGCTTTAAATTGCGGGGTACCTATCCCTGTGGGGAATGTACGGTATGCCCATTCATGTGGGCTGCTGATAACATCTCTCTCCCTGTACTCCCTGAACAGTTACGCCTTCGGGAATACTGCAATTGTAAGACACGTAATCTTGTTTATGCGATCATCTGTGGCTGCCCCAAAATTTATGTAGGACAAACCACACAAGAACTGAGACGCCGGTTCCAGCAACATCTATCCACCATTAATACGGCCGAGAAGGACCGGGAGAAGGGCAAGACACTCACCTCGATTGCTGCACACTTTCTGGACTTTCATAAGGGCAGACCAAAGAATATCCGACTTGTGGGCTTGGAAACGGTTCGCAGGAACATCCGAAATATGGATATTGTACCAGAACTTTTACAACAAGAGTCCAAATGGATTTTCAGGCTGAACAGCTTAGCCCCAAATGGTATTAATGAGGAACTTCTTTTTACGGGGTTTTATAGATCAAGATAACCTCCATGCCTTTAGATTCCTGGGGGCATTATTATATTTCTCATTATATCCTGCGTATACATAATTCATAAGGTATGCCCCTTTTATATTTCGGCAACAATGGCTATTTCTCTTTTTGGATACTGGCGGTATTAATGACTGGTACCCCGCAATATGTATACTTGCTGACTTGTTTTCCGATAGGGCATATGTCTTTTTGCTATATGCTGTGGGTACAACCATGCAGTGATTTTTTTTAACCTCCTTTGATGAACATTATTTTCACGCTTTACGCTTTATGCGTGTCCCCTATATATATATGCCCATCTTCGTGATGTGGAATTTTTTGATTGCTTGAACTATTTCTACCAATATATCTGTATACATATGCACAATGGGTATAATAACAATAATAAAAATGTCAACAATACCATGAAGGGATACAACTCTCTGATACATTTCTTACTCTGTGTATGGTTGAGTGGATGGTATGGCCATACGTATGTGCGTGTTATCTCTGAACAACCTTACCCTCTATCTAAACTTTGGGTCCTGCAGATAGGGCCCACTATTCTCTTTACGACTGGTATTTGAACTATTCACTAAAAAATTCTGGTCTATATCTATTTTATTTGTTTATTATTACTTTTTGACACTACTGAATTAATATGCATTTATGTGTATATATATATATATATGTGTGTGTGTGTGTGTGTGTGTGTGTATATATATATATATATATATGTATATATTTTTTGATTGAGTGGCCAAATGGCATTATAATCTGTTTTGATAGCCATCAACTTTGGACGATTATGTGCATGCCTTAGTAATAATATGGGACTCATTTTGCTAGGAAGCTTCTTGTTAGGTTTCTATGCATGCAATTATTGAATTATTTATGTGCGCTCTAAACTATAGATATATACACATAGGTTACCGGGATTTTATGGAGTGTGTCTGGACTTATATGCCTGGACGCCCTCTTTGTAACCCATTGGATATTTAATCTCCATGGCGACGCCCTGAGGCTTGAATGGGGCGCGTGCACATTGAAACCAGGACGCGCTCCGTGCCCGCTTGACTGCCGGCGCGCAGGTTTCCAGGGAGATGACTGATGCACTCCAGAGAGAGCGCATGTGCATAGCGCACTCCCTCAAACAAACAACGCGCACGCGTGTATCATACCATGTGCTTCATGGTTGACCCGGAGCTGGCGTTGCTTCACTTCCCGGTCACTGGTTTGTGTTCCCTTGCTCTGCTCCACTGCTCATGTGTATGGGCACTATTGCGGCCGGTCAGACGGCAGCTCTCTCCAGCTGACAGTGTTTAAAGGTAATTACCTAATGATATATAAAGTATTTGACTGGATGAACTTTACCATTACTACTTTTCCCCTGATGAAGCCACCCTGGTAGTGGCGATACGCGTGTTTTTTTTTGGGTTTTTTCCCCCTCTCTTTACCTCTTCATGCATTTTTGCACACATTACATGCATGGCACTTTGGGCATTTTTTCTAGATAAGGCTCTTCATTTCCTCCTGATATGGTTGTGCCTACAGCATAATAGAATTTACCTATGTGAGTACTATTACCTATTTGAGTACTATTTCATATGTCCCCTGCTTTATCTTGCATTTTAAGCAGATGTTAGATATACTGTTATAATCATTCTTTGGAGTGTGCCAATTTGTATTTATCATGACTTTATGCTTGAGGTTTAGCCCACATAATATTGTGGTGGGCTTTGTTGTCACATTGAAGCCTTGTGCTTTTTAAATGTTTTTAATCATTGGTTTGTTTGTCCAGTTGTCTAGTTTAATAAAAGTATATGATAAAAATTTGGTGATCCCTGTCTATGCATACTCCTTTCTTCCCCCATATGACTTAAGTGCTTAGTATGTGACGGGTTGAACACCATAGTGTATTTCTATTATTATTCTTGTGGTGCCCTCTGCTTCTTCTTCTAATCGTATTCTGAGAGCTGTAACTTTTTTATTTTTGGGCAAACAGAGCTGCATGAGGGCTTATTTTTTGCGGGACCAGTTGCAGATTTTTTTTATACCATTTTGGGGCACATATTTTTTGATCCCTTTTTATTCAGATTTTTCAGACACAGAATGAACAAAAATCAGCAATTAAGTTATTGCTTTTATTTATTATTTTTTGCGCCGTTCACCGTACGGTAAAAATGATAAGACCCATTTATTCTTTGGGTCAGTACGATTACAGCGATACCAGATTTATATTGTTTTTTATGCTTTGCTATTTTTACACACTAAAAAAATATTTTACAAAATTTAATTTGTTTTTGCATTGTCATATTCTTAAAGCTGTAACTTTTCTTTATTTTTTTTTTGCCAAATGAGCCATATTAGGGCTTGTTTTTTGCAGGACGGTTTGGCGTTTTCATTTATACCATGGCTTTTTTACATATGACTTTTTCATCACTTTTAATTCACTTTTTTGTGCGTCAGTATGATGAAAAAGTGACATTTTTGGTGTGTTTTTCATTATTTTTTTTACGCCGTTCGCCATATGGAATAAATAATGTGTCAGTTTTATAGAGCGGGTAATTCTGGTCACGGTGACACCAATTACATGTACTTTTTTTGTTTATTTTTGTTTTATCACAAATGCTGCGTTTTCAGTGGCAAAACGACTGTGATTTGTGCGTGCTTTTCTTTTGTGTTGTTATACCTTTTTACATATTTTATTTGACTTTTTTTTACATAGTCCCACTGTAGGACACGTATCATTTTTATTTTGATTACTGGTCTCATACGCTGCATGAGACTGTCAATGAGTCTGTGAGACCTAGCTTATATACAAAATAGAAGATAAATCATGGTAACCATCGGAACCTGCGATTCTCATCACGGGGATCCAATGGTTACAAAGAGGGTCTTGAAACCTTGTAACTTGTAACCAATTGTAACCAATTAAATACTGCTGTCGCGTTTGACAGTGGTATTTAAGGAGTTAATCAGTTCCAATTAGTTACAAATCCGGCTGGGACCGATACTGCAGGGTGTCGGCTGTCATGTACAGCTGACACCCCCGGGAGGCACTGTAACTTTATTCCCGAGGGAATAAGGCCCCTTAACGACCGCTGGTTTAATGCATATGGGCGGTCGTTAAGGGGTTAATTAGCGAATTGCCTGGTCTTTATCTGTTTTTTACTTTTTTTCCCTCATGTTGTTTATTCTTTTCCATCACATCCGATCCATGCCCTGAGGGATGTCACCCCACACATTGACGATCTTTTTTGTGTAACACCCCTTTAGGGCTACCACGGTACACTGGGAGTTATGGGGGGTCTCACCTCTCTAGGGCGCAGTGCCTCCACCCGAATCTTGATTGGAGCTCTCTTTCTGGGACTGCAGAAGGACGGTTATCTTCTGCCAGGGGCTGATTCGGGAAGCCCCTGCCACAGCTCAGTACACACACAGGGAACAGGAGTAAAACCGCTTAACAGGTTTATTACTATGCAGCAGAATTAAGGTGGGTGTAAAGGAATAACATACAATACAAGTAACAGTGCTCTATAAAAGTCATATGCACATCACAATTTACTTCTACTCCGACGCTGCAAATATAACGTAGCAGGTTTTCCCTTTTTGTATTAACTCAGTCCAAACGTTGGGGCCCAGTTGCCGCGGATGTTGGCGCGCAAATTAGAACCGTTGGTGCACTTAGATGAATATTAATGTCAATAGTCTGGGTTGTAGTGTACTCACTGTAAATAGCGCTGGTAGAACCACAAGTCTCAGAAGGGCACTCACTGTGTGTCTCAAACAGTCAGATGGGTCTCTGGACACCAGCTGGGGGCGGCAGGATTCAGGCCTTTATACAGTGGGAGTGCCGGCAGAACTCTCCGAGTCCTTGATGTAACTTGCTTCAGAGGGTGACAGGACTGCGCTCTCTCCAGCAGTGCGGGTATCTCAGAGGGGGCCGCCACACTCTGCAGTGTAGAGGAATGCAGATCCACACCGCTCTGTCTTTCACTGCAAGCTGCCACGCTCCTTCTCCTCTGAACTTTCACTTTCACTTCCTGCCCAGCTCCCTCCCCCAAGTCCCTCCTCCTCCAATCCACTCTCTCTCCTTCTTTCCTTCCAGGCTGTGTCATCTGACTGAAACAAGGGTCCCTGGGAATTGTAGTCCACTGCAGCTCAGGGGAAAAACAGTTAATGTCTGTAGGTCCCTGTTTAACAGCAGCTGCAAAGCTCTTCTTAGTGGCTGTAAGTTTCAGTAAACCGGTAGCTGCCCTGACAGTTCCATGTGTAGGTGTTACATTTGAATTTTTTTTTAATACTTAAACTAGTGATGAGTGAGTGAGCAGCAAGATGTAAAATGCTCGAATGCTCGGTATTCAAATCGAGCAGGTCGGATGCTCGGATGGGCTTGAGTAACGAGTATAATGGAAATCAATAGGAAACCCTAGCAGGAGGGCAGAAAACTCACTGAAATGGATGGACACAGCATGGGGAAGACGCCTGGATGCATCTCTGACTCCCAGGTCGCTGCTGAGAACAATGTTGTCAGAGTATTACTCCACTTTTATAGATTGACAATAAACATACAAAATCGAAGATAAAAAAGATTTTACAAGAAAAAATGTTAGAAAATAGTTTATCCTATATAATGACTTGAATACAAGGCAAAATTAAAAAGAGAAAAAAAAAACCTCCTCCATCCCTTAATAGCCGGGCCATCTCTCACCGTATTTCCCCGTCGCCTATGACTACTGTAAATGACATAGTAGAGGGGGAAATAAAACTACACCCACCGGCAGTCACCGGTAAATGTGATTTTAACATTTTACTACCTTATCTGGGAATGTAGGGTGTGTGACATGGTCAAACACATCCTGTTTAATTTATGAAGGAGGCACCCTGAAACTCACAAAGACTATGCGGACAATGCAAGAACTGCCAAAAATTTGAAGGAAGAGGGACTCTGATACACCCTGTATTAGACGTAAAGGAGGGCCTCATACACCTTATGTTCAAATTGTTAGGTAGTGCAATTCTTAGACTCATAAAGCCTATGCACCAAGTGCAAGGGCTGCCAAAAATTAGAAGGAGGGACTGCAATACACCCTGGAAGACCTATAGAGAAGGGCCTCAGTAAACATTTTTCTGTGACTCCTACGCTGGTAAAGTCTATGCACTAATTACAAGAACTGCCAAAAATCAGAAGAAAGAGGGACTGCAATACACCCTGTATTAGACATAAAGGAGGGCCTCATACACATTCTGTTAAAATGTTTATGTGATAGTGCATAGGCTTTATGAGTCTAGGGAGACCTAAGTGCAAGGCTGCCAAAAATTAGAAGGAGGGACTGCAATGCGAACTGGAAGACACATAGAGAAGGGCCTCAGAAAAAATTGTATTCCCATTTTTAAGGAGTGGGACTCCTAGACTGTTAAAGCCTATGCACTAAGACCGGGCCTCCGGAAGACAGACCTCAAACCAGTGCCACCGACATGGTGCTGGGAAACATTCTGGAAGCATTATCTGCCATCCAATCGACTACCTGTTTGCACTGTTCTGGCTTCAAGAGTGGTGTCCAGCGCCCCCCATGCAAAATGGGACAGGAAGTTAGATCTCCTGCAGCAGGCACAGTATCACCTGGCCCACGGCCTCGGCCTATGCGTGCACCATCAGTAGCACGTCCACTTCCCTGTCCCTTACCGCACGCCTTGTGCATTTTAAATTGGGTATATAATATATGCCTGCAAATTTTCAGGTATTAATAGGGAAAAGAAAATATGTAGGCTTGATAAGGACTTGTCTTTTAATGATACAACAGTGGTATACAAGTACTGCAACAGCAATATTAAATCCTGCATATATGCCTGTAATTCAAAACGATCCCTCCACTGAATGCAGGTAACAGTGATTTTACTAGAGTAAGGAAAATATGTAGGCCTGAAAATGACTTTTAATGGTGCAGCTTTGGTATATAAGTACTGCAATAGCAATATTAAACCCTGACTATAAGCCTGCTCTAAAATAAGCTCTTCCTCCTATAACAACTCACCCTGAAATGCTTCCTAAAGACAGTGTGCCAAGCATCGCTTCACCTGGTCTTATATAAGACCCGATGACGCGATGTGGCCAGCCAATCGCAGAAATGCCAGTAGTCAACATGGATACAGCCATGGGCGTACCCACCGTGGGGCAAGGGATGCACGCCGCACACTCAGGGCCGGCGTCAGCACCCGGCGCACCCGGGCAAATGCCAGGGCCCGGAGCAGGCGGGGGGGGGGCCTCACTGTCGGGCACCCCGCGCGCTATGGGACCCGTGAGCGGAGGAGAACGGTGTCAGCGCCCACTCCCCCCCACTTGCTCAGGGCCCCAGCAGCTGGCACAATACTTACCTCTCCCCGTACCTCCACAGCAGCTCCTGCATCCTCCGCGGCTGCTGCACTGTGACGTCTCAGGTCAGAGGGCGCGGTGACGTCTTTACACCGCGCTATCTCCTGAGCAGTCACAGCGCAGAGCGGGATGAGGCCGGCGAAGCTGGGGACCGGAGCAACGGCAGCAGGTGAGACGTGAGGTGAGTATTTGATTTTTTTTTTTATTGTATGGAGGCCTGTGGCAGTATAAGGGAGGGGGGTGAGGTGGGGGTGTGTGACATCCTGCATGAGGCAGTATAAGGGAGGGGGTGTGTGACATCCTGCATGGGGCATTATATGGGGTGGTTGTGTAACATCCTGCATGGGGCAGTATAAGGGGGGGGTGACATCCTGCATGGGGCATTATAAGGAGGGGGTGATATCCTGCATGGGGCATTATAAGGGGGGATGACATCCTGTATGGGGCATTATAATGGGGGGGTGACATCCTGCATGGGGCATTATAAGGGTGTGTGTGACATCCTGCATGGGGCATTATAAGGGGGGGTGACATCCTGCATGGGGCATTATAAGGGAGGGGGGTGTTTGTGACATCCTGCATGGGGCATTATAAGGAAGGGGGTGTGTATGTCATCCTGCATGGGGCATTATAAGGGGGGGTGACATCCTATATGGGGCATTATATGGGGAGGAACAGCCTGCATGGGGCATTATGTGGGGGGAACAGCCTGCGTGGGGCATTATGGGGGGGGGACAGCCTGCATGAGGCATTATGTGTGGGGAACAGCCTGCATGGAGCGTTATATGGGGACCAGTATTCTGTATGGAGCGTTAAATGGGGGCCAGTATCCTGCATGAAGCGTTATATTGGGGTCAGTATCCTGCATGGAGCGTTATATGGGGGCCAGTATTTTGTATGGAGCATTATATGGGGGCCAGTATTCCGTATGGAGCGTTATATGGGGGCCAGTATTCTGTATGGAGTGTTATATGGGGGCCAGTATTCCGTATGGAGCGTTATATGGGGGCCAGTATTCTGTATGGAGCATTATATGGGGGCCAGTATCCTGTATGGAGCGTTATATGGGGGCCAGTATTCTGTATGGAGCGTTATATGAGGGCCAGTATTCTGTATGGAGCATTATATGGGGGCCAGTATCCTGTATGGAGCGTTATATGGGAGCCAGTTTTCTGTATGGAGCATTTTATGGGGGCCAGTATTCTGTATGGAGCGTTATATGGGGACCAGTATCCTGTAGGGAGCGTTATATGGGGACCAGTATCCTATATGGAGCATTTTATGGGGGCCAGTATACTGTGTGGAGCGATTCGCTGGTTTCTGAGCTATTGTAGAATTTACAATAGCTATCACTCATGTAATGTAAGTAGTGAAATCTTTGCATTGTACTTTATATATATTTCTCTTCGGTATCTGTGCATCATGAATCATGGTATGTGTTAAAGGGGCCCACTGAGACTCTTTCGCCCGGGGCCCACAAAAACCTGGAGCTGGCCCTGCCGCACACACACTTAGATCACCGGTGGTCGCGGCCAGTGAAAGTTCCCTCTGCGGCCGGCCGCAGGTGACTGCTCTGCTCTGCACCCTGCGGCCGGAACTGCGCAGTGTCACTGCATGGGGTCCGGCCGGGATTACCTTTAACGCACGCTAAGTGACACAGCACGCCGCATGTCACCTGATCAGGGTCCTGACTCCTGAGGCATGCTAACGTAGCACGCTGCCTGCCACCCCTGTTTCCTGTCTCTGAGAATCCTGCCAGAGCGGAGCGCTTGTCCTGTTACTGTGGGCCGGCTGCCAGTGACTGTGGCAGCCAGCCAGTGTAAATTACACAATACACTCACTCACTGTGTAATTATTGAAATTTGGAAGGGCCTGGGCCCTGGGAGTAGGAACCTGTCTGGACCTGGAGAAAGGACAGGTCGTTAAAGACATTGAAGTGGCTGCACTTTTTGAGGAGGCTAATATTTTTTTCCCTGCAACAAGGCACGCACTCTTCATTTTAAGTGCTTTCCAGTCCACCACAGCTACTGTTGAACGATCTTTCAGTACCCTTTGAAGGGTAAAGACCTGGCTCAGAAGTACAATGGGGGAGGACAGACAGACTGGATTGTGTTTGATGAGTGTCCATCGGAAATTCTTCAAGGAAAATCAGGACTGGATTGAAAGTAAAGTTTTGAACAAGTTTTCTTCAAACCCAAGAAAAATTATATTAGTATAAGACGTGTGGCGCCCCATACAGTCCTCCATACAGTATAATGGGTCTCACATAGTCCTCCATACAGAATAATAAGCCCCACATAGTCCTCCATACAGAATAATGGGCCACGTAGTCCTTCATACAGAATAATGGGCCCCACATAGTCCTCCATACAGAATAATGGGCCCCACATAGTCCTCCATACAGAATAATGGGCCCAACATAGTCCTCCTTACAGAATAATAGGCCCCACATAGTCCTCCATACAGTATAATGGGTCCCACATAGTCCTCCATACAGAATAATAAGCCCCACATAGTCCTCCATACAGAATAATGGGCTCCACATAGTCCTCCATACAGAATAATGGGCCCCACATAGTCCTCCATACAGAATAATAGGCCCCACATAGTCCTCCATACAGTATAATGGGTCCCACATAGTCCTCCATACAGAATAATGGGCTTCACATAGTCCTCCATACAGAATAATGGGCCCCACATAGTCCTCCATACAGAATAATGGGCCACGTAGTCCTTCATACAGAATAATGGGCCCCACATAGTCCTCCATACAGAATAATGGGCCCCACATAGTCCTCCATACAGAATAATGGGCCCAACATAGTCCTCCTTACAGAATAATAGGCCCCACATAGTCCTCCATACAGTATAATGGGTCCCACATAGTCCTCCATACAGAATAATAAGCCCCACATAGTCCTCCATACAGAATAATGGGCTCCACATAGTCCTCCATACAGAATAATGGGCCCCACATAGTCCTCCATACAGAATAATAGGCCCCACATAGTCCTCCATACAGTATAATGGGTCCCACATAGTCCTCCATACAGAATAATGGGCTCCACATAGTCCTCCATACAGAATAATGGGCCCCACATAGTCCTCCATACAGAATAATAGGCCCCACATAGTCCTCCATACAGTATAATGGGTCCCACATAGTCCTCCATACAGAATAATAAGCCCCATATAGTCCTCCATACAGAATAATGGGCCACGTAGTCCTCCATACAGAATAATGGGCCCCACATAGTCCTCCATACAGAATAATGGGCCCCACATAGTCCTTCATACAGAATAATGGGCCCCACATAGTCTTCCATACAGAATAATGGGCCCCACATAGTCCTCCATACAGAATAATGGGCCCCACGTAGTCCTCCATACAGAATAATGGGCCCCACATAGTGCTCCATACAGAATAATAAGCACCACATAGTCCTCCATACAGAATTATAAGCCCCACATAGTCCTCCATACAGAATAATAAGCCCCATATAGTCCTCCATACAGAATAATGGGCCACGTAGTCCTCCATACACAATAATGGGCCCCACATAGTCCTCCATACAGAATAATGGGCCCCACATAGTCCTCCATACAGTATAATGGGTCCCACATAGTCCTCCATACAGAATAATGGGCCCCACATAGTCCTCCATACAGAATAATGGGCCCCACGTAGTCCTCCATACAGAAGAATGGGCCCCACATAGTGCTCCATACAGAATAATAAGCCCCACATAGTCCTCCATACAGAATTATAAGCCCCACATAGTCCTCCATACAGAATAATAAGCCCCACATAGTCCTCCATACAGAATAATGGGCCACGTAGTCCTCCATACACAATAATGGGCCCCACATAGTCCTCCATACAGAATAATGGGCCCCACATAGTCCTCCATACAGAATAATGTGCCCCACATAGTCCTCCATACAGAATAATGGGCCCCACATAGTCCTCCATACAGAATAATAGGCCCCACATAGTCCTTCATACAGAATAATGGGCCCCACATAGTCCTCCTTACAGAATAATAGGCCCCACATAGTCCTCCATACAGTATAATGGGTCCCACATAGTCCTCCATACAGAATAATAAGCCCCACATAGTCCTCCATACAGAATAATGGGCCACGTAGTCCTCCATACAGAATAATGGGCCCCACATAGTCCTCCATACAGAATAATGGGCCCCACATAGTCCTTCATACAGAATAATGGGCCCCACATAGTCCTCCATACAGAAAAATGGGCCCCACGTAGTCCTCCATACAGAATAATGGGCCCCACATAGTGCTCCATATAGAATAATAAGCCCCACATAGTCCTACATACAGAATAATAAGCCCCACATAGTCCTCCATACAGAATAATGGGCTCCACATAGGGGTGGTGATTCTGGTGTCGGGGGCCAAATATAATAACCCTACGGGCCAGGTTTGGCCCACGGCCCAGAGTTTGACATATATGGTCTAAAAGATAGACAGTATTAGAAAGTTAGAGAGACTTTTCCACATTTTTCCACAAATTTCCTAGTAACTGGTTGTTACATATGTGCAATGCGTGAAAAACATACATTCAATCTATAAGTTCAAGGTGTAAAAGCCACTGACACCTGTAATTGACCACATTATTGTCTGTACCACTGAGTACCAACGTATCCAATAATGGAGCATCCTGCTTTTATTCTGTTGCTCAGCGATACAGCGTGTCCGTGATGTGTCACTTTGAGGAGTGGCTTTTCTGATTCTTACCAATCTGGTGGCCGTGATTGGAGATCTGGTGAGATGACGCTGGGTAATACTGGGTGACGTCGTGTGGGATGACTCTTATCAGCTCCTGGAATTCTGTTATTGCTGATCTGGGAGATACGTGAATTTCCCTCTAATGAGTCTGTGTACACACAAGCACTGGCCGCCTATCTGCTTATGGAGCAGTCAGTGTATAAATATCTCCCTGGAATCCAGCGACTGATATTAGATGACTTATTTCTGAGAACACATGCAAAGGGCAGATAAGTTTAGGCCATTGTTATGTAGCTAAGAGCTGCAGGAAATGTTCCTAGTAAATTGGGTAATCTGGAAAGGACAGAAGTGTAGTTTTTTTGGCTCCGATGCACAATTGGTAACAGGGGTCACCACCCACCATGTGTCATGTCTGGTGTCCTTTTAGGTGACAATTGGGCCAAGGGCGACAGATCCCTTAGGAATTAGTAAAAACACGATCCAAGTCCAATGATCATACAATTTGTTTTTGCAATGACCTCATTCCCCAATGTCACATTGGTCGCTGTCTACTCACCATTTACATACTTTTTATATGAAGTGATAAATTATTATCGTTTTGGAATGTGAGAGGAAACCTGTCATGGAGAAAGTCTCAGCACTGAAAGAATACTACTACCATCTTCAAAAATATCGCATATAGTGCAAAAATTAGGAGAGGGAAAAAATGCTGCAAAATAAGAATGCTTTAATAAAAAAAAAAATAATAGTTAATTTTTATCAATTGACATAATGCAAAGTGAAAGAACAAAAGGGAAATCGAAATCAAATCCATATTTAGTGTGACCGTCCTAAGCCTTCAAAACAGCATAATTTCTTCTAGGTACACAGGTTTCGAAGCAACAAGGCAGGGAGGTTGTCCTTCTGTCTCTTCATGTAATCCCAGACAGACTGGATGATGTTGAGATCAGGGCTCTGTGGGACCAGATCTGCACTGCCAGGACTCCTTGTTCTTCTTTATACTGAGGGTTGCTCTTAATGACATTGGTCGTAATTTTGGGATTGTTGTCCTGCTGCAGAATAAATTTAGAGTCAATCAGATACCACGCAGAATGAATTGCATTTGATGGATAAGTAACTGCCTGTATTTCTAAGCATTGAGGACACCATTAATGAAAATCTGACTCAATTTTCAGCCCTAAACTTACAAGGACCCTCCACCGATCTTCAGTGTTCCTGCGGACACTCATTATTGTACCGCTCTCCAGCCCTTGCTGAACAAACTGCCTTATGTTACAGCCAATTTTTTCACATTTGGACTCATCAGTCCACAGCGCCCGCTGCCATTTTTCTGCAACCTAGTTCCTAGTTGGATTGGTTAGCCTTGTCCATGTTGAAAGTATGGCTTTTTGGCTACGATTCTTCCCTGAAGCTCACTTAAAATCCAGCTTCTCTGTACAATAGAATATGAGTGTAGAAATGTCTCACTGGTTGATGCAAGTTCTGAGCTGATGGCACTGCTGGACATCTTCCAATTTTGAAGGCAAGTAAGCAGGAGGTGTCTTTCATTTGCTGCACTGTTTCCTTGGCCAACCAATGAATCTATGATTCTCAACATTGCCCATTTTTGGGGCTTCTTTAAAAATGCTGAACAGCACATCCTGGAACCCCAGTCTGCTTTAGAATCTCAGCCTGGAAGAAAACTTGGTGATGCAGTATAACTACCTTGTCTCTTGTTGCTGTGCTCAGTCTTGCCATGGTGTATGACCTGTGACATAAAACTG
Source organism: Phyllobates terribilis (assembly GCF_046119375.1). Classification (NCBI taxonomy): domain Eukaryota; kingdom Metazoa; phylum Chordata; class Amphibia; order Anura; family Dendrobatidae; genus Phyllobates; species Phyllobates terribilis. Next base: position 532,534,791 of record NW_027362771.1, read on the forward strand.
TCTTTCACAACCCCACCATTGTAGCAAAGTTTGGAAGTTTCTCCTCCAGTTTAAAGTCTCCTACACAGTTTCTGTTTCAGTTAATGGGACTCTGTTCTCACAGAATGACTGTTCAAACCAAGTACAGGCACTCGGTGCATCATGGCGGGACCATTCATTTGTAGACACCTTCCCACCAGTGGCGTATCTCCAATGGCGGCAGGCCATGTGACTGCTATGGGGCCTGTGAGCTGGGGGGCCCCATAGCAGTCACCCCCCTCCTGCACCCCTGCTCTGCTGCTTAATTGCCACCACCCACCGGCACTGTCATCAAGCATGGCCGCGCGCAGTGCGGCTGTGTCTTGTAGTAATGACACGGCAGGGGCGACACTGCACCTTTAATTGTACTTGTGTCGCCCCTGCCATCATTACTAGCAGACCAGCCACACAGCGCACTGCGCGCGGCCATGCCTGAAGACAGTGCCGGCGGCAATCAAACAGCAGATCGGGGGTGCAGGAGGGGGGTCCCAATGAAGGAAGGCCCCGAGGGGGGTCCCAATGAAGGAAGACCCCGATGAAGGAAGGCCCCGAGGGGGGCCCCGATGAAGGGAGGTCCTCCTTGCGGAGATGCTGGGGGAGCGGTCTGGGCCCCGATGGCGCGTGGGCCCCTCTGATGGTCCAGGGCCTGTGATGGCCATCAGACAAGCTGGCGGCCCTGCACAGCTGGACCGGACACAGGACAAGGGGAAGGTAAGTGTCGCCAGATTCCACAATCCCCATATTAAATACATTTCTAATGTGTCTTGTGTGTATGACTGTGTATATATATATTTATGTCTGTTTTATGTGTTTTTAAGAATGAGTTCAAATATGTATGTATGTCTGTATGTGTACGTATCTGTGTATCTGTTTGTGTATGTGCGTGTCTGCGTAATGTATGTGTGCATATCTGTGTACCATGTGCATCTGTGTATGTCTGCTTACCATGTGCGTGCATGTCTGCATACTGTGTGTGTGCATGTCTGCATACTGTGTGTGCGTGCATGTCTGCGTACTGTGTGTGTATGTCTGCGTACTGTGTGTGTGCATGTCTGCGTACTGTGTGTGTGTATGTCTGTGTACTGTGTGTGTGCACATGTCTGCGTACTGTGTGTGTGTATGTCTGTGTACTGTGTGTGTGCACATGTCTGCGTACTGTGTGTGTGCGTGTATGTCTGCGTACTGTGTGTGTATGTCTGTGTACTGTGTGTGTGCATGTCTGCGTACTGTGTGTGTGTATGTCTGTGTACTGTGTGTGTGCACATGTCTGCGTACTGTGTGTGTGCGTGCATGTCTGCGTACTGTGTGTGTATGTCTGCGTACTGTGTGTGTGTGCGCATGTCTGCATACTGTGTGTTCGGATGTCTGCATACTGTGTGTGTGCGCGCGTGTCTGCGTACTGTGTGTGTGTGCATGTTTGCTTACTGTGTGTGCATGTCTGCTTACTGTGTGTGTGTGCATGTTTGCTTACTGTGTGTGTGCGTGCATGTCTGCGTACTGTGTGTGTATGTCTGCGTACTGTGTGTGTGTGCGCATGTCTGCATACTGTGTGTTCGGATGTCTGCATACTGTGTGTGTGCGCGCGTGTCTGCGTACTGTGTGTGTGTGCATGTTTGCTTACTGTGTGTGCATGTCTGCTTACTGTGTGTGTGTGCATGTTTGCTTACTGTGTGTGCATGTCTGCGTACTGTGTGTGCGTGTGTTAGAACCCTCCTGTTAGTTCTTTTTCTATTTTTTTGGTCACATGACTTTCTGCCTATATAATCCAGCTCCGCCCTTCTGGACCATAGGGAATGCATTATACTGTGTGCAGGACCATGGCGAGTGCATTATACTGTGTGGAGGACCATGGCAAGTGTCTTATACTGTGTGGAAGACCATGGCGAGTGTCTTATACTGTGTGGAGGTCCATAGCGAGTGTCTTATACTGTGTGGAGGACCATGGCGAGTGTCTTATACTGTGTGGAGGACCATGGCGAGTGTCTTGTACTGTGTGGAGGACCATGGCGAGTGTCTTATACTGTGTGAAAGATCATGGCGAGTGTCTTATACACTGTGGAGGACCATGGCGAGTGCATTATACTGTGTGGAGGACCATGGTGAGTGCATTATACTGTGTGGAGGACCATGGCGAGTGTCTTATACTGTGTGGAGGACCATGGCGAGTGCATTATACTGTGTGGAGGACCATGATGAATGCACTATACTGTATGGAGGACTATGGCGAGTGCATTATACTGTATGGAGAATCATGGCGAGTGCATTATACTCTGTGGAGTGTGGAGAGGTGTGGGGCCATTATATTGTATGTAGGCCCACTATACTGCATGAAGGGCTGTGTGAGAGTCACAGTTGGGGGATTATACTGTGTTAGGGTCACCATACTTTGCCTTGTTAGTTGAGGTGGGGTACAGTAGGGTCATTATACTGCGTATGTGGAGGAATTCACCATGGGGGTATCATACTGTGTTTGGGGACACTTTTGTTGGCATCAGACTTTACGGGGCAATGAAAGAGGAATCTAGGACTTCAGCAGGAAGAAAATTACTATGTAAAGGCTGGATAGTTGTGAGATCTGCTCTTCTGTGACCCCGACAATTTACATTTTTTTTTGGGGGGGGGCCAATTAGAACTTCTGCTGTGGGGCCCCATGATTCCTGTGTACGCCCGTGCTTCCCACCTGCTTCTTTTCCCTCTGCTCCACCCTTCTCTGGTCTATGAAGCCAGAGCTGTAGATCAAGTAAGGGGGTGGTGGAGATAGAGAAAAAACAAGCAGATGGGAAGGTGTTTTTAAATGATTGGCCCCGCCATGAAGAACCAAGCGGAGGGACTTAGTTTGTACAGTCCTTCTGTGCTGACAGAGTCCCTTTGTTGATGATCATTATAACCAGTTTGGTACAATTGGTTACTCATACACCTGACTAAAATCCTAAAAAATGTTGGATTTTGTACAAGAGTGTCACACCAAATATTGATTTTATTTAGATTTCTTTTTTTATTCATTCCCTTAGCATTTTGTTAATTGATACAAATAAATGATTAATATTTCTATTTTAAAAGCATTCTTAATTTTATCCACACCTGCTTAAAACTTTTGCATAGTACTGTATATAAAAAAAACCTGTTCGACATGTTCACTCAAAATAAAATGAATGGACATGGACACCTAAGGGAGTAATTTCTCTTTAATTAAATGTATATATTGCGGTCTAAAAAATAATCTTTGTAATTATATTGCATTTTAAAATGTTTCTACCCTTCTGCTTCTATAGACTCTGTGTTTCCTTGCATATTACTCACTGCAGAAACAAATAAAAGAGAATCCTACAGTCAGTTGGTTCTGATGGGGAGTTTGTACCTTGCTTGTTTTAGTATTTCTGAGCTCTTCTCATCTGATTTATGACTACATCAAAGTACAGTTTATCTTTGATGTGGTCTGTGATCATAAATCACCATAGAAAAATTCAGAAAAAAATTTTATAAAAGAGTTTGAAATTCCTCATCAGAATGAGCTCACTGATGGATTCTCAATGAACTCAAAGAAAATACAGGCAGAACAATCGGTGTCCTTGTCACATACAGGGTAGTGTGCGAGAATCTAAATATGAAAACATTAAAGGGACTCTGTCAGCACAGAATGACTGTTCAAACCAAGCATCATGGTGTGCCCCAACATGTAAGTGCCCCTACCCACCTTCTTGTTTTCCTTCTATCTCTGCCCTTTTCTGGCTCTACGAAGCCAGAGCTGTCAATCAAAGAAGAGGAGGAGGGTGGAGATAGAGAGAAAACAAGTAGGCGGGAAGGAGCACTTAAATGTTTGGCCACACCATGGAGCACCGAGCGCCTGTGCTTGTTTTGATCAGTCATTCTTTGCTGACAGAGTCTCTTAAAGGATGACCTACAGAAGTACATTATAAATGACATTTTGATGGCATTTTCAGGAAATATATTTTTCACCTAAACTGCAGAAATTTATAGTCGTTCAGTATCTTCATGTTTTTTTGTGATGTTTTTTTACAATGTATTTGCTCTTTTTATGTATAGTGACATTGAAGAATATCACCCTGTGACCGTCACATGGGATCCTGCCTTGAAAGTGACACTGAGATCCAAAAATCTCATATTGTTTGCTGATCGTATATGGTGCTGGTCCTTATAATTTACCCATTGATAAGACGAAGCAAATAGTAAAATGCCAGATTTATAGACCAAAGATTCCCCTCCCCGTCATGTAATTAAACAAGGTTAATGTAAAAAAAAAGTCTAATGATTAAACTTAAATGCAGGAAAACATGAAATAGTTCGCTATTAAACAATGTAAAAAATATGTTCTAAGCTTACAGCACTGCTCTCAAGGACAGAAACCTGATAGCGGTATAATGATAGCTGTCAAGTGTAGATACACACGGTAATCACACCGAAGATAAAGTGTAATTAGTTACCATATTCTTCAAGGACACTGTACTGTTGGGCTGGTGCATCATATCGAGTCACGTATGTAAATTCCCTTCTAAAGAATACTGAAATAAGAAGGGAGGAGATCATATAGTTTCTATAGGACCCAGAATAGTTGTATATTACACAGAATATAGGGCCCCCCATATGTTGTAGACCAACATCGACTGAACCCACCAATATCAGCGGGATCAGCCAGCAGTCTAATGGGTACCCAACATGTGATATTGGGGGAGAGAAGGATACGGCATGTCAGATTTCCAATTGCCGATCTTTTTGTTCTTCAAGAAAAAATCCAAAGCCAAAAGGAGATGGCGGCGGCTCTTTTGCAGAGAAGGGGGGATTATATTTTGTGTAATGCCTTATTTCCCCTGTTGTGCCACACATCACAGCAATAATGTGCACAATGATGTCCTAAAAAAAGGTATAATGTACACAGTGATGTATAGTACAGAGATAATGCACATAATGATCTCACAGCACAGGGGTAATATATATAGGGATGTCATAGCAGAGGGACAACATACACAATGATGTCACAGTACTGAGATAAACACAATGATGTCATGGCAAATGAATAATGTTCCCAATGAAGTCACAATACAGGGATAATGCACACAGTAATGTCACGGCATACAAATGATTCACACAGTATTGCCACAATATTGTTAAGGATAATTTATACCAGGGATACTTTTTTATTATTATTATTATTATTATTATTATAGCAACTGTTATTTAATGTAGCTTTACATGTGAAAAGGGGTATACATAATAAAAAAAATAAGTACAATAATCATGAACAATACAAGTCGCCGACTGGTCCAGGAGGAGAGAAGACCCTGCCCGCGAGGGCTCACAGTCTACAAGGGATGGGTGAGGATACAGTAGGTGAGGGTAGAGCTGGTCGTGCAGCGGTATGGTGGAGCGGTGGTTACTGCAGGTTGTAGGCTTGTCGGAAGAGGTGGGTCTTCAGGTTCTATTTGAAGGTTTCCACAGTAGGCGAGAGTCTGATACGTTGGGGTAGAGAGTTCCAGAGTAGGGCGGAAGCACGGGAGAAATCTTGTATGCAATTGTGGGAAGAGGAGATAACAGGGGAGTAGAGAAGGAGATGTTGTGAGGATCGGAGGTTGCATGTAGGTATGTACCAAGAGACTAGGTCACAGATGTATGGAGGAGACAGGTTGTGGATGGCTGTGTATGCCAGGGTTAGGGTTTTGAACTGGGGTCTCGGGGCAATGGGGAGCCAGTGAAGAGATTGACAGAGGGGGGGAGGCCGGGGAATAGCGGGGGGACAGGTTGATTAGTCGGGCTGCAGAGTTTAGAATAGATTGGAAGAGTGCGAGAGTGTTAGAAGGGAGGCCACAGAGCAGGAGATTGCTGTAGGCAAGGAGAGAGATGATGAGGGCATGCACTAGTGTTTTACTTACTTAACTAGTTTCAGTAAAGATCAGCATTCTTGCAGCCAGGTGAAGGTCTGAGCGAGGTTGGACACGTCTAGTCGTAATGTGGCTGAAAGTATGTAAATCGCATACTTGCGGTCAAATGACCACCTGCTCCCGGCGTTGGCCCCAGAGAATCCTGACAGTACACACTGTGCGTGCTGTGAGGACTCGCAAGTCTACAGTCACATAGAGTGACTGCAGACTTCAGCCCCTTTAATATTAGTAAAACCTCAAGATCAATAGTGGTCACACAACCATAAAGCTGGCCCAGAACGGACACATAAAGATTATTGGGGTCAATTAACCCCTTAAGCCCCGCGGGTGGTTTGCACGTTAATGACCGGGCCAATTTTTACAATTCTGACCACTGTCACTTTATGAGGTAATTACTCTGGAACGCTTCAACGGATCCCACTGATTCTGAGATTGTTTTTTCGTGACATATTGTACTTCATGATTGTGGAAAAATTTCTTCGATATCACTTGCGTTTATTTGTGAAAAAAATGGAAATTTGGCGAAAATTTTGAAAATTTAGCAATTTTCAAAATTTTAATTTTTAAGCCCTGAAATCAGAGCGATATGTCACACAAAAGAGTTAATAAATAACATTTCCCACATGTCTACTTTACATCAGCACAATTTTGGAACCAAAATTTTTTTTTGTTAGGGAGCTATAAGGGTTAAAAGTTGACCAGCGATTTCTCATTTTTCCAACAAAATTTACAAAACCATTTTTTTAGGGACCACATCATATTTGAAGTCACTTTGAGAGGTCTTTATGACAGAAAATACCCAAAAGTGACACCACTCTAAAAACTGCACCCCTCAAGGTGCTCAAAACCACATTCAAGAACTTTATTAACCCTTCAGGTGCTTCATAGGAATTTTTTGAATGTGGAAGAAAAAAATGAACATTTAACTTTTTTCACAAAAATATTACTTTAGACCCAATTTTTTTTATTTTCACAGGGGTAACAAGAAAAAATGGACCGCAAAATTTGTTGTGCAATTTCCCCTGGGCACGCAGATACCCAATATTTGGGGAAAAAACACTGTTTGGGCGCACTGTAGGGCTCGGAAGGGAAGGAGCGCCATTTGACTTTTTGATTGTAAAATTTGCTTGAATAATTAGCGGACACCATGTTGCGTTTAGAGAGCCCCTGTGTGCCCAAACATTGGAGCTCCCCCACAAGTGACCCCATTTTGGAAACTAGACCCCCCAAGGCACCTATCTAGATGCATAGTGAGCAGTTGCAACCCCCAGGTGCTTCACAAATTGATTCGTAAAAATGAAAAAGTGAAAAAAAACACTTTTTCATTGTTACGAATCAATTTGTGAAGCACCTGGGGGTTCCAACTGCTCACTATGCATCTAGATAGGTGCCTTGGGGGGTCTAGTTTCCAAAATGGGGTCACTTGTGGGGGAGCTCCAATGTTTGGGCACACAGGGACTCTCTAAATGCAACATGGTATCCGCTAACAAATTGAATGGAAAATCGGCTCAAATTGTTAGCGGACACCACATTGCGTTTGGTGAGCCCCTCTGTGCCCAAACTTTGGAGCTCCCCCACAAGTGACCCCAATTTGGAAACTAGACCCCCCAAGGCACCTTTCTAGATGCATAGTGAGCACTTGGAACCCCCAGGTGCTTCACAAATTGATTCGTAATAATGAAAAAGTGAAAAAAAAAACACTTTTTCATTTTTACGAATCAATTTGTGAAGCACCTAGGGGTTCCAAGTGCTCACTATGCATCTAGATAGGTGCCTTGGGGGGTCTAGTTTCCAAAATGGGGTCACTTGTGGGGGAGCTCCAATGTTTGGGCACACAGGGGCTCTCTAAATGCAACATGGTATCCGCTAACAAATTGAATGGAGAGCCCCTGTGTGCCCAAACATTGGAGCTCCCCCACTTATACACAATAAAAGCTATTTTATAGAAAAAAATATTTTTTAGTATCGCTTTATTCTGAGAGCTATAACTTTTTTATTTTTCGGCTGATGGAGCTGTATGGCAGCTTGTTTTTTGCGGGACGAGATGACGTTCTCAGCGGTATCATTTTTATTTATATGCGTCTTTTTGATCGCGTGTTATTCCACTTTTTGTTTGGCGGTATGGTGATAAAGCATTGTTTTTTGCTTCGTTTTTTTTTTTTTTTTTTTACCGTGTTCACTGAAGGGGTTAACTAGTGGGACAGTTTTATAGGTCAGGTTTTTCCGGACGCGGCGATACCAAATATGTGTACTTTTATTGTTTTTTTTTAATTTTTTTTATAATAATATTTATTGATGGGTACATTATATTTTTATTTTTGGTGTATTATTTTTTTTATTTTTTTATAATATTTTTGCACATTTTTTTTTTTTTCCACTTTCACACAGTTTATACACTTTATTACTTTGTCCCACTCTGGGACTTTCACTTTTTTTTTTCTGATCGCCTGCATGGCACAGGAATGGAGCACCATCCCTATGCCATGAAGGCTGTCAGAAATGCACAGTGTGAAGATTGCTTGGAGATGCACTGCGCATGTCCAAGCAATCTTCCTGCTCTCTGGTGACCCGGATGTTCTCATCGGGTCGTCATGGCAACACCCGGGAAGCCTTTGCAGACTGCGCTGGAAGCCGGAAGAGGAGGTGAGTATTGCCGATCACCTCCCCTTGCCCCCGCAATGCCGCGATCGACTTCGATCGCAGCATCGCGGGGGTTAATGTGCTGGGAGCGGTGCAGGACCGCTCCCTGCACATAGTACTGGGTGTCAGCTGTGACAATCAGCTGACACCCGGCGGCGATCGCGCCCGCACAGCCTGTGTGCGCGCGCGATCGCGATGACGTACTAATACGGGTCTGGCTCTTAAGTCCCAGGGCACAGACGCGTATTAGTACGTCAGATGTTATTAAGGGGTTAAAGGTGCATGATGTTCCAGTTGTCTAATTTAACAGCTATTTTGCTATTTTTTTAGACTGTGCTTTGCAGCACCTGTTCTGATAAATATACAAGGAAATAGGTCTTTATTTAACTTTGTGATGAAACTAAAAATACGGTATGTTCAGGAAAGCCCAAGAACTTTGGACCCCACTAATGCCCTGCCAATGAGTTAAATCATAGTGGGCAGTCACCCATACTATTGTTTTTTTTAAAAAAAATGCCCATTTATAGCCAAGTATTTCACAATAAATATAAACAGCAAACTAAATCCAGAAGAAAGGCCTACAGTACGTCTAGAAAGTATTCAGATACTTTCACTAAATCCGAAATATGCTATTATTGTAAATATTGAGATCCTTCAATCAGCACTTCATTAGAGCACCTTTTCTTGGATATGACACTACAAGCATGGTACATTGGGACACCTTTGTTTTGGAATTTTTTTCTCTTCCATCTTACTAATTTTCTTATGTTCAGTTGGGTTTATTTTTGTAGTTTGTCTGGACCACTCAAGTTCATTACCAGATTTGTTCCAAAGCTTCTGTGTCTTGGCTTTGTCTAGGATCGTTGTTGTGAGGACACAGCTTATAATCTTAATTAGTCAGACAGTAGGCCAGGAGAAATACACTATTGTGTTTGTGTTGACTTTTGAATTCATGTGTGTTTCTTCGGTGGGTCAAGGACAGACTAGCATTTGTATAAACCTGAATGTTGACATTTGAGTTGATATTTACTGCAACTTATTGCATGAAGTGCAGTGACTCAGCACTGGGGAACAATGATGTTTGTTAATATGCTAATTACATATTGTACTTAGCCAGCTAGTTGTTGATTTACAGAGCAAGGGAATACCAACTATGCAAATTGATTAAATACTCAAACAATGAGACATTAGCCCTGCACCTTCCCCCCTGACCTGTGAATGATGACTTGAGCCACAGATGGATATATATAAAAAGGGATTTCTATACTGCTGCTAAGAGAGAATCAGAGAGACTCTTCAGGACAGTAGTTTGGAAGCATGGCTCTATCCAGAGAGACACAGATTTGGATTCTACAGGATTTGAGCCTAAGGCTACAAAGCTCTGGCTGAAAGGATACAGATCTGCTCCATTGACCATCAGAGAACCCATGGATACATCTGGGGAAACCAAGTTGGGACAACAAAGTCACCTGGAACCCATGGAGACACTCGGAGAAAGCAAGGTTGGAACAATGAGGTCACCTGGAACCCATGGAGTTGATCGAAGTGGCCCACAGAAGATCCCAGGTCTACACAGTTGTCCTGCTGCAAAATAAATTTGGAGCCAGATGCCTCTTTGATCATCTTGCCTCAACTAGGCGCATATAGCTGAGAATGATGCACGACAGAGCACATGCTGACTCCATCTGTATCATTATAGTCAATGGCCCCATCAACACATATCGCTGAATGCTGTTTTGTGGGGTTCAAATCTAAGCCCGTGAACATATTTACACAGAACAGGCTGTCAGTCACACGATGCACGAGCAAAATGTTCGTCCATTGAGTGAAATAAGTTATAAGCTTGCTTAGAGAGACTGTCCGCTACTTCAACATTGATGACCAATCCTTAGATTGTCTAGGTTTGTCATGTTATACAAGTGAACTGAGTGAGGCCATGCACGTCTAGTCGGAATGCGGCCAGAAGTTGCATATTGCATACTTGCAGTCGCATAACGACCCGCTCTCACCACAGATGCCGGTGAATTCTAACTGCGAGCAGTACACATGCTGTGGAGATTGAAAAGTCTGCAGTCACAGGCTATTGGATGACTGCTGATCGGCTTTATATAACCGGTCGACGGACGTTTAAATACGGCTATTGTCTAGTATAAATGCCTCCATAGATCCAGGTACCTTATTGGTTAACATCTTCTCTGATTGGAAATGTTCTCATCTCATTCTTCTACATCTGGTCCTATCGCCATGATGATTGTGGGCATCCACAGCTCGTCTTTGCAGACTTCCCTCTTCTCTGGTCTTTTACATCTACACCACATCCCAACACATTGCCCTAAAAAATAACAGTGTAATTACAATTACACCTAAATAAAAAATATCCACACATGCTGTGCACTAAATAAGCCTTATGCTGTGCACTTGAATAAATATTTGCGCCACTTTGCTCCTTGCCCAAAAAGTGACCCCCACTGTGCCCCTCATGATGCATGGCTTCCACACAGTCTCCCTTATGATACATGGCTTCCACACTGTCCCCCTTATATGCTATAGTCACCATCCCTACCGCATTCACTATGGCCGCCACACTGGTTTTCCTTATGAACAATATCCGTCAAACCATCTCCTCTTAACAACTATGGCCTATACGCTCTCCAAACTACAAAATGTACCTGCAATATGAACTATGGCCTCCATACTGTCCACATCTTCAGTGCCCCCCCCACGCTGCCCTCTTTCAATACAGTGCCCCCTTTTCACACCAAACAGCCTCCAAAATGTGTCTGTGTCCTCATGCTGTCCCTCATGTCATGCTAGGTATGGGAAGAGCCAGAATTCCAGACCTGAACAGATATTGCGTGTATTTAAAGATCCAGCAAGGGTGTGTCAATTAGCAGCAGAAGATGGAGGTCACCGCTGGGTCCTAGAGAGGGAGGGATGATGAAAGGATCAAGTAGGTGTCTGCAAGGCCAAGAGCAGTGACCTTCTACAGCCGGATCCAGAATGACTGTCTGTCAAACATGACACAGCCGTGACAGTAACTCCCCTTCTACGAGTGGCCTACAGACACTAAGGACCAGGTTTCTCTGGATGAGAAGCGTGGAAAGAACGAATCAACCTAGGGGCATTCACCTCCAATGCGGAAACCCACATCCTTTCCTCTGGACCATAGCCCCTCCAGTACACCAAGTACTGAAGGGAACGACATTGAAGACAAGAATCCACGATCTTCGAAATTTGGAACTCAAAATTGCCATCAACCATGATTTGGGGCGGCGGAAGGGGGGACAACTCAAGAGGTACCATATACTTATTGAGCAGAGACCTGTGAAAAACAATGTGGATCCTAAGAGCCTGAGGCAACTCAAGACAAAACGCTGCTGGGTTAATGACGGCAGTTATTTTATAGGGACCAATAAATCTAGGTCCGGGCTTCCAGGAAGAAACCTTCAACTTGATATTCCTGGTAGACAACCACACAAAGTCATTCACACTTAGGTCCAGACCTAGCGATTGTTTCCTATCAGCCATACGTTTGTATCTGTCTCCCATGATCTTCAAATTACTCTGAACCCCCCGCCACACAGAAGAGAGTGACAAAGCAAAACGTTCCCCCTCTGGAACTCCCGACCCCCTCCCCCACTAAAGGTAAAAAACTGTGGATGAAAACTGTATACACCAAAGAAAGGTGACCTGCCAGTAAATTAATGGCGATAATTATTAATAGCAAACTCGGCCAACGGTAAGTAGGATGCCCAATCCTGCTGGTTCTCGGACAAAAAACTGAGGTAAGTCTCCAAATTCTGATTAATGCGCTAGGTCTGTCTATTCAACTGAGGATGGAAGGCAGAAGAAAAAGACAACTTCAACCCCAGTCAAGTACAGAAAGCCTTACAGAATTTAGAAACAAACTGGGTCCCCCGATCTGACACCACATCAGAAGGAACCCCGTGAAGCTTCACGATCTCATTAATGAATACCTGAGCAAGAGTCTTGGCATTCAGAAGTGCTGGTAATGCGATGAAATGAACCATTTTACTGAACCTATCTACAACCACCAGAACCACAGCCTGCAGATACCGGTTGGTCAGTAATAAAATCCATGGACAAGTGTGTCCATTTTCTGCTAGGACTAGGCAGCAGCAGAAGAGGACCAGACGGACGGGTTTTCGATACTTTAGAACGTGCGCAAATTCTGCAAGCAGACACATGTTCAACCACATACTGATGCAACCTCGGCCACCAAAAACGACAAGAAAGGAGGTCCGCAATTGCCTTACCACCAGGATGACCAGCAAGCACAGTGTTGTGATGTTCCCTAATTACTTTACTGCACAGATTACATGGTACAAATAACCTCCCCAAAGGGCAGGAGACTCCAACACCTCTCCCTCTAGGTCAGGGTACAAAGCCGAAATGACTACCCCCTTATGCAAAATAGGGGCAGGGTTCTCCTGGTCACCACCACCAGGGAAGCTCCGGGATAAAGCATCAGCCTTGATGTTTTTGACCCCTGGACGGAAAGTGACAACAAAATTGAACCTAGTAAAAAAAACAGAGACCATCTAGCGTGCTTAGGATTGAGATGTTTAACAGACTGAAAATATGACAGGTTATTATGGTCCATGATAACAGTAATAGGATGGACTGCCCCCTCCAACCAATGTCGCCATTCGAAAGCCAATTTAATCGCCAAAAGCTCCCTTTTACCCACGTCATAATTTCTCTTGGCCAAAGACACTTTTTTGGAAAAGAAAGCACATGGACGCCATTTACCAGGGGACGGCCCCTGAGACAGCACAGCCCCAACCCCCACCTTCAATGCATCAACTTCTACGATGAAGGATTGAGAAACATCGGGTTGACTGAGTATAGGTGCTGTTGACTTGCCCCCTGGGCCGTGGGGCACTCGGAGCCGGGCAACAGGGAAACGATGGGGGTAGTGGTGGCGACCCGGTTCCGTGGCTCAGGGTGGTCAGACCAGTGGTAGTCTACGATGTGCTGTAGGTAATGTCCGACTACGCCACCCGTGGATTGCGGTCAGGGCTAACCGCCGCTGCAGTGCAGACCGCTGGGGCTGATATAAATGTGCAGCACTGAATAGTTCAACTCCCCACGGGAGGAGTATGGCCCCAGGCAGTATATATAATGGATGATGGAGGGGATGAGTCCGACCGCGATAGCCAGTAAACGGAGGCCTCTTAAACAGTTCAGGGTCTTTATTAGAACAGGTAAAATGACCCAGAAACAGGCCCGGCTAGGAGGGGGCCTGGATGTCTGAGAACAAGTGAGAAGCTGACCCTGGTCAGGGTGAGGGTGTAGGTCTACCGTGCTCTTTGTGCTCCTTCTGGCTATTTCCCTCCTTGTAGTGTAACAGCCCACGTTCCCGAGCTCACCGTGTCCTCTCGCCCGTATGGCTTGCAACTTGGGTCCCTTTCTACTCCCGGCCTGGTACGGCTTTGCTGGTCCCTTCTGCTGTGGCGGAGCCTCCGGGCTTCTTAGGCCAAGGAACATACAGTCCCCTGCGGACTGGTTATCTGCTGTAGGACTTGGAATCCTCCCAGCCTCAGACACCAAAGTCTGGTAGATTAGTTCTTTATCTGCCAGGACAGGCTCACTTCGCCTCTTGTCCCTGGCGCGTGGCTCTCCTACTGCCACACGTCCTCTTAGGCTGCAACACAACTGTCTGTCACTGCTCTGGGACACCTCTCAATCCAGAGACAGGTTGTCCAGTTCTCTTTAACCCTGCCCCCAGTTCCAGCTTTTATAGGGGCAGCCTGCTCCCCCTACTGGCCTGGGACAGGAGGTGTTGCATGCTAATGGTCCTTGACTAGAGGACCTCCCCCTTGCTCTCAGACACAGCTTTATTATATTTGTGGCATCCAGGCCAGGGTGACACATTCCCCCCTAGTAAAATTTAGTACTCCGGGACTAAACAATAAACAAAGATAATATGCATGACCATAAAACATTAGTAGACAAACGACGCACAGGTTGAGTTCTTAAGGTCACAGTGTGGTCTGTGACCGGGTGTCCATATCACCAACACAACGGGGAGCCTTAACCAGGTGGGGGTCTGTCCTAGCCCCAAGTCCTTTACAGTCTTAGTTCATTCCTTGGTCAGGCTCCGAACGCAGTCCATACAAAGTCCCGGTTATTAAAAGTCCATAACCTTTGAGTCCATACGGTACCTGTAAGAAACTGAAATACACAATTACTAATCATGCATGTAACTTTGCAAACATTTCAACACTTGGCAACAGGGTTATTTACAGTTTCAGTGCACCCTATATTCTCCAGCGAGCGGGTATCTGCCCCTTTGTGCTCCTGGTGGACCTGCGTAACCCACTGTCTGGTGGTGGACCGACCTGGTTTTCTTCACTACCATTTAGGGTACGGTCACTGGCTAGACTTACAGGCAGGGCAGGCAGCTGTCTGCGGGTCCTCTGGCTTACCGCAGACATGGCAGGCTCACTGTCAGCAGAGGGTTGATTCTCCTGGGCTGCTGGTACAGGTTCTTCTGCCTCTGGGACTGCTTGCTCTTCACCTCCCGGCTCTGGTGTAGGTTGTTGCTGAGCCGGTTGCAGGAAATGCAGGACTATGGCATCGTTTATTCAAGTCCAGGACTGAGGGAACTCTCCGAGAACGGTGCTGATCATTTCTTCCTTGTCCTCTGCGGGTTCAAGGTCACTTTCATCCTCTTCTGCACTACGGAGTTGCTCGGGGCACCTTTTTAGGTGGTCTCTGGAGACGGTACTAGTGGTTTCTCCTCCATCCTTGGTGATCACGCACACCTTCGAGTTGTCGTGATCAGACTGCAGTACGGTGTAGGGTTCCCTTTCCCACTGGTCGTCCAACTTATGTAGCCTTCTCTTTCGCTTCAGGACCTGCTCACCAGGTTCTAGGGGACCAGCAGGGGCGTGTTGGTTGAAGAGTCTTTCTTGCCTTTCTCTCACCTGGGCCAGGCTCTTCTCCACACTCTCCTGTACCTTCTTGTACTGCAGTCGCCTTTCCGCATCCCAGTCCGCATCCGGGGAGGTGTCCTCAGGTGTTAGGACTCCCATCTCCAGGTCTATGGGCAGCTTACCTGGTCTGGCTCGCATCAGGTAAGCCGGGGTGCAGTTTGTAGCATTCACCGGGATATGGTTGTATAAGTCTATTAGGTCCGGCAGTTTTTCTGGCCACAGGCTGCGTTCCTCCAGGGGCAACGTCTTCAGGAGGTCAATGACTATATTGTTCATTTGCTCACACATCCCGTTGGTTTGTGGGTGGTAAGGCGTTGTCCGAATCTTCTTACAGCCATAGAGGATGCAGAACTCTTGGAAGATTTCAGCTTCGAACGCTGGACCCTGGTCTGTCAGGACCTGTTCCAGATACCCGTGTGGACGGCAGAAGTATTGCTGGAAGGCTCTGGCCGCCGTTTGGGCTGTCAGGTCTTTTACCGGGACCACCACTAGAAAACGGGAATAGTGGTCCACGATTGTCAGGGCGTAGATGTATCCTGACCGGCTTGGAGCCAATTTGACGTGGTCCAGAGCTACCAGCTCAAGAGGCTGCTGGGTGACGATGGGCTTCAAGGGTGTCTTCTGGCTGGTGCGGTCTTTTCTCCTTAAGTTACAAGGGCCACAGTCCCTGCACCACTTCTCTACAGCCCCTCTCATGCCGACCCAAAAGAACTGTCCTCTTAGCAGGAACTCCAGTTTCTTCCAACCGAAGTGCCCCGCTCTGTCATGGTAAGCCCCCAGGACCATAGCTGCATCCCGCCTTGGGACCACGACTTGCCAGGTTAGCTCGTGTGTCCGGTGGTTGACAAGTCTTCTGCACAGCTTGCCTTCATAGAGGAACAGCTTGCTCTTCTCTTTCCATAGCTGCTTGGCTTCCTCTGGAGCATCCGGATCTAAGCAGGCGTCTTCCTGGGTCAGCAGATCTTTCACCAGGCAGATTGCAGGGTCACTATCTTGGGTCTCAGCCCAGCTGTGGTGAGGTAGGGGATTGATCATAACGGTTGTTAAATCTTCCTCCTTCACGCGGTGGGAGTATTGAGCGGCCCCATACCGGTGAAATGCGGGGAGTTCTACCTCCTCCAGCTCTTCTGGGTCTTCGTCACCTTCAGGTAAGTGAGGCATTCTCGATAAGGCGTCACCGTTGGCATTGGTTTTGCCTGCCCAGTACTTGATCATGAAGTCATAATTGGAGAGACGGGCCATCCACCGCTGTTCCAGGGCACCAAGTCTTGCACTGTCTGGGTGTGTTAACGGGTTGTTGTCCGTGTACACAGTGAACTTTGCGGAGGCCAGGTAATGCTTGAAGCGTTCCGTTACGGCCCACACCACCGCCAAGAATTCTAGCTTGAAGGAGCTGTAATTCTCCGGGTTCCTCTCGGTGGGCCTCAGCATCCGGCTGGCGTACGCGATCACCCTTTCTCTGCCCTGTTGGTTTTGTGACAGTACGGCTCCCAGTCCCACATTACTGGCGTCTGTGTGGAGAATAAAAGGCTGGCCATAATCAGGGTAGGCCAGGATCTCATCCCCTGTGAGGGCCATCTTTAACTGGCAGAAGGACTCCTCTTCCAGTTTATCCCACTTGAAGGGTGGCTTTTGGCTTCTGGACTTAGACTGTCCTATCAGGAGGTCATGCATAGGAGCTGCCATCTTAGTGAACCCGGGGATGAACCTTCGGTAGTAGCCTACCAACCCGAGGAATTGCTTCACTTCTTTGATGTTCGAGGGGCTTGGCCAGCTCTTGATTGCTGTGACCTTGTCGGGGTCGGGGGCTACTCCTTCCGCACTTACCACGTGCCCTAGGTACTGGACCTTCGGTTTCAACAGGTGACACTTTGATGGTTTCACCTTCAGGCCATAGCCTGCCAGGGCTTCGAACACCTCGGCCAGGTGCTTTAGATGGTCCTCGTAAGTCTTTGAATAGACGATCACGTCGTCCAGGTAAAGTAGGACCGTCTCGAAGTTTCGGTGCCCTAGACAGCATTCCACAGCCTCTGGAAGGTCCCTGGTGCGTTGCAGAGCCCAAAGGGCATACAGTTGAGCTCGCTCAGTCCCATCGGGGCGGTGAAGGCGGTCTTCTCGTTGTCAGCCTCTGCCACAGGAACCTGCCAGTACCCGCTAGTAAGGTCCAAAGTAGAAAAGAAGTTAGCTGATTTTAGTGCGGCTAAAGACTCCTCTATTCCAGGCAGTGGATATGCGTCTTTGTGGGTGATACGGTTGATTTGTCTATAGTCCACGCACATTCGCATGGTGCCGTCTTTCTTTTTTACCAGAACCAGGGGGGCTGCCCAGGGGCTACAGCTATCTCTAATGACCGCAGCTTCTTTCATTTCTCTCAGCATGCCCTTTGCATTCTGATAATGTGCAGGGGGTACAGGTCTGCGTCTCTCTTTTATTGGTGGGTGGCTCCCTGTGGGGATGTGGTGTTCTATCCCTTTTACTCTACCGAAGTCTAGTGGGTGCTTACTAAAAATTCTCTCGTACTCCTGGACCACCCGGTAGACTCCTTGTTTTTGGTGCAGGGGGGTGGAGTCAGCACCCACATGGAGTTTCTGGCACCAGTCCTCCTTTTGTTTCTGGGAGCCATTACCCTCCGCCTGTGGAGATGGAGGCAAAGGCTCCACGGCCCTGATAGCTTTGTGTTCGACAGCAAACAGTTTGGCAAGTGTAGCGTACCTGGGTAAGTGTACTTCCCTCTCCCCAATGTTGAGAATGCGAACGGGCACCCTCCCATGACGGACATCAACCACCCCCCGGGCTGTCAAAATGGTGGGCCTGCTGTCTGAGTACACGGGTTCTACCATGGCTTGGTAGTCTCTACCTCTCAACCCGATTGCAGTCCGACACCAGATCATCATTTCACTTTTGGAAGGCATGGAAATGGGGAATGGGTCACTCAGTCTTACGCTACCGATCTCACCACCAGACAGTTCTACCTGCTGCCGTCTCATCAGGGCTTTTATCTCCTTGTTGAGGACTCTCTGTTGGCTGGAACTAGCATTCACCGCCACCTGTTGTAGAATTACAATTACCTCTGAAAGACAATTTTCAATCACGTTAGTACCCACAGTTATTTTAGGGTGACTTTCACGACGGTCAATGTCCACAATAATCACTCTCTGTGCCGGTAGTTCAACTTTACCAATTTTAATGGTCATCTCCTTGAACCTCATCTGCGGCACGGGCAAGCCATTACTGGCGATGATGCTCAAGTCACTGTCTGGATACCGTGTTATATCAGCATCAGTCCAATACTGCTTAAAAAGTACATAACGGATAGTAGTTACTTGCGACCCGGTATCCAGCAAGGCGCTCATGGGGATGCCGTCCAGCACCACAGGTAAAACCGGGCGCCCCCCAACGTACTTATCACGCCAATTATAAGGGCCTGGTGATCTTATGCCTGGGGGTTGGCCCTCTGCCCCAGGTTGGACCCGTTTAAATTACAGTACCTGGAGATGTGTCCGGGCTGGTTGCATCGATGGCAAATGGGCTGTCCATCCTCTGCGTAGCGGTCTGTGGGCCTCCCTCGGAACGATGGGGTCCTCCTCTGTCGATGCCACGGGACATCCTCCGGACTTGAAGCCAACTCGATGGGTCTTGACAGGTCCACTTGTAACGCCTGGACGGTCCTTGTCAACGCTGCGACGCTCCTGGTCAGCTCCTGGACTTGGTGGAGCAGATCTTTCGATGGGGCTTGGTTCAGGGCCTGTGCATCGGCCCCCACAGAGTCCATAGAGGAGGGCGCCACCTCCCGGTGGTAGGCGAGAGCAGGGCGCCGGGGGTTTATAGCGCCACTTGTTGCGGGTTCACGGAGCACCCTTATGGCCCTGTCCTTGAATTGGGCAAAGGTCAGGTCAGGGTTCTGAAAGAACATGAGGCGCAGCTGGGTCCTGTGGGCGCTAGACAGCAGACCTTCTATAAACTGTTCTGTTAGTAGCTTATCCGTTTCCTGCACGCTGCCAGGGTCAGCTTGTTTGATGGCTCTCAAGGCTTCCTGCAAATTTAGGGCATAGTCTCTGATGCTGTCCTGTGCCCACTGCTTACATCCATAGAACCGCATTTTAATTTCAGCGGAGGTACGTGTATCAAAGGTACCCCGCAGCCGGGCCAGAATGTCCTTTACGGTCCTTTTCTCCTCAGCGGGCCATGACTTTACCTCCCGCTGGGCTGCGCCAGTTAACTGCCCTGTCAGTATGCTGATCTTCTGTTCCTCTGTCAGGGGGTATACTTGGAAAAAACTGTACAGCCTTTCCTTAAAGTCAGTTAGTGCATGGGGCTCCCCTGAATACTTGGGCAGCCAGGCCGCTCCAGGGATGTAAGGCAGGGAGAATGGCATCACCGCGGCTGCAGCTGCGCTGGTGGTAGTGGGCGCCTCCGTGTCCGACATCTTCCTC
Organism: Phyllobates terribilis; assembly: GCF_046119375.1. Classification (NCBI taxonomy): domain Eukaryota; kingdom Metazoa; phylum Chordata; class Amphibia; order Anura; family Dendrobatidae; genus Phyllobates; species Phyllobates terribilis. Next base: position 532,554,738 of record NW_027362771.1, read on the forward strand.
CCCCCATAGTTAAGCGTGGCCTACCTTCCGACGATCCTCTTCTGAAGGCCGCGGCTCCACTGGTGCTGCTCCGGACGAGGACCTTGCGTCGCGTCCTGGTGACGTCAGCGTCGCTCTCTCTCCCTTCCAGGACCTTGCGCAGCGTCGGTGCGTGGGGCGGAGCTTTGGGTCTCGCGCGGTTTGGACGTCCACGCCCCTCTTCTTCCCGCGCGGCGTCCTGAAGATGGCGTCCGATGGCAGGAAAACGGCTGAAGATGGCGGGAACCGACGGAAGATGGCGGGAGACGGCTGAAAATGGCGGGAAACGGCTCCGGATGGCGGGAAACCTCTTCTTCAGGTATGTGTACAGTCTTTTTCAGGCACGCAATACCCGTTTGTGGCGGGTTTGATACAATCCTGCTGACTACGCCAAAGCTGACTCGCCCCCTGGGCCGTGGGGCACTCGGAGCCGGGCAACAGGGAAACGATGGGGGTAGTGGTGGCGACCCGATTCCGTGGCTCAGGGTGGTCAGACCAGTGGTAGTCTACAATGTGCTGTAGGTAATGTCCGACTACGCCACCCGTGGATTGCAGTCAGGGCTAACCGCCGCTGCAGTGCAGACCGCTGGGGCTGATATAAATGTGCAGCACTGACTAGTTCAACTCCCCACGGGTGGAGTATGGCCCCAGGGCAGTATATATAATGGATGATGGAGGGGATGAGTCCGACCGCGATAGCCAGTAAACGGAGGCCTCTTAAACAGTTCAGGGTCTTTATTAGAACAGGTAAAATGACCCAGAAACAGGCCCAGCTAGGAGGGGGCCTGGATGTCTGAGAACAGGTGGGAAGCTGACCCTGGTCAGGGTGAGGGTGTAGGCCTACCGTGCTCTCTGTGCTCCTTCTGGCTATTTCCCTCCTTGTAGTGTAACAGCCCACTTTCCCGAGCTCACCGTGTCCTCTTGCCCGTATGGCTTGCAACTTGGGTCCCTTTCTACTCCCGGCCTGGTACGGCTTTGCTGGTCCCTTCTGCTGTGGCGGAGCCTCCGGGCTTCTTAGGCCAAGGAACATACAGTCCCCTGCGGACTGGTTATCTGCTGTAGGACTTGGAATCCTCCCAGTCTCAGACACCAAAGTCTGGTAGATAAGTTTCTTTATCTGCCAGGACAGGCTCACTTCGCCTCTTGTCCCTGGCTCGTGGCTCTCCTACTGCCACACGTCCTCTTAGGCTGCAACACAACTGTCTGTCCCTGCTCTGGGACATCTCTCAATCCAGAGACAGGTTGTCCAGTTCTCTCTAACCCTGCCCCCAGATCCAGCTTTTATAGGGGCAACCTGCTCCCCCTACTGGCCTGGGACAGGAGGCGTTGCATGCTAATGGTCCTTGACTAGAGGACCTCCCCCTTGCTCTCAGACACAGCTTTATTATATTTGTGGCATCCAGGCCAGGGTGACACACTGTGGCAAAACATCTCTTTAAGGAGAAAAAAGCTTGCTGGGCAGCATTCGACCATTTGGAAAGATCAGACTCCTTTCTTGTCATGTCAGTGAGGGGTTTCACAATTACCGATTAATTTTGGATACGTTTCCAGTAAAAATTAGTAAAGCCCAGAAAGCGTTGTAACGCCTTCAGGTTCTCAGGACAGTCCCAATCAAGTACAGAACGGATCTTCTCCGGATCCATCCGAAAACCCGAAGATGACAACAAGTACCCCAAAATTTGCACCTCCTAGACAGCAAAAACACATTTCTCTAGTTTGGCATATAGTTTATTATTTCTTAATATCTGTAGTACCTGTTTAACATGACCCTGAGGCATCTCAAAATCAGGTGAGTAAACCAAAATATCATCTAGATAGACCACCACAAACCTGCCCACTAAAAGATGGAAAATATTGTCTATGAAATGCTGGAACACCGCAGGTGCATTGGTCAGGCCAAAAGGCATAACCAGACTCTTGAAATGCCACTCAGGGGTGTTGAATGCAGTTCTCCCTTCATCGCCTTCTCTGATTCTACCTAGATTGTAGGCTCCCCTTAAATCCAACTTGGAGAACACCTTAGCTCCCACAACCTGGTTGAATAAATCTGGAATCAGAGGAAGAGGATAACAATCTCGGATGGAAATTTGATTCAATTTCCGGAAATCTAAACAGGGACGGAGACCCCCATCTTTCTTCTTAATGAAGAAGAACCCTGCCGCCACGGGCGAAGATGAGGGTCTGATATGTCCCTTCTCTAGACTCTCAGCAATGAAATCCTTCATGACTTGTCTCTCAGGGCCAGAAAGATTATACAGTCTGGACTTGGGTAGTTGTGTTCCGGGAGTCAGGTTAATAGAACAGTCATATGCACAATGAGGAGACAAATCCTGATAACCCTTCTCAGAAAATACGTCCTCAAAACCAGACAAAAACGCAGGTAAGCTCTCCGTAGAGATGACAGAAAGGGAAATGTTTAAGCAGTTCTCATGACAGTAATTTCCCCATTCCACAAGTACAGGTTCACCCCCAGACTGCTCCTCCCATTGGCAAAGGGGCGTTGCCCCGAAAATGGGGGCTCAGGAGAAGGTAGTCTCACCCACCTATCCCGAAGTAGTCTATCCACGTGTATGGCTAATGACATGGCAGCCTCAAAGGACCCCAGGTTTTCATAAACTGCCAAGGCATCCTTCAATCTTTCTGAAAGGCCCTGACAAAATTGGCTTCTAAAAGCTGGGTCATTCCATCTGGTATTAGTTGCCCATCTACGGAATTCTGAACTATAAGTCTCCACTGACCGATTCCGTGCTGAAGGTGACGCAGCCTGGATTCAGCCAAGGAGACTCGGTCAGGATCATGACAGATAAGGGCTAGAGCCCCGAAAAATCCTTCAACCGATCTGAGGCAAGCAGAGCAGTAATGAGCGAGAATGCTCGTTACTCGAGATTTGCGAGCATGCTCGGGTGTTTTCTAGGTTTCTTCAGCGTGCTCGGGTGTTATGTTTGAGTCACGCCATGCACATGATTTGCGACTGTTTGACAGCTTTAATACATGTGAGGAATGATTCCTCACATGTATTAAAGCTGTCAAACAGTCGCAAATCATGCCCACGGAGTAACTAAAACATTACGCCCGAGAACACTAAAGATACTCGGCGAGCACCCGAGCATGCTCGCCAAAAGGGTTAACAGAACATACTCGCTCATCACAAAAGCAGAGCCCTGTGGCAAAAAGAAAGCCTAGGATTGAGGATCTTCTTGTAACAGTGAGATCACAATCCCCACTCGCTGCTTTTCATCTCCAGAGGAGTAGGGTCGAAGCTTTAAATACAACTTACAAGCTTCTTTAAATACAAAACACTTGTCTCTACCTCCTGAAAACCGGTCCAGGACAGCAATTTTGGGCTCAAGCTGGACCGGCCTACCTGCAGAGTCCCCAACATTAAGAGTCTGCGGCCGCTGCAGTTGCTGCTGAACCTCTAATCGAAGGTCAGTCACATCCAGTGACAAACTCCGAAGCTGCTCTGCTAGCACCAAAACGGGATCCATAATAACCCGGAAAAAAACACACACACATAAAAAAAAAAAAAGTCAATTTTTTTTTTCTTTAAATGGCTGGTGATAATGTCATGCTAGGTGTACAACGATGGGAAAAGAATTCCAGACCTGAATAGAGGAATTAACTCTATCATCAGCAACTCTCTGGAGAAACTGCGTAGAGAGGGAGGGATGATGAAAGGATTAAGAAGGAGTCTGCAAGGCCAAGCGCAGCGACCTTCTACAGCCGGATCCAGAATGACTGTCAAACCTGACACAGCCGTGACACCTCGTATACTGCTCCCCCCATGCTATCCTCCTTAAACTGTCCTTTCTTTTGTATACTGCCTCCCATACTGTGCCCTTACTTTGAATACTGAGTGAACATCCCTATTCCCCCTCCCACAGTTCATAGCAAAAGTTCCTCGCATCTTCAGCTCCACTATAGAGCACTTACCTTCTCCCTCGTCTTTACTTCCTTTGTGGTGCTCTACCACACACAGTCTGTACCTCCATGTACCCCTTTATCTCACACACCCTGCCCACATATTCCACACAGCCTGCACCCCACACACCCCACTCACAGTCTGCACCCCTCTATCTCACTAACTCACACACCCTGCACCGCCATATCCCACACATCCTGCACCCCTCTATCTCACAGCCTGTACCCCCAAGCACCACTCTCACAACCTGCACCCCTCAGTTTCACTAACTCAAGCACCCTGCACTCCCTTATCTCACGCACGCACCCTGCACCCCTCTATCTCACTCACCCCCTCGCACCTCTCTATCTCACACACCCTGCACCTCCTTGTATCCCTCTATCTCACGCACCCTGCAACCCTTTGCACCCCTCTATTTCACGCACCCTGCACCCCCTTGCACCCCTCTATATCACGCACACTGCACCCCCTTGCACTCCTCTATCTCATGCAACCTGCACCTGTGACGCTCGCAAGCCCTGCCCTGGGAAGATGGGGTACTCGGAGCCGGGTCCGACGTTGAGAACGGGGATGCAGTCGTGGCCTGGACCCGTTCCGTGCCCAGGGCCGTCACATTAAAAATGATGTTAGGGCTTTCCGGGTTGAGTGGTAATTCTCGACTACGCCACCTCTGGTGTCTGGTGAAGGGGCCACCAGCGCCGCTACAGTCCGCTGAGGCCCGGTGTCATGGCGGCTGAAGTTCTCGCTGCTCCCCACAGGCGGAGCGCGGCCTCAGGGCAGGCAAGGCAGGATGCAGGGGGTAATAGTAGTAGCGCGGGGAATGCGGGCACCGCGTCGCGTGGTATGGCGCGTAATGAACAGTCCGGAGGCCATAGGGATGAATTTCCAAGGCTTTACTCACAGTTCTCATAAGTAGCGCAAGGCTTCTCCCTGCTCCTCGTGGAGTCCTGTGGCCACCAGGGACGGGGGTCCGACTACCTCCGAGTAAGTCCAGTGTGAGGTAGCATCCCTACAACAGAGTGTTCCTGCACTACAGACTTTACCCTTTCCCGTCTGTGCGTGTGTAGATAGACCGGGTCTCCCTCTGACCTCCTCTCAGGTGTAGGGCTCGGGTGGCAATTCCTCTCCTTCCACGCCTGGCGGGATCCTCAGGGCCTAACCGGGCTTTCCCGTCCTGGACATAGAGTACGAGGTCGGGTGTCAGGGGCCGGTACCCCTCTCGCAGCCGGAATCCCTCTGAATAGATCCGGTAGGCGAGGACAGGTGGCGTACTCCGCTCCCTCTGCATCCTCCCCGGGACCCATTTGCTAGGGAGCCACACTCTAAAGCTCCCGGGCCTTCTTGATCTTGGTCCTTGGCCGGGTTCAGACATTCCTCGTCTGCAATCTACCTCTTGTCCCATAGTTCGGGGTACGAGGGCTGTGTCCCATGCCGGTGCAGGCCCACACAGGATCTGCGCTCCCGGAGGGAAGTCACATCACACACAGTTCATGACAGCACAGTACGACCACTAAGAAGGACAGGTCCACACAGGACCAGGTTTGAACCAGCAGAAAGACCGGACAGAAGGACCAGAAAGAACCAAGATCAAAGATGGTATACTATTAAATATGAAATTAGAAGTGTCACAGACTAACTGTTCCTCCACCCACACCCACTAACTGGTTCCTACCACTATGTGTTCCCCAGTCTCCCTGTAACCAGGGGAGCCGCACCTAGTGCATACTAGCTCCCTCTGGTGGAGATATGGTGTTGGATGCAAAAGGCTGGAACACTACCATCACACCAGACTTACCTCAGAGGAAGAACACCACACTTCATTAAAGAAGGGCAGCATTCCTGTGGCGGCCGAACCCTCAGGGGCGCCACACACCTCCACGCACCACTCACAATCTGCACCCCTCTATTTCACTAACTCAAGCACCCTGTAACCCTCTATCTCGTGCACCCTGCAGCCCTTTGCTCCCCTCTATCTCACGCACCCTGCACCCGCTTGCAGCCCTCTTTCTCATGCACCCTGCACCACCTTTTAGCACTCTATCTCACACACCCTGTAATCCCTTGCACCCCTCTATGTCACGCATCTTGCACCCCTTTGCACCACTCTATCTCACATACCCTGCACCGTCTTGCACTCCTGTATCTCATGCACACTGCACCCCCTTGCAACTCTCTATCTCACGCACCCTGCACCTCTCTAGCTCACACACCCTGTACCCCTCTATCTCACACACCCTGCACCTCCTTGCACCCTTCTATCTCGCACACCCTGCACCCCCTTATCTCACACACCCTGTACCACCTTGGACCCCTTTATCTCACACACCCTGCAACCCCTTGCACATGTCTATCTCACATACCCTGCACCACCTTGGACCCCTCTATGTCACATACCCTGCACCCCCTTGCACTCTTCTAACTCACGCACCCTGCAGCCCATTGCACCCCTCTATCACACGGACCCTGCACCCCCTTGCACCCCTCTATCTCACTCACCCTGCTCCCCCTTGCACCCCTCTATCTCACACACTCTGCACTCCTTTTCACCCCTCTATCTCACCCTGCTCCCCCTTGCACCCCTCTATCTCATGCACCCTGCACCCTCTTGCGGCCCTCTTTCTCATGCACTCTGCACCACCTTTTAGCACTATCTCCCACACCCTGTAATCCCTTGCTCCCCTCTATGTCACGCATTTTGCACCACTCTATCTCACACACCCTGTAATCCCTTGTGCCCCTCTATGTCACGCATCTTGCACCACTCTATCTCACATACCCTGCACCTCTCTATCTCACTCACCCTGCACTGTCTTGCACTCCTGTATCTCATGCACACTGCACCCCCTTGCAACCCTCTATCTCACACACCCTGCACCTCCTTGCACCCCTCTATCTTATACTCCCTGCACTCCCTTGCACCCCTCTATCTCACGCACCCTGCACTCCTCTGTCGCAGACTCTATTTCCAACAGCCTGCACCCCGACACATGCCTCTGTCAATCTGCACCCCCATGGGCCACAGAGCATGCACCCCTCTATCTCATACCCCCTGCACTCCCTTGCACCCCTCTATCTCATGCACCCTGCACTCCACTGTCACAGACTATTTCCAACAGCCTGCACCCCGACACATCCCTCTGTCAATCTGCACCCCCATGGGCCACAGAGCCTGCACCCTTCTTTCACATACACCCTGCACTCCACATGTACTCTGTTCCCTCATTACCTCACAAGTTTCCCCATCTCCTCTAGCTTCTCCTGCAGCTTCCTGCCAGCAAAACTCTGTGGCTCTTCCCCCTCGAGTCACATGATCGTAACGTCATCGCAGCTTCTGTGCCATTCGGATATATTTTCTTCCGTTTAGGCAGGGAGCTGATTAGTGCTCCTCTGCCCCTGCTTGCACGCTCTCATATCGAATTCTCCCTCCCCCTTAAAAAGTGCAGATTTTGCTACTTGGTCCAGTAAAGGGGAAAAGGATTTTTAAAAAAAAGTGTTTTCCTTCACGTTGGTGCCACTCCTGCATCTTGCCGCCCTAGGCACTCGCCCTCCAATGCCAAGTGGCTAATACAGCCCTGGCTTTCATGCATCTTTCTGTCAAATCTCTTTACCATAAAGGCCTGATAGAGGAAATGTTTCCTGGATGCTTGTCCTGACAAAGTCACTGTCAGGTTTTGGGTCACTTCACTGACGAAGGCTTTTTTCCCTTAAATATTTAAATGTTCCCTTTACAGTTGTGATTGAAACTTTGTGAACCTTTTAGAATTTTCAAAATTTCTCCATAAATTTGACCTACAACTACATCAAATTTTCACAAAAGTTGTAAAAATAGATAAAGCAAACCACATCTAACAAATTAGTCAAAAATATTACACTTTTTTAAATGAGGAAATTGATCCAACATCAGCAAGACAATGATCCAAAGTGCACAAGTCGTTCTACAAAATAACGGCTAACTGCTCCGGACTACTCTGCAGTGACGTTCTAAAATGTCACTGCGTTGTAGAAATGCTGCATGAGAACCTCAAAGAGAAGACACAGATGGTTTGTTACCATCTTTCCTTTCTTTATTGCTGTATATAAACTGTTGAACAAGCTGTGGATATACAGTAATAAAAAGCATTAAAGGCATACTTTCTACTCCGGACCCAGCGGTCACGTGATGGCTGGGTGCAGGAAGAGAGTATGAGCTGCTGGATACTAAAAGAAAGCTAGGTGGCTGAATTTCCCCTGTAATTGGTGATAATATACCACCAAAGTTACAGGGAAATAAGATTTTGTTTAAAAAGTATTTAAATAATGAAATACCCCCAAAGGTCTATTATAACCTAATGCGGGTCCAATATGTGAAAAAAAAACATAAATAAATAGCTAAATAAAAAGCAGGTAAAAAATTTGAAAAATTATTTTAAAAAAGCCACTGCGAATCCAAATTGCTATTCCTGACCTTGGATCCATAGAAAAAATGTCAGATATTTAAAAGTAATTAATACAGAAAGGGGAACCTTTTTTTTCTTCATATTTTAGTGGTCATTTGTGGTCATAAAAAATGTGAAAAGCAGACACTTATTTCCCTTTTTTTTCCTACCAATATAACCCATTATCAGCAAAAAATAAATAAAGTATGACAATGACATAAAAATGAAGCTCCATGTAGCACAAAAAAAGATGCAAAAATTATTAGAATATCCAAAAGATAAAAAAAATGTACAGCTCTTTAACCCTTTTAGCCCCAAGCCTGTTTTTACCTTCATGACCAGGCCAAAATTTTACAATTCTGACCAGTGTCACTTTATGAGGTAATAACTCCGGAACGCTTCAACGGATCCCACTGATTCTGAGACTGTTTTTTCATGGCATATTGTGCTTCATGATTGTGGTAACATTTCTTCAATATGACTTACGTTTATTTGTGAAAAAAATGTAAATTTAGCGAAAATTTTCAAACTTTTGCAGTTTTCAAATTTTTAATTTTTATGTCCTTAAATCAGAGAGATATGTCGCACAAAATAGTTAATAAATAACATTTCCCACATGTCTACTTTACATCAACACAATTTTTGAAACTAATTTTTTTTTTGTTAGGAAAGATAAAAGTTGACCAGCGATTTCTAATTTTTCCAACAAAATTTACAAAACCATTTTTTTAGGGACCAAATCACATTTGACTTTGAGGGGCTTATATGACAGAAAATACTTAAAAGTGACATCATTCTAAAAACTGCACCCCTCAAGGTGCTTAAAATCACATTCAAGAAGTTTATTAACCCTTCAGGTGCTTCACAGGAATTAATGGAATGTGGAAGGAAAAAATTAACATTTGACTTTCTTTTACAAAAATGTTTTTAGACCCAATTTTTTTTTTATTTCACAAGAGTAACAGGAGAAAATGGACCCCAAACATTGTTGTGCAATTTCTTCTCAGTACGCTGATACCCCACATGTGCGGGGAAACCACTGTTTGGGCGCACGGCAGGACTCGGAAGGGAAGGAGCTCCATTTGACTTTTTGAATGCAAAATTGTCTGAAATCGAGAACGGACGCCATATCATGATTGGAGAGTCCCTGTTGTGCCTAAACAGTTGAAACCCCCCCACAAGTGACCCAATTTTGGAAACTAGACCCCTCGAGGAACTTATCTAGATGTGTGGTGAGCACCTTGAACCCCCAAGTGCTTCACAGAAGTTTGTAACGTAGAGCTGTGAAAATAAAAAAATCTATTTTTTTCCACAAAATTTATCTTGTAGTCTAAATTTTTTATTTTCACAAGGGTATCAGGAGAAAATGGACCCCAAAATCTATTGTTCAATTTATCCTAAGTACACTGATATCCCATATGTGGGGGAAAACTACTGTTTGGGCGCACAACAGGGCTCGGAGGGGAAGGAGTCACGTTTTGGAATGCAGACTTTGTTGGCATGGTCTGCGGGTGTCATGTCGCATTTGGAGAGCCCCTGATGTGTCTAAGCAGTGGAAACCCCCCACAAAAGACCCCAGTTTGGAAAATAGACCCCGCAAGGAATTTATCTAGATGTGTGGTGAGCACCTTGAACCCCCAGGTGCTTCACAGAAAATTATAATGTTGAGTTAGAAGAATAAAAAAATATTTTTTTTTTCAACAAAAATGTTATTGTAGCACCATTTTGTTTATTTTCAAAAGGGTAACAGGAGAAAATGGACCTCAAAATCTATTGTTCAATTTCTCCAGAGTACGCTGACATCCCATATGTGGGGGAAAACTACTGTTTGGGCACACAACAGGGCTCGGAAGGGAAGGAGTGACGTTTTGGAATGCAGACTTTGTTGGCATGGTCTGCGGGTGTCATGTCGCGTTTGGAGAGCCCCTTATGTGTCTAAGCAGTGGAAACCCCCCACAAAAGACCCCAGTTTGGAAAATAGACCCCGCAAGGAATTTATCTAGGTGTGTGGTGAGCACCTTGAACCCCCAGGTGCTTCACAGAAAATTATAATGTTGAGTTATAAGAATAAAAAAATAACTTTTTTTTTCAACAAAAATGTTATTGTAGCCCCATTTTTTTTTATTTTCAAAAGGGTAACAGGAGAAAATGGACCCCAAAATCTATTGTTTAATTTCTCCTGAGTATGCTGACATCCCATATGTGGGGGAAAACTACTGTTTGGGCGCACAACAGGGCTCAGAAGGGAAGGAGTGATGTTTTGGAATGCAGACTTTGTTGGCATGGTCTTCGGGTGTCATGTTACGTTTGGAGAGCCTCTGATGTGCCAAAACAGTGGACATTCCCCACAAGCAACCCCATTTTGGATACTAGACCCCGCAAGAAATGTATCTAGATGTGTGGTGAGCACCTTCAACCCCCAGGTGCTTCACAGAAAATTATAACATTGATTTGTGAAAATAAAAAAATATCTTTTTTTTAACAAAAATGTTATTTAACCCCAATATTTTTATTTTCACAAGGGTAACAGGAACAAATGAACCCCAAAATCTGATGTTCAATTTCTCCTGAGTACGATGATACCCCATTTGTGAAGGAAAACTACTGTTTGTGTGTATGGCAGGGCTCTGAAGGAAAGGAGTGACAGTTTGGAATGCAGACTTTGATTAAATGGTCTGTGGGCGTCATGTTGCGTTTGGAGAGCCTCTGATGTGCCGAAACAGTGGAAACCCCTCACACGTGACCCTATATTGGAACTGATCTAGTGTGTCCTGGTATGTGAATTTTATAATGTGGTGGCATATGTAAATTTTGTAGAATGCATCAGGTTGGCATACGTGAGTTGTGTAGTGTACGTCAGGTTGGCATACATGAGTTGTGTAGTGTACGTCAGGTTGGCATACATCAGTTGTGTAGAGTACGTCACGTTGGCATACGTTAGTTGTGTAGTGTTTGTCAGGTTGGCATACGTCAGTTGTGTAGTGTACGTTAGGTTGGCATACATCAGTTGTGTAGTGTACGTCAGGTTGGTATACGTCAGTTATGTAAGTCAGAAATTAATTTAGTAGTTTATGGATGTGTGGTATAGTCTGAAGCATTCCCAAGGCCAAGTTTGTCGGGGCAGGTGTTGCATTAATAAGTGGTGTCCTTGCGTATCCACCTTCTATAACACACTTGGCACCTTTTTTGCAACCTTCCTTTCTTTGTGCTTTGAGGTACCTCACCGGGGAAACGTTGGTACAAGCACCTTCAGTTCCAGAAGTACTGGAGCCTTCCCAACTTCCAAAGATTAGGGCCTTGATTACTACCTCCTGGAACTGAAGGTACGTACCGGTTTGGCCTACACCTTGTGATAGCACAAAAGCGTTGTACATTACCATCTGCACGATGTGAATGACCAGCTTCTTGAACCACACCTTGGTTTTTCTCATGGCACTGTACGCTGGATTACCTGATCAGAGAGATCAACTCCCCACGTGCTTGCTGTACCACGGTACACAGTGTGGTTTGTGGACCTGTGTAGAGGTACCTCGTACAGTGCTGAGGGTGCTGCCATCACCATGTATGGTGGTCAAGATAAGGACATCTGTCTTGTCATTGTACTTGACCACCAGCATGTTGTTGCTACATTGGACTCTGCATATTGAATACTTTGATCAGCGCTCGGCAGCAGAAGAAGGGTGGGGAGGAGTTAGAGGGGAGAAAAAGGTAAAAGGGGTAGAAAGTTGGGAAAGGGGAATTTGGGTGGATTAGGAAAGTTTAAGAATGGATCAAGAAGGGATCAGTAACTGTTCTTTCTTCTTTCTTCAACAGCAGGAGCACCAGAAGTGATGGCACAGCCTTAAAAAAGTCTCTGGCACCACAAGGCCCAGCGCAGCACGAAGAAGCACAGCAGAAGTCTCAGTAAACGCTCTCATCACATCTGGAACCCGGAATGTGGAAGTGCAGAGCGGTCACTGAGACTTCAGATCGCGTCTCTGCACACTGATTGGTGCAATCTGCTTCATCGTCTGATTGCATCAATCAAGCTGGGCCTTGTGATTCCAGCATTGCTAGGCACCAGCCTATGATCAGTGCTCTTACAGCACTGATCATAGGCTGGGCATCAGTGTTTCAGGCAATCTGATTGCCTGACACACTGAGAAACGCTGTGATTGACTTTACAGAATTGAACAGCCAATGACAGCGATTGTCATCATGGGGAGGCGGAGCCAGCCATGTCACGCAAGGTGAGGGAAAGAGTAAGTGCAACACGAAGGGAAGAGGGGGAGGAAGTCCAAACACTAGGGAAAGGGAGAGTGGTGACCCTTAGGCAGATCTAATATCACCCTGCCTACCCTATCGTCCCTATATAGGTTCCTCACCTATCGCCGACCAGGAACCTAAGCCCTGAATGTCCCCAGAGCTTGGCCCTAGATAGGGAGAGGACGGGATTAACACTAGTCAAGCCCCACTACAAACTAAAGACAACAAGGTAGACAAACAAAGGGGATACACTTAGCTTGAGCAGACACCAGAGAGATAACGTCAACTGTCCTCCAAGGGCACTAGAGAAGAAACTAGCTGACTGCTAGTGCTCCAAGCCTACACAGAGGTACATAGAACTATCACCGGCGACTCTCTGGAGAAACTGAAACTATTTAACTACCCAGCCAGGGTGTGTCAATTAGCAGCAGAAGGTGGAGGTCCTAAAGGAAGAGGATATAACTATACTACAGAGATGAGGGAATCAAGAAGGCGTATGCAATTGCAAGCGCAGTGAACTTCTACAGTCGACTCCAGAGCAACTGTCTGACATCGCAGTGCCGCATTAAAGATAAGACGTTTTCATACGTCCAAGTTCGGTAAGTACCTACCAACCTGGACATATGGATACGTCTAAGGTCGGCAAGGGGTTAAACCACATGTATGAAAATACCTAAAAATCTGCCTGGTCAAAAAAAGGGGAAAATAATCCGGTCTTGAACTGGTTAAAGAAAAGTAAAGTTAATATTTTGGAATGGCTAAATCAAAGTCCTGACCTTAATCCTACATTAATGATGTGGAACGACGTGAAGCGATCAGTTCACGAGAGAAAACCCATCAACATAACAAAACTGAAGCTGTTTTGTTGAGAGGAATGGGCTAAAAGTCCTGCAAACCGGTGTGCAGGACTAATAAACAATTTCCAGAAACATTTAGATGCAGTTATTGCTACATAACTCAGGTACACCAGACACTGAAAGCAAAGGTTCACATACTTTAGCCATTCACAAACGTGATGTTGGGTTATGCCTCATTTGTTTGATTTCGTTCTCTTTATTTCTCTTTATATCTCTTTATGTATTGTGTCTTAACCACTTCGCACCAGAGCCTGTTTTTGCCTTCGTGACCGGGCCAATTTTTTCAATTCTGACCACTGTCACTTTATGAAGTAATTACTCTGGAACGCTTCAACGTATTCCCCTGATTCTGAGATTGTTTTTTCGTGACATATTATACTTCATGATAGTGGTAAAATTTCTTCGATTTAACTTGTGTATATTTGTGAAAAAATCGAAAATTTGGCGAAAATTTTGAAAATTTTGCAATTTTCAAACTTTGAATTTTCATGCCCTTAAATCAGAGAGATATGTCACACAAACTAGTTAATAAATAACATTTCCCACATGTCTACTTTACATCAGCACAATTTTGGAACCAAAATTTTTTTTTTTAGGGAGTTATAAGGGTTAAAAGTTGACCAGCGATTTCTAATTTTTCCAACAAAATTTACAAAAACATTTTTTTTTAGGGACCACATCGTATTTGAAGTCACTTTGAGGGGTCTTTATGACAGAAAATACCCAAAAGTGACACCATTCTAAAAACTGCACCCCTCAAGGTGCTCAAAACCACATTCAAGAACTTTATTAACCCTTCAGGTGCTTCACAGGAATTTTTGGAATGTGGAAGAAAAAAATTAACATTTAACTTTTTTCACAAAAATGTTACTTTAGACCCAATTTTTTTTATTTTCACAGGGGTAACAGGAAAAAATGGACCCCAAATTTTTTTGTGCAATTTCTCTTGAGCGTGCTGATACCCCATATGTGAGTAAAAACCACTGTTTGGGCGCACTGCAGGGTTCGGAAGGGAAGGAGCGCCATTAGACTTTTTGAATGTAAAATTTGTCTGAATTAGCAGACGCCATGTTGCGTTTGGAGAGCTCCTGATGTGCCTAAACAGTGGAAACCCCCCACAAGTGACACCATTTTGGAAACTAGACCCCTTAGGGAACTTATCTAGATGTGTGGTGAGCACCTTGAACCCCAAGGTGCTTCATAGAAGTTTATAATATTGAGCTGTAAAAATAACATTTTTCCCACCAAAACGTTTTTCATCCCTTAATTTTGCATTATCATAAGGGTAATAGGAAAAATTGCACCATGAAATTTGTTGTGCAATTTCTCCTGAACACGCTGATACCCTATATGTGGTGGCAAACCACTGTTTGGGCGCACGGTAGGGTTTGAAAGGGAAGGAGCGCCATTTGACTTTTTGAATGTTAAATTTGTTTGAATAATTAGCGGACGCCATGTTGCATTTGGGGAGCCCCTGATGTGCCTAAACCGTGAAAACCCCCAACAAGTGACACCATTTTGGAAACTAGACCCCTTAGGGAACTTATCTAGATGTGTGGTGAGCACCTTGCACCCCCAGCTGCTTCACAGAAGTTTATAATATTGAGCCGTAAAAATAAAATTTTCACATTTTTCCCACAAAACCGTTTTTCATCCCTTAATTTTGCATTATCATAAGAGTAATAGGATAAATTGCACCATGAAATTTGTTGTGCAATTTCTCCTGAACACGCTGATGCCCCATATGTGGGGTAAAACCACTGCTTTGGTGTACGGCAGGGTTCGGAAGAGAAAGGACCGCTATGTTGGCTGGGATAGGCAGCAGACACCATGTCACATTTGAAGAGTCGCTGACATGCCGAAACAGCAGAAACCCCCCACAAGTGACCCCATTTTGTAAACTACACCTCTCAAGGAATTCATCTAGGGAAGTAGTGAGTATTTTTTCATTTTTAAATTTATACCATTGGGCAGTGAAAAAAGCATAATTATATTTTTACCACAAAAAAAATGTTTTACCCTCAGATTTTACATTTTCACACAGGGCAATGGGTAAAAATGGTGCCGAAATGTGTCACACAATTTCTTCTAAAAGTGGCAATACCCCATATGTGGCTGTATCGTACCGCTCAGCCATACGGCGAGATCTGGGGGGGACGGAGCGCTATTTGACAATTGGAGAACAAATTATTGTAGAATAGTCATTTGGATTTGGGAGCACAACATTTTCTGAATTTCTTTTGGGGGGCAAAGGCCATTTTGCTTTTCCAGAGCCTTTCTGCTACCAGTAACTTGGAAGTCCCTTACATTTTTAACAGATGACGGACCTGAGTGGGGACTAGCTTTTTTTGAGGACTGAGTTGAAGCTTTTATTGGGAACATTTTACGTAACATTTATCCAGTGCTCTAGGCTGAGCACTTACATCGGGGTTTCCATCTAAATTTCCAAGTGATGTAATTCAGATGAAACCCCTGCAGGATCCATTCACTGTAATGAGGCAGCAGAGTTACTCTGGACTCCGTCTGGCCGCTGTTTAGTGGTGTCCTTTTTTTCAGAAGTGCACAAAACTGTGGCCAACCGCACTTTTATGCACGCCTAAAACAAATGACACCGTGGGATCCCAGGATAGACGGCATCCACAGTGGCCTATATCTGCCTCATTACAGGGAATCTTCCGTCATGGGTTCCGGCTGAATCACATATTTCAGAGATTTACACGGAAACTCTGGTGTAAGTGCTCAGCGCAGAGCGCAGGATAAATGTGAGCAGAGCCTTACTGTAATCTTTGGGAGACATAATAAACTAATCAGTAGCAGGTGAAGAATTGGTTTTATTTATTTTTTACGCCGTTCCTAGTGTGATATAACTGATTAGATTACTTTATTCTTCGGGTCGGTGCGATTACAGAGATACCAGATTTATATCGGGTTTTTATGACTGACAGCTGTCACACACTAAAAGACACTTTTTTTTGCAAAATCTAGTTTTTGCATCACCATATTTTGAGAGCTATAATTTTTCCATATTTCGGCCGACAGAGTCATGTGACGGCTTGTTTTTTGCGGGACGAGTTGACATTTTTATTGGTACCATTTTTGGGTACGTGACATTTTTTGATCGCTTTCTATTCCGTTTTTTGGGAGGTAAAATTAACAAAAACAAACAATTCAGGAATTGTTTTTTGAGGTTTTTTTTATGCCGTTCTGCGTGTGGTAAAAGTGATCAGGCAGCGTTATTCTTCGGGTCAGTACGTTTACAGCGATACTACACTTACTGTATTTTTTTTTATGTTTTGGCGCTTTTACACAATAAAACAATTTTATAGAAAAAAATATTTTTTTTGCATTGCTTTATTCTGAGCGCTATAACTTTATTAATTTTCAGCTGATGGAGCTGTATGGCAGCTTTTTTTTTGCGGAACAAGATGACTTTTTCAGCGGTACCATTTTTATTTCTATTTTGTTTTTTGATCGCATTTTTTTCCACTTTTTGTTTGGCGATATGATGAAAAAGCATATTTTTTTGCTCCGTTTTTTATTTATTTTTATTACGGTGTGCACAGAAGGAGTTAATTAGTGTGACAGTTTTATAGCACGGGTTGTTTCGGACGCGGCGATACCAAATATGTGTACTTTTTTTGGTTTTGTAAAAATATACGGATTTATTGGTTTAATATTTTATTTATTTATTTTGTGATTTTTTTTTTTTTTTACAGTTTAAAAACTTTTTTTTACTTTTTTTTACATTTTTACTTAGTCCCTGTATGGGACATTAATTTTTATTTTTCTGATCACTGATCTCATGTAATGTAATAGACATATATTACATTACATGAGATCTTCGCTGACTGTTTCACAGTCAGAGTCTCCTGCCTGGCTTCAGCTGCAGGCTGAGCCAGGCAGGATACCATATATGGCAGATCTGGAGGCGGTCATGTGACCTCCAGCTGCCATAGCAACCCCAGGTCCTGGAAGGTATCAGGGGTCGTCGGAGAGGTAAGTAAGACGACCCCCTCTCCTTCTTCTATCTTCTATATGCCGCGATCACTATAGATCGCGGCATATAGAACATTGCAAAGGGTTAACATCACTGGGACCTGATCCAATCAGGTCCCGATGATGTCCCCTGTCAGAGCTAACGCTCTGCACCGGAATCGCAGCGCTTGCAGGACCCTGGGGGTCCTGAGCGCTGCGAGACCACCCACCGTTTTTAAACGTCGGCGCTGCACAGAGCCCAGCAAGCGCCGACGTTTATCTACAGTGGGCGGTCGGGAACCGGTTAATATACTCACCTACCGCAGCTCTCTCCGGTGTCCAGCGCCGTTCCTCTCCTCTTCTGAATGACATCACTGCTCTGCAGACTTCGATGTCTGCGATGGAGCATTGTCCTACATAAAAATCATAGTTTTCTTGAAACATGCAGAGTTTTTCCTGAACCACTGCTTGAAGAAAGTGTTTTCTGAAAATTGACAGTATGTTTGGGAGTTGATTTTGGTCAATCTTCAACTTGAAAAAGGTCCAAACAGCTCATTTTTAACAAAACAAAACAAAAATAAGATGAAACATATGTCTGTATAAGTGCAATGTGTAGGTACACATTCACATTGTGGCCATCTAAGAGACAAGACCTAAGATAACAACAAAATTAGCAAATACCCTGTAGTGCGTAAATAGTAATAGTACATGTAAATAATAGTGTTGAGCGAGCACTAAAATTCTCGGGTGCTCGAAGCTCGGGCCGAGCTCACCGTGATACTCGGGTGCTCGACCCGAGCAACGAGCCCAATGTTAGTCTATGGGAGACCCGAGCATTTTTGTGGCGGCACCCCCGGCAGTCTGTAGAAAGCCTAGAAAGTGCCCAAAACGATAGCGACAGTGCTCAAAAGACATGGAGACAGCATGGGCATTGCCCCAGGAAGCATTTCTGACCCCCAGGTCACTGCTGTCAACAACGTGGTCAGAGGTATTAAGCCACTTTTACGGGCTCACAATAAAATGTTCAAAAACGAAACTGAAACTGCTTTCCTGTGAAATATGTTAAGGAACATCCTTTCCAGGGTAAAGACTTGTGTATAAGGTAAAATAAATAGCCAAAAACAAAAATACTCCTCCACACCTTGGGCTATGTTCACAAGTAGCATTTTTTATGCGTTTTTGCACTTTTGTATTGCTTTCAACCGTGACAAATGCATTTGTGGCGCCCCTGAGGG
The DNA here is from genome assembly GCF_046119375.1 of Phyllobates terribilis. Taxonomy (NCBI): domain Eukaryota; kingdom Metazoa; phylum Chordata; class Amphibia; order Anura; family Dendrobatidae; genus Phyllobates; species Phyllobates terribilis. Next base: position 532,573,405 of record NW_027362771.1, read on the forward strand.
TTCAGTCGCCACCGGGGGGGGGGGTACTGCACCTCAGATAGAGGTGTGGTATCTCCTCTTCCAGGTAAGGATGGAGCATCACACAGGACCCCACTTCACACTCAGCACTACACCATTCCTATCCTGTAGGGGGCCTAAATGCACCAGGGTGCTGCCCCTGCCCGGGATAGAGGAGATGGGGGGAACCAAAGATAGGAGGAACCAAGTAGTGGGTGAGGGTAGAGGAAACACTTACAGAATCATATATAATATTTGGCCATCTTTAGTACAAGGTCTTTGATTGTGGGTCTTCTGTCAGGGTCCAGCAAGAGTCTGTAGCTGGCTGAAGATTTGCGGTCCTTGCTCTCTGGCCTTGAGGCGAGGAGCGGGTCAGAGTTATTAAGTGTCTCTGCCCGGTCAAGGTCCCGTTCCAAGAAGGCCTTGGAGGGGAGCAGAGGAGATAGGCTCCACAGGCAAAACGATCCCAGGGGGATACAGACGGAGAGGAGTCGCCACCTGTATTCTTCACTCTCGCCTAGCCAGAGGGACTCCTGCTGCAAAAGGGGTAACCGGCTCCTGATATCTGACTTTGTCACTTCACGTCTCAGTCAGAAAAGCCCGGAGGCTTAGTGGATCCAGGGGGATACGGACGGAGCGGAGTCGCCACCTGTATCTCTCAACCTGCGTTTACCCAGTGGGACCCGGACTTACACCACATTCATACCACACACGGTCAGGAGAAGATTCAGTGGGAGAACTTACTAAGGAGAGGAACACACCAGCGGGGTCTTGACAGGTGCTCCTGGTCTACCTGGGAAGTGCTGAATCCCTTCCTGGTGTCCGCAGTATGCCTTGTGCAGCAGAGAGAAGCTTTGCGGCTGAAAGAGCATCTAAAGTGAGTAAAGACCTGGATGACTTCATGTACCGCCTCCGCTTGTTTATTCCTGCGCGGCACTGCACCCGTCATACCTCCACACAGTTCTTCAAACACTGCCCTGAGGCCTACTCCGCCTGTGGGGAGTAGCACCAACCTAGCTACCAGAACATCAGCCTCAGAGGACTGTTGCAGTGCTGGTGGCCTTCACCAGAAACCACAGGTGGCGTAGTCGAACAACCACTCATCCAGAAGCCCATTTTTCATGTGACAGCCCTGGGCACGGAACGGGTCTAGGCCACGACTGCATCCTCACAACATCCGCAAGGCCCGGCTCAGAGTATACCCCCCCCCCATCTGCTCAAGGAGGGCGTCAAACATTCACCGGGAAATGTCATTTTATCATTTTACAACCTTATCTGGCCATGTGCTGTGTGACACATGTGTGGCACCCTGCTATTACAGGTACCACAGGACCCAAAAGGGTGCATGGACGGACTTCTCCACAAGAGGCCCTCACTACACACAGACACCTCCACCCTTCCACCTTATACCACCAGAGGGAGCCCTGTTAGGGATATATATATACTGGAGGGTGGAGTTAGGCAGTCAGTCAGAGAGAGAGTGTGCTGACACTTAGATCAGTGAAGGAGCAGCACGTCTGCTGCTGTGCTGAGGGCCCCGAATGTGGCCGGAGGCAAGGAGAGAGGAGTTAAGGGGGCAGAGGAGCATCTGAAGCTCACCCCAGGACACAAGCCGGACACCGGGTCTGCGCCTACAGGGTCCTCTACACCCAGTAGGGACAACTGGCATACCAGGAGGATTCCAGACCCCTGGTTAACCTGAAGCTACCATCATTTACAGAACTAGGAACCACGAAGGCCCCAGCGTCCAGGGATAGTGGTATCCAGAGAAAAGTTCTACTGCCAAGCAGGCAGGTGAGAGAGTGAAACAGTACAGAAGCTAGGCCTAGTTCCAGGCTGGCCAGAAGCTTTAGGGAGAGGAAGAAACAGATCAGGAGGCCTTATACCCGCTCACTGGGGAGAGTCCGGAAGTGCACCCTTCCTACTAGGTACCCTGGACCATACCTGCCGTTATACCAGTAAAGGTACTGAAGCGAATCCCCTGTGTGCGTGTCCGTCATTCCCCCTGACTCGACTGGGCCACCTCTCACCGACATCCCTTCCATCAATCCTGCCTCGGGGGCCCGCTCCGCCTGTGGGTAGCAGATACATCTCAGCTGCCATCCCATCACCCCCGGAGGTCTGCAGCAGCACTGGTACCCATTACCAGGAGCCACAGGTGGCGTCATGAGACAAAACTGTTAACAAACCCCTTTTTAAAGAGTGACCCCAGGGTACGGGCCCTGGAGCCGACTGCCGTGACATCCCATAGAAGGTCAAGGCCCGGGTACCGAGTTTCCCCCATATCCCCCTGGGCGAGTCACATGCATACAGTGCTGAAAAGACATGGAAACAGCATGGGGAAGACCCCTGGAAGCATCTCTGACACCCAGGTCACTGCCTAAAAGTGTGCCCATCAGAAGTGATCCTTGCTGCATCAGAAGATGCAGACTTGCAACTATCCCCGTGCAAGTCCTTGTCCAAGGGCAGTGTTCAATTGTACGTCTCCCATTCCTTGAAATGCAAGCGCAAGTATGCAGCCTGCCACCCACCCCCAGGCTGCAATACCATACTTCTTGCTTGCACTTGAAATTGGGCATTTTAGGCATGTGGAGGCGGAATCTGGCCACCACGTCATGGCTGCGTCGGCAGCCTGGTATCCATACTCGGTCCCTAGCCGCCCCGCGGCCGGGTGCCCACACACGGTCCCCAGCCGCCTGGGGGCGGCCGGGTGACCATAAACGGTCCCCAGCCACCCCTATTTGTCCCGGTGTGCCTTATACACAAGCGCGCATACCAAAACATTACCTGTGCCCTCCCCAGTGCATTTAGTGGGAAGGACAGCCTAACCACAAACACGTGGACAAGTGAATGTGGCCAGCGATTGTCCATCTCACTGACGCCTTCACACTGGGTTAATATTGTGGAAGCCGGGACACAGTTGGACACTGGGATGCAACACGTCCTCCAGACATAGAGGATTGCAGGTCCTGGGTCAATCAGGCTTCAACACAAAGTTCAGAAGGTAGACAGCAGCAGTGGTCGGCCTCCTACACAACGAGTAAATTATTCATGATCATGAGGCCATCCATCTCCTTAGCTTTCTGTTCCTTGGAATGCAAGCGCATGTATGTAGTAGCGGCTAGGCCTGAGGTGGTCAGCATTTTGGCGCATATCCTTCCTCCTCCGAGGATTGCTGGATGTTTTCCTGCTACTATCCCAGTTCTATGACTCCCGTTAAAACAAAGCTTCAGGTGATGAATGATGGATGAGGTGGTGGCAAAAGAGAGAGAGCAGGAGGAACAGGGACCATTCACATCATATCAGGCTAGTCAACCACACATGTCTTGTAGGATATATTTCTGTACCAAAAGGAGCGGTTCGGCTACACAGTTATAGGGCATACAGTGAGTGCAATGCCTACCAAAAATTTCGAAGCACTCCAATGCCCCTTGGAAGTGACATGTAGGTCAGAGGGCCTTAACTAAACCATTTTTTCCATTTATAGCAACTGGGTCTCCTGTACACTGTTGGCCTAAGCAGTGAATAGAAGGCTTTCCAAAAAGTATGAGGAACTGCAATGCCCCTTGAAACAGACGTGGATTACAGCGTACTAAAAACCTTCTACCAATTATTGGGGAGTGGGTCTCCCTTAGTGTTCGCCTATGCATTGAAAAGCAAAAGCTGAGCAAAATTAGGAGGAAATGCAATGCCCGTTGGAAGAGTTGTGGAGGTTAGAGGTAATTAAAAACAACATTTCAATGCCCCTTGGAAGAGCTGTGGAGTTCAGAGTTGTTTAACAAGACGGTTTTAAATGCCCCTTGGAAGAGACGTGGAGGTCCCAGTGGAATAAAAAGACAATACCAATGCCCCTTGGAAGAGTGGTGGAGGTCCCAGTGGAATAAAAAGACAATATCAATGCCCCTTGGAAGAGTGGTGGAGGTCCCAGTGGAATAAAAAGACAATATCAATGCCCCTTGGAAGAGTGGTGGAGGTCGCAGTGGAATAAAAAGCAATATCAATGCCCCTTGGAAAAGTGGTGGAGGTCCCAGTGGAATAAAAAGACAATATCAATGCCCCTTGGAAGAGTGGTGGAGGTCCCAGTGTAATAAAAGGGCAATATCAATGCCCCTTGGAAGAGACGTGGAGGTCACAGTAGCTTAACAAGACGGTTTTAATGCCCCTTGGAAGAGACGTGGAGTTCAGAGTGGTATAACAAGACGGTTTTAATGCCCCTTGGAAGAGACGTGGAGGTCCCAGTGAAATAAAAAGACAATATCAATGCGCCTTGGAAGAGTGGTGGAGGTCCCAGTGGAATAAAAAGACAATATCAATGCCCCTTGGAAGAGTGGTGGAGGTCGCAGTGGAATAAAAGGACAATATCAATGCCCCTTGGAAGAGACGTGGAAGTCACAGTAGCTTAACAAGATGATTTTAATGCCCCTTGGAAGAGACGTGGAGGTCACAGTAGCTTAACAAGACGGTTTTAATGCCCCTTGGAAGAGACGTGGAGTTCAGAGTGGTTTAACAAGACGGTTTTAATGCCCCTTGGAAGAGATGTGGAGGTCCCAGTGGAATAAAAAGACAATATCAATGCCCCTTGGAAGAGAGGTGGAGGTCGAAGTGGGATAAAAAGACAATATCAATGACCCTTGGAAGAGTGGTGGAGGTCGCAGTGGAATAAAAAGACAATATCAATGCCCCTTGGAAGAGTGGTGGAGGTCCCAGTGGAATAAAAAGACAATATCAATGCCCCTTGGAAGAGTGGTGGAGGTTACAGTGGAATAAAAAGACAATATCAATGACCCTTGGAAGAGACGTGGAGGTCACAGTAGCTTAACAAGACGATTTTAATGCCCCTTGGAAGAGACGTGGAGTTAAGAGTGGTTTAACAAGACGGTTTTAATGCCCCTTGGAGGAGACGTGGAGGTTACAGTAGCTTAACAAGACAGTTTTAATGCCCCTTGGAAGAGACGTGGAGGTCACAGTGGAATAAAAAGACAATATCAATGCCCGTTGGAAGAGTGGTGGAGGTCCCAGTGGAATAAAAAGACAATATCAATGCCGCTTGGAAGAGACGTGGAAGTCACAGTAGCTTAACAAGACGATTTTAATGCCCCTTGGAAGAGACGTGGAGGTCACAGTAGCTTAACAAGACGGTTTTAATGCCCCTTGGAAGAGACGTGGAGTTCAGAGTGGTTTAACAAGACTGTTTTAATGCCCCTTGGAAGAGATGTGGAGGTCCCAGTGGAATAAAAAGACAATATCAATGCCCCTTGGAAGAGAGGTGGAGGTCGCAGTGGAATAAAAAGACAATATCAATGACCCTTGGAAGAGTGGTGGAGGTCGCAGTGGAATAAAAAGACAATATCAATGCCCCTTGGAAGAGTGGTGGAGGTCCCAGTGGAATAAAAAGACAATATCAATGCCCCTTGGAAGAGACGTGGAGGTCACAGTAGCTTAACAAGACGATTTTAATGCCCCTTGGAAGAGACGTGGAGTTAAGAGTGGTTTAACAAGACGGTTTTAATGCCCCTTGGAGGAGACGTGGAGGTTACAGTAGCTTAACAAGACAGTTTAAATGCCCCTTGGAAGAGACGTGGAGGTCACAGTGGAATAAAAAGACAATATCAATGACCCTTGGAAGAGACATGGAGGTCACAGTAGCTTAACAAGACGATTTTAATGCCCCTTACAAGAGCCATGCAATACAGCATATTAAAAACATTATTCCCATTATTGGGGAGTGGGTCTCCCATAGTCTTTGCCTATGCCTTCCAAGCAAAAGCTGCCAAAAATTAGGACGGAGGAACTTGCAATGCTGGCAACACGGACCACAGTCACCCTGATGGTATAGTGGTGGTGGAGGCTGAGGATAAGGAGAAGAGCAAAAAAACAGCCGAAATGAGGAAGCGTATACCCATGTGTGGGTGTGAAGGGAATACACCTCCCGAAATAACACAGTGGATTTGACTTTGTTACTCTGCTGTCATTTGGTGGTGATGAGAAGTCTGGCCCAATCCAGCCCTTGTTCATTTTGATAAGGGTCAGCTTGTCAGCAGACAGGCGAGTGCGCTTATCAGTTATAATTCCCTCAGCGGCACTAAAAACACGCTCCGATAACACGCTAGCGGCAGGGCAGGCCAAGACCTCCAAGGCGTACAGAGCGAGCTCATTCCAAGTGTCCAGCTTGGATACCCAATAATTAAAAGGCACAGAGGAATCACGGAGGACGCTGGTACGGTCGGCAAGGTACTCCCTCACCATTTTTTGAAACTTTCCACTCCTTGTGAGAGTACCCCGCGCCTCAGGGCCTGTAAGCTGGGCGAGTCTCAGAAAACTGTCCCAGAACGTTGACAGTGTTCCCCTGCCTCTACTGGATTGGAGTTGCGTCTCTCTCGCCTGTACGCCTTGGTTGGGCAACGAACCGTGACCTCTGCCGCTAGCGTGTTCAGATGGGAATTTTTTTAACAGTTCTGCAGCAAGGGCCTTCTGGTACTGCCACATTTTTGTAGACCTCTCCACCTCAGGAATAAGAGAGTGAAAGTTCTCCTTGTAGTGGGGGTCTAAAAGTGTCACCAACCAGTAATGACTGTCACCCAACATTTTGACAACGCGAGGGTCACGGTTAAGGCAGCGTAACATAAAGTCAGCCATGCGTGCCAGACTGGTAACGGGCAAGACTTCCGTGTCCTCACCAAGATGACGACTGACCATGCTCTCCTCCTCCTCCCCCCCTGTCCTCAGGCCACCCACTCTGAACCGACAGTATGACCGTTGTACAGGTACTACCGTCTACAGCGCATGATACCAGCTCCTGTTCTTCCTCCTCCTCCTCCTCCTCTCCCTCATTGTCCCCCAATGCACATTGGGATGAGATGAGGCTGGGCTGTGTGTAATTGCCCGCTATGGCTTCTTGATCCATCTCATCATACTCTGGCTGCAATGCCTCCTCTTTAATTCTCTGCAGAGAGCGTTGCAAAAGACAGACAAGTGGGATGGTACATATGTCAGACATCCAGGTCCACTCCTGAGGTCTTATGTGTGGAGTCTGACCTGAATATCGACGGCCTTGTTGCAGCTGGTACTCCACAACTGCTCTCTTCTGCTCAGAAATCCTTTGCAACATGTGGAGGGTAGAGTTCCAACGTGTGGGGACATCACACACCAGTCGGTGTGCTGGAAGCTGCAAACGCTGCTGCAACACAGCAAGGGTGGCGGAAGCTGTAGCCGACTTGCGAAAATGAGCTGACAGGCGGTGTACTTTGACGAGCAGATCTGGCAACTCGGGGTACGATTTAAGAAACCGCTGAACCACGAGGTTAAGCACATGAGCCAGGCATGGTACGTGTGTGATCTCGCCTCGCCTCAGTGCCGCCACCAGGTTACGGCCATTGTCACCCACGACCATGCCTGGATGTAGGTTCAGTGGTCTCAGCCACAGATCTGCCTGCTCTTTCACAGCTGTCCACAACTCACAAGCAGTGTGAGGTTTATCACCTAAGCTTATGAGTTTCAGCACAGCCTGTTGCCGCTTGGCTGAGGCAGTACAGCAGTGCTTCCAGCTTGTAACTGATGTGGTGATATCTGAGATGGAGGCTGAACATGAGAAGGAGGAGTAGCATGATGCGCAGGAGCTGTAAACTGTGGGGGCAACTCTGACTGACATAGGGCCCTCATTCCTTGGTGTGGGGAGGATGTGTTCCGTCCCAAGGTCCGACTGGGTCTCGGCTTCCACTATGTTTACCCAGTATACAGTCAGGGAGATGTACCGTCCCTGGCCACAAGCACTTGTCCATGTGTCCGTTGTCAGGTGGACTCTCCCAGTAACTGCGTTGTTGAGGGCACGGCAGATGTTTTGGGACACGTGCTTGTGTAGTGCGGGGATGGCACACCAGGCAAAATAGTGTCGGCTGGGGACCGAGTACCGAGGGACGGCCACCGCCATAAGGTTGCGGAAGGATTCCGTCTCCACCAGCCTAAAAGGTAGCATTTCCAACGCAAGCAGTCGTGAAATGTGCGAATTTAGGACTGTGGCCTGTGGGGCATTGGCTGCGAATTTGCGCTTTCATTCAAAGGTCTGGGATATGGACAATTGAACGCTGCGGTGGGACGTGGACGTGGACGTTGATGCTGTTTCTTGAGAAACTGCCATAACAAGAGAAGACTGAGAGAAGGGGGCATCTTTGCATGCAGTAAGGACAGGGGATTGCCTTGCACGCACAACAGGGGGTTCTCTTACAGGCACAACAGCGGAAGAAGCAGTGGTGACACCCGCTGACACTGGTCGTGGACCCTGGGGTTCGCCCCACAAAGTTGGGTGCTTTGCTGACATGTGCCTGATCATGCTGGTGGTGGTCAGGCTGGTAGTTTTGTCACCCCTGCTGATGCTGGCCTGGCAGGTGGTACAAATGGCCTTTTGGGGTTATCAGCAGAGTCTTTAAAAAAAATTCCAGACTCTGGAAGACCTACCGGTTGTACTGGCAACGTCCCTCGTGTTGGTGTTACGGGGAACGGTTGCCCACCTTTTGTCTGCAGCCACCACACTGCTTCTTCCTGCCTGTTGGGGTACTCTGCCTCCCTCCCCCTGTGTGCTGCTGGCCTCGCTCTGCGTGTCCTCCTGCCACTTTGGGTGAGTTACTAGATCATCCACCACCTCCTCCTCTTCCACTTCCGCACCACGGTCCTCCCCTCACTTCGTGGCAATTATGTCTCGTCATCGTCCACCTCTTGTGACAAATTGCCAGCGTCGCCTTCCTGTGGCCGTGGCTGTTCAAATATTTGGCCATCGCTACATGGGATCTCCTCTTCCACCACTTCAAGCAGAGCAGGCAAGGGGCCCAAATATGGAAATGGACCATTGAACAGCTCTTCAGATTGTCCAACTGTGGGATCACTTGCTGCCTGACGACACTCGGCATGGTGGGAGGAAGGAGCATCAGGGTGAGGAGGAGTATCCGGTCGAGACTCACGACTACTAACACTTGACCATGTAGAAGACAGACCGGAGGTGGTGGTGCCCAGGTGACTGGAAGTATTATCTGCTATCCAATTAATAACCTGTTCACACTGATCAGTTCGCAATAGTGGTGTTCCCTAGTAATTCGGTCAAGAACTGGGAGCGAGAAGATGTGGCTGTTGGTTGTGGCACATTTTCACTTTGGCCACGGCCCCGTCCTCTGCACGAACCATCACCAGAATGTCCAGTTCCACGTCCCTTGCCACGCACCTTGCCCATTGTAAATGAAGTAAAATAGCTTACACTCACACTATCAATGGCAAAAGGGTAATAAAAAGGAGATTTGAAACGTGGAAGAGGAAAACCACAGTTCTAGTTATCTGGCTTACACCAGAATCTTTTAAACAGATATATTTGTGTCTGAACAGTCAGCGAGACACTGAAACTGTTTTTTTTTATGCAAAAAGGTGGATTACACCCAGATTTGAACCGTGGAAAAGGAAAACCACAGTTCTAGTTCTCTGGCCTACACCAGACTCTTTTAAACAGATATATTTGTGTCTGAACACTCACAGACACACTCAATTATTTTTTTTTTGGGGGGGGGGGGAGAATACAAAAAGGTTAATAAGACGGGTATTTGTACAATCTGACTGAGGAGAAAAAAAAGAGGATTTAGATGAAAAAAAAGGATTTTTCCTGGCCCCTGAGACCTGGGGCTAAGTCTAGCAATTTGAAAAGCAGCACACAAGACTGTAATGCAGTGCTTGTTGGTATAACCACTGCATCTCCTATACAGCCTGCCTGCCTGATATCTGGGATGGACTGTTTGTTTGATTTTTCAGGCTTTAGAGACCCTACACTACTTATTTTGCAGTATAAATCTCTCCCTAGCTCAGCAGCACTCTCCCTACACTGTCTAATCCGGAGAGACTGTGTCCAAGATGGCGGCGCCCAGTTTTAAATACTCGAGGTGACCCTGTGCGGCCAGCCAATCACTGTAATGCCCACAACCAACATGGCTGCGGCATTACAGTGACTGGCTGGCAATCCCTGCATGTTCATTGGCTCTGTAAAGAGCGCCAAACGTGTAGGGCGGAGACCCGAGCTCCCGCCCGAGTAACCCGAAAATGCTCGGTGCTCGCCGAACATCCCGAGTAGTGAGATGCTCGGGCGAGTACCGAGCAGTGTCGAGCATGCTCGCTCAACACTAGTAAATAACATAGGGTAGTTAGTTGACACAGTTTTGTTAAAAAAAAAGCGAAAAAGCCTTCCCACAGCGACATGGTGTACCCAATCGGGATGTTCCTATCTCTAGCGTTAAACCTCACCATGTGTCAGCAGACCTCAATATACAGTTGAAACCAGAAGCTTACATACACTATATAAAAAGACACATATGCATGTTTTTTTTAATATCTGACTTGAAATCAGAATAAAGCTATGTGCCCACGATGCAGAAATGCTCCGGATTTTTTCCTGAGCGTTTCTGCATCTCCCTGGCAGAAAATACGCATGCGGATTGTACATGCGGATTGTACATGCGGATTGTACATGCGTTTTCCTGCCAGGGACATGCAGATGTGAAGCGTTCTTCACTGACATTTCCGCATGCGGGTTGACAAGCGCTTTCCAAGCGATTTTAGCATCACTTGGAAAGTGTTTGTCAACTTGGTCACACTATATAAATCCATGCAAATGGCATGGATTTATATACTGTGACCGAAAGAATGGTAAAAAATAAATCTATACTTACCTTCTGATGGCCTCCGGTGTCTTGCTTTGCTCTGTTCTCCCTCGCCGGCAGCGGTACACTGAAGGACCTGCCGACGTCAGCATCGCGTGACCCGTCACATGACTAGGACGTCAGCGCAGGTCCTTCAGTCCATCTCGATCTACCGGCATGAAAGGACGAGTGCAGCGGGAGCCGTCAGAATGTAAATATAATCTTTATTTTTTATTTTATTCTTATTTTTACAGGTTCTATGTGACCCGGGCACCATCCGCACATTGGAACGCATGTATTCCGCATGTCCTTATCTAGTGAAGCGGAATACATGTGTTCCAATGCAAGTCAATGGCGGCGAAAACGCCGCGCTTCCGCAAAATAATTGGTAGTGCTGCGTTTTTTTCCGCAATTATAATCAGCAGCGGAAGTTTCCGCAGCATGTGCACAGCACATGTGGATTATCATTGGGGAACATGGCAGGCCTTCTACCAAGCATTTTTTAAGCATTTCTGCAGCGTTTTTGCCGCTTCGGAAATGCTTAAAAAACACATCGTGGGCACACAGCCTAAAACTTTCCCGTTTTAGGTCAATTAGGATTACCATCATTTTTAATATTTGCCAAATGCCAGAATAATGAGAGAGAGAGAGAATGTTTTAAGGCATTTTTATTACTTACTGCAAAGTTAAAAGTTTACAACTGTAGCTGGGGATAGCTATATAGATAAAATTCTCAGCACAAAAAGTTGGCCCCATGCCCCTGTATGTACAAAGTACAAAGAAACAAAAGCAAAACAAAATAAATGATCCGGAACATACGTTGATATAAGTGCTCATCTTTAATAAAACCAGCCCATAGAAGTACCCCACCTCCACCTTGCTGGTGTCTGAGTCAAAGTGGAGGTTGTGCCAATGCTGATCCAGCCAGAGGCCCACCCATTTCATCCATCAAGAGTCACTCACATTTCCTCAGTCCATCAAACCTTAGAAAAATCTGTTTTCAGATATTTCTTGGCCCAGTCTTAAGGTTTCCACTTCAGTGGTGGTCGGGTTCAGCGTCCTCACCTCGGTCATGTCTCTGAGCACTGAACACCTTGCACTTCTGTGTCTTGTTCAGTAGTGGTCGGGCTCAGCCTCCTCACCTCAGCCGTGTCTCTGAGCACTGAACACCTTGTACTTCTGTGACTTGCTCAGTGGTGGTCGGGCTCAGCCTCCTCACCTCAGCCATGTCTCTGAGCACTGAACACCTTGTACTTCTGTGACTTGCTCAGTGGTGGTTGGGCTCAGCCTCCTCATCTCAGCCATGTCTCTGACCACTGAACACCTTGTACTTCTGTGACTTGCTCAGTGGTGGTCGGGCTCAGCCTCCTCACCTCAGCCATGTCTCTGAGCACTGAACACCTTGTACTTCTGTGTCTTGCTCAGTGGTGGTCGGGCTCAGCCTCCTCATCTCAGCCATGTCTCTGACCACTGAGCACCTTGTACTTCTGTGTCTTGCTCAGTGGTGGTCGGGCTCAGCCTCCTCACCTCGGCCATGTCGCTGAGCACTGAACACCTTGTACTTCTGTGTCTTGCTCAGTGGTGGTCGGGCTCAGCCTCCTCACCTCAGCCGTGTGTCTGAGAATTGAACACCTTGTACTTCTGTGTCTTGCTCAGTGGTGGTCGGGCTCAGCCTCCTCACTTCAGCCATGTCTCTGAGCACTGAACACCTTGTACTTCTGTGTCTTGCTCAGTGGTGGTCGGGCTAAGCCTCCTCACCTCAGCCGTGTCTCTGAGCACTGAACACCTTGTACTTCTGTGACTTGCTCAGTGGTGGTCGGGCTCAGCCTCCTCACCTCAGCCATGTCTCTGAGCACTGAACACCTTGTACTTCTGTGTCTTGCTCAGTGGTGGTCGGGCTAAGCCTCCTCACCTCAGCCGTGTCTCTGAGCACTGAACACCTTGTACTTCTGTGACTTGCTCAGTGGTGGTCGGGCTCAGCCTCCTCACCTCAGCCGTGTCTCTGAGCACTGAACACCTTGTACTTCTGTGTCTTGCTCAGTGGTGGTCGGGCTCAGCCTCCTCATCTCAGCCATGTCTCTGACCACTGAGCACCTTGTACTTCTGTGTCTTGCTCAGTGGTGGTCGGGCTCAGCCTCCTCACCTCGGCCATGTCGCTGAGCACTGAACACCTTGTACTTCTGTGTCTTGCTCAGTGGTGGTCGGGCTCAGCCTCCTCACCTCAGCCGTGTGTCTGAGCATTGAACACCTTGTACTTCTGTGTCTTGCTCAGTGGTGGTCGGGCTCAGCCTCCTCACTTCAGCCATGTCTCTGAGCACTGAACACCTTGTACTTCTGTGTCTTGCTCAGTGGTGGTCTGGCTAAGCCTCCTCACCTCAGCCGTGTCTCTGAGCACTGAACACCTTGTACTTCTGTGACTTGCTCAGTGGTGGTCGGGCTCAGCCTCCTCACCTCAGCCATGTCTCTGAGCACTGAACACCTTGTACTTCTGTGTCTTGCTCAGTGGTGGTCGGGCTCAGCCTCCTCACCTCAGCCGTGTCTCTGAGCACTGAACACCTTGTACTTCTGTGACTTGCTCAGTGGTGGTCGGGCTCAGCCTCCTCACCTCAGCCATGTCTCTGAGCACTGAACACCTTGTACTTCTGTGACTTGCTCAGTGGTGGTCGGGCTCAGCCTCCTCACCTCAGCCATGTCTCTGAGCACTGAACACCTTGTACTTCTGTGTCTTGCTCAGTGGTGGTCGGGCTCAGCCTCCTCATCTCAGCCTCAGCCATGACTCTGACCATTGAGCACCTTGTACTTCTGTGTCTTGCTCAGTGGTGGTCGGGCTCAGCCTCCTCACCTCGGCCTTGTCGCTGAGCACTGAACACCTTGTACTTCTGTGTCTTGCTCAGTGGTGGTTGGGCTCAGCCTCCTCACCTCAGCCATGTCTCTGAGCACTGAACACCTTGTACTTCTGTGTCTTGCTCAGTGGTGGTCGGGCTCAGCCTCCTCACCTCAGCCGTGTGTCTGAGCACTGAACACCTTGTACTTCTGTGTCTTGCTCAGTGGTGGTCGGGCTCAGCCTCCTCACCTCATCCGTGTGTCTGAGCTCTGAACACCTCGTACTTCTGTGTCTTGCTCAGTGGTGGTCGGGCTCAGCCTCCTCACCTCAGCCGTGTGTCTGAGCACTGAACACCTTGTACTTCTGTGTCTTGCTCAGTGGTGGTCAGGCTCAGCCTCCTCACCTCAGCCATGTCTCTGAGCACTGAACACCTTGTACTTCTGTGTCTTGCTTAGTGGTGGTCGGGCTCAGCCTCCTCACCTCATCCATGTCTCTGAGCACTGAACACCTTGTACTTCTGTGTCTTGCTCAGTGGTGGTCGGGCTCAGCCTCCTCACCTCAGCCATGTGTCTGAGCACTGAACACCTTGTACTTCTGTGTCTTGCTGAGTGGTGGTCAGGCTCAGCCTCCTCACCTCAGCCGTGTGTCTGAGCTCTGAACACCTTGTACTTCTGTGTCTTGCTCAGTGGTGGTCGGGCTCAGCCTCCTAACCTCAGCCGTGTGTCTGAGCACTGAACACCTTGTACTTCTGTGTCTTGCTCAGTGGTGGTCGGGCTCAGCCTCCTCACCTCAGCCGTGTGTCTGAGCACTGAACACCTTGTACTTCTTTGTCTTGCTCAGTGGTGGTCGGGCTCAGCCTCCTCACCTCAGCCATGTCTCTGAGCACTGAACACCTTGTACTTCTGTGTCTTGCTCAGTGGTGGTTGGGCTCAGCCTCCTCACCTCAGCCGTGTGTCTGAGCTCTGAACACCTTGTACTTCTGTGTCTTGCTCAGTGGTGGTCGGGCTCAGCCTCCTAACCTCAGCCGTGTGTCTGAGCACTGAACACCTTGTACTTCTGTGTCTTGCTCAGTGGTGGTCGGGCTCAGCCTCCTCACCTCAGCCGTGTGTCTGAGCACTGAACACCTTGTACTTCTTTGTCTTGCTCAGTGGTGGTCGGGCTCAGCCTCCTCACCTCAGCCATGTCTCTGAGCACTGAACACCTTGTACTTCTGTGTCTTGCTCAGTGGTGGTCAGGCTCAGCCTCCTCACCTCAGCCATGTGTCTGAGCTCTGAACACCTTGCACTTCTGTGTCTTGCTCAGTGGTGGTCGGGCTCAGCCTCCTCACCTCAGCCGTGTGTCTGAGCACTGAACACCTTGTACTTCTGTGTCTTGCTCAGTGGTGGTCGGGCTCAGCCTCCTCACCTCATCCGTGTGTCTGAGCTCTGAACACCTTGTACTTCTGTGTCTTGCTCAGTGGTGGTCGGGCTCAGCCTCCTCACCTCAGCCGTGTGTCTGAGCACCGAACACCTTGTACTTCTGTGTCTTGCTCAGTGGTGGTCGGGCTCAGCCTCCTCACCTCAGCCGTGTGTCTGAGCACTGAACACCTTGTACTTCTGTGTCTTGCTCAGTGGTGGTCGGGCTCAGCCTCCTCACCTCAGCCATGTCTCTGAGCACTGAACACCTTGCACTTCTGTGTCTTGCTCAGTGGTGGTCGGGCTCAGCCTCCTCACCTCAGCCGTGTGTCTGAGCACTGAACACCTTGCACTTCTGTGTCTTGCTCAGTGGTGGTCGGGCTCAGCCTCCTCACCTCAGCCGTGTGTCTGAGCACTGAACACCTTGTACTTCTGTGTCTTGCTCAGTGGCGGTCGGGCTCAGCCTCCTCACCTCAGCCATGTCTCTGAGCACTGAACACCTTGTACTTCTGTGTCTTGCTCAGTGGTGGTCGGGCTCAGCCTCCTCACCTCAGCCATGTCTCTGAGCACTGAACACCTTGCACTTCTGTGTCTTGCTCAGTGGTGGTCGGTCTCAGCCTCCTCACCTCAGCCATGTCTCTGAGCACTGAACACCTTGCACTTCTGTGTCTTGCTCAGTGGTGGTCGGTCTCAGCCTCCTCACCTCAGCCATGTCTCTGAGCTCTGAACACCTTGGACTTCTGTGTCTTGCTCAGTGGTGGTCGGGCTCAGCCTCCTCACCTTGGCCATGTTTCTGAGCACTGAACACCTTGTACTTCTGTGTCTTGCTCAGTGGTGGTCGGGCTCAGCCTCCTCACCTCAGCCGTGTGTCTGAGCACTGAACACCTTGCACTTCTGTGTCTTGCTCAGTGGTGGTCGGGCTCAGCCTCCTCACCTCAGCCAAGTCTCTGAGCACTGAACACCTTGCACTTCTGTGTCTTGCTCAGTGGTGGTCGGGCTCAGCCTCCTCACCTCAGCCATGTCTCTGAGCACTGAACACCTTGCACTTCTGTGTCTTGCTCAGTGGTGGTCGGTGTCAGCCTCCTCACCTCAGCCATGTCTCTGAGCACTGAACACCTTGTACTTCAGGTTGCAGTCCTGAAATATGACAGCACTGGAGGATAATGGCGTCCTGGTCGCTTTATGTTTGATTCTTCTCAAATCTTTGACAGTCAATCTGTGTCTATCTCTCTCCCCCCTTTTTTTGCGACCCTGTTGACGATTTGAAAGAAAACTTTTCATGGTTCTGTGATCGCCCCAATATCTTAGCAATTTCAAGAGTGTGTAAGACTTTTCACAATTTCTGACTTTTCAGAGTCAGGTAAATCTCTTTTTTAGTCCACTTTGCCTGAGGAAAACAAGCTGTTAATAATCCTGCACACCCTGATAAATGGCGTTGTATCCTTAGGCCTCATCCTCCTCATTACACAAATACGCGTCACCTGATCTGCTCCATCCAATAAGCATTGAGGTTTATACAGAGCGGAGATGGAAAATCTGCATAAAAATGATGATATGGTCCAAATCCTCACTGCCTAATAATTCTGCACAGTGTGTATACATACACATTACACACACACAGTTACACACAATACTCACACATTGTTATACACATTACACACACATAGTTACACACATTACACATACATTGTTACATACATTGCACACACATAGTTACACACATTACACACATTGTTACACACATTACGCACACATAGTTACACACATTTCACACATTGTTATACATATTA
The DNA here is from genome assembly GCF_046119375.1 of Phyllobates terribilis. Classification (NCBI taxonomy): domain Eukaryota; kingdom Metazoa; phylum Chordata; class Amphibia; order Anura; family Dendrobatidae; genus Phyllobates; species Phyllobates terribilis. The sequence goes on from NW_027362771.1 coordinate 532,590,074, forward strand.
CACACACATAGTTATACACATTACACACACATAGTTACACACACATTGTTACACACATTACACACACACAGTTACACACATTACACACACATTGTTATACACATTACACACACATAGTTACACACATTACTCACACATTGTTATACACATTACACACACATAGTTACACACATTACACACACAGTGTTATACACATTACACACACATAGTTACACAAATTGCACACATTGTTATACATATTACACACACATAGTTATACACACTACACACATTACACACACATTGTTATACACATTACACACACATAGTTACACACATTACACACACATAGTTATACACATTACACACATTACACACATTGTTATACACATTACACACATTGTTATACACATTACACACATAGTTACACACATTACACACATTGTTATACATATTACACACACATAGTTATACACACTACACACATTACACACACATTGTTATACACATTACACACACATAGTTACACACATTACACACACATAGTTATACACATTACACACATTACACACACAGTTACACACATTACACACATTGTTATACACATTACACACACATAGTTACACACACATTGTTATACACATTACACACACATAGTTATACACATTACACACATTACACACACAGTTACACACATTACACACACATAGTTACACACACATTGTTATACACATTACACACACATAGTTATACACATTACACATACACAGTTACACACATTACACACGCATTGTTATATACTTTACACACATTACACACACATTGCTATACACATTACACACACATATGTACACACATTACACACACATTACACACATTGTTATACACATTACACACACATAGTTATACACATTACACACACATTACACACATTGTTATACACATTACACACACATAGTTATACACATTAGACACATTATTATACACATATAGGTACACACATTATTATACACATATAGGTACACACATTACACACATTGTTATACACATATAGGTACACACATTACACACACATACCTTTCCTGTAGAGCTGTCACATCTCAGCAGTGAATACCAGTTGTGATATGAAGAGGGCAGAGCAGGTAAGAAGTTCCAGCTGCTGTAACCTAAAACAGACATTGTCCGCCTGCATCATGTGGCACCCCAGGGGTCTGGTTTTCCACAGTAATGTAATGTTATGTCTGAGAGCAGGTGGGAGGTCCTTTGGTCAGGGATCCTGTGCATGCCACACCTCCTGCCCAGTCTTGGGAGGGGAAGAACTTCCCCTGTATAAACCCTGGGCTGAGGCAGGGTTAGTCAGTCAAGGAGAGTAGAGACAAGAAACAGCAGAAGCTATACTACTACAAGTCAGGGGCTGGCAGCTGCAGAGCTCGCCCTGACTGAGAAGCTTTCTTACCGGACCCGGCGTCCGAGGCTGTGGGGACTAACTCTTACCCAGCAGCAGAAGCCGACCGGCAGGGGATTTCAGGTCCTCAGGCCCAGAAACCCGAAGGCACGGTCACACGCATGGGACCAGCACCGCCATCGTGGAGCGGAAGCCATTAGAAGGCCCCGAGTCACCGGCCATACGGGTGAGCACCACACGGTACACTCAGGGACGTGGGCTACTTATATCCGCTTCTAGCAAGGTAGCCAGAAGAGTACAGTCAGTTTGGGAGGCCTACAACTCCGCCTGGCCAGGGGAGATCCCATCTGCTCAAGGACTGACCAGGCCCCGTTCACTAGCAAGTACTCCGGGAGGGTCTATCGTTGTTACCAGTAAAGACCCTGAATTACACCGCACCGTCTCTGAGTGGTTCCTGCTACCCCCATCATCCACATCTGCTGCCCTGAGGCCATACCCCTCCCGTTGGGGGTTATACCATCTACGCTGCACCATCCATCCACCGGCCTCAGCGGACTGTCCTGACGACGACTTGAGTATCATCGCCAGCAATGGCCAGCCCGTGCCACAGATCGGATTTAAAGAGGTGACCATCAAAATCGGTAGAGTCGAACTGGCAGCACAGGGACTGATCATTGTAGATATTGACAAACATGAGAGTCACCCAAAAATAACTCTAGGAACTAATGTAATTGAAAATTGTCTTGCAGAGGTGATTTTCCTTTTACAGCAGGTTGCCAAGAACGCCAGCTCCGGCGAGCAGCGGGTGCTCCAGAAAGAGATCCGGGCACTGATGCGACGGCAACAGGTGGAACTCTCCGGCGGTGAGATTGGTAGCGTAAGAATGTGTGACCCTTTTCCTATTGCCATGCCCCCAAAAAGTGAAATGATGATTTGGTGCCGGGCAGCTATTGGTCTGAGAGGTAGAGATTACCAGGCAATGGTAGAACCAGTTTACTCGGACAGTAGGCCCACCATTTTGACAGCACGGGGGGTGGTTGATGTACGCCATGGGAGGGTGCCCGTTCGCATAATAAATATCGGGGAGAGGGAAGTGTACCTGCCCCGGTATGCCACGCTAGCCAAATTATATACCATTAACCAAAATTCTATACAATCTGTGGAACCCTTGCCTCCATCTCACCCGGAGGAAGGTAACGGCTCTAAGAAAAACATGGAGGACTGGTGTCAGCAACTACATCTGGGTACTGACTCCACTCCCGCACACCAGAAACAAGGAGTCTATCAGGTGGTTCAGGAGTACGAGAGAGTGTTCAGTAAACACCCGTTAGACTTCGGGCGAGTCAAGGGGGTAGAACACCACATCCCCACGGGAGACCATCCTCCTATAAAAGAGAGGTATTGACCCGTACCCCCTGCCCACTACCAACACGCCAAGGGGATGCTTAGAGACATGAAGGAGGCTGGGGTGATCAGGGATAGCTGTAGCCCCTGGGCAGCTCCACTAGTCTTAGTCCGAAAGAAACACAACACCATGAGGATGTGTGTAGATTACCGGAAAATCAGTCGTATCACACACAAGGATGCGTACCCCTTACCAAGGATAGAGGAGTCATTGGCTGCTTTAAGATCTGCTAACTTCTTCTCTACCTTGGATCTCACTAGCGGGTACTGGCAGGTTCCTGTAGCAGAGGCGGACCGGGAGAAGACCGCATTCACCACCCCGATGGGACTTAGCGAGTTCACCTGCATGCCGTTCGGACTCTGCAACGCACCGGGAACCTTCCAACGACTAATGGAGTGTTGTCTGGGCCACAGAAACTTCGAGACGGTCCTGTTGTACCTGGACGATGTCATCGTATATTCCAAGACGTATGAGGACCACCTGAAACACCTGGCGGAAGTGTTCGAAGCTCTGGCAAGTTACGGCCTAAAGGTGAAACCCTCCAAGTGTCACCTCCTGAAACCAAAGGTGCAGTACCTGGGACACGTGGTGAGCGCTGACGGAGTGGCTCCCGACCCTGATAAGATCACCGCAATTAAGGAATGGCCAAGCCCCTCCAGCGTAAAAGAAGTGCGGCAGTTCCTCGGGTTGGTAGGCTACTACCGAAGGTTTATTCCCGGTTTCACCAAAAAGGCAGCACCTATGCAGGACCTCCTGATAGGCCAGTCCCGGAAGGCCAAGAACCAGAAGCCGCCCTTCAAATGGGAGGAGCTGGAAGAAGAGTCCTTCCGCCAGCTGAAGATGGCCCTCACGGGGGACGAAATCCTGGCGTACCCGGATTATAGCCAGCCCTTTATCCTCTACACCGACGCCAGTAACATCGGGCTAGGAGCCGTACTGTCCCAGATCCAGCAGGGGAAGGAACGAGTAATCGCCTACGCCAGCCGAAAACTGCGACCCACCGAAAGGAACCCCGAGAATTACAGCTCATTTAAGTTAGAGTTCCTGGCCGTAGTATGGGCAGTCACCGAGCGCTTTAAGCATTACCTCGCTTCTTCTCGGTTCACCGTGTACACGGATAACAACCCGTTGACACACCTGGACACGGCAAGACTCGGTGCCCTGGAGCAGAGGTGGATGGCCCGTCTGTCCAACTACGAGTTCACAATCAAATACCGGGCAGGACGCTCCAATACCAACGCGGACGCCCTGTCCAGGATGCCCAACCTGCCGGACGGAGGAGAAGATCCGGAGGGACTGGAAGAAGTTGAACTCCCTGCATTCCACCGTCATGGGACTATCCAGTATTCCCACCGGGTAAGGAGTAAGCAGGCTGCTACGTTGAACCCCTTACCCCACTACAACTGGGCGGAAACGCAAGACAGCGACCCTGCCGTCCGACTGGTGAAGGAGATGCTGACTCGGCCGGAGGCTCGCCTTGAACCAGACGCTCCGGAGGAAGCCAAACAACTATGGGCAGAGAAGAGTCGACTGTTCCTTTACAAAGGGAAGTTGTGCCGCAGAATGGTTAACTCCCGGACGCATGAATTACTCTGGCAAGTAGTGGTGCCACGAAGAGACGCAGCCATGGTGATGGAGGCATACCACGACGGAGCTGGACACTTCGGGTGGAAGAAGCTGGAGTTCCTGCTGCGCGAGCGGTTCCACTGGGTAGGCATGAGGGGAACCATCGAGAAGTGGTGCAGAGACTGTGGCCCGTGCAACCTGAGAAGGAAGGACCGTGCCAGCCAGAAGACTCCCCTGCAGTCCATCGTCACCCGGCAACCGTTGGAACTGGTAGCCTTGGATCATGTAAAACTGACCCCAAGCAGAAGTGGCTACGTCTACGCGTTAACCATCGTGGATCATTACTCCCGGTTTCTGGTTGTCGTCCCCGTCAAGGACTTAACGGCTCAAACAGCAGCTAGAGCCTTCCAGCAGCACTTTTGCCGTCCACACGGGTACCCGGACCAAGTGCTGACGGACCAGGGACCTGCCTTTGAAGCGGAGGTCTTCCAGGAATTCTGCAATCTGTATGGCTGCCGGAAGATAAGGACGACACCCTACCATCCGCAAACTAATGGACTTTGTGAGAAAATGAACCAGGTGGTAATGGATCTTCTAAAAACGTTGCCCCTGGAAGAACACAGTCTGTGGCCTGAGAAGTTGCCCGATCTGGTGGACCTATACAACCACATCCCGGTAGGTTCCACCAACTGTACCCCGGCTTACCTAATGAGGGCAAGACCTGGTAAGTTACCTGTTGACCTGGAAATGGGAGTCCTGACACCCGAGGACACTTCACCAGAAACAGACTGGGACACAGAGAGGCAGCAGCAGTACCGGAGAGGACAGGAGAGCGTGGAGCGAAGTCTCTGTCAGGCTAGGGAAAGACAAGAGAAAACTTACAACCAGTATGCTCCCGCTGTTCCCCTGGTACCCGGAGAGCAGGTCTTGAAGAGGAAGAGACGGCTCCACAAGTTGGATGACCAGTGGGAGAAGGACCCGTACACCGTACTGCCCTCAAGCCACGAGAACCCGAAGGTTTGTACCATCAGTAAAGACGGAGGGGAAACCACAGCCATTGTATCCCGGGACCACCTGAAGAAGTGTCCCGAACAACTGAGGAACCCTGAAGAGGAACAAGAAGACCATCGACCCGTAGAGGAAAGGGAAGATATGGTTAGTACTGTGCTCGGGGACTTCCCTCGGTCTTGGACTCAAGTCAATGGTGCAGTTGTGGTACCCGTACTCACCTTCCTCCAACCAGCATCCCAAGCACCTACGGAGCAACAGGTAGAGCTGGAAGAACAGCCGGTCCAGGAGGCAGAAGACTCCACACAAGCAGAACAGGAGGATCAACCCTCTGCTTATAGTGAGCCTGCCGTACCCCTAGTGAGACAAAGAGCCGGTAGACAGCTGCCCAGTTTACCCTTGACAGCTCCTACACCCTGTAGTTCAGGGCCAGACAGTCAGCTCCGTAGGTCCACTAGGGCCACTAGAGGCCAGTTACCCGCACGCTGGAGGATTTGAAGTGTATAAATTGTTTTATTTATGTTTATCTGTGTATTGGTGCTTGTGTATAATTTTGTGTTTCCAGTTATTTTTAGGAATCCTTGGTGGATTTACCGGGAATCCTTGTACATAGTTGGAGCGTAACCCAGGATGGACTAGAGACTGTTAAGGACTCGGGGTAGGACAGACCCCTACCTGGTTACGTCTCCCTGTTTTGGTGAAATGGACACCTTGCTTTTCTTCAAAGACTGCACCCGGTTACGGACATGCCGTGACCACCTTTATGTGTTTCTTCTTATTGTACTGTTATTGTTGTTATATCTTGTTATGTTTTTCTAAAATATGTTTAGTCCCGGAGTACTAAATTTCACTAGGGGGGAATGTGGCACCCCAGGGGTCTGGTTTTCCACAGTAATGTAATGTTATGTCTGAGAGCAGGTGGGAGGTCCTTTGGTCAGGGATCCTGTGCATGCCACACCTCCTGCCCAGTCTTGGGAGGGGAAGAACTTCCCCTGTATAAACCCTGGGCTGAGGCAGGGTTAGTCAGTCAAGGAGAGTAGAGACAAGAAACAGCAGAAGCTATACTACTACAAGTCAGGGGCTGGCAGCTGCAGAGCTCGCCCTGACTGAGAAGCTTTCTTACCGGACCCGGCGTCCGAGGCTGTGGGGACTAACTCTTACCCAGCAGCAGAAGCCGACCGGCAGGGGATTTCAGGACCTCAGGCCCAGAAACCCGAAGGCACGGTCACACGCGTGGGACCAGCACCGCCATCGTGGAGCGGAAGCCATTAGAAGGCCCCGAGTCACCGGCCATACGGGTGAGCACCACACGGTACACTCAGGGACGTGGGCTACTTATATCCGCTTCTAGCAAGGTAGCCAGAAGAGTACAGTCAGTTTGGGAGGCCTACAACTCCGCCTGGCCAGGGGAGATCCCATCTGCTCAAGGACTGACCAGGCCCCGTTCACTAGCAAGTACTCCGGGAGGGTCTATCGTTGTTACCAGTAAAGACCCTGAATTACACCGCACCGTCTCTGAGTGGTTCCTGCTACCCCCATCATCCACATCTGCTGCCCTGAGGCCATACCCCTCCCGTTGGGGGTTATACCATCTACGCTGCACCATCCATCCACCGGCCTCAGCGGACTGTCCTGCAGCGGCAGCTCCATAGCTGCATTCAACGGGTGGCGTAGTCGTCCTGCATCTACCGCTGTTACATCGCCGCTCAGTTTGACTCCCTGGGCACGGACCGGGTCACCGCCACGAGACTACAACCCTCAAGAGATCCGGCTCCGGGTAAGCTCCCGCGTGCGCAACGCAGCGCGACACAGGCCCAGGGGCGCGTCACATCACACTTCACATCTCTACCTCCAATAGGAACACCCCTGCCTTTAACTATTTTTTAAAATTCAGTATTAACTGTGGGACCTTCTATAGACATCTGTGCGCACCTCTGTGTCTTCCACTTGAATGGAGCATAGGTCGCACATATGTACTGCCGCTCCATTCATGGTCTATTGAAATGATGGAGACAGCTGGCCATTCTCTTCCTCTCCAATTTCTACTCCATTGAGTTAAGAAACTTTGTGAGGGGAAGTCATATGTAGCGCATAAGCGTATACAGCAGTATGATCTAATTGTGAAGAGAGGCATCATGCAGTTTGGGGGCTGAGAATACGTGCATTACTGAGGTTTATTAGATTTCTATGGATGCACAATTAGACTTTGCTTTTTCTTTTTTTTTTTTTACAATGTTACGCCTCCGCCAACTTACTTGTAATTATTAATAAGGGAAACGCTTTTATCAACAAGCCATTAGCACAGGGGAGTCCATGTGACAAAAGCCATGATTCTATTTATTCCATGGCACGTTATCAGCTCTTTTTCCAAATAATATGATCATGTTGGCAAAGTGAAAAATGTCAGTAGATTCCTGACATTGAAACAAGTAAGTTTTAGAAAAGAACTCTAATAAAGAGACATCAGTTCCTCTACCAAACTTGTCCCATCTCCCATAAAAGTTTGCATTCAATGCAAAACCTGACAATGTTTTTTCTTCTTTGTGTTATAGTTCACTCCTCCATATTTCCTTCCTTGTATTTTCGTTAATGTTCTGTAATTTTAAGTGTCATGGTTCAAAAGATTTTCAAATTTCAAAAATGTCTATAATTTAGTAAATTGATTTGCTACAAAATGAGTGGAAATGAGTGAAAGTAATAAATTATGATTTTGGTACAGAAAATTAAGAGTCAATTGCTGTCAAGGGATAGCTAATACTAGAGAAGAGAGAGAGAGGATTCAAAAAGACCTAAATAAACTGGAGCAGTGGGCAGCAACCAACAGAATGGTTTTTAACAGGGAAAAATGCAAAGTACTACATCTGGGCAATAAAAATGAAAAAAGCATATACAGAATGGGAGGAATAGAGCTAAGCAACAGTACATGTGAAAAAGACTTAGGTATACTAATAGATCATAGACTGAACATGAGTCAACAGTGTGATGCAGCAGCAAAAAAGGCAAATACAATTCTGGGATGTATTAACAGAAGCATACAGTCTAGATCACGTGAAGTCATTATCGGTCTTTACTCCTCTTTGGTCAGACCTCATCTGGAATACTGTGTACAGTTTTGGGCACCACATTTTAAAAAAGACATAGACAAACTGGAGCAAGTTCAGAGAAGAGCGACCAGAATGGTGACTGGTCTGCAAACCATGTCCTATGAGGAACGGTTGCAGGATTTGGGAATGTTTAGCTTGCAAAAAAGAAGACTGAGAGGAGACTTAATAGCTGTCTACAAATATGTCAAGGGCTGTCACATTGTAGAAGGATCATCTTTATTCTCATTTGCACAAGGAAAGACTAGAAGCAATGGGATGAAACTAAATGGGAGGAGACAGATTAGATATTAGAAAAAACTTTTTGACAGTTAGGGTGATTAATGAGTGGAGCAGGCTGCCACGAGAGGTGGTGAGTTCCCCTTCAATGGACGTCTTCAAACAGAGGCTGGACAGACATCTGTCTGAGATGATCTAGTGAATCCTGCTTTGAGCAGGGGGTTGGACCAGATGACCCAGGAGGTCCCTTCCAACTCTACCATTCTATGATTCTATGATTCTATGATTCAAACAAAAATAGTAAACCACCATTTTATTTGACTAATTTATTTGACCATGGTGGCATTTCTTGGTCACCTGAACCCACCAAAGAGACAGCAGCATCTATGAGTACATCCTTAATAAATTCAGTCAAGAAAAACATTGTATTTGTGCCTCCATCATTAACAGAGACAAGGAAACAGTTGTATCTGAACCCATATCATTATCAGACACAAGGAGACAGTGGTATCTGGACCTACATAATTAACAGAGACAAGGAGACAGTTGTAACTGGACCTAGATCCTTAACAGAGACAAGGAGACAGCTGTATCTGGACCTAGATCCTTAACAGAGACAAGGAGACAGTTGTATCTGGACCTAGATCCTTAACAGAGACAAGGAGACAGTTGTATCTGGACCTACATCATTAACAGAGACAAGGAGACAGTTGTATCTGGACCTACATCATTAACAGAGACAAGGAGACAGTTGTATCTGGACCAACATCATTAACAGAGACAAGGAGACATTTATATCTAGACCAACATCATTAACAGAGACAAGGAGACATTTATATCTGGACTTACATGATTAACAGAGACAAGGAGACATTTGTATCTGGATCTACATCAGTAACAGATTCAGAGAGAGAAATAATTTTATTTCTGCCTATATTATTAACAAATAGAGACAAGGAGAAAGAAGTATCTGTGTCTACAGTGGGTATAAAAGTCTACACACTCTTGTTAAAATTCCAGGTTTCTGTCGTGCAAAAAAAAACACATCAAGAAGAATCATTTCAGAACCTTTTCTACTTTTAATGTCCCCAATGATCTGTATAAATCTGTTGACAGCAGTATCTGTACCTTCATGATTAATAGGTAGATACAAGGAAACTTTTCTGTGCCTACATCATTTACAGGTTTAGACAAGAAAAACATTTAATTTGTACCTTCATTATTAACATATAGAGACAAGGAGACAGTAGTAACTGTTCCTATATCATTAACATATAGAGACAAGGAGACAGTAGTACCTGTGCGATCATCATTAACGTGTAGAGACATGAAGATAGTAGTATCTGTTCCTACATCATTAACATATAGAGACAAGGAGACCGTAGTATCTGTTCCTACATCATTAACATATAGAGACAAGGAGACAGTAGTATCTGTTCCTACATCATTAACATATAGAGACAAGGAGACAGTAGTATCTGTACTATCATCATTAACATGTAGAGACATGGAGACAGTAGTATCTGTTCCTACATCATTAACATATAGAGACAAGGAGACAGTAGTATCTGTACTATCATCTTGAACAGGTGGAGACAAGGAGATAGTAGTATCTGTGTGTATACCATGTGGTGGGCCTATGATAATTGGCACCTACCAGTAGGATGAGCAGCATGAATAAGCTGATTGAATATCATATTATGTATAATACACTCTTACATCAGTAGGAATCGGAATGTGAACTATAAATTGCCATGATGTCACTTTCAACTTTTTTTTTTCTAATAAGCAACAGTTAAAAGTACTTTTTGGTTTTACCATAATTTTATCTGTAGCCTAAAAGAGCATTTTAGCCTATGAAAAAAACAAGGATGAGTACAAAGGTCCTCCTGATACTTACAAATGAAAATTGAAAAAAAATGATAATATTACCCACCCAAGCCGAGCATGTCCATGTTGGAGTCAGTATAGATAATAATAGGTATTATTATCATAAGAGCCATTATGTAGATCGGTATATCCAAGAAATGGTAATCTAATCACTATCCATTCTTACATCTAATCTGAAGCCTTGACATCTACTCTCGATAATGTCTATATTAGCACGCATTCTCTGATAAGGTTGATGAGTTTGTGGGGTCACGGCTGGGGATTGGGAGTCCCAGTAAGTTAGTGTTCTAGATCATAAGAAAAGATAAAAATGTCTATGTCAAATACATTATCAAGTGAGCATGACAAACAGTTTTAATGAGCCCATATTTTTTTAATGTATTTATTCTTATTTCCACAATATCACCATCGTATGAGTCTGGAGAGCTAAGATATGGGAATATTTTGGTAGGGTTTTCACACTGCTGTTGGCTTGCTAGCCTGTGAATAGTGCAGTGACTGGTTACTTTCTTTCTCTGGCTAGCAATTAATCTATTCACCCTTCGCCATTAAAGCCGGCCATATATACTAGATGGCTGTTAGCTAAATTATGCTTCGGTCGATTGTATGGCCGGCAGCTATCTCAGCTGACTTTCCCATATACAGGAGCACTCGTTTGGCTGAGAGTCCCTATGTTCTCTATGAGACAGACACCGACTGGCACATCTCTGGGAGAACAAAGCGATCAGGAGTCTGAAATCGGACATGCCTCATCGACATTTCTCCATCAGTTGGCCAGCGCTCCATTCAGATTAGACTAGGCCTGCACAATATACGCCCCACGGGCCGCGTGCAGCCCGCTGATTCCATTGCGGCCCACAGAGAGCCAAGAGACTCCGGTTTTCATCTGATATCCAAACATATTTGCGTATTTGAGACGCAAAAATATTTCAATATATGAAGACCAGGACAGGGTCAGAGGAGCGCTCATCAGTCCCCAACCTGCAGCAGCGTTATGAGGTCATCACGCTGCTGACCTCATCACACAAGAGGGGGCCCTGCCCTTGTGGACTTACATTCTACAGAATAATGGGGAAGGATACAGTAGGTCGGGGCTTTGCAGTAGCTTCGGTGGTGGTGAGGAGGCAGCAAGGTCATTGCAGGCTGTAAGCTTTCTTGAAGAGATGGGTTTTCAAGTTTCGTCTTAAAGTTCCAAATGTGGTGGATAATCGGACGTGTTGGGACACAGAATTCCAGAGGATGGGGGATACTCGTCGGGAGAAGTATTGGAGGTGATTGGGTGAGGAGTGTACAAACGTGGAGGAAAGAAGGAGGTCTTTGAAGGACCCCCAGGTTTCGTGTCGCATGATATTGGGAGATTAGTTTGGAAACATACAGAGGAGACAGATTATAGATGGCTTTGTAGGTCAATGTTAGCAGTTTAAACTCAATACGTTGGGGAATTGGGAGCCAATGAAGGGATTTGTAGAGGGGAGAAGCTGAAGAGTAGTGAGAAGAAAGGTGGATTAGCCAAGCAGCAGAGTTAAGGACGGACTGGAGAGGTGCAAGAGTGTTAGCAGGGAGGACACAGAGAAGGATATTGCAGTAGTCGAGGTGGGAGATGATGAAGGCATGCACTAACATTTTAGTAGATTCAGAGTTGAGGAAAGGACGTATTCTTGAAATATTTTTAGGTAGAGGTGGCAGGAGTTGGTGAGAGCTTGTTTGAAGGACAGGGCAGAGTCCAGGATTACTCCGAGACAGCAGACTTCCGGTACAGGGGAAAGCGTGATGTTGTTTATTGTAAGATAGATCAGGTAGGGGAGTCAAGTGAGATGGACTGACTGTGGTTCTGGTCCTGTATTCATCTATTGATGGTGGTTTTGGAGCTGCATTCTTCTATTGATGGTGGTTCTGGCACTGCATTCATGTACCGATGGTGGTTCTAGCACTGTATTTATGTGCTGACGGTGGTTCTGATCTTGTACACATGTAGCCATCCATAATATGCTTCATGGCTATGCTAAAACTGAAAAATCATCAAAACTTAGAGTTTTGTGATTATGAGGAGGATTTGACAGGTTTTTGCTCCAAAAAAACTCAGTGTAAATTAGACTGTGTTTACACTGAGTTTTTTGAGCAGAAACTCTCCAAATCCTTCTCAAATACTAAAATCTTGGTTCCGGTGATGTATTAATGATGGTGGTTCTGGTGATGTATACATGTAAGTACTCCTTTAAATTTTTTGAGGCCTTTGGAATTGATTCAGTTTGACAATGTGGCCCTTGGACTAAAAAATGTTGTGCACCCCTGCATTGGACCATCAGCCGAACCATCGATATTGGTGGGTTTGGCCACCATTAGTCAGATGTGTATGGCGCACTTTTAAGACTTGATATTTTGTTAGGAAAAGAAAAACGTTTTGGGTCCTAGTGATTGTTCTATATCAAAGTCAAACACTAAGAAGACACCTAAAGCCACTTTTAGCTCTGCTTCCGGGCATAAAGTTAGAGCATGTTAAGATGTAGTGTATTTATAGTGGCTTTTTATTTTACAAAATCCTATTTAGACATAGAGAATTAGAGATCTATGTTAAATCCAACAATAATCCTTATCCCATGAGTGTTTCCGCAAAACCTAATCACATGCAGCAGAAAATTTCCATTAGTGAAAAAGTCTGGTGGAAATACTTAGCTTGCTGATTAATCCATGGGCTGCAATCTTCATTCATTTCCGGACCCCATGATATGAAGTTTGCAATTTGATCCAAGTTTCAAATTTCTCTCTTGTGTGAGTCAATCTCCCGGTAATACAGGCTGGATATGAGCTCTCTGTGTATCCAGGGTGTTCTCTTTATGTATCAGAACAGCTCCAGAACTTCACTTGTCTCTTCTTCTTATGCTTTCCTCCTTGCCCACATTCTGTTTTCTCTGCTCTACCTCTCTCAACTGAAGATCTGTGTACAACCCTCTTAATCCTGCTTTCTCTAAGGCTATGTTCACACGTTCAGTATTCGGTCAGTATTTTACCTCAGTATTTGTAGCCAAAACCAGGAGTGGGTGATAAATACAGAAGTGGTGACGTGTTTCTATTATACTTTTCCTCTGATTGTCCCACTCCTGGTTTTGGCCAACAAATACTGATGTAAAATACTGACCAAATACTGAATGTGCAAAATGTGGTCTAACAATGAGGAGAGAGAGGAAAAGCAGAGAAAACTGATAGGATGGATTTTGTGTCTTTTTTTTCCCACATTACTCACCTAGGTAATGTACTTATAGATATTCTGCTGCAACAAAGTGCTAGAAAATCTTTAATGAAAACTATTTTGAAAGTTGCTAAACTTTGCATCGCGGTGAAAACGAACAATGAAAAAAAAATGCGGTCTTTAAAGAGGACCTGTCAAAAATAGCCAGTTTTTGCACTTATTTTATCCCTGTTGCTCCCCCAATTATGCTGTTTTTTTTTAAAAAAAATTCTATCCTATGGTGTGGCTCACATGATGACAATGCAGAGCAGTTAAAGACACCCCTAGATGATTGCTGTGAACCACGCCTTCTTGGTAAAGAACATAATAATTAACACTAACTAAAAAGGCCCATATCTCTGAAACTGTATGGTGCAAGGCAGCAGCCATCTAGTGGACTCAATACACTTGTATGGATCGAGTCTGTGCCCACTAGATGGTCAGAAACCAGCGAATCCTCGCAGCACACAGTGGTGCACTGGGTGGATACAGACAGACTGCAGTCACACATTTTAGACAACCATTTTAAGCCAGGTATGGCTAAAAAAACTATAAAGTAGAACATTATGTGCTCCTTACTATTTTTGCAGGCTTCACATGGAGGTCCTCCTCTCATACTCACAACTCTCGGACTGCATAATAGACATATATTTACGAACTCGGACTGGCCCACAGGGGAACAGTTGAATTCCCCGGTGGGCCCCCCCCCCAGACTCCTTGAGCTCTATGTAACAGTTCATCAGCCTTATTATATACTGAATATGATCCCTTTAACAAAACAACGCTGTGATAACGTCAGTAAAAAAATACCCAGTGGCCATCAAGATAAAGTCCTTATTAGACCATAAACGTGGTGTGATTTTATACAACGCAGTTATTAGAATGTGAGCGCAAACAATCAAGATATGTCGAGCAGTCAAGGTCCATTACATGCAAAAATAAGGTCAGGCTGACATTAAAAATAAAATATCATGTCTTGTCTTTTTGTCTTGCTGAGCTGGAAAACTTAGTGGAACTGATACGGCCCCTACTGCTGCATGATTTTATGGCACCTTTATATGTCCTATCAGTGCTATAAAATACAAGATTTAAGAGTGAGTTTAACAATAAAAGGCGATATCACTGCTTGGATACATCCTCCATTCAGGAGCCTGGGAGAGCTTGGTGTCAGGACCTGTGAGTCAGTGATCACATTCACTTTTTATTCACTTCCATTTTATTGGCTGTCGTGTAAGGATCGTACGAGTCACGTAATGAAGAGCTGTGTGCAGATTAGAGGCCATGCTGCAAACATATGGCCATACTATTGCAGGGGATCTGCTCTTTATGTGACAAGTTATTTCTATTCATAGAATCATAGAATGTTAGAGTTAGCCGGGACCTCCAGGGTCATCGTGTCCAATGCCCTGCTTAATGCAGGAGTCACTAAACCATCTCAGACAGATGTCTGTCCAGCCTCTGTGTGAAGACTTCCATTGAAGGAGAATTCACCACCTCTCGTGGCAGCCTGTTCCACTCATTGATCACCCTCACTGTCAAAAAGTTTTTTCTAATATCTAATCTGTGTCCTCTCCCTTTCAGTTTCATTCCATTGCTTCTCGTTTTTCCATGTGCAAATGAGAATAAGGACGATCCCTCTAAACTGTGACAGCCCTTCAGATATTTGTAGACAGCTATTAAGTCTCCTCTCAGTCTTCTCTTTTGCAAGCTAAACATTCCTAGATCCTTTAACCGTTCCTTATAGGACATATTTTGCAGTCCACTCACCATCCTGGTCGCTCTTCCCTGAATTTACTCAAGTTTTTCAATGTCTTTTTTAAAATGTGGTGCCCAGATCTGGACACAGTATTCCAGATGAGGTCTGACCAAGGAGGAGTAGAGGGGGATAATTACTTCATGTGATCTAGGCTGTATGTTTCTCTTAATACATCCCAAAACTGTATTTGCCTTTTTTGCTGCTGCATCACACTGTTGACTCATGTGTAGTCTGAGATCTATTAGTATACTCAAGTCATTTTCAGACACGCTGTTGCATAGTTCTATTCCTCCCATTCTGTAGATGTCATTTTTGTTTTTCTTACCCAGATATAGGGGATAGATGATCACTATGTGAAAACCTGGCTGTAAGTAGAGTTCCCCAATAATGATTTTCACTGCAATAGAAAAAGGCCTAAGGTCATGTTCCTGCGTACAAAAATGCTGCTTTTTTTTACTCTGCGCAGAAGCCATCTGTTCTGATTATTGCAGTTTTGCTGCATTTTCAGCTTTTATTTCTGTTTTTTTTGCTGCAGATTTGATGCAGCATTTTTTCGTGTTCTTTTTTATGCAGAAACGCTGGAATTCTGCACTTAAATATGTGATTTCGTTTTTTACATGCGTTTTATTTTGCAGGAAAAAAGCACCAACAAATGCATAATTTGACAGCATCATTAACCCCTAAGAGCTTGCCCATTTTTAGGACAAAGCATTTTTTTTTGTATTTACTTATTTAATTTTTATTTTCATTTTCCAGCAGCCTTTTTTTTTTTTTTTTAAGATTTTTCTGTTGACACAGTTATATGAGAGCTTGATTTCTTTCAGGATGAGTTGTATTGGTCAGTGGCAGCTTTTGGGGGGGTACATATTACGTATCTAACTTTTGTTAACTCTTTATGGGGAGAAATTTAAAAAAAAAAAAGCTGCAGTGTTTTTGTTTTTTGATGTTTTACATTTTTCACTATTCAATATAGTGGATCAGCACAATTGTGATGATACCAAACTTATAATATCTCATTTATGTCTTACTACTTTTGAACAATAAATACTCTTTAAAAAAAAAAAAATCATTTGTTTTTGTGTCGCCAAATGTTTTACAATTTCCTATTTATGGAGATGTGTGAGGGCTTATTTTTTGCGTAGTTTTCAGTGGTACCATTTTCTGATACATACGAATTTTCGATTACTTTTTTTTTTTGTACATTCCAAAAATGTGTAAAAAAAACCCCAAAACAAACAAAAAAAAAAACACTGTTCACTATTCAGTGTAGTTGACATATTAACTTTATACCACAGGTCAACAAAACTTTATTGATATACTCAGGTATGGATTACATGGGCTTTTGATGCATTTCCGCCACGCAAACACGCTAAAACCACATGTGCGTTTTTTTGCTGTGGATTTTCCACATCTAATGCAAGTCTATGGGGAAATTCCACACAGAAAACTCAACGTACCAGCAATTCCACTATTTTTGTTTGATAATTTTTCACTGTACAGTAGTTTTATAGTAAAGATCAATACGATCACACTGCTATCCAATTGATATAATTTATTTTAACATTTTGCTTCTTTTGCCCAAGAATATCACTTTTTAATGAAAATCTATATATTTTTTAATCATGTTCTGAGAGCCATAACTTTTTCATTTTTTTTTATAGAGCTGTATGAGGGCTTTATTATTTTTTGAGCAACAAGCTGTAGAATTTATTGGTACTATTTTGGAATATGTACAACTTTTTGATCACCTTTTATTTAGTCTT
The DNA here is from genome assembly GCF_046119375.1 of Phyllobates terribilis. Lineage (NCBI taxonomy): Eukaryota > Metazoa > Chordata > Amphibia > Anura > Dendrobatidae > Phyllobates > Phyllobates terribilis. Next base: position 532,607,392 of record NW_027362771.1, read on the forward strand.
TTCTGCTGTGAGGGGCGGAATGAACAAAGAAGGTAATTCGGGCGGGCTTTTTGCGGCATTCATCGCATGGGATGAATAATGATTCAGTGTTATAGTACATATCATTATGGATGCGGCAACAATAAATATATGATGTTTTTAAGCTACGCTTATTTTTTTCTACATTACAATTTTTTTTATTGGGAAAGCTGGGATTTGGGGGAGGGTGTTTTTATTTTTAATATTTTTTCACAATATTTGTCACTCAAAAGGATTTCAACATGCAATCTTAGGATCCCGTTAGCAGGACACAGCACTACTTTAGCAGTGCTGTGTATTACAATATCCTACTAGTGTGTATCTACGGCAGTATCTGCTTTGTATCGCAGAACCTGAGGTCCGCCATGGTTGCGACCCCACACCATTACTGACCCACTGCCAAACCGGTCATGCTGAAGGATGTTGCAGGCAGCAGATTGATCTCCACGGCGTCTCCAGACTCTGTCACATGTGCTCAGTGTGAACCTGCTTTCATCTGTGAAGAGCACAGAGCGCCAGTGATGACTTTGCCAATCCTGGTGTTCTGTGGAATTTCTTTGGAGGGCCGCACAGCCCTCCATGTGCTCGCCAGAGGTAGCCTGACTGCCATTAGGTACCGAGATGAGATCCTCAGACCCCTTGTGAGACCATATGCTGGTGCGGTTGGCCCTGGGTTCCTCCTAATGCAGGACAATGCCAGACCTCATGTGGCTGGAGTGTGTCAGCAGTTCCTGCAAGATGAAGGCATTGAAGCTATGGACTGGCCCGCCCGTTCCCCAGACCTGAATCCGATTGAGCACATCTGGGACATCATGTCTCGCTCCATCCACCAACGTCACATTGCACCACAGACTGTCCAGGAGTTGGCGGATGCTTTAGTCCAGGTCTGGGAGGAGATCCCACAGGAGACCATCCGCAACCTCATCAGGAGCATGCCCAGGCGTTGTAGGGAGGTCATACAGGCACATGGAGGCCACACACAATACTGAGCCTCATTTTGACTTGTTTTAAGGACATTACATCAAAGTTGGATCAGCCTGTAGTGTGTTTTTCCACTTTAATTTTGGGGGTGACACCAAATCCAGGCCTCCATTGGTTAATAAATTTGATTTCCATTGATGATTTTTGTGTGATTTTGCTGTCAGCACATTCAACTTTGTACAGAACAAAGTATTCAATGAGAATATTTCATTCATTCAGATCTAGGATGTTATTTCAGTGTTCCCTTTATTTTTTTGAGCAGTGTATATTGCCAGTATGGCCAGCAGTTATCTCCTCTGTCTCTGATGCTCTGGAACTCTCGCCTGGTGCCCTTTCTTTGCCTTAGGTCAGGGCCCCACTATCAGTATTTAGTCAGTATTTTTTCTCAGGAGTGGGAGCCAAAACCAGGTGAGGAACAATCAGAGAAAAGGTATAATAGAAACAAGTCACCAATTCTGCATTTATCACCCACTCCTGGTTTTGGCTCCCACTCCTGAGAAAAAATACTGACCAAATACTGATAGTGGGGCTGTGGCCTTACATACTCTGTCCTTTTTGGCCCGTTACCTTTGTGAGTTGTAAACTCTGGGCCGTACTGCTAGGCGTCCTCGCCTGACACTCCTCCGCCTGCACAGAAGCAACTCAAAGCCAATGCCCATAGGAGAGCAGAACACTAAGTGGAACGTCGGCAATTGCAGTGCACAGGTGGGGGATCTCGGGACAAGAACTAGACGTCACAGGGATACTGACGCTGATGGGAGGCCATACCTAGGTTAATGAAGACCGGAGGCAATCTTATCTTCTGGGTAGCGAACGCCCCATAGCCTGGAAGAACTCAACACAAAAAAATTATTTCTCCACAACAAGACATCTGATATGAGGCATACACGGAAGACTTTTTTCAGCAGTCTACAACCTGTATGCCCATATTAATAGTTTACATAGGTCAAATATGGTGATAGATTTCCTTTAATATCTTCTGGGGAGGATTTTTTATCTTTTTTTTCAGCTCCACTGGGCAACTTGGTCATGGGATAACTTGATTGCCGATATCACACATTATGAAACTGACAAGCTAGTGATCCCATAGGAGTACAAAGATGGCAGACATGGGGGCCTTTATTAGACTTCTGGCTACCATTCAAACTCATGGAAAATTGGGACACTGATGAGGGACAGAGGGAGCTCACTTCTTCTGACTAACTGCTTAGAAGCTGACACTTTCAACTGTAGCATCTAAGGGGGTTAAATCCCAACCATTGCAGCAGAATGTCACTTGCGATATAAACGGTTCTCGTGCCAGTACTATTCCCGCACCATCACTGTGCCATACATTTTACAGTACTCGGTACTAACCTCACACTACCAGCGCCATAAATGTACGACAGATGGAGCCAAGCTCATTCGAGAATGTACACTTAGCAATTCAAACATGTGGCACTTATTTTCTGTGTGTGAACGTGCCGTAACTCAGCTTTGATGAGAAACTGCACAACTCCTTCCTTGAGAAAACGCTAAGGATTTAAGGACATCTTGGATTGCAACCAGCAGAATACATTAGTGATTAGCACACCTTGGCTGCTGACTTTATAAGAAAGGATTGATGAATTTGGCACGGCAGGGCAAGGACAGCAGAATATTATCTTATCTTTTGGAAATCATCCTCATTGCCAGCGGGTTAGTACAAGGTGAGAAAGCAAGACATGAAGCCAGGGGACGAAGATGATCTTGGAAGATAGGACATAGGGCAGATAAGATGTATGGCCCATCTTATCAACACGACACATGGAGATACCAAGTTTCCAGCCCTAGAAAGGGGCAAAGTGTGTCAGATCAGCGAGTGCACCTGCCAAGGAGCGAAGGAGGGAGGGAGCCGTCTGGACATTCTGCTATAATCATTATTACACGGCTGGCAGTTGTAGTTCTACAGTAGCGTGATATGCAGGCATACCTCCTTATGGCATCTAGCAATGCCCCCCTAGTGCACACAGTGGGAAAGTGTACATATATCATTGGTTACACTACAAGCCCAACCTTGTGTGGTCAGATCCTGCAGTCCCCTTGTTAATCCATTGCCTATTTTTTACTGTCAGAAATTTTGGAAGAAGAGAAAGAAAAATTTGAAAAATAAGACTTTTTTGTAGGATCAGATCACACAAAGCTTTGTTTGTAGTCAGTAACCATGGTGACACATTGGTTGGCATAGGAGCTGTATACACAAAATAGAATTTAAAGAGTCGCTAAAGTGTATATACCATTTACAGCAGGGGTATGGAACCGTTTTCCGGCCTAAGGCCATTTGGACCATCTTTTTGTTGGCCGTACAAAGTTATCAATTTGAATTACCCCACTATATTGGGTCAAACATTTATTTACCTCACCCCTAATGTGACGGCTGGAGCAGCTTCTCTTTAGTGCGGCTGTGATGTTAGGTGGTAATGATGATATTGCTACTTGCAACTGCTTTTCCAGGTTTACGTCGGTCTGGAGCACAGGCGATTCTTTGCGATGATAAATTTTTGTAAAGAACTCGCAGCAGTAATTTCCAAACATGTGTATTACACTACAGTCTCCTCACAGTGGGAAATTCATCACTGCTCATGTAACATTTATAGAACTCAAACAGTGAAAGATCTGCAGTATATACACATCACACAGGAGACGCCGAGATTGCAGTATATACACATCACACAGGGGGCGCAGACACTGCAATGTATACATCACACAGGAGACGCCGAGATTGCAGTATATACATCACACAGGGGGCGCAGAGACTGCAATGTATACATCACACAGGAGACGCCGAGATTGCAGTATATACACATCACACAGGAGACGCCGAGATTGCAGTATATACATCACACAGGGGGCGCAGACACTGCAATGTATACATCACACAGGAGGCGCCGAGACTGCTGTATATACACATCACACAGGAGGAGCCGAGACTGCAGTATATACACATCACACAGGAGGAGCCGAGACTGCAGTATATACACATCACACAAGAGGAGCCGAGACTGCAGTATATACACATCACACAGGATACACTGAGACTGCCGTATACATCACACAGGAGACACCGAGGCTGCGGCCACTCACAGAGTAAGAAGATATTAAAGGGCTAGCAGCCGTCAAAACAAAGCTGCCAGCCCGAGCACTGCTTTCCCTCGAAAATTGTCCAAGGGTCAGTTTCCCCACCCCAGCTGTACAGTATCCATAGGAAATATGAGGTTGACATTAATAAGAAGAAAATGACGTCATATCCTGCACATCACCCTAACTATGGTCAGTACAAAATGAGGCTCATACAGCAGATGAGTTTTATTTACATCAATTTTGCATACAAGACTCTTTACAAAGTGACGATTGAAATCCTCTTTGTCCAGATTGCAAAGAATACCCTTGCTGTGGCACTTCATTCAAGTCCATTATTCCCATAACGGGAAAAACGCAGGTTCCCACTGTAGGATAATTAAATAAAAAGTCCTATGGCCAACATGCGGCACACGAGGGGTTGCTCACGACTCCTCTCTTTTCTTGGCGGCTGTTCTCTTTTTCCCTTTTGCATATTTGAATGTCCGTAGTGGGTTCTGTGTCTTCCTCATCTGTACAGCAAGAAGACAATTGGCTTTAATTTCTAGATATTGAACAATACAAGTCATAGAATTCAGGACAGTCCTGAAGGTAACCATCTTTTATAATTTTTATTACATCAATAGTACACATCAAAATAAGAAACTTTTGTAACATATCTTTTCAGAGAAATCGGCTTCTTTCATTTTCACGGGTAAAATCTGTATTCAGTGAAGACACATTACTGAGATAGAATCTTATTAGTAACAGCTGCCATCTCCTATGTAGTGAGTGGAGGTAGGAGCTAAAGGCGGAGCCCCTCCTCCTCCTTCTGTTAACACAGAATGTTAAGAGTGCACTGTCATCTCAGTAATGGGAAAGTCTGACTGCACTGATTTTACATGTGAATTGTGCGAGAATGAAAGCAGCAGATTTCTCTGATAACATATATTACAAAGTTGATTATTTCCATGTGTACTTTTCATTAATGTAATAAAAATTAAAATTATGGTTACCCTTTAAATAAAAGCAACTACCTGCATATTAATAGGTCAGAGCCTAGTGTCTCAAGAGTTAAGAAAAAAAGCAAATGGAGAGTGCCTCTGTCATTCAAATATGTTCTGATATCAGGGCAACTGAGGGCAGGCAAATAGACTGGGAACCACTTGATGCAATTTTTTTGTTTTTTTAAAGGAACGAAGACAAATCCTTTAAAAAAAAAAAAAGTGATGTGCAAAGTTTTATAACTTTCTATGCTGAACAAAATAATAAAAAAATGAAAAAAAAGTTTAGCTATTCTTTAAATTAGATCAATACAAGGATGAATTTATAGAGAGGATTCATGTAATGAGGTTCCTCCCCCATCACCTGCCCCGGTGACAAGTGTGTAAGGAGGTATGCAGGTAAACATGCTAAACTCTATTATCATCACACCTAGCTGACACCCTACTTTACAGGGGTCTGTATAAAAAAAAGAAAGAAAGAAAGAAAAGGAAAAAAAAAAAACCTCACAAAACTGTCACTAAATGCACTTTGGTATTTGGGGATCAGCAGTGTCTGTAACAAAGTTAATCAGTATGGTTTTAAGTTAAAACATCCCCAAAAAGTCCCCTTTATGTAAAAAAAACAAAAAAACAAATTGAGGCCTTGACTATCTTGATAGACCATTCTGTGGTTTGCAGCGCCATCTGGTGGTTGAACATTGCAAATCTCCTCCGCTGAGTGTATGGCAATGCCAATGAGTGGAAATGAAAGAGGGGGGGGGGGTCAAAAGGGAGCTCACTCCCTCTAACCGTTTACATGTTGCGGGAAATTTAAGCTATGGCATCTACAGGGGTTAATTGGCCAGCCAAGGGGTTAAGTGACCATTGCTGATGGCTGGAACCAAGAGGCAGCGGCACTGAGAAAAGCATTGAGCCCCTCTAGCTTTTGCCATCTCTTCTCAGTTTTCTTCCAAGGCCACATTATGCACATTTCATGTACGTGGTGTTTCCGTTGCGGCACGCTCACCTTTTTGGGTGGTGCTTTGGAGAGACCTGGGTGAACTCTTCTCTTCTTTCTTTTATGTAGCAGAGGATTTGCAACAGATCGCAGGGAAGGTGGAGCTGCAATGAGAGAACGGAGTCAAAAAGAACAAATGAGAACTGCTATAACCAATCAATCAGTCTGCTTTGCTTCATTGGGAACTGTACTTTCAACAAACTATTGAACTATTTAACAAGTCTTTTACATCACTCCAGAGCTGGATTCTTAGCTACTCTGCTCAGTACCTTCCTCCATGCCCCTGCTGCTCATCTATGTGCTTTAAAAAGCGATGGAGAGCAGGAATCCCTCTCTGTTTGCTGTGAGAGATCAAGGAAGCTAGTCACCTCCTACCAGCTCAGAGTGGATTGCAAATTAGGCAAAGCCGGCAGAGGGGAAAACTGGTGAAAATGCAGGAAACAAGTCATATAATGGCCAGATATAGTGTTATTCCTCATGTGCACACATAGAACAGTTTATTCTGAAGAGTTACTTGAAAGTACGGTTACCATTTTTTTAAAAAACTGCGGGTGTCCGCACCAAAATAGGCAAATAGAAATCTACTCTGATTATTGCTTTTTTTTTGCTGCGTTTTCCTTTAGTGCAGAAAGACTGGGATTCTGCACTTAAACACACAGTTCTGTTTTTTTCTTTTACATACATTTTTTAGGCTCCCCATAGAAGCCAAAAGGGGAAAATATGCACCAAAAAATTAGTTTTTCAACAAACAATGGGTCCATCCACTTTGCTTGAACTGTAAAAATGCAGGTTTTCTGCACACAAAATAAAAAAAAAAGAATGCAAGGTTTACACTATGTGCGAACATGGCCCAACACAGAGTACAGACCCCATTATTGTGCCAACTGGATTTTTTTTCCATTTTTGATAAAACACTGAACAGTCTCAAAACTGCTTAGTATGCAGTTACGGAATTATAAGAAAATAGGGGAATAGAATATTTAGTGATGTCAAGTAAAAAATATTGTGCATTTATTTCTAAAGCCAACAATTGTAATTTGGATTTGCGTGATACAATCGCCTGGAATTCGGATTACTGTCGGGCTGAGAGGCATAGTGGATGAGCCCCGAGGCTTACACAAAATTCTTGTTCTGTATTCACAAAAATCCTTGACAGTTCTGGCATTGCAATGTAAAACCACAAATAAATCATAGAGATGCTGAAACAAATGACTGTGACCGCACACAATGGGAGACATTGTGCGGTTATTCTTGTGGTCGCTGCCTCCATTATTAAAACACAGATTGTAATTGGATTTGCTCTTGGCTTTGGCTGACAGATGAGGGTCCTGGACAGGATGGGGATAGGGGGTTTCTCTCTGTATACTCAGACTTCCCTTACAATGTACATGGAAATTGTTAGATTTGCCCGTGGGATGACGCCACCGAGTTACACAGGAACCCATTCTTCATTCATACCCCTGCGGGTATTTTAGCCCACACATACTTAGGTATTCAGGAACATTTTTCAGATGAGGTTTGACAATTGCAGGGTGCAGGGGTTTGTCATGTCGAAGGAGATTGAAATCCCTTGGGTTATCATCAAAATACGTCTGCGGGGAGAAGAGAAAAAAAGATTAGGATTGTGACTTTTAGGATCGCTGCTTCTAATAGGTGACACTAGAGTTCTAGATCTCTTCCTCTTAGAAGAGGCAATTTGCATATTTAATTTCACAGAGGAGTATGCCTGGCTACAAAAAAGTCTCATCACTCTGACATGCCAGGATAGGCTTGTCACGTTCCACAAGAAGAAACGTTACCCCTTACACCACTGCAGAGAAGGAAATAACAGAAGTGATCTGATTAGTTTCCAATCACAACCAGAATCATTGAAAGCTTCAAAGGGGATGTATGGACCACCAGAGTTTACAAGACTGAGGTTGCCAGACTCTCCTGTGTAAATGGAGCATTCACTTCTATGGATGGGGAGGTGTATGTGCAATTATGCATGACCACCGCTCCCATGCGCACCGCCATGCTATTCAAACTGGGGTACTTAGGCCTCCTGTTCTCATGATCAATGGTAGGTGGGGAGGGGGGCAGTTGGTTGCAGGAGATCTCTTCGTTTGGCATTACAGACACATTCTTAGAGGCTGTCTCACTCTAGGACCCAGCGGCCACCTCCCTCCTGCTCTAATTAACACGCTGACCTGAGTGTTTAAATACTTTCTGTTTGCTACAGGGAGGCGCCGGTGATATTGACATGTTTCCTAGTGAAAGCTTGGAGCAAGTGCAGTTCTTACTTCCCTTCTGGTGCTAAGAGGACATGTGTTCTCTCTGAAGTCGGCTCAAGCTAAGTTACTTTCCCCCGTGTCTGTCTACCTTGTTGTTTTCAGTTGTTAGAGGGGGCTGACTAGCGCTCATCTCCCCCTTTCCTAGCCAGGGCCTAGCTCTAGGGAAATACAGGGTTTTAGGTTCCTGTGCGGCGATTGATGAGGAACCAATATAGGGACGATATGGGAGACAGGGTGATATTAGATCAGCCTAGGAGGTCTCCACTCCCCCTTTCCCTAGTGTCTGGGCTTCCCCTCATCCCTTCGTGTTGCACTTATTCTTTCCCACACCTTGCGTGACAGATGACCCATCTAAATGGAAAACTTTTTGCCTTTCATAGTGAAATGTTAAAAAATTTTAATTAATGGGGATCTGGGTGTTAAGACCCTCACCGACCAATATTTATTTTACTCACTTATATAACATTAATTCCACAGCGCTTTACATACATTATAATCACTGTCCCCATTGGGGCTCACAATCTAAATTCCCTATCAGTATGTCTTTGGAGTGTGGGAGGGAATCAGAGAACCCGGAGGAAACCCACGCAATCACGGGGAGAACATGCAAACTCCTTGCAGATGTTGTCCTTGGTGGGATTTGAACCCAGGACCCCAGGGCTGCAAGGCTGCAGTGCTAACCACTGAGCCACCGTGCGGCCCAATATGGTAATAATTTCTGGTGGGCTCTCCTTGGAGAAGTCTACACATGGCCCACTTATCTTCACAAGGAGCCTATCCAAAGTGATTCTTAGTAGAGCGCTTCTGGCTCTTCAGTTTAGCAATTGTGTAGAGAATAAGCACATGGACACCCACAGATCAACATTTCATGCATGTCCCTATGTAAGCGTGGGGTCAGTGTACTTGTCTTTTGTTTCCGATTTTGATGGGATTTTATGAGCCATTTTAAAAAGTAATTTTAATCTCTTCCCGAGAAAGTTGGGAGACAACCAATAGGGTTACTACTGCATTGTATCGGAGATTGCAAAGGAATAAAAAGGTATGAAGTCAAGATAGACCCACACAGCACAAAAGAGGACATTCATTTGTGAAATCCTGCAGATTTTGCTGAAACTAGCCCTACCAGACACCGGGAAATGTATCCTGCTGATAAGAGGAACGTGCGGTGCCAGCTGCTGCACAACATTACAGGAGGCACAGAAGTCAGGTTACCTGAGGCAATGACCTGGGGAAGGTCAGGAAGTGACTCAGACAGGACAAACAGGTGTGACTCACCAGGAGCCTCAGCTGCACCCTGTATGGGCAGCCGGGCGAGGTGCGCAAAAGAGCAGCCGGGCGAGGTGCGCAAAAGGGCAGCCGGGCGAGGTGCGCAAAAGGGCAGCCGGGCGAGGTGCGCAAAAGGGCAGCCGGGCGAGGTGCGCAAAAGGGCAGCCGGGCGAGGTGCGCAAAAGGGCAGCCGGGCGAGGTGCGCGCAAAAGGGCAGCCGGGCGAGGTGCGCTCAAAGGGGCAGCCGGGCAACGCGCTCAAAAGGGCAGCCGGGCAACGCGCTCAAAAGGGCAGCCGGGCAACGCGCTCAAAAGGGCAGCCGGGCAACGCGCTCAAAAGGGCAGCCGGGCAACGCGCTCAAAAGGGCAGCCGGGCAACGCGCTCAAAAGGGCAGCCGGGCAACGCGCTCAAAAGGGCAGCCGGGCAACGCGCTCAAAAGGGCAGCCGGGCAACGCGCTCAAAAGGGCAGCCGGGCAACGCGCTCAAAAGGGCAGAAGTAAGTATCGAAACTACATATATGAATTAGAAGGCGTAATTGCTTACTTTTAAGAAAGAACGTGAGTTAGAAACCACGTGGCCGAACTAGACAGCCAGCGTGCCCCCGCCCAGGCAGGCAGCTGAGCAGCCAGCGTGCCCCCGCCCAGGCAGGCAGCTGAGCAGCCAGCGTGCCCCCGCCCAGGCAGGCAGCTGAGCAGCCAGCGTGCCCCCGCCCAGGCAGGCAGCTGAGCAGCCAGCGTGCCCCCGCCCAGGCAGGCAGCTGAGCAGCCAGTAGATGTGCGACAGATTTAAAACTAAACTGCTGCAAATGAGTTTAGATGATCCAAACTTTATTTATTTTCACCGACATATTTCAGATACAGTAATTAAACACCTAGCAGTAACACCCCGCTTTTATGGGGTTGGCACAGACAATATAATGGGTAACTCTAAAGGAATATATTTTGGAAAATCAACCATTACAGTGGGTACGGAAAGTATTCAGACCCCTTTAAATTTTTCACTCTATGTTTCATTGCAGCCATTTGATAAATTCTAAAAAGTTATTTTTTTTTCTCATTAAAGTACACTCTGCACCCCATCTTGACTGAAAAAAAACAGAAATGTAGAAATTTTTGCAAATTTATTAAAAAAGAAAATCTGAAATTTCACATGGTCATAAGTATTCAGACCCTTTGCGCAGACACTCATATTTAAGTCACATGCTGTCCATTTCCTTGTGATCCTCCTTGAGATGGACCTCACAGCCCACAGTAGTGCATGTCAGACCAAATGAGAATCGTGAGCTCAAATGAACTGCCCAAGGAGCTCAGACAGAATTGTGGCAAGGTATAGATCTGGCCAAGGTTACAAAAGAATTTCTGCATTACTCAAGGCTCCTAAGAGCACAGTGGCCTCCATAATCCTTAAATGGATGAAGTTTGGGACCACCAGAAGTCTTCCTAGACCTGGCTGTCCAGCCAAACTGAGCAATCATGGGAGAAGAGCCTTGGTGAGAGAGGTAAAGAAGAACCCCAAGATCACTGTGGCTGAGCTCCAGAGATGCAGTAGGGAGATGAAAGAAAGTTCCACAAAGTCAACTATCACTGCAGCCCTTCACCAGTCGGGCCTTTATGGCAGAATGGCCAGACGGAAACCTCCCCTCAGTGCAAGACATATGAAAGCCCACATAGAGTTTGCTCAAAAACACATGAAGGACTCCCAGACTATGAGAAATAAGATTCTCTGGTCTGATGAGACGAAGACAGAACTTTTTGGTGATAATTCTAAGCGATATGTGTGGAGAAAACCAGGCACTCCTCATCACCTGCCCAATACAATCCCAACAGTGAAACAAGGTGGTGGCAGGATCATGCTATGGAGGTGTTTTACAGCTGCAGGGACAGGAAGAATGGTTGCAATTGAAGGAAATGTGAATGTGGCCAAGTACAGAGATATCCTGGATGAAAACATCTTCCAAAGTGCTCTGGACCTCAGACTTGGCCGAAGGTTCACCTTCCAACAAGACAATGACCCTAAGCACACAGCTAAAATAATAAAGGAGTGGCTTCAGAACAAATCTGTGACCATTCTTGACTGGCCCAGCCAGAGCCCTGACCTAAACCCAATTGAGCATCTCTGGAGAGACCTGAAAATGGCTGTCCACCAATGTTCACCATCCAACCTGACGGAACTGGAGAGGATCTGCAAGGAAGAATGGCAGAGGATCCCCAAATCCAGGTGTGAAAAACTTGCTGCATCATTCCCAAGAAGACTCATGGCTGTACTATCTCAAAAGGGTGCTTCTACTCAATACTGAGCAAAGGATCTGAATACTTATGACCATGTGAAATTTCAGATTTTCTTTTTTAATAAATTTGCAAAAATTTCTACATTTCTGTTTTTTTTCAGTCAAGATGGGGTGCAGAGTGTACTTTAATGAGAAAAAAATGAACTTTTTAGAATTTACCAAATGGCTGCAATGAAACAAAGAGTGAAAACTTTAAAGGGGTCAGAATAATTTCCGTACCCACTGTAAGAGGGCGCACTGTGGATCTCAATTTCTACAGCCTCCTGTTGATCTGTGGATTTTTTACCATCCAAGTGAATGTGGAGTAATAAGATCCCATTCACACGCAGTGTCCTTTACTTTTGCTGTGGATTTACCTGCAGACCACAGGGATATGCCTTAGGCCACATTCCCACATTCTCTCCGTGTTGCATGTTTTTTTTTCTCATCCGTTTTTAAAAACTGAAGCACATGGTCTGTCTGAGCTTTTAACTCTTAGCGAAGCATGGGTGAGGAGGGATGCCGAGTACAAAGTCTGGGTTTCATCTGTTTTACACGGATCCCCATAGACTTTAAGACTGCAGATGAGAATAGGATGAGCTCCGAGCCTCACAGACCTGACACACCGATGCAATTTTAAAACTGATGTATCTATGGGTCAATGAAACGATGGATCCGTGTGCTGTCTGAGAATAAATGATGTGTGAATGGAGCCTTATACTGCTATAGTTGAGTTGTATATAAGCTGAGAAGAGGATCTAGGCTGTAACGTCATCAGTATTATCATGGATTGTTAGCTCTCACCTTCAGCTTCTCGGAGTTGAGAAGTTCTTCCTTTATCTCCTTTAGACGAGCTTCTTTAATGGCATGTTTAGTTACTGATCTCATTGCATCCTGTGGGAAGAAGCAACATCACATATAATAAAATCCGCCACCATAAACTGCCCAGCGTATACTTATTAGGCATTCTTAAAACTTCAACAATTGCCAGCAGAACCAGTGTGTATGGCCACCTATTCATCTTGTACCCCCCCCCCCCGCTGGGTTCAGCTGAACATATGTGTTCACATTAGTGTGAGGGAAACAGGCCTCCGGTGGGAACTAATCTCCTGTGAAAACAAGGGATTGGGCATGTTGAAATCCAATATGCCCAATCATTCTTCCCCCAAGATCTGCTATCGGAGAATCAGACAACCCATGCAGATTGATAGACTACCTGATCCTGTAACAGAAAACCCAAGTAGGTCCATAAGAAAAGACACAAACCCATAAAGGTCACAAGTTTACATCAGAGTTTCCCTGCAAGATACTAGTTACTCTTGATGTAATGTCTGGCCAGAAGAAAACTGAAAGATCTGGATATTGCCAACTTCAAGTATGGCCTCCAAATCCACTTTGTCAGGAGATTTGCTTCTGCCATTCTCCACTTACCCTACAGCGATAGCGAAAGCCTTCCACTTCTTCCATTCTGAACCTGTACGGACGCAGTACACACTCCTCAGAGTTTCCTATGAGAGAAACATAGGACTGGAGATTACAGTAACAGAACACCGAGAACATGAAAAAAAACTTCAAGGAACATAGTAAAAGGGGTTTTCCAGGTCTGCAAACTTTATGACCTATCCTTAGAAACAATGACCTACACAGTGTAGACTCAATATACATAATTAAAGGGAAGTATCCACTGAAGAAAGCTTTGTCTACTGTATTATATATTATCATGATGCCCAATCACATCTCTGCACTTCCCCTTTTACATCAGCGCCATTCTCCTTTGTGCCAGTGGATTCTTTCCTCCTGCATAAGGACCTGGGTGATAGCGCAGGCCTCCAAGCCACCTGTCTCGGCACCGTTGCGTGACTACATCACACTCAAGATATTATTTTAGAAAGGGCAAGAGGAAGGACCGTGGCTTGTATTGCAACATTAAATTTTGTCTAAAAGGGGTTGTCAACTCAAGAAAGAAGATGATTTTGGGTACTCACCATAAAATCACTTTCTCAGAGCCGTCATTGGTGAAGACAGGAAACCATAGGTGTATGCTGCTGCCAATAGGAGGCTGATACCAGGCAGAAAAAGAGGTTAACTCCCCCCCCCAGCAGGGTATACCCACCAACTGGAAACCAGCTAATCAGTCAGTGAGAAAGCAGTAGGAAAGGAGATAAAGAGAACATAAAAAAACTGAATCAAAAATGGTGGGTGCTGTGTAAGCTAATGAAGGACCAGAGAAGGGAGATTTTACGGTAAACACCCAAAATCTTCTTTTCTTTATCACCTGTGGGGCACACAGGAAACCATACGAAGCCTAGATGTGGAGCCATCATGGAGAACAGCCAAGGAAGCCCCCACACGACATGTGGTGTGACCTCAATTCGGGGTGGCTTTCTCTTCACTCGATAAGCTTCAAGGATGGCAAATTAGATCCACCAGGCAATGGTGTACTTGGAAGCAGGAAGACCTCTACGATGACCATCAGGAATCAAGAAAAGAGAATCCAAACATCTGAAAGATGTTCTCTTGGAAATGTAGAGCCACAGGGCTGACAAGATCCAGTCTGTGTAGAGATCACTACAGTGGATGACAGGGAGACTGAGAGAAGGAAAGACAATTTCCTCATTGAGAAGAAAAGAAGAAACCACCTTTGGAAGGAAGGATGGCACTGGACATAAGACCACCTTATCCTCATGGAACACAAGGAAAGGCGAGCAACAGGAAAGAGCTGCAAGTTCAGAGACACACCTGATGGCGGTGATCACTACAAGGAACGAAACCTTCCAGGAAAGTAGAGCGATGGAAATATCCCAAATGGGTTCAAATGGTGAACCCCGAGGAGCGGACAAGACCTAATTGAGATCCCACGGCTGCAAGGGAGAAAGATCGGGAGAGACAGAGTGAGCAACTCCCTGTAAGAAAGTTCTGATTTTAGAACGAGAGGCCAAGCTTTTCTGGAAAGGATAGAAAGGGCAGACACTTGACCCTTTTTGGAGCTGAGAGACAGACCGGAATCTAAGCCTGATTGCAAAAAAGCCAGGAGAGAGGTAAGATAAAAGGACAAGGGTACAACCGGATTGGTCTTGCACCATCAAAAAAAGGACATCCAAGTGCGATGGCATAAGCGGAAGGAAGACTGTTTCCTCGCCTCGATCATGGTTTGGATAAACTAGTCGGAGAAACCTGCAGTCTTCAAGACTGCAGCTACAACAAACATGCCGCTAAACTGGGAGACTGAATTCTGGTGGAAGAGGAGACCTGGGAAAGCAGGTCTGGACGATCTGGGAGAAGACAGTTGGATTCAGAGACCACTCACCCGCAGAGAGACCCTCAAGGTTGAGAAAGTCGGTGGCCCAGAAATCCACCCTGTGCACTGCTGAGAGCGCTGGAACGTTTTGTTCGGCCCAATCCAGGATACCTCCTCTGACATGATTCATCTGCTTAGTGTTCCGCCCTGGTGATTGATATATGCCACGGCTGTGGCATTGTCGCACTGGATGCGGATGGGATAGCCCATCAGGAGATCCTGCCAATGAAGGAGAATCAAGAAAATGGCTCTGATCCCCAGAAGGTTGATGGGAATAGAGAATTCTTGGTCCTTTTGGTGGCCCTGGGGCATGAGCTTCTGGAACACAGCTCCCCAACCCAGAAGACTTGTGTCCGTCATCACAACCTTCCACCGAATCGGCAGAAAGCATCTCCCTTGATGGATGAGGGGAGATTAGCTCCACCAAGTCAGAGATAGTTTTACTTGAAAAGGGCGGACTATAAGCCTGTCCCATTGAGAAAGCAGAGCCAGCTGAAGAGGGCAAGTAGATGGCTGGCAGAGGCTGAATCCCAAGTAGGAAGGCCAAGATCTTTTCATTGGGAAGAAAAACTCTTGTGCGAACGGTGTAGAATTCCATACTTAGGAATACCAGGCGCTGGGCCGGGATTAGAGACGAGTTCGATCAGTTGATGATCCAGCTGAGATGGGTAAGAGTATCGAAATGAACTGTAGACTCTCGCAACAAACCTGATAAGAGGGGGACCTTGATTAGTGTCGTCCAGATAAGGGATAGAAAGAATCTCTCTCGAATGGACCGAGACCTCAAGCAACGGTAAAATGGTGCCAGAAGAGAGAAGAGCCGAGGAACGCAGCTGCAGCTGTAATAGGCGGGGAAGAAGAGCACCGGAGACAGGCTGCTGCACTGAAGGCGGGCCAAGGAGAAAGAGCAAACTATTGGTTGGCATAGAAGCATGCCTCAATGAAGCTGGGTCCTAAATTTTTGCAGTGATCCACTGGAGAAGCAGCCTGAAAAGGAAAAGAAGACACGGGTAAGCGAATAAAAGCCCCTGAGGTCTTTAAGACCCGGAGGGCCCACCGCCTGTAATGCTGGCAAGAGATTTACGTGTTAAGCAGAGTACAAGAGTAACTGAAGATCTCGTTGGATGGCCTCTGGTGTCCTGACTCCTTTGCATCACAGAAGACGTTCATCAGGATCTCCTCGCGGGGATCGCTGGCATAAGGTACGTCTTCATTCCCTGCACACGTCTCGCTATGGTGGATGATCAAGCCGGAGATAGGTATCAAAGGACAGTCCACTTGTCCCTCTGTGCGCACGCCCCAAACACTCTTGATGTGTTAAGGGGGATAGGGTTCTGCCTTGCAGACACGAGAAGGTACGATGTGGATCGGACCACACTGTTCTCTCAACTCTAGGTGGGATGACAGGGTGAGCGGTTCCAACCTGCTCCCCGTAGTCACAAGCTTTATCTGAAAGAAGAGAAATCATGAGTAAACACAATAAGATGGTAGAGATGGGTCTGAGCATAGACCGGTGTCTGCCTCCTTTGGACACTAAACAAAAACTGGTTAGTTCTCTCCCAGTCGGTGGGTGTAGCCTGCTGGGGAGGAGTTAGCCTTTTTTCAGCCTAGTGTCAGCCTCCTGGTGGCAGCAGAGAAAAACAAAATGTAAGTTTTGATTATATTTTATATACAAGTGTCATGATGACCAGCTATCAACCCTGGGGCTGGCTCTTATTACAAATATTTTTTTCTTTAAGAGTGCAACCCCTTTAATCCATGCAATATTTGATCAGTCTGAAGAAAGACAAATACATAGTCCTAGAGACAATATTGGTAAATCAGCCATATTGTAGACAGGTTCCCAGCACCTCGCACAGTGGTACGCACAAAGACGTAATGTGAACAGAGCTCCTTACCTCCCCCCAGAGCCTCTTCAATCTCTTTAAGTAAGGAAAGCTCGGTATTTGCCACAAATGTAAGGACCACGCCAGGGTTATTGGCACGAGCCGTCCTGGAATGACCAGATTAATATGAGACTCATTAAATAAGAAATCAGGGCACCAGAGGAAATTACAGGACGTCGTCACTCCACTGTACTTACCTTCCAGCCCGGTGAATATAGGAGTCGACAGACAAGGGGAAGTCAAAGTTTACCACTGTGGAAACGTTCTTAAAGTCGATGCCCCGGGATACCCCATACTCACTGTCCTGGCCTCTGAAAGACAAATGCCGCAAGTGACAAGGAGGGAAAACGGTCTGTTATGGTGTTACCTACTTTGTGAGAATTAAAAAAGTATATATCTTGAACAACCCCCCCCCCCCTTAACCTCTTAAAAAAAAATAAATAAATAAATGGTACCATATTCCAAGACCCATAGCGCCTCCATTTTTCGGGATGTGAGGCCGGGTGAGGGCTTATTTTTTGCGCGCCGAGCTGAAGTTTTTAATTGATATAATTTTGGGGTAGATCCAATGTTTTGATCGCCCGTTATTGCATTTTATTGCAATGTTGCGGCGACCAAAAAACGGAACTCTGGCGTTTAGAATCTTTTTCTCGTTACGCCGTTTACCAATCAAATTAATTCTTTTTTTATATTGATAGATCGGGCGATTCTGAACGCGGCGATACCAAATATGTGTATGTGGTTTTTTTTATTATTATTTTATTTTGAATGGGGCGAAAGGGGGGTGATTTACACATTCATATTTTTTTAAATAACACCTCTATGTAGCAGAAATGCTCCTGTGCTATGAGAGCCGACCACTAAGTGGCGCTCATAGCGATCAGTACATGACAACCACTGGGGTCTGCTGCAGACCCAGGGTTGTCATGCCCACCCATCAGTGACTCGCGATCACGTGACTGGGTCACCGATGGGCGGGGTAAGTGACGCGCTTCTGGCGCGGCGCTGTTAAATGCCGCACTCAGAGATTGACAGCAGCATTTAACATGTTTACAGCCGCGGGTGGATCGCGATTCCACCCCCGGCTGTTGCGGGCGCATTGTCAGCTGTAATAATCAGCTGACATGTGCCCAGTTCAGTGCAGGCTCAGCGCCGTAGCCCACTCTGAACAGGGGGTGACAGCCTGGTGCGTACTATTACGCCCCAGGCTGTAAAGGTGTTTACACTTTCACAACACATGACGTACAGTTACATAAAATGTCATGTCCCTGACTTTGATGCGGGCTCGCACATCGAGCCTGCATCTTTCCCAGCAGATGATGACCGATTTAAATCAGCCATCATGTGCCTCTAACAGCGTGCAGCTGCTAACCTGTAAAACGCTGCTTTATCTGACAGTGGCATTTAACATGTGCAAGCGGGAAGGGGGGGGGGCGCCAATGGGTTGTCATGACAGCTGGGGGTCTGCTAAAGATCTCCATGCTTGTCATGACCATTCTCCTGTGAAGGCTAGATCATGATTTTCTCTGATGCACTGCTATGTATAGTAAAATCGATCAGATGAGAGCAGCTTCAAGTCCCCTATAAGGACTATGAAATACGGTAAAATATACAGTACAGACCAAAAGTTTGGACACACCTTCTCATTTAAAGATTTTTCTGTATTTTCATGACTATGAAAATTGTACATTCACACTGAAGGCATCAAAACTATGGATTAACACATGTGGAATTATATACTTAACAAAAAAGTGTGAAACAACTGAAAATATGTCTTATATTCTAGGTTCTTCAAAGTAGCCACCTTTTGCTTTGATGACTGCTGCTTTGCACGCTCTTGGCATTCTCTTGATGAGCTTCAAGAGGTAGTCACCGGAAATGGTCTTCCAACAATCTTGAAGGAGTTCCCAGAGATGCTTAGCACTTGTTGGCCCTTTTGCCTTCACTCTGCGGTCCAGCTCACCCCAAACCATCTCGATTGGGTTCAGGTCTGGTGACTGTGGAGGCCAGGTCATCTGGCGTAGCACCCCATCACTCTCCCTCTTGGTCAAATAGCCCTTACACAGCCTGGAGGTGTGTTTGGTGTCTTTGTCCTGTTGAAAAATAAATGATGGTCCAACTAAACGCAAACTGGATGGAATAGCATGCCGCTGCAAGATGCTGTTGTAGCCATGCTGGTTCAGTATGCCTTCAATTTTGAATAAATCCCCAACAGTGTCACCAGCAAAGCACCCCCACACCATCACACCTCCTCCTCCATGCTTCACGGTGGGAACCAGGCATGTAGAGTCCACCCGTTCACCTTTTCTGCGTCGCACAAAGACACGGTGGTTGGAACCAAAGATCTCAAATTTGGACTCATGAGACCAAAGCACAGATTTCCACTGGTCTAATGTCCATTCCTTGTGTTCTTTAGCCCAAACAAGTCTCTTCTGCTTGTTGCCTGTCCTTAGCAGTGGTTTCCTAGCAGCTATTTTACCATGAAGGCTTGCTGCACAAAGTCTCCTCTTAACAGTTGTTGTAGAGATGTGTCTGCTGCTAGAACTCTGTGTGGCATTGACCTGGTCTCTAATCTGAGCAGCTGTTAACCTGCGATTTCTGAGGCTGGTGACTCGGATAAACTTATCCTCAGAAGCAGAGGTGACTCTTGGTCTTCCTTTCCTGGGTCGGTCCTCATGTGAGCCAGTTTCTTTGTAGCGCTTGATGGTTTTTGCAACTGCACTTGGGGACACTTTCAAAGTGACTGACCTTCATTTCTTAAAGTAATGATGGCCACTCGTTTTTCTTTACTTAGCTGCTTTTTTCTTGCCATAATACAAATTCTAACAGTCTATTCAGTAGGACTATCAGCTGTGTATCCACCAGACTTCTGCACAACACAACTGATGGTCCCAACCCCATTTATAAGGCAAGAAATCCCACTTATTAAACCTGACAGGGCACACCTGTGAAGTGAAAACCAATTCCGGTGACTACCTCTTGAAGCTCATCAAGAGAATGCCAAGAGTGTGCAAAGCAGTCATCAAAGCAAAAGGTGGCTACTTTGAAGAACCTAGAATATAAGACATATTTCAGTTGTTTCACACTTTTTTGTTAACTATATAATTCCACATGTGTTAATTCATAGTTTTGATGCCTTCAGTGTGAATGTACAATTTTCAAAGTCATGAAAATACAGAAAAATCTTTAAATGAGAAGGTGTGTCCAAACTTTTGGTCTGTACTGTATATAAAAAAAAAAAGTTTAAAAATGTGAAAAATAATTGGAAATTTTTTTACTTAATTTTTTTTAAATCACCCCCCTTTCGCCCCATTAAAAATAAAACAATTAAAAAAATAATAAAGTGTAAACACATATTTGGTATAGCTGTAATGGTAAATGTTTGATCTATCAAAATATAAAATAAAATGAATCCAACTGGTAAACAGCGTAACGGGAAAAAAAATTGAAATGCCAAAATTAAGTTTTTTTGGCTGCTACAACATTGCAATAAAAATCAAAACATTGTACCCACCCCAAAATGACATATCAGTAAAAAAGTAAAAAGTTCAGCTCAGGGAGGAAAAAAAAAAATAAGCCCCCACACAGCCCCAGATCCCAAAAATTTAAAATGTTACGGAAAATGGGGGCACAAGCAAAAAAAATGTTTGCTTTTTTTTTACAAATTTCCCAAAAAAAATTTCACCGCCCAAATAAAAAAGATAAAACTATACATGATTGGTATCCGTTTAATCTTACTGACCTGGAGAATCATATTGCCTGGTTAGTTTTACCATATAACCGTCCCCCAACAAAAAAAAAAAAAATTGTGGAGTTGTATTTTTTTTGCAGTTTCAACGCACTATTTTTTTCCCACTTTCCATGATAAAGTTAATGGCGTCATTCAATTTTTCAACTCACATTGCAAAAAACAAACCCCAATATGGCTGTGCGGATGGAAAAAATTAAAACATTGTGGCTCTTAAAAGAAGGGGCGGAAAAAACGAAAATGAAAAAAAAAAATTGATCGGTCATGATAAGGTTAAGAGACATCAAAGATGAGACGGATCTGCTGCTGATGGATCCATAAACATCACCAAAAAGGGTTAAACGTACAGTCCGCGGGATGAATAGCAGAGCTACTGCGCAGAACATCTTACTTCTCTGCTCTTCCACCCTTTTTCTTGCCAGCCCGTCTCCTTCCTTTCACACTCGTGTCTGATAATGCTTGTTCATCCGATGCAATGATATAATCATAGAAGCCTTGATTAAACTGTCCGATGATGTGACACCTGCAGAACAAAAGGAAGGTAATGTCATATCTTCATGAGTCCAAGACACATTACTTTATTTATCCAGCACTGATCCCGTGATGCCGCCCTTATTACAGTGCAACTATATTCCTACCAGTGTCAGACTGAGACAAGGGAATCCTAATGAAATAAGATTTCCCCTTGGCTCCAATTCTTGCCAGCAGAGAAGATCCCATCCTCCAAGTGCTGGCCTTCTGTAGAGCCTGATGGCTATAATAAAAAGCCACCAGGCATTGCTTCACTTTACAAGCAAAAGTCCTACGAATCAGATCTCGTCTCCTCCTCCCTTTCCTTTAAAAAGTTACAACAGCCTGATCTTCATGCTGGCTGTTGTAACTTCATAAAACTCAGTCAGAAACGACAGAAGTGGGAGGGAGAAGGACTACATGACAGACTTCATCTACTTACAGAAGTGTGTGTTCCATCTGTATACGAGAACCATATGTATATGCCGATCAGCCATAACATTAAAGGGGTTGTCCATTGCTGGACAACCCCTGCTTAAATTCTAGAATGTTCTATTGCAGAATTTAAAAGAACAAAACAATTGGCGCTGTTCCAGCATAGTCGACATTTCAGCTTCTGCATCCTCAATGTTCTGTCTGAGCACACATCCGCTCTGATGAAACAGTAAAAGCTGCAGGCAATCAGTGCCTGCCGATTGGCGGCAGTGGGCACATGACATAATAAGGTCATGTGAACACCCCAGAGACAGCACCGACATGTCTGGTCTGGGAGGTGAGTATAATAGTTTTTTTTATTTTACTATAGACACTTAATGAATTTAGGAAGGGTTTGTCCAGTAGTAGACACCCCCTTTTTAACCTCTGATAGTTGTGAATAACACTGATTGATTGCTCCTATCCATCGGCTGCATTGCATTATACCAAGTCCTACTTGATAAATGCGACTTAGCTGCAATACCGGACAATACCTGCAGAACTCAGGAGGTGCCGAGGACTTACCGCGAATGCACCGGCAGCTCAGAGTTCAGCACACAGGACGGGATACTGAACTGCTCCAAGAAGAGTTTGAGACGATAACTCCGCTCCACGTAATTTACAAAGATAATGGTTTTCCCACGGATGAGGGAGAGTTTAAGGAGAGTATAAAGCAAAAGAAACTTGTCCTCCTCCTCGCTCTGGATGTGATACTGCGTGAGCTGGGAGCTGTCCGGCAGCTGAGACTCCTCCAGCTTCAGGGTGACCTAAGCAAGAAGGAGCATGTCAGGTCACTACATAGATAGGAGCTAGCCGCAAACTCTACAAAGCCCAAGAATAAATAAATAAAACAATTTGTCTAAAGAACTGCCCCAGTGTTCACACTCTATAACTTGCTATCCGATGTTCTTGAATGGGTGGGAATTCTTCGCCGTCATTCTGCCATCACTATAGGTGTTAGAACTTACCTCCCTTAGATACATTGTGTTTCACGCTGCCCAACAACAAGCTGTAAGCCTGCTTCTTTTTGTTCTGCCTCTAAGCAGTTTCACAGGCACCCCTCAGATCTGGGGGGTTTCTGCTGTTAGATATGGATTACACTTAACAACAGGCAGTGGACATCTTGATATACAGAAGCAAGACACCGTGTAAATGGGACAACAGAGCGATTGTTCCAGGAGAAGATAAAATTATTTTTAAAATTAGTGATCCACTTATCTTCAGGGGGCCCTTCTGACAAAATCACCCCAAAAAATTCCTTGTACAGTGCAAAAGCCTCACCGGATTGTGCAGCACGAGTTCCTTTAAGGCCTGGACATCCTCGTTGAATGTGGCAGACATCAGGTATGACTGGTAGATATTTGGAAGTTGGCTAAAAATAGGAAAAAACATAATAAAATGATATAGGGAACAAAACGGAGCATATGCCTCGATCTAGTACTAATGGTGCACATATTAGACCCATTACCTCACCACGTCTGGTCCAGGCCCGTTCTACTCACCATAAGAGGCTTTTCAAATCTTCTTCAAAGCCAAATGAGAAGATCAGGTCGGCCTCATCAATCACCAACACTTGAAGGCTCTCTCGTAAGCACAGGGTCTTCTGGTTCATGTGGATCAATATTCGAGAGGGCGTGCCGACCACGATGTCCGGCTTCTCCATCAGAATTGGTCTAAGTGGAACAGATAGAGAAATATAACAGGACCAAGCTGGTGATGGCAATTTATTGTTCCAAGTCTGGTTCTTACCTCTGAGCAGAAATATCCGCCTGGCCAGAAATGTCGGCAACTCTAATGTCTCGCGCGCAGTAGGTTGTCAGCTGTCGGACCATTTGTTGAACCTGGTGGCCAAGTTCCTTTGTGGGTACAAGGATCAGAACCTGCACGGCCTGCTCGGAGACCGTCTAAATAGAGAAGTTTGGAATATGTCAATGTTTTTTCATTATTATAGATTATTATATCAAATCGATCCCTTTACTGGCTCCTCACCGCCCAGAGAATTCAGGTAAAAATACCAAAAATTACTTATTAATTTGTCCCCAACCTGTCCCCTCCAGACTTCTCTGGTCTAATTTCCAGTTAATTATGTGAGGAGCAGAGAAAGTTATCTCCAAGATTTCTCTTGTGCTTCCCCCTTACTCTGGAATGCACTACCCCAACAGATCAGCATCTCCCTGACCTTCAGAACTTCAACAAAAATGAAAACCCGCCTACAACCTGCAAAAACCCTGCTGCCACCATCCTGCTATATATGTAGCTTCTAACCTCACCTAAGGTCTCCTCGCCCCTTCACTTGGAGATTGTCAGCCCTCACAGACAGGGGCCTCTCCCCATGTAACAGTCACTTACTTAAACATGTTCATTGTACTTTTCTGCTTGCACCGTTTTCGCTAATTTATAGCGCCCAATACGCAAAAAAAAGTGCATCAAGTAGTAAATTCTACCTTCCCGAATTTTTTCCCTTATTTCATTGAGCATTTTTAGCCACTGTTCTGATAGAATTACCCCTATAAACACATTACACCATATTTAGAGAGCAGATTGTCGTCTAGAATACCTACCATTTTTGCCTGCAGAAGGTTCTGTATTATGGGGATGGTGTAGGCTGCAGTTTTTCCCGACCCAGTCCTTGCTCGTGCCAGTAGATCTTTGCCCTCCATGCCCAGTGGAATGGCCTTTTCTTGAATTAAAGTTGGCTTTTCCCATCCTAAATCTGCAACCGCCTTTCAAGAAATAGGAGCATAAGTATAAGCTTTACCAGAAACAGCACAATTTGTTTCTATGCATGGTCACACAAGGACAATCATTGTAAAAAATTATTTCCATCTTCATTGATGAGTATAAGATAGTGCTGGAGAAAAGGAGCAAATTTCCAGCTTCACTTTTTCATCTACTGCTGCTTACCCAGGTTACTGACCACCACTGCTGTCTAGCAGCAGTGGCCAAACATGCACAGTGCTTGCACTCTTTCTAATAGATCTTGTAAGCACTGCACTGAGGCTGTCCAAGCTAAAGCGCAGTGTAGACTCTGGATCCCGGACAGTTTTTCTCTCCCAATGATGCAAAGTCAAAGCTGCCTCTATTATCAGCATCGTAGTGAACATGGTTAAGGCTTGCAGAGCAACAATGTACCGGTCTGAGCTGTCAATCAAGCAGGAGCGCACTGCTCCCCAAAAAGCAGGAAGCCAGGAGGTAGGGGAGAAGTACACTCCTGCCAAAGATGATTGGTCAAACCTCTAAGCCACACCTGGGCAGCACCATGATGCTGTACAGGGGCTCGCACTGTCTATGCGAGGCTGCATGGGGGGCACATACTGTATACAGGAGGCTGCGTGGGGGGCACATACTGTATACAGGAGGCTGCGTGGGGGGCTCATACGAAATATAAGGGGTTGTGTGCGGGATCATACGGTATATGGGGGGTGTCAGCATACTTAATTCTGCTCAATATTAAGTCATAAAATGTATATAAAATTATAATTAAATATGTCAAACACAGCACCTGGCATAACTGAAGTTATACAGTATATCACAAAAGTGAGTACACCCCTGAAATTTTTGTACATTTGTCATTATATCTTTTTATGGGACAACACTGAAGATCTGACACTTTGATACAATATAAAGTAGTCAGTGTACAGCTTGTATAACAGTGTAAAATTTGGGGTGACCTCTAAATAACTTTTCATAACTCATCTATAGTGTTTTTTTTCCCCGCTGTTCACACTATCTGTGGCACACGACAGACAAATACATCAGGAAAATCTCCCAACATTCATAGTTTATTCAGCTGTGTTCAAAAAAGCATGGGGGTGGTCATGTATCATGTCAAAATTAAAAAGTGTTATGATCCCATTCCCACCAGTAATGGAGGTCTGGATCTAGGACAAGAAATATGTAATTCACCAGGCGATACATTGTATTTATGTTAGTATACAACTTATTTATTTACTTCACATTGCTGTACATGTTAATTCATTTATGGAGCGGGTCAGGGTCTGTGGAGCCATACAGGGTAAATGGCAGCTGTATTATACAGCCAACATCTGCTTCTAAGCATGGTGAATGTTGTATTAAAAAAAATACAAAACTGCCATTTTTTTAACCTCTCCTAAAAATGGAAAAAAAAAAAAAAAAAGTTATAGTTCTGTGAACAGCTAAGATGTGTCTCTCAGGACATGATGGGATGGGTAGTTCCACTAGTGGGCATCAGATAGAAATCAGCAGCCCACGTGACTCTGCAGTGTTTAATATGTGAGTGTTCTACGTTCCACAAGCTCCGCCCCTTTACAGCTACAAGTCCATGAACGTTCTACTCACCTTTAGCAGCCGGTGATCCAGTCCCAACTCATGGAAGCGAACCGTAGCCATACCCACGTGTATAACCGGGGAGGACTGACACCAAAGAGAGGAACCGACCGTCTAGAGCGCCGCCTCAGCACCATAGAGACTGCACAGGACAAGAGAGTTTTAGGTTTACGGGTGGACTGTACTGCAGCGCCACCGTGTGGTAACTGTGCGTACATGCACATGGCCGCCCATTGACAATCACAATTCAATGAAGTCCACTGGAAGACTTACAAAAAAAGAAGTGATTGCGTTATAAATATATTTTTTAATAATAAATAAAAAAATATATATCTTATAAATAAAAAGTGATTGAGTTATAAATTATAACACTATCATAAATTGTTCTTTTTGTAATTAATTTTTGGGAATATTTTAATTAGTGATGAGCGAACACGCTCGCCCGAGCTTCTCAGTACTCGAGATGCTCGGAGTTCGCAGAGTACTTTCAAGATGCTCAGGCAGGAGCTCGGGTCCCCTCACTGCATGTCTAGCGCTATTTAGAGCACCAATCATGCAGGGATCGCCTGCCACTCACTGTAATGTCACAGCCATGGTGGTTGTGGCATTACAGTGATTGCCCAAATCGATGGGAACAGTGCTCACAGTGAAACATGAAAAGCCGGCAATTCATCAGCGGCTTACACCGGTACCCGACAATTTAGAACAGAAAGAATAGAGCTTCACACATAGATTAGATAGATAGAAACATGTCAGTCACATATATAAGAAGTACAGTGACAGTGTTGATTACTGTACTTGTCATTTAGTGTTAAAATAAAGGATTTATTTAAAAAAAAATTGGCGTGGGGTTCCCTGTAATTTTAGTCTTTAGCGGAGGTTAAGCAGACGGCTGGGGCAGATGTTTGAAGCCTGGGAAGGGGGTAATACCCACGGAGCTTCCCAGGCTACTAATATCAGCCCCCAGCTGAATACCTAGCCTTTACTAGCTATCAAAATGGGGGACCCCCAAAATAAAATGACGTGGGGTCCCCCCTTATTTTAATAGCTAGCAAAGGCTAGGCAGACAGCTGAGGGCTGATATTAATAGCCCAGGAAGGGTGCCATGAATATTGGCCCCCTCCCAGGCTAGAAACACCAGCTGTCAGCCGCCCCAGAAATGGCGCATCCATAGGATGCGCCAATTCTGGCACTTAGTCTCGCTCTTCCCACTGCCCTGTAGCGGTGGCAGTGGGGTAATAGGGCTGGGGTTGATGTCAGCTTATAATGCCAGCTGACATCAAGCCCAGGTTAGTAATGGAGAGGCGTCTATAAGACACCCCCATTACTAACCCCATAGTCAAAGTTAAAAAAAATCGCAAAACTCAGAATAAAGTCCTTTAATTGAAATAAAGACACAATTCTTTGATGTTCTAAATTAAACTCTACTTACCGTCACGCCCATTCCAGCTGAAGCCAACGATCTCCTGCAATAAAAGAAAAATAATAAACCAACCTCATCCTTACCTTTCCATGGTTCCCAGGACGGCTTCAGCTCGGCTACATTCACATGACAGGCTGGATAGCAGCAGAACTCTGCCATCCAGCTTGCCATGCCGCAGATACTGAGAAGCTCCTCAGTGTCTCGCTGTGACTGCATCCAGATGAGCAGAGTCCAATGAACTCAGCTCACCTCATGCACGTCACTGACAGCGTGGGAGAATTCTCCTGCTCAAGCGCTGCCGGCAAATGACGTCACCGCTTGAGCAGAATTCTCCAACGGTGGGACGGCATTGAGATGGCAGCAGAACGCTGCCATTCAGCTAGTCATCCTTCAGAGACACTGCAGAGCGCATGCATGCCTGAGAAGGTGCTCAGACCTGGCCCATGAGGCTTCCTTGAGCTTTAGATCCTGATAGAGTATGTCAGCTCACCAATCTAGTACATTACAATCTATGGTGCTAGCCACATATCTGTGTTTCTTCACAGTGTACGGCCACATTCACACCTTCAGTATTTGATGAGTTTTTTACAACAGTATTTAGAAGGCAAAACCAGGAGTGGGTGAGAAATACAGAAGTGGTGACGTGTTTCTATTATACTTTTCCTCTGATTGTTCCACTCCTGGTTTTGGCTTACAAATACTGATGTAAAATACTGACCAAATACTGAACATGTGATGGGCAGGTTAATAACACTATTAACCCCATAGCTGAAGGTTAATAGCATTTTTTCTGGTGACAGGTTCCCTTTAACATTTTAAAGTATAGGAGAAGCTTTGTCATTTATTTATCCGTGAAAAACACTGATAACCTTGATGGTAAAAAATGGTCACAAGGACCAAACACTGATGACACCGGCACCATTTTTATTCAGTGATGTTCACACATCCGAGTTTAAACACAAGGCCTTATTGTGGGGGGTTCGCTCCTATACTAAAAAAAATCCCAAAGTGTGAATAGTGATAGGAGTACAGCTCTGAGGTATAATGCTGCGATGCCAATGGGCAAATAGAGCCAGGGATATCCACAATTTGCGGATGATTCTTGCCTGAATTGTCACAGTCATATGACTCTGGCCTTACGGTGCACCCAGTCATTTCTATAGACATTTAATCTTTAATAACTTGGCCATTCAGTGTACAACTCTCGTTAAATAGGCAGAAGGCCGCAGCATTTCCATCCTCACAGACAGGGACATGGACGCCACACATGACTGATGGACACCAGACACACCGATCCCACGGACACGGAAATATTCTCTTTTATTACAATTCAATAGTCACAGAAAGAGACAAACATTCTCCGATGTAATCCCCCAGTAATAAAATATATCAGACGCCTCACTCTGGAGGCCGTGACGCCGCTCACGAGCGGGGGATGATGTGTAGGGTCACCCTAATTATTGTACGGTACAAATCAGTGCTCTCTGACAGTGTGACTGCGGGGAGGAGGCGTCGGGCGGTGTCCACAGGCGGCAGGTTGGTTGCAGAAATCTCTGCTAAAGAAAAGCCATGGCACACATGTACGGGGAAGGCTCTGCAGCACGGACCCTGATATTTACAAACCCCTTTTAGATGCAAAAAAAATCTGCACTGTGTAAACAATGGGTTAAAGTTCTCCCACATATTTATTCCTCCTGTACCATTAAAAAGAATCTGGCACCAGGTTTTCGCTACCCTAAGAGCAGCATAATGTAGAGCCAGAAGCCCTCATTCCAGCGGTGTATCACTTACTGGGCTACTTGCTGTAGTTTTGATAAAATGTTACATCAGCCAAAGAATATCACAAGAGGACTAGTAAACCTGCTGCCATGTAGTCCCACCCCGCCCCCACCACAGATGTGCATAGGCAGAAAGCTGTCAATCAGTGATGTGGGCGGGGTTATACACAGCTCAGCATTCAGAGAACTGACAGCAAACAGTTTTTAATCAAAACTACAGAAAGCAGCCTAGTAAGGGATACATTGTTGGAATCAGGGATTCTGCCCCTATATTGTGCTGCTCTCAAATTTGGTAGTAAAAACCTGGCAGCAGATTCCCATTAAAAGTAGTCTGTAGTCTATATCATTATCCCACCTTATAGTAATACTTCCCTTGGGGGCACAATCCTGACAACAGTGACATATTCTGACAAATCTATGTGCAGTACAACTACCACCAGCTTAAATTAAATGTAAAGCCACCTGCCTCATTCACACTATTCCAGCTATGGTTCTGCCCCGCTCCCCAATAACATAAAACATCTATGGGGACCAATATCTAAGTATTGCTCAGGTTTATCCAACCTAGTATAGTAGACCATGGTGGCGTTATAGACAGAGGACCAATCCTAACCTATACCTCAGACAGGTAGAAAAACACCATGTGACCAGAGCCGTAAGTTTTAGGTTTTTCCCATAGTGCTAGTAACATTGGTACATGATCAGCTTTCAGAAACTCACTACTACTAAGCGCTGGGGGACGCAAAAGTATCAGACACTGATCAAGGAGGTGATTCTTGGCTTATGTAGGGGGGCTTATGTAAGTAAGGGGTGGGGGAGGTCATCCCATTGGATGCGTACTTTAAGTTTACTTAAAGGTGCATTTAGTGTAGAAATAATATATAATCTGGCACCCGACTGTCGGCTCGTTGCTGCAGTTCATACCCTTTATCTACAGTCTAGTAACATACAGACAAGTCTTCAAAATCATTAAATACACAAATTGCGAACGTGTGCCAATAATGGGATTTCTCACCAATTTTTGTTTGCACCAGTTCCCCTATAGCATTTAGAGGGAAACTGTAACCAGGTTTTTGCTTTCTCATCTGAGAGCAGCATAATGTAGGGGCAGAGATCCTGATTCCAGTGATGTATCACTTAGTTTACTGTCATATAGTCAAAGATTTTAGATGTAGCAGTCCCAGAAAGCTTCCCCTGCCCACATCATCCATTAACAGAAAGCTGCTCATCCGTGTTGGGGGTGGGGCTGGACCAGGATGCATGTGAGCTGTAGTCCTGTAGTGATAATCTCCTGTTGATAAAACCCTCATTGTATTGAAACAACAGTACACAGCCTAATAAGCGACACATCACTGAAATCAGTGTCTCAGCCCCTACCTCTGATTACATAGCAATAGCCGGCAGACAGATTCCCTTTAAAGAACCCTTCCCCTCAAAATCCTTCTAATTTATACAAAACATACCACAAGAAAAGAACACCCATCATTACAGGTATGCTGCTTTCCCAATAATAGCAAATCACACGAGCTAAGCAATGCCTGACCCGACATCTCTGAATAACAAGCATTTAGGAACCTAGGAAAGCTAAGTGACAGATGCGGAGGAAGCCATACTGGTTATTGCCCAGCATTCTCATAAGCAGATGATGGAAGAACTAGTTTAAAAACTTTGATAGAATCGACATACGTACCTGAAGACGTTTGCTTTTAGAACGAAATATCCTTTAAAAAGGGGCTAGTTCAGCTAAGAAAACATAAAAAAGAAGTCATACCTAACCAGTCACCCATCGCTCCTGTTCAGACACTTCCCGGGTTCCGATCAGATGAGCACGCATCAGAACAGGAGCGGCGAAAGATCAGGAAGACAAGTATGACGTTCCGGTTATCATCTGGAAGAAATGTCTGCCGGCTGGACAACCCCTTTAATGACTGAATAGATAAGTGGAAACAAACGAATGCAAGAACTGGAACCTCATAATTTTATGGCTCCATTCACTTACTGCAAGAACCGAGAAGATTTCATTTTTATTAGTTACAAAGGTTCCCACCCCCCATATTGAGGTTGCCGCCTGGAGTGAGTGATCAAAACCCATAAATATAAGTGACAGCAGCCAGGACCTGAGCGATTGGAGCTGTGAACCCACCGGTCTTCATTTAGTTTTGGACTTTTTTTTTTGTAGGTCTGTACATATAAAATATCTACTTGTAAGGAGCAGATGGGGATAATGGGAAAACCATTCCTTATTGTCCACGTGTGGCGGGTATACAGTATGCAGAGTTGGGCACGGAGGTAGACGGTTCACACAAGTTTCTTGGCCTCGAAGAAGCTCTTAAGGTGTCTCATTTGCCAGATGCCAGTGAGGATAAGGATGAGAGTCTGGGCAATGGACCACCACAGGACGCGCTGGTTTGTGCTCTCGCTGGTCAGTCGGAATCGCTCTTCACGATACTGCAACAAAGATTCATAAATCAGTGGATATACGGCTTATATTAGCACAATGGTTTCCTAAAAATAAAGGCTTGGAGCTCTACTTGTCTTACATGTGACTTTATCCTATTAGTGTATATGGATGTAATAAATGGGGGGGGGGTCACTCTCAGAGTGCATTAGATCAGAGAGTCATCTTGAAGCAATCACCGTACTATACGGCCACATGACCAAAATAGGATAATTTAAAGTTGTATTCCAAAATAAAACCTTTTTAACACACCACTGGATAAAGGACACGTCAGCTGGGCTCGGCTGTTTCCATCAGTGCTTTAAGACCCTAACAATAATTCAGCCGGTGGCCATCTCCCCCCAATCTACATCATTTGTTGGGGGAATGGTTGGGAGGCCCCCATACACAGTAGACTGCCGTCCGATCTCGCATATTAGCAAGTCCGGTTTACCTTAGACTAATATGTACAGGGCCTTTAGATTTATGGTGACATGAATATATGACGTTTGACCCCTCCCGGGTATTAATTATGTAGTCACTTGGTCCAGACAGTGAAGAGCAAGTGCTCCAGTGCCAATGCAGTCTGTGTGCTGCTCTCCATCTGGACAAAGCGACTACATGATTAGGATCTGGGAGGAGTCGAAACGTTGTTAATGTATGCCGCCCATGTCCATATACCATGTTGCATATGTAATATCTGCATACTAAATTTACTTTGGCATCTTCAACCTTGGGAGATTATTCCATGACCGGACTACGAGGACCTCACCCCGATCAACCAGCACCTCCCGATCTTACGGAGTGCATGCCAATACTTCTTTATATATGTAAAGCAAGATAACATGCTCCCCAGCGGACGTGGGAGATCATTTGGTTGTGGCATGACAAAAGAAAAAAAATTGCAAGTGGCACACAGATCACAGTGAAGCCAATGACAATCATTACAAGTGGTGTTACAATGTGACACTGACATCTGTATATATCAGTGTCACCGTGTGTCCTAGAAAATAAGTAAAGTACTAAGTACAGAATACAAAACTTGGTTCCCACCCGTGGCTCCCCCATCTCACCCGCTGATAGTTCTGCTCCTTTTGGATCTGTTCCACCTGATCCAAGAGTTGTCTGACGCGGAGCTGTAGTTCTGTTAGTTTGTCCTTTGCTGCAATCTCTGGGTAATTGTTTGTGTGTTCTCCAATCCGGATGTCCAAATGAACTCTCTGGAATAGAACGAAGGTCCAATGTCATCCCCAAGGGGTTATTCCTAGAATCAGTTTTCTGTACATATAGAATTAAAGGGGTTGTCCACTACTTACACAGTCACAGCCTGTTTTTAAATGCCCAAGTCCCCAGAGTTAAATAAGAAAAGCTGGTACTCGCCTCCTGCACAGGCACCGTTCTAGTGTTGTTGGCGCCGGGTCTCACTGTGCTCACATGACATTGGCTGCAGTGCTCACATGACATCACAATCAGCAACGGATGACTGGCTGCAGCCTTCAATATTTCTTCACAGCAGATGACCGCTCTGACGGAATATTGATGAGCAGCAGCCGGTCAGCATCCGCTGATTGGATGCAGAAGTGACATGACAACGACGTCACCCGCTGAGAACAGCATCACCGCAAGAGGTGAATACGCATTGTTTTTATTTTCTGTGGATCTAAGGGATAAGGTTACTCCTTGTGGAGAGTAGTAGACCAGTGTAAGGAGACTTATAGGCCATGCAATGCTCCTCTGGGAATTAAAATATGCAAATATCCTCTTCTGACAGGGAGAGGAATCCAACTCTAGTAATACATATTGGACCTGTCAATCACCTGCAGCGGCACTGTCAGAAGCCAGACTAGCCTTTTAAAGTAGATCCTTAAAGTGTATAGTCTCTGAAACCCTGAGTGTTTCAGTGAAAATATACCTGGCTGCAGTTGTGCAGCCAGGATCTGATTTATGCTGCTTGCGGTTTGGGCAGCATGAATCAGATGACAGGTTCCCTTTAACCTTAAAGGGGTTTATCTGGGACTTTTTTTCCCTCTCCCCTATGGGGCCAAGCACTTATCAGGTAGTTGCTAACTACCTGCCTGTGCAGCCCTGCAACGATCTCGGACCACTCCTGACAACGATTTTCCTGCGACAACATGTCGACAGAGCAGTTCCTTCTCTTCTGCTCACTCCAAGTCATGTTGCTTTGCAACCGGCTCACCCGAATACAGCGGGAAATTAGCTGTCAATCAACATGACATCAGTAGCAACGCCCCTATCGAAAGAGTGGTGTGGGAGAGAAGGACCTGGAACCTGTGACCTCAATGAGCCAGGTCACAGGGCAGCAAAATCCTGGATAACGCCTTTAACTTTGTGAACATTCCTCTTCCGTCAGTTTTTAATTTTATGGTGCGATATCTTTTTGTATGTTTGACAAATATTTTTTGAGACATTGTGCTGTGTATTCTAACCAGTTTTTTTTTTTGGAAGGGGTAACCCTATGCCAACGCAATCAGATGTCATCTATGGTAAAATGAAGCTGCAGCACCACTACAGGGGAGAAGAATTACATGGGGTCTGGTATGGTCAACAAGCTGTCTAGGTTCTCCAGAGACAGAGCAATGTATTACTATGAGATAAAGCTCAACACCACACTGCTCTCAATCTTATGTGTGACTGATTGCAAAAACAGATGATATGGACGTCGACAGTAACAATTATATACCAGTTTGCCTCCAGCAAAAAGGGACATTCTGGTAGAGTTGGAGTGCAGGCAGATCTGGTGTTCTCCAGGGGTGTGAGATGTGAAGGTAAATCGGCCTTCTGAACCGTACTGCCTGGAGAGGATGATCTACAAAAAAAAAAATGAAATTAGTTTCATAACAAGTGAGATACATATACATATATATGTATATAATGCAAATATGTTACTAGAAGAT
Source organism: Phyllobates terribilis (assembly GCF_046119375.1). Taxonomy (NCBI): domain Eukaryota; kingdom Metazoa; phylum Chordata; class Amphibia; order Anura; family Dendrobatidae; genus Phyllobates; species Phyllobates terribilis. Next base: position 532,642,049 of record NW_027362771.1, read on the forward strand.
GGATGAAATACATAAAGCTTCATGCTCCATATCAGCTCACACAGCCAGACTCTCTGACAAATACAGCACTGCTACAGAATATCAAGCAAAGCCTTAGGGAAGGGTCACACAGAGAGCAGAGCATGGCTGAAGTGCTGGTGCCTTATAGCCCAGTCCTGACTTCGGCTGTCAAATAAGAAATTAGAGTGAATTAATAATCAGCCGTGCCCCGACCGCTTCATGAGACCCCAGCATTAGGCGAGAATCACCGGTCCCTATTACACGGCTGGTGCTCGGGACGTCACTCCAAGATAGACTGCAGGTCTTCTGACCCAAAATAATAGCCTGACATAGGCATATGAGGTCATTAGTTCTTGTCAGGTTGGGCTGAGAACTGCAGCCAAGCAAAGAACCATATAATGTGAATTTGTCTCTATGCAGCTCCACACAGCCTCCAGTTACCTTGCCGTCAGGGTCCTTCACCTCGACATGCATGCCCAGACCTGGCGTAGACGGAAGAAAAGTCTCGGCCTGTTTGTCCCACAGCTGAGTCTTGTAATTTCCTGCAATTAAAAAAAACGAGACTGATGAATCCAGCTCTTATCTCATCCTATAATGTGTTTTCTTGCCATGATAACCAGAAAACTGCCCTATTGAGACCACCGCTACATTCACTTCTATGGGTCTATGAGCCAGCAGAGCACGTGTGACCACCTCTACCATAAACAGTGGGTGCAAAGATGGCTACCACTACTGCTATACTCACATGAGGGTCATCAGACCCTCTTCTTGTAATCGATGGGGGGCGGTCGCTGCATCCGTCCTATTCTACACACAGGAGACTAATGTCTGACGTGTCCTTCTGATGAGGATGGTGCTATGAGGACTATGGGAGGAAGCGGCCTGCAGTAAGGAATCCTGGTGGAGGCAGTGTGATACTTTGTTTAATATCCTGCTGAGAAACCTGAGTCCTGCCCTCCACATGGATGTGACACCACCGACCAAACAATTGTAAAGAAAAAATTAGAACTATTAAAAAAAAAAACATAATGCAAATAACCTTTATTTTTTCCCCTCGTTAAAAATAAATAAATGTTATATAAATTAAAAGACATTTGTTATGACAGCACAGCATATATAAAAGTCCCATCAAAATATAAGATTGTTTCACTCAAATAGCAAATGTAAAGAAAAAAAAAAGAGAAACTGGAAAAAGTGGATTAAATCTGCACTGAAAAGCAGGAGACAAGATATGGAGAAATGCGGTTTATTTGTCAACGACTTTCAAAGTGACACACGTCTGTGGTTTATCCTAATGGAGAAGTTTGTCACTTTGAAACGCTTGAGAAATAAACCGCATTTCTACATATCTTGTCTCCTGCTCATCAGCGCAGATTTAATCCACTTTTTCCAGCTTCACATGTTTCTTCCCTCCGTGGATCTGCAGAAGTCTCCTAAGTTTTTACAGAGGTTGTGACTTTACAACCACATCAGGTGAGAAAAACTGCCCTTTGTCTCCATTTTCTTCTCAGGTAAGACCCTATTAGCGCTTATTCACTTCCCAGTTTCCTTGGTCCAAGAAAAAAAAAATATTAAAACACCAAAATTGGCGTCTTTTTGTCACAGCACCTCCCACAAGAAAACAGTGAAAACCGATCAAAACATAATATGTATCCAAATACAGTATCAGTGAAACAGTCAGCCCGTTACACAGAGCGCGATCCCTCACACCGCTCCATTGATTTTTAAGCCAGTTAAAAAATAAAAAGGAATAAAAAAACATATATATCTTTGGTATCACTGTGTAATCATACTGACCTGGAGAATTATGTTGCTGGGTCAATTTTACTGCCCAATGAACGCCTTAAATCATTGGTGGAATTGCGTATTTTCTTTCATTATTTCACCATTTTCCCCGTCAGCTATATGGTAAAATTAACAGTGTCTTTCAAAACTACAACTCGTCCCTCCCAAAAAAATAAGCCATCCTACGGTTAAACTGACAGAAAAATAAAATAAATTACGGCTCTCTGTAGAAGTGAAGGGAGAATGAAAAGGTAAAAATAATGAATGTTGGTTGTGTCCTGATGGGGTTAACACTGATAAAATATTCAGCTCAACACATTTTTAGTAAGGCTATGTTCACACATCATGTTTTTTGTTTGGCGTCAATTTTCTGCAGCAAAACCGGATCTTCAATAGCATTTTGTTCAGGATTTGTCTTGCAGTTCTGATGCGTTTTTTCACTGTCCTGTCTCTTTTTATGCATGTACATAAAGTTCTGTATAAAAAAAAAAAAAAACCATTCTATTTTGGCATCAAAAACGCTGAAAAAAATTTTGGTTCTTTTTTTTTTTTTCACCACCCATTACTTTCTATGGGTGAAAAACCGCTGAAAGTAGTGACATGCTCTATTTTCCAAAAAAAAAAAATGAAAGGCACAAAATCCTGAACAAAGAAAAAAAACATGATTCTGGAATCTCATAGACTTTGCTGGTACTGCAAAAGGTAGCTGAAAATTTGCATAAAAATCTGCAGCAAAAACGCTGAAAAAACCATGGTGTGTGAACACAGCCTAACAGCCAGTAAAACTAAAATCTACCTAGGCATAAAGGCCTATTGCTCTCTGTTAACTGCAGCAGGGAGGAGACCTCATGGTGTTACAACACGCACACATCTCTGGCACAAGCAGCAGAAATTCGGTTGCTGTCTCTTTAAATCCAAACAACTTTTAAATCTGTGTCCACAGCAGCGGAGCTTGTTACAACCGTTGATACAAAAGTATAAAACCGTTGCCACAGCAACACTGCAGGCACCAATCAGGGCTTTTAACCCTCTACTAACCAGAGCCCAGCACAAGCTGCACCTGCCGCTCTCACCTATCACCATGGTCTCATCCGGGATCTCCTCAATGAAGCACCGTTTCTCCGTCTCCCCGATGTGAAAATAGAGGCCCCGGGCCAGGCCGAGGTGCAGCAGCAGCACAAGCAGTGGGCCCAGTTTGGGTCTGAGGGTCCCACAACCCGGGGCGAGGGGAGACATGACTGACAGTAGTGATAGTACAGAGGTGTGCGCTCGCTGTTGCCTCCTGCGTGTCACGCCTCCGCCCGGTAAGCATCTTCGGCTGCTGATTGGCTGTGTGCGGTCTAAGGGCGGGGTTAGGCAAACCTCAAAGCGAGGCTTGGTCCCGGAAAATGGCAACGTCACCACTGGCTGGAGGGGAACGTCACCTTAGAGCCGCCATCTTCCATCCGGCTGAGTGACGTCACTGCGCACAGGTTTTTGCTTATTTCTGAGAACATTTTGCTACAAATACTTCATTATTGTGCAGAACATTGTAGGAGGTAGACGATTTACTGCAACACCCATTAATATTGTACTTGGTTTAATTTTGCTGCTGCTCATAATACAATATGTCCTCCCATGTCCCAATATAGTGAAAGTGAGATAAAACTGGTGTCAAATTCTGAATAAAACTTACTAGTGTACCTTAACTCTGCAACCTGACCAGCTGTGATATAAGACCCTCTGTTTGCCCTCATATGCAGAAGGGGGCTGGCTGGGTGGTCTGATGCAGAACTGGAGGGTAGGGGGCTGGCTGGGTGGTCTGATGCAGAGCTGGGGGGTAGGGGGCTGGCTGGGTGTCTGATCCAGAGCTGGGGGGTAGGGGGCTGGCTGGGTGTCTGATCCAGAGCTGGGGGGTAGGGGGCTGGCTGGGTGTCTGATCCAGAGCTGGGGGGGTAGGGGGCTGGCTGGGTGGTCTGATGCAGAGCTGGGGGGTAGGGGGCTGGCTGGGTGGTCTGATGCAGAGCTGGGGGGTAGGGGGCTGGCTGGGTGGTCTGATGCAGAGCTGGGGGGTAGGGGGCTGGCTGGGTGTCTGATCCAGAGCTGGGGGGTAGGGGGCTGGCTGGGTGTCTGATCCAGAGCTGGGGGGTAGGGGGCTGGCTGGGTGGTCTGATGCAGAACGGGGGTAGGGGGCTGGCTGGGTGGTCTGATGCAGAGCTGGGGGGTAGGGGGCTGGCTTAGCTGGACAGCAAGCCCCGATTCACAGAGGGAGGGGATCTAAGTGTGTTTGCCCCCTCTGATTTACTCCTCTTCCCCCGATCTAGGGCTGAGTCTCCGCCACTGTTGTCTGCAGCGCTGACATCACAACAACAGCGCTGCAGCCAATCAGGGAGCAAACTGGCTCTGCCCGGGTTGATGGCACTAGCTACCCAAAAGCCGCTGAATTCACTGAATGGCTGCAGCATTGTCGATGTGATCTCTGCGATATCAGATACCTAGAGTAGTGGACGAGACTCAGCGCTGGACCTGGGGAAGGTGATTAAACTAAAGTATAGTTTTGTTTGTTTTTAAAAAAAAAAAAACTGCAGCCGGAGAACAGGGAATTTCTGAAAACAAACCTTTTTAAAGAAGTTGTCCAGTTCTTTACCCCCCCCCTTCAATGTATCCCCCCTGGGCTCCTAAGACTTCTTGTAAATACCTCCTGGTGCTGTTTCTGCCTGTGAGTGGCGCTATCGGTGGCTGCTCACAGACATCACGTGACCCCGCACTGACGTCACGACAAGTGAGGCGTGACTCAGCGCTGGGGTCCCCGCGGTGGCTGCTGGGTTGTGGGTGGGGTTACCCCCCACATCACACCCGGCATCCACCGTGCACTTTCCCAATGAATGGGGAGAGGCAGAGCGCGCGGTGGATGCCGGGTGTGACGTGTGGGGGGGGGGGGGGTAACCACGCACACAGCCTGGCATCCACCGTGGAACCAGGAAGATAAAGACCCCCGGCTGCTGCCAGCACTTGTCGTGACATCAGCGGATGTCAGAGCCGGCTGCAGCCAGGGGTCACGTGATGCCTGTGAGCGGCCAGTGATGGCGCCGCACACAGGCATTATCAGCAACAGAAGGTATTTACAATAAGTCTTAAGGGCCCCGGGGGGGTACATTGGGGGGGAATATAAAGTAGTGGACAACCCCTTTATGTACAATAGTGAGAATTATTATTTTGCAGTTTGACATCTACGAAATAACTGTTCATCTCATCAGTCAATCTCTTTACAGGGATCCTGACAGTGGATACATGCTGCATAATCCAGGGGCAGCATGTTTCGGACACTCGCTGCATGATCTCTGCCAGGTATGTCCAACGCTGAAACGCTGCCGTGTTTCAGAGGAAAACAGTGTTTAAAGCACCACTCCAGCGTTTTGTTTTCTTCAGCTCTGGAATGGCGCTTTAAATCTAAGTCCCCGGTCATATACTCATCCTCTGGCGTCTTCACGTGTTTTTTGGTGCCGCTCTGGTTACTGGCCGGAAGTCAGATGCTATGTCACAAGAGCCCAATGCAAGTCTATGAGAGCCAGAACGAGGCCAGAACAAGGCTGTCATAGACTTGTATTGAAAAGTGACCTTCGCGCCGCTACTTGAAACACTGGAGCTACCAGCAGGTCACTTTTTACCAGAGATTGATGGGAGCAATACTGGAAAAGGATGAAGGCGGCGGCTGGTGATTATGAGACTGGGGGCATATGACTTACATTTAAAGCACCACTTCAGCGGTGCAATAACAAAAATGCTGGAGTGGGGCTTTAAAAGCAACAAAAAAAATTGCAATTAGACAGGTGGGTGTTTCCCTGGCAGCTTCTCTCTGCCCACTGGAAATGACTGACAGGTCTCTCCCTGCTTGTGTTTTGTAGGGAGAGATCTGTCACTTCAGGGCAGCGGACAGGGAGAAGCCGCTGTGGACCCCCCATATTTGCCTAGTCACTCGTGCAGCTCGGTCCTTTGAAGATTTTAAAGTATGTTTTTCTCTGAAACACAATAGTGTTCCTGAGTCACATATTGTACATGGCTCAGATCATACAGCCGGTGTCTGATACATGCTGCCTGTGGATTATGAAGCATGAACCGGCTGTAAGGTTCCCTTTAAAACCACCTGCCTAAGAATGAGATCCTCCTTGTGCCGTCTGGAAATTTCTCAAGGCGTGGACTCCACACAACCTCTAATGGTGTCATGTGGTATCAGGCACCAAGACAGCCAGTAGCATAGCTATCGGAAGGAAGGGGCAGAGGGGTCAGTCGCCCCGGGTTCTGTATTAGGAGGGGTCCACTGGAGCAACTGCTGCCCTAATTTGTATCGGTCAGTGCAGCACCCTGTTGCAGGTAAACTTCGTGGTATATCAGGAAGACAAAGTCAGGGCCGATTTTAGACAAAGTGGGGCCCTAGGCAAAAGTTTAAAGTGGGGCCCCAAATGCTCACATATTGCACCATCACACAGAAACATTTCAGTTGTATTTATAATGCACACCCCATAGTCCTCCATATTGTATGATGCACCCTCCCCATGGTCCTCCATATTGTATGATGCACCCCCCCATGGTCCTCCATATTATATGATGCACCCCCCCATGGTCCTCCATATTATATGATGCACCCCCCCATGGTCCTCCATATTGTATGATGCACCCCCCCATGGTCCTCCATATTGTATGATGCACCCCCCCATCGTCCTCCATATTGTATGATGCACACCCCATAGTCCTCCATATTGTATGATGCATACTCTATAGTCCTCCATATTGTATGATGCACACCCCATAGTCCTCCATATTGTATGATGCACCCTCCCCATGGTCCTCCATATTGTATGATGCACCCCCCCATGGTCCTCCATATTGTATGATGCACCCCCCCATGGTCCTCCATATTGTATGATGCACCCCCCCATGGTCCTCCATATTGTATGATTCACCCCCCCATGGTCCTCCATATTGTATGATTCACCCCCCCATGGTCCTCCATATTGTATGATGCACACCCCATAGTCCTCCATATTGTATGATGCATACTCTATAGTCCTCCATATTGTATGATGCACACCCCATAGTCCGCCATATTGTATAATGCACACCCCATTGTCCTCCATATTGTATAATGCACACCCCATAGTTCTCCATACAGTATAATGCACACCCCATATAATTCACACCCCATAGTCCTCCATATTTTATAATGCTCTCCCCATAGTCCTCCACATTATATAATGCGCACCCCATAGTCCTCCATATTGTATAATGCACACCCCATAGTCCTCCATATAGTATAATACTTGTTTAGTATAATGCACCCCATAGTCCTCCACATAGTATAATTCTTTCCCCAAAGTCCTTCATATAGTATAATGCACCTCATAGTCCTTGATAGAGTATAATGCTGCCACCTCTCCACAGTATAATGTAGGCCCCCCACATAGTATAATACAGCCCCCTATAAAGTATAATGCAGGTCCCCCCCATACAGTATAATGCAGCCTCTCCCATAGTATAATGCAGGCCCCCCCCATATAGTATAATGCAGCCTCCTCATATAGTATTATGCAGGGCCTCCCCATAGAGTATAATGCAGGCCCCCCATATAGTATAATGCAGCCTTCCCCATAGTGTATAATGCAGGTCCCCATTGAGTATAATGCAGCCCCCCCCTCATAGAGTATAATGCAGCCTCCCCCATATATTATAATGCAGGCTCCCATAGAGTATAATGCAGGCCCCCATAGAGTATAATGCAGCCCCCCCCATATAGTATAATGCATCCCCCCATAGTATAATCCAGGTCCCCATAGAGTATAATTCAGCCCACCCCATAGAGTATAATGCAGCCCCCCCCATAGATTATAATGCAGGCCCCCATAGAGTATTATGCAGGCCCCCCCCATATAGTGTAATGCAGCCTCCCCATATAGTATAATGCTGGCCCCCATAGAGTATAATGCAGCCTTCCCCATTGAGTATAATGCAGGCTCCCATAGAGTATAATGCAGCCCCCCCTATAGTATAATCCAGGTCCCCATAGAGTATAATTCAGCCCTCCCCTCATAGAGTATAACGCAGCCCCCCCACATATAGTATAATGCAGCCGTCCCCATAGAGTATAATGCAGCCCCCCCATATTGTATAATGCAGCCTTCCCCATAGAGTATATTGCAGCCCCCCATCCATATAGTATAATGCAGGCCCTCCCCCCATAGTGTATAATGCAGCCCCCCCCCATAGTGTATAATGCAGACCCCACCCCCAATATAGTATAATGCAGCCACCCAGTCCTGCAGTATTATAGTGACTGCGTACTCACTGATTTACAAAAAAAATAAATACATACTTACCCCTCCTCCTCGTTCCCCCGCTGCCCCGGCGTCTGCAGCGCGTCTCAGCAGCTCCACTGCCGGCACAGCGTGACTTGCAATGAAATGACGTCATCGCTCCCGCTGCAGGCAGAGGGGGAATGATGGGAGAGGGAGCGTCACATGGCTCTCACTCCTCCATCATTGCTTTCAACTGTAACGGCATCATAGATGCCCATACAGTTGAATGCGGAAGGCGGGGAGGGGGGCGAGCGCTGGCGTTGGGCCCCCCTGACTCACTGGCAGCATGCCACTGGTTTGGGGGAGTGGGGGCCCTAGGCAGATACCTAGTCTGCCTGCCCTGGACATAGTCTCCCTGCATTACCGTTCTCTATTCTGAAGGCCGCAGATCGCTTTACTGCAGCCTGCAGAACACCAGGTCCCGGGCGGAGCATCATGATGATGATATCCTGTGCATGCTCCGGCGCGATGACATCACCGCGTCAGTCCATTCATGCCTTTGTTGCCACTGGAGTCCGCGATAGCTGATGGGTTATTATGGCAACCAGGGGTCTGCTAAAGTTCCCCATCACTACTATGTTGTTCCTTCTATGAAGTCCTGCCAGCGGCTGAGCTTCATAGTTGAACCGCAATTTAACTACAGCTGCTTCTCACAAAATTAGAATATCATCAAAAAGTTAATTTATTTCAGTTCTTCAATACAAAAAGTGAAACTCATATATTATATAGAGTCATGTATAACAGACTAAGGGACATTTTTAAACGCTTCGGAAGCCTTTGCCGGTGTTTTTTGTTAATTATTCTAATTTACTGAGATAATGACTTTTGTGTTTTCATTGGCTGTAAGCCATAATCATCAACATTAACAGAAATAAACACTTGAAATAGAGCACTCTGTCTGTAATGACGCTATATAATATAGGAGTTTCACTTTTTGCATTGAAGAACTGAAATAAATTAACTTTTTGATGATATTCTAATTTAGTGAGATGTATGTACTACTAGACTGTAGTCTATATTAATAATCTCAAATAATTAAGACTTGGATCATTTAAATGTTTTTCTCATTTTTCAGTTCATTACATGGTAAAGTGAACAGTGTCACTTAAAAGTACATTTTATCCCATAAAAAACCAAGACCTGTATGGTTAAATTAACAGACAAATAAAAAAAAATCATGGGTCTTGGAAGAATGGAAGGAAAAAAGTAAAATGCAAAAACTGAAAAATTCCTGAACATGAAGGGGTTAATAAGCGAGCCCATGTCTAATGTACAACTGGGTGTTACTCTTCCCCTTGACAATAGGTTGAATACTGTCAGTGATGATTGGGCAGTGTCAGTCTGTGGGGGACACAGCCCTCGGACAAGGGGAATGGTAACAGAGAGAGGCCGGCAAATTTGCAAATAAATGTTCAAACTGCGCCAACATATTTTGTAATGAAATCCATTTTTTTTGTAATGTAATGCTCTTTTTTTTTATTCCCCCGTAAATATGTAACATGGAGTCAACCAGGATTCTTGGAAACTGCAGCAAGATGCAAACATTGACCTGAAATCAATAGAAATAAATCCTTTACACAGAGGAGACATCTAGTGGTCATAGAATGGTATGGAAATACATGTACAGTGGCTCAGGAACATTGTAACAGCGTACAGATGGCTAAAGTGCTTGTACAAACAAGAAATGTTGCGATTTAGTTGCTCTTAAAGGGAATCTGTCACATTTTGACCTATGTAAACTATTAATATGGGCTGTGAGGGATCAGCCCTGTGGTAGACGCTGGTTCACACACAGTTTTGAACCGATGAACTAAATCCTAACGGACGGTTTATTAAAAATTCATAAACCGTCCGGGTTAACAAAAGCAAATAGACTCTTCCAGGTGCAAAAAGGTATAACAGCACAAAAATGGAACAAAGCAACCAGTCTATATATCGCACGGCTCAGCCATTTAAATGTCAGTCCTTTTCTCTCTGACCAGCACATGAAAGGCCTCCTCGCCTTGCAAAGACACAGAGCAAGTGAGACAACCCCAGCTGCCTTATATCAGCCATTTTAAGACCTGGACTGGAGGTAAGTGAGCAACAGATCCCACCCAGCTCTTATAGCTGCTCGGAAAACCCGGACCCATAATCCGAGTCCATTAAACACCTCTCTGCACTATGTGTGCTGGAGCCTGCTTCTCCGGGTCCTACATCCCCGCGGCATGGCACCTCGGGGACACATACCTCCCGTCCACGACCTGTCCAGCTGCCACCTTACAGGACATATAGGTTACAGACTGCTGAGAAGAGTGATACCTGTATGCCTCATATCAGATGCCTTGTTGTGGATAAATCATTTTTTTATCACTTTATGTAAATGATCTCTTCCAGGCTATGGGGAGGACATTGTCTGGAAGATAACTCTCCCTCCGGAGATTATTTACCATGAAGGGGGAGTTACCAGTGTGAGACAAGTAACTAACACAGAAAAGGAGAAATAACATTTGTCTTCTTGTAAACACATTTTTTGCAGCTCTCTAGCTCTGCTGCATTGCTACAAAATTACAACTGCGTCTGCCTGTGAGATGGAAGCTGCAGCGGGAGGAACCTGCAGATGTGTCAGGTATAATCACACACAGCTCTGCAGTGAGATCAGGAGAGCAGAGAGCAACCATTACACATCACATTGGTAACTCCTCCTTCATATAAAATAAGCTTTTATGGTTTAGCAGGAATGTCAAACTGAAATACACAGAGGACCAAAATTAAAAATGTGGACAAAGTCGCTGGCTGTTATGCACACACCTGGGCTGACTGGCTTGTGCGTGATTTAGTGATTCCACTGTGCCATGAATCGGAGAGTGCGTGGAGGGGCGTAACTACACTGTGTTCCAAATTATTATGCAAATAATATTTTCTCAGATTTTCCCAAATTACCTATATGAATTGCAGTCATTGTAATTTTCCAGTCAAATAACTATTAGAGTACAACTGAATGTTTTTTGTACAAACTGCCTATGATAACAGTATATTTTTTAAAAAATAAAAAACTCAAACTGCACTCAAAATGCATGTTCCAAATTATTATGCACAGCAGAGTTTTCAACCTTTTCATTTTAATAAAGAACAAAAAAAATGGTCATTTTTAAATTAAAAGCATTAGCAGGTTATTACAAACTGAAATCAAACAGTTTTCAACTCAAAACTTTATTCTAGGTGATGTTACATTTGCACATAGGACCCCTTGTTCGAAAGGAGCCTCTGAACTCTCTCGTCCATTGAATTTGTCAGGTTTTGGATGGTTTCTGCTTTAATTGTTTTGCATGAGGACAGAATACCCTCCCAGAGCTGTTGCTTAGATGTGAACTGCCTCCCCCATCATAGACACTCCTTTTGATGATGCTCCAGAGGTTCTCAATGGGGTTGAGGTCAGGGGAGCATGGGTGCCACACCATAAGTTTGTCCCCTTTTATGCCCATAGCAGCCAGAGATGCAGATGTGTTATGTGCAGCATGAGACGGGGCATTATCATGCATGAAATGATCTCGATGGTCCAGATGGATGGAGTGGAGGATGGCTGGTTGATGGACACCCCATGCAAACACGGCTACGGCGCTAACAAGGAGGAGGTGGAGTAATGTTTTGGGCTGGAATCATCGGGAAAGAGATTGTCGGCCCTTTTAGGATCCCTGAAGGGGTAAAGATGAACTCCATAATGTATGTTGAGTTTCTCAAACAGCACTTCCTGCCATGGTTCAAGAAGAAGAACCGTGCATTCCGCAGCAAGATCATTTTCATGCATGATAATGCCCCGTCTCATGCTGCACATAACACATCTGCATCTCTGGCTGCTGTGGGCATAAAAGGGGACAAACTTATGGTGTGGCCCCCATGCTCCCCTGACCTCAACCCCATTGAGAACCTCTGGAGCATCATCAAAAGGAGTGTCTATGATGGCGGAAGGCAGTTCACATCTAAGCAACAGCTCTGGGAGGGTATTCTGTCCTCATGCAAAACAATTGAAGCAGAAACCATCCAAAACCTGACAAATTCAATGGACGAGAGAGTTCAGAAGCTCCTTTCGAACAAGCGGTCCTATGTGCAAATGTAACATCACCTAGAATAAAGTTTTGAGTTGAAAACTGTTTGATTTCAGTTTGTAATAACCTGCTAATGCTTATAATTTCAAAAATGACCATTTTTTGTTCTTTATTAAAATGAAAAGGTTGAAAACTCTGCTGTGCATAATAAATTGGAACATGCATTTTGAGTGCAGTTTGAGTTTTTTATTTTTTTAAAAATATACTGTTATCATAGACAGTTTGTACAAAAACCTTTCAATTGTACTCTAATAGTTATTTGACTGGAAAATTACAATGACTGCAATTCATATAGGTAATTTGGGAAAATCTGAGAAAATATTATTTGCATAATAATTTGGAACACAGTGTAAGTATCAACCCGATCCGACCAAGGTCGCACGACGGCTAACGACGCCGTGCACCAGGGAGGAACCGAGCAGAGGGACCAGGTGCTACTCCAGGCCAGACCCCGGACACGGCTGTTGACCCACACCGGGGAATACAGGAACAGGCAGGTTAGGCTGACACACAGACAGGTGGGTATTGGCAGGCACGGCTGGTATGCAGACAGGTGGGCACTGGCAGGCACAGCTGGAGTGCAGACCGGAGGATACTGGCAGGCACGGCTGGTATGCAGACAGGAGGGTACTGACAAGTACGGCTGGCGTGCAGACGGAGAGGTACTAGCAGGTTGGAGCACAGGCTGGATAGGGTCCAGTACAGACTGGGATTCAGGAACAGAACCGCAGATGCGGTAGACAAGCAGAGCAGAGAGGAACCGCCGGAGCGGTGGGCAAGGCAGAGCAGAGAGGTACCGCCGGAGCGGTGAGCAAGGCAGAGCAGGCAGGAACCGCCGAAGCGGTGAGCAAGGCAGAGCAGGCAGGAAGCGCCGGAGCGGTGAGCAAGGCAGAGCAGGCAGGAAGCGCCGGAGCGGTGAGCAAGGCAGAGCAGGCAGGAAGCGCCGGAGCGGTGAGCAAGGCAGAGCAGGCAGGAAGCGCCGGAGCGGTGAGCAAGGCAGAGCAGGCAGGAAGCGCCGGAGCGGTGAGCAAGGCAGAGCAGGCAGGAAGCGCCGGAGCGGTGAGCAAGGCAGAGCAGGCAGGAAGCGCCGGAGCGGTGAGCAAGGCAGAGCAGGCAGGGAGCGCCAGAGCGATGAGCAAGGCAGAGCAGGCAGGGAGCGCCGGAGCGGTGAGCAAGGCAGAGCAGGCAGGAACCGCCAGAGCGGTGAGCAAGGCAGAGCAGGCAGGAACCGCCAGAGCGGTGAGCAAGGCAGAGCAGGCAGGGAGCGCCGGAGCGGTGAGCACGGCATAGCAAGCAGGAAGCGCCAGAGCGGTGAGCAAGGCAGAGCAGGCAGGACACGCCGGAGCGGTGAGCAAGGCAGAGCAGGCAGGAAGCGCCGGAGCGGTGAGCAAGGCAGAGCAGGCAGGAAGCGCCGGAGCGGTGAGCAAGGGAGAGCAGGCAGGAAGCGCCGGAGCGGTGAGCAAGGCAGAGCAGGCAGGAAGCGCCGGAGCGGTGAGCAAGGCAGAGCAGGCAGGAAGCGCCGGAGCGGTGAGCAAGGCAGAGCAGGCTGGAAGCGCCGGAGCGGTGAGCAAGGCAGAGCAGGCTGGAACCGCCGGAGCGGTGAGCAAGGCAGAGCAGGCTGGAACCGCCGGAGCGGTGAGCAAGGCAGAGCAGGCAGGAACCGCCGGAGCGGTGAGCAAGGCAGAGCGGGCAAGAACCGCCGGAGCGGTGAGCAAAGGCAGGGCAGAGGGGACAGGGCTCTGTTCTCACGGAACAGACTGGAAGGGAAAGGCAGAACCAGATACACAAAAGATACTTGCAATGAAGTAGCGAGTGGACTCTAAACTCACAAACGAAAGTACAGCGACAACGAGTAGGAGTTAGGTGCAGGTTCAGACTCTGCAGAAAAAGGGAAGGTACGGACATAGAGAAAAACAGGTAACAGACTAGGAGAGTGTTCAGACAGGAACTGAGTGTTCAGACAGGAACTGACACTGCAGCGAGATACAGGAGCGAGTCTGGGTATGCGGCCCCCAGAAGGCGGGACGAACAGGCTAGGAGCGTGTTCTGACTGGCCTGGAAATACAGCCTCTAGGAAGGTGGACAGACAACAGGCTAGGAGATAGTTCAGACAGGCCTGGGAATACAGCCCCCAGGTTGGCGGACAGGCAAGAACAGAACAGGACCTGGCACATTCAGCGTCAAGGAGCACACTGAATGATAGAGTTGCTCAGGCACCAGCTTCCAGGTGGAGCTGGTTTAAATATCCAGTGACAGACAGCAATAGGCTGAGGACACATTAGGGGTGTGCCCACAGCAGCTACAAGAAACAGGAAGTAACCGGGCCGCCGCCCTAAGCAGTCAAAACAGAGACAAACAGACAGCATGAATAGAAGCCAGGCTAGCAGACTGGACTGAAGATCAAGTTTGCGATCTTGCATAGTGAGAGATGGTGCACCATGCAAGCCCGCCACCAGGTATGTTACACTGGCCAATCTTAATATTTAGGACTGGCTCCAGGTTTTTTGTGGGCCCCTTTAACACATACCACGATTCATAATGCACAAATACGGCAGAGAAATATAGATATAGTACATTGCCGAAGATTTGACTTGTAGATTTCACTCTACAATACCATACAGCAGAGGGGATTCAGTTGATCTAGTGTCCACAGGTTTCAGGGTTTCACTGCCTGTAGTATTAGAGGTAAACGAGATATTGATAAATGTACCCTACCTGTAGAAACTGTCCTCAGCAGTGTACCCTTGACAAAAGTCATTTTCCTCCTATATAGTCCTACATACAGTGTTATGGGTACCACATAGTCCTCCATACCGATTAATGGGCCCCACGTAGTCCTCCATACAGTATAATGGGCACCACATAGTCTTCCATACAGAATAATGGCCCCACATAGTCCTCCATACAGAATAATGGCCCCACTTAGTCCTCCATACAGAATAATGGCCCCACTTAGTCCTCCATACAGAATAATGGGCCCACATAGTCCTCCATACAGAATAATGGGCCCCGCACAGTCCTCCATACAGAATAATGGGCCCACATAGTCCTCCATACTGAATAATGGGCCCCGCACAGTCCTCCAACAGAATAATGGGCCCCGCACAGTCCTCCATACAGAATAATGGGCCCACATAGTCCTCCATACAGTATAATGGACCCCACATAGTCCTCCATACAGTATAATGGCCCCGCACAGTCCTCCATACAGAATAATGGGCCCCGCACAGTCCTCCATACAGAATAATGGGCCCCGCACAGTCCTCCATACAGAATAATGGGCCCCGCACAGTCCTCCATACAGAATAATGGGCCCCGCATAGTCCTCCATACTGAATAATGGGCCCCGCATAGTCCTCCTTTCTGAATAATGGGCCCCACATAGTCCTCCATACAGAATAATGGGCCCCACATAGTCCTCCATACAGAATAATGGGCCCCACATAGTCCTCCATGCAGAATAATGGGCCCCACTTAGTCCTCCATACAGAATAATGGGCCCCACTTAGTCCTCCATACAGAATAATGGGCCCCACATAGTCCTCCATACAGAATAATGGGCCCCACATAGTCCTCCATATAGAATAATGGGCCCCACATAGTCCTCCATACAGTATAATGGGCCCCACATAGTCCTCCATACAGTATAATGGCCCCCACATAGTCCTCCATACAGAATAATGGGCCCCACGTAGTCCTCCATACAGAATAATGGGCCCCACGTAGTCCTCCATACAGAATAATGGGCCCCACGTAGTCCTCCATACAGAATAATGGGCCCCACGTAGTCCTCCATACAGAATAATGGGCCCCACGTAGTCCTCCATACAGAATAATGGGCCCCACGTAGTCCTCCATACAGAATAATGGGCCCCACGTAGTCCTCCATACAGAATAATGGGCCCCACGTAGTCCTCCATACAGGATAATGGACCCCACATAGTCCTCCATACAGAATAATGGGCCCCACATAGTCCTCCATACAGAATAATGGGCCCACATAGTCCTCCATATAGAATAATGGGCCCCACATAGTCCTCCATATAGAATAATGGGCCCCACATAGTCCTCCATACAGTATAATGGGCCCCACATAGTCCTCTATACAGAATAATGGCCCTCCACATAGTCCTCCATACAGAATAATGGGCCCCACATAGTCCTCCATACAATCCTAATCTGCTATAGATTAGATTATAAACATATATCAAATAATCTAATCTATTTATGGCAGATTAGGATTGTTAATTTATTACTCCTTAAAATAGCTATTTTAATGTAGTACAAAAAATGTTAAGTTTTATTTATCTGCCAGAAATGGGTCATTTCTAGTGGGGCTTTGACTCTTTAGACCTTTTTGGTCATCATTCCCTTCCCAGGTCATTCATCTCCATTTTTGGTTATTTAAAACTGTATTAAATCATGGCATGAGCGCATCGGCCCAATAGCATACCTGTGCCCAGCTTGTGGAGGAGACAGAGGGTAGTAGGCGCTATGTGCGCTGAGATGTATGGGAGAGCACAAGGGTAATGTGCAGAGATGTATGGAAGAGCACAAGGGGAGTGCGCCCTGAGATGTATGGGAGAGCACAAGGGGAGGGCGTGCTGAGATGTATGGGAGAGCACAAGGGGAGGGCGCGCTGAGATGTATGGGAGAGCACAAGGGGAGGGCGCGCTGATATGTATGGGAGAGCACAAGGGGAGGGCGTGCTGAGATGTATGGGAGAGCACAAGGGGATGGCGCGCTGAGATGTATGGGAGAGCACAAGGGTAATGTGCAGAGATGTATGGGAGAGCACAAGGGGAGTGCGCACTGAGATGTATGGGAGAGCACAAGGGTAATGTGCGGAGATGTATGGCGGAGCACAAGGGAAATGTGCGCTGAGATGTATGGGAGAGCACAAGGGGAGTGCGAGCTGAGATGTATGGGAGAGCACAAGGGGAGTGCGCGCTGAGATGTATGGGAGAGCACAAGGGGAGTGCTCGCTGAGATGTATGGGAGAGCACAAGGGGAGTGCTCGCTGAGATGTATGGGAGAGCACAAAGGTAATGTGCAGAGATGTATGGCAGAGCACAAGGGTAATGTGCAGAGATGTATGGCAGAGCACAAGGGAAGTGTGCGCTGAGATGTATGGGAGAGCACAAGAGGAGTGCGCGCTGAGATGTATGGGAGAGCACAAGGGGAGTGCGTGCTGAGATGTATGGGAGAGCACAAGGGGAGTGCGTGCTGAGATGTATGGGAGAGCACAAGGGGAGTGCGTGCTGAGATGTATGGGAGAGCACAAGGGGAGTGCGTGCTGAGATGTATGGGAGAGCACAAGGGGAGTGCGCGCTGAGATGTATGGGAGAGCACAAGGGAGTGCGTGCTGAGATGTATGGGAGAGCACAAGGGGAGTGCGCGCTGAGATGTATGGGAGAGCACAAGGGTAATGTGCGGAGATGTATGGCAGAGCACAAGGGAAGTGCGCGTTGAGATGTATGGGAGAGCACAAGGGGAGTGCGCGCTGAGATGTATGGGAGAGCACAAGGGGAGTGCGCGCTGAGATGTATGGGAGAGCACAAGGGGAGTGCGCGCTGAGAAGTATGGGAGAGCACAAGGGGAGTGCGCACTGAGATGTATGGCGGAGCACAAGGGTAATGTGCGGAGATGTATGGCGGAGCACAAGGGAAATGTGCGCTGAGATGTATGGGAGAGCACAAGGGGAGTGCGCGCTGAGATGTATGGGAGAGCACAAGGGGAGTGCGCGCTGAGATGTATGGGAGAGCACAAGGGTAATGTGCAGAGATGTATGGGAGAGCACAAGGGGAGTGCGCACTGAGATGTATGGGAGAGCACAAGGGTAATGTGCGGAGATGTATGGCGGAGCACAAGGGAAATGTGCGCTGAGATGTATGGGAGAGCACAAGGGGAGTGCGAGCTGAGATGTATGGGAGAGCACAAGGGGAGTGCGCGCTGAGATGTATGGGAGAGCACAAGGGGAGTGCTCGCTGAGATGTATGGGAGAGCACAAGGGGAGTGTGCGCTGAGATGTATGGGAGAGCACAAGGGTAATGTGCAGAGATGTATGGGAAAGCACAAGGGGACTGCGCACTGAGATGTATGGGAGAGCACAAGGGTAATGTGCAGAGATGTATGGCAGAGCACAAGGGAAGTGTGCGCTGAGATGTATGGGAGAGCACAAGAGGAGTGCGCGCTGAGATGTATGGGAGAGCACAAGGGGAGTGCGTGCTGAGATGTATGGGAGAGCACAAGGGGAGTGCGCGCTGAGATGTATGGGAGAGCACAAGGGTAATGTGCGGAGATGTATGGCAGAGCACAAGGGAAGTGCGCGCTGAGATGTATGGGAGAGCACAAGGGGAGTGCGCGCTGAGATGTATGGGAGAGCACAAGGGGAGTGCGCGCTGAGATGTATGGGAGAGCACAAGGGGAGTGCGCGCTGAGAAGTATGGGAGAGCACAAGGGGAGTGCGCTCTGAGATGTATGGGAGAGCACAAGGGGAGTGCACACTGAGATGTATGGGAGAGCACAAAGGGAGTGCGCGCTGAGATGTATGGGAGAGCTCAAGGGGAGTGCGCGCTGAGGTGTATGGGAGAGCACAAGGGGAGTGCGCGCTGAGATGTATGGGAGAGCACAAGGGGAGTGCGCGCTGAGATGTATGGGAGAGCACAAGGGGAGTGCGCGCTGAGATGTATGGGAGAGCACAAGGGGAGTGCGCGCTGAGAAGTATGGGAGAGCACAAGGGGAGTGCGCTCTGAGATGTATGGGAGAGCACAAGGGGAGTGCACACTGAGATGTATGGGAGAGCACAAAGGGAGTGCGCGCTGAGATGTATGGGAGAGCTCAAGGGGAGTGCGCGCTGAGGTGTATGGGAGAGCACAAGGGGAGTGCGCGCTGAGATGTATGGGAGAGCACAAGGGGAGTGCGCGCTGAGATGTATGGGAGAGCACAAGGGGAGTGCGCGCTGAGATGTATGGGAGAGCACAAGGGGAGTGCGCGCTGAGATGTATGGGAGAGCACAAGGGGAGTGCGCGCTGAGATGTATGGGAGAGCACAAGGGGAGTGCGCGCTGAGATGTATGGGAGAGCACAAGGGGAGTGCGCGCTGAGATGTATGGGAGAGCACAAGGGGAGTGCGCGCTGAGATGTATGGGAGAGCACAAGGGGAATGCGCGCTGAGATGTATGGGAGAGCACAAGGGGAGTGCGCGCTGAGCTGTATGGGAGAGCACAAGGGGAATGCGGGCTGAGCTGTATGGGAGAGCACAAGGGAAATGCGCGCTGAGCTGTATGGGAGAGCACAAGGGGAATGCGCGCTGAGCTGTATGGGAGAGCACAAGGGGAATGCGCACTGAGATGTATGGGAGAGCAAAAGGGGAGTGCACACTGAGATGTATGGGAGAGCACAAGGGGAGTGTGCGCTGAGATGAAGGGGAGGGCGCGCTGAGATGTATGGGAGAGCTCAACGGGAGTGTGTGCTGAGATGTATGGGAGAGCACAAGGGGAGTGCGCGCTGAGATGTATGGGAGAGCACAAGGGGAGTGCGCGCTGAGATGTATGGCAGAGCACAAGGTAAGTGCGCGCTGAGATGTATGGCAGAGCACAAGGGGAGTGCGCGCTGAGATGTATGGGAGAGCACAAGGGGAGTGCACGCTGAGATGTATGGGAGAGCACAAGGGGAGTGCGCGCTGAGATGTATGGGAGAGCACAAGGGGAGTGCGCGCTGAGATGTATGGGAGAGCACAAGGGGAGTGCAGCCTGAGATGTACGGAAAAGAGGAGGGAACTTCCGGCTCAGCGGAATGCTGGTCAGGAAGTGCCTAATAGCTGGCAAGGGCATTACTACAAAATGTGTCGTAACCAGGGAGCGTGGTGGACCGAAAAGGCAGGATTGTAGTATAATCGGTACATGCTCTGTCTAACGGCGGGCCAGCTCTAGTAGACATTTGGTATTTTCTCATTGGCCAACTATAATTACACTGTGGGCCAGATTTGGCCAGTGGGCCTGAGTTTAACATGCATGATTTACAGCAAGAGGAGCAGCACTCTTGCTGTCTAGTAGTGGTGGCCAAACATGCAGACAAGAGCTTGTAAGCGCTACCTGAAGCTGTCCAGTGCCGTCCTGATGCACTATGCCACTGCACTTCCAATGCTGTAGAAGCAAAGCTGCCCTATGTAGAGTTTGTGCCGGTGAGGTGATGCTGCCGCTGGTCCAATCTGCCAATGAAGCAGAAATGCATGCCTCCCCCAGCAATCAGGAAGCTGATGAGCGGTACACTCTTGAACTGATAGAAGGGTTATACCTCTTTAAAGAGAACCTGTGATTGTGATTTTATACCCCCAAACTAAGCACGTATGTAAAGGTGCTTTACTGCTGATTAAATTCCTTCCTTTCTTGTAGAAATCCGGTTTGCTGATTTAGAGAAATCTGTTACACGCACGCCGCTAGGTTCAGGTAGGACGAGACGGGTTTCATGAATTCTTTGGAATCCTGGGGGAACCGTTACTCAGGGCGACCATAGGCTGCAGCTTCTCTCAGGCACACAATAGATTCAATTGCTGACCAGACACATCTGACAGGAGTCTTTTTCAACAGTTTAACAGTGGAATTTAATCTGAAGCACGGCCAGTGCAATTCAGGGATATTACAGCAACAATCTTCATTACAGTACAGTCTGAGTTTCTTGAGCAACCGGCTCCAGTAACTATACAGTAGTTTCTTCACAAGGCACAGTATTACAGTCTCTTCAGTAGCATAGATTAGATCTCTTAGCAGCACACTTCTATGCATACACAACCACAGGCTTTTCCTTCACAAGGACACAATAGTACACAGCATTCTTTATCCTGCATGGAGGTGGGGGGGGTTTGATGAGGGAGATGATCCCTGTGATACAATTCCTTCCAGTTCTTATCTTCCTGCCCAATAATACTCTGCACTGTTAATTCAGGGAGTTTATCTGACCTGGGTTTAGTTTCTCTCCTGATCTGAATCCTGTTTAGTTGCCTTCTGTCAGATCCAGATAACACACCACCTTTCTCTCCGTCTTCAGCCAGACTACAATAACAAGTTCCCCAGGCTGCTGCTATGGTATTTTACAATGGTAGAGAGTGGCCTCTCTCTGACCCATGGAGGCATGAAGATGGCAATAGATGTGCTTGTAGCAGAGGCGTAGCTAGGGGTTCAGCTCAGGGGGGGGGGCAAAACGTTTGAGTGGGCCCCTAACCAGATAACCCTAATTACAACTATGGTGGCGCACTGATATTACCGCCATGTGGTGACATATAGTGGTAGATACCAGTCCTGCAGAAAATACAAGTGATTACATTACAGATCGTGACTTTATAGCTGATGTTCTTCCTGATGGAGTTGCTCACATTTTCCTTTTTTCCATCAGGCTCAGACCGACAACTCGTCTGCAGAGATTACAACAAAGACACATGTGACTTCTCACATTTCCAGCACTGTCAACATCTAGTCCAAACCTGCACAAACTGAGCATGCTGAGCCGCTGCTGCCATATGTGTCCCTATTACTGCACCTGCTGTTTGGCACAATAACAGCGCTCATAATAATAATCCCACCATTGTACCCCTTACATAGTAATAATGCTTCCTTTGGCCCTCTAGAAGTTAAAATTGCCCCTTAGACAATATTAATTCCCTGTGCATATACCCTAGAAAATAGTGTTCACATTTTGCGCCTTTGACGGCCACAATACTAGTGCTCATATAACAATAATGCTTCTTAAGTGCCCACTTAACATTTAATAATGTCCACTGAGTCCCCCAATGTACAGCTCCCTTATGCAGAGTGTGATGTCCCCACAACTCCCCCATACACAGTATGATGGGCCCACAGCTCTACTATACACAGTATGATGGGCCCCCAGCTCCACTATACACAGTATGATGGGCCCCCAGCTCCACTATACACAGTATGATGGGCCCCCAGCTCCACTATACACAGTATGATGGGCCCCCAGCTCCACTATACAGAGTATGATGGGCCCCCAGCTCCACTATGCACAGTATGATGGGCCCCCAGCTCCACTATGCACAGTATGATGGGCCCCCAGCTCCACTATACACAGTATGATGGGCCCCCAGCTCCACTATACACAGTATGATGGGCCCCCAGCTCCACTATACACAGTATGATGGGCCCCCAGCTCCACTATACACAGTATGATGGGCCCCCAGCTCCACTATACACAGTATGATGGGCCCCCAGCTCCACTATACACAGTATGATGGGCCCCCAGCTCCACTATGCACAGTATGATGGGCCCCCAGCTCCACTATGCACAGTATGATGGGCCCACAGCTCCACTATGCACAGTATGATGGGCCCACAGCTCCACTATACACAGTATGATGGGCCCACACAGGGCGCGGACTGGCCTGGCGGGGTACCGGTGAAATGCCCGGTGGGCCCCAGAGAAGAAGAAGAGGAAAAATAAATATATATATTTTTTTAGGGACATAAGCCCTTTAAAAGCACGGGAGGCAGGGGCGTGCGCACACCTGACCCGCCGTTATGACCACGGCCGCGTCACCACCCGGCGCACCCTGGTATGTGCTTGAGCCCTGGGGAGAAGGGACACCAGCACTCTATTGGGCCCATGAGTCGGGGGAGGGAGAGCCCCCCCTCCGGGAGGGAGGGAGAGTCCCCCCTCCCGGAGGGAGAGCTCCCACCCCCACCCCTCCTCCTCAAATACATCTGCTCGTTCCCCGCAGCTCCAGTGACATCGGCGTCTTCTGATTCTGACGTCTCAGGGCAGAGGGCAAGATGATGTCACTACCACCCTCTGCTCTGAGCACTGCAGTCAGAAGACATGCTGAGTACACCAGACCTGCAGGGAATGGGAGAGGTGAGGATTTGATTTTTTTTATGTATGCAGCATTACAAGGTGTAGTATCGGCATCTCTGCCTCCTGCCGGGCAGAGACGCCGTTCCCCTCACTGCCGCTGTCTCCCGGTCCGGGGTCTTCCTGCTCCCTTCCTGCTGCTGCTGTGGCGCGCACCGCGCGCAACTTCCCCGGCACTGTGCTTAGGGCGCGCGCGCGCTCCATCCCTCTTAAAGGGGCCGCACGCTCCATCCTAAAGAGTCCCCGGCCAATGGCCGGAGGACTTCCCCTATATAAGACACTTCCTCCAAAATGGAGGTGCCTGTGCAAGGTTGTTGTTTTGTGTCCTAACACTTTCCTCAGCCCTGAGGTCCCGCTGCCTGTCAGCCTTGCCCGCCAGTCTGTTTAACAGTCCAGCCCGCCAGTCTGTCTACCTGTCATGCCCGCCAGCCTACCTACCCGGAGCACGTGCCAGTTACCTGCCGTGCCCGCCAGCTTGCCTACCTGGAGCACCTGTCTGGCTGTCCGCCATACCCGCCTGCTTATCTACCTGGATCACGCGCCAGCCTTCCTGCCGTGCTCATCCGCTGTACCGGTCAGTTCCTGTGATCTGACCCGTGGGAGTCACCTGCTCTCACACAAGGTCGGTCCCAGAGTGGCACCTGGTACACCCGCCGTGTGACCTGGGTGGGTCCGAGTAGGCACTTAGTTACGCCCCTCTGGTCCCTCCTTGCACCGAAGCACAGACGTTACACCACCCGGACCCGTAATACAAGGGGCCAATATACCGTATGGAGCAGCATGGGGCCAATATACCGTATGGAGCAGCATGGGGCCAATATACCGTATGGAGCAGCATGGGGCCAGTGTACCGTATGGAGCAGCATGGGGCCAATATACCGTATGGAGCAGCATGGGGCCAGTGTACCGTATGGAGCAGCATGGGGCCAATATACCGTATGGAGCAGCATGGGGCCAATATACCGTATGGAGCAGCATGGGGCCAATATACCGTATGGAGCAGCATGAGGCCAATATACCGTATGGAGCAGCATGGGGCCAATATACCGTATGGAGCAGCATGGGGCCAGTGTACCGTATGGAGCAGCATGGGGCCAATATACCGTATGGAGCAGCATGGGGCCAGTGTACCGTATGGAGCAGCATGGGGCCAATATACCGTATGGAGCAGCATGGGGCCAATATACCGTATGGAGCAGCATGGGGCCAATATACCGTATGGAGCAGCATGAGGCCAATATACCGTATGGAGCAGCATGGGGCCAATATACCGTATGGAGCAGCATGGGGCCAGTGTACCGTATGGAGCAGCATGGGGCCAATATACCGTATGGAGCAGCATGGGGCCAATATACCGTATGGAGCAGCATGGGGCCAATATACCGTATGGAGCAGCATGAGGCCAATATACCGTATGGAGCAGCATGGGGCCAATATACCGTATGGAGCAGCATGGGGCCAATATACCGTATGGAGCAGCATGGGGCCAGTGTACCGTATGGAGCAGCATGGGGCCAGTGTACCGTATGGAGCAGCATGGGGCCAATATACCGTATGGAGCAGCATGGAGCCAATATACTGTATGGAGCAGCATGGGGCCAATATACTGTATGGAGCTGCATGGGGCCAATATACTGTATGGAGCAGCATGGGGGCAATATACTGTAAGGAGCAGCATGGGGCCAATATACTGTATGGAGCAGCATGGGGCCAATATATTGTATGGAGCAGCATTACATGGGACCCATAATTCTGTATGGAGATGGTCACTGTATCACCTGTATATACCTGTATTAAAGCATTTACAGGTACTCTGTATATGCTTTAATATCACCGGTGATCACTGTATTACCTGTACACTATATACAGATCTCCTGTGTATAATGTCACCCGTGATCCCTGTATTACTTGTACAGTATGATCTGGTCATGGTATGGAGGTATTTCTTCCTTGTATGTGGTATTATTCGTTCACTGTGGTGGTAATACCTGGTCTGGTCATGATGTGACAGTATTATTCAGTCTCTATGTGGTCTGGTAATGGTGTGACGGTATTATTCAATCTCTATGTGGAGGTAATATGTGGTCTTGTCATGGTGTGATTGTATTAATCGCCTGTATGTGGTCACTATGTGGTGTGGTCATGGTGTGACGGTATTTGTCCCTGTGTGTGGTATTTTTCGGTCACTATGTGGTGGTAATATGGAGTCTGGTCATGGTGTGGCAATATATATCACCTGAATGTATTGCTATTAGTATAGTGTATTATGTTGTGTATGGCGGCCATTTGTTCTCTCTGATATCAATAAGTGGAAGATTCCTAATAGAGATTAAATACTTGGATGTTTTTAACCCCTCCCTGTCCTTTGACAATTACACAGTAGCAAATATGCACTTACAGGTGTTCTATGGTGAAAACAAGTAATCACCTATCCTAAGGCCACGTTCACCCATTCAGTATTTGGTCAGTATATTACATCGGTATTTGTAAGCCAAAACCAGGAGTGGGTGATAAATACAGAAGTGGTGACGTGTTTCTATTATACTTTTCCTCTGATTGTTCCACTCCTAGTTTTGGCTTACAAATACTGAGGTAAAAAACTCACCAAATACTGAACGTGTGAACGTGGCCAAAGGATAAGTGATAAGTTATTGATTGGTGGGGGCCCAACTGTTGGGACCTGCACCGATCTTCAGAATGTGGAGCTTTTATCCTCATAAGTATGGAGCGGCATGTGCGACTCGACCACTGATCCATTCATTTTTTAAGGGGCTGCACTTGGCTTTTTCTGGAAGCCCCCAAAGAGGATGCGGTCAGATATCCCATCTGCTGCTCCATTTTTAAATGGGGATAAAAGTTTCCCATTCTTCCGATCAGTGCTCGGATTCCACCGATCAATAAGTTATCACCTATCTAACCTGTGGATCAGTGATGATTTGTTTTCATCAAAGAACACTTTAATTCAAACTACCGTAATTGTACATCCCAATTATAGTGGTGCACAGTAGATGTGAAGGAGCCACATGCGTTTTACAGTCAATGCTCCACTATAACTGGAATAACGGCTAACAGGTATTTTCATATAGATGTAGGGTGGGCCCCTAGAGTCAATTACCCCTGTGGGCCCCAGACACCCCAGTCTGACCCTGGGCCCACAGCTCCACTATACACATTATGAAGGGCCCACAGCTCCACTATACACAGTATTATGTGCCCACAGCTCCACTATACACAGTATGATACCCCCACAGCACCTCTAAACATAATATGATGTCTCCACTGCTCCTCCAAAACACAGTATAATGACTCCCACAGAAGCTCTCACACTCTATAATAGCCCCACACTGTATAATGGCCTCTACAGTAGTCCCCACACTAGCCCCCAAACTGTATAATGGACCCTGAATTACCTCTCACATTGTATAAAGGCCCCCACAGTAAGCCCCAAACTATATCTTGCCCCTCACATTAACTGCTGTATAATGGCTCCTACACTTTATAAGGATCCCGACAGATGTCCCTAAAATGTATGAGAGCCCCCACACACTGTATGAGGGCCCCCCACAGTAGTCCCCACACTGTATGATTGCCTCCACGGTAGGCCCCAAACTGTATGAAGGCCGCCACATTAGTCCCCAAACTGTTTAATGGCCACCGCATAATATAATATTAAATGTAATATGACATAGCCTGTTGCGTTGTTATTTGGAGAAAAGTTTGGGCAGAAGTCATTTGGGTAGGAGCAGAGCTGGCTATGGCCGGCCTAAATATGTCCTTGGCAGGTGACGCTAGGAATAATGGAGTGGATGGCTTATTAGAGGCAGGTCCTGGCAGACAGTCATCCTAATGCTGACTCATGGGGTAAAAGCTTTTCCTCTGCAACATCATCATATGTACAAATTCTGTTGTGTCAGTGCTGCTGCCATTGCCAGTTAGCAAAAAGTATAGGTGAAACTGGGACTAGTAAGTGTTATGATTTGCAACATGTACTAAGGAAAGATAGGGGAAAGCTGTCCCTACAGTAAGACTAAGCTGAATCCCTACGATGTAGCGGGCTGCCTGTTCCTAATGAACAGACCCGCCTTAGTCCTCGGCTAGTCTGAACGAAGACCTATAGAATTAAGGGAGGGGTCCCTAAAAGAACTAAGGACTGGGACAAAAATGGGACACCTCCTAAACAGAGAATTTGTTGCAGAACACAAAAAGATCAAACTGACATAAATGTATTAGAGGTCCCAGAGGACCAAGCGAACTTGACAGAGAAAGGCACCGAATCACCAGGCTAGAGAAACAGTCAAACACTGAAGTCCCGCACAGCCACAAGGGCGGTGCTGGAATATAAAGGCAGATGGTCACGTGACCGCAAAACACAAGATAGAAAAAACAAACAGGAGGGTTCTAACAGTACCCCCTCTTTTATGAGGATCCTCCGGATCCTCCAGGCCCAGGCCTATCCGGAAACCTCCTGTGGAAAGCTTTAACAAGCCTAAGAGCAGAGACATCATCCGTCCTTACCCAGGATTTGTCTTCGGGACCGAAACCTTTCCAGGAGACAAGATACTGTAATCTCCCTCTATGCCATCTAGAATTCAACATACGAGAAATTTCATATTCGCCGTCTTCCACAACAGGAGGAACTGTGACAGTGGCGTCCCTATCAGATACATCAGCCTTTTTCAACAAGGAAACATGAAACACAGGATTAATCTTCCAGGAAGTAGGGACATCCAACCTAACAGACGGGTTAACAACCTGAAGCACTTTAAATGGACCCACAAACTTGGGACCCAGTTTTTTAGAGGGAATCCTCAACCTCAGGTTCTTCGAGGACAACCAAACCATGTCACCCACAGTAAACAAAACCTCCTTACATTTCCTGTCAAAATACTTCTTGGACTTCTTGTTAGCCTCTTGAAGGTTGCAACGTACATTAGTCCAACCTCTCTCCAAATCACCGGAAAAATTCTTCTCCTCCGGCACCGCTGACCCCAATTTGGAGAACGAACCAAAAGACCGATGTCTCCCAGTACAACAAAAAAAGGAGAACACCCAGCAGAGGAGGATGTATGATTGTTAAGAGCAAATTCTGCGAGAGGCGGAAACTCAGACCACACCTCTTGATTGTCCGCCACAAAACAACACAAAAACTGTTCTACATCCTGGTTCTTTCTTTCAGTCTGTCCATTAGACTCAGGATGATAACCAGACGAAAATGACAAATGGTCTCCCAACCTGTCACAAAAAGCACGCCAAAAGCGAGCCACAAACTGAGGTCCTCTATCAGAAACAATATCCGTGGGAACGCCATGGAGCTTAACAATCTCCTTAACAAATGCCTTAGCGAGTGTCTTGGCGCAGGGCAACTTAATGAATGGAACCAAATGACACATCTTGCTAAAACGGTCCACGACCACCCAGATGAAAGTAAAACCCTCGGACACAGGAAGATCAGTAATAAAATCCATTGTGAGATGCGTCCAAGGTGCACTAGGAACCTCCAGAGGGCAAAGCAACCCCGCAGCAGGAGTATGTGAAGCCTTTGACCTAGCACACACAGTACACTGACGCACCCACTTGAAGACTTCCTTCTGCCATCCAGGCCACCAAAAACTGCGACTGATAAGTCTCTTAGTCTCCGAAATTCCTGGATGACCTGCCAACTGAGACTCATGACACTCCACAAACAAATCTCTCCTAAAGGCTCTAGGCACGAACAACCTCCCATGAGGAGTGTTAGATGGAGCATCATCTTGAGCTTTCAGAATCCCATTCTCCAAAACGGTGTCCAATGCCGCCACCACAACTCCTTTCTGTAAAATGCTCTCCTCCTCCTCGGCACCGACCGTAGGAGAGAAGCTGCGAGATAAAGCATCGGCTTTAACATTCTTAGTACCAGGGATATAGGTAACAGAAAAATGAAACCGAGAAAAAAAAAAGTGCCCACCTAGCTTGACGGGCATTCAAGCGCTTGGCAGCATCCAGATAGATCAAATTCTTATGATCTGTGAAAACCTGAATAGGAAATCTAGCGCCTTCCAAAAAATGATGCCAATGTTCAAACGCAAGTTTAGTAGCCAGCAACTCCTGATTTCCAACATAATAATTCAGTTCGGTTTCTGAAAATTTTTTCGAAAAGAAGGCACAAGGATGTACTCCAGCCTTGTTCTCCTGAGACAAAACTGCTCCGACCCCCACCGATGAAGCATCGACCTCGACCAAAAAAGGCTTGGTCTCATCAGGCTGCATAAGGATAGGGGCAGAACTGAACCTCTCTTTGAGATACTCAAACGCTTCAATGGCCTCAGTAGTCCACTGGGCCGTATTCGCACCTTTCCTGGTGAGATCGGTTAGAGGTTTAACAATTACAGAAAAATTCTTAATGAATTTCCTGTAATAATTGGCAAAACCCCAAAATCTCTGTATAGATTTCAAACCAATAGGCCTAGGCCATTCCTGCACAGCCTGAACCTTCACCGGGTCCATCTCAAAGCCCTCGCTGGATTTAATGTAGCCCAAAAAACTAATTTTCTGCACAGCGAACTCACATTTCTCCAGCTTAGCAAAGAGTGAATTATCACTCAATAACTGCAAAACTTCACGTACACTCTGCCAATGGGACTCTAGATCTGGTGAATAAATCAAAATGTCATCCAAATACACAACCACATTCTTACCAATCAAAGGTCTCAGGATGTCATTAATAAGGTTCTGAAAAAATGCTGGTGCATTGGTAAGACCAAAAGGCATCACCAGATTCTCAAAATGACCTACCGGAGTGTTAAAAGCAGTTTTCCATTCATCACCCTCCTTCACTCGTTACAAATTGTATGCCCCCCGGAGATCAATTTTGGAGAACCACTTGGCCCCCACTAACTGGTTAAACAAGTCAGGAATTAACGGCAATGGGTAGGAATTGCGTACTGTAATCTTATTAATTTCACGAAAATCCAGACATGGACGTAAACCGCCGTCCTTTTTTTTAACAAAGAAAAATCCAACTGCCACAGGCGACTTAGAAGGTCTAATGTGACCAGCAGCCAGGCTAGTCGGTATTTACTCCTTCAAGGCCTTTCTTTCGGGGATAGTCAGATTAAACAAGCGACTCTTGGGAAGAGTAGCTACCGGAACAAACTCAATGGCGCAATCATAATCCCTATGAGGAGCTAAAACTTGCTACTCCTCCTCTGAAAAAAATCTCCAAAAATCTTGAATAGGTACCAGTAATTCCCCTTTTTCCACAGCCGCAATGCAACCATTACAACATTTATCATAGCACTTCGGACTCCAAGACTTAATCACATTAGTAGACCAGTCCAATAAAGGATTGTGCAGTTTTAACCAAGGCAATCCTAGAACAACTGGAGAGGGTAAATTATCTAAAGCAACCAAGTCCAAAATTTCTTGGTGAACTCCATTGATAGTGAGGGGAAATGCAGCAGTCTTGTGTGTAATACATTTCAAAGGAGTGTTATCAATTGCAATCACAGAAATAGGTGATGACAAAGGTTTGGATTTCAATTTAAGGTTTTCCAAAAACCCTTTATCAATCACATTAAGTGTTGAACCACAATCCACAAATACCTGAAATTCAATCAAATCTCCCTGCAGAGTAGTACTCCCAGAAAGAAATACTCCTGCAGAGCGTTAACAAGCTATACGGGCGTAGCTGAGCTTTTTTTTTCATTACTTAAATGACGCTCACAATACTTAATCAAATGGTCAGCTTTACCACAATAAAGGCACAATCCATCGGTAAACCTCCGATCTCTTTCCTGAGAGTGGAGTGACATCGCCCCAACCTCCATCGGTTCTCCGCCGTCGGAGCAGATTTTCTGGGGACTAGCAAGAAATAAACATCTCAGCGCAGGATCATTCCACTTAACTTCTGAAGCCCATCTCCTGAAGTGTGTGCAATAATTTTCAACATCATCTGACCCCTGATTCAAACGCCTGAGTTCTGATTCAGCAGATGAGATTCGATCAGGATCGTCATATAATAGCCCCATAGCAGAAAAAAATTCTTCAACAGACCTTAACCCCTTAAGCCCCGAGGGTGGTTTGCACGTTAATGACCAGGCCAATTTTTACAATTCTGACCACTGTCACTTTATGAAGTAATTACTCTGGAACGCTTCAACGGATCCCCCTGTTTCTGAGCTTGTTTTTTCGTGACATATTGTACTTCATGATTGTGGTAAAATTTCTTCGATATCACTTGCGTTTATTTGTGAAAAAAATGGAAATTTGGCGAAAATTTTGCAATTTTCAAAATTTGAATTTTTATGCCCTTAAATCAGAGAGATATGTCACACAAAAGAGTTAATAAATAACATTTCCCACATGTCTACTTTACATCAGCACAATTTTGGAACCCAAATTTTTTTTTGTTAGGGAGCTATAAGGGTTAAAAGTTGACAAGTGATTTCTCATTTTTCCAACAAAATTTACAAAACCATTTTTTTTAGGGACCACATCACATTTGAAGTCACTTTGAGAGGTCTTTATGACAGAAAATACCCAAAAGTGACACCATTCTAAAAACTGCACCCTCAAGGTGCTCAAAACCACATTCAAGAACTTTATTAACCCTTCAGGTGCTTCACAGGAATTTTTTGAATGTGGAAGAAAAAAATGAACATTTAACTTTTTTCACAAAAATGTTACTTTAGACCCAATTTTTTTTATTTTCACAGAGGTAACAAGAAAAAATGGACCCCAAAATTTGTTGTGCAATTTCCCCTGGGCACGCAGATACCCAATATTTGGGGAAAAAACACTGTTTGGGCGCACGGCAGGGCTCGGAAGGGAAGGAGAGCCATTTGACTTTTTGATTGTAAAATTTGCTTGAATAATTAGCGGACGCCATGTTGTGTTTGGAGAGCCCCTGTGTGCCCAAACATTGGAGCTCCCCCACAAGTGACCCCATTTTGGAAACTAGACCCCCCCAAGGCACCTATCTAGATGCATAGTGAGCACTTGGAACCCCCAGGTGCTTCACAAATTGATTCGTAAAAATGAAAACGTGTTTGTTTTTTTTCACTTTTTCATTTTTACGAGTCCCTGCTCCGCATGTTTCACGGTAATTAGACACCCAAAAAAAAACATGCGGGGATCGTTCGTGCAAGTTTTTTTGGCCGCGAAGCATATGGGGCAGAGACTCGAGCATGTCACTCAAATACCCACGATGCTCAATGCATACCAGAGCACCCGATGCAAACTCAAGTAGCGAGCACTTGCGCTCAACACTAGTCGCCATATCGTCATCTTTTTTTCTTACTTTTGAAAAAAATCCCAACCCCATCACAACCCTAACCACAACCCTAACCGTAGCACAACCCTAACCCTAGCACAACTCTAACCCTAGCACAACTCTAACCCTAGCACAACCCTAACCCTAGCACAACCCTAACCCCAAACCCAGCCCTAACCCTAGCCCAATCCTAACCCAAGAGTTTATTTTTGACGCCGTTCCTCGTGATTAGACGACTTTATTCTTCGGGTCGGTGTGATTACAGCAATACCAGAATCATATGGGGTTTTTATGACTGACAGCTATCACACACTAAGGCTGGGTGCCCACATAGCGTTTTTCAAGCGTTTATGCTGCGGAATTTCCGCAGCGTAAACGCTTGTTAAACGCTAGGTAATCCGCACCCCATGGTCCCCAAGGGGATTCCGCATGTTCTATGCACATGCTGCGGATTTTTCCGCAGCGTTTATGCTGCGTACAAAAATCCGCAGCATGTCATTTAATTTTGCGGTAGCGCAGCGGAACTTCCGCCATTGACTTGCATTGAAACGCATAGAAACCGCGACTGTACATTTCTACAAGCGGCTTCTATGCGTTTCTATGTGCGGATGGTACCCAGTTCTGGAGGAGAGGAGACTCTTCCAGACCTGGGTACCATTGTACCTGTAAAAAAAGAATAAAATAACAAATAAAGTTATATTCACCTGTCCGGCGGCTTCTCTCTGAATGCCGGCATCGCTTGAGGACCTGCGGTGACGTCAGTCATGTGACCGCAGGCCCTTCACCGCTCTGTCTCGCGATATGCCGGCAGCTGGGAACCAGACAGGAACGAGCGCTGCAGCACACACCGGGGCCTCGGGGGTGAGTATAGCTTTATTTGTTTTAATTTTTACGGTTCACACTGTATAAATCCATGCTGTTTGCATGGATTTATATAGTGTGACCTAGTTGTCAAGCACTTTCCAAGTGATGCTATCGCCTGGAAAGCGCTTGTCAATCTGCATGCGGAAACGCATGTGAATCCGCATGTGGATCCGCATGTATTCTGCAGGAAAAGCGCATGCACAATCTGCATGCGTTTTTTCTGCCAGGGAGATGCAGAAATGCTGCAGAAATTTTCTGCTTCATTTCTGCATCGTGGGCACATAGCCTAAAAGACGCATTTTTTGTAAAATCTAGTTTTTGCATCGCCATATTTTGAGAGCTATAATTTTTCCAGATTTTGGCAGACAGTCATGTGACGGCTTGTTTTTTGCGGGATGAGTTGACGTTTTTATTGGTGCCATTTTCAGGCAGAATAAACAAAAACCAACAATTCAGGAATTGTTTTTTTTTTTTTTTTTTATTCTGTTCCGCGTGTGGTAAAATTGATAAGGTAGCTTTATTCTTCGGGTCAGTACGTTTACAGCGGTACCACATTTATATCGTTTTTCTATGTTTTGCACTTTTACATAATAAAAGCAATTTTATAGAAAAAATTATTTTTTAGCATAGCTTTATTCTGAGAGCTATAACTTTTTTATTTTTCGGCTGATGGAGCTGTATGGCAGCTTGTTTTTTGCGGGACGAGATGACGTTTTCAGCGGTACCATTTTTATTTATATTTGTCTTTTTGATCGCGTGTTATTCCATTTTTTGTTTGGCGGTATGGTGATAAAGCATTGTTTTTTGCTTCGTTTTTTTTTTTTTTTTTTTTTTACCGTGTTCACTGAAGGGGTTAACTAGTGGGACAGTTTTATAGGTCAGGTTGTTCCGGACGCGGCTATACCAAATATGTGTACTTTTATTGTTTTTTTTTTATAATAATATTTATTGATGGGTACATTATATTTTTATTTTTGGTGGATTATTTTTTTTATTTTTTTTTTTTATTTTTTTGCTATTTTTTTTTTTTTTTTTCACTTTCTGAAAGTTTATATACTTTATTACTTTGTCCCACTCTGGGACTTTAACTTTTTTTTCTCTGATTGCCTGCATGGCAGAGGAAGGCAGCACCATCCCTGTGCTATGCGGGCTGCCAGCGCTGGACAGGGAGAAGATTGTTTGGAGATGCACTGCGCATGTCCAAACAATCTTCCTGCTGTCTGGTGACCCGGATGTTGTCATGACGACATCGGGTCGTCATGGCAACACCCGGGAAGCCTTTGCAGACAGCGCTGGAAGCCGGAAGAGGAGGTGAGTATCTGCGATCACCTCCCCTTGCCCCCGCAATGCTGCGATCGACTTCGATCGACTTCGATCGCAGCATCGCGGGGGTTAATGTGCTGGAAGCGGTGCAGGACCGCTCCCTGCACATAGTATCGGGTGTCAGCTGTGACAATCAGCTGACACCCGGCGGCGATCGCGCCCGCACAGCCTGTGTGCGCGCGCGATCGCCATGACGTACTAATATGGGTCTGGCTCTTAAGTCCCAGGGCACAGACGCGTATTAGTACGTCAAATGTTATTAAGGGGTTAAACACGGATCATTAGGCTGGAGAGAAAAGGCCCACCCCTGTGGTTCATTGCGCAAAAGTGACATAATAAAACCAATGGGCTGTGATTCATTCCCAGAGGACCTTGGTCTCAAGCGAAAATATAACAAACAAGCATTTTTAAAGGAAAAAAAATCTTGCTGTTTACCATAAAAAACATCAGGCAGTCCTACCTTGGGTTTGACAAAATGCGCTCCAGAACAGCTACTCACGTGTTGCTGAAGCTCGGCCACCTCCAGAGACAATCCCTGCAGGCGTTGAGCCAAATCCTGGACGGAAACCATACTGATCCCCGAATTTCTTTCCTTTTAGTTTTTTTGGGCTGGACTTACTGTTATGATC
Source organism: Phyllobates terribilis (assembly GCF_046119375.1). Taxonomy (NCBI): domain Eukaryota; kingdom Metazoa; phylum Chordata; class Amphibia; order Anura; family Dendrobatidae; genus Phyllobates; species Phyllobates terribilis. Next base: position 532,677,179 of record NW_027362771.1, read on the forward strand.
TGCAACATGTACTAAGGAAAGATAGGGGAAAGCTGTCCCTACAGTAAGACTAAGCTGAATCCCTACGATGTAGCGGGCTGCCTGTTTCTAGTGAACAGACCCGCCTTAGTCCTCGGCTAGTCTGAACGAAGACCTATAGAATTAAGGGAGGGGTCCCTAAAAGAACTAAGGACTGGGACAAAAATGGGACACCTCCTAAACAGAGAATTTGTTGCAGAACACAAAAAGACAAACTGACAAAAATGTATTAGAGGTCCCAGGGGACCAAGCGAACTTGACAGAGAAAGGCACCGAAGCACCAGGCTAGAGAAACAGTCAAACACTGAAGTCCAGCACAGCCACAAGGGCGGAACTGGAATATAAAGGCAGATGGTCACGTGACCGCAAAACACAAGAGAGAAAAAACAAACAGGAGGGTTGTAACAGTAAGGACCACTGTCAGAGCAATGTACCCATCACATTCGGCTAATTTATTCTTGAAATATAGACGGTCAGTGCAGAAAGTAGTGTCCTTTGCCACGTTGTCGCCATGTTACGCTATGAATGAGAGTATGTGATTGTGAATACCCGGGGTCTTCCGTGGGCGTAATGCTACTCAGACCACGCATGGTTAGGATAAAACAGCGTAGCAATACTTTATTGAACCACAAAGCGGACAATAAACACACAGAACAGTCCCAGCCAATACCCAAGATGGTACAACATTACACAGTCTCACCCTTCCTTCTCCGCCCGCCTGGGATAGAACAGCTGTGACTTTGGAAACTTCCAGGGCCGACTACCTCAACCAGTGGCCCCCCGCTTCCGGCGGGCCCCCACAGAGAGATGGTAGTTGTAAGCTCAGGAAGCTAGCAGTCCATCAAAGTACAAGACCAGGAGACCCGAGGGTCCCACCCTGGACTCTCCGAGAGTATCCATGGGTCCAGGCGACCAGTGGGTCCCTCCTGGCAACTCCAAATGTCTCCACGGGTTCTAGGCGACCAGTGGGTCCCTCCTAGCAACCCCAAAACAACATATCCATGGGGCCAGGTGACTTCTTCGTCATCTCCTGGTCTCCCCAAAGGTATCCATGGTCTCTCTGATGGTTAAATGGAGCAAATCCATATCTTTCCTGTCAGGGACGATACCCTTAGACTAGAATCATATAGAATTCAAATCTGTGTCTCTTTGGGTAATGCCATGCAATCCATCTGCTGTCCTGAAGGATGTCTCTCATTCTCCTTGTAAAGTCTTTCTCCAATATCTGTTTCAAGTCTCTCTGCTACAGAAGCACATGTCCTTTCTGCGTCTCTGGGCTCAAGTCTGACTCCTACAGAAACATATCTCCTTTTTAAGTACACATCCACAGGTCAAGGGGTTTTTGGAGGGCAGCCTCACATGGCTCAGCTATCATTGTTTGAGCTAATCTATTTACATAGTTGGTATCACAGGGGCTATGGTAAATTGACTTTCAGCTGGCTTAGTATGATTTTTAATTAGCATAGTAACAAACAACATTGTTCACCTAACCAAGAGGAAACAGCAATCAGGGTTAGACAAATACTGGTCTAACCTTTAGAAATACACAAACATATACAAGTCAATTTAAACACAATAGTGTATTTCTCTTGGATCAACAAATCTAATCATCTGGCTTATTAAGATTTTAGGCTGTATCGTCACAGTGATGTTTTATGTTTTGCACAAACTGTTTAATATCTTTCTTGCTCTCAGTGGGAAAAACAAAATAATAATCGTGTAGATATGAGACCTTTTAATGGCTAACAAAAATAAAATAAATGATGTTTTAAAGCAAGGTTTCGAGACTTCTTAAGTCTCCATGCCTCATGAAGAGACCTAAGAAGTCTTGAAAACTTGCTTTATAACATAATTTATTTTATTTTTGTTAGCAATTAAAAGGTGTCATAGCTATAAGATTATTATTTTGTTTTTCCCAGTGAGAACAATCTTTTTTCCACTGGCTAATACGGTACCAAAACTTTTTTTCCTTTAATATATTTCTTGTAACATGTTACATTAGTCCTAGTCCTTTAAGAAATCAACCATCAGAGAGAACCATGCCTGTAATGGTGAGCATGCAGGTTGGCCGAGTCAGGGTGACCTGTGTGGATGATGACAATTATGTTGCAATGACTCTATTCTAGGTTGGGCCAATTTACAAAATGAGTTTAGATCACCTTGTGGTTGGTGGTCAGAGAGTGAGACAGCCAGGTAATGATACAATGAGCAAATGAGTGTTGTGGCCATTGCGACATGGAGTTAATGCTTGATGAGTTGGATTTTGCAAGTGGGGTGAGAACCACTACCAGCCTAATTCAGTACTTTTGGCAGATATAAGCTGAAATACCCTGTTTCAGCGAAGACTGAGACCAAGCCAACCTGCTAGGAGCTGCAACCGCCTGTTCACACAGTCTGTATATGGAATGCAATTCACAGACCAACCACAGCTTTCCTAACCAAACTGATAGTCTTGTAATCACATTTGAGGCTGTAGTTTCGGGTCAGGAAACCTGCAATCAGTCTGGGCATTGTATTCTATATAAGCACCTAGAAACACAGACATCTGAATTCAGCTCTGAACTGTCCACTGTATTATGAGAATGTTTCTGCTAATGTTAATAACCGCAATGCTCCATGCCTCAATCTTGATGTGTAACCGCCAAGCTCCATGTCTCAACCTTGATGTGTAACCACCAAGCTCTATGCCTCAACCTTGATGTGTAACCGCCAAGCTCCATGCCTCAACCTTGATGTGTAACCACCGAGCTCCATGTCTCAACCTTGATGTGTAACCACCAAGCTTCATGCCTCAACCTTGATGTGTAACCACCGAGCTCCATGCCTCAACCTTGATGTGTAACCACCAAGCTCCGTGCCTCAACCTTGATGTGTAACCACCAAGCTCCGTGCCTCTACCTTGATGTGTAACCACCAAGTTCCGTGCCTCAACCTTGATGTGTAACCACCAAGCTTTGTGCTTCAAGCTAGATGTGAAACTACCAAGCTCTCTGCCTCAAATTTCATGTGTAACTGACAAGTTTTGGCCATAATTAAAGAGAATGTAACCTCTACACTAGTTGCCTCATGGTAAGTAAATGTCTGTGCCAGTTGAAATCTGTTCCTCAACTTTGATGTTTAACCCCCAAGCTCTGTGACATAACTTTGATGTGTAATTGCCAAGTAGTGTTGAGCGAACATGCTCGACACTGCTCGGTACTCGCCCGAGCATCACGCTACTCGGGATGTTCGGCGAGCACCGAGCATTTCCGGGTTACTCGGGCGGGAGCTCAGGTCTCCGCCCTGCATGTTTGGCGCTCTTTACAGAGCCAATGAACATGCAGGGATTGCCAGCCAGTCACTGTAATGCCGCAGCCATGTTGTTTGTGGGCATTACAGTGATTGGCTGGCCGCACAGCGTCACCTCGAGTATTTAAAACCGGGCGCCGCCATCTTGGACACAGTCGCTCCGGATCAGACAGTGTAGGGACAGCGCTGCTGATTTAGGGAGAGATATATCCTGCAAAATAGTTAGTGTAGGGTCTGTAAAGGCTGCCAGATCAAACAAACAGTCCTTCTCAGGACTAATATCCATCCCAGGTATATCAGGCAGGCAGGCTGTATAGGAGACGCAGTGGTTATACCAGCAAATGCTGCATTACAGTCCTGTGTGCTGCTCCTGTTGCTGAAATTGCTGGACTTAGCTCCAGGTCCCGGGGGCCAGGAAAAATCCTTTTTTTTTAATCTAAATCCTCTTTTTTTTTTTCCTCCTTCACAATGTACAAATACCCATCTTATTAACCTTTTGGTCCCCCCCCCCCCCAAAAAAAAAAGTGTGCCTCTGATTTTTCAGACACAAATATATCTATTGAAAATAGTCTGGTGTAGGCCCGAGAAATACAAGTGTGGTTTTGCAGTTCCATTGTACAAACCTCTGTATTATCCACTTTTGGGCCATTTGTATCTAAAAAAAACAGTTTGAGTGTGTCGCTCACTGTTCAGCCACAAATATATATATATATTTTAAAAAGCCTTGTATACACCAGTAAATTATTACTGTGGTTTTGATGTTCCACGGTAAAACATCTCTATTATCCTGTTTTTGGCATTTTTTGCTGTATAAAAATAATAATAGTGTCTCCCTGATTTTTCAGACACAAACATATCTGTTGAAAATAGTCTGGTGTAGGCCAGAGAGACAGAAGTGTGCTTTTGCTGTTCCACGGTAAAAAATCTCTATTATTCAGGTTTTGGTAGTTTTTTCCGTAAAGAAAAACAGTAGTGTCTCCTGACTGTTGTGACACAAAAATATATCTGTTGAAAATAGTCTTGTGTAGGCCCGACATCCCAGTGTGGTTTCGCAGTTCCACGGGTCAAATCGCTGTACTATCCAGTTTTGGGCCTTTGGTATCTAAAAAAAAAGCAGTTTGAGTGTGTCGCTCACTGTTCAGCCGCAAATATCTCTATTTAAAAAAGTGTGGTATACCCCAGTAAACAATAACTGTGGTTTTCCTCTTCCACGGTTCTAATCTACTCTTTATTACCCTTTTTCCATTGATAGTGCAAGTGTAAGCTATTTTACTTCATTTACAGTGGGCAAGGCGCGTGGCAAGGGACGTGGAAGTGGACGTTCTGGTGATGGTTCGTGCAGAGGACGGGGCCGTGGCCAAGGTGAAAATATGCCACAACCAACAGCCACATCTTCTCGCTCCCACTTCTTGACCGAATTACTAGGGAAGCACAGAACAACACCAGTATTGAGAACTGATCAGTGTGAACAGGTTATTAATTGGATAGCAGACAATACTTCCAGTTACCTGGGCACCACCACCTCCGGTCTGTCTTCCACACGGTCAACTCTTAGTAGCCGTGAGTCTCGACTGCATACTCCTCCTCACCCTGATGCTCCTTCCTCCCACCATGCCGAGTGTCGTCAGACAGCAAGTGATCCCACACTTGGACACTCTGAAGAGCTGTTCACTGGTCCATTTCCATATTTGGGCCCCTCGCCTGATACGCTTGAAGTGGTGGAAGAGGAGATCCCATGTTGCGATGCCCAAATATTTGAACAGCCACGGCCACAGGAAGTCGACGTTGGCAATCTGTCACAAGAGGTGGACGATGACAAGACACAATTGCCACGAAGTGAGGAGGAGGATCGTGGTGCGCAAGTGGAAGAGGAGGAGGTGGTGGATGATCTAGTAACTGACCCAACGTGGAAGGAGGACATGCAGAGTGAGGCCAGCAGCACACAGGGGGAGGTAGGCAGAGTACCCCAACAGGCAGGAAGAAGCAGTGTGGTGGCCGCAGACAGAAGGCAGGCAACCGTTCCCCGTAACACCAACACGAGGGACGTTGCCAGTACAAGCGGTAGGTCTTCCAGAGTCTGGAATTTTTTTAAAGACTCTGCTGATAACCCCAAAAAGGCCATATGTTCCACCTGCCATGCCAGCATCAGCAGGGGTGACAAAACTACCAGCCTGACCACCACCAACATGATCAGGCACATGGCAGCAAAGCACCCGACTTTGTGGGGCGAAACCCAGGGTCCACGACCAGTGTCAGCGGGTGTCACCACTGCTTCTTCCACTGTTGTGTGTGCAAGGCAATCCCCTGTCCATACTGCATGTAAAGATGCCCACTCCTCTCAGTCTTCACTTGTTATGGCAGTTTCTCAAGAAACAGCATCCACGTCCACGTCCCACCGCAGCGTTCAATTGTCCATATCCCAGACCTTTGAACGAAAGCGGAAATTCGCAGCTAACGCCCCACAGGCCACAGTCCTAAATTTGCACATTTCACGACTGCTTGCATTGGAAATGCTGCCTTTTAGGCTGGTGGAGACGGAATCCTTCCGCAATCTTATGGCGGTGGCTGTCTCTCGGTACTCGGTCCCCAGCTGACACTATTTTGCCCGGTGTGCCATCACCGCACTACACAAGCACGTGTCCCAAAGCATCTGCCGTGCCCTCAACAACGCAGTTACTGGGAGAGTCCACCTGACAACGGACACGTGGACAAATGCTTGTGGCCAGGGACGGTACATCTCTCTGACGGCACACTGGGTAAACATAGTGGAAGCCGGGACCCAGTCGGACCTTGGGACGGAACACATCCTCCCCACACCGAGGATTGCAGGCCCTATGTCAGTCAGAGTTGCCCCCACAGTGTACAGCTCCTGCGCATCCTCCTCCTCCTCCTCCTCATGTTCAGCCTCCATCTCAGATATCACAACACCAGTTACAAGCTGGAAGCATTGCAGTACTGCCTCCACCAAGCGGCAACAGGCTGTGCTGAAACTCATAAGCTTAGGTGATAAACCTCACACTGCTTGTGAGTTGTGGACAGCTGTGAAAGAGCAGGCAGATCTGTGGCTGAGACCGCTGAACCTACATCCCGGCATGGTCGTGTGTGACAATGGCCGTAACCTGGTGGCGGCTCTGAGGCGAGGTGAGATCACACACGTACCATACCTGGCTCATGTGCTTAACCTCGTGGTTCAGCGGTTTCTTAAATCGTACCCCGAGTTGCCAGATCTGCTCGTGAAAGTACGCCGCCTGTCAGCTCATTTTCGCAAGTCGGCTACAGCTTCCGCCACCCTTGCTGTGTTGCAGCAGCGTTTGCAGCTTCCGGCACACCGACTGGTGTGTGATGTCCCCACACGTTGGAACTCTACCCTCCACATGTTGCAAAGGATTTGTGAGCAGAAGAGAGCAGTTGTGGAGTACCAGCTGCAACAAGGCCGTCGATATTCAGGCCAGACTCCACACATAAGACCTCAGGAGTGGACCTGGATGTCTGACATATGTACCATCCTGACAAACTTTGAGGAGGCCACCAAGATGGTGAGTGGCGATGACGCCATCATTAGTGTCAGCATCCCACTTGTCTGTCTTTTGCAACGCTCTCTGCAGAGAATTAAAGAGGAGGCATTGCAGCCAGAGTATGATGAGATGGATCAAGAAGCCGTAGCGGGCGATTACACACAGCCCAGCCTCATCTCATCCCAACGTGCATTGGGGGACAATGAGGGAGAGGAGGAGGAGGAGGAGGAAGAACAGGAGCTGCTATCATGCGTTGTAGACGGTAGTACCTGTACAAGTGTCATACCGTCGGTTCAGTGTGGGTGGCCTGAGGACAGGGGGGAGGAGGAAGAGGAGGAGGAGGAGAGCATGGTCAGTCGTCATCTTGGTGAGGACACGGAAATCTTGCCCGTTACCAGTCTGGCACGCATGGCTGACTTTATGTTACGCTGCCTTAACCGTGACCGTCGCGTTGTCAAAATGTTGGGTGACAGTCATTACTGGTTGGTGACACTTGTAGACCCCCGCTACAAGGAGAACTTTCACTCTCTTATTCCTGAGGTGGAGAGGTCTACAAAAATGGGGCAATACCAGAAGGCCCTTGCTGCAGAACTCTTAAAAAAATTCCCATCTGAACACGCTAGCGGCAGAGGTCACAGTTCGTTGCCCAACCAAGGCGTACAGGCGAGAGAGATGCAACTCCAATCCAGCAGAGGCAGGGGAACACTGTCAACGTTCTGGGACAGTTTTCTGACACCCGCCCAGCTTACAGGCCCTGAGGCGCGGGGTACTCTCACAAGGAGTGGAAAGTTTCAAAAGATGGTGAGGGAGTACCTTGCCGATCGTACCAGCGTCCTCCGTGATTCCTCTGTGCCTTTTAATTATTGGGTATCCAAGCTGGACACTTGGAATGAACTCGCTCTGTACGCCTTGGAGGTCCTGGCCTGCCCTGCCGCTAGCATTTTATCGGAGCGTGTTTTTAGTGCCGCTGGGGGAATTATAACTGATAAGCGCACTCGACTGTCAACTGACAATGCTGACAAGCTGACCCTTATCAAAATGAACAAGGGCTGGATTGGGCCAGATTCCGCCTCCACATGCCTAAAAGGCCCAATTTCAAGTTCAAGCAAGCAAGCAGTATGGTATTGCAGCCTGGGGGTGGGTGGGTGGCAGGCTGCATACTTGCGCTTGTATTGCAAGGAATGGGGGAGGTACAATTGAACACTGCCCTGGGACTAGAACTTGCATGGGGATAGTTGCAAGTCTGCATCTTCTGATGCAGCAAGGATCACTTATGATGGGCACACTTTTAGACAGTGACCTGGGAGTCAGAGATGCTTCCAAGGGTCTTCCCCATGCTGTTCCCATGTCTTTTCAGCACTTTATGCATGTGTCACACAGCACATGGCCAGATAAGGTTGTAAAATGTTAAAATGACATTTCCCGGTGAATGCATTTGTCATAGTTGAAAGCAATAGAAAAGTGCAAAAACGCATAAAAAATGCTACTTGTGAACATAGCCGAAGGTGTGGAGGAGTATTTTTGTTTTTGGTCATTTATTTTAACTTATACACAAGTCTTTTCCCTGGTAAGGATGTTCCTTAACATATTTCACAGGAAAAAAGTTTCACTTTCGTTTTATTGTGAGCCTGTAAAAGTAGCTCAATACCTCTGACCACGTTTTTGACAGCAGTGACCTGGGGGTCAGAAATGCTTCCTGGGGCGATCACCATGCTGTCCCCATGTCATTTGAGCACTGTCACTATCGTTTTGGGCACTTGTTAGGCTTTTAAAAGACTGCCGGGGTTGCCACCGCAAAAATGCTCGAGTCTCCCATAGACTAACATTGGGCTCGTTGCTCGGGTCGAGCACCCGAGTATCACGGCGAGCTCGGCCCGAGCTTCGAGCACCCGAGCATTTTAGTGCTCGCTCAACACTAGTGCCAAGCACTGTACCTCAACTTTGATTTGAAAAACAAAAAAAAAACGCTCTCTGCCTTAAATTTGATGGAAAAGTTTGGCCGCCCCCGGCCAAAATTACTGTTATTATGAACAGTTAAGCAATTTGAAGATGAAATGATCTCTAAAAGGCCTAAAGTTAAAGATGACACATTTCCTTTGTATTTTAGGGGGAAAAATTGTCATTTTTACATTTTAAAAATTACAAAAAGGAAAATGGGCAGATGCAAAAGTTTGGGCACCCTTGGAGATTTTTGTGCTCTCGGATAACTTTGACCAAGATTTCAAACCTTAATTAGCCTGTTAGGGTTATGGCTTGTTCACCATCATCGTTAGGAAAGGCCAGGTGATGCACATTTCCCAGGTTTATAAAAACCCAGCCTCCTCTAACCTTGTGCCAAAAAACAGCAGCCATGGGTTTTTCTAAGCAGCTGCCTAGCACTCTGAAAATGGTGGCGGTCCACAAAGCAGGAGAAGGCTATAAAAATATAGGAAAGAGTTTTCAAGTTGCCTTTTCCTTAGTTCAAAATGTAATTAAGAAATGGCGGTTACCAGGAACAGTGGAGGTCTAGATAAGGTCTTGAAGACCAAGCAAAATTTCAATGAGAGCAATTCATAGGATTGCTAGAGAGGCAAATCATAACCCCTGCTTGACTGCGAAACACCTACTAACAGTAGTCATCTGTTAGAACGGATCAAGCTGTAAAGCATTGACAAAAAAGTTGTGCAGACACAGTTTTTTGTCATTTTGAGAAAAGCTGATTTCAACTAGATCTGTTTATTTTAGCATTGCAGTCTATGGAAAACTTTTCTTACATTTGAAACTGATCCAGTAAGCAAAAAAACGGATCCTTTTCAAATTAAAGAAAAACGGATGACTATTTAAAGGATCAGTTTTCCATTAACTTCAATGTTAAAAAAAAAAAACAGATCCAGTTGAAATCTCTTTTTTCTTAGATGGACAAAAAAGTTGTGGCTACACAACCTTTTTATTAACGGATTGCAGCTGGATCCGTTCTGACTGATGATTACTGGACATGTGAACATAGCTTAAGACAACAGATCCAATGACGTTTTACATATAAGAAGGAAAAGCACTTTCTATGGAGCATCATGAGAACGAGCAGCACTTCAGGGTGAGTTTATCTGGAAATTCAAACTGTCAAATTGTTAAACAGATCCAGCTATTGTTAAAGGGTTCTGCAGGAGCGCACCACTCCCCACGCTTCCTGCTTGACAGGGGGAAAATGTGCTCCTGGTTGAATTATAGTTCGGATTAGAAGCATTGGCCTGCACTGTGAAATTTCCGATGCTACAAGCAGAGGCAACTTTGCGTCTGCAGTCTCAGAGAAATGCAGTTGAAATGAAGCTGGACAGATAGGGAGCTAACAGTGCACTGCAGGCATCCAGACAGCATCAGAGCAGGGCTTACAAGCTCTATAGGATATCTAGGCAGTAAACAATCAAGTGGAAAATCCTTCCGTTCTTGAGAACGGAGAGGATTTTTATTTTTAGTAACAAATAAATTGCAAAATTGCTTCTTTTACAAGCACTTTGTAATTTTACCCATTAAAAAAAACAAGTCAACCCCTCTAAGGACAGGATGACTGTACTGTCGAATCAATCTCAGATTGCTTCAGGCAGAAGAAATTCTCCTCTGTCGATCAATACATTGAAAGGAAATTAGAATTGTGCAAGAGTGCACTTATAGATCTTCCATTCTATACATTATGAGCAATGTGGTCGGTCTACGTGTTGCTTAATACTACACATACTGCTGCAGGCGACGTGGGCCATCACATGCAGACTAGACGATTTATGAGCGATCTTATCACATTGTACAAATATGTGAAGGAACAGTACAGAGATCTTTCTAATGATCTTTTTACTCCTAGACCTGAAACAACAACCAGGGGGCATCCTCTACGTCTAGAGGAAAGAAGGTTTCATCATCGTCACAGATGGTGATTCTTTACTGCAGTCAGACTATGGGACTCTGACACACGATGTTCTTATGGTCAAAGTTCAATAAGCAACTGAGTGCCTTTCTTGAATAAGATTAAATTACTGGTTATGGGTACTAGATTTCTGCAGATACGGCGTTGATCCAATGATTTATTTTAATTGCCATATTTGGAGTCGGGAAGGAATTTTTCCCTAATATGGGGCATCAGTTATTGCTGTCGCTTTGCAGCTCTGGGGTCCTGGGTTCAAATCCCACCAAGGACAACATCGGCACGGAGTTTGTATGTTCTCGTGTTTGTGTGGGTTTCCTCCCACACTCCAAAGACCATACTGATCGGGAATTGTAGACTATGAGCTCCAATGGGGACAGTGATGACAATGTCAATAAAGCACAGCAGAATATAATGTCGCTATATAAGCGAGTAAAATAAACAAATAATAATAATGTGGATCTGCCCTTATGGAGTTTTGCCTTCCTCTGGATCGATACATTAGGATTATAGACTGAACTTTATAGACATGTGTCTTTTCTCAACCTTACCAACCATGAAACTATGCACAGTTCGATTAGCATGTCCTCAAGTCATTGAAGTGTCTCACTTATGATAGGAGTTTCATGTTTAAATAAGCTTTGTGTTTTAAATAAGCTTGTGCCGCAAGCTTTGTGCCATATAACATAACCTCCAAGCTGTGTGCCATATACTGCAACCATCAAGCTCTGTGCCGTATACTGCAACAACCAAGCTGTGTGCCATGTACTGTAACCAACAGGCTGTGCCATATACTTTAACCTCCAAGCTGTGTGCCATATACCATAATGTCCAAGCTGTTTGCTATATACTGTAACCAACAGGCTGTGCCATATACTTTCACCTCCAAGCTGTGTGCCATATACAGTAACCGCCAAGCAGTGTGCAATATACTGTAACTAACAAGCTGTGGCATATACTGTAACCACCAAGATGTGTGCCATATACTATATGTGTGCCATATACTATAACCAACAAGCTGTGCCATATTGTGCAACATGAAGCGATGAGGGGAGGGTAGTCCAAACACTAGGGAAAGGGGGAGTGGAGACCCCTAGGCAGATCTAATATCACCCTACCTGTCCTACCGTCCCTATACATAGGTTCCGTACCTATCATTGAACAGGAAACTTAATCCATGTATATCCCTAGACTTAGGCCCTAGATAGGGAGGAGGGGTGAGCACTGGTCAGTCCCCCCTATAAACTAAAGACAACAAGGGAGACAAACAAAGGGGGGAAAACTTAGCTTGAGCAGACACCAGAGAGATAATACCAAACATCCTTCAAGGGCACCAGAGAGGAAGCTAGCCGATTGCTATTGCTCCAAGCCGTCACAAGGGAAAATGAGAATATCACCAGCACCTCCCTGAATCAGACTGAAAATTTCTAAACACCCAGACCAGGGTGTGTCAATCAGAGCAGGAGGGAGGTTGCCGCTGGGTCCAAAAGTCAGAAGGATTAAGAAGTCTGCAATGCCAAATGCAGTGACCTTCTGCAGCCAAATCCAGAGCGACTGTCTTACATCTGACACACCCATGACAGTACCCCCCTTCTACGAGTGGCCTCCGGGCACTCAGGACCAGGTTTCTCAGGATAAGAGGTATGGAATGAACGAACCAGCCTGGGGGCATTTACCGCTGATGCTGATACCCACATCCTTTCCTCTGGACCATAACTCTTCCAGTGCACCAAGTATTGTAGGGAACGACGTCGGAGACAAGAATCTACAATCCTCAAAATCTGAAATTCCAGATTACCATCAACCATTATTGGGGGTGGCGGTAGGGGTGAGGACTCAAATGGTTCCACATATTTCTTGAGCAGAGACTTATGAAAGACATTTTAGATTTTAAGGGCCTGAGGTAGCTCAAGATGAAACGCTGCTGGGTTTATGACAGCGGTTATTTTACACGAACCAATAAACCTAGGTCCCAGCTTCCAAGAAAGAATCTTCAACTTGATATTTCTGGTAGACAACCACACAAAGTCATTCACATTCAGGTTTGGACCTAGCAAGCGTTTCCTGTCAGCCATACATTTGTACCTGTCTTCCATGATCTTCAAATTACTCAGAACCCCCCGCCACACTGAGGAGAGTGACAAAGCAAAACGTTCCTCCTCAGGAACTCCTGAAGCCCCTCCCCCACTAAAAGTACCAAACTGTGGATGGTAACTGTAGGCACCAAAGAACCACCAAAGCACCAAATACGCTCGGTCTGTCCATTCGACTGAAGAAAGAAGGCAGAGGAAAAGGACAGCTGCACCCCCAGTCAAGTACAGAATGCTTTCCAGAACTTGGAAACAAACTGGGTCCCCCGATCTGACACCACATCGGAGGGAACCCCGTGAAGCTTCACAGTCTAACTTAAAAACACCTCAGCAAGAGTCTTGGCATTCGGAAGTGCCGGTAATGCGACGAAGTGAACCATTTTACTGAACCTATCTTCAACCACCAAAACCACAGTTTTGCCTACAGAAACCGGTAGGTCAGTAATAAAATCCATGGACAAGTGTGTTCATGGCCTGCTAGGAATAGGTAGCGGAAGAAGAGCACCAGACAGACGGGTTTGCGTGTTCAACCACACCCCAATGCATCCTCGGCCACCAAAAACAATGAGAAAGGAGGTCCGCAGTTGCCTTACCACCTGGATGACCAGTAAGCACAGAGTTGTGATGTTCCTTAATTACTTTGCAGCGCCGATTAGATGGTACAAATAACCTTCCTGAAGGGCAGGAGGCAGGGGCGTCCCCTGGACCTCCAACACCTCACCCTCCAGTTCAGGATACAATGCTGAAATGACTACCCACTTCTTTAAAATTGGGGCAGGGTTCTCATGGTCACCACCACCCAGGGCTGCCATCAGGAATTTCAGGGCCACATACTGGCAACATTTTCGTCCCCCCCCATAGAGACATCGCCCTGGCGGCTCCACCCCAACTCTGCCTCCACCTCCGCTCTGCCTCCACACTTAGAAACTTCCACAGTCCCACCCCTCACTCTTGGAAAAACCCCACTTCTGCACCCCGTCCTCACCAATCACACATTAACAAGGAGACTCTTCTGGCCGAGCCCTACTCTAACCTATTAAACATTTCTTAAGATACCCAATACTCTTTTTACGTATATTTTTATTTATTTTTCTTTAAGGGAATGTGTCACGTACATTTTTTAAAATGACCAATAATATCACATGCAAGAGAGAAATACCGTCACACCATGGCCGGACCACATATTACTACCACATAGTGACCAACTAATATCACATACAAGGAACAAATACCACCACACCATGACCAGATTACATACTACCACCACATAGTAAACAAATAATACCACATATAGTGGCAAATACAATCACACCATGATTAGAACACATATTACCACCACCTAGCAACTGAATACTACTACATACAAGGGACAAATACCGCCACACCATGACTAGATCACATATTACCACTACACAGCAACTAAATAATACCACGTACAAGGAACAAATACAGCCACACCATTACCAGATCACATATTACCACCACATAGTAGCCGAATAATACCACATACAAGGGACAAATACTGCCACACCATGACTAGATCACATATTACCATGACATAGTAACCAAATAATACCGCATACAAAGAACAAAAATACCGCCACACCATCATTGGACCACATATTACCACCACATAATGACCGAAAATTACTGATCATTAATAAAAAAACACAATACTAATATTACCATAAGTGCCATTATACACGGGAGCTCTGTATATAGTGTCAGAGTACAGGTAATACAGGGATCACCAGTGACATTATACACAGGAGCTTTGTATATAGTGCATACAGTACAGGTAATACAGTGAACACCAGTGATATATACATGAGCTCTGTATATAGTGTATACTGTACAGGTAATACAGTGAACACCTGTGATATTATACACAGGAGCTCTGTATATAGTGTCAGTGTACAGGTAATACAGTGAACACCAGTGATATATACATGAGCTCTGTATATAGTATATAGTGTATACTGTACAGGTAATACAGTGAACACCTGTGATATTATACACAGGAGCTCTGTATATAGTGTCAGTGTACAGGTAATACAGTGAACACCAGTGATATTATATACATGAGCTCTGTATATAGTGTATACTGTACAGGTAATACAGTGATCACCAGTGACATTATACAAGGGAGCTCTATATATAGTGTAAGTGTATATGTAATAAACTGACTCACCAGTGACGTCTCTAGTTGAAGTCCTTCATCTTTGCTTTGCTTTTTCATCCAGCGCAGACCGCCATCACTTCTTCCAGCCAGGACTCGTCTGCATAAAATAACACAGTTATCTACAGCAGCTTACAGAGCACATTCCCCACTTTTTCTCCTTCTACTCAGCTGAATACAGATACGCACCCACCATTATTATATCATTAGTTATTATGCAACCCCCCCATTCCAAGTATAAATTGTAATCCACCACTGCGCCCCCACTAACTATAAATAGCCACTTTCCCCACATAATATATAAATTAGTTAGCACCCATACCCTTTCCGCCAATTCAATCAGTCACACTCCTGCAACCTCAAACTCTGTACTTCATCATTTGCAGTCCCCCCCCTCACTCCATCATTTGCAGCCCCCCTCACTCCATTTGCAGCCCCCTTCACTCCATTTGCAGCCCCTTTCACTCTATTATGTGCAGCCCCCTCCCCTCACTTTATCACTTGCAGACCCCCTCACTCCATAATTTACAGCCCCCCTCCATTATTTGCAGCCCCCTCCCCTCACTCCATCACTTGCAGTCTCCCTCCCTTCACTCCATCACTTGCAGCCCCCTCACTCCATAATTTACAGCCCCTCCTTTATTTGCAGTCCCCTCCCCTCACTCTATCACTTGCAGTCCCCCCCACTCCATCATTTACAGCCCCTCAACCCAACATTTACAGCACCCCTCACGCCATCATTTACAGCCCCTCCTCACTCCATAATTTATAGCCCCCCTCACTTCATCATTTAGAGCCCCCCCTTCATTTACAGCCCCCCTCACTTCATCATTTGCAGCCCCCCCTCACTCCATCATTTAAAGCCCCCCTCACTCCATCATTTGCAGCCCCCCCTCC
This sequence comes from Phyllobates terribilis, assembly GCF_046119375.1. Taxonomy (NCBI): domain Eukaryota; kingdom Metazoa; phylum Chordata; class Amphibia; order Anura; family Dendrobatidae; genus Phyllobates; species Phyllobates terribilis. Next base: position 532,693,058 of record NW_027362771.1, read on the forward strand.
TCACTCCATGACTTGCAGTCCCCGTCCCCTCGGGCCTCACCTATTTAATTCATTTTGGAAAGAAAAAGGAAAAAAAAAGTTTGATCGTACCATCACCTGCAGGCGCAGCTCGGCTTCTGATGTGCTGGCAATGGCGCTGTGTGCTTTCCCGGAACTCCGCAACCGCGCAGCTCCAGCTCTCTCATACTTCTCCGGACTTCTGGTCAGGTGATGGCGTGTACGCGATAACGCCTTCGTATATGCTCCGTCACATGACCAGAAGTTCCGGAGCACTTAGTATGAGGGAGCCGGAGCTGCGTGGCTGCGGAGCTCAGGGAACTACACAGGGAACGTACACCGATGAGCAGACGCACAAGGGGGGGCCCTGTCAGGGCACGGGCCCCCCCTCTGTACTGCTGCTCACCGGGCCCCATACAGCAGTAAGGGCAGTAATACCCTGATGACGGCCCTGCCACCACCAGGGAAGCTCCGGGACAAAGCATCAGCCTTGGCATTTTTGACACCTGGACAGAAACTGACAACAAAATTGAACCTAGTAAAAAACAGGGATCATCTGGCTTGCCTAGGGTTGAGGCGTTTAGCCGATTGAACATATGACAGGTTCTTATGGTCAGTAATAACAGTAATAGGATGGACTGCCCCTTCCAATCAATGTTGCCATTCTACGAACGCCAATTTAATCGCCAAAAGCTCCCAATTATCCACGTCATAATTTCAGCCGAAGATAATTTCTTAGAAAAGAAAGCGGATGGACGCCGTTTACCAGGGGACAGACCCTGAGACAACACAGCCCCAACCCCCACCTCCAACGCATCAACTTCCACAATAAAGTATTGGGAAACATCGGGTTGACTGTGCATAGGTGCAGTGGCAAAACAGCTCTTTAGGGAGAAAAAAGTCTGCAGGGTGGCATTCGACCATCTGGAAGAATCAGACCCCTTCCTTGTCATGTCAGTGAGGGGTTTCACAATTACTGAATAATTTTGGATGAATTTCCATAAAAATTAGTAAAGCCCAGAAAACATTGTAGAGCCTTCAGGTTCTCGGCACGGTCCCAATCAAGGACAGCATGGATCTTCTCTGGATTCGTCTGAAAACCCGAAGATGACAACAGGTACCCCAAAAACTGCACCTCCTGGATGGCAAAAACACACTTTTCTAGTTTGGCATAAAGTTTGTTATCCCTTAATATCTGGAGCCCCTGCTTAACATGCCCCCCTCAAACCTGCCCACCAAATGATGCAAAATATAATTAATGAAATGCTGGAATACCACAGGTGCATTGGTCAGACCGAAAGGCATAACCAAACTCTCGAAATGCCCATTCAGGGGTATTGAACCCTGTTTTATATTCATCCCCCTCTCTGATTCTAACAAATTGTAGGCTCCCCTTAAATCCAACTTGGAGAAAACCTTAGCTCCTACAACCTGGCTGAACAAATCAGGAATCAGAGGAAGAGAGTATGGATCCCGGATGGTAATTTGATTTAATTCTCGTAAATCTAAACAGGAACGTAGACCGCCATCTTTTTTCTTCACGAAGAAGAACCCTGCTGCCACTGGTGAAGATGAGGGTCTGATGTGTCCCTTCTCCAGACTTTCCGCAATGAAATCCTTCATGGCTTATCTATCAGGGCCAGAAAGATTATACAGTCTGGACTTTGGTAGTTTAGCTCCGGGGGTCAGGTTAATAGTACAGTCATATGCATGATGAGGAGGCAAATCCTGACTCCCCCTCTCAGAAAAAAAATCCTCAAAACCAGAAAAAATGCAGGTAATGACTCTGTAGAGACTGTAGAAAGGGAAATGTTTAAACAGTTCTCATGGCAGTAATCTGCCCACTCAATGATCTCCCTTTATTGCCAATCCACCAACGGTTTATGTTTCACCAACCAGGGTAGATCCAAAACAATTGGGGTGGGAATACCTTCCAGGACATAGCAAGGAATTATCTCACAATGAACCAACCCCACCCTCAGTTTTACACCATGTACAATCTTAGTCAGAGCTTTCTGTGCAAGTGGCGTTGAGTCGATGGCCAAGATGGGAATAGGCTTAGCTAAAGTACAGCAAGCAAGACCATGAGTTCTCACAAACTCAGCATCAACCATGCTGACTCCAGCTCCACTGTCAACAAACACAGAAATTTTCTCAGTTTTGCTCTCTAGCACCACCTCTGCTGTCAGTACAAACCAGGAACTGCAGGTTGACTATAAATGCACCCCTTGCTTATCCAACTCCAGACTACCAAGAGTCAATCGAGACTCCTTTTGCTTAGGAATCGAGGGACAGTTCCCAACAAAATGTCCCTTTTTCCCACAAAAAAAATACGCCTTTTTTCTTGCGACTCTCCTCCGGGGAAATGTACGATGCCGAGGCACCCCCCAACTGAATGGGTTCCTCCACCTCCCCCAGTACTGGCTCACCGCCAGACTGCTTCCCCGGCAAAGGGGCATAACCCCGACAAGAAGGCCCTGAAGAAGGTTGTCTCACCCACCTATCCCGAAGGCATCTATCAACCCTTATAGCCAACGACATGACAGCCTCCAAGGACTCAGGGGTTTCATACACTGCAAAATCATCTTTCAACCTTTCAGTAAGGTCCTGACAAAATTGGCTTCTAAGAGCTGAGCCATTCCATTTTGTATCCGTTGCCAATCTAAGGAATTCAGAGCTGTACGTTTCCACTGACCGATTCCCCTGCTGAAGGCGACGTAGCCCAGACTTAGTCAATGCGACTCGGTCAGGGTCATCATAGATGATTACCAGGGCCCAAAAAAAAAAACTCCAGAGACTGGAGACAAACCGAACCCTGCGGCAAAGAAAAAGCCCAGGATTGAGAATCTCCCTGCAGCAGTGAGATCACAATTTCCACTTATTGCTCCTCATCTCTGGAGGAGTAAGGACGAAGCTTAAAATACAGTTTGCAAGCTTCCTTGGACACAAAAAACGTGTCCCTACCTCCTGAAAGCCTGTCCGGGAGGGCAACCTTGGGTTCAAGCTGGACCGTCCTACCTTCAGAGACCCCAACATTAGGGACCTGCAGCCACTGTTGCTGCTGCTGAACCTCATATCGGAAGTCAGTCACCTCCAGAGACAGCAGTGCAGCTGCTCTGACAGCTCAGCAATGGGATCCATGAACCAAAAAAAAAAAAAAACACCCGAAAAAAAAAAAAAAACACACAAAAAAAAAACACGTGTCAGTTTTTTTTTTTTTATATATATATGCACGCCCGGTGATAATGTCAAGCACAGTGTGGGAAAGACTAAGTGCAACACAAAGGGATGAGGGGAGGGTAGCCCAAACGCTAGGGAAAGGGGGAATGGGAATGGAGACCCCTAGGCAGATCTAATATCATCCTACCTGTCCTACCGTCCCTATATAGGTTCCGCACCTATCGCCGAACAGGAAACCTAATCCCTGTATGTCCCTAGAGCTAGGCCCTAGATAGGGAGGAGGGGGGTGAGCACTGGTCAGTCCCCATTATAAACAAAAGACAACAAGGGAGACAAACGAAGGGGGAAAACGTAGCTTAAGCAGACACCAGAGAGATAACACCAAACGTCCTCCAAGGGCAACAGAGAGGAAGCTAGCCGACTGTTATTGCTCCAAGCCTTCACAAGGGAAAATGAGAATATCACCAGCGCCTCTCTGAAGAAGACTGAGAGTTTTAAACACCCAGACCAGGGTGTGTCAATCAGAGCAGGAGGAAGATTGCCGCTGGGTCCAAAAGTCAGAAGGATTAAGAAGTTGTCTGCAATGCCAAATGCAGTGACCTTCTGCAGCCAGATCCAGAGCGACAGTCTTTTACATCTGACACACCCGTGACACATATACTGTAATCACCAAGCTGTGTGACTATACTGTAACTACCAAGCTGTGTACCAAAGTTGGTAACGGCAAAGCCACATACTAATGTCTGTAACTGCAACAATTTATGACCCATTTGGAGTCAATTTAAATTAGTTGCATGAGAATTAAGTCCACATGTGTTACTGTGCCATCCCTGTGTGGAGTTCAGATATCCCCTAAAGCCTTAACCACCAGATATGCTGTCTATGCACATAGACACAGGTGATTATTCCTACCTGTTTTGCTGCTCTGGTTGGATCTGCCTATTACGTAAACAGTATCCATGCTCTTTGATCCTATTTGTCTGGCACTTAACCTGTGTTTAGTGTGAGACCTCTGTCACCATGAACCCTTTGTTCTTGTTAGCTTCTTATCTTAGTGACACAAACATTACATAAAGTATTAATCTGGGAACACCATATAAAAAATCCAACACCAAAGTCTATGCTAATATGAAAACTCTATATTACTAAATGTACTATCCCAGTGTCAAGAAAGAATTATTCACCCTATGCAGTTCTGCAATTGTCTCAGGGATACCTGGGGCACAGAGTGCACCTAAATATGTGAACTGGTCCATACAGTATAATGGCCCCATATAGTCCTCCATACAGTATAATGGGCCCCATATATTGTCATATGGGGCCCATTATACTGTATGGAGCAATATTTGGGCCCATAATACTGAGATACTGAGAATAATAAGATCAACCAAACAAGGCAAGTCTTTATTGTTCAACCACCACAACCTCTCTGTATATCAGACCAATGCCCTTCCCCTATAACTTCCCTCTCCAACATCACTGAAGGAGAGCTTACTGGCCTCCTCTCCAAATCACACCTCACAACTTGTGCACTCGACCCCATTTCATCCCACCTCCTCCCCAACCTCACTACCATACTTATCCCGGCCCTAACCTACCTCTTCAACCTATCAATAACCTCTGGTACCTTCCCTTCTGCTTTAAAACATGCCACAATCACGTCTATCCTCAAAAAGCCATCCCTCGTCCCGACCGTTATGTCAAGCTATCGCCCCATATCGCTGCTCCCATTTGCCTCCAAACTCCTTGAGCAACATGTTCACGCTAAACTTTCTTCCCATCTCTCATCTAGCTTGCTCTTCGACAACCTACTAGAGATGAGCGTTGTTCTACTTGAACTGTTCGCCAATCTCAAATTCGAGCTGTTTTGGGCGGTGTTCGAGCCGTTCGGCGAACACGAACAATTTGAGAAAAATTCGGCTGTTCGAGGTTATGTTCGATAACTGTTCGTGCACCAAAATCATAACTGGATTTTTTCTCAGTAATGATGAAAATTAATGTTAATACGCAGTTTGAGTGTACAGCGGGGCGGGGGGAGGGGCAGGGGATGGATCTCTGCAGGAACAATGAAGATCTCCATTTTTTTTTTCTCTTTCCCGCATTTACAGTGGGGAGGTGCAATCTGTCAGCCTATCAGCAGCGCACACACGGAGCGAAGTGCTTTTTTTCACACAAGCAAGGGCATGTGTCATTGGCAGTGTATGTCACATGTCCTTGCCCTATAAGACCAAGCCATTTTCCCCGTCGCCACCATTTTCTCACTGCTGCAGCTGCGTGTTAGACAGCACCGCTGTTGCTGTGTGCGCTATACCTTGTTAATTTCAAGCCAATTTTCGCACAAATCTACAGATAGCTTGGGAGTAGGGAATAGTTGTGATTGCAGTCCTTTTAAGGACTAGGTTACAGCATTTCCTACGACTTTTATCAGGCAGGTCTGTGCTCTTAAATAGATAGATTGTGGGAGTAAAGACTAATTGTAATTGGAGTCCTTTTCAGGACTAGGTTACATCAGTTCCTATCAGTTTTTGCCAGGCAGGTCTGTGCCAGTGCTGTGCAAGTTTTTTTCACAGCATTTGGCTGAATCTAGCAAAGCTAATCCTTTTTGGCCTATTGCAGAGTGTGTTAGTCAGTGGAGTAGCCTATCTGTGTTGCAAGATATACCACCTGTGTATAGAATACCAATTTTTTTACTGCACCTAGTGAAGTAAAATCTTTTGGGCATAGCATCATTCTATTAGTCCATCTATACTGACCTCCATCAGGTTGCAAATTGAATATAATTTTTTTCTGCATCTAGCTCTGAAAAAATATTGGGCTTCTAGCTGTGTGTGGGACTTGTTGTATTAGTCCATCTATACTGACCTACATCAGGTTGCAAACTGCATATATTTTTTTCTTCATCTACCTCTGAAAAAATATTGGGCTTCTAGCTGTGTGTGGGACTTGTTCTATTAATCCATCTATACAGACCTCCATCAGGTTGCAAACTGAATATATTTTTTTCTGCATCTACCTCTGAAAAAATATTGGGCTTCTAGCTGTGTGTGGGACTTGTTGTATTAGTCCATCTATATTGACCTCCATCAGGTTGCAAACTGAATATATTTTTTTCTGCATCTACCTCTGAAAAAATATTGGGCTTCTAGCTGTGTGTGGGACTTGTTGTATTAGTCCATCTATACTGACCTCCATCAGGTTGCAAACTGAATATATTTTTTTCTGCATCTACCTCTGAAAAAATATTGGGCTTCTAGCTGTGTGTGGGACTTGTTCTATTAATCCATCTATACAGACCTCCATCAGGTTGCAAACTGAATATATTTTTTTCTGCATCTACCTCTGAAAAAATATTGGGCTTCTAGCTGTGTGTGGGACTTGTTGTATTAGTCCATCTATATTGACCTCCATCAGGTTGCAAACTGAATATATTTTTTTCTGCATCTACCTCTGAAAAAATATTGGGCTTCTAGCTGTGTGTGGGACTTGTTGTATTAGTCCATCTATACAGACCTCCATCAGGTTGCAAACTTGAATATATGTTTTTCTGCATCTACCTCTGAAAAAATATTGGGCTTCTAGCTGTGTGTGGGACTTGTTGTATTAGTCCATCTATACTGACCTCCATCAGGTTGCAAACTGAATATATTTTTTTCTGCATCTACCTCTGAAAAAATATTGGGCTTCTAGCTGTGTGTGGGACTTGTTCTATTAATCCATCTATACAGACCTCCATCAGGTTGCAAACTGAATATATTTTTTTCTGCATCTACCTCTGAAAAAATATTGGGCTTCTAGCTGTGTGTGGGACTTGTTGTATTAGTCCATCTATATTGACCTCCATCAGGTTGCAAACTGAATATATTTTTTTCTGCATCTACCTCTGAAAAAATATTGGGCTTCTAGCTGTGTGTGGGACTTGTTGTATTAGTCCATCTATACTGACCTCCATCAGGTTGCAAACTGAATATATTTTTTTCTGCATCTACCTCTGAAAAAATATTGGGCTTCTAGCTGTGTGTGGGACTTGTTCTATTAATCCATCTATACAGACCTCCATCAGGTTGCAAACTGAATATATTTTTTTCTGCATCTACCTCTGAAAAAATATTGGGCTTCTAGCTGTGTGTGGGACTTGTTGTATTAGTCCATCTATATTGACCTCCATCAGGTTGCAAACTGAATATATTTTTTTCTGCATCTACCTCTGAAAAAATATTGGGCTTCTAGCTGTGTGTGGGACTTGTTGTATTAGTCCATCTATACAGACCTCCATCAGGTTGCAAACTTGAATATATGTTTTTCTGCATCTACCTCTGAAAAAATATTGGGCTTCTAGCTGTGTGTGGGACTTGTTGTATTAGTCCATCTATACTGACCTCCATCAGGTTGCAAACTGAATATATTTTTTTCTGCATCTACCTCTGAAAAAATATTGGGCTTCTAGCTGTGTGTGGGACTTGTTCTATTAATCCATCTATACAGACCTCCATCAGGTTGCAAACTGAATATATTTTTTTCTGCATCTACCTCTGAAAAAATATTGGGCTTCTAGCTGTGTGTGGGACTTGTTGTATTAGTCCATCTATACTGACCTCCATCAGGTTGCAAACTGAATATATTTTTTTCTGCATCTACCTCTGAAAAAATATTGGGCTTCTAGCTGTGTGTGGGACTTGTTCTATTAATCCATCTATACAGACCTCCATCAGGTTGCAAACTGAATATATTTTTTTCTGCATCTACCTCTGAAAAAATATTTGGCCTTCTAGCAGTGTGTGGGACTTTCTCTATTAGTCCATCTATACTGAACTCCATCAGGTTGCAAATTAAAAATAATTTTTATCTGCATCTAGCTCTGAAAAAATATTTGGCCTTCTAGCAGTGTGTGGGACTTTCTCTATTAGTCCATCTATACTGACCTCCATCAGGTTGCAAATTTAATATAATTTTTTTCTGCATCTAACCCAGCCAATAGTTTTGGCCTAATACCACAGTTTGGCCACTCAGCTCTGCTCGGTTCCCATCCATTGTTTTTTTGTGCAAACAACTCCAGAGTTGTTAATTAGTTAACCACCAAAATGAGTGGAAAAAGGCCTGCTGCTGGTGGAAAGGGGAATAGGCGTGTTGGGAAGGGGAAAAAATGTTGTGTCCGTGGGGTAGGTGTTAAAGCAACAGTAACATCTGCAGAAGAAAGACCATCTTCCAGCCAAACTAAAATGTCTACTTCTTTTAGCGGACAATGTGATAAGATCCCTTTCTTACGGCCACGCCAATCGCTACAAATTCCAGATGAGGCACAAAAACAGCAGGTGCTTCAACGGATATCAAGTGCTCCTTTAAGTGGGCTCTCCTCCACATCAACTTCAACATCACAAATACTCCAGTCCTCAAAGGTGTCACCCCAATCGCACTTGCTTCCTCACAGCTCCCAAATCTCCAGCTGCCCGTCTGAGTATGAGGTAGAACAGATGGTTGAGTCTGCAGAGCTGTTTACTCATACTATAGCCTGGGAATCAGAGGTCGACTCCAGCGCTTCTGTGAATCCAGACGAGGAAATGATCTGCACTGATGCCCAGAATCTTTATGAGTCGGATCCAGGACCAGACGCAGAAGGTTCTGACCATAATGTAGACCCTCATTCCCAAACTGTAACTCCTGTTGGTGGAGACAATGAGGAAGACGATGATAAGACTCAAATACCTGATTGGAGCGACAACTTTAGTTTTTTGTCAGGGCAGGAACAGGTTGCCTCTGAGGACGACGGGTGTGATAACGCACAGGGTGATGATGATGAGGTTGGAGATCCCACTTACTGTCAACCCACAGTCAGCCAAGAGATGAGGTCAGCAGAGGAGGTGGAGGAAGATGCTAGTGACGACGAGGTCAGGTTGCGCCTTCCTGGACAGAGACGTAGTACTGGAAGCACGTCAACAACTGCATCCTCAAACACAACTCTGCCTCTCACCACAAGTCGTGGTGGCTCTTCAGGTCGCATGGGTGCTAAGCCTTGCATAGCCTGGGCATTTTTTCAGATCGATAAAGATGACCCAACTCGTGTTATCTGTAACATTTGTCAGCAAAAGCTAAGTAGAGGCCAAAAAATACATAGTTTGAGTACTTCATGCATGAACCGGCACATGGACATGAAGCATAAGTTGCAGTGGGAAGCTCAGTGTGCTACAATGCGGCCTAGCCGGCCGGGCCAACCACCGTCTGCCATATCTTGTGCATCCGCGGCCTCTTCATCCTCTGTGACTGGGGGGACAGCAGTCACACCTGTTTTGGGGCGCAGACCTGCCACCTCTTTACCCGCAACAGCCAGCGTGATTGGCAGGTCATCATTTTCTTTGGAGGTGGTAACACCAGCTGGTGTTGAGCGCTGTCCGACATCGATAGCACCACCTTTGGATCAAGGCAACCTAACATGTCCGCCTGCATCTTCCTCACAGACCGGCAGTTTGCCGGGGACACCCTTATCAACCCCGTCTAAGCACAATAGCCAGCCCTCGGTCCCTCAGATGTGGACAAGTAAAAGACCATTTCCTCCTAGCCATGAGAAAACTAAGAGGTTGAATTTCACCATCTGCAAGTTCTTGGCTACAGAAATGCTGCCTTTCCGCCTGGTGGACACAGAGGATTTTCGAGACCTTATGTCCGTCGCAGTGCCCCAGTACCAGATGCCCAGTCGGCACTACTTCTCAAAGAAAGGTGTGCCTGCGCTCCACCAGCATGTCGCACACAACATCACCGCTTCTTTGAGAAACTCTGTGTGTGACAGGGTGCATTTCACCACAGACACTTGGACGAGTAGGCATGGACAGGGGCGTTACATGTCGCTGACTGGGCACTGGGTAACTATGGTGACAGCAGGACAAGGGGCTGCTGTCCAAGTCTTGCCGTCCCCACGAGTTGTGCGTCAATCCTCTTTATGTCAAAGTTCCTCCACTGCTTCTGCCTCCTCAACCTCCTCTCGGTCTTCCACCTGCACCCAAAGCCTGTCTGGTCATGCCACAAGCTTTCTAACTGCGCAGAAGGGATCCTGCACACCTCCTTACTATGCTGGCAGTAGGGCTCAACGTCATCAGGCGGTTTTTACATTGAAATGTCTGGGAAATGTGAGTCACACAGCTGAGGAGTTGTGGTCAGCTCTGGAGAACCAATTTCATGAATGGTTGTCTCCACTGGACCTGAAACCAGGGAAGGCCGTGTGCGACAATGCTGCAAACCTGGGTGCGGCCCTTCGCCGGGGCAATGTCACACACGTGCCTTGTATGGCTCACATGTTGAACCTGGTTGTCCAGCAATTTTTAGCCCACTATCCCAGACTAGATGGCCTTCTGCAGAGGGCACGGTCGCTGTGTGCTCACTTTCGCCGTTCGCATCCCGCAGCTCAGCGACTTACATCTCTACAGAAGTCGTTGGGCCTGCCACATCACCGGCTAAAATGCGATGTGCCTACCCGGTGGAATTCAACTCTGCACATGTTGCAGCGACTGTGGCAGCACCGACAAGCCCTGGTGCAATACGTTCTGACGTATAGCCTGGGCCAACGAGATCCAGAGGTGGGGCAAATCACGCTGGAGGAGTGGTCTCAGATCAGGGACCTATGCACCCTTCTGCACAGTTTTGAAATGGCGACGAAGATGTTTAGTGCTGACGATGCCATTATCAGCATGACTATTCCGGTGATTTACATGCTGGAGCACATGTTAAACAGAATTCGGAGTCAGGTGGTGGCACAAGAGGAGGTGGAGGAAGTAGAGGAGGAGGAGTTGTATGCGGAAGGGCTAACATCTGCAAGGTCCAGACGGTCGGCAGCACCAAGGCGGCAGGCATGTGAGGGTGGGGGAGATGGTTTTACCAGGGCGCATGGTAGCAGCCAAACTAGTGAGGAAGGTGCAGGAGCCCAGGAAGAAGTGGAGGACGAACTGATGGAAGACTCATCAGATGAGGGAGACCTTGATCACATTTCTGTTGTGCGAGGTTGGGGGGAGAGGACAGAGGAAGGAAGCATGATTGTTACCTCGCCACCAACACAACAGGGACTTGGTGCTCCTGGATGCGCAACACACATGAGTGCCTTCTTGCTGCACTACCTGCAACATGACCCTCGAATTGTGAGAATTAGAAATAATCCTGACTACTGGGTTGCCACACTGTTAGATCCCCGGTACAAAAGTAAATTTGCAGAAATTATTCCTGCCATAGAAAGGGATGCACGCATGCAGGAGTATCAGCAGAGACTGTTGCAGAATCTTACATGTGCTTTTCCACAAAATACCAGTGGTGCACGTAGTGAATCTCACAGTTCCAACTTGCCAACCGTGGGACCGTCAAGTGTTCAGCACTCAAACCGTAACAGAACCACAGTATCTGCTGGTAACATCAATTTTGCGGAATCATTTCACCACTTTTTTAGCCCATCCTTTGCAAGGCCACAGGAGACAAGAAGTCTGACACATAGTCAACGCCTAGAGACGATGGTACAGGAGTATCTCCAAGTAAACATTGAAGCCACGACTGTGTCACTGGACCCTTGCTCTTTTTGGGCTTCCAATCTGGATAAATGGCCGGAGCTAGCCACTTACGCCTTGGAGATCTTGTCATGCCCCGCAGCCAGCGTTCTGTCTGAACGTGTGTTCAGCGCTGCTGGTGGTGTGCTGACAAATAAGCGCACGCGGCTCTCCACTGATAATGTAGACAGACTCACGTTCATAAAGATGAACAAATCATGGATCCGAAACGACTTTTCTACCCCTGTGTCATCCTGGGGAGAGTAAAAGCTTGATGATTGGTTAAAATCACCCTACCAACCGTTTTAAGCTTTCAAATTACTAATCATGTTTATCTGTATCTTGGCTGGAAAATAATTTGGGCTTTGTAGCAGTGTGCAGCACTGATTCTATTAGGCCATCTATAATAAGCTCCACCAGATTTAAAATTACTAATCATGTTTATCTGTATCTTGACTGGAAAATAATTTGGGCTTTGTAGCAGTGTGCAGCACTGATCCTATTAGGCCATCTATACTAAAGCTTCACCAGATTTAAAATTAATAATAATTTTTAGCTGCATCTAGCCCGGAAAATAATTTTGGGGCTCCGAGATGCGCAAGACACATAAGTGCCTTCTTGCTGCACTACCTGCAGCATGACCCTCATATTGTCAGAATTCGAAGTAATCATGACTACTGAGTTGCCACACTCTTAGATCCCCCAAACTTTTCGATCAACCTTTTCATTTTAATAAAGACCAAAAAAATGGTCATTTTTGAAATTATAAGCATTAGCAGGTTGTTAGAAACTGAAATCAAACAGTTTTCAACTCAAAACTTTATTCTAGGTGATGTTACATTTTCACATAGGACCCCTTGTTCGAAAGGAGCTTCTGAACTCTCTCGTCCATTGAATTTGTCAGGTTTTGGATGGTTTCTGCTTCAATTGTTTTGCATGAGGACAGAATACCCTCCCAGAGCTGTTGCTTAGATGTGAACTGCCTCCCGCCATCATAGACACTCCTTTTAATGATGCTCCAAGGGTTCTGAATGGGGTAGAGGTCAGGGGAGCATGGGGGTCACACCATAAGTTTGTCCCCTTTTATGCCCATATCAGCCAGAGATGCAGATGTTTTATGTGCAGCATGAGATGGTGCATTATCATGCAGAAAAATGATCTTGCTGTGAAATACACGGTTCTTCTTCTTGAACCATGGCAGGAAGTGCTGTTTGAGAAAATCCACATACATTATGGAGTTCATCTTTAGCGCCTTCAGGGATCCTAAAGGGGCCGACAATCTCTCTCCCCATGATTCCAGCCCAAAACATTACTCCACCTCCTCCTTGTTGGCGCTGTAGCCGTGTTTGCGTGGGGTGTCCATCAACCAGCCATCCTCCACTCCATCCATCTGGACCATCGAGCGCTGCACGGCACTCATCCGTGAACAAAACAGTTTTGAAATCAGTCTTCATGTAATGTTTGGCCCACTGGAGCCGTTTCTGCTTGTGTGAAGTGGATAGAGGAGGTCGACAGGATGGCGTATGCACAGCTGCAAACCTCTGAAGGACCCTGCATCTTGTTGTTCGGGGGACGTTGGAGCCACAAGCAGCTTCAAAAACTTGTCTGCTGCTATGACAAGGCTTTTTTGCCGCTGCTCTTTCAACCTGACGTAATTGCCTGTAGGAAAGAGTCCTCAATTTGCCCTTATCAGCACGCACACGTGTGTACTGTGAATCAGCTACATACTTCTTGATTGCCAAGACACTTCATCCTGATCATCGCACAATGTTGATTGTAGTCATGCCTTGACCTAGACACTCCACAATTTGTTGCTTCTCAGCAGCCGACACATCCTTTTTCTTTCCCATTTTGGCAGAAAATGTAGGCTGCTTAATAATGTGAGACAGCCTTCTTAAGTAGTCTTGCCTTTCATTGGACACACCTGCCAAACTAATTAGCACAGGTGTCTGCAATTGCTTACAGTGATATAAAGAGCCCTGACACACATCACCATCAATGAGTTTAACTGACAAACAAACAAATTCTTCCCTTATCACTCCTAAACACTTTTTGCATAATAATTTGGAACACAGTGTACATGTGCTTTTCCACAAAACACCAGTGGTTCACGTAATGAATCTTACAGTTCTAACTTGCCAACCGTGGTCTGTATGGAGTTGTTCAATAAAGGGCCCAAAATTAAGATAACATAGATGGGAGAGGTCTCTATGAATAGGAATTCCTAAGTATTTGATACCCTGTGAGGGCCAGGCAAAGGGAAAGTTGGACTGGATGGAATCCTATATGGATTTGGGGAGGGAGACATCGAGGGCCTCAGACTTCGCTGCATTGATTTTAAAATTTGACCATGTAACAAAGTGATCTATTTCAGCCATAACAGCATGGATGGATATATGTGATTGAGTGATATATACTAGGACATCATCAGCAAATAGAGAGCACTTGTACTCGGTGCCTCCCACCTCAATCCACCTAATATTGGGGTTATGGTAAATTGATGAGAGCAGGTGCTCCGTCACTAGGATGTATAAGAGAGGGGACAGAGAACATCCCTGCCTTGTCCCATTGGTGATTGTGAAAGGTGATGAAAATGTTCTGACGCGCCCCCTGGGCCTTGGGACACCCGGAGCCGGACCCTTTTAGGTGGATGCTGGTGGTTGTAGTCTCCGTGGCGGCAACCCGGTTCCGTGGCTCAGGGCGGTCAAACCAGTGGCGGAACTATTTATGTGGTTTTGATGTTTAAATGTCCGACTACGCCACCCGTGGATTGCGGTCAGAGTGAACCGCCGCTCCAGGGCAGACCGCTGAGGCTGGTGTTGTGGGTGCAGCAGAGCGTAGCATAACTCCCCACGGGAGGAGTATAGCCTCAGGGCAGTGTATGCGGAGGATGGGGGTGATGGTGCAGGGCAGCAGCAGTAATGACACGGAGTCAGTGATGCAGTCCAGGGCCTTTACTCACAGTTCTTATTATCCAGACCACGTCTGCAGGTATCGGCTGCCCACGTCGTACTGTGCTCACCAGGTGAGGGGCTCAGACAACTCCCAGATAACTTTGGAGTGCTTCACAGGACCCCCTTTGTGTGTCCTTTGTCTGGCCTTTCTTACCAACCCTTCTGTCCGGCTGCCTCGGGCCTCCTCTTGGTAAATTTGGCGCCAGTTTCCCTGACCCTATGTGGTGCCTTCCTAGCGGGTGTAGCGAGGGGCTGCGCCACATAAAATGTCACAGCCTCCTGTTTCTAACTGAGGGTCGTTTCCTGCCTCCACTAGTTTCGGTGACCGGTCTCCCCCTTTGGCCTGACCCCTCCACGCAGGTGGATTCGGGCGTGCGGTGGCGACTCGCCCGTCCGCACCCCTGAGATCCCTTCGTTCCTCGTTCCTGGAGCCTTCTCCGCTCCTCTTCCTTCCTTCTCCCTCTTCCAGGCCTGGGCCTCTGTTACTAGGCCCGCCTCCGGAGCAGAGCTCACGCAGAGCCCCTGCTCCCTGCCACTTCTGCTCAGACTTCTCTGCACTGAACTAAGATGGTGCCCACCTTTTATACTCCCTTCTCAATGCACCCAGGAACTGCTTCCTCCCTGCTCCTGCACTACAGGGTTCCCCTTCCTCAGTGTTCCCTCCCCCCACTCCAGCCAGGGACAGGGACTGTCGTGCCCATCTCAGGGGCATATTGGTCGCCCTGCCCCACGGCAATGTGGTGTAATGCATGCAGGTGTCGGGTCCTGATCCACACTACATCCTTACCTGAGAGTGAGATATCACACCTCTGGGTGAGGTGCAATACCTCTGTAGCAACCGAGCCCTCAGGGTGCTACAGTTCCATTTATCTTCAGCCTAGGTGACGTATTGCGATACAGGGCCGTGATTTTGGCTATAAAAGGGTCCCCTAGACCCCTACCCCAAGCTTTTTAAGAGAATCATATATGGCGTGCCAGGAGACTCTATGGAATGCTTTCTCAGCATCCAACGAGAGTATCTAATTACAAATTTTTAACTGCATCTAGCCCAGGAAATACTTTGTGCCTAGTAGCAGGGTCTGCTAGTCAGCGGATTATCCCGGCTGTTAAGCAAGCTACACCACCTGTAGTTTGGACACTTCATTTTTTCAAAGGAAATGCTTCGAGACCACGGGATACTCAGTGAAGAGCATCAGGAGGCACCTCAAGGCATAGGGGCTGGGACTGGCAGTAGGATGCCTTGCGGTGGACAGCCGAGCTCGATCCTTATAAAAGCTTTTTAACTGCAGCAGCTTTAGTGGACGCTACTGGAGCTGGAATTACGCGGCTGCTGGCATGAGACTTGCCCTCCAATAGATCCTTGTAAATGGATTTAAAGTGTATTTATTCAAATTAGAGAGACAATTTAAATTAAAAAGCTTAGAGCTGCCTCCGCCACAGGGGGGCTCGCTCGACCCACCAGCGGACAGGCACCAGTATTGGGAGAGGGGGGCTGGCCGTCAGGGTTCACCGCGGCTCTGGCACAAACCCGGCGACACGGAGGTGGCACGGGCAGGAGCGGACTGAGCGTGTCGGCTTCTCACTTTTTGGATTTTAGAAGGGCATGACATGCCTATATCTGTGTCTCCCCCTCCTTTTACTCCTCCACCTCTTTTCTTTTCGCATGACTATATGTACTTGTCACTTTTCCATGTGTTAGTTGTGTCTTCTGAGCAGTTTGTCAGCTTTTGGACACCTTTGAAGGTGTTTTCTATGTGTTTCTATGTGTTTTTGTTTGCCTGCCATTGGTTTTAACGGTGTTCGAAGGTGTTCGACGAACAGTTCGACGAACAGTTCGGCGAACACACGGGTGTTCGACGAACCGAACCGAACTCGAACACTACGGGGGTGGCTCAACACTACAACCTACAATCTGGTTTCCGTCCCCATCATTCCACTGAATCTGCCCTGACCAAAATTACTAACGACCTACTTACAGCCAAAGTTAACAGACAATTCTCTATACTCCTCCTTCTAGACCCGTCCTCTGCCTTTGACACAGTTGACCACTGCCTCCTACTACAGATCCTCTCTTCCTTTGGCATCAAAGACCTTGCCCTATCCTGGATCTCCTCATACCTTTCCAACTGCACATTTAGCGTCTCCCACTACCTCCTCATCCCGCCCTTTCTCTGTTGGATTCCCTCTAGGCTCTGTTCGAGGACCCCTACTCTTCCCCATCTATACCCTTGGCCTGGGACAACTCATAAATTCACATGGCTTTCAGTATCACCTATACGCTGATAACATTCAGATCTATCTCTCTGGCCCAGACCTCACCTCTCTGCTGTCCAGAGTCCCAGAGTGTCTACCAGCCAAATCCTCCTTCTTCTCCTCTCGCTTCCTCAAGCTCAATGTGGACAAAACTGAACTCCTCATCTTTCCTCCATCTCAAGTATCTTCCCTACCTGATCTATCTAGCACAATAAACGACATCACACTTTCCCCTGTACGGGACATCCGCTGCCTCGGAGTAACCTATGACTCTACCCTGTCCTTCAACACGTCCGACTATCCACCACACTCGGATCCTTCAGACGGAACATGAAAACCCATCTCTTCAAGAAAGCCTGCAGCCTGCCATGACCCCGCTGCCTCCTCAACACCACTGGTGCTTCTGCCTTACCAACACCGGACCTGCACTTCACTAACACCGTTGTGCTGCAACCCCGCACTTACTGTCCCCTTCCCCACCATCCTGTAGAATGTAAGCCTGCAAGGGCAGGGTCCTCTTCCCTCTGTACCATTCTATCATTGTTTATTTGTTACTGTATGTTTATGTGATATCAGTATTTTGTATGTAACCCCTTCTCATTTACAGCACCATGGAGTCAATGGCGTTATATAAATAAATAATAATACTGTATTGAGGACTATGTGCAGCCCATAGTACTGTATGGAGCACTATATGGGGCCCATTATTCTGTATGGAGGACTATGTGGGGCCCATTATTCTGTATGGAGGACTATGTGGGGCCATTATTCTGTATGGAGGACTATGTGGGGCCCATTATTCTGTATGGAGGACTATGTGGGGCCCATTATACTGTATGGAGGACTATGTGGGGCCCATTATATTGTATGAAGGACTATGTGGAGCCCATTATACTGTATGGAGGACTATGTGGGGCCATTATTCTGTATGGAGGACTATGTGGAGCCCATTATATTGTATGGAGCACTATATGGGGCCATTATACTGTATGGAGGACTATGTGGGGCCCATTATACTGTATGAAGGACTATGTGGGGCCCATTATACTGTATGGAGGACTATGTGGGGCCCATTATTTTGTATGGAGGACTATGTGATGCCCATTATTCTGTATGGAGGACTATGTGGGCCCATTATACTGTATGGAGCACTATATGGGACCCATTATTCTGTATGGAAGACTATGTGGGACCCATTATTCTGTAGGGAAGACTATGTGGAGCCCATTATTCTGTATAGAGTACTATGTGGAGCCCATTATTCTGTATAGAGGACTATGTGGAGCCCATTATAATGTATGGAGGACTATGTGGAGCCCATTATTCTGTATGGAGGAATATGTGGAGCCCATTATTCTGTATGGAGGACTATGTGGAGCCCATTATTCTGTATGGAGGACTATGTGGAGCCCATTATAATGTATGGAGGACTATGTGGGGCCCATTATTCTGTATGGAGGACTATGTGGTATCTATATTACTGTATGGAGGACTATGCGGAGCCCATGATACTGTATGGAGGACTATGTGGAGCCCATAATACTGTATGGAGGACTATGTGGTATCTATAATACTGTATGGAGGACTATGTGGTGCCCATGATACTGTATGCAGGACTATATAGGATGAAAATCACTTTGCAAGGGCTGCAAAGTTATGAGATATGCTCTTCTGTGACCCTGTCGCATATTAAGGATTTTGTTTTTTTGCGGGGGTTGCCCAATTAGAACTTCTGCTATGGGGCCCCATGATTTCTATATACACTCCTATTAGGCACCTTAATAAAACTTAAAGGGGTTGTCTGTTCCAAATCGACAAGTCTGCAGTCACTCTGTCTGACTGCAGACTTATGAATCCCCCAAGCGCACGCACTGTGCAGTACGGGTATTTGCAGGGGTTTAGTGTGTGTTCACATTGATTTTTCTTGGAGCAGAAACTCTCCAAATCCGCGATGACGACGGTCAAGCCCCGAAGACCCAAACAAATCCGATCAAGGTTCTCAGTCACGACGACACCGGTCAACAGTCCAGAATCCGCTCCTGCCGATACAGACCAACGAGATGAACGCCAGGGTCAAGTGCCACAGGAGCCCCGAGGATACCTGGTCAGGGACCCATACCTGGGTCGATGAGTGAAAGAGACGCGTGGGACGGGCTGTCACTTCCTGCAGAGACTTACGGTACCGGGCACGGGCAGAGGGACGGCTGTGAGCCAGACGGGGTCCAGCAAATGCCAGATCGGCCCAGAAAGACTTTATAAACGTTATCAGACAGGCAGAGCAGCGGCTCCTAACGGATCCAGAAAGCCGCTGGGGATATTAGAGACTGTCCCCACCAAGTAAAGTATTATTTAATCCTTTTCCCCTCCGCTAGGATTAGGTTGGACTGTAGGCCCCTGAGTTCATTCTATATCCCTCATTGTATATTAATCGATATCTCTCTGTGTAAATATAGGTTTTTCTTTGTCAACTGATTCTGTAAACATTGTTCATGCATAATCTGCCTCAAACAGCAATCTCTTGTTCATATTAACCTGTTAAATAAAAGTAGGTAGTTGTTTCGCCTGGTGCCTCTGCTGTTGCATTCAGATCTCCTGTTTACATAAATACCCCTTTAAATTTTTTTGCAGTCTTTGGGGTTGGTTTAATATTGCAACGTGGCCCTAGGACCAAAATATATTGTGTTTCCCTGACATAGATAATATGCTTTGAAACATAGAGGAGGGTCCTGAGACAACTTCTCTTTACTGTTCTTAGTGTTGTTCACACCTTCTGTTGAAGTAGCTCTTAATTAACTCACCTCTGCTAGCAAGATACCACTTTGTCTATACATCTCTGCTATTCCTGTATGTAACTACACTCCTGGAAACAAAATACCAGTTTGCTTATACATCTCTGCTATTCCTGTATGTAGCTACAGTTCTGGAAACAAAATACCAGTTTGCCTATACATCTCTGCTATTCCTGTATGTAACTACACTTCTGGAAGCAAAATACCAGTTTGCCTATACATCTCTGCTATTCCTGTATGTAACTACACTTCTGGAAGCAAAACACCAGTGCCTATATATCTCTGTTGTTCTTGTACTGTTCACACATTGGGCACAGCAGCTTCTAGTGCTTCCAGCTGTGCAATCTGCTATCCTGCATACCATACTGGACTGATCCATGTACCAGCCGGCAAGTCTAGTTTTAATGCATCATTGCCTCCGGTCCGTGCAGCTCATCCAGGTGAACTTTTAAAACACCTAAATATACATAATATAATTTAGTCATTTATAAGTTTATTATTCTGTGCTGTTTAAACTCTTTGTAGTAGTCAAGAATATTTTTAATATAATCGTGGTATAGAGCAAGAAGATCTGAGCATGTTGGTACATTGCACTGGAGACTCATCCCTTACAGAGTACAATATATACTTATCACTCTCTCTACAGTTCCGTACCACACCTCGTCTCTGTTCACCACCCTACATCTCCTACCTCATTTCTGTTTACCACCCTGCTACTGCTCTCCATTCCATTCTGGTAATGACCTAAGACTAACATTTTCAACAATGCGAACCTCCCACTCCTGTCTCCAAGACTTCACTCATGCAGCACCAGTTCTCTGGGATGCACTACCCCAGTCAATCCACAACATAACACAGTATGCCATAAAAAAAACCTCACTAATCCAACTATTCCCTTTTTCCCTTCCTAACTTTTCTTCAATCTGGTCCCTCATATCATCTGTTCTCACACCCTCCATGCACCAATAGCACTTTGTAATTGTACTTATACAGATATTTTCTGATGACTGTTTCTTGCAGGATTATTTGAATACCCCTATTTATTATATTGATGGCTGGACCATACATGACAAGCAATTTTTATCTTTTATGTCTCCCTTATTCCCTGATAGAATCTCAGCTTGGGAGCAGGGCCCTCATTCCTCCTAATTGAATTATTTATTGCTGTGTAATATTTTATACAGTTCGTACAAGTCCCCTCTGACTTGTGAAGTGCTGCGGAATATGTTGGTGTTATAGAAATAAAGATATTCTTTACTACATACAGTACAGACCAAAAGTTTGGACACACCTTCTCATTTAAAGATTTTTCTGTATTTTCATGACTATAAAAATTGTACATTCACACTGAAGGAATCAAAACTATGAATTAACACATGTGGAATTATATACTTAACAAAAAAGTGTGAAACAACTGAAAATATGTCTTATACTCTAGGTTCTTCAAAGTAGCCACCTTTTGCTTTGATGACTGCTTTGCACACTCTTGGCATTCTCTTGATGAGCATCAAGAGGTAGCTCATCTCATTATGCAGTAATCAGCTTGTTCAGGTTCTTAAAAAAACTCTGGAGTCATCAGGGGTAAATTATAATCAGGGCAATCTGGGTTGCCGCCTGGGGGTCCAGGGCTCTTGGGGGTAGAATGACCAGATTGAATCATAGAATGTTAGAGTTGGAAGGGACCTCCGGGGTCATCATGTCCAACCCCCTGCTCAATGCAGGATTCACTAAACCATCTCAGACAGATGTCTGTCCAGCCTCTGTTTGAAGACTTCCATTGAAGGAGAACTCACCACCTCTCGTGGCCGCCTGTTCCACTCATTGATCTCCCTCACTGTCAATAAGTTTTTTCTAATATCTAATCTGTATCTTCTCCCTTTCAGTTTCATCCCATTGTTTCTCGTGTTTCCATGTGCAAGTGAGAATTAGGATGATCCTTCTACACTGTGACATCCCTTCAGATATTTGTAGACAGCTATTAAGTCTCCTCTTAGCCTTCTTTTTGCAAGCTAAGCATTCCCAGATCCTTTAACCGTTCCTCGTAGGACATAGTTTGCAGTCCACTCACCGTCCTGGTAGCTCTTCTCTGAACTTGCTCCAGTTTTTCAATGTCTCATTATAATCTATTTTGTCGTCACCATATCAGAGTGCATCGCCAAGCAGGGAGCATTAATGCTGCCTTCAATAGGAAATATCAGCAAACAGTAGCTCTAGGAAGCCATTCTCGATTTTAATTTTATTGGGAGAGGGAAAAGTGGCTAATTGCAGTGAATGGAGGGAGGAATAGCGCTGACTTACTATTTTGTATTTCGAATGGTCCATTGCACAGTGGCATATTGTATATTAATGGGATGGTGCATATTTATATTCAAGAGCGCATTGCAGGTGTTTTTTTTACTTAGAAGGCAAATATGCAGTATGTATATATGTGAAAATGTTATTTTCAGGGCTGTGGTGATCAAAGATCTGCAGAGACGAGTCATGGATCAAAGAATCAACATGAAGATGAACATGAAGATGTCAACATGAAAGTCTGAGTGCTAGTCACTCCGTCTACGAGATCCTATGGGTTGCCCTAGTCTTCATTCTTTAAACCCTGCACTGGAATCCTGATTTACGCTAGAGTCCCTGGTTTGGTGCCATAGAGTAGGCTGCTGACCAGTGAAGCAAGCTGTCAACAATTGAGGTCATCACACAAGGTTGGTACCAGGAGGTTAAAGTCACAGGCAAAATTATTAAGTAGAAAAATCGTCAGAAAACCGGCCAACGTCAGAAACAGGTAAATACTGGCAGAATAGGCGCAAACAGACTGCAGCTAATCAGACTAATTTTCACTATCACTGGCACTGGAAATTGACTTTTCAGAGCTTAAATAGAGAGCAGCCCCACCAAGGGCTGACAGCAGGGAGAAACACTAACCAGCCAGGAATTAACTCCCAAGCTTTCGAGCTCGACAAAATCATGAGTTCCAGGAGTAAAACAGGGTTACCGTATTGTTGTCCCGCATCGCCAACCAAAGCAGACATAAAAGGGACAGGACCTGGGGCTGAAGTCACAGTACCTCCCTCTTATGATCCGGATCCTTAGGACAATGCTTGTCAGGTAATGTCCGATGGAACCTCTTAATAAGAAAGTTGGCAATGATGCTGTTAGTTGACATCCAAAACCTTTCCTCTGGCCTATATCTAGGAATCAGTGATGTTTTCTACTTCAAACTCAAGGCTGACTCTAACCACCAAAGGAGGAAAGGATTATTAACAGGTCGTACAAGCAAATGATATTTATTCATGCAAATATTTATGGAAAATATCAAAAATCTGGAAGTAAGGGGTTTTGGCCAGAAGGCTGCCAAATTGATAACTTCAGATATCTCTTAATGACCAATGAATATGGATCCTAGCTTAGTGGAGGAGACCTTGAGTTTGATATTTATGGTGGGCTACACCTTGTCCTCAATAGCTGAACTTCGCCCGTGTGACCAACTCTTGTTAGCAGAAGAGGTCTGTCTACCCTGTTTCCATCTGAGGTTTTCTCTTACCAGACCAAATAAATTCCATCTAGTCTACAGATTTACCAGCTTCTACAGTATCAAGTTCAGAGGCCAAAAAAGAACCAAAATGCAGATGATACCTGAGAATACAGATGAATGGAGAGGTCTTAATAGATTCTTGATATTGATTATTAATAAAAAACTAAGTTAAGGAGAGATGTTGCACCCAATCTGACTGGTGATCAGAAACATAACTTCAAAGATTTTGTTTGAGTGACTGTTTGGCACGTTTAGTCTGACCACTGGCCTCTGGTGATAAACTAATGAATAGGACAACTCAGTGTTGATCTTATTAAAAAATGCCCTCCAGAATTTAGAAACAAACTGAGTTCCTCGGTCAGAATCAACATTTTCTGGAATCCTATGTAGACGCACAATGTGTTCAATAAACTACTTACTTAAGGTATGAGAGTTAGGCAACCCAGACAAAGGAACAAAATGACACTGTTG
Organism: Phyllobates terribilis; assembly: GCF_046119375.1. Classification (NCBI taxonomy): domain Eukaryota; kingdom Metazoa; phylum Chordata; class Amphibia; order Anura; family Dendrobatidae; genus Phyllobates; species Phyllobates terribilis. The sequence continues at coordinate 532,716,744 of NW_027362771.1, forward strand.
GCTAAATCTGTTCAACACTACCCACATAACAGTCTTCCCCTCTGAGAGTGGGAGATCAGTAATGAAGACCAAGGGTCCAAGGCTTTTTATAAGTGGTTAAGAGATGGGGAAATTTGACAAAACAGTAACAGAGCATTTTGGCTATTGCACAAATTTCACAAGCGACCATATATTGCCTACAATATTGAACTACAGTTGGCCAACAAAAATACCTGGCCACAAGTCGAAGAGTAATATTGTAATGCACACGCCCGGGCTGAGCGGCGTGTGCGTGTGATTCCACTGGACCGTGCCGGAGAGTGAATGCCTGGAGGGGCGTAACTAGGTATTCACCCGATCCGACCAGGGTCGCACGACGGCATACGACGCCAGTGCACCAAGGAGGAACCGAGCAGAGGGACCAGGTGCTACTCCAGGACAGACCCCGAACATGGCTGCTGACCCACACAGGGGAATACAGGAACAGACTGGTTAGGCTGGCACACAGACTGGTGGGTATAGGCAGGCACGACTGGTATGCAGGCAGGGGGGGTACAGGCAAGCACGGCGAGAGTGCAGACAGGGAGGCACTAGCAGGTAGGAACACAGGCGGGATAGGGCCCAGTACACTGGGACTCAGGAACAGAACCACAGATGTGGCGGACAAACACAGCAGAATAAGGCCGCCCAGAGTGGTGAGCGAGAGCAGGGCAAGACGAGACTGCCTAGAGCGGTGAGCGAGAGTAGAGCAGGACGAGGCCGCCTGGAGCGGTGAGCAAGAGTAGTCAGAGCAGAGCGAGACTGCCGGAGCAGTGAGCAAAGGGTCAGAGCGGAGCGAGACTGCCGGAGCAGTGAGCAAAGGGTCAGAGCGGAGCGAGAATGCCAGAGCAGTGAGCAAAGGGTCAGAGCGGAGCGAGACTGCTGGAGCAGTGAGCAAAGGGTAAGAGCGGAGCGAGACTGCCGGAGCAGTGAGCAAAGGGTAAGAGCGGAGCGAGACTGCCGGAGCAGTGAGCAAAGGGTCAGAGCGGAGCGAGACTGCCGGAGCAGTGAGAAAAAGGGTCAGAGCGGAGCGAGACTGCTGGAGCAGTGAGCAAAAGGGTCAGAGCGGAGCGAGACTGCCGGAGCAGTGAGCAAAGGGTCAGAGCGGAGCCAGACTGCCGGAGCAGTGAGCAAAGGATCAGAGCGGAGCAAGACTGCCGGAGCAGTGAGCAAAGGATCAGAGCAGAGCAAGACTGCCGGAGCAGTGAGCAAAGGATCAGAGCGGAGCAAGACTGCCGGAGCAGTGAGCAAAGGGTCAGAGCAGGCCAGAACCGCCGGAGCGGTGAGCAAGGCAGAGCAGGCTAGAACCGCCGGAGCAGTGAGCAAGGCAGAGCATGCTAGAACCGCTGGAGCGGTGAGCAAGGCAGAGCAGGCTAGAACCGCCGGAGCGGTGAGCAAGGAAGAGCAGGCTAGAACCGCCGGAGCGGTGAGCAAGGCAGAGCAGGGGGGACAGGGCTCTGTACACACGGAACAGGCAGAAAGGGAAAGGCAGAACCAGATACCCACAGGGTGCTTACAGTGAAGTAGTGAGTGGACCACAAACTCACAAACGGAAGTACAGTGACAACGAGCAGGAGTTAGGTACGAGTTCAGACTCTGCAGAAAAAGGAAAGGTACGGACATAGAGAAACACAGGAAACAGGCTAGAAGAGTATACAGACAAGAACAGACACAGTAGCAAGATACAGGAGCGGGTCTAGGTATGCAGCCCCTAGAAGGCGGGAGGAACAGGCTAGGAGCGAGTTCAGACAGGCCTGGAAATACAGCCTCCAGGAAGGGCAGGCAAGCAAACACAGAAGGGGACCTGGCACATTCAGAGTGAAAGAGCACACTGAATGAAACACAATGCTCAGGCAGGGATTCATTGGAGCAGCTGGGTTAAATACCAGGTGACAGACAGCAATAGGCTGAGGACGCACAAGGGGTGTGCCTGCAGCAGGTACAAAAAGCAGGAAGTGATCGGGCACCGCCCTTAAGCAGCAGAAACAGAAGCAAACAGACAGCATGGAGGGAAGCCAGAGAGACATTCTGGATTGGAGATCAAGTGCGCGCTCTTGCACAGTGGGAGATGGACCACTATGCAAGGACGCCGCCAGGTATGTTACAGTACCCCCCCCTTACGCCCCCTCTTCTTCAGGCCTGGCAGAGTGTTTCGCAGGGAATTCGAGGGCCAATCCTTCACTTCAAGGAGATCACTTCCACTGTCCACCGGAAAAACTGGTCTCCTCTGGGTAGCTAGGATGCTTCAGGGTTCAGGAGACAACTGGAAGCCCTCTGCCGGGTTGGAGGGGTGCAGAGACTCGGTAACCTCTGCTTCGGGGTACATCTTGTCAAGCTCACAGGATGAAATGGACAAGGTATCAGGTACAAGGTGTAGAAAAGTCACTGTCTCTTTGTTATCAGGTGGTACCCCGGAGGAATCAGGAAACAACTGGGGGACCTCCGCCGGGTCGGAAGAGTGCAGAGACTCGGGGGTTACCTCTGCTTCGGAGTACACTAGGTCGGACTCACTGGAAGAAGCGGGCGAGGTATCAGGTACCGAGTATAGGAGAGTCTCTGTCCATTCGCTATCAGGTAGCACCCCGAAGGGTTCAGGAGACAACTGGTGGTCCTCCGCCTGGTCGAAGGGGTGTAGAGACTCGGGGATAACCTCTGCTTCGGAGTACACTAGGTCGGACTCACTGGAAGAAGTGGGCGAGGTATCAGGTACCGAGTATAGGAGAGTCTCTGTCCATTCGCTATCAGGTAGCACCCCGAAGGGTTCAGGAGACAACTGGAGGTCCTCCGCCTGGTCGAAGGGGTGTAGAGACTCGGGGATAACCTCTGCTTCGGAGTACACTAGGTCGGACTCACTGGACGAAGCGGGCAAGGTATCAGGTACAGAGTATAGGGAAGACTCTGTCCATTTGCTACCAGGTAGCACCCCGAAGGTGTCACGCTGTCTCAGCGTACAGGGGGTCTGGGGCCTGAGCTGACCCTAGTCGGGGGTCCTGACTAATCCCTCAACCTGGAGGTTCTGTTAATGGTACAGAGGTCCAGGCCACCAGCGTAACCCTAAACTCCTGAATATCCCTGAACCTAAGTAATCTAGTCCTGAGAAGGACCCCGATCACAACAATGGGAAACAGGATAGAAAATGCCCAAAACACAGTACTAGACAAACGAGACAGTACAAGGGGAAAACCAAAAACCACCTTGCATACAAAAACTAACACCACAATTACAGAGGGAACAACAACAGGTTAGGAGATAAATGATAAAGGGAGGAAGGGAACAAACCACACCAAACAACGATCCACTCTGAAGGTCTGCAAGAAATGCTTTCACCGACAACTTCCCTAACAGACCAGCAGGTATTTGAAGGAATCCCAATACTGCAGTATTAACTGCAGCTGGGCGAGGCTGAGCCTCGTCAAGCACAGAGAGAGAGAATTAACTCCCTCACAACCAAAAAACACAAAGCACCAAAAACTCAGCTGCGAGAAGTCAGGCTGTGTAGTCGCGACGATCTTCGTGGCGACACACCCATGACAGTACCCCCCCTTCTACGAGGGGCCTCCGGACCCTCAGGGCCAGGTTTATCCGGGAGAGTCATGTGGAAGGCCCGAATTAACCGGTCTGCGTTAATATCTGACGCAAGAACCCACATTCTCTCCTCAGGACCATACCCTTTCCAATGAACCAGGTACTGAAGGGACCGGCGACTAAAACGTGAATCGATGACTTTCGATACCTGAAACTCCAAATTTCCATTGACCACCACTGGAGGAGGAGGTAAAGGTGACGGTATAATTGGCGCCACATACCTCTTAAGCAAAGATCTGTGGAACACGTTATGAATTTTAAACGTATGGGGGAGGTCAAGATGGAATGCCACCGGATTAATTATAGAGCTGATCCTGTACGGTCCGATGAACCTGGGACCCAGTTTCCAGGAGGGAACCTTGAGTTTTATATTCTTGGTAGACAACCATACCCAATCGTTCACACTTAGGTCCGGACCAGACACTCTCCTCCTATCAGCCATACGTTTGTATCAGTCCCCCATAGTACTCAGATTATTCAGTACCCCTTTCCATACTGAAGCGAGTGATGACGAAAATCGTTCCTCCTCAGGAACCCCCGAAGAGCCCCCTCTACTGAAAGTACAAAACTGGGGGTGAAAACCATATGCCCCAAAAAACGGGGACTTACCAGTGGATTCGCTCCGCCTATTATTAAGAGCAAACTCCACCAGAGGTAAGAAAGAAGCCCAGTCCTCCTGGTTCTCTGACACAAAACACCGGAGATATGTCTCCAAACTCTGGTTCAGACGTTCCGTCTGACCATTGGTCTGAGGATGAAAAGCCGATGAGAACGATAAATGCATTCCCCGCCGAGTACAAAAAGCCTTCCAGAATTTGGACACAAACTGAGACCCCTGATCTGACACCACATCGGAGGGTACCCCGTGAAGCCTCACAATCTCTCCAATGAACACCTGTGCAAGAGTTTTAGCATTAGGAAGAGCAGGAAGAGCGATAAAATGTGCCATCTTGCTGAACCTGTCTACTACAACGAGTATGACCGTTTTACCCGAGGACGGCGGGAGGTCCGTAATAAAGTCCATAGACAGATGAGTCCAAGGACGCTCCGGGATCTTCAAAGGTAAGAGGGCCCCAGACGGACGGGTATGTGGGGTCTTAGAGCGCGCACAAACCCCACCGGACGCAACAAAAGTTACCACCTCCTTATGTAAGTTAGGCCACCAAAACCGACGCGAGAGGAGATCCACAGTTGCTTTACTCCCTGGGTGTCCTGCCAAAGCTGAGTTATGGTGTGCCTCGATCACCTTTTGTCGTACCTGATCTGGAACAAACAGTCTCCCTGGAGGTTCAACAGGGGCGTCCCCCTGAGCCTCCAATACCTCCTTCTCAAGCTCAGAGCTTACTGCCGACACCACCACCCCCTCTTGAAGGATAGGAACCGGATCATCCGTATTCCCGGCCCCAGGGAAACTACGAGATAAGGCATCCGCCTTCACATTTTTTGACCCAGGACGATATGTAACGACAAAATTAAACCTGGTAAAAAACAACGACCACCTGGCTTGTCTGGGATTCAGACGTTTTGCGGACTCCAGATAAAGCAGGTTCTTGTGATCAGTGATGACGGTGACCGGATGGACTGCCCCCTCCAAAAAATGGCGCCACTCCTCAAAAGCTAACTTAATAGCCAAGAGTTCCCTATTGCCGACATCGTAATTCCTCTCAGCGGACGACAATTTTTTGGAGAAAAAAGCGCGCGGACGCCACTTACCAGGGGACGAACCTTGTGACAAAACTGCTCCCACCCCTACCTCAGAAGCGTCTACCTCTACAATGAACGGCTGTGACGCATCAGGTTGAATGAGTATGGGTGCTGAGGCAAAACATTTTTTCAAGGAGGAGAATGCTTGACAAGCCTTGTCAGACCACCTAGAAAAATTCGTCCCCTTTTTTGTCATGTCTGTGAGAGGTTTAACCATGGATGAGAAATTACGAATGAATTTCCGGTAATAATTAGCAAATCCCAGGAAACGTTGTAGTGCTTTAAGATTCTCTGGCAGATCCCACTCAAGAACTGCCCGCACTTTCCCTGGGTCCATACGAAAACTGGACGCTGACACCAGGAAACCTAAAAACTGGAGTTCCTGTACGGCGAACACACACTTCTCCCATTTGGCGTACAGTTTATTATCCCGCAAGATCTGTAACACCTGCCTAACATGCTCCTGATGAGACACAAGATCAGGAGAGTAAATTAAGATGTCATCCAGATATATGACCACAAACTGACCCACCAGGCGGCGAAAAATGTCATTAACAAAGTTTTGGAAAACCGCCGGGGCATTAGTCAGATCGAATGGCATGACAAGGTTCTCATAATGCCCCTCCGGAGTGTTAAACGCCGTCTTCCACTCATCCCCCTCTTTTATCCTAATCAGATTGTACGCCCCCCTGAGATCCAACTTAGAGAACCATTTGGCGCCCACGATCTGATTAAAGAGATCGGGGATAAGTGGGAGTGGATACAAATCTCGGACCGTAATCCGATTAAGTTCACGGAAATCCAGGCAAGGGCGTAGGCCTCCATCTTTCTTCTTCACAAAGAAGAACCCCACGGCCACCGGGGAAGATGAAGGTCTAATATGCCCCTTAGCCAGACTCTCAGAAATATAATCCTTCATGGCCTGCCTCTCCGGACCAGATAGGTTATACAACCTAGATTTAGGTAACTTGGCCCCAGGGAGCAATTTTACAGAACAGTCATACACGCGATGAGGAGGTAGTTCCTGACACCCTTTCTCCGAGAATACATCCTCAAAGTCCGCCAGAAATGGAGGTAAGACCCTAGAAGTGACAGCACCGATGACCGTATTCATGCAGTTTTTATTACAGAATTCACTCCATTGGCTTATCTCCCTGGATTGCCAATTAATAACCGGATTATGCTTAGTTAACCAAGGAAGGCCCAACACAATAGGAGTGGGAAGACCCTCCAACATGTAACAAGACAACAGTTCTTTATGTATCGCCCCCACTTGAAGATTTACGTTATGCACCACTTGCAAAAAACTTCCCTGACCGAGAGGCCTGGCGTCGATCGAAAATATGGGGATGGGTTTAGCCAACATATTCAATAGCATACCTTAAACCCGGGCAAACCGAGCATCCACAAGATTAGCCCCGGCCCCACTATCTAGAAGAACAGATATCCTCTCAGTTCTCGTACCCACCACCACCTCCGCCGGTACGAGAAACTGAGACGAACCTAGGGACGAAATACCTACTCCCAGATTGCCGTCCACCACACAACCTGGGATCAGTAGTTTTCCGACGACTCTTTACTCTGCAAAGGACGGGATGGACACCCCCCAATAAAATGTCCCTTTCTCCCGCAGAAGAAGCACCTTCCAGTCTTGTGGTGCACCGCCGGTCCCCTCCTTCGGAAAGATGTCCCTCCTAACTGCATAGGCTCCTCTGGACTGACCAGGGGTACCTCCATATGAGGGGACCTTGTAGGAGGTGGAGTCATCCCAGGGGGTGGAGCTATCCCGCACCTCTCCCGAAGCCGTCTGTCAGTGCGAATAGCAAGGGCCATAGCGGCTTCCAGTGAGGCGAGAGGGTCATACTGTGCCAACACATCCTTTAATTTGTCAGATAACCCTTGACAAAACTGGCTCCTAAGAGCCGGGTCATTCCACTGGGTGTCCGTGGCCCACCTACGGAACTCCGAACAGAATTCCTCCACCGGACGATCTCCCTGGTGGATCCTACGTAACTTAGATTCAGCAAGGGAGATCCGATCTGGGTCATCATATACGAGTCCCAATGGTACAGAGGTCCAGGCCGCCAGCGTAACCCTAAACTCCTGAATATCCCTGAACCTAAGTAATCTAGTCCTGAGAAGGACCCCGATCACAACAATGGGAAACAGGATAGAAAATGCCCAAAACACAGTACTAGACAAACGAGACAGTACAAGGGGAAAACCAAAAACCACCTTGCATACAAAAACTAACACCACAATTACAGAGGGAACAACAACAGGTTAGGAGATAAATGATAATGGGAGGAAGGGAACAAACCACACCACATACTCCTCACTCCGAACTCCACCAAACAACGATCCTCTCTGAAGGTCTGCAAGAAATGCTTTCACCGACAACTTCCCTAACAGACCAGCAGGTATTTGAAGGAATCCCAATACTGCAGTATTAACTGCAGCTGGGCGAGGCTGAGCCTCGTCAAGCACAGAGAGAGAGAATTAACTCCCTCACAACCAAAAAACACAAAGCACCAAAAACTCAGCTGCGAGAAGTCAGGCTGTGTAGTCGCGACGATCTTCGTGGCGACACACCCATGACAGAAGGGTTCTGGAGACAACTGGAGGTCTTCCGCCTGGTCGGAGGGGTGTAGAGACTCGGGGTTTACTACCGCTTTGAGGTACCCATTGTCAGGCCCACAGGACAGAGCGGACAAAGTATCGGGTACCGGGTGTAGGGAAGTCTCTCTCCATTTGTCATCAGGTGGTATCCCGGAGGATTCTAGGTGGGCAGAAGTCTCTTCGGGCAGGAGAACAGGTGCGCTACCCACGCATATTACCCGTAGGGGCTGCTCCGGGATACAGGGAAATGAAGCATCAGCAGGGACTTCAAGGTTGGGATCAGGAGGTCTTAGGAAGGACAGACCCAGGCGTGACGGCTTGCCTCTACGCCTAGCACGTCTGGACTGCCTCTTGAGGTTGGGAGAAGTATTCCGAAGAGCGTAGTCAACCTGTGTGGATTCTGGATGGGCAGTAGTCTCTTCGGGCAAGAGGACTAGTGCGCTACCCACACACATTACCCATCGGGGCTGCTCCGGGATATTGGGAAGTGAAGCTTCAGCAGGAGCCTCCGGGTTAGGATCATCGAAGACCATTAGAAAGGCCACCAGGAAGGCCATTATGTCCAGGACGATAGGATCCTGTGCGTCCCATAGGGGGGTGATCCATTTCAAGGCATCACCCGCTAGGTGAGACATCATGAATCCCACCTTAGCCCGATCGGTGGGAAAACAAAGAGGGTAGAACTTGAAGTGTAGCATGCATTGCTCCCCAAATGCACGACTCTGTCTTGGATCCCCATAGTACCGTGGCGGATCTTCAGAAACGAGTGCAGAAAGATCCATCTGGACGGGTGCGTGATTCGCCTGGAACTCAGCTAAAGGAAAAAATATATATATATATTTTTTTTAATTTATTTTTAATGCACGTATTCGCTGGAAAACGTCTCAGAGAGCGAAGGCCGTGGGGCTCAATGGGAACCATGGCCTGAGCATGCTGTAATGCACACGCCCGGGCTGAGCGGCGTGTGCGTGTGATTCCACTGGACCGTGCCGGAGAGTGAATGCCTGGAGGGGCGTAACTAGGTATTCACCCGATCCGACCAGGGTCGCACGATGGCATACGACGCCAGTGCACCAAGGAGGAACCGAGCAAAGGGACCAGGTGCTACTCCAGGACAGACCCCGGACACGGCTGTTGACCCACACAGGGGAATACAGGAACAGACTGGTTAGGCTGGCACACAGACTGGTGGGTATAGGCAGGCACGACTGGTATGCAGGCAGGGGGGGTACAGGCAAGCACGGCGAGAGTGCAGACAGGGAGGCACTAGCAGGTAGGAACACAGGCGGGATAGGGCCCAGTACACACTGGGACTCAGGAACAGAACCACAGATGTGGCGGACAAACACAGCAGAGTAAGGCCGCCCAGAGTGGTGAGCGAGAGCAGGGCAAGACGAGACCGCCTAGAGCGGTGAGCGAGAGTAGAGCAGGATGAGGCCGCCTGGAGCGGTGAGCAAGAGTAGTCAGAGCAGAGCGAGACTGCCGGAGCAGTGAGCAAAGGGTCAGAGCAGAGCGAGACTGCCGGAGCAGTGAGCAAAGGGTCAGAGCGGAGCGAGACTGCCGGAGCAGTGAGCAAAGGGTCAGAGCGGAGCGAGACTGCCGGAGCAGTGAGCAAAGGGTCAGAGCGGAGCGAGACTGCCGGAGCAGTGAACAAAGGGTCATAGCGGAGCGAGACTGCCGGAGCAGTGAGCAAAGGGTCAGAGCGGAGCAAGACTGCCGGAGCAGTGAGCAAAGGGTCAGAGCGGAGCAAGACTGCCGGAGCAGTGAGCAAAGGGTCAGAGCGGAGCAAGACTGCCGGAGCAGTGAGCAAAGGATCAGAGCGGAGCAAGACTGCCGGAGCAGTGAGCAAAGGGTCAGAGCGGAGCAAGACTGCCGGAGCAGTGAGCAAAGGATCAGAGCGGAGCAAGACTGACGGAGCAGTGAGCAAAGGGTCAGAGCGGAGCAAGACTGCCGGAGCTGTGAGCAAAGGGTCAGAGCAGAGCAAGACTGCGGGAGCAGTGAGCAAAGGGTCAGAGCAGGCCAGAACCGCCGGAGCGGTGAGCAAGGCAGAGCAGGCTAGAACCGCCAGAGCGGTGAGCAAGGCAGAGCATGCTAGAACCGCCGGAGCGGTGAGCAAGGCAGAGCAGGCTAGAACCGCCGGAGCGGTGAGCAAGGCAGAGCAGGCTAGAACCGCCGGAGCGGTGAGCAAGGCAGAGCAGGGGGGACAGGGCTCTGTACACACGGAACAGGCAAGAAGGGAAAGGCAGAACCAGATACCCACAGGGTACTTACAGTGAAGTAGCGAATGGACCACAAACTCACAAACGGAAGTACAGTGACAACGAGCAGGAGTTAGGTACGAGTTCAGACTCTGCAGAAAAAGGAAAGGTACGGACATAAAGAAACACAGGAAACAGGCTAGAAGAGTATACAGACAAGAACAGACACAGTAGCTAGATACTGGAGCGGGCCTAAGTATGCAGCCCCTAGAAGGCGGGAGGAACAGGCTAGGAGCGAGTTCAGACAGGCCTGGAAATACAGCCTCCAGGAAAAGCAGGCAAGCAAACACAGAAGGGGACCTGGCACATTCAGAGTGAAAGAGCACACTGAATGAAACACAATGCTCAGGCAGGGATTCATTGGAGCAGCTGGGTTAAATACCAGGTGACAGACAGCAATAGGCTGAGGACGCACAAGGGGTGTGCCTGCAGCAGGTACAAAAAGCAGGAAGTGATCGGGCACCGCCCTTAAGCAGCAGAAACAGAAGCAAACAGACAGCATGGAGGGAAGCCAGAGAGACATTCTGGATTGGAGATCAAGTGCGCGCTCTTGCACAGTGGGAGATAGACCACTATGCAACGCCGCCGCCAGGTATGTTACAAATATTAATTCAAGGATGTGCAAGAACTGGGTCATATGATTCCTGTAGAATATGTCATTTTTGAGAGGGATATTAACAGGGGCTAACTCTTGGGATCTATGCATCACCTCTTCAAGATATAGTGAAATAGAAGACACAACTATATCTTTGATGAAAATAAAAACTGGTTCATAGGTCCTCAGAGTCAGATTGACGGAGCTTTCATGAGAGTGCATCAGCTTTTATGTTTTTAATAACAGATCTAAATGTCACAACAAAATCAACTGTAGAAAAGAACAAAGCCCATCTAGCTTGCCTAGGTTTCAGTCTTCAGTTTCTAATTCTTAATAAATCAGATTTTTGTGGCCTATAATAACATCATTATTACAGTGTCCTTTCTTATTATATATAGCCCCATCATTTAATTTATAGTGTACTCTCTTGTTATGTGTTGTGCTGTCCCTTATACCATAGTGTCACCTCTTATGTAAAGTGCTGTTCCTTATTATACTGTCCTCTCTTATTATGTCTAGAACCATGGAATACTTCATAGTGTCATTTCTTATTATGTATAGCACTGTCATTTATTACATAATGTCCTCTCTTATTATGAATAGCACTGTCCCTTATTACATAGTGTCTTCTATTATTAAGTATAGTGCTGTCCGGTTATTATTACTGTTAGAACCTTGCTCTTAGGTTTTTTCCTTTGCTGGTCACATGACCTCGTTGGCCTATTTAATCCTGCTCCGCCCTTCTGGCTTTGCTGGACTTCATTGTATAACTACTTTCTAGCTAGCCTGTGCTCTGTATCTAACTCTGTTAGTTTGCTTGGTCTACGGACCTCAGTGTTCTATATATTTTGTTTGTTTGTCTGGCTGCTACTATTTCTGTTAGGAGGTGTCCCATTTTCCTCCCAGTCCTTAGTACTTGTAGGGATTCCTTCCCAACATCTATAGGTCTCCGTACAGACTAGCTTAGGACTTTAGCAGGTCTGATCGCAGGATCAGGTTCCCTGTTACATCGTAGGGATTCAGCTGAGTTCTATCGTAGGGACAGATTTCCTCTCTTTCCTTAGCTCTGGTAGCAGAACATAACAGTAAGTCCAGCCTGCAAATTCTCTAAGGAAAGATTTTTCTGTTCCATCATGGTGTCGGTTCAGGATTTGGCTCATCGCCTGCAGGGACTCTCTCTGGAGGTGGCCGAGCTCCGTCAGCACGTGAGTAACTGTCCTGGAGCACATTTCTTGGAGCCTAAGGTATGTTTGCCGGATTTATTTTTTGTTGAACACCGAGAATTTTTTTCATTTAAAAATGCTTGCTTATTGTATTTTCGTTTGAGACCCAAGTCCTCTGGGGATGAATCCCAGCGCATAGGGTTCATAATGTCACTTTTGCGCAAAGAGCCTCAGGAGTGGGCCTTTTCTTTGCAACCTAGTGATACATGCTTCAGATCAGTGGATAGTTTTTTTTCTGCTTTGGGACTATTATATGATGATCCTGACCGTGTCGCATCAGCTGAGACTGAGTTAAGACGTTTGAGACAGGGATCAGGTAATGTGGAAAAATATTGTACTCATTTCCGTCATTGGTCTACTCAAACAGGGTGGAACGATTCTGCTCTGAAAAGTCTATTTCTTGCTGGGCTCAATGAAAGGGTTAAAGACCTGCTAATTGCTTATCCTACACCTGAAGATTTGCAACAGGCTATGCAATTAGCTATACGGGTGGATAGGAGACTGCGTGCAAGGGTTAATGAGAGCAAATCCTCTGCTATGTCAGTTTCTGGTTATGAGAATGTGTGTACTAACAGTGGTGAATCGATGGAGATTGGATCGGTGGCACCTCGCTCTCAAGAAAAAGACCGTCGATTTTCTGAAGGCTTGTGTTTCTATTGCGGAAAATCTGGTCATTTGATTAAAGGCTGTGAGCTTCGTATGAAGAAAGAAAAAAAAATGGTCAGTCATGCCCGTATTGCCTGTTTAAATTCCAAGGGTGTATTTTTAGCTGCTTCCACGATTGCTCAGGAAAAATTAATGGAATTTCGGGTGTTTGTTGATTGTGGGTCTACTCTGAATGTAATTGATAGGGGATTCTTGGAAAGACTCAATTTAAAACCCGAACCTTTATCATCCCCCATTGCTGTGGTTTCTGTGGATGGTTCCCCTTTGAAGAATATTACTCTCAAGGTCTGTGAATTTCCTCTCACTATTAATGGTGTTCACCATGAGAAATTGGATTTGGTAGTTTTGAATAACTTGCCTTCTCCAGTAATATTGGGATTGCTCTGGTTAAAATTTCACAATCCTGTACTGGATTGGTCTACCAATGAAATTAAATCCTGGAGCCATAAATGTTATGACAAGTGTTGTAACGGGCGTATTGCAGCTTTGGATAGGGGAGAATTGCCTGTTCCTATTCAGGATTTTTGGAGAGTTTTTTCTGAGAAGGAATCGCAGGTTTTGCCTCCCCATAGAGACTATGATTGTTCTATTGAATTTGTCCCTGGAGCGACTCTTCCTAAAAGTCGTTTATTTAACCTTACTATTCCTGAGAGGAAGGCTTTGGATGAATACATACAGACAAGTTTGGCCGCCGGTCACATTAGGCCCTCTAAGTCTCCTGTGGCGGTTGGATTTTTTTTTGTAAAAAAAAAGGACGGCGGTTTACGTCCTTGTCTGGATTTTCGTGAGATTAACAAAATTACTGTACGCAATCCTTACCCACTGCCATTGATTCCTGATCTGTTTAACCAGTTAATGGGGGCCAAGTGGTTCTCTAAAATTGACCTTAAGGGGGCATACAATCTGTTGCGCATGAAGGAGGGTGACGAATGGAAGACTGCTTTTAACACTCCTGTGGGTCATTTTGAGAATCTGGTTATGCCTTTTGGTCTTACTAATGCTCCTGCATTTTTTCAGAATCTTATTAATGACATCCTTAGACCTTTGATCGGCAAAAATGTGGTTGTGTATTTGGATGACATTTTGATTTATTCGCCGGATCTGGAGTTTCATTGGCGGAACGTACGTGAGGTATTACAATTGTTAATGGACAATTCGCTTTTTGCTAAGCTGGAGAAATGTGAGTTCGTTGTACAGAGAATTAGTTTTTTGGGTTACATTATCTCCAGCGAAGGTTTTGAGATGGACCCGGTTAAAGTTCAAGCTGTACAGGAATGGCCTAGACCTATTGGTTTGAAATCGATACAGAGGTTTTTAGGTTTCGCCAATTATTACAGAAAATTCATAAAAAAATTTTCTAGTATTGTCAAACCTCTGACCGATCTCACCAGGAAAGGTGCTGATGCGGTTCAGTGGTCTTCTGAGGCCACTGAAGCTTTTGTGTATCTCAAGGAGAGGTTCACCTCTGCTCCCATCCTTATGCAGCCTGATGTGACTAAGCCGTTTTTGGTTGAGGTTGATGCTTCTTCGGTGGGGGTTGGCGCAGTATTGTCTCAGGATAACGGGGATGGATTACATCCCTGTGCCTTTTTTTCAAAAAAATTTTCGGAGACTGAACTGAATTACGATATTGGTAATCGGGAATTATTGGCTATTAAACTCGCATTTGAACACTGGCGCCACTTCTTGGAAGGTGCGGAATTTCCCGTTCAGGTTCTTACGGATCATAAAAATCTGACAAAACTTGATGCTGCCAAGCGCCTGAATGCCCGTCAGGCTAGGTGGGCACTGTTTTTCTCGCGGTTTAATTTCTCCGTTACTTACATCCCTGGTACTAAGAATGTTAAGGCGGATGCCTTGTCTCGCAGTTTTTCTCCCATAGTCGGTGCTGAGAAAGAGGAGAACATTTTACAAGAAGGTGTTGTGATAGCTGCTTTGGACTCCGTTTTGGAAGATGAGATTCTTAAAGCACAGGAGAATGCCCCATCTAACACTCCTCATGGGAGGTTGTTTGTGCCTGTGACCTTTAGGAGAGATTTGTTTGTTGAGTGTCACGAATCTCGGTTGGCAGGTCATCCCGGAATCTCTGAGACCAAGAGACTGGTGGGTCGCAGTTTTTGGTGGCCTGGATGGCAGAAGGAAGTCATTAAGTGGGTGCGTCAATGTACTATATGTGCTAGATCTAAGTCCTCACATACTCCTGCTGCGGGGTTGCTTTGTCCTTTGGAGGTTCCCAGTGCTCCTTGGACACATTTGGCTATGGACTTTATAACTGACCTTCCCCCCTCTGAGGGTTTTACTGTCATCTGGGTGGTCGTGGACCGTTTTAGCAAGATGTGTCACTTGGTTCCCTTCGTCAAACTGCCCTGCGCTAAAACTCTCGCTAAGGCCTTTGTTAAGGAAATTGTCAGACTTCATGGCGTTCCTACTGACATTGTTTCTGATAGGGGTCTTCAGTTCGTGGCTCGTTTTTGGTGTGCCTTTTGTGACAGGTTGGGAGTTCATTTGTCGTTCTCGTCCGGATATCATCCTGAATCTAATGGCCAGACAGAAAGGAAAAACCAGGATGTTGAGCAGTTCTTGCGTTGTTTTGTGGCAGACAATCAAGAGGGGTGGTCTGAGTTTCTGCCACTTGCTGAATTTGCTCTGAACAATCATACATCTTCTTCTGCTGGTTGTTCGCCTTTTTTTTGTTGTTCTGGGAGACATCCGTCGTTTGGGTCGTTCTCCAAGTTGGGATCTGCCGTGCCTGAGAAGGAGAATTTTTCCGGTGATTTGGAGAGAGTTTGGACGGATGTGCGTGGTAATCTTCAGGAGGCCAACAGAAAATCTAAAGACTACTTTGATAGGAAACGACAGGAGGTTTTGTTCGCTGTTGGTGACATGGTTTGGTTGTCCTCTAGGAATCTGCGGTTGAGGATTCCTTCTAAGAAATTGGGTCCCAAGTTTGTAGGGCCCTTTAAGGTGCTTCAGGTTGTCAACCAATCTGCTGTTAGGTTTGAGGTTCCTACCTCCTGGAGAATTAATCCGGTATTTCATGTCTCTCTGTTAAAAAAAAGCTGTTGTGTCGGATGGTGACGCCTCTGCCTCTGTTCCTCCGGTGGTGGAGGACGGGGAATATGAAATTTCTCGCATCCTTAACTCTAGACGGTATAGAGGTAGTTTGCAGTATCTGGTGGCCTGGAAAGGTTTCGAACCCGAGGATAACTCTTGGGTGAGGTCAGATGATGTTTCCGCGTCCAGACTTATCAGAGCGTTTCACAGGAGATTTCCTGATAAGCCTGGTCCTAGGGGATCCGGAGGATCCTCTTAGAAGGGGGGGTACTGTTAGAACCTTGCTCTTAGGTTTTTTCCTTTGCTGGTCACATGACCTCGTTGGCCTATTTAATCCTGCTCCGCCCTTCTGGCTTTGCTGGACTTCATTGTATAACTACTTTCTAGCTAGCCTGTGCTCTGTATCTAACTCTGTTAGTTTGCTTGGTCTATGGACCTCAGTGTTCTATATATTTTGTTTGTTTGTCTGTCTGCTACTATTTCTGTTAGGAGGTGTCCCATTTTCCTCCCAGTCCTTAGTACTTGTAGGGATTCCTTCCCCACATCTATAGGTCTCCGTACAGACTAGCTTAGGACTTTAGCAGGTCTGATCGCAGGATCAGGTTCCCTGTTACATCGTAGGGATTCAGCTGAGTTCTATCGTAGGGACAGATTTCCTCTCTTTCCTTAGCTCTAGTAGCAGAACATAACAATTACATTCTTTGTGTTCTGTCTTGTTATGTATAGCATTGTCACTTATTACGGTGTCCTCTTTAATTATCTATAATGCCTTCCTTTATTACATAGTGTCCTATTTTATTATGTATAGTGCTTTCCTTTATTCCATTTCCTTTATTCTCGCTTGTTATGTATAACGCTGTCCGTTCTTACATAGTGTCCTCTCTTGTTATGTATAGCGCTGTCCTTTATTACATAGTGTCCTCTCTTATTATGTATAGTACCAACCCATTACATAGTGTCTTTTCTTGCTATATATAGTGCTGCCCATGAAGTTAAAAATTGAGTGCAGGTGCTATACACGCCACTCTCTTTGTCCCATGTTATCTACCAATTGTGCACCAGAGTGTTACGCTCGCGCCCGGACTGACTGGCATGA
Source organism: Phyllobates terribilis (assembly GCF_046119375.1). Classification (NCBI taxonomy): domain Eukaryota; kingdom Metazoa; phylum Chordata; class Amphibia; order Anura; family Dendrobatidae; genus Phyllobates; species Phyllobates terribilis. Next base: position 532,733,562 of record NW_027362771.1, read on the forward strand.
GCGGGATTAGTGATCCCACTGTACCATGAACCGAGGAGTGCCTGGAGGGGCGTAACTAAGTATCAACCCGATCCGACCAGCGGCTTAGTCGACTCTGTGGACCAAGGAGGAACCGAGCAGAGGGACCAGGTGCGACTCCAGGTCAGACCCCGGTCACAGTTGTTGACCCACACCGGGGGAATGCAGGAACAGGCAGGTTAGACTGGCATACAGGCAGGTGGGTATTGGCAAGTACGGCTGATATGTAGACAGGTGGGTACTGGCAAGTACGGCTGGTATGCAGACAGGTGGGCACTGGCAAGCACGGCTGGTATGCAGACAGGTGGGCACTGGCAAGCACGGCTGGTATGCAGACAGGGAGATACTGGCAAGCACGGCTGGTATGCAGACAGGGAGGTACTAGCAGGTTGGAGCGCAGTCTGGATAGGGTCCAGTACAGACTAGGAGCCAGGTACAGAGCAGCAGATGCGGTAGACAAGCAGAGTAAAGCGAAACCGCGGGAGCGGAGGACAAGGCAGAGCAGAGAGGAACTGCTGGTGGGTGAGCAAGCAGAGCGGAGCAAAAACCACAGGTGCGGTGGGCAAGGCAGAGCAGAGCAGAACCGCTGGAGCGGTGGACAAGGCAGAGCAGAGAGAAACCGCAGGTGCGGTGGACAAGGCAGAGCAGAGCGGAACCGCCGGAGCGGTGGGCAAGGCAGAGCAGAGAGAAGCCGCCGGAGCGGTGGGAAAGGCAGAGCAGAGAGAAGCCGTCGGAGCGGTGGGAAAGGCAGAGCAGAGAGAAGCCGCCGGAGCGGTGGGCAAGTCAGAGCAGAGAGAAACCGCCGGAGCGGTGGGCAAGGCAGAGCAGAGAGAAGCCGTCGGAGCGGTGGGAAAGGCAGAGCAGAGAGAAGCCGCCGGAGCGGTGGGCAAGTCAGAGCAGAGAGAAACCGCTGGTGCGGTGAGCAAGGCAGAGCAGAGAGAAGCCGTCGGAGCGGTGGGCAAGTCAGAGCAGAGAGAAACCGCTGGTGTGGTGAGCAAGGCAGAGCAGAGGGAAGCCGCCGGAGCGGTGGGCAAGTCAGCAGAGAGAAACCACCGGAGCGGTGGGCAAGACAGAGCGGAGCGAAACCGCAGGTGCGGTGGACAAGGCAGAGAGGACAGGGCTCTGTTCACATGGAACAGACTGGAAAATACAGGAAGATGGCTAGAACACAGGAGGAAGATATGGAGGAAGGGAAAAGGGACAAGCAGAACCAGATACACACAAGGTACTTCCTATGAAGTAGCAAGTGGACACAAAACTCACAAACAGAAGTACAGAGACAACGAGTAGGAGTTAGGTGCAGGTTCAGATACTGCAGGAAAAGGGAAGGTAAGGACATGAGACAAACAGGTAACAGGCTAGGATACAGTTCAGACAGGAACTGCTACTGCAATGAGATACAAGAACGAGCCTGGGTATACAGCCCCCAGAGTGGCGGAAACAGACTAGAAGTCACAGGTAACAGGCCTGGGTATACAGCCCCCAGAGTGGCAGAAACAGATTAGAAGTCAAAGATAACAGGTCTGGGTATGCAGCCACCAGAGAGGCAGAAACAGGCTAGAAACAGGACAGGACCTGGCAATTCAGTAGCAAAGACTAACTGAGTGAAGGTGTTGCTCAGGCACCTCCTTCTGGGTGGAGGGGGTTTAAATATCCAGTGACTCACAGCAATAGGCTGAAGACGCATTAGGGGTGCGCCCACAGCAGCTATAAGAATCAGGAAGTAACCGGGCCGCTGCCCTAAGCAGTCAGTCAAGAGACATGCACACAGCATGAACTGGAGCAAGGTTTGTAGGCTGGACTGACAGGTAAGATTGTGGTCTTGCATAGTGGTAGGTGGTGCACTATGCAAGCACGCCGCCAGGGATGTTACACAGAGCATCTGTGTGTTCATCGTGTGTCCCATCACATGACCTCCTCCATCATCATATGACATGTTATTTGACGCATGAGGTGTCTGGAGGCCCACACAGTCTAAATTGCCCAGGACCATGTTCATTACTTGTCGGCCATGGAGCAATTGTGTAGAGACATCCAATCATAAAACAATGATGAACATGCTGTTCAGTACACGGGTTGCTTTTATGGCTGAAGTTCCTATTTACCTAAGGTCTATGGGATCCTCTATGAACTATGCAAAATCAACATACGTCAAGTGTGAAACAACCTGAATTATTTGTCCACCCTGGTGTGAAGCATTATGTCCTGGTCTAGTTTACATAGGATTAGGATGAAAGAAAAACTTGAAAAACAATAATCAGCATTATGAAATAATTCTATCTCCAGGACAGAGCGTGCAGGGAACCTGTCACATTAACGATGCAGTCCAGTCTAAAGGAAGCAAATAGTAGACCATGGGTTTCTAAGCAGATTAATTTACAGATTTATTGGAAACAATGTGGTATTTGTCACATCTTTACCTGGGCCTACTAAAGTGACTTTTGCTTCTTTCACCAGATACCGCCGTATCCATTCTGCGGTCGATGGTGATAATGGAGGAGTTGTCATGACAAGGATCTCTAGATGTCTAGCCAGGCATACTTATGTTGCTGGGACTTAGTGCCAGGAAGTACTGTATGTGTGTACAGTATGTGCTGTCCAGCAGCTCAGCAGGAATAATTAGCTCCCTCCTATGTCCAATATTTTACAAAATATAATTTGCTTCTGCATTGCCATATTCTGAGAGCTGTAATTTAAAGGGGTTTTCCCACGAACAAAGTTAATTTTAAAGTTGATTTTAATCAATACATCTTGGAATAATAATAAGTTCCACAATTGGATGTGTTTAAATAAATTGTTCCTGTAGTAAGATAATCTTATAAATGTGCCCCTGCTGTGTATTGTGTAATGGCTGTGTCTGACCGTGCAGGAACATGGTCTGATCATACGATAGCTCCTGGGCAGGGGAGGAGGCAAAAGATTATACAGACAGGATCAGGGGTGGATTAAGAGTAGCAAGGGCGCCGGGCAGTATAGAAGGCGCGGGCCCCCCCCCTCCACACACCTGATGTATCACATGTCACATGATCCCCTGTGATAGATCATGTGATAGTTCACGTGAAATTAATTTGGCACAATATTAATATATTAATTATAATAATTCTTTTTAGGCTGTGTGCCCATGATGCATTTTTTAAGCGTTTCTGCAGTGGCAATTCTGCTGCAGAAACGCTTAAAAAACGCTCGGTAGAAGGTCTGCCATGTTCCCCAATGATAATCCGCATGTGCTCTGCACATGCTGCGGAAATTTCCGCTGCGGATTATCATTGCGGAAAAATCCACAGCACTACCAATTATTATGCGGAAGCGCGGCGTTTTCGTCGCCATTGACTTGCATTGGAACACATGGAATCCACATCCCTGCATCTGTACATGCAGAATTCATGCATTTCAATGTGCGGATGGTACCCTGGTCTGGAGGACAGGAGACTCTCCCCCGGACCATAGAAACTGTAAAAAAAAGAATAAAATAAAAAATAAACATTATACTTACCTTCTGATGGCCCCCGGTGTCTTTATCCGATGCGTCCTGGCTTGCTGGCAGCTCGCGGTAGACTAAAGGACCTGTGGTGACGTCACTTAGTCATGTGACGGGTCACGCGACCGCTGACGTCGGCAGGCCATCAGAAGGTAAGTATATATTAATTTTTTAATTTTTACCATTCTTTTACGGTCACACTGTATAAATCCATGCTGGTTGCATGGATTTATATAGTGTGACCAAGTTGTAAAGTACTTTTCCAAGTGATGCTAAAATCGCTTGGAAAGCGCTTGACAACCCTCATGCGGAAATGCATGTGAAGAACGCTTCATATCCGCTTGTTCCTGGCAGGAAAAATGCATGTACAATCCGAATGTACATATCCGCATGCGTTTTTTCTGCCAGGGAGATGCAGAAACGCTCAAAAAAAATCCGGAGCATTTCTGCATCGTGGGCACATAGCCTTACATTAATTGCATGACTTGAGCACACGTAGCCATCTATACACGGCGGGAGGCCGCACGGCGCCATCTATACACAGCAGGAGGCCGCACGTAGCCATCTATACACAGCAGGAGGCCACACGTAGCCATCTATACACAGCAGGAGGCCGCACGTAGCCATCTATACACAGCGGGAGGCCGCACGTAGCCATCTATACACAGCAGGAGGCCACAAGGTGTCATCTATACACAGCAGGAGGCCACACGTAGCCATCTATACACAGCGGGAGGCCACACGTAGCCATCTATACACAGCAGGAGGCCACACGGCGCCATCTATACACAGCAGGAGGCCGCACGTAGCCATCTATACACAGCAGGAGGCCGAACGGCGCCATATATACACATCAGGGGGCTGCACGGTGCCATCTATACACAGCAGGGGGCCGCACGGTGACATCTATACACAGCAGGAGGCCGCACGGCGCCATCTATATACAGCGGGAGGCCGGATGCAGTCACGCACACACACACAAACATATACAGACATATACATACACGCATAAACACATTTGAAACACAAAAATACATATAAACAGACATCACACAATGATATCTGCACACACACACACTCACTCACTCAATCACTCACACACACACACTCTCTCACACACACACACACACACTCACTCACCATCCCCCAGCTCCCATCGTCCAGCTCCTCTCCGGTGCAGCAGTGCAGGCCGGGCACGCACTCAGTGAAGTTACACTAGCAGACATGGCCGCGCACAGGGCCGTGTTTCCTAGCTGTGACGCGGCCGGGCCAGCACACAGGGAAGTTAACAGGTGCAGTGCTGGCCTGGCCGAAGAAGAAGCAGCGGCCATGCGCCGCTGCTGGGGGAGCAGTCCGGGGGGCCCCCCCCCGCCTCTGAACACTGGTATGTGCCGCGGCACCGCACATATTATAATGAGGGCAATCTGGACATGGGTCCCGGGCGGTAGCCCAGATTGCCCTCATTATAATCCGCCTATGGAGAGGATAGCAGGGCATCACAACTGATTCTTTTTGTGAGGAAAAGCATTTCCCTGCCTTTTTTAAAAAAATATTTTACCAAAAAAAAAATGATTTTTGACTCTGTGCTGTACGGACTGTGTTAGGGTGAACAGTTTGGTATGTTCACTAGTTGCCTGCTCTTGGCCTAATGGATATGATCAAGTGCATGCAAGAAAGAATAACATCAGACACAAACAGTCAGATGGATGTAAGCTCTCCTTGATCAGCTATGGCACAGCTCCAAGTGTCCTTTATTCAACTCCAACATAGATTTATATAAACTCTGTATATGGGCTCGGTTAGCCCCAGATTGTGAGTAACCAGATGTATTGATTGGTTAGTCCATGGGCAGATCCTGAGGTCATCAGGGGGCGTGATCCATGAGGTCATCAGGGTGGGTGTCTCCAAGCGATGTGTCACTCTGTGATTGGTTAGTCCTTCTATAGAATTCAGCTTCCTCTTGGAACTTCCTTGTACAACAGGATGTAGTCATAGGTCCAGTTGCCATCTTGCCATAACAGAGCATGGTGTGATGAAACAGGAAATGGCTGCCATCTTTTGATCTAAACAAGCTTATGTAAGGTGAAATAATACACTTTATGGGTCTTTTCTCTCAATCTCCTATGTCTTGAGGTTAATTAAGTATTTGATCCTATGGCTCTCCTCAACAACTGTATAAATTGTTACGCTCATTCCCGGACTGTTTGGCGTGAGCGTGGTTAGTGGTCCCTCTGGGCCATGAACCAAGGAGTGACTGAAGGGGTGTGACTAGGGACCTTGCCAGATCCGACCACAGACGCACGGCGGTTTAATCGACTCCGTGGTCCGAGGAGGGACGTGGGAGGTGGCCCAGGTGCTACTCCAGGCCAGACCCCTGTCACACAGCTGTTGACCCACACCGGGGAATGCATGAACGGGCAGGTTTGGCTGGTATGCAGACAGGGGGTACTGGCAGGCACGGCCGGTATGCAGACAGGTGGGTACTGGCAGGCACGGCTGATATACAGGCAGGTACTGGCAGGTAGGTAAACAGGCTGGATAGGGACCAGTACAGACTTGGATACAGGAACAGAGCCGCAGGTGCGGAGGGGAAGTGGAGCAGGGCAAAGCAGGGCAGAGCCGCAAGTGTGGAGGGGAAGCGGAGCAGGGCAGAGCAGAGCCGCAGGTGCGGAGGGGAAGCGGAGCAGGGCAGAGCAGAGAAGAGCAGTGTCGCAGGTGCAGGGGGGAAGCGGAGCAGGGCAGAGCAGAGCAGAGCCGCAGGTGTGGAGGGGAAGTGGAGCAGGGCAGAGCAGAGCCGCAGGTGCGGAGGGGAAGAGGAACAGGGCAGAGCAGTGCAGAGCCACAGGTGCAGAGGGGAAGCAGAGCAGGGCAGCGCAGAGTGGAGCCGCAGGTGTGGAGTGGAAGCGGAGCAGGGCAGAGCAGAGCCGCAGGTGCGGAGGGGAAGCGGAGCTGGGCAGAGCAGAGCCGCAGGTACGGAGGGGAAGCGAAGCAGAGACGCAGGTGCGGAGGGGAAGCAGAGCAGGGCAGAGCAGAGCCGCAGGTGCAGAGGGGAAGTGAAGTAGGGCAGAGCAGAGCCGCGTGTGCGGAGGGGAAGCGGAGCAGGGCAGAGCAGAGCCACAGGTGTGGAGGGGAAGCAGAGCAGGGCAGAGCAGAGCGGCAGGTGAAGCGGACAGACAGGACAGGGCTCTGTTCACATGGAACAGACAGGGACAAGGAAACACAGGAAGATAGCTAGAACACAGGAGGTAGATATGGAGGCAGGGAAATGGGACAAGCAGAACCAGATACACACAAGGTACTTGCTATGAAGTAGCGAGTGGACACAAAACTTACGAACAGAAGTACAGAGACAACGAGTAGGAGTTAGGTACTGGTTCAGACACTGCAGGAAAAGGGAAGGATCGGACATCGAGACAAACAGGTAATGGGCTAGGACACAGTTCAGACAGGAACTGACACAGGAACGAGATACAGGAACGAGCATGGGCATTCAGCCCCCAGGGTGGCGTAAATAGACTAGAGGTTGTAGATACAGGTAACGGGCCTGGGTACTCAGCCCCCAGGGTGGCAGAATTAGACTAGAAGTCACATATACAGGTAATGGACCTGGGTACTCAGCCCCCAGGGTGGCAGAAATAGACTAGAAGTCACAGATACAGGTAACGGGCCTGAGTACTCAGCCCCCAGGGTGGCGGAAACAGACTAGAAGTCACAGATACAGGTAACGGGCCTGGGTACTCAGCCCCCAGGGAGGCGGAAACAGACTAGAAGTCACAGATACAGGTAACGGGCCTGGGTACTCAGCCCCCAAGGGTGGAGGAAACAGACTAGATTCAGGACAGGACCTGGCAACTCACAGTTGCACAGAACACACTGTAAGAAAGTGTTGCTCAGGCACCTTCCACTGGGTGGAGGAGGTTTAAGTATCCAGTGACTCACAGCAATAGGCTGGGGAGTCATTAGGACTGCGCACACTGTAACTTTAAGAAACAGGAAATACCTAAGCCAGCAGACAAGAGACATGCACACAGCAAGTAGAGGAATATAGTCCACAGCCTGGACTGGTAGGTAAGTTGGTGGTCTTGCATGGTGGGAGATGGTAAGCCATGCCAGCACGCCGCCAGGGATGTTACATAAATGTTTACTTCCTCCCCTGCCCAGTAGCTGTGGTATGATCAGACCATGTTCCTGCATGCTGAGACACAATCATTACACAGTACACAGAAGGGACATATTTATAAGATTATTTCAGCACAGGGAAACTTTTTTAAACACATCCAAATGTGCAAGTCATTATTATTCCAAGATGTATTGATTAAAATGAACTTTGTTCATGGGAAAACCCATTTAATTATTTTTCAGGATGCTGATAAGGTGAAATAGTCATTAATGGGTTAAGCCACGATGATGTATGTGATGAATCCGCACGTCGCCAATCCGCCTGCGGTAACTATTACCAGGGTCGGACTGGGCTGGCGGGGTACCGGGATTTTTCCCGGTGGGCCCCGCCCCCTGCTGCAGAGGAGAGGGAGAGAAGAGAATGAAAAAAAAAAACCCTGCAGTTTTAAGGGGCACGGGCCCTTTAAAAGCGCAGGCACAGTGTATGCAGGGACGCGCGCACGCGGCGTTCATTACCTGAACCACCGCGGCGCACGTCCCAGTGAAGCAGCTGAAGCTGTGTGTCTCCCTTCGCCGGCTGGCGTATGACGTCATTGTCATGCGCCTGCTGTGAAGGAGGCATGCAACTCAGCCGCCGGAGAAGGAGGACACCGCACAGGAGCGCAGGAAGGTAAGAGGTATCTGTGTGTCTGTGTGTGTGTGTGTGTGTGTGTGTCTGTGTGTGTGTGTGTATGTATAAGTATATGAGTGGATGCAGAATGGGATGGACCCCTGGCTGGACACACAAGGGGGGGTCTGGCTGGACACACAAGGTGGGCCTTGCTGGACACAAAAAGGGGAGCCCTGGCTGGACACACAAGGGGGAGCCCTGGCTGGACACACAAGGAGGAACCCCGGCAGGACACGCAAGGGGGGAGCCGGCTGGACACACAAGAGGGAACCCTGGCTGGACACACAAGGGGGAGCCCTGGCTGGACACACAAGGGAGAGCCCTGGCTGGACACACATGGGGGAGCCCTGGCTGGACACACAAGGGGGGGCCCAGCTAGACACACAAGGGGGGCCTTGCTGGACACACAAGGGGGAGGCCCGGCTGGACACACAAGGGGGGGCCCCAGCAGGACACACAAGGGGGAGCCCCGGCTGGACACACAAGGGGGAACCCCGGCTGGACACACAAGGGGGGAGCCGGATGGACACACAAAAGGGAACCCTGGCTGGACACACAAGGGGGAGCCCTGGCTGGACACACAAGGGGGAGCCCTGGCTGGACACACAAGGGGGAGCCCTGGCTGGACACACAAAGTGGAGCCCTGGCTGGACACACAAGCGGGAGCCCTGGCTGGACACACAAGGGGGGGCCCGGCTGGACACACAAGGGGGACCTTGCTGGACACACAAAGGGGAGACCTGGATGGACACACAAGGTGGAGCCCCAGCTGGACACACAAGGGGGAGCCTCGGCTGGACACACAAGGGGGACCCCCGGCTGGACACACAAGGGGGAGCCAGCTGGACACACAAAAGGGAATCCTGGCTGGACACACAAAGGGGAGCCCTGGATGGACACACAAGGGGGAGCCCTGGCTGGACACACAAGAGGGAACCCCAGCTGGACACACAAGGGGGAGCCAGCTGGACACACAAAAGGGAATCCTGGCTGGACACACAAAGGGGAGCCCTGCATGGACACACAAAGGGGAGCCCTGGCTGGACACACAAGAGGGAACCCCGGCTGGACACACAAGGGGGAACCCTGGCTGGACACACAAGGCGGGAGCCGGATGAACACACAAGAGGGAACCCTGGCTGGACACACAAGGGGGAGCCCAGGCTGGACACACAAGGGGGAACCCTGGCTGGACACACAAAGGGGAACCCTGGCTGGACACACAAGTGGGAACCCTGGACAGACACACAAGGGGGAACCCTGGCTGGACACACAAGGGGGGGCCGGATGGACACACAAGGGGGAGCCCTGGCTGGACACTCAAGGGGGAGCCCTAGCTGGACACACGAGGGGGGAGCCCTAGCTGGACACACGAGGGGGGAGCCCTGGCTGGACACACAAGGGGGAGCCCTGGCTGGACACACAAGTGGGAGCCCTGGCTGGACACACAAGGGGGGGCCTGGCTGGACACACAAGGGGGGCCTTGTTGGACACACAAAGGGGAGCCCCAGCTGGACACACAAGGGGGAGCCCCGGCTGGACACACAAGGGGGAGCCCCGGCTGGACACACAAGGGGGGAGCCAGCTGGACACACAAGTGGGAACCCTGGCTGGACACACAAAGGGGAGCCCTGGATGGACACACAAGGGGGAGCCCTGGCTGGACACATGAGGGGGAACCCCGGCTGGACACACAAGGGGGAGCCCTGGCTGGACACACAAGGGGGAACCCCGGCTGGACACACAAGGGGAACCCTGGCTGGACACACAAGGGGGAACCCCGGCTGGACACACAAGGGGGAACCCTGGCTGGACACACAAGGGGGGAGCCGGATGGACACGCAAGAGGGAACCCTGGCTGGACACACAAGGGGGAGCCCTGGCTGGACACACAAGGGGGAGCCCCGGCTGGATACACAAGGGGGAACCCCGGCTGGACACACAAGGGGGAACCCTGGCTGGACACACAAGGGGGGGCCGGATGGACACACAAGGGGGAGCTCTGGCTGGACACTCAAGGGGGAGCCCTAGCTGGACACACGAGGGGGGAGCCCTAGCTGGACACATGAGGGGGGAGCCCTGGCTGGACACACAAGGGGGAGCCCTGGATGGACACACAAGGGGGAGCCCCGGCTGGATACACAAGGGGGAACCCCGGCTGGACACACAAGGGGGAACCCTGGCTGGACACACAAGGGGGGGCCGGATGGACACACAAGGGGGAGCTCTGGCTGGACACTCAAGGGGGAGCCCTAGCTGGACACACGAGGGGGGAGCCCTAGCTGGACACACGAGGGGGGAGCCCTGGCTGGACACACAAGGGGGAGCCCTGGCTGGACACACAAGGGAGAGCCCTGGCTGGACACACAAGGGGGAGCCCTGGCTGGACACTCAAGGGGGAACCCTGGCTGGACACTCGAGGGGGAAGCCCGGCTGGACACATGAGGCAGGAGCCCGGCTGAACACACGAGGCGGGAGCCCGGCTGGACACACGAGGGGGGGTGGCTGGATACATTAAGGGGGGGAGCCTGGATGGACTCATAAGTGGGGGGAGCCTGGATGGACACATAAGGGGGGGAGCCTGGCTGGACACATGGGAAAGGGGGGGCAGGATGGATATATGGGGGGGCAGGCTGGACACATGGATGCCAGGATGGATATGTGGGGGGGATGGATATATGGGGGGTGGGGCAGGCTGGACACATGATGGCCTGGATGGATATGTGGGGGGGATGTATATATGATGGGGCCGGATATATGGGGGGTGGGGCAGGCTGGACACATGACGGCCAGGATGGATATGTGGGGGGGCAGGCTGGACACATGGGGGGCTAGGATAGATATATGGGGGGGCAGGCTCGATACACGTGGGCTAGGATAAATATATGGAGGGGCCACGCTGGACATGTGGGGGCCAGAAGGGATATATGGGGGGGGTGTCAGGATGGATATATGCAGTGGGGAAGGGCAGGATGGATATATGAGGGGGCAGGCTGGACACATGGAGGCCAGGATGGATATATGGGGGGCAGGCTGGACACATGGGGCTTTAGGACGGATATATGGGAGGGGGCAGGCTGGACACATGGAGGCCAGGACAGATATATGGGGGGGCAGGCTGGAAACATGGAGGCCAGGATGGATATGTGGGGGGGGGGGCAGGCAGGCCACATGGGGGACTAGGTTGGGTATATGGGAGGGGGCAGGCTCGATTACACGTGGGCTAGGATAAATATATGGAGGGGTCACACTGGACATATGGGGGCCAGAAGGGATATATGGGGGGGTGTCAGGATGGATATATGCAGGGAAGGGGGGGCCAGGATGGATATATGGGGGTGCCAGGCTGAACAAGTGACTTAATTACTGTTTGGGGCCAGATTGAGGAACATACTTTATTAGTTTATGGTGGCCAGTGGGGAACATTATTATTTTAGAGTCCAATTAGAGACATTATTACTTCTGTAATCTAATTTACTTTTTAGGAAATTGTTTTCCATGGGATGGGACAAAAGAGGGGTCCTGTTACTGTGCAGGGCGGAACTATATCGCTTTTTTTCTTCAACTGGTATAGTGTAGAAGTCGGGGGGGGGGGGATATTCTCTAGAAGAGATCAGTTATTGATAACTGTGTGTTATTTTCTGCAGAGATGATTCCTGGCTGGAAGAAGTGATGGCCGTCTGTGCCAGATGAAGAAGAAAAGCGAAGATGAAGGACTTCACCTAGAGACGTCACTGGTGAGTCAGTGTATTACATGTACACTTACACTACACACGTGGTCAAAATTGTTGGTACCCCTCATTTAATGAAAGAAAAACCCACAATGGTCACAGAAATAACTTGAATCTGACAAAAGTAATAATAAATTAAAAATCTATGAAAATGAACAAATGAAAGTCAGACATTGCTTTTCTGCTTCCACAGAATAAAAAAAAAAAATTAACCTCATGAAATAGGCCTTGACAGAAATGATGTTTCTTCTTAACTTAATATTTTGTTGAACAACCTTTTGAGGCAATCACTGCAATCAAACGATTCCTCTAACTGTCAATGAGACTTCTGCACCTCTTGACAGGTATTTTGGCCCACTCCAAGCTGCTCCAGTTGTCTCGTGTTTGAAGGTTGCCTTTTCCAGACGGCATGTTTCAGCTCTTTCCAAAGATGCTCAATAGGATTTAGGTCAGGGCTCATAGAAGCCACTTCAGAATAGTCCAATGTTTTCCTCTTAGCCATTGTTGGGTGTTTTTAGCTGTGTGTTTTGGGTCATTATCCTGTTGCAAGACCCATGACCTGCGACTGAGACCAAGCTTTCTGACACTGGGCAGCACATTTCTCTCCAGATTCCCTTGATAGTCTTGAGATTTCATTGTACCCTGCACAGATTCAAGACACCCTGTGCCAGATGCAGCCGCCCAGCCCCAGAACATAAAAGAGACTCCTCCATGTTTCACAGTAGGGACAGTGTTCTTATCTTGATATGCTTCATTTTTCCATCTGTGAACATAGAGCTGATGTGCCTTGCCAAAAACTTCCATTTTTGTCTCATCTGTCCATAGGACATTCTCCTAGAAGCTTTGTGGCTTGTGAACATGTAGTTTGGCTAATTCCAGTCTGGCTTTTTTATGATTTTTTTTCAACAATGGTGTTCTCCTTGGTCGTCTCCCATGAAGTCCACTTTAGATCAAACAACGACGGATGGTACGATCTGACACTGATGTTCCTTGAGCTTGAAGTTCACCTTTAATCTCTTTAGAAGTTATCCTGGGCTCTTTTGTTACCATTCATAATATCCGTCTCTTTGATTTGTTATCAATTTTCCTCCTGCGGCCGCGTCCAGGGAGGTTGGCTATGTTATGCACACGCCCGGACTGACTGGCGTGTGCGTGTTTAGTGATCCCACTGGACCATGAACCGTAGAGTGCCTGGAGGGGCGTAACTAAGTATCTACCCGATCCGACCAAGGTCGCACGACGGCTAACGACGCCAGTGCACCAGGGAGGAACCGAGCAGAGGGACCAGGTGCTACTCCAGGTCAGACCCCGGACACGGCTGTTGACCCACACCGGAGAATACAGGAACAGGCAGGTTAGGCTGGCACACTGACTGGTGGGTATAGGCAGGCACGGCAGGTATGCAGACAGGCGGGCACTGGTAAGCACGACTGGTATGCAGGCAGGGAGTACTGGCAAGCACGGCTGGAGTGCCGACAGGGAGGCACTAGCAGGTTGGAGCACAGACTGGATAAGGTCCAGTACAGACTGGGACTCAGGAACTGAACCGCAGATGCGCTAGACAAGCAGAGCAGAGCGAGACCGCCGGAGCGGTGAACAAGAGCAGAGCAGGACAAGACCGCCTGGAGCGGTGAGCAAAGGCAGAGCTGAGCGAGACCGCTTGGAGCGCTGAGCAAAGGCAGAGCAGAGCGAGACCGCCTGGAGCGCTGAACAAAGGCAGAGCAGAGCGAGGCAGCCTGGAGCGCTGAGCAAAGGCAGAGCAGAGCGAGACTGCCTGGAGCGGTGAGCAAAGGCAGAGCAGAGCGAGACCGCCTGGAGCGGTGAGCGAAGGCAGAGCAGAGCGAGACCGCCTGGAGCGGTGAGCAAGGCAGAGCAGGCAAGAACTGCCGGAGCAGTGAGCAAGGCAGAGCAGGCAAGAACCGCCTGAGCAGTGAGCAAGGCAGAGCAGGCAGGAACCGCCGGAGCGGTGAGCAAGGCAGAGCAGGCAGGAACCGCCAGAGCGGTGAGCAACGCAGAGCAAAGAGAAACCTCCGGAGCGGTGAGCAAGGCAGAGCGGGCAAGAAACGCCGGAGCGGTGAGCAAGGCAGAGCGGGCAAGAACCGCCGGAGCGGTGAGCAAAGGCAGAGCAGAGATAAACCGCCGGAGCGGTGAGCAAAGGCAGGGCAGAAGGGACAGGGCTCTGTTCACACGGAACAGACTGGAAGGGAAAGGCAGAACCAGATACACAAAAGATACTTGCAATGAAGTAGCGAGTGGACTCTAAACTCACAAACGGAAGTACAGCGACAACGAGTAGGAGTTAGGTGCAGGTTCAGACTCTGCAGAAAAAGGGAAGGTACGGACATAGAGAAAGACAGGTAACAGGCTAGGAGAGTGTACAGACAGTAACTGAGTGTTCAGACAGAAACTGACACTGCAGCGAGATACAGGAGCGAGTCTGGGTATGCAGCCCCCAGAAAAGGCGGAACGAACAGGCTAGGAGCGTGTTCAGACTGGCCTGGAAATACAGCCTCCAGGAAGGCGGACAGACAGGCAAGAAAACACAGATAACAGATCTAGGTATGCGGCCCCTAGAAGGCGGGATGAACAGGCTAGGATACAGTTCAGACAGGAACTGCTACTGAAGAGATACAGGAGCCAGTCTGGGAATACAATCCCCAGAGTGGCGGAAACAGACAAGAACAGAACAGGACCTGGCACATTCAGAGTCAAGAAGCACACTGAATGATAGAGTTGCTCAGGCATCAGTTTCCAGGTGGAGCTGGTTTAAATATCCAGTGACAGACCGCAATTAGGGGTGTGCCCACAGCATCTACAAGAAACAGGAAGTAACCGGGCCACCGCCCTAAGCAGTCAGAACAGAGACAAACAGACAGCATGAATAGAAGCCAGGCTAGCAGACTGGACTGAGGATCAAGTTTGCGATCTTGCATGGTGAGAGATGGTGCACCATGCAAGCCCGCCACCAGGTATGTTACAGGCTACAGTCCCATGGATCTTAAATTTCTGAATAATATGTGCAACTGTAGTCACAGGAACATCAAGCTGCTTGGAGATGGTCTTATAACCTTTACCTTTAACATGCTTGTCTATAATTTTTTTTCTAATCTCCTGAGACAACTCTTTCCTTTGCTTCCTCTGGTCCATGTTGAGTGTGGTACACACCATGTCACCAAACAGCACAGTGAGTATCTGTAGCCCTATATACAGGCCCACTGACTGATTACAAGATTGTAGACACCTGTGATGCTAATTAGTGGACACAACTTGATTTAACATGTCCCTTTTGTCACATTATTTTCAGTACCATCATTTCTGTCCAGGCCTATTTCATGAGTTTAATTTTTTTTTTTAATTCTGTGGAAGCTGGGTTGAAAAGCAATGTCTGACTTTCATTTGTTCATCTTCATAGATTTTTAATTTATTATTACTTTTGTCAGATTCAATTTTTTTCTGTGACCATTGTGGGTTTTTCTTTCATTAAACGAGGGGTACCAATAATTTTGACCACGTGTGTATATAGTATATACAGAGCTCCTGTGTATGTCACTGGTGATCACTGTATTACCTATATACTATATACAGAGCTCCTGTGTATAATGTCACTGGTGATCACTGTGCTACTTGTACACTGACACTATATACAGAGCTCCTGTGTATAATGTCGTTGGTGGTAATAACAGTGTTGGTAGTATTGTGGTTTGTATTCATGATCAGTATTGTAGTATTTGGTCACTTTGGGGTGGTAATATATGGTCTGGTCATGGTGTGGCCATATTTGTTCCTTGTATGTGGTATTATTCGGTCACTATGTGGTGGTAATATGTGATCTAGTCATGGTGTGGCGATATTTGTCCCTTTTGTATGTGGTATTATTGGTGTTGATATAGTGGACTGTGTTGTGTATGGCGGTCATTTTGTTCTCGCTGATATTAACTAGGAAAATATTTTTTTCCATTAGGCCACAGCGCCACCATCAGTATTTGGTCAGTATTTTTCTCAGGAGTGGCTGCCAAAACCAGGAATGGTTGATAAATGCAGAATTGGTGACTTGTTTCTATTAGCTCTTTCTCTGATTGTTCATCACCTGGTTTTGGCTCCCACTCCTGAGAAAAAATACTGACTGGATACTGACTGAATACTGATAGTAGGGCCGTGGCCTTAGCGATTAAATACTTGGACCAGAGCGGCAGAGATGCACTTACAGGGGTTCTCCGGTGAAAACAAGTAATCACCTCTCCACAGGATCATTGATAATATTGATTGGTGGGGGTCTGACTGCTTGCGCACACCGGCAGAATGTGGAGCTTTTCTCCCCATTAGACTGGAGCGGCATGTGAGATGCGACCACTGATCCATTCATTCTCTCAGTGGCTGTGAGCGATGCTCTTTTTTGCAAGTCTCTAAGAGAATGAGCTGCGGTCAGACGTCCCACCTGCCGCTGCATTTTAAAATAGGGATAAGTGTCCTGTCAGGGATAAAACTACCCCATTCTTCCGCTAGGAGCGTTTTCCAATGTTCGTACCCAAACGATCAATAAGTGATCACCTATCCTGTAGAGCCCATGGATCGTTGATAACTTGTTTTAACTAGTGTTGAGCGAGTATGTTCTGTCCGAGTATGCTCGGGCCGAGCTTCTAATATTTACAGCTGCTCGGTGATATGGTTGAATCGCTCCCGTGTGCATGATTTGCAACTGTTTGACAGTTTTATTACATGTGAGGAATGTGTAAGAAATAGACATTCCTCACACGTATTAAAACTGTCAAACAGTCGCAAATCATGCACACGGGAGCGATTCAACCATATCACCGAGCAGCTGTAAATACTCGGAGCTCGGCCCGAGCATACTCGGCGAAAGGGTTAATAGAACATACTCACTCAACACTAGTTTTAACCAAAGAAGCCCTTTAATGCAAACATGTACATCCCAGTTAGAGTGTCGCACAGTAGATGTGCAGGAGCCGCCAGTCAATGCTCCACTATAACAGGGATAGCGGATAACATATTTGCATATTGCTGTAGGTGGGCCCCTAGAGTTAATTTCCCCTGTGGGCCCCAGACACCCCAGTCCAACCCTGACTATTACATTGGACGGATCACGTGATTCAGATCTGCACTTTGCACCAGTGTGATGTTCCGCACCGCTCGGGGACACATAAGGTCAGATTGGTACAGTTTTACATAGATGACCCTTGTCCACACGGACCCAGGGAGGCACTGGGAATGAGAGAATGTGGCCCAAGTAGTAACTGATGTAGCACCAGACTCCCTCACACCCCTGACAGGCTGAGAGGCTCCTTTCACTAGCCCCAGTGAAACAGAATCTTATCAGCCCGTTAGAACTGCCACTAGTTCCTGTTCGGTATAAGCCTGGTCCATTAACGGTAAATATATTGGGCCAGAAACCAGCCCCAGTAGCATGGGAAGTTAAACGAGAAATGAATGTGTGGATTTGTAGATAAAGATAAAAGAGCAGCCCAAGGTTAAATTATATATTTAATTGCCTTAAGGGCTCACTAGACAATACACTATATACACAAGGGTTAAACATATATAATGGTCAGATATGCAAATACAATAGTGGTAGCATAAAAGATATAAGCAGATGTATTGTGTCATTTACCGGTGTGACGTCCAACCATGTGTGTGCTGGGCCTCATGGGGGCCTGAGCTTTCAGCGGGTTCATAGGTCCCTCACAGCACATTACTTGACGTGGACCACATGCATCAGAGAGAGGGAGAGCCACATGGCCTTACTCTAGCTTATATCTCACTTGGGTAACTGGGTAACTCCCATCCTGCCCTCTGGGCTGAACCTGAGTCCGCTCCCCAATTCCCTGTTAGATAATAATTCCAAAACTTCAGAGGGATCATAACTCCTTTATGGACAGTCCTAGGGAGGCGGTTCTGGTGTCATCGGATCCAGCCGGGCCCCTGCTATGTGTGGAGACTAAACTCAGCTGTTTCCTACTAGCTATTCTATGTATTTCCCCACCCTGTCAGGCCACAATGGATCAAGACACTAAGCGGTGTGCAGTCTGGTCTGGGGATATCGGAAATACACACAATGTAGAGCTAGGACATATAGTATCTCCATAACTCCCTTATGGAATTATGTTTTTGGAATGTTCTGCAGCTACAGCAGGACTTTGTATTGCAAGCAAGCCTTTGTCCTGCTTTGAGCTTGTCAAGGTGTGAGATCTGTCACTCACAGCCTTTGAAGCTGGGCCCGCCTCCTGATCTCGGTTTCCTGTCAATGTTGGTGAAAGGAATAAGTTTTTGTTGTTTTTTTTATAATCTCAGGCCAAATAGGATAAAAATTATTGACATGGAATTATACCTCCAATATTTTTCACAATGTATAACAACCTGCTCGGCTAATTACACTCTAAAACATGGCGATATAATGGGTGCCCTTTAAAAATGCATTAAAAGCAGTGGGTAAAAATAGTCAATGTTCTAATATATATATCCCTAATACTGAGAGTACACAAGGATGTAAAGATTGTTTTTTCCTGCTAATATCTATATTTTTATATGCTGTTTTTGTGCTGAGCCACCACAGTTTAGATGTTTTTATAAGAAGTTAATAAAGCACTGATTTTTATGGAAAGAAACCAGTGCTGGCTTGAATCTTGAACTACTGTATTACCAACAGAGTGGAATTGCCGTGCACCAAGCAGGTGAGTGAGCCGAGTGATTTTCTATCTTTGCACTCATACAAGAAACCAGTTTACTTCATTTATAAAATTGACTTTGGTACAGCTAAACAAGAAAGGACACAAATGAAATGGGTTTACCATTTTAGTAACTGCAGACTTGTTGATAAGAGTGTAAAGGGGTGTTTAGAAATGGGGTACAGGGGCTCTTAGTGGTAAAGTAGTTTCCCAACTAGGGAAGGCAGAAAGAATACAGATATACACAGAAGATAATAATAATAATACTTTTTATTTTTATAGCGCCAACATATTCCGCAGCACTTTACAATTTTAGGGGGGAGTTATACAGACAATACAAACGTTACAGAATAAGAATAACTCATATCAAAAGGAGTGAGAGTCTTGCTCGCAAGCTTACAGTCTATGAGGAAATAGGGGAGACACAAAAGGTAACATGTACATATGTTGTATAATACACTAAATCGGGTATGTACATAACACTACATGAACTGGTCGCCAGCCAGTACATGTACAGTCCATACAGAGGTTATTAACTGCATGGATGGTATGAACATGAAATTGAAGAAAATTTTAATATGGGCCAAACTAGGACAGTTACATAAGTATGTTAAGGCGATAGGCCAGTCTAAAGAAATGGGTCTTTAGGGCACACTTAAAACTGTGGATATTGGGAATTAATCGAACTGTCCTGGGTAGTGCATTCCAAAGAATTGGCGCAGCACGTGAGAAATCATGGAGACGGGAGTGGGAAGTTCGGATTATGGAGGATTTTAGTTTTAAGTCATTGGCAGAACGGAGGGCACAGGTAGGGTGGTAGACTGAGACGAGGGAGGAGATGTAGAGGGGTGCTGAAGCATGGAGCGCTTTGTGGGTTAAAGTGATAAGTTTATATTGAACTCTGTATTGGATGGGCAATCAGTGCAATGACTGGCACAGGGAAGAGGCATCGGTGTATCGGTTGGAGAGGAATATGATCCTGGCTGCTGCATTCAGGATGGATTGGAGAGTGGAAAGTTAAGTAAGAGGGAAACCGATTAGTAAAGAGTTGCAATAGTCAAGACGAGAATGAATAAGAGCTACAGTAAGAGTTTTTGCCGAGTCAATGGTAAAAAAAGTTCTGATTCTTCAGATGTTTTTGAGGTGTAGATGACATGAACGAGAGAGTGATTTGATGTGAGGAGTGAAGGAAAGATCTGAATCAAGTATGACCCCAAGACAGCGGGCATGTTGCTGGGGAGTAATGGTAGCGTCACAAACTGAAATGGCAATATCGGGCATAGGTAGGTTAGTGGAGGAAGGAAATACAAGTAGTTCAGTTTTTGACAGTTTCAATTTTAGATAGAGGGAGGACATAGTGTTAGAGACAGCGGAAAGACAATCACTGGTATTTTGTAATAATGCAGGGGTGACGTCCGGAGAAGAGGTGTATAATTGGGTGTCATCAGCATAGAGATGGTACTGAAAACCAAATCTGCTGATTGTTTGTCCAATAGAAGCAGTGTATAAGGAGAAAAGAAGGGGGCCTAGGACTGATCCTTGAGGAAACCCGACAGTAAGGGGAAGTAGAGAGGAAGAGGAGCCAGCAAACCACACAGAGAAGGAGCGGTTAGAGAGGTAGGAGGAGAACCAGGAGAGAACAGTGTCCTTGAAACCAACAAAGCGGAGCATAGTGAGGAGGAGCTGGTGATCCACAGTGTCGAATGCTGCAGACAGATCAAGGAGAATCAGCAGGGAGTAATGACCATTAGATTAAGCTGTTAGTAGATCATTAGAGACTTTAGTGAGGTCAGTTTCAGTAAATAGTAAAGAGCGGAAACCAGATTGTAGAGGGTCAAGAATAGTGATGAGTGAACGTGCTCGCCACTGATTGGTACTCGCCCGAGCATCACGGTGCTCGACGAGCTAGGCGAGTATTTCCGGGTTGCTCGGGCGGGAACTTGGGTCCCCTCCCTGTATGTTTGGCGCTCTTTAGAGATCCAATGAACATGCAGAGATTGCCTGCCACTGTAATGCCGTAGCCATGTTGGTTGTTGGCATTACAGTGATTGGCTGGCCGTACAGCGTCATCAGGTCTATATAAGACCTGGTACCGCTATGCTCGTCACAGTCTACCCCGGAATTAGGCAGAGCAGGGAGAGGTGCTGCTGCATCAGGGAGAGATTTGCTTCTTTATAGTTAGTATAGGTATTCCGCAACATATATACAGTATATATCCATCTGAACTAACAGTCCTTCTGAGGACTAATGCAGCTGCATATATTCAGTGGTGATAGCAGGGGGTAGGCAAGCAGGCAGTGTATGTGGCAGACTGCAGTGCATGATACAGCACAAGAGGGTCCATTGAACGTCCTGTTAGTATAAGTATTCCACAAGATATATATATATACACTGTATATATATATATATATATATATATATATATATATATATATATACTGCTCAAAAAATTGAACTGAATAGATGAAATATTCTCATTGAATACTTTGTTCTGTACAAAGTTGAATGTGCTGACAACAAAATCACACAAAAATCATCAATGGAAATCAAATTTATTAACCAATGGAGGCCTGGATTTGGAGTCACCCCGAAAATTAAAGTGGAAAAACACACTACAGGCTGATCCAACTTTGATGTAATGTCCTTAAAACAAGTCAAAATGAGGCTCAGTATTGTGTGTGGCCTCCACGTGCTTGTATGACCTCCCTACAATGCCTGGGCATGCTCCTGATGAGGTTGGGGATGGTCTCCTGTGGGATCTCCTCCCAGACCTGGACTAAAGCATCCGCCAACTCCTGGACAGTCTGTGGTACAACGTGACGTTGGTAGATGGAGCGAGGCATGATGTCCCAGATGTGCTCAATCGGATTCAGGTCTGGGGAACAGGCGGGCCAGTCCATATCTTCAATGTCTTCATCTTGCAGGAACTGCTGACACACTCCAGCCACATGAGGTCTGGCATTGTCCTCTATTAGGAGGAACCCAGGGCCAACCGCACCAGCATATGGTCTCACAAGGGGTCTGAGGATCTCATCTCGGTACCTAATGGCAGCCAGGCGGGCGAGCACATGGAGGGCTGTGCGGCCCTCCAAAGAAATGCACAGAACACCAGGATTAGCAAAGTCGCCACTGGTGCCCTGTGCTTTTCACAGATGAAAGCAGGTTCACACTGAGCACATGTGACAGACGTGAGAGTCTGGAGACGCCGTGGAGAGCGATCTGCTGCCTGCAACATCCTTCAGCATGATCGGTTTGGCAGTGGGTCAGTAATGGTGTGGGGTGGCATTTCTTTGGAGGGCCGCCCAGCCCTCCATGTGCTCGCCAGAGATAGCCTGACTGTCATTAGGTACCGAGATGAGCTCCTCAGACCCCTTGTGAGACCATATGCTGGTGCGGTTGGCCCTGGGTTCCTCCTAATGCAGGACAATGCCAGACCTCATGTGGCTGGAGTGTGTCAGCAGAGTTTTATCTTGCATGCTGACCAACGCAAGAAGCCTGACCAATAAGGCGGATGAGCTGCGGGCGCTTATATCGGAGGAGAGGTATGGCATCGTAGGTATAACAGAGACTTGGCTAGACGATAGCTACGACTGGGCGGTAAATTTATTAGATTATAGTTTATTTAGAAGGGACCGGAAACAGGGGAAAGGCGGAGGAGTCTGCTTATATGTAAAGTCATGTCTAAAACCCAGACTAAGGGAAGATATAGGAGAGGGAGAAGAGGGGGTCGAGTCCATGTGGGTAGAGATAGAGGGGGCAAAAAATAATAATAAAATATTACTGGGGGTCTGCTATAAGCCACCAAATATAACAGAGGAGAATGAGAATCTGCTATTAGGACAAATAGACAAAGTAGCAAAACATAATGAAGTGATTGTAATGGGGGATTTCAACTACCCGGATATTGACTGGGAAACAGAAACCTGTAGATCTCAGAAAGGAAAAAAGTTCTTGACAAATATTAAGGATAATTATCTCTCCCAACTAGTGCAGGAACCAACGAGAGGGAAGGCCGTGTTGGACTTAATATTGACTAATAGGCCTGATAGAATAACTGAGGTACAGATAGGGGGGCACCTAGGTAATAGCGATCATAATATTATCGACTTCAAAATGCCCTTCAGTAGGGTTATCAATAAGGGAACAACAAAAACATTAAACTTTAGGAGGGCGAAGTTTGATCAGCTGATAGAAAACCTTCAACTTATTGACTGGGACAAAGTTCTTAATCAATGGAATACGAATAGTAAATGGGAAACCTTCAAAAGAATTCTGAATACTCAGTGCGAGAGGTATATACCGTATGGGAATAAAAGGGCCAGAAATAAGAGGAAACCAATATGGTTGAACAAGAACGTAAAAGGGGCGTTAAATAGCAAAAAAGAGGCATTCAAGAGATTAAAACAGGAAAACAGTAAGGAGGCACTAATGTGTTACAAGGAAAAAACGAGAACCTGTAAAAAACAAATAAAAATAGCGAAGGAGGAAACAGAGAAACGTATTGCTAGGGAAAGTAGATCAAATCCCAAACTGTTCTTTACGTATATAAATAGTAAAAGGATTAAATCGGATAATATTGGACCGATAAAAAGTGAGGAAGGCAAAATCATAGAGAAAGATGAGGATAAAGCTAATCTATTAAATAATTTTTTTTTGACAACTTTCACAAAGGAAATAGAACTAACAGGAGAAATGAGAAGTGACAAACTTAATCCTCCACTAAGTATGACAAATCTAACCCAAGCTGGGGTACAGAAACGCCTCAGTAACATTAAAATAAACAAATCACCAGGACCTGATGGCATACACCCACGGGTACTAAGGGAACTAAGTAATGTGATAGACAGACCGTTATATCTTATATTTAAGGACTCTGTTGAGACTGGGTCTGTACCACTTGATTGGCGACAGGCGAATGTAGTGCCAATATTCAAAAAGGGAGCAAAAAGTGACGCCGGAAACTATCGGCCGGTGAGTCTGACGTCCGTTGTGGGCAAAATTTTTGAAAGCTTCATTAAAGAGGCAATTACGGAGCATCTTGATGCTAATAATCTTTTAATCCCGAACCAACATGGATTCATGAGGAATCGCTCCTGCCAAACAAACCTGATTGACTTCTACGAGGAGGTTAGCTCTCGAGTAGATCAGGGGGAACCAGTGGATGTCGTGTATCTCGACTTCTCAAAAGCGTTCGATAGCGTGCCACATAATAGGTTGGTATACAAAATGAGAATGATGGGGCTGGGGGAAAATGTCTGCAAGTGGGTAGCTAACTGGCTAAAGGATAGAAGGCAGAGGGTGGTTATAAATGGAATATACTCAGATTGGGTAAGCGTCACTAGTGGGGTACCACAGGGGTCTGTACTAGGCCCAATGTTATTTAATATCTTTATTAACGACATAGTCAGCGGGATAAATAGTAAAATATCAATATTTGCAGATGACACAAAGTTATGTAAAACAATTAATACAGAGGGATTTGGATAAACTGGGTAGGTGGAGCATTAAATGGCAAATGAGGTTTAACGAGGAGAAATGTAAGGTCATACATATGGGAAGGAAAAATGGAAGTCACCAGTACTCACTGAATGGGAAATCATTGGGGAATTCAGAGATGGAGAAGGACTTGGGCATCTTGATTGATAGCAAACTAAATTGGAGTGCCCAAAGTCAGGCCGCTGCTGTAAGGGCAAACAGGGTAATGGGATGTATCAGAAGAGGTATAGCTGCAAAGGATGAGAACATTGTTCTTCCACTGTACAAAGCACTGGTCAGACCACACTTGGAATACTGTGCTCAGTTATGGGCCCCAATATATAGAAAGGATATAAATGAGCTTGAAAAGGTACAAAGGAGGGCAACAAAATTAATAAAGGGAATGGAGGGACTGCAATACCCAGAGAGGTTGGCAAAACTAGGACTATTCAGCCTGGAAAAGAGAAGGTTGAGGGGGGACATAATAAATGTGTACAAATATGTTAGGGGACAGTATAGAGATCTTGACCGGGATTTATTCAAAAGGAGGAATATTACGGTAACAAGAGGGCACTCACTAAGACTGGAAGAGAAAAGGTTTCAGCACCAGCATAGGAAGGGGTTCTTTACGGTAAGAGCAGTGAGAATATGGAATTCACTGAGTGAGGAGACGGTAATGTCAGATTCACTACACCAGTTCAAGCGGGGACTGGATGCATTTCTAGATACCAGGCAGATTTCAGCATATACTTAAAAATAAAATAAAACAGTAGGTTGATACAGGGATTTATTCTGACTGCTGGTTTCAGAGTCGGGAGGGAATTTTTCCTCAGGTGAAGATTGGCTAAATCATTTGGGGTTTTTGCCCTCCTCTGGATCAACTTTAGCAATTACAGAACTAACAGGTCGAACTTGATGGACGCAAGTCTTTATTCGGCTTTACAAACTATGTGGCGGTGGGCAAGCTGAAATTGTGCCACAACAAATACCCACATCTTGTCACTCGACCTTCCTGTTCCAATTACTAGGGGACCGCAGAACACCACTATTGAACACAGAGCAGTGTCAAAAGGTTGTTGGTTGGATAGCAGATAATGCTCTCAGTCACTTTGCCACCACCACCACCACCCTCCTGTCTTCCACACGGTCAAGTCTCAGTAGCCGTGAGTCTGGACCGCATATTCCTCACCCTGATCCTTCTTCCTCCCACCATGTCGAGTGCCCAGAGACAACTGATCCCACACTTGGACACTCAGAAAAGCTGTTCACTTTTCCATTTGTAGATTCGGGCCTCTCACCAGGCCAGCTTCAAGCGAATCAAGAGGAGATCGCATGTAGCGATGCCCAAATATTGGAGCAGCCACGGTCACATGAAGGCGATGGTGGGAAAGTGCAATTACTGTCGCAAGAGGTGGATGATGATGATGATGATGAGACACAATTGCCAGAAAGTCAGGAGGAGGACCAGGGTGCGGAAGGGGAAGACGAGGTGGTGGATGATATAGTAACTGACCAATCTAGCAGGTTGACATACAGAGCGAGGACAGCAGCACACAGGGGGAGGGAGGCGTAGCACCACAACAGGCAGGAAGAAGCACAAGGCAGAAAAGTGTTCCTCGTAACGCAAACACGACGGAAGTTGCCAGTACAACTGTTAGGTCTTCCCCAGTCTGGTTATTTTTTAAAGACTCTGCAGATAACCCCAAAAAGGCCATTTGCACCACCTGCCAGGCCAGCATCAGCAGGGACAGCAAAACTAGCAGCCTGAACACCACCAGCATGATCAGGCACATGGCAGCAAAGCACCCGACTAAGTGGGCCGAACTCCAGAGTCCAGCAACAGTGTCTGCGGGTGACACCACTGCTTGTTCCCCTGTTGTGCGTGCACGCCAATCCCCTGTCCATGGTGCATGCCAAGATGCCTTCCGCCCTGCACCTGTCGTTGAACACTCAACTAACACCATCAGCAAGCATGTCCACGTCCTTGTCCCACCGCAGCGTTCAGTTAACCCTACCCCAGTCCTTGGAACGCAAGCGCAAATACACAGCCAACGCCCCACAGGCCACACTACTAAATTCACACATTTCGCGAATGCTTGCGCTTGAAATGTTGCCTTTTAGGCTCATGGAGACCGAAGCTTCCCGCAACCTGATGGCGGCGGCCGTCCCTCGGTACTCGGTCACCAGCCACCACTATTTCTCCCGGTGTGCCATCCCTGCATTACCCAAGCACGTGTCCCATAATATTAGACGTGCCCTCAACAACGCAGTTACTGGGAAGGTCCACCTAACCACGGACATGTGGACAAGTGCTTGTGGGCAGGGATGGTACATCTCGCTGATGGCACACTGGGTTAATATAGTGGAAGCCGGGACCCAGTCGGACCTTGAATCATAGAATCATAGAATGGTAGAGTTGGAAGGGACCTCCTGGGTCATCTGGTCCAACCCCCTGCTCAAAGCAGGATTCACTAAATCATCTCAGACAGATGTCTGTCCAGCCTCTGTTTGAAGACGTCCATTGAAGGGGAACTCACCACCTCTCGTGGCAGCCTGCTCCACTCATTGATCACCCTAACTGTCAAAAAGTTTTTTCTAATATCTAATCTGTGTCTCCTCCCATTCAGTTACATCCCATTGCTTCTAGTCTTTCCTTGTGCAAATGAGAATAAAGATGATCCTTCTACAATGTGACATCCCTTGAGATATTTGTAGACAGCTATTACGTCTCCTCTCAGTCTTCTTTTTTGCAAGCTAAACATTCCCAAATCCTGTAACCGTTCCTCATAGGACATGGTTTGCAGACTGGTCACCATTCTGGTCGCTCTTCTCTGAACTTGCTCCAGTTTGTCGATGTCATTTTTTAAAATGTGGTGCCCAAAACTGAACACAGTATTCCAGATGAGGTCTGACCAAAGAGGAGTAAAGTGCGATAATGACTTCACGTGATCTAAACTGTATGCTTCTGTTAATACATCCCAGAATTGTATTTGCCTTTTTTGCTGCTGCATCACACTGTTGACTCATGTTCAGTCTATGATCTATTAGTATACCTAAGTCTTTTTCACATGTACTATTGCTTAGCTCTATTCCTCCCATTCTGTATATGCTTTTTTCATTTTTATTTCCAAGATGTAGTACTTTGCATTTTTCCCTGTTAAAAACCATTCTGTTAGTTACTGCCCACTGCTCCAGTTTATTTAGGCCTTTTTGAATCCTCTCTCTCTCTCTTCTCTAGTGTTAGCTATCCCTCCTAGCTTTGTGTCATCTGCAAATTTAATCAGTTTACCCTCAATTCCTTCATCTAAATCATTGATAAAGATGTTGAACAATACAGGTCCCAGGACTAAGCCCTGTGGTACCCCACTTGAGACATTCATCCAACTAGATGTGAAGCCATTTACGACCACTCTTTGAGTCCGATCACTAAGCCAGTTATGAATCCACCTAGCAGTTGCCTTGTCCATTCCATACTTGGTAATTTTTTCAATAAGGATGGTGTGAGATACTTTGTCAAATGCTTTGCTGAAGTCAAGATATACTATATCTACAGCATTTCCCTGATCCACCCAGTCAGTGATTCTGTCATAGAAGGAAATTAAGTTAGTCTGACATGACTTGTTAGTTACAAACCCATGCTGACTCTGGTTAATCACTTCATTCTTATCCAGGTACTTGCATACATGTTGTTTAATAATTTGTTCAAAGATCTTTCCTGGTATAGAAGTCAGACTCACCGGCCTATAGTTCCCTGGGTCCACCTTCTTCCCCTTTTTGAAGATAGTAACAACATTTGCTCTTCTCCAGTCTTCTGGGACTTCTGTTCTCCAAGAATTTTCAAAGATTATGGAGAGTGGTTCTAAAATTTTTTCTACGATCTCCTTCAGTAGTCTGGGGTGTAATTCATCTGGACCTGGAGACTTGAACTCATTTATGTTAGCTAAATATTCCCTCACAATCTTTCTGTTTACAGATAACCTGGATTCTTCTATTCCTTTAATAGGACAGTGAAGATCAGTTGATGTTACATTTTCTTTCTGAGATTAAACTGATGCAAAATAGGAATTAAAAAGTTCTGCCTTCTCAGCATCCTTTCTTACCATTTCACCATTTTCATCCTGTAAAAATCCTATAGCATCTTTGACTTTTCTTTTACTTTTGACATACCCCCAAAATCCTTTTTTATTGCTTTTGACATCTCTTGCAAGCCTTAATTCATTGTCAGCTTTAGATAACCTGATACGTGCCCTGCAGGTTCTGCAGACTGCATTATAATCTTCTTTATATATGCCTCCCTCTTTCCATTTGATAAACATTTCTTTCTTTCTTTTCAGCATGTGTTTAAGTTCTGTGTTCATCCATCCTGGTTTCCTTAAATGCTTCCCATTTTTCCTACTTTTTGGGATTGTTAACGATTGTGCTTTGAGAATCAAATTTTTAAAAATTTCCCATCCTTCCTGGACATTTTTGTCCTTAAGGACATCCAGCCATTGGATCCCTCCTATTCTCTTTCTGAGTCGCTTAAAATCTGCCTTTCTGAAATCTAACCTTGAAATTTGAGTCTTCACATGTCTTTCTCCTCTAGTTATCCAAAATTCTATAATAGTATGATCGCTGCCTCCTAGGGCCCCAGCCACTTTTACCTCCTCAACCATTTCCTCCCTGTTTATAAGGATTAGATCCAAAGTAGCAGATCCCCTTGTTTTCTCCCCTACCTTTTGGATGATAAAGTTGTCAGCAAGAGAGGATAAGAATTTGCTGGACCTGTTAGTTTTACTTGAGAGAGATTCCCAACAAATGTCTGGATAGTTGAACTCTCCCATGACCACTACGTCATATTTTTTGGAGAACTTGGTCATTTGATACATAAAGAGTTCATCCATATATTCAGCTTGCCCAGGTGGCCTGTAGTAAATGCCTACAATGGTGTCCTTTCCGTTGTTCTCTCCTTGTATTCTTACCCAAACAGTTTCCACAGAACTCCCAGTCTCTGAAGCTTCAATCTCTGTGCACATATTCACTTTTCTAACATACAAAGCGACACCTCCTCCTCGTTTATCAAGCCTGTTTCTTGCAAATAAGTTGTATCCTTTTAGCCTTGTATTCCAATCATGTGTATCGTCCCACCAAGTTTCAGTGATTCCAATGACATCATATTTCTTTTCCTGCATTAGTAGTTCCAATTCTCCTTGTTTGTTGCCCATGCTTTGTGCATTTGTATAAAAACATTTTAGTTTGTGATTGGTTTCTCTTCCTCCCATATTTTTATTATTTAGATTTTTTTGTCTTAGTCTTTCCACTTCCAGTAGCAGAGATCTCAATAGTATTTGTCAGCTGTATAGCTTTTTCTGGCCTTTTGCTTCCCTTCCCACATTGTTCTAGTTTAAAGCTCTCCTGATGAGTGTAGCAAGGTGACTTCCAAATACACGTTTTCCAGTCTTCGTAAGGTGAACCCCATCTCTAGCAAGGAGTCCATCATGTAGGCAATTCATTCCGTGATCCAGAAATCCAAATCCTTGTTGACGGCACCATTGACGTAGCCAGTTGTTCACCTGTAGAATCTTATTTCACCTCATTGTTCCATGGCCATCCACTGGGAGGATGGATGAGAAGACCACCTGCGCTCCCAATTCTTTCCCTTTCTTGCCTACGTTTTCAAAGTCACTGCAGATGGTTTCCAGGTCCTTTCTTGCGGTGTCATTTGTCCCCACATGTATTAGCAGGAATGGGTAGTGATCTGTAGGTCTTAAGAGTCTTGATATCCTGTCAGTGTCAGACACATCTTTAATTTTTGCACCTGGAAGACAGCACATTTCTCTTGAGGTTATGTCTGGTCTGCAGATAGCGGCCTCTGTTCCTCTCAACAGGGAATCCCCCATGACCACCACTCTCCGTTTTTTCTTCACAACATTTTTCTTTCTCCATCCAGGAGGATTCTGAGGGCTTACAAGGTTATTCATTGTGGGCAAGGTCTTATCTTGCTGCATTTCTTCGTGGTTCTCCTGCGTGAGAGCCTGGTACTGGTTCCTGAGCAGTATGGGTGCTGACTGCCTCTCGATCCTCCTGCTTCTCTGAGTCACATGCTTCCATTCCTCTGTTTCGTCAGGTGCAGTTCGAATTTCTTGGGACAGAACACGTCCTCCCGATTCCGAGGATTGAGGGCCCTGGGTCAATCAGGGTTGCCCCTACATTCAACAGCTCCTGCACCTCCTCCTCCTCCTTTTCAGCATCCATCTCCGAAATGACCATATCAGTCACAAGCTGGAAGCACTGCAGCACTGCCTCGGCCAAGCGGCAACAGGCTGTGCTGAAGCAAATATGCTTAGGTGACAAACCGCACAATGCTGAAGAGTTGTGGACAGCTCTGAAAGAGCAGGGAGATCTGTGGCTGACACCGCTGACCCTACAGCCAGGCATGGTCATGTGTGACAATGGCCGGAACCTGGTGGCGGCTCTGAGGCGAGGCGAGCTCACACACGTACCATGCCTGGCCCAAGTGCTTAACCTCATGGTTCAGCAGTTTCTCAAAACCTACCCGGATCTGTCAGATCTGATTGTCAAAGTATGCCGCCTGTGTGCCCATTTTAGAAAGTCAGCTACAGCTTCCGCCGCCCTTGCTGTGATGTTGGGAAGGATTTGTGAGCAGAAGAGTGCAGTTGTTGACTACCAGCATCACCAAGGCCGTCGGTATTCAGGTCAGACTCCACACATAAAACCTCAGGAGTGGACATGGATGTCAGACATATGTACCATCCTCCAAAACTTTGAGGACTCCACCAAGATGGTGAGCGGCGATGACGCCATAATTAGCGTCACCATCCCACTTCTCTGTCTTCTGAAATGCTCTCTTCTCATAATTAAAAAGGATGCATTGAAGGTGGAGCACGATGAGATGGAGCAAGGATCCTTACAGGGTGATTCCACACAGTCCAGCCTCATCTCATCCCAACGTGGATTGGGTGACAATGAGGAAGAACAGGAGCTAGTTTCCTGCGCTATAGACGGTACTACCTACACAACTGTCATACCGTCTGTTCCCTGGCCTGAGGACAGTGAGGAGGAGGAAGAGTATGAGGAGGAGAGCATGGTCAGTCATCCTCTTGGTGAGGACAAGGAAGTCTTGCCTCACTGCAGTCTGGCACACATGGCTGAGATTATGTTACGCTGCCTTTCCTGTGACCCTCGCGTTGTCCAAATTTTGGGTGACAGTCATTATTGGTTGGTGAAACTTCTAGACCAATGCTACAAGGAGAACTTTCTGTCTCTTATTCCCGCACAGGACAGGCCTAATAAAATGGGGCAGTACGAGAAGGCCCTTGTTGCAGAATTATTAAAATAATTCACATCTGAGAACGCTGGCGGCAGAGGTCACAGTTCGTTGGACAACCAAGGAGTTCAGGCAAGAGAGACACAAATGCAATCGAGCAGAGTCAGAGGAACACTGTCAAAGTTCTGGGACAGTTTTCTCAGACCCTCCCATCGCACAAGCCCTGATGCGCGGGGTACTCTCCCAAGGAGGGAAAAGTTGCGGAAGATGCTGAGGGCGTACCTTGCCGACCGTACAAACGTCCTCCGAGATTCCTCTGTGCCTTATATTTATTGGGTATCCAAGCTGGACACGTGGCATGAACTGGCTCTCTACACCTTGGAGGTCCTGGCCTGCCCTGCCGCTAGCATTTTGTCAGAGCATGAAAATGCTGACAGGCTGACTCTTTTAAAAATGAACAAGGGTTGGATTGGGCCAGACTTCTCAACACCACCGAATGATAGTAGTGTAACATAAACTCAAATACAGTGCCTTTTTTTTGGGAGGTCTAACTCTATTCCCATGCACCTCTGTCTTCACACCCAGACATGGGTGTATGCTTCCTGATTTTGTCTATTTGCTCTTGTCCTCCTCCTTTTTCACATCCTCATCCTCCACCACCATATCACCACCATATGTACCATATCAACATATCTACATCTCTTGCAAGGGACATTGGAGCTCCTCCAAATTTTTGGCAGCCATTGTTTCACTGCATAGGCAAACAGTATGGGAGACACCCTTCCTAATAATGGGAACATTGTTTTCAGGAGTCCCTCCGACCTCTACGTCTCTTGCAAGGGGCATTGGAGTTCCTCCAAATTTTTTGGCAGCCGCTGCATTCACTGCATAGGCAAACAGTATGGGAGACCCACTTCCTAATAATGGGAACATTGTTTTCAGGAGGCCCTCCGACCTCTACGTCTCTTCCAACGGACATTGGAGTTCCTCCAAATTTTTGGCAGCCGTGGCATTCACTGCATACCCTTTAACTGTATAGCAGACCCTCTCCTTTCTAATGGGAACATGTCGTTACTGTGGCCCAGCTCTATGTGTCTTTAAATTGTTAGTAGGGTTTTTCCTAAATTTTGGCAGCCGTTGCACTCACTGCATACCCTATAACTGAATAGCAGACCCTCTCCTTTCTAATGGGAACATGTCATACTCATTACTGTGGCCCAGCTCTATGTGTTTTTAAATTGTTACTGGGGTTTTTCCCAAATTTTGGCAGCCCTTGCAGTCACAGCATGGGCATTACCACTATAGGAGACTTACTACTTTATAATGGGAACATTTTTTTACTGAGACCCTTCTCTATGTCTCTTCAAAGGGGTATTGGGTTGCGTCCAAATTTTTGGCAGCCCTTGCAGTCACTGCATACGCAATAACAGTATAGGAGATCCACTTGTTAATAATAGGAACAACTAAGCATAGCCGACTGATGGCTCTCTAACAATAGTAAGGGCCACCTGATGGCGCTATAAAAATAGGCGTTGTGACTTTCAGAGTCCCTCAATCATAAATGAAACAGGATGTGTCTGATGATGTGTCACACACCACATGGCCAGATAAGGTTGTAGAATGTTAAAATTACATTTTCCGGTGAATGCATTTGTCTTGGTTGCAGCAATGCAAAAGTACAAAAACGCGTCAAAAACGCTACGTGTGAACATAGCCCAAGGTGTGGAGGAGCATTTTTGTTTTTCATTATTTATTTTGCCTTATATACAAGTCATTATCCTGGAAAGGATGTTCCTTAACATATTTCCCAGGAAAATCCATTTTGGGTTCGTTTTTGTATGTTTTAGGCTTTTTAGGCTCTCTGCAGTCTGCCGGAAAAATGCTCGAGCTTCCCATAGACTTAAATTGGGCTCATTACTCGGACCGAGCTCGGACCGAGCACTCGAGCTTTTCAATTTTCTCGACTCGAACAACGAGCACCTGAACATTTTAGTGCTCACTCATCACTAGTCAAGAAGAGAGTTATCCGAGAGATAGCGGTTTAGATGGGAGTGGACCAGGCGTTCCAGGAGTTTAGAGATAAAGGGAAGATTGGAGACAGGTCTGTAGTTAGCAGCGCAGAAGATGGTTCATGAACAACTTTACTCACGCAGAGGCAATAAGCTTGATGTATACAGCTACTCTCAAGAGGCAATGAGCTTCATGGTTACAAACATTCTCACAAAAAGTTAGATTGTTGGTATAAATAACAGCAGTGGGCTTAAATTTGTCACATCCTAGGCAATGTTCACATCATGTTTTATCTTATTTCCAGTATCTCTGTCAGGGCTTACGTCCGAACCCACACAAAACGATATTTGGGCGTATGCACTGACGGGGCCATAGTCTATAATGATGCCTTGTTGAGGCGTGCAGCAAGACGTAGTAGACTACATCTTGCTGTATGCCTCCAATAGGCATATATGGCCGTCAATGATGCATGACTGAGCACACTGTGACTCTGTCTGCATCATTATTGTCAATGGCCCCATCAGCGCATACGCCACAATCACGTTTTGTGGGGTTTGGGTCGTAAGCCCCGACGGAGCCACTTAACATGAGATAAAATGTGATGTGTATACGTTGCCATATTTAAAGGGAATCTGTCACCCCCATGGGTGATATCAGACCTCTACTATAGCCATACAGGGCATAGAAAAGTAAATCTATACATACCTGTATGGCCGATAGCATAGGTCTGATTGCAGATAAATCTGGTTTTATAAAGTCTGTTTTCCAGAGGCTTGGCATCCAGGGGACACCAAGCATACCCCTCCTATCTGCTTACTACTCCCCTAAATCGCCACCTCTGTGCTAAATTACCATATTCCCCCCTCCCCTGCACATCACAGGGCCCTGTGATGTGCCCTGCTCTGCCTCCCCTCCCGCGCATGCACAAAGCGTCGCTCCCATGGAGCGCACTGTTTTCCTCCGGCCCCGTTTGGCTGCGTACTGTGCCGCAGCCTTGTATTGCGCAAGCTAAGGTGAGTCACTGAGGCTTCCCCTCCGCTGGCAGTATGCAGCCAAATGGGGCCGGAGGGAAACAAAGCGCACTCCATGGTAGCGGGAGGGGAGGCAGAGCAGGACACGTCACAGGGCCTGCTGCATTCATGTTTTCTTCAATTGCAACCAGTCGACCTGTCCCTGCAGCTGAAAAACACCCTCACAGCATGATGCTGCCACCACCATGTTACACAGTTGGGATTGTACTGGGCAGGTGATGAGCAGTGCCTGTTTTTCTGCACACATACCGCTTAGAATTATCACCAAAAAGTTCTATCTTCGTCTCATCAGACCAGAGCATCTTATTTCTCATAGTCTGGGAGTCCTTCATGTGTTATTGAGCAAACTCTATGCGGGCTTTCATATGTCTTGCACTGAGGAGAGGCTTCCGTCGGGCCACTCTGCCATAAAGGCCCCATTGGTGGAGGGCTGCAGTGATAGTTGACTTTGTGGAACTTTCTTCCATCTCCCTACTGCATCTCTGGAGCTCAGCCACAGTGATCTTGGGGTTCTTCTTTACCTCTCTCACCAAGGCTCTTCTCCCACGATTGCTCAGTGTGGCTGGACGGCCAGGTCTAGGAAGACTTCTGGTGGTCCCAAACTTCTTCCATTTAAGGATTATGGCGGCCACTGTGCTCTTAGGAACCTTGAGTAATGCAGAAATTCTTTCATAACCTTGGCCAGATCTGTGCCTTGCCACAATTCTGTCTCTGAGCTACTTGGGCAGTTCCTTTGAGCTCATGATTCTCATTTGGTCTGACATGCACTGTGAGCTGTGAGGTCTTATATAGACAGGTGTGTGCCTTTCCAAATCAAGTCCTATCAGTTTAATTAAACACAGCTGGATTCCAATGAAGGAGTAGAACCATGTCAAGGAGGATCACAAGGAAATGGAAAGCATGTGACTTAAATATGAGTGTCTGAGGAAAGGGTCTGAATACTTATGACCATGTGATATTTCAGTTTTTCTTTTTTAATAAATTTGCAAAAATTTCTACATTTCTGTTTTTTTCCATTCAAGATGGGGAGCAGAGTGTACTTTAATGAGAAAAAAAATTAACTTTTTAAAATTTACCAAATGGCTGCAATGAAACAAAGAGTGAAAAATTTAAAGGGGTCTGAATACTTTCCGCACCCACTGTATATTATAACGGTTGAGAGTGCTGCTTTCAGTTGTTAGTTATGCAAAGTGGCTCTCTTAGCTTGCACCTGTTCACACTTGTCTTTTTCTATTTGGAAGTGCTGGAGTGGTCATTTTTTTTTTATGTTTTTTAAATATATTCATATTATGTATTCAAACGCTTGCAATAACATGGAGGGTTCATTCAATAAATTATTTGATTTGAATCGTAAAAAAAATATATAATCAAAAAAACCTTGAAAATTGCTTTATATTTACTTCAAAAATAAAAATTATATAAATTACGCAGTAATTTACATGTACCCCAAAACAGCCCTAACAAAAAAATGTTACAATGTATCCTGCAGAAAAAAAACCAAAACCTCATGCAGCCATGTCAATTATCATGTGTGTATGAGACCTTAGGTTTGACTGAAATCTTATACCCAGCATCTTTACTTGTGGGTGGGGACACCCTCAGAGGTAACCCCCAACTCAATCTGGAGTCTGATGAGTATAGGTGGACTTCTGTATACATATATTTCTTACCAATAGTGTGAGATGTCATTGTTCAAATTTTAAAAATCATCACCTAAATGTGAGCTGGAAGCCTATGTTAACAAAATGACTATTTTGTCAAAATCTGTAATTATCTACTGTGTGGAGCTCCTACAATTGATTTAGGGAGGCATTTAATTGATGTGAAGGGTAGCAGAAAAAAAAAAAAAAATTTGGTGGAAAAAAAACCATCCCAGACCAGACACACAGAAGTAAGCTCGCTCCTGGAGACTCACCCCTCCGCCACAGTCTGCGGAACGGCCCCGAACCAGAGCGGCGAGTGTTATCGTGATACAAATTGTAGTTTGATGTGTCAAATTGCTTATATTTTTTCTTTGAGTTGGATTGGATCTCGTATATAATATGATGCCTGAGCATCTGCTGGATAATAATTGGGGCATGTGTTAATAAAGTAAAGTGATTTGATGGTATAATTTCGATTATCTCATGAATTTTGGATCTATATTGATTAAAATATGTATTTGTACTGGTGATGAATTGAATGTAAATGGGTAAATTATAGGGGGATAAAAACCAATAATCAGTGTATTGATGTTACTTGCCACAACAACGATAATGTTAATTCTCAGATGGAATGATTTGCACATATGAACAAATTATATGAGAAAGAGGTCAATTGAGACAAACTAGTCAAAGACATATGATGTGTTGGAGAGATGTCGGGGTGCCAGATAGATGCCCCAGGTCCCTAGTTCTGATATGGGACTTTACTAAAAGTATCAAGATGTTAATTGCCATGGAAAAAGTGGTGTTATTCATCTAGCTACATATCTTATACTGTCTCAACTGTCTCGTTTAATCCATCTGGATACAGAATGCCCAGTCTGTAGATCCAGTAAGATTCTTTCGCATTGAGGACCGATTTTCTGTTCTTGGTGAGTGGTGGAATTTGCTCTCCAGGTGTCACTGTTATAGAGTCAAAGTTCTTGCTGTGCACAAGGGTGATGTGTTTGGAAAGGCTCTGTTTGAGAAACCCCCTTTTACAGCCTATGTCTTTGACTAGTTTGTCTCAATTGACCTCTTTCTCATATAATCTGTTCATATGTGCAAATCATTCCATCTGAGAATTAACATTATCGTTGTTGTGGCAAGTAACATTTTTTCCAAATTTTTTTTATTTTAGCCCCCAAAAAAATAAAATATATATATATATATATATAAATATATAATTATTATTTTTTTTTTCCAAAAGGGTAACAGGAGAAAGTGGACACCAAAACTATTGTTTGGGCGCATGTCAGGGCTCAGAAAGGAAGGAGTGACATATGGGAACGCAGACTTTGATGGAATGGTCTGCGGGTGTCATATCGTGTTTGGAGAGCCCCTGATGTGCCTAAACAGTGGAATCCCCCCACAAGTGACCCCATTTTGGAAACTAGACCGCTCAACATGTAGATGTGTGGTGAGCACCTTGAACCCACAGGTGCTTCACAGAATTTTACAACGTGGATTTGTAAAAATGGAAAAAATATATTTTTCCCACAAAAATGCTGGTTTAGCCCCCAATATTTTAATTTTCACAAGGATAGCAGGAGAAAATGCACCCCAAAATTTGTTGTGCAATTTCTACGCCGATACCCCATATGTGGTCAAAAACTACTTATGAGGCATAGTGCAAAGCTCAGAAGGGAAGAAGCGTCATATTGGAGTTCATATTTTGCTGGGCTGGTTTGACAGTGCCATGTCACATTGGCAGAGCCCCTAAGGTGCCAGAACAGCAGAACCCCCCATAAGAGACCCCATTTTATTTATTATTATATTTATTTAATTTGTCACACAATTTTTGCTGAAAGTAGAAATACCCCATACAGGGCCGGCTCCAGGTTTTTCTGGGCCCCGGGCGAAAGAGTCTCAGTGGACCCTTTTAACACGTACACGATTCATGATGCACAGATACGGCGGAGAAATATATATATATAGTACACAGGGCCCAGCCTGCCACCTCATCCTTCACATATGCAGACATGCGCACGCACACACGGTACGCAGACACATGCACGCACACACGGTACGCAGACATGCACACACGGTACGCAGACACACGCACGCACGGTACGCAGACACACGCACACACACACACGGTACGCAGACACACGCACACACACGGTACGCAGACACACGCACACACACGGTACGCAGACACACGCACACACACGGTACGCAGACACACGCACACACACGGTACGCAGACATGCACACACACGGTACGCAGACATGCACACACGGTACGCAGACACACGCACGCTCACACGGTACACAGATATGTACACATACAGACAAACACATATTTTTACACAAATTCTTAAAGACATATATAAAACAGACAAATATATATACACAGTCATACACACTGACATTCACATACATGTGACGCGCCCCTGGGCCTGAGTCGTGCGGCATCGCGCGCACGGGGGCTTACCCGGAGCCGGATCAGATAGGGGTAGTAGTCTCGTGGCGGTGACCCGGTCCGTGCCCAGGGAGTCAAACTGAGTGGCAGTATTTAGCAGTAGATGTTAGAATGTTCGACTACGCCACCCGTGGATTGCGGTCATGAGACCGCCGCTGCAGGGCAGACCGCCGAGGCTGGTGTTGTTGGTGCAGCTGAGAATGGAACGACTCCCCACGGGAGGAGTATTGCCTCAGGGCAGCTATTGTAGAGTTGATGATGAGGGTGATGGTGCGGATGTCCCAGTACTGGTGGTGCAGGTACGACGATGGAACACGGAGTCTGGTAGTGCAGTTTCAAAAGCTTTACTCACGGTTCTTTATCAGGTCGCTTGTGCACAGTAGGACCACCCGAGTCATGCTGCGTTCACCAGGTCA
Organism: Phyllobates terribilis; assembly: GCF_046119375.1. Lineage (NCBI taxonomy): Eukaryota > Metazoa > Chordata > Amphibia > Anura > Dendrobatidae > Phyllobates > Phyllobates terribilis. The sequence goes on from NW_027362771.1 coordinate 532,772,564, forward strand.
GGGACTCGGCCAACTCCCAGGCAATTCCAGAGCGTGGTCCAGAGCTCCCCTCTCTTCCTTCCTACTGGCCTTCCCCACCAGGGACCCACCTTTGTCTGGCTTCCTCGGGCCTTATGGGGGTAAAACCTCTCTCCGGTTTCCCTGACCCTATGTGGCGTGCCTTCCTGGTGGATGTGGTGAGGGGTCGTGCCAAAACTTGACCACGACCTCCGGTTCCTGGCTAAGGATAATTGGCCTCCACCAGTTTGGGATCCGGCACCCTTCTCTGCCAACCCTTCACCTGTTTTCGTTCTCTTGTGGGATCTCAGGGTTCCCTCTATGCTTGCGTCTCTGGGCCTTTCTTTGTGTTTCTCCTCTTCCTTCTCTCTCCTCTCTGCTTCAGGCCTAGCTCTGGAGCTGGGCCCAGACGGAGCCACAGCTCCCTGTCAGCCCTCTCTGGCTGAACTCTCTCTCAGCTTCTCCTCAGACTGAACTCCCTTGTTCCTAGATGGTGCCCACCTTTATACTCCCTCTGACACCCGAGCCCTGGTGACAATGCAACCAATGGGCTCCTACCTATGCCCAGAGTCCCTCCCCTGTCTGCTCCTACACCACTGGGATGTTCCTTCCCCCCCCCGACTCCAGCCAGGGACAGACGCTGTCGTACCTGCACAACTATCTGGTGGGAGTACCGTTGTTCTGTCCCCCGGAAATGGGGTGCATGTAGTGCATGCAGCTAACTGAGCTCTGTTCCATTCTCCATCCTTACCCGGGAGTGGAATACCACACCTCTGGTTCGAGGTGCAATACCCCTGTAGCAGCCGAGTCCTCGGGGTGCTACATTCCCCCCTGGTAAATCACAGCACGTCCTCGGGCTGGAAAAGAGTAAAAGCAAATTAAAACATACAAAAATTTTAAAGTGTACACTCGTATATAAAACATTAACTGAAAACTCATCCCTTTATGGGAGGTACTTTTCTCTTTTTTAACGTTACAGGTATAAAACATTACGGAAACATTATTAGACTTTCTGCACACACTTATAAAATACCATCAACTTTTTTTTTTTTTTTTTTTTTTTTTTAGCAAAAACTTTTTCATATAAAACATTCTTGACCAACACATTCTTGATCTCTGGTCACCGTGCAACTTGTGACCAGGTAAAGTGCAACAGTCTCTAGTTCTAAAGTAGAAACGCAGTTCTTCTATAAAACCAGTAGGGGGCGCCTTAGGAAGCGCAACTATTTACAGGGTGGCCGCTCTCAGTCCTCGGCCAGTGGGGATAGGGGAATGGCTGCTCACAGTCCTCAGCCTGGTAAGGGATTAAGGGCACACTCGTAACAGTTCACACAAACACCAATTTTACGACAGTTCTTGTACCCCGACGGGTAACTGTATACAGTCCTTCTTTACCACTCTCTAATAATGGTGTCCTGTTCGTGCTCCTTCCTGAGGGTAGTTTTCAAACCCGTCCGGGTCCTCTTGGCTTTCCTCATACTGTATCTCTTCCTCAGTCAGCCGGTGTACGTGAAGGGCGTACGGTCCTTTGGCACACTGATGCCGGGTGAAGGTGACCTCATCACCCGGGTAAAGGTCACGTCCGCGGTGTCCCTCCGGCAGGTGGCTCTCAACATCCCTGCGGGTGACAAAGACGTCGCCGGGGGTTCGGTGATCCCGGATAAAGCCCCAGCCATGCTCCAACTGGAACTTTATTACGGTCCCGTTGGCGCGGGGACCGTGGGCCGCACGGGGGTTTCGTCGGGCCCGGCGTTTCTACTCCGCGCTTTGGACCTGCAGCTGTTCCTCGCGGATCCGCCTCTCTCGCCGTTCTCTCCCAAAGACCTCCAGCTGTTGACGGCAGCACTCCTCCCGCCGGGCTGCGGCCGCCCGGGTCTCCTTGGTGAATCCCATGAGGTCCTCACCGGTGGGATCCCATGCGAATTGGGCGTCTTCCAACGGGAGCGGGACAATTTTAGCGGGTGCCGGTGCCGGGATCAGAGGCTCACACAGGGGCCGTTCCCTCCGGAGTCGGGGGTTGATGTACTCCGGTGGCCACACGAAGGGCAGCCCGTCCGGGCTAGTATGCTGCGCAAAGAGATCTTCGCCCAGGGGCAGCACTGTGGAGGTCGAGGGCGCTGTGGGGGCAGCGGCGCCCGGAGGTACCCGGCCTTGTGTCCAGGCCGGAGGCATCCTCTTTGGGTCCAGGTATGGCACCTTTGGGGAAGAGGGCGCTGAAGGGGCAGCGGCGCCCGGGTTCACCAGGCCTTGCGACCAGGCCGGTGGCACTGTGGAGGTAGAGGGCACTGTGGAGACCGCGGCGCCCGGGGGTACTCGGCCCTGAGACCAGGCCGGTGGTACTTCCTGCTTTGCCGCACTCAGGGTCAAGGGGCATGGCGTAACAGAGGGCGTGACCGCGGCTCCTGCCGCTTGAGGCCTAGTTAGGAGCGGTGGTGGTGCGGCAACGGGCGCGGTGAGTGGGACTTCGGGCTCTGCGACGGGGAGCTGGGGCAGGCTTTCGGCTACTGGGCTCGGGGTGATGACGTCCCCATTACCTGCTTCCATCCCTGCGGCTCCCTCCGCGGCGTCGTCTCCGGCCTTCGTCCCTCCTGCACCATCCTCAGGGGCAGACATGCTCCACGTTGCGGGTGGCGTCCTCTGCTGGCGGGTTCCAGCCTGCTGGACCATCTCCCTTCTCCACTCGGCCAGTGCTTCTTGCTGTACTCGGGCCATCTTCCGGGCCAAGGCCTCCAGCGCGGTCTGTGCACGCTCCCGATCTCTGGGAGCTGTGCCAGGATCTCCACCAGGCCTTCTGGGGTGGCAGCCTGCAACAGGTTCCGGACCACAGGGTCGGTGCTGCTCGACTCTCCCTCCATCTCCGGGTGCGATCTGTCCAGACTCCTCCAGGCTGCACCCATCTTCTCCGTTTTGTTCTCTATCCGCCCCCTTTGGGAGTGGTCCCGGGGCAACTTAGTGACAGTCAGTTTCAGGGGCAGACCCCCCACTTTGATGGACATTTCCATGGTGGTAGTCTCGGCTGGTGGGGGCGGTCTCCGCTTTTGGCGCCTTCTAGGACCGCGCCCACGATGGGAGGTGGTCTCTTGCCACCCTCTGGCACGCCCTTAATGGCGTCCGCTCTGCCAGGGCGGGAAATCGTCTCAGATGGCGGGAATCGTCTCCCGATGGCGGGAAACTTCGCAGATGGCGGGCAAAGACTGCAGATGGCGGGCAAACGGCGGGAAACGACCCCAGATGGCGTCCGATGGCGGGAACCCTCTGGAATTGGCGGGAGACTCCTTTTTGCGGTAAATGTGAACTTTTCTTCAGGCACGCAGTACCCGGTGGTTGCGGGCACGTAATCCTGTCGACTACGCCAAAGTTGACGCGCCCCTGGGCCTGAGTCGTGCGGCATCGCGCGCACGGGGGCTTACCCGGAGCCGGATCAGATAGGGGTAGTAGTCTCGTGGCGGTGACCCGGTCCGTGCCCAGGGAGTCAAACTGAGTGGCAGTATTTAGCAGTATATGTTAGAATGTTCGACTACGCCACCCGTGGATTGCGGTCATGAGACCGCCGCTGCAGGGCAGACCGCCGAGGCTGGTGTTGTTGGTGCAGCTGAGAATGGAACGACTCCCCACGGGAGGAGTATTGCCTCAGGGCAGCTATTGTAGAGTTGATGATGGGGGTGATGGTGTGGATGTCCCAGTACTGGTGGTGCAGGTACGACGATGGAACACGGAGTCTGGTAGTGCAGTTTCAAAAGCTTTACTCACGGTTCTTTATCAGGTCGCTTGTGCACAGTAGGACCACCCGAGTCATGCTGCATTCACCAGGTCAGGGACTCGGCCAACTCCCAGGCAATTCCAGAGCGTGGTCCAGAGCTCCCCTCTCTTCTTTCCTACTGGCCTTCCCCACCAGGGACCCACCTTTGTCCGGCTTCCTCGGGCCTTATGGGGGTAAAACCTCTCTCCGGTTTCCCTGACCCTATGTGGCGTGCCTTCCTGGTGGATGTGGTGAGGGGTCGTGCCAAAACTTGACCACGACCTCCGGTTCCTGGCTAAGGATAATTGGCCTCCACCAGTTTGGGATCCGGCACCCTTCTCTGCCAACCCTTCACCCGTTTTCGTTCTCTTGTGGGATCTCAGGGTTCCCTCTATGCTTGCGTCTCTGGGCCTTTCTTTGTGCTTCTCCTCTTCCTTCTCTCTCCTCTCTGCTTCAGGCCTAGCTCTGGAGCTGGGCCCAGACGGAGCCACAGCTCCCTGTCAGCCCTCTCTGGCTGAACTCTCTCTCAGCTTCTCCTCAGACTGAACTCCCTTGTTCCTAGATGGTGCCCACCTTTATACTCCCTCTGACACCCGAGCCCTGGTGACAATCCAACCAATGGGCTCCTACCTATGCCCAGAGTCCCTCCCCTATCTGCTCCTACACCACTGGGATGTTCCTCCCCCCCCCCCCACTCCAGCCAGGGACAGACGCTGTCGTACCTGCACAACTATCTGGTGGGAGTACCGTTGTTCTGTCCCCCGGAAATGGGATGCGTGTAGTGCATGCAGCTAACTGAGCTCTGTTCCATTCTCCATCCTTACCCGGGAGTGGAATACCACACCTCTGGTTCGAGGTGCAATACCCCTGTAGCAGCCGAGTCCTCGGGGTGCTACACATGCACTCACACAGACCCATTACAAGTATTTTTAATATGGGGATTGGGGAAGCCCCACTCACCTGTCCCCGGTCCAGTGTCCTGTCCAGCAGCTCCTCAGGTATGGGGCAGTGCAGGGCCCCCGGCGTGTCACAGACTTCATGGCCCTGGACCATCAGAGGGGCCCACTTGCGGTCGGGTCCGGGCCGCTCCCCCCCCCATCTGTGCAGGACCTCCGCTCTGACGGTGTTTGATGGCACTCCCCCAGACATGGCTGCGCGCTGTGCGACTGTGTCTGCTAGTAATGACGCGGCAGGGGCGACACACAAGCAAAATTAAAGGTGCAGTGCCGTCGACCCTGCCGTGTCACTACTAGCAGACACAGCCTGACAGCGCGCGGCCATTTCTGGGACTGGGGGAGTGCCGGCAATCAAGCAGCACCTGCGTCACTGAACAGGTGCCGAAGATGCGGCCATGGCCCCGACAGTGAGTGGGCGGGTGGGTGTGTGGGCCCGGCCCCGACAGTGAGTGGGCGGGCGGGTATGTGAGCCCGGCCCCGACAGTGAGTGGGCGGGTGGGTGTGTGGGCCCGGCCCCGACAGTGAGTGGGCGGGCGGGTGTGTGAGCCCGGCCCCGACAGTGAGTGGGCGGGTGGGTGTGTGGGCCCGGCCCCGACAGTGAGTGAGTGGGCGGGCGGGCGGGCGGGTGTTTGGGCCGGGCCCCGACAGTGAGTGGGCGGCTGGGCCCCTCTGATTTTCCAGGGCCCCGGCACTTGCCCGGGTACGCCGGGTGCTGACGCCGGCCCTGACCCCATATATGGCTGTACAGTACTGCTTAGCCACACGGTGAGACTCGGGAGGGACAGAGCGCTATTTGCCTTCTGGAGCCCAGGGTTTCCTAGAATAGTATGCAGACTCCATATACAGAGCCCCTAAGTGCTTTAAATAAAGATATTTAAATAAAGATAAATCTATCGCGCTACGCACTCTGTAAACATGCATAAAGGCTAAAAACAGATGAATAAGATCACAAACTAGTAAGGAAAAAATGAAGAATAATCGATGTGTTAAAAACAAGCTTTACAACGGACATACTACACATAGGATTGGTTTCTCATAAATTAATCAAAGTCCACAAATACAGTGGTGGCCAAAAGTATTGGCACCCCTGCAATTCTGTCAGATAATACTCTGTTTCTTCCTGAAAATGATTGCAATCACAAATTCTTTGGTATTATTATCTTCATTTAATTTGTCTTCAATGAAAAAACACAAAAAGAATTGTCCTAAAGCCAAATTGGATATAATTCCACACCAAACCGAAAAAAGGGGGTGGACAAAAGTATTGGCACTGTTTGAAAAATCATGTGATGCTTCTCTAATTCGTGTAATTAACAGCACCTGTAACTTACCTGTGGCACCTAACAGGTGTTGGCAATAACTAAATCACACTTGCAGCCAGTTAACATGGATTAAAGTTGACTCAACCTCTGTCCTGTGTCCTTGTGTGTACCACATTGAGCATGGAGAAAAGAAAGAAGACCAAAGAACTGTCTGAGAACTTGAGAAACCAAATTGTGAGGAAGCATGAGAATCTCAAGGCTACAAGTCCATCTCCAAAGACCTGAATGTTCCTGTGTCCGTGCGCAGTGTCATCAAGAAGCTTAAAGCCCATGGCACTGTGGCTAACCTCCCTAGATGTGGACGGAAAAGAAAAATTGACAAGAGATTTCAACGCAAGATTGTGCGGATGGTGGATAAAGAACCTCGACTAACATCCAAACAAGTTCAAGCTGCCCTGCAGTCCGAGGGTACAACAGTGTCAACCCGTACTATCCGTCGGTGTCTGAATGAAAAGGGACTGTATGGTAGGATACCCAGGAAGACGCCACTTCTTACCCCGAGACATAAAAAAGCCAGGCTGGAGTTTGCCAAAACTTACCTGAGAAAGCCTAAAACGTTTTGGAAGAATGTTCTCTGGTCAGATGAGACAAAAGTAGAGCTTTTTGGGAAAAAGCATCAACATAGAGTGTACAGGAAAAAAAAAGAGGCATTCAAAGTAAAGAACACGGTCCCTACAGTCAAACATGGCGGAGGTTCCCTGATGTTTTGGGGTTGCTTTGCTGCCTCTGGCACTGGACTGCTTGACCGTGTGCATGGCATTATGAAGTCTGAAGACTACCAACAAATTTTGCAGCAAAATGTAGGGCCCAGTGTGAGAAAGCTGGGTCTCCTTCAGAGCTCATGGGTCTTCCAGCAGGACAATGACCCAAAACACACTTCCAAAAGCACTGTAAAATGGTTTGAGAGAAAGCACTGGAGACTTCTAAGGTGGCCAGCAATGAGTCCAGACCTGAATCCCATAGAACACCTGTGGAGAGATCTCAAAATGGCAGTTTGGAGAAGGCACCCTTCAAATATCAGGGACCTGGAGCAGTTTGCCAAAGAAGAATGGTCTACAATTCCAGCAGAGCATTGTAAGAAACTCATTGATGGTTACCGGAAGCGGTTGTTCGCAGTTATTTTGGCTAAAGGTTGTGCAACCAAGTATTAGGCTGAGGGTGCCAATACTTTTGTCCGGCCCTTTTTTGGAGATTTGTGTGAAATGATCAATGATTTGATTTTTGCTTCATTCTCTTTTGTGTTTTTTCCTTGCAAGCAAATTAAATGAAGATAATAAGACCAAAGAATTTGTGATTGCAATCATTTTCAGGAAGAAACTGAGTATTATCTGACAGAATTGCAGGGGTGCCAATACTTTTGGCCACCACTGTAGATAAAATAGTCCATAATAATAGTACACCAATAAAGATTCCACATGGCCCTGATGCCCGCAAAATTGGTGTTAAAAGAATATCCAGGTGAAGCAAAGGTGGTCACTATTTCAGAAGGTTTCCCATAGAAAACTTTGTATTAATTTGGTTTAACTTCCCCTGCAGCCAAGCTGCCAATATGAGAGGTTACTTACTGCAATCCCCATCCGGAGCTGTCAGCAGGTGATGGGCAGCAGGTGGCCACAGGTTGCGGGAACGTTAGGTAGTGTACATAGAATCCAAGGACGCTCGTGAGCAGGCTGCAGATGGGACAAGTGGAAGACAGAAAGCAGGTCTAGCAAAGCCAGGGGCGCTTCGGCCAGTAGTGTCCCTGGATACCAAACCAAAGATGGACGGCGTGTGCTGGAAAGGCGCGTGACGTCACTCGATACGGAGTCTCAAAGAGGCCAAAAAGAAGACCGACGCGTTTCAGGGAATATTCAGTTCCCCATCATCAGGGTATGGGCTCCAGATGAAACAGGGAGCTCTTTATAGGCATTCAACTCCGCCTCCTCTTCAGAGGGTCCAAATTCTACTTCAAAATAGATCCATCTGCAGCATCTGATAGTATATGAGTACTATATGGATCCTAGTGTGAAAAAAGCTGTTGGAAAGCCACCATATTTCATCAAATGGACATGTGCAACTTTACATGGAATAGTATAATATGTGACAGAGTCATTGGTGATATATGTGAGGGGAGATATGTTTCACTGCGGCTACTAGCTTCAGTGAACTAAACCTACAGATTTCTTCCAGCATGTTATGTGTTGGGGGTTAAACCACCATTTTCAAAGGGAGTGTTTTCTTGTGAATGACATTGAGAAGGGCGGAAAGTCATTCACCATATCTCCACCTCAGGGTGTGGCTGGGCAAGTTAAATGCTCAGTCACTGTTTTTTTTCTCTGGTGTGGTCTGGAAAAGGAAGTCTACAGACTGTGTGTGTGTGTGTGTGGAAGCCAGAGAGCTCCACAGAAGGTCTTTGTGGTAAAAACCTGAATGTGCTATACAGAGCGGGCAAAACCCTGCCTACCTATGGACTGTACTATACTTTATCTTTTTGTTTTTCGTTATCCCAGAGAGGACATGTTTATTTTTGTTGGACCCTGCTGAGGTTTATGCCGTATCCCAATAAACCTACAGGAAGTTAATCCGAGACGTATTTCCTTTGTGTGCCTCTGTGAGAGCCAAGCAATTCGCTTTACCACACATAATAAGCAGTGTAATAAAAACAAAACATTAATTTACTGGTATATTCAAAAAAGGCCAAATGTTGTTTATTTATTTACTTTATTTGTCAAAAAATTTCATTAGAAAAAGACCTGTATGTAAAAAGAAAAAGGAAAAAAAAAGGGGGGAAAAAATGGGTAAAAAAATGAGCGATGTCTCTCAGGCAAAAAATATATATATTCTTGAGTAGGAAAGGTTTAAAAAGGTATAGTTATATATATTTTTGCCAAAGGTGTGTAGTGGAGGTACAAAGTCTAGTTAAGATGGAAAACATTTAAAAATGGGTGGGTAAGAAAAAAGAGGGCTTTCCATATGTGTTTTTGACTGCGAACATCCAAAATATATAGAGAAAAAAAGAATAGAAAAGAACAGGAGGCACATTGTGTGGATAATCCACATATAAATGGTTGTGTGGAATTCTGAATAATTTCAGAAATGGCTATTGAAAGGAGTATAATTCAATATCAAAATTTAAGCCTTTTGGTGTCAGACTGTCCAAAACGAAAATCCACTTGGACTCCGCTTTGGACATGCGGATAATGTAGTCACTTCCTCTCCAGTCTGTGGGGATAATTTGAATACCAAATTTTTTTAATCCTTTATAGGGTTGGTTATGTCTTTAAAGTGCCTGGACAAGGGATGCCCTTGGAAACTTTTTTTATATTGTTCAGATGTTCTCTTATTCTTTGTGTTAGTCTTCTTTTTGTCCGGCCTACATATATTCTGCCACATGGGCATTCTATGACATATATAACTCCAGTGGTGGAGTACGTGATCTTGTCTTTAATGGGATAGGTTTCAGAGCCGTCTGTATTTTTGAAGCACAGCTTAGTAGATTTTTTTCATTCAACACTGTCTGCAAGATGAGCAGAGACCACATGGGGAGAAATCACCTAAGTCTTGAGGTTGGTTTCCCCTTTTCAGTATACAAATGAGAGGAGATAAGAAGCCGGGCTGATCCTCCGCGCTGGTCCAGAGACACACAAGGATTAATGATAAACCAAAACTTTCTTTATTTCTTGCGCTGAGGAAGTGGCAGTGTAGCCACGAAACGCGTAGGCCAAGGAATAAAGAAAGTTTTGGTTTATCATTAATCCTTGTGTGTCTCTGGACCAGCACGGAGGATCAGCCCAGCTTCTTATCTCCTCTCATTTGTTTACTGATCAGCGGGGTCTCCTGCAGCGGCCATCTGACTGGTGCTTCACAGTTGGTTGTGACTCACACAACCTCATAAGGTGAGACTGATTGTAGGACCTGGTATTTACTTTTATACGGATAAAGCCCTATGTGCGCTGTCTTTCCTATCTTTTGCTTCCTTTTCGGTATAGGCATATTCATGCCCTTATTCATCGGAGCAATTTTTAAGCAGAAGGTGGGTGCATGTCTAATGACAAATTTCAGGTGTGATGGCAAATAATCCACGATTATTCTATCCTGTTTAAGGATATGCCAGTATTTCTTGATTATCCTCTTAAAGGTCCCATTATTCATGTGGTATTGGGTAATGATGGGCACAGTTAGTATTTGTTCTTTTAGATCTGGGGTATTCTGTGGTATTTTACTATTGTGGATCAGTTTAGATCTCGTCATCTCTTGAACTTCCTTTGCGGAAGCTTCCAGGGCTTACACCTGATAGCCTTTACTTACAAATTGATTTTTAAAAAATTGGGCTTCTTTTTCTTAGTCAGTTATTTTGCTACAGTTTCTTCAGATACGAGTGAACTGGCCTTTTGGTATGTTAAGCAGCCATGACGGGCGGTGACAGCTTTCAATTGGTATGAAGCTATTTGAGTCTACCTCTTTTCGGAAACTGGTTGCAATAATATTATTGCTTTGATCCACTGAAATGGTGAGATCCAGAAAGTTGATGCTTTTGGGACTAAGAGTTGGAGTGAAGATTAGTCCAAATTCATTGTAATTTAGTTTGGTCAGGAATTTTCACAGGTCATCGTGGGAATCTTCCCAAATGAATATGATGTCATCAATATATCGACAGCTTGTTTCAGGGTGTTTTCCAGAAACAAGCAGCAGTGGATGCTGCTGAGTGAAAACTGCAAACTGCCGTTGTAGTGACCAGTACGTTGTAGTGACCACTACGTTATGCCCAGCTTGTGCTTCCAGAGACATGCACCCGTAAATTAGGCGGGCTCTCATCACAACAGAAATGTCAAACATGTGGACGCAAACTGCGGTTTAGGCACACTGTGGGGCTCAAAAGGGAGGTGTGCATTTGTATTTGGGAGCACAGAATTTGCTGAATTTCTTTTGGGGGACAAGGGCCATTTTGCTTTTCCAGAGCCTTTGTGCTATTGCAACTTGGAAGCCCCCTATATTTCCGTTAGTAGATGGCGTATTGAGTGAGGACTTGCTTTTTTTGTGATCCAAAATGTTATGTAAAATGTTACCATTTATCCTGTGCCCTATGCTGAGCACTGATATTGGGGTGTCCATTTAAATCTCTGAGTGACCTAATTCAGATAAAACCCCCGAGGGATCCATTCACTATAATTAGGCAGCAGAGTTACTCTGGACTCCGTCTGGCCTCTGTTTAGCGGTGTCTTTTTTTCAGAGGTTCACAAAACTGTGGCCGACGACATTTTTATGCACGCCTAATAAAAGGATGGACACCGTGGGATCACAGACCAGACAGCGTCCACAGTGCCTCCATCTGCCTCATTACAGGGAATGTTCCGCCGGGGGTTCCGTCTGAATCACATATTTCAGAAATTTACATGGAAACCCCGGTGTAAGTGCTCAGCTTAGAGCGCAGGATAGATGTGAGCCGAGCCATACTGCGATCTTTGGGAGGCAGAATGAACAAATCAGCAGCAGATGAAGAATTGGTTTTATTTATTTTTTACGCCGTTCCTCGTGCGGTATAAGTGATTAGACGATTTTATTCTTCGGGTTGGTGTGATTACAGCGATACCAGATTTATATCAGGTTTTTATGCTTTATTCTGAGCGCTATAACTTTTTATTTTTCAGCTGCTGGAGCTGTATGGCGTCTTGTTTTTTGCAGAACAAGATGATATTTTCAGAGATACCATTTTTATTTACATATGTCTTTTTGATCGCGTTTTATTCCACTTTTTGTTCGGCCGTATGATGATAAAGCATCGTTTTTTTGCTTTGGTTTTTATTTTTTTTTACCATGCTCTCTAAAGGGGTTAACTAGTGCGTCAATTTTATAGGTCAGGTCGTTCTGGGCGTGGCGATACCAAATATGTGTACTTCTATTGTTTATTTTTTTTTTTCATAATAATATTAATTTATGGGTACAATACGTGTGCAGACCAAAAGTTTGGACACACTTTCTCATTTAAAGATTTTTCTGTATTTGCATGACTTTGAAAATTGTACATTCACACTGAAGGCATCAAAACTATGAATTAACACATGTGGAATTATATACTTAACAAAAAAGTGTGAAACAACTGAAAATATGTCTTATATTCTAGGTTCTTCAAAGTAGCCACCTTTTGCTTTGATGACTGCTTTGCACACTCTTGGCATTCTCTTGATGAGCTTCAAGAGGTAGTCACCGGAAATGGTTTTCACTTCACAGGTGTGCCCTGTCAGGTTTAATAAGTGGGATTTCTTGACTTATAAATGGATTGGGACCATCAGTTGTGTTGTGCAGAAGTCAGGTGGATACACAGCTAATAGTCCTACTGAATAGACTGTTAGAATTTGTATTATGGCAAGAAAAAAGAAGCTAAGAAATGAAGGTCAGTCAGTGCGAAAAATTGGGCAAACTTTGAAAGTGTCCCCAAGTGCAGTTGCAAAAACCATCAAGCGCTACAAAGAAACTGGCTCACATGAGGACCGCCATAGGAAAGGAAGACCAAGAGTCACCTCTGCTTCTGAGGATAAGTTTATCCGAGTCACCAGCCTCAGAAATCACAGGTTAACAGCAGCTCAGATTAGAGACCAGGTCAATGCCACACAGAGTTCTAGCAGCAGACACATCTCTTCAACAACTGTTAAGAGGAGACTTTGTGCAGCAGGCCTTCATGGTAAAATAGCGGCTAGGAAACCACTGCTAAGGACAGGCAACAAGCAGAAGAGACTTGTTTGGGCTAAAGAACACAAGGAATGGACATTAGACCAGTGGAAATCTGTGCTTTGGTCTGATGAGTCCAAATTTGAGATCTTTGGTTCCAACCACCGTGTTTTTGTGCGACGCAGAAAAGGTGAACGGATGGACTCTACATGCCTGGTTCCCACCGTGAAGCATGGAGGAGGAGGTGTGATGGTGTGGGGGTGCTTTGCTGGTGACACTGTTGGGGATTTATTCAAAATTGAAGGCATACTGAACCAGCATGGCTACCACAGCATCTTGCAGCGGCATGCTATTCCATCCAGTTTGCGTTTAGTTGGACCATCATTTATTTTTCAACAGGACAATGACCCCAAACACACCTCCAGGCTGTGTAAGGGCTATTTGACCAAGAAGGAGAGTGATGGGGTGCTACGCCAGATGACCTGGCCTCCACAGTCACCAGACCTGAACCCAATCGAGATGGTTTGGGGTGAGCTGGACCGCAGAGTGAAGGCAAAAGGGCCAACAAGTGCTAAGCATCTCTGGGAACTCCTTCAAGATTGTTGGAAGACCATTTACGGTGACTACCTCTTGAAGCTCATCAAGAGAATGCCAAGAGTATGCAAAGCAGTCATCAAAGCAAAAGGTGGCTACTTTGAAGAACCTAGAATATAAGACATATTTTCAGTTGTTTCACACTTTTTTGTTAAGTATATAATTCCACATGTGTTAATTCATAGTTTTGATGCCTTCAGTGTGAATGTACAATTTTCAAAGTCATGAAAATACAGAAAAATCTTTAAATGAGAAGGTGTGTCCAAACTTTTGGTCTGTACTGTATATATATATCAAAAGAATGCAGCAGCACTCCATATGGCCAAGATACGTCTTAACAATGAAAATATTGGATCTAAACTGTTTTCCTCAGCAACGAGTACTTACAAAAACGAAGGTTTTTAGCGCATAAATTGGCCAATTCATGTGTGCCCATCAACCATGGCAAGGTAACCTCCCCCTGACCTGGAATGGGAGACCACAGAAGGTCCTGGACCCATTTCAAATCCAGCCCCAGACCAACACCTAACACAGGGAGGCAAGAGACCTGATCCCTGTGTCTGGGACACCATTAGGCCTGGAGACCACATCTGGTGAGCCTTAAACCACAGCTCTGGCAGAACAGAGCTGATAGAAGCAGCTAAGACCCGGCAAAGGTAAAAGACAGTGCTTGATATGGATGTTAGTGTTGTTACCTTGCTGAAGACTGTATCTGAAGCCAAGCGTGCACAGCTGCCATTGAAAGGCTCTAGGGTATTACATGTGTAACATTCCTGCGAGCCACTGAAATGGACTATGTTATAAGCAGTTTATGATGTGTAATAAACTGCTGGACTTAAGTTTACTGGAAAACGTTGCTTGTGTGCTTTAATTGACCCGGTGAAGTGAGTGCCCCTCAACATGATCAATATCGCTACCTCACTATATATATATATGTTTTTGTTTTTTTAATATTTTTACAACTTTTTTTTTTTACTTTTCTTTTCACTTTTTTTACTTTGCCCCACTATGGGACTTTCACTTTCTGCAGTCTGATCTCAGTTATAAGATATAGCAGTGCAGGATCACTGCTATACCTCATAACTGTCAGTGCTGCAGAAACAAGATAGCTTGATCATACACTGCGCATGATCAAACTACCTTGCTAGTGCCTGGTGATGTTGTCATGACGACATCAGGTCAACATGGCAACCATCGGGACACTGCAATGACATTGCAGGGTCTCCAATCCAAGAGGGTGTGATAGCTGTGGGCGCGATCTGTGCAGGCACGATCTCTGAGACGTAATAATACGTACTTGGTCATTATGGCCCAGGGCACAGGGACGTATTATTACGCCTCACGTCAGAAAGAGGTTAAAAGTGTATTCCCATCCTATCCCAAAATGTAGTAGGTGTAATAATAATAATATTAGTAAATACCTACAATTAGAAATGTAGTGTCGTTCTCCTGATTCGCTATATCGCTTGCCCTATGTGCAGGGCATTGCAGTAGCTTAGATATCCATGGTTACGACCACTAACAACTAACTGTCACTTTATGAATGGTCGTAACCATGGATATCTAAGCTACTGCATTGCCCTGCACATGGGGAAAGCAACATAGCGAATCAGGAGAACTACACTACATTTCTAATTGGAGGTATTTGCTAATATTATTATTATTATACCTACTGCATATTGGGATAGGATCTTGGAGATGGAAATACCCCTTTAATGAATTTTTATTACAGAGATACAATGATGACTAGTGCTATATCAAGCCTGGAGGGGTCAGCGTGCTCAGCGGGGGTTGTGTTTCCTGTGTTGATGAGAACAGTAAAATGTGAGAACAGGAGAACTAGAGAGCAGACACGTAGCACAATGCAGATTCCAGGACCCTGGTCCGTGTCACAAGGTTTCCATTTATATCTCGCTGTTATCATCTTTCATTTGACCTAGTGCTGTATTCTTTTTTTTATAACATTTATTGTCAAGTTCTTTGCTGTAAGAATGATACAAGCTTTTGGACAAACATGACTTTTTCTAAGAGGTTCTTCTACTAAAGTTTTTTAGAGGAACAAAACGTGATGGGATAACGCTCGGATATATTATAACTTTCTTATCAGTGTGGTTTACACCACCGGCCCCATATTGGTTGTGAGAGTGCAGCTCCTTTAATGTTTTTACCTGCACAGCAGTGCCCCTGGGAGTGACTCACGAGAACATGCTTACTTGACCATTGGGACCACCAGCAAAGCCCTACAATGGGATACATGGGGGTTATCTCTCGATTAAAATGTATGGTAATTACAAAAAGTGGCAAATAAATAAAACTGCCCCAATTGGAGGACTACCAAATGTTAGGTAAGGAATTTGATTCCTCAGCACTCTTACTTTTTTATTCCATTGCCTGTGCTCATAACCTCCGTAACTCCAATCGCATGAAGGACACCAGCAGGGAGCGATGCACCTCAATGACTCCGTTCTACCAAGGTGATTTTTGATGACTGGGACTGGGATTTTTGAGGACTGGGAAAGCCAAACCTTCAGCCATCCATGTTCAACAACAAGGTGTCACAGACAAAAGGGTCCTAGGCCCGCTGAAACTCTTGGGTGTAATGCACACGCCCGGGCTGAGCGGCGTGTGCGTGTGATTCCACTGGACCGTGCCGGAGAGTGAATGCCTGGAGGGGCGTAACTAGGTATTCACCCGATCCGACCAGGGTCGCACGACGTCATACGACGCCAGTGCACCAAGGAGGAACCGAGCAGAGGGACCAGGTGCTACTACAGGACAGACCCCGGACACGGCTGTTGACCCACACAGGGGAATACAGGAACAGACTGGTTAGGCTGGCACACAGACTGGTGGGAATAGGCAGGCACGACTGGTATGCAGGCAGGTGGGTATGCAGGCAGGGGGGTACAGGCAAGCACGGCTAGAGTGCAGACAGGAAGGCACTAGCAGGTAGGAACACAGGCGGGATAGGACCCAGTACACACTGGGACTCAGGAACAGAACCACAGATGTGGCGGACAAACACAGCAGAGTGAGGCCGCCCAGAGAGGTGAGTGAGAGCAGGGCAGGACGAGACCGCCTGGAGTGGTGAGCAAGAGCAGAGCAGGACGAGGCCGCCTGGAGCGGTGAGCAAGGGCAGAGCAGGACGAGACCGCCTGGAGCGGTGAGCAAGAGCAGAGCAAGACGAGACCGCCTGGAGCGGTGAGCAAGAGCAGAGCAGGACGAGACCGCCTGGAGCGGTGAGCAAGAGCAGAGCAGGACGAGACCGCCTGGAGCGGTGAGCAAGAGCAGAGCAGGACGAGACCTCCTGGAGCGGTGAGCAAGAGCAGAGCAGGACGAGACCGCCTGGAGCGGTGAGCAAGAGCAGAGCAGGACGAGACCGCCTGGAGCGGTGAGCAAGAGCAGAGCAGGACGAGACCGCCTGGAGCGGTGAGCAAGAGCAGAGCAGGACGAGACCACCTGGAGCGGTGAGCAAGAGCAGAGCAGGACAAGACCGCCAGGAGCGGTGAGCAAGAGCAGAGCAGGACGAGACCGCCAGGAGCGGTGAGCAAGAGCAGAGCAGGACGAGACGGCCAGGAGCGGTGAGCAAGAGCAGAGCAGGACGAGACCGCCAGGAGCGGTGAGCAAGAGCAGAGCAGGACGAGACCGCCAGGAGCGGTGAGCAAGAGCAGAGCAGGACGAGACCGCCAGGAGCGGTGAGCAAGAGCAGAGCAGGACGAGACAGGGCTCTGTTCACACGGAACAGACAGGAAGGGAAAGGCAGAACCAGATACCCACAGGGTACTTGCAGTGAAGTAGCGAGTGGACCACAAACTCACAAACGGGAGTACAGAGACAACAAGCAGGAGTTAGGTACGAGTTCAGACTCTGCAGAAAAAGGAAAGGAACGGACATAGAGGCAAAACAGGTAAAGGATAGGAGAGAGTTCAGACTGGAACTGAGTGTACGGAAGAGACCGACACTGCAGCGGGATACAGGAGCGGGTCTGGGAATACGGCCCCCAGAGAGGCGGGACGAACAGGCAAGGAGCGTGTTCAGACAGGACAGACAAGATACAGGAGCGGGTCTAGGTAATCGGCCCCTAGAAGGCGGGAGGAACAGGCTAGGAGCGTGTTCAGACAGGACAGACAAGATACAGGAGCGGTTCTAGGTAATCGGCCCCTAGAAGGCGGGGGGAACAGGCTAGGAGCGTGTTCAGGCAGGACAGACAAGATACAGGAGCGGATCTAGGTAATCGGCCCCTAGAAGGTGGGAGGAACAGGCTAGGAGCGTGTTCAGACAGGCCTGGAAATACAGCCTCCAGGATAGGCAGACAAGAGAAACACAGAACGGGACCTGGCACCTTCAGAGTGCAAGCACACACTGAATGAAGCACAATGCTCAGGCAGGGATTGATTGGAGCAGCTGGGTTATATACCAGGTGACAGACAGCAATAGGCTGAGGACGCACAAGGGGTGTGACCCACAGCAGGTACAAAAAGCAGGAAGTGATCGGGCGCCGCCCTTAAGCAGCAGAAACAGACACAAACTTGACAGCATGGAGGGAAGCCAGAGAGACATTCTGGACTGGAGATCAAGTGCGCGCTCTTGCACAGTGGGAGATGGACCACCATGCAAGGGCGCCGCCAGGTATGTTACATTGGGACTCTTTTGGAATCAAGGTCGCCATCATGGCATTACTGCCCTTACTGGCGTATGGGGCTCGGTGAACAGAGGGAGCCCGGTCGGGCCCCTGTTCTTCGGCTCACCTGCCCCAGCGGCAAACTTCCTGCACGGCAATAGTTAACAGCCACCGGCCAACCACAGGCCGGTGGCTAACGTCAGCACGCACGTCGCTGGCATATGACGTCACTGTCAGTGCCAGCGATCGTGCTTCCAGTGATGGGAGACCTGGGTGCTGGAGCGCAGCAAGGTAAGAAACTTTTTTTTAAAGCCGCACTATGGGGGCAGGATAGGGGACAATGAGGGCAGAATGGAGAGACATGGGGGGCAGAATAGAAACATGGAGGCTGAATGGAGTCATGGAAACAGAATGGAGAGACATGGGGCAGAATAGAGACATGGGGGGTAGAATGGAGACATGGGGGGTAGAATGGAGACATGGGGGGCAGGATGGAGACATGGGGGGCAGGATGGAGACATGGGGGGCAGGATGAAGACATGGGGGCAGGATGGAGACATGGGGGCAGGATGAAGACATTGGGGGGAGGAAGAAGAAATTGGAGGCAGGATGGAGACATTGGGGTACGATGGAGACAATGGGGGCAGGATGGAGACAATGGGGGCAGGATGGAGACAATGGGGGCAGGGTGGAGACATTGGTGGCTGAATGGGGACATTGGGGGCAGGATGGAGACAATGGGGGCAGGATGGAGACAATGGTGGCTGATTGGGGACATTGGGGGCAGGATGGAGACAATAAGGACAGGATGGAGACAATAGGGGCAGGATGGAGGCATGGGGCAGGATGTGGGACATTATTACTGTAGGGGCTAATTCTGGATATTATTACTGCTTTGATGTATTTTATTGTTGAGGATAATGTTTTCAGTGAGGGGGGTCCTGTTACTGTACAGGTCAACACTGTGTCACTTTTTTTTCTTCATCTGGTGTAGTATACAAGTTGGGCAAAAAACTGGGTAATGTGATCTGGAAGCAGTGCTCTAGATAACTGCATTATTTTATGTAGAGACGAGTCCTGGCTAGAAGAAGTGATGGCGATCTGCATTGGATGAAGAGGAAAAGCGAAGATGAAGGACTTCAACTGGTGAGTCGGCGTGTTATCTGTACACTGACACTATACACTGTATACTATACACAGGGCTTCTGTGTATAATTGCACTTATGATAATATTAGTATTCTGTTTTTTGTTTTTTTTTATTAATGATCAGTATTGTAGTATTTGGTCACTATGTGGTGGTAATATGTGGTCTGGTCATGGAGTGGCAGTATTTGTCCCTTGCATGAGGTATTATTCGGTCACTATGTGATGGTAATATGTGGTCTGGTCACGGTGTGATGGTATTTGTCCCTTGTATGTGGTATTATTCAGTTACTATGTGGTGGTAATATGTTGTCTGGTCACGATGTGACGGTATTTGTCCCTTGTATGTGGTATTATTGGTCATTTTAAAAAATGTATGTGACACATTCCCTTAAATAAAAATATACCTAAAAAGAACATTGGGTATTATAAGAAATGTTTAATAGGTTACAGTAGAGTAGGGTCTGGCCAGAAGGGTTTCCTTGTTGTGGTGGCGACTTAAAAAATCTTTTGGCCAAAACAAAAGCTGCTGGCTATGTATGTGATCTGGTGTTCAATGGGAACTGTTAATGTATGATTGGTGAGGATGTGGTGCAGAAAGTAGAGTTTTTCCAAGAGTGGGCGGTGGGACTGTGGAAGGTTCGATGGGTGGAGGCTGTAACATACCTGGCGGCGTCTTTGCATAGTGGTCCATCTCCCACTGTGCAAGAGCGCGCATTTGATCTCCAGTCCAGAATGTCTCTCTGGCTTCCCTCCATGCTGTCTGTTTGTGTCTGTTTCTGCTGCTTAAGGGCGGCGCCCAATCACTTCCTGCTTTTTGTACCTGCTGTGGGTCACACCACTTGTGCGTCCTCAGCCTATTGCTGTCTGTCACCTGGTATTTAACCCAGCTGCTCCAATCAATCCCTGCCTGAGCATCTTGCCCTGTCAGTTGGCTTTTGTCTCTGACATGCCAGGTCCTGTCTATGTTACCTGTCTTGCAGTATCTGTTCCCATGTCTGTACTGTGTCCTATCTGTGTACCCTAACCTGCAGTCTGTACACGTTCCTTGCCTGTTTGTTCCGCCTTCCTGGAGGCTGTATTTCCAGGCCAGTCTGAACACGCTCCTTGCCTGTTTGTTCCGCCTTCCTGGAGGCTGTATTTCCAGGCCAGTCTGAACACGCTCCTTGCCTGTTCGTCCCGCCTCTCTGGGGGCCGTATTCCCAGACCCGCTCCTGTATCCCGCTGCAGTGTCGGTCTCCTCCGTACACTCAGTTCCAGTCTGAACTCTCTCCTATCTTTTACCTGTTTTGCCTCTATGTCCGTCCCTTCCCTTTTCCTGCATTGTCTGAACCTGTACCTAACTCCCTCTTGTTGTCGCTGTACTTCAGTTGTGAGTTTTGTGCTCTCTCGTTACTTCTTTGTAAGTATCTAGTTTGTTTCTGGTTCCGCCTTTCCCTTCCTGCCTGTCCTGTGTGAACTGTGTCCTGTCTCCTCTGCCCAGCTCTGACCCTTTGCTTGCTGCTCCGGCAGTCTCGCTCTGCTCCCTCTTTCTCACTGCTCCGGCAGTCTCGTTCTGCTCTCTTCCTTTACCTCACTGCTCCGGAAGTCTCGCTCAGCTCCCTCTTTCTCACTGCTCCGGCAGTCTCGTTCTGCTCTCTCCTTCTTTCTCACTGCTCCAGCAGTCTCGCTCTGCTCCTTCTTTCTCACTGCTCCGGCAGTCTCGTTCTGCTCTCTCTCCTTTGCTCGCTGCTCTGGCAGTCTCGCTCTGCTCCCTCTTGCTCGCTGCTCCGGCAGTCTGCTCTTACCCTTTGCTCGCTGCTCCGGCAGTCTCGCTCTGCTCTGACCCTTTGCTCGCTGCTCCGGCAGTCTCGCTCTGCTCTGACCCTTTGCTCGCTGCTCCGGCAGTCCTACTCTGCTCTGACCCTTTGCTCGCTGCTCCGGCAGTCCTACTCTGCTCTGACCCTTTGCTCGCTGCTCCGGCAGTCCCGCCCTGCTCCCTCTTGCTCGCTGCTACGGCAGTCTCGCCCTGCTCCCTCTTGATTGCTGCTCGGGTAGTTTGCTCTGACACTTTGCTCGCTGCTCCGGCAGTCTCGCTGTTTCCTCTTGCTCACTGCTCCGGCAGTCCTACCCTGCTCTTACCCTTTGCTCGCTGCTCCAGCAGTCTCGCTCTGTTCAGACCCTTTGCTCGCTGCTCCGGCAGCCTCGCTCTGCTCTGACTCTTTGCTCCGCTCCTGGCGGTCTCGTCTTGCTCTGCTCTTGCCCGCCGCTCCGGGTGGTCTCAACCTGCTGTGTTTGTATACCGCTTCTGCGGTTCTGTTCCAGAAGTCCCAGTCTGTACTGGGTCCTATCCTCTCTGTGCTCCAACCTGTTGTACCTGCCAGTACCACCCCGTCTGCATACCAGTGTGCCAGCCTAAACCTTCCAGTTCCTGTATTCCCCGGTGTGGGCCAACAGCCGTGTCCGGAGTCTGACCTGGAGTAGACCCTGGTCCCTCTGCTCGGTTCCTCCCTGGTGCACTGGCGTCGTATGCCGTCGTGCGATCTTGGTCGGATCGGGCAGACACTTAGTTACGCCCCTCCAGGCACTCTCCGGTACGGTACAGTGGAATCACTACAATCACACGCACACGCCGCTCAGCCCGGGCGTGTGCATTACAGCATGCTCAGGCCATGGTTCCCGTTGAGCCCCACGGCCTTCGCTCTCTGAGACGTTTTCTAGTGAATACATGCATTAAAAATAAATAAATAATTTTTTTTTTCCTTAGCTGAGTTCCAGGAGAATTACGCACCCGTCCAGATGGATCTATCAGCTCTCGTTCCTGCGGATCCGCCACGTTACTATGGGGATCCAAGACAGTGTCGTGCATTTGTGGAGCAATGCATGCTACACTTCAAGTTCTACCCTCTATGTTTTCCCACAGATCGGGCTAAGGTGGGATTCATGATGTCTTACCTAGCGGGTGATGCCTTGAATTGGATCACCCCCCTATGGGACGCACAGGATCCTATCGTCCTGGACATAATGGCCTTCCTGGTGGCCTTTCTAATGGTCTTCGATGATCCTAACCCGGAGGCTCCTGCTGAAGCTTCACTTCCCAATATCCCGGAGCAGCCCCGATGGGTAATGTGTGTGGGTAGCGCAATAGTCCTCCAGCCCAATGAGACTACTGCCCACCCAGAATCCTCACAGGGTGACTACGCTCTCCGGAATACTTCTCCCAACCTCAAGAGGCAGTCCAGACGTGCTAGACGTAGAGGCAAGCCGTCACGCCAGGGTCTGTCCTCCCTGAGACCTCCTGACCCCAACCTTGAAGTCCCTACTGAAGCTTCATCTCCCTGTATCCCGGAGAAGCCCCAACGGGTAATGTGCGTGGGTAGTGCACCAGTTCTCCTGCCCGAAGAGACTGCTGCCCACCCAGAATCCACACCGGAGGACCCCCTGTTGCCTCCTGAATCCCCCGGGATACCACTTGATGACAATTGGAGGGAGACTTCCCTATACTCTGCACCTGATACCTCGCCCGCTTCGTCCAGTGAGTCCGACCTGGTGTTCTCCGAAGCAGAGGTTACCCCCGAGTCTCTACACCCCTCCGATCAGGCGGAGGATCTCCAGTTGTCTCCTGAACCCTTCGGGGTGCTACCTGGTAGCGAATGGACAGAGACTTTCCTATACTCGGTACCTGATACCTTGGCTGCTTCATCCAGTGAGTCCGACCTAGTGTACTCCGAAGCAGAGGTTACCCATGAGTCTCTTCACCCCTCCGACCTGGCGGAGGACCTCCAGTTGTCTCCTGAGCCCTTCGGGGTGCTACCTGGTAGCGAAAGGACAGAGACTCTCCTATACTCTGTACCTGATACCTTGCTCGCTTCGTCCAGTGAGTCCAACCTAGTGTACTCCGAAGCAGAGGTTACTCCCGAGTCTCTACACCCCTCCGATCAGGTGGAGGACCTCCAGTTGTCTCCAGAACCCTTCGGGGTGCCACCTGGTGGTGAATGGACAGAGACTTTCCTATATCCTGGATCTGATACCTCGCTCGCTTCGCCTAGTGAGTCTAACCTAGTGTACTCCGAAGCAGAGGTTATTCTTGAGTCTCTACACCCCTCCGACCAGGCGGAGGACCTCCAGTTGTCTCCAGAACCCTTCGGTGTGCCACCTGGTGGTGAATGGACAGAGACTTTCCTATACTCGGCACCCGATACCTCGCCTGCTTCGTCCAGTGTGTCCGACCTTGTGTACTCTGAAGCAGATATTTTCCCCGAGCCTCTGCACTCTTCTGACCCGGCGGAGGTCCTCCAGTTGTTTCCTGAATCCTCCGGGGTACCACCAGATAACAAAGAGACAGTGACTTTTTCTCACCCTGTACCTGATAACCCGTCTATTTCTTCCTGTGAGTTTGACAAGATGTACCTCGAAGCAGAGATTACCCCCAAGTCTCTGCTCCCCTCCAACCCGGTGGAGGACTTCCAGTTGTCTCCTGTACCCTCTGGGGTGCCACCTGAAAATATGTGGAGAGAGACTTCCTTGTGTGCTGTTCCTGGTACTCCACCCATTTCGTCTGTTGCTGAGGATGGCTGGATAGGAGGTAGCATCCTAGCTAACCAGATGAGACCAGTTTTTCCTGTGGACAGTGGAAGTGATCTCCTTGAAGTGAATGATTGGCCCTCGAATTCCCTGCGGAAGATTCTGGCAGGCCTGAAGAAGAGGGGGCGTAAGGGGGGGGGGGTACTGTACCATACCTGGCGGCGTCTTTGCATAGTGGTCCATCTCCCACTGTGCAAGAGCGCGCACTTGATCTCCAGTCCAGAATGTCTCTCTGGCTTCCCTCCATGCTGTCTGTTTGTGTCTGTTTCTGCTGCTTAAGGGCGGCGCCCGATCACTTCCTGCTTTTTGTACCTGCTGTGGGTCACACCCCTTGTGCGTCCTTAGCCTATTGCTGTCTGTCACCTGTTATTTAACCCAGCTGCTCCAATCAATCCCTGCCTGAGCATCTTGCCCTGTCAGTTGGCTTTTGTCTCTGACATGCCAGGTCCTGTCTATGTTACCTGTCTTGCAGTATCTGTTCCCATGTCTGTACTGTGTCCTATCTGTGTACCCTAACCTGCAGTCTGTACACGTTCCTTGCCTGTTTGTTCCGCCTTCCTGGAGGCTGTATTTCCAGGCCAGTCCGAACACGCTCCTTGCCTGTTTGTTCCGCCTTCCTGGAGGCTGTATTTCCAGGCCAGTCTGAACACGCTCCTTGCCTGTTCGTCCCGCCTCTCTGGGGGCCGTATTCCCAGACCCGCTCCTGTATCCCGCTGCAGTGTCGGTTTCCTCCGTACACTCAGTTCCAGTCTGAACTCTCTCCTATCTTTTACCTGTTTTGCCTCTATGTCCGTCCCTTCCCTTTTCCTGCATTGTCTGAACCTGTACCTAACTCCCTCTTGTTGTCGCTGTACTTCAGTTGTGAGTTTTGTGCTCTCTCGTTACTTCTTTGTAAGTATCTAGTTTGTTTCTGGTTCCGCCTTTCCCTTCCTGCCTGTCCTGTGTGAACTGTGTCCTGTCTCCTCTGCCCAGCTCTGACCCTTTGCTTGCTGCTCCGGCAGTCTCGCTCAGCTCCCTCTTTCTCACTGCTCCGGCAGTCTCGTTCTGCTCTCTCCTTCTTTCTCACTGCTCCAGCAGTCTCGCTCTGCTCCTTCTTTCTCACTGCTCCTGCAGTCTCGTTCTGCTCTCTCCCCTTTGCTCGCTGCTCTGGCAGTCTCGCTCTGCTACCTCTTGCTCGCTGCTCCGGCAGTCTGCTCTTACCCTTTGCTCGCTGCTTCGGCAGTCTCGCTCTGCTCTGACCCTTTGCTCGCTGCTCCGGCAGTCTCGCTCTGCTCTGACCCTTTGCTCGCTGCTCCGGCAGTCCTACTCTGCTCTGACCCTTTGCTCGCTGCTCCGGCAGTCCTACTCTGCTCTGACCCTTTGCTCGCTGCTCCGGCAGTCTCGCCCTGCTCCCTCTTGCTCGCTGCTCCGGCAGTCTCGCCCTGCTCCCTCTTGATTGCTGCTCCGGTAGTTTGCTCTGACCCTTTGCTCGTTGATCCGGCAGTCTCGCTCTGTTTCCTCTTGCTCACTGCTCCGGCAGTCCTACCCTGCTCTTACCCTTTGCTCGCTGCTCCGGCAGTCTCGCTCTGCTCAGACCCTTTGCTCGCTGCTCCGGCAGCCTCGCTCTGCTCTGACTCTTTGCTCCGCTCCTGGCGGTCTCGTCTTGCTCTGCTCTTGCCCGCCGCTCCGGGCGGTCTCAACCTGCTGTGTTTGTATACCGCTTCTGCGGTTCTGTTCCAGAAGTCCCAGTCTGTACTGGGTCCTATCCTCTCTGTGCTCCAACCTGTTGTACCTGCCAGTACCTCCCCGTCTGCATACCAGTGTGCCAGCCTAAACCTTCCAGTTCCTGTATTCCCCGGTGTGGGCCAACAGCCGTGTCCGGAGTCTGACCTGGAGTAGACCCTGGTCCCTCTGCTCGGTTCCTCCCTGGTGCACTGGCGTCGTATGCCGTCGTGCGATCTTGGTCGGATCGGGCAGCCACTTAGTTACGCCCCTCCAGGCACTCTCCGGTACGGTACAGTGGAATCACTACAATCACACGCACACGCCGCTCAGCCCGGGCGTGTGCATTACAGAGGCGGAGCTGGGGTGGAGCCTGGGCGGAGTCTCAAGGGGGCCGAAAATTTTGCCAGTATGGGGCCCCGAAATTCCTGGTGGCAGCCCAGTTTTGGCATACAGGTGTTTTGAGCACAACTTGGTCCTCTCAACTTCCGACTCCGTTTATTTCAAAGGAACCCTTCCTCTTCTTCTGATGAGCCTGAAGGCGATTCCATCTCCTCAAACACCTGCCTTGAGTGAGGTGGGGTTCCCGATGTGTGGACATACACAATTGCCCAAGCCATGACCTGGATAACAAGCGACCCATGAGCCTGTGAGGGTATCCTCCACAAGTCAGTGGTTGGAGTTCCCGGATAGCTGATCTCAAAGGCCTCCTCCCAATCTTTCTTTGCTCTCCACCATGGTCCAGCTAAGCCCCATTCCTATCGAACCACACAGACCGCATACCATCAGCGGCGACCATCCAGTTTCAGGAACCAGACCCGCGCACCCCCTATGAGGTCATTCAGCTCTTGCAGCGGATATTCTGTGCTCACCATTCTTCTCTCCACATAGACATCACGGTTAGTTACAAACTCCTGAATGAACCCGTGTACCCGATGGGAGTCGTAGTTAGCGACTATACCTTGGGATGCTAGGTCTCCGTAGCACTCAGCCAGGGGACCCGCCGGCACATCTTTAATCCAGGCACCGTGTCGCCTTCCCTCCTCCATCGACCAGCTCAGACTCCCTAGGTCGTTAGCGAGCCGTCAGACCCTCACTCTTTTCTTTTTGGTCCTTAGGAACCCTGGAGATGTAGGCCACATCCTGTCTTCGGATCCCGTCTGACTGGCCAAGTCAACTCGTTCCAGGCCCTCGTGACAAACGTCTGTGTCTTCTGCAACTGAGCCGGACAGCTCCATGTCCTCGGCGCCTCCTTCCGCCATTTCTGCTCTCGACTGTTATCTCACCGACCCACAACCCACGAATGGCATTGTCTCTTCCACCTCCTGAGGCCCGTCGTGGCCCTGCCTTTCACTCGGTGGAGTCCACCCTGACTCACCATGTCATTTCTCAAATGAAGCACACCGTTTCGCCCAAACTTCATCACAGCCTAGCTTGTTGCTACAGTCCTGATCAGCAAGTCTCTCTACCTGCTCAGCGGTTCTGTGTCCTATTTCTTCCACTACTGGCGCCCTGGATCTACTGCTCGGAACCCCCACTAGTCCTATGAACTCAGTCCTGTTTAGGCCCATTTCCTTTGGCGTTTAGCAAGCTCAGGGTTTCTCATGGCACCTTGTCCTATCCAAGGGCCCCTTTCTCTGTGGAATGCCACTCTGTCACTTCTTCGGTCACTTCAAGGTCTTGCTACTCTCCTGTCCCTTAGTTTTCTTTCTCCGTAGTTCACCCAAAACGGCAGCACTGCTCACAAACACTTCCTACTTGTACTTAAACTTGGCCCTATCTATCTACAGGAAGTAGCCACTTGCCCTAACACTAATCCCCTCCCACTATGGGCTAGTCCCAACATTAACTCTATCTTACCCTAATGTTGCTACCGAACTACAGTCAACTACCTTATACTACCTACCCTATGCACTAAGCCCTAAACTATGTCTTATTCTATACTGTACACTACTAACATTATACATACCATATCACAATACATTACAACACAATATACTGTATTTTGCGGACTATAAGATGCACCGGACCATAAGATGCACTTTAAATTTAAAGGAGGAAAATATGAATTTTATTTTTTTAAATGTGTCAAATGGAGATCCGTCTTAGGCCCCGTCCGCTGTATCAGTATTTGGTCAGTATTTTTTCTCAGGGGTGGGAGCCAAAACCAGGTGAGGAACAGTCAGAGAAAAGGTATAATAGAAACAAGTCACCAATTCTGCATTTATCACCCACTCCTGGTTTTGGCTCCCACTTCTGAGAAAAAATACTGACCGAATACTGACCAAATACTGATAGTGGGGCCGTGGCCTTATAGTCTGAACGGAGCTCACTGGCGGGAATCGGGGGGGGCCGCGGTGGAGCGAGATCACAAGAGGCAGTGTCGCTGCTGCATGAATCCGGTGGCGGCAGGAGTGGAGTAAAGCTGTGGGACTTGGGCAGGGAGGAGGGGGTGTCCTGGCGGTGCGAGGCAGGGCAGAAGCCATTGATCTCCTGGCGGTGGGCTTCAATAAAATGTCAGGGATACAGGCAAGAGCTCTGCAACATTGATCTCTCGGCAGTGGGCTTCAGGAAAATGGCCCTCCGGCGCATGCGCAGATTGAGATCTCGGTTCGTCATTGAGCAGAGATCTAAATCTGGGCATGCGCTGCCTCTGGCGGCCATTTTCCTGAAGCCCACTGCTGGGAGAACAATGTGCAGAGCGGGGACTGCACTCCTGCCTGCACCGCTGACATTTTCTTGAAGCCCACTGCCAGGAGATCAATGGCTCCTGCCTCGCACCGCCGGGACACCCCTCCTCCCTGCCCAGGGCCCGCAGCGTCACCCTACTCCTGCCGCCATCGGTTACCCTGCCTCCTGTGACCCCGCTCCACCGCCGCCCTCCACCATTTTCCTCCCAAATTTAGTGGGGGAAAAAGCGTGCTGTATTTTGGGGCTGAGTTTTCCCAGATGACTTCTTCATATCTTGAAATATAAATGTTTTCACAGCAGATGTCAGCAAGAACAAAAACAGCCTGGAACAAAACTTTACACCCCCTGACCGGTCCCTGGATCTCAGGCTAAAAATACACCATCTACAGGCAACTCAAAGAAGTTCTTAGTTTACTTTGTCTTTGTTAACAAAGTTTTAATTTCTTGAATGGAAAAAAAACAAAAACGTAATGAGGCGTGGAAAGGTGCGTCATGCTGCAGGGGCGTGGCCATGTGCGTAATATTCGGCAGGGCGTGTCGTTCTGTTCTCAGGCCGCGCCCTCCAGCTTTCTCAGCCATTCGTCGGGCGGGAGCCGGACGGAGCGGACGGCAGTGGCTGCTTTCTGCAAGCCAAGGTGAGCTGGGCCTGCTACGGCGGGATGGCTAATAGCTCGTTATTAAAGGCAGGGTGTTGGCTATGATATGACGTCAGCGGCGGGGATCCGGGCCATAGCTTCTTCTAACTCCCCGCCGGTGTTATTCAGGCTTAGGGCCAATCAAAAGAGGCTTTACAGAAACTGCTTTGATACGGCCTCAGCGATTGGAGGAGAGAAAGACCTGTGGGAGGGGATTTAACTGCAGCAGAGCGGGGTTGTGTGTCCAAGGCTGCTGCGAGGTCAAGTTAGGTGGGCCCGTGCAAGCATGCTGTATAGGCAGGGCGTTACTTCTAGAGTCACTTTGCCCCTTGTGTGAGCAGCAGAGGTGGCGGTGCCCTCCTGATCGGTTGACTGCAAACTCTGGCATTTCTTACAAGGAGATCTGCAACTTCCAGCCTCCCATGGTAGTTTCAGAAGTGTCCACCCCTCCTGGATAGCTCCTGTGCCTGCTCTGTAGGCATGTGCTGTACTAGAGGGTGGGCAATGACATGGGACCATAACATTAGTTGCATGACTACAAAAGTGTAGAAGTTGCATTGTGGATATGGTGACCCCCACCACCAATAGCCTGGGCCTAAAGTTGTGACCTAGTGAGCCCAGCTGTATGGATCCAGGGTGGAGGGTACGCCTAATGCCTTATAGTGAATGCAGCCCCCCAAAATTCATGTATTGGCTATAGATTTAATCTCATAGGTTGCAGTTCTGACTTGACCGGTGTCGGTTTGTCCCCCCCCTTGACTGACAGGGGTCTGGAGAAATCCACTTTCTGGTTCTCGGGTCACTCTCAAATGCCATCAGAGACCGGAACCATGTGAGACTGCGACCGTGCTGTGATTTTTCTTTTACAAAGCCATAATGCATCTCTCAAAAAAAAAAAAAAAGTTGTTACAGCAAGTTGTGGAGCAGTGGCATGAACTTTTTTTGGCGTGTGACTTAACCCTTTCACTTTTGCATCGGACAGTGGGAGGCGCTGCTGACGTGTTGGTGGCCAGATATTGGCTGCTCTTGTGCATCCTTTTCTAACAGGACAGGTGGACAACACCTGCAGCTAGGCACAAGACCTGTCAAGTGGTCGTCTGTGCCTCGTCATCTGCGCCTCTCACTTCTTGATGCAGGAGAGCGAAGCGTCTAGTAATGACCCTTTTAGGGTATCTGCACATGACCTCTTTCGGTTGGGTCCACTCCTTAACCCTCCTGAGAAAGCACTAAATAAACACTCTAAAGTTCAGGATTTCCATTTCCTTTGCAAATACGAAGGAAATCCTGAAAACATGATCTGTTGGAGGAAGTGCTGTGGAGTTGGTATAAAATGGTCCGACCCCTAAAATGTATAATAAATTGGGTACAATGGTTCAATGCAGGATGTGCTTAATATTTTTTCTTAAGAATTTGGGAAAACAGAGCTGTGGAGTCTGAGTCAGGGAAATTGAGGAGTCGGAGATTTGGCTTACCAACTCCACTCCTGGTTGGAGGGCTGTGAGGACTGGAGTTGGGGAACTCTGCTGTAAGGCGAGAACATGCGCCCTGCAGTGTAGAGACCACTTGCTGTTCATATGTTCAGGCTTTTGAGCTTATTATAAACCGCTTCAGTTTATTGGGCATTCATCCTGTTCTAATTACTAACTGTGGATGCAGAAGTGAGAGGTGCTGGATAACTCTTTAATGAGTGTATCCTCCTGTAGTCCCCAAAATTCAGTGATGTTATAATCATCCAGTCAGTCCCCCGTTGGATGTGAGCGTTATATCGGTGTCCTTCTAATTTTTTAGTGCAACAATTAAATTAATTTACAGTGGTGGATTTTTCCACAGCAAGTGTCCTATTAGAAGCGTCCAGGATAAAGATCCAGTGCACTTGGATATTCTCCGGAGATTTCTCAGTGTCGCGCTACTTGTGGTACTTGCCATTGTGCAGTTACGTTTGCAGGACAGTGTGTGAGCGCTGGACATTGCAGTGTCCTTCCTCAGGAAGACAGGAGAACTTCCCTCATAATCTGATAAACGTTTGACGTTCAGCAGAAGCTCTGTACTAATGAATGTAGCAACAGGAGGTGTATGGTAGGAGAGGATAGAAATCTATGGGTGCCCAATTATAAGGCTAATACAACTCAAAGGTTGGGCAGAACCATAGCATAGACTTAAAGGGGTATTCCCATCTCCAAGATCCTATCCCAATATGTAGAAGGTGTAATAATATTACTAAATACTTCCAGTTAGAAATGTAGCATAGTTCTTCTGATTAGCTTTGTCACTTACCCCATGTGAAGGGCATTGCAGTAGCTTAGATATCCATGGTTACAACCACTAACAACTAACTATAACTATGAGAGTGGTCGTAACCATGGATATCTAAGCTACTGCAATGCCCTTCACATGGGGTAAGTGACAAAGCTAATCAGAATAACTGTGCTACATTTCTAATTGAAAGTATGTCATAATTTTATTATTACACCTACTACATATTGGGATAGGTTCTTGGAGATGGGAATGCCCATTTATATATGCTTAAAATTGCAATCTGCTTGTAAATACAAGCAACTTTGCAATTTACTTTTTATTAACAATCCTCTCCATTCTCAAGACCGGAGGGATTATCTTGTATACAGTTACTGGTTACTTTTTTGGGGGGTTTGAGTGGTCTGTTACCTAGGTAAGGAATTGCTTGCAGGTTCTGTGTTTTAGTGCCCACCTGCAGCACTCTGGAGCCCCCGGATCATTGGATCCGACCAGCCTCAGTTCCCCTCCCTGGGTTTCTCCCATACTATAGAGACAAAGCTGCCTCTGCTAGCGCATGGGGAGAGAGCACGCAGTTTGGACCAGCGGCCTGACCTGTTGGTCCGATCTGTCAAGCTTCAGGAGCGCAGCCCTTCCCAGCAGCTAGGAAGTCAGGATCGGTGTGCACCAGAGGAGAAATTGAGACAAGCCCTTTAAAGGAGCGTTCACACATCTTCAGTCATCATTGAAACTTTCTTCCTGAAAGTGGTAATTGTTAAACCATTTAATGGAATCCGTTCCCATTTCCTCTTAAAATAAAATAAGCACCAGTAAATATGTGATTGATTTGTCCTTTTTCAGATTGGGACATGTTCTCTCCTGCTGATTCTTGGTGGAGCGGCTTTCACACGTCAGTGATATTTGATAGGCGGATTTTCCCTCAGGTGCCGCTCTATAGCTGTACAGTGACATCCATTGCATGTGGACCTCTATCTAAACTTTCAAAGCTTTATTTAACACATTATAAGTCTCAAACATCCTGTAAATCAAAGGGTGTCCCTTACCGATTGTTCAAACGATTGTGCAAGAGCGTGCACTCCGCTCAATAGAAAGCTTGTGTCATCATACACTGCTATGTGCACGCTTTTGAAAGCCTTCTCACCACCCGATGCCAGTGACTCACAGGTCTCTCACTATACCCACACACTCAAGGAGAGACCTGTCACTCAAGGGCATCAGGCCGGCTTTTAAACCCCTCAATGTTGATTCAAACATACATGACAGAAATCACCCAGCCAGTGTCTGAGACATGATGCTTGTGGTTCAGGCAGCATGCAACAGCTGTTAGGTTCCCTTATAGGCCTAATAAACACATATATATGCACAGCCTTCAGTTCTTTGTTCTCTAGATGCCTCTGTATTAAATAGTGCAGTAGAAGCAAACCTCCAGCCTGACAAAGGCCAAAAGAACAAGCTTTTAACTTTTTTTTCTTGCATCTGCCATGACAGGCGTATGGTTACATTTATTGTGTGCGCTGCCAGTTTTCCAGGTACATACAGCAAACTGACACTACATAATGTGAATACAGGCATATATGGGAAAGCTGGGGGACAAATAACAGTTGCATGAGACTGATAACGCTCCAGATTTTCTGTGCAATTTCTGGTTGGAAAATGTCATTGTGTGAAGGTATGTTCAGATTTTTCTCAATTTGTATTTTAGTACTAGCTAAATAGATGAGATTTCAGCAAACCCTTTGCTAAGCAAAATGGCATCAAAATCCCCATGTATGGGTAGGTGCACACACGTTGTGTGTTTTCTGCACCAAATCTGCTGATAACTTTTCTCTAGCAGATTAGCTGCGTCAAAAACGCACATATTTTGGTGCATATTTTTGACCACCATTACTTCCTATGGGTGAAAAACGCAGCAAAGTACGCGACAAAATACGCGCTTTTCTGCTGAAAGAAGTGACATGTTTTTCTAATCACTGAAAATACACAAAAAAAGCAACATGTGGGAACAGTGAATTCTGGTTTCTCATACAATTTGCTGGTACTTACCCTAAGGCTATGTTCACACACGTTGTGTTATGCTGCGTGTTTGCAGCAGATTTTTATGTAAATTTTCAGCTTTGTCTAGCAGTACCAGCAAAGTCTATGAGAAACCAGAATTCACTGTCCCCACATGTTGCTTTTTTGTTTGCTGCGTATTTTCAGTGATTAGAAAAACGCTGAAAGAAGTGACATGTCAAAAATACGCAGCAAATACGCGCGTTTTTTACGCAGCTAATCTCCTGCCAGGGAAAAGTTATCAGCAGATTTGGTGCAGAAAAAACACAACGTGTGTGCACTTACCCTAACACCTGAAGATTTTGATGCAGGTGCAAAGGGTTAAAGCTACTGCAAATCCGCAGCTTTTCTGCAACAAAATTAATACTAGATTTGATGCAAATCACGTAATATTTGGACACTGAATAGAAGCCCTGGGAACCGCCTCTTACATACATACAGGCTCCTTGCTGATGTTGTGCTTGGTGGGATTTGAACCCAGGACCCCAATGCTGCCAGGCTGCAGTGCTAACGACTGAGCCACCATGCTGCCCATAGTTGTTCCAGTTTGGTGCAGAATCCCAGTGTTCCCAGTTTTCACAGTTACTAATTTCATCTCATTCTATACTACGCACTTTCTGAAGGAAAAATCATCCAAGGCTTTCTGTGCACTTGCGATATTGGAACCATGAGAGATCGGCTGTACAATGGATCTTGATACTTGACTGTACTCGCACACTCTTTCTTTACTGGTTCAGTTAGGTATACGATTTAGGAGGGTGTGCAGTCTGCTGTGTGTGCCAACTACCTTACCCAGAGAGAATGTAAATGATAAGAAAGGGTCAATTATCAAATAGTATTAGGAGAAGACCATGCCGAAAGCTCTTTACACGAACAGTGCAGTAGCTTAGAGGTCGTCATGAGAGGCTGGGAGTTGTAGTTTCACAACAATGCACCAGATAAAGATGGTCTGCTTATAGAAGTGCTGCAGTCCATGCTGCATGTGGGCACACTGTTGGCGCAGCTCCATTTGGCATCATGTCTTTCTTCCCTGTTTTGCTAGTGAAGAAGGTGGTGTGTGCTCCTCATAAGGACTGGGTGTAGCAGGGTCGGACTGGTTTGTACAGGGAACTCCA
The DNA here is from genome assembly GCF_046119375.1 of Phyllobates terribilis. NCBI lineage: Eukaryota > Metazoa > Chordata > Amphibia > Anura > Dendrobatidae > Phyllobates > Phyllobates terribilis. The sequence continues at coordinate 532,806,592 of NW_027362771.1, forward strand.
GGAATGTTTGGTTACAAATGGTTAGTTGTTAGACATGATGCTTGTATAATGAATAGGGACTGTCATAAATGTACAAGTATGCGTGTAAGAATGCGATATGTGGAGACTGCAGGGACTGAGCTGGTGATTTCTAGCACAGCGCCTTTCGAAGATGGTTTCCAGGTTATTAGCTGTCCCTGACACGGTGTTGGGTAAGATTTGAAATTTGGCATGACAGGAGAGTTGAATCCCCACTTACTTAGCAAACATCATCTCCATTCTCAAGAACGGAGGGATTTTGAATTCTATTGTTTATTGCTCGTTGTCTAGGTTACCAGCCACTGATGCAGTCTATCAGTGGTGACTGGAATCTGAAGCGAGGCAGTGCTTACAAGCTCTATGCTATAGAGCTTGTAAGTGCTGCTCTGGGGCTGGCAGCGGCCAGCTTCAGTGCTCGTGCTCTTCCGATGCTGACTCGTATAACCGCATCGGGTAGTACAGTCATTCAGGAGCTCACCACCATCAGACTAGCAGGGATGCTCGGGAGCGGAGCGATCCTGAAAATCAATCATGTGACAACCCCTTCAACATGGAATCCAAATCATGACAAATTTTATTTTGAAAAATAAGTGTGAGGCCATTTTACGCTTTGCCCCCGATTTATTAAGACTGGTGTTGCGTACACTAGTCTTAATGAGGGGCGTGCATACCGAATTCATTTAGAGGCGAACACCACTTAATAAATTTATCGCATCTTCTCAACTATGTGCGCCTTCATGTGCCTCGCCAGAAATTGTATTCTATTCAGTGACTGGATTAACATTTCTGAGCAAATAAACGCTACAATAATCAATGAACTTGATTATAGTCCCAGCCCATTCTACTCTGGCCCTTCCCCAGCCCTGACCAGCTGCCCTAAAACTGCTGTAAAAATGCCAAAAATCACATGTACTGCCTTTCATAGTGTTTTATGCCAGTCGTAAACACTTTGATGTATTGGTCCTTTTACGTTTTGTATTGTTCTTATTCCAAATTTTACTATTTTGTAGTGAACAGGACCCAATGGGTCGCACTATAACCGATGAGAGTGAACCTGTCGGAGATGTCATTAGTCGTCACTAAGGACGTTTTCCACATGTGCGTTTTGCAGACCCAGACTGGGCGAGTTTTGGGGCAGTGGAAATATGAATGTAGAAGCGATGATCTGAAATGTCTGGGGAAATGTATCACACCTTGTACGCCAGGTATAATTCCTCTGTAGGGAATCCAGCTCCGGCTTGGCCTGTGCCCTTGAGTCCTGTGTATGTCCTTCCCCTGAAGGTCAGGACTATGTTCCCTGTGCCAGCACAGCCCTGCACGAGCAAACAGGTTGTGCACTGGTTCCTGACGCACGTCCCATCAGTACAGACTGCTGTTACCGACCTATAGACCAGCACATGCAAACCTGAGACTGGTGTAAACCGGGTATGTTACTTGTAGTGGCTGCCGTGCGGAGACACAATCTAAACCTGCAGAGTAATCCCATCGGAGCGGCACACATGGGTGGTTATAGTGACGGCAGCATTATACATACCTGTGAAAGAAACCATAATTCCTTCTCGGGTTTCAATGTAAAGGAGGAGAATATAATCTCAATCTTCCTGATAATCTCTGTATTCCGCAGGTCTCTACCATTCCGAGAGTATATTACATTAGTGCTAAACTGCGTTATGGCACAAGAAGTATATGGGTTACTGCAGGATGAAGGGATCGGGGTGTGATGACAAATGTAAGAAAGGGAAAAAAGATTAAGATGATGGGCCTGCCTAAACAATGGGGCACATTAGACAAAACTTGGGGTTCATGCACACTGGCCGTTCTTAGGAACAGGTTGCCAATCACGCTAGTTCGTGGTGTAAAATGATTTTTAAAGAGATTGTCCAATGAAAATAAGTTATCTCTTAGGAAAGGTGATCAGTGGGGGTCTTACCACCGGGACCTGCACCGATTGGCAGAACACGGCACTTCTGTCCTCATTAGGATGGAGTTGTAGTGCGCATGCTCCACCCCCACTCCATACATTCTCTATGGGGCTACCAGAAAAAAGTCGAGCGCAGCCCCATAGGGTTCAATACAGGTTTACTATCGCCGTACACGTACTGACCTGAAGAATCGAGTTACCAGGTCGTTCATACTGCACAATGAACGCCGTAAAAGCAAAAATCTGTAATCAATGGCGGAATTGCTTTTTTTTTTTTTTTTTCTTCACAATTTCACCCCATTTGGAGCATTTTCCCGTCTTTCAGTACATGATACCGTAAAATGAATGGAGTCATTCAAAGCTACAACTCGCCCCGTAAGGCAGGTCCTCGTGACAGAAAAATAAAATAAAAAGTTATGGCTCTTGGAAGAAGGGAAAGAAAAAGCAAAACCACAAAAAAAAAAAAATAAATAAATTGCCAGGTTCTGAAGGGGTTAAGGGCGTTGTAGGGAGGTGTGTCAGAATAAAACGGGTACACTCCTTTGCCAAGGTTTTCCCATTCTAGAAAGTTGTGAAGCTACATCTCTAACCCATAAAATAACCCACGACAGGATCCAGTGGGGTCACACACATTGGGTCGGACTATTGCTGGGCAGACACCTCTCTCTCCTGACTCCATCACACAGAAACGCTCGGCTCCACAGTTCTGTGATCTTCTGCCAAACAGAAGGATTGGTCATAATCACCAGACTTAATATGTTAGGAGGCCACCATACACATTGCATGGTTAGCTGACTCTGCCAAAATCAACTGATTAGCTATGTCGCTTACCCCATGTGCAGGGCATTGCAGTAGCTTAGGTATCCATGGTTACGATCACTCATATAGTGACAGTAAGTTAGTTGTCATAACCATGGATACCTAAGCTACTGCAATGCTCTGCACATGGGGTAAGCGACATAGCTAATCAGAAGAACTATACTACATTTATAATTGGAGATATTCGCTAATATTATTATTATTATTACACCTACTACATATTGAGATAGGATCTTGGAGATTATTATTTATTATTATAGCGCCATTTATTCCATGGCGCTTTACATGTGATAGGGATAGGGATATACATAGCAAAAACATTTACATAATCTTAACAAAACGAATCAGCGACTGGTACAGGAGGAGCGAGGACCCTGCCCGCGAGGGCTCACAGTCTACAAGGGATGGATGAGGATACAGTAGGTGAGGGTAGAGGAGGTCATGCAGTAATGTGGTGGAGCGGTGGTTACTGCAGGTTGTAGGCTTGTCGGAAGAGGTGGGTCTTCAGGTTTCTTTTGAAGGCTTCCACGGTAGGCGAGAGTCTGATGTGTTGGGGTAGAGAGTTCCAGAGTAGGGGGGAAGCACGGGAGAAATCTTGTATGCGATTGTGGGAAGAGGAGATAAGAGGGGAGTAGAGAAGGAGATCTTGTGAGGATCGGAGGTTGCGTGCAGGCATGTACCGGGAGACTAGGTCACAGATGTATGGAGGAGACAGGTTGTGGATGGCTTTGTATGCCATGGTTAGGGTTTTGAACTGGAGTCTCTGGGCAATGGGGAGCCAGTGAAGGGATTGACAGAGGGGGGAGGCCGGGGAATAGCGCAGGGACAGGTGGATTAGTCGAGCAGCAGAGTTTAGGATAGATTGGAGGGGCGCAAGAGTGTTGGAAGGGAGGCCACAGAGCAGGAGGTTGCAGTAGTCAAGACGGGAGATGATGAGGGTATGCACTAGTGTTTTTGCCGAGTCTTTGCTGAGGAATGCACGGATCCGGGAGATATTTTTGAGTTGGAGTCGGCAGGAAGTGGAAAGGGCTTGGATATGTGGTGTGAAGGAGAGATCAGAGTCCAGGATTACCCCAAGGCAGCGAGCTTGTGGGACTGGGGAGAGTAAACAGCCATTGACGTTGATGGATAGGTCAGATGAGGGATATGAATGAGAGGGTGGAAAGATGATGAACTCTGTTTTATCCATGTTGAGTTTTAGAAATCTGGCAGAGAAGAAGGATGAGATGGCGGACAGACATTGTGGGATTTTGGTTAGTAGGGAGGAGATATCGGGTCCAGAGCGGTAGATCTGTGTGTCATCAGCATAGAGGTGATACTGAAAGCCGTGAGACTCTGAGCTGTCCCAGGCCAAAGGTGTAGATGGAGAAGAGCAGAAGTCCTAGAACTGAACCTTGGGGGACACAGACAGATAGGGGGCGAGATGAGGAGGTGGTGCGTGAGTGGGAGACGCTGAATGTCCTGTCTGTTAAGTATGAGGAGATCCAAGATAGGGCCAAGTCCGTGATGCCAAGAGATGAGAGAATCTGTAGTAAGAGGGAATGGTCCACTGTGTCGAAGGCAGATGACAGGTCTAGGAGGAGGAGGACAGAATAGTGTCGCTTGGATTTGGCGTTTAGTAGGTCGTTGGTGACTTTGGTCAGGGCAGTGTCAGTCGAGTGATGCGGTCGGAAGCCAGATTGCAGGCGGTCGAAGAGGGAACAGGAGGAGTGGTGGGAGGACAGTTCAAGGTGGACATGTTGTTCTAGTAGTTTTGAGGCAAAGGGGAGAAGTGATATGGGGCGGTAGCTAGTCAGAGAGGATGGGTCAAGGGAGGGCTTTTTGAGGAAGGGTGTGATTGTGGCATGTTTGAAACACGAGGGGAAGACACCGGTTGTTAGTGACAGGTTGAAGAGGTGGGTTAGGGTTGGGATGAAGACTGTGGTAAGGTTAGGGATGAGATGGGATGGGATTGGGTCAAGTTCGCTGGTGGTGAGGTGTGATTTGGAGAGTAAAGAGGAGACTTGACCTTCTGTAATGGTGGAAAAGTGGGGTTTGGAGGAGGAAGGTTGAGTAGATATGAGGAGGGGTTGTGCGGACTTTAGGCAAAAGCTTTGTCTGATGATGTCAATCTTCTGCTTGAAGAATGTGGCAAAGTCTTCGGCTGAGATGAGAGAAGAGGGAGGAGGTGCTTGGGGACGAAGGAGAGAATTGAAAGTGTTAAATAGCTGTTTAGGGTTGTGAGACAGGGAGGATATGAGAGATGAGAAGTAGGTTTGTTTTGCTGTAGTGAGTGCGGACTTGAAAATAGTGAGGGATTGATTAAATGTGATGAAGTACTCGATGGAGTGAGACCTTTTCCATCTCCGCTCCGCAACCCTGGAGGCCTGTCGCAGTTCTTTAGTAAGTTTGGTGTGCCAGGGTTGCATGTTGATTGTGCGAGATTTGGTGTGTGTGAGAGGGGCGATCTAGTCGAGAGCTGCAGCTATTGTGGTGTTATATGAAGCGGCAGCAACATCTGCATTGTGTAAGGAATTTATGTCTGTAAGAGGGAGGAAGGATTCAGAGAGTGAGTGTAGGTCAAGGTGTTTGAGGTTCTGCGAGCATGTGTAAGTTTGTGGAGTGGGGATTGTGCACCCGGAGAGGAGAGGGTAGAGAATGTGAGGAGGTTATGGTCAGAGAGAGGGAGGGGTGAGTTAGAGAGGTTAGATAGGGAACAGAGGCGGGTGAAGATGAGGTCCAGTGTGTGGCCATCTTTATGAGTAGCTGCTGAAGACCATTGAGCAAGGCCGAAGGAGGAAGTGAGGGACAGGAACTTAGAGACAGACGAGTGGGAAGTGTCAATGGGGATGTTGAAGTCACCCATTATGATAGTGGGGATGTCAGTGGAAAGGAAGTGAAGCAGCCATGTGGTGAAGTGGTCTAAGAAAGTGGTGGCTAGCCCTGGGGGTAGGTAAATGACGGCCAGTTGGAGGTCAGAGGGGGAATAGATGCGCACACAGTGCACCTCAAAAGAGGGGAGTGTAACAGAGGGTGGCAGTGATATTTGGGTGAAAGCGCAGGTATCTGACAGGAGAAAACCTACTCCTCTGCCATGTTTGCCATTGGGGCGGGGGGTGTGGGAAAGGTGGAATCCGCCATATGAAAGTGCAGCTGGGGAGGCTGTGTCAGAGGGGGTGAGCCATGTTTCGGTGATGGCGAGGAAGGAAAGTTTGTTAGTAATGAAAAGGTCGTGGATGTAGGAAAGTTTGTTGTAGACGGAGCGAGCGTTCCATATTGCTCCTGTTGGTGCAACTGGGGAAGTGGGGATTAGTTGGATGGGTATGAGGTTAGAAGGGTTGCGACAGTTTGTGGAAGGTCGTGGATAGGAGGTAGAAGCAACTGTGGGGATATGGCAAGGAGGACCAGGATTTGGAGAGATATCTCCAGCAGTGAGGAGGAGCAGAGAAAGTGTTAGCAGGTGGGAGAGCATGAGGTGGCTGTCTGTGTTTGGAGATCCAGGATTGAATGTTGAGGAATAATTCGGAGGAGGAGGTGAGATGAATGGGGAGGATGGAGGGAGAGATGAAGAGTTTCTTACTAAGTGGAGGACTATAGAGGAAAAAGTGAGAGCTAACAGAAACATGGTTAAAAGAGAGTAAGTGGTCAAAGTGTTGGTTACCTGACTCCTGCCCTGACTAACTGCCTCTGAAATACCTGCCACTTATTTCCGAAGCCACTTGGCACAAGAAGACGCGTGCACAACCCAGCACGCTTGCACCCCTTAAAGAGCTTCTAAATATATAGGGCTCATTAAACCATCAGGTGAGGGGCATTGTGGGAGCTGCTTGTGGCTAAATTAGCAGCTGGTCATCTCACCAGGAGATGGCTGGGTGATCAAAGACAGGGCTAGGACTCTGCAGGCTCTGCAGTTTAGCACCTCTAAGCATCAGATAAAGTCTACAGTGGGGAAAGGACAGACATATGTGAGTATTGAATGGAATGGGACAGATAAAGCAGAAATATTAAGCAGAGAATTCTACCAGTGAGTTGAATCAGGGGAGCAGAGCATTAGATGGCGGCAAATACAGCAAGCAGAGGAATTGTGCAGGAAAGAGCATGTACCTGTGTGAAAAGAGAAGAAGAAGACGGGTGTTAGTCCATGGCCTCTGAAATAACTGCCACTTCTTGGAGATGGGAATACCTTTTTAAGGTTTGTCGTCATTTACAAGCCTGTAACCCTTCCCACACTATTCTTGCTTATCATATTTTAGGTGTTTAAAAATATTTGTTTTTTTTACTTACCTTATATTTTGCTTCGGGAATCTGAGGAAGTCCAGTATGAGCCCTGTAATGGATTCCCCAGGGGATGGCACGCAGTAAGGCAATTTTGGCTAGTTATACCATCATAGTGATTCTCATTCAGGGGTGTGGGAAAGCTGGGTGATAGCTGAAATGGTGACCATTTTGTTGATCACCTAGATTTCTTGATTAATGCTAATTTGTGATGGTGAATCATGTGTCTCACATAGGAGGAGTACAACGTGACTGATGTGAGTGATGACCCGGGAGTGTTCATAATTGGTTTGTTTTTAAAGACGGTCGGAGGATGCAAGAAACACAGAAGGCATATAAATTGTGATGACTGAAGTGTAGGATGTGGCTAGACCTGATCTGGAGGAATCCGTCATGTAAATGAAGTGACTGATTACTCCCCGGTATACGAGGATATTGTCCAGACCACAGACTTGAGCGTAAGGTAACACACTGAAGTCCCAGGGGGCTGGTGAAAATTTGCCATAAATGCAGTGAAGTTTCCTATCTGGAGGTTACTGTCATACACAGACGACTTTCGGACAGAAGGATGGGTCAAGAATGTTGAATTTCCACATGCCTGATCCTTTGTCGCCTTTGGCAATAAGCTGCTGTCAGAGGTGTCTTACAGCGGCATGTTCTCCTCTAGCCATCAGCTGACTTAAAGGGGTTGTCCAATGTAAACAAGTTATGATTTAGGATAGGTGATACCTTACTGATAGGTGCGGGTCCCCGCTGTCGGACCTCCACCAATCGGCCGAACAGGGCACTTTTATCCCAGGTGGAGTGGCAGATCGGATCCTCCAACGGCAGCTTCATTTATGATCTGTCGGGTTGCCGGAAAAAGTGGAGCGCAGCGCTTGGCAGCCCCATAGGGAATGAATGAAACGGCTGTCCTTTCTAACCGATAAAAGTGCCTCTCTTTCCCTGTGTCCCAACGGTTGGACACCCCTCGATCAACAAGTTATCACCTATTCTGTGATTAGGTGATGACTTCTTTGCACCGGACAACCCCCTCTAAGGCTCCAATCATATCATGGTTTGTGCATACATTTATCACACATGCCAGAAAATCTCTTGGCATGTGCACCAAACCTGTCCTTATGAAAAGAGAGAGTGATTCTCCAGCGATGGGAAAAATGGTTATAAATCCATTGTAAAAAAAAACATCTTTATTGCTCCAACATTTAAAGTTGCATGAATGCAATGGCCACCATGGGAAATACATAAAACACAACCGACGCGTTTCAGCAGGAAGCCTTAATCATGGTATCCTTATAGATCCATTGCTCAGACAGTGGCCGAAGTGTATACATATACCAGAATACTGGAAAAAGTATATATAATAGCACAGTAGACTACCCTCTTTGATATACTATTTTTCAAAGGTCAGGCTTTGTGTGACAGATACCACTATTGTCTATAAAGATGCTGAAGAAAGCGGAGTACAGCGCTTGGCTAATCCCTGCCGCTCCATAGACAGTCGGTGGAGCGGAGGTGTGGGCACCTTCTCTCCATTCAACACAGAGCCTGGGATCCAGAGCCATATTCTTGGGTCCTAACGATTGGACCCCTACCGATCAAAAGGTCACCCCATTTATAGGGGATAACTTGTGATTTTAGGACTCTAGGTTAGGTTGGCCCTTCCTTATACCTGTTGTAATCCAGGGAATTCACCGACAACATCTCGGGTCATTCTTTCTACTCTTTGGGGAAACGAAAATCAGACTGGAAGATTGCTGTTGGAGTGATTGTTTAGCCTGTACCTGAATAAGGCTATGTTCACACGTTGTGGCCGCTATACAGCAATGCATCATTTGCTGCAATTTTTGAAATAAGAGGCAAAAAATGTTACTGCTGTGCTTTAAAAATAAAAACCCCACGGTGGCCGCAATGTGTGAATGAAGGGTATCTGCTCACATAGTGACCTTTTCATCACCACATGATTTAGTGCAAACGTTCTGCGGCATCAGTCCATTGCGGGCATACCCTTATGGTGAGGTATGGGGTGTTGATCAGGGTATCACATCATGCTGGAAATTTTAGTTTTCCTGTACCTTTCAAAGAACAGCTAGCTATTCCTTCCACTGATTGATGTGGGGGCTTAGGTCAGCTGAGCAGGTCAAATAGATCTTATAGGCATCCATGCAGGAAATTACTGCGGATTGAGCCGTCTGCTAACATTTGTCAACTTAATTCCACTCTTATGTTCCCATATCTGCACAACAGAGGATAGCTGCATCCTGGCCTTGTACATCACTGCTGTCCTCATTTCTGGATGTGTCATAGTGCAGCAACTTCCATTATGAGCAACTATTGATCGATACTTAAATAGGAAATCCCTAATATTTTATTAATAGATTGCGATTATATTGGATCTGCTGGGAATATCAAGTCCAACGCTTAATTGGCGCAGTCTGAAGCAACATCCATACTGACTTACTATCATTAGTCATGCCAGAAAATAATAATATGGGGGTTTGGGTGATCCATGAGGCATTGTCATTTTTTTGCTTCAAGGTGTGTTCTTCTCTCAAGGTCTTACGACCAAAAAGAACTAAAAATCAATGCCGCTAAACTGAACTTGGATCTGTTTGATTCAGTAAAACTAATAGACTGCGTTCAATCAAAAGTTCATAGAATGTTAGAGTTGGAGGGGACCACCAGGGTGTCCAACCCCCTGCTCAATGCAGGATCCACTGTCTGTCCGGCCTCTGTGTGAAGACTTCCATCGAAGGAGAACTGACCACCTCCCGTGGCTGCCTGTTCCACTCATTGATCCCCTCAAGTTGATTCTCACAACCATATCATGGCGGTATTTTATGATCTGTATTACAGGCGCAGTTGTTGGTCCGACCACGGGTCTCCTGAACTGACAGACCATTTATTAGAGGGGTTGCACCAAGTTTGGAAGTTATGTCCTATCTGTAGGGCATACTGTCCCGATTGCAGGGGATCTGACCCCCTGGTGACTCCCTACCGATCCCGAGAGCTGGGCTCTGAAGCACCTCATCTCCACTTCCGTTACATCCATTTTCTATGGGACTAATAAAAATGGCATAGTACAGTGTTCAGCTTTCTCTGGCAGTCCAATAGAGAATGAATAAAGCGGAGGTCTTGTATGTGCATCTTCTTCAGAGCCCAGTTCTCGGGATTGGTATCCCAGCAGTCGGATCTCCAGCGATTAGGAATTTGACCCCAATCCTTGGGATTGGGGTCAACTTCCAAACTTGGTGCATCCTGCAGCCATAACACTAATCATAATGTACTGCCTCTGTACGGCGATGTGACTGAGTCCTAAGCACGGTCAAATGCAAGCTGCTGAATGCTGTGACTGACTCGGTCCAGTGCAAGCTGCTGAATGCTGTGACTGACTCGGTCCAGTGCAAGCTGCTGAATGCTGTGACTGACTCGGTCCAGTGCAAACTGCTGAATGCTGTGACTGACTCGGTCCAGTGCAAACTGCTGAATACTGTGACTGACTCAGTCCAATGCAAGCTGCTGAATACTGTGACTGACTCAGTCCAATGCAAGCTGCTGAATGCTGTGACTGACTAAGTCCAATGCAAGCTGCTGAATGCTGTGACTTTTAAAATGTCAAAATAATAGATGTGTATGAGGGAATGACTTATGCAACTGCCTCATTATAAAACAACCTTTTGTAAATATGCTGGCTTCTTGGTAGTCAGAGCTGCAGTTTCTTCCTTCTTATCTAGGGAAATGGTGTTCTCTGTGGATGGTGTTTGCTCAGCTTCGGTGCTTCCCTAGACTGGTTCTCATGACTGCAGTATGGTATAATCTTACAGACTTCATGCCGTTGTAGATAGACTGCGTTCTTGGCTGCCTCATGATGACTTTACATTGAAAAGGGAATCATATTCCTCCGGTACATAAGATCAGTTCTTCTGTTACATCTGAGGCTCTACCCTGTGACTTGGTGACGACATTCTCACTTCTGATTCACGCCGAGACACTGCTTCATTAACTTAGGCCGAGATGTATGGCATTTTGAAAAATTTGTACATTTTTGAGGTTCTGCAGGTTATGACCGACAGATACTGATACATTTTAGGAGACAAGTCCCAGGTGCTACACCCAAAGGTCGAAACAAAGCTTTACGGGGACATTTTGGTCAATATTTGCAACCTTTAAAAGTCGGTTTTTATCACTCCAGGAGCCAACAGTCTCTGAAAAAAATTACCACAAGCTTTGAATTTCATGATGCATTGGCTACATGACTCCTGGAACGTGTCCAGCCTGGCAAGATGTCCTTGTAAGACTTGTAGAGGATATCCTTCCTGTGGAGTGGTCATATTAGCCAGTACTGGTCCAACTAGTCCGACGTTTTGGAAGCTACTGCCCTTACCTTAGTATGGGATATGTATAGCTAATTTTCTCACTTTTGGTAAAGTGTAGCCGATGCTGAAGATTTGCAGTTTCGTCCAGTTCGAGATGGTCACCATCAGATTTTAGCACATTTTTTTCCATAAACCATCTAGTACATCCTGCTTTGTGACCACTGCAGCCGCATTGTTTCACGGCTTTGTATAAAGTGCTGTGCACACTGTTGGCGAGCACAGATATAGCCGTGTCCGGGGATAACCTGCTCTGGTAATGTCATTCAGGCTTGGGCTTGTATAATCCGTTTCTGTGCAGCGAGTGGACGCGCTAATGTTCTCCTCTTTCTCCTTTTCTCTCAGGTTCTGGTAATCGGTCTCTCCCAAGGACACAACCATGCATAGCTTAAGGACTTGTGCTGCTAAACTAAGGCCTTTGACGGCCTCTCAGACTGTTCGATCACTAAAACACAGTCAGCCTGTGGCCCCAAGGACGTTTCAGCCTATCAGGTGCCTTAGTACACCTGTGGCCGCAGAGCCTTTTCTTAGTGGGACTAGTTCTAATTATGTGGAGGAAATGTACTATGCGTGGCTGGAGAACCCTAAGAGTGTCCACAAGGTAAGGATGGTCCCAGGGCTGCAATAAGCGGATGGCACAGATCTTAGTCTGATTGGGAATATTCACGAGGAGTGACCGGAAGTGAGACGCAGGAGGAGGAGAAGGTGTTTTCTGCACTGATGGGAGGTCGTGGCCTGGTATCTACATGGAATATGGAATATCACTATAATATTATCACTCCTTGCATCTTTAAGAGCTTAAAGAGGATCGCAGTTCGAGGGTGGAAATCACAGATCATAATCCTCGGCCCCTAAGAGATGTGACGCGTTTCAGTAATGTACCTGTGTTTGTATGTCGCTGGGGTGACAGTAGGGATGTCTCCGTGGGACCATCAACCTTCTTCTGTTGTAAATATTTCCACCAAATCCCTGTTCAGATCACTAAGGCTGAGTGCACACTGTGTCCATAAAGCTCGCGGTGTATACTTTAATGTTTCCGTTGCCTCTCTCCACCAGACGATGGGTGAAAAAATGTTCTATTAGTCTCCGTCTGGTCTTTACTTGTCATATTACTGTTTAGTTAACTGTATAGGAAAGTGTAGCACTTTCCTATACAAAATGATATTGCAAAATACATATTCTTTGCAGTATACATTTTTTACACATTGGTTGTATGGCGGGCCCATCTAAACTGTAGACTTGTACCTCATGAGCGTAAACGTCCCAACAGTAGCCAAAACCACAATGCGCCCCGCTGGGAGTTGGAAGTTTTACAGCTGTAAGTTGCTGACCCTTGACGTAGACCAGGGATGTAAAACTCAAACACACAGAGGCCAGAATGAAAAACGTGGACAAAATCGCGGGCCAACCAGTATACAGAATAATGACTCCACGTAATCCTCCATACAGAATAATGACTCCACGTAATCCTCCATACAGAATAATGGGCCCCACATAGTCCTCCATACAGAATAATGACTCCACGTAATCCTCCATACAGAATAATGACTCCACGTAATCCTCCATACAGGATAATGGGCCCCACATAGTCCTCCATACAGAATAATGGGCCCCACATAGTCCTCCATACAGAATAATGGGCCCCACATAGTCCTCCATACAGAGTAATGGGCCTCACATAGTCCTCCATACAGAGTAATGGGCCTCACATAGTCCACCATACAGAATAATGGGCCTCACATAGTCCACCATACAGAATAATGGGCCTCACATAGTCCACCATACAGAATAATGGGCCCCACATAGTCCTCCATACAAAATAATGGACCCCACATAGTCCTCCATACAGAATAATGGGCCCCACATAGTCCTCCATACAGAATAATGGGCCCCACATAGTCCTCCATACAGAATAATGGGCCCCACATAGTCCTCCATACAGAATAATGGGCCCCACATAGTCCTCCATACAGAATAATGGGCCCCACATAGTCCTCCATACAGAATAATGGGCCCCACATAGTCCTCCATACAGAATAATGGGCCCCACATAGTCCTCCATACAGAATAATGGGCCCCACATAGTCCTCCATACAGAGTAATGGGCCCCACATAGCCCTCCATACAGAGTAATGGGCCCCACATAGCCCTCCATACAGAGTAATTGGCCCCACATAGTCCTCCATACAGAGTAATGGGCCCCACATAGTCCTCCATACAGAGTAATGGGCCCCACATAGTCCTCCATATAATATAATGGGCCCCACATAGTCCTCCAGACAGTATAATGGGCCCCACATAGTCCTCCATACAGTATAATGGGCCCCACATAGTCCTCCATACAGTATAATGGGCCCCTCATAGTTCTCCAGACAGTATAATGGGCCACACATAGTCCTCCATACAGTATAATGGGCCCCACATAGTCCTCCAAACAGTATAATGGGCCCCACATAGTGGTGGCGGTTCTGGTGTCGTGGGCGAAATATAATCACCCTGCCGGCCAAATTTGGCCCATGGGCCAGAGTTTGACATGTATGACGTAAACTATGTTTGTTAGCTGGCCATCTATGGTGTGTCCTCATTTCCGCAGGTATATTCACTAGGCACCAAGTATCTGATCCACATTGAGGTAATTTCTGACGTGATAGTTGCCTGACCATAATCCGTAATTAGGGCAGAGGAGGCAACCCTTACTGCACCCTTACCCTAATTATAGAAGTAATTGCTGGTTTTATAGGAGCCGCTGCAGCAGATTCTTCATGGATGAATAATTTTTGGCTTTATACTATGCTCGGGGATGGGTTTCCTGTGGTTCTGTTCAATAGATGGAAACTAAAGGAATTTTCTGCATGAAATAGTACTTACTGTGCCCAATCTCAACTCCTCTTCATGGCACGCGTTTCATAACGCCAAAGGCCATAAACCTCCAATCGCTGTTAGCATCTTTTTTTCCTCCCACAATATCTTCTGACAGGGGAGAGTCGGGAGCCCCCTTACACATTACATAGTCAGTCCCGACAAAATCAGCAGCTTCAGTCAACTTTGCTCACATATGTACTGGCACCTTAAAACAGACATAGGAAGAGTGACCCTCTCCAACCTACTGGTTTTATTTAGATGATGTTCTTCTACAACTTTCTAATTTACTTTGTGTATTAATTCCTCACAAGATCTGTGATTGCTGCATACTCCGGCGTAGTAAGAGTTGTGCAGCTAAAAGCAACCTCTTGACTCATGAGCCGTGAGAAAGTAAAGCAGTTTAGAAAGTTGTAAAACTTTTTGTTTGTATAGTGGTTAAAGAAGCACTCGCACAAAACTCTATTGCCTAAACCTGTGTAAATGTGTATGTAATGTAGTATAAGTGCGACAATATACTCACTGATTGCCGTCTTCTTCAGTTTACAGCGCTGCTCTGGTCCTCTTCTGGGCCACGTGATTTCTATTCCAACTTGCTGGATCATCCTGGGGTCTGTGTATGAGATGGAAGTGGCTTTTACAACGTAAGTGTAACACTTATGCCTGTGCCCCTGCATGGTTTCTTTTCCCCCTCCATGCAGGGACGCCGACATGTTCCCCGGCGTGCTTCCTGTGTCTGTGCCCTGGCAGCGCGCCTAGTGCTCGCTCCTCTGTTCTTAAAGGGGCAGCACGTGCCCCTGCTAAGGAGGCATCTTGTATAAAAGGCACCCTCCCCAATAGGGAGGTGCCTAAGCAACATTGAGTCATTAGTGAGTGAAGTGTGCTACTAGTGAGTTGTTAGGTTCCCAGGTCCTTCTGTGGCTAGGTCCTGAACCCCCACCCCTGGTCCCTATGTGGCCAGTGCCTGAACCTCTTCCCCTGGTTCTTGTGTGGCCAGTGCCTGAACCTCTTCCCCTGGTTCTTGTGTGGCCAGTGCCTGATCCTCTTCCCCTGGTTCTTGTGTGGCCAGTGCCTGATCCTCTTCCCCTGGTTCTTGTGTGGCCAGTGCCTGATCCTCTTCCCCTGGTTCTTGTGTGGCCAGTGCCTGATCCTCTTCCCCTGGTTCTTGTGTGGCCAGTGCCTGAACCTCTTCCCGTGGCTCTTGTGTGGCCAGTGCCTGAACCTCTTCCCGTGGCTCTTGTGTGGCCAGTGCCTGAACCTCTTCCCGTGGCTCTTGTGTGGCCAGTACCTGAACCTCTTCCCGTGGTTCTTGTGTGGCCAGTGCCTGAACCTCTTCCCCTGGTTCTTGTGTGGCCAGTGCCTGAACCTCTTCCCCTGGTTCTTGTGTGGCCAGTGCCTGAACCTCTTCCCCTGGTTCTTGTGTGGCCAGTGCCTGAACCTCTTCCCCTGGTTCTTGTGTGGCCAGTGCCTGAACCTCTTCCCCTGGTTCTTGTGTGGCCAGTGCCTGAACCTCTTCCCCTGGTTCTTGTGTGGCCAGTGCCTGAACCTCTTCCCCTGGTTCTTGTGTGGCCAGTGCCTGAACCTCTTCCCCTGGTTCTTGTGTGGCCAGTGCCTGAACATCTTCCCCTGGTTCTTGTGTGGCCTGTGCCTGAACTTCTTCCCCTGGTTCTTGTGTGGCCAGTGTCTGAACCTCTTCCCCTGGTTCTTGTGTGGCCAGTGTCTGAACCTCTTCCCCTGGTTCGTGTGTGGCCAGTGCCTGAACCTCGTCCCCTGGTCCTTGTGCGGCCAGTGTCTAAACATGTACCCCGTATTTACGGACTGTTATAGCAGTCTTCGACACCAGCCCTGTCTGTGACTCTATAAATATCTGCCCTGTCCGAGGAGTAGTCTGAACGAAGCCTGAGTCCAGTCCTTATCTGTGTACCTGACCTTTGGGGTCAGCAACTGCAGCAACGGAGACTGCCTAGGAATGGTACCCAACAGCTACCTGCAGCTCAAGCCTGGCTCCACCATCAGGAGCTCCAGTGAACACCAGGTAGCCGCTTAGCTATTCCTCTCCTAGGTAAGCCCGGCCCCGTGACACAGTGGGTCCACGAACTACTTGCGCCACCTGCGTGCGTGATGATAAGTTTATAGAGTGTCAGAAGAAGGTTGTAAAAGGTGACTTCTGGCTCGCATATAGACCCCAAGTGAAGCCGGCAAATCGGAATTGAAGTCATGTGAGTGGGAAGGGACCGGAGTAGCGCTGGAAACTGGGGAGGACGGCGATCAGTGAGTATATTACTGCACTTACATTACACTACATATACATTTTAACAGGTTTAGGCAATAAAAAGTTTTGTGGGAGTGATTCTTTAAGCTTTTTTTTAATTGTTATATTTATTGGCAAGGATACATCCCTACGGTAACATGTCGCAGCGATACTGCTGAAGATTTTCTTGGAGGCCGATATGCCGCACAATTTGGTATTTGTGTTGAAAAGGGTAATGTCTGAGTAAACTAACACTAAGCAGATTTCAAATCCACAGTTCCAATCAATTTACTGCAGATTTTCTCTTGACATTTTATGAGATCTTATTCACAATGTAATATGCAGTTTACTTTCCACATTAAATCTGCAAGGGAAAGTCAGCTGTGTACATTCCTTGTAGGAACGTACCCTAAGACTTTTCCTGTCCACGCCACTATTGAAAGAGCATTTGCGACATCATGAATGGTGGGTGCACCGTCCCACCAAAACTCAGGTGGATAAGTCTCTTATCACAGCGTCTGACAAGCTCTTTACATTGTGCTGTTTGTTCAGAGTGTCTGTTTGTCTCCCCCCAGCCTCCAAAATATATTCAGCTGTCACTTAAGTATAGTCTCCCCCCTTACCGAGACCAAACAAAAAAAAAAAACATTTTGACAAACACCTCCTAGAAAATTGAAATAAATGTACAGCTTGTTGTGACTGTATTGGACATTTATTTAATTTTGCCAGAAGGTGCTTGTTAATTTTGTTTTTTTGCATTGTACATTTGGAGATAAGTGACTGCCTCCATAGTTGGCTGAACACTCCTCCAGCATGTCCAAAGCTGTTTTTAATTCCAGCTGGATCCTACCTGACCTTTAATGGGGTTGTCTAGGCTTGGGGCTCAAGTCTGCAGTCACCCTATGTGACTGCAGACTTATGAATCCTCACAGCGCGCGGTGTGTGTGCTGTCAGGATTCTCTGGTGCCGGCTCTGGGAGCTAGCAGGTTTGTGACCGATTTGCATACATGTGGTCATGGGCCAACTAGACTTTCATATCCTCTCTCAATACAAGTGAATTGAGAGAGGCCTGACACATCTAGTTGGAATGTGGCTGGAAGTAACCGCCTGCTCCCAGCACTGGAGAACCCTGACAGCCTGCAAAGTGCACACTGTGAGGACTCACAAGTATACAGTCACATAGAATAACTGCAGACTTTAGCCACAAGCCTGGACAACCCCCTTTAAAATTATAGGCCAAAGCCCAGGAGAAGGAAGTCTGTTAATGTAGGTTCCCATCAGAAGAAGTCACCTTGTCGCTGGAAGATGGGTACAAACAATTTAACCAAAATGTTCAATAAGTACCTAAGAAGGATACTCTATAATGGAGTAATGCAGTTCAAAATTCCTATATTCCATCCTTGCAGATTTCTTATTGTGCTCAGAGTACGGTTGCATTTGTCTAAGTATAACTCTCCTTATTCTTTCTGTGCGTGAGAACAATGGAGATGCCAGAGTTCAAGCTGTTTTGGTTTGCAAATCTGCGGAGGTGGGAGGTTTTGCTTCTAAGAGACTATAGTCTGGCGAAATGTAAAGAATGGGATGGGGGAGTTGCAGTTGGGGCTCATGGCACCAATCTCAGCCCATTAATGAGCCCCGATCACAGGTCGTCCAAGAAAAGTATGGGACAATGAGAACAGATCGATGGTTAATATAAGCATTCTGTCCCCATACATTGTGATATCAGCTGCATGTTCCTTTTTGCAAGTGGTGATGTGCTGCGGATAACCATCATTTTTATGCTGGCATTAAAGATCTGTACACCCTATGAACTAGTGTTTTTTTCTTGTTGTAGGATGATTGCCGGCAAGCATACACACCCCGATAATCCACAGTAAAACTATTAAGTTTCAGATGATGTTTTTAACAGCTTGTGAATAAACTCTTAGGCCGGGTTCAGAGGGGCGTATTTCACCATCCATCTACGGACCGCAATGCCTGGACTAAACACGGGTCAAACTTACAGCTTGGTAGACACATATGACACCGTACATTTGGATTGGGAGACCTGTCGTCGGTAAACGGCCCGTGAAATGCGGCCCTCTGAACCCGGCCTTAGGGTGGCGATCTCTCTCGCATCCCACCTGTCTAGGAATGTCTGCTGCTGTATTATGCCTGGTTTAAGCATCCAAGCAATGTTAGATCTTGGAAGTATTTTACCTAAAAGCGCTGCATGAAGGGGAGAATAGGGTCTGTAATATGGAGAAGTAAAGGATCCATGTGCTGCTGTACAGGCTGCAAATACAGGGCTTTACTGTGTACATGGATGCGCAAACTGCTGCCATGGATCGGTTCCATGGAACTGGCCTACTACAGGTTTTCCTATATAAGTGCAGCTGGTTGACCATAGATTTGACAGCGTTTACACCTCTTGTAGTAAGTCTGGTGACTTTGCCTTGGGTCACTGAACACATGATCCTATAGGTTATTGTTTTTTACCTTTGTCACCATATAATGTGATGGCACGTGTGTATGTGACAAGTTTATTGACCGTGAGGTGGAAGAAAATTGCTGATCAAAAGCTCAAGGTTACCCGTCCTTGGTGCGATATATGGTGGTAGAAAGGCCCTATCTGCAGTCATGTTCCTTATCTTTTTTACAAACGTCCTCCTGTATTCTCTTTGGTGAGAGGGTTGAACACAGGAACTGGTAATATGGAACATGTCTTCACGTTGTCGGATCGATGAAACTGTACGGGTCACCTTCCAGTTGTGTTCAACCTTCAGTGACAGAGCAATTATTAAGAGGTTTAAAAGTGGCCATGCACCTTATGGTGCATTTAGGTGAGACAACAGTCATAAGAGCTTACATTCCCAATTATCGGTCCCATTAACATGCCAGCGAACACGCGACAAATGAGCGAAACGCTTGTTTGTTGGGTGATCATCGTTATTGGCAGAGCATCGCCCAGTTGCATCTCTCTTGGTTGGGCCGAATACGGGCGCTTAAGATGACGTTTCTCCCTGGAATACTTTTTCGAGTATTACCTATCCCCATTCCTTCACATTCGCTTAAAACAGCACAACGCATCCTTAACACTTTTGTTTGGACACCGACACCACTTAAAGGGCAGCCTGGGAGTCCCTAATCTGTCTAAGTATTACCAGGCAGCTCAGCTGGCCCAATTAACTCTATACCGTGCCTACTCAGATCCCCCAAGGGCTTTCCTTGGAAGCCCCTGAGTATCACCCAGTGACCCTTGATGCATTATTATGGATCCTCCCGACACATCTCAAACAAATTACGAATCCTATCCTGTCACATTCTCTCAAATTATGGGACCCCCTGAAATATTCCTCTAACCTAATCTCCCCTTTCATGCCTCTTGCTCTGTTATGGAACAACCGACAATTCCCCCCAGGATATGTGTCTCTTTTTAACTTTCACTTATGGGTCACAGCAGGAATCACAAGAATACACCATTTATTTAATGTTAATGGGATCATTCCTTTCCCAGTCCTCCAAGAAAAATATAAATTTTCGTCGAAAGAAATTTTTCGTTACTTACAACTCAAGAATTTTATTATCGCGTTTCTGAGAAATTCCACTCCGCCTTACACGCTCACAACCTTTCGAACAAAGGTGCTGCCAAAATCCACAAGCACTATCTCACTCCTTTACTCACATATTAGTTACACCTCACATAGGCGTAAGCTAACTTATACCTCTGGTTGGGAGTCTGATATCGGCACTACCTTAACAGACTCTGAATGGTCCCAGATTTGGTCCTCTTCAACCAGTGGAATATTTAACACCTTAATGTTGGAGACAAGTTATAAGGTGTTAACTAGATGGTATTTAACCCCAGCTAGAGTAGCCAAGGCAGTTCCTAACTACTCTCCCAATTGTTTTAGGGGTTGTAATTCCACCGGGGATATGTATCCTATTTTGTGGCTGTGTCCTATAGTGCGTAGATTTTGGATCAGGGTTTACTACCTTATTCTCTCAGTCACAAATATTAACCTTAAAAAATAAACCTTGGGAAGCCCTACTTAACAAAAGTATCCCTAATATCCCCAAACCCACCCAAGTTCTTATTCCATTCCATTTTTTGCAGTTAAGCAAACTATAGCATTGGCCTGGAAAAAATCAGGCTTGGATTTATTTGAAGTCAAGAGACGCCTTTCCTGGTATCTGATTAACGAAAAATTGTCAACCATACTAATAGATAAATTACATAAATGGCCGAGTCATGTGCACAATGCCTGTATGAAGGAACATGAAGAACCTACAGGACCCTGTACTGTGACCTTCTGTGTGACCTTCAATTAACTCCAAATACTAAGGAGAAAAAAATAATTTGGTCACTAAAAGTTGTATTCAGCTATATTTGTGTCTAGAAAATCTGGATGATGGGCAGTATGGCTACCACGGCGGTGGTGCTGACTGACGTCACCCAGATTTCCTTGGGTTCTGAAAGGCAAACCTGCATTTTTAAATCCATAAGACCTTTCTTAATTGAGGATCTTGTCTTTGTGTTTGGGCTCTGTTCAGTACAAAGCATTAGTGCCATTGTTGGTGCAGGTCCTGTCCATTAACTATCTAAAAGTCACCCTGTTACCGTGCAGGCCAGTTCTTGCTGGAATAAATAGCGCGTCATCCGGACGGGCAAGACGCCAGCTCGCAAAGGGAAAGCCTCTTGGAAAAAGGGGTTGGGTCAGTCCTTTCGCATGCAGACACATTAACCCTTTTTTTTTTTTTTTACTATGACCTTTGTTCTGATTTACTCCCTTTCTCTAGCTACTTTTGCATTCAGTTTTCAAGGTTAACCCTTTCTTTGCAGGGCTTAGACCTCATTGTACATGGATGTTTTCTGCTTCACTTTTTTGATACTGTTGATATGATTCGCCTTTATAGTGTTCATCATATACTTCATCATATCCGTTATCATGGATCATAGGGGTGGTCATCTCAGATCAGCGGTCTGTCCTTAGTAGAAAGCCGTTTAGTTCTATGTAATGATAGGTCCCTTGGTCAGAAAATTTATCGGACCAGCTTCAAAATGATCATCCGCTAAAAATTTGGGTTAATAGAAAGGAAATCATGTAGCGTGATGCAGGGACATGTGAATGCAGCCTTAGGCGCTGTGCACATCTGCGTCGTGGTTTCCATTTATAACAGAAATCACAACACAGTGGTGGATACATGTCAGAACGGGCACGAATGGGCACCCAGGGGACCGGTTTGACTTACACTGAGGCTTGTTGGTACTGATCCTCGTGCTCCAAGTCTCCCAAATCTCATTTTCGGATCCCAGATTTTAAGGGATGCCTAAATATATCCATTCTTATCAATAGGTCCGCAGCCTTAGGAATAGATTAAATGATGTAGCAATTCTATAGTATCTTCGGGTAAATCTGGGTGTACTGGGTCAGTTAATAAGGGGTTAAAGCGATTCTAATGATAGAATTTCCTCTACTTTGCCAGAGGCTCAGTAGGCCTCATTAGTCAAAACTGTCTGTTGCCCATAGCAACCAATCAGAAATCTGCTTTCATTTTTAAAGAGCAGTTTAAAAAATGAAAGCTGAGCTCTGATTGGTTGCTATGGGCAACAGACAGGTTTGCCTTTATAAAGTTTTGATAAATGAGGCCTCGTGTCCCCTGTCACCAACACTGAATTGTTCCACAATACCACTGGAGGAGCTGCTCCTTCCTAGGCTCAGCCTGGGGCGGGTGGCATCTACCCCGGGATACTTTTCTCCATAGATCCTGCATTTAGTAGAATAATTTGTTTTGCAGTTTATCCCTAGGAGCAATGGCTGCTGATTAGACTGACATGTAATTACATTGGCAGTATTTCTGCCTCCTCCAGCACCTACCTCCCCCTCTCTTTCTTGTGACTTACAACGATTCTTAAAATAGTGTCATCACACAAGGGTGGGGACGAGAGGACATTCACGTCTGGTCTCCTGCTGGACTTTGTATTCGTGATTTTGGTTATATTTCTGGCCATTGGTAAGAGAATTTTAAAATTCAGTGGTTAGCACGGTGGCTCAGTTGTTAGCACGGTGGCTCAGTGGTTAGCATTGTAGTCTTGCAGCACTGGGGTCCTGAGTTCGAATGCCACCAAGAACAGCATCTGCAAGCAGTTTGTATGTTCTCCCCGTGTTTGCGTGGGTTTCCTCTGGGTTCTCCCATTTTCTCCTACACTACAAAGACATACTGATAGGGAATGTAGATTGTGAGCCCCAATGGGGACAGTGCCCATAATGTCTGTAAAGCGCTGTGGAATTAATGGCGCTATAGTAGTTAAAATAAATAAATAATATGTAATTATCCTTTTCCCCCGAGCATTACATATGTAGTTTATCATTGCATTGCTGCATGCCGAGACAGGTCTCATTCAGATGAGTGTTTTTTTTCGGTCTCTGTGTAGAATAGACTGCACTCTGATGGCACACGGACCTGCTAGTGCACATGAACAAAAAAAAAAAAAATGCAGCATACACTATTCTGGTCCAAATTACAGGCACAGTGCATGTTCTGGTAGGCAGCTACTGCCCCAGTCCGCGGTATGGAAGAGTGCACGGAGCCGCACACCTACCCAGTAACGTCCACCGTTATTGCAATGGCCATTTGAACCCTCCTATTAGCTGTTTGGTGGGATCCTCACACTGCAGACCTGCAGCATGGAGAAATCACAATGATCATTGGTGTGGTGCAGCACTGGGACTCTTAAAGGGGTTTTCCACTTTCAGGAAACGCTGGAAAATACCTAAAATAACAATCACAGCAGGTACTCACCATGCCAGCTCCCCACCGCTGCTCCTGTCTCTAGTGTTTTGAGTGCAGCAGTGAAATCACATTGACTGCGCAAATCACTGCTTTATCCAATCACTGAGCTTCTGCTTGGCACAGCAGTGATTAGCTACAGCGGTGATGTGCGCTGTCAGTGTGACATTACTGCTGCAGCCAATACACAGAGTACCTACTGTGGTTCTTGTTTGAGGTATTTTACAGCGTTTTGGGTCAACTTTAAACCCCTTTAAAGCAGTTTGGGTTCTCCAAATTTCCACTTCTTGATCCCCCTTGCACATAGGCTGCCCGAAAATGATTCTGCTGACAGGCTGCATGGAAGCTGCTGACTGACTTCTCCGCAGCGCCATGGCTTTTTTTGTTTGACCATTCTCATATAAAGGTATATTAGGGAAATAGAGGAAACCTTTGGATGGTTGGAGGTAATGCATGCACACAGATTGTATCTGGAAATATATGCATATTCAATGTGTCCATAGTAGAAGCTGTTTTGAACTAGCTGATATTTTGTCGTCGCCTTTCCTTTAACCCGCTCTCCGGAGAGGTTACCTCATAGATACACTAGGACTTTGTGTTCCCAAAAAGCAGGAAATAGTATTTTGCTGACCGTTTTGCCTGCAGACTAAGTCCTGTGTTGGGGAATGTCTCAAGTTCTCTTTTTGCTGAATTTACAGAAAACAATTTTCCGGAAACCAGTTATCGGTCAGTCTGGCTGAGCTGTCCTCAGGAGCCCTGGAAGAACGACCACTGGACTTTCCATGCCGATCATGATGTCAAGCATTGGGCCCTTAGGATATTAATACCCTTCACAATCAAACACCATAATAATTTAGTAAGATCTTTGCAAAACAACATGGGATTCTCTGCACTTTGCACCTCAATGGTCTTTTACATGGGACAATCATCACCCGAACAATCATTGCACAATGGAAACCTGTGACTGCATGCATCTGAGAGGCCACCTATTGTGAGGTCCAATGGCCGCGCTACTTGGTTTTGAAATCTCGTTGCTATTGGGCATCTCTGTAAGCGGAGTTTCAGACGCTGCTTGAGCTGTCACCCTTATAATGCCATCATCGCATCCTCTTGTGTAACCGGGGATGTGCCACCAACAATGATGTCAACTGTAGAGAAAGGAAAATAAACAAATCCTTTTTGTTGGAACAAGCGCTGATCAACTTGCTGTATTGTCAATCGTCACTTTCACCAAACCGTTCTACAGTTATAGATTAAAAACAGCCAAACTCATCAACCATCTAAAGGAGACCTCCCAACTCTCTGCTTTCACAGATGATGTCAAGGAAGAGAAGGAACAGCCATGTTGAATTTCAACACCCGATCCTTTTGTTCTCCTAAGAGATATGATATCCATGGGAAGCACATGAACATTTGAATCAGGGCTGTGGAGTCGGAGTCTGTGCCCATTTTGGTGGAGTCGGTATAAAATGGACCAACTCCGACTCCTAAATTATATAATAAATTGGGTACAGTAGTTCAATGCAGTTTGTTGGGAATATTTTTTCATAAGAATTTGGGAAAGTTATGAAATGTCCTATAAATGTCTGTCCTATTCCTGATCTAAGGGTCTAGACTTTTAGGTGAGATGAATCAGTGCTACAGTAAATTTATCACTTAAACATGAGCCATGTATGAGGGAGTCGGAGTCTGTGTCATGGAAATTGTGGAGTCGGAGGTTTTGCTTACCGACTCCACAGCCCTGGTTCGATTGAGCATGCATGTGTAGGGGGGTGTCGGAGAAAGACAACTGCCTGACAGCTATTGAAAGGCACCCATACCCACTAGGTAAAAGTTGGCCAAATCCACCATTTTGACATGATCATCTGACAGTCTCATGTGTACTGACTATCGGCCACCTGGAATTCAAACGCCTGATCGAGATTATTCCGGCAGCATCTTATCTTATAGAGGACACAGGAACGCTCAGCGTTCTTGTGTAGGTAGCATTCAGCTAAAAAAGATCAGTCAACAGCTAACGAATGTATATGGCCAGGTAAAGGCCGTCATACACATTAGACTAAAGTCGGGCCATACCCGCCAGTGTCTGTGCCAACAGCCTAACGTGTATGGGGACCTGTCAACTCTTCCGAGACAGGCAATGTTAGGGAAGATAAGGATATGGCCTGTTGAAATTCACAGACCCATCCTTTTGTTCTCTGTGGAGATAACGCAATTGCCTGATGCTTTTGTTCGGCATAAGAACATAGGAGCTCTTTGTAAGCCAAGATTTCCTATACATGGGGGAGTCGGGGGGAGCCATCATTCGGCTGACAGCTATCTAATGTGTATGGGGGCTTTCAGTGTACGCTCTACTGAGATGCGGATACTGTGGGGGTAAGGGTGGTATATAACCGCATATCTCGGTAAATGTTACTATTCCCGAGTCTCCGAATGCTGAGTGACCACTAGTGTATGAGATGGTGGCCTTTATTGGTTGTCACTCAGTTATTCCAGAAACCCGAGTAACTTCCTAATAGAGTTGTTAACGTCTAGGCCCAAGGCCATAACATTCGTAGAGGCAGCCTGGTGTATGAGGCTCCTGGAAGAGGACGTCCATTCCAGAACTTCATTTTATTGTGTGATGAGAACATGAATGATGATGTGGTCATGACTGGTGCAACAATGTACAAAGAAGTGGAAAATATACATTGGATGGGCCACGAGGATATCCCGTTCCACGCTATTAGGAATTTGTGCTATGGGGCACGGTGTTTACCACGATCCCATTGTCTTGACAGAGACTTTTAGTTTTTTTTGTTTTTTTTTTACAATCCTCATGTATTTTCCTTGTATGATTTATGGCTGTAGTAATGTACATATAACACATCTAATGACTAGCAAGTTCTTACCTTTACATCTTCGTTGGCACAGTTTATTTACAGTGAGTTTTTTTTCCACAGTCGTGGGACATTTTCTTCCGAAATGCCAATGCCGGAGCAGCCCCCGGAACGGCTTACCAGAGCCCCCC
Source organism: Phyllobates terribilis (assembly GCF_046119375.1). Taxonomy (NCBI): domain Eukaryota; kingdom Metazoa; phylum Chordata; class Amphibia; order Anura; family Dendrobatidae; genus Phyllobates; species Phyllobates terribilis. The sequence continues at coordinate 532,832,868 of NW_027362771.1, forward strand.
ACCCCTGGGTAGCAGCCTTTCTACATTCTCCCAGGCACAGTCACTGGTGCAGGCACAGCCAAATGTAGACAAGCTAGTGGAAGATCACCTCGCTGTGCAGTCCCTGATCCGGGCATATCAGGTATGTCTCTCCTATCTACCTATTTCACCTTCTTTTTTCCCATTTGACTTATGATATGACTAACACAGAGTCTATAAACTGTAGTACTCCGGGCTGCCAGTAGGCTTTTTTTTTTTTTTTTTTTTTTAGAGAGAATTCGCACTGCCTAAAAAGTGGGCCCTCTATTTTGCAGCTTAGTATTAGGGCTAAAAACTATCTAAAAGTCCCCCCAAGCATTCTTGTGTGGAGAGTAGGTGGCGATAGATATCGTTAGGTTGGCAGCTATCTCTTGTGTATGGCCAGCTTTAGACATTTGCTGAAAATAAGGGGCTGAAGCAGCGTAATGTTATAATGGCCTCCTAGTAAGTAACATTGGAAAAATAATTGAGTATAAATGAGATGTAACCCTCTTTTGTGAATTGGGGTCCTGTGACCTCCATCATGAAATTGTCACAGTCTTCACGGCCAACTCCGGCATTTTGCAATAGCCGACACCCGGCGGCCACTGTATAACAAGAGGTATGACAGGTCGGACCCCACCTTCATGGTATATTTTTGGATACGCTATAAATATCTGATGTCGGAATACGCCTATAAGGGCAGCTCCAGCGTTTATATAACCCTGCTGTACAACTGAAGACCATCACGCTGGGTTTGGGTAATAAAGGGGTTGTCCACTACTCAGACAACCTTTTCTCATTCCATATGTTTGTTCCCCCCCCCAGTAAAATAATAACACTTATACTCCCCTCTTGTGCCGGCACTTTTTCAGCAGTGTCTGTACAGTCTCTCCCAGGGCTCGCGTGACATTATGTCAGGCGATACCTGCTGCCAATCAGCGTTGGCTTCACTCTCCCCACCTTTAGACCTATCACATACATCCGGAGGAAGTGAGAGAGAAAAGGTGGGGAGAGTGAAGCAGCCGCTAATTGGCCACAGGGATCACATGACGTAACAATGTCATGAGAACCCCGGGAGTGCCAGTGCCGACACCGCTGGAATGGCATCGGAGGTAAGTATAAGTGTTATTATATTACAAGGGGCAAATATACGGATTGAGAAGGGGTTGTCCTAGTAGTGGACAACTCCTTTAAGCGTCCTAACCAAGTCCTATCTGTTGCCATTTTGTTTCTTGAATATATTAGTTATTCTGCTCCTGTCCTGTATTCCAGCTATTATTACTGATATTGTTGTAAGCCGTCTGCACCTACTAAGTAATTGCACAGACGTTAGGACTGCCTCATTTATCAAAACTATATAAAAAGGAAAATCATCCTTATCGCCCATAGCACCCAATCAGAGCACAGCTTACATTTCTTAAACTGGTGCAGAAAAATGAAAACTGAGTTTTGATTGATTACTATGGGCGACAAGGGCAGTTTGCTTTTTTTTGCAGTTTCATACACGAGACCGAAGCAAAAATATCACGTCAGATGTGTTGATTGGTGGGGTCCTAGTTGATGAGACCCCCACTAATGGGTAAAACTAAGGGGTGGGATTGCTCAACTAAGCCCTGTGCTCCTACGTATCTTATCAGCTCTTCTCGGAGAGCAGTGTTGTTGAGGATGGATTTATAGGAAGTCTAAAGGCACGGTGCCTTTGGCCTTCGATGGGGGTCTCATCACTTGGCCCCCCACCAATCAAAACTTTCGACATGTCAAAAGTTTTCTTTCAAATGATAGGTGCCCTTTACCAGAAAAGGACAGCTCAAGGGCATACATTTACTGCTAAGTTTTCTTTTTCTCCGAGGAGGAAATGCTCTTTAACCACAGAATGAAACTCTTACGGCTTTCTATATTGCTGAGGCAGTCACCTCTATTCTGATATTGATTACTTAGTGACTGCCTGTCGGGGTGGGGGAGGTGTCATTAACCAGTTTGTGTCATTGCTTCTAGGTAAGGGGTCACCACATTGCAAAACTTGACCCCCTTGGAATTAGCACTGTTAATTTTGATGACGCTCCAGTAATTGTCGGTCCTCCGAATGTCGGTGAGGGTTATGTATCAGACTCATTGTAACTGTTCTCTTTACTTTTCCTCTTCTTTTCCCTTTTTTTCCTGTGTTTATTATTTTATGTGGTGCCTTCTCTTTACCCTTCCATTTCTATTATTCCCCAACAACCTTGTTCCCTTACATCTCTATATCTATGCTCTGTCTTTCTTTCACTGTTCTCTTCTACCCTGGCACCTTTCCTTTATGTAGATCCGCGGGCACCATGTTGCCCAGCTTGACCCACTGGGCATTCTGGACGCAGATTTGGACTCATGTGTGCCAGCTGACATTGTCACATCCTCAGACAAACTCGGTGAGGGCCAGTAGCTATACTAGTATGGTCACTGCTTACCGCCTCCTCTCACCCCCAAGTTGTTTGTTTGTCCCCCTGCTCGCTATTATGGAGGTCCAGAGCTCACAACTAACAGCTTCTCCCTGGTAGGAAACGTCAGACATAAAAAGACGTCTTAGACCCTGTGCACACCACACTTTTTCCATAAGTTTAACCTGTATGCCAGAAAACCACCTGACATACAAGCTAAGAGTATCTATTACCAGGAGGAGGCCATAAGAGTGTCCTTTTGGCCTTCGTGTCCATCACATCTACTACACTAATTGTGTAGTAGATGAATGCTATATATCGAGAGCTGAAATGATAGACTGAGGTCCAAAACGCAGTGTGAGACCAGCCTTAGGCAAGTTTTAGACACATGTAATGAAGGCATGTTTTTTTGGGAGACTCAGGCCATTCGTAGGTCCAAAGACCTGACAGCATCATAGATTCCTAAAATTCTGTTTGTTTTGGTCACTTGATCCATGGTTGATTTGGGAATTGCATCGTAGTACAGGAATGCCCAAGAAATAACCCAACAGCCCCTGTACACATTGGATAAAAGTTGGCTGAACGCTCCTATTTCGGTGGGATCATATGATCATTTGATGTGTTTGGAGGCCTCCTGACAGATGATATCAGTGAAAAGAAAGATCATGGAGATGAACTTTCAACACCTGGTCCCTTTGCTTTACTTTGGATGAAAGTTGTCTGAACGCTCCGATTTCAATGGGACCAGACGACCATCTAATGTGCTTGGAGGCCTCCTGACAGATTGTTAGGAAAAGAAGGATAGGGGAGATGGACGTTCAACACCTGATCCCTTTGTTTTCCTTATATGAAAGTTGTCTGAACGCTCCCATTTCAGTGGGACAAGACGACCATCTAATATGTTTGGAGGCCTCCTGACAGATGATGTTGGGGAAAAGAAAGATCGTGGAGATGGACTTTCAAGTGAGATAATCCTTCGCCAGAGATGTCTGGCAGTAGATTTCTCTTTTTCGGGAAAGAGCGCTGTTGGCAACATGTTCATCTCTATCAACAGCTTTCTCATGTATATGGCCATCTTTAGGCCTAGGGTCACACTGCATTTTTAGCCTCAGTTTTACGCTTGTCTAAAATTGGCCTCATTCTGGTTCTAAATCCACTACCCTCGTCTTGGGTAAATGACCGGCTGCTCCTCAATGCTAATAAGCCAAAGTAAAATATTGAACAAGACCAAACAATGGCGGACGGGCACACTAGAGATGACTGGCATGGCTGTCCTGCCCTAGAAGCTGTTAGTAGGAGCTCTGAGTGTAGCCTGGGTAATAACAGATGGCTAGGGTACAAAGGCTTGTGCTGCTCTCACGCCAGAAACAACTAACATAGATTAGTTCAGCCGGTAACCACCAACTAACCACACGTGGCATGATCTGGGTGTGTTCGGGGGCTGGGATTGCTTGGGACATGGAGCATGTGGTGGGCATGAGTACGTTTCTGTGTGTGTGGATTGATCTGATGAGAACGTCGGCTCATGTAAGTATTTTGTAGTTTTTATAACTTGATAAAGTGTCTGACATTTATAACCATGGATACTGATTGCTTCTCTCCTCTACTGCACGGGCATCCTGAATTATACGTACTGTAAAGGTTCGCTATGGAAATGTAAAAATTAGCCCTATTAATGAGGACGAAAATGTAGATCTCGAAGTGGTAAGCGCTGGAAGACCAAATTTTGGCAAATTGGTATATCTGGCTCAGATGGGTAAATGGGATTTGCATGTATCTATCACCAGAGACTGAGAGACTAGCTAATTACATTATAGAGTGATACTGCCTTCCCTTATAAACTGGGACCATTTGCTGCCTAATGACAGACAACCTCTTTAGGCTGGTGAGAGGCTACACAACTCTCACTGCCAAAGATCGCTTTATGCCGCTGCTACATAGCAGTGTAATGCAGGTGACTGGGGTCATATTGTGAACCACCGGGTACTGTGGCCGCAACAAGCAAATGTAGCAGTGTAGCCCTGGCCTTAAAGGGAATCTGTTAGCAGGATTTTTTGCTATGTAATCTGACAACAGCATGATGTAGGGACAGATACCCTGATTACAGCGATATATCTCTTGTTTTACTGGGTGCAGTAGTTGTAATAGAATCACAGTTTTTCTTCTGCAGATTTAGCAGTGCTCTAATGCTGAGCTTTGTATAACCCCGCCCACACCACTGATTGGCTGCTCTCTGTGAACAATCACTGGTGGGGGCGTGGCTGGACCAGAAATCACAAGACACCTAGATCATCTGCAGCCCGGACGTCCTCTTTATGTTCAATTCGACAGAAGGCTGGAACAGTGACGCCATCGCTGATTGTGCGCTGGCGTCATGTGTCACAACGCCACATGGGAGCTCCGGTCCCGCCAGTGCCGACACTGCTGGAACCGCGCCTGCACAGGTGGGAAGTATAGGCTTTTTTATTTTATCAGGGCCAAACATTTAGATCAAGAAAGAGTTGTCCTAGTAGTGGACAAACCCTTTAAGGAGTTAATGTGTGCAGTATATACAGTACAGACCAAAAGTTTGGACACACCTTCTCATTTAAAGATTTTTCTGTATTTTCAGGACTATAAAAATTGTACATTCACACTGAAGGCATCAAAACTATGAATTAACACATGTGGAATTATATACTTAACAAAAAAGTGTGAAACAACGGAAAATATGTCTTATATTCTAGGTTCTTCAAAGTAGCCACCTTTTGCTTTGATGACTGCTTTGCACACTCTTGGCATTCTCTTGATGAGCTTCAAGAGGTAGTCACCGGAAATGGTCTTCCAACAATCTTGAAGGAGTTCCCAGAGATGCTTAGCACTTGTTGGTCCTTTTGCCTTCACTCTGCGGTCCAGCTCACCCCAAACCATCTCGATTGGGTTCAGGTCTGGTGACTGTGGAGGCCATGTCATCTGGCATAGCACCCCATCACTCTCCTTCTTGGTCAAATAGCCCTTACACAGCCTGGAGGTGTGTTTGGGGTCATTGTCCTGTTGAAAAATAAATGATGGTCCAACTAAACGCAAACCGGATGGAATAGCATGCCGCTGCAAGATGCTGTGGTAGCCATGCTGGTTCAGTATGCCTTCAATTTTGAATAAATCCTCAACAGTGTCACCAGTAAAGCACCCCCATACCATCACACTTCCTCTTCCATGCTTCACGGTGGGAACCAGGCATGTAGAATCCATCCGTTCACCTTTTCTGCGTCGCCCAAAGACACGGTGGTTGGAACCAAAGATCTCAAATTTGGACTCCTCAGACCAAAGCAGATTTCCACTGGTTTAATATCCATTCCTTGTGTTCTTTAGCCCAAACAAGTCTCTTCTGCTTGTTGCCTGTCCTTAGCAGTGGTTTCCTAGCAGCTATTTTACCATGAAGGCCTGCTGCACAAAGTCTCCTCTTAACAGTTGTTGTAGAGATGTGCCTGCTGCTAGAACTCTGTGTGGCATTGACCTGGTCTCTAATCTGAGCTGCTGTTAACCTGCGATTTCTGAGGCTGGTGACTCTGATAAACTTATCCTCAGAAGCAGAGGTGACTCTTGGTCTTCCTTTCCTGGGGCGGTCCTCATGTGAGCCAGTTTCTTTGTAGCGCTTGATGGTTTTTGCAACTTCACTTGGGGACACTTTCAAAGTGTTCCCAATTTTTCGCACTGGCTGACTTTTATTTCTTAAAGTAATGATGGCCACTCGTTTGTCTTTACTTAGAATTTGTATTATGGCAAGAAAAAAGCAGCTAACAGTCTATTCAGTAGGACTATCAGCTGTGTATCCACCTGACTTCTGCACAACACAACTGATGGTCCCAACCCCATTTATAAGGCAAGAAATCCCACTTATTAAACCTGACAGGGCACACCTGTGAAGTGAAAACCATTTCCAGTGACTACCTCTTGAAGCTCATCAAGAGAATGCCAAGAGTGTGCAAAGCAGTCATCAAAGCAAAAGGTGGCTACTTTGAAGAACCTAGAATATAAGACATATTTTCCGTTGTTTCACACTTTTTTGTTAAGTATATAATTCCACATGTGTTAATTCATAGTTTTGATGCCTTCAGTGCGAATGTACAATTTTCATGGTCATGAAAATGCAGAAAAATCTTTAAATGAGAAGGTGTGTCCAAACTTTTGGTCTGTACTGTATATATCGTCCAATTTGGTGACATATCTACTGTGATAAAGGGTTGAGGGCTTCCTGTCACATTTAACAGTATTTTCTTTTGAGTAGTAAGATCTGGAAAGTCTTAAGTTTTGGTCGAACCGATTTATTGTTACTTGTGTTCAAAACCAACTTCACACCTGTAAATGGTGCAACCATTGGTGGGACTGGCAGAAAAATATTTTTTTCTATTTGTGTATAGCCCTTTAAACATAAATCTCTGCTAATTGTACTGAAACTGCACTGACTAAAGTCACAAACGACCTACTAACCGCCAAATCTAAGCGACACTACTCTGTGCTCCTCCTCCTGGACCTGCCATCTGCCTTCGACACAGTGGACCATTACCTCTTACTCCAGACTCTCTCATCTCTCGGCATCACAGACTTGGCCCTATCCTGGATCTCCTCATACCTAACTGACCGGACATTGTGTCTCCCACTCACACACCACCTCTTCATCTCGCCCCCTATCTGTCTGTGTCCCCCAAGGTTCAGTTCTAGGACCCCTGCTCTTCTCCATCTACACCTTAGGCCTGGGACAGCTCATAGAGTCTCATGGCTTTCATTATCACCTCTATGCTGATGACACACAGATCTACCTCTCTGGACCCGATATCACCTCCTTATTAACCAAATTCCCACAATGTCTGTCTGCTATTTCAGCCTTCTTCTCTGCCAGATTTCTAAAACTTAACATGGGCAAAACGGAATTCATCATCTTTCCGCCATCTCATTCAACCCTCCCAACTGACCTATCTATCAACGTCAATGGCTGCCCACTCTCCCCAGTCCCTCAAGCTCGCTGCCTTGGGGTAACCCTGGACTCGGAACTCTCCTTCAAACCACATATCCAAGCCCTTTCCACTTCCTGCCGACTCCAACTCAAAAATATCTCCCGGATCCGCACATTCCTAAACCATGAATCTGCAAAAACACTAGTGCACACCCTCATCATCTCCCGCCTCGACTACTGCAACCTCCTGCTCTGTGGCCTCCCCTCTAACACTCTCGCACCCCTCCAATCTATCCTAAACTCTGCTGCTCGACTAATAAACCTGTCCCCCCGCTATTCCCCGGCCTCTCCTCTCTGTCAATCTCTTCACTGGCTCCCCATTGCTCAGAGACTCCAGTTCAAAACCCTAACCATGACATACAAAGCCATTCACAACCTGTTTCCTCCATATATCTCCGACCTAGTCTCCCGTTTCATACCTGCACGCAACCTCCGATCCTCACAAGATCTCCTTCTCTACTCCCCTCTTATCTCCTCCTCCCACAACTGTATACAAGATTTCTCCCGTGCTTCCGCCCTACTCTGGAACTCTCTACCCCAACGTATCAGACTCTCGCCTACCGTGGAAACCTTCAAAAGGAACCTGAAGACCCACCTCTTCCGACAAGCCTACAACCTGCAGTAACCACCGCTCTACCATACCGCTGCACGACCAGCTCTACCCTCACCTACTGTATCCTCACCCATCCCTTGTAGATTGTGAGCCCTCGCGGGCAGGGTCCTCGCTCCTCCTGTACCAGTCGCTGTCACATTGTGTTCAAGATTATTGTAATTGTTCTTGTATTATACCCCTTTTTCACATGTAAAGAGCCATGGAATAAATGGCGCTATAATAATAATAATTCTGGACTTAGGAGTCCAATGGGCTGATTACCGGTCACCTCTATGTGCATGCTCATACTGGCAAGGCCGAGAATCATTGAGTCACTCAGCCTCCAGAACTCTTACATCTGACTGCAGAGAGTCATACAGACAGTTTTTTTTCCCTGAAGTTTTCAGAATAAGATGAGCATCAGGTAGAAGTTCATTTGGAAAAAGATTTTTTTTGTGCAGCACAAAAGATCATCGTTCTCCGCAGTGCATCTTCCTGTGTAATCAGGACTCTCACTGCCGAAAACAATGACAGACTATGCACACTGAGCAATCTAATATAAATCTCTCAGTGTGCAGTTTGCTTTTGTCTGCCTGTGTAAACCGGAATTTTAAATGACCCCCGATCAGTAAATGTTTACCGATCGGCAGTTGTATGGTGCTACTGGTCAGTCTGCGTAAAGACTGCACTGTGAAACCAGCATGTGTCCCATACAGATTCAAAGAGTAAGGGTCCGTTTAGACGGACGGACTGGCGGCAAGATACACCCTCCGATTGGTAAACTTTTACCAATCGGCGGACATTTAACTGCCTGTTTACACAGATAGACCAAAGCAAGCGATGCGCACTGAGCGATCAATACTAGATCACTCAGTGCACATAGGCTGCCATGGTTCTGGGCAGTGAGAGTCCTGTTTACACAGGTCGATGCACCGCCGAGAACGATCTTTTGTGCTTCACTAAAGATTACTTTGCCTTTTTGCTTGTTCGTCGGGTGACCAGCAGCCTGTTTACACTGTGAGATAGTTGTGTAACTACCGTTTTTAATAACGCTTGTTTATGATTATCTTGCAGTGTAAATGCCTCTAAACTGTCATTTTATTTATCCATTTTCATAAATCAGGAGTATATGTGAAATTAACAAACTTTGTAATATATCCTATTAGAGAAATCTGCTTCTTTCTCCCCCTTGACCGATCTTTCATTCTCAAAATTGTCAATTTTCGGGTAAAATCTATCTTCAGTAGTGATGATCGAGCATGCTCGTTGCTCGAGATTTCTGAGCATGATCGGGCGAGCACCGATTATCTTCAGCGTGCTCGGGCTTTAAGTTTTCGTCGCTCCGTGAGCATGATTTGCGACTGTTTGACAGCTTTAATACATGTGAGGAATGCTGGAAAAACAGGCATTCCTCACATGTATTAAAGCTGTCAAACAGTCACAAATCAAGTTCACGGAGCGACGAAAACTTAACCCCCGAGCACGCTGAAGATAATAGGTGCTCGCCCGAGCATGCTCATAAATCTCGAGCAACGAGCATGCTCGATCATAACTAATCTTCAGTGAATACAGGTTGTTACATTACTGAGATAGGAGATGACAGTTGGTGCTGATAAAGGTCTATGGAGAAATGTAACTCGTTTTAGGAGAACTTGCAGCAGAATGTCTGTGTTAGCTTCTAGCTCCTCCATAGAATTTTAGAAGCACCAACTGTCATCTCCTAGGAGAATCTGTCTTCACAGAAGACAGATTTTACCCGTGAATTGATACTGACACAGTGCGCCCAATGCATGTCTCACACCCAGAGAAAGCACACTTTATCATGTCCAGTCACCAGCAATTATTTAGATCTTAAAGGGGTTGTCCGATCGAAATCTGTCTGCAGTCACTCTGTGTCTCAGTTTCCTCAGGTGATCCGCAGGTGCACAGAGACGCGCAGTGGGCATGAGATTTCTAGAAATCCCATCCACTATGGTGTAACATCTGGCCGCTGCGGTTTTGACGCTGCATAAATACGCAACGTCAAAACTGCAGCAAATTCTGAACGTGGGAACTCACCCATAGCGAAGTGGATGTGGGCTTCAAGGTGTTGCCCAGAGAGAAAAGTTCCGGACCACACCCCTTTGGCTAACAAGACTAGATAGCTATAAAGGGAAGGCCATATCTCAGGAACAGAGAGGCACAGGATCAAAAGAAAAACCGAGCTGGATTCTTGAGAACAGCGGCATTTATACCAGGTTAAAAAAATACATCTTTATGGCAAGAGACAGGCCATATTTAAAGCAGAAAACTCAATTTTTCTAGGAGAACATACTTATGTAATATGTATGCGATTCATATGGAATTCATGAGAAAAAAACGCTGAGATCTGAGGGATACTATGACACATTATAGGCCCACAGATCTCCATTGCCTTTATATTACAGATCAGTAATATTGATAAATCCTAATACTAAGGGGCACAGTTCTTCTATGGCCAGAAGTCTAGAAATGACTTCAGGAGATGTAGCTCGTGACTAGGCAATGACGCAAGGTTTGCCGAAGAGGTGTCCTGCCTCGTACAGATCCTTAGAAGACCCGGTTATGCCGCTTACGTCAGAGCCTTCAGTGGAGTATAGTCTTCTCGGTGTATACTGCTTCCGACTTTCATGGTCCGTATACAGAGCTTGATCCTCAGACTGGCCCCAGGTCTCCTGACCAGAACCCATCATTTTCATGAGGCTGTTGAGTTTAGTTCAGAAGACCCTGTCCAAACATCCCAGTCTGTACCATGCAGTTAGCGTAAGTGTCCGATGTAGCCTTCACAGAGCCTAAGGCCTTATATATACGATTGTGCTACCGATATGTCGGTATAGAACATGCTCCAAGTTTTTCTTAACATATGTACAAATAAAAACCATTGACTTCTATGGTTCCATGTGCTGGATTTAAAGGGATAGCACATAGATGAGACTGACTTGTGTCGCCTTACGGTGTTATTTTCTTTTTCCAGCCCTGTGTGAGTATGAGTGTGTGAAGTGCAAGTGTTTTTCACGAGGCTGTCTTACACTGGGATGAGTAAGAAGCTGGAGACATAGATCTCTGCAGATCTATGTGTGTCTATTACACTGCTGTGTGCACATTACAGGACGGGACTGCGCCGCACGCTGGAAGCTTACGTGCCTGTGTGCTTGTTTTCTTTTCTCTCCCGGTTACGTTGCAGAGATGGCTTGCGGCTCGTAGGAGCCCCTTTGTGCGCTGTTGAGATTTTATATTTAAAGATTCCTCTCTTTTCCCCATGCTGCGCTTCTTCCTCTTTTTAACCCCCAACTCCCCACGTGCTGCGCTCTCCTAACACACTCAGACCTGTCGGCATTCCTGGATCGGCTTCGAGTTCTCACGGTGGGAGGTACGGAAAAATCTCCTTTATCTAACAGCCCTCCTCGCTTCCTTCTCCTCTCCATACCCTCTCCACACCCTCTGCTCCTTCCTATCTGTCTTACGCAAGTCCCACCTGTAACCAGAGCATTTGTGATACTGCGTCAAGTAGGCAACGGGATCACTCCCACTAAACAGGATGGGAAATTACTTTCCCTGTTACTGCCATATTTACAGCAGCCTGTATTCCATACATTGGACAGGATCCTATAATGTGATGATGGGTGGAATACAGGCTGCTGTATATGATATGTACTCTGCAGGAGTCCATAGCTAAATAAGCCAGAAATCTGGATGCATCAGTTTTTAGTCCATCCTCCATGTGTATGAAACCCACAGAGTGGAGCCTAAATGATGTGTATGCTGTGAGCCTTGATGCGGTGTGCTGCTGTGCACTGTATGGCCAGGTTCACACAAGACTTTAAATTACCTGGCCAGTAACGTCTGCAAATTTCAGACGCGACATGCGTCATATACATCTAAGTACACTCATCTGCATCGCAGACGGGGTTCTGGAACTGCCGTATTGCTCGCGCGAGGATCGTATCGCTATCCTCGGACTTGCCGTCGGCCCTTCTCACCTAACCGTGACCGCTGCATAGAAATACGTGCTATCATGCTCAGGTCAGCATTGCCAACGGCCAGTCCGAGGATTGCGATGTAGTGCAGCCGTCTGACTGCGGCCCTAAAGCTGAGACTATTGTATGCGATTTATTCCACACGGACCTTAAGTCTATATGGAAAACCACATTGGCTAACATTGGTCAGTGTGTACACACTGAGCAAAAAATGCACTTGTGTGAACCCGGCCTATGACTGTTATAGGATGCGTGCAGACGGCATGGGGCAGATGCACAGTGGATTTTCCACAGCAGAAATTGACCTGTGCTGTGGACTTTAACCATGGATTTCACCCTGTAATATCCTGTAGAATATGGAGTGGTAAGTGGTGTATGGATGGTTTCTTTGTGAGTGTGTGGACCTGGATTACCGTCTTGTACGCCACACATATGCTTTATCATTGAGCTGGTAGACTATGCCAAATCCCGGTGTGTGCGTGCCAGTTCTCTGGGTGACTTGAACGTTTGTACTTTTGTAGGGTTCAATACAAAGTGAACTTTGTGGGTGGCAGAGACAAGACGTCCCAGCCAGAAACCAGATGTATTCTTCACAGAAAGGACATTAGGATCAGATTTACTGAGCGTGTTACTTACATAACCAGCAATCTCCATGTCCGGAATCTATAAAGGGGTTTTAGAGTTTATTATGAAATATTATTGTTTATTTAGTCTTTTTTTTTTCTTAATCTAAGAACATCCGGACAAAATTAATATTCTGTGTTATGCCAAGTATGGGACCTGAGGAGGAGATCCTAAACTTATGGGTCTGTGTGTGGTGCACCTGCTCCTCAGACCCTACCTATGGTATATGCAGCGTATCCGCTTTGCCCCAAATGTTCAATTCAGGTGGTCCTGTCCCTGTATGTCAGTTTTAGTAAATACTTGTAAAAAAATATATATGAATAATTCTGGATCATCTTTTGTTATAAGTCCATGCTGTCCCGTTCCTCTATTACTCTTCCTAGAAATTTATGAATAAGTTGACAGCTGGGTGATGTCACGTGGGGGGCGTGTCACTACATGCCCGGATACTGTCCAATCAGTGCTGACAAGCAGGGACATGCCCCCCCATTGGTCACACCCAGTTGTCAACTTATACATAAATTTCCAGTAGGGATAAAAGATGAACGGCACAAGTTAGAGTTATCAGAACACATAGTCCAAAATTGTAATTTTATGAGAAATACAATTATTTACTAAGGCGGACCTGACGGAGGAGATGACGGGTTCTCCTGCTGATTGGTTCAGGCAGCAGGAATCAGACCCTGGCTCTGTAATTTCAGCCAGGTATGTATTATTCAGAACGTTTCAGAGAAAATATACGTGTGTGTGTGTATAGGGAGAGACCTGTCACTCAAGAGGAGCGGGGTGGGGAGGATCCGCCTCTTGGACTAGTCACCCAAGTGTCATACTCCTAGGCAGGCTCAATAATGTATGTCTTTTCTGAAACACAGCAACATTTTATAGGAAAACATACCTGGCTGACATGTCAGAGCTGGGGTCTGATATATGCTACTCATGGTTCGGGCAGCATGAATCCACTATCAGTTGCCCTTTAATTCTCAGATTGCTGAGTGCCACTAAGAAAGGAGATTTGCATCTTATTCTGGATACTTGGAAATCAGAAAAACTTCTTTTTTTTTTTAGTAAAAAATACTGCACCTACTTGGGCAATTACTTCTTTTTCTAAGGATGCAGTGACATGATGTGACCACTAGTTGTTGGCACAGTCAGCAGCAAACTGCTCAGGTCGGTAGAGCATCAGGCACAATAGGTGTCTCACATTAAAGAATTGGAGAAACTTGGCTGCTGTTGGACAAAACAGCGCCACGCATGTCTACAGGCTGTGTGTGGTATTGCAGACACGACCCATGGACAGGTGTAATGCGGTTTGTCAGCCATGTTTCTCTAACCCTGTACAAGCCATTTTATACTTAGAAATAGCTGTTACATTAGGTATTGTGTACTGATTTTCTGGCTCTGCAGCGTTGGTTACTATGAAGCTTGTGATTTTATTGATTCTATAATGGAAACATGAAATGAGCGTACTCTCAGGACAGCTGTAGATTAACGTCTCTCTTCTGCCCCCCACCTACCATGCTGCTTGTCCCCCTCACCTGCTTCCTGTCCCATTCGCTGCCCCGACTATGTGCCATCACCTCTGTCCTGCAATTTTCCAACACATCTTTATAAACCACAATGACCCCATATACCGTGTGTGATGCGTTCTCCACCCACATGTCTCATTGTCCTGTGTCTGTCCGTGCCATATACCTTGCTCTTTCCACTGATGTATCCCACCACTGTGAACGCCATCACACCCTTTCCGTAATGCTCATTGCATGGCTGGCCGCATTGCGTTTCTCCTTCTGTAACGCTGCCTCCGTCTGTCTGTCTCTGACCACCGCCCTCCACAGGGTTTTACGGGCTAGAGGAATCCGACCTGGACAAAGTCTTCCATTTGCCAACCACTACTTTTATTGGAGGGAATGAGACGGCACTGCCCCTTCGAGAGATCATTAAAAGGCTGGAGGTGAGAGGTGGCCACCCGCTGGCGATGTGATTGGCGCCTCCGTATTTTGCTAGCGCTTTTGCATTTTCTCCTGCTTTGCTCCATCTCTTGTTTCTGTGTGCAGAGCTCTTACTGTCAGCACATCGGGGTCGAGTTCATGTTCATCAATGACTTGGAACAATGTCAGTGGATCCGGCAGAAGTTTGAGACCCCGGGAATCATGCAGTTCACCAACGAGGAGAAACGCACTCTGCTGGCAAGACTGGTCCGATCTACCAGGTGCTATCATTGATTCATAAGATGAGTCTATAAGGTTCTCATGCATCCAGGTCATGGTATATCCATTAAAGAGGTATTCCCATCTCCAAGACCCTATCGTAATATGTAGTGGGTGTAATAATAATAATATTAGCAAATACCTCCAATTAGAAATGTAGTATAGTTCTCCTGATGAGCTATGTCGCTTACCCCATATGCAGAGCATTGCAGTAGCTTGGTGATCTCCAAGATCCTATCCTAATATGTAATAGGTGTAATAATAATAATATTAGCAAATACCTCCAATTACATATATGTAGTATAGTGAGCTATGTCGCTTAGCCCATAAGCAGGGCATTGCAGTAGCTTGGTGGTCTCCAAGATCCTATCCTAATATGTAGTAGGTGTAACAAAAATATTAGCAAATACCTCCAATTAGAAATGTAGTACATTTTCCTGATAAGCTGTGTCGCTTACCCCATATGCAGAGCATTGCAGTAGCTTGGGTATCCATGGTTACGCCCACTCATATAGTGACAGCTAGTTGCTAGTGGTTTTAACCATGGATCCCAAGCTACTGCAATGCCCTACACATGAGGTAAGTGACAGTTTATCAGGAGAACTATTCTACATTTCTAATTGGAGGTATTTGCTAATATTATTATTATTACACGTACTACATATTGGGATAGGATCTTGGAGATGGGATGAGGGCACATTATTACCCCTTTGGAGTGTTGGCCATCTTTTTTTAATTTCCTCCTCAGCTTCCAAGAACCATATATTTTTTTTCTTTTTCCACCGACATAGCTGTATAAAGGCTTTTTGTTTGCGGGTCGAGTTGTAGTTTTGAAAGGCATTTTTCATTTTACCATATAATGTACTGAAACACAAGAAAAAAATTCCAAGCGAGATGAAATGGGAAAAAAACAACAGAAATTCTGCCATTGTTTTCTATTTTTAAAAACAGACGCATTGTAGTTAAAATGACCTGATGATAATTTTGCTTTACGGGTCAGTACATTTATGGTGATAACAAGTTTATGTAGTTTGTTTACTACTTGAAAATAAGAAAAACTTGGAAAAAAATGGAGTTGAAGGAGGGCGTGTTTTTTTTTTTGTTTGTTACATTTATTTTTTAATTTATGGGTCCATACTAATAGCCAATCTCTTTTTATTCAATTTTTGGGGTGACAGGTTATGAAAAAAAGGATCAATGTTTCTGCCATTCCAATTTTTTTTTTTTTTTTTTTTTTTTAACGTTTCAGCATTTGCCATATAAAATAATTATTTAGATTTTTTTTATTAGTTTGGACAAGTAAGTACACATGTGGCGATATCAAATATGGTAAGTTTTTTTTTATTGCTTAGATTTTACTTGTACATTTTGGAAAAAAAGGGGAGTGATTTTTCAATTTTACGTTTATTTTCCAATTTTTTTTTCTAGTATTTTTATTTTTTATTTTCTTTTTATTAGTCTGCTTATTTTATTTTAACACATTTCCTACCCTGAAACAAATCTTTAAAAATTCCGGACAATCCCTTTGTTCCGGTTACCGAGGTGGTATAAATCTTCTAGATCACATTGATTTCATCATCTATGAACTCCCCCTTCTAGGAACTCAAATGGGGAGCTGCTGTGTAAGTTGATCGCTAGGCCAGTTCTTACTCGAGAAGGGTTGTCCTCCTGAGATCGTTCTTTGAACTCCATTATAGCATGACTTGGAAGGATGAGAACCGTCAGACTTATCTTGTTCCTTTACTACTTGTCAGACTTTTTTCCTGTGGTTATATTTGGTAAAGTTATACTCATTATTATTGGAATCCCATGTATAGGTTTGAAGAGTTCCTCCATCGTAAGTGGTCATCTGAGAAGCGTTTCGGATTGGAGGGATGTGAAGTCTTAATTCCCGCCTTGAAGACCATCATTGACAAATCAAGCGAGAACGGCGTGGATTATGTTATCATGGGGATGCCACACAGGTAGCTGACGCTGTATTCACAGTGCCGATCTTTGTTGTTCCTCCATGTCACATCGTGAATGACCATTGTTTTTTTTTTGTGTCCTCTCCTGTCTGTTTTGCAGAGGTCGTCTTAATGTTCTGGCGAATGTGATCCGAAAAGAGCTGGAGCAGATATTCTGCCAGTTTGACTCTAAACTGGAAGCTGCCGATGAGGCGAGTTATGATATTTTTATTTTATTTTACCATTTCCAAAACACGATCAGGCAGAGTTGGGTGAAGCATCGGCCATGTCATGCCCAAAGGAACTGGATCCGCGGGTAGTGCACCTGTACCCGTGTGTGTCATTTGGCCCATCTGACTCTCACCCGCTGAACGTTGGGACATGTTGATATTTTATTTTTCACGCACACATACATGACTACTTTGGGTCCATGTGCAGTCCTTTGTGGACTAGGACACTTGAGTAAAAAGAATGAATAACTCTTCCTCCTCCTTCAGGGTTCTGGAGACGTGAAGTACCACTTGGGAATGTATCACAGGCGGATAAACAGGGTAACTGATAGGAACATCACCCTATCATTGGTCGCCAACCCTTCCCATCTTGAGGCTGCTGACCCTGTTGTCCAAGGAAAAACCAAAGCAGAACAGTTCTATGGTGGGGATAATGAAGGCAAGAAGGTAATAAGTCGGAAGTGGGCATGTCTAGAAGAGCGAGGTTCACTGTTGGTCATGGTCCTGACAGTTGTCCTCTTTGTTCTCTCAGGTGATGTCTATCCTCATTCACGGGGATGCTGCATTTGCCGGCCAAGGCATAGTGTATGAGACTTTCCATTTGAGCGATCTCCCATCACACACTACACATGGCACCGTTCATGTTGTGGTCAACAACCAGGTATGTGGCTCGTTTCTGTACATGTAACGGGAATTATATCCAATGAAAACCTTGTTTTGGGATAAGCATATAATAGCCCAGTGCAGTTGTCAGTGGTAATATGCCACAATGGTAGGAAGCCCCCAAAGATGTGACTTGAAGATCTTTAATCTTCAGGTGGAGATCAGAGTTTTTATTGGTCCCTGTTCTTAAAGCCCTTTCACATTGAATAATAATTGCAAATGAGCTTTTATAGGTAACACTGTCCCTAATCATTGACCTCATCAATGGCCAAACTCGTATAAAAGGGCCTTCATATAAGCACAATCGACTTGTTACGGCGTCGATATAGGCCCATTAAGGGCAAACTCTCATGGGCTTATTAAGAGAGCAGGACCAGGTTTATATTTTCTCTTTGTACACACTTCCATTTTTCTTTAAATTACCTTCCTCTCTCTATCAGATTGGTTTCACCACTGATCCTCGTATGGCCCGCTCTTCCCCGTACCCTACAGACGTGGCTAGGGTTGTCAACGCCCCAATCTTCCATGTCAACGCCGATGACCCTGAAGCTGTGCAGTACGTGTGCAACGTGGCCGCAGAATGGAGGAGCACCTTCCACAAAGATGTGGTCGTAGATCTGGTACGTGGCCTCTTACCCAGATTTCATGATGTCGTAGAAACAAGACTTGTAATTCTATACAGATTGTGCAGACGTGGAGGCCGTCATCAGCTGATGGTGCACATATCAGGTTACTAATGTCATTATTACTCTGTTAATGATTGCCTGTTTGATCTTTCTCAGTGACGTGAGTTAGGTATTTCTTTCTGGATCACGTGTCCTCTAACCTTTCTGTTCTTGAGCAAGGAACAATGCAGTTCTAGGAAACTTGAAGGCGTTTTCCACATTCTCCCATCATCATTGCTCGTCATGTCCAGCTGCATTTAGTCCTGGGATGTCGCCCAGAAAGCAACCACAAATATTCCCTATTATTCAGTGTACCCTATCACTGCATAACTAGTCAAAGTCTATGTTCAAAACTTCAGAAAGACTTGTTCACAACTACTTTGGAGATCTGTGAAGTCAATAGTTGTCGCTGAATGTTTTGGAGTGGGTGGACCTTCTGTTTTGAGGGCTACATGCTCCGTATAGACACCTAATAGATATGAAACATAGCATTCTCACTGCCTACAGACACCACCAAGGCTTCATGGGTGACTGTTAATTTTAATGTGAAAAATGAGCAATCAGCTCACCTGTCCAGGTGCACGGCAAAGTACTCCAGTGAAGGCAACAATCCAGACGATAACCGGCATTCACATCTTCTTAAAATAATTGCTTATTTTGATCCAGTAGTATAAAAGGCACAAAAATGGTTGAACACAACAGCTCGAAAAATATAAAGGCAGAAAAGAAATATCCACTGCGCTCCCAGGAA
This sequence comes from Phyllobates terribilis, assembly GCF_046119375.1. Classification (NCBI taxonomy): domain Eukaryota; kingdom Metazoa; phylum Chordata; class Amphibia; order Anura; family Dendrobatidae; genus Phyllobates; species Phyllobates terribilis. Next base: position 532,851,948 of record NW_027362771.1, read on the forward strand.
ACAGGTTTCAGACCTGCATAGTCCATGGTCAAGCCTGGACCATGTAGGTCTGAAACATGTTGCCTGGGAGTGCAGTGGATATTTCTTTTCTGTTTTTGTTCATTTTTGTACTCTTGCGCTCAACCATTTTTTGTGACTTTTATACTACTGAATAAATAAATCAATTATTTTAAGAAGATGTGAGTTCCCCGGCTACTGTTTGAACGGTTGCTGTTAATTTTAATATATACTGTAATATGAACGATCTAATAATTGCTGGTTTAAATCCCGGTAGTAGAACTAAAGAAATTCAGAACGAATAAAAAAAAAAAAAGAAAAAAAAAATACACTAAATTTTGAATTGCCCCTTTTCACAATACAAAAGAAAATGTAAAAAATCAAGTTAACTCCAGAATTGCTGTTATTCAATATTTCCACCTGCCCCCCCCCCCAATGCAATAAAAAGCGTATGTACCTAAAAATTATACTAATAAAAACTTTAGCTCGCCACGCAAAAATAAGGGCACTCTATGCATCTTCTCTTCTGTAGGTGTGCTACCGTCGCAATGGCCACAACGAGATGGACGAGCCCATGTTTACCCAGCCCCTGATGTACAAGCAGATCCGCAAACAGAAGGCAGTGCTACAAAAATACGCAGAGACCCTTATTTCACAAGGAGTGGTTAATCAGCCGGAGTATGAGGTATGAAGTGCACAAGCGGTGACCAGGCGTGGCGCACAAGCGGTGACCAGGCGTGGCGCACAAGCAGTGACCAGGCGTGGCACACAAGCGGTGACCAGGCGCGGCGCGCAGCTCATAATCCAGTGTTTTGTTACTCTTGTATGAAGCCGTTTTGTGAATGCTTTATAGGAGGAGATAGCCAAGTATGACAGAATTTGTGAGGAAGCACTAACCCGCTCCAAAGATGAGAAGATCCTTCATATCAAGCACTGGCTGGACTCCCCATGGCCCGGTATGTGATCAGTTTCTGTTGTATCAGTTCTCTTTTCTGCCTGGAGAGATGATCACTACTGCACATTGGGTGGGACAGTTGCAGAGATACCTGACAAGTAGCATGCACATGTCCTAGTCTAATTACGTGCACAATACCTGCTGGGTATCGGACATTGCTCCTGTGCCCACCCAACATGCTTCAGGGTCTATTCACACCCAATGTCAGAGTTAGGAGTCGGGGCACAAGCCCTTTAAGCGAGGCATTTCTGCTTTGTTCTAAATGCTTCCACCTCCTTACAGGCTTCTTCACTCTGGATGGACAGCCCCGCAGCATGTCCTGCCCTTCTACTGGCCTCAGTGAAGATGAGTTGAATCACATAGGAAATGTGGCCAGCTCCGTTCCTGTGGAGGACTTTACTATCCATGGAGGTAAAGTCTTTTTCCATTTTTTTTTAGGAACATCTAACTGCACTTGATTGTCGTCTGGGCTTATACACTAACCTTTTGCCTCCCCCAGGTCTGAGCCGCATATTGAAAGCCCGAGGAGAAATGGTGAAGAACAGGACTATTGACTGGGCACTGGCTGAGTATATGGCATTCGGCTCTCTCCTAAAAGAAGGCATCCATATTCGTCTGAGTGGGCAAGATGTAGAGAGGGGAACGTTCAGGTATTGTCACAGTAGGCCGTTGTAGTGTTTTGAACTGGAGACTTCTTACTATAAGGATAGATATAAGCCATATATACACACACGAGGGCAAGTCAAAAATATCGCACTCTGACGAGAGAATTTATTCTAATTAACTTTCAGAAAAGACAAGTATATAATTTCCCAACATAATCTCATGGGTTTTCAATACACTTTGTCCAACTGTGAGCAAGCTGTCACATTCTCTCATTAAAAAAATATTTTAGGCTGAGCTGCGAGCCACGAGCGCACCTCTGTCTTCAGCTCTTCATCAGACGTCAATCTTCATCCTTGTCCGACAGAATCCGTTCACGTGCTCAATAGACGGACGTCCAGCTCCTTCTTCATGGCTGACACTTGTGCCATCTTCCTGGAGCCTCACTGTCCATTCATGCACACTTCTTCACGACAATATACTTTCCCCATTCTGCGCTCAAAGTCTTCACTAAATATCAGCACCAAACGCAGCCTCAGAGCGCGAAAACAAATCCCTGCACGGTGCTCTTCTTTTGTGCCAATCACGTGTGACAGCCATTGTATCTCGCACCGCAGTCACAAAGGAACTGATGTAACATGTTCAGACTGGCACAGCAGTGACCGGGGAGACATCCACCTCGTACACAAAGCACTTATAAGACGGGGCGGGCAACAGAACCAGATCTGTATAAATATAATACAATAAATTATTTCTTTATTCACCCACGTATGCTAGATCAGTTTTATATAGTGCTGCTTTCTTTGCAAAAATGATCCATAGCTGTAGCTCAATTTTATATTATTCCTATAATTGGAAATGTAAATATAGTAAAATGGTTGTTAGAGCATATGGATCTGGTTATTCCAGTCATCTGTTTTGTTGGACTTGATTATATATATATAATACACACACACACACACACACACACACACACACACACACACACACACACACACACACACACACACACACACACACACACTGGGTACGGAAAGTATTCTGACCCCTTTATATTTTTCACTCTTTGTTTCATTGCAGCCATTTGGTAAATTCTAAAAAGTTCATTTTTTTCTCATTATTGTACACTCTGTACCCCATCTTGACTGAAAAAAACAGAAATGTAGAAATTTTTGCAAATGTATTTAAAAAGAAAAACTCAAATATCACACGGTCATAAGTATTCAGACCCTTTGCTCAGTATTGAGTAGAAGCCCCCTTTTGAGCTAGTACAGCCATGAGTCGTCTTGGGAATGATGCAACAAGTTTTTCACACTGGATTTGGGGATCCTCTGCCATTCTTCCTTGCAGATCCTCTCCAGTTCCGTCAGGTTGGATGGTGAACGTTGGTGGACAGCCATTTTCAGGTCTTTCCAGAGATGCTCAATTGGGTTTCGGTCAGGGCTCTGGCTGGGCCAGTCAAGAATGGTCACAGAGTTGTTCTGAAGCCACTCCTTTGTTATTTTAGCTGTGTGCTTAGGGTCATTGTCTTGTTGGAAGGTGAACCTTCGGCCAAGTCTGAGGTCCAGAGCACTCTGGAAGAGGTTTTCATCCAGGATATCTGATATTTCAATTTTTCTTTTTTAATAAATTTGCAAAAATTTCTACATTTCTGTTTTTTTCAGTCAAGATGGGGTGCAGAGTGTACTTTAATGAGAAAAAAAATGAACTTTTTAGAATTTACCAAATGGCTGCAATGAAACAAAGAGTGAAAGATTTAAAGGGGTCTGAATACTTTCCGTATCCTCTGTATAATATACATCTGCACTCTATTGCTTTTTCTTACACACTTGTCTCCCCTTCAGCCACCGTCACCACGTGTTACATGACCAAAATGTGGACAAGAGAACCTGTATCCCCATGAATCATATGTGGCCCAACCAGGCTCCATATACAGTGTGTAACAGCTCGCTCTCGGAGTACGGTGTGCTGGGTAAGTGTGTCCTATATTACTGCCACCATATGACGGTATCTACATTATGAAGGCAGTGGGTTCCTATTTGATATAGTTAGTAATAGAAAGTAGTGAAGGTGTTTACTTCGGCTTGTTCTGTGGGTCACATAGTCCTACTCTCACAGTAAGATGTATATGTCGGGGGGGGTTAGAGTTGGGCACCCCTTTATCAAGCACATTGAGTATATTTGATATTTTAATTTCACGGTTTGTCTCTTCCAGGATTCGAGCTTGGGTTTGCGATGGCCAGCCCGAATGCTCTCGTCCTCTGGGAAGCACAGTTTGGAGATTTCCACAACACGGCTCAATGTATCATTGACCAGTTCATCTGCCCTGGGCAGGCTAAGTGGGTACGACAGAATGGAATTGTCCTGTTACTACCCCATGGCATGGAGGGAATGGTAAGAAAGCGATAACCTACAGGTTTTAATAAAATTTATTTATTTATTTAATTTTTTTTTTATATAGGGCTAACCTATTCCGCAGCGCTTTACATACATTATCGTCGCTATCCCCATCGGGGCTCACAGTCTAGATTCCCTATCAGTATGTCTTTGGAGTGTGAGGAAACCGGAGAACCTAGAGGAAACCCACGCAAACACGAGGAGAACATGCAAACCCCTAGTAGATGTCATCCTTGGTGGGATTTGAACCCAGGACCCCAGCGCTGCAAGGCTGCAGTGCTAACCACTGAGCCACCATGCCGCCCGTAAAAGCAATTTGTAACAGATGGTTACACTTAGAGAGAAACATAAATCTAGGAAAGGACACTTGTTAATCAGATTTATTTATTCTCCTGGGATTAATATCAAAGCATAATTCTGCTTACCATATGTCGCACATTATTATTCTGTGTCCTGAACCCAAGCATGTCACCTTACAATCCCTCACACATACAACTGGTGTAGTTTTACTGCTCGTGCAGCCTATTTATTAAAGGGAGCCTGTCAGGTTCAACAATATGATCAACCTGCAGCTATAGGGTTAATCTGCAGGTTAATAGCGTTATGCAGGTGCCTGGTCGCAGGACTGAAAGTATGGCACCTGGGAGAAAGTTAACTTTTTTTTTTCCTTCCGGGAGCCGCCAGCTTTCAGTCATGCAGGCGTGCCCAGAGTAATTACAGTCTCTTCTTACAGCACTGAGAGCTTTGTCTGTAACCAAGCCCCGGCACTGACACACTATAGAGCTGGCTGTCAGTCAGTGTCGGGGTGTGCTTACAGCTGCCGCTGTCAGTGCAGTGAGCGGTGACTGTTATTGCTCTGGGCACACCTGCATGACTGAAAGCCGGCGGCTCCCAGGAGAAACAGGGTTAATTTTCTCCCGGTTGCTGCATTTTCAGTACAGCAGCCGGGCACCTCCATAACGCTATTAACCTACAGATTAACCCTATGTCTGCAGGTTAATAGCATTCGTGGACCATGCAGGTTCCCTTTAAGTGTTATAGGCTCTTTTTTACTCCTCACGTGATAGATGGCATTGCTATGGGGCAGCGTGTCGTTTACCAGGAAAGGGACATTGCTTAATGTGCAGAAATGAGGGAGTGAATGTATATGGTAAGTTACACATATATATCGGTTTGTCTTTTAGGGTCCTGAACATTCTTCTGCTAGACCTGAACGCTTCCTGCAGATGTGCAATGACGACCCAGATATGTGGCCTGTAAGTCGCCCTCTTCTATCCTTCTCTTTAGATTTGGGTGAGTTTATGTGTAGATTCAGAATTTCCACCATTACATTGATTTCAAGCAAATCAGCAAGGAAGCATCGCCTTGCTAAATGAACAAGGTGTACTAATTAACCTTTGGGATATCTGTATTACGCAGCCAGGGGAACGACATGGACACCTTATAGCGGTGCCATATAACTAATGGGTGGAGCTGATTATTGATGTGGACAGAGAAATAAAAGAGTGTTGATAGCAATTATACGTAGAGGTTACTTGCTGGTGTAAATGCAGAACCTGAATGTGATTTATACCTTTTACTTCCTCAACAGAAAGCTTCTGAAGACTTCGCTGTTCGTCAGCTTTATGATTGTAACTGGATTGTTGTCAATTGCTCCACTCCGGCCAACTATTTCCATGTGCTCCGCAGACAGATCCTGCTACCTTTCCGGAAACCGGTGGGTATGGTTTGGGAATTTTTTTTTTGAATGAGAGGGGACACGATATTTTTACTGCATTACTGTTAATCATATTACCACTTAAATGGTTACTATCAATTCAACTACTTTGCACCAGTCCAAACAGTACAAGAAAACATAAGAATTTTTGCAATATATCTTATTAATATATCAATAAATGACAAAAGTGACACAAGTTTTGGGATTTTAACTTTTTACCAAAACATATTCAAGGTACAGTTATATAATCAATATGGGCTTAAAGTGCAGACTCTCGGCATTAATTTGAGGGTATTCAGATCCTAATTGCAGTCAGGGTTTAGGAATTACAGCCCTTTGATATGTAGCTGTTTCTTTATAAAGGGACCCAGAGTAATTGGACAATTATCTCAAAAGCTCTTTAATTGGCTCTGTTGGCTTTTCCCTAGTTAATCCATCATCAGTTAAACAGGTTAAAGGTCTGGAGCTGATTCAAGGTGTGGCATTTGCATTTGGAAGCTGTTGCTGTGAACCCACAACATGCGGTCAAAGAAACTAACGATAAAAGAGAAACAGATCATCATTAGGCTGAAAAAAAAGACATTCATCAGTTCATCAGTAGATAGCAGAAATGTTAGGTGTGGCCAAATCAAAAGTTCTGTAAAAAAGGAGCGACTGGTGAACTTGGGGACTCCAAAAGGCCTGGATGTCCACGGAAGACAACAGTGGTGGATGATCACGGAATCTTTTCCATTGTGAAGGACAACCCCTTCATCCACCCAAGTGAAGAGCACTCTCCAGGAAGTAGGTATTTCAGTATCTAAGTCTACCATAAAGAGAAGACTTCATGAGAGCAAATACAGAAGGTTCACCACAAGGTGAAAACCATTAATCAGCTTTCTAATTAGAAAGGACAGGTTAGACTTTGCCAACGAAAAAAAAACATCTAAAGAAGTCGCCCAGTTCTTGAAAAGCATTCTTTGGACATATGAACCTAAAATCAATCTGTACCAGAATGATGGGAAGAAGAAAGTATGGAGAAGGTATGGAACAGCTCATGATCCAAAGCTCAACATATCCTATGTAACACATGGTGGAGGCAGTGTAATGGCACAGGCATGCATGGCTTCCAATGGCATTGGGCCACTAGGGTTTATTGATGACGAAACTGAATACAGAAGCAGCCGGATGAATTCTGCAGTGTACAAAGCGATACTTTCTGCTCAGACACAACCAAATGCCGCAAAGTAGATTGGATGGCGCTTCACAGTACAGATGGACAATGACCCAAAACATACTGCGAAAGTAACTCAGGAGTGTAAGGCAAAGAAGTGGAATATTCTGCCATGGCCGAGTCACTCGCACCAGATGTCAACCCCATCGAGCTGCATTTCACATGCTTAAGACAAAATTTAAGATAGAAAGATCCACAAGCAACCCCAATGTTTGGTGACGTCCATGGCTTCCAGACATCAGGCAGTCATTGCCTGCACAGGATTCTCTACAAAGTATTAAACATGAACATTTTATTTATGGTGAACTTAATTGACCAATTACTTTTGAGCCACTGAAACAAGGAAGATTTGTAGGAAAATGGTTGCAATTCCTAAACATTTTACAGGATATTTTTGTTCATTAAACCTAAAAGTCTATACTTCAAGTGCATCTCAGTTGTTTAATTTTGAATCCAAAATAGTGGCCTGCAGAGCTGAAATCACCAAGATTTGGTCGCTGTGTAAATATTTCTGGACCTAACTGTATTATATATGTATCATTCTGAGTTCAGGAGTTGGGAAGAAGTGGCTCATTAGTGGGGAAAGAGCTATCACTAATAAGCTATATTGGTGTGTATACATATATGTATGTGATATGTAGCGAGCATTTTTATTTGTATATGGTCCCATATCCTGGTCCATGCTACCCCATCCTGTTATGTGCTCTCCCATCCTGTTATGTGCTCTCCCATCCTGTTATGTGAAGCTCCCATCCTGTTATGTGCTCTCCCATCCTAGTATGTGCGCCCCCATCCTGTTTTGTGTGCCCCCATCCTGCTCCCCAATCTTGTTTGTGTCGTGCTGCTCCCATCTTGTTTGTGTTGTGCTGCTCCCGTCCTGTTTGTGTTGTGCTGCTCCCGTCCTGTTTGTGTTGTGCTGCTCCCATCCTGTTTGTGTCGTGCTGCTCCCATCCTGTTTGTGTCGTGCTGCTCCCATCCTGTTTGTGTCGTGCTGCTCCCATCCTGTTTGTGTCGTGCTGCTCCCATCCTGTTTGTGTCGTGCTGCTCCCATCCTGTTTGTGTCGTGCTGCTCCCATCCTGTTTGTGTCGTGCTGCTCCCATCCTGTTTGTGTCGTGCTGCTCCCATCCTGTTTGTGTCGTGCTGCTCCCATCCTGTTTGTGTTGTGCTGCTCCCATCCTGTTTGTGTCGTGCTGCTCCCATCCTGTTTGTGTCGTGCTGCTCCCATCCTGTTTGTGTCGTGCTGCTCCCATCCTGTTTGTGTCGTGCTGCTCCCATCCTGTTTGTGTCGTGCTGCTCCCATCCTGTTTGTGTCGTGCTGCTCCCATCCTGTTTGTGTCGTGCTGCTCCCATCCTGTTTGTGTCGTGCTGCTCCCATCCTGTTTGTGTCGAGCTGCTCCCATCCTGTTTGTGTCGTGCTGCTCCCGTCCTGTTTGTGTCGTGCTGCTCCCGTCCTGTTTGTGTCGTGCTGCTCCCGTCCTGTTTGTGTCGTGCTGCTCCCGTCCTGTTTGTGTCGTGCTGCTCCCGTCCTGTTTGTGTCGTGCTGCTCCCGTCCTGTTTGTGTCGTGCTGCTCCCGTCCTGTTTGTGTCGTGCTGCTCCCGTCCTGTTTGTGTCGTGCTGCTCCCGTCCTGTTTGTGTCGTGCTGCTCCCGTCCTGTTTGTGTCGTGCTGCTCCCGTCCTGTTTGTGTCGTGCTGCTCCCGTCCTGTTTGTGTCATGCTGCTCCCATCCTGTTTGTGTCGTGCTGCTCCCGTCCTGTTTGTGTCGTGCTGCTCCCGTCCTGTTTGTGTCGTGCTGCTCCCGTCCTGTTTGTGTCATGCTGCTCCCATCCTGTTTGTGTCGTGCTGCTCCCGTCCTGTTTGTGTCATGCTGCTCCCATCCTGTTTGTGTCGTGCTGCTCCCGTCCTGTTTGTGTCGAGCTGCTCCCATCCTGTTTGTGTCGTGCTGCTCCCGTCCTGTTTGTGTCGTGCTGCTCCCGTCCTGTTTGTGTCATGCTGCTCCCATCCTGTTTGTGTCGTGCTGCTCCCGTCCTGTTTGTGTCGTGCTGCTCCCGTCCTGTTTGTGTCGTGCTGCTCCCATCCTGTTTGTGTCGTGCTGCTCCCATCCTGTATCAATTATATAAAAAAAACACTCCTACTCACCTTTTCATCGCTCCCCTGCAGTGTGTCACCTGTGTTACTTTACTAAAATGGCACTGGAATCCGCGCCTGCATAGCGCGATATCCAGCGCCATTTTAATGAAGACACATTTTTGTGTGTATTCAACAAAATGGCGCTGGAGTTAGCACCTGCGTGTACCGCGCTGTCCGGCGCCATTTTGTTGAAGACACACTGCAAATATGTCTTCACTATAATGGTGCCGGATATCGCGCTATGCGCATGCGCCGATTCCGACGACGCACTCCGCCGGCCTCCAGACTGAACAGAGGCGCCACAGTAACACTCCTCCCGTTCAGGTATGTGCTTATGGTGTCGGAGATTGTGGTATGCGTTCAGTGGTACGCGTTCTTCTGTCTGGGGCCAGACTGTGCCGGCTCATAGCGCTTGCGCAGTCTATAGAGGCTTCCGACAGAGGGACACATCCCTAATTATATTATAGACACACACCAATATAGCTTATCAGAGAAAGATGTTTCTCCACTAATGAGCCACTACTGCTCCTGAATTTATTCAGAAATGAAAAGAACAAACCGCTCAAACCCATTTTGCTCAGAGCAAGACGGACTGCCAGATTATAGATTCCTATTGAAGTCTATGGAGAGGAGAAGAGCAGAGAGAGAAGCAGGGAGACAGCAGTTTTCTAGTGTTTATCTCTCTCCAGTGCTGGATTCACATCTACACTGCTCAGTACTGCTGTATAATGTCCTCCATGCTGCTGCCTCTATGGGTGTGTTCTATAGAGACAGGGGAGCAGGAATCCCTCATATCTGTGTGTGCTGTGTATGGGAGACATCATACCAGCCAGCTTCTATTATTTTTCACTGTTGTGCACTGATTTATTTTATTTTTTTTGCCTCGCAGCTTATCGTCTTCACTCCAAAGTCCCTCCTTCGTCATCCTGAAGCAAGGTCAAGTTTCGACGAGATGATATCAGGTCAGATGGATTGTCCTGCATGATGAGCTTTTTCAATATTTTTCTGGCACCAAACATGTGAGGCCTCTCTACTAAAAGTAAATGTGTCCTCTGCACAGAGCATGCCTGAAATTAATGCTAATTTTATTTCTATAGTGCCAACATGTTCTGCGGCGCTGTACATGGACCACAGACCACAACAGTCCTGAGATAGTTACTGTAGAAGTCAGCAGCTGTCTCCAGACTGTTGTCTCTATGGTCCATGTAAAGCGCTGCAGAATATGTTGGCGCTATATAAATAAAATTATTATTCTGTGGCTACTATAAAGCAATTCTGTTAACGAGCTCCAGTAAGATGAACCGCCACCATAGTCAGGTACAGAAAATAGAACAAAACAGATTTATCACCATCAATAATGGTTTCCATTACCGAAAAAAAAGATTGGTGATACATTCCCTTTAAATGAGTATTTTCATCTGCCTGATCTTTTCTCGTCATCTCACTTCTGGGACCACCCTTTCTTCATTAATACACGCATTAGGGGAACTCTTGCCGTCCGCGCCCCTCTCCTTTTAGGTTTATGGTAATTATTACAGAAAGTCACTGAACCGCCTTTCTGCTAATATCTGAGCGCTCCTGAGGTGGGACCTGTACCTGTGAGGGAGTTTTGGAATATTGAGGATATCCATGCAGCGCTGGGGTCCTGGGTACAAATCCCACTAAGGACAACATCTGCAAGGAGTCTGTATGTTCTCCCCATGATTGCGTGGATTTCCTCCGGTTTCCTCCCACACTACAAAGACACACTGATAGGGAATGTAGATTGTGAGCCCCAATGGGGACAGCAATGATAATTTCTATAAAGTTATGTGGAATTAATGGTGTTATATAAGTGAGTAAAATAAATAAATATTCTTGTGATAGTAATACCTACTGACAGATAAATATTCTTTACATACGTTATGATTTACCTGATATATCCCATATATTATCTGACCATCGCTTCTCGTCAGAATGGATACCAGTCACTATCGTCTCATTTCAGGCACACATTTTCAAAGAGTTATCCCAGACGCCGGGCCCGCGTCCCAGAACCCTGCTGGAGTGAAGCGCATAGTCTTCTGCACAGGAAAAGTGTACTACGACCTGACCAAAGAGCGCAGCACCCGAGAAATGGAGGCCGAGGTGGCAATTACCCGTGTGGAGCAGGTAGGAGAAGCTCACTAGTCTGCACCATATAATTCTTGTTCATGGCCAACAGTTAGCGCAGAGACAGTTTCCTTAGACCATGCATGTCAAACTCTGGCCCTTGGGCCAAATCTGATCCGCAGGGTGGTTATATTTGGCCCGCGACACCAGAACCACCACCGCTATGTGGGGCCCATTATTCTTTATGGAGGACTATCTGGGCCCATTATTCTTTATGGAAGACTATGTGGGGCCCATTATACTGTATGGAGGACTATGTGGATCCATCATACTGTATGGAGGACTATGTGAGGCCCATCATACTGTATGGAGGACTATGTGAGGCCCATCATACTGTATGGAGGACTATGTGGGGCCCATTATTCTGTATGGAGGACTATGTGGGGCCCATTATTCTGTATGGAGGACTATGTGGGGCCCATTATTCTGTATGGAGGACTATGTGGGGCCCATTATTCTGTATGGAGGACTATGTGGGGGGCCATTATTCTGTATAGAGGACTATGTGGGGGCCCATTATTTTGTATGGAAGACTATGTGGGGCCCATTATATTGTATGGAAGACTATGTGGGACCCATTATTCTGTATGGAGGACTATGTAGGGCCCATTATTCTGTATGGAGGACTATGTGGGGCCCATTATTCTGTATGGAGGACTATGTGGGACCCATTATTCTGTATGGAGGACTATGTGGGGCCCATTATTCTGTATGGAGGACTATGTGGGGGCCCATTCTGTATGGAGGACTATGTGGGGGCCCATTATTCTGTATGGAGGACTATGTGGGGCCCATTATACTGTATGGAGGACTATGTGGGGCCCATTATACTGTATGGAGGACTATGTGGGGCCCATTATTCTGTATGGAGGACTATGTGGGGGCCCATTATACTGTATGGAGGACTATGTGGGGCCCATTATTCTGTATGAAGGACTATGTGGGACCCATTATTCTGTATGGAGGACTATGTGGGGGCCCATTCTGTATGGAGGACTATGTGGGGGCCCATTATTCTGTATGGAGGACTATGTGGGGCCCATTATACTGTATACGGTTGGCCCACGACTTTGTCCCAAGTTTTTCATTTTGGCCCTGTGTGTTTGAATTTGACATCCCAAGATGAATTTTGGTGGGGACAGAATTACTTTGTTAATATAAATGCTTGCTGTTTCTTTTTTTTTCTTATGTCTTTAGCTGTCTCCATTCCCATTTGACCTTCTGGAGATGGAAGTGAATAAATACCCCAATGCAGATCTCGTCTGGTGCCAAGAGGAACACAAAAATCAGGGTTATTACGATTACGTGAAGCCAAGATTACGCACCACAATCCACCGCAATAAGCCTGTCTGGTAGGTGTGAAGTAGGACAGCAGGCCGCGTCCATCACGGCTCTTCCGATGCTCAGATATAGGTTCTTTATTAGAATCTCAGCTTATTCACCAGACAGGGATATGATTACAAGGTCTGAACACTGCCTACCTCCTCTTCTACACTAACCAATGAAACACTCTGCCTTCAGACTTCACTATGAATCACTAAAGTGTTGTGTATACAGTTGCTGATATATTGCAGTCTTCACCGTCTGCATTGCAAAAGGTGAAATCCACAGCATAAATGGCCGTACTGCGGAGGTCAAATCTGCAGCCTCAGTTTACATTGTGGGGTTCCTCCGCAGCATGTTGAGATGGTAATACCCAGCCACACTTCAAACTTTCCTTTCTCTGAAACTGCAGAGCTCTTATTCATTCTGCCCGTGGTGTGGGTAAAATGATTCAAGTGACAGGTTCCCTTTAAAGGGGTATTCCCATCTCCAAGGTCCTATGCCAATATGTAGTAGGTATAATAATATTAGCAAATATTTCCAGTTAGAAAAGTATTAACAAGCACAAAAAAAGTCCCAAATGGTATCCATAGGTAACTATATATCATACCCAACTCAAAACTTATAAAACATGAATTTGTACAGAAAAATATCATCCACACAAATAAAGAGCGAGTATTGAGGGTAATATAAAACCATTAATCTTTATTCAAAAATTAAAAAATAAATAAATAAATACCCGTACTTCAAACAAACAGGGGTACAACCCCCTTAACGCTCCATCCAAAATAGCCAATCATATATAGATATAGACAATTATACTTTATACCCAGGCAAAAAGTAATGCAAATATATATATATATATATTTTTTTTATATTTTTTTTATAAAATTATTTTATATATTTTGCTAACTATGCATAAGCATGTATAAACGAATAACAAGAAGTGGTTTATGGATGTCCCTAAAAAGAGTTAGGCAGAACAGTACTCCATAAGGACATACCAATAATCCCCACTTCCAAAAAAAATCTTTTTATTATAATAAATTTACCTGGAACAGGACTGCTAGGGATGAGCACGTAAGGGCAAGCCTGAACGCTTTACTTTATTTGTGTGGATGACAGTTAGAAAAGTAGTATAGTTCTTCTGATAAGTTAAGTCGCTTACCCCATGTGCAGGGCATTGCAGTAGCTTAGGTATCCATGGTTTTGACCACTAGCAACTAACTGTCACTATAGCAGTGGTCGTAACAATGGAAACCTAAGGTTCTGCAATGACCTGCACATGAGGAAAGAGGCATAGCTAATCAAAAGAACTACACTACATTTTTAATTGAAGGTATTTGCTAATATTATTAATATTACACCTACTACATATTTGGTTAGGATTTTGGAGATTAAAATACCCCTTTAAGTTCTTGCTGATGCTGGACTTGTGTATTGATGTGGAGTCCTGTGTAGTCATCCCGTATTTTGCGGGTACCATTTATTGGGGTTGTTGTATTGCTAATGCCCCACCACTATTATTCCTGGCAAGGTGGCCGCTGCTGTCCAGTTACCATTAGTGCTTTGCATGATATAGTACGGTAAGAAAATTATAAGTCTTCTAAACCGTACGTCCCTGTTCTCCAGGTACGCCGGCCGAGAACCTGCAGCCGCCCCGGCCACCGGCAACAAGAAGACCCACATGACAGAGTTGAAGCGATTCCTGGACACCGCTTTCAAATTGGATGCATTTAAGGGCCTCTCTTAGATCATCTCCCGTTCAGCCCTTCTTTCTGCACTCCCCATCTTCCATCCATACACTCACTGCTGGCATCCTCTACTCTCTGTCTTTGCTTTTTTTTACCCGGCCAGAGAAAAGTTACAGGTGGCAGCTCATTGCTGCCTTGCAACCACCCACTGCTGCCTTGCAGCCACCCACCATTAAATGGTTATAAAGGGGCAAAACAAAAAGGAATTTAGTTTCTTCCATAGGGCGAGAATATAAAAGTACAGCTCTGCATATACCACGTGTATATGAATGTGACATGTACAGGGGGCGTTGGTTTTAATATTTAAACATGAGAACTGTGGGAATCATACCTGTGTATTACCCATATTTACTTCTAGTCCCACAGACCTGGGACACGATTTGGGCGGTCATGCAATATTTTTTTAAAGTCCCATTTTATACAAGTAAATAAGTTTTAGCCCCCTTATGTAGTTAACCTCTTGTAAACTGGCATCTTCCTCCCGTGTTAAAGGGGGTTCTACACTAATGTGCAATATCTACGCTGGCCCCCCAGGGTTACGTCCTATACACGTGCATCTGACCTGCATTTGATGAGACGCGTCATGGATATTACCCCAGGAGACCCATAAAGGCATGACTGCAAGGGAGGTTAACAGAGGATCCCATTAAAGATCTGCAAAGTAACGACACAGTCTTGTCGGTCTATCTGTGTGTTAATTAACCCAAAGAATGGCAGAGAAAAGATTCTGCCCGTGCACCCGGAGAGCTGCCACCTACTCTGTTTATTCATTAGGAAGAATCAAAATATTTATTTCACCTTAAAAATAGGGGGTAAAAAAGTCCACACCGATGATTTAAAGGGAAGTATTCATGTTGTCGTAGGTGTAATTGTTCTCTCTGGAGAGATTTGACAGCTCGTATAGTGAACCACTTATTGTATGCAACACTACACCAGGTGTCAGATTTGACAGCAGCAGATTACTTCTCTAGCTTTTATGTTTTATTATTTTTATTTTCCTTTTCCCCAAGCTTCTTAAAGGGAACCTGCCTTAGAAAATGCTCTATAACTGCAGACATAGGGTTAATCTGTAGATAAATAGCATTAAAATGCTGCCGGACCACCTTACTGAAAGTGCAGCTACCAGGAGAAAATGAACTTATTTCTTCCCAGGAGCCGCCGGCTTTCAGTCATTGGGGCGGAGCCTGGAGCATCTACAGTCATCGACCACTAAACTGTGAGCGGTGGCTGTAAGCACCCCCCGCACTTTGATTGACAGTTCATTCTGTACAAGTGCCAGGGTATGCTTAAAGCCACAGCTCACAACACTGAGTGACGACTGCACCACTCCCATGACTGAAAGCTGGCGGCTCATGGGAGGAAATAAGTCCATTTTCTCCCAGTAGCCACACTTTCATTAAGGCGGTCAGGCAGCATTTTAGTGCTATTTACCTTCAGATTAACCTTATACCTGCAGGTATATACCATTTTCCAAGATGACAGGTTCCCTTAAAGGAGAATGTCTATATTTAAAGTCACATCGTTACTAGCAAAACATCAACACTTAGTTATATGGCATACCCCTACAAGCCCCTGAAGGGGTTTTCCAGGATTATAGCAAAAGTAAATGTTGTTTTTTTTTGTTTCCTAGTAACAGCGCCTTACCTGTCATTGGGCTGTTATTGGTATTGCAGCTCTTCCTAATTTAAGGGCAGAGGCCATCAATAGGAATTGCGCTGTTTCTAGAGGAAAATAAAAAGCATATCCCTTTTTTACTATTTCGGGACACTTCCTTGAGTGAGGTTTTAACATGGTTAAATATTTTTTTGTGTTAAGTAATCGGCACTGTGACAAACTTCTCAGCCTAAGCCCTAGCATCTCAGAGTTATGGTAAGGGTAGAGGACCTAATAGAAATAAATCCAGTTACTTTTTTTAGTTTCTTACCTTTTTTAAAGTGAGTTCTGGTTTCTGATTGGTTACTATAATGTCCCTTTAACACTTATACACTGCTAGAACATTGAAACAGGAAGTGTTGTCTTAGGGACGCAGGAAGAGCAGATCTTACAGTTGCTTGTGTTTTGCAGAAAAATGTGAGACATTGTAATAAAATTGAAACCCTCACAAACATGAAAAATGCCCCGGCATCCTTTTGCAAAAGCTTGACGCTTCTTTTTCCCTTACCGAGGCAACGAGGCAAAGACGTTCATTCATTTGGATGGAAACCATAAAACCCATTGCAGTTGCATGTGCCAAATTCTGACACGAGGCAGAGAGAAAGAGAGAAAGGGCAGTGATAATGTTTCCTCGGAACCAAAAGGGGAAGAATTATAACCCAAGAGGCCACTGACACAAAGCAATCTTATTTATTTTGTTAAAATAAATAAAAAAAAAATATGTATACAGACAGTGTCGTGGAAAATCTTTACCCACAGTTTATATGGTACATTTTGGTAATAATGTAAAACTGTTGTTATATTTCCTGAAAAGCTGCTAAAACATTTTTTTTAGTAAATGTCCACCCTCCAGGACCATTTTTTTCCATTTAAGAAGGTACAAAATTCTTGATGAATAATTTAGAGCTGTTTTCTGCTATTTTTTTGCCCAAATTCCCCATTTAGACTTAGTATTAAATGAAATTTTGCTGCCTTCAGCCACCACCAGAGGGAGCTCAATGCACACTCAGAGACAGACCGTACTAGCTATTCTGTGTGTAGTGAGCTCCCTCTAGTGGTGGCTGAAGGCAGCAACATTTCATCATTTAATACTATTGTCTACTTGGGAGATTCGGGTGGTATAGCCATCCAGAGATAATTTACCTCTATGGTTATGCTGGGGATTTGAACATGTTTGAGAGCACAGTCTTCTATATTATATTTAAAAAAAAAAAAAAAAAAATACAAAAATTTACACAAAAAAAGCTACATGGGGTTAAAAATGGGAGATTGAGCCTTACTGTTTTTTGACTCTCAAAGTAGCTGCTTTTTAGCTCTGTGTCATAAGGACATAGAATATCTGACTACATCTCAATCACATTCTATCTTCAGAGGCTTATGATGCAGCCGTGTCCGTCCCTTGTGCTTTACAGTGCAATTACGCTTCCTAGTTATGTCCGACAAAAGTATAGAGACCCCTACTTGCATATTACCTCTGCAGGAGCTTATATGACATCCTATTCTAAATCCATAGCCATTAAAGGGCTGGTCCACTACTTGACATCTATCTCGCGTGTGTGACAAGTTTTACACCTGAATTTTAATTTAGGGGCATTTTTTCACTTAAGTGCTTGTAGTTTTTCGCTTAAAAAAATATTATTGCAATTGGATTTCATTGGAGCTTCAGTGATCTCTGACTATTGCTGGCCGCGGAATGGCTCTGGATCCGACCACTCTTACTTTCTTCTGCGCTCGTCTCAGCTGATTTATGACAAAATTAAACTCAACTTCCTTTTGGTCATAAATCATCTGTGAAGAGCTCAGAAAATGAAATATATAGAGTTCTAAGCAATCAAGTCAAAGCAATCTCACTGACAGATTCTCAGTTGACTTATTCTTAAGCCATTAAATAAGACAAACCGTGCAACCATGGAAATGAAACCCAATAGCAAAATTTTTTTTAGCCAAAAATACATGCAATACATACATTGAAGAAAAATAAATAATTGACCCCATAAAGTTACCATATTATTTAAGCCCCCATTAGGAGCCTTTAAACTGCAGGAAGGTCATTGGTAGGACTAACGGCCCAGAGTCGTCTGTCCTCTTTTGGTTGTCTGTAGTGTTAAAGGAGCAAATTCTAGACAACTTGACATTTTTTGTGAAGCGAGTACAAGAAGGCCAGGCACTTTCCATCTGTGAGCAATTTGAGAGATTTCTGGACTGATGCTCCATTCCCCTAGGCTGCGGAAGCTGCGACTGAGCCCGTCTGCCCGGTTGTTCACTGTCCGACTTATGAGGACTGCTGAAATGCAAACAAGATTTTTCTCTGCTCAGATCCATCCGTACTCCCTGGAGAGATGAATGTATCTTGTACCTCCCTACTGGTTGATATAAACACAGATGGAATTTTGTCTGAATGACCACGAATTTGTTCTGCACAGTGGAGTTACGCAAGCCTGGCTGCCTTTAACTCTTTAATGTTGCAAGACAGGACTCGTTGCCCTAGACCAGTGTTCCCCAACTCCAGTCCTCAAGAGCCACCAACAGGTCATGTTTTCAGGATTTCCTTAGTATTGCCCAGGTGATAATTGCATGACCTGGACAGGCAAGAATTCCATCACCTGTGCAATACTAAGGAAATCCTGAAAACATGACCTGTTGGTGGCTCTTGAGGACTGGAGTTGAGGAACCATTCACTAGACAATGGGCCTCCCAATCAGATCTGAGTACTAGTTGAGGGAGTGACAAACAAGGGCTCCCCAGTGTGAGGCTGCTTGGAACCAACCACCACCATAGATTTTTGTTGGTGTATTAACAGAATAGGTATCCAGTCCTGTGAGTATTAGGCTCCCCTGTGCGAGGCTGCTTGGCACCAACCACCACCATAGGTTTTTGTCGATGTCTAACAGAATAGGTATCCAGTCCTGTGAGTATTAGGTCACCTTGTGGAGGGCTCCCCTGCGTGAGGCTGCTTGGCTCCAACCACCACCAAAGATTTTTGTTGGTGTCTAACAGAATAGGTATCCAGTCCTGTGAGTATTATGCTCACCTTGTGGAGGGCTCCCCTGCGTGAGGCTGCTTGGCTCCAACCACCACCATAGGTTATTGTTGATGTCTAACAGAATAGGTATCCAGTCCTGTGAGTATTATGCTCACCTTGTGGAGGGCTCCCCTGCGTGAGGCTGCTTGGCACCAACCACCACCATAGGTTTTTGTTGCTGACTTAACAGAATTGGTATCCAGTCCTGTTAGTATTATGCTTACCTTGTGGAGGGCTCCCCTGCGTGTGAGGCTGCTTGGCACCAACCACCGCCATAGATTTTTGTTGGTGTCTAACAGAATAGGTATCCTGTCCCTTGAGTATTAGGCTCACCTTGTGAAGTGGACTCGCTAAGCCCCAGGTCTGGGTGGGTACACAAACCCCGGCGTCAGTGCAGCTGGCAGGATGGCACATGGAGAGTAAGGATGTGGCACACACAGGAGTCTTGGGAGCAGCAGGAAGGATGAAGTGAAGTATGCTGGAACGGAAGCAGGTTAAGCAGGAGGTGGTGTACACAAAACTAGAGTCTTGAATAGCAATCCGAAGACATAGGTCTGAGTGCTAATGGGCCTTAAAAAGCCTATGGAGATTATGTCGCACGCCGGGCAACCTACAAAGCCCGATGTGGAGCACAACAGATGGCAGCGGAGCAAGGTGAAGGGAGCAAAGCCCGGACCTGGGACAGGTGTGTAACAATAAGACTGTTGCAAAAAGGTAATCATGTGGTGCTTCTTGCAGAAACTACGTTACAAGACATTAATTTCACAATACATTGAGACGTTGGACTGGCTTAACAGGGTCTTGATTTTGCTACTAGAATTTCCACTCAAAATGATAACAGCCTTAGAGTCATGGAAGGGGTATTGATCACATAAGCAGGACACTTGAGGTCTGGAGAAGAACTTAGGCATTTTTTCTTCATCCATGATGGAAGGAGGTTGATAGTTTTCCACACATAGACACAGACATGGTGAAGAATAAAT
This sequence comes from Phyllobates terribilis, assembly GCF_046119375.1. Taxonomy (NCBI): domain Eukaryota; kingdom Metazoa; phylum Chordata; class Amphibia; order Anura; family Dendrobatidae; genus Phyllobates; species Phyllobates terribilis. Next base: position 532,871,845 of record NW_027362771.1, read on the forward strand.
AAAGGGAATTTATCCTTAAATTTTTCACTAATAAACCACAGGCATAGCAGAATAGGGCATGTTGAAACATCTCCTATTCCATTGATAACTATTTTGCTGTCATCCAGTGCTCCATTGCACCAAAATAATTTTTTGTAAAACTGTTAATTAGGCATGCAAGCAAACTGGTGGGCGGTAGTCCTTGGTGCCATCTCTATTTTCCCTACTTAGCGTCGCCCCCACATCTTGATTGAAAGAGACAGAGGTTCTACTGTGTGATGTCAACTCGGCTCCCTGACAAAATCTTGCGCTTGTGCTGCTCTTCACTGGTGCATGGGCAGTACAAGACTAAGGATCATTGCAACAGACAGTTTCGTTCTGCACATGCACCAGTCAACCATAAAAGTGGCGCATGCACAAGATTTTGATAGGGAACAATATCTGTGTTTTACTAGGAAAAATCTTACAGATTCCCTTTAACAATGCTACTCAGAACAATGACAAGTGTGGACAATATCCTTTGTGATGAGGAAGCACGGGTCCATCACAAGATGCTTTGGGAGCAACAAAGACCCTGAAATAGTTTTCCATTCCTCTATGTGAAGCAAGAACTTGCTCCAGAACACCTCCCTTGAAGAAATCTTCCAGAAAAAAACAACACTATAGGATTTTCTAGTGAATTGATATTTAGAGCATAGCCTTCCTAATGATAAAAATGACTCTGACATCTGATGATGTCTCTGAACATGCTGAGGAGAAGTGCTCTTGGAATTTGAGGCGATGAACCTTGATGTTTTATTTTGGCAATAAAAAAAACAACAAATCTTTGTTTAGGAGAAGTCTAGGGAAAAATCTGCCTCCTGATGCTCACTCCAAGATGCCAGAAATCTGTTCAACTAAGGAAAGAGACTGGGCTGAAATCTTAAGGGTACTAATGTTATTCATGGATGGATATCTCCTGAATATTCTTAAATTTTGTGAGATTTTTTGACACAAGTGGAAAAGGGTCATGTTCCTGGAGGCTAACTTAGGTATCAATAAGGAAATCACTCAGAAATTCAACAGCACAGTGAACCCTTTAGAATTTTCCATATTTTTGCATCAATTTGATCTAAAACATCTGATTTTCACAGATGTCCTACAAGTAGATAGAGAACCAAATCAAACAAATGAGTCAAAAATATAAGACTAGGGTTTTTTTATTGAAGAAAATGATCCAATATAACATGTCTGTGAGTTGCAAAAGTATGTGAACCTTTAGAATTAGGAGATAAATTGAAGGTGAAATTACAGAATGGTGTTTTCAATCAGTGCGATGACCAATGTGGGCAAGCAACTGATCTATCAAAGTCTGATCTTCACAACATGTTTGGGGAAGTGTATCATGGCATGAACAAAGAAGATTTCTGAAGATCTCAGAAGAATTGTTGATGCTGGAAAATGTTACAAAACAATCTCTAAAGAGTTTGGACTCCACCAATCCACAGTCAGACACATTGTGTAACAAAAGGAGAAAATTCAAGACCCTTACTATCCTCCCTAGGAGTGATTAACCAACAAAGATCACTCCTTGAGCAAGGTGTATAATAGTGAGCGAGGTCACAAAGGAACCCAAGGTAACATCTAAGCAGCTAAAGGCCTCTCTGAACATTAGATATGGTTAATATTCATGAGTCTACTTTCAGGAGAACACTAACGTCAATGTTGTGCATGGCAGGACAAGGAGAAAGCGATTGCTCTTCAAAAAGAACAGTGGTGTCCATCTGCAGTTTGTTAAAGATCACCTGGACAAGCCTGAAGGCTATTGGAACAATATTTTGTGGACAGTGGTCAGTTGAGACCAAAATAGAGCTATTTTTAATATGATGGTTTAAATGAGAAGCCTTATCTTTGAAGAAAGAAAAACATTGCATTACAGTAAAAAATCAGACTGATATTATTTGTGAAACTCGGTGGTGGTAGTATCATGGTTTGGGCTGGTTTTGCTGCATGTGGGTCAGGATGACTTGCCATCATTGATGGAACAGTGAATTCTGAATTGTATCAGCAAATTCTAAAGGAAAATGTCAGGACATCTGTTGATAAGCTGAATCTCAAGAAAACGTGGGTCATGCAGCAAAACATCGACTCAAAGCACACAAGTCGTTCTACAAAAGAATGATTAAAGAAAGATGAAGTTAAAAATTTTGGAATGGCCAAGTCCTGACCTTAATCCTATAGAAATATTATGAAAGGACCTGAAGCGATCAGTTAATGGGAGAAAATGCACCAACATAACAGAGTTCAAGGAACAAATTGGTTAAAATTCCGCCAAGCCGATATGCAGGACTAATAAATAATTATCTAAAACATTTAGATGTAGTTATTGCTTCACAAGGGGGTCACACCAGACACTGAAAACAAAGGTTAACTTACTTTTACAACTCAGACATTTGATATTGGATCATTTTCCTGAAAACAAAAATTACAGTCTAATATTTTTGACTCATTTGTCTGATTTGCTTGTCTTTATCTACTTTTAGGACTTGTGTGAAAATCTGATGTAGTTTTAGATCAAAAATGTCTAGAAATATGGAAAATTCTCAACTGTTCACATACTTTCAAGCACCAGTGTAAATCACTATAGAGGACTTTACACTTGCATTTAATGCTTCATTTAATGTTCTTACAGGCAGATAGGGTGTGGATTTTCCATCTTGAAAGGGATTTCTGCTAGGAAAGTCCAAAGTACATTACAGTAGCGGTATTACGTATGAGGTTTCACCAAATGTTATAAAAGTATTACATAAGATATCCACAGCATAAAATGACCTGTAATGTAAATTTTCAAGCCACATGTCAATTTATGCTGTAGATTTTAATAGTGGATTTCAATGCAAATTTTAAAATCTGCAGGAAGTCCAGGGATTTGGGACATCTGGAAGAATGTCAGGAGAAGAAAAGGTGAGCGCTACCATGAGTCCTGTGTCATGCCAACAGTAAAGCATCCTGACACCAATCATGTGTTGGGGATTTTCATCCATGGAGGGGGCTGACTCAGTATTTTGCCTAAGACACTGCCATGAATAAAGAATGGGATTTAAACATCTTTGAAGACCGACTTCTCCCAAGGATCCAGGAGCAATGTGGTGATGAGCAATGCTTTATCCAGCATGATGGAGACCATGTCACAAGGCAAAGTGGTAAAATAAGTGGCTCAGTAAACAAAACATTGAAATTTTGGGCCAGGAAAATTACCAGATCTTAATCCCATTGAGAACCTTTTTGTCAATTCTCAAAAAGCTGGTGGACAATCAAAAGCACAAAAATTTTGATAAATTCCAAGCACTGAAAAGCATGGGTCATCAGTCAGGATTTGGACCGGAAGATGATATCCAGCTGCCAGGGGCGAAGGGTAGAAGTCTGTAAAAAAAAAAAAAAAAAAAAGGGTCAATGCTGGAAATATTGAGGCTTTACATAAACATGTATTTGTCGAGAAAAGTATGAAACCTTATGAAATGGTGATAATTGTAAATCGGTAATAATTGAAACATCCGACCTAAAAAATCTAAAAACACTGAAGCAGCAAACTTAGTGTTACGCACACGCCCGGACTGACTGGCGTGAGCATGATTAGTGATCCCACTGGACCATGAACCGAGGAGTGCCTGGAGGGGCGTAACTAAGTATCAACTCGGTCCGACCAAGGTCACACGGCGGCTCAGTCAACTCCGTGAACCAGGGAGGAACCGAGCAGAGGGACCAGGTGCTACTCTAGGTCAGACCCCGGTCACAGCTGTTGACCCACACCGGGGAATGCAGGAACAGGCAGGTTAGGCTGGCATACAGACAGGTGGGTACTGGCAGGCACGGCTGGTATACAGACAGGTGGGTAATGGCAGGCACAGCTGGCATGCAGACAGGTGGGCACTGGCAGGCACGGCTGGCATGCAGACAGGCGGGTACTGGCATGTAGGAACGCAGGCAGGATAGGGACCAGTACTGACTGGGACACAGGAACAGAGCCGCAGGTGCGGTAGACGAGCAGAGCAACACCCGCAGGTGCGGTAGACAAGCAGAGCAAAACCCGCAGGTGCGGTAGACAAGCAGAGCAGAGCAAAACCCGCAGGTGCGGTAGACAAGCAGAGCAAAACCCGCAGATGCGGTAGACAAGCAGAGCAGAGCAAAACCCGCAGGTGCGGTAAACAAGCAGAGCAGAGTAAAACCAGCAGGTGCGGTGAACAAGCTGAGCAGAGCAAAACCGCAGGTGCAGTGAACAAGCTGAGCAGAGCGAAACCGCAGGTGCGGTGAACAAGCAGAGCGAAACCGCAGGTGCGCTGAACAAGCAGGGCAGAGCGAAACCGCAGGTACAGTGAACAAGCAGAACCAGATACACACAAGGTACTTACAATGAAGTAGCGAGTGTACACAAAACTCACAAACAGAAGTTCAGAGATAACGAGTTGGAGTTAGGTGCAGGTTCAGACACTGCAGGAAAAGGGAAGGTTCGGACATAGAGACAAACAGGTAACGGGCTAGGACACAGTTCAGACAGAAACTGAACCAGGAATAAGATACAGGAACGAGCCTGGGAACTCAGCCCCCAGGGTGGCGGAGACAGACTAGAAGTCACAGATACAAGTAACAGGCCTGGGTATACAGCCCCCAGGGGCGGAAACAGACAAGATACAGGACAGGACCTGGCAACTCAGTTGCACAGAACACACTGAATGAAAGTGTTGCTCAGGCACCCCCTACTGGGTGGAGAGGGTTTAAGTATCCAGTGACTCACAGCAATAGGCTGGGGAGGCATTAGGAGTGCGCACACAGTAACTATAAGAATCAGGCAGTAGCCGCGCCGCCGCCCTGAGAAATCAGACAAGAGACACAGCAGGTACTGGAGCAAATTGTGCAGCCTGGATTGATAGGTAAGATGGCGGTCTTGCATGGTAGGAGTTGGTAAGCCATGCCAGCACACCGCCAGGAATGTTACAGTACCCCCCACTTTACGCCCCCTCTTCTTCAAGCCTGCAAGGATTTTCTGCAGAGAATTTGGAGGCCGATCCTTCGCTTCAAGAAGATTACCTCTTCGGTCCACTAGAGGGAACGAAACTGGTCTCACCATCTTGGTGACTAGGATGCTTCCTCCCATCGAGCCATCCTCCGCAACAGATGAAGTGAGTGAAGTACCAGGACCAAGACACAGGAAAGTCTCTCTCCATTTGTTAATATAGGATAGCACCCCAAAAGATTCACGGGACAACTGGAGATCCTCCACCCGGTTGGAGGGGTGCAGAGACTCGAGGGTAACCACCGCCTTGACGTACACTTTGCCAAGCTTACTGGATGAAGTGGGCGAAGTACCAGGTACAGGGTGCAGAAAAGTCTCTCTCCATTTGTTATCAGATGCCTCCTGAATCCTTCGGGGTGCTAACTGAAGGTCCTCCGGCTGGTTGGAGAGGTGCAGAGACTTGGAGGTAGCCACCGCCTTGATGGACTTATTGCCAGATTTGTTAGAGATGGAGGATCCTTGCTTAGGGACCAACTTCAGTCTGGTTTCAGAGATGACACGTCTGCGAGGCGGGGCGGTGGCTAAAGGCAGATCATTGGTGCAATCGTCGAGACTGTGTGGGGACAATGCCTTCGCTTCCCTTCCTTCGGAGACTTCAGCGCACAGCGAGTCAGCGACTAGCAGGTCTGGTGAAGAAGAAGAAGACACTGCTGACGGTCCTGAATATATGGGGACTGGACACTCCTTGTACCTCAGCAGTCCCCCAGGAAACACCATGCAGGATCTCCAGACCTGAGCGGGCACTAGATCTCTCGGCTCTGGACGACCTGGGGGTAAACCAGACAGCATCTGGAATGTGAACTTCTTCATGTGTAATGCTCCAATCTGGAGCTTAATTTGTACAGACATATTTTGACTGTTTCTATGTAGGGCTCATCCTTCCGCTGACAATGCCCAAACCGGATTCTGGAGTTGTCGGATGGGGATCAGACACCGACTCTTCACGGCTTTCAGCCCGAAACTTCTGGTTAATCTGAGGCCTTCAGTTGCCACGGAGACAGTCACGGTCATCTGTGGAGAGGAAACACTAACGCCAAGGGCAGCCTCTCCTACAGGCCTAATGTCTTGGGATTCTCCAACCTTCGCTGGACAGAGACCATCAGGGTGTCCCAAACAACCGCAGAGGCACCGCAATCCGATTTTGTGACTGAGTTCCGGCCTCTGCTTTGCCTGACGAACATGGTCATCCTTCATGGATTCTGTGCGGGTAGCTGCCTCAACAGGCTGGGGAACAGGAGGTCTTTGGGTGGACAGAACCTGGCAAGACGGTTTACCTCTACGCCTTGCACGTCTGGACTGCCTCTTGAGGTTGGGAAGAGAAGTATTCTGTGGAGCATTGTCATCCTGTGTGAATTCTGTGTGGGCGGCAGTCTCTTCAGGCTGGAGAGCTGGTGGGCTACCTACACGCATCACCCATCGGGACTGCTCCAGGATATTGGGAAGGGAAGCTTTAGCAGAAGCCTCAGGGTTTAGGGTCATCGAAGACCATTAGAAAGGCCACCAGGAAGGCCTGCAGGTCAGAGACGATAGGATTCCATGCTTCCCATAGGGGGGTGATCCAATTCAAGGCATCACCCGCTAAGTAGGACATCATGAATGCTACTTTAACCCGATCAGTGGGGAAATAGTGAGCATAGAATTTGAAATGTAGCATACATTGCTCCACAAACGCATGGCTTTGTTTTGGCTCCCCATAGTACCGTGGTGGATTCGCAGGAACGAGTGCTGATAGCTCCATTTGGGCTGGTGCGTAAATCGCCTGGACCTCAGCTTGAGAAAAAAAATTTCCTTGGTGCACGTATTCGCCAGACAAGAATTCTAATGTCTCAGAGAGCGAAGGGCCGTGGGGCTCAACGGGGACCATGGCCTGAGCAAACTGTTACGCACATGCCCGGACTGACTGGCGTGAGCATGATTAGTGATTCCACTGGACCATGAACCGAGGAGTGCCTGGAGGGGCGTAATTAAGTATCAACTCGGTCCGACCAAGGTCACACGGCGGCTCAGTCGACTCCGTGAACCAGAGAGGAACCGAGCAGAGGGACCAGGTGCTACTCCAGGTCAGACCCCGGTCACAGCTGTTGACCCACACCGGGGAATGCAGGAACAGGCAGGTTAGGCTGGCATACAGACAGGTGGGTGCTGGCAGAAACGGCTGGTATGCAGACAGGTGGGTACTGGCAGGCATGACTGGTATGCAGACAGGTGGGTATTGGCAGGCACGGCTGGTATGCAGACAGGTGGGTATTGGCAGGCACGGCTGGTATGCAGACAGATGGGCACTGGCAGGCATGGCTGGCATGCAGACAGGTGGACTTTAGCAGGCACGGCATGGCATGCAGACAGGCGGGTACTGGCAGGTAGGAACGCAGGCAGGATAGGGACCAGCACAGACTGGGACACAGGAACGGAGCCGCAGGTGTGGTAGACAAGCAGAGCAGAGCAAAAGCCGCAGGTGCGGTAGACGAGCAGAGCAAAACCCGCAGGTGCGGTAGACGAGCAGAGCAAAACCCGCAGGTGTGGTAGACAAGCAGGGCAGAGCAAAACCCGCAGGTGCGGTAGACAAGCAGAGCAGAGCAAAAGCCGCAGGTGCAGTAGACAAGCAGAGCAGAGCAAAAGCCGCAGGTGCGGTAGACGAGCAGAGCAGAGCAACACCCGCAGGTGCGGTAGACAAGCAGAGCAGGGCAAAGCCCACAGGTGCGGTAAACAAGCAGAGGAGAGCAAAACCTGCAGGTGCGGTAGACAAGCAAAGCAAAACCCGCAGGTGCGGTAAACAAGCAGAGCAGAGCAAAACCCGCAGGTGCGGTGAACAAGCTGAGCAGAGCGAAACCCGCAGGTGCGGTGAACATTCTGTATTCTGTATTCATTCTGTATGGAGCTCATAATACTGTATGGAGGAATTAGTGGTGCCATAATACTGTATAGAGGACTATACTGTCCGGTCTGCACTGTGTGCTGCAAGGATTCGCCGGTTTCTGAGCTATTGTAGAATTTACAATAGATATCGCTCATGTAATGTAAGAAGTGAAATCTTCTGCATTGTACTATATATATATTTCTCCGCCGTATCTGTGCATCATGAATCGTGGTTTGTGTTAAAGGGGCCCACAAAAACCAGGAGCCGGCCCTGGTCTCTGTCTAGTGCACAATATATGATAAAGTGCTCAGTATGAAAATTGAGGGGGCATAAAGGTGCACTGAGCCCTTGGCCACACCAAGGGTGCACAGAAATCTGCTAATTTGCATAGGAAATAAATATTTTTTTATGGCAGCTAAATCACAAAAATCTATAGGTGTGAGCTTAATATGGGATAAGTCCCCTATATAAGTGGTTTACGTACCATTTTTGGGGTGATAGACTCCCTTTAAGATATAACCCTTCTGTCTAGAACTGTTACTCCATCTTCTTCTCCACCCCCCTAATGGAGATATTTTGCAACTTTTTAAAAAGGTCACAATTGAAAAATCTGTATAAAACATCTGTAACGCCACATCCATTTTGTCTAAAAAAATAAAATAAATAAATAATAATAAATTGTGGGAAGTGCAAAAAAATAATGGAACTTTGTGTCAGATGTATAAATCGAATTGGCGCATGCCAAAAAAAAACAATAAAAAGTCACATTTTACTCCAAATAATTTAGGTAAAAGCAGCAATAACTGAACCCCATAATCTATAAAAATGTTGATACAATACTATAAAGGCCGATATGCGTTCAACAAACATCAAATTTGTATTTTTAAAAGTTTTTGGTAATGAAAACAAATTAGAGGGGTAGTCCAGGATTAGAAAAACATGGCTGCTTTCTTCTAGAAACAGCACCACCCCTGACCATAGCTTGTGCATGGTATTGCATTCCAATCACTCCAATGGAGCTGGGTTGCAATACCAGACACAATCCCACTATCAGTATTTGGTCAGTATTTTTTCTCAGGAGTGGGAGCCAAAACCAGGAGTGGGTGATAAATGCAGAATTGGTGACTTGTTTCTATTATACCTTTTCTCTGATCGTTCCTCACCTGGTTTTGGCTCCCACTCCTGAGAAAAAATACTGACCAAATACTGATAGGGGGGCTGTGGCCTAAGAGTGATAATTGCATCAAGAGTTTTTATCAGGCATATTTTTGTTAATTTTTTTTTACGTTTCGTCAGACATAAGGGAAACGCAATGGTCATGATCTGCCTGGTGGACAGTCAGGAGGTTCCTGGGACTAGGCCTTTCTGAGTTGTGTTGTATCATGGTATGTATGCGCTCTAGCATTGACTAACTTTGCCTAGACTATGTGGCCTCAAGGTGGCGCTAGCACATAACAAACTGCAGATGTGTTGGTCAGAGCTGGGTTACCGCAGTCATAGCAGGAGGGGAGGGTGGTTGCACAAGAGCTGTCAGAGGCCTCCGCAGACTGTTTTATGCCAGTACTTAATAGTGGAGGAGACCACACGCACTTAAAAGAGCAAACAGCCTGGACTACTGCTAGCTGGGCAGGGAAGGCACTAGTAATAGAGACCTATCTGTAGCGCCAACATACTCCAGAGCGCTGCAATCAGGGGATGCAGTAAACAGGTTAAAAAAAAAAAAGATAAGAAGATTATAAAACAAGTGTAATCCAATACTAAACCCCAAAACAATTAATAAGAAATATCTCACACGACCGTGTATTCAATTGGGAACCAGCGAGTCGTGAATGCCCACATAGATAATTGGGAACAAATGTGAACGTCGCTCGAGACAAGAGCTATTAGTGAATTTCTGCATGGTGGGTGTAATAAGTGGAAGTGACAAGCTGTATCAGAGTCGTGTCTGTTTTTTTTCCCCGTCCCTCCTCCTGGGGAAATGTTCTGTATCGAGCCTCAGGTTAATTGTTTTAATAGTCTGTTAGTAACTTGTGTAATGGAGCATTGACTCTACAGATCCCTAATAGATGAAGGGTTAAAAATGTATCCTGCTGATGGTTTCTATGGAAACAGCTGGCATCGCATAGCGCCAAAAGGAGGAGCAGGTGACGCACCCTCTCCGGCACACTGTGCCCCTTCTTCTGTACCCTATCAATGTTTTTCCTCCATTTTTCATTGTTCTTGAGCTCTTCTCCTCCCCTCCCTTCCCCTTCCTCGCTTCTCTCCCTCTCCACCCTTCCTCTCCATCTCAGGTTCTGCAACTCCCATCGCCTCATTGTTTGCAATCTTTCCTCAGTCTCTTATTATCTTCACCCCAAGTTTCTCCCACCTCCTTACCACCCTGTGAGTTACTCCGCCACCCCCAGCAGCCTCCCCGACCACTCACAGTCTCACCCTACAACATGGCAGGGTCATTTTTGATTGACAGGTGATCTCTTTCATTAACCTGTTTATTGCCTCAGAACTGCAGGTCCATCAGATTCACGTTATAGGTGGTATATATACATACATACACATTATGAATATTGTGTATTTACACACACACACACATATATACATATATACACACATATATATATATATATGTATATACACATAAATATACACACACGTGTATATATATACAGTATATATACACACACATATATATACACATATATATATATATATACTGTATATACACACACACACACACATATATATATATATATATATATACACACATTATATATACACACACATATATATATATATATATATATATATATACACACACGTAAACACACATATATATATACACACACACACACATATATATATCCCCCTGTTCTCACTAGTTAACTCCTTTTATGACGGCAATTGTTAAACCACATCCATTAACCCCTACAAGGCCAGAGCCGTATCAATGTCACCGTCTATTAATCCCTCAATTATTAAGTGCCTTTCAGATAATAGTCTGGCGTCTATATGGCGAGTGCTTCTCCACGATGTTACCGGTGTCCTTTATTTTCTTTCTAACCCGCAATACATCGAGGTTGCGCGCGGCTACGTGAACACGGTGATTACACAGTGCACTAAGTTACATTTTAATTACTGATCCATTTGAGATGCCAGCAGGTAAACCAGTCATTATGGTGAATAACGGTGCAGGCAGACTCCATTACATGGTAATTATAAGATGCCCAGACAATGGGGCCCCTCACACTGGCATCAGTCAGACTGCTCCCATTTAACGTCACCTTCCCATTAAGAAGCTGCATTACTGTCTGTATCTATGGCAACCTAAGTCTGTCAAGGCATGGAGGGTGGTGAGGGGGCGGGAGACAGCGAGCGCTGGCAGTGACTCTTCATTAGCTTCTATGTAATCCCATGCTTCCCTCATCTGCCTTCCCTCACCTCCCCGGCCATTTATCCGATATACTGCCCCCGTATGAAACACATCTTACCGTATACTTCGCACTACATCACCAAGAGGGTGTAACCATACAGTGATTACTGGCGTGCTGAAAAAAATGTGTAGCGCGTGCCACGGGAGGAGGGCAAACCTCATTAAATTAGGGCGTCATGCAAATGGCCTAATGATACAAAGTGAGGTGCTACAACTGCACTCACTAAATACTCATCCCCCCCAAAGCGATGACTGAAGAGAGCACATCTCGCCATATATGCTAATAGTCATGTAGCTCCTTTTTGTATTATTATATATGCGGTGGGTGAAGCTGGCAGAGGTGGCCCCTTCTGTCTGAAGAGCATGTCTATGTTAGATCACAAGTATGAAGCTTGGTTGTCGGCTTCTGGCAACGCTGGAGTAGATCCAAGACACTATATGGCTTACGTAGGCTGGCACTCAGCTTTCCCAGACTACTGAATGGCAAGTACTAGCTATGCTGCAATACAGAAACAATGGAGGTATGGTTGCATAAAGTTGCAGCTTTAGGCCGGGTTCAGACCGGTGTATTTCATGATATGCATACGACCCATAATGCCCAGACTGATCACAGACCTCCAAAGCTGAATTTACAGACGGCCTGCAACGTCCAGACTGACCTTGGGTCTTCCAACTCCAACTTATAGACTCATAGACAAACCACAATGCCCGGACTGGCCTTGAGTCTTCCAACCCGAACTTACAGTCTCATAGATGGACAGCAATGCCTGACTAACTGTTGGTCTACCATCCTGAACTTACAGACTCATAGACAAACTGCAATGCCCAGACTGACCTTGGATCTTCCAACCCGAAGTTACAGACTCATAGAAGGACCACAACGCCCAGACTGACCTTGGATCTTGCAACCCAAACTTACAGACTTATAGACAGACCCCAATGCCCCGACTGACCGTAGATCTTCCAACCTGGACTTACATACTCATAGATAGACCTTAATGCCCAGACTCACCGTGGTTCTTCCAACTCAAACTTAGAGCCTCATAGACACATATACGGACTATATCAAATATCCTTCTGAACTTGGCCTTTGGTTAATGCGGGTGGTTGACAAAGTCCTAGTGGGTCCCTCTTCACTTTCGATTTTTCCTCTTCACCTTCCAAGATTCAGAACTTTTTATATTTTTTGAGTAATAAAGTTGTATCAAGGCTTGTTTATTTTTACGGTAAGAGCTTTAGTTTCTATCATTAACATTTTGGGTTCCATGTGACTTTCTAAATTCTTTAATATTTCATTTTTCTAGGAGCTGAAGTGACCATTTTGATTTTTTTTTCACTGAAGAGTTCACCATCTGCGATCAATATTATAATATTTTATTAATTTGAACAGTAATGTAACGCAGCCGGTGTTACCTAATAAGTCTTTTTTTTTTTTTTTTACATTTCATTCACATTCTGGGAAAAGAGGAATGATATGAACATTTATATATATTTTTATTTAAAAAAATACATTTTTTAAGCACCAGCTCCCAAGGGCTGGAACCTGCAATCACTTGATCTAGATTGCTTGTACAATACACTGTAATATTGCAGGCGTACAACCATGGCAGACATGGAGCCCATCTCCATTTGCACTAGTTAGACTTTGGTATCGACTGTTTGGTTCAGACTCAGCTCCTCATCCCATGTATGGTAGATGCCTAGGTTTGCCAGATGCCGATGCCAACCCTAATTGTATAATTTAACAGATTTGCCAAATTCCGTATCTTGTGGATATACGATAAATATCTGATATAGCCCTTCAAACTGCCTCCATATACAGTGCCTACCAAAGAGTAGCCCAATATACAATGGCCATCAAAATTTTCCCATACATAAAGGAGGTTTGTCCCAGCACCACTGGCATACTAATGATGGGGACAGTCACAGCCATTCAGGCATTTCACCTTCAGTGGATACTGCAAGGATATGTTGACTATTCAGATGAAATGATCATCCATGTAGCACGAGTACAACTCAAGTCCACCAGAATTAGTCACCCTAAAAGGGCATCTATGGTCAGTGATCATCTTCATGACACAACCCCTTTTGTGCTCCGCTCATTATCAGCGCCCCTGTCAAATAGTACCCCTATTAAGAGAGCTCCAGCCAGAGAATACTCTCAATACCAGTTCCCCAGAAAGAGAACCCCCTATAAGAGTGCCCTATCCAGATAGTGTCCCTGTTTAGAAAACCAGACAAGTAGCCTCCAGTACTTAACTCCTCTGGATCCCCAGCCATCCAGGAGGACGTGTGAGTGATAAATAGGCAGCTCCTCTCCTTAAATTGAGAAGTCTTACGGCTGATCAATCTGAGGACACAGATACAACTGAAAGCAACGATGACTGGCTACCATAAAAGCATGGTGGGAACCCTTAATATGTCGAGAGTGGCCACCAATACAAAATGTCCCTTTCAGCATCAGAACTTGAAGAGAGGACTGGAGTAGTAAGTGCCCATCAGCAGGGACAGGAATCATCAGATTACCAAGTAGTGGTTTAATAAGTGGTGTGAGGTTTTCTCATAAATGAAAATGTATTGGATCAGTTTGGAAAAAAAAACATCAGCACATTGGAAAATTTCCAGTGGGCGAGAGTCAGAGAGGACTGAAAATGTGCATGTAAATGGCAAAGCGGATGAGTCACTGCAATGATTTCTTCTACGCAGGTGGAGACACAGTCAGAGTGTAGATTACATCAGAAATCTGTGCGCCTGGAAGCCCACGTGATACTGGAAAAATGAAGATGTCCATAGGCGTGGATGTCATTGTACTGATAACCACTGTGATTCCCTAAGCACTCACATTACGTTTTAATACACATTTTTGATCAGTTCGCTGAGTGGATGATGGAGGGCAGAACTGATGCACACATTTACGTCATGGCTGCAAATCATTTGAATGGGTCAGCACCATTGATCTCAAGACTAATTGTGAAGGATCTAGAATCTCATTGAAGTACGTTGCATTTAGAACATATTCACTCCCCTTGACTTAATCCACAGAAGATCCCTCATTCTTCACAATATTAGGGTATGGCACCCCGGTATTTGTAGATTCCCTTCTCTGCAGATCCTCTTAAGCTCTGTCAGGTTGGATAGGAGAGTCACAGCTATTTTCAGGTCTTGTTTGATCGAGTTCATGTCCGGGCTCTGGCTGGGCCACGTAAGGACATTCACAGACTTGTCCCGATGCCACTCCCGCGTTGTGTTGGCTGTGTGCTAAGGGTTGTTGTCTTTTTGGAAGATTAAAGAGAACGTATCATCAGAAAATAACATACTATTAAAATTGGGCTTTTATTTTGCTTTTTTTTTTTTTTTTTTTTTTTTATATAATTATCCATAAAAAATATATATATATAAAAAAATAGTTTTTACAAAGTCAACTAGAGAACACACGGTAAATTGACATTTCATGTAGCGTAGCTGTTGGCTTTTCTGTGTAGACTGGGACATATACTTCATGGTGCTGCTTCGAGTTGTCTGGCCGAAATATTGCACCTAGAATATTATAATAGCTTTAATATAATACCAAGGTCTAAGTTGTAGTCCTTATATTCTATATGGGCACATCTGACCTTGTTTCTACAAATTTATTAAGAGGCATGGGCCACCTAATAAGTCTGCTGCATTTGTCGATGAGATAGCAGAGCAAATCTATGTCAGGTTCTATTTACACAATGAATAATAGTAAATTACAATAAACTGGAAACCCCCTTTAAGTTAGTCATGAATAGCCCAAATTTGCATGCAGTCTGTCAAATATATGAAAATTAGAATATTTACAGGGGACATATTGAGTCCTTCTAATGGCTGGAATTACTCATAAACAATACTTCACACCCTGTTGGGAAACAAAAAATCTTTGCTATGACTTGTTCCTTCCCGTTATAAAAGAAAGGGAAAAGATCTATGACTATGTGTTGTGGCCAGTTAAAAGTAGACATGGTTTAATGGGAATTTAGCCCTGGTCCTGTAGGATGATGATCCATTGGCACAAGGATGTTTTCAGTGCCCTTTAGTTCTGCTCAATAGTCAGTAGTGCTTTACTAGAGCCACTGTGTTATACCAGCACCATGGATGGAACTAGCAATAAGCATAGCAGCTGCAACGGGGCCCAACAACTTTGAGGGCCCATTTACATTCAGACATAATTTGCAAAAAAAAGGGATAATATAGTGATGTCACAGCAAAAACTAAGACAGCAGAGAAAGGGTAATGTAAACTCCAAGAGTCTTCATTAGGATCTAAGCCATAGGAAAAAGTAGAATAAATGCATCTCTGTACTGTGACATCACTGTGTATTATCTCTATACTGTGACGTTTTTCCCTGTACTGTGACATCACTAAATTATCACTGTACTGTGATATTATTTTGTATAGCATATCAGTACTTTGACATCACTGTCTGTATTATTACTGTACTGTGATATTACCGTGTTTATTATTCCTGTACTCTGATATCTATGTATAAGTTATCCCTGTACTGTGACATCACTGTGTATATTATCCCTGTACTGTGACATTACTGCGTGTATTATCCCTGTACTGTGACATTACTGCGTGTATTATCCCTGCACTGTGACATTACTGCGTGTATTATCCCTGTACTGTGACATCACTGCGTGTATTGTCCCTGTACTGTGACATCACTGCGTGTATTATCCCTGTACTGTGACATCACTGTGTTTATTATCCCTGTACTGTGACACCTTTGTGCTTATTATCCCTGTACTGTGACATCACTGTGTATATTATCCCTGTACTGTGACATCACTGTGTTTATTATCCCTGTACTGTGATATCACTGTGTGCATTATCCC
The DNA here is from genome assembly GCF_046119375.1 of Phyllobates terribilis. NCBI lineage: Eukaryota > Metazoa > Chordata > Amphibia > Anura > Dendrobatidae > Phyllobates > Phyllobates terribilis. Next base: position 532,888,017 of record NW_027362771.1, read on the forward strand.
TGTACTGTGACATCACTGTGTTTATTATCCCTGTACTGTGACACCTTTGTGCTTATTATCCCTGTACTGTGACATCACTGTGTGTATTATCCCTGTACTTTGACATCACTGCGTGTATTATCCCTGTACTGTGACATCACTGCGTGTATTATCCCAGTTCTGTGACATCACTGTGTTTATTATCCCTGTACTGTGACACCTTTGTGCTTATTATCCCTGTACTGTGACATCACTGTGTATATTATCCCTGTACTGTGACATCACTGTGTTTATTATCCCTGTACTGTGATATCACTGTGTGCATTATCCCTGTACTGTGACATCACTGTGTTTATTATCCCTGTACTGTGACACCTTTGTGCTTATTATCCCTGTACTGTGACATCACTGTGTGTATTATCCCTGTACTTTGACATCACTGCGTGTATTATCCCTGTACTGTGACATCACTGCGTGTATTATCCCAGTTCTGTGACATCACTGTGTTTATTATCCCTGTACTGTGACACCTTTGTGCTTATTATCCCTGTACTGTGACATCACTGTGTATATTATCCCTGTACTGTGACATCACTGTGTTTATTATCCCTGTACTGTGATATCACTGTGTGCATTATCCCTGTACTGTGACATCACTGTGTTTATTATCCCTGTACTGTGACACCTTTGTGCTTATTATCCCTGTACTGTGACATCACTGTGTGTATTATCCCTGTACTTTGACATCACTGCGTGTATTATCCCTGTACTGTGACATCACTGCGTGTATTATCCCAGTTCTGTGACATCACTGCGTGTATTATCCATGTACTGTGACATCACTGCGTGTATTATCCCTGTACTGTGACATCACTGCGTGTATTATCCCTGTACTGTGACATCACTGTGTTTATTATCCCTGTACTGTGACACCTTTTTTGCTTATTATCCCTGTACTGTGACATCACTGTGTATATTATCCCTGTACTGTGACATCACTGCGTGTATTATCCCTGTACTGTGACATCACTGCGTGTATTATCCCTGTACTGTGACATCACTGTGTTTATTATACATATAGTATATTTTTATTGGAAGGTGGACATATCTTTTAAACCTTTATTTTCAGGATCTTTAATGCCAGATCTGTCTAGAAACATAGTAGTGATCTCTCCCTCTCCACGGCGTCACAGAATAAATATGTATATTTGAGCCTCAAGACTCCAGAAAAGTTGTGTGACAAGTTGTATGACATTCGTAATGGTGACCTTATAGGTCTCCCAGAGGAATATACTGTATAATAGACTGCAGTCTGTAATAGTTAATATCACAGCTGTACTGATAATGCAGAAGTCTTGCAGGGAAATGACGCCTGGAGTTTTTTTTTTCTTTCTGGGAGGTTTTGGCCTCTCCTCTCCCACAGCGAAGGACTAGACACAAAATGTGACATTCCTGGCTGGTGAATGGGTTCAGGGCAGGACGTGACTGCCCTTTTCATCTAGAAAGAGTCTGGATCCACCCTTCTAAAACTTGATATAGGCATATTCTGCCTCGTGTATAAAGTCAGGTCCACATGTACAGGTTTGACCACTTTTTGTCCTACTCTACTCCATAAGTGATCTGACTCCAATCTTCTACAGTAAGTCCACGCAGACTTTTCTAGGCACCAAATTATGACTCTGTACAATTTAGAGGCTATGAGTCTTTTTACACTGAAAGATTATCGTGAACGAGCATTCCTAGGAGCAAAATACTGTGAAATAATCTTACGTGCTGTACAAAAATAATCATGGTTCTCGGCAGCACTTCGTCCTGTGTAAACAGGACCTGTGCTGCCGAGAATAATGGCAGCCTATGAGTACTAGGTGATCTATTACATATTGTTGAGTGCGGTGGTTTAATGCTGCAAGTCGTGTGGTATAAACATTTACTAGTGTTATTTTGCTTGACATGTTGTATGCAGAGATAATGGTGGCAGCACAGGTTAGTATGTTATGCCTATTATGCCCAGTGGCTCCTCTACAACAGCCCGACAGTAAAGTAGCCACTGGGGAGGTAACATGGCATATTAGGCACATAGATGTAATAAAACATCACAGAAAGGTATAAATCACTCATATCCACTATGATAATATCATATACTAGAGCTGGGGTGATAGTTGAGATTCACACAGAAAGGCATCGAGGGCTGCATATGACCCCCGGGGCCTCCAGGTGTACCCCCCTTTATTAGAGTCTTTGTAAGGCTACTGGGCCAAAATCCAAAATCTGTAAGAAGTCTCCACCTATCCTATGCCATTTAAGATCCTACATGACAACTTTTTGAGATGGTCCTCCTGGAGTATGCGCCATTTTTTTTTAATATTGCCATGCTCTAATAGGCTATGACCTCCCGGAGTTGTGTACAAGAAACTTTCCCGAATGATGCTTTACACTAGGTTTTGGTGGCATCCAGGAGATTTTTCAACTCTTCTGGAAGTTTTCCCCTTTTTTTCTGAAGCCTCCCAAACATTCCGGGAGTGTTATCATACAGTCTTCTGTGTCAGAAGGTTATTTTCAGTGTCAGGACCTAAAAAGACTGCTATCTCTTCACCACCTACAGTTAGGCCCATGAATAATGCCTTAATTGCTTTAAAGGCAACTTTTCAGACAAACAAAAAGCTATTATCCTGCAAATATGGCGTTAATTTGCAGGTTAATAGTGTTCTGAACCTGACCGGTACCGGCACTGAGAGCCCCACTGCCAGGAGGAAATTAACTTTATTCCTCCCTACAGCGTTTGGGTTTCAGTTACAGGGGCAGCATAAGCACAGTTTCAGTCACTGCTCTGTGTATAGTGAATGGTCCTGACTGACAGCAACTCAGCATTACAGCCTGCTGTCAGTCAGGGCCAGGGGTGTGGTTACAACCACTGCTCTCTATACACAGGCGCCACCCCGTGACTAAAAGTCAAAGGCTGCCCGGAAGAATAAAATTAATTTCCTCCTGGCAGCAGGGATCTAACTGTGTGTGACATGCAGAAGTAGTGCTGTTGCTTCCAAAGCATCCAGTAACTGTTACAAATAACACAAGCACAGGAGACAGGAAGTGTTGTGCTTCAGAAGCATCTAGCAACTATAGGGGTTAACACAGTCACAGGAGACAAGAAGTGTTTATCAGAGCCCCAGGGAGATTGTGAGGAACTTGTTTATTAGTCTGGCTGGAGCTGAAGAGAAAGGTGGTGTGTGATCTGTATCTCACAGAAGGCAAGTGAACAGAATTCAGGTCAGGAGGGAAGCTAAACACAGGTCAGATAGACTCCCTGAACTAGAGATAAGGACTGGAAGGAATCGTGTCACAGGGATCATCTCCCTCATAAAACGCTCCCCCCTCCCTCCATCTCCATGCAAGATAAAGAATGGTTGCACTATTGTGTCCTTGTGAAGGAAAAACCTGTGGTTGTGTATGCATAGAAGTGTGCTGCTAAGAGATCTAATCTATGCTGAATTATGCTACTGAACAGACTGTAATACTGTGCCTTGCAAAGAAACTACAGAATTGTTACTGGAGCCGGTTGCTCAAGAAACTCAGACTGTACTGTAATGAAGATTGTTGCTGTAATATCAATGAATTGCACTGGCCGTGCTTCAGAGTAAATTCCACTGTTAAACTGTTGAAATAGACTCTTGTCAGATGTGTCTGGTCAGCAATTGAATCTGTCGTGTGCCTGAGAGAAGCTGCAGCAGATGGTCTATGGTCGCCCTGAGTAACGGTTCCCCCAGGATTCCAAAGAATTCATGAAACCCGTCTTGCCTTATCTGACCCTAGCGGCGTGCGTGTAACATGTGGGCACCAGGCAGGTTCAGAACGCTATTAATCTGCAGATTAATCCCATATCAGCAGGTTAATAGTGTTTTTTCACCTGACAGGTTCCCTTTAAGGCAGCTATAGTTTTGTGTGCATGAAAACATCCTAAATTAGTAATTTTGGCTGTCATATACTTTAGCCCTATTAGACTTTGTTCACTCTGACATTATGGGCTACATTATATGCAAATTGCCTCTTCAGAGATGGAGAGGACTATAGCGCCACCTATTGGAAGCAGCAATCCTACAAGTCACAATCAACTCTTTAACGAGTCTTATAATATGAATTAGGATAATAGCCAAATCAGAATCTCAATTTGCAGACACCGTGTTTCATTATTAAATTATTAATGTTTTGTTATGGACTGCAGTGACTGGTCCATAAGGTTTCCGTTCTTCTTACCATCTGGGACAACAAAATTCTGATAGAAGGGAACCATAACATCAAGGTAAACAGTTTCACCTGTCCTCCATAGTCATGTGCTGGAAGTGATCCAATCCAGTCATTATACGTACTTATTATTTTTTTATTAATAAAAAGTAAACTATAAATTAAGGCCCTGATTCAATATTTGAGGTTTTTTTTTAAGTCATTTTCATTTTTTGTCTTGTGTTATTAATTGCCGTTTTTTGGCACCAATTCCATCAGGGGCGTACATAGGAATCATGGGGCCCCATAGCAGAAGCTCTAATTGCCCCCCCCAAAAAAATGAAAATAATTGTCGGGGTCACCAAAGATCAGATCTCACAAGTTTCCATCCTTTACATAGTAATTTTTCTCCTGCTGACGTCCTAGATCTCTCTTTCATTGCCCCCATAAAGTGTGATGCCAATAAAAGGGCCCCCCAAACACAGTATGAAACCCCCATGGTAAATTCCTCCACATGCACAGTATAATGACCCTACTGTACCCCACCTCAACTCCCAGGGTAAAGTATGCTGACCCCAACACAGTATGATCCCCCAATTGTGAGCCGCTAGAGAGGATGGTACATAATAAGGGAGGGTGTTATACATAATAAAAAAGGAAACTATATAACTAAGGATGGCGCTATACATAATAAGTGAGTACACTATATACTAAGGGACTGTGCTATACATAATAAGTGAGTACACTATATACTAAGGGACTGTGCTATACATAATAAGGCTACATTCCTGCATCTGTGTGCAGTATCGGTGTGCTGCCCTGTTTTACTGACACATTGAGCATGTCCTATTCTAATCCTCAAAATCTGATCAGAACAGGACATTCTCTGACCCTCTTAGATCTCATTCTCAGATCCGTGATTTTCATGGATGTGTGAATGGATCTATAAAACTGTACGAGTCCGTGGACCATCCGATAAAAAGATCTGGCAGCACACGGACATTTCACACAAATATGAGAATGGGGCCTAAGGGATTTTACAGATAACATTATCACTCCAAGTCACACAGTGCAGATACAGAATAATATTTACATCCAGGCACTTACCGCTGACGTCTCATCTGATCAGAGCCGGTTTCTGCTGCTTCTTCTCCATCTGGTCAGACCTTCATGACGACATCTCCCAGCCACAACTCGTCTTGTCACAATGATCTCCAGCCTAGAAAATAACAAGGTCACATATTGTATGCATACATGTGTCTCCCCCGCTATGCGTCCTTAACTACAGATATGTAACCCCCCCTTAATATACTATTAGCCACTTAGTAATCAAAATATAAAGTGATAAGCAGCACTGTGCCCCCCCATTAACTATAATCTGCACCGTCCAGTCTCTGTGACTCTCCCCAATTAACTGTAAGGCTATGTGCACACGGAAAATATACAAGGCTTTACAGTAGAAGAAAAGTGAAACCTCCATAATTGCTCTCTCCCAGCACCCCCATCATTGCTCTCTCCCAGCACCCTCGTCATTGCTCTCTACCAGCACCCCCGTCATTGTTCTCTCCCACCACCTCCATCATTGCTCTCTCTCAGCACCTCCATCATTACTCTCTCCCAGCACCCCCGTCATTGCTCTGTCCCAGCACCCCCGTCATTGCTCTGTCCCAGCACCCTCATCGTTGCTCTCTCCCAGCACCCCCATCATTGCTCTCTCTCAGCACCCGCATCATTGCTCTGTCCCATCACCCCCATCATTGCTCTCTCCCAGCCCCCATAATTGCTCTGTCCCAGCACCCCTATCATTGCTCTGTACCAGCACCTCCATAATTGCTTCTCCCAGCACTCCCATCATTGCTCTCTCCCAACACCCCCATCATTGCGCTCTCCCAGCACCCCCATCATTTCCTCTCAGCACCCCCATCATTACTCTGTCCCAGCACCTCCATCATTGCTCTCTCCCAGCCCCACATCATTGCTCTCTCCCAGCCCCCCACCATTGCTCTGTCCCAGCACCCCTATCTTTGCTCTCTCCCAGCAACACATCATTGCTCTCCCTTTTACCACCATTGCTCTCCCCAGCTCTATCAGCCCCATTATTGCTCTTCCCAGCCCCATCATTCCTCTCCCAGCCCCATCAGCCCCATCATTGCTCTTCCCAGCCCCAACATTCCTCTCCCCTGCCCCATCAGCCCCATTATTGCTCTCCCCAGCCCCATCATCCCATCATTCCTCTCCCCAGCCCCATCAACTTCATTATTCCTCTCCCCAGCCTCATCAGCCCCATTATTGCTCACCCCAGCCCCACCATCCCATCATTGCTCTCCCCAGCCCCACGATCCCCATCATTGCTCTCCCCAGCCCCATCATTCCTCTCCCCAGCCCCATCATTGCCCTCCCTAGCCCCACCATTCCATTATTCCTCTCCCCAGCTCCGTCAACCCCATTATTCCTCTCCCCAGTCCCATCATTCCTCTCCCCAGCCCCATTATTGCTCTTCCCAGCCCCATTAGTCCCATTATTCCTATCCCAAGCACCATTATTGCTCTCCCCAGCCCCATCAACCCCATTATTCCTCTCCCCAGCCCCATCAGCCCTCTCCCCAGCCCCAATATTTCTCTCCCCAGCCCCATCATAGCTCTCCCCAGTCCCATCAGCCCCATTATTGCTCTTCCCAGCCCCATCATTCCTCTCCCCAGCCTGACGATCCCACCATTGCTCTCCCCCCACCTCCCCTCCCCAGCATTTCAGTAAAAAACAAAACAAAAAAAAAACAACTTACTTCAGCTCGCTCCTCTGCAGCAGCATCCTCCTCGTTGCCGGCAGCTTGGTGCAGCTGCATGGTGGGGACCCGGCGCAGCTGCACCGGCAGCGTATGTCCACCCCTGGACTGCTATGGGGCCCCCCCCGGCTCACGGGCCCCATAGCAGTCGCGTGGTCTGCCGCCATTGGCGGTACGCCACTGAATTCCATCAAACTGGTGAGCGCAAGTCAGGAATTTGAGGCAAAGTAAAAAAAAATGGGGATTTCTTCCTGTTCTTGAACTGCTGCTGCGACTTTGATGTTGTAATGAGTGATTCACTACTAACATTTAAGTAGGGCCTGGATGCCTTTCTTGAAAAGTATAATATTACAGGTTATAGATACTAGATTCCTTGATAGGGCGTTGATCCAGGGAACTAGTCTGATTGTCGTATGGAGTCAGGAAGGAATTTTTTTCCCCAATCTGGAGCTTAGTGTTTGCCACATGGGTTTTTTTTTTGCCTTCCTCTGGATCAACATGCTAGGCTATGGGTTGAACTAGATGGACTTAGTCTTCCTTCAACCTTAAAAACTAAGTTACTATGTTACTTTTGGCGACAAATGCAAAAAATTGTTCCAAAATGCTGGTGTACCCAAAAGAGGGACTGGAGTGAAGTTTCGCCAAATTATGTGACTTTTTAAAAAGTCGGCATTGATAAATCAGACAAAAACATCTGGAATTGCTAAACTTCACCCACAAAATGAAAATGAAAGGCACAAATAGAATAATTAATTGAGTGCAAACAAAAAAAAGTCGCAAAACACACAAAATTAGACAAAAACAGGTGCAAAGGCAGTGAAGAATCAAGGCCTTTGGCTTAAACATTCTATACCCAATAAATGTAACATCTTTGTTGTCTATCCCTATTTCATTTTTGCCTTGTTAACCCTTTTCTCTTTTTACGCCATGCAGTATAGAAAATAAGCACAGGAATTAAGATGCTGTTCACGGATCTGTTATATTATATACAGTACAGACCAAAAGTTTGGACACACCTTCTCATTTATATATTTTTCTGTATTTTCATGACTATGAAAATTGTACATTCACACTGAAGGCATCAAAACTATGAATTAACACATGTGGAATTATATACTTAACAAAAAAGTGTGAAACAACTGAAAATATGTCTTATATTCTAGGTTCTTCAAAGTAGCCACCTTTTGCTTTGATGACTGCTTTGCACACTCTTGGCATTCTCTCTGTGACCATTGTGGGTTTTTCTTTCATTAAACGAGGGGTTTCAACAATTTTGACCACGTGTGTATTTGCCGTATATATATCTATTAGGCAGGTAGCCTTATAGGTGGTTGGACTGGGTATTGTGATGTGTGCAAAACCAGAATGTGTGAAACTGGCCGTAAAGGGTTTGTCCAGTCACTCTATGTATCTGCAGACTTATGAATCCTAACAGCACGTATAGTGCGCACTGTCATGAGTCTCCGGTGCCGAGAGCGGGTGGTCATGTTACCGTATGTTATTTGAATACTTCCAGCCACATTATGACTAGATGTGTCCAGCACATCTCGTTGGCATGTGACTGCATGTATACAAATTCCATACTTGCGGTGATGCACCCGCCAGCTCCCAGCACCAGAGAATCCAGACCCCAAGCCTGGACAAACCCTTTAAGGCACAGTTGTGACTTTATAAGAATTTATAAGGAAATAACAGACACCATCCTTTACACCTACTGTCACTTAAGTGCTTACAGTTTGCAGTGACTACAGTCATGAGTGCACATTCGATAGACCACCGTTAAAAAAGGTTTAGGCCAGCTTTGTAAGGGTTTTACCTTTTTCTGGACCAGTGATGAAGGATAATAGGTTGAACTTGACAGATGTGTTTTTTTTTTCACAACTATTATGTTATTATTGTAGAACGTATCTGTAGACTTGCTTCTATTAATTTTTTTTCCTAATTGTAGTTCAAGACGTTGCATCAAATTGGAGATCTGTCTAATAGTTGAATAGTATAAAAAGGACAGGAAGATCCAGTATCTGAACAGGAAAAAAATACTGTGTCTGAGTGGCTGCAGACATTTATGGAGGGCTTCCAAGCCACAGTTAGAGTCTCCAGAATGTTGACCGAGTATTAAAATCATCCAGTACTCTGGAAGATCTGCTAATCCAGCATCCTGTTGGCCTAATAGACTTTTACTATTAATATACGCCTCATGGATTTTTCTCATGGGAGCGCATTTACCATGAGCACTGCCTTCCTTTAATGGAAAATATATTGGGTTTGTTGTGATTTCCATTTTGGAGCTCCTGCCTTGTGTGTACGCAGCTTTTCTCCATAGATCGGGGAAGGAGTTAATCTTTGCCTCCTCCTATTAATATGCAGTTTGTGCCAGAAAGAAGTACGAGAACACAGTGTTCTGAGCTCTTACTAGCCCACATTGCCCCCCTATACTCACACACACCGTCTCTAAATACAGGGCCCCCTGCAAAACAAGCAGAACATGCAGGCGCTTACTTCCTGACTGCAGGGTATTACACGGACTAATCTGTATTCGTCACCAAATCTTTAATATTATATCTAGATTTCTTAACAGAAGAGGATAAGAGTCATAAATCAAATACAGTAAAATTCCTCTAGTCCGGCATGGATGGTCTGGAATGTCCAATGGTCCGAAATCAGCAGAAAAAAAATCCCAACATTTCCACGATCACTAGATGGTCTGAATCTCAGCATTGCGTCGGAAGGCGATCAGCGTCACTTCTGGTTTTAGCATTTTGCGTAAACATAGGTCCTGCTCATCAAGGTGTTTTCGTTAATTTTCTAGCATAAAACACCTAGAAATGTCGCAAACATTTTGCACAACTCAAAGTTGCACAAAACTATTTGCGACTTTTGCTATTTTTACACCAGTCCTGGCCAGTACCGCCAAAGAGGGCAAAGCTTCAGCGGGGTGTGGCGAAGACATCAAACTTTATGCCTCTTAAGTGCCATGAATTATGCCAGAAATACACTGTGTGCAGAATTATTACGCAAATGCGTATTTTGATCACATGATACTTTTTATACATGTTGTCCTACTCCAAGCGGCATAGGCTTGAGAGCGAACTACCAATTAAGTAAATCTGGTGATGTGCATCTCTGTAATGAGGAGGAGTGTTGACTAATGACATCAACACCCTATATAAGGTGTGCTTAATTATTAGGCAACTTCCTTTCCTTTGGCAAAATGGGTCAGAAGAGAGATTTGACGGGCTCTGAAAAGTCCAAAATTGTGAGATGTCTTGCAGAGGGATGGAGCAGTCTTGAAATTTCCAAACTTTTGAAGCGTGATCACCGAACAATCAAGCGTTTCATGGCAAGTAACCAACAGGGTCGCAAGAAGCGTGTTGGCCAAAAAGGCACAAAATAACTGCCCAAGAATTGAGGAAAATCAAGCGTGAACCTGCCAAGATGCCATTCGCCACCAGTTTTACCATATTTAAGAGCTGCAATGTTACTGGAGTATCAAAAAGCACAAGGTGTGCGATACTCAGGGACATGGCCAAGGTAAGGAAGGCTGAAAAACGACCACCTATGAACAAGAAACATAAGATAAAACGTCAAGAATGGGTCAAGAAATATCTTAAGACTGATTTTTCAAAGGTTTTATGGACTGATGAAATGAGAGTGACTCTTGATGGGCCAGATGGATGGGCCAGAGGCTGGATCAGTAAAGGGCTGAGGGCTCCACTCCAACTCAGACGCCAGCAAGGTGGAGGTGAGGTACTAGTATGGGCTGGTATCATCAAAGACGAACTTGTGGGACCTTTTCCGGTTGATGATGGAGTGAAGCTCAACTCCCAGACCTACTGCCAGTTTCTGGAAGACAACTTCTTCAAGCAGTGGTACAGGAAGAAGTCGGTATCGTTCAAGAAAAACATGATTTTCATACAGGACAATGCTCCATCACATGCATCCAACTACTCCACAGCGTGGCTGGCCAGTAAAGGTCTAAAAGAAGAAAAATTAATGACATGGCCCCCTTGTTCACCTGATCTGAACCCCATAGAGAACCTGTGGTCCATCATAAAATGTGAGATCTACAGGGAGGGAAAACAGTACACCTCTCGGAACAGTGTCTGGGAGGCTGTGGTGGCTGCTGCACGCAATGTTGATCGAAAACAGATCAAGCAACTGACAGAATCTATGGATGGAAGGCTGTTGAGTGTCATCATAAAGAAAGGTGGCTATATTGATCACTATTTTTGGGGGTTTTTGTTTTTGCATGTCAGAAATGTTTATTTCTAAATTTTGTGCCCTGATATTGGTTTACCTGGTGAAAATAAACAAGTGAGATGGGATTATATTTGTTTTTTATTAAGTTGCCTAATAATTCTGCACAGTAATAGTTACCTGCGCGAACAGATATCCTCCTAAGATAGCCAAATCTAAAAAAAAAACACTCCAACTTCTAAAAATATTAAGCTTGGATATTTATGAGTCTTTTGGGTTGATTGAGAACATAGTTGTTGATCAATAATAAAAATAATACTCTAAAATACAACTTGCCTAATAATTCTGCACATAGTGTATACAGGTGCATCTCACAAAATTAGAATTTCGTCAAAAAATTAATTTATTTCAGTTCTTCAATACAAATTGTGAAACTAATAATATATAGAGTCATTACAAACAGAGTGATCTATTTCAAGTGTTTATTTATGTTAATGTTGATGATTATGGCTTACAGCCAATGAAAACACAAAAGTCATTATCTCAGTAAATTAGAATAATTAACAAAAAACACCTGCAAAGGCTTTCTAAGTGTTTAAAAGGGTCCCTTAGTCTGTTTCAGTAGGCTCCACAATCATGGGGAAGACTGCTGACTTGACAGATGTCCAGAAGGCAGTCATTGACACACTCCACAAGGAGGGTAAGCCACAAAAGATCATTGCTAAAAAAGATGGCTGTTCACAGAGTGCTGTATACACGCATATTAATGGAAAGTTGAGTGGAAGGAAAAAGTGTGGTAGAAAAAGGTGTACAAGCAACCGGGATAACCGCAGCCTTGAAAGGATTGTTAAGAAAAGGCCATTCAAACATTTGGGGGAGATTCAAGAGGAGTGGACTGCTGCTGGAGTCATTGCTTCAAGAGCCACCACACACAGACGTATCCAGGACATGGGCTACAAGTGTCTCATTCCTTGTGTTAAGCCACTCATGACCAATAGACAACGCCAGAAGCGTCTTACCTGGGCCAAGGAGAAAAAGACCCGGACTGTTGCTCAGTGGTCCAAGGTGTTGTTTTCAGATGAAAGTAAATTTTGCATTTCATTTGGAAATCAAGGTCCCAGAGTCTGGAGGAAGAGTGGAGGGGCCACAATCCAAGCTGCTTGAGGTCTAGTGTGAAGTTTCCACAATCAGTGATGGTTTGGGGAGCCATGTCATCTGCTGGTGTAGGTCCACTGTGTTTTATCAAGACCAAAGTCAGCGCAGCCGTCTACCAGGAAATTTTCGAGCACTTCATGCTTCTCTCTGCCGACAAGCTTTGTGGAGATGGAAATGTCATTCTCCAGCAGGACTTGGCACCTGTCCACACTGCCAAAAGTACCAATACCTGGTTTAAAAACAACGGTATCACTGTGCTTGATTGTCCAGCAAACTCGCCTGACCTTAACCCCATAGAGAATCTATTATAGAGAATCTATGGGGTATTGTCAAGAGGAAGATGAGAGACACCAGACCCAACAATGCAGATGAGCTGAAGGCGGCTATCAAAGCAACCTGGGCTTCCATAACACCTCAGCAGTGCCACAGACTGATCGCCTCCATTCCACGCCGCATTGATGCAGTAATTGATGCAAAAGGAGCCCCGACCAAGTATTGAGGGCAGTTACTGAACATACATTTCAGTAGGACAACATTTCGGATTTTAAAATAATTTTTCAAGCTGGTGTTATAAAGTATTCTAATTTACTGAGATAATGACTTTTGTGTTTTCATTGGCTGTAAGCCATAATCATCAACATTAACAGAAATAAACACTTGAAATAGATCACTCTGCTTGTAATGACGCTATATAATATAGGAGTTTCACTTTTTTTATTGAAGAACTGAAATAAATTAACTTTTTGATGATATTCTAATTTTGTGAGAAGCACCTGTACTGGCTGGAGTAACTTTTCTGGTGGAGGCACACGGCAGTTGAAAGATGCACCTAATCCTTTAAAAGGCATGTGCCTCTTAATGAATTAGGTGCAACTTACTCCAACAGTGTCTTTATCAAAGGGAATCTATCAGTAGGATCAACCATCTTAAGCCATCTATATGGGCGTGTAGGTCATACAAAAGTTGAATAACATGATAGTTTAATATTCGCTATCTGCTCTCTTATTCCAGAAAAATCCATGTTTTTCTTAATATGTAAATGAGCTGTTAAGATCTACAGGCCAGACATAGATCTTCCTGAGAATCTCCCACCAGAGCTTATTTTAAATGAAAGGGGAAGATACCAGTCTGTGACATGTAGAGCCGGAGAGCAGACTGTCAGTCATTACATGACTGACACGCACGGGGCTTTACTAAAATGGCGGCCCTCTAATAATGGTCCCCACCTTATAAATCCCCTCTTCCCTCCATTGGCCCACCCCACTCTGATATCACCCCTTAATCTCCCTTTTTTCATTAACTCATTCTATCCCTAATCCCCCTATTCACACTATTCCAGTTCCAGAACCTGTCATACTGGCCTCCCTTTAAAGCCAGGGACCCAGTACGACTTCTGAGATGTAAACCAATAGCAAGGAAGAATTCAGTCCATTTTATCAAAATAAAGTGAACTTTACTGTTGGAACTGGTGAAACATATATATATATATATATATAATAGGTTGCAGGTATAAAGCTTGGCTGTCACATCTTCTGTTTTAAACAGAGGCACAGGCATAACGTTCACATGGTGGCACATTACTTCTTAGCAACAGCATTTCAGCAATACGGCATAAGTGACTTGATTATTCCATTTCAACTAATTGCTCTTCACCGTCCACAGCCCACTTTCAGCAGTACCCGTGCCCTGGCCTGGCAAATCCAGTAGTTCATCAGTACGACTCTCAGGTCCAGCCCTCACTTTGCCTTTTTAGCCGCATTTCGCTTGTGCTGTCTCAGGGTTACCCACAGCTATAACTCCTTGGGCTCCCAGCTGTACTCACTGCAGCAGAGTTCTCCTTCCTTTTTTGTTCCACTCCAGGATCCAGGATGTTCTGGTTATATCAGAATCCATGTTGCAACTTTATCCAGTACAGTTACAGGACTTAATATGTCAGAAAACCTCCTCCTTGCACTCACACCCAGTATGCGGCCCAATCTGTCCCATTCCCTGTAGTTGGTTTCACTCTTCACTTCACTACTCACGGCTGACTCCTCTAACCAGGAAGAAACTCTCTTCTTACTCCTCAAATCTCCCTACCTGCAGGGTTGGCTGACTGTAAGGCTATGTGCCCACGATGCAGAAATGCTCCGGATTTTTTCCTGAGCGTTTCTGCATCTCCCTGGCAGAAAAAATGCATGCGGATTGTACATGCGGATTGTACATGCGGATTGTATATGCGTTTTTCCTGCCAGGGACATGCAGCTGTGAAGCGTTCTTCACATGCATTTCCGCATGCAGGCTGTCAAGCGCTTAACAAGCGATTTTAGCATCACTTGGAAAGTGCTTGACAACTTGGTCACACTATATAAATCCATGCAACCGGCATGGACTTATATATTGTGACCGAAAAAATGTTAAAAAATAAAAAAATAAATATATACTTACCTTCTGATGACCCCCGAAGTCTTTATTCGATGCGTCTCAGCTTGCCGGCAGCTCGCGGTACACTGAAGGACCTGCCAACGTCAGTGGTCGCGTGACCCGTCACATAACTAAATGACGTCAGCGCAGGTCCTTCAGTCCACCGCGATCTGCCGGCAAGCCAGGACAAAGACACCGGGGGCATCAGAAGGTAAGTATAATATTTATCTTTTATTTTATTCTTTTTTTTACAGGTTTTATGGTACCTGGGTCTGGAGGTGAGTCTCCTCTTCTCCAGACCCGGGTACCATCCACACATTGAAACACATGTTATCCGCATGTACAGATGCAGTGATGCTTTATCCATGTTTTTCAATGCAAGTCAATTGTGGCGAAAACGCAGCACTTCCGCAAAATAATTGGTAGTGCTGTGTTTTTTTCCGCAATGATAATCCGCAGCGGGAATTTCCGCAGCATGTGCACAGCACATGCGGATTATCATTGGGGAACATGGCAGACCTTCTACCAAGCGTTTTTTAAGCGTTTCTGCATCGGAATTGCCACTGTGGAAACGCTTAGTGGGCTCACAGCCTAACCCTTTCTTTTTCCTGTACCTGCAAAGTTGCTTTTGTTCACCCTACACATTTGCATTAGGAGGTATTATTCATACAATAAACAGTTGCATCTAACACCAACACACAAGAATACATTAGTATAGCATATAATCATATAACAAATAGCCCTAGTAATGTCTTAAAGGGTTGTCAGCTATTTTCTCACTCTAGAAAACAAACAAATTTTCTAATTCCCAACAAAAGGGGTGAGTTGTTTTCTTCCATAGGATGGCCCTCGCTGATAGTTAGGATCAAGAAGCCGTTGATCCTTTACAAATGCTCATGTTTGCTTGCATTGTGCTGAAATCAATTGGTACACCTAAAGAGGCTATTGGCTCTCGTTAATATGGGATTGTACAAAGTGGGGACCCCTGTATAGGCATATAGGAAAAAGTTTGCAAACCAGACAAGCAACTTGTTCAAGTATGACCAGGTTTAACCAAGTAGAACCATATGGACGGTTACAGTAAAGTTGATCAGAAAAATGCTGTAAAAATTTGTAATGTATTACATAATATGTCAAAATCCAATCTTCAAACTTAGTTGTCGACAACCTTATGAATGTTTGTTTAAAGAGGACCCTTAAATTGACAGAGGGTGGTAGCCGTGAACGAGCTGCTGCTCCATAACGCCCTGGAACTTTACAGGAAAATTGTGTCCCGATCCCAATGACTGGTCAGGTGTGGGGTGCATCACACTCACTTGTAGGCTCTAGGCTTCCTCTGCCCCGGGCATCCATCTTCAGGAGCCACCACACATAACTCAGGGGACAAGCAGTTCGCTTTAACAACTGGAAGTTTACTGGACAGTTCTAGTTCATCAGATTGTAACACGCAGTCTCGGGCACAACACTTCTTATTCCTTGTTTCCTTAACATAGTATGTTTCCAGCATCACTAACCGGTCCCCCTGGACTATCCCTACATTTACTGGCTCTGTCAGCCCCAGGGATTTCCCATCCAGTTCCTCAGTGCACCCTGGATCTATCTCTTACCTTCCCTTCAAGCCATCCATTCTCCCCTGTACGCCAGAGGATAAGGCACTCTTCGTAGTACCTGTACCGAGTCTTGAGCTCTGGACGCTGCAGGAATGTCCGCAAGGGATCCCAGTATGTCCTCCCACTGCTCTGAACAATAGATGCTTGCCAGCTGAAACTTGAATTTGACCTTGGTTACTGTACTTCCCTATCTGATCTGCTATCAGGAAGCAGGCCCCTTTTACTGGGGATTTCTCCTCCCATTATGGGCTAGTCCCATCTATGTCTGTCCCTACTATATGTAACTGGACAGATCACCCTCACATCACCCTATGTCTTACTCTATACTTATACACTAAAGATTACTTATGCATTACACATTACCATACCAACGTGTACGCCTAAAACCGTAATACACAGTTCACACTTCACATGGCACAATGTATGGATAAAGCGCATGACATCACTTACATATTTACATAATGTGATTGTCTTCAGGGACAAGAACGCGACTGTACAGTCCACCACTCTTTCAGACCTGTCACCAAATATTTATGTTGAACTGGACGCAATATAATAAGTGGCTGCAGCAAGGGATAAAAGGATTTTATTTTGGTGTTTTTTGGAGATATTAGCCATCAAAGTATTTGCTATCTAATGAGTTCTAGAGCAGGGGATTGTTCTGATAAGCAGAACACTCAGGAGAAGACACAGGAGCTGACCCTTCACTGCCATCATCTGTACTCCTAATGAGTACATTCTGATATCACTGCAGATAAACAAACTGGGGAAAAGCAGAGGTTAGGAAACCACTTAAATGCATTTTATTTTAGAGAAATTAAGACAAATCCCTTAATAAAGTGATTTGTTTCATAACTTTCCATGCTGGATAAAATTATATAGAATAAAATGATAGTTTGGTTACTCTTTGTGCTTGGTGTATGTTGGCATCGATGCACGCATTATGTACAGACACATTGAATTAAAATTGGAGCTGCTGCTCCGTAAGCGCTCAGATATATGGCAGTGTATAGATTGTAGTAGCGTATTTCATCCCCTTAAGGCAACCCCTGTCCATAGGGCATATATATGTTGTGGAGGAAGTCCCCTGCTTGGGACCCCTCTATGAGCCAAGAGCGCTGCTTGTTAGCAGCTCTTGATCTCCACTCACTTGCGGCCGCTGTGGAGGAAATGTCTGGCTGACTGTGGCTTTTCCCAGCAAAGCCAGCGGTGTCCCAGGAGTCTGGCCCCCATATTAAAGGGATTGTCTGGGATCATTAATATTTTCCGCTCTTTACAATTACCAGTGAATATTCTATAATTTCCTATGGTCATTTGATTATACAGAATGTCTGATAATTCAATACCTGTGAGGTCCTGTTAAAGCGGACGCTGACGTCTGATACTTAGGTCCAATTAGACCTGGCATTTGAAGTGTTAACCATACCTCCTGGTAACTTCTGGAAGCTAAGGACATAGGCTTGTGTGTTTTTAGTCCCTCTGTGTATGCAGTTCTCAGGACTAGCAGCTTACTTTATCTCTATGTACACATTTTGTTCACTAAGCATTTAACACTTTATCTGCTGTGGTTTAATTGGTCCTAATTGCCCCCCAAAAATAATATTAAGATGGAAATGGGTTCCCCAATTACTGGAGATGTTAAATTTGAATGATCCAGATTGATGCTGTGGGTGCGTGGAATTTTCCACATATGCACAGCGTTATAGGAAATGCTATTAAAAACATCACAAAGTCACCTCCAGATTCAAAGTCCTCAACATTGACACTGCTCCTCAGGGGCGGACATTTCATTGATGCAACCTGTGCGGCCTCACAGGGGCCCAAGAGGTAAGGGGGCCCATTTATACCTTCAAAGAAGGTGCAATTTTGCATTTTTAGGAGCTCTTTGTCACGCAGGGTGTGGGAAAGACTTAGTGCAAGACAGAGGGAAGAGGGAAAGGGAGCCCAGACACTAGGGAAAGGGGGGAGTGAAGACTTCCTAGTCTGATCTAGTGTCACCCTGTCTCAACTACCGTCCATATATTGGCTCTTCACCAATCGCTGCACTCGTGCCTTGCCCTGTCTTTCCCTGCCGTATGGCTAAGGCTAGGGATGAAAATAGTGGTGAAAAAAATTCAGAAATTTGTAAAGAAAATTTTTTTTGCTTGTGTCGCCATTTTCCAAGACGTGGAACATTTTCAGGTTTTGGTCGATGTAGCTATGTTATGATTTTTTTTTTTTTTACCTCATGCTGATGTTTTTTTGATAGCACTTTGGGGTAGGTATGATGTTTAGATCGCCTCTTGTTGCATTTTATTGCAGTGTTGTGGCAGTTTAAAAAGCGTAATTCTGGCAATTCCATATTCTTTTTCATTACACCTCGATCGGGTTAATTTATTTTATATTTTGATATATCTGACTTTTACAGATGTAACGTTACCACATATGTGTATTATTTTTTTTTTTATTTCTTCATTTTTAATTGAGCAAAAGAGGCTGATTTGAACTTTCGTATTTACATTATTTTTTTTTTACATTTTTAAAAACATTTTTCTTTATTTTTTACCTTTTGTACTTTGTACATTTTAGTCACCTTAGGGGACTTTAACCGGCAATCGTCTGATCGCTTGTGCTTTATACAGCAATACCATGTATATAGCAGAATTCGCGGTCTCCTATGAACGCCAGCCAGAAGCTGTCGTTCACAGGAGTACCGTCATGACAGGCACAGGGATCTTCAGAAGACGCCCTGTCATGGCAACTCATCGGTGTCCTGCAATTGCATCACAGCGGCACTGATCGGTGAGTGTAATGACATGCCCGCTGATGATGCCACTGTCAGATATTGACAGCGGCATTTAACAGGTTAACGGCCGCAGATGGAACTCTCTTATACACTCATCTGTTAGAGGCAGATGATAGATGATTATCAGTCATCATTTGCTGAGGAATATGTGGGCTGTTTCTGAGCCTGCATAGGGAGCCGGCATATGACTTAACTGTACGTCATATGTTGGAAATGGGTTAAAGAGGAACTGTTAACAGGTCAAAAGTGGCCAGTTTTTGCTCTTTTTTTCCCACTGCTCCCCTGAGCATTCTTTTTTTTTTTAATTCTCCATATGGTTGCAGAGATATGGGGCCTTCTTGTTTAGTGCTAATTTTTATGGTCTTTACTAAGGGGGCATGGCTCACAGGATTCTCGGGGGCATGTCTTTAGGCTGCTCTGCATAATTACCTTGTTAGCCACACCCCCTTGGAAAGAGCACAAAAATTAGCACTAAATAAATAGGCCCATATCTGTGAAACCTTAAATAACTGACTAGTCATGAGAATAGAGGGAATAAAATGAGAGAAAAAATTAGCCACAATAATGCAGAGAGGCCTAGAGACATGCCCCCCCCAGAATCTTGTGAGCCATGTTCCCCTGTAAATACCAAAAATTATCAACAACTAAAGGACCAGTATTGCTGGAACCATATAGAGAATTTAAAGAAGCACTCCTCCCATCAAAGTTTTTATCCTCTTAACATATTGCAGTCATCAAATTATATAGTAATGTGTATTTGCAATTGCTCATTTTGCCTTTCTACCCAGTTAATCGTTCTCCTTCTTCTGCTCTATTCTCTATCATTCCCCTCATTAACTCCTGACCCAGCTGCTCCCTCCTCCCCCTGCCAGGGACTTTTGCAGTGACTTATGACTCATGCAGGGAAAATTTACCTCCTTTTTCTACATAGAGCTTAGGAAGGATTCCGCTAGTCAGATTTTTATCACATGATGTCATAGACCTAATGGAAAAGAAAAGAATTGGCTGGGTAGAAAGCAAAATGAGTAATTGTAAGTGCACAGTGCTGTATAATATGATGACTGCAATATATTAAGAGGATAAAAATGTTGATGGAAGTGCGTCTTTAAGAAAAGAAAAACATACAAAACGTAATACTTAGGGCAGCAGCAGGAATAAAATAAGAGCTAAACCTGCCCATTATTGACCTGGTGACAGGTCCTCTTTTTATGTAATTTACCGATCACCGTAAATAATCTGTTCACTACATTGTACGGGTTGTTACAAGGATAAAAAAAGCCTGTTATTTGTTGATTTGTCTGTTTGTTTTTTTAAAGCACATTAAAAATGTCACCATTGTAATTGTTTTTTAATATGTTTACTAATTTTACAGGAAGAAAAAAAATTCTGACTTTTAATTTACCCCTAGAACCCAGGTACATAGAATTGAACTGGTACATTGAAATGTATCTCTATGTAGGGCCGCCATCTCATCTGGGCATTACTGCCCTTACTGCTGTATGGGGCCTGGCAAGCAGAAGTAAAGAGGGAGGGGGCCCAGACCCAGACCCAGTCTGGTCCCCCTCCTCTTTTGCTTCTGCTCACCAAACCCCAGGGCATGATAAAGTACTATGTGCTGGCGTGCCGCCATCAGCAGCGCACATCTCGGAGCAGGGAGCTTTCTCTGAGCTCCACAGCCATCAAAACTGAGCAGCTGCGCAGCTCCAGCTCCCTCCGCCATTTCTGTGACATCTAGTGATGACGTGTACACAATGATGTCATTGCGTACGCGCCAGTATGTACACTCGCCACTTGCCAGGACACCAGAAGTGGAGCTGTGTCTGCAGGGGATCATATGAGAGGTAAGTATGAAAAACTTTTTTTTTTTTTTTTTTTTTCTTCAATAAAATGAATTAAATGGGTGTAGGGGTAGCAACTGAAGATGAATTGAGGGTATGGAACAGGGGACAGTGAATGATGTTGTATTGAGGTGGGGGGAGCGCAAATAATGATGAATTGGGGTTGTGGGACGGGAGACAGCAAATGATGAATTGAAGGCGGGGGGTGGGGAGAGCAAATGATGACTTGAAGGTGGGGAGAGTAAATAATGATGAATTGAGTGTTGGGGGAGTAAATGATGATGTATTGAGACTGGGGTATGGGGGACATTAAAATGAGTAGTTGAGTGTACAGGACAATAAATGATGTTGAATTGGGGGCTGGGGCGGCAAATAATGATACATTGAGGGTGGGAGATAGTAAATGATGTATTGAGTGTGGGGGAAAGAAGTTGATAATGAATGGAGGTGGAGGTGGGAGAGAGAGAGGACATGGCATAATGAATTGGGGTGGAGGGGGGCATGTAAATATAATGAATCCCTTGTACATGGTATTATTCAGTCACTCTGTGGTGGTAATATGTGGTCTGGTCACGGTGTGGCGGTATTTCTCCCTTGTACATGATATTATTCAGTCACTCTGTGGTGGTAATATGTGGTCTAGTCACGGTGTGGCGGTATTTCTCCCTTGTACATGATATTATTCAGTCACTCTGTGGTGGTAATATGTGGTCTAGTCACGGAGTGGCGGTATGTCTCCCTTGTACATGGTATTATTCAGTCACTATGTGGTGGTAATGTGTGGTCTGGTCACGGTGTGGCGGTATTTCTCCCTTGCACATGATACTATTCAGTCACTACGTGGTGGTAATATGTGGTCTAGTCACAGTGTGGCAGTATTTCTCCCTTGTACATGGTATTATTCAGTCACTATGTGGTGGTAATATGTGATCCGGCCATGGTGTGATAGTATTTGTCCCTTGTATGTGGTATTGTTGGTCATTTTATAAAATGTATGTGACACATTCCCTTAAAGGAAAATAAATAAAAATATACCTAAAGAGAGTATTAGATATTTAAAGAAATTTTTAATAGGTTGGAGTAAAGTAGGGCCCTGCCAGAAGAGTCTACCTTGTTGTGGTGCAGCTTAAAATATCTTTTGACTGAAACAGAAGCTGCTGGCTATGTATGTAATATGGTGTTCAATGGGAACTGTTAATGGGTGAGGATGTGGCGCAGAAGTGGAGTTTTTCCAAGAGTGGGCAGTGGGACTGTGGAAGGTTCGAGGGGTGGAGCTGGGATGAAGCCTGGGTAGAGTCTCAAGTTGGCCAAAAATGTTGGCAGCATGGGGCCCTGAAATTTCCTGGTGGCATCCCTGTCTCTATGTACCAGTACAATGTGCCTGTAGAAATATACCAGTCATATTCAAGCACAGAAAACTCTTATACTTAAAGCGCACCTGTCAGCAGGATTGTGCTTAGTAATATACATACACTGTAAGGTGGGCGACATTACACTAATTAATATGATACCTTGGTTGATGAAATCCGTCCTGTGGTTCTTGTGTAATCTTTACTTTCAGTTTGGAGATAATGATATGCTCGTGCTCTGGGGCGGCCAGTAGGGGGCGCTCTATCTGGTGCTCTGCTTACATATTCATCTGTATGCTCTTGTGACAACTCACTGTGCCTTTGACAAGCCCAGGGGATGGGGGATGACTCGGTACCCGGGCCTTTAGGGATGTCGCGGTGGTCGGCTCCCGGGCCCGTACCCTGGGCCTCTCCTTTAAAAAGGGGTTGGTGATTTGTTAAGTTTATAAAAATGTTCGTGACGCCACCTATGGTTTCTGATGATATTCACCAGCGCTGCGCAGTCCACTGAGGCCGGGGATAAGGCAGCTAGATGGTATGGCTCCCCACAGGTGGAGCTGGGCCTCAGGGCAGTATCAGAACGGGGATGCAGGACAAGGAGACTCAGCCGAGTCGGAGCAAGAACAGGGACGGACACAAAAGTCACTTCAGTACCTTTTACTGATGGAAATTCAGGCACTCCCCGGAGCACTGTAGGGTGAAGGGTGTATGTCCGGATCCTCCCCAATGAGCGGGTGTAGGGCCTCCTGGTTCTTGCTGCTACGTAATAAGTTTCTGACCTGCCTGGAGCTAGGCCTAACTTTGTCTCTGTCCTGCGCTGGCTGACCTTGTGGTAGGGCCTTCTCTTGTAGTGCACGCTCCCGACCTACGGGGCCTATGTGTCTCCTGGCTCTGGTACGTATCAGCACTTTAGCGATCCTGGGACTTGTAGTTCTCCAGGGATTCCGGTTTATCTTACTGGGTCGTGGAGATCCCGGCAAGCTTCGGACCCGGTGTCTGGTAACTACTTCTTCTTCGGGGTGAGCTAGTTAAGCTCCTCTGCCCCCTATGAACTAACTGTCTACTCTTCGCCTTCGGCCTACTCGGACCCTCAATAGGCTACTCACACTAACGGCAGCATGCCGCTCTTCACCGATCTTATGGCGCCGGCACACCTAAAGCTCACCTCTCTGAGCTACACGGAGTCTTGATCTGGAAGCTCCACTGCAGGATAGCAATTGCAGGAGCTGGAACAGACTTTTGTCCTCTGAGGTAACTCCTCTCAGACTGCACTGGACTCACTGCTAAACCAGACTGAACTCTGACTCCGACTTAGACTAACTGCTGCCTGGCTCCACCTTCCCTTTTATATCTCCCTAACAGGCTCCCTCTGGTGGTCTGAGGTGGAAGGTGGAGATGTGTGAATGGTTATGGGGGCCTCTTGTGGAGGAATCCATCAATACACCCTTCTAGGAGTTGTGATACCAAGCACAGCTGGGCTTCACATTCCCCCCTAGTTAAACTCAGCACTCCCGGGCTGAAGTACATTTTATATAACAGTAACAATAGTAACTTAAGCAATACTAAAACAATAAGGACTATCTTCCCTTTATGGGAGGCACGAATCTTAAACGTTGCATAACAATTACAGAGTGTCCTCAGAATCCAAGTCTCTGATGGTGAGGTTCCCAAGAAGGATGTCCATCTCACAAGGTAGAGTACTTGGTGGTTTGAGGGACCAGTCCTAAACCCTCTACGTAGGCCCTGAGGTGGCTGCAGGGCATGAAGATCCCGTGTTGGACCTCCACACGTGCCACTCCAGACAGGTTTTCCTTCTGAGGTCACCTAAAAGGGCACTCCAAGGAGCGCAATTATATACAATAAGAGTTTTTGGGCTGCACACAGTCCTCAGCCACGCAGTTCATTATGCAAATAAAGAATTAATAGGAAAAAGCACAAATTGATAAACATAAGCTTGCATGAAATCATACAACTATGCAACACATTACAATTTAATATACATTACCCCAGGGGTAACTATATATATTTTTCAGAAACTTTGACTATCTACTGCCTGTACCTAGCAGGGGGTTTACCTCTCGTGCTACGTACTGATCTGCGTAGTGCTGTGGTTGGTGGAGTGTCAGTGTCTGTATCCTCAGTTACTCTATCAGTTCTACGTGTGACCATGTTGTAAAACTGCCTGAACCTCTCTCTTGGACTGGCAAGTCTACCATTGGCTGGGCCTTCTTGCTCTGCTCCTGCCGGGGATCCTTCATCCGGGGATACTTCTTGAGCTGGCTCTTCTGCAGCACTTACAGGTACAACTTGCTGTGGAGGGATTTTTGGCTGTGCATAGAATTGGAATACTGGAATGATTACTGTACCTCCTATTTGAGGCCAATCAGCTGGGAAGTCTCCAAGGTCAGTGTGTATCACCGCTTCTTTAGGTTCTTCCTGGATTGTGAGAGGCACTTTTTCTTGGGGTTTCAGTAATTCTGGACACAACTTTAAGTGGTCCCTGGACACTGTAGCAGATGTTTTTCCTCCATCTCAACTGATTATACAAGTCTTTTTGTTGTCAAACCTTGATGGTAACACAGTGTAGGGTTCTTTTTCCCACTGGTCGTCGAGTTTGTGGTTGCATCTTTTCCTTTTTAGTACTGTTTCACCAGGTGTGAAAGGTTCTGCTTGTGCGTTTTTGTTGTAGTGCATTTCCTGCTTTTCTCTCACCCGAGTAAGACTGTCCTTGACACAAGCTTGTACCTGTAACGGGTCTGGGAGGCGGAACCTCTGAGCAACTATACAAGGGGGCGGTCCTTGTAAGGAAGCGGGTGGCTCCCAGGGAAGACGGGCAGGTAGTCACGGCAAGTGACAGGGACAGTCTCTGGGTAGAAGGGCAGGTAGTCATGGCAAGTGACAGGGACAGTCTCTGAGTAGAAGGACGGGTACTCACGGCAAGTGACAGGGACAGTCTCTGGGTAGAAGGACAGCAGGCAGGTGGCTGGTGAGCGCTCCCAGGTGAGCGAGCGAGAGTCTTTGGACAGGCAGGTGGTCACGGCAAGTGACGGCAGAGCCTCCAGGTAGGCTAGCAGGCAGGTAGCAGGTGAGCGCTCCCAGGTGAGCGGGCAAGAGTCTCTGGACGGGCAGGTGGTCACGGCAAGTGACGGCAGTGCCTCCAGGTAGGCTAGCAGACAGGTAGCAGGTGAGCGCTCCCAGGTGAGCAGGCAAGAGTCTCTGGACAGGCAGGTGGTCACGGCAAGTGACGGCGGAGCCTCCAGGTAGGCTAGCAGGCAGGTAGCAGATGAGCGCTCCCAGGTGAGCGGGCAGGCTGGTCCATAGACGGACTGACAGGTGTCGGAAGGCAGACCGTCGGACCGCAGGCTTGCAAGCAGGTAAACGGATATCAGGCAGGTATCAAGCAGGAATCTGGCAGGTGACTGGCAGGTAACAGGCAGGAATCTGGCAGGTGACTGGCAGGTAACTGGTAACGAGACCTGAGGGCTGAAGCAGAGTGAAGGCTTTGCAACAACATTGCTCGGGCACCTCCATTTTGGAGGAGGTGCCTTATATATGGTGAGGTCCTCCGGCCATTGGCCGGGGACTCCTTAGGACGGCGCACGCGGCCCCTTTAAGAGAGGGGGAGCGCGCGCGCGCCCTAAGCACAGTGGCCGGGAAGCAGCGCGCGCTGCCAGCAGAGCGGGAGGAGGACGCCGGGCACGGAGTGGAGAGGTGAGGGGAACAGCGTCCCTGCCTAGCAGGAGGCAGGGACGCCGACGCTACATAACCCCCCCCTTTAGGCCCCCCCTTTTTTAGGCCAGACAGAAATTTATCAAGGATGAGAGGGGCATGGATGTTCTCCCGGGGCTCCCAAGTTCTCTCCTCAGGACCAAACCCCTTCCAATCTACCAGAAAAAAGGTTTTTCCTCTTACCCTTTTGGTGGCCAGAATGTTCTCTACCTCAAACTCGTTTTCAGCGGAAACCGGAGCAGGAGGCGTACCTGTAGACTTGGAAAAAGAGTTAAGTACCACGGGTTTGAGGAGAGATACATGGAAGGAGTTAGGGATCCGCAAGTTGGCCGGGAGTTTCAATTTATAGGCCACTGGGTTGATTTGTTTGATAACTTCCAGTGGGCCGATGAACCGAGGCCCTAACTTGTAGGAAGGAATCTTGAGCCGGACATACTTGGACGAGAGCCAGACTTTATCTCCAGGATGGAATTGTGGAGGATCCAGGCGTTTTATGTCAGCGTGTTTTTTCATCTGCTCGGACGACTGAAGGAGTGCGGATCGGGTACTCTCCCAAATGGAGGAAAATTTGCTAACGAGAGATTCCGCAGCCGGATTGTCCACCGAGGTGGAGACGGGAAATGGGATCCGAGGATGCTGACCGAAGACTACAAAAAACGGGGATTTGGAGGAAGATTCGCTCTCGTGATTATTGTAAGAGAATTCGGCCCATGGCAGGAGATCCACCCAGTCTGAATGGTGGGCATTAACGAAGTGCCGGAGGTAACTGGTCAGGATCTGATTGATCCGCTCCACTTGACCATTGGACTGTGGGTGGTATGCGGAGGAGAAGTCCAGGGTGACGTCTAGCAGCTTGCATGTGGCTCTCCAGAAGCGTGAGGTGAACTGGACCCCACGATCCGACACGATGTGGAGGGGTAGGCCATGGAGACGGAAGATGTGGCGGATAAAGTCTTTAGCCAGCTCGGGTGCAGACGGGAGGCCTGGCAGGGGAATGAAATGAGCCATTTTGGAAAAGCGGTCAGCGACCACCCAAATGACCGTACAACCGGCAGAGACATGGAGATCTGTTATGAAGTCCATAGCTATATGCTGCCAGGGGGCAGCAGGTACTGGAAGAGGAAGGAGGCGACCGGCTGGCAGGTGTCTCGGAACCTTGTTGCGGGCGCAGGATACACAGGCAGAAACAAAGTCTATTACGTCCTTGTGCAGGGTAGGCCGCCAGTAGTGCCGGGTGATAAGCTGGAGGGTCTTTTTCTGACCGGCGTGGCCAGCAAGCTTAGACGAGTGACCCCAGTGTAGGATCTTCTCCCGATCAGGTACTGTTACGAACGTCTTACCGGGAGGGAGACGATTTAGACTCACGGGGGCCACCTGCATTACTCTGGCGGGATCGATGATGTGTTTAGGTTCCTCCTCAAGATCAGACACCAGGAAGGATCGGGACAAGGCATCAGCTTTGATGTTTTTGTCAGCCGGGCGAAAATGAAGAACAAAATCAAAGCGAGCAAAAAACAAGGACCACCGGGCTTGGCGCGGGTTAAGTCTCTGGGCACTCTGGAGGTAAGCCAAGTTCTTGTGGTCCGTGTAAATTATTACCGGGTGAAGAGCCCCCTCGAGCAGGTAACGCCACTCCTCCAATGCCAGCTTAATGGCCAATAACTCTCGGTCTCCTATAGAATAGTTGCGCTCGGAAGAGGAGAAGAGTTTGGAGAAGAAGCCGCAAGTTACCATTCTCCCGGAAGACGATTTTTGGGTAAGTACCGCTCCGGCTCCAGAGGAGGAGGCGTCAACTTCCAGGAAGAATTGTTTGTTGCCGTCCGGGCGATGCAGCACCGGGGCGGAAGAGAAAGCCTGTTTTAAGGAAAGAAAGGCTTCCTCTGCTTCGGGCGACCATTCTCTGGGATTAGTGCCCTTACGGGTGAGCGCAGAGATAGGGGCAGTCCGGGAAGAGAAGTGCGGTATGAAGAGGCGGTAGTAGTTGGCGAAGCCCAGGAACCGCTGAATAGCCTTCAACCCCTCTGGTCGAGGCCACTTCTCGATGGCAGACAGTTTCTCAGGATCCATTCGTAGGCCGGTCTGAGAAATTATGTAGCCCAAAAACGGAAGCGAGGTCTGCTCAAAGAGGCACTTCTCATATTTAGCGTAGAGGTGGTTCTGCCTGAGCCTGAGCAGAACCTGACGAACATCCCTCCGGTGTGTGGGGAGATCCGGAGAGAAGACCAAGATGTCGTCCAGGTACACCACTACGCAGGAGTAGAGAAGGTCCCGGAAGATGTCATTGACCAACTCTTGAAAGACGGCAGGAGCGTTACAGAGACCGAAGGGCATTACCAGGTATTCATAGTGGCCGTCCCGGGTGTTGAATGCCGTCTTCCATTCATCCCCCTGACGGATACGGACCAGGTTATACGCCCCACGGAGGTCCAGCTTGGTGAAGATTCTAGCCCCCCTCAGACGGTCAAATAATTCCAGAATGAGCGGAAGGGGGTATTTATTCTTCACCGTGATCTGGTTAAGGCCTCTATAGTCTATACAGGGACGGAGTGAGCCGTCCTTCTTTTTGACGAAGAAGAAGCCTGTTCCCGCCGGGGAGTAGATTTCCGGATGAACCCCCGGGCCAGATTCTCCTCAATATATTCTGACATGGATCGGGTCTCAGCAGCGGACAAAGGGTAAATGCGCCCACGGGGAGGAGTAGCGCCGGGCATCAGGTCGATTGGGCAGTCGTATGGTCTATGAGGGGGTAATGTCTCTGCCTCCTTTTTATTAAAGACGTCCGCATACGACCAATAAGGAGCCGGAAGACCAGGTAGATTGGCTGGAGTAGGAGAAGGACGGACAGGATGGACGGGAACTAAACAAGTCTCATGGCAGTCCTGTCCCCAGCGAAGGACTTCTTCGGTCTGCCAATCAAGCACGGGTGCATGTCTCTGAAGCCAAGGTAGGCCTAGTAAGAGGGCGTGAGAGAGTCCAGGCAGAACATGAAAGAAGATGCTCTCAGAGTGCAGCATTCCCACCTGCAGGGTTATGGATTCGGTGATGAGTTGGATGGGATGTGGTAAGAGGCCCCCATCCACGGCAGCGACAGACAAGGGTACAGCTAGAGGTTTGGTGGGAATGCGGTATTTCTCTACCAGAGACTGAGAAATGAGATTTCCAGCAGCTCCAGAGTCAAGTTGGGCTAGTTCAAAATAACGGTTCTCCCCGCAGATGATAGAGACCGACAGCAACAGAGATGGAGAGGGTTTACTCTTGTCTAGGACGACCTCTCTGAGCGATCCTAGACACAGGCATTTCCCGACCTCTCCGGGCAGGAACGGATCCGGTGCTCCTTACTGCCACAGTAGAAGCAGCTCCCCTCGGCACGGCGTAACTCTTGATGGGTTTTGACCATCTTGGTCTGGTCGACCTGCATAGGCTCGGGTGAGTGCGCCTGGGGAGTAGCGGGAGAAGTGACAGGTTTCTGAAAGGTAGGGGCTAGACGTGGAAACCTCCTCTCACGGGTGACCTCTTTGGCGCGTTCCTGGAACCGGATGTCAATCCGGGTGGCAAGAGTTATTAAGTCGTCGAGAGTGGTAGGTATGTCCCGACCGACGAGTTCATCTTTAATACGGCCGGACAGACCCTCCCAAAAGACAGACACCAGGGCGTCGTTATCCCAGGCCAGCTCCGAAGCAAGGGTACGGAACCGTATGGCATATTGGCCCACGGTGAGATTTCCTTGATGGAGGCGTAGCAGAGATGATGCGGATGAGGTCTTCCGTCCGGGTTCGTCGAAGACTTTCCGGAAAGCCGTGAGAAAGGCTGGCAGGTTGGACACCGGGTGTCTCCTCTCTCCCATAGAGGATTTAGCCAAGCCAGTGCCTCCCCCGTGAGGTGGGACATGATGAAGGCTACTTTGGCCCGGTCGGAGATAAACTGGTGGGACAGGAGTTCAAAGTGCAGGGTGCACTGGTTTATGAAGCCCCGAGCTTGAGCGGGGTCGCCTCCGAAGCGAAGAGGTGCAGAAAGCCGGGGTCCGGGGCAGGATGCCATGGTATTGGTGGGCAGCGGCGCTGCCGGGCTGCGAGTCATGACACTAGCGGTGGTTGCTGGTGGAGCAGTCAGAGTGTCCAGGCGAGAGTTGACATTCCGCAGATGACTCAGGATGGACTCCTGTTGGGACCTCTGACGGGACAGTTCATGACATAGGTCCGAGAGCGAGGGAGCTTGGGTGCCACCGGGTTCCATGTCCCGAGCAAACTGTAACGGGTCTGGGAGGCGGAACCTCTGAGCAACTATACAAGGGGGCGGTCCTTGTAAGGAAGCGGGTGGCTCCCAGGGAAGACGGGCAGGTAGTCACGGCAAGTGACAGGGACAGTCTCTGGGTAGAAGGGCAGGTAGTCACGGCAAGTGACAGGGGCAGTCTCTGGGTAGAAGGGCAGGTAGTCACGGCAAGTGACAGGGACAGTCTCTGAGTAGAAGGACGGGTACTCACGGCAAGTGACAGGGACAGTCTCTGGGTAGAAGGACAGCAGGCAGGTGGCTGGTGAGCGCTCCCAGGTGAGCGGGCGAGAGTCTTTGGACAGGCAGGTGGTCACGGCAAGTGACGGCAGAGCCTCCAGGTAGGCTAGCAGGCAGGTAGCAGGTGAGCGCTCCCAGGTGAGCGGGCAAGAGTCTCTGGACGGGCAGGTGGTCACGGCAAGTGATGGCAGAGCCTCCAGGTAGGCTAGCAGACAGGTAGCAGGTGAGCGCTCCCAGGTGAGCAGGCAAGAGTCTCTGGACAGGCAGGTGGTCACGGCAAGTGACGGCAGAGCCTCCAGGTAGGCTAGCAGGCAGGTAGCAGGTGAGCGCTCCCAGGTGAGCGGGCAAGAGTCTCTGGACGGGCAGGTGGTCACGGCAAGTGACGGCAGAGCCTCCAGGTAGGCTAGCAGACAGGTAGCAGGTGAGCGCTCCCAGGTGAGTAGGCAAGAGTCTCTGGACAGGCAGGTGGTCACGGCAAGTGACGGCGGAGCCTCCAGGTAGGCTAGCAGGCAGGTAGCAGATGAGCGCTCCCAGGTGAGCGGGCAGGCTGGTCCATAGACAGACTGACAGGTGTCGGAAGGCAGACCGTCGGACCGCAGGCTTGCAAGCAGGTAAACGGATATCAGGCAGGTATCAAGCAGGAATCTGGCAGGTGACTGGCAGGTAACAGGCAGGAATCTGGCAGGTGACTGGCAGGTAACTGGTAACGGGACCTGAGGGCTGAAGCAGAGTGAAGGCTTTGCAACAACATTGCTCGGGCACCTCCATTTTGGAGGAGGTGCCTTATATATGGTGAGGTCCTCCGGCCATTGGCCGAGGACTCCTTAGGACGGCGCGCGCGGCCCCTTTAAGAGAGGGGGAGCGCGCGCGCGCCCTAAGCACAGTGGCCGGGAAGCAGCGCGCGCTGCCAGCAGAGCGGGAGGAGGACGCCGGGCACGGAGTGGAGAGGTGAGGGGAACAGCGTCCCTGCCTAGCAGGAGGCAGGGACGCCGACGCTACAGTACCCTTCTGTACTGCTCTTGTCTGGTGGTGTCCCAGTCCTCAGTGGTCATATCAGCTTCAGGTTCAACAACACCAAGCTCCAAATCCATGGGCAGCTTTCCTGGCCTTGCCCGCATGAGATATGCCGGAGTGCAATTGGTGGAACTGACTGGTATATGATTGCACAGATCCACTAGGTCTGGTAGTAGGTCTGGCCACTGGTTTCTCTCCTCAAGTGGTATGGTCTTTAGCAGGTCGATGATGATGTTGCTCATCTTTTCGCAGAGACCGTTTGTTTGTGGGTGGTAAGGTGTAGTTCTTATCTTTTTACACCCGTAGAGATGGCAGAACTCCTTGAACAATTCAGCCTCAAAGGCAGGGCCTTGGTCAGTCAATACTTGCTCAGGATATCCATGGGGTCTGCAGAAGTACGTTTGGAACGTCTTTGCTGCTGTCTCTGCTGTCAGGTCTTTGACGAGGGCGACCACCAGGAAACGTGAGTAGTGATCCACCATAGTCAGAGCATAGGAGTACCCTGACCTGCTGGGTGACAACTTGACATGGTCCAGGGACACGATCTCCAGGGGTCGAGTCGTCTTGATGAGTTGCAGGGGTGCCTTCTGGCTGCTGAAATCTTTCCTTCTTAGGCCGCAGGATCCACAGTCCCAGCACCACCTTTCAATGGAGCTGCGCATTCCTACCCAGTAGAATCGACATTTCAGCAGGGTCTCTAGCTTTTTCCAGCCAAAGTGCCCCGCTTGATCGTGGTAAGCTTCCAATACCATCTGGATGTCTGTCTTCGGGACCACTATCTGCCATACCATCTCGTGGGTTCTTGGATTAACGTACCTCCGGCACAGCTTCTCACGGTAGATAAACAGCCGGCTCCTCTCGTTCCACAGCTGCTTTGCTTGCAGAGACGTATCTTTCTCCAGGGAGGCACCTTCTTGGGTTATAAGCTGTTTGATGCGGCTGACAACCGGGTCGCTGTCCTGGGTCTCTTTCCAGCTGTGGTGAGGAAGGGGGTTTAACGTCCTTTCACGCGGCTTCCTGGAGGCTCGTTGCTCATGGATCATCCCACTCTGGTGAAAGGCAGGTAGCTCTATCTCTTCCAGGTCATCCACTTCTTCTTCTGTGTCTGACTGGTGAGGCATCCTGGACAGGGCATCGGCGTTGGCGTTCTTGCGGCCCGCCCGGTATTTGATTGTAAATTGGTAGTTTGACAGCCGAGCCATCCATCGTTGTTCCAGAGCCCCCAACTTAGATGTTTCAAGATGGGTCAAGGGGTTGTTATCAGTAAAGGCAGTGAACTTGCTGGAGGCCAGATAGTGTTTGAACCGTTCAGTGATGGCCCAGACCAAGGCCAGGAACTCCAACTTGAAGCTGCTATAGTTCTCTGGGTTCCTCTCAGTCGGACGGAGCTTCCTGCTTGCGTATGCGATGACTTTCTCTTGCCCATTCTGCTTCTGACTTAAGACAGAGCCCAGGCCTTCGTTGCTGGCATCCGTATACAGCAGTAACGGTTGGCTGTAGTCAGGGTAGGCTAGGATCTCATCACCTGTCAGGATCTCCTTCATCTCCTGAAACGACTCTGCTTGCTCCTTACCCCAGTGGAATGGAGGGTTTTTGCCTTTGGGGGACTGCCCTACCAGGAGGTCTTGCAGAGGAGCTGCTTTGTTTGTGTAGTCCTTTACGAACCTCCGGTAGTATCCTACTAGTCCCAAGAACTGACGCACCTCCTTGAGGTTCTTCGGCTCCGGCCACTTCTGGATGGCTGTGACTTTCTCCGGGTCTGGTGCTACGCCTTCCGGACTGACAATGTGTCCCAGGTACTGTACCTTCTTCTTGAGCAGGTGGCACTTTGAGGGCTTCAACTTCATCCCGTACCGGGACAGTGACTCAAATACCTCTGCCAGGTGTTTCAAGTGGTCCTCGTACGTTCTGGAGTACACAATTACGTCATCCAGGTAAAGTAACACAGTCTCGAAGTTGCGGTGTCCCAGGCAGCACTCCATCAATCTCTGGAACGTTCCGGGGGCATTGCAGAGTCCAAACAGCATGCTGTTGAACTCGCAGAGTCCCATTGGGGTGGTGAAGGCCGTCTTCTCCCGATCCTCCTCAGCCACAGCTACTTGCCAGTAACCACTAGTGAGGTCACGGGTGGAAAAGTAATTTGCAGACTTTAAGGCAGCTAGGGACTCCTCTATGCGTGGTAAAGGGTATGCATCCTTATGTGTAATGCGATTTACTTGACGGTAATCTACACACATTCTCATGCTCCCGTCCTTTTTCCTAACCAACACTAGGGGAGCCGCCCAGGGACTACAACTATCCCTTATCACTCCCGCCTTCCTCATGTCATGCAGCATTTCTTTTGCCTTCTGGTAGTGAGCTGGGGGTAAAGGCCTATAGCGTTCTTTGATTGGGGAATGGCTGCCTGTGGGGATATGATGTTGAACCCCCTTAATCCTCCCGAAGTCTAGTGGATGTTTACTGAACACCTGCGAGTACTCTTGAACCACCCGGTGTATACCCTGTTTTTGATGGGCAGCAGTGGTGTCTGTCCCAACATGGAGCTGTTGACACCAATCCTCCACCTGGGTTGCAGGGTCATTATCCTCTACTTCGTCTGGTGAGGTTAAGGACTCCGCCTCATGGATGCAGTTATTATTGACAGCATGTAATTTGGCAACAGTGGCATAACGTGGCAGTTTGACCTCGTCTTCCCCTAAGTTGAGAAGACGGACGGGCACCCTCCCATTACGTACATCTACCACTCCCCTGGCGGTAAAGAGCGTGGGTCTATGCTCGGAGCAAAGGGGTTCTACTACCGCCTGATAGCTCTGTCCTCTAAGACCTATGGCAGCTCTACACCAGATGAGCATTTCACTCATTGGGGGGATGACAATGGGTATGGGGTCTGTTACCCTCACGTTACCGATTTCACCATCTGTTAGCCTTACTTGCTGTTGATACATCAGGACTCGGATCTCCCTTTGCAGCGCCCTTCTCTGTCCTGGTTTGGCAGTGTCGGCGATCTGTTGGAGTAAGAACACAACCTCTCCCAAACAGTTACCAACAATGTTAGTGCCAAGTACCATATACGGATTAGTGTCATCAGGATTGGTCTCTACTACAATTAGTCCCTGGTCCTTCAGCTCCACTCTCCCCACCTTTACAGTCACATTCCTAACCCCGAGTAGGTTAAGGGGGAGTCCATTTGAAGCATATACAGCCAAATTTGGAGCTGGCGGACGTAGATCGTCCATGGACCAGAACCTCTTGTAGAGGACTTCAGGCATGATGGTTACCTGAGATCCTGTGTCCAGCAGGGCATGCGTCGGGATCCCGTCCAATACAATGGACAGGAAAGGTCTTCCTCCGACGAACCTGCTGTACCAGTCTGATGGGCCTGGTGAGTCTACTCCTGGGTGTCGGCCCTCAGACCCAGGGTTTTCTCGTTTAAAGGACACTTCTAGGCGAGGTGTCTGGTCTTGCGGTATCGGTAGCAGGTTGGTTCCCTCGGCGGACGGCGCTGGTCACTGGTCCTTGGCGAGGGTGGTGTTGGCCTCCTCCACCTCCGCATCCAGGGGACATCCTCAGGGCTGTCGGCTAGCAGGATCTTCCCTCCTTCCTCGGGCTCCGTCCGCAGCTGCAGGGCACTCAGCACGGTGGTCAGGGTCTTGCTCAACTGACGCACCTCAGAGCGCAGACTGTCCAGTTCTTTAGGGGACGTTGCTGGAACCTTAGCTTCAGCAGCCACTGGGGATAAGGTGGGTGTAGCAGGCACTGGAGTAGCCCCACCCTGGTAACGTTGTATGGCATTTGTTTCCAGGGGCTGCAGTCCTTTTATAGCCATGTCCTTAAGATTGTCAAAGGTGGCATCCGGATGATCCATGGACCACCAACGCACAGTTCTGCTCTCCTCTGGAGACTTCAGTCCCCGGACAAACTGTTCCTTCAGCATTTTGTTCTCATTCTCAACGCTGGTTGGACTAACCTGGTTTAGAGCCCGCAGGGCCCCTTGGAGACGCCAGGCGTAGTCCCGAACATTGTCCTCTGGTTGTTGGGAGCAGCTGTAAAACCTCATCCGGAGGTCCGCCTCAGTAAGGTCGTCAAATACAGTCTGCAGTTTTTGGAATATTGCGGACACTGACTCCTGGTCTGCGGCTGACCATGTTTCCACTTCCTGCACCGCAGCATCGGTCAGTTGTCCTAATACAACAGCAGCTCTTTGTTTGCCGGTCATAGAGTACATGTCTAAGATACCACATATCTTCCGCTTGAATCCAGACAGGGTATCTGGTTTGCCGTTGTACTGGGGGAGCCACTTTGCTCCAGGAATGTACGGTAAAGTCATAGGAATTACAGGTGTTACAGGAGCTGCCGGTGGAGCGGCGGCTTCGGCCTGCCCATTATCGGGCGCGGGCCGAACTTCAGGGACGTTGACCGGTAGGTCGGCGTTCTGCAGTTCGACGGACATCTTAGCGCCCCCCTAGTTAACCGTGGCCTACTTTCTGGTTTTTCTTCCGGTAGGCCGCAGCTTCGCAGGTGACGGTTATCTTCAGGACCTTGCGTCGCTTGCGTCCTACGTCAGAGCGTTCAGCGACGCTCCGTACAGGACCTGGCGCTTCCTGATTTGACTTTGAGGCGTGGGGCGTGTCCGGGACTTCGCGCTCTTTTTCAGGTACGCCCCTTATTTTCCCGCGGTTACGCCCTTCTTCTTGCTCAACGGCCCAACAATGGCGGCTATCTTCACCACAACTTTACGTACACAGTTCAAAATAAAGGATCACAGTACCCGGTGGCAATGGGCAAAACACGGCGTCGTTGCAGCGGGCACGCAATCCTGTTTGTGACGCCAGAAGAGATGACAAGCCCAGGGGATGGAGGTTGACTCGGTACCCGGGCCTTTAGCCTGGCCTTTAGGGATGTCGCGTTGGTCGGCTCCCGGGCCCGTACCCTGGGCCTCTCCTTTAAAAAGGGGTTGGTGATTTGTTAAGTTTATAAAAATGTTCGTGACGCCACCTATGGTTTCTGATGATATTCACCAGCGCTGCGCAGTCCACTGAGGCCGGTGATAAGGCAGCTAGATGGTATGGCTCCCCACAGGTGGAGCTGGGCCTCAGGGCAGTATCAGAACGGGGATGCAGGACAAGGAGACTCAGCCGAGTCGGAGCAAGAACAGGGACGGACACAAAAGTCACTTCAGT
Source organism: Phyllobates terribilis (assembly GCF_046119375.1). Taxonomy (NCBI): domain Eukaryota; kingdom Metazoa; phylum Chordata; class Amphibia; order Anura; family Dendrobatidae; genus Phyllobates; species Phyllobates terribilis. The sequence goes on from NW_027362771.1 coordinate 532,924,759, forward strand.
ACCTTTTACTGATGGAAATTCAGGCACTCCCCGGAGCACTGTAGGGTGAAGGGTGTATGTCCGGATCCTCCCCAATGGGCAGGTTTTGGGCCTCCTGGTTCTTGCTGCTGTGTAATAAGTGTCTGACCTGCCTGGAGCTAGGCCTAACTTTGTCTCTGTCCTGCGCTGGCTGACCTTGTGGTAGGGCCTTCTCTTGGAGTGCACGCTCCCGACCTACGGGGCCTATGTGTCTCCTGGCTCTGGTACGTATCAGCACTTTAGCGATCCTGGGACTTGTAGTTCTCCAGGGATTCCGGTTTATCTTACTGGGTCGTGGAAATCCCGGCAAGCTTCGGACCCGGTGTCCGGTAACTACTTCTTCTTCGGGGTGAGCTAGTTAAGCTCCTCTGCCCCCTATGAACTAACTCTCTACTCTTCGCCTTCGGCCTACTCGGACCCTCAATAGGCTACTCACACTAACGGCAGCGTGCCGCTCTTCACCGATCTTATGGCGCCGGCACACCTAAAGCTCACCTCTCTGAGCTACACGGAGTCTTGATCTGGAAGCTCCACAGCAGGATAGCAATTGCAGGAGCTGGAACAGACTTTTGTCCTCTGAGGTAACTCCTCTCAGACTGCACTGGACTCACTGCTAAACCAGAATAGACTCTGACTAACTGCTGCCTGGCTCCACCTTCCCTTTGGAAGGGGGAGATGTGTGAATGGTTATGGGGGCCTCTTGTGGAGGAATCCATCAATACACCCTTCTAGGAGTTGTGATACCAAGCACAGCTGGGCTTCACACCTTCACTGAACTGCCTCCTATTTTACATAATGCATCTGGTAGTGCAGGGCTAGTATGCTGAGCACAATCCAGCTGACAGGTGAGCTTTAACTGTGCAGTCTGTGGCTCATAGCTTTTGCTGCTGCCTCCAATACTACAGGTTGGAAGTTTGAATTCAGGCAAAAACCAGGCTTCAAGAGAAAAAATTTGTTAATTATTTCAATGTAAGTATGTATAGAGCACACAGATGCCAGCACTCGTGGCCCATGCACATAAGTAGCCACTTCACCAAAAGGTTGTAACTAGCAGCCGCACCCACTTATATAGAGCTCTGGACTCATTGTTTCCAGGCACCAGAGTTTACCCAATAGTTAATGGCCAGTATCTGTCACGGGTGTGTCAGAAGTGACAGACAGTCGCAATGCAGTTGGTTGCAGGAGATCTCTACATTTGGCATTACAGACATCTTCTTAGAGGCTGTCTCTAAGACCCAGCGGCTACCTTCCTCTGGCTAATTAACTCCCTGGCCTGGGTGTATAAATACCTGGTGTGTTCTAGAGGGAGGTGCCGGCGATATTCATTACTACTGGTGAAGGCTTTAGCAAGAGCAGTACTTTGTCCTCTCTGGAGCTTGAGGACGTGTGCGCATTTGTCTGGAGTTGTCTAAAGCTAAGCAATTTCCCCCTGTTTTTCCTTCCTTGTTGCCTAGAGTGTTTAGTGGAGATCGACTAGTGCTCATCTCCTCCCTTCCCTAGCCAGAGCCAAACGCCAGGGAAAAAAAAATGACACTGTTTTTTTTTTCTCTGTGTGTTTTTGGGTGTGGACTTTTTTTTTCCTTTCTCCCTTGGTATGAGTTCAGTTGCAGAGCTCGCAGAGCAGTTCCGCTGCGAGGTTCAGCAGCAGCGGTTACAGGTCGCCAATGTGGGGGTCTCTGCAGGTAGGCCTGTCCAGCCTGAACCCAAGGTTGCCCTCCTGGACAGGTTTTCAGGAGGTAGGGACAAGTTTTTTGCATTCAAGGAGGCATGCAGACTGTATTTTAAACTTTGTTGTTATTCCTCCGGAAATGAGGAGCAACGGGTTTGAATTGTGATCTCTCTACTGCAGGAAAATCCTCAGTCGTGGGCATTTTCTTTACCGTAGGACTTGGCTTGTCTCCAGTCTGTGGAGGGGTTTTTCGGGGCTCTGGCCCTCATCTATGATGACCCTGACCGAGTCGCCTTGGCTGAGTCTAGGCTACATGCCTTCAGCAGGGGAATCGGTCAGTGGAGACGTACAGTTCGGAATTCGGTAGATGGGCAACGGATTCCAAATGGAATGACTCAGCCCTTAGAAGTCAATTTTGTAAGGGGCTTACTGAAAAGTTGAAAGATGCCTTGGCAGAATATGAAACCCCTCAGTCCTTGGAGGCTGCCATGTTGTTGGCCATACTGTCCTATTAACCTGACCCCCGAATCTACAGTAAACTACCGAAGTCCAGACCGTATAATCTTTCTGGCCCTGAGAGACAAGCCATGAAGGGTTTCATTGCGGAAAGTCTGGAGAAGGGACATATCAGACCTTCATCTTCGCCCGTGGCGGCAGGGTTCTTCTTTGTGAAGAAAAAAGATGGCGGTCTACGTCCCTGTTTAGATTTCCGTGAATTAAATCAAATTACCATCCGAGATCCATACCCTCTTCCTCTGATTCCTGATTTGTTCAGCCAGCTTGTAGGAGCTAAGGTATTCTCCAAGCTGGATTTAAAGGGAGCCTACAATCTGGTTAGAATCAGAGAAGGGGACGAATGGAAAACAGCATTCAATACCCCGAAAGGACATTTCGAGAGTCTGGTTATGCCTTTTGGTTTGACCAATGCACCTGCGGTATTCCAGCATTTCATAAATGATATTTTCCATCATTTGGTTGGAAGGTTTGTGGTGGTCTATCTGGACGATATTTTGGTTTACTCACCTGATTTTGAGACACATCGGGGGCATGTTAAGCAGGTGCTCCAGATATTAAGGGATAAACAACTTTATGCCAAACTGGAAAAATGTGTTTTCGCTGTTCAGGGGGTACAGTTTTTGGGGCACTTGTTGTCATCTTCGGGTTTTCGGATGTGGAACGTCCCGAGAACCTGAAGGCTCTACAACATTTTCTAGGCTTTATTAATTTTTACCGGAAATTCATCCAAAATTACTCTGTTATTCTGTGAAACCCCTTACTGACATGACTAAGAAGGGGTCTGATTTTTCCAAATGGTCGGATTCTTCTCTCCAGGCTTTTTCTTCCTTAAAGAATCATTTTGCCACTGCACCTATACTCAGTCAACCCGATGTTTCCCTGTTAGAACCCTCCTGTTTGTTTTTTCTATCTTGTGGTTTGCGGTCACGTGACCATCATCCCAGCTCCGCCCCTCTGGCTGTGCTGGACTTCAGGGTTTGACTGTTTCTCTGGCCTGGTGCTTCTGTGCCTTTCTCTGTCAGTTTGCTTGGTCCTCTGGGACCTCTAGTGCATTTTTGTCAGTTTGTCTTTTTGTGTTCTGCAACAACTTCTCTGTTTAGGAGGTGTCCCATTTTTGTCCCAGTGCTTAGTTCTTTTAGGGACCCCTCCATTAATTCTATAGGTCTTCGTTCAGACTAGCCGAGGACTGAGGTGGGTCTGTTCGCTAGGAACAGGCAGCCCGCTATATCGTAGGGATTCAGCTTAGTCTTACTGTAGGGACAGCTTTCCCCTATCTTTCCTTAGTACATGTTGCAGATCATAACATTCCCAACCCTTTATTGTGGAGGTTGATACGTCGGATGTCGGAGTTGGGGCTGTGTTGTCTCAGGGTCCGTCCCCTGGTAAATGGCGTCCATGCGCCTTCTTTTCTAAAAAATTGTCTTCGGCTGAGAGAAATTATGACGTCGGTAATAGGGAACTTTTGGCGATCAAAATGGTGTTCGAAGAATGGAGACATTAATTGGAGGGGGCTGTCCATCCTATTACTGTTATTACTGAGCATAAGAACCTGTCATATCTCCAGCCAGCTAAACGTCTCAACCCTACGCAAGCCAGATGGTCCCTGTTTTTTTACTAGGTTCACTTTTGTTGTCACTTTTTGTCCAGGGGTCAAAAATATCAAGATTGATGCTTTGTCCTGGAGATTCCTTGGTGGTGACCATGAGAACCCTGCCCCGATTTTACAGAAAGGGGTAGTCATTTCAGCACTGTATCCTGAACTGGAGGGTGAGGTGTTGGAGGCTCAGGGTGAAGCCCCTGCCTCCTGCACTTCTGGAAGGTTATTTGTACCATCTAATCTGCGCCGCCAAGCAATTAAGGAACATCATAACTCTGTGCTTGCTTGGCATCCAGGTGGTAAGGCAACCACGGACCTCCTCTCGCGTCGTTTTTGGTGGCCGGGGTTGCATCAGGATGTGATTAAACACGTAGCTGCTTGTAGTATTTGCGCGTGTTATAAGGTTTCACATACCCGTTCCGTCTCGTACTCTTCTTCCGCTACCTATCCCTAATAGGCCATGGACACACTTTTCCATGGATTTTATTACTGACCTACCGGTTTCTGCAGGCAAAACTGTGATTTTGGTGGTAGTAGATAGGTTCAGTAAAATGGTTCACTTCGTCGCATTGCCTGCACTTCCAAATGCCAAGACACTTGCTCATGTGTTCATAAATGAGATCGTGAAGCTTCACGGGGATCCATCCGATGTGGAGTCAGATCGGGGGACCCAGTTTGTTTCTAAGTTCTGGAAGGCATTCTGTTCTTGACTGGGGGTGCAGCTGTCCTTTTCCTCTGCATTCTACCCTCAGTCGAATGGACAGACCTTGCGTGTTAATCAGAATTTGGAGACCTACCTCAGGTGTTTCGTCTCCGAAAATCAAGAGGATTGGGCATCCTAGTTACCGCTGGCAGAATTTGCCATTAATAATCATCGTCAAGAATCCACTGGCAGATCACCGTTCTTCGGTGCATACGGTTTTCACCCACAGTTTGGTACCTTTAGTGGGGGAGGAGCTTCAGCGGTTCCGGAGGAGGAAAGGTTTGCTTTGTCACTCTCCTCGGTATGGCTGGGTGTTCTAAGTAATTTAAAGATCATGGGGGACAGGTATATACTTATATGACTGACAGAAAACGCTTGTCAGGTCCGGACCTGAATGTGAATGACTTTGTGTGGTTGTCTACCAGGAATATAAGATTGAAAGTTCCTGCTTGGAAGCTAGGACCTAGGTTTATTGGTCCCTATAAAACAACTGCCGTCATTAACCAAGCAGCGTTTCGTCTTGAACTTCCTCAGGCCCTTAAGGTCCACAACGTGTTCCACAGGTCCTTACTCAAAAAGTATGCTGAACCTCTTGAGCCCTCACCTCTACCACAGCCCCCAGTAATGGTTGATGGAAATCTGGAGTTTCAGATTTCGAGGATTGTAGATTCTCGTCTCCAACATCGTTGTCTACAATACTTGGTGCACTGGAAAGGCTATGGTCCACAGGAGAAGATGTGGGTTTCAGCGTCAGAGGTGAACACTCCCAGGTTGGTTCGCTCATTCCATACCTCTTATCCTGAGAAACCTGGTCCTGAATCCACTCGTATAGAGGGTTACTGTCACGAGTGTGTCAGAAGTGACAGACAGTCGCCCTGCAGTTAGTTGCAGGAGATTTCTACGTTTGGCATTACAGACATCTTCTTTGAGGCTGTCCCTAGGACCCAGCAACTACCTTCCTCTGGCTAATTAACTCCCTGGCCTGGGTGTATAAATACCTGGTGTGTCCTAGAGGGAGGTGCCAGCGATATTCATTACTACTGATGAAGGCTTTAGGAAGAGCAGTACTTTGTCATCTCTGGAGCCTGAGGACGTGTGCGCATTTGTCTGGAGTCGTCTAAAGCTAAGCAATTTCCCCCTGTTAGTCCTTCCTTGTTGTCTATAGTGTTTAGTTCAGATCGATTAGTGCTCATCTCCTCCATTCCCTAGCCTGAGCCAAACGCCAGGGAAAGTCAGGGCAAGGTACGCATGCGGTGATTGGTGAAGAGCCAATACAGAGACGTTAGGGGAGACAGGGTGATGCTAGATCAACCTAGGAGGTCTCCACTTCCCCCTCTTTCCATAGAGTCTGGGCTCCCTTTCCCTCTTCCCTTTGTGTTGCACTAAGTCTTTCCTACACCTTGCGTGACAGTATCTCTTGCCGATCCTTGCTACAGGTTCTTCTTCACCTCTGCACAATGTCAGAACTCTGTTGGCAACAACATCCTTGCCTAGATGTGAAAACAAATCCTGGAGGAAGGACTAATAAATTAAAGGGTCTTTGTTTGGGGTCTGAATTATTAAGCTCTCTATTGTTTGGTCTTTGGTATTTACACATCTCATCTTGTGTCTGAATTAATTTTAAATGCCTGACTAGGGTCTGATTTTTTTTTATAGATTCTGGTCTGGGGTCTAACATCATTTTGGGGTCTGGTCTGAGGTCTGAATTAATATAGGTTCTAGTCTGGGGCTAAATTAATGTTAGGGTTTGGTGACTGAATTAATATAAGTTCAGGTCTGGGTTTAAATAAATTTTGGGGCTGGTCTGTATTAAAATAGGTTCTGGTCTGGGGTCTGAACTAATTATGACTTTGGTCTGAGCTCTGAGGTCTGGTTTTATTTTTGGGTCTGGTCTGGAGTTTGAATTGATTTTGGGGTCTTGTTTGTACAATATATCAGACACAGCTTGATGATGATCAAGTATTGTACTTTTTTAATTACATCTTGGCCAGCAAGTGTGCCATCCCTCTAACTTTACTGTGTGAACGTGCAGTTGCCGCAATGCAAAATGCACTCCACGCACGAAAAAATCCAAACAAATTCTTAATTACAATGGATAAATTAACATAATATATATGATATATTTTAATTGCATAACCTTACACCCGAGGTGACATAAAATTAATAACGATGCACGTCGGCTGCTCTATCCCTCCTGATGAATTGGATGTGTTACTAATGATCTATGACTCAGAGATGATTGTGTTAATATTTTCCCAATGATTTTGCTTGGGCTGCTTTTTTTGCCGTGTGCGTGACCCGGTCTGAACTAAATGTCATATTTTATATCTTGTCTATAGCACTTAGCCTCCCTGCTCCGTGCCTACGTTTATATTTATATAAGCCCGGTCCTAATGCTCTGCTGCCTTTTTCAAGGAACCCCCCCCAAAAAAGCGAACAAAGTAAGACAGCGGAATAACACTTACACAGCAGGAGAGCAAATTGGTCCTTAAAATAAACCTCATCAGCCTGGCACGGTGACACGTCTGAGCAAAATCTTCCATGATCCATCTGCAATTGGCAGCGTCGTGTTACAACAAGAAGAGGCAACATATTTATATGTAAACATAATACCGCCACGTGCCGGTGATGGAAACTGATGGTGTTGAGTATTGGCTATCCTTGAGGTACATTACTTTTGCCTTGTGAGCCCTGAGGCTCATTCAGACATCAGTTTTTTGGACGCATGACAAAAATGGACCGAGTTTTATCAGTGATTTTCACCAGATTTTCATCAGAGTTTGGTCACAGTGCCATCAGAGTTTGGTCACAGTGTCATCAGAGTTTGGTCCGGGTCTCATCAGAGTTTGGTCACAGTGTCATCAGAGTTTGGTCCGGGTCTCATCAGAGTTTGGTCACAGTGTCATCAGAGTTTGGTCCAAGTCTCACCAGAGTGTCATCAGATTTTCATCAGAGTTTGGTCAGAGTTTCATCAGTTTGTTCACCGATGAGATTAAAATAAAAAGTTTCTCCACCTTCTCAATCAGTCAGTGAAAAATGGACAGCACATCTGATTTTTACACTGACCCATAGACTTGCATTGCTGATTTTGATCTGACACTTTGATCAATATCGGACATGTCTCCATGATTTTGCACAGACCACTTGATCTGAGGAAAAAATCTGACATATGAACAGCCCCATAGACTGTCATAGGTACGAATACTATCTGTGAAAAAAACATATAGCACCTGTAACGTGGCGAGGGGTGGCAGCTGTGGGCGAGTTACTCATTTCTTGTTCCTTGGCATGAAGGTGGAGGTTTTGGCTGGGTGTGTGGACTTGTGCTGTGAGGGCGCTACGTCTTTGCAGGCCGCATGTAACTGATGTTGCTGGTTTGCCAGGACCAGGTGTTTTACAGTTAAATGAGGGAGACCACCAGTCAAAAATAAACTTTTTACTGAATGGAAACTTGGTAGGGAATATATACAAGAGATAGTGAGTACCCAGTCTTATGAATGTCTCCTTCACAACTCTATCTTCACCTTTCCTGTTGTTACTCTCTTTACTTGTTCACTTTTTCTCACTACTTCACCACAACCCAGCTCTCTCTACAGTCCTCGACCAGCGGTTTCGCGTCTTCTTTCCCCTCTGGGTGCCAGTATGGCCAATACTTATCTTCTCTAATGCTGACGCTCTCAAACTCCTGCCTGGGACACTCTATTTGTCTCATGTACTCAGCCTGTCTAGGCGCGTTACCTCTTGGAGTTATAAACTCTGGACCTTTATGCTAGGCATCCTCTCCCAGGACCCGTTTCTGGAATATCACTCTGTCTCTCTGTCACTTCTGCTCCTGATCTCACTATCTCTTCCCTTCGGTCTACCCTCACTTTAGGGACACCCCAGAATGTCCCACTGCTCACTTTGGACCTTAGGTCCTTTCTCTATGAACTCCAGGCCCTATCTGTCTCACTACCAGGAAACTGTCAATTTCCCTTCAACTCCCCCCTTCCACTCTCACTAACTAACAGTCACCAGACCTGAACCCAATCTAGATGGTTTGGGGTGAGCTGGACCGCAGAGTGAAGGCAAAAGAGCCAACAAGTGCTAAGAATCTCTGGGAACTCCTTCAAGATTGTTGGAAGACCATTTCCGGTGACTACCTCTTGAAGCTCATCAAGAGAATGCCAAGAGTGTGCAAAGCAGTCATCAAAGCAAAAGGTGGCTACTTTGAAGAACCTAGAATATAAGACATATTTTCAGTTGTTTCACACTTTTTTGTTAAGTATATAATTCCACATGTGTTAATTCATAGTTTTGATGCCTTCAGTGTGAATGTACAATTTTCATAGTCATGAAAATACAGAAAAATCTTTAAATGAGAAGGTGTGTCCAAACTTTTGGTCTGTACTGTATGTATATATATATATATATATATATATATATATATATATATAAAAGTTTAAATCACCCCTCTTTCGCCCCATTTAAAATAAAAAAAAAAAAAACAACAACACATACACATATTTGGCATTGCCACGTTCAGAATCGCCCGATCTAGAAATATAAAAAAAGAATTAATCTGATCGGTAAACGGCGTAATGAGAAAAAAATTCAGAATTAAGTTTTTTTGGTCGTCGCAACATTGCAATAACGGCCGATCAAAACATCGGACCTACCCCAAAAAGGTATCAATAAAAATGTCAGTTAGACGCACAAAAAAAGAAGCAATTACTTGGCCCCAGATCCCGAAAAATGAAGACGCTATGGGTCTCGAAAAATGGGCCATTTTTTTTCCTTTTCAGCAAACTTTGGATTTTTTTTTTCACCACTTAAATAAAAAAGAACCTATACATGTTTGGTGTCTACGAACTCGTAGTGACCTGGAGAATAAGAATGGCAGGTCAGTTTTAGCATTCAGTGAACGTGGTAAAAAAAACAAAACAAAAAACAACTGTGGCATTGCATTTTTTTTTTGCAATTTCACCGCACTTGGAATTTTTTTCACGTTTTCCATTACATGATATGGTAAAACCAGTGATGGCATTTAAAAGTACAATGTGTCCCGCAAAAAATAATCCCTCACATGGCAATATTGACAGAAAAAAATGTGGAGCAAAAAATTAAAACGCAAAAACGGAAAATCCCAAGGTCGTTAATGGGTTAATATATCACAGTCATCATATTATATAGCACTGTGTACTTACAATTGGTCATTTTGCCCTTCTACTCAGCTAATTCTTCTTTTTTTTCCATTAGGGCCATGTCATCAGGTGATTAAAAACTGACTAGCTGAATCCTTCCAAGCTGTAGAAACTGGAAGTCTGTTTTCCCTGCATGAGTCATCACTGCAAAAGTCTCTGGCAGGGGGAGCAGAGCAGCTGGGTCAGGAGTTATAGAGGGAGATGACTCATATAGAAAAAAAATCACTTCCTGTTTCTACATAGAGCAGAGGAAAAAATAATTAACTCGGTAGAAAGGCAAAATGAGCAATTGTAAGTACACAGTTCTATATAATATGATGATTGCAATATATTAACAGGCTAAAAGTTTTGATAGGAGTGCTACTGACGCGCCCCCTGGGCCATGTTCAGGGGAAACCCGGAGCCGGATCTCGATGGGGGTAGTAGTCCTAGTGGCGGTGACCCGGTCCGTGCCCAGGGTGTCAAACTAAGTGGCAGTCTATGGCAGTAGATGTTAACTTGGATGTCGACTACGCCACCCGTTGAGTGCGGCTTTGCAGCCGCCGCTGCAGAACAGTCCGCTGAGGCCGGTGGTATGGGTGCAGCGATGATGGTATAACCCCCAACGGGAGGGGTATGGCCTCAGGGCAGCAGGTGAAGATGATGGGGGTTGTGACGGTGCAGTAAGAAGAGTCAGAGTCAGGAGATGCAGTTTCAGGGTTTTTACTCACGGGTGTTCTCTCAGTCACTCTGGCCTTGAGTGACCACCCGAGACGTGCTGCGTCCACCAGGTCCTGGACTCGGCTAACCCCCAGGCAGTTCCGGAGCGTGGTCCTGAGCTCCCTTTTCACTCTCTTTCTCCTGGCCGTTCCCACCAGGGATCCACCTTTGGCCGGCTCCCTCGGGTCTCTTGGTGGTCAAACCTCCTCTGGGTTCCCTGACCCTATACTTGGTGTGCCTTTCTGGTGGATTTGGTGAGGGTCGTGGCAAATCTTGACCACGACCTCCGGTTCCTGGCTGAGGATAAGTGGCCTCCACCAGTTCGGGTTCCGGTACCTGTGTCCGCCAACCCTTCACCCTTTTTGGTCTGATTCTGGGTTCTTAGGGTTCCCTCTGGTCTTCCACTCTGGGCCTTTCTTTCTCCTCTCTCTGCAGGCCTTGCTCTGGAGCTGGGCCCAGCCGGAGCCACAGCTCCCTGTCAGCCCTCCTGGCTGAGCTCCTCTGCTCTGCTTCTCCTCAGGCTCTCTGACCAAAGACCCTGTCCTAAGATGGTGCCCACCTTATATACTCCCTCTATGTGTGAACCCAGGTGACCAGCACCCAATGGGCTCCTAGCTTTACCCAGACTACTCCCCCTATCTGCCCCTACACTACTGGGATGTTCCACCCCCCTCCCACTCCAGCCAGGGACAGACGCTGTCGTACCTGCACATATACCGGTGGGAGTACCGTTGTTCTGTCCCCCGGAAATGGGATGTATGTAGTGCATGCAGCCTACTAAGCTCAGTTCCACACTCCATCCTTACCCGGGAGTGGAATACCACACCTCTGGCTTGAGGTGTAATACCCCTGTAGCAGCCGAATCCTCAGGGTGCTACACTACTTTAAAGTACAGTGCATACCCAACTTATGCCAAAAGGCACCATATATGCAAGGTATACAAGTCAGTACATACCTTTTTTTTACTAAATAGGATAGCATAGTCTGTTGCACTTTCCTATACAGAGGCATCCCGCAAAAGAAGTGTATATCAAACAGAAAATATTTTTTTTTAACATGTTAGCTGATGGGCAACATATGTCACCATATGCCTCTATAGTGACATATGTTGGAGGCTTATGTTTGACAGAAATTGCAAATATGACGTGGTCAGAGCTTCCTTTGCATTCTGAGAGTAGAAAATGAATTTTTAGACATTGTAGACTATTTTGTTTTTCTTTCCCCTTTTATCTATGGAATGTACACTGGTGGAATTTCCATCCGCAGCCTCTTCTTCCTGATGTGTAGGAAAGGCTGATTCCCTTCCAACACATTCCTCTGCCGCAATTTACTACTGAATTACTCCACTCTGGTTTCCGGGGCAAAAATGTTGTGTCATAGTAAAAAGTATATCTACAGTGGGGAAAATAAGTATTTGATACACTGTCAATTTTGCAAGTTTTCCCGCCTACAAAGAATGGAGAGGTCTGTAATTTTTATCGTAGGAACACTTCACCTGTGAGAGACAGAATCTTTAAAAAAAATCCAGAAAATCACGTCGTATAATTTTTACATAATTAATTTGCATTTTATTTCATGAAATAAGTATTTGATACAATAGAAAAACAGAAAAACAGAACTTAATATTTGGTACAGAAACTGTTTGCAATTACAGAGATCAAATGTTTCCTGTAGTTCTTGACCAAGTTTGCACACACTGCGGTAGGGATTTTGGCCCCCTCCTCCATACAGATCTTCTCCAGATCTTTAAGGTTTCGAGGCCGTCGCTGGACAACATTGAGTTTCAGCTCCATCCATAGATTTTCTATTGGGTTCAGGTCTGGAAACTGGCTAGGTCACTCCAGGACCTTGAAATGCTTCTTACAGAGCCACTCCTTAGTTGCCTTTGCTGTGTGTTTTGGGTCATTGTCATCCTGGAAGACCCAGGCCCGACCCATCTTCAATGCTCTTACTGAGGGAAGGAGGTTGTTGGCTAAAATCTTTTGATACATGGCCCCATCCATAGTAACATAGTAACATAGTTTGTAAAGCCGAATAAAGACTTGCGTCCATCAAGTTCGTCCTGTTAGTTCTGTAATTGCTAAAGTTGATCCAGAGGAGGGCAAAAACCCCAAATGATTTGGCCAATCTTCACCTGAGGAAAAATTCCCTCCCGACTCTGAAACCAGCAGTCAGAATAAATCCCTGTATCAACCTACTATTTTATTTTATTTTTAAGTATATGCTGAAATCTGCCTGGTATCTAGAAATGCATCCAGTCCCCGCTTGAACTGGTGTAGTGAATCCGACATTACCGTCTCCTCACTCAGTGAATTCCATATTCTCACTGCTCTTACCGTAAAGAACCCCTTCCTATGCTGGTGCTGAAACCTTTTCTCTTCCAGTCTTAGTGAGTGCCCTCTTGTTACCGTAATATCCCTCCTTTTGAACAAATCCCGGGCAAGATCTCTATACTGTCCCCTAACATATTTGTACACATTTATTATGTCCCCCCTCAACCTTCTCTTTTCCAGGATGAATAGTCCTAGTTTTGCCAACCTCTCTGGGTATTGCAGTCCCTCCATTCCCTTTATTAATTTTGTTGCCCTCCTTTGTACCTTTTCGAGCTCATTTATATCCTTTCTATATATTGGGGCCCATAACTGAGCACAGTATTCCAAGTGTGGTCTGACCAGTGCTTTGTACAGTGGAAGAACAATGTTCTCATCCTTTGCAGCTATACCTCTTCTGATACATCCCATTACCCTGTTTGCCCTTACAGCAGCGGCCTGACTTTGGGCACTCCAATTTAGTTTGCTATCAATCAAGATGCCCAAGTCCTTCTCCATCTCTGAATTCCCCAATGATTTCCCATTCAGTGAGTACTGGTGACTTCCATTTTTCCTTCCCATATGTATGACCTTACATTTCTCCTCGTTAAACCTCATTTGCCATTTAATGCTCCACCTACCCAGCTTATCCAAATCCCTCTGTAGGTCTGCACTGTCCTCTTTTGTATTAATTGTTTTACATAACTTTGTGTCATCTGCAAATATTGATATTTTACTATTTAACCCGTTGACTATGTCGTTAATAAAGATGTTAAATAACATTGGGCCTAGCACAGACCCCTGTGCTACCCCACTAGTGACGCTTACCAAATCTGAGTATATTCCATTTATAACCACCCTCTGCCTTCTATCCTTTAGCCAGTTAGCTACCCACTTGCAGACATTTTCCCCCAACCCCATCATTCTCATTTTGTATACCAACCTATTATGTGGCACGCTATCGAACGCTTTTGAGAAGTCGAGATACACGACATCCACTGGTTCCCCCTGATCTACTCGAGAGCTAACCTCCTCGTAGAAGTCAATCAGGTTTGTTTGGCAGGAGCGATTCCTCATGAATCCATGTTGGTTCGGGATTAAAAGATTATTAGCATCAAGATGCTCCGTAATTGCCTCTTTAATGAAGCTTTCAAAAATTTTGCCCACAACGGACGTCAGACTCACCGGCCGATAGCTTCCGGCGTCACTTTTCGCTCCCTTTTTGAATATTGGCACTACATTCGCCTGTCGCCAATCAAGTGGTACAGACCCAGTCTCAACAGAGTCCTTAAATTTAAGATATAACGGTCTGTCTATCACATTACTTAGTTCCCTTAGTACCCGTGGGTGTATGCCATCAGGTCCTGGTGATTTGTTTATTTTAATGTTACTGAGGCGTTTCTGTACCCCAGCTTGGGTTAGATTTGTCATACTTAGTGGAGGATTAAGTTTGTCACTTCTCATTTCTCCTGTTAGTTCGATTTCCTTTGTGAAAGTTCTCGAAAAAAAATTATTTAATAGATTAGCTTTATCCTCATCTTTCTCTATGATTTTGCCTTCCTCACTTTTTATCGGTCCAATATTATCCGATTTAATCCTTTTACTATTTATATACGTAAAGAACAGTTTGGGATTTGATCTACTTTCCCTAGCAATACGTTTCTCTGTTTCCTCCTTCGCTATTTTTATTTGTTTTTTACAGGTTCTCGTTTTTTCCTTGTAACACATTAGTGCCTCCTTACTGTTTTCCTGTTTTAATCTCTTGAATGCCTCTTTTTTGCTATTTAACGCCCCTTTTACGTTCTTGTTCAACCATATTGGTTTCCTCTTATTTCTGGCCCTTTTATTCCCATACGGTATATATCTCTCGCACTGAGTATTCAGAATTCTTTTGAAGGTTTCCCATTTACTATTCGTATTCCTTTGATTAAGAACTTTGTCCCAGTCAATAAGTTGAAGGCTTTCTTTCAGCTGATCAAACTTCGCCCTCCTAAAGTTTAATGTTTTTGTTGTTCCCTTATTGATAACCCTACTGAAGGGCATTTTGAAGTCGATAATATTATGATCGCTATTACCTAGGTGCCCCCCTATCTGTACCTCAGTTATTCTATCAGGCCTATTAGTCAATATTAAGTCCAACACGGCCTTCCCTCTCGTTGGTTCCTGCACTAGTTGGGAGAGATAATTATCCTTAATATTTGTCAAGAACCTTTTTCCTTTCTGAGATCTACAGGTTTCTGTTTCCCAGTCAATATCCGGGTAGTTGAAATCTCCCATTACAATCACTTCATTATGTTTTGCTACTTTGTCTATTTGTCCTAATAGCAGATTCTCATTCTCCTCTGTTATATTTGGTGGCTTATAGCAGACCCCCAGTAATATTTTATTATTATTTTTAGTTCCCTCTATCTCTACCCACATGGACTCGACCTCCTCTTCTCCCTCTCCTATATCTTCCCTTAGTCTGGGTTTTAGACATGACTTTACATATAAGCAGACTCCTCCGCCTTTCCCCTGTTTCCGGTCCCTTCTAAATAAACTATAATCTAATAAATTTACCGCCCAGTCGTAGCTATCGTCTAGCCAAGTCTCTGTTATACCTACGATGTCATACCTCTCCTCCGATATAAGCGCCTGCAGCTCATCCGCCTTATTGGTCAGGCTTCTTGCGTTGGTCAGCATGCAAGATAAAACTTTGGGGTTATTTAGCATCCTATTCTTCTCTAACGATCTAACTGTACTATCCCCACCCCCCTCTCCACCCTCATTATATTCACTTCTCCCCTTCCCCCTTGCTTGCCTCACATCCCACCTATTTCCTTGGTTCCCCCCCCCCATGGTGCAGTCGTCATGTCCGCTTTGCAAAGTATGATGTTTCCCCCACCATGCTTAGTTTATAGTTTATAGTTTATAGTTTATAAGGCCGAAAAAAGACAAGCGTCCATCCAGTTCAGCCTATTTCTTGTGCACTGCAGCTATTCCGCAGCGTTGATCCAGGGGAACGCAAAAAAAAACAAAACAAACAAAAAAAAAAAAAACATGCGGTATAGGCCAATTGACATCATTGAGGAAAAAATTCACTTCCCGACACCAATCTGGATTAATTAACTATCACTAAGCATAAGATGTAATTTTATTGTTCTCAAGAAAGGCGTCCAGGCCTCTCTTGAACTCATTAAGTGAGTTGGACATCACCACTTCCTCTCCCAGAGAGTTCCAGAGTCTCACGGCTCTGACCGTAAAGAATCCCCTTCTATGCTGGTGCAGGAACCTCCTTTCCTCCAGACGCATAGTGTGCCCCCTCGTCTTAGTCACCATCCTTGGTATAAACAGGTCATGGGAGAGATCTCTGTACTGCCCCCTGATGTATTTATACATGTTTATGAGGTCTCCCCTAAGCCTTCTCTTTTCCAACGTAAATAGGCCTAATTTTGACAACCTCTCTGGGTATTCTAGTCCCTCCATTCCCTTTATTACCTTAATAGTTACGGTTGTAACGGTGTTCTTGGGGTTGTACGAATCCTTCTTCCTCCAAACATGGCGAGTTGAAAAAGTTCTATTTTGATCTCATCTGACCACATGGCTTTCTCCCATGCCTCCTCTGGATCATTCAGATGGTCATTGGTGAACTTCAAAAGGGCTTGGATATGTGCTGGCGTGAGCAGGAGGACCTTGCGTGCCTTGCAGGATTATAATCCATGACGGCATAGTGTGTTACTAATGGTAATGTTTGAGACTGTGGTCCCAGCTTTCTTCAGGTCATTTACCAGGTTTTCCCGTGTAGTTCTGGGCTGATTCCTGACCTTTCTCAGAATCATCCTTCCCAATGAGGCGAGATCCTGCATGGAACCCCAGACCAAGGAAGATTGACAGTCATCTTGTGTTTCTTCCATGTTCTAATAATTGTGCCAACAGTTGTTGCTTTCTCCCCAAGCTGCTGGCCTATTGTCTTGTAGCCCATCCCAGCCTTGTGCAGGTCTACAATTTTGTCCCTGGTGTTCTTAGACAGCTCTTTGGTCTTGGCCATGGTGGAGAGGTTGGAGTGTGATTAAATGTGTGGACAGGTGTTTTTTTTTTATGCAGGTAAAGAGTTCAAACAGGTGCAATTAATATAGGTAATGAGTGCAGAGTAGGAGGGCTTCTTAAAGAAAAACTAACAGGTCTGTGAGAGGCAGAATTCTTGCTGGTTGGTAGGTGATCAAATACTTATTTCATGAAATAAAATGCAATTTAATTATTTAAAAATCATACAATGTGAGTTTCTGTTTTTTAGTTTTAGATTCTGTCTCTCACAGGTGAAGTGTACCTGCGATAAAAATTACAGACCTCTCCATTCTTTGTAGGTGGGAAAACTTGAAAAATCGGCAGTGTGTCAAATACTTATTTTCCCCACTGTAGATATACTTTTTACTATGACACAACATTTTTGCAGTGTGTCAAATACTTATTTACCACACTGTATATATGTGTGGCGCCCTGAGGGTTCGGTTGCCACAGGGGTATTGCACCTCAACCAGAGGTGTGATATTCCACTCTCAGGTAAGGATGGAGTGTGGACCAGGGCTCAGTTAGCTGCATACATACACTTACACACTCCCCATTTCCGGGGGACAGCTCAACGGTGCTCCCATTTATGCAGGCACAACTGACCATGTCCCTGGCTGGAGGGGGGAGAGAACTCAGTGATGTAGGAGCAGTAGGGGACGGTTTCTGGAGCATAGGAAGGAGCTCATTGGGTGCAGGTCACCTGAGCTCAGACACAGAGAAGCAGATAAAAGGTGGGGGCCATCTTAGGAGGGAGTTCAGTTCAGAGAGGGAGAGCAGAAAGGGAGAGAGAGCTGACAGGCTCGGCCTGAGCTCAGCTCCACGAGGCAGGCCTAGAGAGAAGGCCGGGGCCAGAGAGAAGAAGGGAGAAAGAGGAGAAGGAGAAGAAAGGAAAGAGGAGAGACAGAGGAGTAGAAAGGCTCCAGAAACAAGAAGGCAGAAGGGACCCTAAGAGAGCAGAACGGACAGAAACCGTTGCAAGTCCTCGTTATATCGGGTGAAGGGTCAGGCCGTGGAAGGGTACCGGATTCCCAAGTTGGTGGAGGTAAATCATCCCTCAGCCAAAAAACGGAGGTCGTGATCATTTATTGGTGCGACCCCTTGCTACACCCGCTAGGAAGGCACCACATAGGGTCAGGGAAACTGGCGCCAAGTTTTACCAGAGAAGGCCCGAGGCAGCTGGACAGAAGCGTGGTCACTGGTGGGGCACGAGAGGCCAGAGAAAGGATAGAAGGGGGTCCTGTGCCATACTCCTGAATTGCCTGGGGGTTGACCGAGCCCCTCACCTGGTGGACGCAGCACGGCTCAGGCAGTCCTTGCCGACGGAAGTGACTTGGATAACAACTGTGAGTAAAAGGCCTGAACTGCACCATTGGACTCTGTGTGATTTATGCTGCGCCTGCACCATCACCCCCAGCATCCACCTACATTGCCCTGAGGCTACACTCTTCCCGTGGGGAGTTATCCTATCCCTGTGCTGCACACCAACACCAGCCTCAGCGGTCTGCCTTGCATCGGCAGTCATCTCTGACCGCAATCCACGGGTGGCGTAGTCAGACATTCATAACTCTACAAATAGACTGCCACAGCATTTGGTCTGACCGCCCTGAGCCACGGGATTGGGTTGCCACTACTAGCCCCATCATCGCACAAAAGCCCGGTCCCGGGTGCCCCACGGCCCAGGGGGCGAGTCATATGTATATACATATATACATATATATATATATATATATATATATATATACACACACACACATATATATATAAATATATTTATGTATATGTATATAATACATTATATATATATAATGAAGGAGATCGTAGAAGAAATTTTAGAACCACTCTCCATAGTCTTTGAAAATTCTTGGAGAACAGGAGAAGTCCCAGAAGACTGGAGAAGAGCAAATGTTGTTCCTATCTTCAAAAAGGGGAAGAAGGTGGACCCAGGGAACTATAGGCCGGTGAGTCTGACTTCTATACCAGGAAAGATCTTTGAACAAATTATTAAACAACATGTATGTAAGTACCTGGATAAGAATGAAGTGATTAACCAGAGTCAGCATGAGTTTGTAACTAACAAGTGATGTCAGACTAACTTAATTTCCTTCTATGACAGAATCACTGACTGGGTGGATCAGGGAAATGCTGTAGATATAGTATATCTTGACTTCAGCAAAGCATTTGACAAAGTATCTCACACCATCCTTATTGAAAACATTACCAAGTATGGAATGGACAAGGCAACTGTTAGGTGGATTCATAACTGGCTTAGTGATCGAACTCAAAGAGTGGTCGTAAATGGCTTCACATCCAGTTGGATGAATGTCTCAAGTGGGGTACCACAGGGCTCAGTCCTGGGACCTGTATTGTTCAACATCTTTATCAGTGATTTAGATGAAGGAATTGAGGGTAAACTGATTAAATTTGCAGATGACACAAAGCTAGGAGGGATAGCTAACACTAGAGAAGAGAGAGAGGATTCAAAAAGACCTAAATAAACAGGAACTGTGGGCAGTAACTAACAGAATGTTTTTTAACAGGGAAAAATGCAAAGTACTACATCTGGGCAATAAAAATGAAAAAAGCATATACAAAATGGGAGGAATAGAGCTAAGCAACAGCACATGTGAAAAAGACTTAGGTATACTAATAGATCATAGACTGAACATGAGTCAACAGTGTGATGCAGCAGCAAAAAAGGCAAATACAATTCTGGGATGTATTAACAGAAGCATACAGTCTAGGTCACGTGAAGTCATTATCGGACTTTACTTCTATTTGGTCAGACCTCATCTGGAATACTGCGTCCAGTTTTGGGCACCACATTTTAAAAAAGACATCGACAAACTGGAGCAAGTTCAGAGAAGAGCGACCAGAATGGTGACCGGTCTGCAAACCATGTCCTATGAGGAACGATTACAGGATTTGGGAATGTTTAGCTTGCAAAAAAGAAGACTGAGAGGAGACTTAATAGCTGTCTACAAATATCTCAAGGGCTGTCACATTGTAGAAGGATCATCTTTATTCTCATTTGCACAAGGAAAGACTAGAAGCAATGGGATGAAACTGAATGGGAGGAGACACAGATTAGATATTAGAAAAAACTTTTTGACAGTTGGGGTGATCAATGAGTGGAACAGGCGGCCACGAGAGGTGGTGAGTTCTCCTTCAATGGACGTCTTCAAACAGAGGCTGGACAGATATCTGTCTGAGATGATTTAGTGAACCTGCTTTGAGCAGGGGGTTGGACCAGATGACCCAGGAGGTCCCCTCCAACTCTACCATTCTATGATATATATATGATATATATATATATATATATATATATATATATATATATATATATATATATATATATATATATATACAGTACAGACCAAAAGTTTGGACACACCTTCTCATTTAAAGATTTTTCTGTATTTTCATGACTATGAAAATTGTACATTCACACTGAAGGCATCAAAACTATGAATTAACACATGTGGAATTATATACTTAACAAAAAAGTGTGAAACAACTGAAAATATGTCTTATATTCTAGGTTCTTCAAAGTAGCCACCTTTTGCTTTGATGACTACTTTGCACACTCTTGGCATTCTCTTGATGAGTTTCAAGAGGTAGTCACCGGAAATGGTCTTCCAACAATCTTGAAGGAGTTCCCAGAGATGCTTAGCACTTGTTGGCCCTTTTGCCTTCACTCTGCGGTCCAGCTCACCCCAAACCATCTCGATTGGGTTCAGGTCTGGTGACTATGGAGGCCAGGTCATCTGGCGTAGCACCCTATCTCTTTCCTTCTTGGTCAAATAGCCCTTACACAGCCTGGAGGTGTGTTTGGGGTCATTGTCCTGTTGAAAAATAAATGATGGTCCAACTAAACGCAAACCGGATGGAATAGCATGCCGCTGCAAGATGCTGTGGTAGCCATGCAGGTTCAGTATGCCTTCAATCTTGAATAAATCCCCAACAGTGTCACCAGCAGAGCACCCCCACACCATCACACCTCGTCCTCCATGCTTCACGGTGGGAACCAGGCATGTAGAGTCCATCCGTTCACCTTTTCTGCATTGCACAAAGACACGGTGGTTGGAACCAAAGATCTCAAATTTGGACTCATCAGACCAAAGCACAGATTTCCACTGGTTTAATGTCCATTCCTTGTGTTTTTTAGCCCAAACAAGTCTCTTCTGCTTGTTGCCTGTCCTTAGCAGTGGTTTCCTAGCAGCTATTTTACCATGAAGACCTGCTGCACAAAGTCTCCTCTTAACAGTTGTTGAAGAGATGTGTCTGCTGCTAGAACTCTGTGTGGCATTGACCTGGTCTCTAATCTGAGCTGCTGTTAACATGCGATTTCTGAGGCTGGTGACTCGGATAAACTTATCCTCAGAAGCAGAGGTGACTCTTGGTCTTCCTTTCCTGGGGCGGTCCTCATGTGAGCCAGTTTCTTTGTAGTGCTTGATGGTTTTTGCAACTGCTTTTGGGGACACTTTCAAAGATTGCCCAATTTTTCGCACTGACTGACCTTCATTTGTTAAAGTAATGATGGCCACTCGTTTTTCTTTACTTAGCTGCTTTTTTCTTTCCATAATACAAATTCTAACAGTCTATTCAGTAGGACTATCAGCTTTGTATCCACCTGACTTCTGCACAACACAACTGATGGTCTCAACTCCATTTATAAGGCAAGAAATCCCACTTATTAAACCTGACAGGGCACACCTGTGAAGTGAAAACCATTTCTGTTGACTACCTCTTGAAGCTCATCAAGAGAATGCCAAGAGTGTGCAAAGCCAGTCATCAAAGCAAAAGGTGGCTACTTTGAAGAACCTAGAAAATAAGTCATATTTTCAGTTGTTTCACACTTTTTTGTTAAGTATATAATTCCACATGTGTTAATTCATAGTTTTGATGCCTTCAGTGTAAATGTACAATTTTCATAGTCATGAAAATACAGAAAAATCTTTAAATGAGAAGGTGTGTCCAAACTTTTGGTCTGTACTGTATATATAAATACAGTGACAAGCAAAAGGGTAACAATGTTTTGAACGTTTGACTTTCAGGCTCCATATCTCACCATCCATTACTGCTTTAAACATAAGACGACCATCATTTTATACACAATCATCTCGGCGATCTCATACATAAATTTGACTTGCAATTATTTAGCATATGATTAGTTATTCAGATTCTTGTCATGTCACTGCATTGTTACTGTTTTGCTTCTGATGATGGAAAAATATTTTTCTTTCTCTCTACTACAAATTACAACCTGATCTCACATTCCCTAATAGCTCAATGTGTTATTAGGTTGGTTCCCAAGTGAAAGGTCACTGGTTTGAATCGAGGAGCAGCTCTGAAGAAGGTTTTCTAAGAAAATAGAAACTACATCATCTAGCTCATCTATAGTGGTCTCTCTGTGAAGAAATTTGCCAAACTGCATCATGTGAGTGCCACAACAGTTGGAGGAATATGAAATGAAGTCCGTCCATCAATTCAAAAGCCAAGAGGTGGATGTCCAAGCAAAATATCGGAATCAACAAGTCGGCTCATCAAGGTCCATCAGTTCTGGCATGACAAACACGACAGTGGAGGTGGCTCGTATGCTTCGTAATAGTGAGATCACAAACGTCCATGGGACGCACGTTACACAAGTCTGGAATGGTCGCCCAAAAAAAGGCAAAGAAGCCTCGACTTCAATATCGTCATAAGAAGCAATGGTTCAAGCTTGCAAAAAAGTACAAAAAGTGGACAGTAGAAGATTGTAAATGGGTAATTTAGAGCAATGAGACGAAAGTAAATAGACTAGGCTCTGATGGGTGCAAATGGGTCAAGAAGAAACAAAGGAAAAAGGGGCTGACCACTGGAGAAATTGAAGGAACTGTCAAGTTCGATGGAGGAAGCCTGATGATATGAGGTTGATTCATAGCCAAAGGCCTCAGACCTCAACCCAATCAAACACTAGTGGATAGAGTTGAAGGAAAAGCTGTATACATACCCAAGTGAGTCGACCAGTATGCAACAACTTTGGGAACATGTAAAAGAGACCTGGGATCAGATTTCGGTTGAGACATGCTTGAATCTGATTGAGAGCATGGCCAGAAGGATTCAGACAGTGTTGAAAGCCAACAATGCATTTACAAAATACTAACAAAATAATACAAATAAAATTTAGATTTTTAGGAGCAAAACAGTAACAATGCAGTGACATGACAAGAATCTAAATAACTAATAATATGCTAAATGGTTGCAAGTCAAATTTATGTATGAGATAGGCAAGATGATTGTCTATAAAATGATGGTAGTCTTACATTTGAAGCAGTAGTGGATGGTGAGATATGGAGCCTGAAAGTCAAAAGTTCAAAACATTGTTACCCTTTTGCTCGTCACAATATACTGTATATATATATATACACACTGTGTATATATATATATATATATATATATATATATATATATATACACTCCTCAGCATTAAAATTGCATTACTGAGAAGTAAAAGTTGTGGAATCATGGAAATAACAAGATAGATGGACATGTTACTGATATGCAAAATATGAAAAAATAGAAACAAATTTTTCAAAACAACTTGATTTATTCATTATTGATGATTAGCTTCACATATAGAAATTCCTGCACTTAAAGCTGCTATCAATGAAGTTATTAATGGTTTTCTGAGGAATGTTCTGTCGAGCTGAATGCATTTGGGCAAATCACCAAGATCCGCTGCTGGCAGCTCTTTTTCAATTGGCTACCAATGAAGTCCCAGATGTCCTTGATGGGAGAAGAGGCCAGAGACACTGCAGGCCATGGTAGCAATTTTAGGCCATGCATGATGCTCACAATAGCACAAGCAACGTGGGGCCTGGTGTTGTGTTGGAAAACGGCTCCTGTGACACTTTCATGTTTCCTCGTGAAGGCCTCTACATGGCACTGCCCACATGGTTTCCAGAACAATCTATGGCTATCACTGTGTCCAACACAAAATCAGGACTTATCGCTGAAGAGGATAGACCTCTGTTCCAGCCTCCATTGCCTTGTTTTCTCTGCACTATGATAGCATTTGATAGAAGTGGCACGAGGTCAATGGACCCCTGTAGCTAGAAGTCTGCCTCATAGCCCAATATCGTGAATATGCCTTGTGATGGTTTGTGTAGACAGTGTTTGATGCCTTAGGCTTTGAGTGTGATATATAATATCACTAGCAGGACTGAATGGATCACTACATGCCATGCTTCCAATCTGACGAGACCACGTAGGCATGTAGAAGTTTTCACGAGGGAACGTCACACTGGCCCACTCCCTCAATTATGATGTGGCATATTATAAAGTAGCCAAACCTCTTTTGTTTATTCTTTGGTACACTAACAGCTTGGCTTTAGATTGATTTGGTCATACAACCAGTGGCCATTTCTCCAAAGTGTCCCAGGAGCCATTTTTCAACACGACTACGCCAGGCCTGTGTGGCCTAAACATGTTAACATGGCCTGCAGCATCTCCGGTCTTGTCTCCCATCACATCTGGGACTTCATTGGCCGGTAATTGCAAAGGGAGCTGCCAGCAGTGGATCTTGATGATTTGCCCAAGTTCATTCATTGTGGCAGACAACCGTTAATAGCCTCATTGGTAGCAGCCAAGACGTGTAAGTACTGGAATTTCTGCGTGTGGCACCCATAGTCCAAACTGAATAAATCGAGATGCTTTGAAAAATGTATTTTCATTTTTTCAGAATTTGCATATCAATAACATGTCTATCCATCCTGTAATTTCCAGAATTCTGTAACTTTTTGCAATTTCAATGTCTTGAGGAGTGTGTACTGTATATATAAATATATATATATGTGTATAAGTGTACATGCATTGTCTTCCAGACACATACATAAAGAGCTCAGTGTCAGCATGGGGACATGGGGCCCAGCACAGTCAGGAGAGAGCTGGATCTCTTCAGCTATAGAAAACAGAGAGTGAAGGTCATACAAGGTCGGAGCTCAGATAGCTGAGAGAAGTCAATATATTTATTGTGCTCCTGCATGAAGGATATAGAGACACCATAGCCTGACAATGAGTATAAAGAGGATAATGGACTAAGCATAAGTAGCGCATTTTCCTAAAAGGTCAGATATCTGGGACACGGAAGAGAAGGGATCATACACTCATGAACTTGTGTCAACTCCAGCCGATCCCACTTTAGCTGGATTTGCCCTTTCATTGCACAGAAAGGAACAATCCATGCACTTTCTTTATCACTTGCAGCTCACAGACAAGGCGGATAAGAAAGATTGTCCCAACCCTCAGGTACTGCAAACCTTAACATATTTGGTTTCTTTTTCCTTTAACTCCCCAGTGTTCCACTCTGTTGTTTTGTGAGTGCATTTTAAATTATTGGTATTTTTATTTATCCCTGTCCATCTTCCTTTCTTTTTCTGGTTAGTGTATTCCTATACACTTCAGCTTCCCACCTCCATGGGTAGGGGAGGGGACAGATAAGGGTTGGTCTAGGAGCACAGCAAGGCACGTGAACCCGTCATCTCCACCTTCAGGAGTAATCCGGACAACAGGGGGAGACCCTTGCCCCGGAATATCCTGCAACAGTGCTGTGATAACTGCTTTACAGATTTCTAGGCCTGAATTGGTTAAAAGAAGTGTCAAAAGCCAGAACATGTGCACAGCAATGTCGGTTTTACATTGCTGTGCATAATCTTCATTCTTGGTATCGTATTTTTGGCACCTTTTAATGTGAGTTCCCGGCTTCAGCTTTTCCATGGTATAAACTGCAGGAATAAAAGGCATGATACTTCTGAAATTGTTTTCCACGGCTCAGCCAAAATTCTGTATGGAAATTGTTGTTGGATTTGACGCCTGTGTCTGTGCCTAATATAACTGTGTGCATGGAGCTAAAACCCACCTAAATCAATTCAAGGGCCTCCAAACAAATATGACCGCTACATCAATCGGGCTCATTAATGAATGGAATTATGTTTTAGAGAAATAACTTGATTGGGACTACAGGGTTTATTTTTTTTGAGCACTTAATTTACTATTATTTCATGAAGCGTATCACGTAAGAAAATCCCCCTAATATGGAATTGGAAATATATGGTAAAATCCATGGAACAGGAGAGTGATCATCTCTTTCCAGCACAGTGCACTGCCTCTTCACCCCCTGCAGATGTCACTCTTGATACTGCTGTATACGCAGAGTATGAGCTAATGACCAAATTCTTACTATATTAATTAACTACAATTATAACTCGGGAACAATCCCTCTTACATCTTGTACAGGTTTCACGCTTTCATACCAATACACATATCTATGGGGTTGGGGCACTAAAATTGAGATAAACCAGCCATACCACTGGACTTATGTCGGCTGAACTCGCCGGTATCGACAAGTTTGGCCGACGGTCTACTGTGTAAGGGAGCACCGGCCAAATGATGGTCGGGAGATATATTGATCGGACAAGTCAGATTTCGGACCACCGATCGCATTGTTCTCCCTGAGATGAGCCGCTGGCCGATGTGTCAGTCAATAGCTTTCTCATAAGGATTAGCGTGTCCGTGCCTAGTCCTACTCATAGAGCCAGTGGGTCAGTACAATGCATCTAGACTAGGCAAACACAGTGGCACAAATCTCTCACCATCTGCTGCACTGCAATACCGTCACGGCGTTGGATACAGCAAAACATGGCGATCGCTGCGTTGTATCACAAAATCACATCCAATGATAATCAATGGAGTTGTGTCGCAACTTACTGCGATGCGACTGTAGCAAAAAAATCCAATACTACTGGACTATTGAACAGGTCTCATACGACTTTGCTCCCATAGACTTCAATGTGAGTCGTGTGCCAGTTACGACTCGTCATCGTCAGCCATTTGGTTGATTTTAGACAAACCGCCATTATAAAATTATTACATGACAGCAAGACACACAAACGCTTGACCAGCGTGGCCGCATAGTTCTGGGCTAAGACCATTTCACAGGTCTGTGTATCGTGGTCCGAGTATGAACCGTGGATCTCCGGATCTGAACTGGACAAGCCTATAAGGCCGTTGAGTTCGTATTAGGAGAGTCATGGCCGGTGAGGAAATCATACGGACCGTCAAAATCGGGACATGTGACTGTAAGCTAAGGCTTGTGGCTCTCACCAACTCTGATCTATTGTAACACCCTCAGCACACGGCCAGGTTGGGTTCTTTACTTCTGATACAAGCTATTAATCATTCAATTCACTGACACCAACCGGAGATCTTGAAAATTGCGTACAATGGAAATACAAAGAGGACGATTCTTCATTGCTTTTCTGCTTTTTTTCTGGAGTAAAATTAGTTTCAATGCCAAGTTCACATGAGCATATTTTCGGTTCGAGTGGTGTCAGACTGCATACGGAATAATGTTAAAGGAGTTATCTGAGACTTTTTTTTCCCTCTAGGGCACACGTGTCAAACTCTGGCCCGTGGGCCAAATGTGGCCCGCAGGGTGATTATATTTGTCCCACGACACCAGAACCACCACCACTATGTGGGCCCATTATACTGTATGGAGGACTATGTGGGGCCCATTATTCTGTAAGGAGGACTATGTGGGGCCCATTATTCTGTATGGAGGACTATGTGGGGCCCATTATACTGTATGGAGGACTATTTGGGCCCATTATACTGTATGGAGGACTATGTGGGGCCCATTATTCTGTATGGAGGACTATGTGGGGCCCATTATATTGTATGGAGGACTATTTGGGCCCATTATACTGTATGGAGGACTATGTGGGACCCATTATTCTGTATGGAGGACTATGTGGGGCCATTATACTGTATGGAGGACTATGTGGGTGACGCGCCCCCTGAGCCGTGTGTGCACATGTGTGGGTTACCCGGAGCCAGGTCTCTGGGGGTTGTAGTCTCCGTGGCGGCGACCCGGTCCCGTGGCTCAGGGTGGTCAAACCAGTGGCAGTCTTTTATAGGTTTTAGGTTAATTGTCCGACTACGCCACCCGTGGATTGCGGTCAGGGTGTACCGCCGCTGCGAAGCAGACCGCTGAGGCTGGTGTTGTATGCGCAGCAGAGAATGGGATGACTCCCCACGGGAGGAGTATAGCCTCAGGGCAGTGAATGTGGATGATGGGAGTGATGGTGCACGAGCGCAGCAGGAATGACTCAGAGTCTTTGCAGTGCAGTTCAGGGTCTTTACTGATGATAATAAGGCAGACCCTCCCGGGAGTACTGGCTAGCATAAGAGGCCTGGTCAGCCTGTGAGCAAATAGGAGTTCCCCTGGCCAGGTGGAATTGTAGGCCTCCCCGTCTGTCTGCACTCTTCCTGGCTACCTTGCTGTAAGCGAGTGGAAGTAGCCCACGTCCCTGAGTGTACCGTGTAGTGCTCACCCGTATGGCTGGTGACTTGGGGCCTTCTGATAGCCTCCACTCCTCGATGGCGGTGCTGGTCCCTTGCTCGTGACTGAGCCTCCGGGCTTCTATGGCCAGAGGACCTGGAATCCCCTGCCGGCTGGTTTCTGCTGCTGGACTTAAAGATCCTTGCAGCCTCGGACTCCGGTGTCCGGTTCTTAGATTCTTCTGCCAGGGCGAGCTATGCTCAGCTCCAGCCCCTGGTCTTCAGCTCCTGCTCCTACAGAGCTCCTTGCTGTTACTTTCCCTGTGTCTGGAACTAACTCCAGGCTCTGACTTTCTAAGCCCGCCCCAGACCCAGTTTATAAGGGCAGATTCCTCCCCTCCCAGGACTGGGCAGGAGGTGTTGCATGTTTAAGGGCTCCTGACCAGGAAACCTCCCACTTGCTCTCAGACGTAATATTTCTATTACTGTGGTAACCAGACCCCTGGGGTGCCACATTCCCCCCTAGTGAATTTTAGTACTCCGGGACTAAACACATTTTTTAAGAAAAACACAATTACAAGGTATAACAATAACATAACATATGTACAAGGACATTTTGTCTTTAAGGTCACGGCGCTTCCGTAAGCGGGTGTCCATATCACCCAAGGTGAAGTTTTAGAGTAGGGGACCTGTCCAAAGCAAACCCCAAGCGTTGGCCCTGGGCGTGGCTGCAAGGCGAAGCTAACTACTTTGGACCACATAGGGCCACGCCAGACAGGTTTTCCTTCCGTGGCCGTCTTCGCAAGAGGCACCAAGTGCAACTAGCTACAATGTAGTTCCGGTTATTCAGCGTCCATAACCTGTCAGTCCAAATAAACCTGAAGGGTAACTAGAGAAACATAATTAATAAACAGGCAACAGACATAAACGATTTTCAACATTAGCAGTTTACAGGTAAATTCACATTACAGTTTAGATTCTCCAGCGAGCGGGCATCTGTCCTCTAGTGTTCCTGGTGGACCTACGTAACCCACTATCTGGTTCTGCACTACAGGGTGTAGGAGGTGTTACGGGCAGGCCTGGCTGCTTTCTGCGTACTCTTTGGCTTACTAGGGGCACGGCAGGCTCACTACTAGCAGAGGGTTGATTCTCCTGGGCTGCTGGTATGGATTCTTCTGCCTCCTGGGCCGGCTGCTCTTCTGACACTACCTGTTCTTCTGTAGGCCCTTGAGGGGCTGGCTGGAGAAAGGTGAGGACGGGTACCACGATAGCGTTGTTGATTTGTGTCCAGGACTGGGGAAAGTCACCGAGTACTGTACTGATCATTTCTTCCCTTTCCTCTGCGGGTTGAGGGTTCTCTTGATCTTCGTCAGTGCTTTGCAGCTGCTCGGGACACTTTTTCAGGTGGTCTCTGGAGACAATGGCTGTGGTTTCTCCTCCATCCTTACTGATTATGCAGACTTTTGGATTATCATGGCTTGAGGGCAGTACTGTGTACGGGTCCTTCTTCCACTGGTCCTCCAACTTGTGGAGCCGCCTCTTTCTCTTCAAGACCTGTTCTCCAGGTACCAGGGGGACAGTGGGAGCATGCTGGTTATAAGTCTTCTCTTGCCTTTCTCTTGCTTGAGACAGACTTCACTCGACGCTCTCCTGTACTTTCCGATACTGCTGCTGCCGTTCTGTATCCCAGTCTGCCTCTGGCGAGGTGTCCTCAGGTGTCAGGACTCCCATATCCAGGTCAATAGGCAGCTTACCAGGTCTTGCTCTCATTAGGTAAGCCGGGGTACAGTTGGTGGAACCTACGGGGATGTGATTATACAAGTCCACCAGATCAGGCAGTTTTTCAGGCCACAGACTGCGTTCTTCCAGGGGCAACGTTTTTAGCAAGTCTATCACCACCTGGTTCATTTTCTCACATAGTCCGTTGGTCTGAGGGTGATAGGGCGTTGTTCTTATCTTCCTGCAGCCATACAGATTGCAGAACTCTTGGAAGACCTCCGCTTCGAAGGCTGGCCCTTGGTCAGTCAACACTTGCTCCGGATACCCGTGTGGATGGCAGAAGTGCTGCTGGAAGGCTCTAGCTGCTGTTTGAGCCATTAAGTCCTTGACAGGGACCACCACCAGGAACCGGAAGTAGTGATCTACGATGGTGAGGGCGTAGACGTACCCAGATTTGCTTGGAGCCAGTTTCACATGGTCCAGGGCTACCAGTTCCAGTGGCTGCCTGGTGATGATGGGCTGCAGGGGAATCTTCTGGCTGGCGCGGTCCTTCCTTCTTAGGTTGCACGGGCCACAGTCTCTACAAAACCTCTCGATGGCTCCTCTCATGCCTACCCAGTAGAACCGTCCACGCAACAGGAACTCCAGCTTCTTCCATCCGAAGAGTCCTGCTCCGTCGTGGTATGCCTCCAGAACCATAGCCGCGTCTCGTCTTGGGACCACTACCTGCCAGGTCAGCTCATGTGTTCTAGAGTTGACCATTCTCCGGCACAGCTTCTCCTTGTAAAGAAACAGTTTACTTTTCTCCTTCCACAGTTGCTTGGTCTCCTCCGGAGCGTCTGGATCAAGACGGGCATCAGCCTGTGTCAGCATTTCCTTCACCAGACGGACTGCGGGTTCACTGTCTTGTGTCTCCGCCCAGCTGTAGTGGGGTAAGGGATTGAACGTAGCAGAGCGCCTGTCCCTTACACGGTGGGAATACAGGGTAATCCCATGACGGTGGAACGCAGGGAGCTCGACTTCTTCCAGTTCTTCTGGATCTTCCCCTACGTCCTGTAAGTTTTGGATTCTGGACAGGGCATCCGCGTTGGCATTTGAGCGTCCCGCCCGGTATTTGATGGTGAATTCATAGTTGGACAGGCGGGCCATCCATCTCTGCTCCAGCCTTGCAGTGTCCAGGTGTGTCAACGGGTTGTTATCCGTGTACACGGTGAACTTGGAAGAGGCAAGGTAATGCTTGAAACGTTCGGTCACTGCCCACACCACTGCCAGGAACTCTAGCTTGAATGAGCTATAATTCTCAGGGTTTCTCTCTGTGGGCCGTAGTTTTCGGCTGGCGTAAGCGATTACCCGTTCTTTCCCCTGCTGGATCTGGGACAGTACGGCTCCTAGCCCGATGTTGCTCGCGAACGTGTGAAGGATAACGGGCTGGACGTAGTCAGGGTACACCAGGATTTCATCCCCCGTGAGGGCCATCTTCAGCTGGCGGAAGGACTCCTCTTCCAGCTTTTCCCACCTGAAGGGCGGCTTCTGGTTTTTGACCTTCCTGGATTGACCTATCAAGAGGTCCTGCATAGGAGCTGCCATTTTGGTGAAACCGGGAATGAATCTTCGGTAGTAGCCTACCAACCCGAGGAACTGCTGCACTTCCTTTATGCTGGAGGGTCTTGGCCAGTCTTTAATCACGGTGATCTTATCGGGGTCGGGAGCCACTCCGTCAGCACTCACCACGTGTCCCAGGTACTGTACCTTTGGTTTCAGCAGGTGACACTTGGAGGGTTTCACCTTTAGGCCGTAGCTTGCCAGGGCGTCAAACACTTCTGCCAGGTGTTTCAGATGGTCCTCGTAGGTTTTGGAATAAACGATGACATCGTCCATGTATAACAGGACTGTCTCGAAATTCCGGTATCCCAGACAGCATTCCATCAACCGCTGGAAGGTTCCTGGTGCGTTGCAGAGCCCTAACGGCATACAGTTGAATTCGCTGAGACCCATCGGGGTGGTGAATGCAGTCTTCTCCTTGTCTGCCTCTGCTACAGGAACCTGCCAGTACCCGCTAGTAAGATCCAAAGTGGAGAAGAAGTTAGCAGATTTTAATGCAGCTAAAGATTCTTCTATTCTAGGTAATGGGTACGCATCTTTGTGTGTGATACGGTTGACCTTTCTGTAGTCTACACACATTCTCATTGTGTTGTCCTTCTTTTTCACTAGAACTAGTGGAGCTGCCCAGGCGCTACAGCTGTCCCTGATTACCCCAGCCTCCTTCATGTCCCGCAACATCCCCTTTGCATGCTGATAGTGTGCAGGGGGTACAGGTCGGTATCTTTCCTTTATGGGAGGATGGTCTCCTGTGGGGATGTGATGTTCTACCCCCTTTACTCACCCGAAGTCTAGCGGGTGTTTACTAAAGACTCTTTCGTACTCCTGAACCACCCGGTAGACTCCCTGTTTTTGGTGTGAGGGAGTGGAGTCAGTACCCAAATGCAGTTGCTGACACCAGTCCTCCATTTGTTTCTTAGAGCCGTTACCTTCCTCTGGTTGAGATGGAGGCAAGGGTTCCACAGCCCTTACAGAATTTTGGTTTATGGTGAACAATTTGGCTAGCGTGGCATACCAGGGCAGGTATACTTCTCTCTCCCCGATATTTATGATGCGGACAGGCACCCTCCCATGGCGTACATCGACCACCCCCTGTGCTGTCAAAATGGTGGGCCTACTGTCTGAGTAGACGGGCTCTACCATTGCTTGGTAGTCTCTACCCCTTAGACCAATAGCTGCCCGGCACCAGATCATCATCTCACTTTTCGGGGGCATGGCAATAGGGAACGGGTCACACATTCTCACGCTACCAATCTCACCACCAGATAGTTCCACTTGTTGCCGTTTCATCAGAGCCCGGATCTCTTTTTGGAGAACACGCTGCTGTCTGGAACTGGCGTTCTTGGCAACCTGCTGTAAAATGAGAATTATCTCTGCAAGACAATTTTCAATCACGTTAGTTCCCAAGGTTATTTTAGGGTGACTCTCATGACGGTCAATGTCCACAATATTCAGTCCTTGTGCCGCCAGTTCGACTTTACCGATTTTAATGGTCACCTCTTTGAATCCCACCTGCGGCACGGGCTGACCATTGCTGGCGATGATACTCAGGTCGTCATCTGGGTAGCGGGTTATGTCCGAGTCATTCCAATACCGCTTAAAGAGCACATAAGGGATGGTAGTTACCTGTGACCCGGTGTCTAGTAGGGCACTCATAGGAATGCCATCCAGTACCACAGGCAAGACTGGACGTCCCCCTACGTATTTATCACGCCAGTTCGATGGGCCTGATGACCGTATGCCTGGGGGTTTGCCCTCTGCTCCAGGTTGTGCCCGTTTAAATGACAGTACCTTGCCATATGTCCGGGTTGATTGCAGCGGCGGCAGATGGGTTGTCCGTCCTCGTTGTATCTGTCGCTGGGTCTTCCTCTGGACGATGGGATCCTCCTCTGTCGGCGCCACGGGACGTCCTCCGGTCCGGATGCCAGCTGGATCTTTCCTGGAGGAGAGACCTGTAAAGACTGCACAGTTCTGGTTAGCGCAGCAACGCTTTTGGTTAGCTCTTGGACCTGATGGTGCAGGTCTGTAGCCGGGTTGTTGTCCAAAGCCTGCGCATCAGCTCCCACAGGCCCTGCAGACAAGGGCGCCTTCTCCTTGGGATAAGTGATAGCGGGGCGCCTGTGGGTTACAGTGCCACCTGGTGCCGGTTCTCGGAGCACCCGGATGGCTCTGTCCTTGAACTGTGCAAAATCTAAATCAGGGTCCTGTAGGGCCATTGCCCGCAACTGGGTTCGGTGGGCATTGGACAGTAGACCCTCTATGAATTGTTCAGTCAACAGCTTTTCTTCATTCCGCACGCTGTCAGGGTCTGCCTGCTTAATGGCTC
This sequence comes from Phyllobates terribilis, assembly GCF_046119375.1. Taxonomy (NCBI): domain Eukaryota; kingdom Metazoa; phylum Chordata; class Amphibia; order Anura; family Dendrobatidae; genus Phyllobates; species Phyllobates terribilis. The sequence continues at coordinate 532,958,463 of NW_027362771.1, forward strand.
TCAGGGCCTCCTGCAAGTTCAAAGCATAGTCCCTTATACTTTCTTGTGCCCGTTGCTTGCACCCATAAAATCTTAGTTTGATCTCCGCTGAGGTACGGGTATCAAAAGTGTCCTTCAGACGGGCTAAGATCTCCTTCACAGTCTCCTTGTCCCTGACTGACCAGGACTTTACTTCACGCTGGGCTGCGCCGGTTAACTGGCCTATCAATATGATCACTTTTTGTCCCTCCGTCAGGGGGTATACTTTAAATAGGCTGTACAGTCTCTCTTTAAAGTCGCTTAGGGTATGCGACTCCCCTGAGTATTGGGGCAGCCAGGCCGCTCCGGGGATGTATGGCATTGTGAACGGCATTACTGTGGCAGTGGCCGCGCTGGTGGTAGAGGGTCCCTCCGTGTCCGACATCTTCCTCCCCCCTAGTTAAGTGTGGCCTACCTTCCGTCGATCCTCTTCCGTAGGCCGCGGCTCCGCTGGTGCTGCTCCGGGCGAGGACCTTGCGTCGCGTCCTGGTGACGTCAGGGTCGCTCTCTCTCCTTCCAGGACCTTGCGTAGGGTCGGTGCGTAGGGCGGGGCTTCAGGTCTCGCGCGGTTTGGACGTCCACGCCCCTCTTCTTCCCGCGCGGCGTCCTGAAGATGGCGTCCGATGGCGGGAAAACAGCTGAAGACGGCGGGAAGCGACTGAAGATGGTGGGAAACAGCTCCGGATGGCGGGAAACTTCACTCAGGTAAGTACAAAGTCTTTTTCAGGCACGCAATACCTGTTTGTGGCTGTTTGGTCACAATCCTGCCGACTACGCCAAAGTTGACGCACCCCTGAGCCGTGTGTGCACGTGTGTGGGTTACCCGGAGTCGGGTCTCTGGGGGTTGTAGTCTCCGTGGTGGTGACCCGGTCCCGTGGCTCAGGGTGGTCAAACCAGTGGCAGTCTTTTATAGGTTTTAGGTTAATTGTCCGACTACGCCACCCGTGGATTGCGGTCAGGGTGTACCGCCGCTACGAGGCAGACCACTGAGGCTGGTGTTGTATGCGCAGCAGAGAATGGGATGACTCTCCACGGGAGGAGTATAGCCTCAGGGCAGTGAATGTGGATGATGGGAGTGATGGTGCACAAGCGCAGCAGGAACGACTCAGAGTCTTTGCAGTGCAGTTCAGGGTCTTTACTGATGATAATAAGGCAGACCCTCCCGGGAGTACTGGCTAGCATAAGAGGCCTGGTCAGTCTGTGAGCAAATAGGAGTTCCCCTGGCCAGGTGGAGCTGTAGGCCTCCCCGTCTGTCTGCACTCTTCCTGGCTACCTTGCTGTAAGCGAGTGGAAGTAGCCCACGTCCCTGAGTGTACCGTGTAGTGCTCACCCGTATGGCTGGTGACTTGAGGCCTTCTGATAGCCCCCGCTCCTCGATGGCGGTGCTGGTCCCTTGCTTGTGACTGAGCCTCCGGGCTTCTATGGCCAGAGGACCTGAAATCCCCTGCCGGCTGGTTTCTGCTGCTGGACTTAAAGATCCTTGCAGCCTCGGACTCCGGTGTCCGGTTCTTAGATTCTTCTGCCAGGGCGAGCTCTGCTTAGCTCCAGCCCCTGGTCTTCAGCTCCTGCTCATACAGAGCTCCTTGCTGTTACTTTCCCTGTGTCTGGAACTAACTCCAGGCTCTGACTTTCTAACCCCGCCCCAGACCCAGTTTATAAGAGCAGATTCCTCCCCTCCCAGGACTGGGCAGGAGGTGTTGCATGTTTAAGGGCTCATGACCAGGAAACCTCCCACTTGCTCCCAGACGTAATATTTCTATTACTGTGGTAACCAGACCCCTGGGGTGCCACATGGGGCCATTATACTGTATGGAGAACTATGTGGGGCCCATTATTCTGTATGAAGGACTATGTGGGGCCATTATACTGTATGGAGGACTATGTGGGGCCATTATACAGTATGGAGGACTATGTGGGGCCATTATACTGTATGGAGCACTATGTGGGGCCATTATACTGTATGGAGCACTATGTGGGGCCCATTATTCTGTATGGAGGACTATGTGGGGCCATTATACTGTATGGAGCACTATGTGGGGCCATTATACTGTATGGAGCACTATGTGGGGCCCATTCTTCTGTATGGAGGACTATGTGGGGCCATTATACTGTATGGAAGACTATGTGGGGCCATTATACTGTATGGAGGACTATGTGGGGCCATTATACTGTATGGAGCACTATGTGGGGCCATTATACTGTATGGAGCACTATGTGGGGCCATTATACTGTATGGAGCACTATGTGGGGCCCATTATTCTGTATGGAGGACTATGTGGGGCCATTATACTGTATGGAGCACTATGTGGGGCCCATTATTCTGTATGGAGGACTATGTGGGGCCATTATACTGTATGGAAGACTATGTGGGGGCCATTATACTGTATGGAGGACTATGTGGGGCCCACTATTCTGTATGAAGGACTATGTGGGGCCCATTATTCTGTATGGAGGACTATGTGGGGTCCATTATTCTGTATGGAGAACTATGTGGGGCCCATTATTCTGTATGGAGGACTATGTGGGGCTCATTATTCTGTATGGAGGATTATGTGGGGGCCATTATACTGTATGGAGGATTATGTGGGGCCCATTATTCTGTATGGAGGACTATGTGGGGCCCATTATTCTGTATGGAGGACAATATGGGGCCTATTATTCTGTATGGAGTTGTTGATTGTAAGCTCTTATGAGCATTATTTTTGTTTTAATTATTGTATTATCTTTAGCTATGTTACTTATGACTGTTGTATATGAACCTCTGAATTGTAAAGCGCTGCAGAATATGTTGGCTCTATATAAATGAAGATTATTATTCTGTATGGAGGACTATGTGGGTCCATTATTCTGTATAGTGGTTGGCCTGCGGCTTTGTCCAAGTTTTTCATTTTGGCCCTCTGTGTGTTTGAGTTTGGCATCCCTGCTATCGGGCTAAGAACTTATTGCCAGGTAGTTTTTAACTACCTGCCTGTCCTGTCCTACACCGATGTCTTCTGGCTCAGAGCGGGTCATGGACCACTACTTCCAGCAATTCTCCTGCTTCCTGAATACTGAATGTGTGAACGTGTCCTTAGGGTTGTTTCTTGCAATAGGTGGCACTAGAATTCAAGTCCTCTTCCCCTCTGAAGATGCAATTTGCATTTTTACAAGACAAAGGCAAAGTACAAACAGAGTTTTTTGATGTGGTCAAAGAAGATGAATTTTTTTTAAGCAGACACCACATCAAGAAACAATTATTTTCTTTTGGAGAAGTTTTTAATTTCCTGGAGAGTTTCCTGAAATGCTCTTTGAAACCTTTTAATTGCAAAGTGCCTCGTTTAGAGAAGTTTCCTACAGGATCTTCTAGAAAGAAGTAATATGAACTTTTCAAAGTGTTTTCAAAACCTTTTCAGGAAACAAAAGCTCAACAAACTTCTTAGCATTTGTTCACACTTAAAAGAAGTGACATACTCAATCTTCAGGTGCCTAAATTACCTGCTCTGGATACTTGAAGTACCGTTGGGGTATGTACACACAATGTCTTTATCAGACAGATTCTGCTTGAAATCCGTCTGAAAAATTGCTTTAAAAATGCTAAAAAATTAACATATGCACTGCAATGTCAAAATAACTTGCTGTGAACATTTTCAGCCTTTTCGAACTTCTTTTAACTATTTCGGGCTTTGAAAGACATGAAGCGGCTATAAGAAGTGACCTATCCATTCTTTATGCAGCTTCATTTTGGAAGTCGCTCATTAATAAATATCAAAATGTTCTTAAAAAAGATGAAAAAAAATGTTTTAAATATGCCAGAGAAAGATGTTTCTTGTCAAAAAACGTTGGTAGGTCCTGCAACGTCTTCCTCTGGCAAAACTCAGCATCTGCTCCAAAAATTCTGCAAAAAAGCACAAACAACAAAAACACCCCAACTCTCAAATCAAAATTCATGTTTTTTAATCTCTCATGGTCTTTGAAGAGTTTCTGCTCCAGAACACACATCAGAGTCTTTTTGCTGAGTTTTTGGATCAGAAACTAAGCGAAAATTCAAAGTTTTTGAGGAGTTTTGAGATTTGGAGGAGGATTTGGAAAGCTTCTCCACTAAAAACTCCTTGAAATACTCTGTGTGCACATAGCCCAAGGATATGTGCACACAACGTCTTTTATATGCCAGCATTCCCACCGAATTTTCCCAGACAAAGATGCTTTAAGAAAACCCTGGCAGAGTTCTTGAATTCTTTTTGGACGTCCTTTGCGGTGGCTTCGCCGCAGGGATCTTTTTTCCACTTTCTATATGTAAAATAGTGGTGGCTTCTAAGCAGAAGCCACCAAAAAAAGGACTGGTCACTTCTCTTGGCCGTTTCAAGGATTTCGAAGCCTGAAGCGGTTAAATGAAGTGACAAAAGATGGAACATATGCACAGCAGAGTCGTTTTGACATTGCTGTGCATTATGTTCATTCTTTGTAGCATTTTAAGGGTGTGTTTGTGCTTTTTCTGTTTTTCTGTCGCTCTTTGGGCTAAAAACTCATAAAAACAAACAAACAAAAAAGCCACTAAAAAAAGCTCAATAGAATGAAAGTAATCATTTCTATTTAAAAATGACTTGCTGTTCATATGTTCAGGCAAAAGACAAGTGTTTAACAGTAGTAACTGGGACAAGGGGGCATCCTCTACGTAGAGGAAAGGAGGTTTAATCATAATCACAGACGGCGATTCTTTACTGTAAGAGCAGTGAGACTATGGATTCTCTACTGTAAGAGCAGTGAGACTGTGGAAGTCTCTGCCTCATGATGTTGTAATGGTTGATTCACTACTAAAATTCAAGAGGGGTCTGGATGTCTTCCAAACATATAATATTACAGGATATGTGCACTAGATTCTGTGATGGGACATTGATCCAGGGAACTAGTCTGATTGCTGTATGTGGAGTCGGGAAGAAATTTTTCTCCTAATATGGAGCTATTAGTGTCTGCCCCATGGGGTTTTTGCCTTCCTCTGGATCAACATGTTAGACTATAGGTTGAACGCGATGGACTTAAGTCTCTGTACAACCTTAAAACTATGAAAGGCACATTCTTCAGTGACTTTTCACTAGGAAGATGCTCGATACTTTACAATACAAATCAATGGGATGACTAAATGCTCGAAAGACACCAGTGCGAGTTTTTGCACTTTTTTTTCAGTGCTTCCTTTGCAAAAACTGTTAGCAGTCTTTTGATTTCCTCATGGAGATCAGAAAAACGTCCAGAGATCAAATAAGCTGGGGAATAAAAATGTTAGGGAGACAACAGACAAAAAAAAACTAGCAAAAGACTCGTCAAGTTTACAAAACCTCCATACAAAAGGAAAGTTTTCCGAAGCGTCTTCTGCTTTTTAAACAGCAGAAAAAGACACAGTGTGAACACACCCTAAAAGTTTGCTTTTTATAGAAAACGCTGCTGCGTCTCTGGTAACCACCAGGTGGCGGTAGGAAGCCTTACTTATGTGTAATGTTGTTTGTTGCTTATCTTGGGAAGGAGTCACATATACTTTATGACACAGTAATTAGAAGGCTGAAACCTAGAGACAGTTGTAGGTAAGCCAGTGGTCTGCTCCAGAACACACCCCAAGGGTATAAGCACGCGGAGTCTTTTTGCTGAGTTTTCAGAGCAGAAACTGACGGGAAACTCAAAGTTTTTGAAGAGTTTTGAGATTTGGAGAGCTACTCCAGTAGGAGTACACACCCAAAAATGATGCACGACAGAGCACACGTTCGCTCTGTCGGCACCATTATAGTCTAAGGCCCCGTCGGCACCATTATAGTCTATGGACCCGTCAGCACATACACCCAAATCCCGTTTTGCAGGGGGGGTTCGGACTCAAGCCCCGAAGGGACCAAGGAACAGGTGGCAAAACACAGTGTGAAAGGGCCCTAAGAGATGCCGTGTGCACATTCCTTAAAGAGGTTGTCCACTACTTTTAAATTGATGGCCCATCCTCAGGATAGGTGATCAATGTCTGATCGGCTGGGGTCCAACACCCGGCAACCCTGCGATCAGCTGTTAACAGTGTTGGCGGCAGAGGCTACCGTCTGAAAGTGCTCACTTGCCAAGCTGCTCCGTCTTCTCGTAGTGGCCGCCCAGGGTACTGCACATCCGCCTCATTGATTTGAATAGAAGTTTGATGTGCAGTACCAAGCCCCGACTACTACAAGGAGACAGAGCAGCTCAACAAACGAGTATCTCCGGCGACACTGGTAACAGCTGATCGGCGGTGGTGCTGGACCCCGACCAGACATGGATGACCTATCCTAAGGATAGGCCATCAATATAAAAGTAGTGGACAACCTCTTAAAGGGCTTTTTCTCCTGAGCCCTCATACACATGAATTATAATTGGATGAGGGGCGTTGTCTATGATGCTGGCTTATCTCCTCTGCAAAATGATCGGGCATTAAAATTTAACATGCCCAGTCCTCACAATCTGCTAGGGAAGAATCAGGAGACCCCATATACATAGGGCAGTCCCGTTGAGATTGGCAGGACCAGACGACCTTGCACCAATGTGTATCGGGGCCGTACGTTTTCTTACCCCTTACTAATTAACTAAGACTCATATCTGCTTATTTAGACACCAAACTAATTTAGGGGGGGGGGGGAATCAACGCACATAAACCTAATTCTAGATTACTCATAGGATTAAGGGGTTATCGGGACCACAGACATGAATATAGGGTGTGCCCAGAAACACCCTAATATAGTCCAACATAAGTCCTGTATGAGCGGAGGTAGCTCATTTCCTGGGTGCACATCATAACCAAACACACCTATGCACACCTATGATCGGGATTATTGTTATGTGACACTTCTGTGTTTCTTGCAATTTTATTAGTACCGGGAAAATGTGCACGTCCTCTGTGTACTACTCTCAATGCGGCAGAAAATGGGTAGAAAAATAGACCAAGTTCATTTAGAGAGTACCCAGTGCAGACGATGCCCCATTTCTAAATAATGAAGTTCCCAATGCTGCAAACCGCTATTATATGTGAGAATGGCTGCTAGGTAGTAGCACAAGATAAATGAGTCTGGTGTGTGAGCAGCGTGTGCCCAGTGGATGCCCGTCCATCACCGCCAGCTCCATTGCAGATACGCACACTGTACTATACAAACAGAAATATTGCATTGTCAGGGGGTAAATGGATGTGTGCACATTACCATAACTCACAGGATGGTGTATACTTCCTGGCACTTTGTGTAAATTACTGATATAGATGTTCCTATTGATGCCAGTGAATAATGTCATCTCCCGCTAAGTGTTAGTGAGAGTTATAGGGGCAGCGCCACCTGCAGGATTGATTCCTAATATTAAGAAATAAAATACCTGCTCCTGAAAGAAATAAAATGTCCTTCTCTTCCATAAATCTAGTTTTAACCCCTATTTGAACTCATCGTGTTTCTTCCCTCTAGTAACCTACCTAAGCCCAATATTACCATCTCCGTGTGTGATTCTACCATTACTCCTCAGCAGCACGCCTGCTGTGTTGGGGTTATATTTGACTCAGATCTTTCCTTCACTCCCCACATCCGATCACTCACTCGCTCCTGTCACCTGCACCTGAAACACATCTCTAGAATCCGACCTTTTCTCACCTTTGAAGCTGCAAAAACTCTTACTGTCACTCTTATTCATTCTCATCCGGACTACTGCTACCCTCTACTGATCAGTCTCCTCTTACTAAACTCTCCCCTCTCGAATCCGTCCTGAATGTGGCAGCCAGGATCATATTCCTGTCCAGCGATTACACTGATGTCTCTACCCTGTGCCAGCCATTGCACAGGTTACCCATCTGCTACAGAGTCCAGTATAAACTTATCACTCTCATCCACGGTTCAGCACCATCCTACATCTCCTCCCTCATCTCAATCTACCACCCTACCTGTGCCCTCCATTCCACTAATGACCTAAGACTAACATCCTCTAGAATCTGAGCCTTCCACTTGACGCGCCCCCTGGGCCGTGTGTGGGCGACTACCCGGAGCCGGGTCTCTGTGTAATGCTGGGGGTTGTAGTCTCCGTGGCGGCGACCCGGTCACGTGGCTCAGGGTGGTCAAACCAGTGGCGGATCTGTCTACTTGGTTTTTAATGTTGAAATGTCCGACTACGCCACCCGTGGATTGCGGTCACTGAGAACCGCCGCTGCGGGGCAGACAGCTGAGGCTGATGTTGTGTGCGCAGCAGAGGGTAGTATAACTCCCCACGGGAGGAGTATAGCCTCAGGGCAGTGAGTGCAGATGATGGGGGTGATGGTGCGCGGGAGCAACAGTAATGACTCAGAGTCCAGTGATGCAGTCCAGGGTCTTTACTCACAGTTTTTACACTCCAAGCCACTTCTGCAGGTAATGGCTGCCCACGTCGTGCTGTGCTCACCAGGTGAGAGGCTCGGCCAACTCCCAGGTACCTTTGGAATGCTTTTCAGGACCCCCTTCGTGTGTCCTTCCTCTGGCCCGTCGTACCCCACAATTGACCACACTTCTGTCCAGCTGCCTCGGGCCTTGGCAGGCAAACGTATGTTCTGTTTCCCTGGGCCCTATATGGTGCCTTCCTAACGGGTGTAGTGAGGAGCCGTGATACGTACAATGCCACAGCCTCCGGTTACTAGCTGAGGGTAGTTGCTCTCCTCCACTAGCTGAGGGATCCGGTTCCCTTTCTTGGCCTGACCCCCCTACTCTGGTAGCGGCGGGCGTACGGTGGCGACTGGCCGGTCCGCACCCCTGGGGTCCCTTCACTCCACTCCTGGAGCCTCCTCCGCTCCTCTCCTCTCTGACTGAACTCAGCAACTCTTCTCTTCTCCAGGCTCAGGCCTTGAGACTTGGTCTCCCTGCGGAGCAGAGCCCGTACAGAGCCCCTGCTCCCAGTCTTCCTCTCTCTCTTCTCTCTGACTCCAAGATGGTGCCCACCTTATATACTCCTCTTTCCAGTGCACCCTGAATCTACTCTCCCCACCCACACACTACCGGGTTCCCCCTTTCTAGGTGTTCCCTCCCCCCACTCCAGCCAGGGACAGGGGCAGTTGTGCTCACTCTTGGGAGCATTGTCGCCCTGTCCACAGGAAATGTGGTGTAGTGCAAGTGGGTGTTAGGGTCCTGAGCCACACTCCATCCTTACCTGGAAGTGAGATATCACACCTCTGGGTGAGATGCAATACCTCTATAGCGACCGAACCCTCGGGGCGCTACATTCCCCCCCTGGTAAATCACAGCACGTCCGCGGGCTGCAACAGAGCAAAAGACAATTGATTTCAAGACATGCAGAATTAAAGTTGTTGTTTTTTTTGTTTGTTTTTTTAACGTTACTTGTTATAAAACTTTTCTCTTTTCAAAAATATTATAATACTTTCTTCACATATATAGGACATTATAAAACTCTTTTCACTTGCATAAACACATTTGTCACATATAAAACATTTTTCTTCATAAACATTCTTCATGTAACACTTCTATCAACTGGTCACAGTGCACTTTGCAACCCGGTGTCCATCTTTCCATAAAGTGCAAATTTGCGAACATGAGGGACCCGTCCCAAACCCTCAACGGAGGCCCTGGGGTGGCTGCAGGGCATAGATGATCCAGGTGTTGGACCACGTCTTCGGCCACCTCCAACGGGTTTTTGTTCTGAGGTCATAGGTTGTATTAATATAAAACCAATAGGGGGCACTTTAATAAGTGCAATTATTTACAAGGAAAGTTTTTTGGGAGATCACCGTCCTCTTCCCTATTGTCTCTATACCTACACGGGTAACTAATTAAACAGACACAAAACCGGTCAAACTTGCAAAGTTTCCTGCACCCTTTCAAGTAACTTATTTACAGTTTCTGCTGCTGCTCTCTAGTAGCGGTGTCCCCCTGGTGGACGTTCCTGCTCATCAAATTCTTCAGACCCGTCCGGGTCCTCCGTGTAGCAGGATTCAGGGTAGCGCTGTTCTTCTACCCGCTGAACGTTGAGGGCGTACCAACCCCGCAGGCCTCGATGTCGGGAGTATGACACCAGATTCCACTGGAACACAACCCGTCTCGGGTGACCCTCGGGCAGGCGACTCTCCACATCCCTCCGGTTGACAAAGATGTCTGTGTTCGTCGCCGGGTCCCGAATGAACCCCCACCCCTTCTTCTGGTGGAACCCGACCACAGTCCCGGTGACTTTGGGACCGCATGCAGCCTGGGGGTCTCGGCTGGCCCGGGTCTTTTCCTCCGCGCTCCGGGCCTGTAGCTGCTCCTGTTTTTGGCGCCGCGCCTGCCTCTCCTTTTCCAGCTGCGCCAACTCCCGGTGGCGGAATTCTCGCCTGCGGGCTGAGTCCGCCTGCGTCTCTTGCGAGAACCCCATCAGGACCTCCCCGGTCTGGTCCCACTCAAATTGGACCTCTTCATCCGGGAGCTGGGGGATGGTGATTGGCTGCGGAGCGGGCAGGAGCGGAGGAAGCGGGGCCTTGGCCTCCGCGTACGGGTCCCTCCGGTGGCAAGGGTGAACCCATCCGCGTAGTAAGGGGACCGGCTCTCCATCAGGATCGGTAATTTGACTATACAAGTCCGTGCCCAGGGGTGGTAATGTTGGGACCGGGGGCGCTAGTTGGTGGAAGGCGCCTGGGGGCATCAGGCCTTGCAACCAGGCCTGGAGCGGGTCGCTTCCGGCCGCACCCGGGATCAAGAGGCATGGTGTGGGGCGTGGTCCGGCGGCTGCGCTTGGGGCCTGGGGCCTAGGTGTAGGCGGCGGGAGTGGAGGAGGTGCAGCGACTCCCGGGACGATCGGCTCCACGGCGGGGTCCAGGGGCAGGCTAATGGCGTCAGGGCTTGTAGCAGGGGCGTCCCTCTTACCTGCTCCCATAGCAGCGCTGCTCTCGGCCTCTGGCCGTCTCTCTCTGTCCTCGGGGGCAGGCACGCTGTCAGGTGCTGGCAGCGCCGCTTGCTGCTGGGTCGCGACCCGCCGGTCCATTTCCTCTTTCCACCCCGCGATGGCCTCCCGCTGTGCCTGGACCATCCTCCGGTCCAAATCCTCCAGCCCGGAGGAATTCAGGGTCCTCTCTGGGGAGCTGGGCCATCAGCTCCGCGAGGCTGCACAGAGCCGCTTCGGCCTGCAGCAGGCCACTGGTAAGGGTCCTGGGGCTGGCGCTCCTCGCCATTTCCGGGTGTGGTCTGCCAAGACTGATCCAAACCACACCCTGCCCTTCGGTTTTCTTTCCCTTCCGCCCCTGTTGGGGGTGGTCCCGGGGCAACCTGCTGGCAATCACTCTCAGGGGCAGCCCCCCCACGTTGATGGACATCTCTACAGCCGCACTCATGGCCGTTGGGGGTGGGCTCCATCTTTGGCGCCATTCTGGGACCTGGCCCACGATGGGAGGTGGCTTCTTGTTGTCTTTTGGCGCGCACATAATGGCGCCCGTTCTTCTGGGGCGGGCGCCACATTCAATACAGTGAAACAGTCTCTAGGCACACAATACCCGATGATAACGGGTTGGTTTCGAATCCTGCCGACTACGCCAAAGTTGACGCGCCCCCTGGGCCGTGTGTGGGGAATACCCGAGCCGGGTCTCTGTGTAATGTTGGGGGTTGTAGTCTCCGTGGTGGCGACCCGGTCCCGTGGCTCAGGGTGGTGAAACCAGTGGCGGATCTGTCTACTTGGTTTTTAATGTTGAAATGTCCGACTACGCCACCCGTGGATTGCGGCCACTGAGAACCGCCGCTGCGGGGCCGACCGCTGAGGCTGATGTTGTGTGCGCAGCAGAGGGTAGTATAACTCCCCACGGGAGGAGTATAGCCTCAGGGCAGTGAGTGCAGATGATGGGGGTGATGGTGCGCGGTGGTGCGTGGGAGCAACAGTAATGACTCAGAGTCCAGTGATGCAGTCCAGGGTCTTTACTCACAGTTTTTACACTCCAAGCCACTTCTGCAGGTAATGGCTGCCCACGTTGTACTATGCTCACCAGGTGAGAGGCTCGGCCAACTCCCAGGTACCTTTGGAATGCTTTTCAGGACCCCCTTCGTGTGTCCTTCCTCTGGCCCGTCGTACCCCACAATTGTTCACGTTTCTGTCCAGCTGCCTCGGGCCTTGGTGGGCAAACATATGTTCCGTTTCCCTGGGCCCTATATGGTGCCTTCCTAACGGGTGTAGTGAGGGGCCGTGACACGTACAATGCCACAGCCTCCGGTTACTAGCTGAGGGTAGTTGCTCTCCTCCACTAGCTGAGGGATCCGGTTCCATTTCTTGGCCTGACCCCCCTACTCCGGGCGTACGGTGGCGACTGGCCAGTCCGCACCCCTGGGGTCCCTTCACTCCACTCCTGGAGCCTCCTCCGCTCCTCTCCTCTCTGACTGAACTCAGCAACTCTTCTCTTCTCCAGGCTCAGGCCTTGAGGCTTGGCCTCCCTGCGGAGCAGAGCCCGTACAGAGCCCCTGCTCCCAGTCTTCCTCTCTCTCTTTTCTCTGACTCCAAGATGGTGCCCACCTTATATACTCCTCTTTCCAGTGCACCCTGAATCTACTCTCCCCACCCACACACTACTGGGTTCCCGCTTTCTAGGTGTTGCCTCCCCCCACTCCAGCCAGGGACAGGGGCAGTTTTGCTCACTCTTCGTAGCATTGTCGCCCTGTCCCCCGGAAATGTGGTCTAGTGCATGTGGGTGTTAGGGTCCTGAGCCACACTCCATCCTTACCTGGAAGTGAGATATCACACCTCTGGGTGAGATGCAATACCTCTGTAGCGACCGAACCCTCAGGGCGCTACACCACTCCCTATCTCTAAACGTCTCTCGTGCTGCACCACTTCCGTGAAATGTTGAGAACATGTTGGCACTATAGAAATAAAGATTATTAGCATTATTTATTATTATTTTTCTGGAGAGCAGACTTTGGGGAATGGCATGACTGTTTCCAGAGACAATATTTTATTAAGATTGGTGGAGGCTCCTGGGTAAAAAATGTAGAGTGGGCCTATCCATTAGAACATCATTGCATTGTGCTGGTCTGCTTGGAAAGAAGATGCCCGCTAAGCCATGGGGTTTCATTAGCTTGCAGCGCCGAGAGTCAAAGGCTCCCTTGGGACCACTAAACCAGATGGGAAGAATCAAGGTAGATAGGGAGTTTGGAGGTGGAAGCCTCAGGGTAACGTGACTTATGTGCCCTCCCGCTAAACAGATGCTGCCGGCAGATATCTAATGTTTGTGGCTAACTTTAGCCCCACCTGCAATCAATGGGAGTGACCGGAGCTATGCCCAAAGCTTCTTAAGTATCTCAGCCACAGTTGTTCAAAAGTACCGGATACCCTCTTAAGGAGAACCTGTTAAGTGACAGCCAATCACTGGGCTCAGCAGTGATGCCGATGTAGGCAACTCAAGACCACTTAAATCAGTCATTGGCTGCAGTGGTCACATTCGGCAGTTGTGACATCACTGCTACCTTTATGCCAGCCAAGCCCTGGGCAATGCTGGGTGTCACGGGTGTATCAGGTTTTATTGACAGTCGCTCTGGATCCAGCTGTAGAAGGTCGCTGCGCTTGGCCTTGCAGACACCTTCTTGATCCTTTCATCTTTGTAGTGTGGTGGTATCCTTTTATCACTGGGTCCCAGTGGTGATCTCCACCTTCTGCTGCTAATTGCCACACGCTTGCTTGATCTTTCAATGCCCTCAGTGTCTCCAGAGAGTCGCTGGTGATAAGAGTAAATTCCTCTGTTCAAGTCTGGTATACTAGCAGTCGGCTAGATTCGTCTTGGAGTTCCGTTGAGGATTGTAGTCGTGATCTCTCTGGTGTCTTCTCAAAGCTAAGTGTATCCTCTTGTCTGTTTCCCTTGTTTGTCTTTAGTTGCAGTCGGGGCTGACTAGTGCTCACCCCTCTCCCTCCCTAGCAAGGGCCTAGCTCTAAGGACAGCCAATGTTTAAGTATCCTGCTCAGCGATAGGTGAGGGACCTATCTAGGGACGATAGGGGAGTCAGGGTGTTGTTATATCTACCTAAGGGTCTCCACTCTCCCTTTCCCTAGTTGCTGGGCTTCCGCCCTTTTCCCTTCGTCGTTCACTGGATCCTTCCCATACCTAGCATGACAGCAGGTAAGTATGCTCATTTTCTTCTCTTTATAAAGAGCAAGCTTGCGGAATACGAAAATCTTTAAGGTCATTTCCCACATAGAGGGTTTTATCTTTTAGCCATTTTATACCGTTTTTTGAGACTAAAGACTAACAGCACACTACACACATTTTTTTTTGGCCTTTAGGTGGAGGTTTTAGGGTCAGTGATGTCTTATATATTAGAACCCATTTTCAAATACCTCATTAGCTGGAGGTCTCCATTTAGGACCCTCATCTTACTCTGTCTCTTACTCTGGAGAGCCCATGAGAAGAGAGAGTTTATTGAGGTCAATGGGAATGGTGTAATGCTTTATGTCCCCAGTGATGGTGCTGCAAAGGTATTGCACACTTACCATTGCGTATGCAATCCCATTGATTTTGGCACAAAAAAAGCGTATATCAGCGTCATCTGGACACTCTACCAAAAAAGAAAATTTGTGCCTTTTGGTGTCTTTGATGCAGCTCTGAGAAAATGGGTGAAGCTGGGCGGGGATGGGGTGTGGGAACACCCGCTCGTTAAATTCATTATTAAGGAAGAGTCAAACGGCTTTATAACTCGGGTGAGGATCACATCGCAATCCTCGGACTGGCCGGCGGCTCTCCCGACCCGAGTGTGGCAGCATGTATTTCTTTGCAGCTTTCACGCTCGGGTCAGGAGAGCCGCCGGCCAGTCCGAGGATTGCCATTATTCTGTATGGAGGACTATGTGGGCCCATTATACTGTATGGAGGACTATGTGGGGCCATTATTCTGTATGGAGGATTATGTGGGCCCATTATACTGTATGGAGGACTATGTGGGGCCATTATTCTGTATGGAGGACTATGTGGGGACCATTATTCTGCATGGAGGACTATGTGGGGCCCATTATTCTGTATGGAGGACTATGTGGGGCCATTATTCTGTATGGAGGACTATGTGGGGCCATTATTCTGTATGGAGGACTATGTGGGCCCATTATTCTGTATGGAGGACTATGTGGGGCCCATTATTCTGTATGGAGGACTATGCGGGGCCCATTATACTGTATGGAGGACTATGTGGGGCCATTATACTGTGTGGAGGACTATGTGGGGCCCAGTGTACTGTATGGAGGACTATGTGGGGCCATTATACTGTATAGAGGACTATGTGGGGCCATTATACTGTATGGAGGACTATATGGGGCCATTATACTGTATGGAGGACTATGTGGGGCCCATTATTCTGTATGGAGGACTATGCGGGGCCCATTATACTGTATGGAGGACTATGTGGGGCCATTATACTGTGTGGAGGACTATGTGGGGCCCAGTGTACTGTATGGAGGACTATATGGGGCCATTATACTGTATGGAGGACTATGTGGGGCCCATTATTCTGTATGGAGGACTATGCGGGGCCCATTATACTGTATGGAGGACTATGTGGGGCCATTATACTGTGTGGAGGACTATGTGGGGCCCAGTGTACTGTATGGAGGACTATGTGGGGCCATTATACTGTATGGAGGACTATGTGGGGCCATTATACTGTGTGGAGGACTATGTGGGGCCCAGTGTACTGTATGGAGGACTATGTGGGGTCCATTATACTGTATGGAGGACTATGTGGGGTCCATTATACTGTATGGAGGACTATGTGGGGGACCATTATTCTGCATGGAGGACTATGTGGGGCCCATTATTCTGTATGGAGGACTATGTGGGGCCATTATTCTGTATGGAGGACTATGTGGGGCCATTATTCTGTATGGAGGACTATGTGGGCCCATTATTCTGTATGGAGGACTATGTGGGGTCCATTATTCTGTATGGAGGACTATGCGGGGCCCATTATACTGTATGGAGGACTATGTGGGGCCATTATACTGTGTGGAGGACTATGTGGGGCCCAGTGTACTGTATGGAGGACTATGTGGGGCCATTATACTGTATAGAGGACTATGTGGGGCCATTATACTGTATGGAGGACTATATGGGGCCATTATACTGTATGGAGGACTATGTGGGGCCCATTATTCTGTATGGAGGACTATGCGGGGCCCATTATACTGTATGGAGGACTATGTGGGGCCATTATACTGTGTGGAGGACTATGTGGGGCCCAGTGTACTGTATGGAGGACTATGTGGGGCCATTATACTGTGTGGAGGACTATGTGGGGCCCAGTGTACTGTATGGAGGACTATGTGGGGTCCATTATACTGTATGGAGGACTATGTGGGGGACCATTATTCTGCATGGAGGACTATGTGGGGTCATTATACTGTATGGAGGACTATGTGTGGTCCATTATACTGTATGGAGGACTATGTGGGGTCCATTATACTGTATGGAGGACTATGTGGGGTCCATTATACTGTATGGAGGACTATGTCAGGGTCATTATACTGTATGGAGGACTATGTGGGGCCATTATACTGTATAGAGGACTATGTGGGGTCATTATACTGTATGGAGGACTATGTGGGGCCATTATTCTGTATGGAGGATTATGTGGGCCCATTATACTGTATGGAGGACTATGTGGGGCCATTATTCTCTATGGAGGACTATGTGGGGACCATTATTCTGCATGGAGGACTATGTGGGGCCCATTATTCTGTATGGAGGACTATGTGGGGCCATTATTCTGTATGGAGGACTATGTGGGGCCATTATTCTGTATGGAGGACTATGTGGGCCCATTATTCTGTATGGAGGACTATGTGGGGCCCATTATTCTGTATGGAGGACTATGCGGGGCCCATTATACTGTATGGAAGACTATGTGGGGCCATTATACTGTATGGAGGACTATGTGGGGCCCAGTGTACTGTATGGAGGACTATGTGGGGCCATTATACTGTATAGAGGACTATGTGGGGCCATTATACTGTATGGAAGACTATATGGGGCCATTATACTGTATGGAGGACTATGTGGGGTCCTTTATACTGTATGGAGGACTATGTGGGGTCATTATTCTGTATGGAGGACTATGTGGGGTCCATTATACTGTATTGAGGACTATGTGGAGTCCATTATACTGTATGGAGGACTATGTGGGACCCATTATTCTGTATGGAGGACTATGTGGGACCCATTATTCTGTATGGTGGACTATGTGGGGCCCATTATTCTGTATGGAGGACTATGTGGGGCCATTATTCTGTATGGAGGACTATGTGGGCCCATTATTCTGTATGGAGGACTATGTGGGGCCCATTATTCTGTATGGAGGACTATGCGGGGCCCATTATACTGTATGGAGGACTATGTGGGGCCATTATACTGTATGGAGGACTATGTGGGGCCCAGTGTACTGTATGGAGGACTATGTGGGGCCATTATACTGTATAGAGGACTATGTGGGGCCATTATACTGTATGGAAGACTATATGGGGCCATTATACTGTATGGAGGACTATGTGGGGTCCTTTATACTGTATGGAGGACTATGTGGGGTCATTATTCTGTATGGAGGACTATGTGGGGTCCATTATACTGTATTGAGGACTATGTGGAGTCCATTATACTGTATGGAGGACTATGTGGGACCCATTATTCTGTATGGAGGACTATGTGGGACCCATTATTCTGTATGGTGGACTATGTGGGGCCCATTATTCTGTATGGAGGACTATGTGGGCCCATTATTCTGTACGGAGGACTATGTGGGACCCATTATTCTGTATGGAGGACTATGTGGGGTCCATTATACTGTATGGAGGACTATGTGGGGTCCATTATACTGTATTGAGGACTATGTGGAGTCCATTATTCTGTACGGAGGACTATGTGGGGTCCATTATACTGTATGGAGGACTATGTGGGGTCCATTATACTGTATTGAGGACTATGTGGAGTCCATTATACTGTATGGAGGACTATGTCGGGTCCATTATACTGTATACTGGTTGGCCGTCGACTTTGTCAAAGTTTTTCATTTTGGCCTCTGTGAGCTTGACATCCCTGGTCTGACTTGGTTCACACTCGCTGTCGATGCCATCTGGTAAGAGGCTGCGCTCGGCGCCACAGATCACTGACCAGGTCCTGCGAATCATTTGTACCATCTCTACCTTGTACCTTTTAATATTTTGCAGCTTGTGGCTTATTATAACGTGCTATAACCCTATAGATGAATATTACAGCACAACTTTCCCGTCTCTCAGGGAGACAAAGAGTTACAGAGCCACAACAATCACTTCCAGGCGCGAAAGGGTTAGCCCTCTCTCTCTCTCTCTCTCCCAGTGCAGCAGCGATACAATGCCGCCCCATCCCCCTCTCAGGCACGTTAGCAGTTCGACGCTCTCGGCGGTTGTCTGCTTTTGTCTGGCGCGGTCTGGAGGAGGGAGAAAGGCGCGCGGTGGGGTGGGGGAAGTGGGCGGCGCTATGGTGGGATGAGGGCGTGGCCTAGCCGTGTAGGAGAAGGAGGAAGCTCGTGAATATTAATGAGCAGCATTGTGCAATTGGAGATGAGACGGTGAGGCTGGAGGAGACGGGGAGAGGAGAGGAGGTGGGTGATCGCACTGCAGCATGGGGCTCAGCATCGCAGCTCAGCTCCTTATTGTCACTTGATTGCTCTGTCTATCTCTATATCTGGCTGGCACTTCCCTCTGCCCCTCCCCCACTCATCCTCCCTGCACTGCACCCTCTCACTGCATGCACTGCACCTTCCTCACTTCCCTGTGCACTGCACGCGAATCTGCACCTTCTCACCTTCTTTGTGCCAGGATTTACCCCCTTCTCCCTCTCCCAGTTCCTGATTTGGGATATTTTGGGGGCAGGACCCCCTCCCCAGCTCAGATCTCTGAGTAGTATGGGGAGATGAGATTGTATCCCAGCCTGGTACAGCTTCCTGGCCAGGTAAGTGCCCTCATATTGGGCTGTGCATGCTCCTGGGTGCGGGCTGTGCATGCTCCTGGGTGCGGGCTGTGCATGCTCCTGGGTGCGGGCTGTGCATGCTCCTGGGTGCGGGCTGTGCATGCTCCTGGGTGCGGGCTGTGCATGCTCCTGGGTGCGGGCTGTGCATGCTCCTGGGTGCGGGCTGTGCATGCTCCTGGGTGCGGGCTGTGCATGCTCCTGGGTGCTTGTAGAGACTGGGCATGAGCCGTGTGCTGCTCCATATGTGGGAAATGTGTAGGACGGCGTATGCTGACATGATCTGCATATCGGCCGGCATGCTACGTCCTAATATTTTGTGCTGTACCTGGCAGCACGAAAGGCCAAGTGGTGTGCGGTCAGCCCGAAGGTCTGGTTATGTCCCTTCCATGGGCAGCTGAAGGGTATGGCTGAGACAACTGCACTTGTAAGGCGTGTGGCTGAAACGCGTGTGGTGTGTGATCAGTCGAAGGGTGCTTTTGGTTAGGCATGGTCAGATCTAATGGCCGCTATAGGTCATGGTCTGTGGGTATGTAGGCTTGGGGTTTCGGACTAAGATTACAGGCAACTGACCCCATTAGTCCACACATTTTAGTCACTTGGCTGTGGTGTGTGGTTAGCATATAGTTGGTTATGTGTGCATGGTCCTCAGCAGTGACCAATATGGATGGGTCAGTTAGACAAGGGCGATGGAGGCTGCGCTGAAGGATCAGCTCTCGTAGAGGTGGTTTATGGACGCGTTTTTGTGAATTGACGACTTGGAGAAGTAATTATTGGTTCATGTGTAGGAATTATGAATGATTACGTTTTGAGCCATTGATATGTTTGGAAATCATTCATGGTGTATTCAATGTGGTGTTTGGCGTAGCCGGAGGGGAAACTGCGTTCTCCAAATGTGTCCATAGGGTTCTACGCAACAGATGAGTGCCAGAAGACCTTTTTTTTTTTATTATACCCTTTTTAGCCAAATAGGCCCTATTGACTTATGGGGTATGTCTGGTCTGGCCGAGCTGCACAAAGCATTGATTTTTGTGATGAAGCATCCAACTTGGATGTGAACGCAACATTAGCGATGCCGAGCCCTCCAGAATGAAAGCTGTTTCTGGCTAGTAGGGAAGGCGCCCCCTGTATGACGTCTGAACATCCTCATAGTAGAAATGGAAGGGGCTGTCTTAATAGGACGTTGCCATTGATTGATTTGCTCAATTACTTGGGTGAATAATGTAACGCTCTTGGGTGAAATGTATTGGGATTGCCGATACATCCCTGCACTTCACAAGATGGCTGTAGGGGAAAATGGTCTTTTGGGTGACCACTGTATTCTCAATGTGTTAAATGAGTCTCCAGTCTGATATTGTTTTTTCCACACTTATCTCTGAATGAAACAAAAAAATTTGCAGATATTGAACTAGTCGGGCTGTAGCCCACCACCAGTCGGGCTGTAGCCCACCACCCATTCCATCTCCCGTCTCTTCTATAAAGGCTCATAGATGTGGGGAGAGGGGGGAAAATGTTGCCGTAGACGACTCCCACAGTGTATTTATCTCCTGCGGGGAAAAATGACTTGGAATTCTCCAGGTTTTGGCTACATTTGTGTTGCTCTCGTACATCTAATGTGTGGCCGATTTGAGTGGATACTGCAGAAATCATTGGGGCCTGTAATAAATATTTTGTGTAACTGCCAAGTTTACAAATTTTGGGGACATCATGTTGGTAAATCATTGTGGGCAACTTTTCTTGGAATGTCTCTTGACCGTACTCTGAAGGTGCATGGACACTGAAAGCTCGTTCACAATAACCTTTTTGTCTACACAGGATACCCATCAGGGTGAAACGATCTTTTGTGCAGCACAAATAACCATTGTTCTCGGCAGCATTAGTCCTGTTTACATAGGACAGACGATGTGCTGCCGAGAACAATGGTTATTTGTGCAGCACAAAAGATCTTTTCACCCTGATGGGTATCCTGTGTAGAGAACAATGGCAGGTTATTACAGATCATTCAGTGCGCATTATTTACCGTGCTTGGACTATGAAATGACCGCCGATCAGTAAATATCTACCAGTCATTTAGTGTCTCTGGTCGGTCTGTGATGAATCGAGGCCTATGTGCTCATGAACGTGGTGGAGGTGGGCGCTCTGTACTGGTGTGGCACCACATTGTGGAGAAATTCTTGCCTGTAGAGCGATGATTTTGGCAGGACCTGTTAACCATCTGATGTGTAAGGGGGCAATTTGATTCTGTAGATGTCTGTTTCCAAAAGGTCAGACATTTTGAATTACAATTTTCAACCTTTCTTGTCCTCCCCCAACCCCTCCAGAGACTTCTTGCTTCCCTTTTTTCCTTATGGAAAGCGTATGAACCCTCGGCGTTGATAGTGGTGGAAATATAGGCCCATACGTTGTACATAACTACCGTACGCACTTGGACCCTGTTAATAGATCAATAGTAATTGATCGGAGACCCCCTGTTCCAGCCTTCTTGCTGTGGTATAGGAGCAGGTTCACGGGCCCCATAACATCTCAGTGTTGGCTTCTGGTGACATCACTGGTTTTCCTAGCCGCGTAGCCTCCACCGTACGGAGATGGCAGAGCTTGGACTTGTAGCATTTGTTTGTCAGTGACCTTTGTGATTCTTTTCCTTGTTACCTTTTTGTAAGTAGCTAAGGGGCAGGTCATGACAAACCCTGAGACAAAGCTGATCACTGTAGGCTTTTGTGAAGTCCGGCGGCGGTAGACATTAGATAGAAATCTGCCTTTGGTTGTGTTGTGCAATCAAATGCCAACTTTCTCAGAGAGCCCCTGAGAAAGCAGTGTCCTGACTGGTTGCTCTGAGTGACTACTTTTTCTTTGTTGTTACATTTATCAGCATATCTTCCTTTAAAGGGGTTGTCCAGGGTGTAAACATTTTCTAACAAAAGCTCAAAATTGGTTTAAAAAAAAAACCAAAAACTTTTGAAGCGGAGCTTCAGCTTCTGACTCTGTAACATGACCACTGTGGCCAGTCACTGGCTGCATAGTTGCCATTTCTCAGGATGCTTAAGTTCCTTTCCTGACCCAAGAGTCCCTGGAAATCCCGGACAGTTGGCAACTACGATGGCTGTAGCGGATGTGCATGGTTGATCGCCTGCAGGTGTATGAGCGGGAGCCATCTCTCCTATTTTCTTCCAAGTGTGGCAGACATTTCTGTCGATTTCCTGTTAGTAACTGCAGAATACTTTAGTCATCTTTGCCCTGGCCTGAAATGGCCGATCACACAGGAAAAAACAAACAAAACAGATTTCATTGACTTTTCCATTAAATGGAAAGTGAGATTTGAGGTGGAGCTTCCCTCACATTAATTATAGATGGTGGAGCGCCCTTCTGCCCCGTATACTGAACCATCTTCTGTTACCTCATAAACCTTGCACAATCCAATCGGTCTCTGTGCCAAACTAGCTGCCAGGGCCACATGAGGACATATCTGACAGTCTGCCACCATGACCTACTTTATCTATAGAACCTCGCTCTGAAACGCCACAATTAATAGTTATACAGTAGCTATATAAGTAGTCATCTGGGGGCATTTTATTTTGTAGCACCCCTCAGCATTACAAGGGTTTTCAGAGTTCGACTAGTTTCCTTTAACTTGTCAAAAGTGACTTTCTGATAGTCCTAATTTTAAAGGGTTTGTCCAGTAATTTTATACTGACGGCCTATCGTTAGGTCATCAATATAAAATCGGTGGGGGTGTGACATCCACCACCCCGGTTGATCAGCTGTTGCCTGTCGATGAACAAATGTGATCAGTTGCGGATCTGCACAGCACCTTTCCACCAATTATATAGTGGTCACGGATGAATGGGAATGGTTCTGCAGTACTCTGCTGTGGCCACTACACAGCTGTGATCTGTGCTGTTCTGCTCTGCAACTGGTCAAATCCATCCAGCCCTTGAAAAAGCTGATCAGGTGTCGCACCCCCGCCGATCTGACATTGATGACCTGTCCTAAGGAGAGGCCATCAGTATAAAAGTACTGGACAACCCCTTCAAGAAAAGGTTTTAGGCCTCATCTAGACATCCATGTATCAGTCTGTGGACGGACCATGTTGCACGTACTTGGCCAAAGGTTTTCTTACCTGTACTTGACAACGTCATGGATGTCTGAATTCAGTCTTCTATACATTTACATACTTTTTAAATGAGCACCTCACCTTGGATTAGGGTCAGCCAAACCTTTTGGCTTGACCAGCCAGCATCTAGGGTGTCTCAACTCTCCCTTGATGGAGGAAATGAAGGGCTGGACATGTTGGCATTCAGCATGCCCAGCCTTTTTTTTTTCCATTGGACAGAAGCCGCTGCTAATGGTGTCTGGCAGTGTCTTGCTCCCCTTGACCAAGCCAAGGTTGTGAGGGAATTTGGGGGGTATAGCAATCAGGCGAACGTTTTCTGCTAGATACTTTCTTACCTGTTTGGCTCCATTTTAAAAGCTGACAACTTAAACCCTAGTCTCACTTAACAAACACCTGTCACTAGGTTAAGTGTCTAATTTTTGCTCTCTTATTCCCATTGCTTCACTTTTTTTTTTGTTATCCACCATACGGTTCAAGAGGATATGGGGCCTTTTCGATTTGGTGCAAACTTATAATGTCTTTACCATTCTGGCATTTACGGTGTTGTCCTGACACTATAGAGCGTTACCTATTGTTATACCTGTGTGCGACAAACAAGGAACCCCCTAATGGATGTGACGTAGGGCCTGAGGGACGTTTCAGTCCATTAGTTATCTTTCGGAACGTGCTGTGATTCTGAGTGGTCCTCTAGTTCTTCTGCCTTGTTATATATGATAAGTGTGGCCGGGAGCACGTACGTCTTCTGCTACATTGGATTTAGGAAATATGAGTAAGTCCCGTTTTTTTCTGTCAGGAGCCTAAAACTGAGCAGCAGACCAGACCTGTCATCATGATTTGGCATTTTCCAGTTCTGTAATGCAGTGTATTGTCGTTGCTGTTTTTTTGGCACTTTTGAGCAGTGACACAATAGTCCCTCATATAAGTTTAATTTTTGAGTGGTGCCATGTTGGTCAGGCAATGTAACGTAAAAATAGGAGGGGTCCACTGATTCCCCCCCCCCCCCCCTCCCCAATTGTAACTAGGGCAAAGAGCCATTGAGGCACTTATGGTTCTCGAAAACAAACTGACATCAATTGGAAAACATGGATGCCATTGGAAGCTCTGGAAATGAGACAATTTGATTGCTGCTTCCCCCAAAAAATAAAGTCTGTGGCCACCAAACACTACTTCTATTGGAAAGGAGCAACATCTCCTTTGAACACCAAGTCCGTTAAATTGGCATTATACAGTAAACTGCAGTAGCCCAAATGCTCTGTCATAGTGACCTTCCCTTGGCAGCCATAAGCATATCCATTCTGTTTTTAGCCTGGCACTTAGGCCTCAAGTATATGGCCAAATTATAACTCTTTTGTATGAGCTCCATATATGACCTTCATGTCCAATGAGAACATTACAGAGGCTTTCTTCGATTCTGTATGTGTCCTAACTATAAAAAAATGTGATTTATTGCATTGCTTTTAGGGAAGAATATCTTCATACGTGAGGTCCACAGCTTGGCCGGTCACAGTTGAGCCCTGCTGTCCAGGATTGGTACACAGGCCTAGTTCTGTGTGATTCAGTTGAAAGTAATGACACTCGTTAACACTCACAAGTAGAACATTATTTTTAATTGTCAGACTATGGCCTGACTTACTTTCTGTGAGATTTGTCATAAATTACATGGTGTTCATAGTTTGACTGGTTTGGGTGTTGGTTGTCAACTGTATTTCTTGGAAAGCCTTCCACCTTTATTATTAGAGAGGGCACGTCCCAATGTGTACGGTACTCGCTGGTGTCTTATGTACTATCTGGGAAGAGCGATATCTCCCTGTAATCTTGGGGTCCAGTAGATTAGTCACTTGATAGGTCCTAATAACATCTGGTCTCTTCCCCTGGAGGATCAGTATGAAGGATCTCTAGAAATGAACTTTGGCCTGTGCTATGAATGTCTTCAGGTCCTTACCATAATTTCCTGTATTGCCTTTATTGATCTCTTATTAGGTCCGGGCTGGAGAATTCCTAGGAGCCATTAGTGCTTAGTAATATATTATTAATGTCTGTTTTGAGTTGTCTTCTATTCATTAGTATTCGGTAGAAAATGTCTAATCAAGCATGGGTTGTACCTGGCTTCTGAAGTCTTTGCCCAACTTTGGAAGGACTTTATTGGTTGGGTGGTCATTGGATTAGACGAGACTTCCGTCATCGTGATGGTAATGACTATCAGATTCTCGTTGTTTTACCAGAGACAGTTTTTTTGGTGACTTGATATGTTGTCCAATGAAGATGGACCTTTACTGATGGTTTTATTATGACTCTATGATGGACACATTTTTGTGGTTCTGCATCTAGCATGTCAGAATTTTTAGAGGCTCGTTTGTTCTCCAGATTTCACAAAGTTTTGGCATTCCTTTTTCAAGTTTCTAAGTTATTCTTTTCTACATGGAAGAGCCACATGTGAATGGATGGAGTGTTCACACATAGTGTTTTTGCAGCTTTTTTTTGTGTGTATAAAAATAAGCTGCAAAGAAAAAGGAAACTTGTGAACATGCTTAGTTAGGCCACTGGTAATAAAAGAGCACTGCACTTGGCTGATCTGTGGCACTCCCAGAAGAATGAATTCACGCAGGGCGGTTCTCCGGAGTGGTGGGAATCCCAGTGGTCAGAACCCCCCCACCCTGCTATTTCCTATCCAACAGATGGGGGATAGCCTCTAAGCTTGAGAATACTCAAGGCAGGCAGGTACCTGAGATCTTCAACAGACTGACAGCAGGGATAGATGCTTGGTTTCAATGGGTAAAGATCACAAAATCTCTCTTGTTTGGTGAAGGATTGAGAAATGTCTGTCCAGGTAAATAGTAGCTACTGATTAGGAGCTTCTGAGGGCAAGCCGCCTTCTTGTGCTCACAGATTATTTCTTACATTCTTGTGGGTGGTGTAGATCATAAAAACGTTCCTACAAAAACTGATTTTGAATGAAATCGCAATTACGGCTTGGCCAATTACTAACTTGTCCAGGCATTGGAACAGTAATTTTTTTTTTTTTTTTTTTTCATTTGGCCCCCATTAGCCCCAAAGAGTCTGTAAACAAACCAAACCATTGTTTTCAATCCTAAGAAGTTTTCTTCCTCTCTGTCCATGTCAAGATATCTGGACTTTCTCATGGTCATCTTCCTCCTAGTGGGCCAAGAGGTCTAAACAGTTGGTATAATCCATGTTCTAGTACATCATGTAATAGCTGGCATAATATTAAAGTGGTTTTCTCCTCTTCAAAAAAAAAATCTTATACTCTCCTCCTGGACTGGCACAGCTACTCCGCACTTCCCATGGTGTTCCCTATCAGTCTCAACATCTGTAAGAGATGTTATGTGGTCAGAAAGGTGTCTTTATCATCAGCTGCAAGTTTGGGTTTCGAACACATTGGACTGGAAACAGTGTGTGAAGGAGGCTGGTTGTCTTAACGCAATTGAAAAATCTCAGCCAGCCCCTTCTATCACAGCCAAGGCAGGAAATTGTGTCTTGCTTTTGATTGAGGCCCCAGTTGCCCGCTCAAATACATTTTTGTGGGGGGAGGGAGATGAAGCAATGCCTGGAGTTACACATTAAGAAAAAAGACTTGTCCCTTTTACATTTACAAGACTGCTAAAGTTCAGTGATGGGGACATGCAATTGTCCACAAAGTACCTTGTCTACATGGCCTTTTGGCTACTTGCGTCATCCCAGCCGTTGAGTCATGACCTCTAGTTACCTTCTTGTTGACTTGCTCTGCAGCAATGTTAATTACTGCTTGTTTGCTGCCAGGTATATGGCTTTATTAGAACGTGACATCTTGTATTACAGATGGCTAATTTGTTCTTGGTGGCAGTTTCTATAAGTCCGCGGATGTGCTGGTATGGATCATATTCTTCTATAACATAGCCTCTCGGGTTTTTGCCAACTTTCCCACTTGTAAATGTTTATCAGATGGCTCCTCTCTCTAAATATTTAATCAGCAATCACTGGCATCCATGCAGGTTTACTCCTCACCTCCTTGGGAGGGGAAATGGTTGCTTAATGCCTCCTCCAAGACCCTCTGTGCATAAATGATTATCAGGTAGTCTAATATGTCCCCACTGCCTGTGCTTTTCCACGCTTAGCCGTGTTGTGCTACAGATTCAGAGTTTATCATGTGTACAGCGTTTATTTCATAGAATCTGCTCCTCAAATATCACTTATATCGTATAGATCTTGAAAAATTACCAATATTTTCCTTGAAAAGTTACATGCTGTAGCGCCACCTGGTGTTCATAGTGTATAGCAAAGTGCATGTCAACCACCATATGGGCGGAGTGCTGGAGGACGCGCATGCTCAATCACCCTCCCCACAGCAAGGTCTCTATGTAGAAATATCACTGCACATGCATACGCCGTCTATAGTGATTTTGTTTTGTTTTTTAAAGGCCTGCGCACACACTAGATTATTTCCATCCAGACTCGTCAATTTTGACTGTACTTGCAACTAATTTTATGTATATGTGGACCTTTCAGCAGATGTATGGGGTAGTGAGAATGTAAAACTGTTGGCCAAACAAGCATTATGGACTACACACTTGTACTATTTACTCTCTTTTGGCTTTTTGGCCTCCCAAGGTT
Organism: Phyllobates terribilis; assembly: GCF_046119375.1. Taxonomy (NCBI): domain Eukaryota; kingdom Metazoa; phylum Chordata; class Amphibia; order Anura; family Dendrobatidae; genus Phyllobates; species Phyllobates terribilis. The sequence goes on from NW_027362771.1 coordinate 532,986,109, forward strand.
TTTTTTTTTTTTTTCCCAGGATACACGCAAAATATACTTCACAATGATACTGTAAGCTTAGTCTCTCCTACCTTCAGGGGAAGGAAGAATATTGTATTGCCAGCTGCCAGAGGGAGAAGGAGACTGATTACGCTCAGAAGCCTTGATCAGCAGCAGCAAAAAATGAGTTATTTTTTTTTATTAATGCTATAAACGCTGAGGAGTATTCCAAAACGGGACATTTGGTATCAAAATGATCTATGGGATAACATCTGCAAATGAAGTTCCTCTTGTTATCCTAGTGCTGCAAAATTTGGGATTGTAGGTAAAACTGTGTGCCGACCCCTCACATTTAAATTTGTTTATATTCATTTTTGGGGAAGGTATGTGGGATAAATTACTTGTAAACCTTGCTTAAAAGGATTGTCTTGTTTCCATGCCTAACTACTAGTAAGGATACCCATTAATTAAAAAAAAATAGATATATATTATGGCTCCACTCCTGACAAGTTAAAAGAATTTAGGTACAATTTTGTAGGGGTCTTCTCAACCCCCAGCACCAAATAAATGGGGCACTAAAAAGTCCTATTACAGGTGGAAAACAAGCCAAGGAAGGTAATATTTGAAGGTCTGCCCCCTGGCTTCTGCAGTAGGATTTAGGGTATGACTTTTAGGCCTTTTGCACAGATATCCATGGCTGGTTTAGGTGAGCAGACACGTTATGTTTGCGGATTCGTAGTATTACCACATAGCTTTATAAAGCACACATATTAGACCCGTACTTCAGGCCTTAAAAGGGAAACACTGCTGCTAGGAATAAAAATAACCTACACTTCGAGCCCCTTCTATATCACGGATAGGACTCATGGATTTTTGTTGTCTTCGGGGAAATAATGTGGGCGGTCATCATTCTGCAAATAGCTATAGATTCTCAGATAGAAGGAGTCTTTTCATGTGAATTCCACCGGCTTGGAAACGCCATAGCTGCTGCTCTTTATATTTTGCTCCCTATATGGATTGACTTTTTGTATTGCAAAGCAGCAGGGTTTTCCCACAGTTTGCCTCTCTGCCCTCTATATAAACCAAGGAATACCCCAGTGTGCCCTCCGCACCTGATTCCCATACATGCGGAATGTAAAAGTATAAATCTGACGTTCCGTTGCCTTTTTTGGGGACATATTTCCTAAATTGCTTTCCTACTACTATGTTAATGGTTCTTGGCTATTGAAAAATCACTATTTGTTTTAGTATTACCTTAATTTTTATTCTTTTCACAAAAGAAATTGCCTTTTTTTACGCTTCCAAAAGATGAGAGCATGATGTTGAGCAGCTGGCACCGCATTCCAGATTCTTTTAGGAAGTTCTTGAAGGACTACGTGTCCCCCACCAGTGACCATTTTAACATGGAGTTAAACCAATGCTGACGCGTTGTCACAAGGGTGAGCACCATGAACTTCCACATTTGTTACGAGAAAGTCCTGTGTTCTCATCACTTGAAATAAAAGGGGATTTCCAGGCGGAGTGGGTTATTCGAGTCACCGGCGACATTTGGTAAAGTTGCCCATAGACGTTAGATACTTTTTGGCATGATCCTCAGTCTAACGTGCACTGATAAATGAAGTGAATACCATTGATTATCTGGTAACAAGAGATGAGCGCTATCGGGCAGCGAGTGAACTATCAGTTTTTGAAGTTGATGTAATGGAAGTAGAATCTATGGGCGAGCGGAAAGATGGCCATGCACATGAAGATCACTGTCCGTGTAAACCGTAATGTGAGATACCAGTTGCACCCTCTGTTTTGGGCGGAGGGGGGGCTATCCCTGACCTTCCTCTCAACACTAGACGTCAGAGGTGGAAGGGTGGTAATGGGATCAGCTATGTTTCCATATGTCCAGCTTTTCGAATCCCAGGGGTTGTGGAAAGAGGTGCCTGGAAGTCTTATTCCCCCTTTCCTAAGCGTGCATGTTCATTGGAAAAGTATTGGATGAGAGAAATCTTTTGCCGAATGAGTGTAAGGCTGTCTGGTAGCCAGCTCCTTTAATTCTGCATCTGGAGGCAAACCGGGGCCAATGATGTAGTAGTGACCACAGACTTCTGCCTTGCATATGGGAGTGGAATATATACCATACCTGTTCTATTCATTCACCCCTATAAAGCCAAAGTATGGTAACAGATTGGGTCAGAATAAGAGTCATTCAAGGAGGGGACCGCAGGAGAACCAGCAATGGGGTGATGGCCACTCAAGGATTGGAAGCTACAAGAGTTACTGTGTCATAAACTTCCAGAAGCCTACTGGTTTAGGATAGAAAGGTAGCAGATCACACAGATTGCAGTTCGCTGTTTATGGACCTGCATAGCTGCAGACCAGTAAAACGGACTATGCGGATCCCTATCTATATCTACAATGGCCCTGTTAACATCACAACTGGGACATAGAGTAATCGAAGAGGTGGCCTGGTTTAATAGTGCATCTAGATGCTGCATGATGACCAAGCCGGTGAAGGCAGTCCGATGCTTTGGGCAATGCTCTGTTGGGGCAACCTTGTTTCCTGGCATTCATATGGATGAAACTTTTAAACCTACCTAATTATTGCACAAGCCAAGTACACCTCTTTATGACCATGCCCTATGTTAGCGGGATAGTGCCCCCTGCCACGTTGTCCTATTTCTCAATCCATTCCTTAACAATTTTGGCTCCAAATTCCCTGGATCTTAAAGGTGTTGTCTAAATAGTCTTAAGTGGAACAGGGCCCCATTGAAAATTAGCTAGTACTCTCCTCCCAGGCCGGCGATGTTCCAGTGATATCAGCACCACCAGGTCTCCCAAGATTCACGTGACCTAAGTCAACGGCCGCTAATGGACTGCTTCACTAGCACTTCCCTCGGAACAAACTTGAGGACATCTAGGGAAGGTGCGAGTGCTGCTGAGTATTGACGAGTTCTGGCAGACACAGCACCGACATCTCTGGAATGTCGCCAGTTCAGGAGCAGAGTGTATGCTTTTTTTATTTTACATGGGGTCCTGTTAAATTTAAAGTTGTCCAAGTAGTGGACAACCCTTATAATTCGGAGATTATCTTATACATTAGTCCTCATAACTTAACGACCTGCTTCAAATCTATTGGTACCATATGCCCTAAAATCTTCAAATATTACGTGAAGTCATTGATGGGGCAGAATTAGTTTTTGAGGCACAAATGAGGTTGTACACAATATTTGGCAGATGTCCTAGCAGATCTTTACTGTTTACCAAAAGGTTAAGATTAAGAACTATTTTACATCAATGGCCAGTATAGTAAAGCTATTGGATTGCCTAAATCCGCTTTCCAAATATTTTTAAAAGGGGGCACAGAGCAATATTGCATTTATGTAAAATCATTTATGGTCACCAGCAGGGCTGTGGAGAGTCGGTATAAAATGGACCGACTCCTAAAATACACACTGCTCAAAAAAAATAAAGGGAACACTGAAATAACACATCCTAGATCTGAATGAATGAAATATTCTCATTGAATACTTTGTTCTGTACAAAGTTGAATGTGCTGACAACAAAATCACACAAAAATCATCAATGGAAATCAAATTTATTAACCAATGGAGGCCTGGATTTGGAGTCACCCCCAAAATTAAAGTGGAAAAACACACTACAGGCTGATCCAACTTTGTACTGTTTTTGCCCGCAACTTTGTCCGTGTTTTTCATCTTGGGGCCCACTGTGTGTTTGAGTGTGACGTCCCCCCCCCCCCTGTCCATGATTTGTGCTTATCTTATGTACAGTATGTGTGTGTTGCCTGATCATTGCTGAAGTGCCAGCAGGTTTACGACCTGTTATAAAAATCAGATCAGCAGGAAGCCAACTTCTGAGGACCCCCCCTCCCCACAGGTTTTAGAAAGGTGGAGTTCCTGCTACCCTGCTTTCTGTGGAGTGTGTGTGGTCCCTTTTATGTTAGATTGCCTTTTTTGCATTCCTAATTTTTTTTTTTTTTCACTGTTAATGAAATCACCAGAAAATAGAATTCCTTTTCTACCATGATGGTCCTGGGTGGAGCACATTTAGTTGACTTTCTTAGTGGCTGCACAAAATATCTGGGCACTCGGGGCTGTAATTATATTTGTTTGTGTGTGACATTATTATTATTATTTATTATTATAGCGCCATTTATTCCATGGCGCTTTACATGTGAAAAAGGGGGTATAATACAAGAACAATTTCAATAATCTTGAACACAATGTGACAGCGACTGGTACAGGCGGAGCGAGGACCCTGCCCGCGAGGGCTCACAATCTACGAGGGATGGGTGAGGGTAGAGCTGGTCGTGCAGCGGTATGGTGGAGCGGTGGTTACTGCAGGTTGTAGGCTTGTCGGAAGAGGTGGGTCTTCAGGTTCCTTTTGAAGGTTTCCACGGTAGGCGAGAGTCTGATTCGTTGGGGTAGAGAGTTCCAGAGTAGGGCGGAAGCACGGGAGAAATCTTGTATACGGTTGTGGGAGGAGGAGATAAGAGGGGAGTAGAGCAGGAGATCTTGTGAGGATCGGAGGTTGCGTGCAGGTATGTAACGGGAGACTAGGTCGGAGATATATGGAGGAGACAGGTTGTGAATGGCTTTGTATGTCATGGTTAGGGTTTTGAACTGGAGTCTCTGAGCAATGGGGAGCCAGCGAAGAGATTGACAGAGAGGAGAGGCCGGGGAATAGCGGGGGGACAGGTTGATTAGTCGAGCAGCAGAGTTTATGATAGATTGGAGGGGTGCGAGAGTGTTAGAGGGGAGGCCACAGAGCAGGAGGTTGCAGTAGTCAAGGCGGGAGATGATGAGGGCGTGCACTAGTGTTTTTGCAGATTCATGGTTTAGGAATGTGCGGATCCGGGAGATATTTTTGAGTTGGAGTCGGCAGGAAGTGGAAAGGGCTTGGATATGTGGTTTGAAGGAGAGTTCCGAGTCCAGGGTTACCCCAAGGCAGCGGGCTTGAGGGACTTGGGAGAGTGGGCGGCCATTGACTATGATGGATAGGTCAGTTGGGAGGGTTGAATGAGATGGCGGAAAGATGATGAATTCTGTTTTGTCCATGTTAAGTTTTAGAAATCTAGCAGAGAAGAAGGATGAAATAGCAGACAGACATTGTGGGATTTTGGTTAATACGGAGGTGATATCGGGTCCAGAGAGGTAGATCTGTGTGTCATCAGCATAGAGGTGATAATGAAAGCCATGAGACTCTATGAGCTGTCCCAGGCCTAGGGTGTAGATGGAGAAGAGCAGGGGTCCTAGAACTGAACCTTGGGGGACACCGACAGATAGGGGGCGAGATGAAGAGGTGGTGTGGGAGACACTGAATGTCCGGTCAGTTAGGTATGAGGAGATCCAGGATAGGGCCAAGTCTGTGATGCCGAGAGATGAGAGAGTCTGTAGTAAGAGGGAATGGTCCACTGTGTCAAAGGCAGATGACAGGTCTAGGAGGAGGAGGACAGAGTAGTGTCGCTTAGATTTGGCGGTTAGTAGGTCGTTTGTGACTTTAGTCAGTGCAGTTTCAGTAGAATGGTGCGGTCGGAAACCAGATTGTAGGCGGTCAAAGAGGGAGCAGGAGGACAGGTGGGAGGACAGTTCAGAATGGACATGTTGTTCCAGTAGTTTTGAGGCATAGGGGAGAAGTGATATGGGGCGATAGCTAGACACAGAGGATGGGTCAAGGGAGGGCTTTTTGAGGATGGGTGTGATTGAGGCATGTTTGTAACATGAGGGGAAGACACCAGTTGTTAGTGACAGGTTGAAGAGGTGGGCTAGGTTTGGGATGAGGTGGGACGGGATTGGGTCAAGTTTACAGGTGGTGAGGTGTGATTTGGAGAGTAAGGAGGAAAGTTGATCTTCAGAAATGGTGGAGAATGTAGTTTTGGAGGAGGAGGGTTGAGTAGGTGTGGGGAGGGGCTGTGGGGGCTTTAGGCAAAAGCTTTGTCTGATGGTGTCAATCTTCTGCTTGAAGAATGAGGCAAAGTCTTCGGCTGAAATAAGAGGAGAGGGAGGAGGCACTGGGGGACGGAGGAGAGAATTGAAGGTGTTGAATAGTTTGGGGTTGTGGGACAGGGAGGATATGAGAGATGTGAAGTATGTTTGTTTTGCTGCAGTGAGTGTGGACTTGAAGGTAGTGAGGGACTGTTTGAATGCGATGAAGTGCTCATGGGAGTGGGACCTTTTCCATCTACGTTCAGCAACCCTGGAGGCCCGTCGCAGTTCTTTAGTTAGGCTGGTGTGCCAGGGTTGTCTGTTGATTGTGCGAGTCTTGGTATGCGTGAGGGGGGCGACCGAATCGAGAGCTGCAGCTGTTGTGGTGTTGTATAAAGTGGCAGCAGCATCTGCATCATGTAAGGAACTAATGTCTGTAAGAGGGAGGAGGGATTCAGAGAGAGAGTGTAGGTCAAGGTGTTTGAGATTTCTACGAGGGTATTCAAGTTTGTGGAGTGGGGATTGCTGCCCCAGGGAGGAGAGAGAAGAGAAAGTGAGTAGGTTGTGGTCAGAGAGAGAGGTGAGTTAGAGAGGTTAGATAGGGAACAGAGGCGGGTGAAGATGAGGTCCAGCGTGTGGCCGTCTTTGTGGGTGGGTGTGGAAGACCTCTGGGTAAGACCAAAGGAGGAAGTGAGGGATAGAAGCTTAGAGGCAGCTGAGAGGGAAGTATCAATGGGGATGTTAAAGTCGCCCATGAGGATAGTGGGGATGTCAACAGAGGAAATGAAGTAGCCAAGTGGTGAAGTGGTCAAAGAAAGTGGTGGCTGATCCTGGGGGGCGGTAGATTACAGCCAGTTGGAGGGGGACATTGTAATGAGCTTCCATTCTATTTGCTCATCTTCACTCAGTTGTGGTAGAGGCTAACATCTCTGTAACTCAAATGACCCTTCAGCCTTGGTTTCTATTGGAGTCCCTCAGATGCCATATTGTCACACATGAAGGGGTTTCCTTAAGATTTTGACTCCGTCACACCAGTATCCACATGTGGACAGTGACTTGGGCCCAAGCATTTAAAGAAAACCTATTTTACTCTATTCATGCTGCCCAAACAACGGGAAGCATGAATCCGAAACTGGCTGCACAATTGTAGCAGGTATGGTGTTTGTTTTTTCTCCAAACCCTCCAGAGGGAGGGGAACATAGTTTGAAGATCTGGCCGGGCACCATGGGGAGAGATAAGACTAGTCCGGCATCGGGCCCCATGTGTGTATTTAACAAGATGCCTATCAATCACCTATAGTGATATGGGGATTAGCCAGCCGGGCCCGCCCCAGACTAGTCTAGTCTCTCCCTATTATCGTCCAAACTACATTTTTTTTTTTTTTTTTTTCTGTTCTGGAACGCTGGAGCAGCATGAATCGAGTGACTGGTTCCCGTTTAAGCACATGCATATTCTGCTTCAATATCCTAAATTTTAAGCAATTCTAACTTGTTTGTGGTAATAGGGCTTGTCCGGGACCTTTCCTGTCAATGGAGATGCACTTTGGCGCAGCCTTCGTTTGCCTGGCGTGTCCATATAGTTCATAGGGTATATACCAGTATACGGTATAGGTTGCAGTGACAAATGACGTGTGATACCTTTGAAGGGGAAGAGCTTCACAAGACTGTATCCCTCAAGGGCCTTCACTCGGGCCTTAATATGGTACATTGGTCAAAAGTACAAATGTCCGCCCCCCCCCCCCCCCCCCTCCTTGTGTTTTATACAAAATGTTCTGTCACAGCGGATGGCTCTGCGGCTCGGTGTCGCGGGCTTTGGCTTCCTCCTGTGCCCATGTCACCATGATATGATGGACTACCTCCTTTCCTCATGATACTACATGTTTGCCCTGTGGCACTGACTGACTACAAAGCTCATCATCCTGCTCCTGTAGTGCCTGTGTGACACAGATAGGGCCGAGACGGGGGAGGTGTGACAGGCTACCTCAGGCAAAGGCTTTGCACAGCAGGTTGGACAGGGAGGGGGCAGGGAGAGAATTGGCAGAAGTCTTGTGCATTTAAATAATTGGGAGAATTCCAAGTATCTCGTGTGACAAGCAAGAGAATTGTTCAAGGAGGGAAAGATGGGGGAGAAACTGGACTGATGGAGCGGAGAATTCCCTAGTGGAGAGGAGATAAGAACTTGGCTTGGGTGAGGAGAGTTGTGGGACAAAAGTGTGGCTGTCGGGGGTGGTAGTCTTGCCTTATGTAAGTATAGACATTGGGTTAAAATACAATAAAAAAATTGGAATTCCTTGTTTCTAACAAATGTCTAATTTTTCTTTTTCCCCAAATTTTTAGGAATAAAAAAAACTGTATGGGATATTGTACTTCATGTATGTAGTCATTGGCACATATCTGTTGCATGGCAGCTTTGACTGGTACATGAGTCACACAGCGAAATTTCGCTGTATGTCGCTGGTACATTGCAGCATAATGCAAGTGAATTGGGCCACATTGTGACCTGCAAGGTATCGAGACAACCAAGTCATAAAGGACAGAACTTTTTTATTTCTTGCTTGTTGCAGCAGCAGTACCTGCCCGATCCCATTCACCTGCATTATGTAGCCTCAGCCTAAGGCCACGGCCCCACTATCAGTATTTGGTCAGTATTTTTTTCTCAGGAGTGGGTGATAAATGCAGAATTGGTGACTTGTTTCTATTATACCTTTTCTCTGATTGTTCCTCACCTGGTTATGGCTGTCATTTGTCTTCTCCCAAGGGCTATAAATCTATCCTGGGTATGTAATGGGCACCCGGGGCTCCTTACATACTGTAGCGATCCGTGCACCCTCGTTATCATCACTTAACCAGGACATTGGACAATGAAAGTCTCAGCAAGCAGAGATCTTGAAATCACAATGAATTGCCTAAAACTAATTAAAAAAAAATAATTTTTTAAAGATTTTTTTACACAACCCACTGTTTCTCTGTGAATCTGTCAGCAGACTACAGGCTGCTGCTTATGGTCCATACGCCAGCGTTTCTGAACAGTAATCCATTTGATATGGTGTAGAGAAAATCTTTAACTCCCAAAATTTCCACTGCCGGCTCTGTTTCGGACTCTCCTTGCAGCACATGGACTGACATAGGGAGAGTAAAGAGGCACGTGTCCCTAAATATTATCTGTTTATTGACTAGCATATATAATGTGCCTATAGACTGTGTGGAGTCCCAAAATGTGGACAGCATTTTCCCGGAGTGTGTTGTAGACAGTCGCCGAGGTCTCCAGGATATAGAATGTGCCGGTTTGGCTTGTGGATATTGACACCAGAGTTGCTTATGATGTCTGCATATTCATGATTACTGCTTCCAGTTCTCACCCTACCAGTATGGAAGCACAGAGGGTTTATCTCTGACCCTATGCCAATATGTGGTTTCCTTCCATATTCTGGCTCCTGGCTAATTTGTCCCTAGGGGCTGAGGAGTGTTTGGGCATGAATGTATGATGGCGCCACTTACCGGCTCCACTGTGGCCGGCGCTGATGAGGCGAAATTAATATTTACCTAATGGGTTATTTACATCTATCTGCACCATCAAAGATGACGTGTTCTCGGAAAGCATGAGCCCACCAGGCACGGGGCAAAATGGTGGATAGCTGTCTAGAATAGAAGTCTATAATCTGAGGGGCATTAGTTTCTAGATGTTCTGTCTCAAATGGCACAAAATTGATGTTTCCAATAGATGGAAAACGCCATTCGTACATGGAAAAAGTCACAAGGGGTTGTTCAGTACAGGACACCCCCCCTTCGTAATGGACCTGGGCAGGTGGGTGAAATATGTCTACGGAAGTATTTACCTACAAGACCCTCTAAACTCTGAGTTCCCCATCGGTCCCCCTGATATTAACATCCAACGTACGGGCTGCAGTCAAAGGGGATTGTCAATCATTATTCCGTGAATGAAGTATATTCATTGTTTAATGAATTTTTGCCACTTTCTATCTATTTTTCACTACTTTGAAGATCTCTGCTTGTTGTCAGTGAATCGAAACTTTCTTCATTACGTCAGATTCACAAAATTAAGGTTTTGTAAGGTGTTTAGTTTGGGGCATGCTACATTGGTGCAATTAATAATATACTAGAAACACTGACAAAGTGTTTGAGATTTCCGCAGATCTAAAAATTGTGTTCAGACAGGCTTATTTCACTGTGCGTATAAAGATTGCAATGCCTGGACTAATTGCGGGTCTCCCGATCTGAACTTTCAGCCTTATAGGCACACAGGAGGTTGTAAGTTTGGATCTAGAGACCCCGAGGTCCTACCAGGACCATAATGTCTTGTTTTGGGAATGTGGTGGTCCCAGCGATCCAATCCCTGCTAATGTTTATTGACCGGTCATACCTAAGGATCACAAATTACTGTGGTGGGAAAACTTTAGTGGCACGCCCACCCGAGTCGGTCCGTTTTTAGGTATGCTTTCCATTCATTGACAGCAAACATAAGACTTCTTTCTACAGATGGATGTAGATAACCTTGGATGATATGTGAGCTGTAATAATACAGAATGTATCTAAAGGAATTGTTGGCATCGGACAATCCCTTTTTTGTCCTCTCCTAAGCTCGTAACAGGATGTCCTGCTGCAGGAAAATCCAGCGGTCAAGTGTTTTATCTCCTACTAGCGCCACCGCAGGGGAAATTATGCATTACGCAGTTGTCATTGAATTCATTGGGCTGAGTTTTCAATGGATGAAAATATCTGTTCTCCCGGAACGCGAGATTCCGAACTGAATGTTTAAAAAGTTCTCTCATTTTGAAAGAGGATTGTGTTGTTTGAATCCCTCTTTTAAAGAGTTTCAACAAAAGCAATGTTTTCTGTAGACCGAAGTGCCCTAATGTATGGGTGTATATACCAGTAGTCCCTGATCTAGATCCTAGTGGTCTGACGACTGGGAGTGAAGAGGTGGCAGCACTGGTGTAGTGGGACGTATAGGTGGGCTGATCCTGCTAACACATACACAAGTCGTTCAGTGCTCGTTTTTTGGCCTTTGACTGGAACAGAACAACGCGGTTGGTAATACTATAGTTCTGTCCCCATACCTCATCGTGTCGGCAGTACGTCCTCCATATATCCCGTGCAATGTGTGGCTGAGCCCCAGGTTCTCCAAGGCTACAAAACGAGGCAGCTTTGTCTCTGCAGCATCGGAGGAGCCCTGAACCTGGACTTCTTTAGAGCTTCACTTGCAAGCTGTGTACTAAGAGTTTGCACGCATACTCTCCTTGCCAAGGAGTCTAGCCACCGCTATTAGACTGCAGAGGTGGCTGGTAACATTTGCAACGAGTAGGGAACCATAGAAAATAAAAATCCCTCTGTCCTTGGAAGCAGAGAAATTTTATAATACGAGGAAAGTAGCTGGTTCTTACACTTTGCAATTTTACCACGTGTATGTATATGTTCACATATGTATACATTTTCTCCTTGTGTGTCTGAGGAGCTGCATGAATTATTAATGTATCCATTCTAGGAAGTCGTCATTTTGCGTTGTAGCTACTCCTGGCTCTGAGATCCAGCCCGACACCCACACTAGAAAGTCATGACGCCACAACGGGGTCATATGTCCATGAGTCACATGAACTTCAGAACTGGTTGAGTGGTTGTGACAGCGCACAATCTAGGTTGTCACACTATGGTGAGTACAATGCTATATTGTATTGCGGTCACTTCTCTGTATATTCGGAACTTGATAAAGTCCCAATGCTTTCTCCGTTTGGCTGTACCCATCTTTTTCTGGGTGATCTTTATGGCTGTTGTCATCATCACTGCTTCCGAACTTCATTACAGGACTTTGTTTCCTATCATTCTGATCTGCAAGTAAAATTCTCATCATTTTAGTAGTATGGCTGTATTAGTTAGACGCAAAGAGCGGTATTAATTGTCATCCAGGTCCCCCCCCTCCCCACTTTTCAATCATATTTTTATTGAACATCCGGGTTTTTAATGAGCGAACCTGGCCCTACACATAAGATGGGTATTGCCCCAACATGTCTGTTTATTTCCATGGGGGGACAGAGAAAAGTGGCTGCTCGCCTACTTGGTAATGAATGTTGCTATCCAAGCTAGCTGATTTCGGAGTCAGGTGGAAGACTTCCATATCGTTTTGTGCACATAAAATACACCATTCCATGCAATAGATATATCCGCACCTTGGCTGCTAAATCCAGAATTCCTCCATTGACAGTGTCTGGCAGCCATTTGTATTACCACGCTATTGTAAGAGGGACGAGAGGGTTATAATGTCTTAACTATACATATACATTTTTTTTTTTTTTTTACATGGTGGCCTCAGGGTTCGAGGACAGGATGAGGTGGTAGCTCTGGGTTTATTCTAGTGTTGCAGAGGTGATGTGTAAAACAGATGCCGCTCTGGATGTGTAGGGTATGGCGAGGATGCTGCGGCACAAGAGAGAATACAATGTGGATTGCAGCATTTTTAGTTTTTAAGCATTTGGTTTATGTGTGAAAAATAGGGAGGGGTTGTGAGGGATGGAGGGGTACTGTGCTTTGAAGGAGAGGGGTGGGGGGTGCTCGTACATTTTTGTGTTTGGGTTGGACAGAGAGATCCTGGTGAGAGAGAACAAGACAGAACCCGATGTTCCAGGGACATGACGGAGAGGAGGAGGGAGGGGGAGCATCATGAGGATTTGTGTAGAGATGCCAGCCGTACATACTGCAATACAGCTATTAACCCTGTCTACGTGCCTTTTGTAGACAACTTCCCGACTGGTTCTTTGGACCAAACTTGAAGACTCTCTTCTTAGAATTCATTGTTGTCTCCATTTCTAGGAAAAGATGAGCGAATTGTTTCCCCGATCTTGTACCTATTCTTATTCTATAATTTGATCTGATCTGTCACATGGTATGTCCTTCCGTACGATCCAGAAGTGTCAGTCATGTCGGCTGCATAAGGATCCTGTAGTCTTCTCTGCCTTTAGGAATCCATTGGGATTTATGTTGGATAAAGAAATCACGTTGACAACCAATATGGCTATCATAGCCACTCCCAAAAAAAGTCATGATGGCTAAAAGGAAAATTTTTCTAGATCTGTATCGCAGTTTTGAAAAACTGGGTGATAACCCCTTAAGTAGCGTAAAGGTGGCCATACACGAGATAGCTTTCAGCCGATCCTTTGTTTCTCCCAACAATCTATCTCTCCCGAATCACATGAATGCTCGGATTGGCTGAGCGTTCATCTGTTTTCAGCCAGGAATGGGGAGAAAACCACTGCAAAACTCGCCTGATCTCCCCTGAAAACGCATGGAAAAATGCAGTCCTACTCTAGTGAATAAAGCTGAACTACAATGTTAGACTCAAGCCATGGAGAAAAGTGGCGCTGTTTCTGGAAAATACTCATATGTGCAAATATTTTATGTGCGGCCATCTCAGGAATTCTAGGTGGTAAGCTCAGACTGACTTGGCATTATAAGACCATTCAGTGCCATCTACCGTGGTGTTGCCCTCATGTATGTAGATGCGTCTACCATATGGTCGACAATATTGACCACGGTGGATCCATAAACAAGTGGTTTTCTATGAAGTATCCCTCAGACGTCCTCTTTACCAGACGCACACTCGTATTTGCTCTGTAATGAGGTAAAAGTGGCCGTTGACCTGAGGAGAATTCTGCTGACCCAATTGAATGTCAGAAAATATCCCTGCAGGTGTACCAATATTGGATAAATATACCTCAGACGGGAAATGTCTGCGTTGATACCTAGCACACATAAAAAAAAAAAAAAGGAATGGCGGGGGGGAAGAGGTAATCCATAAGTGATTGATCTTAGTAGCAGAGCGTTTGTGCACACCAACACTAAGGAAGATGGATCTCAAGGGGAAGATAGAGAAGTGGAGCATGTCCATCTTCTCCATGAAGGTCTATCTTTATTAATGTCCTTGTCTTGATAGTGATTAGTGATCTATCCATTCCCCGCTGTCAAAAATACTATAGAGGGGGAGCGTTAAGGCCTAGAAAGACTCCTTCCCCCCACCCCATCCCTGTTACTACCAGTCATGTTGTAAAGAGGCGGACAGTAGTGTTCTTCAAAGGGATGACTGGCAGGAAGTCTGGAAAAAGAAGAAAAAAAAAAAAAAAAAAAAAAAGGGCCGCCATAATCACTCAATCCCATGTGTCCATGTGTCTGCAGTTCTGAGAACCTTACACATGAAGATGTACCTCTGCTTACAAGGCCAAAAACTAAACCTGCACTGACCAGTATGTGACCTGGAATATTATTTGGAATGGGCAATCCTAATTTTGGGAGGTCTGTGCTCCAGAGATAACCACACGCAGAGTCGTAACTATGGGGGTTTGGGGTTGGAGCCTTGAGGGACCCAATATATTAAATTGGCCCATATGAGAAGACCAATACTATACTTTAAAGTCCTGTGATGCTTGGGAACCCTGTTGGACATTTTGCATTTGAGCCGACGTGCTTCAAGTGACGCCACTTGTCACACTTTGTGGCCAACGCATTTCCAAGATCTGGTATTAAAGAAGTTGCTCCATTAGTCAGGCTGTAAGACCTTTTTTTTTTTTTTTTTTTTTTGTAAGCTCCTGATGGTGGCCATACACAGCAGACAGCAGCAATAGGGTTATTCCAATTTTCTCCTGATGGCGAATGTTGAGGGGAAGTAGGATTCAATACGTCTGATCCCTATGCTTTCTAAGGAGATACACCACTGGCGATGTCCAGCAGTTGCTTATTCCCCTTTTCCTATTTAGAACCTATGGATGATAGGCCAAGCTGAACGTTGACTGAACAAGCATTGGGCTTGATGGTCATCTAAAGCTTATGGCCAACTTAAAGACCACCATATATGAGCCGATCAACGATCTCAAGCCGCATTCACCGATGTAGGAATTTTTGGGATCCGATGATGTGCACCGTGCTCATAATCAACTGAAAAACTGTCAACATGCCCTATCAATGTCTTGAATGATAAGTGTTTGTCAGCTATTTTGTCGAAATGTGACAAGAAATTGTTATAATTTAACATCAGCCATTTCGGGTCAACTATCTAATGTGTCAAAACACTTTAGGCACTGTTTAGTGGGGTAAATGTTTGGGAATTAAAGGACTAGAGATCAAACTTTATTCTTTTGTAAGCTCTTGTATCGGAGATGATTTTAACTTGAGATCCCTTTTAATGACTAACCTCTTCTTTTTGGACCATGAATGTTGGAAGTGCGTAATGGGAGTTCTGACCAAGATGTCCATACCGGCCACGGGTCTCCTGACCTGAATTCATCAGCCTCATATGTGCCTATGAGTCTGCGTTCGAATCAGGAGACCCGCAGTCGGTATGGACATCTATGTCCGTATTCGAAAGTGTGGAATAAAATCCACCACTTCTGTATTGTATACTTGGGTGGTTGATTAGCACCAGGTTTCAAAATCAGTGGGTGACCACTTTCATTCCCCATATCCCACAGAAGGGTTGGTGGCAGATATTGATGTAGACTAGAACTTTTTAAAGCCGAATTGTAGTTTTCCGAACGTTCCACGTTGGTTCCTGTAACTCTTTTGTTGTTGCCATCTGTAACTTTTGAACTGGTTACAAAATATGTTCACGCCCCTGGTGCATCGCACAAGGACTGATTGGTGATATCTCTTCCTCCATTCACTGGATTAGTCTTGGTGAAACTATTTAGACAATAGATAACCGCGTCAGGCCATGACTGATAATAGATGAAGAGAAAGTGACGAAGTTGTGAGATGGAAAAATATTCCCGGAATTACTATGGCATCTGTCAATAAAATGATTATATCTGTCTTTGCCCATTTTTTTATTTTTTCTCAGAAAGTTGGTTTATCTGTTATCTTAATGTGGAGACCTATTGACCATCATGAACGAGAGATGAAGGTATTTAATGTCACTTTGCTAGTATTGGATTAAATATGGCTGCCTTGGTCTCTTCATGGAGTCATCTGTCTGGTCTTCTGCAATCAGTTCTGTAAATGTTCATATACTGCCTATATATCTTTCACTGTGGTCCTTACCGTATATATGAAGTATGTGACACAGATGAAGGGTTGAAAAGGACCTCTCAATGGAGATAAATATATAACTTTTTATCTGGTGCAAATGCCGCTGTTCTCCTGAATTCGGCGTGGTCTTTCTTTTGTTCCTGCGCCTCTGTTCCTGAGATATGGCTCTGTATGGAAATTCTTTTGTAACCAAGTAGGTGTGGTTTTCAGGAATCCAACCATAGTGAAGAGTTGGGAACCAGCCCACTTGGCTAAAGAAACCTAGATTTAATACATTGACAAAGGGGTCAGTATCTCAGGAACTGAGAGGCACAGGAACAAAAGATAAACATGTCGGATTTGGGAGAACAGCGGCATTTACATGAGGTAAGAAAATTGCATATGTATGGCAAGTAAAAAGTCACAGCTGCTCCTCAAAACGTGACGTTAACTCCCACGGAGTATAAATAGGGTTTTATGACACTTATTTCACTAATATGTAATGGATTCCACAAAAACTGGTCTGAACAGAGCCTTAAAGAGGTTTACTATTGTAGAAAAGTCCCCTAATAAAGAGAAAAAAAAAAAAAACTGCACATACTCTCCTCCCTGAGCGGCGCGGTTCCAGCAGTATCGGAGCTAACTTCTTGGCTGGTCACGTGACGTAATCGGCGGCCGGTGATCAGCTGCAGTGTTAACTGTTGTGTCATATGGAACTGTTTCATCTGACTGAAGTATGAAGGCTGCAGGCGATCTTCGGCCCCCGATTGGCTGCAGAGCTCACCTGACAATGTCACGTGACCACAGAGACACAGCACCAACATTGCAGAAGCTGCGCTGATCCGGGAGGTATGTGGGTTTTTTTTTTTATAGTCTATTGGGATCACTTTAGCATTTAAGAAGGTGCGGTCCAGAAATGGACAAACCCTTTAAAGCTTTGGTTCTCACTAACAGTAAATCACGATTGTCTTCTGTCCTGGTAGTTGTCCGCTACTTGCGTTCCATCGCAGAGACACGAGGCAGGATATTCCTCATGAGTCACAGATGACACCGATGTCTAGTGAGCTGATATTTCCAAGAATGTTCTGCCTACAAAATGGCTGCGATGAGTGCACTGTAACCACAAACCGTTATCTCCTACTCACAGACTGACTTCCTCTGGTAGTGAGCAGTGGATATTTACTGTTCTCCCTTTCTTTACTCTCAGATTATATTGTTCCTTACGTCCCGTCCACACGGTTCTGATCTTGTCTCATCCACATTGCTAGTACTATAAATGCGGCAGATTTTCTGCCCACAAATCCACGGCGGAACATTCCCTGCACAGGATATGTTCACACATGCAGATTTTGCCACAGATTTATGGCAAATCCACCAAATAATCTGCATGTTTTACGTTTAAAATCTGCACCACAATTACATTTTGCATCATATATGAATGAAGTTTAATCCGCTATCCTCCACTGCTTATTTTTTGCCCCAAAATCTAAATGGAGATTCTGCACCATATCTGCCTTGTGTTAGCGTAACCCTAAAGGGTTACTCCCATCTTCTGACGTAGGAGTGCGCACCGCTCCCCAGCCTTCAAGCTGGTTAGTTCGGGGAAAGTGTACTCCTGCTTGATTGACAGTCCGGACTGGCGTATTTGAAGCTGACGGCGCGTTCCAACAATCTGTGCAGCGCTTATAAACTATTGGAAAACACTTATAAGCATTGCAAATGCTCAGCCACCACTACTACACTGCCGCGGTGGCTGGTAACCTAAGCAACAAGATGTTGTCCTTGGTGGGATTTGAACCCAGTGCTGCAATGCTAACCACTGAGCCACTGTGCCACCCATGCTGGTTTGGGTCATTTCCGCTGACTGTTCTTTTTGTAAATTTTATGGGGAATGGCAGACATGGCCATGTTGCACGGCGGGTGGATTGTGCCATTTGATCTGCTGGGTCACCCTGGCATGTTGATGGTTGTATTGTTCATATGTACGAATGATCTGAGCGGCCATCGATCGGCCACATTCCCACCAATGGTAAACTTGTGTGTGTGTGTGTGTGTGTGTGTGTGGCCCACTATACAGATGTCCCGTGCACGGTGCGCCGGGCCAAGGGTCGTGCACCTGTCACCTCAGGCTACTTGTCCTCCATGCATGGCTTAGCCATGACTTCCAGCTCTGCACTTTGCTGACTCCCACCTGCTATGCGCTGTTTTCCGTTCCCTCCTCTGCTTGCTTCCTTCCTGTCCCCCACCTCCCCGAGAACACCCTGCACTGTCGCCCTCACCCGGTGCAGCTGGCACCCCACGTTTATTATGCCAGCTGTCTCCACCCACCTCCATTGCCTGGAATTTCCTTTTTGTGGTCGTCGTCTTCTAACACCTGCACCATGGCGGCTCCAAGCTCATTTATTGGCTTCTAATACACAAATCTCAGAATTTTGCTGCTGACACAAGTTTAATTGCGTCAATTTTTTGTGGTTTCCATATCTCGTCTTACCAAGGAGGAGACGCCATTGTGGATGGCTGTCCATCTCCTGAGGTCATGTATTTTGTGCTGATGGTCATTGGGTTGGTTGTCCATGGCAGCACCAGGGTTAACCAAGGGTTGTCTATATAATGAGTGCCAACTGCCGGCATGGTGCCAACCTCCTGTCCTGTGTGCAGAATGCACAGTGATCATGTGACCAGAGGGAAGGCCGGGGGCAGATGAGCACAATCTTAACCCTTTGCTGCAGGTAGAAAAATGCTTAGCAATGCAACATTCATGTTACGTGCTGCAGAGATCTTGGAAATGAAAAGCTGCGAGTCTTGCAGGGCAATTTAAAGGTGCACGGTGACAAGCCTCCGGGGAATGAGACATAATAGATGACTAGGGTTTTCTTTCTTCTCTCTGCAGCCACTGACAAAACAGTCGCCTGCAAATGAATTCAATGAACCCCATGAAACCATCTCATCCAGGCACAGGACACAGGTAAGCGCCACACAGGCACCACCCCAGCGAATTGCGCATCAGTGTGTCCATCCATAGCCTCTCTGCGGTTTATTTTATTTTTATTATTTTACGGTGTCCCTTTTTTTTTTTTTTTTTTTTTTTTCTCTTCAATTTCAGTGGTGTACTGTTTTTTTTTTGTTTTGTGTTTTTTTTTTTTTTTTTTTTATATTTACATTTACTACATGCTGTAATATTTTCTGAAAAAATAAAGCGTGGAGATCAGTTTTCTCTTTATTGTGTATGTGTTCAAATAATATAAATATATATTTTTTATTATATCTAATATTTTATATTAAAATAAAATCAAATCTATATAATTTTATTTTATTTATATATATTTTATTTTACAATAAAATCTAAAAAATATATATAATTTTATTTTTTTGCATATTTTAATCTGACAATAATAAAAGGTGCGTTTTGGTTTTGGCATGGCAATCCCTGATTTAATAGGTGAATAGAAATTTTTTTTTTTTTTTTTTTTTTTTCCCTCCCCGCATCTGTTAAGGTGTAAATGATATCTGCATAATCTCCTGTTTCTGTTCCTCCCGTATCCGATGTATCTAAACATTTCTCATATGGTTCGTGCACACGCCGCTAACTCCCGCCTCTGCCCCCTAAACAGTGATGGTTCATTTGCATACGACTCTGTTCCCTGGCAACCAAACACCAATCAGCCTGCAGGATCGCTCTCCGTAGTAACCACCGTCTGGGGTTTGAGCAACACGTCGCAGAGCCAGGTAACGCTCATGACGTCAACCCCCCCCCCCACAACCCCGCTATACACCCGTCCCTCCGGCATCGCTTCGGTTAACCCTTCCAGCACCCGCCCCTCTTATTCCATCACCTCTGTCTTTTTTTAATATTTGCATTGATTTATTTTGGTCTAATACTTAAATTTATTGCCTATATATTTATTTATTTCTCCTTAGGAGGGTCTTGGAAATCCCATGGTGCCCAGCGGTGGCCCCACAGGAGGCGGAGTCATGCCAGGTCTGGCTGGCAACAGTGGAGGAATGGGAAGCCCTCAATTTATTAATCAGCAAGGGTTTCCAGAAAGTGGAGCCGGAAAGGGTTATCTGCCACAAAACATGTATGGACGTGGGGGGTATCCAGCAAGCTCTGCCTATACCAACAGGTAACAGCGCTATGGAAATACAATTAAAGTGGGGGGGGGGTTACAATATCTTTTCTTGGGGGTAGGGAAGGCTTAAGACCACTAAATCTAGAAAAAAAGAAAGATTTGACATTTTTCTAGTTGGGGGTGGGGGGAGACACTTATCGTGTGTGTAGTCTGCTTTTGCAACCGTTCAAATTATTATAGTTATTATTATTTATTTTTTTTCTATCTAGTTACCCCGGCGGCCCAACAGCTGGCGGTGGAATGGGCATGGCTCAGCATACAGGACGCGGTCACACAGACTTCACACAGGCAGCAGCAGCTGCAGCAGTGGCGGCCGCGACAGCAACAGCGACTGCGACAGCGACAGTGGCTGCACTTCAGGAGAAGCAGACCCAGGAGATGAATCAATACGGTGGGGTGAGTTGTCAGCCTGCGAGTCAAATCGCTTCTAAAATGCAGAAAAACAAAGAAAATATCATGCAATACCGGTTATGTTTTATTGATCCTTTTAAAGGATTCTTCTCATGTTTTTAATTGCAAAGCACATGTAAAAACCAACAATTCTGCAATGTACTTGCTATATTGTTTACTGACCGTTGTGTAGGTCACTGGCAACTGCTGCTAGACTGTATGTGCTTTGTTTAATAGAGCCTGTAAGCACTGCTCTGAAGCTGGCCAGATCGTCGCAATGAGCGCACTTAGTTCCCAATCTTGCCAGTCTGTCCAACTACGCTTCTCCGAAGCTTTGGAGGCAGAGCTGCCTCTGCTTGTAGCATCAGAGAGCGCACCGTCTAGCCCAGCGACTCCACAATGCCGCTGGTCTGGACAGTAAGTCAACCAGGGGAGCACAGCCCTCTGTAACCAGAAAGCTGGGAGGAAGGGGAGCAGTGCGCTTCAGAAGACAAGTTGAGACAACCCCTCTAAGGGGTAAAAACTGTCTTGTGTGAGTATATCACATTGGTGAAACCCAATTTTCAGAAATTAAAGGCAGCTATAAAGGACTTTGGTGCTGCTCGGAGATTTTAGTAAAAATCTGGGATCATTCAGTCAGTGACCCTTCACTGCAGAAATCTGTGCAGTACCAAAAGGACTTTTCGATCTATATAGCTCTTTTTTTTTTTAAATCTGGGAATATGTGGTGTTCTATGATATAATTTTATTTTTTTTTTTATAGGTGGGGCCTACTCATAATTTTGGTGGCCAGTTCATGCCTCACTCTGGTCCTCGGGGGCCCTCTATTCAGGGTGGAATGACATCTGCGGGTATGGGATCAGTCATGGGACCTGCAGGAATGGCTCAGATGAGTATGAATTCAGCCAGAGCCCCAAGTATGAACCCAGTGTATGCTGGTCAAAGGATACCACCTCATGGCTACCCTGGACAGCTCCAGGGCCAGCAGATGCCACGTCAAGGAGTAAAAAGGACATACTCCAATGAGGTGAGTTCCCAGCTCTAATGTGTAACGGACCCAAAGTCCCTTTTATTGCGAAGGTTTTAATTGTACGTAACCGAAGCACAGACTGTTAGTGCAAAATGTCAGAAACTTGTTCCTACTGATTTTAAAAGTTTCTTATTATACTAAAAATGTAAACATTTTTATTTTGGGTTTTGCATCTAGTAGATGAATCTGTTATTTGTGCAAAATTTTTGTAAGTATTCCCTTTTTTTTCTTTGCACCTCTCCATAGGGTTATGCACCTCAACAGTACATCCAAAGCGGCCAGTATCCGCCCCATGGGGGTCAGTATGCACCATCCGCACCTCAGCAATCCGCCCCGTCCCCTTCCTATCCTGGGCATCGTGTACAGCAGAATATGTCGCAGTACATAACCCAAGCAGGTCCTGGAGGCCATTTTTATAAGGTGGGTGATACCCTATTTTTTTTTTTTTTTTTTCTTTTAAATCATTTCTCCATAATCACAGCTGTTTGTTTCCTTATTTTCTATTTTTTTTTCTTCCGCTTTATTTTTATATTGCAACTAGAAATTTCAGCTTCTTCTATGTCTAGTAAGAAGTCTTAGACTAGTGTCTCGGGTTTGTACCAATATACTGTTAGACGGGATAACAGGATAAACGATAGTATTGTTACAAATTATATTCTTGGTATTTATTATATTTTTTGACAATTTTTTAGTGGGTGTAAAATATGTATAATTTAATTTTATTTTTATTTTTTTTTTTTACTAAAAAAGTTTCAGGTCAGTTGTTTTTATTGCTCGGGATCCCCACTTAGTTTTTTTTCTTAAGTGTGGCTATATCTGACTTTCTGAATACTGCAGTTGGTGTGATAGGCCCAATTAATGTTGGAGGGTGCCTCATTATTGGGCTCAGATCCTGAATTGTGATTTTTCTCCATGACATGTTGGGGAAAAAAAACACAGAGTTCAAAACCCATAAAACCCTGTGCCATTCTGGAACTTATTAGCTAGTTTGCATTTCATGAGTTTTTTTCCAAATAGAAAACTATAGTGTGTTTTTTAAAAAAAAAAAAAAAAAAAAAAAGTTTTGATGACACTCAACGATTAGACATATTAGATTGTGGCCATCTTTAAATCCATGCCCATCTCCACTCCATATTCTCTGGTTTCTAGTGATGCTCCAATCCGCTTCTGGACCTGGTGATAGTGCTTCACAGCCACTTGTGTGAACCGGTAGTTGCTTTCCCAATGTTACCCTCACATTGAGCTTCCTGGTCACCTGGTCCAGAAGAGGATTAGAACATCGATGGAAACGTCATTGCATAAATATTTATAAGGGATTTTAGCTTAAATATTAGATTTCCCTGTGTAAAATAAAAATAATATGCAAATTGCAGAGTTCTAGTCCTCTTCCTCTCCGAAGAGGCAATTTGCATATTTTAATTTCCCAGAGAAGCATGCATGGCCTATAAGTCTCCTCACTCTGACATGCCAGGCCTGGCTTGTTACTCTCTACAATGAGAAACATTACTCCTTAAATAAAAATAACACCTGCTTCCCTTCCATACCAGTGCCGTTCCAGTGATGTCAGTGCCGGGTCTACTGATGCTTGCATGATTTATGCCATGTAAGCACTGCAGCCAATTAGCAGGCACTAATGGGTAGCAGTTCTTAACATACTCCGAGGTTCGTCCGAAGGAAGTGCTTTGGGAAACCCACCACCAACCATCACTGGTGGTAGTGGTTTTTTTTTTTTTTTTTTTTTTTTTTTTAACACTTGGGAGCATAAAATTTAGAAAGGGGTTGTCACCTTTTTATTGAAAGTCTATAATAAAAAAAACTAGGGCATTTTGCCAATAGCAACCAATCACGGTGCAGCTTTCATTTTGCCACAGCAGTTTAAGAAATGTAAGCTGAGCTCTGATTTGTCGGTATGTGTGAGAGGGACGGCATCTCTGTGAAACAGTTTTCCTCAATGAGACCCAAAATATCAACTGTTCCCTGCAATATAACACTTGCATTGATGTAAAATCGTACAAAAAACCATATTGGAGGAGATTCATGAATGTATCCAGGGAAGGAAAACCAATCAGAACCCAGCTTTCAGTTCTGATATTGTTGTCATAAAATGAAATCTGTGTTGTGATTGGTTGCTGTGGCCAACAAAGAGAGGAGTTTTTTGACCGTTTACTAAATCTCCACTATTGTTTCTGGTACAATTTAACTTCATAGATGCAGACATATTAAAGGGGACAGCTTCTAATTTGGGTATCACTGAGCAAAACTGAGGATCAGGGAAGCGGGCCTTGTTGCCTTTAGCAACCAATCACAGCACAGCTTTCTTTTCCTATAGTGCTCTTGAGAAATGAAATCTGATCTGTGATTGGTTGCTGTGGCTGACAGCCCGCTTCTGTTTTATTGATTGGCCCCATGTACCTTTCTGTAATCTGCTGGATGCGGTTATGCAACAGGAGCAGGAGCGTGTTACTCTCTAGTCTCCTTATCAATTCATTCAAGGACATCGGAGCTTTATAGTTGTATGTTGTAAGGAACAGAACTGGTTAACGAAAAAGGAAGTGGCCCTTGTAACACTGACTTACACATTTATTATTAGTCTTCATGTTTCCTACAGTGGAAAGTTTCTATACGTAGCTCCTCACAGAAGCCCTTCTCTTGTATGTTCCTTGCTCAGATTGTATGAGGTCTAAACAATGGGGAAGGAGTGCTATATAGAGCTGGCCATATACTGGCGCCTTCATTGTGGTGGGGATATGGCCCTCACAGCACTACATAGAGCTGGCCATATACTGGCGCCTTCATTGTGGTGGGGATATGGCCCCCACAGCGCTATATAGAGCTGGCCATATACTGGCGCCTTCATTGTGGTGGGGATATGGCCCTCACAGCGGTATATAGAGCTGGCCATATACTGGCGCCTTCATTGTGGTGGGGATATGGCCCTCACAGCGCTATATAGAGCTGCCAATATACTGGCGCCTTCATTGTGGTGGGGATATGGCCCCCACAGCACTATATAGAGCTGGCCATATACTGGCGCCTTCATTGTGGTGGGGATATGGCCCTCACAGCGCTATATAGAGCTGGCCATATACTGGCGCCTTCATTGTGGTGGGGATATGGCCCCCACAGCACTACATAGAGCTGGCCATATACTGGCGTCTTCATTGTGGTGGGGATATGGCCCTCACAGCACTACATAGAGCTGGCCATATACTGGCGCCTTCATTGTGGTGGGGATATGGCCCTCACAGCGCTATATAGAGCTGGCCATATACTAGCGCCTTCATTGTGGTGGGGATATGGCCCCCACAGCACTACATAGAGCTGGCCATATACTGGCGCCTTCATTGTGGTGGGGATATGGCCCTCACAGCACTACATAGAGCTGGCCATATACTGGCGCCTTCATTGTGGTGGGGATATGGCCCTCACAGCGCTACATAGAGCTGCCATATACTGGCGCCTTCATTGTGGTGGGGATATGGCCCCCATATTTCTACATAGAGCTGGCCATATACTGGCGCCTTCATTGTGGTGGGGATATGGCCCCCACAGCGCTACATAGAGCTGGCCATATACTGGCGCCTTCATTGTGGTGGGGATATGGCCCCCACAGCGCTACATAGAGCTGGCCATATACTGGCGCCTTCATTGTGGTGGGGATATGGCCCCCACAGCGCTACATAGAGCTGGCCATATACTGGCGCCTTCATTGTGGTGGGGATATGGCCCCCACAGCGCTACATAGAGCTGGCCATATACTGGCGACTTCATTGTGGTGGGGATATGGCCCTCACAGCGCTACATAGAGCTGGCCATATACTGGCGCCTTCATTGTGGTGCGGTTATGGCCCCCACATTTCTACATAGAGCTAGCCATATACTGGCGCCTTCATTGTGGTGGGGATATGGCCCTCACAGCACTACATAGAGCTGGCCATATACTGGCGCCTTCATTGTGGTGGGGATATGGCCCCCACAGCGCTACATAGAGCTGGCCATATACTGGCGCCTTCATTGTGGTGGGGCTATGGCCCTCACAGCACTACATAGAGCTGGCCATATACTGGCGCCTTCATTGTGGTGCGGTTATGGCCCCCACATTTCTACATAGAGCTGGCCATATACTGGCGCCTTCATTGTGGTGGGGATATGGCCCTCACAGCGCTACATAGAGCTGGCCATATACTGGCACCTTCATTGTGGTGCGGTTATGGCCCCCACATTTCTACATAGAGCTGGCCATATACTGGCGCCTTCATTGTGGTGGGGATATGGCCCTCACAGCACTGTATAGAGCTGGCCATATACTGGCACCTTCATTGTGGTGGGGATATGGCCCCCACAGCGCTACATAGAGCTGGCCATATACTGGCGCCTTCATTGTGGTGCGGTTATGGCCCCCACATTTCTACATAGAGCTGGCCATATACTGGCACCTTCATTGTGGTGCGGTTATGGCCCCCACATTTCTACATAGAGCTGGCCATATACTGGCGCCTTCATTGTGGTGGGGATATGGCCCCCACAGCGCTATATAGAGCTGGCCATATACTGGCGCCTTCATTGTGGTGGGGATATGGCCCTCAGAGCGCTATATAGAGCTGGCCATATACTGGCGCCTTCATTGTGGTGGGGATATGGCCCCCACAGCACTACATAGAGCTGGCCATATACTGGCGCCTTCATTGTGGTGGGGATATGGCCCTCACAGCGCTACATAGAGCTGGCCATATACTGACGCCTTCATTGTGGTGGGGATATGGCCCCCACATTTCTACATAGAGCTGGCCATATACTGGCGCCTTCATTGTGGTGGGGATATGGCCCTCACAGCACTGTATAGAGCTGGCCATATACTGGCACCTTCATTGTGGTGGGGATATGGCCCCCACAGCGCTACATAGAGCTGGCCATATACTGGCGCCTTCATTGTGGTGCGGTTATGGCCCCCACATTTCTACATAGAGCTGGCCATATACTGGCGCCTTCATTGTGGTGGGGATATGGCCCTCACAGCGCTACATAGAGCTGGCCATATACTGGCGACTTCATTGTGGTGGGGATATGGCCCTCACAGCGCTACATAGAGCTGGCCATATACTGGCGCCTTCATTGTGGTGCGGTTATGGCCCCCACATTTCTACATAGAGCTGGCCATATACTGGCGCCTTCGTTGTGGTGGGGATATGGCCCTCACAGCACTGTATAGAGCTGGCCATATACTGGCACCTTCATTGTGGTGGGGATATGGCCCTCACAGCGCTACATAGAGCTGGCCATATACTGGCGCCTTCATTGTGGTGGGGATATGGCCCTCACAGCGCTACATAGAGCTGGCCATATACTGGCGCCTTCATTGTGGTGGGGATATGGCCCCCACAGCGCTACATAGAGCTGGCCATATACTGGCGCCTTCATTGTGGTGGGGATATGGCCCCCACAGCGCTACATAGAGCTGGCCATATACTGGCGCCTTCATTGTGGTGGGGATATGGCCCCCACAGCGCTACATAGAGCTGGCCATATACTGGCGCCTTCATTGTGGTGGGGATATGGCCCTCACAGCGCTACATAGAGCTGGCCATATACTGGCGCCTTCATTGTGGTGCGGTTATGGCCCCCACATTTCTACATAGAGCTAGCCATATACTGGCGCCTTCATTGTGGTGGGGATATGGCCCTCACAGCACTACATAGAGCTGGCCATATACTGGCGCCTTCATTGTGGTGGGGATATGGCCCCCACAGCGCTACATAGAGCTGGCCATATACTGGCGCCTTCATTGTGGTGGGGCTATGGCCCTCACAGCACTACATAGAGCTGGCCATATACTGGCGCCTTCATTGTGGTGCGGTTATGGCCCCCACATTTCTACATAGAGCTGGCCATATACTGGCGCCTTCATTGTGGTGGGGATATGGCCCTCACAGCACTGTATAGAGCTGGCCATATACTGGCACCTTCATTGTGGTGGGGATATGGCCCCCACAGCGCTACATAGAGCTGGCCATATACTGGCGCCTTCATTGTGGTGCGGTTATGGCCCCCACATTTCTACATAGAGCTGGCCATATACTGGCGCCTTCATTGTGGTGGGGATATGGCCCCCACAGCACTACATAGAGCTGGCCATATACTGGCGCCTTCATTGTGGTGGGGATATGGCCCTCACAGCGCTACATAGAGCTGGCCATATACTGGCGCCTTCATTGTGGTGGGGATATGGCCCTCACAGCACTGTATAGAGCTGGCCATATACTGGCACCTTCATTGTGGTGGGGATATGGCCCCCACAGCGCTACATAGAGCTGGCCATATACTGGTGCCTTCATTGTGGTGCGGTTATGGCCCCCACATTTCTACATAGAGCTGGCCATATACTGGCACCTTCATTGTGGTGCGGTTATGGCCCCCACATTTCTACATAGAGCTGGCCATATACTGGCGCCTTCATTGTGGTGGGGATATGGCCCTCACAGCACTGTATAGAGCTGGCCATATACTGGCGCCTTCATTGTGGTGGGGATATGGCCCTCACAGCACTGTATAGAGCTGGCCATATACTGGCACCTTCATTGTGGTGGGGATATGGCCCTCACAGCGCTACATAGAGCTGGCCATATACTGGCGCCTTCATTGTGGTGGGGATATGGCCCTCACAGCGCTACATAGAGCTGGCCATATACTGGCGCCTTCATTGTGGTGGGGATATGGCCCCCACAGCGCTACATAGAGCTGGCCATATACTGGCGCCTTCATTGTGGTGGGGATATGGCCCCCACAGCGCTACATAGAGCTGGCCATATACTGGCGCCTTCATTGTGGTGGGGATATGGCCCTCACAGCGCTACATAGAGCTGGCCATATACTGGCGTCTTCATTGTGGTGCGGTTATGGCCCCCACATTTCTACATAGAGCTAGCCATATACTGGCGCCTTCATTGTGGTGGGGATACGGCCCTCACAGCACTACATAGAGCTGGCCATATACTAGCGCCTTCATTGTGGTGGGGATATGGCCCCCACAGCGCTACATAGAGCTGGCCATATACTGGCGCCTTCATTGTGGTGGGGCTATGGCCCTCACAGCACTACATAGAGCTGGCCATATACTGGCGCCTTCATTGTGGTGCGGTTATGGCCCCCACATTTCTACATAGAGCTGGCCATATACTGGCGCCTTCATTGTGGTGGGGATATGGCCCTCACAGCACTGTATAGAGCTGGCCATATACTGGCGCCTTCATTGTGGTGGGGATATGGCCCCCACAGCGCTACATAGAGCTGGCCATATACTGGCGCCTTCATTGTGGTGGGGATATGGCCCTCACAGCGCTACATAGAGCTGGCCATATACTGGCGCCTTCATTGTGGTGGGGATATGGCCCTCACAGCGCTACATAGAGCTGGCCATATACTGGCACCTTCATTGTGGTGGGGATATGGCCCTCACAGCGCTACATAGAGCTGGCCATATACTGGCACCTTCATTGTGGTGGGGATATGGCCCCCACAGCACTACATAGAGCTGGCCATATACTGGCGCCTTCATTGTGGTGGGGATATGGCCCTCACAGCGCTACATAGAGCTGGCCATATACTGGCGCCTTCATTGTGGTGCGGTTATGGCCCCCACAGCGCTACATAGAGCTGGCCATATACTGGCGCCTTCATTGTGGTGGGGATATGGCCCTCACAGCGCTACATAGAGCTGGCCATATACTGGTGCCTTCATTGTGGTGGGGATATGGCCCTCACAGCGCTACATAGAGCTGGCCATATACTGGCGCCTTCATTGTGGTGCGGTTATGGCCCCCACATTTCTACATAGAGCTGGCGATATACTGGCGCCTTCATTGTGGTGGGGATATGGCCCCCACATTTCTACATAGAGCTGGCCATATACTGTCACCTTCATTGTGGTGCGGTTATGGCCCCCACATTTCTACATAGAGCTGGCCATATACTGGCACCTTCATTGTGGTGGGGATATGGCCCCCACATTTCTACATAGAGCTGGCCATATACTGTCACCTTCATTGTGGTGCAGTTATGGCCCCCACATTTCTACATAGAGCTGGCCATATACTGGCACCTTCATTGTGGTGGGGATATGGCCCTCACAGCGCTACATAGAGCTGGCCATATACTGTCACCTTCATTGTGGTGCGGTTATGGCCCCCACATTTCTACATAGAGCTGGCCATATACTGGCACCTTCATTGTGGTGGGGATATGGCCCCCACATTTCTACATAGAGCTGGCCATATACTGGCGCCTTCATTGTGGTGGGGATATGGCCCCCACATTTCTACATAGAGCTGGCCATATACTGGCACCTTCATTGTGGTGGGGATATGGCCCTCACAGCGCTACATAGAGCTGGCCATATACTGGCGCCTTCATTGTGGTGGGGATATGGCCCTCACAGCGCTACATAGAGCTGGCCATATACTGGCACCTTCATTGTGGTGGGGATATGGCCCCCACAGCACTACATAGAGCTGGCCATATACTGGCGCCTTCATTGTGGTGGGGATATGGCCCTCACAGCGCTACATAGAGCTGGCCATATACTGGCGCCTTCATTGTGGTGGGGATATGGCCCTCACAGCGCTACATAGAGCTGGCCATATACTGGCGCCTTCATTGTGGTGGGGATAAGTAAATGAGCAGATTAGTTCTTTGATGTTTTCTGTGTAAATCTGTCTTTCTTATCTATAAGGTCCTGGTTTTTGTTTTTCTTTTTAGCTCACAGATCAATACAATGGACAGAGCAATAACTTCAATGGTGGAAATTTCGCATATAATCAAACTATGAGTGGGGTAAGTATGAAGCAGAAACTGAGCTGCCATAACTGCAGATGACTGGGTAGAGTGCATGCCCCACCGTAAGGAAACGGCTCTAGTAAACCGATCTTTGTGGATCTATCCCATGTCTCCATGGGGGTCTTCTGGAGTAGCAGTAAAATCATGGGACTCCTCAGCAACCTCTCGATTTCCTTTTTTAAACAAATTGACTGTTCAAACAAAGCTCAGTCACTCTGCTCTTTCTTGGGACTCATTCAGACGTCCAATTTTTGCGTACAGGTGATTTTCATGGATAGCACTTATACCTGTGATAGTCTATGGGTCCATTCAGATGTCCATGATTATTATTTTTTTGGAAAATCACGGAGATATGGTCTGATTTTGATCTGAGGGGCAGATCAAAATCTACAATGCAAGTCTATGGGTCCGTGAAATCGGACTGCACTCGGGTGACATAAGAGTGCAGTCGTATTTTCTCGGACTGTCAGAATGGAGAAGGTGGAGACACTTTATAATTTTTTTTTTTTCTTCACGTACACGTAATTGACACTCAGACCACACTCGGATCAGAATAATTTGTCTGATTTTTCTCGTACGTAAGAAAATCCGACGTCTGAATGAGGCCTTAACGTGGCCGGATAGTTTAGTACAAAGATGCACATGCTTTACCTCTAGTCTATTCATTCTGTAGAACTGATGGAGAAAGACGGGCACAGTGCTCGGCTGTTTATTAAATGCTCCTTTAATCATGTTTCTAGGGGTTATCCTCTTGAGGACCACTCCTGTCCCTATACTATAGGGAATATGGATATCTTAGAGCAAGGGGTCCTATTCTGGTGGACGCGAGCTGTTTCTACAAGGACTTCCATTTATCTGGATGGCGGTGACATAATGCTTACACTTCCCCCAGCATCGTTAGCTGATGGAGGTACCCGGGGTGGTGATAAATCCAAATTTAAGCAATTGTTTTGTCTTCCAGCCGGGACGCCCCTTGCCTGGATACCCCAGCTCTCCCTTACCAGGAAATCCTACACCACCCATGACTCCTGGGAGCAGCGCTCCACCCTATATGTCACCTAGTCAAGATGTCAAGTCCCCTTTCCTACCGGATGTCAAACCTTCACACGCCTCTCTGCACCAGTCCCCCACAGGTTAGTTCTTAACCCACAGTTGCCTCTATTGAGGACTTTTAAGGTCGAGACTAAGGTAATATGACTACATGACTCCTATCCTTTATCTTTAGGCGCCTCCAATGATGAGCTGAGACTGACTTTCCCAGTACGGGATGGGATCGTTCTTGAACCATTCAGATTGCAGCACAACCTAGCAGTCAGTAACCACGTTTATCACCTGCGGGAATCTGTGTATAAGACCCTCATGATGAGGTATGCTCAAGCCACGTGGTGATGCATGGGGGTTAAGGGGGATATGAGACTTTATCGTGATCTTCACGTTCTTCTCTTGCTTCCAGGCCTGATCTTGAGCTCCAATTTAAGTGTTACCACCACGAGGATCGACAGATGAACACAAACTGGCCATGTTCTGTACAAGTCAGCGTGAACTCCACACCGCTGAGTATTGAGCGGGGGGATAACAAGACTTCCCATAAACCCCTGTACCTGAAGCAGGTGTGCCAGGCTGGCCGTAACAGCATCCAGATCACCGTCAGTGCATGCTGCTGTGTAAGTACAGTCCGGAGAGGGAGGTCACCCTGCCTGAATGCGAAACACTCTGTGCGTATTCGTAAAGGCCCTGTCACACATAACGAGATCGCTAGTGAGATCGTTGATACGTCACGGTTTTTGTGACGCAATAGCAATCTCGTTATGTCGGACAGGTAGCAACGATCAGGCCCCTGCTGTGAGATCGCTGATCATTACAAAGCTTCCTGGACCATTCCTGGGTCGTTGCGCTCCCGCTGGGCAGTGTGCATCGCTGTATGTGACATCTAACCAACGAACTCGTTAGCAATTCAGAACTGAGACAGGTAGGCGTGCATAAATAGGACTTTTCCGCGCCCCTCGTCCCCAATTGGTGGTCGCTACTCCTTTCTCATTTTCCGCCGTGCATAAAGAAGGCAACAGAATAGCGATCCCATCCTTTGTTTCTGACCTCGTGCTGGATTGCAGATCCTAGCAGAATTCTCCGGGCTGTTGATATCCGTTCAGTCGACTGAGTCCTGATTTTGCGGATCGTTGTAGCGTTCTCCGGTTGTGACTGGCCGTACATCTGGTCTTGTTCCTGACTGCGTCCTTGTTTTTTCGGATCCCACCAGCTTTCTCCGGCTGGGCGCGGAAAAGTAATTTTATGCACGCCTTTGTGACACAGTACAGTCCCTATCATGGTGTGGATCGTTGAAATAGCTGCTGTGTGAAAGCGTCCCAACGACCGCCGAGATCGTTAGTTAAATCGCTGGGGCGGCCGAAATCGTTGGGAAGTTCTGCATGTTTGACAGCTCCCCAGCGATCACGAAACGACTCTCCGGCGATCCCAAAACCGTGACGTAATAACGAACTCGCTAGCGATCTCTTTATGTGTGACGGGGCCTTTACTCGAGTTTCACGGGTGCTTAAGTGAAATGTTCACGTCCCCGCGCGCCGCATGTTTTGCGGCTGTTAGACAGCCACAAAACATGCGGCGATTGTCTGACAAACACTGGAAATCCCCCCACATGTTTTGTGGCTGTCTAACAGCCGCGAAACACGCAGGGCACGGGGACGTAAACATTTCACTCGAGCACCCGCAATACTGGGTACGTATCCGAGCACCCGATACATACTCAAGTAATGCGTACACTTGCTCATCACTACCCACTAACTCTAA
Source organism: Phyllobates terribilis (assembly GCF_046119375.1). Taxonomy (NCBI): domain Eukaryota; kingdom Metazoa; phylum Chordata; class Amphibia; order Anura; family Dendrobatidae; genus Phyllobates; species Phyllobates terribilis. The sequence goes on from NW_027362771.1 coordinate 533,019,210, forward strand.
TATAATATCTGTCTTATGCCAACGAGTGTAGCCTCAGTCCCCTGATGAAGCCAGTCATGGCGAAACATGTTGCGGAGGCTATGAGTGAATTTTAATCAGCTCTAGTGGTCTTGCAACTGACATCTATAATTGTCCTTAGAAAAGCTATCCTAGCTAGTGGACTGCAGCCATTAATCTAGGTAGGAGATATATTTGCTTTAGGAGAGTGATGTCCCAAAGAAATACTACACAGTAATACCACCGGAGTTATTTTAATCATTATTTGTTAGACCATAATAATTACAATAAAAGTCAAGTTTTAATCACATTATCCCTTAAGTTGTCTACTTACCCTTTTGGTAATTTGTTAGTATGATATGCCAATGCAGACCCCAAGTTTGCCTACATCACGCTTTTACATTTTTCTGATCACCGCACTCGTTTTTCAATACCGGATCACCGGCTGTTCTTGCATTGCCAAAGATGTAAAATTCTGTGCTATGATAAAATGCCTCCAGCTGATCGATAGTAACGTCACTCTCTACATTCGGGTTGTGCAGTGGTGTTTGCTGGCCCAGCCGACCGCTCGCGTACATGCCGTCTCCTGGGAACCACATGGAAGTTATAAAAGCTTCATTTGCTGGTAATTTAATAAACACCCTCAAAACCATTCATACCAGCTGGACACGACTCTTAACAAGGTGTTGTCTCACCGACCCACTCCCATAATTAAAGGATTATACTCCAACCTGAAAATTAGGATGAGTGCAAGAGGGTTTACAACAATACCAATGCTGTTTACCTGGGATCCTGCTCTACCTTGTGACTCTTCGGTTGTCTAAGTGCCTTTATCATCCGATCGTCGGAGCAAAATAGTTGAAACGATGCACTGATTTTACTAGTCAGGGTAGAAGATGTATGGTGATAATCTGTGATTGGGGTGGGGGGACCCTACAAACACTCGTACACAATGAGGACGTGTGGAAATGTATAGACATTTTCTACTCCCTTTAGGTGTTTATAACATTTTTTTTTCCTTTTCCAGTCTCATCTTTTTGTCCTCCAACTGGTGCACCGACCATCTGTCAGATCTGTCCTCCAGGGTTTGATAAAGAAGAGGCTGCTCCCCGCAGAACATTGCATCACCAAAAGTAAGTTCATGGCTCCATATCGAGCTTTTTTTTTTTTTTTTTTTTTGTTTAAACCCTTCGTTCCTTGGTCCTGCTTTATGTTCACATGGAGGAGTGGAAAAATTAAAAATGTATTTCCACTAGAATCCAAATCTGAGGCTTGACCCTCAAGTCTCTGCCCCAGATTTGCAGATTGAGTGGTCTCAGACCCGCATTGGCCCCATTCAATGAAGTTAATCCACGTGTAGCCGCCTGCTGCAGCTGACTTGTCACTTCTCAAAACTCTGCGACTGTATAAATGGCAAATCAGATCTTCAAGTTAAAGCAATGTGAAGTTTTGTCAGCGGATTTCAGAGCAGAATAGTTAACCAAATCCAAATCAATATTCCCTTTTATTATCCCTTACATTATATTTAATTCTTCCACAGTTAAAAGAAACTTCAGCAATGGCAGCATCCCCGGGACACCAGGGCCCAATGGTGAGGATGGGGTGGAGCAGACTGCTATTAAGGTGTCCCTAAAATGTCCAATCACCTTCCGAAGAATTCAACTTCCTGCCAGGGGCCACGATTGTAGACACATCCAGGTAATAAGGGTCTGACAACCTGAGCTATATTCCCTCCCCCTTCTTTATATTTTGCGTTTATGGCTTGGTTGCTCATAGTCACAATTATAAGCTATAAATCTAAGGCTCGATTCACACATCTGTGTAGCAGAGCTTTATGGTCAGTGCCGTGGCTGCAGTTCCTGACATCTGACCTGATGAACGAACAGCCCCATATCTGCCTGGGAACCTGCTTGGCCCCGACAGCCAGACTGGGATTGTGTGAATCTAGCTTTACTAATATCTCTACATGGAGCATTTTACTCACAAACTTTTATTTTTCTTTTCGCTCTCCTTTCCACAGTGTTTTGATCTGGAATCCTACCTGCAGCTGAACTGTGAACGTGGGACGTGGAGATGTCCTGTGTGCAAGTAAGTGGCGCCCACACAGCTTTCCTTTCCTCGCCTTTCACAAAACTGTATGAAAACTTTCGATAAACTTCTGTTTATGCCACTGTTTACCAGTCGATTTTTAAAAGTTGTTTGCAAGGATATGATGGAAATTTCCATAATGTGAATCTTTGCAGTCATCATGGTGGCATTTCCTCCAGCCACATGAAGTGCATCACCAAAGGAGCTCCTAAGGTGGTCATACACCTGAGATAGCTGTTGGATGAGCATTCATGTGTCTTCATTGGGGAGAACTTCTGTCATTGGCTTATGATCAAAGGGTCGGGCATTTCAATTGAATTTTACATCTTCACAGAAATCTGTCCAGGGAGAGATGGCAGGCCCTGTGAAATCGATGGGTTTGGTCAATTTGATCTAATGTGCATACAGGAGGTTGGGGGCTTTTAAAGTGGCATTTTTACTGATCGTGCCACTGATATTACTGCGAGAGATTAAAAAAAAAAACAGGAGCCGCTCCCTGTGTAACACCATGGGCAACAGGTCCGAAAGAGTTGGAGGGCTGGTCACTCACCTGACCAGGTTGTATGGGGCACAACTACATGAAGAGTGATGGAAAAGCATATCTGGATTGTAATTAGGGATGGGCAGACCAGTGGATGTTCGGGTTCTGGTACCTGACCCGAACTCTTAAGAAAGTTCAGGTCCCGAACCCCCATTGAAAATGGAAACTCTGTCGCGCTGTGTCTCTGTCGCGCTCTAACATTGCAATGGACTTCTGGGGAAAGTCCGTGTTTGCCGTTTTGCAGCGGGCAGTCACTGTTCAGATTTGCCCATCTCTAATTATAGTCCAGTCGTGGCTGCTGTACTCACACCAAATGGAGAGCGGACATAATAAGTAAAGGAAAGGAGTCCGGTGGATCCCGGGCGCTGCCACTGACAAAGGTTAATCCAGGTGGTAAGTCTAAAAAAACAAAAAACCTTCCAATTTATTGCAGCGTGTTTTGGACCAGAACCTATTCCTTCCTCAGGCATCACAGAAAAGTAATCGCCTTCCGCCTTCTCCCACAGGGATTCCTTTCCTGTCATGCCTGAGGAAGGAATAGGTTCTACTCTGAAACGCGTGACAATAGTTTGGAGGGTTTTTTTTTTTTTTTTTTTTTACACTTTGCGGCAGCGCCCGGGATCCACCGCACTCCTCTCCTTTACTAATATTACCGTGGCACAATCTATTGAGATCGATAATTTTATCGTTGATCTTTCTGATTCTTGGTTGTCCAATTTATGTTTGCTCAGAAACCAGGGAATTGTAGAGAGAATTGGTTCGGGTAGATTTGCTCAGTAATGTGCTTTAGAGGGTGTTAATGGTGTCCTAGATGGGGCCAGAAGCCACTGTAGAGTCGCAGCCGTGGTACTTGTATACTGAAAATAATTACATCAATTCTGAAGCTGCTCCTTAATAAGGTACATGTAATGGCAGGCAGCGGCAATGAAAGCTTCAGATGCAGTACCTCCTGTCAGACAGTAGATGGTGCCAGAGGATCATGAGATGCATTTCACACTGTCGGTGCAGTTTCATTGTTGGCTCGCTGCAAAGCAATATCCTAAAATCCAGAGACGGCACTATTGCTTCTATCACATGAATAACTCAATTTATATCTTTATTTTGCAGTAAAACCGCCCTGTTAGAGGGATTAGAAGTTGACCAGTACATGCTGGGAACATTGCTGTATATCCAGAAGTGAGTATAATGCCTATGTTGATGATCGGCCATAGTTACATGTTCCAGGCTACTCTATAATGTTTCTGTACCAAAATGTGTCTGATTCTGGACTCTCGTCATAAAATGTTGTTCTGTTCTGTGCCTTAGCTCTGATTATGAAGAGATTACTATTGATCCTTCCTGTTGCTGGAAGCCGGTCCCTGTGAAGCCGGACACCCACGTGAAGGAGGAGGCAGATGGACCAGTACTGAAGCGCTGCCGCAGTCTGAGCCCAGCACACATGGTTATGCCAAATGTTATGGATATGATCGCTGCTCTGGGACCAAATTCTTCTCCCTTCAATAGTATGCAGTCGGGCGGTGGAGTGCGGACCGACTACGGCGGCCAGCAGGGTGGGTAATAGTCATGCAGCTGTAATGTGCTTTTCCTCCATAATTGTTCATATTGAGCTTCACTTACCGTTAAGCTGAGGATTTTTACTTTATACATCTGGATGTCGCTCCATGCTGGTAGGACATGAGCAAGACTTAGACGAGGAAAAGCAGGTTTAGTGACCCAGGGACCATACTTGGCACCAGTAGCAACCAAAATGGCCGGCCAGGTGTAGGGACTTCCTGACCTTGGTCTTAAGGGAAAGCTGGTCTGAATCCCATGCTGCTTTTCCGACAAGTGAATATATGGCTCATCTCAGACATTTGACACATTTTGAGAATATAGGATAAGACTACATAATTTAGTGCAAATCTTATGGAAAAGCTACACAAGTTGTATTATTCTAATAATTCAATCAACCCATTATATCGAAGCAATATATTAATCAGGTCACATGGCGTTAGGTTGTAAACCTGTTGATGAACCCGGAAATGGCAGCCAAGGATCACGGGTGTGAACTGTGGGAAGCTTGGACACAAAGTACTTGACACACCTTCTGTGTAAATACATTGGTGATGATACAACCTCCTCAACTGGGTCTTTATCCCTTCCAGGTCCGGCTTTCCAGAACCAGGGTGGTTTTCCCGAGAGTGGCTTCCCATCCTCCAACCCCAGCACACCAACAATGAATGACTTCACCCCTAGTGGTCCGCCACCCATCTCCTATCAGTCTGACATTCCAAGCTCCATGATGGAAAAGAGCGGGGGTCCACCCTTAGCTGGGCAGGTGAGCAAAATATTGGATTTTTTTTTTTCTATGTTGCCAAAGCTGCAAACGGGACAATAATTGAAGTGTGTGCACGGGAATAAGTGACGGTGTCCCATACAAGACTACGGACATGCAGCCATATGTACAGATGGGCACTGATACGGGCGCGTAGTGTGATTGTTACAGACCTGGGAGCCAGCAGCAGACTACTCTGCTCTGTATGCAGGAGAAGGCTCAGTTTATAGGTGGGTTTCCAGTGCATTGCATTAATCATTTAATGGGCTGCCCGATTAAAATGTTGAAACTGGCAAAGCGATCAGAAATTTTGTCTGATTTTGGGATCTCCAAGGCTAGGGTCACACAACTGTATTTTCGGTTCAAGTGCTATCCATCAAAACATCGGATTGCACTCGGACCAATGTTATTCTATGGGGCTGTGCACATGTGCTTTTTTTTCCCTTGGACAGTGTGTCTGAGAGAAAAAATTTCACCATGCACTATTTGCATCCATAAATAAGATTGCGCTCGGCCATGCAGGTCAATGGGTCTGTGAAGAAAATGTGACCGCAGTCGGATGACACCTGTCCAATTTTCACATACGGACAGAATGGAGAAGATTTTTTTTTTTTTTCTCCTCCCCCAAGAAAATTGGATCAGACTAATTAGGCTATGTTCACACACGTGTTTTTTTTTTTTTTTTTCTGCTACAAAATCTGCTAACTTTTCTCTGGCAGGAAAACAGCTGCGTTAAAAATGCAAGTTTTGGTGCGTTTTTTGCTGCGTTTTTTTGACCACCCATTACTTTCTATTGGTGAAAAACGCTGAAAGAAGTGACATGCTTTATTTTCCAAGTACGCAAGCAAGGCAGAAAATACGCAGCAAACAAAAAGCAACGTGTGTGACCAGAGAATTCTGGTTTCTCATAGACTTTGCTGGTACTGCAAGACACAGCTGAAAATTTTGCATAAAAATCTGCTGCAAAATACGCAGCAATGCACAACGTGTGTGAACATAGCCTTAACCCTCAACTGGTGAGGTGGGGTTTGCCACACCCCAGGGAATTTTTGTTCGGCTGCCATTCTTTGAAAAATGCTGGTATGAGGATACGTGTCTCACGAGCTTCCATCCATTTGTGGGTGTCAAAAATTTGTTATACTCATGTGTAATCAATCGCCAATAAGAAAACGATTAAAACAAATGTGACCTTTGCATTTTCTGTAAAAATAAGAGATTTCTAAACACTGGGGTATAGGAAACCCCACATCACCAGTTGAGGGTTAAAGTATGATTAGCACAATCGGACTGATAGTTTTTGAGAAAAAGCCATGTGACCCTAGCCTGAATCTGGTGTCCCCAACCTGTGGCTTGGGAGCCACATATGACTTGCGGCACCATGATCTGTGGCTCGCAGCTGCGTGCTAGACCTGGTGTAATGTACTAAGTTTGCAAACGGCTATGAAGAACTTTTATCTGATAAGATGGGATTTTTTTTTTCCTGGCTTTCCTCTATAATGTGATTCAGCACTTATCACTGGGTATGAAATTTCATCATCGATTATGTTGTCTAGAAACTCATGGGTACTACTTATTTTTGAGCTTGGCATCTTTTTTTAGGTTCCTCCTACGGGGCGGATAGAAGCCTCGCACAATCCCTCGCAGTCTCTCCATGCCTCCGCTCTCAGCAATCAGTCCCCGCAGCAGCAGCTTCATCATCGGAATCAGCAGCGGCAACAAATGGCCCAGCCCGGGAATGACCTGGCATTTAACCCTTCAGTGGGGATCCCCTCTGCAGGCGATGTAACAGAACCCTCTCTTGATGTAAGATTTTTCTCAATTTTTTTTTTTTTTTTAATCTGACATTGCTGTATCTGTTCCGTCTTCTAATACATCTCTCATCATCTCTACTTTCCAGCTTCTCCCCGAACTGACAAATCCAGATGAGCTGCTCTCATACCTCGGTCCCCCGGACCTTCCAAGCAGCGGAAATGACGACCTCCTGTCCTTGTTCGAGAACAACTGATTCAAGATTTTAAATGTTTGATTTTTTTTTTTTTTTTTTTTCCTTTTTAGTTTTTACTCTTCATGCCCACCTTTTTAATAATAATAATAATAATAATAAAAAAAAAAATAAAAAAAATAAAATAAAAAAATAGATGATGGGAGTAGTGCTGAGCACAAGACTTGATCTGGATATGAACAATTCACCTCCACAGATGAATCCAGACTCTTCAGATCATTGCACTAATGTAAGCCTGCAGCGCTGCTCCCCCCGGAAGCTTTAGAGAGACTCTCTGCAGATCAGAAATTTTGTGAAATTGTTGACTACGTTAAATGATATCTGCAGATCTCCATTTCAAAGAAACCAGCAATGTTCCTCTTGTTAATACCTCTGCCACCAGGCGTCGTGTATGTCGGCTTTGTCTGCTGACTTGTGTATATGCCCGTTTGTTCTTTTTTTTTTTTTTGGACCCCCTAATACGTCACGAAGCACCAGCCTGAGAAGTAAAACAAGAGTTTGGTTTGTTGCAGGGTCGGTAGCCCATTTTATTATATGGTGACCCTCCCCAAATCCGGAGGAGACAGAAGCAAAGAGCACAATGCAGGTGTGTGTACAAGACTACACAAATTTTTTTTCCCCTCTTTTTGTAATGTAAAGATACATACTTTGTGTGTATACTTGTATAATATTGCTGATCCATTAGTCATAACTCATTCCTTTTGTGGGGGTGGGAGGGTGGTTTGGTTATAATGGACACTATAAGATCTTAGTGACACACTTCATTATATTTCCTACAATCTCAGCCATCGTCTGAGGCGACTTTGCTACATATATCTATATTATTATACAGGAAGTTACCCCCTGTAGTAATGTGTCCTTGTTGTTGTATGTTATTTCCAATTATGAAAGCTTCAGTAGCCCGGGCAGCGCAACCCACTGTACATGCAATAAACACGGGCCTGCAGTCTTGCAATCTCTGCATTATTCGCTCTGCAGCAGAGCGGGGATCTGTGTACAGTATATAAATATATATTTATATATATGTTTTTGTCTGATACTAATCACATAACCGCGGGAAAGATGCAGCATGTTCAAAAATTCCTTACGTCTACCGGCACCGCAATGGGGACAACTTGAAGCCCTAAGTCGGAGAAATTAGGCACAACATACCTGATGCCTCATTTATGAGCAATTTTTGAAGTGGACTGATTTTAGGTGGAAAAAAAAAATGTTGCCTCTCCGATTTGCATAGACTATCTACAATGCTGCAGAGACCCACCACCGATCAGCCATAGTTATGTTTTATTTATTATTTTAGTTTATTTCTGGACTTTTTTCGTTTCTGGATTTTAAAGGAAAATAAATAAATAAATAATCCCACAAACTTTTGTTTTCAAATAAGCCATGAAGGAGTGTGAGTGAGGTGCGGCCACAAAAAAAGGGACCATCGGTTGTAAATGAAGTCCGCAGCCTTGCTCCTCAGTGACTGAAGTACAGATTTATTGCAAAGCCAAAAAAAATAAATAAATAAGATTACTCTTTTCCAGACACATGCAAACAGGCCAGGGATATATCATACTGGTGAGTGTGGTGAAATGTCGGGGTTTCTATTTAAATATCTAGGGTTTGTGCTACGTGCTGGAAAAAAATGTGCGTTTTGCATAAATAAAAAATATATATCTCTATATATTGAAACGATTGCCTCATGTGGTTGTTTAGTGTGTTTGTGTACACAAAGTAGTGTGGAAAAGTTTTAGGCTGGTGTGGAAAAAAATGCTGTAAAGTAAGAATGCTTTTGAAAAATTTTAAATTATTAGTTTATTTTTATCAATAGACAAGATTCAATGTGAATGTAGAAAAGAGAAATCTAAATCACATCAATACTTGGTGACCGTCCTTTACCTTGAAAACGGCATCAATTCTTCTATGTATTTGTACACTTTTTTTTTTTTTTTTTTTTTTTTTTTGAAGGATCTCAGCAGGGATGTTGTTCCAAACATCTTGGAGAACCAACCACAGATCTGTGGATGTCGCTTGTATAAATCCTTCTGTCTCTTCATGTAATCCCAGACAGACTGGATGTTATGATCAAGGCTCTGTGGTGCCAAATCATCACTTCCAGGACGACTTGTTGTTCTTAAAGTTAGTTCTTAATGACATTGGTTCCAAACTTATTCTGCAGCTGGACAATGACCCAAAACATACAGCCAGAAGCCTCCCTGATGCTACTGCATGACTGATAAGTATCCGCTGGTATTTCTCTGCTCTGAGGACACCATTGAGCCTGACAAAATCCCTGACTTGGCTGAAATGCAGTCCCAAGCTTGCCAAGATCCTCCACCATGCCTCACTATTTCTGCAGACACTCACTGTACCGCTCTCCAGAAGACCTTCAGACAACAACCTGCCTTCTCTTACAGGCAAATATTTCACATTTCGGCACATCAGTCCAGAGCAACTGCTGCCATTTTTCTGCACTCCTATGTAGAATTCCTATGTTTTCATGGGTACTTAAGGGTCTTGGCCTTGTTTCCACGTATAGCTTTTTTATGGCCTGAATTCTTCCATGAAGACCACTTCTGGCTAGATGTCTCTAAACAGTAGATGAGTGTAGCTGGGTCCCACTGTTTGATACCAGTTCTGAGCTGATGGCACTGCTGGACATCTTCCCGATTTCAAAGGTAAGTAATCATGATGTCTTTCATCGGCTGCACAAAGTTTCAATGGACGACGTCTACGTATATGATTCTCAACGTTGACCATTTCTTGATGCGTCTATAAAAGAGGTTGGAAGAGCACATTTTGAGACCCTAGTCTGCTTTGAAAACTTTGGATGAGACCGTGCTGATTCTGTGTACTACCTTTTGTTTTATTGCTGCACTTATTCTCTGCCATGGTTTATGATCTTACCTGAAACTGTCTTCCACAACCTCACCTTTTGTAGCAGTGCTTGACTGTTCCTCCAGTCCAGTTTAATGGGACTCTTGTCAGCACAGAAAGACTTTAAACTAAGTCCCGCTGCTCTGTGCTTGACAGTGGGGCCAATCATTTAAGTACATCTTCCCACTTGCTTGTTTCCTCTCTATAAATAATTGACCCTGTCCTGGAGCAGTGTTTTGAACAGTCATTCTGTGCTGACAGTCCTTTTAGACCTACAAAGCTGTTTCTGTTTCAGCTAATGACTTTTTCAACCTATATGTGAAAATGATCGTTCTCATATATTTAGTATAATTGGGTACTCGTTCAATGGACCATAATCCTAAAAAATGCACGACTGTGAACAAATGTATCTAGAAGAATGGATGCAGTTTTGAAAGTAAATGTTGGTCCACACCAAATATTAGTTTGTTATAGATTTCTCGTTTGTCCATTGACTTTTCATTTTAATTGATAGATATAGATAGATATAGATAGATATAGATATATATATATATATCTATCTATATCTATCTATATCTATCTATATCTAATATTTTAAACACACATGAAAGCATTCTGGGTTTTATAGCACGTTTCCACACCTGCATAAAACTACTGCACATTCTTGACATGCCATAAATTTGTGATTTTGTTCTCAAAAGAGGGACTTCTATTCTATTGTCACTTTCCATTGAAATGAATTACAGTAACCTGTTCCCCTTTTTCCCCTTTTTTTTTGCCTTGCTTCCTTACCTTGGCATGCCAAAGTCTGTATGTCACTCCCCACAAGGAGAAACATTGCCCCTTAGACCTCACTCCAGAGCCTCTCTAGCCAAATCAGTCCTCATACTTTGCACTGATGAGGGCCAACAGCCTGAAACACCGTGTCTGCAAATTGAGATTCTGATTTGGGTTTTATCCTAAGTTATATTGCACGACTCGTTAACGGGTCGATAGTGACTTGTAGGATTGCTGCTTCCAATAGGTGGCGCTATAGAATTCAAGTCCTCTTCTCTCTGTAGAGGCAATTTGCATATTAAAAAAGCCAAACATTTTAGGGTGCGTAAAATGCTAAACAGCAATCATGGATTTTTTTTTATTTTTTTTTTTTTACAAACTATGTGGAAGTATGAAGGTCATCTGTTTTTAATTCAGGAAAAAAATGATACTTTGTCACCATTCTGCCTGTTTTTTACATCTGTATAGTATCAAGTTTTTTTTGTTTTTTTTTTAATACCTCAATTAAATGAAATGAGGCGAAATATTTTGCAATGGATTTTTAAAGACTGATGCCTTATGGATAATTTCTGTTTTGCATCAGTTTATAGTTTTATACCAGTTCTGAGCTGATGGCACTGCTGGACATCTTCCCGATTTCAAAGGTAAGTAATCATGATGTCTTTCATCGGTTGCACAAAGTTTCAATGGACGACGTCTACGTATATGATCCTTTTTCGGAAGGGGGGGGGGGCATCAATTGAAATGTATAGGGGAGTCTCATCTGAAAAATGGATGAGACTAATGCATGCTATAATATAATTTTTTTTTCCCCACACACACAGCTGATCGGCAGGGCGAGCCCTTCATGTCAGCAAATACATTAACAGTGGTCTGTTTGACACTCAGACCAACTATACGTTAGTTTAAACATATAATTACAAGAGGACCTAAAAATGCCATCCTCTGTAATACTCTGCTCGTCTTATGTAGTGACAGGCGGACCATTTCCATGGAAGTGGCCAATCTGCCAAGTGCAGACGCCCTGGCCTGGTTCCCCTGCATACTACATACCCAGCCATAGAAATGACTTCTTACTGCAGAGCACACAGCGCTACATCTAGAATGTTGAAGAAAGTTTAAGGAGAATATGGAATTATCTCACGGTTAAATAATCGTGTAATACAATGTTTGATTGTTTTTTAATTGGAGTTTTTAAGAAAAGATGCTTCTGTGTCTAGACATTTCTGCAACGTGTTATAGCGCCTCCCAGTGTTCTGGTAATACCCTTTTAAGGCCTCAGTCAGACATCTGAATATTGATCTGAGGGTCTAATCAAATTTTTTTAATTTCTCCACGTATGAGAAAATCGTATGACACTCGGTCCACACAACTCTGATCATAATAATCGGTACTATTTTCTCCCTACATGAAAAAAATCGGACGTCCGAATGAGACCTTAATTGAATCTGCCCCTTCAAAATGCATGTATGGGCAGATTTTAAAATCCTAAATCGCTTTGAAAAGTCGCTAAACTTTGTTCAAGTTTCCTCTAGCTCTGCCGCAAGACAGGGGCATGATGAGCTGTGGTGTTCCTCACTCCAGAAATCTTACTCCAGTCCCTGACTGGAGTAAGATTTGTGACAAGGTGCATGTCATCGGTCAGATGCTCCATGCGCCTCTTAATGAATTGGGAGTTGACTCTCAACGTGCTCCCTCATCAAGGCTTGCATGGACATCGCCTCTCTTGATGAATTCTGGCCTGTCTTATATCCGTTGCCGCATTCACAAAAATGTTTACCTTTATTTCAAATAAAAATGAGAAGCTAAGTGCCCTGGGTGTGGCAGAGCACTTACCAAGCCTCGGCATCCCCAGGTTGTTTCCCTGACCACCACCAGCCTCTTTAGCTTGACTGATGGCTCACTGTCTCGGTGATGTTATGTGCTGGGCAAGGAAATCAGACCACTAGTGATCAGTCAAGCTAAAGTGGCTGGTGCAGGGCGGGGAAACTACCTGGGGAAGCAGATACTTGCTAGGTGCCCTGACACGCCCAGAGCCTTTAATGACTGATTTCCATATGAATTAAAATACTTGGGAATGCAGCAATAGGTTGAAATGTCATCGACATTTTTACATCTTCTAAGACCTGCAAGCCCATATATGCGGTTTAGCTGCTTGATCTAGATTCCCTTTCAGCTTGTGTGCGTTGACTATTTTCTTGTTGCATCGCCTGACGCCTCTTCAGCTTTGCCGTCTGCTCTTACATTTTTTTTTTTTTGGGGGAAAATATTTAGATACAACTTTGAATTCATTGTTCTCTCAAATGTTCGCAAGGTGCTTAGCACCTGGGTAAGAGGAGCGACTCCAAATCTTGGTACTCTCTCCACCATACTTTACAGTTCCATTTTTGTCTCATCTGGCCATAGACCATCTCTCTAAAAGGTCTTGGCAAACTTGTGATGGGCTACAGTTTTTTGAGGCAACAGCTCATTTTCCATGAACACTATTCTTGTTCAGCGTTTTCTAAGGGTCTGTGCACACGGAGTATGCGCTCACCTTTTTGGGTTCTTGCTCAACCCTTTCCAGTGTCAGACTGAAGAACATTGGGCCCTCCAGAGGATTAGATTCTGAGAGCCCACCTTTCTCCCCCACTCAAGAGCCCCATAGCAGCTGCAAGGTTTGCACTATGAACTCTCCTGAAGGAGAAGCCAGGGCCCACCAGAGAGGATTCTCCGGTTCTCAGATGGACCAATCCAACCCTGCCCCTTTCAGGATTTGACCCTTGTGCTCTTTAAATTATGTGAGCAGGATGCTCGCTCCTAGTGTGGCGCCCCCGAGGGTTCGACCGCCACAGGGATGCCGCACTTCTTTAATGGAGTGTAGTGTTCCTCCTCTGAGGTAAGAACAGTGTGATAGTCGTGACCCTTAGCATCCAACACCACATTCTCCACCAGAGGGAGCTAGTATGCACTAGGTGCTGCTCCCCTGGTTACAGGGAGACTGGGGAACACAAAGTGGTAGGAACCAGTTAGTGGATATGGGTGGAGGACCAACAAATTAGTTACGCTTCAAATCTAATATTTAACCCTCCGTCAGGGACGACATGTTTCATAACGAGTTTAGGGGCATTGCGCCTGTCAGGCACAGGCTAGAAAATTGGCAATATTTTCCTTTTTTTTTTAAATTTCAATGCTCTAAAAGTGATCAGTTACCTTAATAGGAATGTAATAAATGAGAATACACATAATCACACAGCCTTTAAAGTTAGGAAGGTACTGGGAGGAGGGTGTTTCCCAGACAAACCACTGAAAATAGAGAAATGAAACTAAGTGAGCTGCGCCTGTCAGATCAGTTGCCCCCGACAGAGGGTTAATGTAAGGCCATCTTGGCTCAAGGCTCTCTGACCGCTCTTAACTGATGCCGGACAGTGCTCGGCTGTGCTATGGCAGTACCCTGACTGGCGTCAGAACGTGATCTCCTACCCTGAAAGTTGATCCTGTGTGGGCCTGCGGGGGATGGAGACACGGCCCTAGTCCCTAGGCCTTGGGATGATGGGCAGGCGGGAGATAAGGAATATCTCAGCCCGGTCGAGCACCATAAGCAAGAAGGCCCGGGAGTTCTAGAGTGTGGCTCCACAGCAAATGGGTCCCGGGGAGGATGCAGACGGAGCGGAGTACGCCACCTGTCCTCGCCTACCTGATCTATTCAGAGGGATTCCGGCTGCAAGAGGGGTACCGACACCCGACCTCGTCACTCCAAGTCCTGGTTGGGAAAGTCCGGTAGGCCCTGAGGATCCCACCGGTCATCGGAGGGAGAGGAATTGCCACCCGTGCCCTAGTTCTGAGAGGAGCTCAGAGGGAGACCTGGCCTATCTACACACGCACAGACGGGAAAGGGTGAGGTCTGTAGTGCAGGAACACTCTGGTGTAGGGTCCCGACTGAATGCTGGACTTCTTCGGAGGTAGTCGGACCCCCGTCCCTGGTAGACACAGAACTCCTTGGGGAGCAAGGAGTTGCCTTCCCGCTGTCATCTCTAAGTGAGTAAAGCCTTGGAAGTTCACCCCTATGGCCTCCGGACTGTTCATTCTGCGCCATGCCACGCGACGCGGTGCCCGTACTCCCCGCACTACTACCTCCCCTCCATCCTGTCTGCCTGCCTCGAGGCCTTGCTCCACCTGTGGGGAGCAGTGAGAACTTAGGCCGCCATGACACCAGGCCTCGGCGGACTGCAGCGGCGCTGGTGACCCTTCAGGCACCACAGGTGGCGTAGTCGTTAAATAAGCCACTCAACCCGGACGAGCCCACAACATCTTCCTTTTCATGTGACGGCCCTGAGCACTGGTCGGGTCCGGGCCACGGCTGCACTCCATCTCTTCATCTCAGGACCCGACACCGAGTCCCCCATCACCCATGGTAAACTCAAAAGGGGCTCTTTCGAGAATGAGGCGTCACACTAGAAAGAACAGCAGCACTCTGAATTTTCTCTCACCGTAGATAATTTGCTGAAGGCCTCATTCAGATGCGGCGTTATTTTTTTTTTTCATACACATACAAAGAAAAACAACTCTCCATCGGAGTGATTTTCTTATATTTTTGGTCCATGTGTCTGTGTCACCCCAGGCCTGGATGCCACAAATATTAAAGGCTGTGTCTGAGAGCAGGAGGGAGGTTCCCTGGTTAGGGACAATTAGCATGCAGCACCTCCTGTCCCAGGCCAGTAGGGGGAGCTGGCTGCCCTATAAAAGCTGGAACTGGGGCAGGGTTAGAGAGACCAGAACACACTTCTGAAGTGACCAGAAGGGTTCTCAGAGAAGAGGGACAGGTCAGCAGCAGCTGAGGAGTCCGTGAGGCAGAGGAGAAACTGCAAGCCGGGGACAGAGGCGACGAGAGCCGGTCCTGGCAGAGAACCATTCTAACCGGACATTGGGGTCCGAGGCTGCCCCTGGTTATCAAGCCCAGCAGCAGAGAACCAACCCGCGAGGGATTTCAGGTCCCTTGGCCTAAGAAGCCTGGAGGCTCCGCCACACAGAGGGACCAGTACAGCGAGGAGAAAGCAAAAGGCACCCAAGGCCCGAGTCGCAAGTCATACAGGCGAGAAGTACACGGCCAGCTCAGGGACGTGGGCTATTACACCACGAAGATGGGGATAGTCAGAAAGAGCATAGAGAGAACGGTAGGCCTACACACTCACCCTGACCAGTGGGACTCGCCCGAATGCTCTCAGATACCCAGGCCCATTCCTAACCGGTACTACTGTTGGGTCATTAATAACATCTACAATAAAGACCCAGAACTGTTTTGAAACGGGCTCTGAACTTTTACTATTGCGGCCGGCACTATCACCCCCAGCATCCACCTACACTGCTCTGAGGCTACACTCTTCCCGTGGGGAGTTATCCTACCCCTGTGCTGCACACCAACACCAGCCTCAGCGGTCTGCCTCGCAGCGGCGGTTATCCCTGACCGCAATCCACGGGTGGCGTAGTCGGATATTCACAAATCTATAAATAGACTGCCACAACATTGGTCTGACCGCCCTGAGCCACGGGACCGGGTTGCCACTACTAACCCCATCAGCACCGTACACCAGAAGGCCCGGTTCCGGGTACCCCACGGCCCAGGGGGCGAGTCAGCTTTGGCGTAGTCGGCAGGATTGTGACCAACCCACCACAAACGGGTATTGCGTGCCTGAAAAAACTTTATACATACCTGAGTGAAGTTTCCCACCATTCGGGGCCATTTCCCGCCAATCGGAGCTGTTTCCCGCCATCTTCGGGACGCTGCAAAAACTCGCGAGACCTGAAGCTCCGCCCTACGCTGAGACGCTGCGCAAGGTCCTGGAAGGAGATCCAGCGGACGCCGACGTCATCACCGAGCGACGCAAGGTCCTCGCCCAGAGCATCGCGAGCGGAGCCACGGCCTACAGAAGAGGATCGCCAGAAGGTATGCCACGGTTAACTAGGGGGGAGCAAGATGTCGGACACGGAGGGACCCTCCACCACCAGCGTAGCCGCCGCAGCTGTGATGCCGTTTTCCATGCCCTATATCCCTGGAGCGGCCTGGCTGCCAGAGTATGCCGGCGAGTCGCATACCTTGGGCGACTTTAAAGAAAGACTGTATAGCTTGTTCAAAGTTTATCCCCTGACAGAAGAACAGAAAGTAAGCATACTTATAGGGCAGTTAACTGGTGCCGCCCAGCGGGAGATAAAGTCTTGGACAGCTGAGGAGAAAAGGACTGTAAGGGGGGTTCTGACCCGTCTACGGGACACCTTTGATACCCGTACCTCAGCAGAAATCAAAATGCGGTTCTATGGATGTAAGCAGCGAGCTCAAGATAGCATCAGAGATTATGCCCTAAATTTACAGGAAGCCTTGGGAGCAATTAAGCAAGCTAACCCTGGCAGCGTGCAGGATACAGATAAACTATTGACTGACCAGTTCATAGAAGGTCTGCTGTCCAGCGCCCACAGAACCCAGCTGCGCCTCATGGCCCTACAGAACCCCGATTTGACTTTTGCACAGTTCAAAGATAGGGCCATCCGGGTGCTCTGAGAACCCGCACCAGGTGGTGCTGTAGCTTCCCGGCGCCCTGCCATCACTTACCACCAGGGGGCGGCGCCCTACCCCGCAGACCTTGTGGGGGCTGATGCGCAGGTTCTAAACCCATCCCCGCCTGCAAACCTGCACCATCAGGTCCAAGAACTAACAAAGAGTGTTGCTGCATTGACCAGGACCGTACAGTCGTTACAGATGGACCCGTCAGGACCAATCAAGCTGGCTTCCAGTCCGGAGGATGTCCCGTGGCGTCGACGGAGAAGGATCCCGTCGTTCAGAGGGAGGCCTGCCGACCGTTACACTGAGGATGGACAGCCAATTTGCTGCCGTTGCAGCCAGCCGGGACACATAGCCAGGTACTGTACTTTAAACGGGTCCGACCTGGGGCAAAGGGCCAACCCCCAGGCATAAGGTCACCAGGCCCGTCTAATTGGCGAGATAAGTACGTGAGGGAACGCCCGGTTTTACCCGTAGTGCTGGACGGTATCCCCATGAGTGCACTGCTGGACACCGGGTCTCAAGTGACTACCATCCCCTATGTACTTTTCAAGCAGTACTGGAGTGACACTGATATAACCCGTTATCCAGACGATGACTTGAGCATCATCGCCAGCAGTGGCCAACCCGTGCCGCAGGTGGGGTTCAGAGAGATGACCATTAAGATTGGTAGAGTTGAACTGCCGGCGCGGGGAGTGATCGTTGTGGACATTGACCGTCGGGAGGGTCACCCTAGGATAGACTTGGGTGCTAACGTGAATGAAAATTGTCTTTCAGAAGTAATTGTAATTTTGCAGCAGGTGGCGATGAATGCGAGCTCCAGCCAACAGAGGGTCCTCCAGAAAGAGATAAGAGCCCTGATGAGACGGCAACAGGTAGAACTGTCTGGTGGTGAGATCGGTAGCGTAAGGATGAGCGACCCGTTCCCCATCTCCATGCCTCCCAAAAGCGAAATGATGATCTGGTGTCGGACTGCAATCGGGTTAAGAGGAAGAGACTACCAAGCCATGGTAGAACCCGTGTACTCGGACGGCAGGCCCACCATTTTGGCAGCCCGGGGGGTGGTTGATGTCTGCCATGGGAGGGTGCCCGTCCGCATTCTAAATATTGGGGAAAGGGAAGTACACTTGCCCCGGTACGCTACATTAGCCAAATTGTTTGCTGTTGAACACAATGCAATCAGGGTCGTGGAACCCTTGCCTCCATCTCCACCGGTGGAGGATAATGGCTCCCAGAAACACAAGGAGGACTGGTGCCAGAAACTCCATGTGGGTGCTAATGTAGCACCCCGAGGGCTCGGCTGCTACAGGGGTATTGCACCTCAAACCAGAGGTGTGATATTCCACTCCCGGGTAAGGATGGAGTGTGGACCAGGACTCAGTAAGCTGCATGCACCACACACACCCCATTTCCGAGGGACAGCTCAACGGTGCTCCCACTAGACAGAAGTGCAGGCACGACAGCATCTGTCCCTGGCTGGAGTGGGGAGGGGGTGGAATACCCAGTGGTGTAGGAGCAGATAGGGGTGGGTCTCTGGGCATAGGTAGGAGCCCATTGGTTGCTAGTCACCTGGGCTCGGGTGTTAGAAGGAGGTATAAAAGGTGGGCACCATCTTAGAACAGGGTTCAGTCCAGTTCAGTTCAGAGAGGAGGAGAAGAAGACAGGAGTTCAGCCAGAGAGGGCTGACAGGGAGCTGTGGCTCAGTCTGGGCCCAGCTCCAGAGGCAGGCCTGGAGTGGAGGCCAGAAACAGCAGAAAGAGAGAGGAGAAGGAACGGAAAGGAAAGTAAGAAAGGAACTGGAACAGAGGAGAAAGGAAGCAAGGAACACAGAGAAAGGCCCAGAGACACGAGGACAGAAGGAACCCCATATGCCCAGAGGAGATACAGGGTGAAGGGTTGGCAGAACAGGGTACCGGAACCCAAATTGGTGGAGGCAACAGATTCCTCAGCCAAAGACCGGAAGTTGTTACCACATCTTGGTGCGACCCCTCACTACATCCACCAGAAAGGCATACCGTATAGGGTCAGGGAAACCGGGAGAGGTTTCGCCAACAGAAGGCCCGAGGAAGCTGGACAAAGGTGGGTCACTGGTGGGGACGGCCAGAGAAAGGTAGAGAAGGGAGCTCTGAACCACACTCTGGAATTACCTGGGAGTTGACCGAGTCCCTCACCTGGTGGACGCAGCACGGCTCGGGCAGTCATCGCCTGCAGCATTGACATGAACAACAACTGTGAGTAAAGCATTGAAAACTGCAACCGCACGTCTCTGTGTTTCCTCGCCGCACCAGCACCATTAGCACTGGGACGCTCACACCATCACTCCCATCATCTCTCACATTAGCTGCCCTGAGGCAATACTTCTCCCGTGGGGAGTTATCCCATACTCAGCTGCGCAAACAACATCAGCCTCAGCGGTCTGCAGCGCGGCGGCGGTCCCCACTGACCGCAATCCACGGGTGGCGTAGTCGGACATTTGCTATACATTAAGACTGCCACTGGTTTGACCACCCTGGGCACGGACCGGGTCACCGCCACACGGAGACTACAACCCCCAGCATTCTACAACAGGTCCGGTTCCGGGTTCCCCTGCACAACACAGGCCCAGGGGGCGCGTCACTGACTCCACTCCCCTGCACCAAAAACAAGGAGTCTACCGGGTGGTTCAGGAGTACGAGAGAATCTTTAGTAAGCACCCGCTAGACTTCGGCCGAGTAAAGGGAGTAGAACACCACATCCCCAAGGGGAGCCACCAACCAATAAAAGAAAGATACAGACCTGTACCCCCCGCACACTATCAGAACGCAAAGGGCATGCTAAGAGAGATGAAAGAGGCGGGAGTGGTCAGGGACAGCTGTAGCCCCTGGGCAGCCCCTTTGGTTCTGGTAAAAAAGAAAGACGGTACCATGAGAATGTGCGTGGACTATAGAAAAGTTAATCGAATCACCCACAAAGACGCATACCCGTTACCTAGAATAGAGGAGTCTTTAGCAGCCCTAAAATCAGCTAATTTCTTCTCTACTTTGGACCTTACTAGCGGGTACTGGCAGGTTCCTGTGGCAGAGACTGACAAGGAGAAGACCGCCTTCACCACCCCGATGGGATTAAGTGAATTCAACTGTATGCTCTTCGGGCTCTGCAATGCACCCGGGACCATCCAGAGGCTGATGGAATGCTGCCTAGGGCACCGAAACTTTGAGACGGTCCTACTTTACTTGGACGACGTGATTGTATATTCGAAGACCTACGAGGACCATCTAAAACACCTGGCGGAGGTGTTCGAATCCCTGGCAGGCTATGGCCTGAAAGTGAAACCCTCAAAGTGTCACCTGTTGAAACCAAAGGTACAGTACCTGGGGCACGTGTTGAGTGCTAAGGGAGTAGCCCCCGACCCCGACAAAGTTACAGCCATCAAGAGCTGACCAAGCCCCTCTAACATCAAAGAAGTGAGGCAATTCCTCGGGTTGGTAGGCTACTACCGAAGGTTCATCCCCGGGTTCACTAAGATGGCAGCTCCAATGCAGGACCTCCTGATAGGTCAGTCTAAATCCAGAAGTCACAAGCCACCCTTCAAGTGGGACAAGTTGGAAGAGGATTCCTTCCGCCAGCTGAAAATGGCCCTCACGGGGGATGAAGTTCTGGCCTACCCTGATTACGGCCAGCCTTTTATCCTCCACACTGATGCCAGTAATGTGGGGCTAGGAGCCGTACTGTCCCAAAACCAACAGGGCAGGGAACGAGTGATCGCGTATGCCAGCCGGAAGCTGAGGCCCACTGAAAGAAACCCGGAGAATTACAGCTCCTTCAAGCTAGAATTCTTGGCAGTGGTGTGGTCCATCACAGAACGGTTTAAACATTACCTGGCCTCCGCAAAGTTCACCGTGTACACGGACAACAACCCATTGACACACCTGGACAATGTAAGACTTGGTGCCCTGGAACAGCGGTGGATGGCCCGGCTATCGAACTATGACTTCACAATCAAATACCGGGCAGGCAGAACCAACGCCAATGCAGACGCTCTATCAAGAATGCCCCACCTACCTGAAGGAGAAGAAGACTCAGAAGAGCTGGAGGAAGTAGAGCTCCCTGCGTTCCACCGGTATGGGGCCACTCAGTATTCTCACCGGGTAAGAGACAGAGACCTAACCACCGTCATGTTCAACCCCTTACCCCACCACGGCTGGGCTGAAACGCAGGATAGTGACCCTGCAGTTTGGTTGGTGAAGGAAATGCTGACTCAGGAAGATGCCTATCCCGATCCGGATGCCCCTGAGGAAGCTAAGCAGCTGTGGAAGGAGAAGAGCAGACTATTCCTCTACGAAGGTAAACTGTGCAGAATGCTTGTCAACCACCGGACACACGAGTTGACCTGGCAGGTAGTGGTCCCAAGACGAGATGCAGCAATGGTCCTGGAGGCCTACCATGACAGAGCGGGACACTTCGGGTGGAAGAAACTGGAGTTCCTACTGAGAGAGCGGTTCTTCTGGATCGGTATGAGAGGGGCCATAGAGAAGTGGTGCAGGGACTGCGGCCCATGTAACCTCAGAAGGAAGGACCATACCAGCCAGAAGACACCCTTGAGGCCCATCGTCACCAGGCAGCCTCTTCAGCTGGTAGCTCTGGATCATGTGAAATTGGCTCCAAGTCGGTCGGGCTACCTCTATGCTCTGACAATAGTGGATCACTATTCCCGGTTCCTGATGGTGGTTCCTGTTAAAGACTTGACAGCCCAAACAGCGGCCAGAGCCTTCCAACAACACTTCTGCCGTCCACATGGGTATCCGGAACAGGTCTTGACAGATCAAGGTCCAGCGTTCGAGGCGGAAATCTTCCAGGAGTTCTGCAACCTCTACGGCTGTAAGAAGATTCGGACAACGCCTTACCACCCGCAAACCAACGGGCTGTGTGAGAAAATGAATAATATTGTCATTGATCTCCTCAAGACGTTGCCCCTGGAAGAACGCAGCCTGTGGCCGGAGAAGCTGCCAGACCTGATAGACTTATACAACCATATCCCGGTGAATGCTACAAATTGCACCCCGGCTTACTTGATGCGAGCAAGACCAGGTAAGCTGCCGGTAGACCTGGAGATGGGAGTCCTGACACCCGAGGACACCTCCCCAGACGCGGACTGGGATACGGAACGGCGGCTACAGTACAAGAAGGTACAGGAGAGTGTGGAGAGGAGTCTGGCTCAAGCGAGAGAAAAGCAAGAGAGGCTCTTCAACCAACACGCCCCTGCTGGTCCCTTGGAACCTGGAGAGCAGGTCCTGAAGCGGAAGAGAAAGCTTCACAAGCTAGATGACCAGTGGGAGAGAGACCCGAACACAGTACTGCCGTCCAACCACGACAACTCAAAGGTATGTGTAATTACCAAGGATGGAGGAGAAACCACTAGCACTCCAGAAACCACCTAAAACGGTGCCCCGAGCAACTACAGAGTGCAGGAGAAGATCAAGATGACCTTGAACCCGCAGAGGACAAGGAAGAAATGATCAGCACAGTTCTTGGGGAGTTTCCCCGGTCCTGGACTCGGATAAATGACGCATTAGTGGTACCCGTCCAACACTTCCTTCAGCCAACCCAGCAGGAACCTACAGGAGAGCAGGAAGAACAAGAGGAACAAGCAGCCCCGGAGGCAGAAGAACCCATGCCAACAGCCCAGGAGAGTCAACCCTCTGCTGACAGTGAGCCTGCCATGCTTGCGGTAAGCCAAAGGACCCGCAGACAGCTGCCTGCACTACCTGAAAACCCAGCTAGTAGCTGTACCCTAAATGCTAGTGGGGAAAGCCAGGTTAGATCACCACCAGACAGTGGGTTACGCAGGTCGACCCGGAGCACTAGGGGTCAAATACCAGCTCGCTGGAGGATCTGAATGCAAAGTATATATTTACCTGTATATTGAAAATATTTTATGTTTGTTACCTGGTTATTAATAGTGTTTTCCCAGTTTTTCCTAGTACAATGGACTGACAGGTCATGGACACTGAATGGCCGGAACTGTCTTGCAGATAGTTGCACTTGGTGCCCTCTTGCGAAGATGGTCACAGAAGAAAAACCTGTCCGGCGTGGCCCCTTGTGGCCCAAAGTAGGTAGCTCAGCCTTGTCTCCACGCCCAAGGCCGGGAACTTGGGGTTTATGGAGACAGGTCCCCGCACCGTTCAAAACTTCACCTTATTGGGTGATATGGACACCCGGTCACGGAAGCGCTGTGACCTTAAGGACAAAATGTACTTGTACATATGTTATGTTATTGTTTATACCCTGTATTTGTGTTCCCTAAAATTGTGTTTAGTCCAGAGTACTAAATTTTACTATGGGGGAATGTGTCACCCCAGGCCTGGATGCCACAAATATTAAAGGCTGTGTCTGAGAGCAGGAGGGAGGTTCCCTGGTTAGGGACAATTAGCATGCAGCACCTCCTGTCCCAGGCCAGTAGGGGGAGCTGGCTGCCCTATAAAAGCTGGAACTGGGGCAGGGTTAGAGAGACCAGAACCCACTTCTGAAGTGACCAGAAGGGTTCTCAGAGAAGAGGGACAGGTCAGCAGCAGCTGAGGAGTCCGTGAGGCAGAGGAGAAACTGCGAGCCAGGGACAGAGGCGACGAGAGCCGGTCCTGGCAGAGAACCATTCTAACCGGACATCGGGGTCCGAGGCTGCCCCGGGTTATCAAGCCCAGCAGCAGAGAACCAACCCGCGAGGGATTTCAGGTCCCTTGGCCTAAGAAGCCTGGAGGCTCCGCCACACAGAGGGACCAGTACAGCGAGGAGAAAGCAAAAGGTACCCAAGGCCCGAGTCACAAGCCATATAGGCGAGAAGTACACGGCCAGCTCAGGGACGTGGGCTATTACACCATGAAGAGGGGGATAGTCAGAAAGAGCATAGAGAGAACGGTAGGCCTACACACTCACCCTGACCAGTGGGGCTCGCCCGAATGCTCTCAGATATCCAGGCCCATTCCTAACCGGTACTACTGTTGGGTCATTAATAACATCTACAATAAAGACCCAGAACTGTTTTGAAACGGGCTCTGAACTTTTACTATTGCTGCCGGCACTATCACCCCCAGCATCCACCTACACTGCCCTGAGGCCACACTCTTCCCGTGGGGAGGTATCCTACCCCTGTGCTGCATACCAACACCAGCCTCAGCGGTCTGCCTCGCAGCGGCGGTTATCCCTGACCGCAATCCACGGGTGGCGTAGTCGGACATCCACAAATCTATAAATAGACTGCCACAACATTTGGTCTGACCACCCTGAGCCACGGGACCGGGTTGCCACTACTACCCCCATCAGCACCGTACACCAGAAGGCCCGGTTCCGGGTACCCCACGGCCCAGGGGGCGAGTCATGTCCATTTTCACCATCTCCACAGTGGCGTTTGCTTTTCTCATGTACCAAAAATGAAAAAAAATTGCAAGCTATTCGTATGGCGCAAGTTGGTCGCGGATGTATGGAGCGGGTTCATGGTGTGAGCTCGCTCCATCCTCGGCAGGTAATGGCTGTGTGTTACAGCCAGGACCTACCCCTAATAACCACAGGGACTGCGATTATTAACCTGTTAAATGCTGCTGTCAAATAGCAGCAATAACAGAGTGCTGGGTGGTGACGCGTCATTCTATGCACTCGTCTGTGATGTTAGGTCGCCGATGGGATGCTGTGACAGCCGGGGATCTGCTGAAGACCCCTGTGCTTATTATTACGGAGCTTCCTTGAAACCCAGACTGTGGCCGGGCTTCAAAGGAGACGGTTTCACTATATACTGTGGCTTTGTCATCCGAGTGCAGCCTGATTCATTTTTTTTTTTTTTTTTCATGAACCTATTGACTTCCATTGCTGATTTTGATCCAACCCACTGATCAAAAATCGGAGATTTTCCACGCACCTCTCCGTCAAAGACTTGTGAATGGCCCCATAGACTATCACAGTGAAACTTTGACGTCTGAATGAGCCCTAAGGATAACTGACACTTTACTTAAAGGGGTATTCCCATCTCCAAGATCCTATCCCAATATGTAGTAGGTGTAATAATAATATGAGCAAATACCACCAATTAGAAATGTATAATTTTTCTGATTTGCTGTCTCTTTCCTCATGTGCAGGGCATTGCAGGACCTTAGGTATCTATGGTTATGACCACTGATATAGTGACAGCGAGTTGCTAGTGGTCATAACCATGGATACCTAAGGTCCTGCACATGAGGAAATATGCATAGCGAATCAGAACTACACTACATTTCTAATTGGAGCTATTTGCTAATATTATTATTACACCTACTACATATTGGGATAGGATATTGGAGATGGGAATACCCCTTTAATTCTGCATTTAGGCAGCAAAAAAATAGTGCAGAGTTGTCCAGAAGCCTTAAGCACAGGGACACTGGTGCACTGTGGTTTCTCTACTGGTTCAGAGCTAAGATTGCAGAATAAATACAAGTAGACGCTCAGATGACAGAGGCCTGAGCGGTGAATCCCTGTCCATATAGGGCCAAGACGCCGACAGGTTTTTTCCATGTTTACATCTATCTGGCATGGATAAAGGGGGCTCCGCTAACCGCCAGCACGTCTGCTGTTACTGGGCTTGGGAGTGCTCTTTCCTGGAGAATGTTGTAGGCATCAATTTATATACTATGTTGACTGATTTTGTCAAAGTTTGGAAAAACATGGCTGCTTTCTTCAAAACGGAGCAGAACATCAATCCAGAATTTGTACTGGGTATTACAATATGACTCCATTGATAGGGACTGAGTTGCAATGCAACCGGTGATCAGGTGAAGCTATGTTTTTGGAAGAAAGCAACCATGTTTTTGGCATACCGGACAACCCCTTAGACCATGTTCACACGTTCAGTATTCGGTCAGTATTTTACCTCAGTATTTGTCGGCCAAAACCAGGAGTGAAACAATCAGAGGAAAAGTATAATAGAAACACGTCACCACTTCTGTATTTATCACCCACTCCTGGTTTTGGCTTACACATACTGATGTAATATACTGACCAAATACTGAACGTGTGAATTTGGCCTTGGGTTAAGCTCCCACGGTTTTTATGCTGCGTATTTTTTCTTGTGCAAAAAATGCAGCATCTTACAGTTCCAGAAAAGTGGATGGGATTTATGGAAATCTCCTACCCTCTGTTTTTTATTTTGTTTGTTTTTTTTATGCAGCGTATACTGACCTGCGGTGCAATTTGGAAATCCGCAACATTTCAATTTCTCTTGCGGTAAATGTGTTTTGTTTGCGGATTTTCCCCATAGATGTGAATGAGATGACGAAAAATCTGAAGATAAAAAAATGCAATCTGCAGTGGAAATGCACTAAAGACGCACGTAATCCGCACATGACTGTACAAAAGTTTTATCAAAGCCAAATACCAGAAAAAATAAAAACCAAAAAGTAGCTTTATTGAAAACATGACAGACAAAAAATAGCAGTTGGAAAAAACAAGATAACACATGTAAGAAAAAATAAAAACGCACTCAAAAAGGCAATGAAAAAAAAATGCTAATTTAGCGAAATAGGTGCAGAAAATCTGCAACATGAAAAACTCCCCAACTACTCAAGTCTATGAGCGGATTTTTGTGCAGCAAAAACAGTGTGGTAGGAAAATACGCACATTTGTGCCTTCCTTTCACTTGCTTTTTTCTCCCCATTCATTTGAATGGCTGAAAAACACTCACAGAATTGACATATTGCAGATTTCAAAAAGGGCATTGATGGTTCTGACGCACCCGTGGGGCCGTGGGGTACTCGGTAGCCGGGTCGGTCGGTGCTGGGGGATGTCACGGTGGCAGTGACCCGGTCCGTGACCCAGGGCGGTCAAATAATTAAAGGGAAAGTCAAAGGGGAATAAAGTTTTTATATATAACGTTAGTGATGCCATCTGTGGTATGCGGCTATATGGGGCCATCCCTGCGCTGCAGATCCCCTGGAGCTGATGGTGATGCAGCAGCGTTGGTTCAGCTCTCCACAGGCAGAGCTTAGCCCCAGGGCAGGATATAGTGATGTCATGAGGTAGATCTTATTGATGAGGTGTAATGCAATTATTCAAGGACACAGTGGGGTGTAATCTTCAGGTGTTACTCACAGTTAAGTTCCTCAGGTTACAGTCACCGGTGTGCAACCGCCCACGTCGTCCTGTGTCCTCTGGGGTAGTGATCCAGCAACTCGCAGGTATCTCAGGAGCACTTAGAACGGGGTCCCGTCCATGTACCTTTCCAGGTCGTCTCACTGCGCCGGCTCTCACCCTCCTGCCCTGCGCCTCACAATCAGTGTCCCAAGCCAGTGGCCTCGGGCCTTGTCGGGCAACTTGCAATCCCCTGGACCCTATGTGGCCACCTTTTCAGTGATATAATTGTGGGTTTTGGCTGCAACACCTTGAAAATGCTGCAGCCTCCGGTTGGCTAGCTGAGCCTGGTTGTTCTCCACTAGTTAGGGGCCGGTCCCCTTCTGCGGCCTGATCCCTCCACGTCCGTGTGAATTCGGGCACACGGGTGGCTTCCTGCACTCACCGTGCCCCTGGGATCCCTTCTGTCTCTGGAGCCTTTCCTTCTGCTCCCGTCTTCTCTCACTCTCTCCTCCTTGGCCTCTCTCACCAGCCCAACTCCTCTCTCTCCTTCATTGCTCTCCTGAGCGGAGCTCCTCTTCAGCTCCCACTCCCAACTGAACTCCTTCTAGAATGTTTCTCTCTGTCTTTTATACCCTTTCTGTCTGTGCTCCCCTTAGGAGCAATCTCGCCCTTCCCTCCTGAAGTGGAGTGTATTGGATGTGGGTGTGTGGGTCCCGGGTTGTACTCCATCCTTACCTGAGAGTGGGGTACCACACCTCTGGGTGAGATGCAGTACCTCTGTGGCGACTGGACCCGCAGGGGCGCCTCAGTTCAAATCCGTAAGGAAAAAATTTGTTGGTATTGTAAAACAGCATTTTTTAGCCTTGAAAAACGCAAAGAAAAGAACATGTCTGAATCGAACCAGCTGTTAAAGTACCAGTGTATTTTTTTTTTTAAGCATTTGTTAACCATCAGTAAAGTGTGTTTTGGATGTGCATCAAAATACTTACAGGTTACCATCTTCTGCCATTTCCAGCTCTGCTTCGGTCCCTCTGTGACTGCAGCTCTTTCTTGCCGGGTCTCACCATGATCGGTCCCTCTCCTCCATCTTGTGACTGCAGCTCTTTCTTGCCGGGTCTCACCATGAATCGTTATTTCCTCTTTAAGGCCACGGCCCCACTATCAGTATTTGTTCAGCATTTTTTATCAGGAGTGGGAGCCAAAACCAGGAGTGGGTGATAAATGCAGAATTGGTGACTTGTTTCTATTATACCTTTTCTCTGATTGTTCCTCCCCTGGTTTTGGCTCCCACTCCTGAGAAAAAATACTGACTGAAAACTGACCAAATACTGATAGTGGGGCCGTGGCCTTTAAGAAGCCCTCCTACTCTGCACTCATTACCTGAATTAATTGCACCTGTTTGAACTCAGCCAAGTACAGTAAATTCAAAGCCTGAACTGTCCGAATAGAATAGATAGATGTCATGTAGAAATGTAATGTCAGAAGCCCCCTACATATAATAAACTAACACACTTTAGTGGCTTTCATGTGGCACTAAACGGTGCTTAGCCTTATTAAACCTCTAAAATAAATAATTTTAAAAAATGACATGGGGTCCCCCTTATCTATCTATATAATTGTCTTATCCCGTCTGTCTGTCTGTCTGTCTGTCTGTCCAGGAAATCCCGCGTTGCTGATTGGTCCGGCCGCGGCCAATCAGTGACGCGGCATTCACAAAAAGATGGCGGCAGTTAGCGGCTGATCTGCCGCACGGAGGTGAGCGGCGATGCAGCCGGGAGATGAAGCCGGCTGCTCGCAGCATACGTCCCCCGACCGGAGGCGCCGCTGACCCCCATGCGGCTACTGTCGGGAGATCAGCGGCTACGGCCGCTTATCTCCGGGCGGTAAAAGTGACGCCCCTCCCCTCTGCTCCGCTCCTCTACTCTCTCCTCCCCTCTCCTCCTGTCCCTCCCCCCCGCTCGCTCAGGACCCCGGCACCCGGCGCCATACTTACCCCTCTCCTCTCCTCCTCTCCCCTCGCTCAGGACCCCGGCACCCGGCGCCATACTTACCCCTCCCCGTGCCTCCGCAGCAGCTCCTGTGTCTTCCGCTGCTGCTGTGTGACGTCTCAGGTCAGAGGGCGCGGTGACGTCTTTACACCGTGCTCTCTCCTGACCGGTCACAGCGCACAGCGGGAACATGCGGGCTACGCTGGAGTCCAGAGGAGCAGCTGACAAGTGAGGTGAGTATTGGATTTTTTTTTTTTTTATTGTATGGGGCCATAGGGAATTAAATGGTGGGGTGGGGAAGTGTGACATCGTGGAGGGGCCATTTTAAGGGAAGGGGGATGTGACATCCTCCATGGGGCACTATGGGGGGGGGATGTGACATCCTGCATGGGGTATTATAAGGGAGGGGGGGATGTCACATCCAGCATGGGGCATTATAACGGATGGGGGATGTGACATCCTGCATGGCGCATTATATGGGGGGGGAGGAGTCACATCCTGCATGGGGCATATTCTAGAATACCCGATGCGTTAGAATCGGGCAACCATCTAGTTTTTAATAACCAGCTAAGGTAAAGCAGACAGCGGCAAGCTTATATTATCAGGCTAGGAAGGGAAAGATAACCATGGACCTTCCCAGCCTATTAATATCAGCTCACAGCTGTCTGCTTTGCCTTTGCTGGTTATAAAGATGCGAAGTAGTCCAGAACCTGAAAGACATAAAAAGAGAGAATTAAATAAAGAAATAAAGACAAGAAACACTCCCTCATTCACCAATTTATTATTTAAAAAAAAAAAATCCCCTCTGCTCTTATGTAATCCATCTTGATTCCACAACGTCCAGTGATTCTATACAGCAACCAATGGAGTGTCGTTCTGAGAATGATGGTTTATAGGGCACTCCCGGTCATGTCTCACGCTCGATAACGTCAGTAACTCAGTAGCGTCATCACACGTGAGACATGACCGGGAGTGACCTATGAAACAGCATTCTCAGAACAGCACTCCATAGGCAGAGGTGTATCTAGGTTTTCTGGCAAAAAAAGAGAATGGAGGCAGCACACAAACGAATGTTGAAAAAATGTCTTTTAATAGCCCACGTGGCTGTAGCAACGATTCGGTCCAAAAATGTGGACCCTTCTCAAGGTAGTTTGGCACCCCTCCCTTCCCCCCAGCACCTACAGTACGGACCAAAAGTTTGGACACACCTTCTCATTTAAAGATTTTTCTGTATTTTCATGACTTTGAAAATTGTACATTCACACTGAAGGCATCAAAACTATGAATTAACACATGTGGAATGATATACTTAACAAAAAAGTGTGAAACAACTGAAAATATGTCTTATATTCTAGGTTCTTCAAAGTAGCCACCTTTTGCTTTGATGACTGCTTTGCACACTCTTGGCATTCTCTTGATGAGCTTCAAGAGGTAGTCACCGGAAATGGTTTTCACTTCACAGGTGTGCCCTGTCAGGTTTAATAAGTGGGATTTATTGCCTTATAAATGGGGTTGGAACCATCAGTTGTGTTGTGCAGAAGTCAGGTGGATACACAGCTGATAGTCCCACTGAATAGACTGTTGCCATAATTTGTATTATGGCAAGAAAAAAGCAGCTAAGTAAAGAAAAACGAGTGGTCATCATTACTTTAAGAAATGAAGGTCAGTCAGTCCGAAAAATTGGGCAAACTTTGAAAGCGTCCCCAAGTACAGTTGCAAAAACCATCAAGCGCTACAAAGAAACTGGATCACATGAGGACCGCCCCAGGAAAGGAAGACCAAGAGTCACCTCTGCTTCTGAGGATAAGTTTATCCGAGTCACCAGCCTCAGAAATCGCAGGTTAACAGCAGCTCAGATTAGAGACCAGGTCAATGCCACACAGAGTTCTAGCAGCAGACACATCTCTACAACAACTGTTAAGAGGAGACTTTGTGCAGCAGGCCTTCATGGTAAAATAGCTGCTAGGAAACCACTGCTAAGGACAGGCAACAAGCAGAAGAGACTTGTTTGGGCTAAAAAACCACAAGGAATGGACATTAGACCAGTGGAAATCTGTGCTTTAGTCTGATGAGTCCAAATTTGAGATCTTTGGTTCCAACCACCGTGTCTTTGTGCGACGCAGAAAAGGTGAACGGATGGACTCTACATGCCTGGTTCCCACCGTGAAGCATGGAGGAGGAGGTGTGATGGTGTGGGGGTGCTTTGCTGGTGACACTGTTGGGAATTTATTCAAAATTGAAGACTTACTGAACCAGCATGGCTACCACAGCATCTTGCAGCGGCATGCTATTCCATCCGGTTTGCGTTTAGTTGGACCATCATTTATTATTCAACAGGACAATGACCCCAAACACACCTCCAGGCTGTGTAAGGGCTATTTGACCAAGAAGGAGAGTGATGGGGTGCTACGCCAGATGACCTGGCCTCCACAATCACCAGACCCGAACCCAATCAAGATGGTTTGGGGTGAGCTGGACCGCAGAGTGAAGGCAAAAGGGCCAACAAGTGCTAAGCATCTCTGGGAACTCCTTCAAGATTGTTGGAAGACCATTTCCGGTGACTACCTCTTGAAGCTCATCAGAGAATGCCAAGAGTGTGCAAAGCAGCCTTCAAAGCAAAAGGTGGCTACTTTGAAGAACCTAGAATATAAGACATAATTTCAGTTATTTCACACTTTTTTTTTAAGTATATAATTCCACATGTGTTAATTCATAGTTTTGATGCCTTCAATGTGAATGTACAATTTTCATAGTCATGAAAATACAGAAAAATCTTTAAATGAGAAGGTGTGTCCAAACTTTTGGTCTGTACTGTATGTGATTTGCACACAGTCATGTGCCAACGAGCTGCTCTTCCTAATTCTCTCAATGTTCAGTGAAAAACAGAGAGAAGTATGAAGAGAAGCTCATTGTCACGTGAGAGTAATATTAAAAATCACATACAGTCATATGAAAAAGTTTGGGCACCCCTATTAATCTTAAGCTTAATGTTTTATAAAAATTGGTGTTTTTGCAACAGCTATTTCAGTTTGATATATGTAATAACTGTTGGATACAGTAATGTTTCTGCCTTGAAATGAGGTTTATTGTACTAACAGAAAATGTGCAATCTGCATTCAAACAAAATTTGACAGGTGCATAAGTATGGGCACCTCACCAGAAAAGTGACATTAATATTTAGTAGATCCTCCTTTTGCAAAAATAACAGCCTCTAGTTGCTTCCTGTAGCTTTTAATGAGTTCCTGGATCCTGGATGAAGGTATTTTTGACCATTCCTCTTTACAAAACAATTCCAGTTCAGTTAAGTTTGATGGTCGCCGAGCATGGACAGCCCTCTTCAAATGATCCCACAGATGTTCAATGATATTCAGGTCTGGGGACTGGGATGGCCATTCCAGAACATTATAATTGTTCCTCTGCATGAATGCCTGAGTAGATTTGGAGCGGTGTTTTGGATCATTGTCTTGCTGAAAGATCCATCGACTGCGTAACTTCAACTTTATCACTGATTCTTGAACACTATTGCCAAGAATCTGCTGATACTGAGTGGAATCCATGCGTCCCTCAACTTTAACAAGATTCCCAGTGCCGGCATTGACCACACAGCCCCAAAGCATGATGGAACCTCCACCAAATTTTACTGTGGGTAGCAAGTGTTTTTCTTGGAATGCTGTGGTTTTTTGCCACCATGCATAACGCCTTTTTGTATGACCAAACAACTCAATCTTGGTTTCATCAGTCCACAGGACCTTCTTCCAAAAAGAAATAGGCTTCTTCAAATGTGCTTTTGCATACCTCAGCCGACTCTGTTTGTGCGTACTTGCAGAAACGGCTTCTTTCGCATCACTCTCCCATACAGCTTCTCCTTATGCAAAGTGCGTTGTATAGTTGACCGATGCACAGTGACACCATCTGCAGCAAGTTGATGCTGCAGCTCTCTGGAGGTGGTCTGAGGATTGTCCTTGACTGATCTCACCATTCTTCTTCTCTGCCTTTCTGATGTTTTTCTTGTCCTGACACTTCTGGCCTTAACAAGAACTGTCCCTATGTTCTTCCATTTCCTTACTATGTTCCTCACAGTGGAAACTGACAGGTTAAATCTCTGAGACAGCTTTTTGTATCCTTCCCCTGAACAACTATGTTGAATAATCTTTGTTTTCAGATCATTTGACAGTTGTTTTGAGGAGCCCATGATGCCACTCTTCAGAGGAGATTCAAACAGGAGAACAACTTGCAAGTGGCCACTTTAAGTAGCTTTTCTCATGATTGCATACACCTGGCTATAAAGTTCAAAGCTCAATGAGGTTACAAAACCAAAAAAAGTGCTTTAGTAAGTCAGTAAAAAGTAGGCAGGAGTATTTAAAACAAGAAAATGATAAGGGTGCCCATACTTATGCACCGGTCAAATTTTGTTTGAATGCAGATTGCACATTTTCTGTTAGCACAATAAACCTCATTTCAAGGCAGAAACATTACTGTGTCCAACAGTTATTACATATATCAAACTGAAATAGCTGTTGCAAAAACACCAATTTTTATAAAACATTAAGCTTAAGATTAATAGGGGTGCCCAAACTTTTTCATATGACTGTATGAGTGAAGTGTCCATGTGATGACTGCAGTAACTAGCAAGCAGAGCTGAATCCTGACAGTGAGTATATTACACGCTGTTAGGATCAGGATACAGGGCTTCATTTTGTAATTAAAGGATCTGTCCAGGTTTGAGATGAAAGTCTGCAGTCACTCTAGGCTTCTGAATTCTCACAGCGCATGCACTGCACACTTTTAGGATTCTCCCTTGCACAAGTATGCGATTTGTATACTTCTGGCCACATTGCGACTAGACGTGTCCGGCCTCACACAATTCATTTTCATTGAGTGAGGCCACACATGTCTAGTCGGCACTTGACCGCATGTATGCAAATTGCCGGCACGAGGGAATCCTGATAGCGCACTGAACACTATGTGAGAATTCAGAAGTCTGCAGTCATATAGACTGACTGCAGACTCATCACAAACTTGGACAACCCCTTTAATGCTCCTAACATAAATAAAAATATGAGCATTAGTCAATATCACAAAAAAACATTTACATCCAGGTCCCTAAAAGATGACGATGTCTCTGGGGTCATTCTCTTTCTTTTCTTCTTCTATATCAGTGATTTATGGGGGATTGAGCAGAGAGGGTGAAGCTGAGAAGTTAACATTTCAAGAGGCATGGGAGAGAGACTTGGGGATAAGCTCGTCTCCTCAGGAATGGAAAAGGGGGTTTCTCTTCACTCATAAACTTGCTAGCAGGGCCGGCGTCAGCACCCGGCACACCCGGGCAAGTGCCGGGGCCCTGAGCAGGCGGGGGGCCCACTGGCGGTCGCGCACCCCGCCGGGCTATGGGCGGAGGAGAGCGGTGTCAGCGCCCACCCTTCTCCCCCGCTTGCTCAGGGCCCCGGCAGCCGGATACTTACCTCTCCCCGTGCCTCCGCAGATCCGCTGTCTTCCTGCTCTGTGCTCCCTGTGACGTCTCAGGTCAGAGGGCGTGGTGACGTCTTTCCACCGCGCGCTCCCCTGAGCCGTCACATGGAGCGCAGAGCGGGAAGACGCCGGCAACGCTGGAGTCCCCGGACCCGAGCAGCGGGCAGCAGGTGAGGAGGAGGGAGGTGAATATTTGATTTTTTTTTTTTAATGTATGGAGGCATGGGGCATAATATGGGGGGGTGACATCCTGCACGGGGCATTATAAAGGGGGGGGTGACATCCTGCATGGGGCATTATAGAGAGAGGGGGCGACATCCTGCATGGGGCATTATAGAGAGAGGGGGTGACAGCCTGCATGGGGCCTTATAAAGAGGGGGGGGTACATCCTGCATGGGGCATTATAAAGAGAGGGGGGGTGACATCCTGCATGGGGCATTATAAAGAGAGGGGGGGGTGACATCCTGCATGGGGCATTATAGAGAGAGGGGGTGACATCCTGCATGAGGCCTTATAAAGGGGGGGGTACATCCTGCATGGGGCATTATAAATAGAGGGGGTGACATCCTGCATGGGGCATTATAAAGAGAGGGGGTGACATCCTGCATGGGGCATTATAAGGGGGGGGGACAGCCTGCACAGTGCATTATGTGGGGGGAACTGCCTGCATGGAGCATTATAAGGGGGGGACAGCCTGTATGGGGCATTATGTGGGGGGTAACAGCCTGCATGCAGCATTATATGGGGGCCAGTATCCTGTATGGAGCGTTATAAGGGGACCAGTATCCTGTATGGAGCGTTATATGGGGGCCAGTATCCTGTATGGAGCTTTATAAGGGGACCAGTATCCTGTATGGAGCTTTATATGGGGGCCAGTATTCCGTATGGAGCCTCATATGGGGGCCAGTATTCCGTATGGGGCCTTATACGGGGGCCAGTATTCCGTATGGGGCCTTATATGGGGGCCAGTATTCCAAATAGGGCCTTATATGGGGGCCAGTATTCCGTATGGGGCCTTATATGGGGGCCAGTATTCCGTATGGGGCCTTATATGGGGGCCAGTATTCCGTATGGAGCCTTATATGGGGGCCAGTATTCCTTATGGGGCCTTATATGGGGCCAGTATTCCGTATGGGGCCTTATATGGGGGCCAGTATTCCGTATGGGGCCTTATATGGGGGCCAGTACAGTCATGGCCAAAAGTATTGAGAATGAGACAAATAGTAATTTTTCCAAAGTTTACTGCTTCATTTTTTGTAATGGCAATTTGCATATACTCCTGAATGTCAAAGAGTGATCAGCTTAACAGCAATTACTGTACTTGCAAAGTCAATATTTGCCCAGAAAATGAACTTTAACCCCCAAAACACATTTCAACATCAT
Source organism: Phyllobates terribilis (assembly GCF_046119375.1). NCBI lineage: Eukaryota > Metazoa > Chordata > Amphibia > Anura > Dendrobatidae > Phyllobates > Phyllobates terribilis. Next base: position 533,055,234 of record NW_027362771.1, read on the forward strand.
TGCAGTCCTGCCTTAAAAGGAGCAGCTAACATCGTTTTAGTGATTGATCCATTAACACAGGTGTGGGTGTTGATGAGGACAGGGCTGGCGATCAATCAGTCATGATTAAGTAAGAATGACATCACTGGACACTTTAAAAGGAGGCTGGTTCTTGGTATCATTGTTTCTCTTCAGTTAACCATGGTTATCTCTAAAGAAACACGTGCAGCCATCATTGCACTGCACAAAAATGGCCTAACAGGGAAGAGTATCGCAGCTACAAAGATTGCACCTCAGTCAACAATCTATCGCATCATCAAGAACTTCAAGGAGAGAGCTTCCATTGTTGTCAAAAAGGCTCCAGGGCGCCCAAGAAAGACCAGCAAGCGCCAGGACCGTATCTTAAAACTGTTTCAGCTGCGGGATCGGACTACCAGCAGTGCCGAGCTTGCTCAGGAATGGCAGCAGGCTGGTGTGAGTGCTTCTGCACACACTGTGAGGCGGAGACTCTTTGAGCAAGGGCTGGTTTCAAGGAGGGCAGCAAAGAAGCCACTTCTCTCCAGAAAAACATCAGGGACCGACTGATATTCTGCAAAAGGTACAGGGAGTGGACTGCTGAGGACTGGGGCAAAGTCATTTTCTCTGATGAATCTCCTTTTCGATTGTTTGGGACATCTGGAAAACAGCTTATTCGGAGAAGAAGAGGTGAGCGCTACCACCAGTCTTGTCTCATGCCAACTGTAAAGCATCCTGAAACCATTCATGTGTGGGGTTGCTTCTCAGCCAAGGGAATCGGCTCACTCACAGTCTTGCCTAAAAACACAGCCATGAATAAAGAATGGAACCAGAATGTCCTCCAAGAGCAACTTCTCCCAACCGTCCAAGAGCAGTTTGGCGCCCAAAAATGCCTTTTCCAGCATGATGGAGCACCTTGCCATAAAGCAAAGGTGATAACAAAATGGCTCATGGAACAAAACATAGAGATTTTGGGTCCATGGCCTGGAAACTCCCCAGATCTTAATCCCATTGAGAACTTATGGTCAATCATCAAGAGACGGGTGGACAAACAAAAACCAACACATTCCGGCAAAATGCAAGCATTGATTATGCAAGAATGGACTGCTATCAGTCAGGATTTGGTCCAAAAGTTGATTGAGAGCATGCCAGGGAGAATTACAGAGGTCTTGAAGAAGAAGGGGCAACACTGCAAATATTGACTTGCTGCATTAACTCATTCTAACTGTCAATATAACCTATTGGTACTCATAATATGATTGCAATTATATTTCTGTATGTGATATAAACATCAGACAAACACTAATAAAAACCAGAGGCCAGCAGATGATGTGAAAATATAATTTTGGTGTCATTCTCAAAACTTTTGGCCATGACTGTATACTGTGTGGAGCGATTCGCTGGTTTCTGAGCTATTGTGGAATTTACAATAGATATCACTCATGTAATGTAAGAAGTGAAATCTTTGGCAGTGTACTATATATATATATATTTCTCTGCGGTATCTGTGCATCATGAATCGTGGTATGTGTTAAAGGGGCCCACTGAGACTCTTTCGCCCGGGGCCCAGAAAAACCTGGAGCCGGCCCTGCTTGCTAGCGCTGGGATTGCACAAGAGAAGAACTATAAAATACTTACAAGATGGTATCTTTACCCTTCTAAACTAAACGCAATTTATCCAGCAGTTTCAGAGGTATGTTGGAGATGTGAGAGAGAGGTGGGCTCTATGATTCATATTTGGTGGGAGTGCTCGAATATCAAGTCATTCCGGGAGAAGGTTTTTGACAGTTATCAACGAATCACGGGAAACAGTATAGTAAGGTGAGGTCCCCTCAAATAGCTCTTCTGTCAATTTTACCTTCTTCAATAGGAACTCAGAAAAAAGATATTCTTTGGTTTTGTCTAACAGCAGCATGAATGGTAATCCCGCGGTTCTGGAAATTTACAAACCCCCCTGACGTATTAGACTGGTATAAGGAAATGGTCAATCTGTGTAGAATGGAGGAGCTGTCTGCAGACTGCAATGGAAGTCAGAGCTTCAATTGTACTCATATCTGAGAGACGCGTGTACAATCACCGGGAGCCAGCGTGCTGCAGCTTCTGTGAGCCGGCTGTCAGCTTGACAGCCGGCTCAGAGAACTGCCGACTCACAGTCCGTGGGGCGGCAGAATGCAGCCGCCGGGGAAGACACATCGGACCACCGCATTGCACGGCCTGACTGCGCCCCCCCCCGCCCGTCCGCCGGCTGGCTGCCCCCCTCCTTGATACGCCCCTGCCATAGGTTGCAGTAGAGATTCAAAGTTGCCGTCTTGCACGAGACCCAGCGGCTCTGAGCAGCTGTGACATCAGTAACTACACGCTCATCAGACTCGGCGAGTCTCATAGAGGCCAGCGTGACTCTGCGACTAAAAGAAGACATTTCTTAAAGGGCTAAAAATATCTTTATTTATGAATCATAAAAATTATTCAATCAGTATAACAAAGAATATCACAAGGTGGGGGATACAGATGAAGAAAAGCTGGGTACACCTGGTAAAATAAATATATGGCACACTATAAATATACTGCAAAGAGAATACCCCTATATTCAAAATACGGACAGTGTCAGTATATCATAATTAGCATATAGAGATCACATATAATAGATAAGTCACTTATATAATGAAAAGAGACACCAGACCTTCATATAAGATCCCAAACCATAAAGGGATGTCTGGAAATGTCCCCTGCTGTAATCCTCTGACGCCGAGAAGAATGAGCCGTACCAGCGAACGGGGCCCTGCGCTGAGCTCAGGAGCGGTGTCCTGTCACTCAGTGAGCTCCGCTCAGTGCAGGGCCCTGCTTGCTGGTGCAGCTTATTCTCCCTACAAATGTCTACGTGTGGACAGACCCATGGATTTGAATGGGTCTGCGTGTGTCAGTGTATCCGGTACGTGTGGAAACTGACACCACACCTACAATGCACACTGACGTGTGAGAGAGCCCTTAAAGTTGGTGGGTGTTCTCAACGCCTATGATATTCTTCTCCAAATAAACAACATGATTTGCTATAAGGGCTCATGCAGACGAGCGTATAAATCGGACAGCACACTGACCCATGTTATTCAGTAGAGCTCTTCAGATGAATGATTTTTTCTTGGTCCGAAACTGTATGTGATCATGGACATGTTTTAATGTAGTTGTATGAAAACGGATCGCACATGGATGTCACACGGACGTAAAAAACGGACACACAGATGGCACATAGATAAAAATCCGATGAAAATTAGAAAAAAAAATTGTCCGAGTTTTCAGGATGAAACTAGGATGATTTTTCATACATTCATCTACAGGAACCCTAATTCAGAGTAGTCAAAAACACAGTGTAAAACCATTAACATTTTTTTTTTATAAAATACAATTAACATACTCATAAAAGAGAAGAGGATATTCAACACATCAATATAATAAAATTTTAGGAAAAAAAAAAAACATGCACTCCGTGTCCTGCCAAACCCAAAGTTTCGCCCTTATGGCTTCTTCAAGGATCATGCCCCATCAGAAGCATGGTCAGACTGTCTAAACAAACTATTAAACAACAACACATCAGCTGCTCTTTTGTATACCCGATCTTTTAATGGTTGCATGATGGCCCTTGTATTTATGATGCTCTGCTTTTCTCACACACTCCACCAGCGCCATCTCTGTCTACAGGTTGTGTGTGGTATAGCAACCCCTTTCATTTAAGTTTTACTGTGACACTAAATCACAGTCTATACTATGTATAATTCCACACATTCAGAACTGCGGAGTATATTATTGACCATTAGATCTAGAGCGAGCGATACTATTGTGTCTCTGTAAATTGCTCGGCTTCATCGGGTTTTGTGAACAGGGATGTGCGGTGATTTGCAGCTTGAGTAAATAGGTCAGGACAGTCAGCAGGGAATGCAGATGCCGCGGGAGGTGGAGGCCGGATCTCTAACCCCCGGAGGCTTCTATCTATATCACATTTTCGAGCTTCTCGCATGTTGAGGCGTTATGTATGATGATATCATATAAAGTGCAACAAATAAATCAGAATCCACAGAGACGGGATATTATCTATCATTTATTTATGTTGCTTATTTCTACCGACATTGTCATTACTTACATCTGCCGTATTGGGACTCACAATCCAACTTTCCTATCTCCGGCACACACTCCGGGCTAATTCCACAGGAAACAAGTGACCTCCCGAAATGTATTTCAGAGCGTGGAAAATAAAAAAAAAGAAAAACACAAGAACATACAAACTCAACGCAGATGGAGTCCTTGGCCGGATAAGAAGCACGAGCCCCAGTGCTACAAGGCAATAGTGTGGCCACCATGCAGACCTTCTTGAATTCTCCATGTTTCTCCTAAAATCCAAAGAAATTCAAAGCACTTAGTAGAAAATGTTGGCCGATGTTGGCTTTTACTTCTTTACATTACAAAATTTGTGAAAATAATTCCTTTCCATAGGCTCCATTAGATTATATATTTAGAGGGTTCTCTACTTGAAAACCCTCACTATAAGGCTATGTGCCCACGATGCAGAAATGCTCCGGATTTTTCCTGAGTGTTTCTGCATCTCCCTGGCAGAAAACACGCATGCGGATTGTACATGTGGATTGTACATGCGGATTGTACATGCGGATTGTACATGCGTTTTTGCTCCCAGGGACATGCGGATGTGAAGCGTTCTTCACATGCATTTCCGCATGCGGGTTGACAAGCGCTTTCCAAGTGATTTTAGCATCACTTGGAAAGTGCTTGACAACTTGGTCACACTATATAAATCCATGCAAACGGCATGGATTTATATAGTGTGACCAAGTTAACAGTTAAAAAAGAATTAAAATGGTAAAAAATAAAAGAATAAACATTATACTCACCTTCTGATGGCCCCCAGTCTCCTTCTCCAGTGCACCCGGTGTCTTGGGCGGCTTGCAGTGGTGTAAAAGGACCTTCCATGACGTCATTTAGTCATGTGACAGGTCACGCGACCGCCAACGTCAGCGGTCACATGACCCGTCACGTGACTAAATCACGTCATGGAAGGTCCTTTTACACCATCGCGAGCCGCCGGGGAGCCAGGAAGCACCGGAGAGAAGACTGCAGGACATCGGAAGGTGAGCATAATGTTTAATGTTTATTTTTTATTTTAAATTCTTTTTTTTTTACAGGTACTATGGTACCCGGGCCTAGAGGCAAGTCTCCTCTTCTCCAGACCCGGGTACCGTCCGCACATTGAATCGCAGAATATCCGCATGTGCACATGTAGTCATGCGGATATTAAGCAATTCAATGCAAGTCAATGGCGGCGAAAACACTGCGATTACGCAAAATTAATGGTAGTGCTGCGGATTTTTCCGCAATGATAATCCGCAGTGGAAATTTTCGCATGTGCACAGCACATGCGGATTATCATTGGGGAACATTGCAGACCTTCTACCAAGCATTTTTTAAGCGTTTCCGCAGAGGAATTGCAGCTGCGGAAACGCTTAAAAAACGCATCGTGGACACACAGCCTAAGGTATACGTGTCAAACTCTGCCCCGTCGGCAAAATCTGTCCCTTAGGGTGATTATATGTGGCCCGCGACGCCATAAGGAGGACTATGTGGGGCCATTATTCTGAATGGAGGACTATGTGGGGCCCGTTATACACTGCTCAAAAAAATAAAGGGAACACTTAAATAACATCCTAGATCTGAATGAATGAAATATTTGTGACGCTCTAGCCCTCCCTGGGAAATGGGGTTACTCTGAGCCGGGTCGGTGTAGGTGTTACGATGCAGTCGTGGGCTGGACCCGTTCTGTGCCCAGGGCTGTCACAATCAAAATTATTGGGCTTTCAAGTGAGAGTGGTATTTCGACTACGCCACCTGCGGTTTCCGGTGATGGACACCAGCGCTGCTATAGTCCACTGAGGCTGGTGTTAGGGGCAGCTAAGATGGGATGGCTCCCCGCAGGCAGAGCAGGCCTCAGGGCAGTGTGAGGAGGAATGGTGAGTGCAGTGCCGCGCAGGAAATAACGAGCTGAGGCGGTGTGTGAAGTTATCCGGGTCTTTACTCACTTTCAGATGTACTTTCAGCCGCAAAGCTTCTCTCTGCTACACACTGCGTACTGTGGCCGCCGGGAAGGGGGTCCAGCACCTCCCAGGTAGATCAGGAGCACCTGTCGAGACCCCTCTGGTGTGTGTTCCTCTCCTTGGTAGCTCTCCCACTAAGTCTTCTCCTGACTGTGTGTGGTACGAACGTGGTGTATCCCTTTGGGATCCACTAAGCCTCCGGGCTTTTCTGACTGAGACGTGAAGTAACAAAGTCAGATATCGGGGGCCGGTCACCCCTCTTGCAGCAGGAATCCCTCTGACTAGGCCAGAGTAAAGAATACAGGTGACGACTCCGCTCCGTCCTTATCCCACTGGGATCCTTTTGCCTGTGGAGCTTGTCTCCTCCGCTCCCCTCCAAGGCCTTCTTGGGTCAGGACCTTGACCGGGTAGAGACAGTGGTTAACTCTGACCCACTCCTCGTCTCAAGGCCAGAGTACGAGGACCGTGTATCTTCAGTCAGCTGCAGACTTTTGCTGGATACTGGCAGAAGACCACATTCCAAGACGAAGACCACAATCAAAGACGAAGATCACAATCAAAGACCTTGAACTTAAGATGGCCGTAGATTAAATATGAAACAATAAGTGTTTCCTAAAAGTGTGTCCTCCACCCTCACCCACTACATGGTTCCCTCTATCTTTTGGTTCCCCCCATCTCCTCTATCCCAGTGCCGGGGCAGCATCCTGGTGCATTTAGACCCCCTACAGGACAGGAGTGGTGTAGTGTTGAATGGTGAAATGGGGTCCTGAGAGATGCTCCATCCTTACCTGGAAGAGGAGATACCACACCTCAAGCTGAGGTGCAGTACCCCTGTGGCGACTGAACCCTCAGGGGCGCCACATATTCTCATTAAATACTTTGTTCTGTACAAAGTTGAATGTGCAGACAACAAAATCATACAAAAATCATCAATGGAAATCAAATTTATTAAACAACGGAGGCCTGGATTTGGAGTCACCCCCAAAATTAAAGTGGATAAACACACTACAGGCTGATCTAACTTTGATGTAATGTCCTTAAAACAAGTCAAAATGAGGCTCAGTATTGTGTGTGGCCTCCACGTGCCTGTATGACCTCCCTACAATGCCTGGGCATGCTCCTGATGAGGTTGCGGATGGTCTCCTGTGGGATCTCCTCCCAGACCTGGACTAAAGCATCCGTCAACTCCTGGACAGTCTGTGGTGCAATGTGACGTTGGTGGATGGAGCGAGACATGATGTCCCAGATGTGCTCAATCGGATTCAGGTCTGGGGAATGAGCGGGCCAGTCCATAGCTTCAATGCCTTCATCTTGCAGGAACTGCTGACACACTCCAGCCACATGAGGTCTGGCATTGTCCTGCATTAGGAGGAACCCAGGGACAACCGCACCAGTGACGCGCCCCTGGGCCTGTGTCGCGCTGCGTTGCGCACGCGGGAGCTTACCCGGAGCCGGATCTGTTTAGGGTTGTAGTCTCGTGGCGGTGACCCGGTCCATGCCCAGGGAGTCAAACTGGACGGCAGTCTGTTAGCGGTAGAAAATGGTTGATGACTACGCCACCCGTTGAATGCAGCCAGGGGGCTGCTGCTGCAGGGCAGACCGCTGAGGCCGGTGGAAGGATGGTGCAGCGTGATAGTATAACCCCCAACGGGAGGGGTATGGCCTCAGGGCAGCCGACGTGGATGATGGGGGTAGCAGGAACCACTCAGAGACGGTATGGTAGCGTTCAGGGTCTTTACTGGTAACAACGATAGACCCTCCCGGAGTACTTGCTAGCGAACGGGGCCTGGTCAGTCCTTGAGCAGATGGGATCTCCCCTGGCCAGGCGTAGTTGTAGGCCTCCCAAGCTGACTGTACTCTTCTGGCTACCTTGCTAGAAGCTGATGTAAGTAGCCCACGTCCCTGAGTGTACCGTGTGGTGCTCACCCGTATGGCCGGTGACTCGGGGCCTTCTAATGGCTTCCGCTCCACGATGGCGGTGCTGGTCCCACGCGTGCGACCGGGCCTTCGGGCTTCTGGGCCAGGGGACCTGAAATCCCCTGCCTGACGGATTCTGCTGCTGGGTAGAAGTTAGTCCCCACAGCCTCGGACTCCGGGTCCGGTAAAGAATCTTCTTAGTCAGGGCGAGCTCTTTAGCTGCCAGCCCCTGACTCCTTGTGACTCTGCTGCTTCCTATGCTGCTCTTGTCTCTACTCTTCCTGGACTCACTAACCCTGCCTCAGCCCCGGGTTTATACAGGGGAAGTTCTTCCCCTCCCAAGGCTGGGCAGGAGGTGTGGCATGCACAGGATCCCTGACCAAAGGACCTCCCACCTGCTCTCAGACGTAATATCTCTATCACTGTGACAACCAGACCCCTGGGGTGTCACACTCCCCCCTAGTGAAATTTAGTACTCCGGGACTAAACACTTTTTAGAAAAATATAACAAGGTATATCAAAGAACAATAAAATACAATAAGGAAACACAATAAGATGGTCACGGATGTCCGCAACCGGGTGCAGTCTTTGAAGAAAAGCAAAGGTGTCCATTTCACCAACACAGGGAGACGTAACCAGGTAGGGGTCTGTCCTACCCCGAGTCCTTAACAGTCTCTAGTCCATCCTGGGTTACGCTCCAACTATATACAAAGGATTCCCGGTAAATCCACCGAAGACTCCTAAAAACAACTAGAAACACAAAATTACACACAAGCAACAATAAACAGGTAAACATTGTAAAACAACTTAAACATTTAGATCCTCCAACGTGCGGGTAACTGGCCTCTAGTGGCCCTAGTGGACCTACGGAGCTGACTGTCTGGCCCTGAACTACAGGGTGTAGGAGCTGTCAAGGGTAAACTGGGCAGCTGTCTACCGGCTCTTTGTCTCACTAGGGGTACGGCAGGCTCACTATAAGCAGAGGGTGGATTCTCCTGTTCCGCTTGGGTGGAGTCTTCTGCCTCCTGGACCGGCTGCTCTTCCAGCTCTACCCGTTGCTCCGTAGGTTCTTGGGATGATGGTTGGAGGAAGGTGAGTACGGGTACCACAACTGCACCATTGACTTGAGTCCAAGACCGAGGGAAGTCCCCGAGCACGGTACTAACCATATCTTCCCTTTCTTCCACGGGTCGATGGTCTTCCTGTTCCTCCTCAGGGTTCCTCAGTTGTTCGGGGCACTTCTTCAGGTGGTCCCGGGATACAATGGCTGTGGTTTCCCCTCCGTCTTTACTGATGGTACAGACCTTCGGGTTCTCGTGGCTTGAGGGCAGTACGGTGTACGGGTCCTTCTCCCACTGGTCGTCCAACTTGTGGAGCCGTCTCTTCCTCTTCAAGACCTGCTCTCCGGGTACCAGGGGAACAGCGGGAGCATACTGGTTGTAAGTCTTCTCTTGTCTTTCCCTAGCCTGACAGAGACTTCGCTCCACGCTCTCCTGTACTTTCCGGTACTGCTGCTGCCTCTCTGTGTCCCAGTCTGTTTCTGGTGAAGTGTCCTCGGGCGTCAGGACTCCCATTTCCAGGTCAACAGGTAACTTACCAGGTCTTGCCCTCATTAGGTAAGCCGGGGTACAGTTGGTGGAACCTACCGGGATGTGGTTGTATAGGTCCACCAGATCGGGCAACTTCTCAGGCCACAGACTGCGTTCTTCCAGGGGCAACGTTTTTAGAAGATCCATTACCACCTGGTTCATTTTCTCACAAAGTCCATTAGTTTGCGGATGGTAGGGTGTCGTCCTTATCTTCCGGCAGCCATACAGATTGCAGAATTCCTGGAAGACCTCCGCTTCAAAGGCAGGTCCCTGGTCCGTCAGCACTTGGTCCGGGTACCCGTGTGGACGGCAAAAGTGCTGCTGGAAGGCTCTAGCTGCTGTTCGAGCCGTTAAGTCCTTGACGGGGACGACAACCAGAAACCGGGAGTAATGATCCACGATGGTTAACGCGTAGACGTAGCCACTTCTGCTGGGGGTCAGTTTTACATGATCCAAGGCTACCAGTTCCAACGGTTGCCGGGTGACGATGGACTGCAGGGGAGTCTTCTGGCTGGCCCGGTCCTTCCTTCTCAGATTGCACGGGCCACAGTCTCTGCACCACTTCTCGATGGTTCCCCTCATGCCTACCCAGTGGAACCGCTCGCGCAGCAGGAACTCCAGCTTTTTCCACCCGAAGTGTCCAGCTCCGTCGTGGTATGCCTCCATCACCATGGCTGCGTCTCTTCGTGGCACCACTACTTGCCAGAGTAGTTCATGCGTCCTGGAGTTAACCATTCTGCGGCACAACTTCCCCTTGTAAAGGAACAGTCGACTCTTCTCTGCCCATAGTTGTTTGGCTTCCTCTGGAGCGTCTGATTCCAGGCTAGCCTCCGGGCGAGTCAGCATCTCCTTCACCAGTCGGACGGCAGGGTCGCTGTCTTGCGTTTCCGCCCAGTTGTAGTGAGGTAAGGGGTTCAACGTAGCAGCCTGCTTACTCCTTACCCGGTGGGAATACTGGATAGTCCCATGACGGTGGAACGCAGGGAGTTCAACTTCTTCCAGTCCCTCCGGATCTTCTCCTCCGTCCGGCAGGTTGGGCATCCTGGACAGGGCGTCCGCGTTGGTATTGGAGCGCCCTGCCCGGTATTTAATTGTGAACTCGTAGTTGGACAGACGGGCCATCCACCTCTGCTCCAGGGCACCGAGTCTTGCCGTGTCCAGGTGTGTCAACGGGTTGTTATCCGTGTATACGGTGAACCGGGAAGAAGCGAGGTAATGCCTAAAGCGCTCGGTGACTGCCCATACCACGGCCAGGAACTCTAGCTTAAATGAGCTGTAATTTTCGGGGTTCCTTTCGGTGGGTCGCAGTTTTCGGCTGGCATAGGAGATTACTCGTTCTCTCCCCTGCTGAATCTGGGACAGTACGGCTCCTAGCCCGATGTTACTGGCGTCGGTGTAGAGGATGAAGGGCTGGCTATAGTCCGGGTACGCCAAGATTTCATCCCCCGTGAGGGCCATCTTCAGCTGGCGGAAGGACTCTTCTTCTAGCTTTTCCCATTTGAAGGGCGGCTTCTGGTTCTTGGCCTTCCGGGACTGGCCTATCAGGAGGTCCTGCATAGGTGCTGCCTTTTTGGTGAAACCGGGAATAAACCTTCGGTAGTAGCCTACCAACCCTAGGAACTGCCGCACTTCTTTTACGCTGGAGGGGCTTGGCCATCCCTTAATTGCGGTGATCTTATCGGGGTCGGGAGCCACTCCGTCAGCGCTCACCACGTGTCCCAGGTATTGCACCTTTGGTTTCAGGAGGTGACACTTGGAGGGTTTCACCTTTAGGCCGTAACTCGCCAGAGCTTCGAACACCTCCGCCAGGTGTTTCAGGTGGTCCTCATAAGTTTTGGAGTATACGATGACATCGTCCAGGTACAACAGGACCGTCTCGAAGTTTCTGTGGCCCAGACAGCACTCCATTAATCGTTGGAAGGTTCCTGGGGCGTTGCAGAGTCCGAACGGCATGCAGGTGAACTCGCTAAGTCCCATCGGGGTGGTGAATGCGGTCTTCTCCCGGTCCGCCTCTGCTACAGGAACCTGCCAGTACCCGCTAGTGAGATCCAAGGTAGAGAAGAAGTTAGCAGATCTTAAAGCAGCCAATGACTCCTCTATCCTTGGTAAGGGGTACGCATCCTTGTGTGTGATACGGTTGATTTTCCGGTAATCTACACACATCCTCATGGTGTTGTCTTTCTTTTTGACTAAAACTAGTGGGGCTGCCCAGGGGCTACAGCTATCCCGGATTACCCCAGCCTCCTTCATGTCTCTAAGCATCCCCTTGGCGTGTTGGTAATGTGCAGGGGGTACGGGTCGATACCTCTCTTTTATGGGAGGATGATCTCCCGTGGGGATGCGGTGTTCTACCCCCTTGACTCGCCCGAAGTCTAACGGGTGTTTACTAAACACTCTCTCATACTCTTGAACCACCCGATAGACTCCTTGTTTCTGATGTGAGGGAGTGGAGTCAGTACCCAGATGTAGTTGCTGACACCAGTCCTCCATGTCTTTCTTAGAGCCGTTACCTTCCTCCGGGTGAGATGGAGGCAAGGGTTCCACAGATTGTATAGAATTTTGATTAGTGGTATATAATTTGGCTAGCGTGGCATACCGGGGCAGGTACACTTCCCTCTCCCCGATATTTATTATGCGAACGGGCACCCTCCCATGGCGTACATTGACCACCCCCCGTGCTGTCAAAATGGTGGGCCTACTGTCTGAGTAAACTGGTTCTACCATTGCCTGGTAATCTCTACCTCTCAGACCAATAGCTGCCCGGCACCAAATCATCATTTCACTTTTTGGGGGCATGGCAATAGGAAAAGGGTCACACATTCTTACGCTACCAATCTCACCGCCGGAGAGTTCCACTTGTTGCCGTTGCATCAGTGCCCGGATCTCTTTCTGGAGCACCCGCTGCTCGCCGGAGCTGGCATTCTTGGCAACCTGCTGTAAAAGGAAAATCACCTCTGCAAGACAATTTTCAATTACATTAGTTCCTAGAGTTATTTTTGGGTGACTCTCATGTTTGTCAATATCTACAATGATCAGTCCCTGTGCGGCCAGTTCGACTCTACCAATTTTGATGGTCACCTCTTTAAATCCAATCTGTGGCACGGGCTGACCATTGCTGGCGATGATACTCAAGTCGTCGTCAGGGTAGCGGGTAATATCCGAGTCATTCCAGTACTGCTTGAAGAGCACGTACGGGATGGTGGTGACCTGTGACCCGGTGTCCAGTAGGGCACTCATGGGAATGCCATCCAGTACCACAGGCAAGACTGGACGTCCTCCCACATATCTGTCGCGCCAGTTCGATGGGCCTGGTGATCTTTTTCCTGGGGGTTGGCCCTCTACCCCAGGTTGTGCCCGTTTAAAGAACAGTACCTTTCCATATGTCCGGGTTGATTGCAGCGGCGGCAGATGGGTCGTCCGTCCTCGCTGTATCGGTCACTGGGTCTTCCTCTGGCCGGTGGGGTCCTCCTTGGTCGACGCCACGGGATGTCCTCCGGTCCGGATGCCAGCTGGATCTTCCCTGGAGTGGAAACCTGTAAAGACTGCACAGTTCGGGTTAGCGCAGCAACGCTTTTAGCTAGCTCTTGGACCTGATGGTGTAGGTCTGGAGCCGGGTCATTGTCCAAAGCCTGCGCATCAGCTCCCACAGGCCCTGCTGACAAGGGCGCCGCCTCCTGGTAGTAAGTGGTAGTGGGGCGTCTGTGGGTCACAACGCCACCTGGTGCCGGTTCTCGGAGCACCCGGATGGCTCTGTCCTTGAACTGTGCAAATTCTAGATGAGGGTCCTGTAAGGCCATTGCCCGCAACTGGGTGCGGTGGGCATTGCAATATAAACCCTCTATAAATTGTTCGGTCAACAGCCTGTCCTCGTTTCCCACTCCATTAGGGTCGGTCTGCTTAATGGCCCTCAGGGCCTCTTGTAGGTTGAGTGCATAGTCCCTTATACTCTCATGCGCTCGCTGCTTGCACCCGTAGAATCTAAGTTTAATCTCGGCTGAGGTGCGGGTATCAAAGGTGTCCTTCAGCCGGGTTAGTATCCCTGCGACAGTCTTCCTCCCAGGTGGCCAGGATTTTACTTCCCTTTTGGCTGCCCCAGTTAGTTGGGCCACCAGGATGCTCACTTTTTGCTCTTCTGTGAGGGGGTACACCTGGAAGAGGCTATCCAGCTTTTCTCTAAAGTCATGCAGGGTATGTGACTCCCCTGAGTACTGGGGTAGCCAAGCTGCTCCCGGGATATAGGGCATGGTGAAGGGCATAACTGCAACAGCGGTAGCGCTGGCGGGGGTTGAGGCAGTGGAGCTCTCCTCCGTATCCGACATCTTCCTCCCCCCTAGTGGACCGTGGCCTACCTTGCGATGATCCTGTTCCGTAGGCCGCGGCTCCGCAGTGGATCGTCAGGGTTGAGGACCTTCCGTCGCGCTCCTGTGACGTCGGCGTCTGCTGGGCTCCTTCCAGGACCTTACGCAACGTCCGGACGTGAGGCGGGGCTTCAGTTCTCGCGCGCTTTCGGAGTCCACGCCCCTCTTCTTCCCGCGCGGCGTCCTCAAGATGGCGTCCAATGGCGGGAAAACTCCACGGATGGCGGGAAGAAGGCTGAAGATGGCGCCGGATGGCGGGAAACTTCACCGATGGCGGGAAGAAGGCTGAAGATGGCGCCGGATGGCGGGAATCTTCACCGATGGCGGGAATCTTCACCACTGGTAAGTTTGAACAGTCTTTGCTTTTCAGGCACGCAGTACCCGGTGGTTGCGGGCACGTGATCCTGCCGACTACGCCAAAGTTGACGCGCCCCTGGGCCTGTGTCGCGCTGCGTTGCGCACGCGGGAGCTTACCCGGAGCCGGATCTGTTTAGGGTTGTAGTCTCGTGGCGGTGACCCGGTCCATGCCCAGGGAGTCAAACTGGACGGCAGTCTGTTAGCGGTAGAAAATGGTTGATGACTACGCCACCCGTTGAATGCAGCCAGGGGGCTGCTGCTGCAGGGCAGACCGCTGAGGCCGGTGGAAGGATGGTGCAGCGTGATAGTATAACCCCCAACGGGAGGGGTATGGCCTCAGGGCAGCCGACGTGGATGATGGGGGTAGCAGGAACCACTCAGAGACGGTATGGTAGCGTTCAGGGTCTTTACTGGTAACAACGATAGACCCTCCCGGAGTACTTGCTAGCGAACGGGGCCTGGTCAGTCCTTGAGCAGATGGGATCTCCCCTGGCCAGGCGTAGTTGTAGGCCTCCCAAGCTGACTGTACTCTTCTGGCTACCTTGCTAGAAGCTGATGTAAGTAGCCCACGTCCCTGAGTGTACCGTGTGGTGCTCACCCGTATGGCCGGTGACTCGGGGCCTTCTAATGGCTTCCGCTCCACGATGGCGGTGCTGGTCCCACGCGTGCGACCGGGCCTTCGGGCTTCTGGGCCAGGGGACCTGAAATCCCCTGCCTGACGGATTCTGCTGCTGGGTAGAAGTTAGTCCCCACAGCCTCGGACTCCGGGTCCGGTAAAGAATCTTCTTAGTCAGGGCGAGCTCTTTAGCTGCCAGCCCCTGACTCCTTGTGACTCTGCTGCTTCCTATGCTGCTCTTGTCTCTACTCTTCCTGGACTCACTAACCCTGCCTCAGCCCCGGGTTTATACAGGGGAAGTTCTTCCCCTCCCAAGGCTGGGCAGGAGGTGTGGCATGCACAGGATCCCTGACCAAAGGACCTCCCACCTGCTCTCAGACGTAATATCTCTATCACTGTGACAACCAGACCCCTGGGGTGTCACACCAGCATATGGTCTCACAAGGGGTCTGAGGATCTCATCTCGGTACCTAATGGCAGTCAGGCTACCTCTGGCGAGCACATGGAGGGATGTGTGGCCCTCCAAAGAAATGCCATCCCACACCATTACTGACCCACTGCCAAACCGGTCATGCTGAAGGATGTTGCGGGCAGTAGATCGCTCTCCACGGCGTCTCCAGACTCTGTTATGACTGTCACATGTGCTCAGTGTGAACCTGCTTTCATCTGTGAAGAGCACAGAGCGCCAGTGGCGACTTTGCCAATTCTGGTGTTCTGTGGCAAATGCCAAGCGTCCTGCACAGTGTTGGGCTGTGAGCACAACCCCCATCTGTGGATGTCGGGCCCTCATACCACCCTCATGTAGTCAGTTTGTAACCGTTTGTGCAGACACATGCACATTTGTGGCCTGCTGGAGGTCATTTTGCAGGGCTCTGGCAGTGCTCCTCCTGTTCCTCCTTGCACAAAGGCGGAGGTAGCGGTCCTGCTGCTGGGTTCTTGCCCTCCTATGGCCCCCTCCACGTCTCCTGGTGTACTGCCTGTCTCCTGGTAGCGCCTCCAGCCTCTGGATACTACACAGACAGACACAGCAAACCTTCTTGCCACAGCTCGCATTGATGTGCCATCCTGGATGAGCTGCACTACCTGAGCAACTTCTGTGGGTTGTAGAGTCTGTCTCATGCTACCATGAGTGTGAAAGCACAACCAACATTCAAAAGTGACCAAAACATCAGCCAGAAAGCATTGGTACTGAGATGTGGTCTGTGGTCCCCACCAGCAGAACCACTCCTTTATTGAGTGTGTCTTGATAATTGCCAATAATTTCCATCTATTGTCTGTTCCATTTGCACAACAGCATGTGAAATTGATTGTCAATCAGTGTTGCTTCCTAAGTGGACAGTTTGATTTCACAGAAGTTTGATTTACTTGGAGTTATATTCTGTTGTTTAAGTGTTCCCTTTAATTTTTTGAGCAGTGTACTATATGGAGGACTATGTGGGGCCATTATTCTGTATGGAGGACTATGTGGGCCCATTATACTGTATGGAGGACTATGTGGGGCCCATTATACTGTATGGAGGACTATGTGGGGCCCATTATACTGTATGGAGGACTATGTGGGGCCCATTATACTGTATGGAGGACTATGCGGGGCCCATTATACTGTATGGAGGAATATGTGGGGCCCATTATGCTGTATGGAGGACTATGTGGGGCCCATTATAATGTATAGAGGATTATGTGGGGCCCATTATTCTGTATGGAGGACTATGTGGGGCCCACTATACTGTATGGAGCACTAGGTGGGGCCCATTATACTGTATGGGGGACTATGTGGGAGCATTATTCTGTATGGAGGACTATGTGGGCCCATTATACTGTATGTAGGACTATGTGGGACCCATTATACTGTATGGAGGACTATGTGGGGCCCATTATAATGTATGGAGGATTATATGGGGCCCATTATAATGTATGGGGACTATGTGGGGCCCATTATACTGTATGGAGGACTATGTGGGGCCATTATACTGTATGGAGAACTATGTGGGGCCCATTATACTGTATGGAAGACTATATGGGGCCCATTATAATGTATGGAGGACTATGTGGGGCCCATTATACTGTATGGAGGACTATGTGGGGCCCATTATACAGTATGGAGGACTATGCGAGGCCCATTATACTGTGTGGATGGCTATATGGGGATCACAGTTGGGGCATCCTATTTTGTTGGGGTCACCATACTTTGCCAGGGGAGTTGAGGGGAGTACAGAAGAGTCATCATACCATCTTTGTGGAGTGTACTGTGGAGGAACTCACTCTGGGTGTACCATACTGTGTTTGGAGGGCACTTTTGTTGGCATCATACTTTATAAAGGGCAATCTAAGGGCTTCAATAGTAGGAAAATTACTTTGTAATGGCAGCAAACTTGTGAGATATGCTCTTCTGTGATCCTCAAGGGGTTTTTTTGAAGGGGCAGGGCCCAATTAGAACTTCTGCTATGGGATGCCATGATTTCTTTGTACGCCCCGGCTCACAAAGAAATACCCAATGATCCAGTCATGTGGTCTGTCTTTTAAGATTTATTAATTAAAATGTACTTTGTTTGTGGGACAACCCCTTTAAAGGGAATCTGTCTTTCCCTGGCACTTATCTGACGTCTAATATGGGCATACAGATGATAGAAATGTAAATCTATTCCTACCTGTATGCCTCATATTAAAGGTCTTGTTGCTGTGAAATGTCTTTTTATTCATTCAAGTTTCTGATGCTTGCAGACCCGGGGACTGGAAGAAATCCCCGCCTACTGTGTGAATTACAATGTTTCCCCCCTCCCCTGCATGTCACAGTGCCTGGATTTGGCTGCTGCAACTGCACATCACAGGGTGTAGTATCAGCGTCTCTGCCCCCTGACAGGCAGAGACGCCGTCCCTCTTACCACCGTGCTCCCCGCCCGGCGTCCTCCGGCGCTCCTGCTTCTGCTGCTGCCAGCACACAGCTTCCCGGGCACTGTGCTTAGGGCGCGCGCACGCTCCCTCCCTCTTAAAGGGGCCACCCGCCGTCCTAAGGAGTCCCCAGCCAATGGCCGGAGGACCTTTCATATAAAAGGTACCTCCTCCAAAATGGAGGTGCCCGTGCAAGGTTGTAGCTTTGTGTGTTAAACTCAGCTTCAGCCCTCAGGTCCCACTGCCAGCCTGACTACCAGTCCAGTCCGCCAGCCTGACTACCAGTCCAGTCCGCCAGCCTGACTACCAGTTCTGTCCGCCAGCCTGGCTACCAGTTCTGTCCGCCAGCCTGACTACCAGTTCAGTCCGCCAGCCTGACTACCAGTCCGGTCCGCCAGCCTGACTACCAGTCCTGTCCGCCAGCTTGTCTACTCTCCAGCCCGACAGTCTGTCTACAGTCCAGTCCGCTAGTCTGTCTATGGGCCCTGCCCGCCTGCTTACCTGGAAGCACCTGCCTGTTACCTGCCGTGCCTACCAGCCAGCCTACATGGAGGCTCCTGCTTGTTACCTGCCATACCTACCAGCCAGCCTACCTGGAGGCTCCTGCTTGTGACCTGCCGTGTCTGCCAGTCCATCTACCCGGATCACCCGTCAGCCTGCCTGCCATGCTCATCTGCTGTACCGGTCAGTCCCTGCCTTCTGACCCATGGGAGTCACCTGCTCTCATACAAGGTCTGGCCCAGAGTAGCACCTGGTCCCTCTGCTCGGTCCTTCCCTGGTCACGGAGTCGATTGAGCCGCCGTACGACCTTGGTCAGTCCGAGTTGATACCTAATTACGCCCCTCTGGTCCCTCCTTGCACCGCAGCACAGAGGTTCCACCACCCGGATCCGTAACAGTTAGCACGGGCCATGGAACCCGGTGGCGCCCAGTCTCCTTCGCTTGCTGACCTGTACCAGGAGGTTTCTCGTCAGAGATCCCAACAGGAAACCATCCTGACCTACCTGCGGTCTGTCAACTCTCGCCTGGACATGCTGTCTGTCCCACCTGTGCCAGCCTCGAGTCGAGCGACACCTGCTCCGGTGTTACGGGTCCGTGGGGTGGAACCTCTGTGCTACGGTGCAAGGAGGGACCAAGAGGGGCGTAACTAAGTATCAACCCGGACCGACCCTGGTCGTACGGTGGCTAACGACTCCGTGACCAGGGAGGGACCGAGCCGAGGGACCAGGTGCTACTCTGGGGACGACCTTGTAAGGGAGCAGGTGAGCGGAAGCCTCCAGGTAGGCTATCAGGTAGACACGGCAAATGACAGCAGGAGTCTCTAGGTGGGCTGGCAGGTGGTCACGGCAAGTGACGGCAGCAGTCTCTAGGTGGTCACGGCAAGTGACGGCAGGAGTCTCTAGGTGGTCACGGCAAGTGCTCCCAGGTGAGAGGGCTGGCAGGCATGGCAGGTAACAGGCAGGCAACAGGCAAGTGCTCCCAGGTGAGCGGGCTGGCAGGCACGGCAGGTAACAGGCAGGTAACAGGCAAGTAACAGGCTGGCGGGCAAGACTGGTAGTCAGGCTAGCAGCGGGACCTGAGGGCTGAAGCAGAGGTCAGAAACACTGTGCAACAACTTTTGCTCGGGCACCTCCATTTTGGAGGAGGTGCATTATATATGGGAGGATCCTTGGCTATTGGCCGGGGACTCCTTAGGACGGCGCGCGCGGCCCCATTAAGAGGGAGGGAGCGCGCGTGCACGCCCTAAGCACAGTGCCCGGGGAGCTGCGCGCGCCGGCAGCAGGAAGAGAAGCGCTGGAGCACGCAGAGCAGGGAGCGCGAGGAGAAAGGAGGTGAGTGGGACGGCGTCTCTGCCTAGCAGGGGGCAGAGACGCCGATGCTACATCTGGCAGCACCGCTGCCTACCAATACCACGGCATCCAGACTAGGACCCCGGCTTTCTGCGCCTCCTCGTTTTGGAGGTGACCCCGTCTTATGTCGGGGCTTTCTGAACCAGTGCACGCTGCACTTTGAACTTCTGGCACATCAGTTTCCCTCCGACCGGGCCAAGGTGGCGTTCATCGTGTCTCATCTCACCGGGGAAGAATTGGCATGGCTAAACCCTCTATGGGAGAGAGGGGATTCCCTGGTGTCCGATCTTCCGGCTTTCCTCACTGCCTTCCGGAGGGTCTTCGATGAACCCGGACGAAGGATTTCTACTGCCTCCTCATTGCTCCGTCTCCGCCAAGGGAGTCTCACCGTGGGCCAGTATGCCATACGGTTCCGTACCATCGCTTCTGAGCTTGCCTGGGACGAGGCCCTGGTGTCCACCTTCTGGGAGGGTCTTTCCGGTCGGATTAAGAACGAGTTAGCCGGCCGGGACATTCCTACCACCCTGGATGACCTGGTGTCACTAGCTACCCGGATTGACATCCGTTTCCTAGAGCGTGCTAAGGAGACTACCCGGGAGAGAAGATTTCCTCGTCTTGCTCCTGTTTTCCAGAAACCGGCTTCCCAACCAGCAACTCCTCGGGCACGCTCGCCCGAACCTATGCAGATTGACCAGACCAAGATGGTCAAGTCTCGCCAAGAAACACGTTGAGCCGAGGGGAGCTGTTTCTACTGTGGTAGTAAGGAGCACCTGATCCGTTCCTGCCCGGTAAAGCCAGGAAACTCCAGTGTCTAGGACCGCTCGGAGAGGTCATCCTAGGCAAGAGTAAATCCTCTCCGTTCTTGACTTTGTCCGTCTCTATCTCCTGTGGAGAGAACCGCTTCTTTGAAACCGCACATCTGGATTCCGGAGCCGCTGGGAATCTCATTTCCCAGTCCCTTGTAGAGAAGTATCAGATTCCTACCAAACCTCTGGCTGAACCATTGGCAGTCGCTTCCGTGGATGGAAGACTCCTTCCGGTGACCATCTTGCTCGTCACAGAGCCCGTAACCCTGTAGGTGGGAATGCTGCACTCAGAGAGGATCTCCTTCCATGTGCTTTCCGGACTCTCTCATCCCCTTTTGCTAGGTCTACCCTGGCTACAGAGACATAAACCCATTCTGAATTGGCAATCCGGTGAGGTGCTGCGTTGGGTTCAGGATTGCCATGAGACCTGCCTGGTTCCGGTTCGCTGGGCTCGACCTCCATCTACTCCGGCACCTTACTGGTCCTATGCTGATGTCTTCGACAAGAAGGAGGCAGAGACACTGCCATCTCATAGGCCATATGATTGCCCTATCGACCTGGTACCCGGTGCCACTCCACCCCGTGGGCGTATTTACCCGTTGTCATTGGCCGAAACCCGGGCCATGTCGGAGTACATCGAAGAAAATCTGGCTAGGGGATTCATCCGGAAATCTTCCTTCCCGGCTGGAGCCGGATTCTTCTTCGTAAAAGAGAAAGACAGTTCACTACGCCCCTGTATCGATTATAGAGGACTCAACCAAATTACTATCAAAAACAAATACACCCTGCCGCTCATCTCTGAGCTGTTCGACCGCCTTAAAGGCGCGAAGATCTTCACCAAGCTCGATCTTCGTGGGGCGTATAACTTGGTCCGGATCCGCCAAGGAGACGAGTGGAAGACGGCATTCAATACCCGGGACGGTCACTATGAATACCGTGTGATGCCCTTCGGTCTCTGTAATGCTCCCGCCGTCTTCCAAGAATTAGTTAACGACATCTTCCGTGACCTCTTATATTCTTGCGTGGTGGTGTACCTGGATGACATCTTGGTCTTCTCTCCGGATCTTCCTTCACACCGGAGGGATGTTCGTCAGGTCCTGCTTAGGCTCAGGCAGAATCACCTATATGCAAAATTTTGAAAAATGCCTCTTCGAGCAGACCTCCCTTCCGTTCCTGGGCTATATTATCTCCAAGACAGGTCTACGGATGGACCCCGAGAAGGTCTCTGTCGTCTTAAAGTGGCCCTGTCCGGAGGGGTTGAAGGCGATTCAGCGATTCCTGGGCTTCGCCAACTATTTCCGTCTCTTCATCCCACATTTCTCTTCCCGGACTGCTCCCATCTCTGCGCTCACCCAAAAGGGAGCAAATCCTAAGGAATGGCCGCCCAAAGCGGAGGAGGCCTTCCTCTCCTTAAAACAAGCCTTCTCTTCTGCCCCTGTGCTGCACCGTCCGGATAGCAACAAACAGTTCTTTCTGAAGGATGATGCATCCTCTTCCGGAGCTGGAGCGGTGCTCACCCAGAAATCTCCATCCGGGAGAATGGTAATCTGCGGCTTCTTCTCCAAGCTCTTCTCCTCGTCTGAGCGCAACTACTCCATAGGAGACCGAGAACTGCTAGCCATCAAATTGGCGCTGGAGGAGTGGTGTTACCTGCTCGAGGGGACTCTGCACCCGGTGGTCATCTATACTGACCACAAAAACCTGACATATCTACAGAATGCCCAAAGACTCAATCCGCGTCAGGCCCGGTGGTCTTTGTTCTTCGCCCGCTTCAACTTTACCCTACATTACCGCCCGGCGGACAAGAACGTTAAAGCCGACGCCTTGTCCCGATCCTTCCTGTCTTCCGATCAAGAGGAGGAGCTTATGCATATCATCGATCCCTCCAAAGTGATGAATGTGGCCCCCTTGGACCTGTCTCGTCTCCCACCCGGAAAGACATTTGTAGCGGTTCTGGATCGTAAGAAGGTTCTTCACTGGGGTCATTCATCCAAACTAGCCGGCCATGCTGGCCAGAAGAAGACCTTCCTGCTCATTACCTGGCATTACTGGTGGCCTAGCCTGCGCCAGGATGTGGTAGACTTCGTCACGGCCTGTTCGTCCTGTGCCAGCAACAAGGTTCCCAGATATCTTCCAGCCGGCCGTCTCCTGCCTCTTCCCGTACCTGCTGCCCCGTGGCAACACATTTCTATGGACTTTATTACTGATCTCCCTGTTTCTGCCGGTTGTACGGTCATTTGGGTGGTCGCTGACCGCTTTTCTAAAATGGCCCACTTCATCCCTCTGCCTGGTCTCCCGTCTGCATCTGTGCTGGCTAAGGACTTCATCCATCACATCTTTCGTCTCCACGGCCTACCCCTCCACATTATGTCTGATCGGGGGGTCCAGTTCACTTTGCGCTTCTGGAGAGCTACGTGTAAGTTGCTGGATGTCACCCTGGATTTCTCCTCTGCTTACCATCCGCAGTCCAATGGTCAAGTGGAACGTATCAACCAGATCCTTACCAGCTTCCTTCAGCACTTCATCAACGCTCACCATACCGATTGGGTGGAGCTCCTACCATGGGCCGAGTTCTCCTATAACAACCATGAGAGCGAATCTTCTTCCAAGTCCCCGTTCTTTGTGGTCTACGGTCAACATCCCCGGATTCCGTTTCCCGTTTCTGCTTCAGTGGACAACCCTGCCGCGGAGTCTCTGGTCAGCGAATTTTCCACTATTTGGGAGGACACTAGATCAGCACTTCTTCAATCCTCCGAGCGGATGAAGAAAAATGCTGATAAGAGACGTCTGGATCCGCCTCTATTCCGTCCGGGAGACAAGGTTTGGCTCTCCTCTAAACATGTTCGTCTCAAAATACCCTCCTATAAGTTGGGTCCACGGTTCATCGGTCCATTTGAAGTCCTCAAGCAAATCAACCAAGTAGCCTACACGTTAAAACTCCCGGCCACCTTACGGATTCCCAACTCCTTCCACGTATCTCTCCTCAAACCAGTTGTGTTTAATTCTTTTTCCGACAATCCAGGTACCTCCCCAGCTCCGGTCTCCACTGAGGACATCTAAGAGGAAGAGAACATTCTGGCCACCAAGAGGGTAAGAGGAAAAACCCTTTTTCTGGTGGATTGGAAGGGGTTTGGCCCGGAGGAGAGAACTTGGGAACCCAGGGAGAACATCCACGCCCCGCTTCTCCTTAAAAAATTTCTTTCAGGCCTAAAAAAGAGGGGGCGTAAAGGGGGGGGGGGTACTGTAGTATTGGCGTCTCTGCCCCCTGACAGGCAGAGACGCCATCCCTCTTACCACCGCGCTCCCAGCCCTGCGTCCCCCGGCGCTCCTGCTTCTGCTGGCACGCGCAGCTTCCCGGGCACTGTGCTTAGGGCGCGCGCTCTCTCCCTCTTAAAGGGGCCGCGTGCACCGTCCTAAGGAGTCCCTGGTCAATGGTCATAGGACCTCTCATATAAAAGGCACCTCCTCCAAAATGGAGGTGCCCGTGCAAGGTTGTAGCTATGCGTGTTAAACTCTGCTTCAGCCCTCAGGTCCCGCTGCCAGCCTGACTACCAGTCCACTCCGCCAGCCTGACTACCAGTCCAGTCCGCCAGCCTGACTACCAGTCCAGTCCGCCAGCCTGACTACCAGTCCAGTCCGCCAGCCTGACTACCAGTTCTGTTCACCAGCCTGACTACCAGTTCTGTCCGCCAGCCTGACTACCAGTCCGGTCCGCCAGCCTGACTACCAGTCCTGTCCGCCAGCTTGTCTACTCTCCAGCCCGACAGTCTGTCTACAGTCCAGTCCGCCAGTCTGCCTATGGGCCCTGCCCGCCTGCTTACCTGGAAGCACCTGCCTGTTACCTGCCGTGCCTACCAGCCAGCCTACCTGGAGGCTCCTGCTTGTTACCTGCCGTGCCTACCAGCCAGCCTACCTGGAGGCTCCTGTTGTGACCTGCCGTGTCTGCCAGTCCGTCTATCCGGATCACCCGTCAGCCTGCCTGCCATGCTCATCTGCTGTACCGGTCAGTCCCTGCCTTCTGACCCGTGGGAGTCACCTGCTCTCATACAAGGTCTGGCCCAGAGTAGCACCTGGTCCCTCTGCTCGGTCCTTCCCTGGTCACGGAGTCGATTGAGCCGCTGTACGACATTGGTCAGTCCGAGTTGATACCTAGTTACGCCCCTCTGGTCCCTCCTTGCACTGCAGCACAGAGGTTCCACCACCCGGATCCGTAACACAGGGCACTGTGACATGCAGGGAAGGGGGGAAAAATTATAATTACCACAGGAGGTGGGGTTCCTTCCAGTCTCCAGGACTGGAACACATCAGAGCTTGTATGAATAAAAAAACATTTCACAGCAACAAGACCTCTAATATGAGGCATACAGGTAGGAATAGATTTACATTTCTAGCACCTATATGCCCATATTAGAGGTCAGATAAGTGCCAGGGGATGACAAATTCCCTTTAAGTTTGTTTCCATATTAGATGATAAGGAAAAACTTCCTCAATTGTACACATTTTTTTTAATAAATATCAAAGTTGGCCTGCGACTTTGTCCAAGTTTTTAATTTTGGCCCTCTGTATATTTGAGTTTGACATCCCTGCTATAAGGGCTCATTCAGACGCACCTATACAAGGATAGAACTCGTGCCTCTAAGGCCACGGCACCACTATCAGTATTTGGTCAGTATTCAGTCAGTATTTTTTCTCAGGAGTCGGAGACAAAACCTGAGATAAATGTGGGTGATAAATGTAGAATTGGTGACTTGTTTCTATTATACCCTTTCTCTGATTGTTCCTCACCTGGTTTTGGCTCCCACTCCTGAGAAAAAATACTGACCGAATACTGATAGTGGGACCATGGCCTAATAGTGAATGGGGCTGTTGACATGTCCATGATTATCTGAGAGTCAGATCAAAATCTTCAATGTAAGAAAAAAAATCACTGATGTCTGAATGAGCCCTAAGGCCTCATTCAGACATCAGTTTTTCACGCGTATGAGAAAACAGACGGATTATTTTGATCAGAGATTGGTCTGAGTGTTAGCAGTTTTTCTTGTACATGGAGAAAAAAATAAACTTTCTCCATCTTCTCCTTTCTGACAGTCTGTGAAAATCGGACCACACTTGGATGTTAACCTAGTGCGCTCCAAATTTTTCATGGACCCGTAGACCATTGGTGACTTTGATCCGACCCTCCGATCAAAATCGAACAGGTCACCTCCATTTCCCGTGGATCGCTCAGTCCCCCAAAAATCATGGACACGGGAAAGGCCTCATAGACTATCACATGTAAGGCTATGTGCCCACGTTGCGGACCTGAAGCATATTTTTTACGCTTCTCCCTGGCGGGAAAATCGCATGCGGATATTACATGCGGTTTTCCCGTCAGGTAGAAGCGTTTGTGAGGCGTCTTTGCATGCATTTCCGCATGCGGGTTATCAAGCACTTCTCCAAGCATCACTTGGAAAAGTGCTTGACAACTTGTTCAGAATGGTAAAAAATAAAAAAATACACTTTATACTCACCTTCTGATGCATTCTCTGCCCCGTCCGGAGGCTTGAGCGGCTCACGCTGTTGTGTGCAGGACCTGCGGTGACGTCATTGAGTCATGTGGTGGGTCACATGACTCAATGACGTGGTAGGTCCTTCAGACAACAGCGCGACGGAGGGAAAACATCAGAAGATAAGTATAAACTTTATTTTATTCTTTTTTTTACAGGTTCTTTGGTACCCAGGTCTGGATGAGAGTCTCCTCTCATCCAGACTTGGGTACCATCCGCACATTGATTCCGCTGCGCTTCCGCAAAATTAATGAACATGCTGCGGATTTTTGACCGCAGCATATACGCTGCGGAAAAATCCGCAGCATGGGCATTGACATTGCGGAATGCCATTGGGGACCATGGGGTGCGGATATACATGCGTTTTTCAAGCGTTTACGCTGCGGAAATTCCGCAGCATATACGCTTGAAAAACGCTATGTGGGCACGCAGCCTAAGAGTGTTATCTGTGAAAACTGCAGACAGCACTTGTCTGCGAAAAACTGACTTCTAAATGAGGCCAAAGGCTAAGTTCACACGAGTTTATAAAAAAAACTTCCGATTTTCATGAAGAGAAAATGGCCAATTTTTTTTTATCGGCATGGTCATTTTTGAAATTATAAGCATTAGCAGGTTATTACAAACTGAAATCAAACAGTTTTCAACTCAAAACTTTATCAGGTATTTGTCAGGTTTTGGATGGTTTCTGACCCCCATGCTCCCCTGACCTCAACCCCATTGAGAACCTCTGGAGCATCATCAAAAGGAGTGTCTATGATGGCGGGAGGCAGTTCACATCTAAGCAACAGCTCTGGGAGGGTATTCTGTCCTCATGCAAAACAATTAAAGCAGAAACCATCCAAAACCTGACAAATTCAATGGACGAGAGAGTTCAGAAGCTCCTTTCGAACAAGGGGTCCTATGTGCAAATGTAACATCACCTAGAATAAAGTTTTGAGCTGAAAACTGTTTGATTTCAGTTTGTAATAACCTGCTAATGCTTATAATTTCAAAAATGACCATTTTTTGTTCTTTATTAAAATGAAAAGGTTGAAAACTCTGCTGTGCATAATAATTTGGAACATGCATTTTGAGTGTAGTTTGAGTTTTTTATTTTTTTAAAAATATACTGTTACCATAGGCAGTTTGTACAAAAACCTTTCAATTGTACTCTAATAGTTATTTGACTGAAAAATTACAATGACTGCAATTCATATAGGTAATTTGGGAAAATCTGAGAAAATATTATTTGCATAATAATTTGGAACACAGTGTATATATCATCAGTTAATAAAATTTACCAGACCAAATAATGTTTCCTTTGTTATCAATGGCAATATATCTGTAAAAATCAGATTCAATATGGATGATCCTTATGGGATTCAATTTTTTTTCTTTTGCGCACTCATAGGCGAGTCTCATTCCGAAACATGGAAGACACGACTGCATTCACTCGATCAGTGTGAACTGTTATCTAAACAACCTTGGTCTGAGATGTCAGTTTTTCCACGGACAGCACTCGGACCAGAAATACGGTTGTGTGAACGCAGCCTTATGCCACGTGTACACCTTCAGTATTTGGTCAGTTTTTTACCTCAGTATTTGTAAGCCAAAACCAGGAGTGGGTGATAAATACAGAAGTGGTGACGTGTTTCCATTATACTTTTCCTCTGATTGTTCCACTCCTGGTTTTGGCCGACAAATACTGATGTAAAATACTGACCGAATACTGAACGTGTGAACATAGCCTTAGCCAAAAGATCATCTTTTGTCTGGCAGACATCACCTATTACTTAATCAATCCCTTTTACAAATTCTTCTTATTGATGGGTCCAGAAGTGAATATGGAAAATGATCCAGAAAAAAAGACAGATGACTTCCGTCCATGTTTTCATCTGTATGTCTGTATTTTACGCCCGTTTGACATCTGTTTTTATACATGTAGGAGTTCAAAACAATTTACAGAACGAAATGCATACGGTAATTCAATGAGTGAATTTCATCCAAAAGAACAGAATAATGAACTCTGCAATTTTTTCAGCCCGTGTGAAAAAAAAACAACAATCTGAACAGCGAATTCAATTGCATTTGTCCATGTGCTATCCAATTTTAACGGATCATATCCGGACATATAAGCTCATCTTAACAATCTCTAATGGCTCATTCAGATTCCCGTTTTCTTTCTCATACACAAAAAAACTGGACAGATTTTCATCAGTGTTTGGTCCATGTGTCAGTTTTTAAAATTGTAAAAGTTTTTTCTATCCATTAGGGCTTGTTCACCAGGGCTGTGGAGTTGGAATCGTGGAGTTGAAGTCGGAGCCCATTTTGGTGGAGTCGGAGTTGGAGTCGGTATAAAACGTACCGACTCAGACACCTAAAATATATAATAAATTGGGTACAGTAGTTCAATGCAGTTTATGGGGAATATTTTTTCATAAGAATTTGGGAAAGTTATGAAATGTCCTATAAATGTCTGTCCTATTCCTGATCTAAGGGTCTAGACTTTTAGCTGAGATGAATCTGTGCTACAGTAAATTTATCACTTAAACATGAGCCGTGTATGAGGGAGTCGGAGTTGTGGAATCGGAAGTCAGAGTCGGTGTCATGGAAATTGTGGAGTCGGAGTCGAAGGTTTGGCTTACCGACTCCACAGCCCTGTTGTTCACACGACCATATTTTCAGTCCAAGCGCTGTCCGTGAAAAAATATGAAATGGGGCAGTGCAGATGAGTGGTTTTTTTCCACTGACCAAATCTGCGTGTGAAAAAAAATCAGAGCATGCACTAGTTCCTTCCATAAATACAATGAGACTCGTCCATTCGCATCTATGGGTGCGCAAATAAAATCGAATGGAGTCACAGTAAAGCATACAATTTTAAAGGATATAGGAAGCTATAACCCGGCCCGTGAGTGTGATGGGCCTTTGGACGCACAACCAGCTGAAGTGTATTGCAGCGCATGAACTCGCCGGGTCCGTACACGGCAATACACACTGCCGGCCAATCAGAGGCCAGCAGCTGACGTCGGTGTGCACATGACTGGGAGCACATGGCAGTGACATCATGTGCTCCCATCGCTTGGACTCCAATGTCAGCTGCCGGCTTCAGAAGACGCCGCCGCACGACGGGGGAGCGGAGAGAAGGTGAGTATCATTTTTTTTTCTCAATGCATTGAACAACAGTGGCGCTGGAAGAGTGGGGGACATATACCAGGATGGGGGAGCATATACCACGATGGGGGAGCATATACCAGGATGGGGGACATATACCACGATGGGGGATATATACCAGGATGGGGGAGCATATACCAGGATGGGGGACATATACCAGGATGAGGGAGCATATACCAAGATGGGGGACATATATCAAGATGGGGGAGATATACCAGGAGGGGGGACATATACCAGGAGGGGATCATATACCAAGATGGGGGAGCATATACCAGGATGGGGGAGCATATACCAGGATGGGGGACATATACCAGGATGGGGAGCATATACCAGGATGGGGGAGCATATACCAGGATGGGGGACATATACCAAGATGGGGGACATATACCAGGATGGGGGAGTATATACCAGGATGGGGGACATATACCACAATGGGGAGCATATACCACGATAGGGGAGCATATACCAGGATGAGGGACATATACCAGGATGGGGGAGCATAAACCAGGATGGGGGACACATACCAGGATGGGGAACACATACCAGGATGGGGGAGCATATACCATGATGGGCAGCATATACCAGGATGGGGGAGCATGTACCAAGATGGGGGAGCATGTACCAAGATGGGGGACATATACCAGGATGGGGGAGCATATACCATGATGGGGGAGCATATACCAAGATGGGGGACATATACCAGGATGGGGGACACATACCACGATGGGGGACATATACCACGATGTGGGGGGGAGAATATACCAGGATGGGGGACATATACCACGATGGGGGATATATGCCAGGATGGGGGAGCATATACCAAGATGGGGGACATATACCACAATGGGGGAGCATATACCAGGATGGGGGACATATACCACAATGGGGGAGCATATACCACGATGGGGGAGCATATACCAGGATGGGGGAGCATATACCAGGATGGGGGACACATACCAGGATGGGGGACACATACCAGGATGGGGGAGCATATACTATGATGGGGAGCATATACGAGGATGGGGGAGCATGTACCAAGATGGGGGTGCATGTACCAAGATGGGGGACATATACCAGGATGGGGGAGCATATACCATGATGGGGGAGCATATACCAAGATGGGGGACATATACCAGGATGGGGGACACATACCACGATGGGGGACATATACCACGATGGGGGGGGGAATATACCAGGATGGGGGGCATATACCACGATGGGGGATATATACCAGGATGGGGGAGCATATACCAGGATGGGGGACATATACCAAGATGGGGGACATATACCAGGATGGGGGAGTATATACCAGGATGGGGGACATATACCACAATGGGGGAGCATATACCACGATGGGGGAGCATATACCAGGATGAGGGACATATACCAGGATGGGGGAGCATAAACCAGGATGGGGGACACATACCAGGATGGGGAACACATACCAGGATGGGGGAGCATATACCATGATGGGCAGCATATACCAGGATGGGGGAGCATGTACCAAGATGGGGGAGCATGTACCAAGATGGGGGACATATACCAGGATGGGGGAGCATATACCATGATGGGGGAGCATATACCAAGATGGGGGACATATACCAGGATGGGGGACACATACCACGATGGGGGACATATACCACGATGTGGGGGGGAGAATATACCAGGATGGGGGACATATACCACGATGGGGGATATATACCAGGATGGGGGAGCATATACCAAGATGGGGGACATATACCACAATGGGGGAGCATATACCAGGATGGGGGACATATACCACAATGGGGGAGCATATACCACGATGGGGGAGCATATACCAGGATGGGGGAGCATATACCAGGATGGGGGACACATACCAGGATGGGGGAGCATATACTATGATGGGGAGCATATACCAGGATGGGGGAGCATGTACCAAGATGGGGGTGCATGTACCAAGATGGGGGACATATACCAGGATGGGGGAGCATATACCATGATGGGGGAGCATATACCAAGATGGGGGACATATACCAGGATGGGGGACACATACCACGATGGGGGACATATACCACGATGGGGGGAGAGAATATACCAGGATGGGGGGCATATACCACGATGGGGGATATATACCAGGATGGGGGAGCATATACCAAGATGGGGGACATATACCACAATGGGGGAGCATATACCAGGATGGGGGACATATACCACAATGGGGGAGCATATACCACGATGGGGGAGCATATACCAGGATGGGGGACACATACCAGGATGGGGGAGCATATACTATGATGGGGAGCATATACCAGGATGGGGGAGCATGTACCAAGATCGGGGAGCATGTACCAAGATGGGGGACATATACCAGGATGGGGGAGCATATACCATGATGGGGGAGCATATACCAAGATGGGGGACATATACCAGGATGGGGGACACATACCACGATGGGGGACATATACCACAATGGGGGGGGAATATACCAGGATGTGGGACATATACCACGATGGGGGATATATACCAGGATGGGGGAGCATATACGCGGATGGGGGAGCATATACCAAGATGGGGGACATATATCAAGATGGGGGAGATATACCAGGATGGGGGATATATACCATGATGGGGGAGCATATACCAGGATGGAGGAACATATACTGGGATGGGGGAGCATATACCAAGATGGAAGACATATATCAAGATGGGGGAGATATACCAGGATGGGGGATATATACCAGGATGGGGGACATATACCAGGATGGGGGAGCATATACCAGGATGGGGGATATATACCAGGATGGGGGACATATACCACAATGGAGGGGAGCATATACCAGGATGTGGGACATATTCCACGATGGGGGATATATACCAAGATGGGGGAGCATATACCAGGATGGGGGAGCATATACCAAGATAGGGGGGAGCATATACCAAGATGGGTGACATATATCAAGATGGGGGAGATATACTAGGATGGGGGATATATACCATGATGGGGGAGCATATACCAGGATGGGGGAACATATACCAGGATGGGGGAGCATATACCAAGATGGAAGACATATATCAAGATGGGGGAGATATACCAGGATGGGAGATATATACCAGGATAGGGGACATACACCAGGATGGGGGAACATATACCAGGATGGGGGAGCATATACCATGATGGGGGAGCATATACCTCGATAGGGAAGCATATGCCAAGATGGGGGACATATATCAAGATGGGGGAGATATATCATTATGGGGGAGATATACCATAATCGGGAGCCTGATGGGGGAGCATATACCACGATGGGGAAGCATATGCCAAGATTGGGGGACATATATCAAGATGGGGGATATATACCAGGATGGGGGAGCATATACCATGATGGGGGACATATACCAGGATGGGGAAGCATATGCCAAGATGGGGGACATATATCAAGATGGGGGAGATATACCAGGATGGGGGAGATATACCATAATCGGGAGCATATAACAGGATGGGGGAACATATACCAGGATGGGGGAGCATATACCAAGATGGAAGACATATATCAAGATGGGGAAAAATACCAGGATGGGGGAGCATATACTAGGATGGGGGAGCATATACCAAGATGGGGGAGCATATACCAAGATGGGGGACATATACCAGGATGGGGGACATATACCAGGATGGGGGAGCATATACCACAATGGGGAGCATATACCAGGATGGGGGACATATACCACGATGGAGGAGCATATACCACGATGGGGGACACATACCAGGATGGGGGAGCATATATCAGGATGGGGGAGAATATACCAGGATGGGGGAGCATATACCAGGATGGGGAGCATATACCAGGAGATGGGGGAGCATATACCAAGATGGGGGACATATACCAGGATAGGGGACATATACCAGGATGGGGGACATATACCAGGATGGGGAGAATATACCAAGATGGGGGAGCATATACCAAGATGGGGAACATATACCAAGATGGGGGACATATACCAGGATGGGGGACATATACCAGGATGGGGGAGCATATAACAAGATGGGGGACCATATACCTAGATGGGGGAGCATATACCAAGATGGGGGACATATACCAGGATGGGGGATATATACCAGGATGGTGGAGCATATACCAGGATGGGGGAGCATATACCACGATTGGGGACATATACCAGGATGGGTGACATATACTAGGATGGGGGAGCAAATACCAGGATGGGATACAAATACCAGGAAAGGGACCATGATGGGAGACATTGCTACATAATGGGGGAGGAGGGGCAACTCATATATCCTTATAAGAATTAGAACACTACAGGGGCCCATACATCTGACCAAAATGTGGGGGAGGGGTGCAGGTAAAAATTTTCCACTGGGGCCTAACGGGATCTAGCTATGAGACTGGCTATTGCTGTAAAAATATATTTACTGCACATGAATTGCCAGTGAGAAAAAAATCATCCGAGTTTTCTGGATGAAAAGATTTTTTATACGCCCTGGCCTTACAATGTTAATCGTGGACAGCACACAGACTGAACACTGATTCCATACATTTGAGGTCTGTGATTTTCACGGACCCTTAGACTTGTATAGGTGATTTTTATCCACGACTCGGCTCAGAATTGAACATGTCTGAGTCATTTTTTTGCGGACAAACGATCTGCAAGAAAACAAGAACATATGAACAGCCCCATAAGACTATAAAAAATATGTGTGCTAATTGTAAAAAAACGGACAGAACACGTACGTGAAAAATAGATATCTGAATGAGACCTAATACTGGTACTTTCTCTACAATTTCTCTAGGGATGATGATTTTCTATTACTCCAGTTCTTTGGCTAAAGGAACTCGTGTTCCGACATCAAAAGTGGTAAACTGATCCAAAACCACACAAACCATTTTGTGTGTAACATGAGCAAATAGGGCGTTCTCCTGCAGGGCACCTCCACGGCTTTTACATACTTGACACGGATTACAGACATGTCATATCAGATTTTCTTCCTTCTCAAAGTTCTGTGATGGCTTGTAAATAAAGCATGGACTACTTTGGTCTGTATTCTGGATCAGACTCAACTATTGCCCACTATAAGTCAATGGGTGCAGAAAAAAATGGATCACATGGGGTTTTCTCATCATGGATACATTA
Source organism: Phyllobates terribilis (assembly GCF_046119375.1). Lineage (NCBI taxonomy): Eukaryota > Metazoa > Chordata > Amphibia > Anura > Dendrobatidae > Phyllobates > Phyllobates terribilis. The sequence goes on from NW_027362771.1 coordinate 533,089,530, forward strand.
CAATTAACTATTTATCAATGTATTAGTTATTCATTGTTCATGTAAAAAACTGGATACCATACGGCTGTAAAAATGGCCATGTGGATTAAGTTCAGTTGAAAAATTGTCTTTTTATTCCTTCATGAAAAATGGACAATTTTGCATATGATCAACTAAACCCAGACTTACATCCACACTTTTCAATGTTGTCCATTCGCTCCAATACCTTGTATACATCACCTAAGCCATAGCGTGACCATACATTGTGGAACGAACCTGCAAACATCAGCAAAAGCCCAACCATCTAATGTGTAAGGGGGTCTTTAGACTCTCCCCGACTCCAGATATCGAGGAGAGTGGGATTAGGCATATGGATATCAATGTTTCTGATCCTTTTGTTCTCAGGAGAGATAATCCGCTGGTAGCAGCTTAGTCCTCTCTCTTTCTCCGTCCAGAATACATGTGTACTGGAGGGTTTGGGTGGAGGAATAGTAATCAGAATCACCAGCAATAGGGATTCAGTATCCAAGCTCCATCCTGTCCAAAACTGGAGTTCATTATATTTTGGAGAACCCCCTCCAACACCTGTAATCAGAGAACCAAATCTTGCATCGGGAAAATCAGCACATTGGCATAATGCCCACCAATGTCTATATAGCCTTCAGTATATTATGTCTCAGAGCAGCATTCACAATTCTGCTCAGTAAATTGCTAGTTAGGGCTCATTCAGAAGTCTGTTTTTTTGCAAAATACTTATTTTCCATGTTTTTCATGGCAGAATGTGTGGAGGGGTTCAAGAGGACTTGTCACCAGGCAAAAATTTTCAGCTTTTGCTCCTTTTTTTTTCTCCGCAGCTCGACTGAGTATACAGTTTTTCAGACATCAGCCATACAGTACCAGTAAGATATGGGCCTTTTAAATTAGTGCTACTTTTTATGGTTAGGGGGTGCAGCACACAGGATCGGTTCCTCTGGGGCGTGTCTTTAGGAGTCTCTAAATTATTATCCTGTGAGCCTTGAAAAGATCATAAAAATTAGCAGTAAATAAAAGGGCCCATATATTGCTAACTATATAGCAGATTTAAAAAAAAACCCAGGGGAGCAGCAGGAATAAAATAAGAGCAAAAACTGCCCACTTTTGAACTAGTGACAGGTACTTTTTAAAGAAAATGTTGCAAAGTTTCAAAACCTTGCAAACATACATAATGATTTTTCCTTGGGATATTTTCATGAATATTTGATTGGTGGAAAGAAGACCCTTGGGACCCCCACAGACACAGCTCAATACACAGGACAGCAGCATGTTGGCAGCAGTTATTTCTGCAGGAGACCCAGGCAGCAAAACAAGCTCTGGAGGGGGACACTCTGACTTAGTAGACTTTGTCTAGGTGTCCGCCTTCTGTAGGCGTAGACCCCCAAAAATGAGGCACGTCCGAGCGCACGTTCGCTCTGTCGGCACCATTACATTTTATGGCCCTGTCGGTGCATACATCAGATTCCTGTTTTGCTGGTGGGTTCAGACGTATGCCCCGACGGGGCCACCGAGCGTGACCCTAAAAGCAATGTGAAAGCACCCTTGCCCTCATCCAGAAGAAATATATTTGATTTGTTCTCAATGTTGTTACACCCCAAAAATATCTCTACAGAATTTTTACCTGTTAGATTAGGAATAACATTAGTGAGATTTTACAATTGCTTCACAGACTTCCAGTTGTCCTTTGAATGGGCAAAACACGTCAGGTAAAGAAACATGCACAGGTTTGCCTGTTTTTACATGCAACAGTCTAGTGTGTTTTTTCTTTAATGTGTGGCAACATATACGGTAATTATATAGAAAGGGTGCAAATAAACTCATCCGTCAAGTTCTTCTGGGGGATGGGAGAGAACAGGGAAGCAGGGGAGGGCTAAACCTTACTAATATGCTTTTCCCTACTGATACAGTGGAAGGTAAAAAAAAAAAATCTAAAACAACAAAAAAAAATCATTCCTTATCCCATGTGGTCATCAGACTAGGTCAACATACAAACAAGAATTCTATATATTTAATACCCATTAAAGATAATGTGTCACCAGGTTTTACCACCTAATCTTAGAGCAGCATAATGTTGAGACGGAGACCCTGATTCCAGCAATGTGTCACTTACTGGGCTGCTTGCTGTAGTTTTGATAAAATCACAGTTTTATCAGCAGGAGATTATCACTATACACTAGTAAACCTTCGGCCATGTAGTCCTCTACATTCATGAGCTCTGTATAACCCCGCCTCCAGCACTGATTGGCAGCTTTCTGCCTATGCACAGTGTACACAGAAAGCATTCAATCAGTGGCGTGTGCGGGGTTATACAGAGCTCAGCATTAGGAAAACTGGTAGATAAAACAGTAATTTTATCAAAACTGCAACAAGCAGCCCAGTAAGTGACACATTTCTGGAATCCGTGTCTCTACCCCTACATACATGCAGCAGTGCATCAGTGCAGAGTCGGCTTTCAGTCAGTGCCGGGGCGTGCTTACAACTGGCGCTCTCAGTGCTGTGAGCTGTGATTGTAAATGGCATGTCTGTATGACTGAAAGCCAGCAGCAACTGGGAGAAACAAAGTTCATTTTCTCCCAGGTGCCACATTTCCAGTACAGCGGTCGGCACCTTCAACATGCTAAAACCTGAAGATTCCCCCATATCTGCAGGTTAATTCAACCTGACAGGTTTCTTTTAACTCTAGATTGTCATGAATAGTGTCAAATGAGCTGCAAAAAATGCACATCATCCCTTGCCATAAAAATTAACTTAATCACAAAAACCCCATTCAAAGAGAGAGGTTAAATTGCTGTAAAGAAAGCTTCAGCGCACCCAAGAAAGTCCATCAAGTACCGTCTCCTTAAGAGGATTCAGCTACGGGATCACCAGTGCAGAGCTTGCTCAGGAATGGCAGCAGGCGGGAGTCAGTGCATCTGCAAGAATAGGGAGGTGAAGGCTTTCGAAGTCTGGCGTGGTGACAAGAAGGGCAGGAAAGAAGCCACTTCTCTCCAACAAAAACATCAAGGACAGACTGACGTTCTGCAGGAAACACAGGGATTAGCTGCTCTTTGCATGTCTGACTATGATTCCTGCCTGCTGTCTTCAAACTGAGTCCTTGTCTCTACTTCTTATCTACATATAGACACTGCTTGCTGAAGCTACTCTGGGGGCAGCAACCTGGGAACTCCATGTAGAAAAAGGCCACACACCCTTGCAGAGGTAAAAAATTTACAATCTTTTAGACTCCTCTCTCAATGTTTAGCTCCTTGTCAAATCTGTTAGTGACCCAGTAGGCCAAGCCCACCAGTAGCAAATGTTCCAGGGTGTATCAGTCTTTAGGAATGATCATGTAGAAAACTACTATTCGGTGGCGTGTGCTGCATTGTGTAACATCCCTGGCGGCGTGCTTGCATGGCTTACCATTTCCCACCATGCAAGACCGCAATCTTACCTTTCAGGCCAGGCTGCACACTTTTGCTCCAGTACCTGCTGTTTGTATGTCTATTGTCTGCTGGCTTAGGGCGCTGTAGCTTTCTGATTCTTAAAGCTACAGTGTGTGCAGTCTTAATGTGTCCCCAGCCTATTGCTGTGAGTCACAGGATACTTAAAATCCCTCCACCCAGTAGGAGGTGCCTGAACAACACTTTCTTACAGTCTGTTCTGTGCAACTGTGAGTTTCCAGGTCCCGTCCTGACTCTAGTCTGTCCGCCACCCTTGGGGCTGAGTACCCAGGGCCTCTACCTGTACCTGTGACTTCTAGTCTGTTTCAGTCACCTTGGGGGCCGAGTACCCAGGGCCGCTACCTGTATCTCTGACTTCTAGTCTGTTTCCGCCACCCTGGGGGCTGTATTTGTATCTTGTTCCCGGTTCAGTTCCTGTCTGAACAGTGTCCTAGCCCGTTACCTGTTTGTCTCTATGTCCGAATCTTCCCTTTTCCTGCAGTGTCTGAACCTGCACCTAACTCCAACTCGTTGTCTCTGTACTTCTGTTTGTGAGTTTTGTGTCCACTCGCTACTTCATTGTAAGTACCTTGTGTGTATCTGGTTCTGCTTGTCCCCTTTCCCTTCCTCCGTATCTACCTCCTGTGTTCTCACCATCTTCCTGTATTTTCCAGTCTGTTCCATGTGAACAGATCCCTGTCCTGTCTGCCTGCACCTTCTGCTCTGTTCTGCTCTGCTTGTTCACCGCACCTGCGATTCCGCTCTGCTCGTTCACCGCACCTGCGGCTCCGCTCTGCTTGTTCACCGCACCTGCGGTTCCGCTCCGCTCTGCTTGTTCACCGCTCCGTCGGTTTGGCTCCGCTCTGCTTGTTCACCGCACCTGCAGTTTTGCTCTGCTCTGCTTGTTCACCGCACCTGCGGTTTTGCTACGCTCTGCTTGTTCACCGCACCGGCGGCTTTGCTCCGCTCTGCTTGTTCACCGCACCGGCAGTTTTGCTACGCTCTGCTTGTTCACCGCACCTGCGGTTTTGCTCCGCTCTGCTTATTCACCGCATCTGCGGTTTCGCCCTGCTCTGTTTGCTCACCGCTCCGGCGGTTCTGCTTTGCTTGTTCACCGCATCTGCGGTTTCGCTCTGCTCTGCTGTCCACCGCACCTGCTGCTCCGTTCCTGTGTCCCAGCCTGTACTGGTCCCTATCCTGCCTGCGTTCCTACCTGCCAGTGCCCACCTGCCTGCATGCCAGCCGTGCCTGCCAGTGCCCACCTGCCTGCATGCCAGCCGTACCTGCCAGTGCCCACCTGCCTGCATGCCAGCCGTGCCTGCCAGTGCCCACCTGCCTGCATACCAGCTGTGCCTGTCAATATCCATCTGTCTGCATACCAGCCGTGCCTACCAGTGCCCACCTGTCAATATGCCAGTCTAACCTGCCTGTTCCTGCATTTCCCGGTGTGGGTCAACAGCTGTGACCGGGGTCTGACCTGGAGTAGCACCTGGTCCCTCTGCTCGGTTCCTCCCTGGTTCACGGAGTCGACTGAGCCGCCGTGCGACCTTGGTCGGACCGAGTTGATACTTAGTTACGCCCCTCTAGGCACTCCTCGGTTCATGGTACAGTGGGATCACTAATCACGCTCACGCCAGTCAGTCCGTGCGTCAGCGTAACACATTGTACCATTAGGCTCCAGTTCCATGATGAGTTCTTGGTGAGTTTTTGACACTACGTATTTTTGTAAAAATGCAAGTAGCCTATCTTACATAATGGGTGCAGAAATGGTGCAGAAAATCTGCAACATCAAAAACTCACCAAAAAGCTCATTGTGGGAACACAGCCTAAGCGTATGTTCACACTAGGCGTTTTTTCAGCGTTTTTATTAGATTTTTTAAGCACATTTTCAGCTGCGTTTTACAGTACTAGCAAAGTCTATGAGATTTCAGAAATCTCATGCTCACACCTTGGTTTTTGTGCAATCAGTAATTTGTGCTTTGCATGTTTTTTGCACATTAGAGCATGTCACTTCTTTCAGCGTTTTTTCAGCGTTTTTCACTCATTAAAAGTAATGGATGGTGAAAAAACGCCTAGTGTGAACAAAGTTATCAGGTTTTGCTGCCTTTTTAATGAAAAAAATCAAGTAATTAAGTACAGCAGTATGTGAAACTCATTTATTTTTGTGATTTTTCCAAGTTTACTATCTTGTCTTGGTCACATGAGATGGCAGTTTGGATTAGTGCAGTTTAATTAAATTAGTGATGTATACAATGTAAATATTGGCTGACCTAGGTGTGAGATTGAACAAAACTTGTGGCCCACAGAGGTGTGAAACTGAACAATCCCTGAGCAACTTAATGGCAGACCATAGTGTGAAAATAAATAGTGTCCTACAAACTCAATGCACTGCCAGTACCTTAGGTAAACTATTCCTGAACAATTCACCTCCCCCACTGTTACATTTGAAATTCTGGCTCATATGGTTTCACATACTGTATGTCTTGCATTGATGACCTGTGTTCATGCTTCTGTGGTGGAAGCAAAGCTGGTCTTTGGGATCCTGAAAAACGCACCAAAAATGCACAAAGAAACGCACCAAAACCTGCGTTTTTGACGCAGCTTCTTTCCTGCCAAGAGATCAGGTTTTGCTGCAGAAAAAAAGTGATGAAAAAATGCAATGTGTGAATATAGCTTTAGACTCCTCTCTCAATGTTTAGCTCCTTGTCAAATCTGGTAGTGACCCGGTAGGTCCAGCCAGGGGCCGACACAGACTGTAGTGGGCCCCTGTGCAAGAAATTCCCCCCCCCCGCCCTTCATAGGGCAACAAAGTTATGTAAACATAACCCCCCCCATGTGCATCTCTCACCCCCCCATGTGCAGCTCTCTCCCCCCCATGTGCAGCTCTCATCCCCCCGTGCATCTCTCATCCCCCCATGTGTATCTCACCCCCCCATGTGCAGCTCTCATCCCCCCATGTGCAGCTCTCATCCCCCCATGTGCAGCTCTCATCCCCCAAATGTGCAGCTCTCATCCCCCCGTGCATCTCATCCCCCCCGTGCATCTCATCCCCCCTGCATCTCATCCCCCCGTGCATCTCACCCCCCCATGTGCATCTCTCATCCCCCCCATGTGCATCTCTCATCCCCCCATGTGCATCTCTCATCCCCCCCATGTGCATCTCATCCCCCCCGTGCATCTCTCATCCCCCCGTGCATCTCTGATTCCCCCCACTCCTAGTTAATTAATTGTATTTAAAAAAAATAAAACTTTTATACTTACCCCCATGCGATCCCTGCAGAATCCTGGCCCTCGTCCACGTCGCTGCCACCAGGTTCTCCTGACTTCCGGCTCTGTGATGGCGCCGTCACATGACCGGAAGTCAGGGGAATCATGAAGGCGCTGCCACAGCAGCGCTGCACTGCTGCAGCAGCGCTGCACTGCTACACAGAAGAAAGCAGCGCTGAGATGTCCCGGCGCTTAGCGCTCAGCATGGGGCCAGGGGCCCAGGGCCGGCTCCAAGTTTTTGTGGGCCCCAGGCGAAAGAATCTCAGTGGGCCCCTTTAACACATACCACGATTCATGATGCACAGATACCGAAGAGAAATATATATATATATAGTACAATGCAAAGATTTCACTTCTTACATTACATGAGTAATATCTATTGTAAATTCCACAATAGCTCAGAAACCAGCGAATCGCTCCACACAGTATACTGGCCCCCATAAAATGCTCCATACAGGAGACTGGCCCCCATAAAATGCTCCATACAGAATACTGGCCCCCATAAAATGCTCCATACAGGATAATGGTCCCCATATAACGCTCCATACAGGATACTGGCCCCCATGTAACGCTCCATACAGAATACTGGCTCCCATATAACGCTCCATACAGGATACTGGCCCCCATATAATACTCCATACAGAATACTGGCCCCCATATAACGCTACATACAGAATACTGGCCCCCATATAATGCTCCATACAGGATACTGGCCCCCATATAATGCTCCATACAGAATGCTGGCCCCCATAAAATGCTCCATACAGAATACTGGCCCCCATATAACGCTCCATACGGAATACTGGCCCCCATATAACGCTCCATACAGGATACTGGCCCCCATATAACGCTCCATACGGAATACTGGCCCCCATATAACGCTCCATACGGAATACTGGCCCCCATATAACGCTCCATACAGGATACTGGCCCCCATATAACGCTTCATATAGAATAGTGGCCCCCATATAACGCTCCATGCAGGATACTGGCCCTCATATAACGCTCCATGCAGGATACAGGCCCCCATATAACGCTCCATGCAGAATACTGGCCCCCATATAACGCTCCATGCAGGCTGTTCCCCACACATAATGCCCCACACAGGCTGTTCCCCCCACATAATACCCCACGCAGGCTGTTCCCCCACATAATGCCCCATGCAGGCTGTTCCCCCCCATATAGGATGTCACCCCCCCCTTATAATGCCCCATGCAGGATGACACCCCCCCCTTCCTTATAATGCCCCATGCAGGATGTCACACACACCCCCTCCCTTAAAATGCCCCATGCAGGATGTCACCTCCCCCCCTATAATGCCCCATGCAGGATGTCACACCCCCTCCCCTTATAATACCCCATGCAGGATGTCACCTCCCCCCTTATAATGCCCCATGCAGGATGTCACACCCCCTCCCCTTATAATACCCCATGCAGGATGTCACACCCCCCCTTATAATGCCCCATGCAGGATGTCACACACCCCCACCTCACCCCCCTCCCTTATACTGCACAGGCCTCCATACAATAAAAAAAAAAAAATCAAACACTCACCTCACGTCTCACCTGCTGCCGCTGCTCCGGACTCCAGCATCACCGTCGTCTTCCCGCTCTGCACTGTGACTGCTCAGGAGATCTGACCTCTGACCTGAGACGTCACAGTGCATCAGCCACGGAGGATGCAGAAGCTGCTGTGGAGGCACGGGGAGGGGTAAGTATTGTGCCGGGTGCTGGGGCCCTGAGCAAGCGGGGGGGAGCGGGTGCTGACACCGCTCTCCTCCACTCACGGGTCCCATAGCGTGAGGAGTGCCCGACGGTGAGGGGCCCCCCACCTGCTCAGGCCCCCGGCATTTGCCCGGGTGCGCCGGGTGCTGACGCCGGCCCTGCGGGGGGCCCCATGAGGAGACACACAAGAGGGGGGCCCCAACGGGGCTCCGAGGGGGCCCCGACCGGCCAGGCCCCACACTGGAGTCAGGACAGTCATGCCCTGATGGCGGCCCTGCTGGAGGCTGGAGGGGCCCCCTCTCCCTTGGGGCCCCCGTTCAATGAACGGGCTGCACGGGCGGTAGGTCCGCCCCTGGGTCCAGCCCACCAGTAGCAAATGTTCCAGGGTGTATCAGTCTTTAGGTTTGATCATGTAGAAAACTACTGTTCGGTGGCATGTGCTGCATTGTATCATTAGGCTACGGTTCCACAATGAGTTTTTGACGTTACGTATTTTTTAAAAAAAATGCAAGTAGCCTATCTTAGATAATGGGCGCAGAAAATCTGCAACATCAAAAACTCACCAAAAAGCTCATCGTGGGAACTCAGTACTTTTCCATGTATAAAGTTTCCAGGCACGCCAAATGATTTTCAGGTTAGAGAAAGTAAAATCATTAGATTTGTCACTGGCACAGTGTAAGCAAAGTCTAAAGTCTCGCAGTCAAAAAGCACGGTAGGTGTTTATAAGAAGGAGCTCTACTATGTTAATAAAAAAAAAAAAAAACAGTGTGCCGAAATGATTCAGAATATTAAAAATTTGTTTTTCTTTTTTTTAATATTTTTTTTTAATGAAGGTATTATAGCTTTCAGCTTAGGGACAAATGCTTGTAAGGTCAACAGCGATTTCTTCAGCCTGTCCCATATACCTGCACAATGGCCTAAGAGTGCACGTGTTCTCTATAGGGAGAGTGGGATAAACTGCTGCCGGACAATTCAGGCAGGAGCTTATCTGCCAGGGAAACAAAAGGATCAGGCATTAGATCCTTCTCTCCCTCGTCATCATCTGTAAGGGGAGAGGCGAAGGCCCCGTACACATTAGGTGGTCGGCCAGTCAAACCAAAATCGTCAGGTTTGGCAGACTTTAATCTAATATATATGGGATCTTAAAGGGCCTTCCCATCTTTTACATTTATGGCTCATCTTCGCTATGTGTAAGACATGGAACCTCCCCTTTAAAACAGAATAGTCTTGTATGCTCTATCATTGAGGGACTTTCATATTCATTTTTAACATCTATATGTCTTGTTTTAATACTGGTCTTCCCCTCTAGGAATAAAAGAGCCCATATTCCTTAGATTATGCAACATCCCTGGCGGCGTGCTGGCATGGCTTACCACCTTCCACCATGCAAGACCGCCATCTTACCTATCAATCCAGGCTGCACACTTTGCTCCAGTACCCACTGTGTGCATGTCTCTTGTCTGATTGCTTAGGGCGGCAGCGCGGTTACTGTCTGATTCTTATAGTTACTGTGTGCGCACTCCTAATGCCTCCCCAGCCTATTGCTGTGAGTCACTGGATACTTAGACCCCCTCCACCCAGTAGGAAGTGCCTGAGCAACACTTTCTTTCAGTGTGTTCTGTGCAACTGAGTTGTCAGGTCCTGTCCTGTATCTTGTCTGTTCCGCCACCCTGGGGGCTGTATACCCAGGCCCGTTATCTGTATCTGTGACTTCTAGTCTGTTCCGCCACCCTGGGGGCTGTATACCCAGGCCCGTTATCTGTATCTGTGACTTCTAGTCTGTTTCCGCCACCCTGGGGGCTGAGTTCCCAGGCTCGTTCCTGTATCTTGTTCCGGGTTCAGTTCCTGTCTGAACTGTGTCCTAGCCCGTTACCTGTTTGTCTCTATGTCCGTACCTGCCCTTTTCCTGCAGTGTCTGAACCTGCACCTAACTCCAACTCGTTGTCTCTGTACTTCTGTTTGTGAGTTTTGTGTCCACTTGCTACTTCATTGTAAGTACCTTATGTGTATCTGGTTCTTCTTGTCCAGTTTCCCTGCCTCCGTATCTACCTCCTGTGTTCTATCCATCTTCCTGTATTTTCCAGTCTGTTCCATGTGAACAGAGCCCTGTCCTGTCTGCCTGCACCTTCTGCTCGGTTCTGCTCTGCTTGTCTACCGCACCTGCGGTTTCGCTATGCTCCGCTTGTCCACCGCATCTGCAGTTTCGCTCTGCTCTGCTTGTCCACCGCACCTGCGGTTTCGCTCTGCTCCGCTTGTCCACCGCACCTGCGGTTTCGCTCTGCTCCGCTTGTCCACCGCACCTGCGGTTTCGCTATGCTCCGCTTGTCCTCCGCGCCTGTGGTTCTGCTCTGCTAGTCCACCGCACCCGTGGCTCTGTTCCTGTATCCCAGTCTGTACTGGTCCCTATACAGCCTGCGTTCCTACCTGCCAGTATCTGCCAGTCTGCATACCAGCCGTGCCTGCCAGTATCCGCCTGTCTGCATACCAGCCATGCCTGCCAGTACCCACCTGTCTGCATACCAGCTGTGCCTGCCCGTTCCTGCATTCCCCGGAGAGTGTCAACCAACGGATGTGACCTGGAGTAGCACCTGGTCCCTCTGCTCTGTTCCTCCCTGGTTCACGGAGTCGACTGAGCCGCCGTGCGACCTTGGTCGGACCGAGTTGATACTTAGTCACGCCCCTCCAGGCACTCCTCGGTTCATGGTCCAGTGGGATCACTAACCACACTCACGCCAGTCAGTCCGGGCGTGTGCGTAACAGATTACAGGTAACCTGTCACGTGAAAAAAAATTAACCTACAGATATGGGGTTAATCGGCAGTTAATATTGTTCTGAAGCCACACTGAGAGCCCCACTGCCCCACAGGAGGAAATTAACTTTATTCTTCCCGGCAGCCACTGGCTTTCATTCATTGAGGCACGGCTTCGGTCACCACTCAGGACATAGTGAATGGCATCTGTAACCACGCCCTGGCACAGACTGACAGCAGACTCTGATGCCGAGCTGCTGTCAGTCAGTGCCAACGCTCGGTTACAGCCACCGCTCGCTATGCACTGAGAGGTGACTGAAGCTGTGCCTCTAAGGCTGAAAGCCAGTGGCTGCCGGGAAGAATAAAGTTAATTTCCTCCCGGCAGTGGGGCTCTCAGTGCAGGCGCCGGGAAGCTTCAGAATGCTATTAACCTGCAGATTAACCCCATATCTGCAGGTTAATAGTGTTTTTTTACATGGCAGATTCCCATATTCATATTGGATGACTTCAGCCATAAGGGTAATGCCAGATGACAAGTCTGCAATGCAGTTCTGATGTGGTCAAAGATGAGAGGAAGACAATAATGGTGTTGCTACTAATTTTTTTATATGTGATATTTTGAATAAAGAATAAAGAAGAAGCTGTGACAGTGAGTTTCCGATCACCTGGCCTTACTCCAATGTACCTTCATCAGGTTGGCTAGCAATGAACATCATATGTTGCAAACGAGTCGGCCATATTTTAAATTTTCAGCCGACATCATTCTATGAAAGATCTTTATGCTTTAATCGTTATAATGGGCCGTTAAAAGGGGTTTTTACAGTTTCACAAAACTACTGTTCCCTGGCTGCAGTTTGTATTAAAAGCAAACAAATTGTCCTTTTCTCACCCTCTCCGGGTCCAGCTCTGGGTCTCAGCCACTGCATCTGGTGTCTGCTATTGTCGGCAGCGCTGGCGTCACATCAACAGCGCTGCAGCCAATAACAGAGCTCAACTGCTCTGCCATAGTAGACAGTACAAGCCGCTAAGAGCCGCTGAGCTGATTGATTGGCTGCAGTGCTGTCGACGTAACATCAGGGCTGCAGAGAACTGACACTGCAAACAGTGAAGGACCTGGGCAGAGTGAGTAAAGTACTGTTTGTTTTTTTTTATACAAACTACAGCCAGGGAAAAGGGTTTTCCGAAACCAGAAAACCCTTTAATTACTTGTTTTAATTGAACGTGTATGCGTTAACCAACTGTAATAGCCAATTACAAGGGATATCTGTATGGTTGCGTCGACAGGAGGACCATTAACCAACTTCTATCTAAAGCATATGGCTATGTTGAGTGTGTATTGGTTATCATTACTCGATATAAGATATCCTAATCTAAAGGGGGCTAAATTTGGAACAAGGCGTGCCTAAAATGTAACATAGATGAGCAGCGGGACTCATGGTGCAGGTATTGTGTTACAAATAGCAGCGATTCTTTGTAGTTGTAGCAAACGGGGAAAAAAATCAGGGTCTTTTACAACTGACCTGAAATCACACATGTACTAATATGAGCATGTCTATTATTAACCCCCGTATACGGACCCCTCACTGCTTATTCAGTATATAACACAGCTGCTCTGAAAAGTAACTTGAGACAACCAGCAGACCCACAGCCCCCCTAAAAAATAACTTTTATTAATAATCTCTAAAAAGGACCTAAAAGTCCATAGACAAACAACAATAATACTCTAAATGATAGGACATATAGAATCAGGTAATACACCGACCGGGAGGGAATACAAATTAAAGCTGTCCCTGTTATGTCCCTAAATCCTGTCCCTACCTGACAGCGGAGGTTGGCACCCTAATTTGTACTTCGTGGCGCTCCCGCTCAACGTCGGTATCCCTAATGTCCCTACAAGGACCCTTGTCTTAAATTAAACAAAACCACAATAGTGAGAAAGGGTAGAAAAAGTGAACGTATAAGTACAGAAGCCGATAATAAGTCAGAAGCCACGAAGTACAAATTAGGGTGCCAACCTCCGCTGTCAGGTAGGGACAGGATTTAGGGACATAACAGGGACAGCTTTAATTTGTATTCCCTCCCGGTCAGTGTATTACCTGATTCTATATGTCCTATCATTTAGAGTATTATTGTTGTTTGTCTATGGACTTTTAGGTCCTTTTTAGAGATTATTAATAAAAGTTATTTTTTAGGGGGGCTGTGGGTCTGCTGGTTGTCTCTATTTATTAGGCCTCTCATGTGATATTTTGTCTAGGTGTTTAACTGAAAAGTAACTTGCCATGTGTCAGAATAAAACACATACACAAGTGCTGGTGAATAGACGGAGTGATCAGGCAACAACTGCGCTATAAGGATGGTGCTTCAGGTTGCAGAAGAGTAAGGACCACCCTCCACCCAAAAAAACAAGAATGGCATTGCCAGATGCACAGCCCCTGTACAGCAGCGCACAGCCCCTGTACGACAGCGCACAGCCCCTGTACAGTAGCGCACCGCCACTTTGCATGTTAATGACCAAGCCTCATTTTTAAAATCTGACCAGTGTCACTTTATGTGGTAAGAACTCTGGAAAACTTCAACGTATCCAAGTGACTCTGAGGGTGTTCTTTCGTGACATCTTGTACTTCATGTTAGTGGTAAATTTTGGTCGATATGATTTGCGTTTATTTATGAAAATATCGAAAATTTGACAAAGAAATCAAAATTTCGTAATTTTCAAACTTTGAATTTGTATGTGTAGCACCCTGAGGATTCGGCTGCTACAGGGGTATTGCACCTCAACCCAGAGGTGTGGTATTCCACTCCCGGGTAAGGATGGAGTGTGGAACTGAGCTCGGTAGGCTGCATGCACTACATACATCCCATTTCCGAGGAACAGGCCGACGGTACTCCCACTTAGAAATGTGCAGGTACGACCGAGTCTGTTCCTGGCTGGAGTGGGAGGGGGGTGGTACATCCCATGTAGTGTAGGGGCAGATAGGGGGAGCAGCCTGGGTAAAGATAGGAGCTCATTGGGTGCTGGTCACCTGAGCTCACACATAGAGGGTGTATATAAGGTGGGCACCAACTAAGATCAGGGTCAGATGCAGAGAACAAGACAGCTGCAGAGGAGCAGACAGCAAGCAGAGAGGAAGTCAGCCTGCAGCAAGAGAGAGGCCCAGAGTGAGAGAGGAGAAGAGAAGGAGTACCCAGAGGGGAAAACAGAGAGGACCCAAGAACCCAAATTAAAGCACTGGGTGAGGAGTCGGCACAGGGTACCGGATCCCAAGCTGGTGGGGGCAGAAAACACACCCCAGCCAGAGACCGGAGACCGTGGGCAGCGTTTGTCACGGTCACCCATCACATCCACCCCGAAGGCACACCACATGAAGGGTCAGGGAACCCAAGGCCAAGGGTGTCCCAACAGAAGGCCCGAGGGAGCTGGACCTAGGTGGATCACTGGTGGGGACGGCCAGAGAACGGGACAGAGGGAGAGCTCAGGGCCACGCTCCGGACTTGTTTGGGGGTTGGCTGGATCCAGGACCTGGTGGACGCAGCACGGCTCGGGTGGTCACCAGCAGCTGGAGTGACCAGTACAACATCTGCAGTAAGTAAACACCCTTAACTGCACAACCCGACTCTGTCTTCACTGCCGTCTGCACTACACCACCACAACCCCCATCCTCTGCGCCTGTCCCCTCTGAGGCTATACCCCTCCCGTTGGGGGTTATCCCACCAAGCTGCGCACCCACCATCAGCCTCAGCGGACCCTGCTGCAGCGGCGGCCACAGTGACCGCATCACAACGGGTGGCGTAGTCGACACAAAAGAACTCTTAATAACATCTGTAGGACTGCCACATAACACTGAGCTTGACGCCCTGGGCACGGGGCCGGGTCACAGCCGCTCAGAGACTACAACCCCCCATCTGATCCGGTGCCGGGTATTCCCCTCAAAAAGGAATATGTCCCAGGGGGCGCGTCAACTTTGGCGTAGTCGGCAGGATTACGTGCCCGCAACACCCGGGTACTGCGTGCCTGAAGAAAAGTGCAAGTTTACCTCAGAAAGAAGTCTCCCGCCGGTTCCGGAGGGTCCACGCCATCGGACCCCATCACAGGTCGTTTCCCGCCGATTGTCCGCCATTTCCAGCTTGTTCCCGCCATCTGCAGAGTTTCCCGCCACTGGGCGACGCTTCCCGCCAAAACCGCAGATTTCCCGCCTTGGAAGAGCAGCGGACGCCATTATGGGCGTGCCAAAGGAGGGCAAGAGGCCACCTCCCATCGTGGGCCGGGACAGAAAATGGCGCCAAAAGTGGAAACCGCCCCCACCAACAGAGACTGTGATGCTGGAGGTGTCTGTCAGCGTGAAAGAACTACCCCTGGAGCTGACAGTCACCGAGTTGCCCCGGGACCGCCCTCGAAGTGGGAGGAGACGAAAGAGAAGAGAAAAGATGGGTGCCGCTTGGAGCAGTCTGGAGCGAGCGGACCCGGAGGCAAGAGGTCTAACGAGGAGTAGCGGAGGAGCTTACCCGGAGATGGAGAGAAAGCAGAACAGCACCGGCCCGCTGGCCAGGAGTCTGCTAGAGACCGAGGAAGGAGGGCAGAGCAGCACCGGCCCGCTGGCCAGGAGCCTGCCGGAAGAAGAGCAGAGCAGCACCGACCCGATGGTCAGGAGCCTGCTAGAGTCCACAACCCCGCTAGGTCTAGCGGAGATCTTAGCGCAGCTCCCCCGAGACCGGGAGTGTGCACAAACTGCCTTGGAGGGCCTCGCAAGGAGGATGGCCCGGGTACAGCGAGAGATACTGGCGGAGTGGAGCCGGGAGATGGCCCAGCAAGCTGGAACCCGTCCACGGAGCATGCTCCCCTGGGAGAGGACACCAACTGCCTCTACGGATGACGCGGGAGGACCCAAGGTCGGAGACGGCGCTGAGAAGGGAGCCGAACGTATGAAGGCAGGTAAAGGGGACGCTTATACCCCATACCGAGAGACCGCCCACCTGCCCCGGTTCCCCGTCGCAGAGCCCGAAAGTCCCCCGTCCGTGCCAGTAACCGCCATGTCACCGCTAATGACTAGGCCCCGACCAGAAGCCGCCGCCGCGACCCCTGTGACGTCACACGCACCGACCCGGAGCGTGACCAAGCAGGAAGAGCCTCCGGCCTGGTCGCAAGGCCCGGTACTCCCGGGCGCCGCACCACCAACAGCGCCCCCTACCTCCGCGGAGCCTCCGGCCTGGCCGCAAGGCCAGGTAGCCCAGGGCGCCGCCGTCCTAACGGTGCCCTTCACCTTCCAGGTGCCCCAGGCCTGGCCGCAAGGCCTGGGCAACCCGGGCGCCACCACCACCGCGCCCGCACCCGTAAAACCAAGGGTGCCGAGTTTGGGAAAGGACCTCTTCAGCCAGCTCACATGGCCGGACGGGCGGCCCTTTATCTGGCCCGAGGAGTTTTGTGAGCTGGAGCGGCAACAAAGACTAGGGCCCTTGTGTGAGCCCCTGATCCCGGCTCCGAAGCCCGTGACTCGGGTCTCGCCTCCTTTAGAAGAAGCCCAATTCGTGTGGGACCCCACAGGAGAAGATTTGATGGGGTTCACCGGAGAAACTCGGGCAGTCGCCGCTGAGCGTACTGAGTGTTGTCGTCAGCAGCTAGCAGAGTTTGCGAGAGAACGGGAGGAGAGGCGGGTCAGAGAACAACAGGCCCAAATCCGGAGCGCGGAGCAGAAGAGCCGGACTAGGAGGAACCCCCGTGCAGCGCACTGTCCCCGCACCATCGGGACGGTGATAAAGTTCAACCCGCAGCATGGGTGGGGCTTTATTCGGGACCGTAACAACCGCGGTGACGTTTTTGTGACCCGCAGAGACGTCGAGTCCCACCTGCCGGAAGGTCACAAAGGCCGTGACCTCTACGTAGGAGACGAGGTCACTTTCACCCGGCACAAGTGTGCCAAAGGACCTTACGCCCTCCACGTACACCGCTTGATGGAGGAGGAGTTGCGGTACGGGGAGGAGGAGCAAGAGGACCCGGACGGGTCTGAAGTAACAACCAGCTGTAAGCAAAGAGCAGGAGGAAGACGCCGTTGAGTGCGGCAGAGCAAGTGCTGTAAATAGTTACCCGACCGGGTACCAAAGAAACTGTTGATACATATATATATAGTCCCCGTTGGGACCAGCTGAGTGAACTGTTTACCCGTTAACCCCTTCATCCTACAGGCTGAGGACTGTGAGCAGCCATTCCCTTCCCTCTAACTGGCCGAGGACTGAGAGCGGCCAACTTCCCCTTGTAAATAGTTGCGCTTCCTAAAGCGCCCCCTACCGGTTTTATAGAAAACCAGTTTTTCTAAGAGACTGTCGTACTTTTCCCGGACACACGTTGCACAGTGTCCGGAGGAGGAACCTGAAACAAGAAACGACTACGAGAATGTTTATATGAAAAGTTTTATATGATGTTTTATATGTTTATGTTTATGAAAAAAAATGTATGTTTGGTGTTTTATGTCTTACAGCCCGAGGACGTGCTGTGATTTACCAGGGGGGAATGTAGCACCCTGAGGATTCGGCTGCTACAGGGGTATTGCACCTCAACCCAGAGGTGTGGTATTCCACTCCCGGGTAAGGATGGAGTGTGGAACTGAGCTCGGTAGGCTGCATGCACTACATACATCCCATTTCCGAGGAACAGGCCGACGGTACTCCCACTTAGAAATGTGCAGGTACGACCGAGTCTGTTCCTGGCTGGAGTGGGAGGGGGGTGGTACATCCCATGTAGTGTAGGGGCAGATAGGGGGAGCAGCCTGGGTAAAGATAGGAGCTCATTGGGTGCTGGTCACCTGAGCTCACACATAGAGGGTGTATATAAGGTGGGCACCAACTAAGATCAGGGTCAGATGCAGAGAACAAGACAGCTGCAGAGGAGCAGACAGCAAGCAGAGAGGAAGTCAGCCTGCAGCAAGAGAGAGGCCCAGAGTGAGAGAGGAGAAGAGAAGGAGTACCCAGAGGGGAAAACAGAGAGGACCCAAGAACCCAAATTAAAGCACTGGGTGAGGAGTCGGCACAGGGTACCGGATCCCAAGCTGGTGGGGGCAGAAAACACACCCCAGCCAGAGACCGGAGACCGTGGGCAGCGTTTGTCACGGTCACCCATCACATCCACCCCGAAGGCACACCACATGAAGGGTCAGGGAACCCAAGGCCAAGGGTGTCCCAACAGAAGGCCCGAGGGAGCTGGACCTAGGTGGATCACTGGTGGGGACGGCCAGAGAACGGGACAGAGGGAGAGCTCAGGGCCACGCTCCGGACTTGTTTGGGGGTTGGCTGGATCCAGGACCTGGTGGACGCAGCACGGCTCGGGTGGTCACCAGCAGCTGGAGTGACCAGTACAACATCTGCAGTAAGTAAACACCCTTAACTGCACAACCCGACTCTGTCTTCACTGCCGTCTGCACTACACCACCACAACCCCCATCCTCTGCGCCTGTCCCCTCTGAGGCTATACCCCTCCCGTTGGGGGTTATCCCACCAAGCTGCGCACCCACCATCAGCCTCAGCGGACCCTGCTGCAGCGGCGGCCACAGTGACCGCATCACAACGGGTGGCGTAGTCGACACAAAAGAACTCTTAATAACATCTGTAGGACTGCCACATAACACTGAGCTTGACGCCCTGGGCACGGGGCCGGGTCACAGCCACTCGGAGACTACAACCCCCCATCTGATCCGGTGCCGGGTATTCCCCTCAAAAAGGAATATGTCCCAGGGGGCGCGTCATATGCCCTTAACTCAGATGGTTATACCACACAAAATAGTTATTAAATAACATTTCCCATATGTCTACTTTACATCAACATCATTTTTTAAACATTTTTTTTTCCTTAGGAAATTAGAAGGGTTAATAACTTATCGGCAATTTTCCATTTTTCCAACAAAATTTACAAAACTTATTTTTTTAGGGACCACATCCAATTTGAAGTCACTTTGAGGGGTCTATATGACAGAAAATACCCAAAAGTGACATCATTTTAAAAACGGCACCCCTCAAAGTGCTCAAAACCATATTCAAGAAGTATATTAACCCTTTAGGTGCATTACAGGAATGCATTACAGGAACAATGTGGAAGGAAAAAAATGAAAATTTTACTTTTTCCCACAAAAATGTTGCTTTAGCTACAAATTTTTCAGTTTCACAAGGGTAATAGGAGAAAATGGACAGTACAATTTGTTGTGCAATTTCTCCTGAGTACACCGATACCCCATATGCGATGTAAAACTACTGTTTGGGCGAAGGCATGAAAGGGAAAGAGCTTTATTTGACTTTTAGAGCACAAAATTAGCTGGAATAGATAGCTGAGGCCATGTCACATTTGTAGGACCCCTGATGTATCTAAATAATGGAAACCCCCCACAAGTGACCCCATTTTGAGGTGTGGTGAGCACCTTGAACGTACAGGTGCTTCACAGGATTTTATAACGTTGACCTGTGAAAAAGAAAAAATAATTTTTTCCCATAAAAATGTTGCTTTAGCCCCAAATTTTTCATTTTCACAAAGGTAACAGAAGAAAATGGACTGTACAATTTGTTGTGCCACTTCTGCGTACACAAATACTCCACATGTGGTAGAAAACTACTGTTTGGGCGCACAGCAGGGATCGGAAGGGAAAGAGCTTTATTTGACTTTTGGAGTGCAAAATTGGCTGGAATAGATAGTAGACGCCATGTCACATTTGTAGAGCCCCTGATGCATCTAAACAATGGAAACCCCCCACAAGTGACCCCATTTTTGAAACTGTAACCTCAAGGAATTTATCTAGAGGTGTGGTGAGCATCTTAAACCCACAGGTGCTTGACAGAATTTTAAAATATTGGATCGTAAAAAATTAAAAATTAAGTTGTTTCCCAAAAAATGTTGTTTTAGTAAGAAATTTTTCATTTTTACAAGGTAACAGATGAAAATGGAAAATACAGTTTGTTGTGCAATTTCTCGTAGTAAATGTGACTGGGCCGCGTCAGGAACCCGGAATCGGGCCTTTTGTGGGATGCTGTGGGTTGTAGTCACCGTGGCGGCGACCCGGTCCCGTGGCTCAAGGTGGTCAAACCAGTGGCAGTCTATTTATGGGGTTTTTATAGTTTAATGTCCGACTACGCCACCCGTGGATTGCGGTCAGGATGAACCGCCGCTGCAAGGCAGACCGCTGAGGCTGGTGTGGTGGGTGCAGCAGAGTGTAGTACAACTCCCCACGGGAGGAGTATAGCCTCAGGGCAGTAGGTGCAGATGATGGTGGTGGTGGTGCGGGGGCGTCCCAATACTAGTAGTGCTGACACGGTGAGAAAGTACAGAGACAAGGTGTTGCAGTTCAGGTTCTTTACTCACAGTTCTCATCCAGGTCACTTGTGCACAGATAGGACCGCCCGAGCCATGCTGCGTCCACCAGGCAGGGGGCTCGATCAACCCCCAGGCAATTCCGGAGTGTGGCACAGGACTCCCTTCTATCCTTTCGTCAGCCGTGCCCCACCAGTGACACTACCTCTGTCCAGCTGCCTCGGGTCTTCTCCTTGGAGGACTGGGTGTCCACTTCCCTGACCCTATGTGGTGTGCCTTTCTAGTAGGTGTAGTGAGGGGTCGCACCAGTAAATAGTCACAACCGCCGGTTCTTGGTTAAGGATTAGTCACCTCCACCAACTTGGGATCCGGTACCCTGTTCTACACTTTGGGTACTTCTCTTCCTTTGCTATTCCTTTCTGTTTTTGTTCCTTTCTGTTTCTGTTCCTTTATTCTGGCTCCGGCCTTCACCCTAGGTGTTATGTTCTGCTACCAGAGCTAAGGAAAGAGAGGAGATCTGTCCCTACGATAGAACTCAGCTGAATCCCTACGATGTAACAGGGAACCTGATCCTGCGATCAGACCTGCTAAAGTCCTAAGCTAGTCTGTACGGAGACCTATAGATGTGGGGAAGGAATCCCAACAAGTACTAAGGACTGGGAGGAAAATGGGACACCTCCTAACAGAAATAGTAGCAGACAGACGAACAAACAAAATATATAGAACATAGAGGTCCGTAGACCAAGCAAACTAACAGAGTTAGATACAGAGCACAGGCTAGCTAGAAAGTAGTTATACAATGAAGTCCAGCAAAGCCAGAAGGGCGGAGCAGGATTAAATAGGCCAACAAGGTCATGTGACCAGCAAAGGAAAAAACCTAAGAGCAAGGTTCTAACAGTACCCCCCCTTCTAAGAGGATCCTCCGGATCCCCTAGGACCAGGCTTATCAGGAAATCTCCTGTGAAACGCTCTGATAAGTCTGGACGCGGAAACATCATCTGACCTCACCCAAGAGTTATCCTCGGGTCCGAAACCTTTCCAGGCCACAAGATACTGCAAACTACCTCTATACCGTCTAGAGTTAAGGATGCGAGAAATTTCATATTCCCCGTCCTCCACCAGAGGAACAGAGGCAGAGGCGTCACCATCCGACACAACAGCTTTTTTTAACAGAGAGACATGAAATACCGGATTAATTCTCCAGGAGGTAGGAACCTCCAACCTAACAGCAGATTGGTTGACAACCTGAAGCACCTTAAAGGGCCCTACAAACTTGGGACCCAATTTCTTAGAAGGAATCCTCAACCGCAGATTCCTAGAGGACAACCAAACCATGTCACCAACAGCGAACAAAACCTCCTGTCGTTTCCTATCAAAGTAGTCTTTAGATTTTCTGTTGGCCTCCTGAAGATTACCACGCACATCCGTCCAAACTCTCTCCAAATCACCGGAAAAATTCTCCTCCTCAGGCACGGCAGATCCCAACTTGGAGAACGACCCAAACGACGGATGTCTCCCAGAACAACAAAAAAAAGGCGAACAACCAGCAGAAGAAGATGTATGATTGTTCAGAGCAAATTCAGCAAGTGGCAGAAACTCAGACCACCCCTCTTGATTGTCTGCCACAAAACAACGCAAGAACTGCTCAACATCCTGGTTTTTCCTTTCTGTCTGGCCATTAGATTCAGGATGATATCCGGACGAGAACGACAAATGAACTCCCAACCTGTCACAAAAGGCACGCCAAAAACGAGCCACGAACTGAGGACCCCTATCAGAAACAATGTCAGTAGGAACGCCATGAAGTCTGACAATTTCCTTGACAAAGGCCTTAGCGAGAGTTTTAGCGCAGGGCAGTTTGACGAAGGGAACCAAGTGACACATCTTGCTAAAACGGTCCACGACCACCCAGATGACAGTAAAACCCTCAGAGGGGGGAAGGTCAGTTATAAAGTCCATAGCCAAATGTGTCCAAGGAGCACTGGGAACCTCCAAAGGACAAAGCAACCCCGCAGCAGGAGTATGTGAGGACTTAGATCTAGCACATATAGTACATTGACGCACCCACTTAATGACTTCCTTCTGCCATCCAGGCCACCAAAAACTGCGACCCACCAGTCTCTTGGTCTCAGAGATTCCGGGATGACCTGCCAACCGAGATTCGTGACACTCAACAAACAAATCTCTCCTAAAGGTCCCAGGCACAAACAACCTCCCATGAGGAGTGTTAGATGGGGCATTCTCCTGTGCTTTAAGAATCTCATCTTCCAAAACGGAGTCCAAAGCAGCTATCACAACACCTTCTTGTAAAATGTTCTCCTCTTTCTCAGCACCGACTATGGGAGAAAAACTGCGAGACAAGGCATCCGCCTTAACATTCTTAGTACCAGGGATGTAAGTAACGGAGAAATTAAACCGCGAGAAAAACAGTGCCCACCTAGCCTGACGGGCATTCAGGCGCTTGGCAGCATCAAGATAAATCAGATTTTTATGATCCGTAAGAACCTGAACGGGAAATTCCGCACCTTCCAAGAAGTGGCGCCAGTGTTCAAATGCGAGTTTAATAGCCAATAATTCCCGATTACCAATATCGTAATTCAGTTCAGTCTCCGAAAATTTTTTTGAAAAAAAGGCACAGGGATGTAATCCATCCCCGTTATCCTGAGACAATACTGCGCCAACCCCCACAGAGGAAGCATCAACCTCAACCAAAAACGGCTTAGTCACATCAGGCTGCATAAGGATGGGAGCAGAGGTGAACCTCTCCTTGAGATACACAAAAGCTTCAATGGCCTCAGAAGACCACTGAACCGCATCAGCACCTTTCCTGGTGAGATCGGTCAGAGGTTTGACAATACTAGAAAAATTTTTTATGAATTTTCTGTAATAATTGGCGAAACCTAAAAACCTCTGTATCGATTTCAAACCAATAGGCCTAGGCCATTCCTGCACAGCCTGAACCTTAACCGGATCCATCTCAAAACCTTTGCTGGAGATAATGTAGCCCAAAAAACTAATTCTCTGTACAGCGAACTCACATTTCTCCAGCTTAGCAAAAAGCGAATTGTCCATTAATAACTGTAATACCTCACGCACGCTCCGCCAATGAGACTCCAGATCCGGCGAATAAATCAAAATGTCATCCAAATACACAACCACATTTTTACCGATCAAAGGTCTAAGGATGTCATTAATCAGATTCTGAAAAAATGCAGGAGCATTAGTAAGACCAAAAGGCATAACCAGATTCTCAAAATGACCCACAGGAGTGTTAAAAGCAGTCTTCCATTCGTCACCCTCCTTCATGCGCAACAGATTGTATGCCCCCTTAAGGTCAATTTTAAAGAACCACTTGGCCCCCATTAACTGGTTAAACAGATCAGGAATCAATGGCAGTGGGTAAGGATTGCGTACAGTAATTTTGTTAATCTCACGAAAATCCAGACAAGGACGTAAACCGCCGTCCTTTTTTTTTTACAAAAAAAAATCCAACCGCCACAGGAGACTTAGAGGGCCTAATGTGACCGGCGGCCAAACTTGACTGTATGTATTCCTCCAAAGCCTTCCTCTCAGGAATAGTAAGGTTAAATAAACGACTTTTAGGAAGAGTCGCTCCAGGGACAAATTCAATAGAACAATCATAGTCTCTATGGGGAGGCAAAACCTGCGATTCCTTCTCAGAAAAAACTCTCCAAAAATCCTGAATAGGAACAGGCAATTCTCCCCTATCCAAAGCTGCAATACGCCCATTACAACACTTGTCATAACATTTATGGCTCCAGGATTTAATTTCACTGGTAGACCAATCCAGTACAGGATTGTGAAATTTTAACCAGGGCAATCCCAATATTACTGGAGAAGGCAAGTTATTCAAAACTACCAAATCCAATTTCTCATGGTGAACACCATTAATAGTGAGAGGAAATTCACAGACCTTGAGAGTAATATTCTTCAAAGGGGAACCATCCACAGAAACCACAGCAATGGGGGATGATAAAGGTTCGGGTTTTAAATTGAGTCTTTCCAAGAATCCCCCATCAATTACATTCAGAGTAGACCCACAATCAACAAACACCCGAAATTCCATTAATTTTTCCTGAGCAATCGTGGAAGCAGCTAAAAATACACCCTTGGAATTTAAACAGGTAATACGGGCATGACTGACCATTTTTTTTTCTTTCTTCATACGAAGCTCACAGCCTTTAATCAAATGACCAGATTTTCCGCAATAGAAACACAAGCCTTCAGAAAATCGACGGTCTTTTTCTTGAGAGCGAGGTGCCACCGATCCAATTTCCATCGGTTCACCACTGTTAGTACACACATTCTCATAACCAGAAACTGACATAGCAGAGGATTTGCTTTCATTAACCCTTGCACGCAGTCTCCTATCCACCCGTATAGCTAATTGCATAGCCTGTTGCAAATCTTCAGGTGTAGGATAAGCAATTAGCAGGTCTTTAACCCTTTCATTGAGCCCAGAAAGAAATAGACTTTTCAGAGCAGAATCGTTCCACCCTGTTTGAGTAGACCAACGACGGAAATGAGTACAATATTTTTCCACATTACCTGATCCCTGTTTCAAACGTCTCAACTCAGTCTCAGCTGATGCGACACGGTCAGGATCATCATATAATAGTCCCAAAGCAGAAAAAAAACTATCCACTGATCTGAAGCATGTATCACTAGGTTGCAAAGAAAAGGCCCACTCCTGAGGCTCTTTGCGCAAAAGTGACATAATGAACCCTATGCGCTGGGATTCATCCCCAGAGGACTTGGGTCTCAAACGAAAATACAATAAGCAAGCATTTTTAAATGAAAAAAATTCTCGGTGTTCACCAAAAAATAAATCCGGCAAACATACCTTAGGCTCCAAGAAATGTGCTCCAGGACAGTTACTCACGTGCTGACGGAGCTCGGCCACCTCCAGAGAGAGTCCCTGCAGGTGATGAGCCAAATCCTGAACCGACACCATGGTGGAACAGAAAAATCTTTCCTTAGAGAATTTGCAGGCTGGACTTACTGTTATGTTCTGCTACCAGAGCTAAGGAAAGAGAGGAGATCTGTCCCTACGATAGAACTCAGCTGAATCCCTACGATGTAACAGGGAACCTGATCCTGCGATCAGACCTGCTAAAGTCCTAAGCTAGTCTGTACGGAGACCTATAGATGTGGGGAAGGAATCCCTACAAGTACTAAGGACTGGGAGGAAAATGGGACACCTCCTAACAGAAATAGTAGCAGACAGACGAACAAACAAAATATATAGAACATAGAGGTCCGTAGACCAAGCAAACTAACAGAGTTAGATACAGAGCACAGGCTAGCTAGAAAGTAGTTATACAATGAAGTCCAGCAAAGCCAGAAGGGCGGAGCAGGATTAAATAGGCCAACAAGGTCATGTGACCAGCAAAGGAAAAAACCTAAGAGCAAGGTTCTAACACTAGGCCTGCCTCGTGGAGCAGGGCCCAGACTGAGCCACAGCTCCCTGTCAGCCCTCTCAGGCTGAACTCCTTCTCTCACTGAACTCCTTCTCTCACTGAACTCTCTCCTCAACTAAGATGGTGCCCACCTCTTATAACTCCCTCCTGTGTATGAGCCCAGGTGACTTGCAACCAATGAGCTCCTACCTATGCCCAGAAACCGTCCCCTCCTGCTCCTACATCACTGGGTTTTCCTCCCCCCTCCCCACTCCAGCCAGGGACATGTTCTGTTGTGCCTGCATTACTGTACTAATGGGAGCACCGTTGAGCTGTCCCCCGGAAATGGGGTGTGTGTGATGCATGCAGCTAACCGAGTCCCGGTCCACACACCATCCTTACCCGGGAGTGGGATATCACACCTCTGGTTGAGGTGCAATACCTCTGTAGCGACCGAACCCTCGGGGCGCTACATTCCCCCCTGGTAAACCACAGCACGTCCTCGGGCTGGAAAAGAGCAAAGACAATTCAAAAACATACAAAATTTTTAGAATGCATTCGCGTATAAGACAATAACCATTTAACCCCTCCCTTTATGGGAGGCACTTTTCTCTTTCAACAAGTATTACACATATAAAATACCATAAAACTCTTTCAGCAGCATATAAAACTTTTCAGTATAAAACATTCTCAAGTAAAACTTATTCTTGGGTACTGGCCGCCGTGCAACTTGCGACCAGGAGTCCTTTCTTCTTAAAGGTGCAACAGTCCAGTAAATTTGTCTTGAGGTAGACGTTGCAGTCTTTTTATAAAACCAGTAGGGGGCGCTTTAGGAAGCGCAACTATTTACAGGATGGCCGCTCTCAGTCCTCGGCCAGGTAGGGAAAAGTGATTGCTGTTCTCAGTCCCCAGCCAGATAAGGAAAGGGGCAACTTTTAAACAGGTAGCAGTCCCATAATAGTCCCAACGGGGACCACACTTTCAGTGGAAACAGTCCCACAACAGTTCTTATACCCTGATGGGTAACTATATACATAGGCACATTTTCTCCTCCTTACCACTGACGGCATCCTCCGTATGCGCCTTGTTCCTCCGGGTAATCTTCAGGCCCGACCGGGCCCTCTTGGTACTCGGGGTCCGAGTGGTACTGCTCCTCCTCTCCTACCACTCTATGGACGTGGAGGGCGTACAGTCCTTTTGCACCCTTGTGCCGGGTGTAGGTGACCACGTCGCCAGGGTACAAATCTCGTCCGCGATGTCCCTGTTAGAACCTTGCTCTTAGTTTTTTTTCCTTTGCTGGTCACATGACCTTGTTGGCCTATTTAATCCTGCTCCGCCCTTCTGGCTTTGCTGGACTTCATTGTATATCTACTTTCTAGCTAGCCTGTGCTCTGTGTCTTGCTCTGTTAGTTTGCTTGGTCTACTGACCTCTATGTTCTATATATTTTGTTTGTTCGTCTGTCTGCTACTATTTCTGTTAGGAGGTGTCCCATATTCCTCCCAGTCCTTAGTACTTGTAGGGATTCCTTCCCCACATCTATAGGTCTCCGTACAGACTAGCTTAGGACTTTAGCAGGTCTGATCGCAGGATCAGGTTCCCTGTTACATCGTAGGGATTAAGCTGAGTTCTATCGTAGGGACAGATCTCCTCTCTTTCCTTAGCTCTGGTAGCAGAACATAACAGTAAGTCCAGCCAGCAAATTCTCTAAGGAAAGATTTTTCTGTTCCATCATGGTGTCGGTTCAGGATTTGGTTCATCGCCTGCAGGGACTCTCTCTGGAGGTGGCCGAGCTCCGTCAGCACGTGAGTAACTGTCCTGGAGCACATTTCTTGGAGCCTAAGGTATGTTTGCCGGATTTATTTTTTGGTGAACACCGAAAATTTTTTTCATTCAAAAATGCTTGCTTATTGTATTTTCGTTTGAGACCTAAGTCCTCTGGGGATGAATCCCAGCGCGTAGGGTTCATAATGTCACTTTTGCGCAAAGAGCCTCAGGAGTGGGCCTTTTCTTTGCAACCTAGTGATACATGCTTCAGATCAGTGGATAGTTTTTTTTCTGCTTTGGGACTATTATATGATGATCCTGACCGTGTCGCATCAGCTGAGACTGAGTTGAGATGTTTAAAACAAGGATCAGGTAATGTGGAAAAATATTGTACTCATTTCCGTCGTTGGTCTACTCAAACAGGGTGGAACGATTCTGCTCTGAAAAGTCTATTTCTTGCTGGGCTCAGTGAAAGGGTTAAAGACCTGCTAATTGCTTATCCTACACCTGAAGATTTGCAACAGGCTATGCAATTAGCTATACGGGTGGATAGAAGACTGCGTGCAAGGGTTAATGAGAGCAAATCCTCTGCTATGTCAGTTTCTGGTTATGAGAATGTGTGTACTAACAGTGGTGAACCGATGGAGATTGGATCGGTGGCACCTCGCTCTCAAGAAAAAGACCGTCGATTTTTTGAAGGCTTGTGTTTCTATTGCGGAAAATCTGGTCATTTGATTAAAGGCTGTGAGCTTCGTATGAAGAAAGAAAAAAAAATGGTCGGTCATGCCCGTATTGCCTGTTTAAATTCCAAGGGTGTATTTTTAGCTGCTTCCACGATTGCTCAGGAAAAATTAATGGAATTTCGGGTGTTTGTCGATTGTGGGTCTACTCTGAATGTTATTGATGGGGGATTCGTGGAAAGACTCAATTTAAAACCTGAACCTTTATCATCCCCCATTGCTGTGGTTTCTGTGGATGGTTCCCCTTTGAAGAATATTACTCTCAAGGTCTGTGAATTTCCTCTCACTATTAATGGTGTTCACCATGAGAAATTGGATTTGGTAGTGTTGAATAACTTGCCTTCTCCAGTAATATTGGGATTGCCCTGGTTAAAATTTCACAATCCTGTACTGGATTGGTCTACCAGTGAAATTAAATCCTGGAGCCATAAATGTTATGACAAGTGTTGTAATGGGCGTATTGCAGCTTTGGATAGGGGAGAATTGCCTGTTCCTATTCAGGATTTTTGGAGAGTTTTTTCTGAGAAGGAATCGCAGGTTTTGCCTCCCCATAGAGACTATGATTGTTCTATTGAATTTGTCCCTGGAGCGACTCTTCCTAAAAGTCGTTTATTTAACCTTACTATTCCTGAGAGGAAGGCTTTGGAGGAATACATACAGTCAAGTTTGGCCGCCGGTCACATTAGGCCCTCTAAGTCTCCTGTGGCGGTTGGATTTTTTTTTGTAAAAAAAAAAGGACGGCGGTTTACGTCCTTGTCTGGATTTTCGTGAGATTAACAAAATTACTGTACGCAATCCTTACCCACTGCCATTGATTCCTGATCTGTTTAACCAGTTAATGGGGGCCAAGTGGTTCTTTAAAATTGACCTTAAGGGGGCATACAATCTGTTGCGCATGAAGGAGGGTGACGAATGGAAGACTGCTTTTAACACTCCTGTGGGTCATTTTGAGAATCTGGTTATGCCTTTTGGTCTTACTAATGCTCCTGCATTTTTTCAGAATCTGATTAATGACATCCTTAGACCTTTGATCGGTAAAAATGTGGTTGTGTATTTGGATGACATTTTGATTTATTCGCCGGATCTGGAGTCTCATTGGCGGAGCGTGCGTGAGGTATTACAGTTATTAATGGACAATTCGCTTTTTGCTAAGCTGGAGAAATGTGAGTTCGCTGTACAGAGAATTAGTTTTTTGGGCTACATTATCTCCAGCAAAGGTTTTGAGATGGATCCGGTTAAGGTTCAGGCTGTGCAGGAATGGCCTAGGCCTATTGGTTTGAAATCGATACAGAGGTTTTTGGGTTTCGCCAATTACTATAGAAAATTCATAAAAAATTTTTCTAGTATTGTCAAACCTCTGACTGATCTCACCAGGAAAGGTGCTGATGCGGTTCAGTGGTCTTCTGAGGCCATTGAAGCTTTTGTGTATCTCAAGGAGAGGTTCACCTCTGCTCCCATCCTTATGCAGCCTGATGTTACTAGGCCGTTTTTGGTTGAGGTTGATGCTTCCTCTGTGGGGGTTGGCGCAGTATTGTCTCAGGATAACGGGGATGGATTACATCCCTGTGCCTTTTTTTCAAAAAAATTTTCGGAGACTGAACTGAATTACGATATTGGTAATCGGGAATTATTGGCTATTAAACTCGCATTTGAACACTGGCGCCACTTCTTGGAAGGTGCGGAATTTCCCGTTCAGGTTCTTACGGATCATAAAAATCTGATATATCTTGATGCTGCCAAGCGCCTGAATGCCCGTCAGGCTAGGTGGGCACTGTTTTTCTCGCGGTTTAATTTCTCCGTTACTTACATCCCTGGTACTAAGAATGTTAAGGCGGATGCCTTGTCTCGCAGTTTTTCTCCCATAGTCGGTGCTGAGAAAGAGGAGAACATTTTACAAGAAGGTGTTGTGATAGCTGCTTTGGACTCCGTTTTGGAAAATGAGATTCTTAAAGCACAGGAGAATGCCCCTTCTAACACTCCTCATGGGAGGTTGTTTGTGCCTGGGACCTTTAGGAGAGATTTGTTTGTTGAGTGTCACGAATCTCGGTTGGCAGGTCATCCCGGAATCTCTGAGACCAAGAGACTGGTGGGTCGCAGTTTTTGGTGGCCTGGATGGCAGAAGGAAGTCATTAAGTGGGTGCGTCAATGTACTATATGTGCTAGATCTAAGTCCTCACATACTCCTGCTGCGGGGTTGCTTTGTCCTTTGGAGGTTCCCAGTGCTCCTTGGACACATTTGGCTATGGACTTTATAACTGACCTTCCCCCCTCTGAGGGTTTTACTGTCATCTGGGTGGTCGTGGACCGTTTTAGCAAGATGTGTCACTTGGTTCCTTTCGTCAAACTGCCCTGCGCTAAAACTCTCGCTAAGGCCTTTGTCAAGGAAATTGTCAGACTTCATGGCGTTCCTACTGACATTGTTTCTGATAGGGGTCCTCAGTTCGTGGCTCGTTTTTGGCGTGCCTTTTGTGATAGGTTGGGAGTTCATTTGTCGTTCTCGTCCGGATATCATCCTGAATCTAATGGCCAGACAGAAAGGAAAAACCAGGATGTTGAGCAGTTCTTGCGTTGTTTTGTGGCAGACAATCAAGAGGGGTGGTCTGAGTTTCTGCCACTTGCTGAATTTGCTCTGAACAATCATACATCTTCTTCTGCTGGTTGTTCGCCTTTTTTTTGTTGTTCTGGGAGACATCCGTCGTTTGGGTCGTTCTCCAAGTTGGGATCTGCCGTGCCTGAGGAGGAGAATTTTTCCGGTGATTTGGAGAGAGTTTGGACGGATGTGCGTGGTAATCTTCAGGAGGCCAACAGAAAATCTAAAGACTACTTTGATAGGAAACGACAGGAGGTTTTGTTCGCTGTTGGTGACATGGTTTGGTTGTCCTCTAGGAATCTGCGGTTGAGGATTCCTTCAAAGAAATTGGGTCCCAAGTTTGTAGGGCCCTTTAAGGTGCTTCAGGTTGTCAACCAATCTGCTGTTAGGTTGGAGGTTCCTACCTCCTGGAGAATTAATCCGGTATTTCATGTCTCTCTGTTGAAAAAAGCTGTTGTATCGGATTGTGACGCCTCTGCCTCTGTTCCTCCGGTGGTGGAGGACGGGGAATATGAAATTTCTCGCATCCTTAACTCTAGACGGTATAGAGGTAGTTTGCAGTATCTTGTGGCCTGGAAAGGTTTCGGTCCCGAGGATAACTCTTGGGTGAGGTCGGATGATGTTTCCGCGTCCAGACTTATCAGAGCGTTTCACAGGAGATTTCCTGATAAGCCTGGTCCTAGGGGATCCGGAGGATCCTCTTAGAAGGGGGGGTACTGTTAGAACCTTGCTCTTAGTTTTTTTTCCTTTGCTGGTCACATGACCTTGTTGGCCTATTTAATCCTGCTCCGCCCTTCTGGCTTTGCTGGACTTCATTGTATATCTACTTTCTAGCTAGCCTGTGCTCTGTGTCTTGCTCTGTTAGTTTGCTTGGTCTACTGACCTCTATGTTCTATATATTTTGTTTGTTCGTCTGTCTGCTACTATTTCTGTTAGGAGGTGTCCCATATTCCTCCCAGTCCTTAGTACTTGTAGGGATTCCTTCCCCACATCTATAGGTCTCCGTACAGACTAGCTTAGGACTTTAGCAGGTCTGATCGCAGGATCAGGTTCCCTGTTACATCGTAGGGATTAAGCTGAGTTCTATCGTAGGGACAGATCTCCTCTCTTTCCTTAGCTCTGGTAGCAGAACATAACAGTCCCTCTGGCAGGTGGCTCTCGACGTCCCTGCGGGTCACAAAGACGTCGTCGGTAGTTTCAGGGTCCTTAATGAAGCCCCAGCCGCGATCCATCTGAAACTTCACCACGGTCCCGGTGACTCTGGGACCGCTGGCAGCTCGGGGTTTCTGTCGGGCTCTTCTTTTCTGCACCGCACTCCGTGCTTGGAGCCACTCCTCCCTGACACGTCGCTCCCGCTGCTCCCTCTCAAATGTCGCCAGCTGTTGGCGGCAGGACTCCAGTCGACGGGCTGCGTCCGCCCGGGTTTCCTGGGTGAACCCCATCAGGTTTTCTCCAGTGGGGTCCCACTCGAACTGGGCATCCTCCAGTGAGGGATGGCTTATCTCTCTGGGCTCCGGAGCTGGTATCAGGGGTTCGCGCAGGGGCTGGTCTCTCCATTGGCGGCTGCTGATCAGGTCGGCCAGCCATACCAGGTGCAGTCCATCTGGGCCGGTGTGCTGGGCGAATAGATCCGCGCCCAGGGGCAGTATGGCAGGTGGCCCCAGTTGGGGAGCAGCGCCCGGGAGCACTCGGCCTTGCGACCAGGCCGGTGGGCGTCTTCCGGTTGTGCCCGGGAGTGGCGAAGTCAAGGAAGGGGGCGCTCGTGAGGCAGTGACGCCCGGGTGCACTAGGCCTTGCGACCCGGCTTGTGGCGCCTGTTTCTTTATTGCGCCCGGGGTTAAAGGGCACAGCGCGGGGTGGGGCGTGACAGCAGCGCTTGCAGCCTGAGGCCTAGCTGGTAGCGGCGGAGGCGTGGCGTCAGGTACGGTTCCCGGGGCTTCGGGTCCCGCAACGGGAGGCGAGGGCAGGCTTGCGGCCTCAGGGCTTGGGGTGATGACGCCCCCGTTAACTGCCTCGGTCTCTGTGGCCTCCTCCGCGTCGTCGTCCCCGGACTCCGGTCCACCTTCACCGCCCTCAGAGGCAGGCGTGCGGCTGGGCGGTGGTAGCGCCTCCTGCGGTCGGGTCACGGCTCGCCGGGCCAACTCCTCCCTCCACCCGGCGATCACATCCCGCTGTGCCTGGACCATCCTCCGGTCCAGGTCTTCTAGCGCGGATTGCGCATGCTCCGGGTCTCTGGGGAGCTGTGCCAGCAACTCTGTTAGGCTGCATGGCGGTTCAGCCTGCAACAGGCTACGGGCCAAGGTGCTGGTGGTGTTTGGTGTTCCTTCCATTCCCGGGTGCGGTCTGTCCAGACTGATCCAGACCGCACCCTGCCCCACAGTTTTCTTTCCTGTCCGCCCCCATTGGGGGTGGTCTTGGGGCCATCTGCTGACAATCACTTTCAGGGGCAGCCCCCCCACGTTGATGGACATCTCTACAGCCGCACTCATGGCTGTTGGGGGCGGGCTCCTTCTTTGGCGCCATTCTGGGACCTGGCCCACGATGGGAGGTGGCTTCCTGTTGTCTTTTGGCGCGCACATTATGGCGTCCGTTCTGCTGGGGCGGGCGCCATTTTCAACACAGTCAATTTCAATTTAAACAGTCTCTTTCTCTTCAGGCGCGCAATACCCGTTTGTGGCGGGTTGGTCGCAATCCTGCCGACTACGCCAAAAGTTGATGCGCCCTCTGGGCCGCGTGGGGAACCCGGAACCGGGCCTTTTGTGGGATGCTGTGGGTTGTAGTCACCGTGGCGGCGACCCGGTCCCGTGGCTCAGGGTGGTCAAACCAGTGGCAGTCTATTTATGGGGTTTTTATAGTTTAATGTTCGACTACGCCACCCGTGGATTGCGGTCAGGATGAACCGCCGCTGCAAGGCAGACCGCTGAGGCTGGTGTTGTGGGTGCAGCAGAGTGTAGTACAACTCCCCACGGGAGGAGTATAGCCTCAGGGCAGTAGGTGTAGATGATGGTGGTGGTGGTGCGGGGGCGTCCCAATACTAGTAGTGCTGACGCGGTGAGAAAGCACAGAGACAAGGTGTTGCAGTTCAGGTTCTTTACTCACAGTTCTCATCCAGGTCACTTGTGCACAGATAGGACCGCCCGAGCCATGCTGCGTCAACCAGGCAGGGGGCTCGATCAACCCCCAGGCAATTCCGGAGTGTGGCACAGGACTCCCTTCTATCCTTTCGTCAGCCGTGCCCCACCAGTGACACTACCTCTGTCCAGCTGCCTCGGGTCTTCTCTTGGGAGGACTGGGTGTCCACTTCCCTGACCCTATGTGGTGTGCCTTTCTAGTAGGTGTAGTGAGGGGTCGCACCAGTAAATAGTCACGACCGCCGGTTCTTGGTTAAGGATTAGTCACCTCCACCAACTTGGGATCCGGTACCCTGTTCTGCCAACCCGTCACCCGTAATCTCCTGGGTCCTTAGGGTTCCTTCCGCCTTCGTGTCTCTGGGCCTTTCTACACTTTGGGTACTTCTCTTCCTTTGCTATTCCTTTCTGTTTCTGTTCCTTTCTGTTTCTGTTCCTTTCTTCTGGCTCTGGCCTTCACCCTAGGCCTGCCTCGTGGAGCTGGGCCCAGACTGAGCCACAGCTCCCTGTCAGCCCTCTCTGGCTGAACTCCTTCTCTCACTGAACTCCTTCTCTCACTGAACTCTCTCCTCAACTAAGATGGTGCCCACCTCTTATACCTCCCTCTCTGTGTATGAGCCCAGGTGACTTGCAACCAATGAGCTCCTACCTATGCCCAGAATCCGTCCCCTCCTGCTCCTACATCACTGGGTTTTCCTCCCCCCTCCCCACTCCAGCCAGGGACATGTTCTGTCGTGCCTGCATTACTGTACTAATGGGAGCACCGTTGAGCTGTCCCCCGGAAATGGGGTGTGTGTGGTGTATGCAGCTAACCGAGTCCCGGTCCACACACCATCCTTACCCGGGAGTGGGATATCACACCTCTGGTTGAGGTGCAATACCTCTGTAGCGACCGAACCCTCGGGGTGCTACACATGGATACCTCATATATGGTCAGAAACTCTTGTTTGGGCATGTACCAGGGCTTGGAAGAGAAGGCGCGTTAGTTTATTTTTGGAGTGCAAAATTGTCTGGAAAACATTGCTGATGCCATGTGGCATTTGGAGAGTCTCCAAGGATCCAAAACAACAGAAACTCCCACAAGTGAACCCATTTTGGAAACTACACCTGTCGAAGAATTCCTCTAGGGGTGTAGAGAGCATTTTAAACGCACAAGTATTTCACAGAATTGTATAACATTAGGCTGTGAAAATGAATTACATGCGAAAATGAAAACTATAGTTTTTTTAACATGAGAATGTTAATTATTCCCGAACTTTTTGATTTTCACAAGGGTAACAGGAGATAATGGACCCCAAAATTTGTTGCGCAATTTCTCCTAAGTACACCGATACCACATATTTGGCCAGAAACTACTGTTTGGGCGCACGGCAGGGCTCAGAGAGGAAGGAGTGCTATTTGACCGTTAGAACGCAATTTTGTCTGTAATAGATTGCAGACACCATGTCTTATTTGAAGAGCCCTTGAGGTAAGAAAACAGTAGAAATCTACCACAAGTGACCACATTTTGGATACTACATCTCTCAAGAAATGTATCCAGGGGTGTGGTGGTGAGCATCTTGAACCTACAAGTGCTTCATAGAATTGTATAACATTGGGCGATAAAAAATAAAAAAAATATACATTTTTTCATTAAGATGTTGCTTCAGCTCCAAATTATTCATTTTCACAAGGGCAACGGAAAAATTGGATTGCCCAATTTGTTGTGCAATTTCTCCTGAGTTCACAAATACCCCATATGTGGTTGGAAACTATTATTTGGGCACAAGGCAGGGCTCTGAAGAGAAGGAGTGCTATTTAACTTTTGGCACACAATTTTAGCGGGAATAGACTGCTGATACCATGTCACATCTGAAAAGCCCCTGAGGTTCCAAAACCGTAGACCCCATTTTGCAATCTACAAAAATACTTCCTTTTTTTCCACTAAAATGTTGCTTTAGCCTCAAATTGTGCGGTAATAGAAGAATATGGACCACATACTTTGTAAGACAATTTTTTCCTGACTAAGGTAATACCCTATATGTGGTTGAAAGCTGAAAGAAAGTCCTTGGGAACTTTACTAAAGTCGGAGAAGACACTGTAGACAATTTTGCTTTGAAGCAGGGACTGAGGTTTATTAGAGAAGCGCAACAGAGCAGATACAGGAGACAGGTTAGTTGAAGCATGCAGACATGTGCAGGTGTCCAGACGAGAGGGCGGTTGGTGGTCTGCCGATGATCTGGCGACAAATCTGAACTCATCAGCTTTCCTCCACCTTACGTATCTTCCCTACCTGATCTATCTATCACAATAAATAACATCACGCTTTCCCATGTACCGGAAATCCTCTGCCTCGGAGTAACCCTTGACTCTGCACTGTCCTTCAAAACGCACATCCAAGCTCTTTCCACCTCCTGTGCCTCAAGCTCAAAAATATTTCCAGAATCTGTCCTTTCCTCAACCCTCAATCTACTAAAATGCTTGTGCATGCCCTCATCATCTCCCGCCTCGACTACTGCAACATCCTCCTCTGTAGCCTACCTGCTATCACTCTCGCACCTCTCTAGTCCATCATTAACGCTGCTGCTTGACAAATTCATCTCTGTCCTCGCTACTTCTCCCCTGTTACGGATCCGGGTGGTGGAACCTCTGTGCTGTGATGCAAGGAGGGACCAGAGGGGCGTAATTAAGTGTCTACCCGGACCGACTCTGGCCACACGGTGGCTTAGTCGACTCCGTGAACCAAGGAGGGACCGGGAAGGTGAACCAGGTGCCACTCTGGGACCGACCTTGTGTGAGAGCAGGCGTCTCCCACGGGACTGATGGCTGAAGCCGACAGGCACAGCAGATGAGCACGGCTGGTAGACAGGCAGGTGATGCGGGTAGGCAAGCAGGAGGGCACGGCAGGTAGACAGGCAGGCGGGCACGGCAGATAGACAGGCAGGCACGGCTGATAGACAGGCTGGCGGGCACAGCTGATAGACAGGCTGGCGGGCACGGATGATAGACAGGCAGGCAGGTACTGGAACCTGAGGGCTGAGGAGAGTGTTAGCACACAAACAACAACCTTGCACAGGCACCTCCATTTTGGAGGAAGTACCTTATATAGGAGCAGTCCTCCGGCTATTGGCCGAGGACTCTTTAGGACGGCGCGCGCGGCCCCTTTAAGAGGGAGGGAGCGCACGCGTGTGCGCCCTAAGTACCGTGCCTGGGGAACTGCGCGTGGTGCGCGCACCCCGGGCAGATGCAGCAGGGGAGCCGGAGGACGCCGGACCGGGGCCGCGGCGGTGAGGAGATAGGCGTCTCCGCCTGGCAGGAGGCAGAGACGCCGACGCTACATCCCCTCAAAAAATCCCTTCATTGACTCCCAATTTCCCAGCGTATTCAGTTTAAACTATTAACACTGACCTACAAAGCCATCCATAACCTCTCTCCTCCGTATATATATATCTCTGAACTAATCTCCCAATATCTTCCCTCACGTAATCTCAGGTCCTCCCAAGACTTTCTTATCTCCTCCACACTCATACGTTCCTCACCCAATCGTCTACAAGATTTCTCCCGAATATCCCCCATCATCTAGAATTCTGTGCCCCAACACGTCCGGTTATTCACCACATTTGGATCCTTCAGACGGAACTTGAAAATCCATCTCTTCAAGAAAGTTTACAACCTGCAATGACCCCGCTGCCTGCTCAACACCATCGGAGCTGCCACTTCACCACCCCAACACCACAGCTGCTGCAACCCCCCAACCTACTGTCTCCTTCCCCACCATCCTGTAGAATGTAAGCCCGCAAGGGCAATACCCTCTTCCCTCTGTACCAGTCTATCATTGTTAGTTTGTTTCCTGTAAGTAATATCTGTATTTTGTATGTAACCCCTCCTCATGTACAGCACCATCTAATTAATGGTGCTATATAAATAAATAATAATAATCTAGGGGTGTAGCAAGCATGTTGACACCACAGGTGTTTCACAGAATTTTATACCATTGGGATCTAAAAATAAAAAAAATGACATTTTCATCACAAAATATTGTTTTATTTTCAGCTGGTAATAGGTGAAAATTGACCCTAAAATGTTATACAATTTCTTCTGAAAGAAACAGTACCACAAATGTGGTCGGAAACTACTGTTTGGGCCAAGTTCAAAAAGGCAGGAGCTACTGTTGGGTAGGCTTGAAAGGGCAGGAGCCCGTTTTGAATTTTTGGAGATTTTCCTGAAATAGTTTGGAGGCACCATTTGTGGAGTCCCAATTGTGCCAGAAGAGCAGATTTTCCCCATAAGTTATTCCATTTTTAGAAATGACACCCCTCTTGGAATTCAACCATGGGTGTAGTGACTATTTTGGTTCCACAGGTGTTTTCCAGAAATAAGCATGCAGTTGGTGTTTCAGAGTGAAAATTGCATATATGCCAGCTGAGTGGCCAATACCTCGTGCCGAGCTTGTGCTTCTGGGGACACACACTGTAAATTATTAAGTGGGCTCTCCTCATACAGTAATGCCACATATGTGGAAGCTAGCTGTGGTGTAGACACACTGTGGGGCTCAGAAAGAATGGGGGCACTTAGATTTAGGATTTTTTTTGGGGGGAGGGGCATGTTTTTTTCTCAAGGCTTTTGTGCTACCAGTAATCCCACTATTTTTCATTAACACATTATGGACGTGATTAGGGACTTTTTGTGGGTTGAGTTGAAGCTTTTATTGGTATCACTTTGAGGTAGATAACATTTGGATCACTTTTAAGACTCGGTTCACATTTATCCTGCGCTCTACCTCTTGACTCTATATGGCCTCTGTCCTGGTGATGCAGGTCTTTTTAGAGGTGCACAAATGTGTGGTCCACTGCCAGGAAAGAGGCCAATCAAAGCCCAAAGTGACTCCAGCTGCCGTAATATAGTGAATGATTCCATAGGGGGTTCTGCCTGAATCCTCTATTTCGGAGAATTAGATAGAAACAGTCATGAAAGTGCTCAGCCTAGAGCACAAGATAAATGCAAACTGAGTGTAAGGGCTCATTCACACGACCGAATTTTAGGTCTAAATGCTGCATGTACTAGTTTCTACTGTGTCTTGGGTGAGACTCACCCATTCAAGCCTATGGGTGCGCAAAAAAGACAAAATGGAGTCACAGGTTATCCATAACATCTGATTTTTACAGTTATATTGCTATTATTTAATATAGGAAACTGTAATTTTTTATGCCGTTCGCCGTGTGGTAAAAGTGATGACAGCTTTATTCTTTGGTTCATTCTAATCATCATGACGTAACTGAACATCATAATGTGGAAACACCTTTCCCACTATGATCTACATGTATGTTAAATGTCGGGAAGATGTTAAAGGGGTTTCCCACTTTCAGGAAAGTGGATCCCAAACCAGTGGCGTATCGCCAATAGCGGCAGGCCACGAGGCTGCTATGGGGCCCATGAGTCAAGGTGCCCCGGTGACAGATCCTGGATTCCAATACTGTTGAAAGCAATGATGGAACAGAGAGCCGTCAGCTCCCTGCTCCATCATTCTCCCTTTGCATCTTGCTCTGACGTCTCAGCACAGCAGTGGCGATGACGTCACTACATCGTGCCCGCTGTGCTGAGCAGTGCAGAGCTTCAGAACACACACTATGGAGACCAGAGCAGCAGGGGAATGAGGAGTATTTTTTTTAATCAATGAGTGCATTGTGGGGTCCCATTGTAGTATTTGGCGGGTTATGTGAGGCCCACTATGTTATATAGAGGGCTAAGTTGGGGCCATTATACTACTTGTTACTACTTGGAGGGCTAGGGAAGGCCCATTATACTATATGAAGAGCTATGTGGACTCCATTATACTATCTGGAGAGCTATGTGGGGCTCATTATACTATAAGGAGGAAATGTGCGGCCCACTTTCATATTTGCATGGCTAATTGGGGCCTATTTGGAGGGTTATATAGGGGCCATTAAAATATTTGGATG
This sequence comes from Phyllobates terribilis, assembly GCF_046119375.1. Lineage (NCBI taxonomy): Eukaryota > Metazoa > Chordata > Amphibia > Anura > Dendrobatidae > Phyllobates > Phyllobates terribilis. Next base: position 533,129,564 of record NW_027362771.1, read on the forward strand.
ACTATGTGGGAGTCTTTATACTATATAGAGGGCTATGTGGGGCCATTATACTGTTTGTAGGGCTATGAGGGGTGCCATTATACTGTTTGGAGGGCTATGTGGGGGCCATCATACTGTTTGGAGGGCTACGTGTGGGTCATTATAGTGTTTGGAGGGCTATGTGTAGACCATTATACTGTTTGGAGAGCTATGTGTGGGCCATTATACAATTTGCAGGGCTATGTGGGGCCATTATACTGTTTGGAGGGCTACGTGTGGGTCATTATAGTGTTTGGAGGGCTATGTGTGGACCATTATACAATTTGCAGGGCTATGTGAGGGCCATCATATTGTTTGGAGGACTACGTGTGGGTCATTATAGTGTTTGGAGGGCTATGTGTGGACCATTGTAACGGGTCTGGGAGGCGGAACCTCTGAGCTACTATACAAGGGGGCGGTCCTTGTAAGGGAGCGGGTGGCGACCAGGCAGGCAGTCACAGCAGGTGACCGGGACAGTCTCTGGAAGAACGGGCAGGAGGTCACGGCAAGCGACCGGGGCAGTCTCTGGATGAACGGGCAGATGGTCACGGCAAGTGACCGGGGCAGTCTCTGGGTAAAGGGTTGGTACGACCTGTGGCGGCTGATGGTAGACGTGAGCTCCCAGGTGAGCAGGCGAGAGTCTCTGGATAAACGGGTGGTCACAGCATGTGACGGCGGAGCCTCCAGGAAGACCAACAGACAGGCGGCAGATGAGCGCTCCCAGGTGAGCGGGCAGAAGTCTCTGGACAGGCGGGTGGTCACAGCACGTGACGGCAGAGCCTCCAGGTAGGCTAGCAGACAGGCAGCAGATGAGCGCTCCCAGGTGAGCGGGCAGGAGTCACTGGACAGGCAGGTGGTCACAGCACGTGACGGCGGAGCCTCCAGGTAGGCTAGCAGGCAGGTAGCAGATGTGCGCTCCCAGGTGAGCGGGCAAGCTGGTCCATAGACAGACTGACAGGAGTTGGAAGGCAGACCGTCGGACCTCAGGCAAGCAGGCAGGTAGCTGATGTGCGCTCCCAGGTGAGCGGGCAAGCTGGTCCTTAGACAGACTGACAGGAGTTGTAAGGCAGACCGTCGGACCTCAGGCTAGCAGGCAGGTAGCAGAATATCAGGCAGGAATAAGACAGCAAGCTGGCAGGAATCTGGCAGGTATCTGGCAGGTAACTGGCAACGGGACCTGAGGGCTGAAGCAGAGTAGTGAACAGTGCAACAACATTGCTCGGGCACCTCCATTTTGGAGGAGGTGCCTTATATATGGTGAAGTCCTCCGGCCATTGGCCGGGGACTCCTTAGGACGGCGCGCGCGGCCCCTTTAAGAGGGAGGGAGAGCGCGCGCGCCCTAAGCACAGTGGCCGGGAAGGAGCGCGCGCTGCCAGCAGAGCGGGAGGAGGACGCCGGGCACAGAGCAGAGAGGTGAGGGGAACAGCGTCCCTGCCTAGCAGAGGGCAGGGACGCCGGCGCTACAGTACCCCCCCCTTTAGGCCCCCCCTTTTTTAGGCCAGACAGAAATTTAGCAAGGATAAGAGGGGCATGGATGTTCTCCCGGGGCTCCCACGTTCTCTCCTCAGGACCAAACCCCTTCCAATCCACTAGAAAAAAGGTCTTTCCTCTTACCCTTTTGGTGGCAAGAATGTTCTCTACCTCAAACTCGTCCTCAGCAGAAACCGGAGCAGGAGGCGTACCTGTAGACTTGGAAAAAGAGTTAAGAACCACAGGTTTGAGGAGAGATACATGGAAGGAGTTAGGGATCCGTAAGTTGGCCGGGAGTTTCAATTTATAGGCCACCGGGTTGATCTGACTGATGACCTCCAGAGGACCGATGAACCGAGGCCCTAACTTGTAAGAAGGTATCTTGAGTCGGACATATTTAGATGAGAGCCAGACTTTATCTCCAGGACGAAATTGTGGAGGATCCAGGCGTTTTTTGTCAGCGTGTCTTTTCATCCGTTCGGACGACTGAAGGAGTGCGGATCGGGTACTCTCCCAAATGGAGGAAAATTTGCTAACGAGAGATTCCGCAGCCGGGTTGTCCACAGAGGTGGAGACAGGAAAAGGAATCCGAGGATGCTGACCGAAGACTACAAAAAACGGGGATTTGGAGGAGGATTCGCTCTCGTGATTGTTATAAGAGAACTCGGCCCATGGTAGGAGATCCACCCAGTCTGAATGATGGGCATTAACGAAGTGCCGGAGGTAACTGGTCAGGTTCTGATTGATCCGCTCCACTTGACCATTGGACTGTGGGTGGTAAGCGGAAGAGAAGTCCAGGGTGACGTCTAGCAGTTTACAAGTGGCTCTCCAGAAGCGTGAGGTGAACTGTACCCCACGATCCGACACGATGTGGAGGGGCAGGCCATGAAGACGAAAGATGTGACGAATAAAGTCTTTAGCTAGCTCGGGTGCAGACGGGAGGCCTGGCAGGGGAACGAAATGAGCCATCTTGGAGAAGCGGTCAGCGACCACCCAAATGACCGTACAACCGGCAGAGACTGGGAGGTCAGTTATAAAGTCCATTGCTATATGCTGCCAGGGGGCAGCAGGTACAGAAAGCGGAAGGAGGCGACCGGCTGGCAGATGTCTCGGAACCTTGTTGCGGGCGCAGGACACACAGGCAGAAACAAAGTTTATTACGTCCTTGTGCAGGGTAGGCCACCAGTAGTGCCGGGTAATAAGCTGGAGGGTCTTTTTCTGACCGGCGTGGCCAGCCAGTTTAGACGAGTGACCCCAGTGAAGGATCTTCTCCCGATCAGGTACTGATACGAACGTCTTTCCGGGAGGGAGACGATTTAGACTCACGGGAGCCACCTGCATTACTCTGGCGGGATCGATGATGTGTTTCGGATCTTCCTCGAGATCAGACACCAGAAAGGATCGAGACAAGGCGTCCGCCTTGACGTTTTTGTCAGCCGGGTGAAAATGAAGAACAAAATCAAAGCGAGCAAAAAACAAGGACCACCGGGCTTGGCGCGGGTTAAGTCTCTGGGCATGCTGGAGGTAAGCCAAGTTCTTGTGGTCAGTGTAAATTATTACCGGGTGAAGAGCCCCCTCGAGCAGGTAACGCCACTCCTCCAATGCCAGTTTGATGGCCAATAACTCTCGGTCTCCTATGGAATAATTGCGCTCTGAGGAGGAGAAGAGTTTAGAGAAGAAGCCGCAAGTTACCATCCTCCTGGAAGATGATTTTTGAGTAAGTACCGCTCCGGCTCCAGAGGAGGAGGCGTCAACTTCCAGGAAGAACTGCTTGTTGCCGTCCGGGCGATGCAGCACCGGGGCGGAAGAGAAGGCCTGTTTTAAGGAAAGAAAGGCCTCCTCTGCTTCGGGCGGCCACTCTTTGGGATTAGTACCCTTACGGGTGAGCGCGGAAATTGGGGCAGTCCGGGAAGAGAAGTGTGGTATGAAGAGGCGGTAGTAGTTAGCGAAGCCCAGGAACCGCTGAATGGCCTTCAACCCCTCCGGTCGAGGCCATTTCTCGATGGCAGACAGTTTCTCTGGATCCATTCGTAGGCCGGTCTGAGAAATAATGTAGCCCAAAAACGGAAGCGAGGTCTGCTCAAAGAGGCACTTCTCGTATTTAGCGAAGAGGTGATTCTGCCTGAGCCTGAGCAGGACCTGACGAACGTCCCTCCGGTGAGTCTGAAGATCCGGAGAGAAGACCAAGATGTCGTCCAGGTACACCACTACGCAGGAGTAGAGAAGGTCCCGGAAGATGTCATTGACCAACTCTTGAAAGACGGCAGGAGCGTTACAGAGACCAAAGGGCATTACCAGATATTCATAGTGGCCGTCCCGGGTGTTGAATGCCGTCTTCCATTCATCCCCCTGACGGATACGAACCAGGTTGTACGCCCCACGGAGGTCCAGTTTGGTGAAGATTCTAGCCCCCCTCAGACGATCAAATAACTCCGGAATGAGCGGAAGGGGGTACTTATTCTTCACCGTGATCTGGTTAAGGCCTCTATAGTCTATACAGGGACGGAGAGAGCCGTCCTTGTTTTTGACGAAAAAGAAGCCTGCTCCCGCCGGGGAGGTAGATTTCCGGATGAATCCCCTGGCCAGATTCTCCTCAATATATTCGGACATCGACCGGGTCTCAGCAGCGGATAATGGATAAATACGCCCACGGGGAGGAGTAGTACCGGGTAACAGGTCGATAGGGCAGTCGTATGGTCTATGAGGGGGTAGTGTCTCTGCCTCCTTTTTATTAAAGACATCAGCATAAGACCAATAAGGAATCGGAAGTCCAGGTAGATTAGCTGGGGTAGGAGAAGGGCGGACGGGATGGACGGGAACCAGACAGGTCTTATGGCAGTCCTGTCCCCAGCGAAGGACCTCTCCGGTCTGCCAGTCAAGCACGGGTGCATGTCTCTGGAGCCAAGGTAGACCTAGCAAGAGGGCGTGAGAGAGTCCAGGCAGAACATGAAAGGAGATACTCTCAGAATGCAGCATTCCCACCTGCAGAGTAATGGATTCGGTGATGAGTTGGATGGGGCGTGGTAAGAGACCCCCATCCACGGCAGCAACAGACAAGGGTACAGCCAGAGGTTTGGTGGGGATGCGGTATTTCTCTACCAGGGACTGTGAAATAAGATTCCCGGCTGCTCCAGAGTCAAGTTGGGCTAGTTCGAAATAACGGTTCTCCCCGCAGACGATTGAGACTGACAGCAGCAGAGATGGAGAGGATTTATTCTTGTCTAGGTCGACCTCTCTGAGCGAACCTAGACACAGGCGTTTCCCGACCTCTCCGGGCAGGCACGGATCCGATGCTCCTTACTGCCACAGTAGAAGCAGCTCCCCTCGGCACGGCGTAAGTCCTGACGGGTTTTGACCATTTTGGTCTGGTCGACCTGCATAGGCTCAGGAGAGTGTACCTGGGGAGAGACAGAGGAAGTGACGGGTTTCTGAAAAGTAGGAGCTAGACGTGGAAACCTCCTCTCACGGGTGACTTCTTTGGCACGCTCCTGGAACCGTAGGTCAATCCGGGTGGCAAGAGTTATTAGGTCATCGAGAGTGGTAGGAATGTCTCGACCGGCGAGTTCATCTTTAATACGGCCGGACAGACCCTCCCAGAAGACAGATACCAGAGCGTCGTTATCCCAGGCCAGCTCCGAGGCAAGGGTACGGAACCGTATGGCATATTGGCCCACGGTGAGACTTCCCTGACGGAGGCGTAGCAGAGATGATGCGGATGAGGTCTTCCGTCCAGGTTCGTCGAAGACTTTCCGGAAAGCCGTGAGAAAGGCAGGCAAGTCGGACACCAGGGGGTCTCCTCTCTCCCATAGAGGATTTAGCCAGGCCAGGGCCTCCCCGGTGAGATGGGACATGATGAAGGCAATTTTGGCCCGGTCGGAGTTAAACTGGTGGGACAGGAGTTCAAAGTGCAGGGTGCACTGATTTATAAAGCCCCGAGCCTGAGCGGAGTCGCCTCCGAAGCGAGGAGGTGCAGAAAGCCGGGGTCCGGGGTAGGATACCATAGTATTGGTGGGCAGCGGAGCTGCCGGATTACGAGTCATGGCTCTGGCGGTGGTTGCTGGTGGAGCAGTCAGAGTGTCCAGGCGAGTATTGACATTCCGCAGGTGACCCAGGATGGACTCCTGTTGGGACCTCTGACGGGACAGTTCATGACACAGGTCCGAGAGTGAGGGAGCTTGGGTGCCACCGGGTTCCATGGCCCGAGCAAACTGTAACGGGTCTGGGAGGCGGAACCTCTGAGCTACTATACAAGGGGGCGGTCCTTGTAAGGGAGCGGGTGGCGACCAGGCAGGCAGTCACAGCAGGTGACCGGGACAGTCTCTGGAAGAACGGGCAGGAGGTCACGGCAAGCGACCGGGGCAGTCTCTGGATGAACGGGCAGATGGTCACGGCAAGTGACCGGGGCAGTCTCTGGGTAAAGGGTTGGTACGACCTGTGGCGGCTGATGGTAGACGTGAGCTCCCAGGTGAGCAGGCGAGAGTCTCTGGATAAACGGGTGGTCACAGCATGTGACGGCGGAGCCTCCAGGAAGACCAACAGACAGGCGGCAGATGAGCGCTCCCAGGTGAGCGGGCAGAAGTCTCTGGACAGGCGGGTGGTCACAGCACGTGACGGCAGAGCCTCCAGGTAGGCTAGCAGACAGGCAGCAGATGAGCGCTCCCAGGTGAGCGGGCAGGAGTCACTGGACAGGCAGGTGGTCACAGCACGTGACGGCGGAGCCTCCAGGTAGGCTAGCAGGCAGGTAGCAGATGTGCGCTCCCAGGTTTGCGGGCAAGCTGGTCCATAGACAGACTGACAGGAGTTGGAAGGCAGACCGTCGGACCTCAGGCAAGCAGGCAGGTAGCTGATGTGCGCTCCCAGGTGAGCGGGCAAGCTGGTCCTTAGACAGACTGACAGGAGTTGTAAGGCAGACCGTCGGACCTCAGGCTAGCAGGCAGGTAGCAGAATATCAGGCAGGAATAAGACAGCAAGCTGGCAGGAATCTGGCGGGTATCTGGCAGGTAACTGGCAACGGGACCTGAGGGCTGAAGCAGAGTAGTGAACAGTGCAACAACATTGCTCGGGCACCTCCATTTTGGAGGAGGTGCCTTATATATGGTGAAGTCCTCCGGCCATTGGCCGGGGACAGCTTAGGACGGCGTGCGCGGCCCCTTTAAGAGGGAGGGAGAGCGCGCGCGCGCGCCCTAAGCACAGTGGCCGGGAAGGAGCGCGCGCTGCCAGCAGAGCGGGAGGAGGACGCCGGGCACGGAGCAGAGAGGTGAGGGGAACAGCGTCCCTGCCTAGCAGAGGGCAGGGACGCCGGCGCTACAACCATTATACTGTTTGGAGAGCTATGTGTGGGCCATTATACAATTTGCAGGGCTATGTGGGGCCATTATACTGTATACTGTGCTATGTTTGAGGCCATTATACTGCTTGCAGGGCGATGTGGCAGGCCATTATATTGTTTGGAAGGCTATGTGGAGGTCATTATACTGTATGCAAGCAATTATACAGTGTGAAGGGTTGTGTGGGAGTCATTGTGTTGTTTGGAGAACTAGTAGGGGCCACTATACAATGTGGAGGGTTGTGTTTTGGCCATCATACTGTGTGGAGGGGAGTGGGGGCCATTATACTGTATACAGGGTTGTATGGGGGCCATCATATTGTGTGGATAGTTGTTTTGGGGTCACAGTTGGGGCATCACACTGTTTTGGGGGTCACCATAATTTGCCGGTGGGGGAAGTTCAGTAGGGTCATTGTATTGTTCATGTGGAGGGTACTGTGGAGTAATTCACTGTGGGGGTACCATACTTTATGTGGGCAATGAAGGAGGAATCTAGTGGCTTCAGTAGGAGAAAAACTACTTTGTAAGGGCTGCAAAGTTGTGAGCTATGCTCTTCTGTAACCCCACTGAATATTATTATTATTATTTCATTTTTTTGTGGGGGGGGGGGGGGGGCAATTAGGACTTCTACTATGGCCATGATTTCTATGTACACCCCTGCCTCAAATGCTCTAATATACCTAGAATAACAGACAGAGTGGGAACTCAGCCTCCCCATGTGCAGTGCCGGCTCCCTGCTGCTGCTCGGATCTCAGTAAATGAGCTGTTAAGATCTATGGGCTGGACATAGATCTCCCCGAGTACCTGCCTCCAGAGTTTATTTTGAAAGAAAGTGAGCATTACCAGTAATGACTTACAGTCTGCTCTCCTGATCTCTCTGCACAGTTGTGTGTGATTATAACTAACACAGTACTGCAGAGCTGCTTTGTCTCATTGCAAACATATTTGCATCATTAAGTGCACACAGGCTGTCATTGTACTGGGAGTGTAAGCCTTGTTTACACAGAACGATGTGCTGTCGAGATCAATGATCTTTTGTGCAAACCAAAAGATCATTTCACCTGACGAATGAGCGTGTGCTCATTCTTCCAGTGATCGGCAGCCTGCTTAGACTGCAAAAATTATTTTGAATTGAGTATTCCCAGGACCACTCGTTATGTATAATTGTGCAGTGAAAATTGACCTATAGTTCTAATCCATGATGCCTCAACAAGACGGCACAATGGAAACACACATGGGAGTAGAGGATGTGGAAATGACTCACTTCAGGTTACATATAACTTCTAGGTGCCATTATTACACACATATGTTTACTGTTACCTGTGGTTAGTAATTACCAATAATTACTACATGAATAGTAAATTATGTGTCAATACGTAATTGTACATTTACTACACTGGCACTTCTACAGCTTTCCTGTGGACGAAGAGAGTAGCATTCTGCAGACTCAGTATATACAGTGTGATAGAGTCACTGGTGTTATATGTGAGGGGAGGTATGTTTCACTACGGCTGCTAGCCTTAGTGAACTGAACCTACAACTTCTCTCCAGCATGTTATATATTGGGCGGTTAAATCACCATTGTGAAGGGAGTGGTTTTGGATGAATGACATAGAGAAGGGAGGGAAATCATTCACCATACCTAAACCTCAGGGTGTGACTAAGCAAGGTTAAATTCTCAGTCACTATTTTTTTTGTGTTGCTGGGAGTTTGGAGAGTGAAGTCTCCAGACTGTGGAATTTCAGCTCAGGAGGTGCAGACGAACCCGCACACACGTGGGCTGTGTTTTCCTTTATCTTTTGTTTTACCTTCATGTCAACAATGCTGTTTATTTTTGCTGAAGTCTGCAATGCTTTATGCTGTTAAAATAAACCTGCAGCCGAAACCGTTCCTGTGTCTACTTCCGACTGCAGCCGAGTGAGTCGTCTTGCCACAACAGTTATGACGGAAAGTGTTGGCATCCTTGAAATTGTTCCAGAAAATGAAGTATTTCTCCCAGAAAATTATTGCAATTACAAAGGTTTTATTTCTTTTGTGTGTATTGGAACAACACAAATAAACAGAGAAAAAAAAGGCAAATTGGATAATTTCACACAAAACGCAAAAAATGGACCAGACAAAATTGTTGGCACCTTTCCAAAATTGTGGGTAAACAACTTAGTTTCAAGCATGTTGTTACGGGTCGGGTGATGGTACCTCTGTGCTGTGATGCAAGGAGGGACCAGAGTGGCGTAACTAAGTGCCTACTCGGACCGACCCTGGCTACACAGCGGCTTAATCGACTCCATGAACCAAGGAGGGACCGGGAAGGTGGACCAGGTGCCACTCTGGGACCGACCTCGTGTGAGAGCAGGCGACTCCCACGAGACTGAAGGCCAAAGCCGACAGGGACGACAGATGAGCACGGCTGATAGGCAGGCAACGCAGGTAGGCAGGCAGGCTTGGCTGGCAGACTGGCGGGCACGGCTGGTAGATAGACTGCCAGGCACGGCTGGTACAGACTGGTGGGCACGGCTGGTAGACAGACTGGCGGGCACGGCTGGGACCTGAGGGCTGGAGAGAATGTAAGCACACAAACAACTTTGCACAGGCACCTCCATTTTGGAGGAGTTGCACATGTGATGCTCGTTCACACTCACCTGTGGCAAGTAGCAGGTGTGGGCAATATGAAAATCACACCTGAAACCAGATAAAAAGGGGAGAAGTTTACTCAATCTTTGCATTGTGTGTGCCACACTAAGCACAGAGAACAGAAAGAGGAGAAAACAACTGTCTGAGGACCCGAGAACCAAAATGGTTGAACATTATCAACAATTTCAAGGTTACAAGTCCATCTCCAGAGATCTTATTGTTCCTTTGTCCACGGTAGGCAGCATAATCAAGAGGTTTACAACCCATGGCACTGTAGCTAATCTCCCTGGACTTGGACGGCAGAGAAAAACTTATGAAAGGTTGTAATGCAGGATAGTCCGGATGATGGATAAGCAGCCCCAATCAAATTCCCAAGAAATTCAAGCTGTCCTGCAGGCTCAGGGGGCATCAGTCTCAACGCAAACTATCTGTCGACATTCAAATTAAATAAAATGCTATGGAAGGAGACCCAGGAGGACCCATTGTATTTTTGTGGTTCCAGCAGGCACATATTTATACCTTGAATATCTAGACAACCATTTTTTGGACTGTTGAGGAACTGAGAATACTTTCTTTGTACTCCTACTATTGAACAAATTTAATGCTGAAACATAAAGCATTACCAGATAATTATTTATATAAAGGGGATGCTTTACAAGAAGAACGCCTTGCTACATGCTTTATAGACATAGACATCAATGAAAGAAGGGTCCCTGAGCCATGTATTCCAAAACTGCCATAATTTAATGATCTCTATTTAAAGAGTTGATCTTGATCTTCAGGAGTGCATCGCTCCCCTGCCTCCTGCTTGTCATGGGGCGGAGCGCTCTTGGTGACTGACAGTTCGGACTAGTGTCATGGTTGAGATGCTGGCCAATACTGTGTGCTCTCCGAAGCTGCAAGCAAAGGCAGCTTTGTTTCTGCCGCATTGGAGGAGCCCAAAAGATGGCTGGATCACACAATCTAGTGCTCCAGCCCTGCTATGTATAACAGAAATCATGATCTATGAATGCCGGCCACGGGTTGGCATTCACGAGGATCGTTATGACAGGCATGGGGGTCTTTAGCAGACCCCTGACTTTCATGACAAACCATCAGTGCCCCGAGATCATGTTACGGGTGCGCCGATGGTCGGGATCATTGACGTGCTTCCTGTCTGCGTGTGTTAAATGCCGCTGTCAATTAAATGCCGCTGTCAATTTAATTGGTTAACAACCGCGGGGGGATCTCGGATTAAATCAACCATCAAGTGCGGGGAAAGCCCATGTGAGCCCGCATCAAAGGCAGGGACACGGCCTATGACGTAAATATACATCATCGGTCGTGGAGGGGTTCAATCAGGTTTTCATGCTACATGTATTTTTTTTTTTTTAAATATTTTTGACAATGTTTTTTTTCTTTTATATCACAATCTGTACTCAAAAATTGAAATCTTGCAATTTTCACACGGACCACTGGGGCTTTTTTTAGATTCTAACTTCCTGTTGTTTCAGGAAACAATACATGTACATGCCATAAGAAGTAAAAACACCATCACCTGTGAAATATAGTTGGATTCAAAGCTGCTGGCAAACCTGCCGGGCCACGTGTGTAGGCCGATGAAGATCAACAATGAGACTAAAGAGAAAGGTAATGCCGCGCTAAAAGAACCACACTGTGCCAAAATGGCAAAGCAGCCAAGATACATAAAGCACTGAGGAGACCACTCACGGCAGGAATGGCTATAGTGGCTACAATAATGGCTAATAGCAATGTGCTAAATGTTGCAATAAATCAATAATTGAATATGTGAATAGACAGGTAAAACAATAAGAAAAATACCAGGCCCAGCAAGATGGATGACAACTGTAAACAGTTCAAGGTAGAAATAAAGCGTCTAATTGCAGCCGGTAGCATCCATGGCCACCACGCACAGGAACTGCGGGGCAGCAGGGGATGTCAGGCCCGTCACAGCTTCATTGGTCGCCAGTTACATAGGGAGCTGCCAGCAGCGGATCTTGATGATTTGCCCAGTTCGCGGCCGAGCAGTCCTCTGTGTGAGGATTGCTGCACGTGGCGCTCATACTCCGTACAGAATAAATCATAATCATATTTAGAATATTTTGTTTCTATTTTTTCTTATTTCTATATTTTTTTAATGGAGGAAATAAAAAATCAGATGATTTGATCGTCTATAATCCTCTCTCTGGACTAAGGCCGTGTGTGAATCCTGCCTTACCAGGAGGCTGCAGTGCTCGCGCTGCGGCTTCCTGCTACATGTGAGGACGAGCTGACAGACTTGGGAGGTGTGAACTGTAGCTTATCCTCCTGCCGGTGAATGACACCGTAAACAGTGCTCGGCTCCGTTCAGGAGTGACGGCGCTGGCTGATTTTACGGAGCACGTTCTTTCCTCTCCGTCCTCGCCTTCTCCGCGGCAGACACGCCGTCCATCACCGCCGTGCGTCACAGCCCCCATCCACCACGACTACCGCGCCTATCCAGACCCCGCCCACTTATCGGTTAATGACCACGCCCTATTCCGCAATACTCTGATTTGATTGGCTGCTAGATCTTTGATTTCACGCTTCTAACCAATCGCCAGTGGGCGTGTTGGGGGTGGGGTCAGCGCTACATATAACAGCCGCGGAGCCGCCCTCCGTAGGTTCTTTTCGGTTGTTCTCTCGCACCGAAAGTGCTTGTGACTGCTCCTAGGTTCCCGGCCGCTCCGCCGTCCGTGCATCATGGCTCTTCCAAAGGTTTTCTTTGACATCTGTGTGAACGGTGATGAAATTGGCCGCGTTATCATGGAGGTAATGCATTCGCTGTTTTTTTTATCTTTCACTTTAATGCACCGGCTATTCATTGACACAATGGGCGGGTCACGTGGTGCGACATTTGTAGCAAGCCGCTCTGCAGACTGCGCCCTTACAACCTCTTGGTGTATTAGGTGGTGTCGGCCGATCGGGTAGGACTTGATTGTATCGGTTACGGTGCATGCGGTCTCTAATGATGGCGGGTTGTCTGTTACATCCTGCCCGCGGTATTTCCCGGTCTAGGGCAGCGGCGCCGGCGACTCCTGGAGAAAGGGGGTGTGGCTTGGCAGCACTGGTCACGCCCCTGGAGAAGTGGGCGGGGCTAGGGTTGGGCGCCATTTTGGGGCAGCGCGCTGTATAAGATGTCTGCTTCCCCCGCTGTACTGCTGAGGCGCTGGCGCCAATTTCCCGAGCAGCTATGGCCGGGTCTTGTCAGGGGAAAAAAAAGAGCTGTAACATTGGGGGCAGAAAACGTGCCATGCTCCGAATGATCCTGAGGGGACGCTGTCGGCCTGTCGTGGTGCAGCAGCCCCTGCACTGTGACCTTGAATGGCGGCTCTGCAGCACGTGTGATGGTTAATGCATCTGACCATGACTCCGCCCCATAAAGCTGCTGGACTACAACTCCCAGCATGCAAGGGGCAGCTAAAAGCTCTCAGGGCATGCTGGGAGTTGTAGTTCTGCTGCAGCTAAGGTTGGAGACCACTTACAGCTTTCTGAGTTAATAGATCATCTCAGCCCTAATGGCAAAGACTACCTGCTCCCCAAAAGTCACTGTCCTAACAGGGCAGTGCATGCTGGGAGTTGTAGTTCTGCTCTTCATGGGAGTTAAATACTGGATTGGAGGCTTCCCTGAGGTCCTAAAGTGTCCATCCCTGGTCCTGGACCGGGCACTGAATGTGTAGGATCTTGCTTGGTGGGAGGGTATAAGTTGGACATGGCTGACCCAGTAGCTTCTCCCCCCACCCCCTTCCTTACAGACTGTGATCTGTCTGGCATCCAGTAACATGTCCAAGCTCGTAGGCCCCCCCCCACCGTGGTATCCGATGGCCTGAGCGCTGCTCCTTCCATGTGGCTTCTCTGCTCTTCTGATTTTTAATAAGGTTTTTTTTTCTTTTCTTTTTTGCAGCTGAGGCCAGATGTCGTCCCAAAGACCGCAGGTAAGGAGTCATGCTGAAATCTGGGTTATTTCTTTCTTCATGGGTGCTTTCAGGGTTTTTTATAAAAAAAAAAATTTGCCTACATGCATTGCAGTAAACGGGAGTCACCAGTGAATCTGTCAGGGAGCTTCATTACTAGATTCTTTATATCTTCTGTAAAATAACCTTTGATTAGGGCATGAACCAGGTTCAGGAGTTGAGGCTCTAGACCCTGTCATCAGATGGAGCTCGCTGACAGATTCACTAACTCCTTCTGTTATGTGATAATTGATGGCTGTTGGAGGAGGAAACTTTTTTATGATAAATCATTTGGGTTTCTAGTCCCAACTCCCTACCCCCTCCATCCAGGAGTGCAGTGCTCGTCCGCTTCCTGACAGTTTGGGGGCAGTGTCTTGGCTGTGCCCTCCTGGTGCAGCTTGTAAGCGCTGCCCATGTTCAGCCTGCAAGCAATAATCAGAATAGCAAGTCTAATTGAATTGCAGGCTTGCGCTCCCAACAATTACCTCTGCATTAATCTTCCTTTAACCCCTTAATGACCTTGCAATTTTCCACTTTCATTTTTTTATTCCCCTTCTTCCCAGAGCCATATTTTTTTATTTTTAGGTCGGTATGGCCGTGTGAGGGCTTATTTTTTCTGGGACAAGTTGTACTTTTGAATGACATCACTGGTTTTACCATATCGTGTACTGGAAAACAGGAAAGAATTCTAAGTGCAGTGAAATTGCAAAAATGCAATTCCACAGTTCATTTTTTTTTTTTTTTTTAAACAATGTTCACTGAATGCTAAAACTGACCTTCCATTATGATTCTCCAGGTTGATTCTCCAGGTCATTATGAGTTTGTAGATACAACATGTATAGGTTCTTTTTTTAATTAAGTGGTGAGAAAAATCTTAAGTTTGCTAAAAAAAAAGGTGCCTTTTTGGGAATCTGGAGCTGGGTGGCGACTTATTGTGCATCAAGCGGACTGTTTTTTATACTATATTGGGGTTGAGCCTATCTTTTGATTGCCCATTATTGCATTTTATTGTGACCAAAAAACCTAATTGTGCTGTTTAGAATTTTCTTATGCTGTTTACTGATCGGATTATTTTTTTTATATTGATTGGGTGATTCTAAACACTAATTCCAAATGTGTTTTTTTTGTTTTTTTTTCTAAATCTTATTTTTAATTTGAGTGAAAGGCAGGTGACAAACTTATATTTTAAAACTTTTTTTTTTAACTTTCTGCTTGCTTCAATAGTCTCCATAAGAGTAAAAGCAGCACTTGTCTGATCGCCTCTGCTGCGTACAAGCGGTGAGCAGATCGCCTGTGTAGCAGAAACGCTCACTTGTTAGCAATCAGGACATGACAACCATATGGGTCTGCCAACCCATCGGTGACCTACAATCATGTGACTGGGTCACCGATGGGTGGGGCCAATGTTGCTTTTCCAGCATAGCGATGTTACATGCCGCTGTCAGAGATTGACAGCAGCATTTAACTGGTTAACAGCTGCGGTGGGGTCGCAATTCCACCTGCCAGCTGACATGTGCCTGGTTCAGTGCAGGCTCAGCACTGGAGCCTGTGCTGAACTGGGGGTGATAACCTGGGGCATACTAGTATGCCCCAGATCATAAAGGGGTTAATAAAACCCTATTGCAAAAAAATGCATTTTGGCTAATACACAAACTTGTGATTCCCTAAAGGTCATGTCCTCAAGGATGCAGGGGATGCTGTACAGCTTCTGTACCCACTGGCCATGCCTCCCATACACATCTGTTCGGCTGAACAAAGGGTCAGACCTGAAATCCAACACTCCAGGGTCTCCCTGACTTCTGGATACAATAGACATTGGTTGGGAACAACCTCAGTAGTGTACAGGGGGGCTGAACATTCAGGACAGCTTTATGGCTGTATGTAATACCACATCCCTCCACTATGGGTGCTATAACACAAGCATCCATGCTTCTACCCCTGTCAGTTCTGGGGGTCTGTATTACAATGGTGGTTTTTTGGGGCTGGCATCTCTCTAGAGTTGTGGGAAAGTAAATGGCCTTGATGATTTCACCTGTAGTCTGCAGGTGTCCACACTGGGTAAACATGCTGACCCCGCCACCCCCTGTTGTAACTGTTGGATTTCATAATGTGTACAGGAGCTATTGGGAGGGAGAACAAGTATTGGTTTTTCTCCAATAACCCCTCACAACAGCACCAAAAGAGGTCATCCAGGGTGCTCTGTGCCAGCAGCAGACACACAGTATACCTTTAAGCTGGGCAGCTGGGATCGGTCAGTTTCTTCTCTTCCTCCCCTTATGCTGCTTCTGTCTCCTTTGGGACTCTGGACTCCTGTCCCCACTGAGTCCGTGCCTGCGGGTAAGGTCCGGTGGGTGTCGGGCTGGAGGCCTCCTCAAGCTCTCCAGCCCCGCTCCTCCCCCCTCTCAAGGCGGTCTCAATAGTGGAGACGCGTGCTGGATCCCAGAAGTGACGTGGACTGCCGATGACGTCACTTCCGGTGTGCGTTCCACCCTGGAACGCAAGTACTTAGAAAGGGGCCAGAAAGTGACGTGGGATGCCGGAAAAGGGTCCCCTAGGTCACTACCGGGTCTCTCAGCAATAAAAAAATAAATAAATAAATACCCCCACAGGTGATTGCAGGTGTTCCTGCTTCACCAATTGGACCAAGGGGGAGGAGCCTTGCCACCCCCCTTTCCCCAGGGAAAGAGGGAGAGCACAGAGTCCAGTCGCCTATATAAGAACCCTGGACTGAAGACATCTAAGGTAGGACCTAATCCGTTTTGTATTGTTACACTGGATGGTCAGGAATTTACCTTCATGTCTGCGGAGCCCAGCGCAATTCCAGTCCCAGTAAGTCTGGCACTGGGGGGTCCTTTCCTAGGTGCAGGTTAGAATTGATACATTAATTACCCTTCTCCCTCTTTTTTAGGGGGACAAGGATCCTGCACCAGGAAATCTAGCTGGAAATGTGCTATATGTTCAAAAAAATTATCTTCAAGCAAAAGATATTCATGCCAGAAATGCACAGAGAAGATTAGGGAAGAGCAGCCGTACCTCATAGACGAAATGAAAGGGATAGTCCGTCAGGAGGTTCAGTCTTCATTGGCCTCCTTTTCCCGATCCACTTCTGATTAGTCTCCAAAGGCTAAAAAGAGTAAGATTTCCCTGGAAGAAAAGAGACTTGGACTCCCAGGACGAAGTATCCCTTCTAGAAGACCTTATAGAGGAAGGTGAGCTCAGCCCAGCAGAGGAAGGTCTGGGAAATAAGAAATATTATTTTTCAATGGAATTTATGAAAGACCTCCTCTCAGCAGTAAGAAGAACAATGTAAGTAGAAGAAGAGAATGGGAAAATCCTGAAAGGTGACTGAATACACCAGCAGAATTAAAAGACAGGTTTCCGATAGATGAAGAAACTTCAAAATGTTGGACTGAGATACCGAAGGTCAATATTCAGGTGGCAAGAGTCGCTAAAAAGACAATATTGCCATTCGAGGACTTGTCACAACTAAAGGATCCTCTGGACTGTAAGATGGACAGCTTTCTCAAAAAATCCTGGGAAACATCAGCAGTCCTTCTGAACACAAACGTAGTCTCCACGTGTGTTGTGCGGTCCATGTCAAGATAGCTCAACCAGCTTGAAGAGCATCTGGCTATGGGCACATCCAGAGAGGAGATACAAGCTTCCCTACCTTTACTGCAGAAGGCCACTGATTTTCCGGCAGATGCTTCAGTGGAATCTGAGCGTAACCGACAGGGCAGCAGTCCTATCGCACTCCACAAGGCGAGCACTATGGCTGAAATCGTGGAACGGTGACGTGGCCTCTAAAATAAAACTTTGTTCCATTCCCTTCAGGGGAGAATTTGTTTGGCCAGGCCCTTGACTACTTCCCGGGGAAGGCTGCTGATAAAAAGAAATCCCTGCCTGAACCCAGACACTACAAGACCCCCTTTTGCCCCCCTCGGGAACAGAATCCCCAGTACAAGGGGAAAGGCAAGTCCAGTCGTTGGAGCTACCCCCAAAGGGGGGAAAGATAGGAATATTTTTTTTCCCCTAAAGGACAGACAACAGAAGCGGTGACACCAGAGTAGTGGGGGGACGAATCATGAAATACCTTCCCCCCCCCCCCCCCCCCCCCCAATGGCAAAAGATCTGCTCCAGTCAATGGGTCTTGAAAGTAATTCAGGAAGGGGTAAAGATCGAATTCTCCTCATATCCTCCAAGAAAAGTAAGGATAACTCATCTAACCTCCCCAAGATTAAAGACTGCACTGATGACCGGCCTAAAAATCCTACTATTCTTGGGCTATTTCACCAGTCCCAAAAAACAGACACAGGCCACGCCTGTTTATAATAAGGAAACCAAACGGCACCTACAGAATAATCTGAAACCCCTAACCCAATACATCTACAGAAGATTCAAATTGGAGTCCATCAGATCAGCAGTTCCCTTGATAGGACAAAGATATGTGATGGCAACCATTGACTTACAGGACGCATTGTATCACGTCCCTATACATCCAGCATACTGGAAATTTCTAAGGTTTGCGGTGGTTCAAGATGATCAGACGTTACATTTTCATTTCAACGTATTGCCGTTCGGGATATCCTCAGCACTGAGAATATTTACCAAAATTATGTCAGAGGTAGTGGCTTCAATCAAAAGAAAAAATCTGCATCATTCCCTACCTCGACTTCTTACTAGTAGGTCCCTCGGTGGAAGCACTCCAGGAAGATCTGCAGATAACAATCCAAATCCTGACCACCCTAGGGTGGTTGATAAATCATCAAAAGTCAGACCTAGTCCCTGCCACAAAAACGTTCCTGGGTGTTCTACTAGACTCCGCCAGACAAACCTCCTTCCTACCAAAGGACAAACAGATGCTTCTGAGATCCAAGATATCAAATCTGAAGACCCTGAACAGGGTGTCCCTAAGGTTTGCCATGTCAACCCTCGGCTCCATGACAGCCTGCATCCAATCCGTGGCCTGGGCTCAGGCTCACACCAGGGTATTGCAAACCCATATTCTTGCACAGTGGGACAGATTCCCAGACTCCCTAAACGGGAAGATCATGATCCCTCATTACGTGAAAACATCCCTGTCATGGTGGCTCAGCCCAAGAGACCTAGGAACAGGGGTTCCATGGTCTCAGTTCCCTCTGATAACAGTCACGGTAGATGCCAGCAAGATGGGATGGCGAGCTGGCGTTGCTCAAACCCCTTTCCAAGGAGTCTGGACAGAAGAGACCAGAAGGAGATCCTCCAACTTCCGCGAGTTAAAGGCAGTGGAGGAGGCACTCAAAATGTCAGCTCCAATCATTACAGGCAAACACGTAAAAGTCTATTCAGACAACATGACCACCGTACCTCACCTGTCCCATCAAGGGAGTACAAGATGCTTTAGATTCTTGTATCTCAGCAAGAATATTCTTCTGGGTGGAAAGACATCTTTGTTCCTTATCAGGTCTGCACATAAAAGGCTCAGACAACATCCAGGCCGATTTTCTGAGCAGAAGGAATATCAATCTGGGAGAATGGGAGCTGGACTCAGACATTTTCCACATGCTGACCAGACAATGGGGTTGTCCGGAGGTGGACCTCTCTGCAAGATGCCAGAACACCAAGGCAGAAAAATACTTCTCCCTAGACCCAGACGACGTATGCCTGGGGATAGACTCATTCACTCACCCATGGCGTTTCCACCTGGCTTGCGCTTTTCCCCCCAATTTCATTGCTACCCAGGACCTTACAGAAAGTAAGGACCGAAGAGGTCAAAATAATATTGATAACCCCACTTTGGCCCAAAAGGAGCTAGTTCTGTGCACTGAACAGTTTAAGCATAGAAGGACCTCTCATTTTGCCAGCAATCAAAACCCTTCTCCATCAGGGTCCAATACTCCACCCAGATCCAGAGAACCTCCTTCTAGCGGCCTGGCTTCTGAGTTCACAATCCTGAAGGCAAAAGGACTCAGACTGAGTAATTCATACCCTACAAAAAAGTAGGAAGCAAATCACAAACTCCATATACAGCAAGATATGGAAGACCTTCCTAACATGGTATAAACCAAATGTACCAGATCTTCAGCATCCTGACATGACCCAGATCTTGGGTTTTCTACAAGAGGGGCTGGAAAAAGGCCTTAGACCCAGCACCCTCAAGGTTCAGATCGCGGCGCTAAGTATCTATTTTGACCAGAGCCTAGCCGAACACCAATGGGTAAAAAGGTTAATGACAGCAGCTACTCGTCTGTGTCCCAGAATAATCAACCACGTTCCCTCCTGGGATCTTAATATCATCCTTAAAGGTCTGACACTACCACCGTTTGAACCTTTGGCCTAGAAAACAACATTTCTAGTAGCGATTACCACTGCCAGTAGAGTGGGAGAAATCCAGGCCTTCTCGGTGAATGACCCATATCTGAGAATCCTTGATGATGATGGGATTATTCTACAACTGGACCCATCTTTCTTGCCAAAGGTAGTCTCAGACTTTCATCGATCTCAGGAGATAATTCTGCCTTCCTTCTGTCAAAACCCAAAAAAATAAAAGGAAAGAAGAATTCCATACTTTGGATGTAAGGCAGGTTGTTCTTCACTACCTCCAAAAGACTGAGGCCTGGAGGAAGGATCAGAACCTCTTTATTCAGCCATCTGGTCAGAACAGAGGGAAGAAGGTCTCAAAGGTTACAATCGCTACTTGGATCAAGAAACCAATTGTGGAATCGTATCAGATCCAGAATCTCTCACCACCAGAGAAACTGAAAGCGCACTCTACTAGAGCCATGTCCGCCTCCTGGGCAGAGAAGGCTAGTGCTTCCCTCAAGCAGATATGTAGAGCAGCTACATGGTACTCGGTCCATACCTTCACCAAGCATTAAAGACTTGGCCTTTGGGCGGAAAGTGCTTCAGGCCATTGTCCTTCCCTAAACATGAGTCTTTGGTACTCCTCCTTTTGGTGCTGTCCTGGGGGGGGGTTATTGGAGAAAATAGAATTAGACTTACCGGTAATTCGGTTTCTAATAACCCACGACAGCACTGGTAATTCCCTCCCAGGCTTGGTTAGCCAATCATTTAATTTGATGCATCCATACTTGTGTGGTCCTTTATAAAAACACTGGAGGGAGGAGCTATTTAACCTGTTTCCTGTCCCTATTAGGGTGGGGTGACAACCTCTTTTGGTGCTGTTGTGGTGGGTTATTAGAAACCGAATTACCGGTAAATCTAATTCTTATATATATATATTTTTTTTTTTACTTGGTGGTCAGCATTTCTTCTCATCCCAATAAAGTGGGCTTATAAGGAAGTAGACTAAAATGGGGGTCCTTCATTACACTTGGGGGTGATCACATGTGCTGCCATTGCTGAGACTGATGGATGTCAGATGGGTGAAGGGCCTAAAGTCTGGAGGGGGCCTAAAAATTGGTCAAATCGCTGGGAATATCATAGGGAAGACCCCTGGAAGCATGTGACTCCCAGGTCACTGCTGTCAACAATGTTGTATTACACCCCTTTTACCAACTCACAATAAAACATACAAAAACAAAGCCAAAATGGATTTTCCTGGGAAATGTTAAGGAACATCCTTTCCAGGGTAATGACTTTTATATAAGGCAAAAACAAATGCTCCTCCACACCTTGGGCTTTGTTCACACGTAGTGTTTTTGTGTTTTTGCTTTGCATTCAATGGTGAAAAATAAAATGACATTTCCTTGTGGATGTAACATTTTACAACCTTATCTGGCCATGTGGTGTGTGAGACATGATCAGACACATCCTGTTTCATTTATGAAGGAGGGACTCAAAGCCACAAACACTATTTTTATAGGGCCTTCAGGCAGCCTTTACTATTAAAGGGCCAGCAGTTGGCTATGCTTTGTTCCTATTAAGGAATGGGTCTTATACTGGTAATGCCCATGCACTATGTGCACGGGCTGAAACATTTACCCCTGGGGGTATACATGAACAGAACATACTGTGTAAAAATATTACTGTAGGACTCTTCTCTTAAAAATTTGTTGCATCATGATCAAGCTGGTGATATGTTTGCAGAGGAGAAGGCAGAACATGGACAAAATCAGAAAGCATATACCCATGTCCGGGTGTGAAGGCAGAGGTGCATGGGAAAAAGCTGCTGTATTTGAGTTTTATGCTGCTATCATTCGGTGGTGTTAAGTCTGGCCCAATCCTGCCCTTCATTTTTAGAAGTCAGCCTTTTTAGTTGACAGGTGGATGCGCCTATTGGTTATAATTCCACTGGTGGCACCTGTGTGCTGGGAGGGTCTAAGAACTGTCCCTGAACTTTGACAGTGTTCCCCCTGCCTCTGCTGGATTGGAGTTCTCTCTCACCTGTACTCCTTGGTTGTCCAACAAACTGACCTCTGCCGCCAGCACTTTCAGATGGGAATATTGAGGAATTAAAGGGCCTTCTGGTACTGCAACATTTTACTATATCTGTCCGCTGTGGGAATCAGAATGTTCTCCTTGTAGCATGGGTCTAGAAGTCACCAACCAGTAATGACTGTCACCCAAAAATGTGTACAACGTGGGGGGTCACAGGAAAGGCAGCAGAACATAGTCAACCATGTGTGCCAGACTGGTAAAAGCCAAGTCTTCCCTGTCCTGACTAAGAGGATGACTGACCATGCTCTCCTACTCATTCTCCCTTTCCTCAGGCCATCCATGCTGAAAAGTGACATTTGTGTGAGTAGTACCAGCTGTAGGGCAGGAAAACTGCTCCTGTTCTTCCTCATCACCCAATCCATGTTGGGACAAGATGAGGCTGGGCTGTGTGGCATCACCCTGCATACTTCCTCCTTATGCTGCACCTGCAATGCCTTCTTTAATTGTGAGAAGCAAGCATTTCAGTAGACAGAAGTGGAATGGTGATGCTAATTATGGCGTCATTGCTGCTCACAATCTTGGTGGAGTCCTCTATACTCTGGAGGATGAGACAGATGTCAGTGACATCCATGCCCACTTATTGTGTGTAGGCTGACCTGAATAGCAACAGGCCTGTTTATGTTGGTACTTAACTGCCCTCTGCAGCTTACAATTCCTTCCCAATATCTGCAAGGTTGAGTTCAACGCATGGTGACATCACACACCAGTCAGTGAGCTGGAAGCTGCAAACGCTACTGAAGCCCTGCCAGGGAAGCTTAAGCTGTAGGTGACTTTCTGAAATGGGCACACATGGCATACTTTCACAAGCAGATCCAGGTAGGTTGAGAAACTGCTGAACCACTAAGGGCACATGGGCCAGGCATGGTACGTGTGAGCTTGCTTCAGAGCCGCCACCAGGTTCTGGCCACTGTCACACACCACCATGCCTGGCTGTAGGGTCAGCAGTGTCAGCCACAGATCTGCCTGTTACAGCTGTCAACTCTTCAGCAGTGTGCAGTTTGTCCCTTAAGCATATTACCTTCAGCACAGCCTTTTGCTGCTTGGCCGAGGCAGTGCTTCTGACTGGGGTGGTACTTTTGGTGATGCAGGAGCTGTAGATTATGGGGGCAATCCTTGGCATCAGGAGGACATGTTCTGTCCAAGGGTCCTGGCTTCCACTATATTAACCCAGTGTACTCGGTCCCCAGAGTACCAAGGGACAGCCGCCACCACCACCATCAGGTTGCAGAAAGATTCCATCTCCACAAGCCTAAAAGGCAACATTTCAAGTGCAAGCATTCAAGAATTGAGTTTAGTAGTGTGGCGTTGGCTGCATATTTGTGCTTGCTTTCAAACGACTGGTGTAAGGACATGGACGGTGATGGTTGAGTGGGCAGGGGCATCTTGCCTGCACAAAGGACAGAGTATTGACATGCACACAGAACAGGCAGTGGTGTCACCCGCAGACACTGTTTCTGGACCTGGCGTTCGGCCCACCTAGTTGGATGCTTTGCTATAATATTTCTGAGCATGCTGGTAGTTTTGGTGCACCTGCTGATGCTGGCATGACAGGCTACAAATGGCTGCCTTGCGGTTATCTGGACAGGCCTTCCAGAGTGTCTTTAAAGGAGCCAAACAGTTGGACTGCCAACTTCCCTCATGTTGGTGTTCCAGGGCCACCTTGTGTCTGTTGTACCACACTGCTTGTTACTGCCTGTTGTGGTGCTGTCCTCGCTATGCATGTCACCTTGCCAGGTTTGGTCAGTGACTTCATTGTCCACCGCCTCCTCTTCCACATACGCACCCTGGGCCTCCTCCTGACTTGGTGACAACTGTCTCATCCTCTTGCTACAGTTTCCTGCCTTGTGACTGGCTGCTCAATTATTTGGGCATCACTACATGCATTCTCATATTGCCCCACTTGAAGCTGGCTGGGCGAGAGACCCAAATCTATAAATTGGAAACGTGAACAGCTCTTCTGAGTGTCCCAAGTGTGGGATCAGTTGTCTCCGGGTAATCTGCATGGTGGGATGAAGGAGGATCTGGGTGAGGAATATGTGGTCCAGACTCACAGCTACTGAGACTGGACTATGTGGATCACATGGTGGTGGCAACTGACAAAGCATTATCTGCTATCCAACCTTTTCACACTGCTCTGGCTTCAATAGTGGTCTGAGGCCTCCTAGTAACTGGGACAGGAAGGTTGTTTGACATGATGTGGGTTTGTGCTCCCTCAGCAGGCAGCTTCATCTGTGCACACAGAGGCTGTGGGCAAATCACAAATTACATCCTCTTCCCATCCCTTGCCACACACCTTACCCATTTTAATTAGAGGACAATATTTGGCTCGCTCCAGAAGTCACAATTACTGTAGTAATATGGGATCACATCTGATGACCAGTTTTAGGAAGTGGCGTCACAGATGTGGTATTAGTCAGCAACCAAGTATGAATAGGGTTCAACACAGCTGGCAGACTTTAAATTGGGAGCAATATTTGTCACTCTCCACAATATCTGTACCACAGTAATGTGGGATCACATGTGATGGAAAAGTTTCTCTGCTTCCACAATACAGCACTGTAGATGAAATAAAAAAAAAAAAATCTGGCTGTATTCTACTAACAAGCAAATGGAGCTGTAAAATGGTGTACTGTATTGCTTAAAATCAGCAAGTACAGAGCAGTGGCAAGCACGCTTGCTCATCACGAACTGGTACCTGTGGCTGACATGATGGTCATGTTGCTCTGAAAGAATAAGTTTATGGGGTAGGGTTACCGTGACCCTCCCTCTAGGGTTAAGTGCACATGTTGAGCATTTGCAGAAACTTCTACAACTCCTGGCAGGAAAACAGTTTTTTTTTTTTTTTAAATTCTGACAAATGCAGAGAATTTACATTCTGCAGATTATTTTCTGCACCAAATCTGCTAGTCAAAAATACTCAGTGTATATAACACTTCAGGTTTGTCATTTTATTATGCAGGAATCAGGTTTTGACAAATCTGTGGAAACATGTGCACAGGCCCTATCTGCCTTAACTGCATCCTCTAACCATGCACATGAGTAATTTTAGCAAAGCCCTCTATCATGCCAAAGGGTCACACTGACTTGTAGGGTCTGTCTATAGAGAAGCTTTGATCTTCCAAAGCGTCCACCTGTATGCACTGTCCAGGAATCATGGTTACATGTAGTGGTCATCTAGGGTTGGATAGCAGGGCCAATCCTTTAAATAAAACCTCTCCACCCTTCCCTGGCTGTCAAAGATAGATGGAGAACAAGCAGGAGGGAAGGTGTTTAAATGATTGGCCATGATGCAGCAGGACTTTGTCAGCACAATGACTGTTCAAATGTGCACACAGACAAGGCTTGTCACTGGTGCCCTATGCAAGCCTCATCTGTGTGCACATTTAATAGTAGGCAACCACTGTCTCCATGGATTGGTAGGCTGAGTGGTTGCTTCATCAGTATTCTGCACCTGTGCTGCCCCTCCCTTTATTGTGGTGGGTGAGAGGGGTCTACTGCATGATACCAGGGCATTGGTAATCTTACCTGGAGTTGGTCAGGCTGTTTGACTTTGCTTTTGAAAAACGGCTGGAAAACCAACACTAAGTTAAAGGAGTTGTCTACTACTAGGACAAAGCCCCCCCCCCCCCCACCCTCCTTTCTTGATCTAAATGTGTTTTTTTAAATAAAGTCTATACTCCCCTCCCATGTTGGTGTTGGCACTTGCGGTACCGGGTCTCCCCATGTGGTTGTGACACTTGAACCAGGCACCAAATCAGCGCTGGCATCACTAAGAGGATGTCCAGGCTGCAGCTGATCTCTCCATGTTCAATTGGTATGAAGGCAAGGACGGTGATGCCAGCACTGATTGGGCACCTGGCTCACGTCACAACAACCACACGAGCCCTGGGACCATGAGTGCCGACACCACTGGAATGGTGCTATTTTATTGGGGTAGGAGTTTTCCAAGTAGTGGACAGCTTCTTTAAGGCTCACTTGGAACTAACTTTTACTCCAGAAAAAGGTGCAAATGCCCCTGTCACTTCCTCAGTTGACAGATCATAAACTTGTCATGTCTTCTGCTTTTCTTTAGATAACTTCATGCAGTTGTGCACTGGAGAAAAAGGATTTGGCTACAAGGGATCCTGCTTCCATAGGATCATCCCATCCTTTATGTGCCAGGTATGTATCCCAGCTTCAACTTGATCAGCCTCATTCTATGGCTGGAAAACTAGAGGTGATCCATAAAAGTGCAATGTTGATCTATCATGTCCATTGAGGTAATTTGCTCACTTGTGCTTTTTACTCCGATGGATCTAGAGAACAAAGTTTAATGTGCCACCATGGTGCCTATACATCAGTGTTCTCTCTTGACCCCCTTCCCAACTTTGGTCCTCAAGAGCCACCAACACATTGTTTCCAGAGTTCCTTAGTATTGCCATCCAGGCGATGTAATTATCAATAGTAAGGAAACCATGACCTGTTGGTGGCACTTGAGGAACACTGCTGTACATGGGGCAATGATCTTGGATGCTCCAGGGCACAGACTACCATTTGCTTATCTCCTAATCTCTGGCTATTTGAGGCCACCTCATGAACACTTTTATTCCCAGTGTATGTATATGGTGGATCATCGTGAGGGTTGCATCGCTCAGACCACACCTGTTTCCTTAGATGACCTTGTTTCAGTCACTGGTTCTCATATCCATTTCTACCTCTGTAGGGAGGAGACTTCACTCATCACAATGGCACCGGTGGAAAGTCAATCTATGGCGCCAAGTTTCCCGATGAGAACTTCACCCTGAAGCACACTGGAGCTGGTATCTTGTCTATGGCAAATGCTGGCCCGAACACAAATGGCTCCCAGTTCTTTATCTGCACTGCTAAAACTGAGTGGTGAGTTTCTTTAGAAAGTGACAATCCCATGGTTCTGTAGACTTATCTCAGATGGGATCCAACATAATGGCTGTCATTTCCTGCCCTAAATAAAGCTGTGATGGCTTTCAGTATAAGACTGGTCAAACTCTATGTAAGTACCTACCTAACCCCTGTTCCTCCTTCAGGCTGGACGGAAAGCACGTGGTGTTCGGCAAAGTGGTTGAAGGCTTGGAAATTGTTAAGAAAATGGAGTCGTATGGCAACAGCAGCGGGAAGACAACAAAGAAGGTCGTCATTTCCAACTGTGGCCGACTTTAAGGAACTCCTCATCCCTGGTCTTACATCACAAGCATTCCTTACTTCTTTGACTGCTTCGGATTCATTCGGTTATAATGAGGCTTTGTGGACTGCTGGAGCACAAAATTTCACACTGTATCTTATTTTGTTTATTTTTTTGTTCATTTTCCATTCGTTCTGTGATGTGCAGAACACAATCAGATTAAATAAAAAAAAATAATGACTTGGTTGTATGACTTTATTGGGGGGTGAGGTCTAGTCCTGTGACTGCTTTTCTCAGTACACATCCCAGCTGTCTGCAGCTTACACAGATATTTTGCACTTGTCCCTGTAAAATCTTGCTGTCTGGTGGCAGCTGTTCAGGTTTATGCAGTCAGACAGGCTTTAGTTATATGGGTTTGTAAGTATGTGAACAATGTATAATAAAGACTATATACTGCAAGTACAGAAGACAACTGTGTTACACATGTCCTGCTTATTACAAGCGGGAGGTGGGATGTTAACCAAAAAAAGACCTGTAGTGTCCCAAAATGACATCAAATTGCTATTTTAAGGGGTTATTTCTCACATGATATGGTGTCTAGTAATCGGTGATCTGTGCACCCCTTAAAGGGCGTGCACTGATCACTAAAACACCTACTGATTATTTTTTGACAGGGGGAGGGGGGGTGCAGTTCACTCACTGCACCATCCAGGTAATGAAGCCTACAGGGCATTGGCATTTCAGGCCATCCCCCTAGACTTTATAGTAATGAGTGATCAAATTTGGGATGTGTGATTAGCAGGGTCTTGCAATCAGATCCCCAATTTGATTATGGGGAACTCCCTTAAATTGGTCTTCCCACTGACACGTAGGCAATGTGCATGATCGTCACCTCTCCCAATGTTGCTTGTGTCTTGGTGGATTGGGTCCTCTTGGTGGATTGGGTCCTCTTGGTGGATTGGGTCCTCTTGGTGGATTGGGTCCTCTTGGTGGATTGGGTCCTCTTGGTGGATTGGGTCCTCTTGGTGGATTGGGTCCTCTTGGTGGATTGGGTCCTCTTGGTGGATTGGGTCCTCTTGGTGGATTGGGTCCTCTTGGTGGATTGGGTCCTCTTGGTGGATTGGGTCCTCTTGGTGGATTGGGTCCTCTTGGTGGATCGGGTCCTCTTGGTGGATCGGGTCCTCTTGGTGGATCGGGTCCTCTTGCGGCACTGAGCATCTACTGATCCAAATGGGCTTTTAGCATTATACCCTAAAGTTAACAGTGAGAAAACAGACTAAAGCCCTTTCCACACAAGCTGATTAATGCGTCTTCAAGACTAACCACATCCTTTTTAGCTTAACATTTTTAACCATGACAACCAGATGCTCCCTCTTAAAGGTAGTGTATTGTCAAATGATCATACTATGCTTAATGGCTTTTCAAATTTTCCATTTAAAAAAAAAAAATAAAAAATTAATCTTGGCTTTTGCTCTTTTTTTCAATGTCTCCTTATATCTGCAGAACAATGAAGGGTAATGCTCTTGCAGCAAATCTAATATAGACTATATTGTCCAGCATAAGAAATTACATTTACATTTGTCTATTGCAGGCAACTGTTTCAGTTAGACTATCTTTATTCATTTGTTTAGGTAAAATCTGGTTCTTGTGGTCACTAAATTGCTGTAGGGAGCAGCAGCTCTATTAACATCAGTTAATCAGGTTGGTGTCATTGCCTTATGAGAACAGTAAGCGGTCACTGCATTTTTGCCACTTAAACAGAGCAGCATAATGTAGAGGCAAAGACCCTGAATCCAGTGATGTGTTAGTGAGGTGCTTGCTGCAGTTTTGACAATCTGCTGAAAAAATAGTTGTAGGACAAGTAAATATGCTGCCATGTGTCCAACACAATCTCACTGCTGGCTTTCTGCCTATGCAGTGTACGCACAACTGTCAATCGGTTGTGGGCATGGCTGCACATTCTGATCAGTGCTACATCTACAGCAGAAACAGATTTTATCAACCTACAGCGAGCAGCCCAGTAAGTGACACTTTGCTGGAATTGGGCTGGTGACAGATTTACTTTAAAGGGGTTGTCCAGTCTTGATAGTCTGCAGACTGTCACATGGTGTTTATGTATGTGGGAGGGCATTCAGATACTTGTGGTCAATTGTATACTTGTGGTCACATGCAGACTAGTCTTGTCTGACTTCTAATGGTCTATTGAGAGAAGCAGGATGAGGTTAGTCAGCATGTGGCCAGATAACTGATTTCCTTTCACGGGGAAGCCTGACTGCCTCCTGATTTGGCGTTCATAGTGTGACTGCAGTCATTTGGTCTCTTTGGCTTGGCAACTGCTTTAATAACAAAATTAAGTGTTTCCCTTTTAACATAAGCCTTGATCTGAGAAAGCTGATACTGGGTGCTTAAATGTGAAAAAACTATTCACCTGCAAATATGAGACAAAAGGGGATTATAGGGAGAGAAAATGATGTAGTAGTTAGATTCCAAGGGTATATGCTCAGTATAAATCCACTCACCTATTTGGTGTCTTGAGGTTCTGCATGTAAATCCAATCAGTGGATCACTCCATTCCTTTCCATTTAGTTTGCTGCAAAAATCTGTGGGCTAATGAGAGCACTAGACAGTGATTTCATGGGTGATGCCACTTTGTAAATGTTTATCCCAGCAATATGCGCTCCTGAAGGATGATGGAACTTGATATTTGGATTCAAAGAATTTTTATTTCAAACTAAAATATTTAAATACTAGTATTTTAGTTTGAAATAAAAATTCTTAGTTGGATTCAATCAAGTTCCATCATCCTTCAGGAGCGCATATTGCTGGGGAAAAAGATTTAGACCTGCAAATATGGGGGTTAATAGCATTCTGAACCTACCCAGCGCCCACACTTAATTTCCTCTGAGCAGCAGGGGGTCTAACTTCCTCCCCAGCAGTGGTCAGCTTTCAGTCACAGGGTCGGTGACTGTTTCAGTCACTGCTCTTCTAGAGTGGCCGCTGTAACCACACCCCCTGCACTGATTGACAGCCGGCTCAAATGCTGAGCGAGCTGTCAGTGCATGGGTTTTACCCCCTGCACTATTGGGAGGAAATTAACTTTATTCTTCCTAACAGTGGGGCTCTCGGGGCCTATGCCGGGCAATTTCAAAACATTTAACCTGCAGGTTAATAGGTTTTGTTTTTTTTTGTTTCACGTGACAAGTTCTTTAATTCCTGTTTAGATATTGATAGCAACTGGAATCCCAAAGCAATTACATAAGCAATCAAAACCTAGTGGGTTCACGAAATGTAAAAGCTCTAAAGGTGGGGGGAAAACAAATTGTCCCACTAAAATTCACAACAGAAAATGACATGCTGACGAAAAAGCCACATCATGGGTCCATTTCCGTGTAGCTGGTAACGTGGTCAGTGACTTTGTGCCAATGTGCCCAAACCGTGCACACGACCTCTCCGAATGTGTTGGCCCTTATGAACCAACAATCAATGCTGGGGGCGTGGTTAGACTAGCAGGCATGTGGGCAGCTAGTCCAGCAGTGATTATCTCTAAAAGTCTAGTAAGTGACAAATCCTTGAAACTGGTGTCTCAGCCCCTACCTCGTGGTGTTTCAGATTACATAGCAAAAACCTGCTGACAGATTCCCTTTCTTTTTAATTCCTGCTAGTATAATAATGCTGGGTTTCCACAATAAAAGGATTTCCCACTTCAAGAAAAGTAGATCTCAAACGCGTTGATATTCATAACAGCAGGTTCTCTTTTCCTAAAGTAAAAACATCAAAAACCTTAAAGGGGTTTTCCAATCATTTATGTGAAATATACAGTCATGGCCAAAAGTATTGAGAATGAGACAAATAGTAATTTTTCCAAAGTTTACTGCTTCATTTTTTGTAATGGCAATTTGCATATACTCCTGAATGTCAAAGAGTGATCAGCTTAACAGCAATTACTGTACTTGCAAAGTCCATATTTACCCAGAAAATGAACTTTAACCCCAAAACACATTTCAACATCATTGCAGTCCTGCCTTAAAAGGAGCAGCTAACATCGTTTTAGTGATTGATCCATTAACACAGGTGTGGGTGTTGATGAGGACAGGGCTGGCGATCAATCAGTCATGATTAAGTAAGAATGACATCACTGGACACTTTAAAAGGAGGCTGGTTCTTGGTATCATTGTTTCTCTTCAGTTAACCATGGTTATCTCTAAAGAAACACGTGCAGCCATCATTGCACTGCAGAAAAATGGCCTAACAGGGAAGAGTATCGCAGCTACAAAGATTGCACCTCAGTCAACAATCTATCGCATCATCAAGAACTTCAAGGAGAGAGCTTCCATTGTTGTCAAAAAGGCTCCAGGGCGCCCAAGAAAGACCAGCAAGCGCCAGGACCGTATCTTAAAACTGTTTCAGCTGCGGGATCGGACTACCAGCAGTGCCGAGCTTGCTCAGGAATGGCAGCAGGCTGGTGTGAGTGCTTCTGCACGCACTGTGAGGCGGAGACTCTTTGAGCAAGGGCTGGTTTCAAGGAGGGCAGCAAAGAAGCCACTTCTCTCCAGAAAAAACATCAGGGACCGGCTGATATTCTGCAAAAGGTACAGGGACTGGACTGCTGAGGACTGGGGCAAAGTCATTTTCTCTGATGAATCCCCTTTTCGATTGTTTGGGACATCTGGAAAACAGCTTATTCGGAGAAGAAGAGGTGAGCTCTACCACCAGTCTTGTCTCATGCCAACTGTAAAGCATCCTGAAACCATTCATGTGTGGGGTTGCTTCTCAGCCAAGGGAATCGGCTCACTCACAGTCTTGCCTAAAAACACAGCCATGAATAAAGAATGGTACCAGAATGTCCTCCAAGAGCAACTTCTCCCAACCGTCCAAGAGCAGTTTGGCGCCCAACAATGCCTTTTCCAGCATGATGGAGCACCTTGCCATAAAGCAAAGGTGATAACTAAATGGCTCA
Organism: Phyllobates terribilis; assembly: GCF_046119375.1. Lineage (NCBI taxonomy): Eukaryota > Metazoa > Chordata > Amphibia > Anura > Dendrobatidae > Phyllobates > Phyllobates terribilis. Next base: position 533,161,453 of record NW_027362771.1, read on the forward strand.
TGGAACAAAACATAGAGATTTTGGGTCCATGGCCTGGAAACTCCCCAGATCTTAATCCCATTGAGAACTTGTGGTCAATCATCAAGAGACGGGTAGACAAACAAAAACCAGCAAATTCTGGCAAAATGCAAGCATTGATTATGCCAGAATGGACTGCTATCAGTCAGGATTTGGTCCAAAAGTTGATTGAGAGCATGCCAGGGAGAATTACAGAGGTCTTGAAGAAGAAGGGGCAACACTGCAAATATTGACTTGCTGCATTAACTCATTCTAACTGTCAATATAACCTATTGGTACTCATAATATGATTGCAATTATATTTCTGTATGTGATATAAACATCAGACAAACACTAATAAAAACCAGAGGCCAGCAAATGATGTGAAAATATAATTTTGGTGTCATTCTCAAAACTTTTGGCCATGACTGTAGACTTGTTGCTTTTTTGTTTTTGCTTTTATTGACCTGACTTGAATATACACTAGCCTGCCAAAATGAGTTGTTTTACGAGCCCCTCTCTACGCGCACTCTGAACTTTAAACACATTTGGCAGAAAATTCCTTATACTTCTCTGATGAACTGATAAACCTCAAACAATGAAAAACCCTGCAGTTTTCGAAGTATTGAAGGACAATCGTACAAACTTCATTGTTATTCTGGAAGGCTGGCTATTTATATATAAAATAAAAAAGAATGGCGCAAATACGATTTCTACTGCAAGCGATCAGTTTGGAACATTGAAACTCTCCACCATTGTCACATGTGATCCTATTAATGGGATTTTGGGGTATGTGCACACGTTTTTTAGACACCCATGTTCCTGCATCGTTTGTGAAGCAGAAGATGCTTCATGGAAAATGGCGATGTTTTCCCTAGATCGTCTTTTCTGACGTCTATGTGGAGGTATTTTGCGGTGCAGTGCATTTGTTAATTCCTTGTAGGGCTTTTTCTGCGCTTTTTCAGCCCTTATACTGCAGACTACACTATTTTTACTATTAAACATGTGAATGGTGCTGTTATGAGCCAGAAAGAGCCTGTATGCGTGACATTTATCAGTTCTTGATTACCATAACTTAACGTTAAACGACCTTAAAGGGAATCTATCGACAAGATTTCACACCCCAAGCTATTTATGTGCTAGTAGCTCTTTCAGAGACAAGTTCAGCAATACCTTTAGACGGTCAGTCCTTTCCTCTGTTTACTGAGAAATCAGCTTTTGAATTGAAATAAAAATAAGGCTGAAGAGCTATGGTAGATCTGAATCCTCTGTCACTCCAGCTCTATTCCCCACCCAAAGCTGCCACCTCCTGCTTGACTGACAGACTATTCTGTGGGACTCCAGGCAAAGGAGCTGCCCGTCAAGTAGGAGGAGGTGGCGCTGGGCAGGGAATAGAGCTAGAGTGACAGCGGCTCCAGATCTATGATAGCTCTTCAGCCTCATTCGCATATCAATTCAACCACTAATTTCTCTGTAATGGAGGAACGGACTAGTCATGTAAGATGGCCACCGGACAGGTCCTTGAGGGGAGATATGTATTATTGAGGTTGGTAGCTTCGGTGATGTAAACTCGGGAAAGCATGCTCCAGCACGTATAGTGCTGAGAGGGTTAATAGGGTGTATCAGAGCCGGTTTTACGGCTGCTCACATGTCCCCCACCCCGGGGGCATGGTTTGGTAAATAAAATGGAGATCAAGTGTCTCATTCATGTGCTGTGTCTGGAGGTGTGTGGATCTCCAAGGTGTTGATCTGTGTTAAGGACTGAACACTAACCTGAGCTGGCGAACACGCAACTTTGTATGGACATTATACTTTGTGTTTCCACTTTGTGCCAGAAAAGGCTGTTATTTTTTTGCTTCCTGAGCGGTTTATGCTGTCTAAATAAACCCGCCTGGATTTCACTGAAAACACTTCTTGCAGGACTGCCACCAGGAATTTCAGGGCCCCATACTGGCAAAATTTTTGGGCTCCCTTGAGACTTCGCCCAGGCTCCACCGCAACTCTGCCTCCAACCCAGCTCCGCCTCCACACCTCTAAACTTCCACATTCCCACCCCTAACTTTTGGAAAAACGCCATTTCTGCACCACGTCCTCACCAATCACACAGTAACAGTTCCCATTGAACATCATATCACATACATAGCCAGCAGCTTTTGTTTTGGCCAAAATATTTTTTTAAGCTGCCACCACAACAAGGAGACTCTTCTGGCCCGGCCTCTAACCTATTAAACATTCGTTAAAATATCCAATACTCTTTTTAGGTTTATTTTTCTTTAATGGAATGAGTCAAGTACATTTTTTAAAATGACTAATAATATCAAATACAAGAGAGAAATACCGTCACACCATGGCTGGACCAAATATTACCACCACATATTGAAAGAATAATACCACATATAAGGAACAAATACCGCCACACCATGACCAGCCCACATATTACCACCACATACAAAGAACAAATACCGCCACACAATGACCAGACCACATATTACCACCACATAGTAACCAAATAATACCATATACAAGGAAGAAATACCGCCACACCATGACCAGACCACATATTACCACCACATAGTAACTGAATAATACCACATATAAGGAACAAATACCGCCACACCATGACCAGACCACATATTACCACCACATACAAAGAACAAATACCGCCACACCATGACCAGACCACATATTACCACCACATACAAGGAACAAATGCCACCACACCATGACCAGACCACATATTAGCACCACATCGTAACCAAATAATACCACATACAGGGACAAATACCATCATCAGACCACATGTTACCACCACATAGTGGCTGAATATTACAATACTGATCATTAATAACAAAAAGAACAATACTAATATTACCATAAGTGCCATTATACATGGGAACTCTGTATATAGTGTCAGTGTACAGGTAATACAGGGATCACCAGTGACATTATACACAGGAGCTCTGTATATAGTGTATAGTGTAAGTGTACAGGTAACACACTGACTCACCAGTGACGTCTCTAGTAGAAGTCCTTCAGCTTCGCTTTTCTTTTTCATCCAGTGCAGACCACCATCGCTTCTTCCAGCCAGGACTCGTCTCTGCATAAAATAACACAGTTATGTAGAGCAGATTCCCTACTTTTTCCCCTTCTACTCAGCTGAATACAGACGTCAACCCACCATTAATATATCATTAATTATGCAACCCACCATTCCAAATATAAATTGTAATGCACCACTGTGCCCCCACTAACTATAAATAGCCACTTTTCCCCACCTAATATATAAATTAGCACCCATACTCTTTCAGCCAATTCAGTCTCGCACTCCTGCAACCTCAACATCCTCACTCTGTACTTCATCATTTGCAGTCCCCCGCTCACTTCATCATTTGCAGTCCCCCTCGCCCCCTCACTTCATCATTTGCAATCCCCCCTCATTCCATCATTTGCAGTCCCCCTCCCCCTCTCACTTCATCATTTGCAGTCCCCCTCCCTCCATCATTTGAAGTCCCCCTCACTCCATCATTTGCAGTCCCTCGATCCCCCCTCACTCCATCATTTGCCATCCTTCGTGTCCCCCTCATTCCATCATTTTCAGCCCCCCACTCCATCATCATTTGCAGCTCCCCCCTCATTCCATTATTTGCCGTGCCTCATTCCCCCACTCGCTCCATCATTTGCAGTTCATGGTCCCCCCCTCACTCGATCAATTAATCAATTGCAGTAGCTTGTCTCTCCTCACTCCATCATTTGAATCCCCCTTCCCCCATCATTTGCAGCCCCTCCTTCCCCCATCATTTGCAGCCCCTCCTTCCCCCATCATTTGCAGCCCCCCCTCGCTCAATCATTTGCAGCCCCCTTCGCTCCATCATTTGCACCCCCCCACGTCATCATTTGCACCCCCCACTCCATCATTTGCAGTCCCTCGTCTTCCCCGCTCCATCATTTGCAGTTCCTTGTCCCCTCACTCCATCAATTGCAGTCCCTCGTCACCCCCTCACTCCATCATTTGCATCTCCCTTTCTCCATCATTTGCAACCCCCCTTGCTCCATAATTTACAGCCCCCCCTCACTCCATAATTTACAGCCCCCCCTCACTCCATACTTTACAGCCCCCCCTCACTCACAGCCCCCTCACTCCATACTTACAGCCCCCCTCACTCAGAGCCCCCTCACTCCATAATTTACAGCCCCCCTCACTCACAGCCCCCCACTCCATCACTTACAGCCCCCTCACTCAATAATTTACAGCCCCCCTCACTCCATAATTTACAGCCCCCCTCACTCCATAATTTACAGCCCCCCCTCACTCCATAATTTACAGCCCTCCGCACTCCATCACTTACAGCCCCCCTCACTCACAGCCTCACTCATTTTAGAAAGAAAAAACATTTGATCATACTTCCCATCACCTGCAGGCGCAGCTCGGCTTTGTGGTGTCCTGGCAACGGCTCTAGGTGCTTTCCTGGAGCTCTGCAGCCGCGCACCTCCTGCTCCCTCATACTTCTGACTTCTGGCATGTACCAGAAGTCAAGAGAAGTATGAGGGACCTGCTGGAGCTGTGCGGCTGCAGAGCTCCGGTAAGGCACTTAGCGCCGAGGTGTGCGCCACCTGAGGCGGCGCCCCGGTGCTCGGCGCTTTGTAACAGCATGGAGCCTGGTGAGCAGAAGGACAAGAGGGGGACCCTGACTGGGCCGGAGCCCCCTCCTCAGTGCTGCTGCTAACCGGTCCCCGTACAGCAGTAAGAACAGTAATGCCCTGATGGCGGCCCTGGCTTCATGTGTCTACCTCAGTGGCAGCCGAGTACCAAATCCTACAAAAGGTATCGCTGCACTCGTTTTTGAAAGAGTTACAGACACATATAAATAGTTTGGGGGAAGAAATCCTGCTGACAGATTCCCTTTAATAGGGTTGTCACATCTGGGACACTTAAGGCATATCCTAACAAAATGCCATAAATGTTCCAGACGGGAACACCATTTTAAGGCGTCCCTGATGCACTTGGCATGAACATAGCCATATAAATCATAGCATTAGTGTTGAGTGAGCGTGCTCGCCACGGCTTTATACTCGATCAAGCATTGGGGTGCTCTAGTCCCTGCCCAGCATGTTTCACTGCTGTTAGACAGCCAATAAACATGCTAGGGTTACTTACCATACATGGTAATGCTATAGCCATGTTGGCTACTGGCATTACTCCGATTGCCCGGCCGCATCTCATCATTGGGTCTTTATATAAGACCCGGAGGCGCGATGCTCGGCACACTCTCCATGCTGCCCTTTCTCTAGTAAAACCGTTGTTACCTGCATTCAGTGTAGAGGTAGCTGGTGAAGGAGGAATAGTTTTGGATTAGAGGCATATAGGCAGGGTTTATTGCCTTATAGTCTTTCTATAGGTATGCTGCTGCTGTAACCTTAAAACAAAAGTCCTTTTCAGGGATACATATTTTCTTTTTCCTATTAATACCAGAAAGTTTGCAGGCATATATTGCAAGGCATGCGGTAAGTGATGGGGAAGTAAACGTGCTTCCCAGCACCACCCAGTCTTCCACACAGTCCAGTCTCACTAGCCAAGAGTTTGGACCACATAATCCTCACCCTGATTCTCCTTCCTCCCACCATGGTGAGTCCCAAGAGACAAGTGATCCCACACTCGGACACTCCAAGGAGCTCTTCACATTTCCATTTATTGATTCTGGCCTCTCGCCCTGCATGTTTTAGGAGGGACATGAGGAGATTGTGTGTAGTGATGCCCAAATATTTGAGCAGCTGCGGTCAGAAGACGATGATGGTGGGGAACGGAAATTACTGTCTCAAGAAGTGGATAATGATGAGACACAGTGTGAGGCCCTCCTTTATGTCTAATGCAGGACGTATCGTATGTCTTCCTTGTAATTTTTGGCAGTTCTTGCAATGGCTTTGTGAGTTTCAGAGTCCTTCATTCATAAATTAAACAGGATGTGTTTACCATGTCACACACACCACATGCCCAGATAAGATAGTAAAATGTTAAAATTACATTTACCGGTGGGTTTAATTTTATTTCCCCTTCTACTGTATTCATAGGTGATGGGGGAAATACGGTTAGAGATGGCCCGGCTATTATTATCATTTTTTTTCTCTTTTTAGTTTTAACTTATATACAAGTCATTATACAGGAAAGAATGTTTCCTAACATTTTTTCTTATAAAATCCATTTTATCTTCGGTTTTGTATGTTTTATTGTCAGTCCTTAAAAGTGGAGTAATGCTCTGACAACATTGTTCTCAGCAGCGACCTGGGAGTCAGAGATGTGTCCAGGCGTCTTCCCCATGTTGTTCCCATTCCATTTGAGCTCTGTTTCCATCCATTTCATTGATTTTTCTGTCCCCCCCAGCCCTCCTGATACGATCTACCGGAAAAATGCTTGAGTTTCCCATTGACTTCCATTATACTCGATACTCTAACTCGTCCGAGCTGCTCGATTCGAGTACCGAGCACTGAAGTATTTAGTGCTCGACCATCACTACATGGTGTCATATGTGTGTGTTATATCTCTGCATTATGATGCACTTTTGTTACCACTTTCCATATGACATATTGTTACTTTTTCATGCTTACATTGCATCTTGGAGATCACACTTGTGCTGGTCTCGCTAGTTACATATCCCTCTATTTATATATACAACATTAATTGTCCTATTAAATGTGGGAAATGGTTTTGTTTTCAAATAGGGTCAAGCTAGAGCAATTTGGACAATTTTCAAGGCTTTCCATTAGATTCAAGACACCTTGTTAGGAAAACATAAAAATAATGAAAAGTTCATAAATTTCCAATTAAACAAATCTCCTTTTTTCTATCTCCCCAATCAGTTATCAGTCCACAATGACCTGGATTATATAATTATCTTGTTATTTATTCGGCAGACCTGCAAAATAAAGTTAAAATGTCACTTTTGCCGTACTAAACTAAAAAAAAAACAAACAATGGCTGAATCGCATTTTTTTCATCATTACCACCTAACAAGAATGACTAAAAGTTTGCTAATATTACGAATGCACCCTCCAAAATAGATGTGGCTCTCAGAATGCAGTGATGCAAAATGTCCCAGACTAATTTATAAATTTTGCCACCCCAAACTGCATTTCTACGTTTACTAGATGCCACAGGTAGGCTTGTAGATGTAGTGCAGCTGATGACTTTTTTGGGAGCCTTTTGTAGTATGTGGAGCTAGTGAAGAAGCCATATATTAGGCAAAACTGGTGAGCGGATATGTTGTATAAAACCTTACTGTAGGGCCATATCCTGGATATGATGCAGTTATAACCTCACATATGGACATTTATTTAAACTAATTCCATTCCTTAATTTTAGCTCTAGGTTTGCCCAACAATGCACCTCTGAGAACGATTCCATAGGCAAGTCCTTGATACATTTTAAAGAGGCTTATTTTCCACCAATGCATGCCCAGTAAAAGGGCAAGATATTGTGTAAGAATATTACATGGTACACCCACTGATATAGGGTTTACAAAGGAAGGGACGCCATGATTGAATCAGCAGAATGGTCCCTTACTGGGAAATTGAGGGAAAATGGTGCACCCACTCCTAGAGTAGGGTTACTTACCACCTCTACGTGGATAACTTCTACAAGTGGCCTTCGATTTGCTTAATTTCTGTGAAATACCTACAGGATTAACAAATTAGATGCCGTTCTAAATACTTTGAGGGGTGCAGTTTATAAAATGGACTGATTTAAAGGGGTTTCTTAAATATGGCCCCTGAAAGCCCCTACAAAAATTGCTGAAAAATTTTCATGCCTTCAAGCAGCCTTAAAAAAATGTGAAGAATTTTTTAAAAACTATGCCTACATGGAATTGTCAAGGTAATGTTAAATATTTGTTTTGCAGTGTGACTATCTGTAAACAGGTAAATTCAAATTTTGAAAATGTCAAATGTTACCAAATTTTCTGTAAACATTTCTTTTTTTACATAACGTTATAAAAAAACATATCAATCAAAATAGACTCCAAAAATAACAAGCAATGTGTCATGAAAAGACAAAATCTAAAAATCACTGGGATATGTAGACCCATGCTAAACTTATTAGCACATAAAGTGACATATGTTATATTTGAAAAATAAGGTTGGGTCTTGAGGCCTAAAATAGGCAGTGTCCTTTAAGTGGTAAAGTATAATTCCAACTTCAAAGTCACTTGTCATAGGGCATGGAAGATTGATGTATCAGTCATGTGCTATATTTGAGTGCAAAGATGGACACTGGTACGGTACGGGGCACAAAGGGGAATTTTCTATTATATTAGGGGCCACAAAAGAGGACATATGCAGTAATACTGTATGGGGGTCACAGAGGAGAGAGGGGCATTTCCATTGTTAGTGGGTCACAAAGGACATCACTAGTATAAAATATATTATTTTTGGGGACACTGTTACTTTACTGGACACCAGGGTAGAACTATGGCACTTTTTCTGTTCTTCTGGCACAGTCTATAAGTTGGGGAAAAGTGTGAAGGGTGCTCTATAAGTGATCAGCCACAGATGTCTGTGTGTTACTTTCTACAGAGACGAGACCTGGCTGGGAGAAGGCATAACGAGCTGCATGGGATAAAGAAGAAAAGCGAAAATGAATGACTTCAATTGGAGATGTCACCAGTGATCACTGTATTACCTGTAAACTTACACTATATACTATCTATAGAGCTCTTGTGTATAATATAACTGTTGGTCACTGTATTACCTGTACACTATCTATAGAGCTCTTGTGTATAATATAACTGTTGGTCACTGTATTACCTGCATTCTTACACTATTGTATATACAGAGCTCCTGTGTATAATGTAACTGGTGGTCACTGTATTACCTGTACACACACACTATATACAGAGCTCCTGTGTATAATGTCATGGGTGATCCCTGTATTACCTGTACACTGACACTATATACAGAGCTACTGTGTATAATGTAACTGGTGGTCACTGTATTACCTGTGCACTTACACTATATACTATATACGGAGCTCCTGTGTATAATGTAACTGGTGATCCCTGTATTACCTGCATACTTACACTATATACAGAGCTCCTGTGTATAATGTCACTGGTGGTCACTGTATTACCTGCATACTTACACTATATACAGAGCTCCTGTGTATAATGTAACTGGTGGTCACTGTATTACCTGCATACTTACACTATATACAGAGCTCCTGTGTATAATGTCACTGGTGGTCACTGTATTACCTGCATACTTACACTATATACAGAGCTCCTGTGTATAATGTCACTGGTGGTCACTGTATTACCTGCATACTTACACTATATACAGAGCTCCTGTGTATAATGTAACTGGTGGTCACTGTATTACCTGCATACTTACACTATAAACAGAGCTACTGTGTATAATGTAACTGGTGGTCACTGTATTACCTGCATAATTACACTATATACAGAGCTCCTGTGTATAATGTAACTGGTGGTCACTGTATTACCTGTACACTTACACTATATACTATATACAGAGCTCCTGTGTATAATGTAACTGGTGGTCACTGTATTACCTGCATACTTACACTATATACAGAGCGCCTGTGTATAATGTAACTGGTGGTCACTGTATTACCTGTACACTATCTATAGAGCTCCTGTGTATAACTGTCACCGGTGATAATATTAGTGTTAGGGCTGATTCAGACGTCATTGATCTTGCATCAGTGTTTCAAAGCCAAATCCAGGAGTGTAACCTACAGAGAAAACCTATAATTGAAAAATTGACACCTGTTCTGTTTTTTTGGAGACACTCCTGGTTTTGGCATACAAATACTGATAAAAAAATCACTGATGTCTGAATGAGCCTCTGTTGCTGTATTTTTTTTTAACGATCAGTATGGTAGTATTAATTGGTCATTATTTGGTAGTAATATGTGGTCTTGTCATAATATGGTGGTATTTATCCTTTTTATGTGATATTACTGGTATATTGATGTAGGCTCAAATTTTGCACTGGGGTCCATAAGTTAGTTCTTAGTTAGTTCTTTGCTGGATGGAGCATCATAGAGTGTGTGTGTGGAACTGTTGGTGTATCATACTATGTTGTAGGATTGTGGGGTTATCATACTGTGTTGTGGGACTTCGGGGGCATCATATTATGTTTATGTTTCTATGGCTGTGGGGAATCCTACAGTGTTGAGGTAGTGTGGTGGAATCATAGTGTGTGAGTGTGAGTGTGGGGGGCATCATATTGTGTGTGGGAGGCAGTGGGGCATCATACTCTGTGTGCATGGGTCTTTAAGGGTATCAAACTGTGTTGGTGGCATTATACTGTTTTGTGAGGACATCATACTATGTTGTAGGACTGTGGGGTTATCATACTGTGTTTTGGGGGGCATCATACTAGGTTTATGTTTCTGTGGCTGTGGGGGAATCATACAGAGTTCGGGGACTATGGTGGCAACATACTGTGTGAGGGTGTGTGAAGGGGCATCATATTGTGTGTAGCAGGCTTTGGGGGCATCATTCTGTGAGTTCATGGGTCTTTGAGGGCATCAAACTATGTTGGGGGTGTCATACTGCATTGCGGGGATATCATACTGTGTTGTCCCACTGTGAGGGCACCACACTATGTGGTAGGTTCTGCTGAGCATTAGACAGTGTGTGGAAGGCTGTGGGGTATCATAGTTTGTGGGGGACTGTGGGGGCATCACTCTGTTGTGGATGTTGGGGCATCATACTATGTTGTGGGGACTGAGAGCATTATATTGTGTGTGTAGGGTGGGGGGGCTGCATTATTCTGTCTGTGTAGAGTTACTATGAGGGGCATCATACTGTGTGTGAGGGAATGTACTGTGTTGGCATTATACTGTTTGTTGGAATCATACTGTGTGTGTAAATGTATTTTTTGGGGCACCACACACTGTGTGGGGGGCTGGTGTGGGAATACTTGAAGGCTTTACTAAATCATTATTTCTCTATGGACACATATAAAGGATTGTCCAAAATTAGGGCAGTGGCTTAGCGTGAAACAGAGATTGCCGCACCGCGCCGTGCCATGTATGCCTCAGTATATGAGTCTCTTTTTCCAGTCTTTCAATGTTAGGAGAGATGAGGGCACCTAGCTACTGTTCTCTATCTAGCTCTTGGTGTCCTAATGGTGGACTTACAGTAAGTTAATAATAGCGCTACCCCTTGCTTTTGTTTGTTATGCCTGTTTATGGTGACTGCTCTTTTCTCGTTTAGATGACAGATTTATTAGTATTGGATGGGGGACATAATATGGGATTTGTTTAAGGAATCATGTAATCTTGGATTAGGAGTAGCAAAAATATTAGGAAAGAAAAATCGCCATCTCTCCCATCCCGGAGGGATTAGGTTTATATATAGAGAGTTGTGGAAATAACTTGGCTGACATCTGAATGTAGGGTATCATACCTAAATCCACATGTAAAAATATCTGAAAACCTGGGGCTGCATAGTCAAATGAAAAGCCATTCAAAGATTTTATTCTCTCTATTATGAACACAATGTGTAATAAAAACAGGATAGGGAATGACATCAGGGATTGCCCCCTGAAAACACGGACACTCGGGATATTTGGAGCCTGAACAATACAAGTTCAGTTGTCAGATGTTCTTGAGGTTACTGAAATAGCTTTGTGTTCATTGCGTTCGCTACCCCCACCCTAATCACACAGCATTTGGTGCTACCCACGATATATCCAACAGGATTAGAAGGGGAATATACTGAGCTGGTATCAAATATTCCTGGGTTCATTGCTTCAGGGGGAAGGGGAGGGCGGTATTATTGTGTGTGATGGACATAGCAGGCAGTAGTACGTCTAGGTATATAAGGCAGTGGACACAGAGACCCTAATTCAGCATCTCTGAGGCTTCACAGGGTGCCGGACCTCATTATGGAGAATAAACGGGTATTCTTTACCATATCGGCAGATGAGATCCCCTTGGGCCGAGTGGTGTTTGAGGTACGATGTGTATATAGTGTGGGTCTACTGGGCTTAGGGAAGTTGGGGTCAAATATTAGGATAAGTTGGGTTTATTTTTTTAGTCCTTGGGTCAATTGACCACTGTAGGTATAGATACTTGGCTATTTAATATATATGTTCTTTTGACTTAAAGATATGAATGCTGTTCGGTATATATGGCTGTGTTTTCAAAGTTACAGTTCTGTGCGCCAGGTTTCTTGTTCTTTTCCCTGGATAAGTACTATATTTATACACAATCATGGTGTCCTCGAAGCAGTGCCAGATCCATCACACGATGGACATCAATGGCAACCGATGGGCCACACTTACTTATAACAGGGTCTGTTAGGTTTTGTCATGGCTTCTTCCATCTCAACGGGAAACAGCACCACACGCAGGGCTATTCTACCCATCCAAACCGATGTAATCTGCGCTGGATGTGCACGTAGCCTTGCTGACAACACACAACTAGCATTCCTCATCAGCTTATCTGCGTGCTTTGCATAGCCCAGGCCCTTCTTTATGGATTACACTACTTGAGTGCTTTTGAAGAGTCATTAATTATATTGCAATGTTTTTAATCATTACCGGGATAAATCTACATCGGGCACTAATTGCGAAACCAAGTACCCAAATCAGATGCATGCAAACTGTGTACATACATATACAGTGTGTATACAGTATGTGTATCGTGGAAGCAAATTACATATAAAGGCTACATATGTATATATATATATATATATATATATATATATATATATATATGATGTACTGTGGAAAAACAACATATCTACCTCCCAATATCCCCATTTTATGGCAAGTCCTACAGTTACCGTATGTTCTTGTAAAATGAAAAGGGTGTCCTACATTGAAATGAAATGTTCTATAACATTATAGATACCAACGTTTAGGTTAAAGGTGCCACGTGATGGTACAGCTTCACACCCTAAGAATCCCAGGACTGGAGGGGCCACTTTCCAATTTGTCTCTTCGGAAAGAACTTGTGCTTGATTGAGTTAGTGCTCTTTTCCTTTAGGCCCTGTAAAGCCACATACTAAGTGCTAGAGTTGAGCAAAAAATTTTGTAGGACCCTGGTCCAGTGGTCACATTGTTAGCTCATGGCCACCAGACCAGAGTCTTGCGAACCACCTTCTACCTGCTGGCATTTCCAATACTTCTTCTGATTAGCAGATATGGGGCAATGTCATAAGTGGGTCACGCCACAATGATGACATCGCACTGATCCAGGGAATTAGTTTGATTGCTAATAAAATGTGGTGTTGGGAGAAATGTTTTACCTAATATGGGGCAATTAGCATCTGAATCATGTGGTTATTCCATCCTCTGAATGTCAGGTTTTACGTGAACTCAATGGACTTGTGTTTTCTTTCCTCCTCAAAACTATGAAACCTTTAGATTTTCACTATTCCGTTACCGGATCCATGGCCATACATGGTCCTATCTCTACCTTGACTACAACTTTCTGGACTGACAGAGACATCATGAGTCCTCATTTTTACCAATAGAATAGTGTCAGACTGGGGTGCCAAGGGTCAACCAGTAACCAACACCAGGGCCCCACTTTCCAGCTACATGCAAATGTGACTTTATCCTCGGTCACAATTTTATATAACAATGAGCTGGGTAGATTGTTACATGAATAAGATTCCGCCTTTGTCTGTACAAAGAGATTCAAGTATATAGTGCCAAGTACTGCTCATATAAGAGGGTGGTGGCCCACCGGAGGATTCTCCTGTTCTCCGGTGGGCCAGTCCAAGCCTGAATACATAAATGACCACGCAGTGTACCATGAGTAATTATCTGGCCCTGTTCCATTGCAAAGCGCCACTCCTCTGGTGTGGGAACGTCATGTGAGCAGCCACCACACACAGACAAGCATGTCCAAAACTATTTGTTGGCAGGCGCACAAAATGGCATGATGGACCTCACGTGGCACTTACTCAGGTGTTTCTTGCCTTCAAGCCCCATAGCATGTCCGATTGTCTATCTGCATGACTTATTGTCCTTTGGTCTCAATAGCTCCACCATCGCACCTTTTGGTACATCTACCCTTGCCTCCACCTGTTACCCGCTATCACAAACGAGACACATCAATCATTATCACAGCTCATCCTTGGTGGATCTCATAGTCGGCCTCCAGCTTTCCAATTGAGCTTTACTGTTGACATAGGAAGGTCTTATGGGGATTCCTTCATAAGTAACAGGGGATAACTGGGATAGTTACATGGGCGCTGTTAATTTATGAAGCAGCTGTCTAGATCCGGATGATCCATCCGTCTGTGTCACATGACTCATTCTTAAAACATCCCATGGAGGAATGCATAAGCAGAATAGGGAACGTGAAAGGGAGGAAAAGCTCATGGAAGCAGCTCGATTAATACTGATTATCTACACAATGTGCTCTTTATGCCGGGTGCAATTCTCTCTGTGGCGTCTTTCTCTATAATCTGGTTTATGGAGTGGAGCATTGCACTACGCTATTTTTGCATCCATGAGCATGCATCCCTCCTACTACACCACTATGAGCATACAGATAGATGGCCTTCTGGCCCTGAATACATTGCTGTAACTGGACTGAGTCGGCCAGCAGAGCCAGTAAGGTCTCTTAATGGGTCTAATGAGGTGACCGAGTTCAACACAAGTCACTGCTTGTTTCCCGGCACCATTCAGTCCAGTATAATCTGTGTCTAATGTAACAGATGACATACTAAGAAGGAAATCCCACTATTAGGCTCACATTACACTGTAGCTATTCATCCTAATCTCTGTTCAATATTTGCCAAAATTGTAACATTACCGGACCAGAATACAATGCGGCAATAAATATTTCCTCTCCTTTACCTTTTTTTTTTTTCAACAGATAACTTAGCTCCGTTATGATAATTATTATTATTATTTTTATTTATATTGCTTACCTACAGTAAATATAAAAAGTCTACACACCCCTGTTGAAGTTCCAGGTTTTTGTCACGTAAATAATAAAAAAAAATCATACCAAGAAGAATCATTTCAGAACTTTTTCCACCTTTAATGTCGCCCATAATCTGTACAATTCAATTGAAAAATAAACTGAAATCTTTACAGATGGAAAAAAAAAAAAAAAAATAGAAATAAAATAATGTTATTGCATAAACTGACACACCCTTAAACTAATGCTTTGCTGAAGTGTCCTTTGAATTTGTGACGACATTCAGTCTTTTTGGTAGGAGTCTATCAGTTTGGCACATCTAGAATTGGCAATCTTCCTTGAAGTTGTGCTCCACATCTGTCAGACTGTGAGGCATCTCCTGTGTACAGCACCCTCTTCAGGTCACCCACAGATTTTCCATTGGATTCAGGTCCGGCCTCTCTCTGGGCCATTCCAAAACTTTCATGCAAAAGTTTCTGGTGAAACAATTATTTTCTTGATTTGAAAGTGTGTTTACAGTTGTTGTCATGCTGAAATGTGAAATTCCTCTTCATCTTTAGATTTTTAGCAGAGGCCTGAAGGTTTTGTTGAAAAATTGACTTATATTTGGAACACGTTCATAATGCCCTCCACCCTAACAAAAACCCCAGTTTTAGTGGGTGAAAAATAACCCCAAAGCATAATGCTGCCTCCCTCCTGCTTCACTGTGGGTATGGTGTTCTTTTGGTGATGTGAAGTGTTGGCTTTGCGCCAACCATACCTTTTGGAATTATGGCCAAAAAGTTCAACCTTGGTCTCATCAGACCATAACACATTTTCCCCACATGGTTTTGGCAGACTTGATGTAGGTTTTGGCAAAACATAGCCAGGCTTGGATATTTTTCTTCGTAAGGAAAGTTCTTGCCATCCTACGCCACAGACCAGACATATGAAGAATATTATTATTACTATTTTTTATTATAGCGCCATTTATTCCATGGCGCTTTACATGTGGAAAAAGGGATATACATAGCAAACAACAAGTAATATGGAAGACTGTAATCACATGCAGTGCAAAACCAGTATTTTCCAGAAATTTCTGCACTCTTACCATTGCTGTAAACCTCTTTGTAGCTTCCAGGACCAAATTTCTTCTTGTATTTCCATTAAATTTTGAGAGAGGTCCAGTTCTAGGTAATGTCATTGTTGTGCTAAATTAAAGCCACTTCTTGATGACGTCTTCACAGTGCTCCATGGTATATCTAATGAATTGGAAATTCTTTTGTACCTTCATCCTGATTGATAACTTTTAACAATGAGATCCCTTTGCTGTGTTGTCAGCTGTTTACGAACGAAGGCTTTTGCTGTAAAATGCAACTAAGAAAATGTAAAAAAAATCCTACTCACTGTAAATGATGGCAGCTGTTCACTGACTATTATTTAACACGAGTTTCAATGTGTTTGGCTAATTCTTATCACAACCACATCCCCAATTATAAGAGGGTGTTCACACGTATGTAACACTTATGTAACCATATTATTTTAGTTTTGATATTTTTATTTTTCCCCTCAAAACGATTTTAGTTTATTTTTCAATGGATTTGTACAGATTGTGGGTGACATTAAAGGCGCAGTCAGACAGCTGTATAATACCGACGATGAACCCATCGCAATGCTCGGACTGGCTGGAGGCTCTCCTGACCTGAGCGTGACAGCTGCATAGAAATACATGCTGTCATGCTCTGGTCAGTTGTGCTAGTCCGTGCAGTGCGAAGTGTTCTTCATCCCATTATACAGCTGTCTGACTGCACCCTACAGGTGGAAAAAGTTCTTAAATTATTCTTCTTTGTATTGTTTTGTTGCATGCCAAAAACCTGCCATTTTAGCAGGGTGTTTAGACTTTATATCCAATGTATCTAGTGCCATCATATTTCACAGCGCTTTACAGACATTATTATCATTGCTCTCCCCATTGGGGCTCACAATCTAAATTCCCTACCAGGATTTTTTTGGAGTGTGGGAACAAAACGACAGAAACAAGGTAATGTGTATTTTAAGGGGTAATCCAGCGCATCTCACTACCAGAGACGTTGTCAACATTGCACCCACAGCCCCTTACCAGATATAACACAGTCAACAGGTATTGTTATTAACAGGGCTGGTGCACAATACCTGGAGAGCAGGCACAAGCTTTGCTTATACCCGTCAACCAGCTGTCAACGCAATATCAGCAGTGCCGATGAGAAAATGAGCGGTGATGGATAACCCCCCAAAAAAGAATCATCTTGTTAGATGATTTCTGACTGTACCTTTAAGACGTAATCTATTGGTAAGAATGTTTGTCTTTTAAATTGAATCCTAAATCACTAAAAATAAAGCAAAATAGTTTTGCACTTAGTTTTGCACTTAGTTTTGCACTTAGTTTTGCACTTAGTTTTTGGAGAGCTTACAAAGTTACTGGATCAATATAATTTGACTTTTTTTTTTTTGGCAGTCTTTATTTTTTACGTATTGTTACGACTTCTCCGTCTTCAGAATGGCTCATCAGAAAATGGCAATATAAGAGCCCAGTGGATATTGTGTTCACGTGCCCTTGCCCCTGCTATGCTATGACTATCTCACCAAGGATAGCTGCACTGTGACCCATGCTACATGTGCTCCATGCTACATGTGCTGTACGAGATTGCTCTCTGATCCACTGAGGCAGCTCACTTCTTCGACCTCTCCCATCGCTTCAGGCTGTCTCATCAGTCCTCCCTTTCTCCCTGCTGTTCAGATGAGGTTTGCGGTGACATCCAAGGGAGGAATCGGCTGCACAACCACTCCAGAAAACACTGTAGTATTCTTCTTATGTCACTTGTTTGATACTTTCTTTGACTTGTAAAAAAAAAAAAGGCCATGAATTTCATGCGGTTTTTTTTTACAAACTTTTTTTTTTCCAGGTTCTTTTCATTTAGAACATATTTTTCATGTTACGTAAAAATGTTATTTTGGAAAAAAAAAACAGAAAAAAAAAATCAAGAAAAATGCAATATATGGCAACACCTTTAGGGTGGCAATTTTTTTTTTTTTACGAAATTTCTGTGACTGTGCCATTCATATTATTTGGGGCTTATAAAAACCATGACCCCCGATTCAATGAGACTGGTGTTTTACATGTCAGTCTTGATAAATCACTCATGTCAATTGATCAATTCCCTTACATTGGTCCGTGTACAGTCCAAATTGAAATTATGCCTATCTGAACTGGCCCTAAATTCAGAATTTTGTACACCAGATATGAAACAGGGCTAATGAAGCAGAAAAGGTAATCAAGATATATTACAAAGCAGTGGATTTTTTTTTATTTTTATCTATTGGCATCAACTTATGTAATAGTGAACTTGCACTTTACGGCTCATACTCATCCGCGAGAAAAACGGACGAGTGCAATCCGATAAAATATTGGATTGCACTCTGACTAATGTTATTATATGAGTCCCTGCTCATTTGCAATTTTTTTCTCAGCTTGGATCGAGAACGGACTGAGAAAAAAATCGCGGCATGCTGCGATTTGCTGTGTATATATTGGACGAGACTCGCCAATGCAAGTCAATGGGTGTGAGGAAAAAAAAATAAAAAAATCGCAGGGCACTCGGACCGTTTGAGTGCCTTCCAAATTTTACACATCCATCTCCTTGAAAACCTGACAATTCATAATTTTTTCCCTCTGCTTGGTCTGAAAAAAAGGACCCTTACTGAGTACCACATTTTTTATCTTGATTTCTTTTAGTGTTTCTTAAAGCCCTGAAGTTGCTATTTCAAATTACTTTAGTTTTGTGCCATGTCTGTGATCTGCTTTTTTTCAACAACATTAAACAACTGAATGAACATCCTCCGAGCCCGGTGATTCCAAAATTTTTGCCAGGGGTTGTAGAGAATCCCTCTATGTAAAAGTCCATGTTAAAATCACATTGTAATCGGATCGCAATCGCATGACAAATTGGATGTAAATCGGATGCTAGGTGTGAAAAATCGCAAGACACTCGTCCGATTTTTCGGTCCAGATATCAGAACGTTTTTTCCACACATATGGGTATGAGCCCGTAAAGGTGTTCTTTAGTAAAGAAACTTAAAGATTGATGGTGGGCTAGCCATGGGCACCTGCACTGATCAGCAGAATTGTGAACTCTCTATAGGTATGTGCACACATCTTTCAGGCAGAACCCATCTAAAAATAAAAACTCCATTGATTGCCAAAAAGAATGAACATATGCAAAGAAATATCAAAACAACCTGCTGTGCACATGTTCCATCTTTTGTAATTTGTTTTAACAGCTTCAGGCTTCAAAAACCTTGTAGCTGCTAAAAAAGTGACCGGTCTATTCTTCTGGCGGCTGCCACTATAATAGATGTGAGATTAAAAAAAATATAGTTATCTGCTCTAGAAAACCAACAGATCATAGGGGTATAAACACATGGGGTGACTGCTGGGTGGCTGAGACACAACCACAATACAGCCATAAAAACATCTGCAGTTTTTTTTAACAGATCATTAATAATTGGTTGCTTATTTTTCATGGCCATGTGGTTTCTGAATAAATTAGCAAAAGCACGTAGCCATTAGCAATAAGAAAATAGGGCATGTTAGGAAGTCCTGAGAGCTTTACAAAAGTCGGGGAAGACACTGTAGACAAATCTTCTTTGAGGTTTATTAGAGAAGCGCAACAGAGCAGATCCAGGAGACAGACATATACACAGACAGATACATGCAGACATGCGCAGGTGTCAAGAGGAGAGGGCGGTTGATGGTCTGGCGACAAATCTGAACTCATCATCTCTCCTCCACCTCACGTATCTACCCTACCTGATCTATCTATCACAATAAATGACATCACGCTTTCCCCTGTACCGGCAATCTGCTGCCTCGGAGTAACCCTTGACTCTGCCCTGTCCTTCAAAACGCACATCCAAGCTCTTTCCACCTCCAGCTCAAAAATATTTCCAGAATCCGTCCTTTCCTCAACCCTCAATCTACTAAAATGCTTGTGCATGCCCTCATCATCTCCCGCCTCGACTACTGCAACATCCTCCTCAGTGGCCTACCTGCTAACAATCTTCTACCCCTCCAGTCCATCCTCAACTCTGCTGCTCAACTAATTCATCTCTCTCCTCCCTACTCCTTCGCTTTTCCCCCTCTGCAAATCCCTTCATTGGCTTCCAATTCACCAGCGTATCCAGTTTAAACTACTAACACTGACTTACAAAGCCATCCATAACCTCTCTCCTCCGTACATCTCCAAACTAATCTCCCGATATCTTCCCTCACGTAATCTCAGGTCCTCCCAAGACCTCCTTCTTTCCTCCACACTCATACGTTCCTCACCCAATTGCCTCCTAGACTTCTCCCGAGTATCCCCCATCATCTAGAATTCATGGTCCGGTCCCAGACGACAGTATAAGGGGCTTTTTATACATGATTAGACAAAGGAAACGACATATGCAGCAAAAGACATTTTAGAACAAAGCATCCAATGACACAAGACAACATTAATGGCTATTGCCTTTAAATCTCCATATACCTTTCACCTAATGTCATTACTCACATCACTGCTTTTAGACTACTCACATAACTCTTCAAAATTGACAGTTCCATGGTCCTGGTATATACCAATTCAACATATATACTGTTCACTACCATATAATACCATTTATTAACTATCACAGTGCGGCTGTTCCAATTAGTTTTGCTGGACTCCGTCCATACTTACTAATGGCACTGAGGTTATTTTATACCTCCATTCTGGGGAGAGCCTCAGCTCTTTAGCTGCAAAGTTAGTTGACTAGAGATTGTCCAGGATGGCTGCTAGCCACAACATGGATGTCCAACATATTATGGCTGACCATTCTCTTACAAGGCACTTTTTTCCCCTGTCCATAAAATAAAAATTGATGTGATTTTTTTAGATGCTGGAAGAACCTGTACAGATTATTATGACTCTAATCATCATTTTATAGTTGACAGTGAATGCAGCTTTGTATCAGAATTACTGGCTACAGACATCTATCATTTAGCATCTTAGGTTGAATTCAGACGTCCATGTAACACAGACCCTGAATAGGGTTGGACGGATTGATTCTCATGACTCTAGTCCATTGACTGGGTCAGTGGTTTCTGGCCGCTGGATGGAAGGCTTGCT
Organism: Phyllobates terribilis; assembly: GCF_046119375.1. NCBI lineage: Eukaryota > Metazoa > Chordata > Amphibia > Anura > Dendrobatidae > Phyllobates > Phyllobates terribilis. Next base: position 533,182,510 of record NW_027362771.1, read on the forward strand.
AATCTCTAAACTTCTCCGATCTCCGATGCAACATTTGATTAGCCGGGCTGGTACGATGCCCATTTCATGTGATGCACAGAGGACTTTGGGTCATCCTGGCTAATCTAAATCGGCCCCGGGGATCCTGAAAGGTAAGAGATTTGCAAGCTTCCCGTCTAGTGGCCAGAGACCACTGACTTGGTCCATGGTTTAGGGTCCTGTAAATTGATCCGCCAATGCGCCATGATTGATGCATGGACTGAGTGACCACGGGTCTCCAGATCTGAACTTGACGGCCTCGAAAGAGACCGGCAGTCAGAGTTATATTGATGTCTGAACTTTTTTCCTTGGCTTGACAAAGGCCCTGCGTGGCTGAAACGTTGCTAATTTTCCTGTGTGTACACTGGTGATAATAAAAATAATTTTTGTGGAAGGAATATACCCGGTGCCTTGGATTTTTGGAGTACGTGGATGTATGAATTTCAGTATGTTTTATTAAGGTGTTCCGAAGTGTCTGTAAAATGATAATGGTTGTCTGTGATTTTTTGATCAGCTGTCCAGAAAAAAAAAAAAACTCAAGTTGACAACGCTGATGTACCTGCATAAGAAGTAAGGCAGCAATTAAAGTGATTACAGCTCCGCAGATACCGGATAGAGCACATATGTTTATATGATATCATAAATCACGAGATATAAATATTCACATATTTAACATATATGCAACATGAGGACATTGGGATTCCAGACCACACACTGCCCAAATAAAAGGGTCTTTGTAAATACCTTTGCATTATCTAATAATAGTAGCAGCGTCGGCTCCATAGTCGCATGGACTTAACACAAAGTCATATGTGTCAATGAGACGATGCCAATGCCCTAAATCCTATAACGCTACAGAAGACAAATAAATTCCATCCTTTATCAGGGATGTCCCCGTGGCTGGTTAAGCCCTGAAATAATGGGAATACATTCTTTTCAAGGATCAAAGGCAAGTCAGTGTGAGCTGTGTGATACCTGCTCCTGTGCTATCTGTTACACATCGCTAATAAATTGTAAGCTCCTGGGGACAGGAATCCGAGCCGCTTCTCTTTTATCTCGATATGTCTCTGCTTTTATAGTCTATAATATAAGGTATATAGATGTGAAATAGTTTTTGTCGTGTACATACATATGAGAAGGAGGGGGGGGACTTGTCTCGTAAAAAGTTTCATAAAGTAACAGGAATAAGTCGCATACGGTATTACTTATGACTTACGACTACATGAAAGTGTAATAAATAGCGATGAACTAATATACCGAAATTCGATTTGTCAGATTCAGTAAAACTCACAAATCTAAGTTATTCCAATCGGATTTAGCTCTTCAAACCCCAGAACATAATTATTGGAGGAGGTAAAAAATAAAACCATTATACTCATCTCGTCCCTCACTTGTAGGGATCACATGATTGCTTCCTTACTCCATCTTCAGTCTTCTTCACTTTTCGGTGCTTGCATGAGATCATGTTGGGGCCAAAAAGTGAAGATGGAAGAGAAGACTGGAGGCGGAGGGAGGAAGCAATGTAACGGAGGTGGGGCGCAAGGACAGATCAGGGGTGAGGTAAGTATATATGTATTTTTTTTAACCACGTCCCAGACCTAAAAAATTTTGAGCAAAGCTATGTTCACACATTACGTTTTTGCTGCATTTTTTAATGCAAATTTTAAGCTGTGCTTTACATTAGCAGCAAAAACTAGGAGATTTCAGAAATCTCATGCACACACATTATTTTTTTTTCCTGACTTTTGCAAACTGCAGCATGTCACTTCTTTCAGCGTTTTTGCACCCATAGAAAGCAATGGGTAAGTGCAAAAAATACGCAGGTATCAGGTTTTGCTGCGTTTTTGGTGCCAAAAACTTTAGGAAGTTGCATCAACTTTTTTTAAAGGGGGGCTGGCACTAAACTTTATCAGCATGCACAAGAGACAAAAAAAAAACAGCAAAAATACGCAGCAAAACCTGCTTTTTTAAGCTGTTTCTTTACTGCCAAACAAGCGCAAAAAAAAAGCTCAGCAAAAACGCAACGTGTGAACATAGCCCAAATCTCACAAAATTAGGTTCTGGGAAATATGAATTATTTGTGAAATTTTAAGTAAATTTGATTGGCCTCAAATCGATTCTCTTATCTCTAAGGGTGAGTGCAGATGAGCATATTTTCAGTCAGAGTGCGATCCGACAAAACATCGGACCAATGTAAGTGTGTGGGGCTGTGCGCATGTCTGATATTTTCCTCAGGAGGAAAAAAAATCGCAGCATGCCAGAGTTTGATCCAATATTCGGATCGCACTTGGCCATGCAAGTCAGTGAGTGTGTGGAAAACATCGGACTGCACTCGGATGATATCTGAGTGCAGTCCGATTTCCATGGACTGACAGAATGGAGAAGATGGAGAAATTTTTTTTCCCATCTTCTCCACATTTGAGAAAATCAGATCACGCTGTATTCAAACTTTGATCAGAGTGTGATTAGCACTATCGGACCGATTTTCTCAGATGAGAGAAAATACGACCGTGTTACCCTCGCTTAATAGTAAAAAAAAATTAGGTTATATCTCAGTTTCAAGTTAAGAATTAACCAACCCCCACCCCCAATGACAGATTTTCTAGATCAGCCCCATAGTATTATATGCTGTAATAGTAGGATGGTCTATGGTGATGAAAATAGTAATGCAGCACCAACAAAGGATATAGAGGTGCAGGAGATTCTAGGAGGCATTCTATTGTTAGTGTTTGCTCAATGTAGGTATCAAATGAGAATCGCAATGATATAGGAGCAGACGTCAACTGATTAAAATGAGGGACAAAGGGAATTACGTCCCAAATCTGACTAATCCTCAGACAGCCGCATTGGAGCCGCTTTAAACTCCTACTGCCCAGAGCATGTCTCGTTACAGTGCGAGGATTATTATGCTAGCAGATCAGGGGTTAAATAATTGCTGCCCCATCCAGCCGTATGCATCTAGGTCTCGGTGGCATACGTTCTTATGATGTCTGAATTTTATGGTTTCTACCCATAGTTCAAAGCCATGCTGATGGGTCATTTGACTTCCTATGAGACTGGTTTGTGAACCCCACTGGGGACAGGGACTGATGTGGGTGAATGCATCGTGTATACGGCTGCGGAATATAAGGGAATAATGGAAAATAATGAAATAAATCAGTACAGCGTGAAATATCTCTGCAGCGAGCAGGCTTACTGCAGGATGTAGGACGAGCACGCTGCAGTCTGTCGCCCCAGGGATGCTGCTATAGCACAAAGCTGTCAGCGGGTGGAGTCATGACATCACCGTGTGTGGGTGCAGAACGCCGCACTGCAAGATGTGCGAACATCTGAGAACCCATCTGAGAAGGCAAGACACCCAGAATATGTCATCGCCAGGGAGGCAGCAAGCCCCCTTCATGTGCAGAATATGGTCAGCAGTGAGAAGATTGTTAAAACCTGTCTTTATTGTAATCCATATAAAAATATGTGCAAATAAAGACATTCAGTGCAAATGTAAGGAGATGCACATGCTGCCCATGTTTCCCTCTTGAATAAACAAGTTTATAAAATGTAATGGGATGCAATGTGAACTGTGATGTATAGTGTGACTTGAAAATGTGTTAGCAATACTGATTGTGTGTGTAGTTTGACCATAGGAACAGTTAGAGTTAATGGTTAATGTTTGTGACTAGCCCAAGTGGGAGGGACTGAGTTGCAGGGAAAGCAACAATTTCCTATCAGACAGTCAGATAGGGCTTGGAGTGCATAGCAAGTGGTCCTAACGGTCCAAGGTGAGCAGTGCAGCATTCTGGGGTGGCCCTAAGTGAGAGGAGACCAAAGAAAAGGGATAGCAAGACCCGGAGCAGAAGTGACTGAGAGACAGAGTGACCTTCCGGAGACAGCTCCTGGGAGAGGGCACCTAGCCATAAGGCCCCAATTTTATAACGCTTGCCTAAACAGGACTGAGTACATGAGACGAGTAAAGTGTCCCGGGCGGGAGTTCAAGAGCATCAGCATTACAGGCCATAGTAGCACCCTAAAGGGAAAAGAGGACGCAAAGCTACGGAACAAGTAAACGACTCTTGCTAAGCCGAACTGAAATGTTAAAGCTGGGTTGTGGTGAAGTAGTGAGAAACAGTGGACATAGAGAACAATAGAGAAACGAAGGAAGGAAACTATGTGGAAAATGCTGTGAGTTGTAAAGGAAACTTCATAAGACTATGTAACCGCTATCTCTTGTATATATTCCCTACCAAGTTTCCTTTCGGTAAAGAGTTTATTATTGACTGGTGGTCTCCCTCATTGAACTATAAAACATCTGGTCCTGGCAAACCAGCAACATCAGTTACATGTGGCCTGCACGGGCATAGTGCCCTCACAGCACAAGTCCACATACAGCCATGACTTCCACTTTCATGTAGCGTGCCAAGGAGCCACAGACGAGTGCCTCACCCACGACTACCGCCAAGCGCCATGTTACACATCTTACAACAAGTCCAAAGAAGGGGTCAGATAAGATTGACGCATTTCGAACCTATACAGTTCTTACTCATAACTTGTTATGTCAGGCTGCATGTTAATACCATCTTTCACTGCAACTCTCTTAGAGACCCTTGTTTCGTGGCAAGCCCTCTGATAAAGCTGCCTGACCCCCCCTCCCCACACTGCTTGACTATCCCTATCTCCCTGTATGTTCTCCCATGCAGCTATGATATGGATGAAGAAATTAACAGGAATCCATAGCAACTAGTGATGAGCGAGTATGTTCTGTTAACCCTTTCGGCGAGCATGCTCGGTGCTTGCCGAGTATCTTCAGCGTGCTTGGGTGTTATGTTTTAGTCACTCCGTGCTCATGATTTGTGACTGTTTGACAGCTTTAATACATGTGAGGAATGCCTAAGAAATAGGCATTCCGCACATGTATTAAAACTGTCAGTCGCAAATCATGAGCACGGGGTGACTAAAACATAACATTTGAGCACGCTGAAGATACTCGGAAAACACCCGAGCATGCTCGCTCATCACTAATAGCAACCAGTCATAGAACAGCTTTCATTCTGTAGTCTGCTCTGGTAAAATGAATACTGGGCTGTGATTGGTTACTTTTTCTGTCTGACAGTTTCATAAATGAGGTCTATTGTGTCTGCTTTATGTATGAGGGCAGTGACATTACTGCTGGGTGATTTGTACTATGCAGGTACCAAGTGTTCTCTCTTTTTAGCGGCCTATACGCTGTGGGCAGAATTATTAGGCAAGTGAGTATTTTGAACAAATCATCATTTTAATGCAGATTTTTCAACTCTGCGCCGTATAAACGTCATCACAGATTTTTCAAAGGTTTTATGGACTGATGAAATGAGAGTGACTCTTGATGCACCAGATGGATGGGCCAGAGGCTGGATCAGTAACGGGCACAGACCTATACTTCCACTCAGATGCCAGTGTAACCGGGCCCAAGGTGGTAGTCGTGTGGGTGGGACGCCTTTTCCACACTGGGGCCAATTACAGAAAGTTGAGTATTGTGAGTGTGTACTTCCACTGTCCATTCTGATACACTTGGTGCAGTTCCCAATTAACCCTTTCAATCAGGAAGCCAAACCAGCTTTTACAAACAATGTCCTTTTCATGCACAGCCAAACTGGTGAACAGGGAGTAACAGGTTATGCATTCTCCATCGCCTTCCATACAATACACCGGCTCCTTCCCCATTTACAGATAGCATTTTGTTCCCAGCAACAGGTACAGCAAAGAAATAGGGGGACGCTTGGAATGCCTGCTTTTTCCTGGGTATAGGGTCATATGGGTCCAGGTGTGTCGCTATGACCCTCTTACCCTGTTTCTTTGCTTAGTCTACTTCTAGGGGCCGCTCATAGAGTCGCTGCCCTTTAAGGTCCCCATTCCGCTGGACAGTATGATTTCTGGACTTGTAAGCCTTTTCCTTGCATGGTGTTCCCACTTGTCTGTGATGTTCTGCTGCCTCTGTAACTAGTCCTTCTTCATGCTGAGCCTAGTATAGTCAACCCCTGGTCCACCTGTACTCTCCCTTTCATCCCCTTTCCAACACTGACTCTCACTACTTCCTATATCCCTAAAAAACTCCCCACTGGTCCCCCTAGGAATCCATCTCCCACCGGGGGCTGGTCTTGCAGTTAACCCTGCATGAACCTGACACAGACCACCGCCATAGGGATAAATACATTTTATAATGACTTAGCACATAATATGACATCTTCAAACATTAACTCAATGATGTCTTTGTGGGGGGAGCATGACTGCTCGCCCACCCCCTCACACGAGAGAGGGGGAGGCGGGTTCGGCTATTGCCTGGTATTATTAAAGATGAGCAAGTTGGACCTTTTCGGGTTGAAGATGGTCCAATTTGTCAAAAGTTTGGATACACCTGTTTGTGAAATGTTTTTCCTTGTTTTTGTTGTAAAGTATGCATTGTAGATTCATATTGAAGGCAACAAAACCATGGAGGGACACATGTTTAACAAACCAGACTATGTAACCTAGAAAAGGACACATTAAATCCATGAAAGGGTCATAAAATCTCAAAATTTATTGGATCATAAAGTTAAAAACATGATGAGGGGATAAGGGAAAAGGGGGGGGGATCCAAAAGTGGGGAAAAAGAGGGGGCATACACAGGGGGCATATAAGTAAATATCAATAATAGATGATAAAATAGCTCTCATGTCCACATAACATGTATAACCACAGTAGGAGAAAACATCACTAAAATATATGTGTTAATAACAGATACCACAGTTATAAATAGGAGCAAAAAAATAAATAAAGTGCACAGTGCCTAAGGAATAATAATACCCCTAGCTAAATACTCAGGGGATTTGTATGTAGCAGAGTATGCTCCAAGTAGATATATAATATGCAAAAAATGGTGGAACAAACATGAGCTCACAATACAATAAAGTCAATAGAATCGATACTAACCCCCTGGGCGCCACACCTGACATCCGACGCGCGTTTTGCCAATGCTTTATCAAGAATATAAGTCAGACATATGAGTCGGTGTGTATATATATGAGGCCGGTGATCGATTAGTGTGGACAGGTGATGCGGAAGCAGAAGCGCCATGCATGGTAATCCCGGCGTCACATCCTGCCAGGAAGACGCGTCTCCATGGAGTGCAGCCGCCCGGGAGGAAGTGACGTCGGCGTGTGTGTCAGTGTGGACCGCACACAAGGAATCCCGGAAGTGACGTATCGTTAAGAACTTGGGACAGGGTTTGAGGTATGTATAATGACGCTATAGACGCTGAATACAGAATGCAGCGCATGAAAGAGAATCCCCATACCTGGACATGGCAGGTCAAGGTCAAGGGAGTAAATACCCTGGACTGCATTACAGGACTCTGTCGCTACTGCTGCTCCCGCGCACCATCACCACCAACATCCGCACTCGCTGCCCTGAGGCTATACTCCTCCCGTGGGGAGTTATACTACCCTCTGCTGCACCCACAACACCAGCGTCAGCGGTCTGCCCTGCAGCGGCGGTTCACTCTGACCGCATTCCACTGGTGGCGTAGTCGGACATTCAGCATATAGACTGCCATTTGGTTTGACTGCCCTGGGCACGGACCGGGTCGCCGCCACGCAAGGACTACAACCCCCAGCATCCACAAAAGGTCCGGTTCTGGGTATCCCCACACACACATGGCCCAGGGGCCACGTCATACCCAAATAACAAAAACAAAGAAAAAGAAGTATATTATTGAACCTGAAATCCAGAGGAGAAAGATAAGTAGTTAAAAAAACACTCATAAGTCTCAAAATAAAAAGTGCAATTGTGTCTGTAAAGAGAATAATAATATACTGTAAACATGGTTATTACACACACATGTGATAACCGCTCTCAGCATATGTAAAAATGTCCAGTCCTTGTGTTGGTTGGCCTAAACAAATCTCTTCTTGTTTGTGGTCCTCAGTAGTGACTTTTTTGCAGCAATTTGACCATAAAGACCTGCACATCATAGTCTCCTCTGGAAAGCTGATATTGAGATCTGTGTTGATGTCTGTGCATCATGTATAAAGGCTGTTATCTGAAGTGCAGTCAATTTTAGTTTTCTGAGACTGGTACTGTAACTCTAATGAACTTATCCTCTGCAGCACAGGTAATTCTTCCTTTACTGGAGCACTCCTTATCATACCGTTTGACAGGTTTCATGAGAATACCTTCAAGATTCTAGCAATTATCTGTATGGCTTAAAGTAATGATGGACTGTCATTGCTCTTTCCTTAGTTGAGTGGTGTTTACTTTATTCTGGTTTAAGACAGTTGTAAATTTAGGGCTCAGCACTGTATGGGGCTGTATATCTAGACTGCCTCGCAAAACACACCTGTGGTCGCAAACACATCCTGTAGGCCGGTGATCCCACAAATTAACTCTTGACGTGGCATACCTGTTCATTGGAAGTCTTTCCAGATGACTACCTGTTGAAGCTGTTAGAGAGGATGCCAAGGGAGTGTAAAGCTGTCATCAGACTAAAAGGTGGACACTAACATATCACTGCAACGACACAGTGGGCCTTTTTTTGGATAGGCCACTATAAAATATCTAATAGTGGTAAGAATAGTGTACAACTGGAGTCTGAGCGATGATTGTTGAGCAATCTGCATCCACTTTTCCAAAAATCTAGAGTGGGAAGAAATGGCTTCTGTAGCTCAGTCATAAGCCTGTATACACTGTATATAATGTGTTGAACTAATCTGTGTTCCTATTTCTCCCTAGCTCCGGTTTGATGTAGTGCCCAAGACTGCAGGTAAATGGCACATTTAGTTTTTAGATCAATGAGATATGAAAGCATGTATTAGTGTGTATTTGCACATCATTACATGATCTGATTCCAGTGCATGGTATAAACACATGAATTAAACTTTTATCCCACCAAATCCCTTTATGTTCTATAGAAAGGTGATCAAATGTATAATCCCAGTAGTCACAAAAATGATTGGGGGTTCAGATACTTCCATGTGGAAGAAGTGGTAGTCTATACGCATGACCAGTTGACAACCTGTCACGCAAGATGTGGGAAAGACCAAGTGCAACACAAAGTGAAGAGGGGAAGGGAGCCCAGACTCTAGGGAAAGAGGGGAGTGGAGACCTCCGAGGCTGATCTGATATCACCCTGTCTCCCCTACCGTCCCTATATTGGTTCTTCACCAATCGCCACAGAGGAACCTATCCCTGTATTTCCCTAAAGCTTGGCCCTGGATAAGGAAGGAGGAGGATGAGCACTAGTCGATCCCCACTAACTAAAGACAACAAGGTAGACAGACACGGGGGAAAGATAACTTAGCTTGAGCCGACTTCAGAGACACAACACACATGTCCTCTTAGCACCAGAGAGGAAGTAAACAGACTGCATTCGCTCCAAGCTTTCACCAGAGAACAAATGAATATCACTGGCACCGCCTGTAGCGAAGTGAACCTATTTAAACACCCAGGCAAGGTTGTTAATTAGAGCAGAATAGAGGTAGCCACTGGGTCCTAGAGTGAAACAGCTAAGAAGGTGTCTGTAATGCCAAACGAAGAGATCTCCTGCAACCAACTGCAGGATGACTGTCTGTCAAATCTGACACACCCGTGACACCAATACTCCATTCACTGTCTATGGGAACAGTGGTCAAATATTTGCACTTCTGCTCCAATAGACCAATAGATGTGAATGGAGTGGTGGTCACGCATGCACACTACCATTTCTTTCACACCGGACTTTTGAGATTATTGGGATCCCTCAATTATACATTGATCCCCTATCCTGTGATATAGTCATAGAAGATAGAAAAAGAATGTTCCAGCTTACCGTGAGATTATTCCCATGCAGTCTTTAGCACGGATAGCGGCTCTGCCTTGGCATGAGGAAACTGTGATAGAGGAAGGATAATCCAGCCCAATGGATATGCAATCTTCTTTATGCAAGTAGGAATCATACAGAGGACAACTGATAAAACATTCATGTTAAGATACAAGATGGCATCTACGCGTTTCAGGTGCCGCAGCACCCTTAATCATGATGTATGATACCTACTTGAATAAAGAAGATCGCATGTCCGTTGGGTTGGATTATCCTTCCTCTATCATAGTCATAAATGGCCATACAACTTTAAGCCCAGTCCAAAGACCAGGTAAAGACCTGAGCCATTCATTTTAATATTTTACTAATATTTTGGAGGACCAGAAGTCATTGGTCTTAGAGGAAAATAGAGATGATCAAAAAGATTTGCACGACCCTGGTCAATAGTCTATGGCCACTGGAACAGAGCCTGACGCCTCTTCTGATTCATTGCACACGTAGAGAGGTATGGTATGCTTTAGGTGAAACTTTATTTGAAGGGTGATGCTTGAGGCGACTAGTGGGACGTTTCGGCCAACACTGTGGCCTTGATCACATTGTCGCAAGTGGATAGACGCATCCCGGAAAAAAAGGAGAAGAATTAGCTGTCAAGTAGAAGTGAGGGGCAATTCTTAGATAAGGAAACCCTCACTTCTACTTGACTGGTAATTCTTCTCCTTTGTTTCCCGGATGCGTCTATCCACTTGCGACATTGTGATCAAGGCCACAGTGTTGGCCGAAACGTCACACTAGTCGCCTCAAGCATCACCCTTCAAATAAAGTTTCACCTAAAGCATACCATACCTCTCTACGTGTGCAGTAATTTTTATGGTTTATTACTGATGGAACCACTGGCTCCCTTCACTAGCACCGTGCCTTTCCACTTTGTTGAGTGCTAGCCTTTATCGTTTCCATTCTTCTGATTCATTGACCCGGCTCGATGTCATCATTATGGCACTACACACGCATGACATCATACGTTTGACATCACTCTGGTCCTACTAATCAGAAATGGCACTAAGGCTTCTGGCAGGTAGGAGAAGGTTTTCAGGGCTCTGGTCCGGCGGCCATGGACTACAACATACTCTGCCGCGTTGTACAGAGCTTCTCATCGTTCACTGCCCTCAATGAAGATCATAGTCCCATTAGCTCACACTGGGGCCATTTTCTTAGAAAGCTAATTAATCTATCTATATGTTTAGAGGGCATGCGATAAATTGAGATGCTCAGAAAATGGGGAGAACATACAAATGTCATGTTCTTCGTCAGATATAAAACTGGACCGCGGCTCTGCAAGGAAACTGTGCCATCCAATGAGCCACTGTGCTGCTCCAAATATATAGACAGATATTAATATGTTGGCGTGTTTTTCCCTGAAAACCTAATTTATTCTAAGCCTTTAAATAGGCCATTCATTGCCATTCATTTTGTTTCCTGTTTGCAGAAAATTTCCTTAAACTCTGCACAGGCGAAGTCGGCTTTGGATACAAGGGCTGCACTTTCCACCGCATCATCCCTAACTTCATGTGCCAGGTAATTAACTGTGGCTTAAAAATGGTTGTCACACCATTACATAACACATTCATTGCACAGATCATACAGAAATATGAACAATATTTTCCTTTTATAGACTGTTAAAGAAAATCTGCTAGTAGGATCAATCCTTCTCATCCATCTATATGGACACGCAGGTCATTGGAAGCTGAATAAAATGATACCTTGATATCTGTGATCTGATGTCTTATTCAGAGAAATCCATATGTTTCTTAATATGTAAATGAGCTGTTAAGATCTATGGGCCGGACATAGATCTCCCTGAGAATCTGCCCCCACAAACGATAAAATAGAAACATGGCAGCAAAAAATGATTAACAAGCTATTTTTATGCTAGAAACACTACAATTAGTGATGAGCTAGTATGTTTGGTTAACCCTTTCGACGAGTCCCGAGTATCTTCAGTGTACTCGGTGATATGTTTGAATCACTCCCATGTGAATGATTTTCGCCTGTTTGACAGCTTTAATACATGTGAGGAATGCTTAAGAAACAAGCATTCCTCACATGTATTAAAGCTGTCAAAAATCATGCACACAGGAGTGATTCAAACATATCACCCAGCACGCTGAAGATACTCGGTACTCACCCGAGTATACTCGCCGAAAGGGTTAACTGAACATACTCGCTCATCACTAACTACAATGAAACAGTTATTGCCAACCTTTTAGGTCCTTTGATATGAAAATGGTTCTTGGGATATCTAGTTTTATTTTTCATATATATTGTATATGTTTTCCCATTATTCAAATTCATTTTTATATTGCTTCTATTTTTATGCAGTGACATACAGATAAGAGGGCAGCAGTGGGCATAGCTAAATAAAAATGTGATCTACACAGTGTGTACAATTTAGGCAATTTGTATTTTTGATGATTAATTTTCTAATTGAACAACTACAGTGTACGGAAAAGTTAGTGAAGCTGAATATTTAAAGGGGTTGTCCAGCCTTAGGCTACAAGTCTGCAGTTACTCTATGTGTGTTACTCACCGCCCCGTCCCACAGTGTAGTCCCCGTGCTTCCTGTCCTCTGCTGCTGTGCGCCGCAGTCCGTTGCGGCAACTAGTGCGCGCGCTCATGCTCCCCTGCTCTTAAAGAGGCACTAGAACCACCATCAGTACATGAATATGGCACCAGAACCACCATCAATACATGAATATGACACCAGAACCACCATCAATACATGAATATGACACCAGAACCACCAGCAGTAGATAAATGCATCACCAGAACCATCATCAGAACATGAATACATCACCAGAACTACTATCCATACATTAATGGGTCACCAGAACGTCCATCAGTACATGAATACATCACGAGAACCACAGTCAATAAATAAATACAACACCAGTACCATCGTCAGCACATGTCTATGTCACCAGAACCACCATCAGTACATAACTATGACATCAAGTTTAGTACAGCAATCAGTTGTAATGTTAATTTAGGCCCATATACATTTGTATCTCATGAAGCTACAACTCCCAGTATTTCTTAAGCAATGGTAAGGAGATGCTGGGAGTTATCAGTCATTATCAGACTGCAGACCATACATGAACCACAGTACTGATGAGACGTAGTAGGTATCAACAAGTAAACATTTATATCCAGGCACCTTATAGGTGACATTTTCCCTGATTGAGTTGTTTATTTCTTTTTGTCTCCATCTTGTCCAGATGCCATGATGACTTTTCACATCCACAGCTCGTCTCTGCAGACCTCCCCCTTCTGCTGCAAATCCCAACACGGTGCTGTTAAAAATAAAAGTGCTATTAAAATATCCTCTGCATAAAAATATCTGTCCATACTATGCCCTAAATAAGCCTCCTATGGTATATGACCTCCACACTGTCTGCACTTATGAGCTATAACCACCACACTGTCAGCCATTATCAGCTATAACTGCCATACCGTCCGACATTATGAACCACGGCCTATACCATGGCTGTCCTCTCTCCACTGTTTTCGCTTAAACTCTCTATATCACCGCACTGTCCCGTGCCATGCTAACCTCTTTCCATACCATGCCCCCATTTCACGCTGCCCCCTTTCCATATCCATTCTGTATCCTCTTCACACTATGCCCTCAAACTGCTCACCACTTTGTCCTCTCCAAACTGTAACCCCCTCCTCACACTGTCCCCCTACAAAGTCTGATGGTAACCACAGCCACCCATAAAGTATATCCACAACAGCCCCCAAAAATACACAGTCCTCTATGTAGTATGATGTCCACCACAGCCCCCTATTTTATAGTATGGTCACCACCACATCCTCTCATATACTATGATGTCCACCATAGCCTTCTATATACAGTATAATGTTACCCACAGTCTCCCATATGATATGATGTCCCCCACAGCCCCTCATAATGTTCCCACAGCCAGCCCCTCATAATGTTCCCACAGCCAGCCCCTTATAATGTCCCCACAGCCAGCCCCTAGTAAAGTCCTCACATCCAGCCCCTAATAATGTCCCCAAAGCCAGCCCCTCATAATGTCCTCACATCTAGCCCCTCATAATGTCCCCACAGCCAGCCCCTCATAATGTCCCCACAGCCGGCACCTATTGTGATAGCCACCACTTATTGGCAAAGCAAAATAAGAAAAAAAAAAACCTTATACTCACCTAATCCCGGCTCCCTGTCCACCGCCACCTGTTATTTCCTGTACAGCAGTGGGCGCTGGATGGCGTGATGATGAGTCACCCAGGGGGATATGGGGGAGACTCGGTACCCGGGCCTTTACCTTCTGGGGATATCACGGCAGTCGGCTCCCGGGCCCGTACTCTGGGGTTACTCTTTAAAAGGGGGTTTGATAACAGTTTGTCTCGTGACGCCACCTGTGGCTCCTGGTAATGGGTACCAGCGCTTCTGCAGACCTCCGGGGGTGATGCGATGGCAGCTGGGATGTTTCTGCTCCCCACAGGCGGAGCGGGCCCCCGGGGCAGGGTTGATGGAAGGGATGCAGGTGAGAGGTGGCCCGGTCGGGTCAGGGTGAATGACGGACACGCACACAGGGGATTCGCTTCAGTACCTTTACTAGTGTAACGGCAGGTATGGTCCAGGGTACCTATTAGGAGGGTGCACTTCAGGACTCTCCCCAGTGAGCGTGTAGTAGGCCTCCTGGTCCGTTTCTTCCTCTCTCTAAAGCTTCTGGCCAGCCTGGAGCTAGGCCTAGCTTCTATGTTGTTTCACTCTCTCACCTGACTGCTTGGTAATAGAACTTTTCTTCTGGCTACCACTATCCCTGGATGCTGGGGCCTTCGTGGTTCCTAGTTCTTTAGATAATTGTAGCTTCAGGTTGACCAGGGGTTTAGAATCCTCCTGGTATACCGGTAGTTCCTACTGAGCGTAGAGGACCCTGTTGGCTCGGACCCGGTGTCCGGCTTGTGTTCTGGGGTGAGCCTAAGATGCTCCTCTGCCCCCATAACTCCTCTCACTCTTCTCCTTGCCTCCGGCCCCGCTCTAGGCCCCCAGGGCTTCAGCACGTGCTTTAGGCCCTGGCTGGCCCTCAGCATAGCAGCTCACATGCTGCTTCTTCACTGATCTCTGTGTCAGCACACACACTGACTGCCTAACTCCATCCTCCAGTATATATATCCCTAACAGGGCTCCCTCTGGTGGTATGAGGTGGAAGGGTGGAGGTGTCTGTTATGTAATGAGGGCCTCTTGTGGAGAAGTCCGTCCATGCACCCTTTTGGGTCCTGTGGTACCTGTGGTAGAAGGGTGCCACAATGACGTCACTGCATCCCCGGTGGAGCGGGGAGCTGATTACAGCTCCTCTGCTCTTGTCCCAAGCGGCAGCACTCGCATCAATTGTATTCGTGTCTTACAGATGCGAATACAATTGAGTGCAGGGAGGCAGCGACGGCTGCAGGCATTCAACCATGTCAATTTTTCTTCCCAAAGTGCGCTCCCCTCAAGGAGCCAGCAGGTAGTGCCCCAGGCGGGTGCCTACCCTACCTACCACTTGTCCTGGCTGTGCCCCCCATACACTGTTCGGAGAGGGGACTATTTTCCTTCATTGTAAATTTCCTGTTCAAAAGGAATCTATGCCTAGGTTTTTGCTACCCCATCTCAGAGCTGCATGATGTAGAACCCGACTCCAGTGATTTGTCACTTATTTTACTGGGTCTGCAGTTTTGAATAAAAACTGTTTTATCTTCTGCAAATCTACCAGTTCTCTGAATATTGAGCTTGGTATAACTCCGCTCACACCACTGATTGGCAGCTTACTGTGTGCACTGTGCATAGGCAGAAAGCAGCCAATCAGTGGTGGTGGACGGGTTGGACTCCATTGCAGCAGGTTCACTAGTCCTCTAATGATAATCTCCTGCTGATAAAAATGATTTTATAAAATCTGTAAAATGGTACAAGTTGCACAAGGACTCTGGTGTTTCAGGAGTCCCAAACTCTTCCACATAGCAAGACACCAATAAGGTCTTATTCACACAGTGTTTATCATACACGTGCTGTCCATTTTTAACACGGATAGCAGATGGACACACTATATATTATGGGGCTATTCACGTTCCCACTTGCTTTTGCTGACCCATGTTCTACATAAAAATAATGTCGGCTTGCTCTACTATCTAATGTTTTGTGGACAGAACTCACCTATTCAAGTGAATAGTTTCAGCTTAAAAATTAGACAGCGCATGGATAGCATCTATGTTCTGTCTGTTTTTCATGAATCGGTTTCTAATAAAAGCATGGTTGACCATCATCAGATCTGATTTGTGTATGAGAAAAATGGATATGGTTATTGTTATATTATTATATGGACACTGTAGAGGGCAGGGCTGTGGAGTTGGTAAGCCAAACCTCCGACTCCTCAATTTCCACAACACCGACTCCGACTCCCTCATACATGGCTCATGTTTAAGTGATAAATTTACTGTAGCACAGATTCATCTCAGCTAAAAGTCTAGAGCCTTAGATCAGGAATAGGACAGACATTTATAGGACATTTCATAACTTTCCCAAATTCTTATGAAAAAAATATTCCCCACAAACTGTATATGTATGTATGTATATATATCACATACATACAGTTGCCATAATACAAATTCTAACAGTCTATTCAGTAGGACTATCAGCTGTGTATCCACCAGACTTCTGCACAACACAACTGATGGTCCCAACCCCATTTATAAGGCAAGAAATCCCACTTATTAAACCTGACAGGGCACATCTGTGAAGTGAAAACCATTTCCGGTGACTACCTCTTGAAGCTCATCAAGAGAATGCCAAGAGTGTGCAAAGCAGTCATCAAAGTAAAAGGTGGCTACTTTGAAGAACCTAGAATATAAGACATATTTTCAGTTGTTTCACACTTTTTTGTTAAGTATATAATTCCACATGTGTTAATTCATAGTTTTGATGCCTTCAGTGTGAATGTACAATTTACATAGTCATGAAAATACAGAAAAATCTTTAAATGAGAAGGTGTGTCCAAACTTTTGGTCTGTATT
Organism: Phyllobates terribilis; assembly: GCF_046119375.1. NCBI lineage: Eukaryota > Metazoa > Chordata > Amphibia > Anura > Dendrobatidae > Phyllobates > Phyllobates terribilis. The sequence continues at coordinate 533,199,398 of NW_027362771.1, forward strand.
GTATACACACACACACACACACACACACATATTTATATGTGTAGTGAAGAATATTGCCATAGAAAACTGTGTAAATGCCCTAGACAAGTCCCCCATGTAAAAGCCCATATTAAAATCGCATTGGATACGGATGTCACACGGATGTCACACGGATGTCATACGGATGCTAGGTGAGAAAATTGCATAGCAATCGCATGACACTCATCCGTTTTTTTCGGTCCAGATATCGAAACTTTTTTTTTCACACATATGGGTATGAGACCTTAGACTGTGACTATCCGTAAAAAAAAAAAAAAAAAACCCTTAAAAACAAAAAAACAACTATGGGACCAAATCATCATTGTTTTTGCTCTAATAGTGACTTCTATATTTGTGCCTTTTTCATAATTTAATTTGTGCCTTTTTTTTTACTTGGTTTCACCTGTGTGGGGTTTAATTCGGCATTTTGGGCGTTGCTTTGGTTATCTAGATGTTTTAGTCAAATTTATCATGTGCTACTTTTCAAGATTTGTAGAAAAATGTAAAGCTTTCTAAAGATTTTTCAAAGGATTGAGTAATTTTTGTGTAATTTTCTATTTTAAAAGTGAGCAAAAAAGAGATGAAAAAGCATCTTTGAATTTGCGCCAATTTATTAAGCATTGTTCACCTCTTTTGATAAATTTGAAACAAAGTCCGCCAATACTAAAAGACAGACAAGAGACAAAAATTACTTAAAAAAAAAACAAAGAAACTGCAGATGATTAATGGGGCCAACTTTTCGTCCTCCTTTGCCTCCTCTCTTCTCCATACCCACCAGCATTACATATTCTCACACCCTCATCTTTATGTTCTGTTCTCCTCACTCCAGGGTGGCGACTTCACAAACCATAACGGCACAGGTGGTAAGTCTATATACGGTGGCAAGTTTCAAGATGAGAACTTTATCTTAAAGCACAGCGCTCCAGGTACTATCTCTATGGCCAATGCAGGACCCAACAGCAATGGCTCCCAGTTCTTCATCTCAACCATTAAGGCTGATTGGTAAGAAGAAAAAATAACTTGGGCAACATTGAATATTTTTTTTATAAAAAGCACCCCATATACAGTATCCCTTGCTCCTCATCTACATTATGGCCCACCCTAATCCATGGCTCTCTCCTTCCCCGCAGGCTTAATGGTAAACACGTGGTGTTTGGCACCGTAGTAGAAGGGATGGAGGTAATAAAGAAGATGGAAAGCTATGGCTCCAACAGTGGAAAGACAAGCAAGAAGATTGTTATTGATGATTGTGGGGTGCTAGAAGAGGCACCCACAGCTTAGCAGCCATCCATTAAACCATACATTGCATAACACACTATACGACTGGCATACGTGACAATACTGCATTCATCATGTTAAAGAGCTGAGCATAATGCTTCGACATCACATGCCCATCTCTTAGCCACGTCCTACTGTGGCTAGGAGTCATCTGATTCTACTGACCACTGTAGCCTTACCATTGTCAACGACGTTGCCTCCTCCTACCGCTTACAGGGGTTGTCCCAACTTAGCAAGTTATCATCTGTCCAGGGGCGGACATATACAGAAGTGGGCCACTGTGCAAAAACAGTATATGTGCCTCTAAAGTTCAAATGATATGTCTGTGACAAAGCCTGTTTACTGCTTTGGAGGTGAATGTGGCCGCCCTTACCTCTTGGGTCCCTATGCACAGGTTGCACCAAAGCTATGTCTGTCCATGCATTTATCCACTGGAGATGGTCAGCATGGTCCATGCAAACAGGAAGCATCACTGCCTTGTTCTCTGGATTGGTGGTGGTCCTAGTACTGGCATCCTCACCGATCAGACATTTATCACCTACCCTGCGGATCGGTGTTAAATGTTTTATGTAGGTTGACTGTTTGTATCATGCAATGACGTGCAATCCATATGTTATCTCAATGTATTATCAGCCTATCCCATGGAAAGGTGGTGATAACTAGCTAAGTTGGACAGGATGGCTCATTAGGATTTTGGTTTAACTCGATAACTTTTTTTTCACCCTTGACAACTATGAAATCCATTTGAAGCCATAGTAGCCATAAAGTAGTTTTAGCAGGAACATCATTTATTCACAGGATCGGTGATAAAAGTATGATTACTGGGGGTCCACCAACTGGAAACCCCACCAATCATTAAGTCTGAATAAAGAAGTAGTACGCAAGCGAGACCATCACTAAAATATGGGACTGACAGGTCGGCTATCTTTTCCAGTTAATAGAGCGGTGGTCATACATATATCACACATTGGACTCGTGGACTTCTGTTTTCAGGATTGGTAAGGGTGCCGGTGATCAGACTCGCAGCAGTCATATATTTATCACCTATTCTGGGATAATAATTGGTTTTTAAAAGAGATGTTCCCTTTGAGTAAATGAATGTCCTTGGCTGCAGGTTACTATAAAATAGTGTTCTCCAACTCCAGTCCTCAAAATCCACCAAGGAGATCGTGTTTTCAGGATGTCCTTGCGCAGGTGATTCCATCTCCTGTTCAATTACTAAGTAAATCCTGAAAAGAGGATCTGTTGGACTGGAGTTGGGGAACACTGCTATAAAGAAACAAACTTCACATCTTACCAGGTCCACCGGTGAGTGAGTCTTGGACTGGCCCACAGGAAAACAGGAGAATCCTCCGGTGGGCCACCACTCTCTTATATGACCAGTACTTGGCACAATACACTTGATTCTCTCTATACAGACAAAGACAGAATCTAATTTATTTAATAATCTATCCTGCTCATTGTTATATAAATTTGTGATTGAGGATAATGTCACGCTTGAATGAAGGTGAAAAAAGGGGCCCTGGAGTTGGTTACTTGTGGGCCCTGGAGTTGGTTATTGGTGGGCCCTTGGCACCCCAGTCCGACACTGCATGACGTCACGTCTACATTGGCGGGGCCGCTGAGCTCACCAATTTGGCTGCCGCACTGTCGACATGGTGTCAGCGCTGCAGTCAATGCCAGACATCAGGAGCAGCGGTGGAGACCCAGGAAAGGGGAGTACAGTGTGGTTTGTTTCTTTACAACAACCTGCAGCCGGGATGTTAATTTACTGAAAGGGAACATCCCTTTAAGGGACAACCATTTTAACTGAGGCTAAGTTCACACATTCAGTATTTGGTCAGTATTTTACATCAGTATTTGTAAGTCAAAACCAGGAGTAGAACAATCAGAAGAAAAGTATAATAGAAACACCTCACCACTTCTGTATTTATCACCCACTCCTGGTTTTGATGTGTAAACTTATAAATAAAATGCTTAAATAATGATATAACCATATATCCAAGATGTAAAATACTGACCAAATACTGATCATGTGAACGTGCAGCTAATCATCTAGTTGAAATTCAGTAGTTCCCTTATTTTGCTAATTTAAGGAGTTTTCTCAACTTCTTAAAATAGGTAAAATTGCAAAGTGCCTGTAAAAACGAGCAGCTTCGGACTCTACCTCTTTTAAAAAAAAATCATCTCTGTTCTCAAGAACAAAGGGATTCTCCATTATAAAGTTTACTGCTCGTTGCCTAGTTTACTGGCCATAATTCTACCAGAGGTGGCCGGTTTCCTAGGCAAGGAGTGCATGCTTGCAAGCAGTTTGCTATACATCTTGCACACGCAGCTCTGAAGCTGACGGGTCGCTAAATCCTGCTGCTATCTTCTATGTCCCTGCGCTCCTCCGATGCTGCTGAGACAAAGCTGCCTCCGCTTGCACCATGAGAGAGTGCAGCCGGCAGTGCGACCATGTGGCTGGTCTGGACTTTTAAATTTCCAAAAACGCACCCTCCTTCCAGCTAGCAGGTAGCACACGCCAGTCTTAATGAAGCATCTGGTGGAATACAGTCACCTGACTCTCTAAGCGGCGTGTGCTCCTTAATTAGGGGTGTCTGTTACCCAGCGTGTGCTGCTGCTAGTCGGGGACTGCCATACATTTCTCGAGTAAATTATGTCACTTTAGTGGTGTAACTTATGAAAAATTTGACGGGCGTGACCATGCCCATTCCCACCTATGCTACGCCCATGTTGACGTAGCTGATCGGGACTGGTGTGTAAATGCCAAAAGATGCGCAAAAATATATTGTGATGTGGTGTTTATGCCAGATTTCTAGCATAAACACCTTAAATTAATTGCCCCCATCATCCTCTTAGATAAGAAGAATAGCTGGGCGCGTATCACTACTTTTTTAATCAAAAAAAGATGGACAAAGCTGCAGAACCCAACGGACCTCGTTTTAGGTCAATCGGGTCCATAGGTCACAATCAGTGTCAATTGACTGGTAGATTTGTTGTCAGATACCATGACTCAGATGTGAATTGAGCCTTAGAGTCTTGGCCACCTCTGCAATCAGGACCTACATATAAGCATGACGCCAAAGACGAATCATAGCCTTCTGACTCCACCATGTCGCTGCATAAGGGGAAATGCCATGCAAGTCAACTGTTTACGTCTGGAAGACCCATCTCAGGGTTCTCTCTTATTTAATGTTTATTTGATGTGTAAACTTATAAATAAAATGCTGAAATAATGATATAACCATATATCCAAGATATATCCTTGATGTTACATGTATATGATGGAGATGTGTAATATACAATTATAGCTAGGGTGGAAATGGCCAGAAAGGCAACATGGCTTCTGCCGCTGGAGTCAGATGGTTCACGTTACAGTAGGTAAAGCGTTGTCATAATTTATGTATACACTATGAGAACACAGGACTTCCGGCTTATGAAGTCCACCCTAAGGGGGCGCTCACACTTGCATATAAAAAAATCAGTCCCACTCTCCCAGAAAAGTTGGACGAGTGGAACCCGTATGGTTTACCTTTTGTCATGTGAGTGTAATGTGTGATTATTTTCTCGACTCACATCCGTATGTAATGTGTTTTAACTTCATCTTTTACATGCTATAATACTCTATGTAACTTAAAGCTAGTTGTCATGATAATAAAGAAATTTTATATAGAGATATAGATAGATGATAGAAAAATATTAGATATACAATAAATGGATAATAAATAAAAAATTGATAGCTATCCTGCAGATATATAATTTCTCAACCCCCCCTACGTATTATAAACTTGCACCCTTTAGTGCCTTTTATGTGGAGTTTATTCTCCAGCTTTTTATGCTGGTTTAACATCATAAGTAAATAATTAAATAAAAAAATGACATGGGGTCCCCCTATTTTATGAAACCAGCAAAGGTAAAGCAGACAGCTGTGAGCTGATATTTTCAGGCTGGGAAGGTCCATGGCTATTGGGCCTTTCCCAGCCTAAAAATACCAGTCCGTAGCCACCCCAGAAGTGGAGCATCACATGAGGTGCTCCAGTTCTGGCACTTCCCCTTCGTTCTTCCCTATTGCCCTTGTGCGTTGGCAATCAGGGTAATGGTGATTGGGGTTGATGTCAGCTGTGAATTGTCCAAAAACACAGCTGACATCAAGCCCTAGTGTTAGTAATGGAGAGGTGTCTATCAGACACTCCCCATTACTAACCTAGTAATAAAAAGAAAAATACTTTAAAAAAAAAAACCCTACCCGACTCTTTCCCTGGTTCACCAATTTGTCAAAAAAAAAACATGCAGGACCGATGCAGTCCAGGGAATCTGACATAATCCAACAATGGAGATGTGAAAGACATCAAAAGAGAGAAATAAAAACAAGATACTGTCCATCGTTCACCAATTTATTATAAAAAAGGTCCCACTATGGTCCAATGTAGTCCAGTGCTTCCCACAAAGTTCCCTGATTCATTCCCCGTTCCCCGATTCGTTCTGAGGCTCCATAGGCTTTTAGCTGCAGGCACTCTTGGCTCACGCCGAGCTCAGAGAGATCCGCCGACTGTGAAGAGCGGTTACGTCAGTAATGTTACTGCTCTTCACAGTCGCCGGGTCTCACAAATCGCAGTGTGAGCTGGGAGTGGCTGCTGCTAAAGCCTATGGAGCCTCTGAGCGAGGCTCCATAGGCTTTGAACGACGGAATCGGGGAACGTCGGGGGAAGCGCTGGACTATGTTGGATCTTTTTTTATAATAAATTGGTGAACGAGGGACAGTGTCCTGTTTTTACGTCTCTCTTTTGATGTTTTTCAGGTTTCCATATAAGTCAAATTCCTTAGACTACTTCAGAGCTGCATGTTGTTTTTTTTTTTAACAAATTGGCAAAACAGGGAAAGCGTTATGGAGTGTTGTTTTAAATAAATTTGTATGTGTGTGTGTGTGTTTTTTTTCTTTTTAGTACTGGGGCTGTCAGATAGACACCTCTCCATTACTAACACCAGGGCTTGATCAAGCCCAAGCCCCATAACCCCAATTGCCAATACACCAGGGCAATCAGAAAGAGCAAAGGCAAAGTGCCAGAATTGGAGCATCTCATGTGGTGCTCCACTTCAGGGGCGGCAGAGGGCTGGTATTTTTAGGCTGAGAAGAGCCAAAAAAACTTGGACCTTTCCAGCTTGATAATATCAGCTCACAGCTGTCTGCTTTACCTTTGCTGGTTTCATAAAATAGGGGGAACCCCACTTTTTTTTGTTTTAATGTATTAATTTGTTTAAACAAGCATAAAAAACTGGAGAATAAACTCCACATGACAGGCAATAAAGGGTGCAATTTTAAAATATGTAGGGGAGTTGTGAAATTATATATCTGCAGGATATCTATACTATCTATCTATTCTCAGGGTTCTGGCTGTGAACTTCGTGTTCTTGGCTGATGCAATTTCCTGGTTCCTTTCAGATGTGTGCGTAAAAATCGGAAGTCATACGGATGGTCCGTTTGCTGCCCGCTTTTTTCCCTGTATCCATAGACTTGCATTGGTGAGTCTCGTCCGATATATTCGGCCACTCGCTGCATACTGTGATTTTTTTCTCATGCCGAATACAGGTGAGAAAAAATACACAGATCAGCACTGATTCATTCAATAACATTGGTCCAAGTCCAATTTGATTTTTTCTCGGATTGCACTTGTCTGATTTATATGCAAGTGAGCTCTAAAAGGAACCTCAAATTTCCTGCTGGTCGCCTTGTAAATCAGACCCAAGCCCCAGGCCTTCAGTTACAACAATCTGTTGATGGAATTCAGATTATATAGTAGTACAGTCTGTAATCTGGTCAAGGATACAAGCAAAATTATAGAATTTTATCATTTCCCAGGCTTCCACCTCTAGTTTAATTTTGTCACCTTATTATTGGTCACATTCATGGCCTACTTACCAGGGATGAACACTAAGTTGTTCTTTAAAAGGAATCTGTCGGCTGTTTTTTTGCTATGTAATCTGAGAGCAGTATGATGAAGGGGCTGAGAGCCTGATTGCAGGGATGTGTCACTTACTGGGCTGTGTTGTTGTTTCTATAAAATCAGGAGGAGATTATCACTATGGGACTAGTTGTCTTGTGTCTCCCGGTCAACTGCTGTGTGTAACCCCTCCACCACCACTGATTAGCAGCTTTCTGTACAGTGTACACAGAAAGCAGCCAATCAGTGGTGTGGGCGGGGTTATACAAGGCTCAGCATTCAGAGTTCTGCTAGATCTGCAGCAGAGAAAAGTGATTGTATCAAAAAAATAAGCATGCAGACCAACAAGTGACACATAGCTGGAATCAGGTCCTCAGCCCCTACATCATGGTGCTCTCAGTTTACATAGCAAAAACCTGGTGACAGATTCCTTTTAAAGGAGCTTTACCAAGATTTCCATTTATCACCTATCCACAGATATGTGATGAATGTTAAGAAAATTGCAAAGCATTGTCAAAATATTCAATTAAAAGGAGATGAGGAGTGAAGAATGGTGGAGGCGAAGGGCATAATGGGGAGCTGTGCAAGCACTTCGACTGGGTAGACTCAGGTAGGTGTGTAGAGGATGGCACAGAAAATCCTGCCACCACCTTCCCTCTTTTGCTTGTGTTCTTTTAAGTTACAGGAGATAGACATTTTTTACTGGCTGTTGTAACTTAATCCAGGCAACATCTCTGTCATAACAGCCAGAAGAGAAGGGTGGACAGGTAAGTATGCATGAACTTATTTATAAGTGTATAATCTGAATGTATATATGTGTAATGTGTATGAATATATGAATGTAATATTTATGTATGAGTTTACAATGTGTGTATGTATATGTGTGTAATTTATGCTTGTATGTAAGTAGTAAATTAATTTGTATATCATAGTGCAGTAATATTTATGTGCATTACAACGGTACTTTACATTACAAATGTGTGTGCTATAGTGGTACAGTGTATGTGTGCAGTATGGTATGTAAGTTACGTTATATTTTATGGGTGGGGGAGGGATTTAGTTAACTTAAAAGTGTGTATGAGTAAATGTGGAGGGAAGAGCTTCACTGAATGAATACCGTGGGTGACAAAATGACAAGCTATAACTACAGTCAGTTAATACAGAGAGAGGGGCCAGTACTGGTTAGTCTTGTTTCCTTTACGACAGGGTGGTAAGAACATCTGCAGGACTCCCTTTTCCAGAATAACAGCATTGTGAACAAGTGTAGAGGTGGAAAATTGGCCCAAGGGTCATGGACAAGCAAAGGAGGGGATGACTTGACCAGCGTGGTAAAACCAGCACCATAATGACAAGCCCATTGTAATATCTACTATATAATTGTCTTATCCCGTGTGTCTGTCTGTCCTGGAAATCCCGGGTCGCTGATTGGACCGGCCGCGGCCAATCAGCGATGCGGCATTTCTGAAAAACATGGCAGCCGTTAGCGGCTCATGTGCGGCACGGAGGTCAGCGGCGATGCAGCCGGCTACTCGCAGCATAAGTCCCCCGACCTCAGGCGCCGCTGACCTACATGCGGCTATCGTCGGGAGATCAGCGGCTACGGCCGCTTATCTCCCGAGGACAAGTGTGACGCCCCTCCCCTCCTTTCCCCTCCTCTCTCCTCCCGTCCCTCCCCCCGCTCGATCAGGACCCCGGCACCCGGCGTCATACTTACCTCTCCCCTCTTCTCTCCTCCGTCCCTCCCCTCTCCTCCCGTCCCTCCCCCCGCTCGATCAGGACCCCGGCGTCATACTTACCCCTCCCCGTGCCTCCGCAGCAGCTCCTGTGTCTTCCGCTGCTGCTGTGTGACGTCTCAGGTCAGAGGGCGCGGTGACGTCTTTACACCGCGCTTTCTCCTGACCGGTCACAGCGCACAGCGTCAACATGCCGGCTACGCTGGAGTCCAGAGAAGCAGCTGAGAAGGGAGGTGAGTATTGGATTTTTTTTTTTTTTGCATGAGGCCATAGGGGACCTGCATGGGGCACTATGGGGGGATGGATATACAGGGGATATGACTTCCTGCATGGGGCATTATATGGGGGGAGAGGTGACATCCTACATGGGGCATTATATGGGGGGAGAGGTGACTTCCTACATGGGGCATTATATGGGGGGAGAGGTGACATCCTACATGGGGCATTATATGGGGGGAGAGGTGACTTCCTACATGGGGCATTATATGGGGGGAGAGGTGACTTCCTGCATGGGGCATTATATGGGGGGAGAGGTGACATCCTACATGGGGCATTATATGGGGGGGGGAGGTGACATCCTACATGGGGCATTATATGGGGGGGGGGAGGTGACATCCTACATGGGGCATTATATGGGGGGGGAGAGGTGACATCCTACATGGGGCATTATATGGGGGGGAGAGGTGACTTCCTGCATGGGGCATTATATGGGGGGGAGAGGTCACATCCTACATGGGCCATTATATGGGGGGAGAGGTCACATCCTACATGGGGCATTATATGGGGGGAGAGGTCACATCCTGCATGGGGCATTATATGGGGGAGAGGTCACATCCTGCATGGGGCATTATATGGGGGAGAGGTGACATCCTACATGGGACATTACATGGGGGGAGAGGTCACATCCTACATGGGACATTACATGGGGGGAGAGGTCACATCCTGCATGGAGCATTATATGGGGGAGAGGTGACATCCTACATGGGGCATTATATGGGGGAGAGGTGACATCCTGCATGGGGCATTATATGGGGGGAGAGGTCACATCCTACATGGGGCATTATATGGGGGGAGAGGTCACATCCTACATGGGGCATTATATGGGGGGAGAGGTGACTTCCTACATGGGGCATTATATGGGGGGAGAGGTGACATCCTACATGGGGCATTATATGGGGGGAGAGGTGACTTCCTGCATGGGGCATTATATGGGGGGAGAGGTGACATCCTACATGGGGCATTATATGGGGGGAGAGGTGACTTCCTGCATGGGGCATTATATGGGGGGAGAGGTGACATCCTACATGGGGCATTATATGGGAGGGGAGGTGACATCCTACATGGGGCATTATATGGGGGGGGGGAGGTGACATCCTACATGGGGCATTATATGGGGGGGGGAGAGGTGACATCCTACATGGGGCATTATATGGGGGGGAGAGGTGACTTCCTGCATGGGGCATTATATGGGGGGGAGAGGTGACATCCTACATGGGCCATTATATGGGGGGAGAGGTCACATCCTACATGGGGCATTATATGGGGGGAGAGGTCACATCCTGCATGGGGCATTATATGGGGGAGAGGTCACATCCTGCATGGGGCATTATGTGGGGGAGAGGTGACATCCTACATGGGACATTACATGGGGGGAGAGGTCACATCCTACATGGGACATTACATGGGGGGAGAGGTCACATCCTGCATGGAGCATTATATGGGGGAGAGGTGACATCCTACATGGGGCATTATATGGGGGAGAGGTGACATCCTGCATGGGGCATTATATGGGGGGAGAGGTCACATCCTACATGGGGCATTATATGGGGGGAGAGGTCACATCCTACATGGGGCATTATATGGGGGGAGAGGTCACATCCTACATGGGGCATTATATGGGGGGAGAGGTGACATCCTGCATGGGGCATTATATGGGGGGGAGAGGTGACTTCGTGCATGGGGCATTATATGGGGGAGAGGTGACATCCTGCATGGGGCATTATATGGGGGGGGAGAGGTCACATCCTACATGGGCCATTATATGGGGGGAGAGGTCACATCCTACATGGGCCATTATATGGGGGTAGAGGTCACATCCTACATGGGCCATTATATGGGGGGAGAGGTCACATCCTACATGGGGCATTATATGGGGGGAGAGGTCACATCCTACATGGGGCATTATATGGGGGGAGAGGTCACATCCTGCATGGGGCATTATATGGGGGAGAGGTGACATCCTGCATGGGACATTACATGGGGGGAGAGGTCACATCCTGCATGGAGCATTATATGGGGGAGAGGTCACATCCTACATGGGGCATTATATGGGGGAGAGGTAACATCCTGCATGGGGCATTATATGGGGGGAGAGGTCACATCCTGCATGGGGCATTATATGGGGGATAGGTCACATCCTACATGGGGCATTATATGGGGGAGAGGTGACATCCTGCATGGGGCATTATATGGGGGGAGAGGTCACATCCTACATGGGGCATTATATGGGGGAGAGGTGACATCCTACATGGGGCATTATATGGGGGGAGAGGTGACATCCTGCATGGGGCATTATATGGGGGGGGAGAGGTGACTTCCTGCATGGGGCATTATATGGGGGGAGAGGTCACATCCTACATGGGGCATTATATGGGGGAGAGGTGACATCCTACATGGGGCATTATATGGGGGGAGAGGTGACATCCTGCATGGGGCATTATATGGGGGGGAGAGGTGACTTCGTGCATGGGGCATTATATGGGGGGAGAGGTCACATCCTACATGGGGCATTATATGGGGGGGAGAGGTGACTTCCTGCATGGGGCATTATATGGAGGGGAGAGGTGACTTCCTGCATGGGGCATTATATGGGGGGGAGGGAGGTGACTTCCTTCATGGGGCATTATATGGGGGGGGGGAGGTGACTTCGTGCATGGGGCATTATATGGGGGGAGAGGTCACATCCTACATGGGGCATTATATGGGGGGGGAGAGGTGACATCCTGCATGGGGCATTATATGGAGGGGAGAGGTGACTTCCTGCATGGGGCATTATATGGGGGGGAGGGAGGTGACTTCCTGCATGGGGCATTATATGGGGGGGGAGAGGTGACTTCCTGCATGGGGCATTATATGGGGGAGAGGTGACATCCTACATGGGGCATTATATGGGGGGAGAGGTGACATCCTGCATGGGGCATTATATGGGGGGGGGGGGGAGAGGTGACTTCCTGCATGGGGCATTATATGGGGGGAGAGGTCACATCCTACATGGGGCATTATATGGGGGGGAGAGGTGACTTCCTGCATGGGGCATTATATGGAGGGGAGAGGTGACTTCCTGCATGGGGCATTATATGGAGGGAGAGGTGACATCCTACATGGGGCATTATATGGGGGGGAGAGGTGACATCCTACATGGGCCATTATATGGGGGGGGGAGAGGTGACATCCTACATGGGCCATTATATGGGGGGGGGAGAGGTGACTTCCTGCATGGGGCATTATATGGAGGGAGAGGTGACATCCTACATGGGGCATTATATGGGGGGGAGAGGTGACATCCTACATGGGGCATTATATGGGGGGAGAGGTGACATCCTGCATGGGGCATTATATGGGGGGGGGGGGAGAGGTGACTTCCTGCATGGGGCATTATATGGGGGGAGAGGTCACATCCTACATGGGGCATTATATGGGGGGGAGAGGTGACTTCCTGCATGGGGCATTATATGGAGGGGAGAGGTGACTTCCTGCATGGGGCATTATATGGAGGGAGAGGTGACATCCTACATGGGGCATTATATGGGGGGGAGAGGTGACATCCTACATGGGCCATTATATGGGGGGGGGAGAGGTGACATCCTACATGGGCCATTATATGGGGGGGGGAGAGGTGACTTCCTGCATGGGGCATTATATGGAGGGAGAGGTGACATCCTACATGGGGCATTATATGGGGGGGAGAGGTGACATCCTACATGGGCCATTATATGGGGGGGGGAGAGGTGACATCCTACATGGGCCATTATATGGGGGGGGGAGAGGTGACATCCTACATGGGGCATTATATGGGGGAGAGGTGACATCCTACATGGGGCATTATATGGGAGGAGAGGTCACATCCTACATGGGGCATTATATGGGGGAGAGGTGACATCCAGCATGGGACATTATATGGGGGGAGAGGTCACATCCTGCATGGAGCATTATATGGGGGGAGAGGTGACATCCTACATAGGGCATTATATGGGGGAGAGGTGACATCCTGCATGGGGCATTATATGGGGGGAGAGGTGACATCCTGCATGGGGCATTATATGGGGGGAGAGGTCACATCCTGCATGGGGCATTATATAGGGGGGAGAGATCACATCTTGCATGGAGCATTATATGGGGGAGAGGTGACATCCTACATGGGGCATTATATGGGGGAGAGGTGACATCCTGCATGGGGCATTATATGGGGGAGAGGTGACATCCTGCATGGGGCATTATATGGGGGGAGAGGTCACATCCTGCATGGGGCATTATATGGGGGAGAGGTGACATCCTGCATGGGACATTATATGGGGGGAGAGGTCACATCCTGCATGGGACATTATATGGGGGGAGAGGTCACATCCCACATGGGGCATTATATATGGGGGGGAGAGGTGACATCCTGCATGGGGCATTATATGGGGGAGAGGTGACATCCTGCATGGGGCATTATATGGGGGGAGAGGTCACATCCTGCATGGGGCATTATATGGGGGAGAGGTGACATCCTGCATGGGACATTATATGGGGGAGAGGTGATATCCTGCATGGGGCATTATATGGGGGGAGAGGTCACATCCTACATGGGGCATTATATATGGGGGATGTGACTTCCTGCATGGGGCATTATATGCGGGGGATGTGACATCCTGCATTGGGTATTATATGCGGGGGATGTGTCATCCTGCATTGGGTATTATATACGGGGGATGTGACTTCCTGCATGGGGCATTATAAAGGAGGGTCGGGAGACATATGCTTGAATACCCGATGCGTTAGAATCGGGCCACCATCTAGTCTACTATAAGGCCACGGTCCCACTATCAGTATTCGGTCAGTATTTTTTCTCAGGAGTGGGAGCAATGTTTTTCACGGATAGCACTCGTACAAATGATATTCTATGGGACTGTTCACATGTCCGAATTTTTCCTCGGACTGAATGGTCTGAGAAAAATATTGGAGACATGTCCGATTTTGATCCAAACGTCGGATCAAAATCGGCAATGCAAGTCTATGGGTCCATGAAAAATAGGACCACACTCCGATGACATCTGAGTGCAGTCTGATTTTCACAGACTATCAGAATAGAGAAGGTGGAGAAACATTTTTTTTTTTCTCTCCATGTACGAGAAAAACTGATGACACTTAAACCAAACTCTGATCAAAATCAGAATAAGCGGTCTGTTTTTCTTGTACGTGTAAAAAACAAACGTGTGAATAAGGCCTTACAAAAACCTTAGGGCTCATACATTAGTATTTTCCATATACCATATGAGAAAAATGGTCAGATTATTCTGATCAGACTTTGATCAGAGTTTTAGCAGAGTTTGGTCCGAGAGTCATCAGTGTTTCTCGTACATAGAGATAAAAGACGCAGTTACTTACCGGTAACAGGATTTCTCAGCGCCCATGACGGCACCACGGAGAGAGGGGATCCGCTCTTCAAGGACAAGAAACCTACAGATAAAAAGGGCAGCACCACTCTCCCGCATCAGTTGTTTACAGAGCACAGAGAGGACCCCCAGGTCCTTAACATTTTTAAGGAGTTTACCGGACACACCTCGTGACTAAACATAGGTAATAAATAAATGTGCACACCCATGCGTGAATGGAGGGAATGTACGGGTGCCGTCATGGGCTCTGAGAAATCCCGTTACCGGTAAGCAACTACGTCTTTCTCCTTGCCCCATGACGGCACCACGGAGAGAATTGCAGAGAAGTGTCGTTTAGGGAAGGACCACCGCTTCCAGAACCCTTCTACCAAAGGTAAGGTCCGAAGAAGATGTTAGATCCAGCCGGTAGTGCTTAAAGAAGGTAGAAGGGGAAGACCAGGTTGCAGCTCTACATATCCGTTCAATTGAAGCACCGGCTTTCTCCGCTCAGGAGGCTGCCATTGCCCTAGTTGAGTGAGCCTTTAAGTCTTCCGGGGCGGTCTCCCCGCTTGATGAGTATGCCAGGGAGATGGCGTCCCTTATCCACCTTGCCAATGTGCCCTTGGAAGCTTTCTGTCCCTTCTGAGGATCCTGGAAGCACACAAAGAGAGACCTGTCCTTCCTACACTCCTGTGTGGCCTCTAAGTACTGGATAATGCACCTTCTGACGTCTAAGGTGTGTAGGTTTTCTTCCCCCCTGTTTTTGGGATTTGAGCAAAACGGAGGGAGGGTGATCTCCTGCGACCCACCTTAGGAAGGTATGCTGGGTCAGTCCTAAGTGTCACCCTGTCCTCTAGAATTTGCGTAAAGGGGGGCCTTGCTGATAGGGCTTGTATGTTGCTAACTCTACGTGCCGATGTGAGGGCTACTAAGAGAGACGTCTTAAGAGATAGGACTTTTAGAAATGCATTCGCTAAAGGCTCAAAGGGATGTTTGGTTAGGGCTGAAAGAACTAAATTTAAGTCCCAAGGAGGAGTATTACGGGAGGGGACGGGCCTAGACCTGTGTGATGCCTTGATGAACCTAGAAATCCACCTATTTCTGGCCAGGTCGCAGTTGTATAGGGCTCCTAGTGCAGCGACCTGAACCTTTAGAGTGCTTGTAGCCAGACCCCGCTCCAACCCCTTTTGCAGGAGCTCTAAGATGGAAGTAATGGGGGCCTCCCCTAGTACCTTCTAACCCACAAATGAGAGAAATTTTTTCCAGGTTTTACCTTAAAGTCTAGTGGTTACGGGTTTCCTACTCTGTAGTAGAGTGAATATTAAATTAAGGGAAAACCCTCTATCCCTTAAGAGCGCCCTCTCAAAATCCAGGCTGTCAAGTGTAGATTTGCTACCTGTGGGTGGAGGACCGGTCCCTGGAAAAGGGGATCCGGAATCTCCGGAAGAACCCAGGGGTCGGAGGTGGACATTATCCTCAGCCAGGAAAACCAGGGCCTCTTCGGTCAGAAGTGGGCTATCAAGATTATGTTTGTTTTGTCTTCCCTGACTTTCCTCAGAACCGCCGGAATCAGAGCGATCGGAGGAAAGGCATAGGCTAGCTGGTAGTTCCATGGAACTGAGAAAGCGTCTAATGCTGCTGGGGTCCCATTGGGGTTGATTGAGCAGAATACGTCCACTTTTTTGTTCTGCCAGTTGGCGAATAGGTCTATGGAAGGGTTCCCCCAAATTTCCATGAGCTGGTTGAACACTGACTGATTCAGCTCCCATTCGCCCCGTCTCATCTGGGTCCTGCTCAGAAAATCTGCTGTGATATTTTCTGTTTCCTTTATGTGGAGTGCAGACAGGGACTCCAAATTGTTCTCTGCTACCTGGAGGATGGATTTTGCCACCTGTAGTAGGGAAAGGAACCGGGTCCCCCCCTGGCAATTTAAATATGCCACTACTACCCTGTTGTCTGAAAAAACTCTTACACTGTGTCCCCGTAGGGTGTTTAGGAATTTTGAGACAGCGAATTTTACTGCCAGAAGTTCCTTCATGTTGGAAGATACCCCTTCCAAATCCTCTGACCAGACCCCCTGAGCTATTTGGTCGTTTAGGTGAGCCCCCCACCCCCTGGGACTTGCATCTGTAGTTAGGACCTGCGATACTAAGATTGCCCAAGGTACGCCTCTGGTTAAATTATCCACCTCCGTCCACCATGTTAGGGAAAGCAAGATTTTTGACGACAAAATTAGCCGACCTTCTAATCGCCCTTTTAGTGACTTTTCCGCCCCCACCAGATACAGATACAGGGGATAGGTTCCTAGTTTTTTCTCGTTTCTCCCCCCCCTTCTGTAGGGACTTAAAGGTATCTTCAACCTGGGATTTAATCAGGGATCTGAGCTCTGAGGCGAACTTAGGGGTCTCCTCACAAATTGTTTGCTTAATGCATGAGTCGCATAGTCTCTTTTGCCATGTGGTGGGCAGATCAAGCGCGTAGGTCCTGTGTTTGGACTTTCCCGTACTCTTCCTTCCCTGAAGAGAGAAGAAAGGAGAGGGGGTCCAGAGTTACAAGCGAGCTTTCACGAAGATCACTTACCATCCTGCTGTAAGAGGGAATACCGGATTTGAAGAGGAACCCGTTCCAGTAGCTGGGTCTTTTCTCGTGGTTGACGCCACGCTGGAGTCCTTGCCGCGTTGTGAAGACCTGCCAGACCGCCCGCTTCCACCATCACCTTGGCTGTGTTGGCGTGAAGAGTCACTGGGGGGGGACCTTTCGTACCCTTCCCATGTTTCTGAGGCGATGGTGAGTGGGGGTGTAGGGACTGCACCTCCTGTAGCTCCTGCTCGCTTATAGCCAAAGGGTGCCAGAGTGTGCCAGGAAGCACCTCTCTGGTGCATTCCCGGCAATTTAACCCCTACATGGGTCCACCCCCCCCCCACCTGGCTTGTCCACCGCTGTGGTACCGCCAGCATGGGGGACGCCCCCCCAGGGGAGCCCCCAATGCTTTTTTCTTACCGGCATAACGTACCCTCGGTTCCCGGGCGCGCGTTCAAACGCGCCGCTCCCAGAGGGCACTGCGGCACGCGACACTTCCGGTGTGCGCACGCCCAGACCGCCGACACCCAGTGGTGTATTGCGGCCGCGTTAGAGGGGGAGGCGTCCAGCGATCCAGATCCAGGGAGGCGTTCGGCGCGCGCGCTCCGCAATGGCCCCCGGAAGCCCAAGCAAGTCGACCTCGGCCCCAGAAGCCCAGGCATACTTACCATCCTGGGCCCCGGAAGCCCAGGCATACTTACCAACCCGGGCCCCGGAAGCCCAGATATACTCACCAACCCGGGCCCCGACCAGCACTGGAGAACGCGGCGGTTCCCGTCTTCCCTGCGCTGCGTCTCCCTGCCACCCTAGAGGCCCACTGACCCCAGCGGTGGCGCTACAGGACACCGCACCAGCCGAGGCAGGGAACCCCCGCTGCCTGAACCGGTCTGGCCGGGCCTGGTACGTCCATATTCTTCTATCCTTCTTTCTTCTTCCATCTTCTTTCTGTAGGTCCCTGTCAAGGACAGGAAACCAACTGATGCGGGAGAGAGGTGCCGCCCTTTTTATCTGTAGGTTTCCTGTCCTTGAAGGGTGGATCCCCTCTCTCCGTAGTGCCGTCATGAGGGAAGGAGAAATTTTTTTTTCCACCTTCTCCATTCTGACAGTCTATGAAAAATTTCACGAACCTATAAACTAGCATTGCTGATTTTAATCCGATGCTCGAATCAAAATCATACATATCTTCGATATTTTCCATAGACCACTCATTGGACATGAGAACAAGCCCTTAGGCTATGTTCACACTTTGCGTTTTTGCTGCGTTTTTTTTTTTTAGCAGGTTAAAACTACTCTCTTGGCAATAAAGAAGCTGCTTAAAAAAGCAGGTTTTGCTGCGGGTTTTGCTGTGTTTTTAAGGTTCCCAAAGTTCAGCTTTGTTTCCACCACAGAAGCAGGAACACAGGTCACCAATGCAAGACATATGTGAAACTATAAAACCATTTTTTGAAATAGGGCAATTTGAGCAAATTATTTAGTGGAAAAAAGATTTTTATGTCTGAAAAAATAGTGACTATTCTGTACAAAAAAGTTCACACGAGTTCATGAAAGACAATACACAATTAAAAATGTAACAGCAGAGGGAGTTGAATCCATTGGGAATAGTTTACCTAAGACATTGGCAGAGTATTTAGTTTGTAGGACACTATTTACTTACACTTTGGTCAGCCCTTGATTTGATCAGGTTTTGTTCAATCTCACACCTTGGTTGGCCAGTGATTACTTTGCACACATCATTAATTTAATTAAACTGTACTAATCCTAACTGCCATTCTCAGGTGATGACACCAAGACATTATGGTTTAAACTTTGGAAAATTGCAAAAATAAATGTGTTTAACTGCTGTACCTGCTTTTTCCACCAAAAACACAGCAAAACCTGATACCTGCGTTTTTTGATACATTTTTGCACTTACTCATTGCTGCAAAAACTCTGAAAGAAGTGACATGCTGCAGTTTTCAAATTCAGTCAGGAAAAAAAAAACTGTGCATGAGATTTCTAAAATCTCATAGCTTTTGCCGGTACTATAAAATTTAGCTTTTAATTTGCATAAAAAACGCAGCAAAAATGCAACGTATGAACATAGCCTTACAGTACTTTATTGAAACATTAGTTTCATCTCAAAAGTTCATGCAGATGAATACAACAAACACTAGAGGGAGACCTCAGCACATTAACTAATCATTCAACCAGTCATACAGTCTTCTACTTTTTTAAACAGGTACATGGTCTAATTCCTTAAAAAGAGCATGCTGTTAAAAAATAATGATACCCCCCTGTGCATCCCTGCAAAAAAATAAAGTTTATACTCCCCTAATCCGAGCGACCAACTCCTTTTCTCCTTGCACACAGAGAGGAGCAGTAGAGGCGGCACAATGCTACATCTTACAGACCTTATGCCTACAGCAGCTTACAGCCTACAGGACGAAGAGTGGTGGTGCAGGGAGCCAACCATAGTTTCAAAGTGGTGCTTGCCCCAAGAGTCCAGGGCATGTGGGCAACCCAGGATCTTCAGCACTAGTGATGCAGTAGTGTGACATGGGGCAGTAGCCATGGGTGAGGTACTCATCTCTTATCTCTCAGCACGTTACATGAAAGTGGGGGTCCTGGCTGGGTGTGTGGACTGGTGTTGTGAGGACACTACGCCCATGCAGGCCAATGTTCCTGGTTTTCCAGGACCAGTACAATGAGGGAAAGCACTAGTTTAAAATAAACTTTTTACTGAACGGAAACTTGGTAGGGAATATATACAAGAGATAGCGGGCACACAGTTATATATAAACATTTCCTTTACAATTTGAAGCATTTTCTACACAGTTTCCTTCCTTCTTTTCTATATTGTTCTCCATTTGTCTTTACTCTCTCTCTTCTTGTCCTCTGTTTCCACTGTTCCTCACTACTTCACCACAACCCAGCTCGACTCTACAGTCCTGCTTCGCAAGAGTCCTTTACCTGCCCCATGGTTCCACGTATTCTCTCCCCTTAGGGTGCCAGTATGGCCTGTACTACTCGTATCTTTACTGCTGATGCTCTGGAACTCCCGCCTGAGACTTTTTACTTGTCTCACATACTCAGTGCTGTCTAGGCCCGTTACCTTTAACAGTTATGAATTCTGGGCAATCTGCTAGGCGTCTTCTCCCAGGACCTGTCTCCGATCGATCAGTCTGTCTTAGTCCCGTCTGCTCTGGATCTCTCTATCCATTTTCTTTGGTCTCCTCTCAAGGTAGAGACACCCCAGAATGTGGCACTGCTCACAATGGACCTTAGGTCCTCTTTCTATCCACTCCAGGCCATATCTGCCCTTCTAACAGAAAAATGTCTCTTTTCCTTCAACCTACCCCCTTCCACTCTGGGCTACTTCCAAACATTAACACTCACGATCCCTATTCCCTATTGTAAAACTACACACATCATCAATACTACTAACATCTTTAACGCACATTACAATTAACATTATACATCACAGTTCACATTATATCCCATAACATTGTACTTGTTTCTTCAAGAGGGAAACGTGGGCAGCATGTCCATCTCCTTGCGATGCCACTTCTTAGGGACACAAAATTTCTTCCAGATCATTCTTCTGGATTTTTTACTTTGTTGCCCATTCTGGTCTGACTTTGGATACCTCTTTGTGTCGTCTGACCTCCTGGACTCTTACCCGGTTATCCTGGACTTGTTTCGCATTCTGTCTGTGCTATTGATCCTCTTGTTCTGACCATGTCTAGCTTGATTTTCCCTCAAGTCGTTCCTCTAGTCAACATCTAGTCCCTGCAAATTATGCCTGGGGGCTGTTGCATTGAAGACCTGATCCCTTTAAGGGAGTCCACCATACTGTACTAAACAGAGTCGCAAGCCCACAGTCTGACTGTGGGAGCCCACTGTGAGATGAAGGATTCTTACGTCTTGGTAATTATGATGAATTTCAACAAGAGGCTGAGTTATCAAGATCGTCATTTCTTATGCCAGTTTTTGTAGAAAAATCCACTGGGGTATGGTCCACCAAGTTTATTAAGAGACGCATTCATGTATTTGGCACATTTTCAGGGCTGCCGCATGCCAAAATCTTAAATAATCGGAATAGCTCATAGCTGGAGTAGGTTTCGGCATCTTTTGAGTAAAGTATAGCGTTAACTCCCGTTAAGCCCTACTCACTTTTTATAGATTTTGAGATGGTGTAAAAAAAATTGTTCAAAAATGTGTGACTTTTATGTGCCAGAAAACTGGGGTGAATTTCATGACGAATTCCTACCATGAAAAAGTGATGAAGCTTTATTCCAAAAGTTGTCAGGTAGACCCCGCTGCATACTATGCCTTGACTATGTACTGACAAAGTTCCTCAGCGGCAAGTGTCATGTGTTGGACTGTATACAATACTTGGAAATCCAAAGAAAAACTGGTTCGGTTTAACGGATATATGGTAAAATTTCTTCAATGCTATATATCAAAATGTTTAGATCATATATAGCAAAGCCATAAAAAATCTATACCACCATGTTTCTGGCATCGAGTGCCCTTACTCATGGCATATGCAAAAGAGGAATAGTATTCCATTAAAATACCCTTTGGTTCCAATTAAATCTGTCAGCATGTTTTAGCTAATTTGACAGCAGAATGATATAGGGACAGAGACCCTGATTCCAGCAATATATCACTTCGTTTACTGGATTCAGCAGTTGTGGTAGAGTCAGCTTCCTCTGCTGCAGATTTAACAGAGCTCAAAATGAGTCCTGTATAACCCCGCACACACCACCGATTGGCTGCTTTCTGTATACACTTGTACATTGACAGAAAACAGCCAATCAGAGCTGGGGGCTTGGTTGGACCACAAGGCACGAGACACCTAGTCCTGTAGTCAGGGGCGTACATAGAAATCATGGGGCCCCATAGCAAAGCAAGAGTTCTATTGGAGACCACCCCCCCCAAATAACAAACCTTAGTATTCGACGAGGTCACAGAAGAGCATATGTAACAACTTTGCTGCTCTTACAAAGTAATTTTCCTCCTGTAGAAGACCCTAGATTGCCATTTCATTGCCCCCTAAAGTATGATGCCAACAATAGTGTCTCCCCAAAACACAGTATGATACCCCCACAGTGAGTTCTTCCACATTACACTCCACACATACGGCATGATGTCCCTACTGTACCAATTCCCCATCAACCCTGACCCCAACACAGTATAATGCCACAACTGTGATCACCACACAGCCCTCCATACAGTATAATGGCCTCACACCCAGTATGATGGCCTCAATGCAACCATCCACACTGCATAATGGCCCCAACTAATCATCCAAATAGTATAATGGTCCCCACCCAGCCCTCCAAACAGCATACCCACCCCACACAGCCCTCTACACAGTATTATGGACCCTACAAAAACCTTCACACTGTATAATTGCTTACATACAGTATAATGGCCCCCACATAGCCCTCCATACAGTATAATGGCCCCCACATAGCCCTCCATACAGTATTATGGGCACCACATAGCCCTCCATACAGTATTATGGGCACCATATAGTCCTCCATACATTGTTATGGGCACCACATAGTCTCCATAAATAAAAAATAAATAAACAAATACTCACCTCTCCCTGTTCCCCCGCTGCTACGGTCTCTGCAGCACATCTTCTGAGCCCTGCACAGAGGGCACGCTGTAGTGATGTCATCGCACCCTCTGCTCTGAGACGTCACAGAGCTCAGACGCAGAGAGGGAATGATGGGAGAGGGAGCATCGGCTAATGGAGCCCTCTCCCATCATTGTTTTCAACTGTATTGGAAACAGTTGAAAGTACGATGCAGGTGGCGGTGCCAGTGTTGGCACCACCCCCTGCATCGTTCCACTTTTTAAAGAGGTTATCCAGGACTATATTCATTTTTCACTATGGGCCTAAGAGCTACCTGCCTGTTCTATCTGGCGCCAATCTCTCCTGGCACTACCAGCTCCTGCTGGCGATTCTGTGGCTTCCGTTGAGGTCATGTTGACCGAGGCTTCTCTTCTGCTCTACTCTGTTGATGGGGCGTGACTGCTGACGTCATGCTGATTGACAGCCAGCTCCCTGCTGCATAACTGTGGGAAGCATGCTGTTAATCATTATAACGTCAGCAGTCACGCCCCATTGATAGAGCAGAGCGGAAGAAAAAGAGCTGCTCTGTTGACGTGGAGCAGCTCAATCACTGGCAGGAGCTGTCAGTGACCAATCTGAGCCAGCACCTGGTAGAACAGGCCTGTTAGTTTTTTGGCTCATAGTAAAAAAATAATTTAGTCCTGGACAACCCCTTTAATACTCTAATTCTACAGAGTATTACCCCAATTTTGTAACATAGGAGTCAATGGGCAACATATGCTCTTGTATGCTAAATGTGAGGAGATTTTCATCAAATATGAATACATGATACGATCAGATCCTTTGCATAAGAACCTACCATGAATGGCGCTAGGACCTCTGCATACGTTATATTCGGAAGGTTAGTAAAAAGTCTAATCGATAGATAATAAAAAGTTATACACAGATCTGATATGATTCATGTTGCCTTTAGGTGCAAAGAATATTATTTCCATTCACTGACAGCAAGCTGGAACTGGGGATGAATTAATGCACAAAGTATAATAGAAAGTTGAACTATGTATCAAGGTAATATCAAGAAACAACTTTACCTGGTGCTGTCCTCTCCATTCCCATTACACCATTCTTAATGTTAGTTTTGAGACCTCATTTTCAGTGTCCAAAATGGTGACAGCAGTCACATGGGGAGCACAGTGGAAATCTTATCCATCCCTCCACTGCTACTGGTTGGACCAGCGCTGATGACAATGGACCTGCTCCATTCCACAGTGACAACCTGACAACTGTGCCGCTGTAAAAAGGCTAACTGACGCTCGTCACTACTTGCGGACAGGCTGTGAGCCAGAGAAGCCAGACGTTCTGGGGTCAGTAACAAGAAAACCAAGGGGAAAGACAAAGGCGTAAGTAAGGTCAAGGTCCGGGGTCAAAATACCAGGAGATAGCGGATCAAAGCAAAACGACAAGACGAAGGGATAGTCAGAACACGGTCCAAAGGGTCAGGCAGCAGAAGATCAGAGCTCAGTCCAACAGAATCAGGCAAACACTTACCAGGAAGCACAAACTACGCCTGGCAGGGATCAGAGGCAGACTGCTCAGTTAAGTAGCTGGGCAATTTTCAGAACAGAGAACACCTGGAGAAAAGCCCAGCACCTCCCAGTCACAGATTGGATGGCTGAGCTGTCAATCAAAGTACTGACAGCTTAGCATGTCTATCACAAGATTGGACGGCCGAGCTGTCAATCAAAACACTGACAACAGCATGACCCAGATTCCATAGGGCAGCAAAACAGTCACTCACTGAGCGGAGGAATCCTGACAATAGTTCACCAGTTGCATCAAGAGTGAGCCGCATGATTTGGTCATCAGCCAGTATCTGTCTCAGTACAGTTACCAAGTGGTTCTGAGTGCATAGAGGATGTGGAGACAGATGAATAGGAAGGAACAGATTCTGAGAACAATTTAGAAAGAGGGAACAGTGAAGCGTAAGATTAGTGAAGTGAGGTGTGAGGTCTGTCTAAAGAGATGTGTTTTTACAAAACTCATGGGGGCTTGGTATTAATCGGATTGTCTGGGGTAGTGCATTCCAGAAAACTGGCGCAGCACGAGAGAAGCCTTGAAGACAGAAGTGTGAGGTTTGGATTATGGCAGATGTTAGTCTTAGATCAGTTGCACAACGGAGAGCATGGGAGGGGTGATAGACAGATATGAGGGATAAGATATAGCTTTGTGGGTGAGAGAGGTAAGTTTATGTTGTACTCTATAGTGGATGGGTAACCAGTGCAAGGACTGGCACAAGGTGGAGGCATCTGTGTAGTGGCTGGGTAGAAATATGACATTGGCTGCTGCATTCAGGATGGATTGGAGAGGAGAAAGTTTAGTAAGAGTTGACCACTTTCTTTGAGCTAAACAGCTTAGACTAAAGACTGAAACATTGTCACAAACTAGCCAAGACATTTGTGCAGTAACTGCTGATGCATTTAAAAGGAAACTATCATCAGAAAATTACATATTGTGAATATTGGGATTTATGTTATATGTATTTAAAACAAAAATTGTCAATAGTTTTTTTCATATCATGATCTTTATTAAAAACAGCAACACACAAACAAAAAAACCCCCACAAATTTAAAAATCTTGCAATTTTCACATTGGCCACTGGGGCTATTTTAGACTCAAACGTCCAGTACTTCCAGTAAGAGCTTATTCAAACATCAGTGGTCTACGGGAAATCATAGAGACTTTTGTGAGCTGTCTGTTTTTCACTGACCTCCATCAGTTTTTTTTTCAATCTGAGAAAAACTAATGAAACTCTGACCAAACTCTGATGGGAAAAACTGACACACGGACCAAACACTGACAACAATATGATCAACAACAGTGATTAAACTCAGCTCCTGAGCCCGCATTAAAGACAGGGAGCCAACATTGGATGTAAGGGGTTAATACAGAGTGTGATATTAAAAAATATATATTTTATTGTCAAAAATATTTTATAAAAATACATTTAAAGAGGACCTGGGACAGGATTCTTTGGGGGTAGAGTTTACAGGATTCTCTAGGACGTGATTCATAAGATTCTCTGGGGACACAGTTCACAGGATTCTCTGGGGCGTAGTTCACAGGATTCTCTGGGGGCGTAGTTCATAGGATTCTCTGGGGCGTGAC
This sequence comes from Phyllobates terribilis, assembly GCF_046119375.1. Lineage (NCBI taxonomy): Eukaryota > Metazoa > Chordata > Amphibia > Anura > Dendrobatidae > Phyllobates > Phyllobates terribilis. The sequence continues at coordinate 533,225,316 of NW_027362771.1, forward strand.
TCATAAGATTCTCTGGGGGCGTAGTTCACAGGATTCCCTGGGGGTTAGTGGGTAATACAGACTGTGATATTAAAAAAAAAAAAAATTGCCAGAAATCTATATATATAATCGTCTTATCCCGTCTGTCTGTCTGTCTGTCTATCTGTCTGTCTGTGTGTCTGTCTGTCCAGGAACTCCCGCGTCGCTCATTGGTCCGGCAGCGGCCAATCAGTGCCGCGGGATTTCTGAAAAAAGATGGCGGCCGTTAGCGGCTCATCTGCGGGACGGAGCTCAGCGGCGATGCAGCCGGGAGATGAGCGGCGCGAGGCGCTCATCTCCCGGCCGGTAGCAGCGGAAGGACCGCCGGCGTCGCTGACCTCCATGCGGAAGGGAGGACCGGGGAGCGGCGCTGCGGGTCGGGATACTTCTGCTGCGAGCGCCTGCTATGTCCCGGGTTCTCACAGCGTAAGTACCCGCACAGGCAGCGCCGTTCCCCGGTCCTTACCAAGACGATTTGATGATTGGTCGCGGTCTTCGGACCCGACCAATCACTGATCTTAGCGCAAAAGTTAAACACCGCTGTGCTGATTGGTCGCCGACGCTGCCTGCGACCAATCACCGATTTGGGCGCCACATTTAAATATCGGCCGCGACCAATCAGCACAGCGGTGTTTAAATGTGGAGCCAAGATGGGTGATTGGTCGCGGCCGATATTTAAATTTGGCACCCAAATCGGTGATTGGTCGCGGGCTCACAGGATTCTCTGGGGGAGGCTCAAATGATCCTCTGGGGGTGTAGCTCACAAGATTCTCTGGGGCGGGGCTCACATGATTCTCAGGGGGAGACTCAAATGATTCTATGGGGGCGTGGCTCACATGATTTTCTGGGGGGCGGGGCTCACATGATTCTCTGGGGGAGGCTCAAATGATTCTCTGGGAGTGGGGCTCACATGATTTTCTGGGGGGCGGGGCTCACATGATTCTCTGGGGGGCAGGGCTAACATGATTCTCTGGTGGTGGGGTTAACATGATTCTCTGGGGGGAGGCTCAAATGATTCTCTGGGGGCATGGCTCACAGGATTCTCTGGGGGCAGGGCTAACATGATTTTCTGGACGGCGGGGCTCACATGATTCTCTGGGGGCAGGGCTAACATGATTCTCTGGGGGTGGGGTTAACATGATTCTCTGGGGGTGTGTCTCACAGGATTTTATGGGGGCGTGTCTCACAGGATTATCTGGGGTGTGTCTTTGAGCTGCTCTGCATTATTACCCTTTCTGCCATGCCCCTTTGGTAGAGACCAGAAAAATTAAATAAAACTAAATAAAGAGACCCGTATCTCTGGAAACTCATGATTGGATTATAAAAAACAAAGTACGGAATACTCTGGGGAGCAACAAGAAAGAAATACCTGATTTAAGAAAAATAGGTAATTTTCTGACGATAACTGACAGAGCATTGTCTAGATGGGATACAAATGTATCTACTTCTCAGAAATAGATACACTAAGTGGACAACAGTATTAAGACACACCATTACGACATCATTCATACATTAGTGAATAACGTACGTGTTCTATCTATGGTTTTCGTGGATAGAACATGTACCCATTAAAGTCTATGAGGCTATTCACATGTCCCAAAATTATTGTGGACTGCGTCTGCAAAAAAGTCAAGGGGACATTTCTGTTTTTGTATCTGTATTGCAAGTGAAATTGGACATCACATACCAGGCCTAAGGCATCAGTCACTGTCTACACAAACCATCAGAAGGTGTTTGCACAACATTAGGCTACGAGCCAGACGTCCAGCTACAGGTGTCCATTGACCTCATGCCACCACTCTCAAAAGCATGTCCTCTTCAGAGATGATTCACACTTTTGTCTTGGATACAATGATATCCGGATATTGGTCTGGAGACTATGGATGCAATTAGTTGGTAATTGCAAAGGGAACTGCCAGCAGTAGATTTTGATGATTTTCCCAAATGCATTCAATGCGACAGAATATTCCTCAGACAACCATTAATAACCTCATTGATAGCAGCCAAGGCTGGAAGTGCGGGGATTTCTGCATGTGGAGCTCATACTCAATACTGAATAAATCAAGACGTTTTGAATATTTTGTTTCCATTTTTCCATCATTTGCATATCATTAACATGTCTATGATCTTGTGATTGCCATCATTCCATGACTTTTCCTTCTCGGTGTTGTAATTTCATTGTTGAGGAGTGTATTTCACATGCTATTGTGCCAATATCTGACTATCGTGTATTCGATTCTTGCACAATGCTTTCAGCAGTGAACACAACATAAAGCAATGCAGGATAATGACACGTAATACCGCTCAAAAATACTGAAATAAAACAACCATCTGATCAAATAGTCACCAAACCGAGCAAGGAACATCACAGTGTGACACTGTACAGTATAACCCTTTTCGATACCAGACATTCTTGCAGAGTAAAGGTACAAGTGACCTTTAGTCGATACCTCCTCAGTTGCCCTGTTAAAGGTCAGTACCAGCTGTCACTGTTGGGCGAGACTATTTTAAGCCTCGTCCCCCCTTTCCACTTCTCCCATTGGACATCTGTCCTTATTGAGTGATTGGACACCATGAGAACTAACACTGGGTATATAAGTCTTAATGACCTGAGTTTGGCTGGGGGGACATTTCAGGGACCAGGATATTCATCTGACTTCTTCGCAGCTTTGTGTCCCCACTTACAAGCCACAGTGAACATTCAGAGGTCGTCTCAATCCAAGTCACAGCTCTAGTTACTACATCCGTTTTGGTAGTCACCATGCCGCACCGTTTGGTAATTGTCCGTCATGGCGAAAGCTCATGGAATCAGGAAAATCGGTTCTGTGGCTGGTTCGATGCTGACCTCAGCGAGAAGGGTAGAGAGGAGGCCAAAAGAGGGGCTCAAGCCATTAAAGACGCAAAGATGGAGTTTGACATCTGCTACACATCTGTTCTGAAGAGGGCGGTGCAGACACTGTGGTATATACTGGAAGGCACGGACCAGATGTGGCTGCCAGTGCACAGGTCGTGGAGGCTGAACGAGCGTCATTATGGGGGCTTGACTGGACTGAACAAGGCAGAAACAGCTGAGAAGCATGGAGAGGAGCAAGTGAAGATCTGGAGGAGGTCTTATGACATCCCTCCACCACCCATGGGAGAAGACCATCCATACTACAAGCTGATCAGCAAGGTAAGAAACCATAGCATCTCCAGTAACTTCAATCCATGAAACAGATGACTTATTATGTCTGCATGGCAGTAAGATTGACTGGAGTCAAGATTATATAAAGTTATGTCAAAAAAGTAACATTAGTTTTTTGTTTCCTTTTTTTTTTCTAGTGTTTTTTATGTCTTAAAAAGTAGCCAATAAAACTTCCAAAAAAATGCCATATTCAGAGCATGCTGTATATTGAAAAAACAAAACCGAAAAAATCACCCCACACCAAATAAGCCACAAATTAATGGAAGGTTTTTTTTGTTTCGCTATTAATTTTTATTTACCATCTTTACACAGTATTTTTTTGGGGGAAAAAATGGTATTAAAAAAAAAACAAAACAAAAAGCAAAATACAGTGTGAAACTTGCCCCTATAAAAATCATGCAGATTGTACAGATTTAACTAACTTTGTTTTACATAAAAAATACTTTATTACATATGTAAATGAGGGGTCCTCGGTGCACCTCAATTATAATCCTCCGCACCTTCCCTTATGTTGATTGACAGAGGTCACTTTGAAGCGCTGCTTGACTTGAGTACCCAGCCCTGTACACACTGACACTGCAGCAGCCGCTCGTTGCACACAGGGTCACACGGTATTCGGTGGCCAATGCTGACAGGTGAGAGGGAAGAGAATGTGTTCTTACACTGTGTGGCCACGCGGTCACCTCCCACTCCTTTTGGCATCGGCCACCAGCTACTGTGTGATCCTGTGTGCAGCGAGCGGCTGCTGCAGTCAGGACAGGGGGGTGAGAACGCACCTGCACACACGGATACTGTGTATGTGTGCTCTTGGCTCTTGCAGTGTCAGTGTGCGCAGGGCTGGGTATTCAATTCAGGCAGCGCTCCGAAGCAAGCTCTGTCAGTCAACATAAGGGAAGGTGTGGAGGATTGTAATTGGGGGGCAGAACTGTGTACTGAGACCTTGGCCACACCAAGGGTGCACCGAGGACCCCTAATTTACATATGTAATAAAACATTTTTTATGTAAAAAGAACAGTATAGACAATAATAATAAGAAGAAGAATTTTAATTTATATAGCGCCAACATATTCCGCAGCACTTTACAATTAAGCGGGGACATGTACAAACAATAAATTCAACACAAGGTGAGACAGTTTAACAGTTACATCAGGAGTGAGGTCCCTGCTCGCAAGCTTACATTCTACAAGGAAATGGGGGACACAATAGGTGGAAAGTGCTTGTTATTTCAGTTCTGGCAATGATTTTTATAGAGGCTAAGTCCCCTATATGAACGTATAAGTGATTTAATTTGAATTTTGGGGGTGACAGATGACGCGCCCCTGGGCCTGCTGTGTCGTGCGGCATCGCGCGCACGGGGCTTACCCGGAGCCGGATCAGATGGGGGTAGTAGTCTCGTGGCGGTAACCCGGTCCGTGCCCAGGGTGTCAAACTAAGTGTGTGGCAGTCTTGGTAGATGTTGTTTCTGTGTCGACTACGCCACCCGTTGATTTGCGGTCACAAGGCCGCCGCTGCAGAACAGTCCGCTGAGGCCGGTAGTATGGGTGCAGCGATGGTGGTATAACCCCCAACGGGAGGGGTATGGCCTCAGGGCAGCTGGTGCGGATGATGGGGGTAGTGATAGTGCAGAAAGGAGAGTCAGAGACGTGAGATGCAGTTTCAGGGTTTTTACTCACAGGTGTTCCTTCAGTCACTCTGGCCTTGAGTGACCACCCGAGCCGTGCTGCATCCACCAGGTGCTGGACTCGGCCAACCCCCAGGCAGTTCCGGAGCGTGGTCCTGAGCTTCCCTCTCTCTCTCTCTTTCTCCTGGCCGTCCCCACCAGGGATCCACCTTTGTCCGGTTCCCTTGGGCCTTCTATGGTAAAACCTTCTCTGGCTTTCCTGACCCTACTCTTGGTGTACCTTCCTGGTGGATGTGGTGAGGGTCGTGGCAAAGCTTGCCCACGACCTCCGGTTCCTGGTTAAGGGTTACTTTTGCCTCCGCCAGCTTGGGATCCGGTGCCCTCTTCTGCCAACCCTTCACCCTTTTTGGTTTGCTTCTGGGATCTTAGGGTTCTCTCTTCCTTCATGTCTCTGGGCCTTTCTTCTTCCTCTCTGCTTCAGGCCTGGCCCTGGAGCTGGGCTCAGCCGGAGCCACAGCTCCCTGTCAGCCCTCCTGGCTGAACTCCTCCTCAGAACTCTCCTGACAGACTGACCCTATCTCTAGATGGTGCCCACCATATATACTCCCTCTATGTGTGAGCCCAGGTGACCAGCACCCAATGGGCTCCTATCTCTATGCCCAGAGCCCCTCCCCTATCTGCCCCTACACTACTGGGATGTTCCACCCCCCCTCCCACTCCAGCCAGGGACAGACGCTGTCGTACCTGCACATCTACTTGGTGGGAGTACCGTAGTTCTGTCCCCCGGAAATGGGATGTATGTAGTGCATGCAGCCTACTGAGCTCAGTCCCACACTCCATCCTTACCCGGGAGTGGAATACCACACCTCTGGTTTGAGGTGCAATACCCCTGTAGCAGCCGAGTCCTCGGGGTGCTACACAGACTTCCTTCATCAATAAATTCCCACCAGGGAAATTTTGTTGCAGAAATTGTCTATACATCTGAATAAGGCTTGGAGAAATCCATATGCTTTCTGCCAAAACAATCCAATTGAGATGAATGGAGCTGATCTTCATTCTTACCTTAAGGCCAAATTCAGATGTCCATGAACCATGTAAAGGCTGGCTGGGGTCTCCTGACCCAAACTTGACCGCCTCTGGCATATGTGAGCCTTCTGAGTTGGAGTCATGAGACCTGCGGCCTCCCTGTGCATAGCGGTTTATACTCGGACCGTAATACATAGATGTCTGAATTCAGCATAAGGGCAGTAACTGCCTGCACTATACTTGTCCGTAAAATTGGATGAGAATAGTGCGCTAGTGTGTGACGCTCGAAAGCCCTACCCTGGGAGATGGGGGACTCGGAGCGGGGTCCTGTGTGGTAGATGGGGTGCAGCCGTGGCCCGGACCCGCTCCGTGCCCAGGGCCGTCGCACTAAAAAGAATGGTATGGGCTTATCCGGGTTGAGTGGCTGATCTCGACTACGCCACCTGTGGCACCTGGTGAAGGCCACCAGCGCTGCTGCAGTCCGCCGAGGAATGGTGTTTTGGCAGCCGTCGTTGTTACTACTCCCCACAGGCGGAGCAGGGCCTCAGGACAGAGGGACAGGATGGAGGGGGTAGTAGTCTAGGAGGTCTGGTGCTACATAACGCAGTGTAATGCAGAATAAAGAGTCCGGAGGCCATAGGGGTTAACTTCCAGGGTTTTTACTCACGATGGAGATGGCAGTAGGAAGGCGTCTCCCTGCTCCTCACGGAGTTCTGCGGTCACCAGAGACGGGGGGGTCCGACAACCTCCGAGTAAGTCCAGTGTTCAATCAGGACCCCGCACCAGAGTGTTCCTAAACCTCAGACCGGGTTCTTTACTGTCTGTGTGTGTGTAGATAGGCCGGGTCTCCCTCTGAACTTCACTCAGAAAAAGGGTACGGGTGGCAGCTCCGCTCCTTCCGATACCCGGTGGGATCCTCAGGGCCTACCGGACTTCCCTGATGAGGACGTGGAGTAGCAAGGTCAGCTGTCGGGGGCCGGTACCCCTCTTGCAGCCGGAATCCCTCTGAATAGATCAGGTTGGCGAGGAAAGGTGGCGTATACCGCTCCGTCTGCATCCTCCCTGGGATCCATTTGCAGTGGAGCTACACTCCTAAGCTCCGGGCCTTCTTGATCATGGTCCTTGACCGGGTTGAGACTTTCATTATCTGCAACCTGCCTCTCGACCCAAGGCCAGGGTACGAGGGCCGTGTCTCCATCCACTGCAGGTCCACACAGGATCCACGCTCAGGGAGGAAGGTCACGATAAAGAACAGTCAAAGAACCTTGAGCCCAAGATGGCTGTGTATTAAATATGAAATTTAAAGTGTCACTAAAATGTGAATCCTCTACCCTCACCCACTAATTGGTTCCCCTATCTCTTGGTTCCCCTCTCTCCCAACTCCAGTAGGGGCAGAAGCAGGTGCGTAATAGCCCCCTCTGGTGGGAGAAGTGTGGTGTTGGATGTGGAGGTTGGGTCCTGACCATCACACTGTTCTTACCTCAGAGGAGGAACACTACACTCTATTAAAGAAGTGCAGCATCCCTGTGGCGGTCGAACCCTCAGGGGCGCCACACTAGCCCAGTGGCTAACATTGGTCAGTGTGCGGTTTGTGTGCTGTCCATGCAGTGCGGTGGCGCACAGCAGCTGAAAGATGCACCAAATTCATTGAGAGGCACACACTTCTTAACTAATTTGGAGTACGGTATATTACTTTAGAGCATTGCACATCAACACTGGGGTACAAAATACCATTCCTGATAAATTGGGACACCATGCTAATTACACTTCCATTCCTTGGCCTCAGCGTGCACCAGAGGAGCAGTTTATTTTTCACTTCTGAAGTTCTGATTCATTTTTTGATGTTTTTTTTTTTACTGCACTTCTTTCTTTTTTGTTTTGTGTTATTCTTTTGACATTTTTTGAGCCAAATTCTTTGATATGAAGCACGTTGTTCATGAATTTTGCGCTAAATAAAAAAAATGCACTTTGTTTTGCCTTTAACCTTTTTTGCACCTTTTTAGTGCAAAAAGTTGCATGTTTCACTAAAATTATGCAACAATTTTTCATTTGCTTATAAAATATCACTCCATAAGAAGGGACTGCAGTGCATTTGGACGAAAAAAAAAATGCGCCACTTTTTAAAAAGTCACAACTGATGAATCAACCAAAAACATCTGGAAATCCCAAACCCCACCAGCAATGGTGAACATAAAAAAAAATCCAAGAGGAACTCACATAAAAATAGACTTAAAAAGGCACAAATGGAAAGATGAATAGGCCCATGGAGATTTGCCATCATTAGTGCTAGGTAGGAACAGGGGATCTGGAGACTTCACTGGCTGACTTCTCTGCTGTAGACGACATGCCTCCAGGAACCTGAGACATTTTCCTCCTTGGCTCTCTGCATGTCTGTCATGTCTATTTAGGCCCAGAACATGAAGATTACAGACTACGTACTACTACAAACAAAGATGGTTATTATGGCACCAGTAGTACATACGCTGCACACATCACACCAGTACAGCAACAGTCCAGTGAACAGATCTCATGCACCATCGATGGGTTTTGTGCCATCGGTAAGGCCTTCAACTAGGTCCAAGACATTAGAATTCCAAAAAATCCGAGGCACTAAAGGATAATCCTTGTAAAATAAAACTTGATTTTTTGGCCATATCTGGCCTTTCTCAAGACTAGAAAATATAACTGTATTTTGTAGGCTTCGGAAAGGATAAACGAAGCCCAGAACAGAGCCATAAGCGTAGTGACCATGACTCAGCTTGGTAGGGTAAGCATGGGTCAAATGAACAAAGGTAGAAGAAGCATGGGCTCTATGGGGTCAAAAGATTAAGGGGTTGGTAAAAGGAGGGGGGATGTTGTTAATAGAGCAGGCCTATATATTATCTGAGAGGGGGTAGGGGCTATCAATCAGCACGGGGCACCAAGAGTAAAGGTAACGCCCTCCCGCCCTTTAATTTGGGGGTCGAATTATCGAAAATGGTGGATGGGGATGTCGTTGCGTCATTTCGGTGAGGTTTTTTTTGGCACAATTGTGGTGGGGAAGTTGTACATCGGGTGGATGGTAGCCTCCTCTTTAAGTTTGGATTTTGGTTAATTGCCTGGTGGATTTTGGGACTCTTCAGGGTGGGGTCCCTGGGAGTCGGTGTTATGGAAAAAGGTTTTCCAGCAACATAGGTGCCCCCAAGCCTGTGGTTGAGGCTGGGGGTAACGCTGGATGGTTCATTATTATTTATTGGTTTCCGCCAGGTTTTGGAGCTCCAAGAACCTCCGGACAACTTATTTATTGTTGTAATGATTACTGTATATAATAAAAGGCCGATTTGGCCAATTAATCCAAAGAAAGGTGGTATGGGTGTTTATTGGGTTGGGATCTGTGGGAGTGGGGTGGAGATGTGAAATGGTTGGGTGGTAGTAAGGGGACAGTCGGAGGGAAGCCTCTACAATACTGCAGTCATGACCGAATCATTAGATGTCCTGCAGAGCTGTACAGGTTGTAGTCACACCGGTCCCCAAGGCGGGTCACATCTCATTTTCCTCTCTCGCGTATTGAGGAAACCAATTTACCAGCATTATTTGTTTGTAAAAATGGTTAGACTGGGAGAAACCTATCCCAAAAAGTGAAGAATAGACCTCATCCCTGTAGATGAGACCCTTTACGGTGGGGACTATGGATGCAGTTCTCAACCATATACCCTGGTGTTTTCCTGTGACTCTTCCTCTTGCACACATTGTATGTACTTGAAATCACTTACATGTCATTCTTTACCCACTTCTTGCGGTGCAGGATCGGCGCTATGCATCTCTGGCTGCATCTGAGCTGCCGTCATGTGAGAGTCTGAAGGACACCATTGCCCGGGCACTCCCACACTGGAATGATGTCATTGCCCCACAGATCCTGGCGGGCAAGAGGGTGTTAATTGCTGCCCATGGGAACAGCTTAAGGGGTATCGTCAAACATCTGGAAGGTAAGGAACAAGTGCTGTATGCTCAAAAGGAATCTGTCACTATGTTTTTTGTTACTCCATCTGAGACCAGCATGATGTAGGGGCAGAGACCCTGATTCCAGCAATGTACCACTTACTTTACTGGTTGCTGCAGTTTTGATAAAATCCCTGTTTCATCTGCTGTAGATCTATCAGTCCTCTGAATGCTGAGCTCTGTATAACCCCACCCACACCACTGACTGGACGCTTTCTGTGTAGACTGTGCATAGGCAAGAAGTGCAGGGGGCGGGGTTATACAGTGCTCATGAATATGGAGGATTACATGGAAGCAGGTTTACTAGTTCTCACGTGATAATCTCCTGTTGATAAAACAGTAATTTTATCAAACTGAAGCAAGCAGCCCAGTAAGTAACACACTACTGGAATCAGGGTCTCTGCCCCATACATCAAGCCGCTCTCAGATTAGGTGGCAAAAACCAGGTGCCCAATTCCATTTAAAGGGGTATTCTAAAGTGTGGAAGTTAGTTTGGGATAGGGGATAAGTTCCCAATTGCTGTGGGTCAGATCACTGGAACGGGTACCGATCCAGAGATCTGGGACTCTGAAGAAAACCATGTCAGTCATACACATTGTCGCTCCATTCATTCTTACGGGAGTGCCAAAGGCCAGGCGAGTGCAGGACTTGGGTCCCATTAAGAATGAATGGAGTGGATTTGTGCATGATCGATGGCCGCTCTTTAGAGCTCCAATCCTCTGGATCGATGAGAGTCCAAGCAGTTCCACCACCATGGATAGGGGATAACTTCTAAACTTGAGGATACCTCAATTAAAGGCAATTTTTGCGTACTATAGATGTACTAAGTTCATTATTCCGGCATTACGGTGCAATTTGTGGCAAAAAGCTGTCATACATGCCTTGCATCATATTTATTGTGTGGGTGTGGTGCAGATGGGGAAATGCGTGTGGTTTGGCATAAAATCGTGGCTTAAAGGGAACCTGTCACCAGAAATAACGCTATTAACCTGCAGATATGTGGTTAATCTGCAGGTTAACAGCGTTATTATGCTGCCCGGAGCCTGCATGCAGCCGAATGCAGTGGGGAGAAAATGAACTTCATTCTCCAGCCAGCATTCGTTTCAGTCATGCTGGCCGCAATGCACAGCTAGTGTCAGTCAGGGCTGCGGGCGCGGTTATAGCTGTATTCTCATAGCGGTGATTGAATCGGTGCCCTTCATGACCGAAACCAAATGCTGGTGGGGAGAATAAAGATCATTTTCTCCCCGCTGCATTTTCTTGGTTGCGTGCAGGCGCCGGGCAGCATAATAACGCTGTTAACGTGCAGATTAACAACATGTCTGCAGGTTAACAGTGTTATTTTTGGTGACAGGTTCCCTTTAACATATACCACCATGCACTAAAATGTTGCCACAAATTTCTAGTGCAAAGTCAATTATCAGGTGGGGTCTGTCTAAATTGATATTGTCTACCTATTACACAAGATTAGTAACTGTCTAATTAGTAATTCTAAAGAGATCCATTTCACCACGATTGCCCTCAGTCCGTCATGTCATCAACATATCTATCAAACTATTTTCTTACTCAAAAGGTCATACACAATGGATTTGTTGCCCGCCATGCCCTCGTCCCACCCCTGCTCCACCCATTTTGTTAGAACTGGTAGAAACTGCCATGAAAATGCCAAACGTTGCAAAATTTTGGCGCAAGTCGACTTGTGTCTAAAATTTATGACCTTTCAAAGCGTGAAACCTTTGATGAATTGGGCCCTATCTGTCCACTTTTGCTGTTCCTCTGTTATTCCTCCTGTAAGTGCAAAGGCAATATTAATATATTAATTATAATATTTTTTTTACATTAATTGTATGACTTAAAATTGAGAACAATTAAGTATGCTGACATCCCCCTGTATACAGTATGAGACCCTACATACATTATGAGCCCCCGCATACAGTATGAGCCCCTGCATAGCCCTCTACAAACAGTATGAGCTTCCACATAATCCCCCTATATACAGCATGAGCCCCACGTAGCTCCCTATATACAGTATCAGCCCCCATATAGCCTCCTAGATACAGTATGAGCACCACGTATCCCCGCATATACAATATGAGCCCCACGTAGCCATCTATAAACAGCATGAGCCCTACGTAGCCATCTATATACAGCATGAGCTCCACGTAGCTCCCTATATACAGTATGAGCCCCCACATAACTCCCTATATACAGTATCAGCCCCCATATAGCCTCCTATATACAGTATGAACCCCACATAGCCATCTATATACACTATAAGCCCCACATAGCCACCTATATACTGTATGAGGCTGCACGTAGCCATCTATATACAGAAAGAGACCGCACGTAGCTCCCCAGATACAGCATGAGGCCGCACGGCGCTCCCCAGATACAGCATGAGGCCGCACGGCGCTCCCCAGATACAGCATGAAGCCGCACGTAGCTCCCTATATACAGTATGAGGCCGCACGTAGCTCCCAAGGTACAGCATGAGGCCGCACGTAGCTCCCCAGATACAGCATGAGGCCGCAAGTAGCTCCCCAGATACAGCATGAGGCCGCACGTAGCTCCACAGATGCAGCATGAGGTCGCATGTATCTCCCTATATACAGAATGAGGCCGCACGTAGCTCCCTATATACAGTATGAGGCCGCACGGCGCTCCCCATATTCGGCATGAGGCCCCACGTACCTCCCTATATACAGTATGAGGCCGCACGTACCTCCCTACATACAGTATGAGGCCGCACAGCGCTCCCCGTATACAGCATGAGGCCGCACGTAGCTCCCTTTATACAGTATGAGCCGCACTTAGCTCCCCAGATACAGCATGAGGCCGCACGTAGCTCCCCAGATACAGCATGAGGCAGCACGTAGCTCCCTATATACAGTATGAGGCCACATGTAGCTCCCAACGTACAGCATGAGGCCGCACGTAGCTCCCCAGATACAGCATGAGGCCGTACGTAGCTCCCTATATACAGTATGAGGCCGCACGTAGCTCCCCAGATACAGCATGAGGCCGCATGGCGCTCCCCAGATACAGCATGAGGCCGCACGGCGCTTCCCAGATACAGCATGAGGCCGCACGTCGCTCCCCAGATATAGCATGAGGCCGCACGTAGCTCCCCAGATACAGCATGAGGCCACACGTAGCTCCCCAGATACAGCATGAGGTCGCATGTATCTCCCTATATACAGAATGAGGCCGCACGTAGCTCCCTATATACAGTATGAGGCCGCACGGCGCTCCCCGTATACAGCACGAGGCCCCACGTACCTCCCTATATACAGTATGAGGCCGCACGTAGTTCCCTATATACAGTAAGAGGTCGCACGGCGCTCCCCGTATACAGCATGAGGCCTGCTCGTAGCTCCCTATATACAGTATGAGCCGCACGTAGCTCCCTATATGCAGTATGAACCCGCACATAGTTCCCTATATACAGTATGAGCCCCCACATAACTCCCTATATACAGTATCAGCCCCCATATAGCCTCCTAGATATAGTATGAGCCCCACATAGCCTCCTATATACAGTATGAGCCCCACATAGCCATCTGAATACACTATAAGCTTCACATAGCCACCTATATACAGTATGAGGCCGCACGTAGCCATCTATCTATATACAGCATGAGGCCTCACGGCGCTCCCCAGATACAGCATGAGGCCGCACGTAGCTCCCCAGATACAGCATGAGGCAGCACGTAGCTCCGTATATACAGTATGAGGTCGCACGTAGCTCCCCAGATACAGCATGAGGCCGCATGTAACTCCCCAGATACAGCATGAGGCCGCATGTAGCTCCCCAGATGCAGCATGAGGCCGCACGTAGCTCCCTATATACAGTATGAGGCCGCACGTAGCTCCATATATACAGTATGAGGCTGCATGCAGGCATGCACACACACAGTCAGGCACCAGCAGGCACGCACACCCACGGTCATGCACATACAGTCACGCACATACGCACATGCAGTCATGTATACACATGCAGACTTGCACGTATACAGGTCGCAGAAATGTGCACACATACAAACATATACAGACATATACAAAGGCACATACAGGCATAAACTTATTTCAAACATAAAAATACATATAAACAGACATATCACACATACATAGAAAACACAATGATATCTGCACACACACACACACTGTGTCACACACACACATGGCACTCACAATTCCTTGGCTCGGCTCCCATCATCCAGCTCCTCTCCGGTGGTAAGTAGCAGTACAGCGCGCACTGCGTGACGTCACGTTAGCAGACACGGCCGTGCACAGGGCCGTGTCTCCTAGCTGTGATGCGGCCGGGCCAGCACGCAAGCAAGTTTACAGGTGCAGTGCTGGCCCTGCCGAAGAAGAAGCAGGGGCCCTGTGCAGCTACTGGGAGAGCGGCCTGGAGGCCCTCCGGCAAAGCCCGCCCCTGCCTGCTGGGATATGTGCGCTGCATTGGCGCCGCATACAGTATAATGAGGGCAATCTGGCCATGGGCCCCCTGGAGCCTCGGGCTCCGGTCGGTAGCCCAGATTGCCCTCATTACAATCTGCCTATGTCTATATATATGAGGGAGGAATAGAGAGGAGCATGATGAGGAAACAAGCAGAGAGACACAGAAAGATTGTGTTGAGCTTTCTAACAAGTCTTTTATCTCACCCCAGAGATGGATTCACATCCACATAGCCTGATACCTCTAAATAATTTCCTCCATGTTGCTGCTTCTCTCTGTGAGATAAAAAGGGAATGAAGAGCAGGAATCCCTATCTGTGTGCTGTGCTGTATAGCAAACATCATAGTAGCTCATCTCCAGCTCAGAGTCAATTACAAATTAAGAAATAAACTGTGCAGAGGGGAAAACCGGTGAAAATGCAGGATTCAAATCATATAATGGCCATAAATAGTGTTACTCCTCCTGTACTCACACAGGAGAGCTTAAAAGTGACCCTTTAAATGCCACTTATAGTATTTGGCCTGGCTGCTTCCTTGCACCTGTCTCATCTCATCGTCTGACTGGTTCAGTTACCCTGACCTTTTCCAACTAACCTTATAGTGACATTTCCTAAAATGACCTTACACCCTTCTTTACACAGAGGTTAGCAGGACATTTAACTTTCTACCCGATGGCATCGCTTTTCATGTGTAAATTCATTATCAATATAACAAGCAGCCATATAGCACAATATAGCCTTATAGCTATTTCTTAGCCTGACCTCCATATAACAAGTCTTCTTCTCCCCCTCATTCCTACGGTCTCCAAGTTACTATTCTTAACTGGCACCAGTTCTAGAAGCCATATATAAATATCTGCAGCTGCTCCAGCTCATTCTGGTTCCTCATAATGCCACCTTGTGGTGCGCGGTGGTAACACACCTGCAAAAATATCAAATCCAATATAACGCTGTGTTATTATCTGCTCAGAATATTACAATAACACTAAAGGGTTGCTACAATGCTACGATTAGATACACTTCTTAATTTGCTTTCCGCTTGCATGGTGCTGGTTTAGGATGATATAGTATTCTACCCATTAGAGAGGGAGAGTTTTTAAATTCTTTTTTTAGCCGACCCTTTAAGATTCGGTTGACGTTAGGTTAGGTGATTATGTAGTGTTTTTCTCACATTCCTATTCATACAAGGAAGGGGTATCTGATGTGTAAGGAGACAGATGAAGTTGGGGGGAAGAAGGATTGGACATGTTGAATATCAATACCTGATCATTTTGCTCTCCAGCAGAGGAGTCTGGCGGCAACTTACTTCTCTCTTCTTATTGAAAAACAAAAAAGAGGAAAGGCCCTAAGGAAAGGAAGGTCCGGATGACCAGAGGTTTTTTAAACACCAATGTAATTTTATTAAACATACAGTATATAACACAGTTAAAACACATTGAGGACACCGTCTGCTCCTATCCTCCCTTAATCACAGTCAGACACAATTGAGATACATTGTAGACCAAGATTACATCTGACCCCTATTATTTGAATATAGTGACAAGTGCATTGTGCAAAAAGTTAGTCAATTCATTATTAAATCCAAATGGTATTATAACTGACAGGGCTATGTGTGGAGATGTTTGTGGTCCTATGTAACACAGTATGTGCCTAAATTCCAGGTAAAGTGACTCTGGAGGAAGTATAAATAATGAGCCCACACTAAACATCTGCCTACTTGTAACCCATATAAATATAATCTCCTAGTGGGTGGCTGTCCGTACTTACAATGAAAGGTGGGTGCAGTGCACGTGTCCTCGCACCCCTACACGCGTTTCGCCCTCACTTCGTCAGGGGGGGGGGCGTGTTATTCTCATTGAAAACACATGTATACTCAGTGAAAATGTGAATGCATGTGTATGGGGAGGAGGGAGAGTTAGCAATCAGCTAAACAAGCATTCGTCTGGCAGTTATCTAAGTATGTATGTCCATATTACACAATATAGAGCAATATTAGGCAGGTCTAGAAACCATTCCACTATCTTGTGATCTCCATCCACGATAGATCTGTCTGTTGAACTTGCCAATTTCAGGTGAACCGGACAACCCTCTGATGCATATGGGGTCTCTCCACACTCACCTAACAGATGATTTAGAGGGGAGAGAAAGAACAGCACCTCCTGTTTTCGGGGAGATGAGTCTTTCTTTAGTCCAGGCTGAGTGCTAATGTGTACAGGGGAGTCAAGAGAGGTAACAGGAGACAGTATTCTCATATATATGGTCAAATTTGGGTACAGCAATTGCATGTTCTAGTCTTGATATAGGACAACTCTCTTTGCTAAAGCAGCACCTGACTTCTTATACAAGCTTCAACACTGTATGATTTCAGGCAGGAACAATTTGCTGCAGCGTTTCAGAGAAAAACATACTTTAAAAGCGTCTCCCACCCGCTATCAGTGACTGACAAGTATCTCCCTCTACATGCACTGAGGGAAGACCTGTCAGTCATTAGCAGCGGGCAGGGTGCAGGTGACGGGGTCCCGCCTGTCCGGCTAGTCCCCGGCATGGCTTGGTCTCCAGCGGCTTTTAAAACCAGCAGAAAGCTTATTCAAAGAGAATTTAAAGCATTTTTTAATGTGGATTTTCCATAAAATCCACTTTCAAATCTTTGTCAAAAACATTGTGAATAGGCCCTAAAGAGGAAGAGGTGATGAATGGCTCTCTACAATAGGCCATGGTGTTTTTTGCTTAATGCCTAATGTTACACAAAGCTACAGTGGAGAGAGTCACAGGCATGGAAGGCCTCCTATCTAAATCACAGACTGCTTTCTGGAGTGCCCCATTCTATGAGGCATCCAGAGATGTCTGCACAGGACCCCATTAGTACTTACCCGTCCCTGCTCCTCAGCTGCTGCCACTACTCTTCTGTAACACATATAGTTAAACTCTCAAGCATTTTTCATTCCATATGGTTAGGGGCATCACAGGGAGATACATCCAGACCGGGCAGCTGCTTATTAATAAGTGTTTATCTCACCCCACTGCTGGATTCACAGCTACACTGCTATATACTGCTGTATAATGCCATCCATGCTGCTGATTCTTCTGAATATGTGCTACATAGAGATAAGAGAGCAGGGATCCATCATGACTGCGTGTGCTGTGTATGGGAGACATCATAGTGGGTAGTCTCCACCCACCAGCTCAGAGACAACTGTAAATTAGCACAGAGTCTGTAGATGGGAAAAATGGTGAAATATGCAGAATATGAGTCATAATAGTGATATTCCTCATGTACACCCATGACAGCTTATTCTGAAAAGTACGACGGGTACGCTGTAACATTAGGGGAAGCTGCCAACATATACATGCACAATGTAATATCAAACTGTACTCAACTGATGTCTCTTGGGCTTTTAGAGTCTTTTTCTTTGCAGGGTAATCACACTCCACACATCAGTATTTACTGTAACCTCTTAATATATTTGCATTTCATCTCCTGGTTGCAGGAATGTCAGATGCAGCCATCATGGAGCTCAACCTTCCCACTGGCATCCCTATAGTGTACGAGCTGGACGACAACTTAAAGCCATTGAAGCCTATGTCTTTCCTGGGAGATGAGGAGACTGTGAAGAAGGCGATGGAAGCAGTGGCCGCTCAGGGCAAAATCAAGAAATAAAGGGAAAAAAAAGGCACTTAGAGAAAGTAACGTGGACTATTACAATAAATCCTTCTCTCATGGTCCTTCTACCATTTTCTCATTATTATACAAACCGCGTCATTTTTATTCTACTGTCATCGTGTCCTTAATTAGTCCGTTTTATGTTGACCTTCATCAGTCTAAATCTGATTTCACAAAGGTGGAGATGAGATACAGATCTGCATAATGGGGATATGTAACAGAAAGGGATCCTCGCCGGCAGCAATGAGACCTAAGAAGTTGGACCTTTCCCCTTCTCTGTGGCAATGTGAACCCATGGAGGTACCACAGAATTACTAATTAGGAAGGAGAAGGAACAGCCCTACTTTTCTTACCATAGCGGATAAGCTCACCAAGTGCTGAAATCTCTTTGTCCATTGAGTCATTAAAGGGCTTTTCTGGTACTTTAATACAAATGGTATACCAGATCGGTGGGGTAAAACACCCAGCACCCCTGTCGATCAGCTGTTCCCGGTGCTGGCCAGATGTGATCCATTGTGGAGCTGCAGAGCACAGCTCCATCAACTACAAAGTGGCTGCGGCCCAGTACTGCACATCGTCCCTATTCAAATGAATAGGAGTGGATCTGCAGTGCCCCACTGTGGCCACTATGCAGTTCATGGAGCTGTGCTTTTCACTTTTCCACTCCACAGCTAAGCATATCGGCATTGAACAGCTGATCTAGTATTGATGACCTATCCTAAAGATAAGCCATCAATGGTAAAGTACAGGACTGATGACTAGTGTTGAGCGATACCTTCCGATATCGGGAAATATCGGATCGGATTGGATCGGACCGATACCGAAAAAGTATCGGATATCGCCGATTCCGATACCGGAAACCAATGCAAGTCAATGGGACATAAATATCGGAATTAAAATAAACCCTTTCTTTCCTTGTAGGTTATTTCTACATGAAGGAAAACAACTAAGAATAATGTAGAATGTATTGGGGGAGGTGGGGGAGACAATAAAGGCATAGAGGTTTAGCCCAGTCAAATGGAATAGCAGGAATTAATATTTCTTTATTATGTTCTGAGTTACGGAAATATTAACTATGTTAAGTATTTTTATATTTTGTCAGATATTTATGTTTCACTACTTCCATGCTCTTCACCTTCTTTTTTACTTCTCCCACACTTTCTCCTTCATCATCCTCAGCATCTTTTTCATCCACTTCTTCTTCACCTTCTTCTTCTTCACCTTCTTCGTATTATTCTTTTTTTTACATTCTTCATATTCTACTTCTTCATCTTCTTCATATTCTTCTTCTTCATCATATTCTTATTTGTGACAGGCATTCCTGTAGTTGTTATCTATAAAAGGTTGGACATTACACCTTTCGTTCTGCCCGTCACAAAAGATTTACAACAGGATTTGTCCGCGTTCAGTTTGGCCTGCAGCAGCAGGTCTTTTCCAGGGGCACCACGAGGAGGAACGGACTCACCCCCATACACTGCTTAGTTATCTTCTGCTTATAATTTAGATATTATCTTTTGCTCTGATTTTTAGTCTTATGCTTAATGTTCTTCCGCTTTTTGTTCTGCAGCTTCTTGTATTTCTGCTTCTTGGTTTTCTGTCTCTTGTTTTTCTGTATCTTGGTGCTTGTCTTCTCTTCTTTGTCTTCTTGGTCAACTTCTTCAGGGTCATCTTCTTGGTCTTCTTCGGGGTGGTCTTCAGGGTCGTCGTCTTCGGGGGTCCTCGTCTTCGGGGTCCTCGTCTTCTTCGGGTTGGTCTTCTGGGTCCTCGTCTTCGGGGTCCTCGTCTTCTTCGGGGTGGTCTTCAGGGTCCTCGTCTTCTTCGGGGTGGTCTTCAGGGTCCTCGTCTTCTTCGGGGTGGTCTTCAGGGTCCTCGTCTTCAGGGTCATTGTCTTCGGGGTCCTCGTCTTCTTAGGGTTGGTCTTCAGGGTCCTCGTCTTCAGGGTCCTCGTCAGGGAGATCCAGAGTGATTACCAAGAACCATTTCAAAAAGCTTGAACTTGGAAATGTAGCAGAAGGTACAAGAAAGCTGAGGAACTACCGAGGACCAGCTGACGGTACTGGAACCCGGATGGATAGCAGAAGGTACAAGAGCCAATGGAACTACCGAGGACCAGCTGATGTTACTGGAACTCGGTTACTAAGCAGGAGGTACCTGTGCCAGAAAGCACTACCAAGGACCAGCAGACGTTGGTGGAACTTGGATACCGAGAAGGAGGCACCTAATCCAAAGGCACTGCCGAGAACCAGCTGACGGTACTGGAACCCGGATGGGTAGCAGAAGGTACCCATGTAAAAAAAAAGTTCAAGGCCGCGAGCCGGCCGCAGTTACCAAAACCCACAGTCCTACAGAGGGTGCTTGTCCTATTGGCACTATGGAACCAGCCTTCATTGCCAGATCCCGCAGCCCACATAGGAGTCACCTAAACTGCAGGCACCATAGAGTCGGCTAACCCGACCGCAACACGACAGGACAACGCATTGGAGGCAAAGTGACGTTGACACTACCCGGAAACAGCTGGCGTGCTGGAACCAGGCTGGGCAGGAGGGAGTACCCGTGCCAAAGACACTGCCGAGAACCAGCTGACGGTACTGGAACCCGGATGGGTAGCAGAAGATACAAGAGCAAATGGAACTACCGAGGACCAGCTGACGGTACTGGAACCCGGATGGGTAGCAGAAGGTACAAGAGCCAATGGAACTACCGAGGACCAGCTGATGTTACTGGAACTCGGTTACTAAGCAGGAGGTACCTGTGCCAGAAAGCACTACCAAGGACCAGCAGACGTTGGTGGAACTTGGATACCGAGAAGGAGGCACCTAATCCAAAGGCACTGCCGAGAACCAGCTGACGGTACTGGAACCCGGATGGGTAGCAGAAGGTACCCATGTAAAAAAAAAGTTCAAGGCCGCGAGCCGGCCGCAGTTACCAAAACCCACAGTCCTACAGAGGGTGCTTGTCCTATTGGCACTATGGAACCAGCCTTCATTGCCAGATCCCGCAGCCCACATAGGAGTCACCTAAACTGCAGGCACCATAGAGTCGGCTAACCCGACCGCAACACGACAGGACAACGCATTGGAGGCAAAGTGACGTTGACACTACCCGGAAACAGCTGGCGTGCTGGAACCAGGCTGGGCAGGAGGGAGTACCCGTGCCAAAGACACTGCCGAGAACCAGCTGACGGTACTGGAACCCGGATGGGTAGCAGAAGATACAAGAGCAAATGGAACTACCGAGGACCAGCTGACGGTACTGGAACCCGGATGGGTAGCAGAAGGTACAAGAGCCAATGGAACTACCGAGGACCAGCTGATGTTACTGGAACTCGGTTACTAAGCAGGAGGTACCTGTGCCAGAAAGCACTACCAAGGACCAGCAGACGTTGGTGGAACTTGGATACCGAGAAGGAGGCACCTAATCCAAAGGCACTGCCGAGAACCAGCTGACGGTACTGGAACCCGGATGGGTAGCAGAAGGTACCCATGTAAAAAAAAAGTTCAAGGCCGCGAGCCGGCCGCAGTTACCAAAACCCACAGTCCTACAGAGGGTGCTTGTCCTATTGGCACTATGGAACCAGCCTTCATTGCCAGATCCCGCAGCCCACATAGGAGTCACCTAAACTGCAGGCACCATAGAGTCGGCTAACCCGACCGCAACACGACAGGACAACGCATTGGAGGCAAAGTGACGTTGACACTACCCGGAAACAGCTGGCGTGCTGGAACCAGGCTGGGCAGGAGGGAGTACCCGTGCCAAAGACACTGCCGAGAACCAGCTGACGGTACTGGAACCCGGATGGGTAGCAGAAGATACAAGAGCAAATGGAACTACCGAGGACCAGCTGACGGTACTGGAACCCGGATGGGTAGCAGAAGGTACAAGAGCCAATGGAACTACCGAGGACCAGCTGATGTTACTGGAACTCGGTTACTAAGCAGGAGGTACCTGTGCCAGAAAGCACTACCAAGGACCAGCAGACGTTGGTGGAACTTGGATACCGAGAAGGAGGCACCTAATCCAAAGGCACTGCCGAGAACCAGCTGACGGTACTGGAACCCGGATGGGTAGCAGAAGATACAAGAGCAAATGGAACTACCGAGGACCAGCTGACGGTACTGGAACCCGGATGGGTAGCAGAAGATACAAGAGCAAATGGAACTACCGAGGACCAGCTGACGGTACTGGAACCCGGATGGGTAGCAGAAGGTACAAGAGCCAATGGAACTACCGAGGACCAGCTGATGTTACTGGAACTCGGTTACTAAGCAGGAGGTACCTGTGCCAGAAAGCACTACCAAGGACCAGCAGACGTTGGTGGAACTTGGATACCGAGAAGGAGGCACCTAATCCAAAGGCACTGCCGAGAACCAGCTGACGGTACTGGAACCCGGATGGGTAGCAGAAGGTACCCATGTAAAAAAAAAGTTCAAGGCCGCGAGCCGGCCGCAGTTACCAAAACCCACAGTCCTACAGAGGGTGCTTGTCCTATTGGCACTATGGAACCAGCCTTCATTGCCAGATCCCGCAGCCCACATAGGAGTCACCTAAACTGCAGGCACCATAGAGTCGGCTAACCCGACCGCAACACGACAGGACAACGCATTGGAGGCAAAGTGACGTTGACACTACCCGGAAACAGCTGGCGTGCTGGAACCAGGCTGGGCAGGAGGGAGTACCCGTGCCAAAGACACTGCCGAGAACCAGCTGACGGTACTGGAACCCGGATGGGTAGCAGAAGGTACAAGAGCCAATGGAACTGCCGAGAACCAGCTGGCGGTGCTGGAGCCCAGGGTAAATACTAAAAACAGAAGAGCCAGAGGTGTATTTGGAGGAGGTTTTAAATCCGTACTACAGTGGATGTGGACAAAGCAGGAGAATTTGCCGGACACACAGCTGGGGATCAGCTGACGTTACTGAATCCCAATAACACTGGAGCAAGCGTTGACTGTGCAGACGGCACTTCTGAGCAGCAACTAGCGGTATTGGAGCCCAGGGTAAATACTAAAAACGGAGGAGCCAGAGGTGTAATTGGAGCAAGTTTTAAATAAGTAGCACAGTGAATATGGACAGAGCAGGAGAAATTGCCGTGAACACAGCAGGGGAACAGCTGACGTTACCGAACCCCAATAACACCGCAGCAAGTGTTGACTGTGCAGACGGCACTTCCGAGCGCCAACTGGCGGTGCTGGAGCCCAGGGATAAGAATGAAAACAGAGGAGCCAGAGGTGTAATTGGAGCAACTTTAAAATCTGTAGTAGTGAGAATGTGGACAGAGCAGGAGAAATTGCCGTCCGCACAGCAGGGGAACAGCTGACGTTACTGAACCCCAATAACATGGTAGCAAGTGTTGACTGTGCAGACAGCACTTCCGAGCGCCAACTGGCGGTGCTGGAGCCCAGGGATAAGAATGAAAACAGAGGAGCCAGAGGTGTAATTCGAGCAACTTTAAAATCTGTAGTAGTGAGAATGTGGACAGAGCAGGAGAAATTGCCGTCCGCACAGCAGGGGAACAGCTGACGTTACTGAACCCCAATAACATGGTAGCAAGTGTTGACTGTGCAGACGGCACTTCCGAGCGCCAACTGGCGGTGCTGGAGCCCAGGGATAAGAATGAAAACAGAGGAGCCAGAGGTGTAATTGGAGCAACTTTAAAATCTGTAGTAGTGAGAATGTGGACAGAGCAGGAGAAATTGCCGTCCGCACAGCAGGGGAACAGCTGACGTTACTGAACCCCAATAACATGGTAGCAAGTGTTGACTGTGCAGACAGCACTTCCGAGCGCCAACTGGCGGTGCTGGAGCCCAGGGATAAGAATGAAAACAGAGGAGCCAGAGGTGTAATTCGAGCAACTTTAAAATCTGTAGTAGTGAGAATGTGGACAGAGCAGGAGAAATTGCCGTCCGCACAGCAGGGGAACAGCTGACGTTACTGAACCCCAATAACACGGCAGCAAGTGTTGACTGTGCAGACAGCACTTCCGAGCGCCAACTGGCGGTGTTGGAGCCCAGGGATAAGAATGAAAACAGAGGAGCCAGAGGAGTAATTGGAGCAACTTTAAAATGTGTAGTACAGTGGATGTGGACAAATCAGGAGAAATTGCCGTCCGCACAGCAGGAGAACAGCTGACGTTACTGAACCCCAATAACACGGCAGCAAGTGTTGACTGTGCAGACGGCACTTCCGAGCGCCAACTGGCAGTGCTGGAGCCCAGGGATAAGAATGAAAACAGAGGAGCCAGAGGTGTAATTGGAGCAACTTTAAAATCTGTAGTAGTGAGAATGTGGACAGAGCAGGAGAAATTGCCGTCCGCACAGCAGGGGAACAGCTGACGTTACTGAACCCCAATAACATGGTAGCAAGTGTTGACTGTGCAGACAGCACTTCCGAGCGCCAACTGGCGGTGCTGGAGCCCAGGGATAAGAATGAAAACAGAGGAGCCAGAGGTGTAATTGGAGCAACTTTAAAATCTGTAGTAGTGAGAATGTGGACAGAGCAGGAGAAATTGCCGTCCGCACAGCAGGGGAACAGCTGACGTTACTGAACCCCAATAACACGGCAGCAAGTGTTGACTGTGCAGACAGCACTTCCGAGCGCCAACTGGCGGTGTTGGAGCCCAGGGTAAATACTAAAAACGGAGGAGCCAGAGGTGTAATTGGAGCAAGTTTTAAATAAGTAGCACAGTGAATATGGACAGAGCAGGAGAAATTGCCGTGAACACAGCAGGGGAACAGCTGACGTTACTGAACCCCAATAACATGGTAGCAAGTGTTGACTGTGCAGACGGCACTTCCGAGCGCCAACTGGCGGTGCTGGAGCCCAGGGATAAGAATGAAAACAGAGGAGCCAGAGGTGTAATTCGAGCAACTTTAAAATGTGTAGTACAGTGGATGTGGACAAAGCAGGAGAAATTGCCGTCCGCACAGCAGGGGAACAGCTGACGTTACTGAACCCCAATAACACGGCAGCAAGTGTTGACTGTGCAGACGGCACTTCCGAGCGCCAACTGGCGGTGTTGTAGCTCAGGGATAATACTGAAAACAGAGGAGCCAGAGGTGTAATTGGAGAAACTTTCAAATCTGTAGTAGTGAGAATGTGGACAGAGCAGGAGAAATTGCCGTCCGCACAGCAGGGGAACAGCTGACGTTACTGAACCCCAATAACACGGCAGCAAGTGTTGACTGTGCAGACGGCACTTCCGAGCGCCAACTGGCGGTGCTGGAGCCCAGGGATAAGAATGAAAACAGAGGAGCCAGAGGTGTAATTCGAGCAACTTTAAAATGTGTAGTACAGTGGATTTGGACAAAGCAGGAGAAATTGCCGTCCGCACAGCAGGAGAACAGCTGACGTTACTGAACCCCAATAACACGGCAGCAAGTGTTGACTGTGCAGACGGCACTTCCGTGCGCCAACTGGCGGTGTTGGAGCTCAGGGATAATACTGAAAACAGAGGAGCCAGAGGTGTAATTGGAGCAACTTTAAAATCTGTAGTAGTGAGAATGTGGACAGAGCAGGAGAAATTGCCGTCCGCACAGCAGGGGAACAGCTGACGTTACTGAACCCCAATAACATGGTAGCAAGTGTTGACTGTGCAGACAGCACTTCCGAGCGCCAACTGGCGGTGCTGGAGCCCAGGGATAAGAATGAAAACAGAGGAGCCAGAGGAGTAATTGGAGCAACTTTAAAATGTGTAGTACAGTGGATGTGGACAAATCAGGAGAAATTGCCGTCCGCACAGCAGGAGAACAGCTGACGTTACTGAACCCCAATAACACGGCAGCAAGTGTTGACTGTGCAGACGGCACTTCCGAGCGCCAACTGGCGGTGTTGGAGCTCAGGGATTACAGTTCAGGTGGTAGAAACATGAACAGAACAGGAGACCTGGATACTGTTGCCAACCAATTATTTATTCTGGAAGAGGACTGGCAAATTCATGAGAGATCCAGGCCTTGTTCATTTTGAGAAAAGTAAGCCGGTCAACGTTATCGGAGGATAGTCGCATGCGACGGTCTGTTAGTACACCACCTGCGGCACTAAAGACGCGTTCCGATAATACACTAGCAGCAGGGCAAGCTAGCACCTCCAGTGCATACTGACTAAGCTCTGGCCATGTATCCAGCTTACAGACCCAAAACTTGAAGGGAGAAGAGCCGTCTGGGAGTACACTAAGAGGGCAAGACATGTAGTCTGTCACCATCTGACGGAAACGTTGCCTCCTGCTGACTGGAGCTGTCTGTGATGGTGTAGACATTTGTGGCGGCGGGGACACAAAACTTTGCCACATTTCGGCCATACTGGTCTTGCCTTGTGCTGAGGCGCTGCTTCTGCTCCCTCTTTGTGCAGAGCTTCCTCCACTGCCTCGACGCACTGAGCTGCTTTGTAAAGCACTAGCAGCACTGCTCTCGGTTGGAATGGAGAACATGATGGAATGCACCAGTGCGTCTTGGTACTCCCGCATTTTACGCTCCCGGTTCAATGGTGTTATGAGGCTTTGTAAGTTGTCCCGGTAGCGAGGATCTAGGAGGGTGGACACCCAATAATCAGCCGTGTTGAGAATGTGGGCGATGCGGCGGTCGTTTCTGAAGCACTGCAGCATGAAATCAACCATGTGCTGCAGACTGCCAACTGGCCAAGAAACGCTGTCCCCTGCTTGAGGCGTGATCTCTGCCTGCTCTGCATCACCCCACCCTCGCTCTAGATACTGACTACTAGAGCATTGTGTACCTCCCTCCTCTGGACAGATGTCTTCCTCATCCATTGACTCCTCCTCATCCTCCTCACAAAGTGTCCCCTGCCTAGGCCTTTGTGAGGAACCACGTTGCGCAGACTGTAGAGAAGCAGATGGCATTTGTGACTCCTCATCCTCCACCTCTTCCAAAACCTCGTCCCTTAGTGCTTGCAGTGTTTTTTCAAGCAGGCAGATAAGGGGGATAGTCATGCTGACTAGTGCATCATCTGCACTCGCCATCCGCGTGGAATAATCGAAGGCACGCAAAACGTGGCAAATGTCCTTCATAGAGGCCCACTCAGTGGTGGTGAAGTGTGAACGGCGCGCACTGCGACTTGTTTGCGCCTGCTGCAGCTGGTACTCCATTACTGCTGCCTGCTGCTCACA
The DNA here is from genome assembly GCF_046119375.1 of Phyllobates terribilis. Lineage (NCBI taxonomy): Eukaryota > Metazoa > Chordata > Amphibia > Anura > Dendrobatidae > Phyllobates > Phyllobates terribilis. The sequence goes on from NW_027362771.1 coordinate 533,252,373, forward strand.
CAACCTCTCCAACATATGTAACGTTGAATTCCACCTGGTGGGTAGGTCACATATGATGCGATGTTCCGGAAGACATAATCGGCGCTGCAGAGCTGCAATGCGTGATCTTGCATTGCTGGAACGCCGCAAGTGAGCGCACTCTATGCGGACCTTGTGAAGCAGTGCATCAAGATCCGGATAGTCCCTCAAAAAACTCTGCACGACCAAGTTGAGCACATGTGCCAGACATGGGATGTGAGTGAGGTTGCCTAGGCCCAGAGCTGCCACCAGATTTCGGCCATTGTCACACACTACCATGCCTGGCTGGAGATTCGCTGGCACAAACCACACGTCACTCTGCTGCTTGATGGCATTCCAGAGCTCCTGCGCTGTGTGGCTTCGATTCCCCAAAGAAATTAATTTTAATACGGCCTGTTGACGTTTGGCCACGGCTGTGCTCATATCGGTCATCATAACAGGTAACCGTTCACGGGTCGATGTGGAGGTAGACCGTGACGGCTCCTGCAGCGCTGATTCAGAGGAACTGGAGTATGAGGAGGAGTCAATGTGTACAGACTGGATTCCTGCAATCCTTGGAGTTGGCAGAACACGTACAGCGCCACTCTCAAGATCTGTACCCGGCTCCACAACATTTACCCAATGGGCAGTGAGGGAAAGGTATCGTCCCTGTCCATGCTTACTGGTCCACGCATCAGTGGTCAGGTGGACCTTGCTACTGACGGCGTTTTGTAGCGCATGTTTAATTTTTCCCTCCACATGATGTTGCAGGGCAGGGACGGCTTGCCTGCTGAAATAAAAGCGGCTGGGCACGTTGTATTGTGGGACTGCCAATGCCATAAAGTTACGGAATGTGTCAGTCTCCACCAGCCTGAATGATAGCATTTCAAGGGCCAGTAGTTTAGCAATGCCAGCATTCAGAGCCTGTGCTCGGGGGTGGTTTGCCGAGTATGGGCGCCTTTTCTCCCATGCCTGTGCTAACGATGGCTGTAGACTGGCCTGGGAGTGTGAGGATGACTGGGAAAGTGGTGCTGTGGGTGGAATTACACTGTGTCTCTGTACAACAGTGCCAGAGATTCTTCCATGGCGATCCTGTGAGGAAGCCGAACCAGCTGTGTGTGAGCTGGAGGAAGAGGCTACAACACGAGCTGAAGAGGTGGTAGGTGGCGCTGTAGGTTGGCCTAGGTCTTCAGTGTGTTTGTGTAACTCCACCACGTGCTTGGTCCGCACATGTTTCCACATATTTGTGGTATTGAGGTTGCTGACACTTTTCCCTCTTTTCACCTTCTGATTACACAGCTTGCATTTGACAAAGCAAATGTCATCTGCAACTGTGTCAAAAAAGGACCAGGCACTGCAAGTCTTGGGAGCGCCCGCTTTGGATTTTGGAAGAGCCATGCTCCTAATGGGTGCCGAAGTGGAGGCTACAGGCAACCAAGTCTGCCCCCTCCCTCTCCCTCCTTTTTGGGCCGTTCGGGGAATCTCTTCCTCAGAGCTGCTCCCACCACCTTCCTGTCCCTCACGCCATGATGGGTCAAGGACCTCATCATCTACACCACCCTCTTCAAACAACTGCTTCTCCTGGGTAGTCTCGACAGCACAGTACGCACCAGAAAGTGGCACCTGAGTCTCATCATCAGATGCGTACTGAGGTGTGCTGCTGACCATAGGCACTGGCCCACCCGCCTCTTCAGATTCAGAGAGACAAAACGGTTGCGCATCACTGCATACTACCTCTTCTTCAAATTCTCGAATTCTGCTTGGCTGGCCCCCTCTTTCCAAGCCAAGAGATTCAGAGAACAGAAGTAGAGATGGCTCCTGTCCAGGGCTCTCTGACTGCCTGGGCAATTTGGCAGGTGGTGAAGAGACAGATGGGTGCTCTTCAGTGCTCAGGACCTGAGAGGATCTGGAACTAATTGAAGTCGATGCGTTAGCTGCCATCCATCCGACAACGGCTTCAATTTGGTCCTCGCGCAGCAGTGGGGTACGGCTAGCTCCTACAAAGCTGCGCATAAAGGACTGTTCCCTGGTAAAACTGGGGGATGCTGAGTCACTGGTGCCCGCAGCAGGCACAGAATCCCCACGTCCTCTCCCTGCAGGCACAGAATCCTCACGTCCTCTCCCTGCAGAAACTCCACGCCCACGACCACGACCACATGCCTTACTCCCTGCCTTCTTCATCTTGGTAGACTGATAAAGATAGGCAGAAAAGTACTAAGGGCTTAGTGTGCTTATTCCTGAACAGCTGCTAACAGGTATAAGAAACACTAATTTTATAAAGTGTGGACTAGACTTTAATATGAGCTAATGTGGCCTACACAACTGTAAAGTGGAGTGTTTGGTGAACTTTATTTAGGTTTTTTTTGTCACAAAAAGACACTGGATGTGCCTAAAGATGTAATAACGATAGTATCACAAACTTTTTGTAGCTATTACAATGTAGGAAGGTAACCTACAATGCAATAGATGAGGCTGCAAAAAATAGGCTAATACTAATCTGGCTGGGGCTGCAGGGCCCAATGCTGCAGAAAGGCTCCTCTATCTACTCCTATATAGTGTGTTTGGAATCAATTTAGCTGAATATGGATGGAACCACCACACTAATAGGAGATATCAGGAAAAATTATGAATTGGCAATAAAGGACAATGTATGAGGCAGTGACACACACTGAGTGCACTACAACCAGACGGGGTTGAAGCACACACTACAGGGTGAGCTGCACTCACACACCAGACCTTGCAGACAGCGGTGAACAGTACAGATGCAGAGCACTGTGCACTAGTGCTGCAAGACGGAAAAAAATTTCTCTATCTACTCCTATATAGTGTGTTTGGAACCAATTTAGCTGAATACAGATGGAACCACCACACTAATAGGAGATATCAGGAAAAATTATGAATTGGCAAAAAAGGACAATGTATGAGGCAGTGACACACACTGAGTGCACTACAACCAGACTTGGCTGAAGCACACACTACAGGGTGAGCTGCACTCACACACACAGACCTTGCAGATAGCGGTGAACAGCACAGGGAACTGTGCACTAGCACTGCAAGGCACAGTGATTTAGAAAGTAGCTTGGGTAAAGCAGTATAGAGCAAATAGGTAGCTAAAACTGTCCCTCAGAACAACAGCGTCCTATCCCTAACTGAATTCACAGCAGAGTGAGCTCAAAATGGCGGCGGTGGCTTTTATAGTGCATCATGACATCATTTCAGCAGCCAATCACAGCCATGCCATTAGTTAAGATGCCTACATGCCTAACAGGATGTGCCCACACTTCTTAGGATCCTCATTGGCTGAATAAAATGAAAATGTCTCATTGCATTATGGGAACTTCCGATTCCGGTATACGATATTGCAATAGTATCGGAATTAAGTATCGGAATTCCGATACCGCGAATATCGGCCGATACCCGATATTTCAGTATCGGAATGCTCAACACTACTGATGACCCCTTTAACCAATGTCAAAAATGGTGCTTTCCTATATGTACATCCATGTATCTAGTCCATAAGCTGACTACATCCCCCAATACCGTGTATACTTAGCGGTGATTTCAGAAATTTGATATTTATTCTCCCTTTAGCTCATCCCATTACTGGACCCATATGCTACTGCTGATATAGCGCCATCCTGTGTACACTCAGCATTGCTACACATCTAGAACCATACAAAAAACACTCTCAATGTAATTTCTTCCAATCTCAGATGAATTTCACATCATTGGTGAAAAAGGTGTTCATTACATGACATCCTTCAAAAGATGGTAAGTGAATAATCTGAATAAATGAACAATAAGCCAAATGCTGATCACATAATTTCAGACGTTATTGGTGGTGTAATTGCTAACAAAATGGTTGGGCTTCATTATCTCCTGTCTCTCCAGACACCTGGGGACGCATGTAATGGAACCACAGAGCTAAGAGTCATTGAGTATACATCATTTTACTATTTTTTTTCCCATTTATTGCTTCCATAATTTTTCGTTAAAGGGAATCTGTCACAAGGTTTTTGATACCCTATATGAGAGCAGCATAATGTAGGGGGCAGAGACATTGATTCCAGCCATGTACTGGGTTGCTTGCTGCAGTTTTGAAAAAATTCCTGTTTTATCTGCTGTAGATCTAAGGCTATGTTCACACACGTCTTTTTTTCTGCAGCTAAATTTGCTGCAAATCTGCTGACAACTTTTCTCTTGCAAGCAAACAGCTGCGTCAAAAATGCAGGTTTTCCTGCATTTTTTTCACTGGCCTTGTGTCTCTATTCATGCATGTACATAAAGTTCTGTGGAAAAAAAAATCTCATTCTGTTTTTGGCATAGTGGGGGAGGTGAATTGTTCAGGAATAGTTTAGACACTGGCAATGCATTGAGTTTGTATGACACTATTTGCTTTTACACTATGGGGTCTGCCATTTAGTTGCTCAGACATTGTTCAATTTCACACCTCGCTGGGCCACAGGTATTGTTCAATCTCACAGGTAGGTCAGCTAATGTTTACACTGGACACATCACTAATTTAATTAAATTTTCCCAATACAAACAACCATCTCAGCGACCAAGACAAGATGGTTAATCACAAAATAGAACCCATATTTTGCTATCAAAAACGCGGAAAAAAACACTGAAAAAACGTTGAAAAAATTTAGCTGCGTTTTTTGATGCGATTTTTCAGCAAAAAAACGCTGAAAGAAGTGACATGCTCTATTATCCAAAAACACAAGCAAGGCAGAAAATATGCAGCAAACAAAAAGCAACTTGTGTGAACAGAGAATTCTGGTTTCTCATAGACTTTGCTGGTACTGCTAGACACAGCTGCAAATTTGCATAAAAATCTGCTGCAAAATACGCAGCAAAACACAACGTATGTGAACATAGCCTTACAGTTCTCTGAATGCTGAGCTCTGTATAACTCCGCCCCCACCACTGATTGGCTGCTTTTTGTGTACACTGTGCATAAACAGAAATCTGCCAATCAGTGTTGGGGGCGGGGTTATACAGAGCTCATGAATATGAAGGACTACATGGCAGCAGGTTTACTAGTGATAATCTCCTGCTGATAAAGTAGTGATTTTATCAAAACTACAGCAAGCAGCCCAGTCAATGACACATCTCTGTAATCAATGTCTCTGCCCCTACATTATGCTGATTTCAGATTAGGTAGCAAAAACCTGGTGACAGATACCCTTTAAGTCAGACTGTAAGCTGTGAGGTGGGGTGTCTATGGATGCTCACATGCCCACTGTAGGCACGTTCAGCTGTGGAAAGAGGTTAGCATGGATACTCTGGTTCATTAGAGCCTCTCTGGAACTTAGGACCCAGGTCACATGCCCCTTTAGCCAGAGGTGGATGTGGGTATAATGGCACCTGGGGCAAAAGTTCAGTTTGGCGCCCAACTCCTATACACAGCTTAAGCAGTTTGAGTAGTCGTCATGTGACCACTCATTTGCGATTGCATAGATTACAGTCGTGTACTGATGTGTTACTCTTTTTAATTTTCTCAATGTTCAGTGAATTACTATAGCCCCTGCCTCATTAAGAGAATCAGTAAGAGAAGCTAATCAGCACATGACCCTAAATATGAAAATCGTATGAGTCGTCATGAGAACACCACTGGATCTAGCAAGCAGAACCAAATCCTGACAGTGAGTATATTACACGCTGTTAGGATTGGGCATGTTACAGTGCTGAGCTTTATAATTAAATGGGTTGTCCAGATTTGTGATGGAAGTCTGCAATTGCTCTATGTGACTGCCGGCATCTGAATCCTGTCATTGCGCACACTGCACGCTGTCAGGATTCTCCCACGTTAGCGGCAAGAGCGGGCGGTTATGTGACAACATGTATGTAATTTGCATACTTCCAGAAACATTCCGACTAGCAGGGCCGGCGTCAGCACCCGGCACACCCGGGCAAGTGTCGGGGCCCTGAGCAGGCGGGGTGACCAACTCGCGGTCGGGCACCCAGCCGGGTTATGGGCGGAGGAGAGCGGAGCCAGCGCCTGCCCTAACCCCCGCTTGCACAGGGCCCCGGCAGCCAGATACTTACCTCTCCCCGTGCTTCCGCAGATCCGCTGTCTTCCTGCTGTGCGCTCCCTGTGATGTCTCAGGTCAGAGGGTGCGGTGACGTCTTTCCACCGCGCCCTTCCCTGAGCCATCACAGGCAGCGCAGAGCGGGAAGACGCCGGCGACACTGGAGTCTGGACCTGAGCAGCGGCAGCAGGCGAGGAGGAGTGAGGTGAGTATTTTTTTTTTTTAATGTATGGAGGCATGGGGAATTATATGGGGGGGGGTGACATTCTGCATGGGGCATTATATGGGGGTGACATCCTGCATGGGGCATTATATGGAGGCGTGACATCCTGCATGGGGCATTATAAAGAGGGGGGGTGACATCCTGCATGGGGCATTTTAAAGAGAGGGGGGTGATATCCTGCATGGGGCATTATATGGGGGGCGAGAGGTGACATCCTCCATGGGGCATTATATGGGAGGAAAGGGACATCCTGCATGGGGCATTATATTGGGGGAAAGGGGCATCCTGCATGGGGCATTATATGGGGGGGAAGGAACATCCTGCATGGGGCATTATATGGGGGGAAGGGACATCCTGCTTGGGGCATTATATGGGGGGGAGGGACATCCTGCATGGGGCATTATATGGGGGGGAGAAGTTACATCCTGCATGGGGCATTATATGAGGAGTGACATCCTGCATGGGGCATTATATGGCGGGGAAGGGACATCCTGCATGGGGCATTATATGGGGGGGGAGTGATATCCTGCATGGGGCATTATATGGGGGTTGACATCCTGCATGGGGCATTACATGGGGGGTGACATCCTGCATTGGGCATTATATGGTGGGTGACATCCTGCATGGGGCATTATAAGGGGAGGAACAGCCCGCATGGGGCATTATAAGGGTGGAACAGCCTGCATAGGGCATTATGTGGGGGGAACAGCCTTCATGGAGCATTATATGGGGGCCAGTATCCTGTATGGAGCATTATAAGGGGACCAATATCCTGTACGGAGCGTTATATGGGGGCCAGTATCCTGTACGGAGCGTTTTATGGGGGCCAGTATTCTGTATGGAGCGTTATATGGGGGCCAGTAATCCGTATGGAGCATTTTATGGGGGCCAGTACTCTGTATGGAGCATTTTATGGGGGCCAGTATACTGTGTGGAGCGATTCGCCGGTTTCTGAGCTATTGTGGAATTTACAATAGATATCGCTCATGTAATGTAAGAAGTGAAATCTTCAGCATTGTACTATATATATATTTCTCTGCGGTATCTGTGCATCATGAATCGTGGTATGTGTTAAAGGGGCTCACTGAGACTTTGGAGCCGGCCCTGCCGACAAGACATGCATAGCTTCGCACTATAAAAGTGAATTGAGCAAGGCAGCGCACATTTAGTCGGCACATGCCCGCATGTATGCAAATCGCATATTTGTGGTCAGGTCACTTTCCCCTCTCGCCACTGGCAATGGATATTCCTGTGCCCGTGCTGTGAGGATTCAGAAGTCTGCAGTCACACAGAGTGACTGCAGACTTTCATCACAAATCTGGAAAACACCTTTAATGCCCCTAACATAAATATAAATTTAGTTACCCTTAACTTGTCAGATGTCACAATACTTTAATGACATGGCCATGTATTATGTAATATGAAAAGTTAGGGATTGTTACATGTGTACAGGTTCAGAACCCCCACCAGTACAGGAATACATCACCAAAACCACCATCAGTAAAGAAATACATCACCAGAACCAAACTTAGTACATGAATACATCACCAAAACTACCATCAGTATAGGAATACATCACCAGAACCACCTTCAGTATAGGAATTCATCACCAGAACCACTACCAGTACAGGAATACATCACCAAAACCACCATCAGTACAGCAATACAGCATCACCATAACTACCATCAGTACAGGAATACATCACCAGAACCACCATTAATACATGAATACAGCACCAGAACCAAACTTAGTACATGAATACATCACCAGAACTACCATTAGTATAGGAATGCATCACCAGAACCACCTTCAGTATAGGAAAACCGCACCCGAACCACCATTAATACATTAATACAGAACCAAGTTTAGTACAGAGATTCATTTTAATGTCTGGTCAGACCAATATACAATTGTTTCGTGTGAACCTACAATTCTCGGTATGTCCTTAACAATAGAAAGGAGATTTTGGGAGTTGTTGCTACCAGCCATCATCAAACTGTGGACCACACAGGAACCACAGTACTGATTAGATGCAGGCAGTATCACTAATAAACATTTACATCCAGGTACCTTATAGGTGACATATTGTCTGATTGGAGTTGTTCTCTATATTTTATTCTCCATCTTGTCCATACACCATGATGACTTTTCACATCCACAACTCATCTCTGCAGACTTCTTTCTTCTCTGTTCTTCTACAGCACAGCCCATCATTGTGCCCTTAAAAATAACAGCGTGATTATAATGCTCCTGAATAAAAATATCTGCTCTATGCTGTCCCCTTGAATAAATGATTGCACCTCACTGTGCTCCCTGCATAAAATATGACTCCCAGACTGTCCCTCTTATGTTAAATTCCCTCCACACTGCACTCTTCTTTCCATACTGGGTGGACTCTTCACACTGTCCCCCCCTCTATACTGCCCAGTCTTCATACTGTGCCCCCTCCTCACACTCCCCCTGTTCAAACTGTATCCTCCATACTGTTCCATCACACTGTTCCCCTATGCTTCACCGTCTCTATACTGCCCCCATACTACCCAGTTTCTATATTGTGCCCCCCCCCCACTCCCCCCCATACTATCCCATCACACATTTCTCCCCCATACTGTCCCTTCATAAATTCACCTCACCCTCCTCATACTGTCTTCTCACACATTTCTCCACTCACTCCCCATACTGTCTTCTTACACATTTTCCCCTTCCCTCCCTCTACTGTCCCCTCACACATTAACCCCCACTCTCCCTATACTGTCTCCTCACACATTCTCCCCCTCTCCATACTGTCTCTTCACACATTTCCTCCTTCCCTCCACCTACTGCCCACTCACACAATATCTCCACCCACTCTATACTGTCTCCTTACACATCCACCCTCCTCATACTGTCTCCCGACAAATTTCCCCCTCCCCAACCTGTCTCCTCAAACTCCTCTCCCAATACTGTCCCCTTACAAGATTCCCCATAACAATAAAACACTGGTTTCTTTAGCTCCATGGGAGCACTTACTGTACTGACATTCACCATCTCTGTGACACAGGGAGATAACATGATCACGCTGCTGATGCCCTCACTCTGAAGAGCCAGCTGTCAGGGCTTCAATTGTACTCGTGCCTAAAAAACGCGAGTACAATTGAATTCAGGAAACCGTGTATTACACCTTCCCTGAGTTGGCTGTCAATTTGACAACAGCCGAATCTCACACTGGGGTGTCGCAAAATACAGCCATCTGGGAAACACCTCGGGCCTACGTGTCAGGCGGCCCAATGACATTCCCTTCTGGCTGCACTTGGGCAAAAGCCCCCATGTTTAGCTATATCCATGACTTAGTGTTAACTCCGCAAGCTCATCAGTGAGCCTTGGGTGCCCATGAACTTTGTTTCCACATCACTAGTTATCCACTCCTGGAGCTCTTTTCGTAGGTACTAACCACTGTATGCCAGGAACAATCCATTACATTTGCCATTTTGGAGATCCCTTTTTCTAGCCATCAAGACTTGACCCTTTTTACAGTTGCTCAGATCCTTATGCTTACACTTTTCTCCCCACTTTTGACACTTCAACTTTAAAAACTGAGGCCCCCTATTCATGAGGGTGTTTTCACCAGTTTTCTGGTGTAAAACACCTTCAAATGTTGCAAAATGTTTGCGAAACATAAAGTTGTGCAACAATTTAACAACTTTTGCCATTTTTATGCCAGCCACAGCCAGCATTGCCAAAATGGGTGATGCAAGGGCGGGACAATATGGAGTTAAGCCCGCCCATCTAATTCAAGGTGGTGTACATATCAGCAGAAATGTACTCTAGTCCCTTACTGGAGTAACATTTCTGGTGGAGGTGCATGACAGTTTTAAGATGAGTCTAATTCATTCAGCAGAATGCGCCTCATAATAAATTAGGCACATCTCACCCGAGTGGTCCTGATTAATAAGAGTGGCATACACAATACTATATAATACAATAATATACTATATATAATTCTTTATATAATAATATATCCCTCCCTTGTCAGGTTCAGGTGCCATTGTAATGAGCTAATTCGCTTATCAGTCATTTGAAGCTTGTGGCTGATCAGTACAGATGTACAATATGTCTTTGTATATTTCTGTGTTTGTATTTGTGTGTGTGAATGTGTATATATGGGTGTGATATTACTACCATAATATCAACAAATACTGAGAAGAATACTGAGAGGTGATACATCTGCAAAGACCATTGTATTGGAAAAGCACAAATGAAGGGTTTCCTGTAAACAAAATATCACTATCTATATGAAAGTTATTATCACTAGGGGTCCAACTGTAGGAGTGGTGGAGGTGATGTTCTATCCTATGACATTCCAAGGGGTTAAATGCATTTTATATTGATGTGTGTTTTTGAAAGAAAAACTCTCTGGGGCTGCAGTTTAGCCTAGACAAGGTTAACTATAACAGCCGGCCCAGATTGGGGAGGGGGAACTGAGAGTTAGTGCCAAGTTCAGGAAGTGTCAGTTCAGTTAGGAGAAGTAAGGAGAAGTGACAGCAGCGGTCTTAAGGCAATAGACTGCTAGGGACAACGTGAGTCTGTGTTCGGGACAGTGAATTGCCATAGTATCCTTCCGTGTGAATCCGTCTGTCAGCCTAGGAACCTCGAGATGGACGTCGGGGCCTCTGGACGAACTCCGCCTGCGAAGCTGCAGGGAAAGATGGACTCAAACTCTCAGAGACAGAGGGTGATGGAATCCAGGTGGCCTGCACGCTCTCCCTCTTCCCCGGCAGTGACGCCAGTCTGCTCACCGCCACGGTCCCGTCCACACTTCCTCCTTCCTCGGGTGTCTGCTGCTGCCCAGGGTGCATGCACCCCACGCAGATCCCCAGTCACTACATTTAGGGTGCGTACGCGCTCCCTCCTACTTAGAGGGGACGCGCGCGCCGTCCTAAGGTGTCCCCAGGCAATAGCTGGGTGACACCTTCTATTTAAGGCACCTCCTCCAATATGGAGGTGCCTGAGCAATGTTGTTAGTATGTTTTGTAAAAAACACACTTGCTAGTTCTCAGGTCCCAGTGCTTGTATCCTGTATACCAGCCTGTAAATTAGCCGTGCCTGCTTGTCCGTCAGCCGTGTCTGCCTGTTCTTCAGCCGTGCCTGCCTGTCTGTCAGCTGGGTCTGCCTTTCTATCTGTCATGCCCACCAGTATCAGCCTGCCTGTGTCGTGCCAGTCTACCATTCTCGGCCGCTCCTGCCTCCTGTCCCTTGGGGGTCAGTTGCCATCCACCCGAGTTCAGTCCCGGCATAGCACCTGGTTCCGCGTCCCTCGTCCCTCCTCGGATCGGGGTGTCGTCAGCCGTCGTTCAACCAAGGTCAGTCCTGGTTAGGTACCTAGTTACGCCTCTCTGGGCTCTCCTCGGATCACGGCACAGTGGTTACACCACCTGATTCGAAACAGTGGGGAAGAATTCCTAGTTCTAGGGAAGTTAGCAAGAGGGATGCTCTACCCATACCGAGAACCAGGGCTGAAGTTAAGTCTGGTACCTGTGGGAAAGACTGTAACCCATTGGGCCCTATCCCGTATGCCTGATTGTAAAGACAGCAAGCTGCCCAGTAAAAGTTTGATTGTTTTTATGGCTTCCATGTGCCCTGGATTGTTTGCTGCAAAAGTTCTGGAAGAGGAGAGCCTGGAGCCAATGGTGGCCTGCGGGCCAAAAGTAAGTGTGATGCACCCCACACACAGCAGCACACGGGGACGGGGACACGTTTTGTCTGTAGGTTGCCAGAGTGAGCAGAAGCAGCAGCTCGCTCACGACTATCTCTCTCGGGCACCTTACACAACCACTAGGACCACCATCCTTCGTGTGCACAGGATTCCCAAAGTCACCTGTGTCAATGGAGTAGTAGCGAGTGTGTGCGACCACTGCTCCATTCTTATCTATAGAAGTGGTGGTCGCATATGCTCATTAATGACCCATTCACACTGGAAACTTCAGGCCACATTCTAATAATCGAGAGGGGATTCTCTGCAGCCAGACTCCTAGTGATAATACATTTATCATCTCTCCTTTGAAAAAGGTGATAGATCCTGTTAATAGGGCCATCCCCATAGGCATCGGTTGAAGTGGTTAATTTGGGGTCGCTGGGGTCTTCATAAGAAGTTCAAAATTGCATATCACCTTGGAATAGTTATTTTTATGCACAAAGACACTTTATTTTCAGAAGAGATAATGGAAAAAGGCTGAGAAGAATTAACAGCACTCAGTTATTCACACCTGGTGGATATGTAGCACCCCGAGGGCTCGGCTGCTACAGGGGTATTGCACCTCGAACCAGAGGTGTGGTATTCCACTCCTGGGTAAGGATGGAGTGTGGACTAGGACTCAGTAAGCTGCATGCACCACACACACCCCATTTCCGAGGGACAGCTCAACGGTGCTCCCACTAGACAGAAGTGCAGGCACGACAGCATCTGTTCCTGGCTGGAGTGGGGAGGGGGAGGAAAACCCAGTGGTGTAGGAGCAGATAGGGGTGGGACTCTGGGCACAGGTAGGAGCCCATTGGGTGCTGGTCACCTGGGCTCGGGTGTCAGAAGGAGGTATAAAAGGTGGGCACCATCTTAGAACAGTGTTCAGTGCAGTGCAGAGAAGAAGTCAAGAGTGAGAGGAGAAGACAGGAAGCAGAGCCCCTGCATGGGCTCTGCTCCGCAGGCAGGCCTTGTCAGGAGGCTGGAGCCTGAGAGAGAGAGAAAGGAGAATGAACAGAAAGGACAGTAAGAAAGGAAGCAAGGAACAGGAACACAGAGAAAGGCCCAGAGACACGAGGACAGAAGGAACCCCATATGCCCTGGAGATACAGGGTGAAGGGTTGGCAGAGCAGGGTACCGGAACCCAAATTGGTGGAGGCGACTAATCCTCAGCCAAAACCGGAGGTTGTGACCACATCTTGGTGCGACCCCTCACTACATCCACCAGGAAAGCATACCACATAGGGTCAGGGAAACCGGAGAGAGGTTTCGCCAACAGAAGGCCCGAGGAAGCTGGACAAAGGTGGGTCACTGGTGGGGACGGCCAGAGAAAGAAAAGGAAGGGAGTCCTGTGCCACGCTCTGGAATTGCCTGGGAGTTGGTCGAGCCCCTTGCCTGGTGGACGCAGCACGGCTTGGGCAGTCACCGCCGGTACCGAGGTGACTAGGACCAGTAAAGAACTGTGAGTAAAGCATTGGAAACTGCAACCACACGTCTCTGTGTTACATCGCCGCACCAGCACCATTAGTACTGGGACGCTCACACCATCACTACCATCATCTACTCTAGCTGCCCTGAGGCAAGACTTCTCCCGTGGGGAGTTATTCCATACTCGGCTGCGCAAACAACATCAGCCTCAGCGGTCTGCAGCGCAGCGGCGGTCCCCACTGACCGCAATCCACGGGTGGCGTAGTCGGACACTTATTACAACACAAATAGACTGCCACTGGTTTGACCGCACTGGGCACGGACCGGGTCAGCGCCACGGAGACTACAACCCTCAGCATCCCACCAGCGATCCGGCTCCAGGTATCCCCCTGCACAGCACAGGCCAGGGGGCGCGTCAACTTTGGCGTAGTCGGCAGGATCGAGACCAACCCACCACAAACGGGTATTGCGTGCCTGAAGAAAATTGTACATGTACCTGGAAAAGAAGTCTCCCGCCATTTCCCGAAGTTTCCCGCCGTCTGGAGTCGTTTCCCGCCATCCGGAGCCGATTCCCGCCATCAGACGCCATCTTGGACCGTTTCCCGCCATCGGACGCCATCTTGGGTCGTTTCCCGCCGTCTTCCCGCCATCCGCAGTCGTTTTCCCGCCAGCGGGCGCCATCTTCGGGACGCCGCGCGGGAAGAAGAGGGGCGTGGACGCCGAAAGCGCGCGAGATCTGAAGCTCCGCCCCACGCACCGACGCTGCGTAAGGTCCTGGAAGGGAGAGGGAGCGACGCTGACGCCACAGGAGCGCGACGCAAGGTCCTCAACCCCGACGATCGACTGCGGAGCCGCGGCCTACGGAGGAAGATCAACGCAAGGTAGGCCACGGTCCACCAGGGGGGAGGAGGACACCAGGAACGGAGAGCAAGATGGCGGACCTGCAGCAAACCAAGCTGCCCAGCATCGGCAGTGCCCCAGCCGTCGCGGGCCCTGACCAGCGCCAGGAGAAGACGCGTGATGCAGGAGCGGTCGCGGGAGCAGGTAAGAGGAGTCTCCCTGTCCCGGACGCTGCCAGCGTCAGCCTGCTCCCGGGACCCCTGGTGGAGCCGCCGATCCCGGGCGCTGCAAACACCGACCTGCTCCAGACCCCGCAACAAGCCCTGCTGCCGAACCCTCCAGCCCTGGTCACTGCCGCCACCAGCCCGCGCCCAGGCCCAAAGTCGCACCCTCTGATCCCGGGCGTCATCAACGGCGGCCCTCTCCAGGCCCGGTCGCAAGGCCTGCTGCACAAGGGCGCAAAGGAACTGTATGCCCTCCATGTCCACCGTCTAACAGAGGAGGAGCTGCGGTACCGCCCAGACATGGACTACCCTGAGGGCCCGGACGGGTCTGAAGAGTACAAGGAGGGAGCATCAGGAGGACACCGTTACCAGTGAACGGTAAAGTGGAACTGTATATAGTTACCCGTCAGGGTACAAGAACTGTTGCTAATTGAAGTGTGGTCCCCGTTGGGACTAGTGTGGAACTGTTTCTTGATAAAAAGTTTCCTGTGTGCGTGTTACCCCAATATCCTTTACCAGGCTGAGGACTGTGAGCAGCCACTCCCTTATCCCCACTGGCCGAGGACTGAGAGCGGCCAATCCCTTGTAAATAGTTGCGCTTCTTAAAGCGCCCCCTACTGGTTTTATACAAGAACCGCAACGTCTACCTCAAGGTGGATTAAAATGGACTGTTGCACCTTTACCTGGTCGCAAGTTGCACAGCGGCCAGAGTTCAAGAATCTGTTTGAAAATGTTTATTTGAAAATGTCTTATAATGGAAAGTTTAATATGCTGCTAAAATAGTAATGCCAAAAGTTTTATATGGTGTTTTGCAAAAAGAGTTCCAGTGGCATTAGTAGAATGTTTTATAAAAATGTTTTATACCAGTAACGTTAAAAAGAGAAGAGTACCTCCCATAAAGGGATGAGTGAAAAGTTAATGTCTTATATATGAGTGCACTTTAAAAATTTTTATGTTTTAAATTGTCTTTGCTCTTTTCCAGCCCGAGGACGTGCTGTGATTTACCAGGGAAAATGTAGCACCCCGAGGGCTCGGCTGCTACAGGGGTATTGCACCTCGAACCAGAGGTGTGGTATTCCACTCCCGGGTAAGGATGGAGTGTGGACCAGGACTCAGTAAGCTGCATGCACCACACACACCCCATTTCCGAGGGACAGCTCAACGGTGCTCCCACTAGACAGAAGTGCAGGCACGACAGCATCTGTTCCTGGCTGGAGTGGGGAGGGGGAGGAAAACCCAGTGGTGTAGGAGCAGATAGGGGTGGGACTCTGGGCATAGGTAGGAGCCCATTGGGTGCTGGTCACCTGGGCTCGGGTGTCAGAAGGAGGTATAAAAGGTGGGCACCATCTTAGAACAGTGTTCAGTGCAGTGCAGAGAAGAAGTCAAGAGTGAGAGGAGAAGACAGGAAGCAGAGCCCCTGCATGGGCTCTGCTCCGCAGGCAGGCCTTGTCAGGAGGCTGGAGCCTGAGAGAGAGAGAAAGGAGAATGAACAGAAAGGACAGTAAGAAAGGAAGCAAGGAACAGGAACACAGAGAAAGGCCCAGAGACACGAGGACAGAAGGAACCCCATATGCCCTGGAGATACAGGGTGAAGGGTTGGCAGAGCAGGGTACCGGAACCCAAATTGGTGGAGGCGACTAATCCTCAGCCAAAACCGGAGGTTGTGACCACATCTTGGTGCGACCCCTCACTACATCCACCAGGAAAGCATACCACATAGGGTCAGGGAAACCGGAGAGAGGTTTCGCCAACAGAAGGCCCGAGGAAGCTGGACAAAGGTGGGTCACTGGTGGGGACGGCCAGAGAAAGAAAAGGAAGGGAGTCCTGTGCCACGCTCTGGAATTGCCTGGGAGTTGGTCGAGCCCCTTGCCTGGTGGACGCAGCACAGCTTGGGCAGTCACCGCCGGTACCGAGGTGACTAGGACCAGTAAAGAACTGTGAGTAAAGCATTGGAAACTGCAACCACACGTCTCTGTGTTACATCGCCGCACCAGCACCATTAGTACTGGGACGCTCACACCATCACTACCATCATCTACTCTAGCTGCCCTGAGGCAAGACTTCTCCCGTGGGGAGTTATTCCATACTCGGCTGCGCAAACAACATCAGCCTCAGCGGTCTGCAGCGCAGCGGCGGTCCCCACTGACCGCAATCCACGGGTGGCGTAGTCGGACACTTATTACAACACAAATAGACTGCCACTGGTTTGACCGCACTGGGCACGGACCGGGTCAGCGCCACGGAGACTACAACCCCCAGCATCTTACAGAAGGCCCGGCTCCGGGTATCCCCTGCACAGCACAGGCCCAGGGGGCGCGTCAGATACGCTGCACATCTCAGTCTGGATTTGCGGGAGGAAAATCGGCAGTGTATAATAGCGGAGGAGATTTTACCAAATGCTAGATTTTTTTGCAGTTGAATTTGACCTGTAGTTGGAATTTTTAATGACAATTCTTAAAGGGTTTGTCCACTACAAAGACAATCTCTTTCTAAATTCTATATTCCTTCTTAAAAAATATAAATACCCTGTGCTCACCTCCCGTGCCAGCAACGTTCCAATGATGTCGGCATATGTCTTACAAGGCTCACGTCACATTGTTATGCCATGTAAGCTCTGTTGGTATTGAGCTGCTGTGCTCAGGAGAATCTTGAATTTCCAGGGAAGGTGTAGGCAATGCAGCCCATTAGCGGGTTCTGATTAGCTGCAAGGCTCCTGATGCAATAACAATGTCACGAGAGCCTCAGGAGACCCGGCGCTGACGTCGCTGGAATGGCGCCGGTATGGGAAATGAGTATAGGGTATTTTTATTTCATATTGGTCAATATAGTATTTAAGGTGGGGGTGTCCTAGTAGTCAACAACCCTTTCAACACATACAAATATTTTAGTGATTCCAATTTGATACTGCGATCTAAGGGGTAAGATTTCTCCTTCTTGAAAGTGATATGCCAGGTCTGGCACGCCAGTGTGAGGAGACTTAAACGCCTTGCATGCTCCTCTGGAAAATTAAATATGCAAATTGTCTCTTGAGAGAGTGAGAGGACTTGAATTCTGTTGCAATAGGTGGCACTAGAGTTCAAGTCCTCTTTCTCTCTGAAGAGACAATTTGCATCATGAATTTGATACTACAAAAATTTGTGCTTGTGAATGTACTCTAAGGGTCCGTTTGGCGCTCATTTAAAAGCCTGTTTACACAGGCAGACCGACGCGCGTTGGACGATCAATAATAGATAAGCTGCCATTCCTCTCGGCAGCACGAGTCTTGTTTACACAGGACGATGTGCTGCCGAGAACGCTTGCTTAAAATTCATTTCACCAGATGACAGAACGTTTTGCTCATCCATCGGGTGATCAGCAACCTGTTTATACTCCAAGTTTATCGTGTAAGGAGCATTCCTTGTATCACTCATTCACGATAATCTCGAAGTGTAAATTCACCTTAAGGAAATCTGGCTTTATCAGCAAAGACAAGTTATAGCCCCCAGTAATGATTTGTTTCGGTATCTGAAGGAAAACATGAACATACCACCCGCTGTACAAATACAATACTGAAACACAACACCGCTGCTCTAATGTTCCTCAATTACCTATAAAGGCCGGGTACGTAATTATGTCAGCTAGATTTAAAGGCACAAAATTACTGCACATCTGATAGAGGCGCATTTAACAACCAGCAATATTCTATATATGCCATATCTGAGTCTATCCATGAGCTCGGAAATGAAGTGATCACACACACGTCTCCGGGTATTAATGTTATGTACCTTACTGTTGCTTTATACTATCATTATGTATTTATAGCCAGCAGACAATAGGAAGTTTTATTACCCATTAGCCAAATACAATACAACTGAACAGCGCTATTCTCTATACCAAAGAGTGAAGCCACCCACTGGAGACATATACCACCCACACATGCAAGACATACCTGTGACAACCATACGGAGTGTTATTATCTACACTAGCTGTATATTATCCTGCGTCCTCCGTAGTAAACCAGCATTTTTTTTTCCTTAGCAAAACTGTCCGTACTTACTATATAATATCATTTGCTTCTCAGTCTGTAGAAGAACAGAACTTTAAGTTGGGGTCTAAACGTTGGACCCCATCATGTGCTGTTCCTCTTCACAGAGGAATGTTAGAAACAGTAGAATTTGGCCGTTCCATTAATCACCGAACATGCCTGTTACCGAGCCAGAAAGGAAATTTAAGGCCCTGTGTTCTCGGTAATGCATGGGTCCCATAGGTCAAACTCCAACTCAACTAACTTTTATAACCCTTCTAAGGCTATGTGCACACACAGTTTAGGAGTATTTGGAGCAGAAAGTGGTTATATGCACATGGCCTCTTTTTCAGGAAAATTCTGACCGAAATCTGCCTGAAAAAGCGCCGAAAAAGTGCCACAAAAATGGTCATAACACACAGGAATATCAAAACCATATTGCTGTGCACATGTTCAGTATTTTGTTACTTCTTTTAATTCAGGATTCAGAAGCAGCTAAAAGGTGTAGCATACTCCTTTTTCGAGCGGCTTCGTTTTGGAAGCCATCCACACTGATTATCAGAAGATGCAGGTGACGCGCCCCCTGGGCCTGTGTTGTGCAGGGGAACCCGGAACCGGGCCTGTTGTAGAATGCTGGGGGTTGTAGTCTCCGTGTGGCGGTGACCCGGTCCGTGCCCAGGGTGGTCAAACCAGTGGCAGTCTTAATGTATAGCAAATGTCCGACTACGCCACCCGTGGATTGCGGTCAGTGGGGACCGCCGCTGCGCTGCCGACCGCTGAGGCTGATGTTGTTTGCGCAGCCGAGTATGGGATAACTCCCCACGGGAGAAGTATTGCCTCAGGGCAGCTAATGTGAGAGATGATGGGAGTGATGGTGTGAGGGTCCCAGTGCTAATGGTGCTGGTGCGGCAAGGAATCACAGAGACGTGAGGTGCAGTTCAGGGTCTTTACTGATGGTACAAGGCAGACCCTCCCGGGAGTACTGGCTAGTATAAGGGGCCTGGTCAGTCTGCGAGCAAGCAGGAGTTCCCCTGGCCAGGTGGAGTTGTAGGCCTCCCCGTTTATCTGCACTCTTCCTGGCTACCTTGCTGTCAGCGGTTACAAGTAGCCCACGTCCCTGAGTATACCGTGTGGTGCTCACCCATATGGCTGGTGACTTGGGGCCTTCTGTTAGCCTCCGCTCCTGGATGGCGGCGCTGGTCCCTTCTTTGTGACTGAGCCTCCGGGCTTCTATGGCCAGAGGACCTGGAATCCCCTGCCGGCTGGTTTCTGCTGCTGGGTATATATCAGTCCCCACAGCCTCGGACTCCTGTGTCCGGTTTTAGTAACTTCAGCCAGGGCGAGCTATATCTCTGCTCACAGCCCCTGGCCTTCTGCCTCTGCTCCTACAGAGCTCCTGATCTCACTTTCCCTCTCCAGGCTCTGACTGCTCTGCTTGTTCTGCAGGCTCTGTCTCTGTCTGCTCTAATCCCGCCCCAGACCCAGTTTATAAGGGCAGATTCCTCCCCTCCCAGGTCTGGGTGGGCCGTGTTGCATGCTTAGGGCTCCTGACCAGAGAAACCTCCCACTTGCTCTCAGACATAATATCTCTATTACTGTGGCAACCAGACCCCTGGGGTGTCACATTCCCCCCTAGTAAATTTTAGTACTCCGGAACTAAACACATTTCTAAAACATAATAACAGGGTATAAACAATAATACGATAACATATTTACAAGAAGCTTTAGTTCTTTAAAGGTCACGGCGTGTCCGCAACCGGGTGTCCATATCACCCAAGGTGAAGTTTTTGAAACAAGAGGGTGTCCATGTCACCTAAGGTGAAACTTTAAGCGAAGTAGGGGACCTGTCCAAAGCAAACCCCTTGCGTTGGCCTTGGGCGTGGCTGCAAGGGTAGACTAACTACTTTGGGCCGCAAGTAGGCCACGCCAGACAGGTTTTCTCTTCCGCGGCCGTCTTCGCAAGAGGCACCAAGGTGCAACTATCTACAAAACTGTTCCGGTTATCCAGTGTCCATAACCTGTTAGTCCAAAGAAATCTGCAGGGTAACTGAGAAACATAATTAATAACAGGCAACAAACATAAACCATAAACAGTTAACAGTTAAATTCACAGTGCATTAGTTTAGATTCTCCAGCGAACGGGCATCTGACCTCTAGTGACTCTAGTGGACCTACGGAGCTCACTAACTGGTTCTGCACTACAGGGTGTAGGAGGTGTTATGGGTAAGCTGGGCAGCTGTCTGCGCACTCTTTGGCTCACTAGGGGCACGGCAGGCTCACTACTAGCAGAGGGTTGATCCTCCTGTACTGCTGGTGTGGACTCTTCTGCCTCTTGGGCCGGCTGCTCTTCCAGCTCTACCGGTTCCTCTGTAGGCACTTGCGGGGCTGGCTGGAGAAAGGTGAGGATGGGTACCACGACAGCACCGTTTACTTGTGTCCAAGACCGGGGGAAGTCTCCGAGTACGGTACTGATCATTTCTTCCCTTTCCTCTGCGGGTTGAGGGTTTCCTTGATCTTCTTCAGGGCTTTGCAGCTGCTCGGGACACTTCTTCAGGTGGTCTCTGGAGACAATGGCTGTGGTTTCTCCTCCATCCTTACTGATTACGCAGATTTTTGGGTTCCCATGGCTTGATGGCAGTACGGTGTATGGGTCCTTCTCCCACTGGTCGTCCAACTTGTGGAGCCGCCTCTTCCTCTTCAAGACCTGCTCTCCAGGTACCAGGGGAACAGCGGGAGCATACTGGTTATAAGCCTTCTCTTGCCTTTCTCTAGCTTGAGACAGACTTCGCTCGACGCTCTCCTGTACTTTCCGATACTGCTGCTGCCGTTCTGTATCCCAGTCTGCCTCTGGCGAGGTGTCCTCAGGCGTCAGGACTCCCATATCCAGGTCAATAGGCAGCTTACCAGGTCTTGCTCTCATTAGGTAAGCCGGGGTACAGTTGGTGGAACCTACAGGGATGTGGTTATACAGGTCCACCAGATCGGGCAGTTTCTCAGGCCACAGACTGCGTTCTTCCAGGGGCAATGTTTTTAGCAGATCTATCACCACCTGGTTCATCTTCTCGCAGAGTCCATTGGTTTGAGGGTGATAGGGCGTTGTTCTTATCTTCTTGCAGCCATACAGGCTGCAGAACTCCTGGAAGACCTCCGCCTCGAAGGCTGGTCCTTGGTCTGTCAACACTTGGTCCGGGTACCCGTGTGGACGGCAGAAGTGCTGCTGGAAGGCTCTAGTTGCTGTTTGAGCCGTTAAGTCCTTGACCGGGACCACCACCAGGAACCGGGAGTAATGATCTACGATTGTGAGGGCGTAGACATACCCAGATCTGCTTGGAGCCAGTTTCACATGGTCCAGGGCTACCAGTTCCAGTGGCTGTCTGGTGATGGTGGGCTGCAGGGGAGTCTTCTGGCTGGCTTGGTCTTTTCTTCTCAGGTGGCACGGGCCACAGTCTCTGCACCACCTCTCGATGGCTCCTCTCATGCCTACCCAGTAGAACCGTTCACGCAACAAGAACTCCAGCTTCTTCCATCCGAAATGCCCTGCTCCGTTGTGGTATGCCTCCAGAACCATAGCCGCGTCTCGTCTTGGGACCACTACCTGCCAGGTCAACTCATGTGTTCGAGAGTTAACCATTCTCCGGCACAGCTTCTCCCTGTAGAGGAACAGCTTACTTTTCTCCTTCCACAGTTGCTTGGTCTCCTCCGGAGCATCTGGGTCAAGATGGGCATCGGCCTGGGTCAGCATTTCCTTCACCAAATGGACTGCGGGATCACTGTCTTGCGTCTCCGCCCAGTTGTAGTGGGGCAAGGGATTGAACGTCACGGAGCGCCTGTCCTTCACACGGTGGGAATACAGGGTAATCCCATGACGGTGGAACGCAGGGAGCTCATCTTCTTCCAGATCTTCTGGATCTTCCCCTACGTCCGGTAAGTTCGGCATTCTAGACAGGGCATCCGCGTTGGCATTTGAGCGTCCTGCCCGGTATTTGATGGTGAATTCAAAGTTGGACAGGCGGGCCATCCATCTCTGTTCCAGGGCACCGAGCCTTGCAGTGTCTAGGTGTGTCAACGGGTTGTTATCCGTGTACACGGTGCATTTGGAGGAGGCAAGGTAATGCTTGAAACGTTCGGTCACTGCCCACACTACTGCCAGGAACTCCAGCTTGAATGAGCTATAATTCTCAGGGTTCCTCTCCGTGGGCCGTAGCTTTCGGCTGGCGTAAGCGATTACCCGTTCTTTCCCTTGCTGGATCTGGGACAGTACGGCTCCTAGCCCGATGTTGCTTGCGTCCGTGTGGAGGATAAAGGGCTGGCTGTAGTCTGGATATGCCAGGATTTCATCCCCCGTGAGGGCCATCTTCAGCTGGCAGAAGGACTCCTCTTCCAGCTTTTCCCACCTAAAGGGCGGCTTCTGGTTTTTGGCTTTCCGAGATTGACCTATCAGGAGGTCCTGCATAGGGGCTGCCATTTTGGTGAAACCGGGAATGAATCTTCGGTAGTAGCCTATCAACCCGAGGAACTGCCGCACTTCCTTTATGCTGGAGGGTCTTGGCCAGTCCTTAATCACGGTGATCTTATCAGGGTCAGGAGCCACTCCGTCAGCACTCACCACGTGTCCCAGGTATTGCACCTTTGGTTTCAGGAGGTGACACTTGGAGGGTTTCACCTTTAGGCCGTAGTTTGCCAGAGCTTCGAACACTTCTGCCAGGTGTTTCAGGTGGTCCTCGTAGGTCTTGGAATAGACGATGACATCGTCCAGGTATAACAGGACCGTCTCGAAGTTCCGGTGTCCCAGACAGCATTCCATCAACCGTTGGAAGGTTCCTGGTGCGTTGCAGAGCCCGAACGGCATACAGTTAAATTCGCTGAGACCCATCGGGGTGGTGAATGCGGTCTTCTCCCGGTCCGCCTCTGCTACAGGAACCTGCCAGTACCCGCTAGTGAGATCCAAAGTAGAGAAGAAGTTAGCAGATTTTAATGCCGCTAAGGACTCTTCTATCCTTGGTAACGGGTACGCATCTTTGTGTGTGATACGGTTGACCTTCCTGTAGTCTACACACATTCTCATGGTGTTGTCTTTCTTTTTCACTAAGACTAGTGGAGCTGCCCAGGGGCTACAGCTGTCCCTGATTACCCCAGCCTCCTTCATGTCTCTAAGCATCCCCTTGGCGTGTTGGTAGTGTGCCGGGGGTAAGGGTGGGTATCTCTCCTTTATGGGAGGATGGTCTCCCGTGGGGATGTGGTGTTCTACCCCCTTTACTCGCCCGAAGTCTAGCGGGTGTTTACTAAACACTCTCTCGTACTCTCAAACCACCCGATAGACTCCCTGTTTCTGGTGTGAGGGAGTGGAGTCTGTACCCAAATGCAGTTGCTGACACCAGTCCTCCATTGGTTTCTTAGAGCCGTTACCTTCCTCTGGTTGAGATGGAGGCAAGGGTTCCACGGCCTGTACAGAGTTCTGGTTGATGGTGAACAATTTGGCTAGCGTGGCATACCGGGGCAGGTGTACTTCTCTCTCCCCGATATTTATGATGCGAACGGGCACCCTCCCATGGCGTACATCGACCACCCCCCGTGCTGTCAAAATGGTGGGCCTACTGTCTGAGTAGACGGGTTCTACCATTGCTTGGTAGTCTCTACCTCTTAGACCAATAGCTGCCCGGCACCAAATCATCATCTCACTTTTTGGGGGCATGGCAATAGGGAACGGGTCACACATTCTCACGCTACCTATCTCACCACCAGATAATTCCACCTGTTGCCGCTTCATCAGTGCCCGGATCTCTTTTTGGAGCACACGCTGCTGGCCGGAACTGGCGTTCTTGGCAACCTGCTGTAAAATGAGAATCACCTCTGCAAGACAATTTTCAATCACATTAGTTCCCAAGGTTATTCTAGGGTGACTCTCATGACGGTCTATGTCCACTATAATCAGTCCTTGTGCCGCCAGTTCGACTTTACCGATCTTAATGGTCACCTCTTTGAATCCCACCTGCGGCACGGGCTGACCATTGCTGGCGATGATACTCAGGTCGTCATCTGGGTAGCGGGTTATGTCCGAGTCATTCCAGTACTGTTTAAAGAGCACGTACGGGATGGTGGTCACCTGTGACCCAGTGTCTAGTAGGGCACTCATAGGAATGCCATCCAGTACCACAGGCAAGATTGGACGTCCCCCTATGTATTTATCACGCCAGTTTGATGGGCCTGATGGTCTTATGCCTGGGGGTTGGCCCTCTACCCCAGGTTGTGCCCGTTTAAATGACAGTACCTTGCCACATGTCCGGGTTGATTGCAGCGGCGGCAGATGGGTCGTCCGTCCTCGTTGTATCTGTCGCTGGGTCTTCCTCTGGCCGGTGGGGTCCTCCTCAGTCGGTGCCATGGGACGTCCTCCGGTCCGGATGCCAGCTGGATCTTTCCTGGAGAAGAGACCTGTAAAGACTGCACAGTTCTGGTTAGCGCGGCAACGCTCTTAGTCAGCTCTTGGACCTGATGGTGCAGGTCTGTAGCCGGGTCACTGTTTAAAGCCTGCGCATCAGCTCCCACAGGCCCTGCAGACAAGGGCGCCGTCTCCTGGTGGTAAGTGATAGCAGGGGGCCTGTGGGTCACAGCGCCACCTGGTGCCGGTTCTCGGAGCACCCGGATGGCTCTGTCCTTGAACTGTGCAAAGTCCAGGTCAGGGTCCTGTAAGGCCATTGCCCGCAACTGGGTTCGGTGGGCATTGCACAATAGACCCTCAATAAATTGTTCAGTCAACAGCTTATCTTCATTTCCCACGCTGTCAGGGTCTGCCTGCTTAATGGCTCTCAGGGCCTCTTGTAGGTTTAGAGCATAGTCTCTTATACTCTCATGTGCCCGCTGTTTACACCCGTAAAATCTGAGCTTTATTTCGGCTGAGGTGCGGGTATCAAATGTGTCTTTCAGCCGGGCTAGTATTTCTTTGACAGTCCTCTTCCTCCCAGGTGGCCAGGACTTTACCTCCCGATTAATTGGGCCATCAGGATGCTCACTTTTTGCTCTTCTGTGAGGGGGTACACCTGGAAGAGGCTATCCAGTCTTTCTCTAAAGTCATTTAGAGTATGTGACTCCCCTGAGTACTGGGGTAGCCAGGTTGCCCCCGGGATATAGGGCATGGTGAATGGCATGACTGCTGCAGCGGTTGCGCTGGCGGTGGCTGTGGCAGTGGAGCTCCCCTCGGTATCCGGCATCCTCCTCCCCCCTAGTGGACCGTGGCCTACCTTGCGATGCTCTTCTTCCGTAGGCCGCGGCTCCGCAGTCGATCGTCGGGGTTGAGGACCTGGCGTCGCGCTCCGATGACGTCAGCGTCGCTCTTCCTCCCTTCCAGGATCTTGCGCAGCGTCAGAGCGTGGGGCGGAGCTTCGGATCTCGCGCGCTTTCGGCGCCCACGCCCCTCTTCTTCCCGTGCGGCATCCCGAAGATGGCGTCCGAAGGCGGGAAGCAGCTGCGGATGGCGGGAAGAAGGCAGAAGACGGCGGGAAATGGTCCAAGATGGCGTCTGATGGCGGGAATCGGCTCCGGGTGGCGGGAAACTTCACCACAGGTAAGTATAAAAGTCTCTTTTTCAGGCACGCAGTACCCGGTGGTTGCGGGCACGAAATCCTGCCGACTACGCCAAAGTTGACGCGCCCCCTGGGCCTGTGTTGTGCAGGGGAACCCGGAACCGGGCCTGTTGTAGAATGCTGGGGGTTGTAGTCTCCGTGTGGCGGTGACCCGGTCCGTGCCCAGGGTGGTCAAACCAGTGGCAGTCTTAATGTATAGCAAATGTCCGACTACGCCACCCGTGGATTGCGGTCAGTGGGGACCGCCGCTGCGCTGCCGACCGCTGAGGCTGATGTTGTTTGCGCAGCCGAGTATGGGATAACTCCCCACGGGAGAAGTATTGCCTCAGGGCAGCTAATGTGAGAGATGATGGGAGTGATGGTGTGAGGGTCCCAGTGCTAATGGTGCTGGTGCGGCAAGGAATCACAGAGACGTGAGGTGCAGTTCAGGGTCTTTACTGATGGTACAAGGCAGACCCTCCCGGGAGTACTGGCTAGTATAAGGGGCCTGGTCAGTCTGCGAGCAAGCAGGAGTTCCCCTGGCCAGGTGGAGTTGTAGGCCTCCCCGTTTATCTGCACTCTTCCTGGCTACCTTGCTGTTAGCGGTTACAAGTAGCCCACGTCCCTGAGTATACCGTGTGGTGCTCACCCGTATGGCTGGTGACTTGGGGCCTTCTGTTAGCCTCCGCTCCTGGATGGCGGCGCTGGTCCCTTCTTTGTGACTGAGTGTCACACTGTCACAGAATACTGGAGGTAGGGGGCCTAAGCTGACCCTAAGCTGGGGCCCTGACTAATCCCTCATCCTGGAGGTACTGTTAAAGGTACAGAGGTCCAGGCCGCCAGCGTAACCCCTACCTCCTGAGGATCCCTGCACCACAGTAATCTAGTCCTGAGAAGGACCCCGATCACAACAATAGGGAACCAGCAATAATATGCCCACACACAGTATTTAGACGAACGAGACAGTACAAGGGAAAAACCAAAACCACCTTGCATACAACTTCAACAAAACTACAACAGAGGGAACACCAACGGGAAAGGAGATAAATGATAAAGCGAGGAAAGGGAAATAACACTTTCAAATACACTTATCTCAGCAACTCCAAACACCACGATCCGCTCTGTAAGTCAGAATGAAAAGCTTTCACCGACACCTCACAAACAGACCTGCAGGAATATAAAGGAGTCTCACTAACGAAGCATTGATTGCAGCTGGGCGAGGCTGGACCTCAGCTAGCCCAGAGAGAGAGAGAATTAACTCCTTCACTGCCGAGAAAACACAAAGCACCAACAAGTCAGCTGCGAGAAGTCAGGCTGTGTACTCGTGACGATCTTCGTGGCAACACACCCGTGACAGTACCCCCCCTTCTACGAGGGGCCTCCGGACCCTCAGGGCCAGGTTTATCCGGGTGAGTCGTGTGGAAGGCCCGAACTAATCGGTCTGCGTTAATATCCGACGCAGGAACCCACATCCTCTCCTCAGGACCATACCCCTTCCAATGAACCAAGTACTGAAGGGACCGGCGATTAAAGCGTGAATCAATGACCCTCGATACCTGGAACTCCAAGTTACCATTGACAACCACAGGAGGGGGAGGTAAAGGTGACGGTACCACCGGCGCCACATACCTCTTAAGCAATGATCTGTGAAACACGTTGTGAATTTTAAACGTAGGGGGGAGGTCAAGACGGAATGCCACCGGATTAATAACAGAACTGATTCTGTACGGCCCGATGAACCTGGGACCCAGTTTCCAGGAGGGAACCTTAAGTTTAATATTCCTGGTAGACAACCATACCTGATCGTTCACACTTAGGTCCGGACCAGACACTCTCCTCCTATCAGCCATACGTTTGTATCGGTTCCCCATAGTATTCAGATTCTTCAGCACCCCTCTCCATACTGAAGCGAGAGATGAGGAAAATCGTTCCTCCTCCGGAACCCCCGAAGAGCCCCCCCTACTGAAAGTACAAAACTGGGGGTGAAAACCATATGCCCCAAAAAACGGGGACTTACCCGTGGACTCGCTTCGCCTATTATTGAGAGCAAACTCTGCCAGAGGTAGGAAAGAAGCCCAGTCCTCCTGGTTCTCTGACACAAAACACCGAAGATATGTCTCCAAGCTCTGGTTCATACGTTCCGTCTGACCATTGGTCTGAGGATGAAAAGCCGACGAGAATGACAAATGCATCCCCCGCCGTGCACAAAACGCCTTCCAGAACTTGGACACAAACTGAGACCCCCGATCAGACACCACCTCGGAGGGTACCCCGTGAAGCCTCACAATCTCCCCAATGAACACCTGCGCAAGAGTTTTAGCATTAGGGAGAGCCGGAAGAGCGATAAAATGTGCCATCTTGCTGAACCTGTCCACTACAACGAGTATGACCGTTTTACCCGAAGACGGAGGGAGGTCCGTAATAAAGTCCATAGACAGATGAGTCCAAGGACGCTCCGGGATCTTCAAAGGTAAGAGGGCCCCAGACGGACAGGTATGTGAGGTCTTAGAGCGCGCACAAACCCCACAGGACGCGACAAAAGTTACCACCTCTTTATGTAAGTTAGGCCACCAAAACCGACGCGAGAGGAGATCCACAGTTGCTTTACTCCCCGGGTGTCCTGCAAAAACTGAGTTATGGTGTGCCTCGATCACCTTTTGTCGCAACTGATCTGGAACGAACAGTCTCCCCGGAGGTCCAACAGGGGCGTCCCCCTGAGCCTCCAATATCTCCTCCTCCAGCTCAGAGCATACTGCCGAAACCACCACCCCCTCCTGAAGAACAGGAATCGGGTCGTCCGTATTCCCGGCCCCAGGGAAACTACGAGATAAGGCATCCGCCTTTACATTTTTAGACCCAGGACGATATGTAACGACGAAATTAAACCTGGTAAAAAACAATGACCACCTAGCTTGTCTGGGATTCAGACGTTTAGCGGACTCCAGATATAGCAGGTTCTTGTGATCGGTGATGACGGTGACCGGATGAACTGCCCCCTCCAAAAAATGGCGCCACTCCTCAAAAGCTAACTTAATGGCCAGGAGTTCCCTATTGCCGACATCGTAATTCCTCTCAGCGGACGACAATTTTTTAGAGAAAAAGGCGCACGGATGCCACTTACCAGGGGACGAACCCTGTGACAATACTGCTCCCACCCCTACCTCGGAAGCGTCTACCTCTACAAAGAATGGCTGAGACGCATCAGGTTGAATGAGTATGGGTGCCGAGGCAAAACATTTTTTCAAGGAGGAGAATGCTTGACAAGCCTTGTCAGACCACCTAGAAAAATCCGTCCCCTTTTTAGTCATGTCTGTGAGAGGCTTAACCACGGACGAGAAATTACGAATGAACTTCCGGTAATAGTTAGCAAACCCCAGGAAACGTTGTAGTGCCTTAAGATTCTCCGGCCGATCCCACTCAAGAACTGCCCGCACTTTCCCAGGGTCCATACGAAAACCGGACGCAGAAACCAGGAAGCCTAAAAACTGGAGTTCCTGTACGGCGAACACACACTTTTCCCACTTGGCATACAGTTTATTATCCCGCAAGATCTGTAACACCTGTCTAACGTGCTCCTGATGAGACACCAGATCCGGCGAGTAAATTAAGATATCATCCAGATATATGACAACAAACTGTCCCACCAGGTGGCGAAAAATATCATTAACAAAGTGTTGAAACACCGCCGGGGCATTAGTCAGACCGAATGGCATGACAAGGTTCTCATAATGCCCCTCCGGAGTGTTAAAAGCCGTCTTCCACTCATCCCCCTCCTTCATCCTAATCAAATTGTACGCCCCCCTGAGATCCAACTTAGAGAACCATTTGGCGCCCACGATCTGATTAAAGAGATCGGGAATAAGTGGGAGCGGATACGGATCTCGGACCGTAATCCGATTAAGTTCACGGAAATCCAGGCAAGGGCGTAGGCCTCCATCTTTCTTCTTAACAAAGAAGAACCCCGCGGCCACCGGTGAAGATGAAGGTCTAATATGCCCCTTAGCCAGACTTTCAGAAATATAATCCTTCATGGCCTGCCTCTCAGGACCAGAAAGGTTATACAACCTAGCTTTAGGTAACTTGGCCTCAGGGAGCAGTTTTACAGAACAGTCATACTCGCGATGAGGAGGTAGTTCCTGACACCCATTCTCCGAGAATACATCCTCAAAGTCTGCCAGAAATGGAGGTAAGACCCAAGGAGTAACCGCACCGATGACCGTGTTCATGCAGTTTTTATTACAGAATTTACTCCATTGGCTTATCTCTCTGGTTTGCCAATTAATAACAGGGTTATGCTTAGCTAACCAAGGAAGGCCCAACACTATAGGAGTGGGAAGACCCTCCAACACGTAGCAAGACAACAGTTCTTTATGTATTGCCCCCACTTGAAGTTTTACGCCATGCACAGCTTGCAAAAAACTTCCCTGACCGAGAGGCCTGGCATCGATCGAGAATATGGGGATGGGTTTAGCCAACTCACTCAATCGCATACCTTGAACCCGGGCAAACCGAGCATCAACCAGATTAGCCCCGGCCCCACTATCCAGAAGAACAGATATCCTCTCAGTTCTCGTACCCACCACCACCTCCGCCGGTACGAGAAACTGAGACGAACCTAGGGACGAAATACCTACTCCCAGATTGCCGTCCACCACACAACCTGGGATCAACAGTTTTTTCGACGACTCTTTACTCAGCAAGGGACGGGATGGACACCCCCCAATAAAATGTCCCTTTTTCCCGCAGAGGAAACACCTTCCTGTCTTATGGCGCACCACCGGTCCCCTTCCCCGAAATGATGTCCCTCCTAATTGCATAGGCTCCTCCGGACTGACCAGGGGAACCACCATATGAGGGGACCTTGTAAGAGGTGGAGACATTACAGGGGGTAGAGTTATCCCGCACCTCTCCCGAAGCCGTCTGTCAACGCGAATAGCAAGGGCCATAGCGGCTTCCAGTGACGCGGGAGAGTCATACTGTGCCAACACATCCTGTAATTTGTCGGATAAACCATGACAAAACTGGCTCCTAAGAGCCGGGTCATTCCACTGGGTGTCCGTGGCCCACCTACGGAACTCCGAACAGAATTCCTCCGCCGGACGATCTCCCTGCTGAATCCTACGTAACTTAGACTCAGCAAGGGAGATCCGATCTGGGTCATCATACACGAGTCCCAAAGCAGCGAAAAACCTATCCACTGGCTGGAGAACTGGGGAGCTAGGGGGAAGAGAGAACGCCCAAGATTGTGGGTCCCCTTGTAGGAGCGAGATGACAATTCCCACCCTTTGTTCTTCACTGCCCGATGACCGAGGCCGCAGCCGAAAGTACAATTTGCATGCCTCCCGGAAAACAAAAAACTTGTCCCGCCCCCCAGTGAACCTGTCAGGGAGAGCTACTTTAGGTTCTGGTCCGGCTTGCTCCAGAGGATGCAAAACCTTGGACCTAACGTCCGCCAGCCCCATGGACAAACTCTGCAACTGCTGAGCTAGACCGGCTACTGGATCCATGGTAGCTGGAGAAAAACTAAGATGGTCGGTGAAAATGTCACACTGTCACAGAATACTGGAGGTAGGGGGCCTAAGCTGACCCTAAGCTGGGGCCCTGACTAATCCCTCATCCTGGAGGTACTGTTAAAGGTACAGAGGTCCAGGCCGCCAGCGTAACCCCTACCTCCTGAGGATCCCTGCACCACAGTAATCTAGTCCTGAGAAGGACCCCGATCACAACAATAGGGAACCAGCAATAATATGCCCACACACAGTATTTAGACGAACGAGACAGTACAAGGGAAAAACCAAAACCACCTTGCATACAACTTCAACAAAACTACAACAGAGGGAACACCAACGGGAAAGGAGATAAATGATAAAGCGAGGAAAGGGAAATAACACTTTCAAATACACTTATCTCAGCAACTCCAAACACCACGATCCGCTCTGTAAGTCAGAATGAAAAGCTTTCACCGACACCTCACAAACAGACCTGCAGGAATATAAAGGAGTCTCACTAACGAAGCATTGATTGCAGCTGGGCGAGGCTGGACCTCAGCTAGCCCAGAGAGAGAGAGAATTAACTCCTTCACTGCCGAGAAAACACAAAGCACCAACAAGTCAGCTGCGAGAAGTCAGGCTGTGTACTCGTGACGATCTTCGTGGCAACACACCCGTGACACTGAGCCTCTGGGCTTCTATGGCCAGAGGACCTGGAATCCCCTGCCGGCTGGTTTCTGCTGCTGGGTATATATCAGTCCCCACAGCCTCGGACTCCTGTGTCCGGTTTTAGTAACTTCAGCCAGGGCGAGCTATATCTCTGCTCACAGCCCCTGGCCTTCTGCCTCTGCTCCTACAGAGCTCCTGATCTCACTTTCCCTCTCCAGGCTCTGACTGCTCTGCTTGTTCTGCAGGCTCTGTCTCTGTCTGCTCTAATCCCGCCCCAGACCCAGTTTATAAGGGCAGATTCCTCCCCTCCCAGGTCTGGGCGGGCAGTGTTGCATGCTTAGGGCTCCTGACCAGAGAAACCTCCCACTTGCTCTCAGACATAATATCTCTATTACTGTGGCAACCAGACCCCTGGGGTGTCACACAGGCAAAAGATGCTAGGGTCGGGCCTATTGCGAAAGCAAGAGCAAAAATACTGGCAGGTTTTTTTTCTGAAGAAAACGCCGTTGGCTCCGCTGTCAGACTAAACACGTCGTGTGCACATTGCCACTGAGCGGAACTCTCCAAATCTCAAAACACTTCAAAAATGTTACGTTTCCGCTCAGTTTCTGCTCCGTAAACTCAGCACTAAGATTCCATGTGTACTTAACCTTAGACTATGTGCAAATGACATGCCGCAAGAGCGCCCCATAAAATGATTATAATGCACAGCAATGTCAAAACTGCATTGCTGTGCACATGTTCCGTCTTATGTCATATCTTTTAACTGCTTTGGGCTTCGGAAATCAAACATTTCATGCCCCTTGTCAGTGCAGAGCAGGGTACTGAAGGGCTGGGTTAGAGGAGTTTGATTTTGATTTAGGGGGTACGGTTTCTTCTCTTCCCACTTGGAAACAGTTAACAAGCTGCTCATTAACTTAATTAATCAAGGTATATGGCGTATTAAATATTTATGTGTTAATCAGGCCATTTGGATATTTGTGCAATAATAATGAGAAGTATAATAAGGTAAAAAACTAACTGTGGCTTTTCGGAGTTCTTAGCTTGGGGACACAAGTCATTAGATCCATCAACATCACTTACCCTGCAATTGGAATATTTCTAGATAGCTATATAATTTGACCCATAGAATGGTAAATAAAAATTAAGAAATCATTTAAAACAGCAAAAAAGGTAATGCAAATACAGCGGGTGGAATAAGTATTGAACACGTCACCAATTTATTTCTAAAGGTGCAATTGACATGAAATTCTCACCAGATGTTGGTAACAACCCATCCAATCCAAACAGGCTAAATAATCAAACCATAGATGTCCAAAAATTAAGTTGTGTGTAATAATAACAAATGACACAAGGAAAAAGTATTGAACACACTTACTGAAATGTAATTAATACTTTCTAGACAAGCCCTTGTTGGTGATGACAGCTTCAAGATGCCTCCTTTATGGAGAAACTAGTCACATGCATTGCTCAGGTGTGATTTTAACCCATTCTTCCACATATACACTCTGCACATCCTGAAGGTCCCGTGTTCTCCTTCTATGAACTCTGAGCTTTAGTTCCTTCCATACATTTTCTTTTGGATTCAGGTCCGGTGATCGGCTCGGCCATTCTAGCAGATTTATTTTCTGTCTCAGAAACCAACTGAGAGTTTCCTTGGCTGTGTCTTTGGAATCATTGTCTTTTCTGAAATATCCACAGTTGATTCATCTTCATCATCCTGGGAGATGGCAGCAGATTTTCAACAAGAATGTTTTGGTACATTTGTCCATTCATCCTTCCTTCAATTACATGAAGATTGCCAGTGCCTTTGCTGAAAAACAGCCCCACACCATGATGTTCCCACCTCCAAACTTCACTGTTGGTATGGTGTATTTGGGGTGATATGCAGTGCCTTTTGACCTCCAAACATGATGTGTATTCTGGCATCCAAAGAGTTAAATTTTGGTCTCATCTGACCAGACTATATTCTCCCAGTATTTCACAGGTTGTCTAAATGTTGCTGAGCAAACCTTAAACGCGCTTGAACATGCTTTTTGTTCAGCAATGGAGTCTTGTGTGGTGAGCGTGCATACAGGCCATGGAGGTTGAGTGCATTACTTATAGTTTTCTTTTAAACAATTGTACCTGCTGATTCCAGGTCTTTCTTTAGGTCTCCACTCTCCACCTTTGCTCTTGGATAACTCTTCTGATAACTCTTTACACTCCTCTGTCTAAAATCTTCCAGTGGAGCCCCTGGTAGTGAAAATTATATTCCTATGGTGAAAGTATGTTCTTTCCACTTCCGGATTATGACCCCAACAGTGCTCACTGGAACCTTCAGTAGTTTAGGAATTCTTCTGTAACCAATGCCATCAGTATGTTTCGCAACAATAAGGTTGCAAAGGTCTTGAGACAGCTCACTGGTTTTACCCATCATGAGATGTTTCTTGTGTGGCACCTTTGTAATGAGACACCTTTTTATAGGTCATCAGTTGAACCAGATGATATTATTTTTCACTAAGTGGCCGGATTACTGATATATTTCAGCTGGTGCCATGACTTTTCATGGCTTTTTGCACCTCTCTTTCTTCATGTGTTCAATACTTTTTCCCTGTGTCATTTCTTATTATTACACATAACATAATTTATGGACATCTATGGTTTGATCTCTTTGCCTGTGTGGATTGGATGGGTTGTTACCAACATCTGGTGAGAATTTCATGTCAATAGCATCTTTAGAAATATATTAACTTAGAAAATTGGTGATGTATTCAATACTTATTTCACCCACTGTATATGACATTGCCAAGATTGTTAAAACAAGCACTTTTGTGATTTACTGTTTATTAAAACTTTTCTTGATATATTAACACTTTTTTTTTCTTTTCCATATAGCCAGTTGCATAGGTAACCGACCACCACATCTGTGTAGCAGCAGTGGCCGAACATGCACAGTGCTTACAGGTTCTTTTCTAGTGAACTAGTAAGCACTACTTTAAAGCTGGTGGGATCACTGGAACGTACTGTTATCTCCTAATCCCGGCCAGCGTCAGCTCAGTGCTTACAAGATAGACAGCAGCGGTGGTCGGTCTCTTAGGTAACGAGTTGTAAACAAAAGAAAAGTGTTAATATATCTCAAGAACGGCTGCAAATTTTGATTAACAATAAAGTTCAAAATCACTTGCAAGCCCTATCTGACAATATCCATTTATAAAGATGGGAATTACCCTTTATAGGAGGGAATGGTAAATGAGGCGGAATACAATAAATAGCTAAATGCAAATAAGAAAAAAAAACAGAGAAATGCAGTCACAATTCAGATCCAGGTCCATCAGATAAAATGCTGATCAGTGTATTTATGGAAATGAATTCAGAACAATAATTAACTTAGAGGAAATTACCTTTTACTATTACTATAGGAAACATTGGGGCGATCACAATACAGTCTGCTCGTGTAAAAAGTGTATAAATCATATAAGGAAAAAGTGGGTCAAAGATAATGCAGAAAAGGCAACATAAGGACATAGACATCAGAAGCAATGAGAAGCAGTACTGAAGATATATAGAGAGGTGGACTTGAGTTCAGAGCTTCAGAAGAAACTTAAAGGGATTGTCCCAACTTGGCAAGATATGACCTATACAGTGATCGCTGAAGATCCTACAGCTGAGTTGGGACTGTTGGAATATGTTTAGTGCAACAACTCTGTTCCTGTGTATGTAAATGTTCTATTGCTAGGTTTGTGTATTGTCTATAAAGTTAAAAAAAAAAAAACTCCCAGAGGCTCTCACACAGAAAAGACCATGTGACTGTGTTCAGTTTCCTGTGTCTGTGCATAAGAGGAGAGGCAGCCTGCTGATGCTGCACAGAGACACAAGATATGTACCGTATATTGCTGATTCCACAAAGCCTATCATATCTGTACCTGTTTATAGCTAATTAAATCTTTGTTCTGTTGTCAACACGCTTTGAGAGTATCCTGAATGATCCGCTGCTAACACGTTATGGGCCCAGTGTGACACAGAGCTCCAGCGTGACACAAAACTCCAGGAGTGACACAGAAGAGTAATACAGCAACAGAAGTCCAAAGCAAAAGCAGCACAGAGCAACAGAGAAGATGTCCACAAGCAGGGATCACTGCAAGTTCTCAGTGCAAGTCTCACCAATCAGAATTATCAATCTTGGAAATTTAAGGTGAAAATGCTGCTCATAAGAGAAGGTACATGGAAATATACGCAGGAACAAGTGCCTCATCCATTACCAGATGATTGGCTAGAGAAGGATCAGAAAGCTCAGTGTAGATGATGATCAGATTGTGCATATATGCAAATGTGCAACTGCAAAGGAGATGTGGTATGAATTACAGAAAGCGAATGAAAGATCAAATCTCAGCAATAAGCTTGATCTCATGAGAAAACTGTATCAGTCTAAGCTAAGTGATGAGCAGAATATGCAGGACTATATAAGAAACACCCTAGAGATTGTGGAGCGTCTCAGGGGCATTGGAGAAGAAATTAAAGACTTTCATGTTGCTGCACTACTATTAAGTGGTCTTCCAGAAAGTTATGACACACTTGTCACCGCACTAGATGCACGGCCAGATGATGAGCTCACACTAGAATATGTCAAAGGCAAGCTTGTAGATGAATTCAAGAGAAAAACACACAATCTAAGGGAAACCCGTGAATGTTTAGTCTGTAGAAAGCTCGGCCACCTTAAAGCAGACTGCAGAATTTGGAAAGCAAGAATGAATCAGCTTAAAAAGCAGAACAGTGATCAAAAGGTGAAAACAGCTGTAGAGGAAAAGCCTGCATGTGTTGAAACTGCATTTAATACCAGTACAGGCTCATATGCAAAGCATATGTGGTGTATAGACTCTGGTGATAGCAGCCATATGACAAATAACAAGGATTTCTTCACTGACCTTGATGAAAGCAAGTCAGAAAAGGTCATCTTAGCTAATGGTCAATAAATGACTTCAGAAGGAGTAGGAGACGGCTACCTCCACTGTCCAGTTTCCTCAGCACAAAGCAGAAAGATCCCAGTAAAGCATGTTCTCTATGTTCCCAGTATTGAAAGTAATCTTCTGTCAGTAAAGAAGCTTACGCAAAAAGGGAATGTAGTTCCTTTTAAAGATAACAGCTGCATTATATTAAAGAAGGGTCATACTCTTGCAGAAGGAAAAATCCAAAATGAACTTTATCAGCTAAAATGCAAAGGAAGAGTGTACAGTGCTAGACAAGATCTGCATAAGAACAGTATCCATATATGGCACAGACGTCTTGGGCACAGAGACCCAGAAGCAATAAGGAAGCTAGGTCAACTTGCAAATGGTGTGGAAATCAAGCAATGTAGTCAAATGATGAAGTGCACTAGCTGTCTTAAAGGGAAAATGTCCAGAAAATCCTTTCCTAAAGTAAGCACCACTAGATCTGCACAGCCACTGGATTTGATACACACAGATGTTTGCGGTCCAATGAGTGTTCAAACTCCAAGCAAGAAGAGATATTTTCTCACATTTATTGAAGACTACTCCTGATATACAGTCACCTACCTGCTTCACAGTAAGGATGAAGTTCCACAGAAACTTGAAGAATATCTTGCCGTAGTATTTAACAAATTTGGAAAAATGCCAAAAGCCCTGCGTGCAGATAATGGGACTGAATATACAAGTGGTAAGGTGCAAACCATTTTGAAAAAGAATGGAATCGTGTTCCTGACTACCATCCCATACAACCCAGAACAGAATGGCATTGCAGAGAGAAAGAACCGCACTCTCTGTGAAAGTGGAAGAAGTATATTGTTTGATGTGAATCTACCTACAATGTATTGGGGGGAAGCCATCACGACAGCATGCTATCTTCAAAACAGACTGCCAGGTAAAGCCACAAATAAAACTTCATATGAGCTATGGACTGTGAGAAGCCTAACCTGAAGCACCTCTAAGGATGTTTGGAAGCAAAACGTTTGTGTATGTTCCCAAAGAAAAACGTTCCAAGTGGGAATGACATGCAAAGCAAGGAGTCCTGGTGGGCTATAGCGAAACTCAAAAGGGATACAGAATCTTGCACCCAGAGACCAACACAGTAACAATCAGCAGAGATGTGGTGATTGAGGAGAACTCAGTTTCGCTCAAATTCCATGAAGTTACACCAGTCATTCAAGCCAAGAAACAAGAATCTCAATCACCAAACCCAGACACTGAAAAAGAAAACACTGAAGTCTGGATAAGCTCTGAAGCCAGCAAGAAAGAAACAGAAGAACCAAGTCAACCTCCAGTCAGGAGATCAGAAATCCCAAACAAAGGTATCCTAGCTAGACGCCTTTCTCATATGGTCAGAACAGTCATGGCAAGAGATGCAAAAACTGCCTGTCCACGAGAAGCAGAATATGTGTCAGCTGCTTATGTAAGTCAAGAAGTTATTTGGTTGAAACAACTTTCGGAAGATTTCGGCAAGCCACTAGCTCAGCCAACAGTTATCTATGAGGACAACCAAGGATGTATTAAAATTGCCAGCAGTGAGAAGATTAGTGCAAGGACTAAACACATCAACGCTAAACATCACCACTTACGTGACTTAGCAGAACGTGGTGTACTAGAGTTTGTTTATTGCGAGTCTGACAAGATGTTAGCTGATGGTATGAGAAAACCATTGCCAAGAGCCAAGTTTGAGGACTTCAGAACCGCAATGGGACTAACAGGATAAGTAGTTGTTGAGTGGCGGTGTTGGAATATGTTTAGTGCAACAACTCCATTCCTGTGTATGTAAATGTTCTATTGCTAGGTTTGTGTATTGTCTATAAAGTTAAAAAAAACAAACTCCCAGAGGCTCACACACAGAAAAGACCATGTGACTGTGTTCAGTTTCCTGTGTCTGTGCATGAGAGGAGAAGCAGCCTGCTGATGCTGCACAGAGACACTTAAGATATGTATATTCCTTATTCCACAAAGCCTATCATATCTGTACCTGTTTATAGCTAATTAAAGCTTTGTTCTGTTGTCAACATGCTTTGAGAGTATCCTGAATGATCCGCTGCCAACAAGGACCCCCACCATTTGCCAAATTGGGGCTCTGAGATGCATGTTCAGTGCTGTTCTATTCATTGTTTATGGGACTGTCACATAGGGTACTTCCTTTAACAATTCCATTCTGGTTTTATCACTAGTATTTTAAAGGGAATCTGTCAGCAGGTTTTTGCGACCCTGATTCCAGTGATGTGTCACTTACTTGGCTGTTTGTTGTTGTTCCAATAAAATCAGCAGGAGACTATCACTACAAGACAAGCTGCCTCCTGCCACCTAGTCAACCTGCTTAGTGTAACCCCGCCCCCACCACTGATTGGCAGCTTTCTGTCAATGTACGGTGTACACAGAAAGCAGCCAATCAGAGGTGTGGGCGGGGCTATACCCTGCTCAGTATTCTGGGCACTGCAGCAGAGAACACAGTGATTGTATCAAAATGACATCATGCAGACCAGCAAGTGACACATCACTGGAATCAAAGTCTCAGCCCCTACATCATGCTGCTCTCAGATTACTTCACAAAAAACTGGTGACAGATTCCCTTTAAATACCATTTTATTTTTCAACTTCAGCTTGCGTAAAAAAAAAAAATGTTTACCATGTGTTGATTATCTCCCTCTTCTGACTTAAATTGATCTCTTACAGAATAGCTATGGAGGCAGCCGCATACTTTTCAAACATTGGAATCAATAATAACACAGTATGCAATACGCTCCTAAGCTCCCTCTACTGGTGACAGAATTTAACTGAATGTCCATGCAGGAATTTGGGGCTGTATATGAAAAAAAAACCCATAGAACTCTAACCCTATAAAGAGTTTTTAGAAAAATCAGCACAGAATGTTAGACCTAGAAATGATTAGGGTTTAAGTAATCTAAATGAAGCAATATCGAATTTTCTTTTAGTGCATGTCGCCAGGGAGAAAGAATGAAAGGAAATAATGATTGTCTCGTTAAATGGATGTGAAGACAGACAGGTAATTGTTCAATGTTAATTAAAAGAGAAAAAGCGAGAGTAGCATAAGAATAAAATATAAAATAAGAAATCTCATTGGTTGCACTTGCAGTACATGTTAGGAAGAGACGTAAAGTTACAGATGACTAGATCTACTGACTTGCTGCTTTCTTCCTTCTGGAGGAGAGCTAGTTTGCATACCTTTTCCTGATGGAGGGTTTGCTTTGCCTATAAGTCTCCTTATGCTAGCTAGGGGTCTTTCTTTACATGGAGACATAGCACCTGCTGCCATGTACTCCTTCATATTCATGAGCGCTGTATAACCCCGCCCCCAGCACTGATTGGCTTTCTGCTTATGCACAGTGTACGCAAAAAGCTGCCAATCAGTGGTGTGGGCGGGGTTATTCAGAGCTCAGCATTCAGAGATCTGCTAGATCTGCAGCATCACATGGCTCAATGACGTCACCACAGGTCCTTCACACCACCGCGAGCAATGCAAGACACCGGACTGAGCAGACAAAACACCGGGAGGACAACGGAAGGTGAGGATAAACTTTATTTTTTTATTTTTTACCATTCTTATTCTTTTTTTTTTTAACTAACTTGGTCACACTACTATAAATCCATACCGGTTGCATGGATTTATATAGTGTGAACAAGTTGTCAAGCACTTTTCCAAGTGATGCTAAAATCGCTTGGAAAAGCGCTTGATAACCCGCATGCGGAAATGCATGCAAAGACGCTTCACAAACGCTTCTACCTGGCGGGAAAAACGCATGTAAAAAACGCAAGCGTTTTTCCTGCCAGGGAGAAGTGTAAAAAATATGCAGCATTTCTGCATCGTGGGCACATAGCCTTAAAGCAATGCTCAAAAAGGTCGTAGAGTAGGATGGTCGTGACTGGGACTACCTGCGACTGTTCCTCCTTTTCTCGATAAGAGAGGTCCCACAAACCTCTACTGGTTTCTTCCTCGTTTGAGCTACTGTGGACGACATCCGCTAGGGCTTCTTGATATCGCCAAGGAAACCTGGGAAGCCGAGGTTACGCCCCACCGGAGCATCATAGAACATGTCGCCCAGATACAGGAGAGAATGTCGAAAGTGATGCCTATCGTGAAGGCGCATCTCCTCCAGGCGCAAGAGGCACAGGCAAGGGTCTATAACCAGTCAGCAAGGCTGAGACAGTTCCAGCCTGGGGATCGTGTTCTGGTGCTTATTCCCACCGTCGAGAGCAAGTTCCTGGCCAAGTGGCAAGGCTCATATGAGGTGGTGGGGAAACTCAGCGAAGTGAACTACAAAGTTCAACAGCCTAGCTGAAGAAAGCCGCACCAAGTGTACCATGTGAACTTGCTCAAGCCATGGCGAGATCGGGAAACGTTGGGGCTCTTTGTTTGGGAGCCAGTCCCAAAGCCAAAATCGAGGATGTCACGATAGCAGAGACTCTATAGCCGGCACAGAAGCAACAATGTAGAGAGCTGCTGCAATGGAACCGTGACCTGTTCTCGGAGTTGCCAGGGCGTATGCAGGTAGTCGAGCTTGACGTGCTGACGGAAGCGCATGTTAGGGTATACCTTAAACCCTATAGGGTTCCTGAAGCTTGCAGTGAGGTAATCTCAGCCGAGGTGAAGAGGATGCTAGACCTCGGGGTGATAGAGGAATCAAAGAGCGGATGGTCGAGTCCCATCATTCTTGTGCCGAAGCCCGACGGGGAGTGGAGATTTTGTAATGACTACCGCAGACTGAATGAGGTATCCAAGTGTGACGCATACCCAATGCCCCGCGTCAATGAACTCATCGAGAGGCTTGGACCTGCGAGATATATTACCACCCTCGACTTGACGAAGGGCTACTGGCAGATCCCCATGTCCCAGAGGGCCAAGGAGAAAACAGCTTTCTCACTATCTGATGGGTGTTTCCAGTACACCCTAATGCCTTTCAGACTGCAGGGGGCACCAGCCACCTTCCAGAGGGCCATGGATCGGGTCCTCAGCCCACATAAGAAGTATGCCACAGCCTACCTTGATGACATTGTCGTCTTTAGCCCAGACTGGGCTAGTCATCTGCCAAAGGTACAGGCGATTCTGGATGCTCTAAGGAAGGCGGGATTTACGATAAATCCAAAAAAATGTGCCATTGGAAAGGAGAAGGTCAAGTACTTAGGATACGTTGTAGGGAGAGGCGAAATTAAGCCACAGGTCAATAAGATCGAGGCAATTCAGAACTGGCTGCAACTGCCATCCAAGAAGCAAATGAGAGAGTTTCTTGGAATCGAGGGATATTACCGGCGGTTTATCCCAAATTTTACCATGATTTCCGCACCACTGACGGACCTTCTGAAAGGCACAAAATCAACGATGGTGAAATGGACGGTTGAAACTGAGATGGCATTCCAACAGCTGAAGCTAGCACTCTGTAAGCAGCCAGTCCTGGTCGCACCAGACTTTATTAAAGAGTTTGTGCTCCAGACAGACGCCTCAGAAGCTGGCCTAGGAGCTGTGCTGTTGCAGGACATAAATGGGGAAGAGCATCCCATCCTGTATATGAGCCAGAAGCTCTCGTCCTGTGAGAAAAATTATGCCATTGTGGAGAAAGAATGCTTAGCCATAAAATGGGCCATAGAAATGATAAGATATTACCTACTTGGCCGAAAGTTTTAATTGGTGTCACACCATGCCCCTTTGAGATGGTTGAGGGAAAAGAAGGGTAAGAATGCTCGGGTAACTAGGTGGTTCTTAGGTCTCCAAGACTTTAATTTTCACGTGGAGCATAGACCCGGGAAGTTACACGCTAATGCTGATGCCCTTTACAGAATTCCCTGCTTGGTGTCTGAAGGTGCCCAAACCCCCGGCTTTGGGCAGAGGGGGGGGATATGTGACAGAGTCACTGGTGTGATATACGAGAGGAGGTATGTGTCACTCAGGTTGCTCTCCTGTGTGAACTGAAACCTACTAAATTTCTGCCAGAATGTTATATGCTGGGGGTTAACTCTCTTAAAGGGTGTGGTTTTATGGGAATGGCAAAGAGGGTGGGAGGCAGAGCAAGGTTCAGGGTGTGGTAGAGCAAGGTTTAAATGCTTAGTCCTGTTTTTTTCTGTTGTTGGTGAGTCTAGAGCAGTGATTTTCAACCAGTGTTCTGCGGCACACTAGTGTGCCGCGACACATGGTCGGGTGTGCCGCGGGGAAAGTTCCCCAAACTATGGTGCCCCCTGTGTTTTGTTTCCCGGCAATGCGCTCGATGCGCAGTCACGCCTTCTTACAATGTAGGAGACGTGTACAATAACACATGCGCAAGCTTTGAACCTCGCGCGACTTAATGACGTCACCGAGGCCGGCGCGTCATCCTGAGAGCGGAGAGACTCTCGCATTTGCCCGCCACCAAGGTAATGCCCGCCAATAATGCTGACTATATGAGCTTTTGCCTGAGTATATGAACTGTTGGCAGAATACTCAGCATATGAGCTGGTACTTTTAGTACTCCAGCAGTATACTGCATATAACAATGAGAAATGTAAAATGAGAAATACTATAGTCATGAGGCTGTAGTACTACAAGTACCAGCTCATATGCTGAGTATATGAGCTGGCACTTGTACTCTGGCCTCATGGCCATAGTACTTCTCATTGTACCCCTTTATATTGCAGTATATGAGCCACATAATAATCAGCACCATATACTGTGGCGCTGTACAGTGCACATCACCACAGTATATGATGCTGATAATCATGTGCTCATATACGTGGGACTGTATTTATGAGGTTACATGGGATTGAATATATGAGGGGGTTATCCTTTTTTATTTCACTTTTTTAAAATAAATAATTTATTGAAAGGACCTCTGCCAGGCATATTTCACTCTTGAGGGCTAAAAAAGTAGCTCTTGTGGTGGTAAGAAGCTGATTTAAAACCCCCAAGAGTGAACTCCGTGAGAGTTGTATGTATGGAATAATAAATGATATTAGTACCGTTCTTCAGCAGTCATGTCCTGCTTGAATTGACTCTAGTGGCGTAGCACTTGGCAGCCGGCTCTATTCTACTTATAGAGAAAGTTGAGTGCTACGTCACTAGTGTCAATTCAAGCAGGAAATGCAGACCGTAGTAATATAAGTTATTATCACACACATACAGCTCTCGCAAAGTTCACTCTTGGGGGGTTTAAATCAGCTTCTTGTCACCACGAGAGCTTCTTTTTAAGCCCTCAGGAATGAAA
This sequence comes from Phyllobates terribilis, assembly GCF_046119375.1. NCBI lineage: Eukaryota > Metazoa > Chordata > Amphibia > Anura > Dendrobatidae > Phyllobates > Phyllobates terribilis. Next base: position 533,296,714 of record NW_027362771.1, read on the forward strand.
TATGCCTAGCAGAGGTCCTTTAAGTGTGGCAGATAATGTAATACTCTTCTATTTTAGTGTGTGGCTGCGCACACTATCTCAGCAGTGATGGAGAAGTATTTGAGAATGGAAAAGGCAAATGCCGAACAGGACCCTGGACACAATTCTAACCCAAATGAAGGCCCTAGTATGAGAGTTCGACAAAAGAAAAAAGACAAGACGGTGAGCTCAAGGCAATACAGTGAAAGCTATCTTTCATTTGGATTTACTTCCACTGGGGATGCGACAGCACCAACACCGCTGTGCTTGGTGTGTGGTGAGAAGCTTTCCAATAGCGCTATGGTGCCAAGCAAACTTAAACGCCATCTCCAAACGAAACACCCTTCCGTTTAAAATAAACCGATGGAGTATTTTGTACGCTTACGTACAAACAATGAGAAAGGGGCAACTTTTTTGAGAAAAAGCACAAAGGTTAAATGAGAGAGCCCTCAAAGCTAGCTACCTTGTTGCTGAACTCATAGCTAAATGAAAAAAGTCCCACACTGTGGCAGAAACAATAATACTACCAGCTTGTAAAGCTATTGTAAATGAGATGCTTGGCCCTGAAGCAGCTAAAGAGATAGCTAAAGTGCCTCTCTCTGATAACACAATTGCCAGACGGATTGATGACTTGTCTGCGGACATTGAAACAGTTGTTTTGGAAAAGGTGCGCATCAGTAAGAAATTTGCCTTGCAACTTGATGAGTCGACGGATATCAGTGGACATTGTCAGTTGTTGGCCAATGTGCGTTTTGTGGATGGTGAAGCCATTAGAGAAAACTTCCTATTTTGCAAGGCACTGACAGAAAAATCAACAGGAGAGGCAATATTCCAAGTCACATCGGAATATCTTGATAAAAGTGGACTTACATGGGAAAACTGCACAGGTGTCTGCACTGATGGAGCCGCAGCCATGGTCGGGCGCATCAAAGGCTTTGTAAGTAGGGTTAAAGAAAGAAACCCAGATGTTCTTGCTACCCACTGTTTCTTGCACCGTGAGGCCCTCGTTGCAAAGACCTTACCAGCAGATCTAGCTCCTGTGTTGGATGATGTTGTGCGCATAGTGAACTTTGTGAAGACGCGACCTTTGAGATGTCTCTTATTTGCGTCTTTGTGTACAGAAATGGGAGCGGAACATAAAATCTTATTGCTCCACACGGAGGTCAGATGGCTGTCACGCGGCAAAGTGCTGGCCCGTGTGTATGAGTTGCGAGAGGAACTTAAAATATTTCTTACAAACGAGAGGTCCGATTATTCAAAGCTGCTTGCAAGTGATGAGTGGTGTGCAAAGCTGGCATACCTGGCTGATATATTTAAATATCTGAATGAACTAAACACACGGATGCAAGGTCGAAATGAAAACCTGCTTACAAGCACTGATAAAATGAACGGATTCCGTTTAAAGGTGCAGCTCTGGCAACAACATGTGCAGGGTGGCAACCTTCAGATGTTCCCACTCACCGAGAAACTGCATGATGACAATACTGCTGCAATGTGCGAAGCGATTGGCAGACATTTGAAAACTCTTGAGGAGAAGTTATCGTTCTATTTCTCTTCAGCCTTCACAGAATGCCTTGACTGGGTTAGGGACCCATACAGCTCATTATCCGTTGCTGGAAAGGACATGACTTTAAAGGAGCAAGAGGAACTCGTTGAACTGAAGCAAGATCGCGGTTTAAAGCTAAAGTTTGCTGATCTTCCTTTGGACAGTTTTTGGTTATCTGTTGCCAAGGAGTTCCCCATTCTGGCCAACAAAGCTATTTTGACATTGCTCCCATTTTCAACCACATATCTATGTGAGCTGGGTTCTCAAGCTTGACTGCAATAAAAACTAAAAACAGGGAGAAACTGAGAACTGTTGAGGAAGAGCTTCGTGTGTGTCTTTCCACCATTCCTGCCAGGATATCCCTTTTGTGTTTATCGAAACAGGCCCAGGTTTCACACTGAGTGAGTAAAATAAATTTAGAATCTATATTATTAACTATATGTATAATATGACAGTTTTAGTGTCATTTTGTGCTATTTTGGTTGGTGGTGTGCCCCAGGATTTTCTAAGTATAAAAAGTGTGCCGCGGCTCAAAAAAGGTTGAAAATCACTGGTCTAGAGAGACAAGCCTCCAGGCTGTGTAACTTCAGCTCAGAGAGAAGTTGAAGGTGCTGCAAACTGGTGTCTTTTGTTTTACCTTTATGCCAGCAAGGCTGAGTTTATTTTTGCTGAAGTCTGCAATGCTTTATGCTGACATAATAAACCTGCAGACAAAATCGTTCCTGTGTCTACTTCCGACTGCAGCCGAGTGAGTCGTCTTGCCACAATATATATATATTGTGATGAAAGCCGGCCGGTGGGTGCAGCTCTCTGGCGCCCCCTTACCTCTCAGGTCAGTCAAGGAACTGCACCTAGGATAAGCGGTCGCCAGAGAGACTGTCCTGTAACCTACTGGGTATCGGGGCCCTCTGTAGTGAGGGCGGTATATATATCTTCCTTGGCCGCGCCAGGAATATATATATCTGAACCTCCGACCGTCACTACCAGCCTTCCCCAATCCCCAGTTGGTATGCTGCCACCAGTCCCTATTTTAGATATACGCCCAGTCCGTGAATGGGCCTATATCGGGTCAGGAACCAACCCTGGGTAGCGTTTTTGGCTTGAGCCGAGCTCACACGGACGTGCGTTCGTTATGCAGAATAAAAGGCAGGCCCACAATTACTTGAGGTAATTGATTATAATAATACACTAGATACACGATATACAACTAAATATACACAGGTATAAGGTCAGGCTAAACTATACAACAATGGAATACAACACACAGAATCACCACAGCATATCAGTTACCGGTTTCTTGATTTTCTTGTGACGCAGGGAGAGGATTCTGCGGTCGCAGGCACGGTTCTTTGTTACAGGCTGAGGCCTACCACCGCATGGTCAAACTGCTCCTCCCCTTGGTGGCCTCAGCTGGTGCTCAGATGTTCAGCACCCCACTCTTGGGTCAACAACTGACTTGTCTCTTGTCTGTCCTGCTATCTTACCTGCCCCGTCCCGCCCACTGCTGGTGAGGTCAGCTGGCTCAGTCTCCACCCTCAGGTCTAACTTCGATCAGAAGCCCAAATTCTAAGGAACCCAATAACTTCTTCTGGGATGGTCTCAGGATACCCACAGGGGTTCCCACGGATTCGGGCCGCCGTAACCGACCTTTTGATATCAATTATGATACCATACGGTCCTCAGGAATGGCTCAGCGCTATATCTTGGCTTCCAGAGCACGTACAAACGTCTACCGCGGAGGCTTGTGTGCGCAATGGCTCCGGGACACCGTGATATTTTTTTATTGGCCCATCCCACGCAACATGCGTGTACTTTTCATGTTTCTATATCTTATGCCTCCATGCTTGTGACAGACAAAGAAACTAGTCCTATGGGACAAATGGTCAGGTACAGATAGACGAAGCACCCCCCCCTGCTGGCTGTGTTTCCTCTCGAAGTCTTTGAAGCTCCTAGCATTCAAGTGTTAAGTAGGCTTCTTATCTTACAGGAGCCTGGATGGGGGGAAACTATCTAGTTGACGTTTTAACAGAAGGTCCCAAGGGTGGGGGCTGCTGAAGTGTGGCCATCCCTGGATATGATTTATCATTACCAAGATGGCGGCTACAGGTTCATCACATATATATATATATATATATATATATATATATATATATATATATATACGGTATACTTATACAGTACAGACCAAAAGTTTGGACACACCTTCTCATTTAAAGATTTTTCTATATTTTCATGACTATGAAAATTGTACATTCACACTGAAGGCATCAAAACTATGAATTAACACATGTGGAATTATATACTTAACAAAAAGGTGTGAAACAACTGAAAATATGTCTTATATTCTAGGTTCTTCAAAGTAGCCACCTTTTGCTTTGATGACTGCTTTGCACACTCTTGGCATTCTCTTGATGAGCTTCAAGAGGTAGTCACTGGAAATGGTTTTCACTTCACAGGTGTGCCCTGTCAGGTTTAATAAGTGGGATTTCTTGCCTTATAAATGGGGTTGGGAGCATCAGTTGTGTTGTGCAAAAGTCTGGTGGATACACAGCTGATAGTCCTACTGAATAGACTGTTAGAATTTGTATTATGGCAAGAAAAAAGCAGCTAAGTAAAGAAAAACGAGTGGCCATCATTACTTTAAGAAATGAAGGTTGGTCAGTGCGAAAAATTGGGCAAACTTTGAAAGTGTCCCCAAGTGCAGTTGCAAAAACCATCAAGTGCTACAAAGAAACTGGCTCACATGAGGACCGCCCCAGGAAAGGAAGACCAAGAGTCACCTCTGCTTCTGAGGATAAGTTTATCCGAGTCACCAGCCTCAGAAATCGCAGGTTAACAGCAGTTCAGATTAGAGACCAGGTCAATGCCACACAGAGTTCTAGCAGCAGACACATCTCTACAACAACTGTTAAGAGGAGACTTTGTGCAGCAGGCCTTCATGGTAAAATAGCTGCTAGGAAACTACTGCTAAGGACAGGCAACAAGCAGAAGAGACTTGATTGGGCTAAAGAACACAAGAAATGGACATTAGACCAGTGGAAATCTGTGCTTTTGTCTGATGAGTCCAAATTTGAGATCTTTGGTACCAACCACCGTGTCTTTGTGCGACACAGAAAAGGTGAATGGATGGACTCTACATGCTTGGTTCCCACCGTGAAGCATGGAGGAAAAGGTGTGATGGTGTGGGGGTGCTTTGCTGGTGACACTGTTGGGGATTTATTCAAAATTGAAGGCATACTGAACCAGCATGGCTACCACAGCATCTTGCAGCGGCATGCTATTCCATCCGGTTTGCGTTTAGTTGGACCATCATTTATTTTTCAACAGGACAATGACCCCAAACACACCTCCAGGCTGTGTAAGGGCTATTTGACCAAAAAGGAGAATGATGGGGTGCTACACAAGATGACCTGGCCTCCACAGTCACCAGACCTGAACCCAATCGAGATGGTTTGGGGTGAGCTGGACCGCAGAGTGAAGGCAAAAGGGCCAACAAGTGCTAAGCATCTCTGGGAACTCCTTCAAGATTGTTGGAAGACCATTTCCGGTGACTAGCTCTTGAAGCTCATCAAGAGAATGCCAAGAGTGTTCAAAGCAGTCATCAAAGCAAAAGGTGGCTACTTTGAAGAACCTAGAAGAACCTTTGAAGTCACCTTCAATAGAATGGTCAGCTGGCTATGTTCAAAGTAAACTCAAATGTGGATTCATGTAGCCCAGAAGTTTCCTAGGGAATGCAGTGTTTGGATCAGCAGTCACATTTTGCTGGCCTTTAAGTGCTCCAGTCACAATGAGCGAGGGCGCGCACACAGCATTCATGGGGTGGGCGAGCGGTCCACGTGGGGGAGCCCCGACATTACAGCTTGTAGCCCAGGTAACCTTCTTGATATTATGCAGTATTTGCCTTTATTCAACTCTACACCTACCTATTTTCATACTGTGCATCTGATACGATGAAAAGCACAGTCTATTAGCCCACATATGGCATTCAGATAGTACTGATTATGAGTCCCCCCTGAGGAAATCTTCAAGTACTTTAATACTGCCTGTGACATGCATTACTATATGTATATTACTATGGGTATTTCTCTGTGGCTATCCGATAGTCCTCCTTATTGACATTATAGATGAAGGACTAGATATATATATGTTTTTGCTGTGGTGCTGAGGCCCCCCCTTCGTCATTTGTGGACCACATCGTCCCTTCAGTGAGACGGTTTTTTCTACATGTTATATGTCTTTTCGTATTTCTGTACTGTGCCCTATATTGACTATGTAGTAACTTTTTATACTATTTATGAATAAAAGTTAATTTTTATTATAATTTTGGGTTGATATGGTCGGATTTTTTCTCTTCAAGTATTTAACACAGCATTCATTATAGAACACTGCCGCGCACGCCATATATATATATATATATATATATATATATATATATATATATATGCCCCCAGACACTCCTGTGCTGTATATATGACCCATGTCTCCTGTGATGTACATATGCCCCAGCCCCCCCTGTGATGTATATGCCTTATGTCTCCTATGGTATATATATATGCCCCAGCCCCTTCTGTGATTTATATATGCCCCATCCCCTCCAGTGAGGTACGGTATATGCCTCAGCCCCTACTTTGATGTATATGCCCCGGCCCTTCCTGTGTTGTATATGCCCCGGCCCCTCCTGTGATGTACACAACCGTTCAAAAGTTTGGGGTCATTTAAAAATTTCATTATTTTTTAAAGAAAAGCACATTTTTTTTCAATGAAGCTAATATTACATGAATCAGAAATACACTCTATACATTGTTAATGTGGTAAATGACTATTCTAGCTGCAAACGTCTTGTTTTTAGTGCAATATCTACATAGGTGTATAGAGGGCCATTTCCAACAACCACCACTTCAGTGTTTTAATGGTACATTGTGTTTGCTAACTGTGTAAGAAGGCTAATGGATGTTTAGAAAACCCTAGAAAACCCCTGCACAAGTATGTTAGCCCAGCTGAAAATGGTTTGGCTGATTTGAGAAGCTATAAAATTGACCTTCCTTTGAGCTAGTTGAGAATCTGGAGCATTACATTTGTTTGTTCTATGAAACTCTCAAAATGGCCAGAAAAAGAGAACTTTCATGTGAAACTCGACAGTCTATTCTTGTTTTTAGAAATGCAGGCTATTCCATGCGAGAAATTGCCAAGAAACTGAAGATTTCTTACAACAGTGTGCACTACTCCCTTCAGAGGAGAGCACAAACAGGCTCTAACCAGAGTAGAAAGAGAAGTGGGAGGCCCCGCTGCACAACTGAGCAACAAGACAAGTCTCTAGTTTGAGAAATCGACGCCTCACAGCTCCTCAACTGGCAGCTTCATTAAATAGTACACGCAAAACGCCAGTGTCAATGTCTACAGTCAAGAGGCGACTCCGGGATGCTGGCTTCAGGGCAAAGTGGCAAAGAAAAAGCCATATCTCAGACTGGCTAATAAAAGGAAAAGATTAATATGGGCAAAAGAACACAGACACTGGACAGAGAAAGATTGGAAAAAAGTTTTATGGACGAATCAAAGTTGGAGGTGTTTGGATCACACAGAAGAACATTTGTGAGACGCAGAACAACTGAAAAGATGCTGGAAGAGTGCCTGACGCCATCTGTCAAGCATGGTGGAGGTAATGTGATGGTCTGGGGTTGCTTTGGTGCTGGTAAAGTGGGAGATTTGTACAAGGTAAATGGGATTTTGAATAAAGAAGGCTATCACTCCATTTTGCAACGCCATGTCATACCCTGTGGACAGCGCTTGATTGGAGCCAATTTCATCCTACAACAGGACAATGACCCAAAGCACACCTCCAAATTATGCATGAACTATTTAGGGAAGAAGCAGGTGTGGCACCCCAGAGGTCTGGTTGCCACAGTAATAGAAATATTATGTCTGAGAGCAAGTGGGAGGTTTCTCTGGTCAGGAGCCCTAAGCATGCAACACTGCCCGCCCAGACCTGGGAGGGGAGGAATCTGCCCTTATAAACTGGGTCTGGGGCGGGATTAGGTCAGACAGAGTCTGAGAGTCAGAGCCTGGAGAGGGAAAGCAAGAACTAGGAGCTTTGTAGGAGCAGGAGCGAGTGCCAGAGGCTGGAAGCTAGAAAGCTCGCCTTGGCTGAAGACACTAAACCCGGACACGGAGTCCGAGGCTGTGGGGACATCCAGGTCCAGCAGCAGAATCCAACCGGCAGGGGATTCTATGTCCTCTGGCTTTAGGAGCCCGGAGGCACGGTCACAAGCAAGGGACCAGCACCGCCATCGTGAAGCGGAGGCTAACGGAAGGCCCCAAGTCACCGGCCATACGGGTGAGCACCACACGGTATACTCAGGGACGTGGGCTACTTCTACCAGCACACAGCAAGGTAGCCAGGAAAGAGTGCAGAGAGACGGGGAGGCCTACAACTCCACCTGGCCAGGGGGAGATCCTGCTAGCTCTCAGACTGACCAGGCCTCTACTGCTAGCCAGTACTCCCAGGAGTGTCTGCGTTATACCATCAGTAAAGACCCTGAACTGCACCACACGTCTCTGTGTTTCATCGCCGCACCAGCACCATCAGTACTGGGACGCTCACACCATCACTCCCATCATCCACACTAGCTGCCCTGAGGCAATACTTCTCCCGTGGGGAGTTATCCCATACTTGGCTGTGCATACAACATCAGCCTCAGCGGTCTGCAGCGCAACGGCGGTCCCCACTGACCGCAATCCACGGGTGGCGTAGTCGGACATTTGTTATCACACTCAGACTGCCACTGGTTTGACCGCCCTGGGCACGGACCGGGTCACAGCCACGGAGGACTACAACCCCCAGCGATCCGGCTCCGGGTATCCCCTGCACAGCACAGGCCCAGGGGGCGCGTCACAGGCAGCTGGTATTCTATCTGTAATGGAGTGGCCAGCGCAGTCACCAGATCTCAACCCCATTGGGCTGTTGTGGGAGCAGCTTGACCGTATGGTACGCAAAAAGTGCCCATCAAGCCAATCCAACTTGTGGGAGAGGCTTCAGGAAGCATGGGGTGAAATTTCTCAAGATTACCTCAGCAAATTAACAGCTAGAATGCCAAAGGTCTGCAATGCTGGAATTGCTGCTAAGGGAGCATTCTGTGACGAAAGCAAAGTTTGAAGGAGAAAATTATCTTTCTAATAAAAATCATTATTTCTAACCTTGTCAATGTCTGGACTATATTTTCTAATCATTTTGCAACTCATTTGATAAATAAAAGTATGAGTTTTCATGGAAAACACAAAATTGTCTGGGTGACCCCAAACTTGTGAACGGTAGTGTATATGCCCCCAGTCCCTCCTGTGCTATATGTACGCCATGTCTCCTGTGATGTATACATGCCCCAGCTCCTCCTGTGATGTATATGACCCATGTCTCCTGTGATGTATACGCCCCAAGCCCCTCCTGTGATGTATATGCCCCATGTCTCCTGTGGTGTATATATGCTCCCAGCGTCTCCTGTGATGTATATGCTCAGCCCCTACTGTGATTTATATATGCCCTATCCCCTCCTGTGTCTTATATATGCTCTAGCTTCTCCTGTGATTTTTATATGCCCCATGTCTCCTGTGATGTATATATGCTCCCAGCGTCTCCTGTGATGTATATGCTCCAGCGTCTCATGTGCTGTATATACGCCCGGCTTTTCCTGTGATGTATATGCCCAGAGTCTTCTCTGATGTATATGCCCCCAGCCACCCCTGTGATGTATATGTCCCCAGCCTCTCCTGTGATGGATATGCCCCCAGCCCCTCCAGTTACGTATATATACTAATGCACGTTATTTTCAAAATTATTAGCAAAAAAGTTACCTGTGCTCCAGACCAATGCAAACCTGGAAAAGCAGTTGTGAGTAGCAACATCATCAATACAACCTAACATCACATCTCACCAAAGAGAAGCAGCTCCAGCCATCACATTAGAGGTGAGTTAATTTTTGATCAAATATAGTATGATAGATTTCAAGATGATAATTTTGTACGACCCCCAAAGGATGGTATAAATATCCAAATGGCCCATGGGAGAAAAAAGGTTCCCACTCCTGATGTAGTCCAATGTATATAAGACACGCTGGGCGTCCTCCAATAATACATGCAGGACTACAATACATGTAGATCAGGAGACCATCAGTCATTACATGTCTCACACTCGTAACATCCTCTTGCATTTAAAATAATCTTTGGAGGTAGATTCTCAGGGAGATCTATGTCCGGCCCGTAGATCTTAACAGCTCATTTGCATTTTAAGAAAAATGTGGATTTCTCCAGAATAAGACATCGGATCACAGATATCAAGGTATCATTTTATTCAGATTTGTATGTCCTGCATGCCCATATAGACGGCTTAGGAGGGTTGATCCTACAGACAGAATGGAAGCTAAAAGAGAGAAAAGGATGCAGAAAAGGAGTACAGAAGGAATTATAATTATTACTGATATTTATTTTTAAAGTACCATTAATTCCAGGGTGCTGTACATGTGAAGATGGATTACATACATAAAATACACAGAAAAATACAGTAGACAAACTATCAGTGCCAGACTGGTACAGAAGGAAGAGGACTCTGCGCTCATGGGCTTACAATCTATTAGGTACTGGCCTGGGGAAGGAGACCGTAGGTTTCTCCAGCATAAAGAAATAGGAAGTAGGGAGTAGAAGAGAATAGAAAAAGATTGAGAGAGGAGCAAAGATGAAGAGCAGGAGAAGGAAAGCAGGAGGTAAGGGATGGAAGAGAAGATGGAAAAAGATGGACAGAGACGCTAATGAGGCAAATTAAGAATGGAAAGAGTAAGGGGGGTATTAAGGCAAATAAGTAAAAAATATAAGAAAAATTGCAAAGTGAGAAAGATAGAAGGACAGAACAATAAAAGAACATAAAAAAGTGGCGTAAAAGCAATGTACAAGCACTATAACTAGTGTGTACGAAAGTACTAGTGAACTGATCTGGACCAGATTATAATACCTTTCTAGACCGACTCATTTGTTCATATTCCAAGAAAACATATTTCTAGAATAATCTGGGAAGCTAATTGGGGTAAGATGAGAAGCAAAGCAGAGAAAAATAAGGGTTAACCAGAAGAAAGAACAAGAGCGAGGGAGAGGAGTAGAAAAGAAGAAAGGAAAAGGATATGTAATGGGTAGGAGGTAAAAATAGAGAACATGGAAATGAAATGTAGAGTATAGATAACTGCAAAGAGAAAGAAAGAGATAAACTGGGAAAAAGAGACGGGTTAAGGTGGGCGAGGAGTAGAAGAGGGTAAATAGAAAGGAGACGGAAAAAGCGGAATAATACAAATATGAAGGCAAAAAACTGAAAAAGAAAGAATAAGAGCCTCGAAAAGAGAGGAGGGATTGAATAAAGAGTACTATAACAATGAGAGTGCTGGATGAGAGCGCAATAATGAGACACTAATGGAGAGAGTGGAGGGGTGACAGAATATGAGAACGAAGGAGGAAATGAATGAGGGTGGAGAGGATGACTAAAAGGAAAAATAAAGGGAGGGAATGAAAGAGGCAACGTGAGTCGGTCTATACAGAGGGGGCAGCAGAAGTGATCGGAAGCAGAAAATGGACAAGTACAACTGGAAAGCAGGGGGAGGAGAGACATAAGACAATGAGCAGAATACAAGAGAGCAGCTGTAGAAAAGGCAGGAAAGAGACCTGGCTTTATTAATAGAGGGAGGGGAAAAACACTCAGGGACAGATTTAAGTAGATTAATATGTCCAGTCCTTACCTAGCAGCCTTCTCATTTCTTGTTATTTTTCATGCACTTCCAAGCAACAAGTCCCAGGTAATGGTAGCAGGGATCTAGTCTGGGTGTCACATACTTCCATGCAGGCACAGACATACACCAGCTCTCAGACACAGCTGGGGGAGGTAAGCGGCTGGCACAGAGACGTCATCTATGGATTTCTATATGGTATTGATTGGGGTAGTAAATGTGTGGGTATAATGTGTGTATGGCAAGTGCTGCATTGTAAAATGTGGAGTGATATGATACGTGTGGATGCCATAGACATATTGTGCCTTGTGCTCCCTCCAGGCTCTGTACGGATGGCTTGCGAGAGGCATACTATATATATCAGCATATTTCTGTGCTGCAGAGTGAATGGCATTTGTTAATGCAGTGCAGGTGCAGTGCCCGGAGTTATAGGATGTATGCGGTGCTGTAGAGCTGGCTGTGGGCTTATATAGGGTGGCAGTGCATGTATATGGGGTATATTATATATACTGGACTGGATTGTACGTAGCCACTGCTGGCACAGAGTCCTACAGGTGACTGATCCGTGTGTGGGAGGGAGGTGATTAACTAACCTTCTATCCTTTTATATTTCAGCTTTCGGTCTGTCACACTGGAGGAAAAAGTGAGAAATGGTGAAAAGGAGACGGATACAAGTGAATCAGCTCACACCAAGAATATGAAGAGTAAATAGTGGGATGTGTGAGAATGAGGGGTTCGCTCTGTATGTATGTATCCTTATAACATTTCGGCCAAACTGGACTTAAAAGATATTAAGAATTATTACAGTGAAGGACCATCTCTTCAAATCTCCCCTATGGGATGGACTATGACAATCTAAGAGGGAGCAGGACAATCTCCAACATCCACGTCTTGACCCCTGTTCACACCACTGTAGCAGCATGACACCATCCCTGCCTCTGATGCCAACGACTCTGCCCCCCGCCTCTGGTGTTTTGTCCCTACGTGGTCCTGGGTGGGGAGTAGTCTATGGAATGATCTGTGGTTGTGGAGTCTTGTGCAATGGACTGGTCTTGGCCGTACTTCTCAGCTGTAGGCACACCTTGGTATCCGACCTGTATGTGGTGAACCTGGCGTTGGCTGACCTCCTCTCTTTACTTGGCATGCCATTACTTATCCATCAGCTGCTCCATGATAGAGGATGGGTCTTTGGAGATATCCTGTGTCGCGCTGTGACCGCCTTGGACTTGAACAATCAAATCACCGGTGTGGGCATTATTACTGCCCTCTGCGTTGACAGGTAATAAGTCTGGGATGCTGTGGGTGTTTCTTTTACTTTTAAGACTTTTCCTTGCCTACTTTTTCTGTTTCTGGGACATTGGTTAAATATGCCTATAGTGTCCTGAATTCTGAAAGTCAAGTGTGCAACAATATGTTTTGTGGGCATGTGAGGGTGAAATCACACATCATTAATTTTTCGCTAAAATTTTGGTTGCAAAATCTACCCAAAAATTTAGCAAAAAAGTATAAAGTAATGTAACGCTGGCCATAGACATCAGTTAGCTGTCAAACAAATGATTGTATGACTGGCAGCTATTTCTCCACGATACACAAGAAGGCTTGGCTTCTATGTTCCTTATGAGAAAGCAGCTGCCAGAATCATTTGGCAATGGCTTATCTAAGGGTTGTTTCCTAACTGATCAATACATATGTCTCCTGACATAATCTGTCGGGGTACAGTTGAGAGGTCCCCATGCTCATTAGATAGTCAGCTGATTCTGCCAAAATCGGCGGGATTGGCCAACCTTTATCTAATTTAGATGGGGGTCTTAAAGGGGTTTTCCAGTTTCTGAAAAACCCTGTCCGCCTTCTGCAGTTTGTATTAAAAAGACCTTCCCCAAGTGTAGCGCTGAGTCCCCACCGCTGCACCTGGTGCCTGGTACTGTCTGCAGCGCTGACGTCACATTGACAGTGCTGCAGCCAATAACTGAGCCCATCGGCAGAACCGCTTGGGCAGAACTGCTGAGCTCAATTATTGGCTGCAGCACTGTCAGTGTTACGTCAGCGCTGCAGACAGTACCAGGCACCAGGTGCAGCAGTGGAGACTCATTCACTCACATTGTAAAAACCTCCATGGATTGTAGGCATGCTGCCAATTTTCTGACTCTGCAGCATATCCCTATACTTGCAGAAACGCTGCTGATTATTTCTACAGATTTATTTCATTCCAATGCAATGAGATAAATATGCGGTAAAATTCTGCATCAACATCTAAATCCGTAGGTAACACACAAGGATTTAGTGGCAAGTTTTGGCACAGATTTTAGGCCAGTTCCACGGTATAGGAGGATATGACGCGCCCCCTGGGCCATGTTCAAGGGATACCCGGAGCCGGATCTGGATAGGGGTAGTAGTCCTTGTGGCGGTGACCCGGTCCGTGCCCAGGGTGTCAGACTAAGTGGCGGTATATTAGCAGTAGATGTAGGACGACTACGCCACCCGTTGAATGCAGCTATGGAGCTGCCGCTGCAGGGCAGACCGCTGAGGCCGGTGGAAGGATGGTGCAGCGTGGATGGTATAACCCCCAACGGGAGGGGTATGGCCTCAGGGCAGCCGACGTGGATGATGGGGGTAGTAGGAACCACTCAGAGACGATGCGGTGTAGTTCAGGGTCTTTACTGGTGACAAAGAAAGACCCTCCCGGAGTACTGGCTAGCGGTCGGGGCCTGGTCAGTCCTTGGGCAGATGGGATCCCCCTTGGCCAGGCGGAGTTGTAGGCCTCCCCAACTAATTGTACTCTTCTGGCTTCCTTGCTAGAGGCGGGTAAAGGTAGCCCACGTCCCTGAGTGTACCGTGTGGTGCTCACCCGTATGGCCGGTGACTCGGGGCCTTCTAGTGGCTTCCGCTCCACGACGGCGGTGCTGGTCCCACGCGTGTGACCGTGCCTTCGGGTTTCTTGGCCAGAGGACCTGAAATCCCCTGCCGGGCGGTTTCTGCTGCTGGGTCTGGGTTAATCCCCACAGCCTCGGACTCCGGGTCCGGTGGTAACTCTTCAATCAGGGCGAGCTCTTCAGCTGCCAGCCCCTGATTCCTTTTAGCACTGCTCCCACTGAGCTCCTGATCTTTCTTTCCTAAGCTGCTCCTCTCCAGACCAGACTATGTCTCTGTCTGGGACTTCTCTTCTTCTCTTCTCTCTAACCCTGCCTCAGCCCCAGTTTTATATAGGGGAAGTTCTTCCCCTCCCAGGACTGGGCAGGAGGTGTGGCATGCATAGGATTCCTGACCAAGAGACCTCCCACCTGCTCTCAGACATAACATTGCTATTACTGTGGAGACCAGACCCCTGGGGTGCCACAGATATGTCATCGAGGAACACAGGAAAACAGAGTGACAAGCCAGATGAGAGTTACAATTGTAGCCATATTGGTTGTTATTAGTGATGAGCGAACGTGCTCGCCACTACTCGGTACTCGCCCGAGAATCATGGTGCTTGACAAGCTCGGCGAGTATTTGCGGGGTTGCTCGGGCGGGAACTGGGGTCCCCTCCCTGCATGTTTGGCGCTCTTTAGAGAGCCAATGAACATGAAGGGATTGCCTGCCATGCACTGTAATACCGTAGCCGTGTTGGTTGTGGGCATTGTAGCATCGGCGTCTCTGCCCCGTTCTAGGCAGAGATGCCGTCCCTCTCACCTCCCCACTCCTGGCGCGGCGTCCTCCAGCGCTGCTCTCCCCGCTGCTTCCGGCACGCGCTCCTTCCCCGGCAGTGTGCTTAGGGCGCGCGCGCTCCCCCTCTCTTAAAGGGACCGCGCGCGCCGTCCTAAGGAGTCCCCGGCCTATTGCCGGAGGACCTCCCATATAAAAGGCACCTCCTCCAAAATGGAGGTGCCCGAGCAATGTTGTAGCACTGTTCACTACTCTGCTTCAGCCCTCAGGTCCCGTTGCCAGTTACCTGCCAGATACCTGCCAGATTCCTGCCAGTCTGCTGTCTAATTCCTGCCTGATTTCCTGCTACCTGCCTGCTAGCCTGAGGTCCGAAGGTCTGCCTTACTACTCCTGTCAGTCTGTCTATGGACCAGCTTGCCCGCTCACCTGGGAGCGCACTCCTGCTACCTGCCTGCTAGCCTACCTGGAGGCTCTGCCGTCACGTGCTGTGACCACCTGCCTGTCCAGTGACTCCTGCCCGCTCACCTGGGAGCGCTCATCTGCTGCCTGTCTGCTAGCCTACCTGGAGGCTCTGCCGTCACGTGCTGTGACCACCCGCCTGTCCAGAGACTTCTGCCCGCACACCTGGGAGCGCTCATCTGCCGCCTGTCTGTTGGTCTTCCTGGAGGCTCCGCCGTCACATGCTGTGACCACCCGTTTATCCAGAGACTCTCGCCTGCTCACCTGGGAGCTCACGTCTACCATCAGCCGCCACAGGTCGTACCAACCCTTTACCCAGAGACTGCCCCGGTCACTTGCCGTGACCATCTGCCCGTTCACCCAGAGACTGCCCCGGTCACTTGCCGTGACCATCTGCCCGTTTATCCAGAGACTGCCCCGGTCACTTGCCGTGACCTCCTGCCGTTCTTCTAGAGACTGCCCCGGTCACTTGCCGTGACCATCTGCCAGTTTATCCAGAGACTGCCCCGGTCACTTGCCGTGACCTCCTGCCCGTTCTTCTAGAGACTGTCCCGGTCACCTGCTGTGACTGCCTGCCTGGTCGCCACCCGCTCCCTTACAAGGACCGCCCCCTTGTATAGTAGCTCAGAGGTTCCGCCTCCCAGACCCGTTACAGTTTGCTCGGGCCATGGAACCCGGTGGCACCCAAGCTCCCTCGCTCTCTGACCTATACCATGAACTCTCCCGTCAGAGATCCCAGCAGGAGTCCATCCTGAACCACCTGCGGAATGTCAACTCCCGCCTGGACACACTGTCTGCTCCACCAGCAACCACCGCTAGTGTAACGACTCGCGCCCCGGCAGCACCGTTGCCCACCAATACCATGGCATCCTGTCTCGGACCCCGGCTGTCTGCACCTCCTCGCTTCGGAGGGGACCCCGCTCAAGCTCGGGGCTTCATAAACCAGTGCACCCTGCACTTTGAACTCTTGACTCACCAGTTTATCTCCGACCGGGCCAAAGTGGCATTCATCATGTCCCATCTCACTGGGGAGGCACTGGCATGGCTTAACCCCCTGTGGGAGAGAGGGGATCCCCTGGTGTCCGACCTGTCGTCTTTCCTCATTGCTTTCCGGAGAGTCTTCGATGAACCGGGACGAAAAACCTCATCTGCCTCCTCTTTGCTACGTCTCCGTCAAGGGAGTCTCACCGTGGGCCAATATGCCATACGGTTCCGCACCCTCGCTTCTGAGCTTGCCTGGGATAATGAGGCCCTGGTGTCCGTCTTCTGGGAGGGCCTTTCCGGTCGGATTAAAGATGAGCTCGCCGGTCGGGATATTCCTACCACCCTGGATGTCCTGGTGTCGTTGGCTACCCGGATTAACATCCGGTTTCAAGAACGCACCAAAGAGACCACCCAAGAGAGAAGGTTTCCCCGCCTAGCTCCTACTTTCCAGAAACCTATCTCCTCTTCTGTCACTCCCCGGGCACACTCACCCGAGCCCATGCAGGTCGACCAGACCAAGATGGTCAAATCTCGCCAGGAGTCTCGCCGAGCCGAGGGGAGCTGCTTCTATTGTGGCAGTAAGGAGCACTTGATTCGTTCCTGCCCGGAGAGGCCGGGAAACTCCAGTGTCTAGGACCGCTCGGAGAGGTCGCCCTAGACAAAAATAAATCCTCTCCAACCCTGACCTTGTCTGTATCTATCTCCTGGGGAGAGACCCGTCACTTTGAACTCGCCCACCTGGATTCTGGATCCGCTGGAAACCTCATCTCCCAGTCCCTGGTTGAGAAATACCGTATTCCCACCAAGTCTCTGGTTGAACCCTTGTCGGTCGCCTCAGTGGATGGAAGACTCCTTCCGGTGACCATCCTGCTCGCCACGGAACCCATAACCCTGCAGGTGGGAATGCTGCACTCTGAGGTAATCTCCTTCCATGTGTTGCCCGGACTCTCCCACTCCCTATTGCTAGGTCTACCTTGGCTCCAAACACACGAACCCGTGTTGAACTGGCATTCCGGTGAAGTACTCCGGTGGGGCCGGACTGCCATAAGACCTGCCTGGTTCCGGTTCGTCCGGTTCGTCCTCCACCTACCCCAGCTAACTTACCCGGTCTTCCGGCTCCTTACTGGACCTATGCTGACGTCTTTGGTAAGAAGGAAGCAGAGACATTGCCACCTCATAGGCCATATGATTGCCCGATTGACCTTGCTCCTGGCGCCACTCCACCCCGTGGGCGTATTTATCCGTTGTCTGCGGCCGAAACCCGGGCCATGTCTGAGTATATAGAGGAGAATCTGGCCAGGGGATTCATCCGGAAGTCTACTTCCCCGGCTGGAGCCGGATTCTTCTTTGTCAAAAAAAAAGATGGCTCGCTACGCCTCTGTATTGACTATAGAGGACTCAATCAGATCACGGTTAAAAATAAATACCCCCTTCCGCTCATCTCCGAGTTATTTGATCGCCTTAAAGGCGCCAGGATCTTTTCCAAGCTGGATCTACGTGGAGCGTATAACCTGGTCCGTATCCGTCAGGGAGACGAGTGGAAAACGGCATTTAATACCCGTGACGGACACTATGAGTACCGTGTGATGCCCTTCGGTCTCTGCAATGCTCCCGCCGTCTTCCAAGAACTGGTCAACGACATCTTCCGTGACCTTCTTTACTCCTGCGTGGTGGTATACCTGGACGATATCTTGGTCTTCTCTCCGGATCTTCCCTCACACCGGAGGGATGTTCGTCAGGTCCTGCTGAGGCTCAGGCAGAACCACCTCTATGCTAAATACGAGAAGTGCCTTTTTGAGCAGACCTCTCTTCCATTTCTGGGCTACGTTATCTCCCAGACGGGTTTGCGAATGGATCCCGAGAAGCTCTCTGCTGTCCTAAAGTGGCCCCGGCCGGAGGGCTTGAAGGCGATACAGCGATTCCTGGGCTTCGCTAATTACTATCGTCTCTTCATTCCTCACTTCTCGTCTCGGACTGCGCCCATATCTGCGCTCACCCATAAGGGAGCAAATCCCAAGGTATGGCCACCCGAAGCTGAGGAGGCCTTCCTTTCCCTGAAGCAAGCCTTCTCCTCTGCCCCTGTGCTGCACCGTCCGGACTGCAACAAACAGTTCTACCTGGAAGTTGATGCTTCCTCCTCTGGAGCCGGAGCGGTGCTCACCCAAAAGTCTTCTTCCGGGAGAATGGTAACCTGCGGCTTCTTCTCTAAAATCTTCTCCTCCTCTGAGCGCAATTACTCCATTGGAGACCGAGAACTGTTAGCCGTTAAATTGGCGCTGGAGGAGTGGCGTTACCTGCTTGAAGGGGCTCTATACCCGGTGATCATCTACACGGATCACAAAAACTTGGCATATCTCCAAAATGCCCAGAGACTTAATCCACGTCAGGCCCGGTGGTCTTAGTTTTTTGCCCGCTTCGATTTCATCCTTCATTTCCGCCCGGCGGACAAGAATGTCAAAGCTGATGCCTTGTCCCGATCCTTCCTGTCCTCCGACCAAGAGGAGGAGCCTATGCACATTATCGACCCCTCCAAGGTGATGAATGTGGCCCCCCTGGATTTGACTCGTCTTCCACCCGGCAAGACGTTCTTGGCGCCTCCTGACCGTGAGAAGATTCTTCACTGGGGTCATTCTTCTAAACTTGCTGGCCATGCCGGCCAAAAAAAGACCTTCCTACTCATTTCCCGGCATTACTGGTGGTCTACCCTGCGTAAGGATGTGGTAGACTTCGTCTCTGCATGTTCATCTTGTGGCCGCAACAAGGTTCCCAGACACTTACCAGCTGGTCATCTCCTGCCGCTTCCCATACCTGTTGCCCCATGGCAACACATCGCTATGGACTTCATTACCGATCTTCCTGTCTCTGCCGGGTGTACTGTCATTTGGGTGGTCGCTGACCGCTTTTCTAAAATGGCCCACTTCATTCCCCTGCCTGGTCTTCCATCTGCACCTGAGCTGGCTAAGGACTTTATCCGCCATATCTTCCGTCTTCATGGCCTACCCCTCCACATCGTGTCGGATCGAGGAGTTCAGTTCACCTCGCACTTCTGGAGAGCCACATGTAAACTGCTGGACGTCACCCTGGACTTCTCCTCCGCTTACCACCCTCAGTCCAATGGTCAAGTGGAGCGGATCAATCAGATCCTTACCAGCTATCTCCGGCACTTTGTTAATGCCCACCATTCTGATTGGGTGGACCTCCTCCCTTGGGCCGAGTTCTCTTACAATAACCACGAGAGCGAGTCCTCTTCCAAATCCCCGTTCTTTGTTGTCTTTGGCCAGCACCCCCGGATTCCGTTTCCCGTCTCCGCCTCTGTGGACAACCCTGCCGCGCAGTCTCTTGTCAGCGAGTTTTCTACCATTTGGGAAAGTACTAGATCCGCACTTCTTCTGTCCTCCGAGCGGATGAAGAGATATGCTGATAAGAGACGTCTGGATCCGCCTCAATTCCGTCCGGGAGACAAGGTTTGGCTCTCCTCCAAACATGTGCGGCTCAAGATACCCTCCTACAAGTTAGGTCCTCGCTTCATCGGCCCATTCGAAATCCTCAGGCAAATAAATCCGGTGGCCTACAAACTGAAACTCCCGACCACCTTACGGATTCCTAACTCCTTCCATGTGTCTCTCCTCAAACCCGTTGTCTTTAACTCTTTTTCCAATAATCCAGGTGCCCCTCCTGCTCCGGTTTCCGCTGATGACGTCTTTGAGGTAGAGAGTATTCTGGCCTCCAAGAGGGTAAGAGGAAAGACCTTTTTTCTGGTAGATTGGAGGGGGTTTGGTCCTGAGGAGAGAACTTGGGAACCCAGGGAGAACATCAACGCCCCGCTTCTCCTTGAGAAATTTCTCAAAAAAAGAGGGGGCCTAAAGGGGGGGGTACTGTAGCATCGGCGTCTCTGCCCCGTTCTAGGCAGAGACGCCGTCCCTCTCACCTCCCCGCTCCTGGCGCGGCGTCCTCCAGCGCTGCTCTCCCCGCTGCTTCCGGCACGCGCTCCTTCCCCGGCAGTGTGCTTAGGGCGCGCGCGCACTCCCCCTCTCTTAAAGGGACCGCGCGCGCCGTCCTAAGGAGTCCCCGGCCTATTGCCGGAGGACCTCCCATATAAAAGGCACCTCCTCCAAAATGGAGGTGCCCGAGCAATGTTGTAGCACTGTTCACTACTCTGCTTCAGCCCTCAGGTCCCGTTGCCAGTTACCTGCCAGATACCTGCCAGATTCCTGCCAGTCTGCTGTCTAATTCCTGCCTGATTTCCTGCTACCTGCCTGCTAGCCTGAGGTCCGACGGTCTGCCTTACTACTCCTGTCAGTCTGTCTATGGACCAGCTTGCCCGCTCACCTGGGAGCGCACTCCTGCTACCTGCCTGCTAGCCTACCTGGAGGCTCTGCCGTCACGTGCTGTGACCACCTGCCTGTCCAGTGACTCCTGCCCGCTCACCTGGGAGCGCTCATCTGCTGCCTGTCTGCTAGCCTACCTGGAGGCTCTGCCGTCACGTGCTGTGACCACCCGCCTGTCCAGAGACTTCTGCCCGCTCACCTGGGAGCGCTCATCTGCCGCCTGTCTGTTGGTCTTCCTGGAGGCTCCGCCGTCACATGCTGTGACCACCCGTTTATCCAGAGACTCTCGCCTGCTCACCTGGGAGCTCACGTCTACCATCAGCCGCCACAGGTCGTACCAACCCTTTACCCAGAGACTGCCCCGGTCACTTGCCGTGACCATCTGCCCGTTCACCCAGAGACTGCCCCGATCACTTGCCGTGACCATCTGCCCGTTTATCCAGAGACTGCCCCGGTCACTTGCCGTGACCTCCTGCCCGTTCTTCTAGAGACTGCCCCGGTCACTTGCCGTGACCATCTGCCCGTTTATCCAGAGACTGCCCCGGTCACTTGCCGTGACCTCCTGCCCGTTCTTCTAGAGACTGTCCCGGTCACCTGCTGTGACTGCCTGCCTGGTCGCCACCCGCTCCCTTACAAGGACCGCCCCCTTGTATAGTAGCTCAGAGGTTCCGCCTCCCAGACCCGTTACAGGCATTACAGTGATTGGCTGGCCGCACAGCGTCATCAGGTCTATATCAGACCTGGCGCCGCCATGCTCGTCACAGTCACTCCGGATCAGACAGTGTAGGGAGAGCTGCTGCTGAGCTAGGGAGAGATTTTCTTGTGTATTAGGTAGTGTAGGGAGAAAAACCGTACATTACACATATCCATCTTAACAAACAGTCCTTCTGAGGACTAATCCATCTGCAGAGATATCAGTCAGGCAAAGTATATAGACAGGCGGTGTATATAGCAGACTGCAGTGCATATAGCACAAGAGACTCCATTCCAGTTCTGCCTTCTGCTGCTGTTAGATATTTCTATACAAAGGCCCAGGTCTCAGGGGCCAGGAATAATTTTTTTAGCATCTTAATCCTCATTATTTGCTTAAAAAGCAATCCAGAGAACACGGTTTTTCTGCGCCATTTGCTTGTTGGCACTGCAGAATACAGCCAGGTCCTTTCCATATTACAGCGCTAAAAATCCATCTATTTAAAACTGTGTTTTCTCCGTCACACGGATCACAAATACGTTTTCAGAAAATACTGCCATTTCTGGCCTCCATTAAATTTTTTTTTCAGTGTGTCAGCAAAGTTTTTGACTCTGGTTTGCTGTTCAAAACAGTTACCTACAGGCCAGGTATTTAAAACTGTGTTTTCTCCATCACACGGATCACATATACGTTTTCAGAAAATACTGCCATTTCTGGCCTCCATTAAAAAAAAATTTCAGTGTGTCAGTGAAGCAATTGACACCAGATTGCTGTTCAAAATAGTTACCTACAGGCCAGGTATTTAAAACTCTGTTTTCTCCGTCACACGGATCACATATAAATTTGCTCCAAACTCAGTCATTTGTAGTGAGCGTGGAAGATACTGTCCTCCATTTAAAATGGGCAAGGCACGTGGCAAGGGACGGGGAACTGGACGTGATGGTAATGGTGCATGCAGAGGCTGAGGACAAGGCCGTGGGCAAGCCGAAATTGTGCCACAACAAACACCCACATCTTCTCGCCTGACCTTCCTGTCCCAATTTCTAGGGGACCGCAACACACCACTATTGAACCCAGAGCAGTGTCAAAAGGTTGTTGGTTGGATAGCGGATAATGCTTCCAGTCACTTAGCCGCCGCCACCACCACCACCCTGTCTTCCACACAGTCAAGTCTCAGTAGCCGTGAGTCTGGACCGCATATTCCTCACCCTGATCCTCCTTCCTTCCACCATGCCGAGTACTCAGAGACAACTGAACCCACACTTGGACACTCTGAAGAGCTGTTCACTTTTCCATTTATAGATTCGGGCCTCTCGCCCGGTCCACTTAAAGCGGGTCAAGAGGAGATTGCGTGTAGCGATGCCCAAATATTTGAGCAGCCATGGTCACATGAAGGCAATGGTGGGAAAGTGTCACAAGAGGTGGACGATGATGAGACACAATTGCCAGAAAGTCAGGAGGAGGACCAGGGTGCGGAACTGGAAGACGAGGTGGTGGATGATATAGTAACTGACCCAACCTGGCAGGAGGACATGCAGAGCAAGGACAGCAGCACACAGGGGGAGGGAGGCAGAGCACCCCAACAGGCAGGAAGAAGCAGTGTGGTGGCCGCAGACAGAAGGCAGGCAACCGTTCCCCGTAACACCAACACAAAGGAAGTTGCCAGTACAACTCTTAGGTCTTCCCGAGTCTGGTTGTTTTTTAAAGACTCTGCCGATAACCCCAAAAAGGCCATTTGCACCACCTGCCAGGCCAGCATCAGCAGGGGTGGCAAAACGACCAGCCTGACCACCACCAGCATGATCAGGAACATGGCAGCAAAGCACCCGACTTTGTGGGCCGAACCCCAGGGTCCAGGAACAGTGTAGGCGGGTGGCACCATTGCTTCTTCCGCTGTTGTGCATGCAAGCCAATCCCCTGTCCATGGTGCATGCAAAGATGCCTCCTGCCCTGCACCTGTCTTTGCACACTCTCAAGTAGCAGCATCAGGAAGCACGTCCATGTCCTTGTCCCAGCACAGCGTTCAGTTATCCATACCCCAGTCCTTGGAACGCAAGCGCAAATATGCAGACAACGCCCCACAGGCCACACTACTAAATTCTACATTTCACGACTGCTTGCACTCAAAATGTTGCCTTTTAGGCTTGTGGAGACGGAAGAATTCCGAAACCTGATGGCACAAGCTGGAAGCTCTGCATCACTGCCTCGGCCAAGCGGCAACAGGCTGTGCTGAAGCTAATATGCTTAGGTGACAAACCGTACAATGCTGAAGAGTTGTGGACAGCTCTGAAAGAGCAGGCAGATTTGTGGCTCACACCGCTGAACCTACAGCCAGGCATGGTCGTGTGTGACAATGGCCGGAACCTGGTGGCGGCTCTGAGGTGAGGCAAGCTCACACACGTACCATGCCTGGCCCATGTGCTTAACCTCGTGGTTCAGCGGTTTTTCAAATCCTACCCGGAGCTGCCGGATCTGCTTGTTAAAGTACGCCACCTGTGTGCCCATTTTAGAAAGTCAGCTACAGCTTCCACCGCCCTCGCAGTACTTCAGCAACGTTTGCAGCTTGCGGCTCACAGACTGGTGTGTGATGTCCCCACGCGTTGGAACTCTACACTGCAGATGTTGGGAAGGATTTGTGAGCAGAAGAGGGCAGTTGTTGAGTACCAGCATCAATAAGGCTGTCGGTATTCAGTTCAGACTCCGCACATAAGACCTCAGGAGTGGACATGGATGTCAGACATATGTACCATCCTCCAAAACTTTGAGGACTCCACCATAATTAGCGTCACCATCCCGCTTCTCTGTCTTCTGAAACGCTCTCTGCTCACAAAGAGGATGCATTGCAGGCGAAGCTCGATGAGATAGAGCAAGGAATCATACAGGGTGATTACACACAGCCAAGCCTCATCTCATCCCAATGTGGATTGGGTGACAATGAGGAAGAGGAGGAGGAGGAGGAAGGACAGGAGCTAGTTTCATGCATTATAGACGGTACTACCTGCACAGCTGTCATACCGTCTGTTCAGCGTGGATGGCCAGAGGACAGAGAGGAGGAGGAGGAGGAGGACAGCATGGTCAGTCATCCTCTTGGTGAGGGCACGGAAGGCACAGAAGTCTTGCCTGTTAGTAGTCTGGCACGCATGGCCGAGTTTATGTTACGCTGCCTTTCCCATGACCCTCGCGTTCTCAAAATTTTGGGTGACAGTCATTACTGGTTTGTGACACTTCTAGACCCATGCTACAAGGAGAACTTTATATCTCTTATTCCTGAGGCGGACAGGTCTACAAAAATGGAGCTGTACCAGAAGGCCCTTGTTGCTGAACTATTAAAAAAGTTCCCATCTGAAAACGCTGGTGGCAGAGGGCACACTTCGTTGGACAACCAAGGAGTACAGGCGAGAGAGACACAACTTCAATCTAGCAGAGGCAGGGGAACACTGTCAAAGTTCTGGGAGAGTTTTCTCAGACTCTCCCATCGGACAGGCCCTGAGGCGCGGGGTACTCTCACAAGGAGTGCAAAGTTTGGGAAGATGCTGAGGGAGTACCTTGCCGACCGTACCAACGTCCTCCGTGATTCCGCTGTGCCTTATAATTATTGGGTATCCAAGCTGGATACGTGGAAAGAACTGTCTCTCTATGCCTTGGAGGTCCTGGCCTGCCCTGCCGCCAGTGTTTTATCAGAGTGGGTTTTTAGTGCCGCTGGTGGAATTATAACTGATAAGCGCATCCGCCTGTCAACTGAAAATGCTGACAGGCTGACTCTTATAAAAATGAACTAAGGCTGGATTGATCCAGACTTCTCAACACCACCGAATGATAGCAGCGCAACATAAACTCCAATGTCTTTTCTTGGGAGGTGTATTCCCATGCACCTTTTCACACCCACACATGGGTATACGCTTCCTGATTTTGGCTATTTGCTCTTGTCCTCCTCCTTCTCCTCATCCTCCACCACCATATCACCAGGGTGACCGTGGTCCGTGATGCAACACCCACCTAATTTTTTTAAAGGGTGTTTATGATGCCCGTAAAAATTTTTTTTTATACAGTATGTTCATGTATACCTCCCAGGGGTACATTTTTGTCAGCCCATACACTTAGTGCATGGGCATTACAAGTATAGGAGGCCCCTCCTTTCTAATGGGAACATTTTTTATGAGGCTCTCCTCCACGTCTCTTCCAAGGGGCATTGAAGTGCCTCCAAATTTTTGGCAGCCCTTGCATTCACTGCATAGGCCAACACGATGGGAGACTCTCTCCTTTCTAATGGGAATTTGTCGTTACTGTGGCCCTGCTCTGTGTGTCTTTAAATTCTTAGTGGGGTTTTTCCTAAAATTGGTCAGCCATTGGACTCACTGCATACCCTATAACTGTATAGCAGACTCTCTCCTTTCTAATGGGAACATGTCGTACCTTGTTACTGTGGCCCTGCTCTGTGTGTCTTTAAATTCTTAGTGGGGTTTTTCCTAAAATTGGTCAGCCATTGGACTCACTGCATACCCAATAACTGTATAGCAGACTCTCTCCTTTCTAATGGGAACATGTCGTACCTTGTTACTGTGGCCCTGCTCTGTGTGTCTTTAAATTCTTAGTGGGGTTTTTCCTAAAATTGGTCAGCCATTGGACTCACTGCATACCCTATAACTGTATAGCAGACTCTCTCCTTTGTAATGGGAACATGTCGTACTTGTTACTGTGGCCCTGCTCCATGTGTCTTTAAATTCTTAGTGGTGTTTTTACTAAAATTGGTCAGCCGTTGGACTCACTGCATACCCTATAACTGTATAGCAGACCCTCTCCTTTCTAATGGGAACATGTCGTACCTTGTTATTGTGGCCCTGCTCTATGTGTCTTTAAATTCTTAGTGGGGTTTTTCCTAAAATTTTCAGCTGTTGGACTCACTGCATACCCTATAACTGTATAGCAGACTCTCTCCTTTCTAATGGGAACATGTCGTACTTGTTACTGTGGCCCTGCTCCATGTGTCTTTAAATTCTTAGTGGGGTTTTTCCTAAAATTGTCAGCCGTTGTACTCACTGCATACCCTATAACTGTATAGCAGACCCTCTCCTTTCTAATGGGAACATGTCGTACCTTGTTACTGTGGCCCTGCTCTATGTGTCTTTAAATTCTTAGTGGGGTTTTTCCCACATTTTGGCAGCCCTTGCAGTCACAGCATGGGCATTACCACTATAAGAGACCCGCTCCTTTATAATGGGAACATTTTGTTTACTGAGACCCTCATCTATGTCTCTTCAAAGGGGTATTGGGTTGCGTCCAAATTTTTGGCAGCCCTTACAGTCACTGGACACGCAATAACAGTATAGGAGACCCACTTGTTAATAATGGGAACAACAAAGCATTGCCGGCTGATGGCTCTCTAACAATAGCTAGGGCCGACTGCTGGCCTTTTAAGAATAGTAAGGGCCATCTGATGTCCCTATAAAATAGGCTTTATGACTTTCAGAGTCCCTCCATCATAAATAAAACAGGATGTGTCTGATGATGTGTCACACACCACATTGCCAGATAAGGTTGTAAAATGTTAAAATGACATTTCCCGGTGAATGCATTTGTCTTAAAAAAAATGTAACAAAACAATAGGATCTTTCTTTAGTATAAAAAACAGCGTCACCAATTTAACAACAATGTAATCATTGTTCAGCTCATGCACCTCCTCCTCCATCTCCGAAATGACCACATCAGTCACAAGCAGACAGCACTGCAGCACTGCCTTGGCCAAGCGGCAACAGGCTGTGCTGAAGATAACATGCTTAATGCTTAATTGACGAACCGCCCAGCGCAGCAGGGTTGTTGAAAGCTGTAACACAGTAGCCTGATCTGTGGCTCTCATCGCTGAACATACAGCCAGGCATGGTCATGTGTGACAATGGGCGGAACCTGGTGACGGAGAAATGACAGCTGGGGTAGATTCGGTTTCCCTCTATGCCAGTCCTTTCACCGAGCTAAAGAATATGGCTGTGGTGAAATACAACTCCCACTGAGAAGCTGTTTCAGATTGAAAAACATTGTGCCCACCAGAGGATTTGATTCTGAGGGCTAACCTTTCTCCCCTGCTCAAGAGCCCCATAGCAGCTGCAAAGTTAGCGAAATCATGAACTCTGTGGGTGGGTGGCTGGCTGCATACTTGCACTTTCATTCCAAGTAGCAGAAAACTAAGCAGATGGTGGCCTCTATCATCATCATGGCCTCACCTCGGGACTATGAACTCTCCTGAAGGAGAAGCCAGGGCCCGCCGGAGGAGTCTCCGGTTCTCTGATGGGCCCGTCCAACCCTGCCGAAAAGCAGCCATGGCTAAGAAAAGTGTGGGGGAAGGTTCCCGGACACTCTATGGCTGCTTTTTCAATGTGGATCGGCCATTCTTATGCATGTTATTTCTCAAACTGCATTACAGATCAGGCCATTGTCTAACTCTGTATTCAAGAAATTAAATGCGCAAAGAAAGATGTGTGTGTGTCAAAGCACCACCGACAAGGGCGAGTTGATGTTGGACAGGCTGCCATTGCTTCTGCAACAAGCTGCATTACTGGACTTCCTGTGAGAAATGACATGCAGGGTAGATAGGGTTTCCCTCTATGCCAGTCCTTTCACCAAGCTAAATACAACTGTCAGCAAAACAAGTTGTGGACTGGCTCCGTACTGTCCCTGGCCACATTCACCTGTCCACGTGTTTGTAGTTAGGCGGTCCTTCCCAGTAAGTGCAAGGTTGTGAAAAGCTTCCGCCTCCACCAGCTTAAAAGGCCATATTTCAAGTGCAAAAAGCTGCCCAGAAATCTGGCAGTTTAGTGTTGCGGCCTGTGAGTGGGTGGCTGGCTGCATACTTGTGCTTGCATTCCAAGGAATGGGGTAGGGACAACTGAACGCTGCAGTGGGACAAGGACGTGGATGGTGATTGTTGCAAGTCTAGAGGTTCATGGCCGGAGGCATCTTCGCATGCGCCAAGGATCACTTATGATGGGCACACTTTTAGGCAGTGAGGCACTTTTAGGCATACTTTTCAGCACAGTATACATGTGTCTGATAATGTGTCACACACCACATGGCCAGATAAGGTTGTAAAATGTTAAATTGAAATTTCCTGGTGAATGCATTTGTCTTGGTTGAAAGCAATGCAAAAAGTCCGTAAAAGTGGCGTAATACCTCTGACAACGTTGTTGACAGCAGTGACCTAGTAGTCAGAAATGCTTCCAGGGGTCTTCTCCATGCTGTTCCCATGTCATTTGAGCACTGTTCCCATCGATTTGGGTAATTCTTAGGCCCTCTGCAGACCACCGGGGGAGCCGCCTGAAAAATGCTCGAGTTTCTCATAGACTTACATTGGGCTCGTTGCTTGGGTCGAGCACCCGAGTATTCCAATTTGCTCGACCCGAGCAATGAGTTCCCGAGCATTTTAGTGCTTTCTCATCACTAGTTGTTATCCAAATTTACCCAAGAGCACATATTACTAGGGTCTCATTCACACGACAGGATTTGGTCAGTATTTTGCATCAGTGTTTGTATGTCAAAACCAGGAATGGAAATTACAAAGAAAAACTATAATTGAGAGATTTACTCCTGTTCTGTTTTTTTGGAGACACTTTTGGTTTTGGCATAGAAATACTGATGAAATACTGATCAAAAATACTGATGTGTGAAAGCCGAAAGCAGGAGTTGTTGATCAGCAGTTATATATGGGGCTTCCTGACTCTGCACCGGCAGGAGATGAGCAGCCACCAGCAGTTTTCTTAACTCTCCCTAATAAAAAGACATGAATGCTCGGACAAGCTGAACATCTACGTGTATGGGGGCTTAGGAGAGATCGCTGTCGGCCAATTGAGTCTTTGGCTGACATCTTTCTCATTTTTGTGCAGTGTTGGACCGGATTAGCAAAGGCCCACCAGTAACATTGATTCTTGGGGCCTATTCTTCATCTACATGCAAAAATAACCTGACCCTAGTACACAAATGAACTTTTCCTTCTATGTAATATTAATTTGGCTAGCTTGTTTAATGAATGATTAAATGATACCTTTTTCTTCAAATTGTGAATCAAGTGTAATAGCACTACTCATCAGCACTCAGGAGCGGCCTACCGGAGAATTCTCGTATTCCCCGGTGGGCCAGTCCACCCCTATTTGTGTGGGCACTTTAGACATGGTTTAATATTACTGCAAGTAATTTAATAGGAGATGGCCACATAATAAAGAAATCCTCTTTTCGGCAGCATTTTAAGCAAATCAACGAAGCTTTGTGGTAATATATATCTTAACACAGAAGTGAGAAACAGTCTGCTACAGCTAAGGCTTTGTGTCATTATGTATCTGGCTGTTCTTGTGATGTTCGTCCAACATCCTAAAACCTGAAAACTGTCTTCTTTTCGATATTGGAAAAATGTCAAGTCTTGACTGATGACACCAAAGAAACTCACGTCATTCTCTATAAGATTGTGTAGCATGGAACAGACACAGTATATAAAGCTACAGCACTGGGCGACATATATAAAATCAGTGCAAAGTATAGCAGTCATCAAGACATTTAAGCTGAATGTTGTTGATTGTTTTATGTTCTTCGACCAAAGAATGGACCCCCGAAATAGATCTGATAGGGGTGTAAGACAATTTGGAGACACTGCTTCCTATTGAGTCACGGCGTAATTATGATCTGGAATGTATTGGGTACATTTATTTTACTTGGAAAAAAAGGAGGAGGTAATGCCCTTTAAGTGGAGAGTGGCAGAAAATCTACTTTTATATAAGGTATTAGGAAAAAGACAGTGATACTTAGAGTTGCCCTAGAAACTGGAAGAAAGTAGGAGGGAGTGCCATTAATAAAAAATGCATATAATCATGAAAAACAACCTACTGCTAAAGGCTATGTATGACACTTTAAGGGTGACAGCTATAATAGTCAGTTTTTTTTACAGGGAGAGTAAATTAGATTTAATATGAGGTTTTGTCCTTGATCCAGCTGTGCAGATAGCAGCTGTTGTGTGCATGACAGGGGGGTACATGTACCAAAAGCGTCTTTGTGTTTAAAGGTTTTTGTAATTAAAAGTGGCACTAAATTTACTAGAGAGTCACCAAATTCGCAAAATTGATGCATGGCAATATAAATTTGGCGCATGCTACCAAAGCAACAGAATGAAGGACATTATACAGCAGTACTGAAGAGTGTAACTGTGAATCCAGCTCTGGGGTGAGATAAACACTAAAAATAGGAGAATATACAAACTCTATGCAGATGTCATCCTTGGTCAGATTGGAAGCTAAAACCCCTAACCACTGTGCCACTGTGCTTTTCTTAACTTTGTGCTACAGATGGGAGGAGTAGAAGCCAAACCATGTTGCTAATTTTGAGTAAGTGTTTATCTCACACCAGAGTTGGATTCACAGCTACACTGCTTAGCACTGCTGTATAATGTCCTACATCCTTGTTTTCATGGGTTTCTCCTGGACCCTCTGGTTCCCTTCTACACTTACTCCAAAAAATGTGTTGGTAGGTTAATTGGTTTCCCCCCTCTCCCCAAAAAAATATAAAGATTCCTATCTTAATAAATGTAAATTTATATAAATGTTACAGTTAGTCACACTGAGGTCAGGGACCAATGAGGTTGATGAAAATATCTGTACAGCCCTGCTGAATATATAGACTCATTCTAATAATAATCTTTATTTATATAGCGCCAACATATTCCGCAGCGCTTTACAGTTCAGAGGTTCATATACAACAGTCATAAGTAACAGTTAAAAATAATACAATAATTAAAGCAAATATAATGACGACTCTGCTCATAAGAGCTTACAATCTACAATGAGGTGGGGGTGACACATATATAACATATATAAACCAACATGAATAAATCCGATAAATGAAAGGCATATTAGGAATCTGCTATTTACATATTTGCATTACATCATCATTATAGTCATGTTAATGACCTTAATTGGAAGATGTAGCACATATCTGCATACTTGGCAACATTTTAGGAAAAAAAATCCAAAGAAAATTTTGACTGAGAATAAAAATGATGTGCAAGACGTGAAGTGAACCAAAGCAAATTTGTCACTCAGCTCACGTCCACAATAAACAGGACCCAATCTCATTTGTTATATAACATACTGTATCTATCAAAGGGTATGTAGCTCTTATACCACAATGCATCACAGGCAGAGCAGAGCGGGACGACGCCGGCGACGCTGGAGTCCGGAGCTGAGCAGCGGGTGAGGAGGAGGGAGGTATTTGATTTTTTTTTAATGTATGGAGGCATGAGGGATTGTATGGGGGGGGTGACATCCTGCATGGGGCATTATATGGGGGAGAGGTGACATCCTGCATGGGGCATTATATGGGGGGGTGACATCCTGCATGGGGCATTATATGGGGGGTGACATCCTGCATGGGGCATTATATGGGGGGATGACATCCTGCATGGGGCATTATATGGGGGGATGACATCCTGCATGGGGCATTATATGGGGGGGTGATATCCTGCATGGGGCATTATATGGGGGGGTGACATCCTGCATGGGGCATTATATGGGGGGGTGACATCCTGCATGGGGCATTATATGGGGGGGTGATATCCTGCATGGGGTATTATATGGGGGGGGTGACATCCTGCATGGAGCATTATATGGGGGGATGACATCCTGCATGGGGCATTATATGGGGGGATGACATCCTGCATGGGGTATTATATGGGGGGGTGACATCCTGCATGGGGCATTATATGGGGGGATGACATCCTGCATGGGGCATTATATGGGAGGATGACATCCTGCATGGGGCATTATATGGGGGGGTGATATCCTGCATGGGGCATTATATGGCGGGGTGACATCCTGCATGGGGCATTATATGGGGGGGTGACATCCTGCATGGGGCATTATATGGGGGGGTGATATCCTGCATGGGGTATTATATGGGGGGGTGACATCCTGCATGGAGCATTATATGGGGGGATGACATCCTGCATGGGGCATTATATGGGGGGATGACATCCTGCATGGGGTATTATATGGGGGGGTGACATCCTGCATGGGGCATTATATGGGGGGGTGACATCCTGCATGGGGCATTATATGGGGGTGACATCCTGCATGGGACATTATATGGGGGGATGACATCCTGCATGGGCATTATAAAGAGGGGGGGTTGACATCCTGCATGGGGCATTTTAAAGAGAGGGGGGTGATATCCTGCATGGGGCATTATAAAGAGGGGGGTGACATCCTGCATGGGGCATTATATGGTGGTGGAAAGGGACATCCTGCATGAGGCATTATATGGGGGGGGAGGGACATCCTGCATGGGGCATTATATGGGGGAGGAAGGGACATCCTGCATGGGGCATTATATGGGGGGGAAGGGACATCCTGCATGGGGCATTATATGGGGGGGAAGGGACATCCTGCATAGGGCATTATATGGGGGGAAGGGACATCCTGCATGGGGCATTATATGGGGGGTGACATCCTGCATGGGGCATTATATGGGGGGAGAAGTGATATCCTGCATGGGGCATTATATGGGGGGGAGTGACATCCTGCTTGGGGCATTATATGGGGGGTGACATCCTGCATGGGGCATTATAAGGGGGGGAACAGCCTGCATGGGGCATTATAAGGGGGGAACAGCCTGCATAGGGCATTATGTGGAGTAACAGCCTTAATGGAGCATTATATGAGGGCCAGTACCCTGTATGGAGCGTTATAAGGGGACCAGTATCCTGTACGGAGCGTTATATGGAGGCCAGTATCCTGTACGGAGCGTTTTATGGGGGCCAGTTTTCTGTATGGAGCGTTATATGGGGGCCAGTATTCCGTATGGAGCGTTATATGGGGGCCAGTATTCCGTATGGAGCATTTTATGGGGGCCAGTATTCTGTATGGAGCATTTTATGGGGGCCAGTATACAGTGTGGAGCGATTCGCTGGTTTCTGAGCTATTGTGGAATTTACAATAGATATCATTCATGTAATGTAAGAAGTGAAATCTTTGCATTGTACTATATATATATATTTCTCTGCTGTATCTGTGCATCATGAATCGTGGTATGTGTTAAAGGAGCCCACTGAGACTCTTTCGACCGGGGTCCAGAAAAACCTGGAGCCGGCCCTGCCTTTATGTATATATTTCTAAATAGTATATTTTTTAAAAAGTGTCATACAGTGCTTATAATTGGAGTACAATAGAGTGTTAAAATCAATAGTCCATTTATAATGCCTTGAAAAAATATTCATACCCCATAAACTTTTCCACATTTTTTCACATTCACATTTCACCCACAAACTTAAATATATCTTATATGGATTTTATGTGATATACCAACACAAAGTAGCAAGTAATTGTGAAGTGTACATGGTTTTCTACATATTTTAAAAATATAAGTCTGGAAATTGTCTCATGCATTTGTATTTAGCCGCCCTGAGTCAATACTTTGTAAGACCACTTTTCACTGCAATTACTGCTGAAAGTCTTTCGGGGGATGTCTCTACCAGATTTGCACATCTAGAGCCTGACATTTTTGCCCATTCTTCTTTGCTAACTAACTTTCTTGCTCGAAGGTGAACCTATGCCCCAGTCTCAAGACTTTTGCAACCTTTAACATGTTTTCCTCCAGGATTTCCATGAATTTAGCTCCATTCATCTTCCCATCAACTCTGACCAGCTTCCCTGTCCCCGCTGAAGAAAAGCATCCTCACATTAAGATGCTGCCACCACGTTTGACGGTGGGGATGGTGTTTTCAGGGTGATATGCAGTGTTAGTTTTCCATAAAACATAGCATTTTGCATTTTACCCAAAAAGTTCTACATTGGTCTCATCTGACCAGAGCACCTTATTCCATATGCTAGCCGTGTCTCCTATATGTTTTTTTGCAAATGCGACTTTTTATGGCTTGCTTTCAAAAATGGCTTTCTTCTTGCCACTCTTCCATAAAGACTAGATCTGTGGTAGGACTAAGGCCACGGCCCCACTATCAGTAATTGGTCAGCGTTCGGTCAGTATTTTTTCTCAGGAGTGGGAGCCAAAACCAGGTGAGGAACAATCAGAGAAAAGGTGTAATAGAAACAAGTCACCAATTCTGCATTTATCACCAACTCCTGGTTTTGGCTCCCACTCCTGAGAAAAAATACTGACCTAATACTGACCAAATAGTGATAGTGGGGCCGTGGCTTAATAGTTGTCCTGTGGACAGATTCTCCCACTTGAGTTGTGGATTTCTGCAGCTCTTCCAGAGTGGGCTTCTTGGCTGCTTCTTTAATTAGTGCTCTTCTTGCTTGGGATGGAAGTTTAGGTGGAAGTCCATGTCTCGGTAGGTTTGCAGTTGTGCCATACTCCTTACATTTTTGGATGATGGATTGAAAAGTGTCCCATGAGATGTTTAGAGCTTGGGCTATTTTTTTTTTCAATAGTCCGAAAAAAAACATCACTCACATCATCCATGAAAGAAAGGGGGCTTTATTTCAATCTATAATAAAATTAATGAAATTCACACAGCAGTACTCAGCAAGGCATGGAAGGACACTACAAAAAATGATTTCAGTCAACGCTTTTCTGACCAGTGCCGTCCTTAGTCTCAGCTTTCAATTATAGATTGAAATAAAGCGCTCTTTCTTGTATGGCTGAAGTGAGTGCTGGTCTGTTTTTGGACTATTTCTGCTTTGATTTTTTTGACCGTGCACAAAACAGGTGAGCTGAACTCTTTTTTCACTATTTTTTTTATAACCTAACTCTGCTTTACTTTTTCTCCACAACTTAATCCCTGACCTGCCTGGTGCATTTGCGTTTCTTGGTTTTCATGATGCTGTGTGATCACTAATGTACTCAAACAAACCTCTGAGGCCTTCACAGATTAGCTATAGCTGTAATGAGAATGAATTATACACAGGTGGACTTAGTTTACGAATTATGTGACTTCTGGCGGCAATTGGTCACTCAGGATTTTATTTAGGGGTCTCAGACTGCATGGGGCTGAATTCAAATGCACCTCAAAATATTCAGATTTATATTTTTAAAATAATTAGAAAACCGTGTATCTTTTCCTCTACACTTCACAAATACTTGGTACTTAATGTATGTATAACACATAAAATTCCAATAAAATACATTTAAATTTGTGGGTATCATGTGAAAATTGTGGAAAAGTTCACGGGTATGAATACTTTTTCAAGGCACTGTAAATAGTGCTGTGGTAAAGTGACTTGCTCGGCTCTCCGGAGGCAGACACAGGACACACGGTTGGGGTAAAACTTCCTGCGGGTTTATTATGCGGCATAAACTCCAGCAGCGTCCCATAAAAAATAAACAGGCCCTCTCGGGGTTAACGAGAAAACAAAAGAGAAAGTACAACAGAGTCTATTAGCAAGCAAGGCTCGGTCTGCTCCAGGTAGCACAGCGAAGTCTTCAGCAACACCAGTCCTCCGGTGTTGCTCTCTGGCTTCAGCCCAACACAGCCTGGAGACTTCCTTCTCCAAGCCACACACTACACAGAGCAAACTACTGACTGAGTATTTAACCCTGCTCAGCCACACCCTGAGGGGAGGTAGGGGAATGGCCTTCCACCCTCTTTGCCATTCCCATAAAACCACACCCTTTAACCCCTTTCTGGCCTGAGGCGTATTAGTACGCCCCAGGCCATCACCCCCGGTTCAGTGAGGGCTCCGGCGGTGAGCCCGCACTGAACCGGGCACATGTCAGCTGATTATTACAGCTGACATGTGCCCGCAACAGCCGGGGGAGGAATCGCGATCCACCTGCGGCTGTTAGCATGTTAAATGCCGCTGTCAATCTCTGACAGCGGCATTTAACAGCGCCACGCCAGAAGCGCATCACTTACCCCGCCCATCGGTGACCCTGTCACGTGATCGCGGGTCACCGATGGGTGGTCATGACAACCCTGGGTCTGCAGCAGAACCCAGTGGTTGTCATGTAAAGATCGCTATGAGCGCCACCTAGTGGTCGGCTCTTATAGCACAGGAGCATTTCTGCTACATAGAGGTGATCTGTTCATCACCTCTATGTGGCAGAGGCGATCAGACAGTTGCGGCTTCTAGTCTCCTATGGAGACTATAGAAGCATGCAGAAAGTGTAAAAAAAATGTTTTTAAAAATATTAAAAAAATTAAAAAAAATATAAAAGTTTAAATCACCCCCCTTTTGCCCCATTCAAAATAAAATAATAAAAAATAAACCCCACATACACATATTTGGTATCGCCGCGTTCAGAATCACCCGATCTATCAATATAAAAAAATAATCCGATCGGTAAACGGCGTAACGAGAAAAAAATTCCAAACGCCAGAATTATTTTTTTTGGGTCGCCGCAACATTGCAATAAAATGCAATAACAGGTGATTAAAACATCGTATCTACCCCAAAATGGTATAAATAAAAACGTCAGCCCAGCGCGCAAAAAATAAGTCCTCACCCGGCCCCAGATCCTGAAAAATGGAGACGCTACGGGTCTCGGAAAATGGCACCATTTTTTTTGTTTAGCAAATTTTGGATTTTTTTTTCACCACTTAAATAAAAAAGAACCTATACATGTTTGGTGTCTACGAATTCGCAATGACCTGGAGAATAATAATGGCAGGTCAGTTTTAACATTCAGTGCACGTGGAAAGAAAAAAAGAACAAAAAACAACTGTGGAATTGCATTTTTCTTGCAATTTCACTGAACTTGGAATTTTTTTCTCGTTTTCCAGTACACGATATGGTAAAACTAGTAATGGCGTTTAAAAGTACAACTTGTCCCACAAAAAGTAAGCCCTCAAATGGCAATATTGCCCAAAAAATAAAAACGCTATGGCTCTGGGAACAAGGGGAGCAAAAAACGAAAATGCAAAAACGGAAAATCTCAAGGTCGCGAAGGGGTTAAGAGAGTTAACCCCCAGCATATAACATGCTGACAGAAATTTAGTAGGTTTCAGTTCACACAGGAGAGTAACCTGAGTGACACATACATTCCCTCGTATATCATACCAGTGACTCTGTTACAGTGCATATAGGGTCCACATAAATAATACATACAGCTCCAAGATAAATAGTGCCTACAGAAGTCAGCTAAATGGTGAATACAATATGCCGATAAATAGTGTGATACAGCATCCAGGTAAATAGTGCTATAGAGTGACCAGATAAATAAAGCTTACTGTACCAAGATACAGTTATATGAAAAAGTTTGGGCACCCCTATTAATCTTAAGCTTAATGTTTTATAAAAATTGGTGTTTTTGCAACAGCTATTTCAGTTTGATATGTGTAATAACTGTTGGACACAGTAATGTTTCTGCCTTGAAATGAGGTTTTTTGTACTAACAGAAAATGTGCAATCTGCATTCAAACAAAATTTGACAGGTGCATAAGTATGGGCACCTCACCAGAAAAGTGACATTAATATTTAGTAGATCCTCCTTTTGCAAAAATAACAGCCTCTAGTCGCTTCCGGTAGCTTTTAATGATTTCCTGGATCCTGGATGAAGGTATTTTTGACCATTCCTCTTTACAAAACAATTCCAGTTCAGTTAAGTTTGATGGTCACCGAGCATGGACAGCCCTCTTCAAATGATCCCACAGATGTTCAATGATATTCAGGTCTGAGGACTGGGATTGCCATTCCAGAACATTGTAATTGTTCCTCTGCATGAATGCCTGAGTAGATTTGGAGCGGTGTTTTGGATTATTGTCTTTCTGAAAGATCCATCCCCTGCGTAACTTCAACTTTATCACTGATTCTTGAACATTATTGTCAAGAATCTGCTGATACTGAGTGGAATCCATGCGTCCCTCAACTTTAACAAGATTCCCAGTGCCGGCATTGGCCACACAGCCCCAAAGCATGATGGAACCTCCATCAAATTTTACTGTGGGTAGCAAGTGTTTTTCTTGGAATGCTGTGTGTTTTTGCTGCCATGCATAACGCCTTTTTGTATGACCAAACAACTCAATCTTGGTTTCATCAGTCCACAGGACCTTCTTCCAAAAAGAAATTGGCTTCTCCAAATGTGCTTTTGCATACCTCAGCCGACTCTGTTTGTGGCGTGCTTGCAGAAACGGCTTCTTTTGCATCACTCTCCCATACAGCTTCTCCTTGTGCAAAGTGCGTTGTATAGTTGACCGATGCACAGTGACACCATCTGCAGCAAGTTGATGCTGCAGCTCTCTGGAGGTGGTCTGTGGATTGTCCTTGACTGATCTCACCATTCTTCTTCTCTGCCTCTCTGATGTTTTTCTTGGCCTGCCACTTCTAGCCTTAACAAGAACTGTCCCTGTGTTCTTCCATTTCCTTACTATGTTCCTCACAGTGGAAACTGACAGGTTAAATCTCTGAGACAGCTTTTTGCATCCTTCCCCTGAACAACTATGTTGAATAATCTTTGTTTTCAGAACATTTGACAGTTGTTTTGAGGAGCCCATGATGCCACTCTTCAGAGGAGATTCAAACAGGAGAACAACTTGCAAGTGGCCACTTTAAGTAGCTTTTCTCATGATTGCATACACCTGGCTATGAAGTTCAAAGCTCATTGAGGTTACAAAACAGAAAAAAGTGCGTTAGTAAGTCAGTAAAAAGTAGGTAGGAGTATTTAAAACAAGAAAATGATAAGGGTGCCCATACTTATGCACCTGTCAAATTTTGTTTGAATGCAGATTGCACATTTTCTGTTAGTACAATAAACCTCATTTCAAGGCAGAAACATTACTGTGTCCAACAGTTATTACATATATCAAACTGAAATAGCTGTTGCAAAAACACTAATTTTTATAAAACATTAAGCTTAAGATTAATAGGGGTGCCCAAACTTTTTCATATGACTGTATATAATGCTATACGGTGGAGTATGCCCTAAGCTTTAGTGATAAATCTGTAACAAGTTTCCCCCACCTATCATTTGACTTTTTTAAAAACTGGTATACTGCATCTTATGTGGCAGAGAGGTCTTTGAGGGAGACTGAACAGAGGGCTCTTTGAGTGTGACTGAACAGAGGGCTCTTTGAGTGTGACTGAACAGAGGGCTCTTTGAGCGTGACTGAACATAGGGCTCTTTGAGCGTGACTGAACAGAGGGCTCTTTGAGCGTGACTGCTCAGCTCTGATTAATGCGTAGTCGCTGCTGCCGA
The DNA here is from genome assembly GCF_046119375.1 of Phyllobates terribilis. Lineage (NCBI taxonomy): Eukaryota > Metazoa > Chordata > Amphibia > Anura > Dendrobatidae > Phyllobates > Phyllobates terribilis. The sequence continues at coordinate 533,336,251 of NW_027362771.1, forward strand.
GAACTGCAGATCAGCATAGAAGCTGATCAGCAGCTCTGTGCAGCAACTGCTATCCATACATTTAATATTTACATCCATTCACCTTTGTAACTGTGAGCTACACTCACCTATCTGACATTGATGACTAGTGTTGAGCGATACCTTCCGATATCAGGAAATATCGTATCGGATTGGATCGGACCGATACCCAAAAAAAAACACAAACACCCAGAAAAAAGTCCTTTAATTGAAATAAACACACAATTTTTTATTGTTCTAAATTAAACCATACTCACCATCACGCCCATTCCAGCTGAAGCCAACGATCTCCTGCAATAAAAGTAAAATAATAAACCAACATCATCCTTACCTTTCCATGGTTCCCAGGACAGCTTCAGCTCTGCTACATCGAGATGACAGGCTGGACCGCAGCCGAAAGCTGCCATCCAGCCTGTCATCCCGCAGACACTGAGAAGCGCAGGCATGCTTGCGCTCCTCAGTGTCTGGCTGTGACGGCATCCAGATGAGCCGAGGTCATGTCCAATGAACTCAGCTCACCTCATGCACGTCACTGACAGCGTGGGAGAATTCTCACGCTGAAGCGCTGAGTGCAGGAGAATTTTCCCACGCTGTCAGTGACGTGCATGAGGTGAGCCGAGTTCATTGGACATGACCTCGGCTCATCTTTATGCCGTCACAGCGAGACACTGAGGAGCGCAAGCATGCCTGCGCTTCTCAGTGTCTGCGGGATGACAGGCTGGATGGCAGCGTTCTGCTGCGGTCCAGCCTGTCATCTCGATGTAGCAGAGCTGAAGCTGTCGTGGGAACCATGGAAAGGTAAGGATGAGGTTGGTTTATTATTTTTCTTTTATTGCAGGTGATCGTTGGCTTCAGCTGGAATGGGCGTGATGGTGAGTATGGTTTAATTTAGAACAATAAAAAATTGTGTGTTTATTTCAATTAAAGGACTTTTTTCTGGGTGTTTGTGTTTTTTTTAAATACTTTACTAGAAATTCATGGTGGTCATGTCTAATATTGGCGTGACCCCATGAATTTCGGGCGTAGGGTCAGCTGATAATGCCAAGCTGGCCCTAACCCCTTTATTACCCAGTGAGCCACCGCACCAGGGCCCTGGATGAGTTGGGTACAGCGCCAGAAGATGGCGCTTCTATGAACGCGCCATTTTCCGGGGTGGCTTCGGGCTGCAATTTGCAGCGGGTGGGGCCCAGAAAGCTTGGGCCTCCCAGCGCTGCGAATTCCAGCCCCCAGCTGCCTAGTTGTACCCGGCTGGACACAAAAACAGGGCGAAGCCCCACGTCAAATTTTTTTTAATTATTTCATGAAATAATTTAAAAAAAAAGGGCTTCCCTATATTGTTGTGTCCGGCCAGGTACAAATAGGCAGCTGGTGGTTGGGGGCTGCCCGTTCCTGCCTGCTGTACCTGGCTGGACACAAATATAGTGCGAAGCCCCATGTCAATTTTTTTTAAATTATTTCATGAAATAATTTAAAAAAAAGGGCTTCCCTATATTGTTGTGTCCGGCCAGGTACAAATAGGCAGCTGGGAGTTGGGGGCAGCCCGTTCCTGCCTGCTGTACCTGGCTGGCATACAAAAATATGGCAAAGCCCACGTCAAAATTTTTGGGAAAAATTAATTAAAAAACAAATAATAATTTAGGGACTGCATCTTTATTAACCCCTCAAGTGTCATTTAGTGTTAAAATAAAGGATTTATTAAAAATAAAATTAGCGTGGGATCCCCCATAATTTTAGTCTCTAGCGGAGGTTAAGCAGATGGCTGGGGCAGATGTTTGAAGCCTGGGAAGGGGGTAATACCCACGGGGCTTCCCAGGCTTCTAATATCAGCCCCCAGCTGAATACCTACCCTTTACTAGCTATTAAAATGGGAGACCCCCCCAAAAAATGACGTGGGGTCCCCCCTATTTTAATAGCTAGCAAAGGCTAGGCAGACAGCTGGGGGGTGATATTAATAGCCCAGGAAGGGTGCCATGAATATTGGCCCCCTCCCAGGCTAGAAACACCAGCCGTCAACCGCCCCAGAAATGGCGCATCCATAGGATGCGCCAATTCTGGCACTTAGCCTCGCTCTTCCACGCTGCCCTGGTGTGGTGGCAGGGGGTAATAGTGGTGGGGTTCATGTCAGCGCCAGCTGCCATGAAGCCCAGGTTAGTAATGATGGGCGTCTATAAGACACCCCCATTACTAACCTACAAAGTGTTAAAAATAAAAAACACACTACACCCAGAAAAAAAAAAAATATTTGAAATAAAACACACCATTTTATTTAATTCTTAGTTTACTAAAAAAAAAATAGTTACCTGTCCACGTTCCTGCGCTGATCTCCCATGCACAGTTGTCACATCTGGAGATGTGACAGCTGTCATTGCTGCTGTAAGCTCACGCTGCCGGGAACACGTCCGCTCCCGGCAGCGGGAGCCACTGACTGAGGTCACCGGAGTGCATTCAGTCAGCGCAGCTCCGGAGACCTCCTTTACGGCACTACTGTACCGTGGGAATTTCTCACGGTACAGCGGGGCCGTAAAGCAGCTAACCGGAGCAGCGCTGCCTGATCTCCGGCGAACCCGCTTATGCAATGACGGGGCTGCTTTACGGCCCCACCATTCTAGCGGCGGCAGCGGTTCAGAGCGGTCACATTCTATGTGGCTGCTCTAAACTGGAGATCATCGTGGGACACTTGTGGACTACTACGGACGGGTAAGGATAAGGTTGTGGTTTATTATTTTATATTTTATTACAGGAGATCGATGGCTTCGGGGAATTAGGTGTCTAGGTGAGTATAGGTGTAGTTTTTTATTTTTTACTTTATTTTAGGTGGCGATCGGCGGGGACAGGTAATGTATAAACTAATTTATTGTAGGTAACCACTGGTCACCAATGACATGTATTTAAAATTTATTGGGGACCATGGAGCAGTTTAAATAGCAGGATCAGGCTGATGGGAACTACTGCTCCCATCGAGCTGATCCTGCTGGCACGAGTGGACGGGGGACAGACATAGGCCGATGGGAGTACTAGTGTCACATCGGCCTATGTTTGCCTGCACGCAGACACCGGCAGACATCGCACACACCCGCAGACACCGCGCACACCCGCAGACATCGCACAGACACCGCGCACACCCGCACACATCGCACAGACACCCACACACACTAATCATGACGGGTCTGGGAGGTGAGGCTGACCTGTGCGACCGTGGGAAAGTTCATGTGAGTTCATGCAATGCAGTCAAGCATGAACTCACATGAACCCTCCAAGGGCACCGCGGCGACTTCAAATGAACAGCTGATCAGCATCACCTGATACCTCAGCTGTTCATTTGAAATAACCGGCGGGAAAGCGCAGCACAGAACGGGAAAGCCGGCGGTGAAGTCTTTTCACTGCCGGCTTCCCCGCCCGGGTCCTTCGCTCCTTGGTGCTGCGCTCCCCGCCCGGTCCTAACTTACGATCGGGATGGGAGGTGGTGAGGGGAGCGGAGGATCGGGGTGGGAGGCTGCGGGGAAGCGAGTATGGGGCTGTGTGATTGTTTAAAAGCCGGCGGCTTTTTACCGCCCGCCGGCTTTTAAACAATCAGGAGAATTCTCTCACGCTGGGATGGCATTCTGATTACAGGCTGGATCGCAGCTGAGCGCTGCCATCCAGCTTGTCATCCTTCAGAGACACTGCAGAGCGCAGGCATTATGGGAACTTCCGATTCCGGTATTCGATATTGTAAAAGTATCGAAATTAAGTATCGGAATTCCGATACCGCGAATATCGGCCGATACCCGATATTTCAGTATCGGAATGCTCAACACTATTGATGACCTATCCTGTAATTTGCCTGGAGAACCCCTTTAACAATTTGATTACATTTCATAAAGATTGAGCTACCTTCAGACAAGAGTCAGGATTATGCAAAGTAAGTATTATGAGTGAAACAAGAAAGAGATGAGGATTATAAAATCGTAACTGTCATTTTATGTGACTTTTCAGACTAATCTGTATTGTATGTGTATTTGAGGAATAACATTATTTCTGAGATTTTTATGAGTAGTATCCTTAATTTTTCACCAGTTTTGCCCCTTGGCAAACTCAATCTCTGATTTTCAGTTGCCTCTGTGTTACGATACTGGCATAGCACTAATGGAATCCAGTGGCCGAAGGAGCACGAGCAGGATCAGCAAGCGGTAGTAGAAATTCTTGGAGTTAGCAAAGGAGTTGTAGGAAACAATCCGTAGATAGGTGAGAACAGTCTGGGTAGGAGCTGGACACTGGAACTAGACTAAACAGCTAGACAAAATACTCAAGCAATGAGTGAGAGATCCATGCAGCTTTAAGTAGGCCCATACAGGAAACAAGATGGAAACAGAATCTGACATCTTAATAAAGGGCAATTACAGGACACAGCAGCAGCCTCCAGTGGTAAGGCGTGGTATTGCAGCACAATTATTAAGGTAGCAGCCACTAGTACTCAAACTGTAGAAGGACAACAGGAAACCTGACACTGAGCTAGTAGTTGGAAACTGCTATGATACCCTGCACACAGACAGGGATTCCTGCTCTCCTATCTCTATCTAGCACATCACATGTTCAGAAGCAGCAGAATGGAGCACATTATACATCAATGCTGAGCAGTGTAGTTGTGAATCCAGCTCTGGGCTAATATAAACACCATAGCTGGGTTTACACTGCATTATGTCAGCCATTAAACAGCCATTGATCAGCTACATTTATGTTGTTTAATAGCACAGGTCTACAAAAAAATATTTTTGTAATCATCGCAGTTGACCTTGTACTTTTCTGAATCATTTTTTTGTTCTGATTTAAAAAATGTATATAGTTTTTCTGTAGCAGGTATAGTTTCTACGGAGCAGCATCATTATTATAAGGTATAGGAAACATTAAGAAAACAGTAATCTACATATCAGAAAAAAATGCTTGACCTTACAAAACAGTTTTTACTGAACCAAAATAATTTCACATGCAAAATAGAAACCAAAATATGAGCAAAAATTAAAAGTGCTTGACATTATACTGTCGTTGATACGATTTTTCAGGGTTGTCCCTATATAACATCCAACAGTAATCTGCCATCATTGAGTCATTCCAAAAACCCTGGTAGCGGTGTACTATTAGTGTAATGTCCTGGTGAAACCGCTCGCCTTGTTTAGCGCTGACATGCCCAAGATTTGGAGGGAAGAAATCTAAATGTGAATGCAAAAAAGTGCGACATCCAAAACACTGGTATGCATTCAGCAGTTCCTCAACACCTTCAACATATTCTGGAGATTTATTTTTTCCTAAGAAGTTTTCACAGATCCACTTGAAGCTTTTCCAAGCTCTCAATTCCTTATCATTTAGAGTTCCTTCAAACACATCATCTCTCATAAGCTCCCTGATGTGAGGACCAACAAATACCATTTCCTTCAGTTTTGCTGGTGAAATGCTGGAGAATTTCTGTGAAATGTACTGGAACCCTTGTGAATTTGTCTTTGCCATGGTTTCACAAAGTTTTTAATCAATCCCAACGTTATATGTAGTGGAGGAAGAAAGATTTTTGTTGGAGCAACTAAAGGATTATGCTGTACATTGTGTCTACCTGGAGCATAGATGTTTCTCTGTCCCCAATCACGTCGAACATGATGCTGTACTGTATTTCTACTGTCCCATAAACACAAGAAGCAACAATATATTTTGTGAAACCTCCTTGCATTCCCATTAGCAGACCAATCACTTTCAAATCTCCATTGATATTCTAATGATGATGCTTATATTGTATAGCATCCAAAACAACTGACAGATTTTCCTAACTTTCCTTTAGATGACATGAGTGAGCAATAGGGAGTGATGGTTTCATATTTCCATTGTGAAGCAACACTGCTTTCAAACTTCTCTGGGATGAGTCAATAAACAATCGCCAATCTGCAACAAAATACTCTTGATTCAGTTCTTCAAAGAGGCCATTCACATTGTTACAGTACACCCAGGGGCGGACACAGACTGTAGTGAGCCCCTGTGCAAGAATTTTTTTGGGGCCCCCCCCCTGCCCTTCATAGGGGGCACGAAGGCCCGCCCCCCTCCCCGTGCATCTCTCATCCCCCCGTGCATCTCTGATTCCCCCCACTCCTAGTTAATTGTATTTAAAAAAAATAAAACTTGTTATACTTACCCCCAGGGCGGGCTCCAGGTTTTTGTGGGCCCTGGGCGACAGAGTTTCAGTGGGCCCCTTTAACACATACCATGATTCATGATGCACAGATACCGCAGATAAATATATATATATAGTACAAGGCCAAGGATTAAACTTCTTACATTACATGAGCGATATCTATTGTAAATTTCACAATAGCTCAGAAACCGGCGAATCCTCACAGCGCACAGTGCAGACCGGACAGTATAGTCCTCCATACAGTATTATGGGCACCATATAATGCTCCATACAGGATACTGACCCCCTTATAATGCTCCATACAGGATATTGGTCCCCATATAATGCTCCATACAGGATACTGGTCCCCATATAACGCTCCATACAGGATACTGGTCCCCATATAACACTGCATACAGAATACTGGCCCCCATATAATGCTCCATACAGAATACTGACCCCCATATAACGCTCCATACAGAATACTGACCCCCATATAACGCTCCATACAGAATACAGGCCCCCATATAATGCTCCATACAGGATACTAGCCCCCATATAACGCTCCATACAGAATACTGGCCCCCATATAACGCTCCATACAGAATACTGGTCCCCATATAACGCTCCATACAGAATACTGTCCCCCATATAACGCTCCATACAGAATACTGACCCCCATATAACGCTCCATACAGAATATTGGCCCCCATGTAACACTCCATGCAGGCTGTTCCCCCCTTATAATGCCCCATGCAGGATGACACCCCCCTTTTAATGCCCTATGCAGGATGTCACCTCTACCCCCCATAAAATGCCCCATGCAGGATGTCACCTCTCCCCCCGATATAATGCCCTTTAAAGGATGTCACTTCCCCCCTTTTCAATGCCCCATGCAGTATGTCAGACCACCCCCTCCCTTATAATGCCCCATGCAGGATGTCACACCCCCCTCCTTATAATGCCCCATGCAGTATGTCACACACCCACCCCCCATATAATGCCCCATGCAGGATGTCACTTCCCCCCCATATAATGCCCCATGCAGGACGTCACTTCCCCCCCATATAATGCCTCATGCAGGATGTCACCTCTCCCCCCCATATAATGTCCCATGCAGGATGTCACCCCCCCATATAATGCCCCATGCAGGATGTCACCTCTCCCCTCATATAATGCCCCATGCAGGATGTCACTCCACACCCCATATAATGCCCCATGCAGGATGTCACCTCTCCCTTCATATAATGCCCCATGCAGGATGTCACCCCCCCCTATAATGCCCCATGCAGGATGTCACCCCCCCATATTATGCCCCATGCAGGATGTCATCCCCCTATAATGCCCCCTGCAGTATGTCACCCCCCCATATAATGCCCCATGCAGGATGTCACACCACCACCCCCCCCATATAATGCCCCATGCAGGATGTCACACCCACTCTCCCTCCCACAATATAATGCCCCATGCCCCCATTCATAAAAAAAAAATCAAATACTCACCTCACTTCTCACCTGATGCTGATCCGTACTCCAGCGTTGCGCGCATCTTCCCGCTCTGCACTGTGACAGGTCAGGAGAGAGCGCGCGCGGTGTAAACATATCACCGCGCCCTCTGACCTGAGACGTCACAGTCAGAGGACGCGGAAGACGCTGCGGAGGCACGGGGAGGGGTAAATATTGTGCCGGCGCCGTCACATGACCGGAGATGTCCCTGCGCTCAGCATGGGGCCGGGGGCCCATGCTGAGCGCAGGGACATCTCCGGTCATGTGACAGCTGGGGGTCCTGCGGGGGGGGGCCCCATGAGGAGACGCACAAGAGGGGGGCCCCAACGGGGCTCCGAGGGGGCCCCGACCGGCCGGGCCCCATGCTGGAGTCAGGGCAGTCATGCCCTGATGGCGGCCCTGCTGGAGGGGCCCCCTCTCCCTCGGGGGCCCCCGTTCAATGAACCGGCTGCACGGGTGGTAGGTCCGCCCCTGAGTACACCATTGGTCCATCAACTGTGAAAAATTGTGTTACACTGTTATTTCTGTTTCGATATTAACACACTTTGACATTATCATGAAGAAGATTCTTCTGTTTCAACCTAGATGCAAGAAGTTCGGCTTTATCTTTTGACAATGACAGGTCTCTGATGAGATCATTTAATTCATGTTGAGTAAAGCATTCTGGCTGCTCCATCAGGTACATACTCATCATGACTTGAGGTCTCCATGCCTTCGCTAGTAGCTTCAGCTCCATATTCTACTTAAATTTCATCCAATCCAGACAACGGTGATACAGGAACTGTCAAGGTAACATCATGTGGAACTGGCCTAATCGCAGATTCAAGTTCAGGGTAATTAATCTTATGTTGGTTCTTTGTAGAAAAGCCCTTCAGTTTGACAAAACAAAAGTAGCAGTCATCACTATGATTTTTGGGTTCTCTCCAAATCATGGGAACAGCAAATGGCATAGCCACTTTCCTCATATTCAACCAGTCACGAAGACCATTTGAACAACTTGAGCATATCACACGAGGGGCCCAGATTTTGTCTTGATCACCAAGTGGACAGTTAAAGTCCGTCTGGTACATCATTTTAATATCGTGAGTGATTGAATGTACTTGGCCTTTTGGTGTAAAAGAACCACACACATGGCAGAATCTGTCCTGATGATTGATACACTGTCGGTGCATCTTTCTCCTTTAAATCAGATCAAACAGTAGAGTAAGTTCAGTTCAATGGTGGTGACAAACTCAAAAAAAAAATGTGATGAGCCGGTATGTAGATATTTCCCCAGAGATGACAGAGGCAGCTTGTATTTAGAACTGATTTTACTGGAGGTAATCTGGTAGATAACTATATACTGGTGTGAGGTAAATGGGTCAGCCTATTCCTTACAGATGAACACTTGCAGACAGGCAGTTTCTCAGTGTGATATTGGCTGCTTTCAGGTTCTCCCTCTGTGGAGACCGTCACTCAGTTACACCTCAGTGTTAGAGGCCTGTAGAGGCCTGTCTCCTGTCACAGTCTCACATACCAGTCCTTGCTGCCATCACCATCCTTTTTTCTGACTGACTCAAATCTTACCACCTCATAACAGTTAGCTCCTCCCCATAACATGTGACTTTCCGAGAAGCAGCCATTGGCTGACTGCACTGTCAATACTCCTTCCCATAAAACTCACTAAAAACTTTACTGATGCTGTAAGAAAATTCACAATTAAGTACGACAAGCAAAGAAATGGGAATAACGTAGAAAAACCACATACATTCAAAATGTAGAAATAACGTAATACCAAAAATGCTTCTATATCAGAGACTTTATGTGATAGAGCAAAACTAAGCATATTTTTGGAATCAGCACACCAAACTCCATAAAACAGACATATTACCTTTGCTGATGATTTTTTTGTGTTGACCAGTGTAGTCTTAGTTTAGGCCAACAGAGCACACTACCATGAACACAGAATAAGCGTTGATATAATAATTCTGTGCACAGAGAACATCATGTTATCGGCGGCACAGCTACAGAAGACAAACCACTGCCTGCTTAAAAGTCATCTTCAAAGACGAATGGCCATTTTGCTCATTGTTGGATGATTGCCAGCCTGTTTAAACACACTGATAATCGGGAAACAAGCGTTCCTAGGAATGCTCATTCTCAATTATCGGCCTGTCTAAATGGACCCTTTCACAAAAGCAGGAGTATGGTTTGGGTACATCTGCATCTCTCTCTCCCTCTGCTCCTTCCTCCGGCCCTCTACATAAAGTTCAATCGGTAGCTGTAATTTGTTCCTTCAAGAAGCTGCGAGTCTGTCTTGTTTCAAGCAAGACTAAGCTTTAGCAGTTTTTCAGAGTGAATGATAAAATCAGGATATGTGGGAGAAGAATTTGCTTATAAGTGGAGAAAGAAGTACATTTCTCTTATAAAATATAATACAAAGTTACCTATAGTTAGTTGTAATAACTATTTATGCAAAGTTTGTTAAAAAGTCTGTGTCCACTTACAGTTTCTTATGGATATTACGTGAGCTAGTTATAGCTAAGCTAAGTTATAGGCTAAGGATTGTTTATGGGGTGTCCTGAAGGAATTTATAAGGTTAGTATTCATGGGGCACATGTGTGTATAGTATTTACTGGGCATCTGTGGCTAAAGTATGGCTTAGGGCTGATATATAATGTTATAGAATCATTTGTGACTTATTATCAGAAACTGTTGGGCCAAATAAGAATCTGAATGTGCCGCAACACTTTCACCATTTTCTGTTTTTGTTGTTTTTTGGGAGGAAGGGGGTGTAATTGAATCCTTCCATGTTTTTTTATAATAGTGCAACACCTAGCACCGCTGTTTAACAGATCCACACTCTCATATGCACTTCTATCCAATGACGTACCGATCTTTCTCTTCCTTGTTTACAGATATGTAGCAGTGGTGCACTCTTCTACCGTGGGCCAACGACGGAGTGTGCGTTGTACGTGGATAGTAACTGGCTGTGTTTGGCTGTGTTCCCTTCTCCTCAGTACTCCGGCTCTCCTCTACTCTGGAGTCAGATGGGGAGATGGCGTGGCCCTGTGCGTATTGGATCTTCCTGGTGCTCCGCCATCCCTTTACTGGTACACACTGATGCACAGCCTCCTGACTTTTCTACTGCCTTTATCAGTCATAGTAGTATTGTACTCCCTCACTCTTCACCACCTCTCTCGGGTCATGAGAAGAGTCCAAAGGGCACCATCTCAGCGCAGTCGGAGGGTTACACGTATGGCTCTGGCTATTGTGGCTGCATTTCTGTTCTGCTGGGCTCCTTTCCATGCAGTGCAGCTTGTTAATCTGTTCTCCACTGGACCTCCTTCAGCCTCTACTTTCTACCTCAACCAAGCTGCTATTTGCCTAGGCTATGCTCATAGCTGTGTCAGTCCTCTGCTGGTTATCTGCTGTACTGAGGGCTTCCGAGAACGCCTCCCGCATGCACGGTGAGCACTTTTAGTAATTTTCCTATGGATAAAAGTTTATGGTACTCGCCTGTTATACAACAGTATAATGAGACCCCTAAACCACCTAAAGAAAAGTTGTCAGGGGTCTCCTGACATTTCTATTTTAGTGAATACCTGTATTCTTCACGAAATACAATTCTGGACACAAATTAGTTTTATTTCACAGCTAAAAAAAATTATCAAGTATCACTTATGACTGGTGGCTACCAGAGATTTGTGAATGGTTTTGAGATGAATTTTATGAAATTCGCAAGTCCTGGCGAATTCGATTGGAGCGACATGACAAAAAAATGACCACTGTAGTTTTACACATTGCAGAAGACTGCATCAGCCATACAAGGCTGACATGACCTCAGGCACAACTGTGCCTATCACATCGCATATCACAACCAATCAGGAGAGACTATAATAGCCTGCATAAAAGCTCAGGCAGAGAATGCAGAAGCCATGTTATGGTGATTTAAGATAGTGAGTGGGCACCAACGCTGACAGATCAGCAGTAGAGATTGGAAGATAAAGCCTTAATAAATTGGACAGTACTTCAGACAGTAACATTTTGCACAACTGCAGGAGTGAAAAAGAGAGAGTGCTAGTCTGTTAATAATAAAGCGTTTCAATTGATTAGGGGGAGAGAGAGAAATAGGAGAGGTGCCAGCAACAGAAGTGCCAGATTCATTGTGATTGATCAGTGATATGGTGTAGCTGGCATTTGAATTACATCTTTTTTTTTCCTTCCTTCATTCTTGCACTAGAAAGCAGCAGCAAGACAGCACAATATTTTTAACGAAAAGAAAAAAAAATCTAAAAATCAGTGTCAGTCAGAGACGGTCCGCTTACTTGTCACAAGGAACTACACTAAGTTTTTGCATGTCTTGTGCAATCCTTTTTGTGAAGGGGAATAATTGTTTTTAAAATTAGAAAATTCCCCAAAATCAAGACATTTAACTGCGACTATCTACCTCACAAAGTTTGCATGTCACAAAATTTTTTTTTTACACTCTTCTTTTACTAGTCAAATTTTACATCCGTACACACCACACTAATATTGCATCCTGTTGCAGGTAGTGGACATGTACCTACTGATCACTTGTTACATCTTTTTTTTCACGTGGCTTTACACTTGTTAAATAGAATAGAAAAAAATATTTTCAAAACATAGACATTTAACTGTACATGTCTGTTTTTGCACACCTGCGTAACTAGTCCAATTTGACAGCCGTACATGTCATACCTATGCAGTGGCCTGCTGCCACATTTTGCTTTCCGTACATATACACACGTGGTCAAAATTGTTGGTACCCCTTGTTTAATGAAAGAAAAACCCACAATGGTCACAGAAATAACTTGAATCTGACAAAATTAATAATAAATTAAAAATGTATGAAAATGAACAAATGAAAGTCAGACATTGCTTGTCAACCCTGCTTCCACAGAATTAAAAAAAAATTAAACTCATGAAATAGGCCTGGACAGAAATGATGGTACTCCTGAAAATAATGTGACAAAAAGGACTTGTTAAATCAAGTTGTGTCCACTAATTAGCATCACAGGTGTCTACAATCTTGTAATCAGTCAGTGGGCCTGTATATAGGGTTACAGATACTCACTGTGCTGTTTGGTGATATGGTGTGTACCACACTCAACATGGACCAGAGGAAGCAAAAGAAAGAGTTGTCTCAGGAGATTAGAAAGAAAATTATAGACAAGTATGTTAAAGGTAAAGGTTATAAGACCATCTCCATGCAGCTTGATGTTCCTGTGACTACAGTTGTACATATTATTTAGAAATGTAAGATCCATGGGACTGTAGCCAACCTCCCTCGACGTGGCCGCAGGAGGAAAATTGATGACAAATCAAAGAGATGGATAATACGAATGGTAACAAAAGAGCACAGGATAACTTCTAAAGAAATTAAATGTGAACTCCAAGCTCAAGGAACATCAGTGTCAGATCGCACCATCCGTCGTTGTTTGATCCAAAGTGGACTTCATGGGAGACGACCAAGGAGAACACCATTGTTGAAAAAATATCATAAAAAAGCCAGACTGGAATTTGCCAAACTACAAGTTGACAAGCCACAAAGCTTCTGGGAGAATGTCCTATGGACAGATGAGACAAAAATGGAAGTTTTTGGCAAGGCACATCAGTTCTATGTTCACAGATGGAAAAATGAAGCATATCAAGAAAAGAACACTGTCCCTACTGTGAAACATGGAGGAGGCGCTGTTATGTTCTGGGTCTGCTTTGCTGACTTATTGCAAGATTGTAGACACTTGTAATACTAATTAATGGACACAACTTGATTAAAGATGTCCTTTTTGTTCCATTATTTTCAGGGGTACCATCATTTCTGTCCAGGCCTATTTCATGAGTTTAATTTTTTTTTAAATTCTGTGGAAGCAGAAAAGCAATGTCTGACTTTCATTTGTTCATTTTCATACATTTTTAATTTATTATTACTTTTGTCAGATTCAAGTTATTTCTGTGACCATTGTGGGCTTTTCTTTCATTAAACGAGGGGTACCAACAATTTTGACCACGTGGGAATAAACATCAAGCTCTGTTTATTTTATATGTCTTAATAAAAGGATTGTCTCATTTTCATTAATGGGTAAAATTTCAAATCACTTGTAAAAACAAGCAACTTTACAATGTACCTCTTGCTAAAAAAAAGTTCTCAAAAACGGAGGGATTTTTTATTATATAGTGTACACCTCATTGCCTAGTTACCGGCCACCCTGCAGTCTCAGAGTGGCATTTATCTAGGCAAGGAGCGCACATGACTTTCAGGCTCTATGCTTTAAAGGAGTTGTCCACTACTAGGACAACCCCTTCTTGAACTAAATGTTTGGCCTCCTGCTGGTGCCATTCCAGTGGTGTCAGCACTCGCGGTCCCGGGGCTCTCGTTCGGTTGTTGTGACACTTGACCCCGGCGCCCAATCAGCGCTGGTGTCACTGTCTCCGCCTTCGGACAAATCGAACATGAAGAGTTAGTCCGGGCTACAGCTGATCTCTGACTTCCTCCTCATGTTCAATTTGACAAAAGGTGGAAACAGTGAAGCCAGCGCTGATTGGCTGCCGGCGTCATGTGTCACAACAACAACATGGGAGCCTGGTACCGCGAGTGCCGACACCGTGAGGGTGGCGCCAGCATGGGAGGTGACTATAAGCTTTTTTATTTTATCGGGGCCAAGCGTAGGGGATGACAAGGAGTTGTCCAAGTAGTGGACAACTTCTTTAAGTCTGGAGCGTCACGTTAAAGCTGGGCCCGGATTGCTGGATCCGACCAACTTCAGTTCTCCTGAGCTTCTCCTATGCTGCAGAGGCAGATCTGCCTCTGTTTGCAGCATGGAAGAGCGCTCGGTCAGGACAATCGACATAACCATGCTGCTAGTCTTGTGGCCAGGAAAAAATGGGGATTACAGAAGTGGGACCCATACCAATCCAATAATTATCACCTATCCATTGGATAGGTGGTAATATACCGTATGAAGGCTGGAATACCCTTTTAATTCACCAAATACAGGAATATATACATACTACCTGGCTTGTATAGTGGACGTTAGGTAAGTATATATGATATTGATGCATTTTGGTCCCCATAACATATTGCTGTATTAACCTTTTCACCCCTCAGGCCGTTTCTATCTTCCTGACTAAGCCAATTTTTTCAATTCTGACCAGTGTCACTTATTTTTTCATGACATGTTGTACTTCATGTTAGTGGTAAATTTTGGTCAAAATGATTTGCGTTTATTCACGAAAGTATCGAAAATTTGACAAAAAATTAGAAAATTTTGCCATTTTCAAACTTTGAATTTTTATGTCCTTAAACTAGAGAGTTATACCACGCACAAAATGGTTAATAAATAACATTTCCCACATGTCTACTTCTCATCAGAATAATTTTTTAATCATAATTTTTTTGATAGGAAGTTACATGGGTTAAATGTTTATCAGCAATTTCTCATTTTTTCCAACAAAATTTACAAAAACATTTTTTAGGGATCACATCCCATTTGAAGTGACTTTGGGGGGGCCTATATGACAGAAAATACCCAAAAGTGACACCATTCTAAAAACCGTACCCCTCGAAGTCATTAAAACCACATTCAAGAAGTTTATTAGCCCTTTAGGGGCTTGACAGGAGTTAAAGCCCCTTTTTTCCTACAAAAATATTGCTTTAGCCCCAAATTTTGCATTTCAAAAGGGTTAACAGGAGAAAGTGGACCATACAATTTGTTGTGCAGTTTCTCCTGAATACACCGATGCTCCATATGTGGTGGAAAACTACTGTTTTTGTGCACAGCAGATCTTGGAAAGGAAGGAGCGCCATTCGACTTTTGGAGCACAAAATTGGCTCCATATTGGGGTGATCGCGGACGCCATGTCATGTTTTCAGAGCCCCTGATGTACCTAAACAGTAGAAACCCTCCACAAGAGACTACATTTTGGACACTAGACATCTCAAGAAATGTATCTAGAGGTGTGGTGAGCACCTTGAACTCACAGGTGCTTCACAGAATTTCATAACGTTGAGCTGTGAAAATGAAAAAAACATTTTTTTTCTGCAAAAATGTTGCTTCAGCCCCAAATTTTTAATTTTCACAAGGATAGCAATTTCTTCTGGGCACGCCAATACCCCATATGTGGTGGAAAACTACAGTGTGTTCGCACGGCAGAGCTTGAAGGGGAAGAAGCTCCATTTGATTTTTGGAGCGCAAAATTGGC
Source organism: Phyllobates terribilis (assembly GCF_046119375.1). Lineage (NCBI taxonomy): Eukaryota > Metazoa > Chordata > Amphibia > Anura > Dendrobatidae > Phyllobates > Phyllobates terribilis. The sequence goes on from NW_027362771.1 coordinate 533,352,106, forward strand.
TGGAATAGATAGCGGACACTATGTTGCATTTGGAAAGCCCTGATGTGCCTAAACCGTGGAAAATCCCCACAAGTGACCCCATTTGGGAAGTTACATCCCTCAAAGAGCTTATCTAGAGGTGTGCTAAGCACTTTGAACCCACAGGTACTTCACAGAACGTTGAGCCATGAAGATGAAAAAATAACATTTTCCCGTGTGTCTGTTTTTATCATCAGTGTCATCACTGATTTTCACGGATGGATAAAGAAGGAAAGAAATTACAAAGTTTCTCCTAACCTTTCCAATGTTTTGACAGCTGCTTGCACTTGAAATGTGGCCTTTTAGGCTCGTGGAGGCGGAAGCTGTCCACAATCTTATGGCGGCGGCAACCTGGTATCCATACTCGGTCCCCAGCTGCCACTATTTCTCCCGGTGTCGTCTCCACCTTCCATTAGCACGGGTCCTACAACATTACCCGTGCCCTCCCCAATGCACTTACTGGGAAGGTCCGCTTAACCACAAACACTTGGTCAAATACATGTGGCCAGGGACGGTACGGAGCCAGTCCACAGCTTTTTTTGCTGAGTTGTATTTCACCACAGCCATATTCTTTAGCTTGGTGAAAGGACTTGGGAAACCATATCTACTCCAGCTGTCATTTCTCCCAGGAAGTCCTCTAAAGCTGCTTTCACTTGAAATGTGGCCTTTTAGGCTCATGGAGGCGGAAGCTTTTCACAACCTCATGCCGGTGGTGGCCGGGTGTCCATACTCGGTCCCCAGCTGCCACAATTTCTCCCGGTATCGTCTCCGCATTCCACAAGCATGGGTCCCACAACATTACCCATGCTCTCCCCAGTGCACTTACTGGGAAGGACCGCCTAACCACAAACATGTCTTCAAGTGAATGTGGCCAGGGACGTACGGAGCCAGTCCACAGCTTTTTTTTTTGCTGAGAGTTGTATTTCACCACAGCCATATTCTTTAGCTTGGTGAAAGGACTTAGGAAACCATATCTACTCCAGCTGTCATTTCTCCCAGGAAGTCCTCTAAAGCTGCTTTCATTTGAAATGTGGCCTTTTAGGCTCGTGGAGGCGGAAGCTCTTCACAACCTCATGCCGGCGTCGGCCGGGTGTCCATACTCGGTCTCCAGCCGCCACTATTTCTCCCGGTATCTTCTCCGCCTTCCACAAGCACGGGTCCCACAACATTACCCGTGCCCTACCCAGTGCACTTACTGAGAAGGACCGCTTAACCAAAAAACACGTGGTCAAGTGAATGTGGCCAGGGACGGTACAGAGCCAGTCCACAGCTTTTTTTGCTGAGTTGTATTTCACCACAGCCATATTCTTTAGCTTGGTGAAAGGACTTGGGAAAACATATCTACTCCAGCTGTCATTTCTCCTAGGAAGTCCTCTAAAGCTGCTTTCATTTGAAATGTGGCCTTTTAGGCTTGTGGAGGCGGAAGCTTTTCACAACCTCATGCCGGCGGTGGCCGGGTGTCCATACTCGGTCCCCAGCCGCCACTATTTCTCCCGGTATCGTCTCCGCCTTCCACAAGCACGGGTCCCACAACATTACCCGTGCCCTCCCCAGTGCACTTACTGGGAAGGACCGCTTAACCAAAAAACACGTGGTCAAGTGAATGTGGCCAGGGACGGTACAGAGCCAGTTCACAGCTTTTTTTGCTGAGTTGTATTTCACCACAGCCATATTCTTTAGCTTGGTGAAAGGACTTGGGAAAACATATCTACTCCAGCTGTCATTTCTCCTAAGAAGTCCTCTAAAGCTGCTTTCATTTGAAATGTGGCCTTTTAGGCTTGTGGAGGCGGAAGCTTTTCACAACCTCATGCCGGCGGCGGCCGGGTGTCCATACTCGGTCCCAAGCCGCCACTATTTCTCCCGGTATCGTCTCCGCCTTCCACAAGCACGGGTCCCACAACATTACCCGTGCCATCCCCAGAGCACTTACTGGGAAGGACCGCCTAACCACAAACACACGGACAGGTGAATGTGGCCAGAGACGGTACGGAGCCAGTCCACAGCTTTTTTTGCTGAGAGTTGTATTTCACCACAGCCATATTCTTTAGCTCGGTGAAAGGTCTGGCATAGATGGAAACCGTATCTACTCTGGGTGCCATTTCTCCCAGGAAGTCCTCTAATGCAGCTTGTTGCAGAAGCAATGGCAGCCCGTCCAACATCAGCTCGCACTTGTGGGTGGTGCTTTGACACAAAAACATCTTTCTTTGCGCATTTAATTTCATGATTACAGAGTTGGACAATGGCCTGATCTGCAATGTGGTTTGAGAAATAACATGGATAAGCACGTCCGATCCACATTAAAAAAGCAGCCATAGAGTGTCCGGGAACCTTCCCCCACACTTTTCTTAGCCAGGGCTGCTTTTCGGCAGGGTTGGACAGGCCCACCAGAGAACCGGAGACTCCTCCGGTGGGCCTTGGCTTCTCCTTCAGGAGAGTTCATAGTGCCTAGGTGAGGCCATGATGATGATAGAGGCCACCATCTGCTTAGTTTTCTGTTACTTGGAATGCAAGCGCAAGTATGCAGCCAGCCACCCACCCACCGACAGGCCGCAATACTAAGCTGCCAGATTTCTGGGCAGCTGCTTGCACTTGAAACATGGCCTTTTAGGCTCATGGAGGTGGAAGCTTTTCGCAACCTCATGCCTCGTGTCCATACTCGGTCTCCAGCCGCCACTATTTCTCCCAGTGTTGTCTCCGCCTTCTACAAGCGCGGGTCCCTGAACATTACTGCTGGTACTTTTCTGTGGGAAACTGCTTGCCTCCTACCAGCCTGGAATATTTCCAGTAAACTATGGTACGACGCCATGGTATTAGCATTGCCCCCCGGTACCAGTAGCGAAGCCATCCCCAATTTCCTTCTCAGGAATTTTATTTGGTAGACTGAGTGGCTGCCCAAACACGTTAGTTTCTCACAAAGGAGCTGAACATAGAGTGGCAGTAGGTGCAAGTTTCTCCAGCCTGTTAGATATCAGAGGGTGAACGGCAGCACATATGATCAGTGGTTAGCACTGAAGCCATGCAGCGCTGGGATCCTGGGTTCAAATCCCAGCAAGGACAACATCTGCAAGGATTTTGTATGTTCTCCCAGTGTTTGCGTGGGTTTCCACCTCTGTAAAAAAGCACAATTAAGCAAAAAATATATAGAGATGCCAAAGCATAGTAAAGATTCCTCAGGACCTCTTCCAATATCCACACAAATAGTTTTGTCAGAAAATAGCAAAATTGGGGATTTAAAACATAACTTAAACTGAGTATTTTTCTTAAAAAAGAGAATTTTTTTGGTAGACAAACATATTAAAATTATAAGAGAGAACTGACTGATGACCCTTGTCCCTATAAGAGTACAATTATTGACAGTGGTCAAAATTATTAGGGTCTCAATACACACGAGTCCATATAGTGAGTAGACTCAATACATATAACATTTGAGTGTACAAAGGATTAAATAAGAAAGATCTCAACCATATTCAGTTTTGTCCTCTATGTCCTTTGTATCTCCTCAGGATTCCCTGTTAGTGGTGGAGTTCTCATCGTTTATTGTCCCTGCCAGTCCCTATAACTTAGAGAGGCCCTGAGACACCAAGAACTCCCGCCCTTACAAGGGCAGTCCACAGCTGACCCTGTACTAGTACAGCCCTGAACTAGCCCTATTAGTGCCTCCCGACGCTTTTCTTCAGGATTCTGAGTCTTCAGGGGATTGGCACATGCATCTCCACATCAGGAATAAGGGAAAAAGACCCACCCTCCAGATTATGGATGGGATACTCTTATAGGGACAAGGGTCATCAGTCAGTTCTCTCTTATAATTTTAATATGTTTGTCTACCAAAAAAATTCTCTTTTTAAGAAAAATACTCAGTAAAAGTTACATTTCAAATCCCCAATTTGCTATTTTCTCTCAGTAAAAAAGCAGCCATAGAGTGTCCGGGAACCTTCCGACACACTTTTCTTAGCCAGGACTGCTTCTCGTCAGGGTTGGACGGTCCCATCAGAGAATCCTCTGGTGTGCCCTGACTTCTACATCAGGAGAGTTCATAATAGCGCTAACTTTGCAGCTGCTGTGGGGCTCTTGAGAGGGGGAGAAAGGTTAGCCCTCAGAATCAAATCCTCTGGTGGGCCCAATGTTTTTCAATCTGAAACAGCATCTCAGTGGGAGTTGTATTTCACCACAGCCATATTCTTTAGCTCGGTGAAAGGACTGGCATGGAGGGAAACCGTATCTACACCGGCTGTCATTTCTCCGTCACCAGGTTCCGCCCATTGTCACATACGACCATGCCTGGCTGTATTTTCAGAGGTGAGAGCTACAGATCAGGCTGCTGTGTTACAGCTTTCAACAACTCTGCAGCGCTGGGCGGTTTGACACCTAAGCATTAAGTATGTTATCTTCAACACAGCCTGTTGCCGCTTGGCCAAGGCAGTGCTGCAGTGCTTTCAGTTTGTGACTGATGTGGTCATTTCGGAGATGGAGGAGTAGGTGCAGGAGCTGAACAATGTGATTACATTGAGGTTACATTGGCGACTCTGCTTTTTATACTAAAGAAAGATCCTACTGGTTTTATTTTTACGTTATTTTTTAAGACAAATGCATTCACCGGGAAATGTCATTTTTACATTTTACAACCTTATCGGGCAATGTGGTGTATGACACATCATCAGACACATCCTGTTTCATTTATGATGGAGGGACTCTGAAAGTCACAAGGCCTATGTTTATAGGGCCATCAGGCGGCCCTTACTATTCTTAAAAGGCCAGCAGTCGGCCCTCGCTATTGTTAGAGTCATCAGCCGGCTATGTTTTGTTGTTCCCATTATTAACGAGTGGTTCTCCTATACTGTTATTGCGTATGCAGTGACTGCAAGGGCTGCCAAAAATTCGGACGCAACCCAATACCCCTTTGAAGAGACATAGAGGAGGGTCTCAGTAAAAAAAATGTTTCCATTATAAAGGAGCGGGTCTCCTATAGTGGTAATGCCAATGCTGTGACTGCAACGGCTTCCAAAATTTGGGAAAAACCCCACTAAGAATTTAAAGACACATAGAGCAGGGCCACAGTAACAAGGTATGACATGTTCCCATTAGAAAGGAGAGAGTCTGCTATACAAGTTATAGGGTATGCAGTGAGTCCAACGGCTGACCAAATTTAGGAAAAACCCCACTAAGAATTTAAAGACATAGAGCAGGGCCACAGTAACGAGTACGACATGTTCCCATTAGAAAGGAGAGGGTCTGCTATACAGTTATAGGGTATGCAGTGAGTCCAGCGGCTGACCAAATTTAGGAAAAACCCCACTAACAATTTAAAGACACATAGAGCAGGGCCACAGAAACGACAAATTCCCATTACAAAGGAGAGGGTCTCCCATAGTGTTGGCCTATGCAGTGAATGCAAGGGCTGCCAAAAATTGGGAGGCACTCCAATGCCCCTTGGAAGAGACGTACAGGGCCTCATGAAAATTTTTTCCCATTATTAGGAAGTGGGTCTCCCATAGTGTTGGCCCATGTAGTGAATGCAAGGGCTGCCAAAAATTGGGAGGCACTCCAATGCGCCTTGGAAGAGACTTAGAGGGTCTCATAAAAAAATGTTCCCATTAGAAAGGAGCGGTTCTCCTATATTTGTAATGCCCATGCACTAAGTGTATGGGCTGACAAACATTTACCCCTGGGGGGTATACATGAACACACTGTATAAATTTTTTTTTTTACGGGCATCATAAACACCCTTTAAAAAAATTATGTGGGTGTTGCATCACGGACCACGGTCACCCTGGTGATATGGTGGTGGAGGATGAGGAGAAGGAGGAGGACAAGAGCAAATAACCAAATTCAGGAAGGGTATACCCATGTGTGAGTGTGAAAAGGTGCATGGGAATACACCTCCCAAGAAAAGACACTGGGTTTGAGTTTATGTTACGCTGCAATCATTCGGTGGTGTTGAGAAGTCTGGCCCAATCCAGCCCTTGTTCATTTTTATAAGAGTCAGCCTGTCAGCATTTTCAGTTGACAGGTGGATGCGCTTATCAGTTATACACTGTGTGCCGAATTATTAGGCAAATGAGTATTTTGATCACATGATACTTTTTATACATGTTGTCCTACTCCAAGCTGCATAAGCTTGAGAGCCAACTACCAATTATGTAAATCTGGTGATGTGCATCTCTGTAATGAGGAGGGGTGTTGACTAATGACATCAACACCCTATATAAGGTGTGCTTAATTATTAGGCAACTTACTTTCCTTTGGCAAAATGGGTCAGAAGAGAGATTTGACGGGCTCTGAAAAGTCCAAAATTGTGAGATGTCTTGCAGAGGGATGCAGCAGTCTTGAAATTTCCAAACTTTTGAAGCGTGATCACCAAACAATCAAGCGTATCATGGCAAATAGCCAACAGGGTCGCAAGAAGCGTGTTGGCCAAAAAAGGCGCAAAATAACTGCCCATGAATTGAGGAAAATCAAGCGTGAAGCTGCCAAGATGCCATTCGCCACCAGTTTTGCCATATGTCAGAGCTGCAACGTTACTGGAGTATCAAAAAGCACAAAGGTGTGTGATACTCAGGGACATGGCCAAGGTAAGGAAGGCTGAAAAACGACCACCTTTGAACAAGAAACATAAGATAAAACGTCAAGAATGGGCCAAGAAATATCTTAAGACTGATTTTTCAAAGGTTTTATAGACTGATAAAATGAGAGTGACTCTTGATGGGCCAGATGGATGGGCCAGAGGCTGGATCTGTTAAGGGCAGAGAGCTCCACTCCGACTCAGACGCCAGGAAGGTGGAGGTGGGGTACTGGTATGGGCTGGTATCATCAAAGATGAACTTGTGGTACCTTTTCAGGTTGAGGATGGAGTGAAGCTCAACTCCCAGACCTACTGCCAGTTTCTGGAAGACAACTTCTTCAAGCAGTGGTACAGGAAGAAGTCGGTATCGTTCAAGAAAAACATGATTTTCATGCAGGACAATGCTCCATCACATGCATCCAACTACTCCACAGCGTGGCTGGCCAGTAAAGGTCTAAAAGAAGAAAAAATAATGACATGGCCCCCTTGTTCACCTGATCTGAACCCCATAGAGAACCTGTGATCCATCATAAAATGTGAGTTCTACAGGGAGGGAAAACAGTACACCTCTCGGAACAGTGTCTGGGAGGCTGTGGTGGCTGCTGCACGCAATGTTGATCGAAAACAGATCAAGCAACTGAGAGAATCTATGGATGGAAGGCTGTTGAGTGTCAGCATAAAGAAAGGTGGCTATATTGATCACTAATTTTTTTTTTTTTTTTTTACATGTCAGAAATGTTTATTTCTAAATTTTGTGCACTGATATTGGTTTACCTGGTGAAAATAAGCAAGTGAGATGGGATTATATTTGTTTTTTATTAAGTTGCCTAATAATTCGGCACAGTATTAGTTATCTGCACAAACAGATATCCTCCTAAGATAGCCAAATCTAAAAAAAAAAAACACTCCAACTTCCAAAAATATTAAGGTTGGATATTTATGAGTCTTTTGGGTTGATTGAGAACATAGCTGTTGATCAATAATAAAAATAATCCTCTAAAATACAACTTGTCTAATAATTCTGCACACAGTGTAATTCCACCAGCGGCACTAAAAACCTGCTCTGATAAAACGCTAGAGGAAGGGCAGGCCAAGACCTCCAAGGCGTAGAGAGCCAGTTCATTCCACGTATCCACCTTGGATACCTAATAATTATAAGGCACAGAGGAATCATGGAGGACGTTGGTACGGTCGGCAAGGCAATCCCTCAGCATCTTCCCAAACTTTGCACTCCTTGTGAGAGTACCCCGCGCCTCAGGGCTTGTGCAATGGGAGGGGCTAAGAAAATTCTCCCAGAACTTTGACAGTGATCCCCTGCCTCTACTGGATTGGAGTTGTGTCTCTCTCGCCTATAGTCCTTGGTTGTCCAACGAACTATGACCTCTTCCGCCAGCGTTTTCAGATGGGAATTTTTTTAATAGTTCCGCAACAAGGGCCTTCTGGTACTGCCACATTTTTGTAGACCTGCTCGCCTCAGGAATAAGAGATATAAAGTTCTCCTTGTAGCGTGGGTCTAGAAGTGTCACCAACCAGTAATGACTGTCACCCAAAATTTTGAGAACGCGAGGGTCATGGGAAAGGAAGCGTTATATAAACTCAGCCATGCGTGCCAGACTACTAACAGGCAATTCTTCCGTGTCCTCACCAAGAGGACGAGCACCATGCTCTCCTCCTCCTCCTCTCTATCCTCAGGCAATCCACGCTGAACAGACGGTATAACAGTTGTGCAGGTAATACCGTCTATAGCGCATGAAACTAGCTCCTGTTCTTCCTCCTCCTTCTCCTCTTCCTCATTGTCACCCAATCCACGTTGGGATGAGATGAGGCTGGGCTGTGTGTAATCACCCTGTATGGTTCCTTGCTCCATCTCATCGTGCTCCGTCTGCAATGCATCCTCTTTGATTGTGAGCAGAGAGCGTTTCAGAAGACAGAGAAGTGGGATGGTGACGCTAATTATGGCGTCATCGCCGCTTACCATCTTGGTGGAGTCCTCAAAGTTTTGGAGGATGGTACATATGTCTGACATCCATGTCCACTCCTGAGGTCTTATGTGTGGAGTCTGAACTGAATACCGACGGCCTTGTTGATGCTGGTACTCAACAACTGCCCTCTTCTGCTCACAAATCCTTCCCAACATCTGCAGTGTACAGTTCCAACGTGTGGGGACATCACACACCAGTCTGTGAACCGGAAGCTGCAAAAGCTGCTGAAGCACGGCAAGAGTGCCGGAAGCTGTAGCTGACTTTCTAAAATGGGCACACAGGCGGCGTACTTTAACAAGCAGATCCGGCAGCTCCGGGTAGGATTTGAGAAATCGCTGAACCACGAGGTTAAGCACATGGGCCAGGCATGGTACGTGTGTGAGCTCGCCTCGCCTCAGAGCCGCCACCAGGTTCCGGCCATTGTCACACATGACCATGCCTGGCTGTAGGTTCAACGGTGTGAGCCACAGATCTGCCTGCTCTTTCAGAGCTGTCCACAACTATTCAGCATTGTGCAGTTTGTCACCTAAGCATATTAACTTCAACACAGCCTATTGCCGCTTGGCTGAGGCAGTGCTGCAGTGCTTCCAGTTTGTGACTGATGTGGTCATTTCGGAGATGGAGACTGAAGAGGAGGAGGAGGCTGAGGAGGATGAGGTGCAGGAACTGTAGACTGTGGGGGCAACCCAGATTGACCTAGGGCCTGCAATCCTTGGCGTCGGGAGGACGTATTCCGTCCCAAGGTCCGACTGGGTCCCGGCTTCCACTATGCTAACCCAGTGTGCCGTCAGCGAGATGTACCGTCCCTGCCCACAAGCACTTGTCCACGTGTCCGTGGTTAGGTGGACTTTCCCTGTAACTGCGTTGTTGAGGGCACGGCTAATGTTTTGGGACACATGCTTGTGTAATGCGGGGACGGCACCCCGGGAGAAATAGTGGCGGCTGGGGACCGAGTACCGAGGAACGGCCACTGCCATTCGGTTGCAGAATGCTTCCGTCTCTACGAGCCTAAAAGGCAACATTTCTAGCGCAAGCAGTCGCGAAATGTGTGAATTTAGTAGTGTGGCCTGTGGGGCGTTGGCTGCGTATTTGCGCTTGCGTTCCAAGGACTGGGGTATGGACAATTGAACGCTGCAGTGGGACAAGGACATGCTTCCTGATGCTGCTACTTGAGAGTGTGCAATGACAGGTGCAGGGCAGAAGGCATCTTCGCATGCACCATGGACAGGGGATTGGCTTGCATGCGCAACAGCAGAAGAAGCAGTGGTGGCACCCGCAGACACCGTTCCTGGACCCTGGGGTTCGGCCCACAAAGTCAGGTGCTTTGCTGCCATGTGCCTGATGATGCTGGTGGTGGTCAGGCTGGTCGTTTTGCCACCCCTACTGATGCTGGCCTGGCAGGTGGTGCAAATGGCCTTTTTGGGGTTATCGGCAGAGTCTTTAAAAAACAACCAGACTTGGGAAGACCTAACAGTTGTACTGGCAACTTCCTTCGTGTTGGTGTTATTGGGAATGGTTGCCTGTCTTCTTTCTGTGGCCACCACACTGCTTCTTTCTGCCTGTTGGGGTGCTCTGCCTCCCTCCCCCTGTGTGCTGCGCTCCTCGCTCTGCATGTCCTCCTGCCAGGTTGGGTCAGTTACTATATCATCCACCGCCTCTTCTTCCACTTCCTCACTCTGGTCCTCCTCCTGACTTTCTGGCAATTGTGTCTCATCATTGTCCACCTCTTGAGGCCCGAATCTATAATTGGAAAAGTGATCAGCTCTTTGGAGTGTCCAAGTGTGGGATCAGTTGTCTCTGGGCACTCGGCATGGAGGGAGGAAGGAGGTTCAGGGTGAAGAATATGCGGTCCAGACTCACAGCTACTGAGACTTGACCGTGTGGAAGACAAAGTGGTGGTGGTGGTGGCTAAGTGACTGGAAGCATTATCTGCTATCCAACCAATAACCTTTTCACACTGCTCTGTGTTCAATAGTGGTGTTCTGCGGTCCCCTATTAATTGGGATAGGAAGGTCGAGCGAGAAGATGTGGGTGTCTGTTGTGGCACAATTTCAACTTGCCTATGGCCTCGGCCTCTGCATGCACCATCACCATCACGTCCAGTTCCCCGTCCCTTGCCACGTGCCTTGCCCATTTTAAATGGAGGACAATATCTTACACGCTCACTACAAATGACTGAATTAGGAGCGAACTTATATGTGATCCGTGAGACGGACAAACCACAGTTTAAATAGCTGGCCTGTAGGTAACTATTTTGAACAGCAAACTGGTGTCAATTGCTTCACTGACACACTGAAATTTTTTTTTAATGGAGGCCAGAAATGGCAGTATTTTCTGAAAACGTATATGTGATCCGTGTGACGGAGGAAACACAGTTTTAAATAGCTGGCCTGTAGGTAACTATTTTGAACAGCAAACTGGTGTCAATTGCTTTACTGACACACTGAAACTAATTTTTAATGGATGCCAGAAATGGCAGTATTTTCAGCGCAATTATATGTGATCCGTGTGATGGACAAGCCACAGTTTTAAATAGATGGATTTTTAGAGCTGTAATATGTAAAGGACCTGGCAGTATTCTGCAGTGCCAACAAGCAAATGGCACAGAACAACGGTGTTCTCTGGATTGCTTTTTAAGCAAATAATGAGTATTAAGATCCCAAAAAAATTATTCCTGGTCCCTGATACCTGGGGCTATTTCTAGAAATATCTAACAGCAGCAGCATACAAAACTGGAATGGAGCCTCGTGTGCTATGTGCACTGCAGTCTGCTATATACCCTGCCTGCCTATATACACTGCCTACCTGATATCTCTGCAGATTAGTCCTCAGAAGGACTGTTTGTTGAGATGGATATGTGTCTCTAAAATAGTTTGGTACACCTACACTAACTAGAAACAAGCAAATTTCTCCCTAGCTCAGTAGCACCTCTCCCTACACTGTCTGATCCGGAGTGACTGTGACGAGCATGGCGGTGCCAGGTCTGATATAGACCTGATGATGCTGTGTGGCCAGCCAATAACTGTAATGCCACAACCAACATGGCTGCAACATTACAGTGCGTGGCAGGCAATCCCTGCATGTTCATTGGCTTTGTAAAGAGAGCCAAACATGCAGGGAGGAGACCCGAGCTCCCGCTGAGCAACACCGGAAATACTCGGCAAGCACCGAGCATCTCGAGCAGTGAGATGCTCGGGCGATCACCGAGCAGTAGCGAGCATGCTCGCTCATCACTAGTTGCATCTAGAAAGTTTGCTCCTAAATTTGTTGGTTCTCATAAAATTATTTGAGGTGGATTTCAAAGGGGATAAAGAGTATGAGTTAGAGCGTGTTTTCGGTTCCAAGCGGGTCAGGTGCCAACTGCACTATATGGTTAAGTGGAAGGGTTATTTTCCAGAAGATAGCTACTGGGTTAATTTGGAGGATCTTCATGCGGATCGCCTGGTGAGTGAGTTCCATCAGCGACGTCGGAGGCTTCTGAGGGTCCTGTAGCCCTTTGTAGAATGAAGGGATAATGTCATGGCTTGGTTTTGGGATCCAGTGACCTTTTGTTGCATGGTAGTTTTCCATCTCTGCTGGGCTACAGTCCTTTTTGTCTTTGTCCAAGTGCTGATGCTTTATTTTGTCTTGGTTCTCCTTTTTTAGTTGACTTCTCTCCTGGTGTTTTTCATTTTCCCTTTTGGCTCTGTCCTATCACATTTTGGGATGGCTTTATATTTTCACCTTTCAATTACCTCACTTGCTTGTTATACTTCCATATAGATTGGTGTTTGGAGTTCCAGCTCCTCAGCTAGGGGTTTACCTTGTCTGGTAAGACGCAGTTGTTTTTCCTGCAATGAGTCTGAGAGTTTTACACCCTAGCATCTTTCCCTCCTTTTCCACATTTGAGGGTCTGGGAGGTCTCACTTATTCTGTTTGTTTATTTGGTTCTCCTTATTTATCCGTGTCTATCCTTTGTGAACATGTTTTAGTTTCTCACCCTGGGTTCTGATGTCTCCCTGCACGCTTTACTCTACCTTTGCAGGATTTGTGTTGCAGCCTACCCTCTGGTTCCTCAGGAGGTACAAGAAACCCATTGACGGCCTTTTAGGGAGCCAGGTCCGACAAGGTGTATTTAGTTGTGCGGCTAGGGCCTTTTCTAGTCTGTAAAAGGACTAGTTGGGTACAGGTGCGGCTTCTCTCTTTGGTAGTTCTTTCCCTTTTCTCTTACCCATGTAAGTGTGTGAGCACGATCATAGCATATACCTCTTGAGGAATTCATCTGTGGGTGTAGTGAGCATTTTTAACTCTCTGCCAACCCAAAGTGAACCCCGTCCCACCAAGGCTTGACTAAGCTGATATGACATATTTGTTGGGGCTTCCTTTCCAGTGCTTGGTAAACTTTATAGTGGCCCTCACCAACCCTTTCCATCACCTCATAGGGCCCTTGCCACTTGGTGAGAAATTTGTTCCCCACTGTTGGCACCAAGACCCACACCCGATCCCCAGGCTTAAATTGTTTCACCCGAGTCACCGGACTATACCCCCTGGATCGTGCCTTGAGGAGGCGCTCTTTTACCTGGCCCCTCACTTTGGTCCCTTGACCCAAGAAATCAATATGGCTGGCTGAATGTGAAAACTGAAAACTGGTTCCTGGATCCTGGGGAACAACATTTACCATTTTTACATTTTCCAGGGTACCTTTCAAAGTTAAGTCCCTGAGTTGGGCAGTTCCAAATTTTTTCCTGGACACCTCCAGCTCAGAGATATTGACTTTAGGTGATGCTTCCACATCCTTATTGCCAACCCATGGTATGTGACAAAGTTTTTATCACTATAACCTGGTTGTCAGTCAAGCTACCAGGTCATATCGCTTACCCCCACAAATTCCAAAATAGAGTAAAATAATGACCGACAATTATAGGATGTGACAAGTTTTTGACCATTCCCACCTTGTGGTTCATGGAACCTCAGTCTGTGTCAATGTCGATCCTTGCAACAGACAAGTTTTTGTCAGCTCCATGAATACACCTGATGCCTATCACTTTCCTAGGGACTGGCACATGTGAAAGTGTGGCACCTACCAGGGTCACTAAACTCCTAGAGACCATAAGTCCAGTCACTTGCAGTCCCACCGGAGGCCCCTCGCCAGGATGAGGAACAGTGTTAGCGGCAGGGTAGGGGAACTCAGGCTCTCTTGACTGCTCAGGGAGTTCTCTGCAGCAAAGAATCTTGCCACCAGGCTCACTAGGTCATCTGTGTTTTGGAGATCTCCTTTAGCAACCCAGCTTTGCACGGATTTCGGTAGTAGAATGGATAAATTGGTCCACTGCCACACTTTCCACCATCTGTGCTGGATTTTTGTACCAGGTGTAACAGGTCGAACATCTGTGCCCAGGGAGGTTTTTCCCTTTGGTAGCGCCAGAAGTGCATTCGTTGCTCCCGGCCTCCCAGGGTTACACCCAAACATGCGATAATCTGTCATGCTTCTGGGTTCAAACTCTTGAGCCTGTGTTTTGTGGCCGGTTTCTCTGTCTGCAGAGCCACAGCAGATACACCTTTTCTTTTTTAGCATAACACAGGTGTTTACATTTATTCATTTGTCTGCCCGATCACCATTCATGTGCAGCTTTATATTCTGGCCCCCTGCTGGCATTTCATGCTGGTTAAAGTTTCTTTAGGATGTTCAGCCATTCTGCTATAACTTAAAGCCAGTCAGTGAAATTCCAGCTAGAGTTTTTCTTCTTGCTGTTTCTGTTCTTTTCTCTACACCTACCTTCTGTTTCTTTTTAGGAAGTAAGCTGCATATAATCTAACAGTATGTACTTTATGCTTTACTTGGTATTTTGTTTAGTTTTCTTTGCTTACTCTGGGATCTTTCCTTTTTTTAAGCACACTTTCCCTTAGGAGGTACAAGATACACTTGTCAGCCTATCAGGGAGCCAGGTCCGAGTGGTCATCTATAGTTTTTCCTCCAGGTTGCTGTGAAGCTGCTAGGGCCTGCGTTACCAGATACTTTATAGTTTTACCTCTAGGTTGCTGTGAAGCTGCTAGGGCCTGCGTTACTGGATACTTTAGTCTGTACAGGAACCGGGTGGGGTTTGTGCAGTGTATTCATAGTTACATCCTTTCTACCCTGTGTTTACTATTAAATGCCCATAAAAAATCTCTGCCTTCAGCTTTTCGTACTCCTTGGCATCCTTGCAGAGCTAGGTCATAATATGCCTTCTGTGGTTCCGGAGTAAGATATGGCGCAAGGACGTTTGCCCATTGCTCGGGGGGGCAGTTTTTCTCTGTTTGCCACCCCCTCAAATACAGTCAATTACAAGATGACGTTTTCAGCTATACCATTTTTATTTACATTCAGCTTTTTTGTTGCGTTTTATTGCACTTTTTGTCCGGCAGTATGATGAAAAAGCAACGTTTTTTTCCACGGTTTTTATTTATTTTTTACTGTGTTCACTGAAAGGGTTAACTAGTGTGACAGTCAGGTCATTTCGGACGCGACAATACCATATATGTGTACATTTTTTATTCATTTTTACATAAATATAACTATTTATTGTTAAAATATTTTTTCATTTTTATTTATTTTGAGATATATTTATTAGCCAAACTTTTATGAGTGTGTCCATTTGGTTGATATATGCCGTAATATTAATTGCCTCCTTTCTAATTGCAGTTGCTGCCGATTTCTTTTCCGCCATTGGGCTGGATTTTGGCCGATTGCAACCTTACCGAATAATGGTCCAAGCTCTGCCATCAACAGTCCTCCCATAGATGGATATTGTGCTCCTCAGCACCGGAGGAGGACTATTCACCTGGAGACCCCCCCATGTTCTATCACTGAAAGCACCAGGATCAGTCTGGGAATTCGGGATGAAAGCAGCGTCTTGTAATACCTGCTGTAATTCTTATTGGGATGATAATGGAAGCCCTAGCTGTGCCTCATCCAAGTAAACATCTTCTTGGTTGCTGTACGTCAGGTTTAGTGCCCTGATGTTCAACTTGTGATTTTCCTCCTGTTGGACAAACTACAACACCCAGCATCCCAAACAACCTACAGCTATTATAACATGCTGGAAGTTGTAGTTTGGCATCAATTATAGAGTGGAAATCACTGTGTTAAAGCTCTGATGCTTGATTATCGGTCTAGTATTTTTTTAAATGATACTTGAGGTGTTATAGTAGCGGTATATTTTATGTACAGAGATATAACGGCACAATCATTAATCATAACTTTAGGCTTAGCTTAAAGAAGAAGACTACCTTGTTCAGATGAGACAGGATGGACAGGGAACATATTTGCACTAAGGCTTTATTCACTTGAGTTTTGATTTATTTTGACAGCTAAAATGAGTAGTAAAACAGGAAAAGTGAAAAGGACCAATACAGAAGATTTATGTCTTTAAGGGCTGGTTCAGATGACTGTTTTCTCTCCATCCGAGAAAATCGGTCCAATTATGCTAATCACACTTTGATCAGAGTGGGATCTGATTTCCTCGGAGGTGGAGAAAATAAAAGTTTCTCCACCTTCCCCATTATATCAGTCCGTGATGTCACCCGAGTGCGGTCCGATTTTTTTCACTGATTCATAGACTTGAATGGGTGAGTGCCATCCGATTCTCAGAGGAAAATTGTGCATGCTGCAATATTTTTTCCTTGGACCACTTGTCCGAGGAAAAATTTGGACGTGTGCACAGCCCCATAGAATAACATGGGTAGGAGTGCGATCCATCAAATCCGAGAATAGCACTCGACCGATTAAAACAGCCATCTGTATGAACCTAATGAGTGCGGATCAATGACATCAAAAGTTGATTGGAGCTTGTTTAAAGGAATGCATCATCAGAAAATGACATATTGTTGAACCCGTTCGTCAGCAGGCAATCTTTCGTTTTTGCGCTCTCTTTTTTTCCCTCCCCTTCTTCCAAGGGCCATTACTTTTTCCTTTCTTTTTTTTTAATGACATAGCAATATGCCAGTATTGTTTTTTTTTGAGTGATGAGTTGTAGTTTTTAATGTTTACCATACAACGTACTGGAAAAAAAAAAAATCCAAGTGCTGTGAAGTTGCAAAAATAAAATCAGAATCTCAGTTTTCAGACACAGTGTTTCAGGCTATTGGCCTTCATCAGTGCAAAGTATGTGAACTGATTTGGCTAGGTGAGAGGCTCTGGACTGAGGTCCAAGGGGTAACATTTCTCCTTGTGGAGAGTGACATATCGGTTCTGGCATGCCAAGGTAAGGAGGCTTATTCGCCATGCAATGCTCCACCCCTTAGACCTCAGTCCAGAGCCTCTCACCTAGCCAAATTAGTTCTCATACTTTGCACCGATGAGGGTCAACACCCTGAAACACTGTCTGAAAGTTGAGATTCTGATTTGGCTTTTATCCTAAGTCATGTGCCAAGGCTCATTAAAGGGTCGATGGTGACTTGTAGGATTGCTGCTTCCAACAGGTGGAGCTATACAGTTTAAGTCCTCTTCCTTTCTGAAGAGGCAATTTGCATATTCAGTTTCCCAGAGGAGAATTACACGGTGAAAGGTTACCTTTTTTAATACCAGTAGTTTCATGTCCATGATGCTATGATCAGGGATACAAAAATGTTTGGCTACAGGTAGACCTATTCTTTTTTCTTTTATTGTGTGGCAATGAGAATTCATCCTTGTTCTAAGCTTTTGCCCTGTCTCCACTACATACAGACCGCCAGTTGGACATTTGGTACATAAAATTAAGTATACTACATTTATCTAATGTCCTTGTGGCTATTTTACACTCATACTTCCCTGTCTTTAAAAAAAGATTTTAAAGAAGACTTTTCAGAAGTCTCATTGTCATCACAGACAAGATGACAGTTAACCTCTAAAACACAAGAGGCGAGTCTAGAATAGCCTTAGTGACCACTGTGAAAATTGCAAAATCTCTTTTTTTTTTAAATACAGATTTTGATGAGAAAAATGAAAACAAAAAAAACATATTTAGCATATAACATTAATATGAACATTTTTTGATGATACAGTCTCTTTAAGGCCCTTTCACATGGCTGGTGAAAACTGCATGGGGATGAAAGAATGGTTCGGTCCATGTACAGCATACATATTGTCATCAGCATGTCCGGTGTTTACATGGGAGATGTGCAGCTGACAACAAGGTTTTTTAGGCATGTATATGTAGCACCCTGAGGATTCGGCTGCTACAGGGGTATTGCACCTCAACCCAGAGGTGTGGTATTCCACTCCCGGGTAAGGATGGAGTGTGGAACTGAGCTCGGTAGGCTGCATGCACTACACACATCCCATTTCCGGGGAACAGGCCGACGGTACTCCCACTTAGAAATGTGCAGGTACGACCGAGTCTGTTCCTGGCTGGAGTGGGAGGGGGGTGGTACATCCCATGTAGTGTAGGGGCAGATAGGGGGAGCAGCCTGGGTAAAGATAGGAGCTCATTGGGTGCTGGTCACCTGAGCTCACACATAGAGGGTGTATATAAGGTGGGCACCAACTAAGATCAGGGTCAGATGCAGAGGATCAGATGCAGAGAGTCAGTCAGCTGCAGAGAACAAGTCAGGAGCAGAGGAGAGAAGAAAGACAAAGACCCAGAGTGAGAGAGGAGAAAAGAGAGAGACCCAGAGCACAGAAGAGAAGGACTCTGAGATCCCAACTCAAAGCACCGGGTGAAGAGTCGGCATCAGGGTACCGGAACCCAAGCTGGTGGGGGTAAAAACATTCCCCAGCCAGAGACCGGAGACCGTGGGCAGCGTCTGCCACGGTCACCCATCACATCCACCCCGAAGGCACACCACATGAAGGGTCAGGGAACCCAGGGCCAAGGGTGTCCCAACAGAAGGCCCGAGGGAGCTGGACCTAGGTGGATTACTGGTGGGGACGGCCAGAGAACGGGACAGAAAGAGAGCTCAGGGCCACGCTCCGGACTTGTTTGGGGGTTGGCTGGATCCAGGACCTGGTGGACGCAGCACGGCTCGGGTGGTCACTAGCAGCTGGAGTGACCAGTACAACATCTGCAGTAAGTAAACACCCTTAACTGCACAACCCGACTCTGTCTTCACTGCCGTCTGCACTACACCACCACAACCCCCATCCTCTGCGCCTGTCCCCTCTGAGGCTATACCCCTCCCGTTGGGGGTTATCCCACCAAGCTGCGCACCCACCATCAGCCTCAGCGGACCCTGCTGCAGCGGCGGCCACAGTGACCGCATCACAACGGGTGGCGTAGTCGACACAAAAGAACTCTTAATAACATCTGTAGGACTGCCACATAACACTGAGCTTGACGCCCTGGGCACGGGCCGGGTCACAGCCGCTCGGAGACTACAAACCCCCCCATCTGATCCGGTGCCGGGTATTCCCCTCAAAAAGGAATATGTCCCAGGGGGCGCGTCAACTTTGGCGTAGTCGGCAGGATTTGAACCTGCGCGGGGAAACCCCAATGGATTTCAACCAAAGTTGACGCGCCCCCTGGGACATATTCCTTTTTGAGGGGAATACCCGGCACCGGATCAGATGGGGGGGTTTGTAGTCTCCGAGCGGCTGTGACCCGGCCCGTGCCCAGGGCGTCAAGCTCAGTGTTATGTGGCAGTCCTACAGATGTTATTAAGAGTTCTTTTGTGTCGACTACGCCACCCGTTGTGATGCGGTCACTGTGGCCGCCGCTGCAGCAGGGTCCGCTGAGGCTGATGGTGGGTGCGCAGCTTGGTGGGATAACCCCCAACGGGAGGGGTATAGCCTCAGAGGGGACAGGCGCAGAGGATGGGGGTTGTGGTGGTGTAGTGCAGACGGCAGTGAAGACAGAGTCGGGTTGTGCAGTTAAGGGTGTTTACTTACTGCAGATGTTGTACTGGTCACTCCAGCTGCTAGTGACCACCCGAGCCGTGCTGCGTCCACCAGGTCCTGGATCCAGCCAACCCCCAAACAAGTCCGGAGCGTGGCCCTGAGCTCTCTTTCTGTCCCGTTCTCTGGCCGTCCCCACCAGTAATCCACCTAGGTCCAGCTCCCTCGGGCCTTCTGTTGGGACACCCTTGGCCCTGGGTTCCCTGACCCTTCATGTGGTGTGCCTTCGGGGTGGATGTGATGGGTGACCGTGGCAGACGCTGCCCACGGTCTCCGGTCTCTGGCTGGGGAATGTTTTTACCCCCACCAGCTTGGGTTCCGGTACCCTGATGCCGACTCTTCACCCGGTGCTTTGAGTTGGGATCTCAGAGTCCTTCTCTTCTGTGCTCTGGGTCTCTCTCTTTTCTCCTCTCTCACTCTGGGTCTTTGTCTTTCTTCTCTCCTCTGCTCCTGACTTGTTCTCTGCAGCTGATTGACTCTCTGCATCTGATCCTCTGCATCTGACCCTGATCTTAGTTGGTGCCCACCTTATATACACCCTCTATGTGTGAGCTCAGGTGACCAGCACCCAATGAGCTCCTATCTTTACCCAGGCTGCTCCCCCTATCTGCCCCTACACTACATGGGATGTACCACCCCCCTCCCACTCCAGCCAGGAACAGACTCGGTCGTACCTGCACATTTCTAAGTGGGAGTACCGTCGGCCTGTTCCCCGGAAATGGGATGTGTGTAGTGCATGCAGCCTACCGAGCTCAGTTCCACACTCCATCCTTACCCGGGAGTGGAATATCACACCTCTGGGTTGAGGTGCAATACCCCTGTAGCAGCCGAATCCTCAGGGTGCTACATATAAACTGTGATTAGCCAAAGAACAAGCATTTTCTCGTTCATTGGAAGCTCATCTCCACATTTATAATGGCCAATGATTGGGAAAAAGCGTTCTTATGAGTGTGTACGGAGTGCACAGGATCCTGATTTTTCGAAATAAAAATGAATAAAAGCTGCACAATGTGAACAAGGCCTAAAGTTTTCAAAATTTATACTTCTCAGTGTCTAATATGGAGATTAGTGTTTGGGTCTTTTCTCTTCTAGGACTAATAAAACCAACTGCAGGAAATACTGCATCCCATTATAGAAGCACCATGCATTGTCAACACTGTTGGCCTAAAAGAGTACATCGATGACAGATATTTGTGTCATGTCCGTAAAAAAAACCCTCATGTGTTTTTGTCACTTGACATATAATGGAGATTGCGGGTTTCTGGCTATTTTACCCCTTTTGAGTTAGGCTGGGCAAGTCATAAAGAGGTTTTCCAGTGTAAACAGGTTATCACCTATCTAAAGGATAGGTGATAACTTGCCGATCAATGGGTGTGTAACTAATGGGATCCGATCAGTGGTTTAGGGAAATTTTATGCCAGTTACAAGAGGGCGCGTCAGGTTGGACGCCCAACCGCCATTCCATTCATCCCCTATGGGGCTGCCAGAAAAATGCAGAGCACAGCAGACCCATAGTAAATAAATGGAGCGCAGTTCAAGCATGTGCACTGCCACTCTATTTTTTTCGAAAAAATTTCCCATTCTGCTGAGCAGTTGCACCCCCACTGATCAACAATCCTATGGATAGGTGGTAACTTGTTTTGACGGGACAATCCCTTTTGTAACACAGAATCCATATTCTATAGAAACACAGGGTCCTAGCACTGGCACCCCACCTATTAGATCTTTGGGCATATATTCGAGACATGCTATATCTGTCGTTAGACAATCCCATAAAAGCTCACCGCCATTTTCACTAAACTATATATGCAGGCAAAATCCGACATAGTTCATTAACCTTCTGTGCCTCATCGTCCCCTGATGAAGAAAGAGTAAAATAATCCCAATGATAATTATTTTCTATCTACTTTTCCATTTTTCAATTCAGAGCTCAAAGGCACAACTACCAGGATAGCAAGCAGCAATGAGGCCCATCCTAAGGGCTTTGTATAGTCACCTTTTGCAGCCATTTTTTCTTATGCAATGCATCTAAAGTATAAAGAGAAACAACATCGCAGACAGTCTTCATTACCGTATTCTATTGCTTTGTGTCTATCCCAATAGAGGCGTGGGGGTGTCCGCTGTAAAAAAATCAACTAACAAACAAACAAAACTTGCGAATGATCCTACATTCATGTTCCCTACACTGTCCCCTATTTCTTGTTAACATATCAAATATACGTTAGTTACATCTACAGGACAGACAGGGGTGACTATTACTGCAGGATCAGACTACACAGGGTTTGTTTGTTGTCTGTTACCATGGAGATGCATAGTTCTGAGACACTAAAGAAGACGATTTGCTCCGTTGTTTCACTTTGCCGTACAGCAAGCATTCTTCTTACTTATGGCGTTGTATTAATTCCTAGAATACAGGCCGAGAGGTTTTTTAGAGTATTACATAGGTTACAATTTGAAATTAAGAGGATCTGACGGCTTTAACTAAATGGTATTTCTAATATTGATACAGTAAAGCATACTGTATAAGTTCAGTCATTGCATAAATGTTCACACCACTGCAAAAGTTTACCGATGATCAAAACTGAAAATGATGCAGCCCATATGGAAAAATACCTTTTTATTTTATTAAGCTCCCATAATGCAGCTATTTTTTTTTACATTTCCTACCTTTAAAGGAACTTGTCATGTCAGATAACGCTGTTAACCAGCATACATGGGGATAACCTGCAAGTTAATAGTGTTAAAAAGCTGCCCGACCGCTGTACTGAAAGCCCGGCTCCCAGGAGAAAATGAACTGTAATCCTCCCGGGAGCCGCCAGCTTTCAGTCATAGAGGCATGCCAATGAGGCTTCAGTCACCACTCAGTATCCAGTGAGTGGCAACTGTAAATGTGCCCCGGCACTTTGAATTTCAGCCACCTCTGCATGGATGCATTGCACTACCAGCTGTCAGTCAGTGCAGGGGCACTCATTGTATACTGAGCGATGACTGTAAGCGCGCCTCTATGACTGAAAGCTGGCGGTTCCTGGAAGAATAAAGCTATTTTTTTCCCAGTAGCTGTGCTTTCAGTATGACCACTCACAGTGTACTGAGCGGCGCCTGTAGCCGCGCCGGCGCGCCTCTATGACTGAAAGCCGGCGACTCCTGGAAGAATAAAGCTATTTTTTTCACAGTAGCTGTGCTTTCAGATTGGCAGCCGTGCACCTTTCTAACACTATTAGCCTACAGATTAACCCTATATTTGCAGATTAATAGCGTTATACGACGAGACAGATTCCCTTTAAACAGAAATGAGTTGTCAATGCGAGTATATCCATTGACACCTGACCTGAACAAATCATCACGTATTGCAAAATTAGTGCCATGATTAGGTACTAGCAGTTACAGAGTAGATACCATAATGTAAGAGCAAATACACTGAGCCCAAAGCTGTTATAGCGTGCAGGTAACACATACAAATGAACACTATGAAAAAAATCAATACCCTTTAAGGGTGTCCAAACTTTTAAACATTTTTTAGTAGCATTCAGCCATAGGAATCAGGGTTCCAAGATCCCATTGATTGCTTAAACAAACGCTGAGCTGATCCTCCACTGCAAGCGGATTGGTATATATGGTCTGCTCTGCGCTCATGGTCAAGTATAGGTTGAATGCTTCTGCCACTGGTCTTGAGAAAACGGTGGGGTCCTCAGGACCCAGATTCCCACCCATCATCACTACAAATGAGGGGCTTCAACATATCATAAAATATTAAAATGTAGTTACCCATTAAGTTTCATTTATAGTATCCTTTAAGAAGCCATATGCAGAGCAGCAAAAAAAAACCTTTTAAGCTTATAGAATTATCTTTTTAATTTACCGTATTTTTTGGAGTGTTTTTTTTCTTTTAGTTTTTATTTATTTTCCAAAGCAATTAAGCAGGAGGCTAAAATTACTGATAAATCAATGGAATTTAAAAAAGTAAAATATGAATTAGATACTCATAGAGGCCAAACATACTGGTGCCGTGGCCCAACATATCATGCAGTACATTAAGGCTTCGATTCTCAAGCAGTTTTCAGCCAGAACTCTGGCGTGAAACTGCTTAAAGAGGTTGTCCAGGCTTGGGGCTCAAGTCTGCAGTCACTCTATGTGGCTGCAGACTTCTGAATCCTCTCAGTGAACACAATGCACACTGTCAGGATTCTCCGGTGCAGGGAGAGAGCGGGCGCGTGATCGCAAGTATGTCACTTGCGTACTTCCAGTCACATTCCGACTAGACGTGTCCGGTCTACTCAATTCACTTGTATTGAGTGAGGTCACACACGTCTAGAATCATAGAATCATAGAATCATAGAATGGTAGAGTTGGAAGGGACCTCCTGGGTCATCTGGTCCAACCCCCTGCTCAAAGCAGGATTCACTAGATCATCTCAGACAGATGTCTGTCCAGCCTCTGTTTGAAGACGTCCATTGAAGGGGAACTCACCACCTCTCGTGGCAGCCTGTTCCACTCATTAATCACCCTAACTGTCAAAAAGTTTTTTCTAATATCTAATCTGTGTCTCCTCCCATTTAGTTTCATCCCATTGCTTCTAGTCTTTCCTTGTGCAAATGAGAATAAAGATGATCCTTCTACAATGTGACAGCCCTTGACATATTTGTAGACAGCTATTAAGTCTCCTCTCAGTCTTCTTTTTTGCAAGCTAAACATTCCCAAATCCTGCAACCGTTCCTCATAGGACATGGTTTGCAGACCAGTCACCATTCTGGTCGCTCTTCTCTGAACTTGCTCCAGTTTGTCTATGTCTTTTTTAAAATGTGGTGCCCAAAACTGTACACAGTATTCCAGATGAGGTCTGACCAAAGAGGAGTAAAGACCGATAATGACTTCACGTGATCTAGACTGTATGCTTCTGTTAATACATCCCAGAATTGTATTTGCCTTTTTTGCTGCTGACTTGTCTAGTCGGCACATGACAAATCACATACTTCCAATAGCATCTCCACCTGCTCCCGGCACTGAAGAATCCTGAAAGTGGGCACACTGCACTCTGTGAGGATTCACAAGTCTGTACTCACATAGTGTGACTGCAGGCGTGAACCCCGAGACCAGACAACCCCTTTCAAATTTTGCAAAATTTTTGCACAACGCATCTTAATGAATCGGGGGCCTTTGTGTCTAATGATGGTCATATCAATAGTGGCAGGCATTGTTTTTCTAAATTGGGACAGTTTGCAAAAAGACTATGAAGGGTGAGTGCTCAACGGCCATATGCTGCCACATCAAGCATAGTCATGAGTACATTCTGTACAATGGGCCATAAGCAAAAACTGGTGTAATCTAATATGTACTTGCACCACATCTCGAAGGACAAGTCATCTAATTTTGTATTACAGGCCTAATGGTCATAAATAATAATGCTTTGTAATAATAGAAGAGATCTGTCACCCCAGTGTCAACTTTAATCTAGTATTGTGTGGAGATCCAAGATCCAACCCGCAAAGTCTTGTCTGATTAGTATCCTGTTCACCTTGAATCTGGTGCCAAGTGATAATAATTTGAAGCTCTGTTCACACTGGCTTCATGTTTTTTTTAGTGTACGTACTGCACATACTAGTGGCCAGATGAACACCATTGGCTATAATGGGGTCCATCAGGATTCCATAATGGTGTTGGACATTTTACAGGACAAGAAAGCAGCATGCTTGTCTAGTTAGAACCCGTGATGCAGGCCCCAAACATAGATGTGAACACAACCTTAAAAGTGTACTAGTGTGAACAGAGCTTTACTGCATGTATATTTTACACTCCTACGACAAAACCCTATGAGATCTGTCATTTTGTTGTTTACCGGCTGATGGATCTCTAATGATGTTCTGTACTGTGCTCAATGCTAAAAGGACAACCACATCATTAGCTTACAGGATAATGGAGTTACTGCTAATGTGTACGATGTCAATACATCTGCATGTAAGTAATGAGCGACCTCTGCAGTAATGTGAACCTTTGTGGGGGTCTTTCAAATATGTTTTGAGGAGATATATCATTATAAAGCGGTTCTCCGGTATGTGTGAAAAATACAACATATTAAAATACTGTATTGTGTTTTAGTACAAGAAGTAAAGAAAAAAATGTGAATATTGTGCACCGACCTCTGCTCTGTTGCACCCATTGTTTTCACTGCTGTGTACCTCAATATGGGTGGGCACAATGAGTGATTGAAATCTAACTTTGCTCTAAATCTAAAGCTTCCTATGTGCCACAGTCCGGTGTTAGTAACACATAGCCATAAGTATTGTAAAACATATTATTTGCACACAGATAAATGTCTTATGGAGGGGAGCCCTACTGCTAAAGCCTCCACCAAACAAGAGAACGTAGGTCGTAATCCCCTCGTTCTTCACATCACAGGATTGAGTGGCATGGTCGTTTTGACTGTTGATATTCCATTCATATCTATGGGACTGACAGAGACTGGACTTGTTTACCTCTGCCAGTCCTATAGATACTCGATGGAGCAGCACCAGTCATGAACGACCATCCACTCCAATCAAATCTCCACCACACTAAGGAAGAACGGACTTAAAGGGGTTTTCCCACGAACAACAGTTCATTTTAATCAACAGATTTTTGAATAATAATAAGTTCCACAATTAGATGTGTTGACATTTTTTTTCTCCTGTGCTGAGATAATCTTATAAATGTGCCCCTGCTGTGTACTGTGTAATGGCTGTGTCTGACCGTACAGGGACATGGTCTGATCATACCACATCTCCTGGACAAGGGAGGAAGCAAAAGAATATACAGACATTTCAGCACGGGATCACAGCTGATTCTTTCTTTGAGGTAAAACATTGCTTAAAAACAGGCAGGGAAATGTTTTACCTCACAGAAAGAATCATTTGCAATCCCATGCTATGCTATCTGTATACTCTTTTGCATGCTCCCTTAGCCAGTAGCTTTGGTATGATCAGACCATGCTCCAGCACAGTCAGACACAGCCATTACACAGTACAGTCATGGCCAAAAGTTTTGAGAATGACACCAAAATGATATTTTCACATGATCTGCTGGCCTCTGGTTTTTATTAGTGTTTGTCTGATGTTTATATCACATACAGAAATATAATTGCAATCATATTATGAGGACCAATAGGTTATATTGACAGTTAGATTGAGTTAATGCAGCAAGTCAATATTTGCAGTGTTGCCCCTTCTTCTTCAAGACCTCTGTAATTCTCCCTGGCATGCTCTCAATCAACTTTTGGACCAAATCCTGACTGATAGCAGTCCATTCTTGCATAATCAATGCTTGCATTTTGCCAGAATTTGTTGGTTTTTGTTTGTCCACCCGTCTCTTGATGATTGACCACAAGTTCTCAATGGGATTAAGATCTGGGGAGTTTCCAGGCCATGGACCCAAAATCTCTATGTTTTGTTCCATGAGCCATTTAGTTATCACCTTTGCTTTATGGCAAGGTGCTCCATCATGCTGGAAAAGGCATTGTTGGGCGCCAAACTGCTCTTGGACGGTTGGGAGAAGTTGCTCTTGGAGGACATTCTGGTACCATTCTTTATTCATGGCTGTGTTTTTAGGCAAGACTGTGAGTGAGCCGATTCCCTTGGCTGAGAAGCAACCCCACACATGAATGGTTTCAGGATGCTTTACAGTTGGCATGAGACAAGACTGGTGGTAGCGCTCACCTCTTCTTCTCCGAATAAGCTGTTTTCCAGATGTCCCAAACAATCGAAAAGGGGATTCATCAGAGAAAATGACTTTGCCCCAGTCCTCAGCTGTCCACTCCCTGTACCTTTTGCAGAATATCAGTCGGTCCCTGATGTTTTTTCTGGAGAGAAGTGGCTTCTTTGCTGCCCTCCTTGAAACCAGCCATTGCTCAAAGAATCTCCGCCTCACAGTGCGTGCAGAAGCACTCACACCAGCCTGCTGCCATTCCTGAGCAAGCTCAGCACTGCTGGTAGTCCGATCCCGCAGCTGAAACAGTTTTAAGATACGGTCCTGGCGCTTGCTGGTCTTTCTTGGGCGCCCTGGAGCCTTTTTGACAACAATGGAAGCTCTCTCCTTGAAGTTCTTGATGATGCGATAGATTGTTGACTGAGGTGCAATCTTTGTAGCTGCGATACTCTTCCCTGTTAGGCCATTTTTGTGCAGTGCAATGATGGCTGCACGTGTTTCTTTAGAGATAACCATGGTTAACTGAAGAGAAACAATGATACCAAGAACCAGCCTCCTTTTAAAGTGTCCAGTGATGTCATTCTTACATAATCATGACTGATTCATCGCCAGCCCTATCCTCATCAACACCCACACCTGTGTTAATGGATCAATCACTAAAACGATGTTAGCTGCTCCTTTTAAGGCAGGACTGCAATGATGTTGAAATGTGTTTTGGGGGTTAAAGTTCATTTTCTGGGCAAATATTGACTTTGCAAGTACAGTAATTGCTGTTAAGCTGATCACTCTTTGACATTCAGGAGTATATGCAAATTGCCATTACAAAAAATGAAGCAGTAAACTTTGGAAAAATTACTATTTGTCTCATTCTCAATACTTTTGGCCATGACTGTACACAGCAGGGGCACATTTATAAGATTATCTCAGCACAGGAACATTTTATTTAAACACATCCAATTGTGGAACTTATTATTATTCCAAGATCTATTGATTTAAATCAACTTTTGTTCATTGGAAAACCCCTTTAATGGGACCTCGGTTCCAGTGATCAGTGGGACCTCCGTTCCAGTGATCAGTGGGACCCCCAGCGATCATATAATTATCATTTATACTATAAAAAATTTTCATGGAAAAACCTCTTTGGAGGGATAGATAGGTGATAAATTCTAGATCGGTGAGGGTTCGACCGTTAGGACATCCCACGATCACTAGAATGGGGCACTTTTATCCCCATTGGAATGGAGTGGCTGTACGCATGCTCGACATGCGCTCCATTCATTTCCCATACAAAGCTGAATATAGCACTCCTACAGTCCCATATAAAATGGACCGTCCACACCTACACTCCATTATAACCTGCATAAAAGTGCCCTGCTCTGGTGACTGATCGGAGAGCTAAAAGCTATCCACAGGATAGATGATAACTTCTTCCAACCAGAACACCCCTTTAAGGCATCCTACTTTAATAAAAAGGGGCCCTTATTGGGAATCTCCTCCAATAACCCAAAGCACAATGCAGCTACTAAAAGCATCTCTGTCTGGGGCACAACTGTGCTGATCAAAGTCAATGAGAACCATGTAATATTTACTGTAATTTCCCCTGTCGTGGCGCTGCTAGGGAATTAAACACTGCCGTCTCTCCCCGCAGATTGCACATAATCACTAGGGGTCTCGGCAGCAGGACATCCAGTCGTCAGCTTATGGTTTAATAAAAAGTGACCACCGCCTGACGGAAATACCTGCAAGAGCTCACAATGTATTAAAGGGATGGGGCTATCAAACAGATGTGAATGTATGAGATTATATGTGCACAGTAAAAGAAGCCATCTTGCCTTACCAACCCCCTAACACATGTTATGTGCATCAATTTGGAAACTGTTTCTCATTGTGCTGTGTGGAAATGATTTTCTTGCTGTGTGTTTTGAAATAAAGATGACATTTTTCTATTACATTGCTTTTATGTCCGTGGATTATTTTGTCCTAACGTATTACAAGGCCACCACTGTTGAGAAAAAAAAGTTTTTTTTCCATTATTAACGGTTAGGTGAAAACTGCTGGGACCCCCTTTTTAGAATGGGGCTCAGAGTAGCCCCATCAGAACGCCACGTAACTGTGCATTCGCACCACTGCACCAGTCACTCTCTATGGGATTGCCAGATATAGCCCAGTACAGCACTTGGATTTTACCAGCAGTCCATTCGAGGATGAATGGAGCAAAGAAGTGCATGCACAGCCACCGCACCATTCCAACAAGGCATTTCTGAGCCCTTATTCTCAAGATCAGTGGGGCTTTCAGCAGTCAGACTTCCATTATTCCGCAACTGATCACCTATCCTATCCAAGCTCCATTAAACAGTAGCTTGTTAAATACAGCTTACAAATATATTGTTATTTTCTGAAACACTGCCTTTCTTAGTAAAATATACCCGGCTGAAATTATACAGCCATTGTTTGATACATGCTGCCTGTGGATTAGATTCAGCATGAAGCAGATGTTACACGCTAATTCCCGCTCAGGATACCCTGTACAGGCCACCAATGTTACATGCACGCCGCTAGGTTCAGATAGGGGTGAGACAGGATACATGAATTCTTTGGAATCCTGGGGGAACCGTTAATCAGGGCGACCATAGACCATGTGCTGCATCTTCTCTCAGGCACACAGGGGTATTGACCCTCAGGCACAGACATGTAGGTTGTTTCACTTGCTGACCAGACACACTTGACAAAAGTGCTCATAAACGGTAGAACAGTAGCATTTAATAAGAAACCGCACAGACAGTGCAAGTTAAGTCTTATGAACAATAGGCTCCAGTGACAAACAGTACAGATTCCTTAGCAGCACAGCAGTTCACAGCCTTCCCAGGGAGTACAGGACAGCTCAGTTCTAATGCAAAGGCACATTAATGAACACACCATTCTTTACAGCACAGAGAGATGGAGGAGGGGGCGGTCATTGCTGACAGAGGTGACTTGGATATCAACTGTGAGTAAAAGGCCTGAACTGCACCATTGGACTCTGAGTGATTTATGCTGCGCCTGCACCATCACCCCCAGCATTCACCTACATTGCCCTGAGGCTACACTCTTCCCGTGGGGAGTTATCCTATCCCTGTGCTGCACACCAACACCAGCCTCAGCGGTCTGCCTTGCAGCGGCGGTCATCCCTGACCGCAATCCACGGGTGGCGTAGTCGGACATTCCAAAACACTGATAAATAGACTGCCGCCATTTGGTCTGACCACCCTGAGCCACGGGATCTGGTTGCCACTACTACCCCCATCAGCACCGTACACAAGAAGGCCCGGTTCCGGGTACCCCACGGCCCAGGGGGCGAGTCACTTGCATGACCTCCTCAGGCTCTAGTGGCATTCTTGACAATCCGTCAGCATCCGCATCGCATTTTCCTGGCCTGTACTTAATGCTGAAATTTGAGTCAGCTAGTTTAGCGACCCATCTCTGACCCACTGCATTCAGTTTGGCTGTAGTAAGGACATAGGTCAAAGGGTTGTTGTCAGTGTACACCTCAAACACTTTGCTGTAGTAGAGATAATCTCTAAATCTTTCACAGATAGCCCATTTCAATGCCCGGAACTCCAATTTCCGGAATGTAGATGGTAATTCTTCTCAGCGTCTGTCAACGTTCTAGAACCGTAACTGATGACTCTCATTTTTCCATCTTGATGCTGGTACAGGGCAGCTCCCAGTCCAACTTGAGAAGTGTCACAATGAAGAACAAATGGTAAATTGAAATCAGGATATCCCAAGATGAGTGGTTTTACCAGGTAGTCTACTAGTTGTTCCAATACCTCGTGGTGGTCTGCTGTCCAGAGAATGGGCTGTTGGGATGAAACGGCGTTGTTTCTTTTAAGCCCGGTCCTACCCACGTTCTTCTTCTTCTCCGTGGCTGTTGTTGTCTCTGTCGTCCACCCCAAGAGGAAGTATAGTGGGGTGGCAATCCTGGAGAAGTTCCGAACGTAAGTACGGTATTAGGAGAGGAATCCTAATATCTGCCTCAACTCCCCGCCGTTTGAGGGCCGCTTGTCTTTTAAGGCCAGTACTGGAGAGATTTCTGCAGGGTCCATGGTATATCCTTCAACGAACACAATTTTCCCTAGAAATCGGACTTGTCTTTTGAACAGTTCACACTTCTTTGGGGTAAACTTAACTCCGTGTTGTTGATACCGTTGTAATACGGTCCTCACGTGTTCAACATGCTCCCGGAAAGTTTTACTGTGTACCACATTGTCATCCATGTATGGCTGGCAGATATCGTGCCTCAATCATTCTAAACAAGTCTCCATGCTCCTCTGTAATTCTGCTGGAGCTGAACTGAGCCCAAACGGTATGCAGATCCACTTATATAATCCCTATGGTGTGATGAATGCTGTCAAGGGTCTACTGGACTCTTCGACAAACCCTTGGTGGTACAGTGGGTACGCAAAGTATTCACACCCCTTTAAATTTTTCACTCTTTGTTTCATTGCAGCCATTTGGTAAATTCTAAAAATTTCATTTTTTTTATCATTAAAGTACACAATGCACCCCATCTTGACTGAAAAAAAAACAGAAATGTAGAAATTTTTGCAAATTTCATAAAAAATAAAAACTGAAATATCACATGGTCATAAGTATTCAGACCCTTTGCTCAGACACTCATATTTAAGTCACATGCTGTCTATTTCCTTGTGATCCTCCTTGAGATGGTTCTACTCCTTCATTGGAGTCCAGCTGTGTTTAATTAAACTGATAGGACTTGATTTGGAAAGGCACACACTTGTCTATATAAAACCTCACAGCTCACAGTGCATGTCATACCAAATGAGAATCATGAGCTCAAAGGAACTGCCCAAGGAGCTCAGAGACAGAATTGTGGCAAGGCTCAGATCTGGCCAAGGTTACAAAAGAATTTCTGCATTACTCAAGGTTCCTAAGAAGAATGGAAGAATTTGGGACCACCAGAAGTCGTCCTAGACCTGGCCGTCCAGCCAAACTGAGCAATCATGGGAGAAGAGCCTTGGTGAGAGAGGTAAAGAAGAACCCCAAGATCACTGTGGCTGAGCTCCAGAGATGCAGTAGGGAGATGGGAGAAAGTTCCACAAAGTCAACTATCACTGCAGCCCTCCACCAGTCGGGCATTTATGTCAGAGGGGCCTGACGGAAGACTCTCCTCAGTGCAAGACATATGAAATCCCGCATAGAGTTTGCTCAAAAACACATGAAGGTCTCCCAGACTATGAGAAATAAAATTCTCTGGTCTGATGAGACGAAGCTAGAACTTTTTAGTGATAATTATAAGCGGTATGTGTGAAGAAAACCAGGCACTGCTCATCACCTGCCCAATACAATCCCAACAGTGAAACATGGTGGTGGCAGCATCATGCTATGGGGGTGTTTTTCAGCTGCAGGGACAGGACGACTGGTTGCAATTGAAGGAAACATGAACGCGGCCAAGTACAGAGATATCCTGGATGAAAACCACTTCCAGAGTGCTCTGGACCTCAGAATTGGCCGAAGGTTCACCTTCCAACAAGACAATGACCCTAAGCACACAGCTAAAATAACAAAGGAGTGGCTTCAGAACAACTGAAGAGCCAGAGCCCTGACCTAAACCCAATTGAGGATCTCTGGAGAGACCTGAAAATGGCTGTCCACCAACGTTCACCATCAAACCTTAGGGAACTGGAGAGGATTTTAAAGGAAGAATGGCAGAGGATCCCCAAATCCAGGTGTGAAAAACTTGTTGCATCATTCCCAAGAAGACTCATGGCTGTACTAGCTCAAAAGGGTGCTTCTACTCAATACTGAGCAAAGGGTCTGAATACTTATGACCATGTGATATTTCAGTTTTTCTTTTTTATGAAATTTGCAAAAATTCCAACATTTCAGGTTTTTTTTTCATTCAAGATGAGGTGCAGAGTGTACTTTAATGAGAAAAAAATTAACTTTTTAGAATTTACCAAATGGCTGCAATGAAACAAAGAGTGAAAAATTTAAAGGGGTCTGAATACTTTCCGTACCCACTGTATGCCTTACCCTGATCGAGGACAGAGAACCAGGTGCTTCCTGATAGGCTATCCAGCATATCTTGGATCTTTGGTATCGGGTGTCGATCAGGTACTGACTTTCGGTTTAGTTCCCGGTAATCACAACAGAGTCTCAAAGTACCGTCCTTCTTCCTAACACAGACAATAGGAGGGGAAAAAGACGACTTCGACTTTTGGACCCAACCTCTGTTGATGAGATCTTGTAAATATTTTTTCACTTCACGATGTAATGGTTTTGGCACAGACATGTAACTTCTGGTTACTGGAGTCGTGTCTTTGAAATTGATTTTCAAATACAACGACGGGATACAGCCTATATCAGAGTCATCTTTGGAGAACGCATGACACTCTTCTCTCAGCATCTGTTTTGCTACCGCTAGATCTTCAGCACACAAGTGTTCCAGGGGTACTGGGGGATCCCAGGACCCCAAGGTGGGTTGCGCAATTTCCTCCCCTGGGAAACTCCTGTTCCTTTGTGGGGAGACTGAATTCACTGTAGACCCCTAGGCTTGTCTCACACTGGCAAGATATACCGTTTTAACAGTTTCGATGTGACCTGGCCTAGCAGTCTTTGGATCCAGTCTAATTTTATGTTTCGTAGTATTCATCACTGGTACTGTCACTCGAGCAAACCCAACAGTAGGAATCGTAAGCACAGCCTCACCTTGAACAAGGCCTACCGGAAGTTCTGAGGAGTCTTTTGGCACGAACAGTCTTTTCTTGACTTTTCTTCCCGATTCTACCTGGACTCCACACCTCACCCCCACCATTTGGTTTGCAGGGATGATGGTTGGGCGCAAGCCTACCTTGACTTCTTTTAGGTCCATTGTATTCTGTGCTTTCTTTACTCTATAAATCACGTTTTCCGCTACGGCGTTGGGTATGGCGAGCGATGTGGTGATTGCATCTGTAATGCACACGCCCGGACTGACTGGCGTGTGCGTGTTTAGTGGTTCCACTGTACCATGAACCGGAGAGTGCCTGGAGGGGCGTAACTAAGTATCTGCCCGATCCGACCAAGGTCGCACGACGGCATACGACGCCAGTGCACCAGGGAGGAACCGAGCAGAGGGACCAGGGTCTACTCCAGGTCAGACTCCGGACACGGCTGTTGACCCACACCGGGGAATACAGGAACAGGCAGACTAGAGCGCAGGCTGAGTAGGGTCCAGTACAGACTGGGAGAAGAGTTCAGAGCCGCAGATGCGGTAAACAAACAGAGTAAAGCGAAACAGCAGGTGCAGTAGACAAGGCTGAGCAGAGCGAAACCACAGACGCGGTGGACAAGGCTGAGCAGAGCGAAACCGCAGACGCGGTGGACAAGGCTGAGCAGAGCGAAACCGCAGACGCGGTGGACAAGGCTGAGATAATTCGCCGAAGAGGTAAACAAAGACAAACCAAAAGGGATAGGGCTCTGTTCACACGGAACAGACTGGAAAAGAAAAGCAGAACCAGATACACACAAGGTACTTGCAAAGAAGTAGCGAAAGGACTCCAACTCACAAACGGAAGTACAATGACAACGAGTAGAAGTTAGGTGCAGGTTC
This sequence comes from Phyllobates terribilis, assembly GCF_046119375.1. Classification (NCBI taxonomy): domain Eukaryota; kingdom Metazoa; phylum Chordata; class Amphibia; order Anura; family Dendrobatidae; genus Phyllobates; species Phyllobates terribilis. Next base: position 533,386,761 of record NW_027362771.1, read on the forward strand.
AGACTCTACAGAAAAAGGGAGCAAACGGACATAAAGACAAAACAGATAAGAAGCTAGGAGACAGTTCAGACAAGAACAGTTACTGCAACAAAATGCAGGAACGAGCCTAGGTAAAGCCAAGCGTTGGTTCAGACACTGCAGAAAAGGGAACAAACGGACATAAAGACAAAACAGGTAGGAAGCTAGGAGACAGTTCAGACAGGAACTGTACTGCAACAAATACAGGAGCGAGTCAGGGTATACGGCCCCCAGAGGGCGAGACAAACAGGCTAGGAGCGTGTTCAGACAGGTCTGGAAATACAGCCTCCAGGAAGGCAGAGAGACAGCTGGCTAGAGTGCACAGACAGGACACAGTTCAGACACGGGAACTGATACCGTAAGGCAGGAAACATAGACAGGACCTGGCATGTCAGCGACCAGAAGCCAACTGACAGAATAAGATGCTCAGGCATGGATTCCAGGGAGGAGCTGGGTTAAATACCAGGTGACAGACAGCAATAGGCTGAGGACGCATTAGGGGTGTGTCTGCAGCAGCTACAAGAATCAGGAAGTTCGGCGGGCGTCGCCCTAAACAGCAAGAGCAAAGCAAAGCAGACAACATGGAAAGAAGCCAGAGCGGCAGTCTGGACTGGAGACCAAGTGCGCGCTCCCGCACAGTGGGAGATGGACCACCATGCAAGGACGCCGCCAGGTATGTTACAGCATCCACCACCAACAACCCTGTCTTGTGTTTCGTGGTGACCTCATTGATTACATTATAACTCAGGATAGTATCCTCTGCCACGTTCTGATCACTGGTCACGAGAAAAGGTACCAAAAGCTTGATGGTGTTGCTGTTCTTCATGGCCCTGAGTTGGAAAGTCACTTCCACCCAGCATATGAAAGGGATTTCGTTCTGGTTGAAGGCTTTGCCGTAGAGTTCCACCGGTTCCAAGAGTTCTTTTAGTGACCGAAGGCAAGTGTGTGGCAGGTAGCGCCTTCTCCATTCTTCATTTAAAAGGCTCGCTTGGGCTCCTGTGTCCCACAGTGCTTTTACTAGGAGTCCATCTAGTTGGCACTGTATAAAGCACCTTTCACCGATTAGGCTGATGAGGCTATCTTTACTGACTGAGGAATCCTCCTCCAAGGAGTACATCGTTTGACTTCCGCACTGGGCATTAAGTAACTGATGCCCCTGTCTCCCTTGCAGCTGTTGTAGACGGGAACACACTTGGAGATAGTACTGATGCAGCCGTTTTACCTCATGCGCCGTTCTGGGGTTTGGTGAGATTTGGATTTGCTTCTGGGGCCTACTTCGTGTCGCGGTTACCAGTCGCCCCGCACTGGTAATCTCCTGTCTTTTAACTCAAACTACCGTGACCATTGGCATTCCTTGGCATAATTTCCTTCCTCACCACATCTTAGACAGTGGACACACACCGTACTCTGATTTGATGAACGGCACGCTTCACAAGCCGGGTATCTTCTATTTTGGAACCCACTCCTGGGTCTGAGGGATACCGTTTCTGGCCTGGAACGAATCAACTTTTTCACCTCAATCAACTCGGCTCACAGTTCTCCTATTACTTCCTCCCAGTCAGCGCTCGCAGGCCTGTCTTTTGTTGGTGATTTAAGGTTCCCTCTCAGAGGTGACACTGGGGGGTCTCTATGATGATCTTTGGACTGGCCACCGGGGGTCTCCAACTTCAGCTGACTCATTTTGGTGATTTTAGGAGCAGAGCCTTTTTTATCTAACTTTTTTTTCGCTCTCTGACTCCAAACTAGCTGCCTCATTCATTTTTTCAATTAGGACTTCGTCCAAAATGCCGGGATCTTCTGGGTACTGTTTCAGCTGCAATTTGATATCTTTGCTGATTAATCCCGTTCCCAATGATCTCAAGAACTTCTTCTGGACTAGTCCAGCATCAAACTTCTCTTCCCCTTCTACATCTCTGGATGCAAACAACAGTCTATCCTTCAGTTCAACTGGTCTGAACAAGAAATTTTGGGGTGATTCATTATTTTTCTGTGAGAGGTTAATGAGTCGGTGGAACAATTCTGAAGTACTCTCTTCTTTATAGTGCCCTTTTAAAATCATCTTCAGCTGATGCAAGGTCAATTGACTCTTCATTTCTAGTATACTACGGAGGTTCAATCCTGGGCTGATCGCTTTCACCACCTTCTCAATGATCTCATCTATCTGGCAGCCGTTCTGTAAGCCTGCATCGATCTGGAGCAACAAGTTCCTATAAGACAGTCTCTTTCTGTTCACATTCTCCAATCTGTCCCAGTGTAACACAGGTACTTTAGATGCAGTGACACAGAAACATAGAGCAGCCAGTACAGGGTTAATAAACAAGGGGGATTTACTGTAACAGGGTCAATCTCCACGCAGGGAGTAACAGGGGAAATATGGGGAAATATGGGGACAACAAGGGGAGTAGCTGGTGCTATGGAAACCCTCTTTGTTTCAAGGAGAACTTTGGAATAGACAGCAAAGGGTCTTCACATTGCCAGTGAGATTCAAATTAAGATACTTCATTGATGAAGGAAGAGAGAGACAGAATACATGCGACATGCATTGTCAGCAGGTAGAGTCTTCTGGTGTGGCAACATAGACTCACCATATTTATTAGCTAGACAAAAAGCGGAAGTTCATTGTTACATACAACTGAACAGAAAACCGAAATAGATTTATCAGTAACAAACACATTTCCCTTGGCCCAACGTAAACCTTCTTGTCAATGAGTTTACAGGAAACCAGTATCTTAGTCAGACATTTCACAATGTATGTCTTAAACACTCAAGCAGACTTCAGACGTAGCAAAAATATAAATTGATTTTTCTAAATTAATGATATCGAGATATTAAAAATTAACCATAACACAGGTAACAGACTATAAACGACAATTCACAGTTTGGCTAGATGTAGCAGAGTCGACACGGTTGCAATCGGCAGTTTTACACTAAGCTGACTCTTGTTCCCAACAAGGCAGATGCCGGCTGATGCCGGTGTTGTTTTCTTCTGGCTTCCCCGCCTAAACAATGCTCCGTCTTCTGGCGGCAGCGGGCAGTCTCCGGTTTGACCCACTGAGCCCCTAATCCATAACACTGCACCTCACTTGCTCGGCTCCACGTCTTCTGGCGGCAGCGGGCGGTCTCCGGTTTGACCCGCTGAGCCCCTCGTCCATAACACTGCACCTCACTTGCTCGGCTCCACGGACCCTGCGTCTCTTCTCCCTCTAGTCGGCCTTGACTCCCACTGTCAACTGCCTGCTTTCCCGTGCAAAACTCCTTTTTCTCCCTCTTCCTAGACATGCTTCCAGCTCCCCGGTCACTTGACCCCTGAGCTCTGGCTTGGACACGTCCCCAGCTTCCCGGTCACCTGACTCCTGTGCTCGCAGTCTGTCTCCCCCCTGCAACCAGAGGCACAGCCCCGGCAGTTCCGGATCCCTTGTTCTGAAAGTACTTACACCCCGGTCTTCCCCCTTACACCAGGATCTTGAATTCTTTCCTTATGGTGATTTGTGGTGTTAGAGAGGACTGTCTCCCTGATTTATTTAACCCGAGCACGTTAAAGGTCTTGTCTGAGTCTATCACTCATTCTGAGGTTTTGGTCAATTCCTGCAGGGCTGTTGTTAGGGCTTTGAATTGTTTCAATTCCTGTAGTTCAGTCTGTGGATGGAGATTCCTGCTTTTGGTAATTGGTGCCGCCCCTCCATCCTCCAACTTCAACCTGGTTAGAAACTGTGTTAGTTCCTGGAGGAATGTCCGCATGATGTCTTCAGCTTCTTTCTCCCCCGACTCATCCATTTTTGCATTAATGGCAGCTAACGGTTGCCTGCGGTTGTGTGCTTTGGAAATCTTTTCTATTGACAACTTTATATGTTCATAGAATCATAGAATCATAGAATGGTAGAGTTGGAAGGGACCTCCTGGGTCATCTGGTCCAACCCCCTGCTCAAAGCAGGATTCACTAAATCATCTCAGACAGATGTCTGTCCAGCCTCTGTTTGAAGACGTCCATTGAAGGGGAACTCACCACCTCTCGTGGCAGCCTGTTCCACTCATTAATGTTCTGCTACTGTTCTCAATTCTTCACAGGTTAACTGAAGAAGCAGCACACTAATTCTGTCCATTTGTATTTCCTCATCCATTGCTGCTAGTGAGTTTTTCTTTAGGGCTGATCCTCTTTAACTGGTATAGCAGAGTTGAATTGAGGTGCTGTGCTGCTGTGTTTTTCCAGATACTTTTCTTCTTCTCCCTCTACATGCTAATTCCTGCTCAAGATACCCCGTACGGGCCACCAATGTTATATGCACGCCACTAGGTTCAGATAGGGGTGAGACAGGTTACATGAATTCTTTGGAATCCTGGGGGAACCGTAAATCAGGACGACCATAGACCATGTGCTGCAGCTTCTCTCAGGCACACAGAGGTATTGACCCTCAGGCACAGACATGTAGGTTGTTTCACTTGCTGACCAGACACACTTGACAAGAGTCCTCATAAACGGTAGAACAGTAGCATTTAATAAGAAACCGCACAGCCAGTGCAAGTTAAGTCTTATGAGCAACAGGCTCCAGTGACAAACAGTACAGTTTCCTTAGCAGCACAGCAGTTCACAGTCTTCCCAGTAGTACAGGACAGCACAGTTGTAATGCAAAGGCACATTAATGAACACAGCATACTTTACAGCACAGTGAGATGGAGGATGGGGGGGGGGTTTCTGAGGGAGATGATCCCTGTGACAACATTTCTTCCAGTCCTTATCTTTCTGCCTGACAATACTCTACACTGTTAGTTCAGGAACTCTACCTGACCTGTGCTTAGCTACACTCCTGACTTGAATCTTTTTCACTTGCAGGGGCGCTTCTGTGAGATACAGAACACACACACCACCTTTCTCTTCAGCTCCAGCCAGACAGTAAACAACTTCCCCACAATCCCCCTGGGGTTCTGCTAAAACACTCCCCTTCTCCTGTGACTGTATTAACCCCTCTAGTTGCTGGATGCTTCTGGAGCACAACCCTTCCTGTCTCATGTGCTTGTGTTACTTCTAATAGTTGCTGAATGCTTTTAAAGCAACAGCACTACTTCTACATGTCACACAGAGCTCAATTACAGCCTCTGCCCACACCAGGCTCTGTATGTACATTGTCTATTGACACTTTGCCTTATCTCAGGAGGGGGCGTGGGCGGAGGACTTGACACAAACAGCTAACAGTGATAATGTCCAAGTGATAAAACCTTCATTGTAAGTAAACAACAGCACACAACCTAATAAGTGACACATCGCTGAATTCAGTGTTTTAACCCCTACCTCATGGTGTCCTCAGCTTACATAGCAAAAACCAGCTGACAGATTCCCTTTAAGCTTGAAATGTGATGTACAATTTCCCTTGTAGTACAGAACAAATCCGAGTACCCAGTGGAACAGCAATTTTTCCAAAGTGTCCCAGGAGCCGTTTTTCAACATGACAATACCAGTCATCATGTTGCTCGTACTACTGTGAGCAGCCTGCATGGCCTAAACATGCTATCATGGCCTGCAGCATCTCTGGACTTGTCTCACATCGAGCACATCTGGAATGTCATTGGTCGGCAAGTACACAGGGAGCTGCCAGCATTGGATCTTGATGATTTGTCCAAGTGCATTCAAGGGGGATGAGACTGCTTTAGCCTTGTTTAGATGTGTTGAAGCGGTTGCCCTATTATATGCATACTTGGTAAATCTCCCATAATGTTCGGGAAGCTCTCGGAAAAGAGGAGACCTTCTGCGCTGAAGGAAAACTTGGTACATCTTACAAAAACCCAAAAAAGCAGCACTCCTGAAAGATTGTTCCATAAAGATGATGTGGAAGAATCATTTATGGTATGAAAACCATTGGACATTCAGTCTCAAAAGTTGGCAAGTATGATTATATATTCCTATTTACTTAGAGGTGTTTCCTGGATTCAGGAAACCCCAGCCATCCAGGTGCAGGTTATTTTAAACAAACAAAATGTTCTTTACTCGCCCTCCCCAGGTCCAGCACTGAGTCTCTGCCGCTACTCACGGTGTCTGCAGCACTGACATCACGTCAACAATGCTGCAGCTAATAACTCGGCTCTGCTTGCGTTGACGGCACGAACCTGATAGGCAAAGGTGGCAGCGGATACAAGACTATGGGCCCTTCTTTTAGACTCATGGCCAGTTTGTTTAATCAGATTATAGATTACAGGAATCATATAGCTTCAGACCTCCAAATGGCAATTATGTAATTTACAAGCAGCAAAAGGTGCAGAGAAGCAGTTAAAAAAGAAAACTATTTAGTGGCATCATAGACCTGGTACGTAATTACCAAGACTAGAAGATGCAAGAAATCATTAAGCAGGTTAATGAAACATGTCCTGAAAATAAAATATTAGAAAAACCCTTTTAAATTTTAAAGGGAACCTGTCACGTGGATTTCTTGACAATGCCACCAGCACGTTATTCTAGTGCTTTCTGGCCTGATTCACAGACAAGCGTATACATAAATTTTCTAAAAAAGTTATAGTGAAACAAACTAAATAAAAAATATTACAATTAGCTTTCAAGGGTCATCTGGATGTGTCCTTCCTGGGACTAGTTACGCTGTAGAACCCCCTTAGGCACATCATGCCATATAATGCCATATAAAGCCTCTACGTCTCAGAGTATATTACAGGTTTTTTAACTCTATACCTTCACATCCTCTCAAAAAATACCAATAATAATAAGAAAAAGACAAAAAACAGCAGTGCCATCTACAGGCTACATAAAATACTAGAGCTTTTCCTGCAAATATAAAAAAAATCAATATAATTTTTTTTAGGCAAAGACTTACAGTAATTTATGTTCATTATATGATACCCATCAGGTCATAAAAGATCTGCCCTGTCCATCATAGATCCTGTAAAAATGGAAGCCATATCCCTGGAGTGAAGAGAGCCGTACTAAGCCTTAAGGCCAGTTTCACACTTATAACTTTCACAGGGAGAGTATGCATTGTGATGTCCGGACCTGTCGCAGGTCTCCTGGCCAAAAGTCAACAGCCTCATATATACTTACATGACAGGTCAGGACATCATGGTCCATAATTGGACTGTGAATGTTGGACAAGTAAACCTGGCCTAGGGCTTACTGTGAAGGCTCCAGTGTCGACTGGGGTGTCTGGGGCCCACAGGAGGAATTGATCCTCGGGGCCCACCCTACAGCTATATGCAAATACCTGATAGCCGATATCCCAGTTATAGTGGAGCGTCTGTGTGCTGCCCCTGAGGGTTCAATCGCCACAGAGGTACTGCACCTCACCCAGAGGTGTGGTGTTTCCTTCTCTCAGGTAAGGAGGAAGTCCTGCCTGGAACCCCGACACCTGCATCCAACACTTCACTGCTCCAGGCCGGCTGGAAGGGCAAGATGCAATGTGTTTCCTGCTGAGCCCTGTCCCTGGCTGGAGTGGGGGGAACCAGTAGTGGGTGTGGGTGGAGGATGTAGATTAGGGGAGCGCCATTGTGGGAGGTATATTAAGGGAAGCCATCTTAGGGTGGCAGGACAGTCAGTGGACAGTCAGTGAGAAGTAAGGAGGGGAGCAGAGGCTCTTCAGGAGCTCTGCTCCACAAGTGGGGCCTAGTAACAGAGGCCCAGGAGGGGAGCAGAGGTGAAAGGCTCCGTTCTACTGAAGGGATCCCAGGGGGTACGGTGAGTGCAGGACGGCACCCGTACGCCCCGAATCTGCCAGGTGTCAGAGGGATCAGGCCGGAAGAAGGGGACCGGCCCCTGGACCAGCCGTGTTACTCCAGGTCTCGGCTGTAAAAACCGGAGGCTTCTGCACTTCCATGGTGCAGTTGCCATACCCTCATCCTAGTCACTGTGAGGGTCAAGTAGGTCCGGGAACTCCAGGTTGCCCAGAGGGACTTCAGAGCACCCGATCGGGACTGAGTGTGGGGAAGCGCAGGGCAGGAGGGAGAAGACCCAGCGTGAGAAGTCGGTCTAGTAAGGAACGTAAAGAAAGCGGGGTTCCGTCAGGCGCTCCTGACATATCTGAGGAAGAGCTGAACCCCTAGTCTGGTAGACGCAGTGCGACGCGGAGGCGGACACCCGTACAGTGTACCTGAGAACCTTGCACAAGAACTGTGAGTAAAACTCGAATGACTGTACTCCACTGCCTCCATCAGTTATTTCCGCTGCGCCATCTCTCCTGCACCACAAAACCCAGCACCTACCACCATCTACCCTACACTGCCCTGAGGCCCGCTCCACCTGTGGGGAGCCGTTCCATCCCAGCTGCCTTATCAACTGCCTCAGAGGTCTGCAGCAGCGCTGGTACAAATTACCAGAAACCACAGGTGGCGTCACGATCGAATTATAAACCCCATATAAACTTTCGCCTCCTTTTAGTTGACCACCCTGGGCCACGGATCGGGCCAGCCACTGTGACATATCCCTTTCCCCCAGCATCTATCGGCCCGGACTCCGAGTACCCCATTGCCCTGGGGGCGCGACATCTGCTGTAAATCACAGGCGGCTCCTGCACATATACTGTGCACCACCATAACTGGGATGTAGAATTATGGTAGTTTGCAGTAAAGGGGTTCTTTGGTTAAAATAAGTTATCATCGATCCAAGGGCTGTCTGTGTAGTCTTGTGGAGCAGGAAACTTGTGCGCAGGCGCCAGTGAGTCACTCTGCCTTTCCGGCGCCTGCGCACAAGTTCCCCACTCCACAAGGCTACACAAACGGCAGGAAGAAGAGCGCCGTCCGTACAGGGGAAACTGCGCAGGTGCGGGATCCGGCCGGGAGTGGCACGTCACAGGGGAGGGAGGTGAATATGGAAATGAAGCAAATAGGCGGGGATTTCTTGGTGTCCCCCGGACGCGAAGCTTGGCAGAACTAATTTAATAAAAAGCTATTACAAAGCAAGTAGACCTCTAATATGGGCCATACAGGTAAGTATAGATTCACTTTTCTATCACCTGTATGCCCATATTAGAGGTCTGATAGGTCCCAGGTGGTGACAGATTCCCTTTAACTGTCCAAGCAAAGTGGATGTGATTTCATGAAAACTGCACCAACTGTGCGTCCAAAGACGCTGCTGAACTGTGTGGTTTTGGTGCTTTTTTTCTCTGGTGCTTACAAAAAATTAACCCTCTAAAAGTTAATTTTATTGATTTACCAAAAATATAAATATAACCAAGCTATAAGTAATTAGATACTGTGATATATCTTTAAATAAATATTACATAAGTATCACCACAGAAAAAACAGACAATTTACGCCTTAATAAGGTATAAATATATGTATTGTATCTCTCCCTAGATGGCCCTAGATTGTAGATCTTCCTAACCGATGAGGTTGGCAGGGCACCCTATAATCCACGCAAATGTCGCCCCCGCTCAGCAACGGCTGACCCTATTAGGTTCTATTGCTTGCGAACCTTAAAGGGGTTGTCCACTACCCCCCCCATGTATCCCCCCAGGGCCCTTAAGACTTTTTGTAAATACCTTCCGTTGCTGATTATGCCTGTGAGTGGCGCTATCGGTGGCCGCTCACAGGCATCACATGACCCCCGGCTGCAGCCGGCTCTGACATCCGCTGATGTCACGACAAGTGCTGGCAGCAGCCAGGGGTCACGATCTTCCTGATTCTACGGTGGATGCCAGGCTGTGGGCGGGGTTATCCCCCGCATCACACCCGGCATCCACCGCACGCTCTCTCTCCCCATTCACTGGGAAAGCGCGCGGTGAATGCTGGGTGTGACGGGGAGGGTAACCCCGGCCACAACCCAGCAGCCATCGCGGGGACCCCAGCACTGAGTCACGACTTGTCGTGACGTCAGTGACGCGCCCCCTGGGCCGTGGGGTACTCGGTAGCCGGGCCGGTCGATGCTGGGGATGTCACGGTGACGGTGACCTGGTCCGCGACTAGTGTTGAGCGAACATGCTCGACACTGCTCGGTACTCGCCCGAGCATCACGCTACTCGGGATGTTCGGCGAGCACCGAGCATTTCCGGGTTACTCGGGCGGGAGCTCGGGTCTCCGCCCTGCATGTTTGGCGCTCTTTACAGAGCCAATGAACATGCAGGGATTGCCAGCCAGTTACTGTAATGCTGCAGCCATGTTGGTTGTGGGCATTACAGTGATTGGCTGGCCGCACAGCGTCACCTCGAGTATTTAAAACGGGGCGCCGCCATCTTGGACACAGTCGCTCCGGATTAGACAGTGTAGGGACAGCGCTGCTGATTTAGGGAGAGATATAAACTGCGAAATAGTTAGTGTAGGGTCTGTAAAGGCTGCCAGAACAAACAAACAGTCCTTTTCAGGACTAATATCCATCCCAGATACAAGGCAGGCAGGCTGTATAGGAGACACAGTGGTTATACCAGCAAACGCTGCATTACAGTCCTGTGTGCTCCTGTTGCTGAAATTGCTGGACTTAGCACCAGGTGTTGGGGGCCAGGAAAAATCCTTTTTTTTTCATCTAAATCCTCCTTTTTTTTCCCCTCCTTCACACTGTACAAATACCCGTCTTATTAACCTTTAGGTGTTCCCCCCCCCCCCCCCCAAAAAAAAAAGCGTGTCTCTGATTTTTCAGACACAAATATAACTGTTGAAAATAGTCTGGTGTAGGCTAGAGAAACAGAAGTGTTGTTTTGCACTGCCACAGTTCAAACCTCTGTATTATCCATTTTGGGACATTTGTATCTAAAAAAAAAAACAGTTTGAGTGTGTCGCTCACTGTTCAGCCGCAAATATCTCTATTTAAAAAAGTGTGGTATACCCCAGTAAACAATAACTGTGGTTTTGCCATCCCACGGTAAAAAATCTCTATTATTCAGGTTTTGGTAGTTTTTTCCGTAAAGAAAAACAGTAGTGTCTCCTGACTGTTGTGACACAAAAATAGATCTGTTGAAAATAGTCTTGTGTAGGCCCGACATCCCAGTGTGGTTTCGCAGTTCCACGGGTCAAATCGCTGTACTATCCAGTTTTGGGCCTTTGGTATCTAAAAAAAAAAGCAGTTTGAGTGTGTCGCTCACTGTTCAGCCGCAAATATCTCTATTTAAAAAAGTGTGGTATACCCCAGTAAACAATAACTGTGGTTTTGCCATCCCACGGTAAAAAATCTCTATTATTCAGCTTTTGGTAGTTTTTTCCATAAAGAAAAACAGTAGTGTCTCCTGACTGGTGTGACACAAAAATATATCTGTTGAAAATAGTCTTGTGTAGGCCCGACATCCCAGTGTGGTTTCGCAGTTCCACGGGTCAAATCGCTGTACTATCCAGTTTTGGGCCTTTGGTATCTAAAAAAAAAGCAGTTTGAGTGTGTCGCTCACTGTTCAGCCGCAAATATCTCTATTTAAAAAAGTGTGGTATACCCCAGTAAACAATAACTGTGGTTTTGCCATCCCACGGTAAAAAATCTCTATTATTCAGCTTTTGGTAGTTTTTTCCGTAAAGAAAAACAGTAGTGTCTCCTGACTGTTGTGACACAAAAATATATCTGTTGAAAATAGTCTTGTGTAGGCCCGACATCCCAGTGTGGTTTCGCAGTTCCACGGGTCAAATCGCTGTACTATCCAGTTTTGGGCCTTTGGTATATAAAAAAAAAGCAGTTTGAGTGTGTCGCTCACTGTTCAGCCGCAAATATCTCTATTTAAAAAAGTGTGGTATACCCCAGTAAACAATAACTGTGGTTTTGCCATCCCACGGTAAAAAATCTCTATTATTCAGCTTTTGGTAGTTTTTTCCGCAAAGAAAAACAGTAGTGTCTCCTGACTGTTGTGACACAAAAATATATCTGTTGAAAATAGTCTTGTGTAGGCCCGACATCCCAGTGTGGTTTCGCAGTTCCACGGGTCAAATCGCTGTACTATCTAGTTTTGGGCCTTTGGTATCTAAAAAAAAAGCAGTTTGAGTGTGTCGCTCACTGTTCAGCCGCAAATATCTCTATTTAAAAAAGTGTGGTATACCCCAGTAAACAATAACTGTGGTTTTGCCATCCCACGGTAAAAAATCTCTATTATTCAGCTTTTGGTAGTTTTTTCCGTAAAGAAAAACAGTAGTGTCTCCTGACTGTTGTGACACAAAAATATATCTGTTGAAAATAGTCTTGTGTAGGCCCGACATCCCAGTGTGGTTTCGCAGTTCCACGGGTCAAATCGCTGTACTATCCAGTTTTGGGCCTTTGGTATCTAAAAAAAAAGCAGTTTGAGTGTGTCGCTCACTGTTCAGCCGCAAATATCTCTATTTAAAAAAGTGTGGTATACCCCAGTAAACAATAACTGTGGTTTTCCTCTTCCATGGTTCTAATCTACTCTTTATTACCCTTTTTCCATTGATAGTGCAAGTGTAAGCTATTTTACTTCATTTACAATGGGCAAGGCGCGTGGCAAGGGACGTGGAAGTGGACGCTCTGGTGATGGTTCGTGCAGAGGACGGGGCCGTGGCCAAGGTGAAAATGTGCCACAACCAACAGCCACATCTTCTCGCTCCCACTTCTTGACCGAATTACTAGGGAAGCACAGAACAACACCAGTATTGAGAACTGATCAGTGTGAACAGGTTATTAATTGGATAGCAGATAATACTTCCAGTTACCTGGGCACCACCACCTCCGGTCTGTCTTCCAAACGGTCAACTCTTAGTAGCCGTGAGTCTCCACCGCATACTCCTCACCCTGATGCTCCTTCCTCCCACCATGCCGAGTGTCGTCAGACAGCAAGTGATCCCACACTTGGACACTCTGAAGAGCTGTTCACTGGTCCATTTCCATATTTGGGCCCCTCGCCTGATACGCTTGAAGTGGTGGAAGAGGAGATCCCATGTTGCGATGCCCAAATATTTGAACAGCCACGGCCACAGGAAGTCGACGTTGGCAATCTGTCACAAGAGGTGGACGATGACGAGACACAATTGCCACGAAGTGAGGAGGAGGATCGTGGTGCGCAAGTGGAAGAGGAGGAGGTGGTGGATGATCTAGTAACTGACCCAACGTGGAAGGAGGACATGCAGAGTGAGGCCAGCAGCACACAGGGGGAGGGAGGCAGAGTACCCCAACAGGCAGGAAGAAGCAGTGTGGTGGCCGCACACAGAAGGCAGGCAACCGTTCCCCGTAACACCAACACGAGGGACGTTGCCTGTACAAGCGGTAGGTCTTCCAGAGTCTGGAATTTTTTTAAAGACTCTGCCGATAACCCCAAAAAGGCCATATGTTCCACCTGCCATGCCAGCATCAGCAGGGGTGACAAAACTACCAGCCTGACCACCACCAGCATGATCAGGCACATGGCAGCAAAGCGAAACCCAGGGTCCACGACCAGTGTCAGCGGGTGTCACCACTGCTTCTTCCACTGTTGTGCGTGCAATAGAAAGCCCTGTTGTGTGTGCAAGGCAATCCCCTGTCCATACTGCATGTAAAGAAGCCCCCTCCTCTCAGTCTTCACTTGTTATGGCAGTTTCTCAAGAAACAGCATCAACGTCCACGTCTACGTCCCACCGCAGCGTTCAATTGTCCATATCCCAGACCTTTGAACGAAAGCGGAAATTCGCAGCTAACGCCCCACAGGCCACAGTCCTAAATTCGCACATTTCACGACTGCTTGCATTGGAAATGCTGCCTTTTAGGCTGGTGGAGACGGAATCCTTCCGCAATCTTATGGCGGTGGCGGTCCCTCGGTACTCGGACCCCAGCCGACACTATTTTGCCCGGTGTGCCATCCCCGCACTACACAAGCACGTGTCCCAAAGCATCTGCCGTGCCCTCAACAACGCAGTTACTGGGAGAGTCCACCTGACAACGGACACGTGGACAAGTGCTTGTGGCCAGGGACGGTACATCTCTCTGACGGCACACTGGGTAAACATAGTGGAAGCCGGGACCCAGTCGGACCTTGGGACGGAACACATCCTCCCCACACCGAGGATTGCGGGCCCTATGTCAGTCAGAGTTGCCCCCACAGTGTACAGCTCCTGCGCATCCTCCTCCTCCTCCTCATGTTCAGCCTCCATCTCAGATATCACCACATCAGTTACAAGCTGGAAGCATTGCAGTACTGCCTCCGCCAAGCGGCAACAGGCTGTGCTGAAACTCATAAGCTTAGGTGATAAACCTCACACTGCTTGTGAGTTGTGGACAGCTGTGAAAGAGCAGGCAGATCTGTGGCTGAGACCGCTGAACCTACATCCCGGCATGGTCGTGTGTGACAATGGCCGTAACCTGGTGGCGGCTCTGAGGCGAGGTGAGATCACACACGTACCATGCCTGGCTCATGTGCTTAACCTCGTGGTTCAGCGGTTTCTTAAATCGTACCCCGAGTTGCCAGATCTGCTCGTGAAAGTACGCCGCCTGTCAGCTCATTTTCGCAAGTCGGCTACAGCTTCCGCCGCCCTTGCTGTGTTGCAGCAGCGTTTGCAGCTTCCGGCACACCGACTGGCGTGTGATGTCCCCACACGTTGGAACTCTACCCTCCACATGTTGCAAAGGATTTGTGAGCAGAAGAGAGCAGTTGTGGAGTACCAGCTGCAACAAGGCCGTCGATATTCAGGTCAGACTCCACACATAAGACCTCAGGAGTGGACCTGGATGTCTGACATATGTACCATCCTGGTAAACTTTGAGGAGGCCACCAAGATGGTGAGTGTCGATGACGCCATCATTAGTGTCAGCATCCCACTTGTCTGTCTTTTGCAACGCTCTCTGCAGAGAATTAAAGAGGAGGCATTGCAGCCAGAGTATGATGAGATGGATCAAGAAGCCGTAGCGGGCGATTACACACAGCCCAGCCTCATCTCATCCCAACGTGCATTGGGGGACAATGAGGGAGAGGAGGAGGAGGAGGAGGAAGAACAGGAGCTGCTATCATGCGTTGTAGACGGTAGTACCTGTACAAGTGTCATACCGTCGGTTCAGCGTGGGTGGCCTGAGGACAGGGGGGAGGAGGAAGAGGAGGAGGAGGAGGAGAGCATGGTCAGTCGTCATCTTGGTGAGGACACGGAAATCTTGCCCGTTACCAGTCTGGCACGCATGGCTGACTTTATGTTACGCTGCCTTAACCGTGACCCTCGCGTTGTCAAAATGTTGGGTGACAGTCATTACTGGTTGGTGACACTTGTAGACCCCCGCTACAAGGAGAACTTTCACTCTCTTATTCCTGAGGTGGAGAGGTCTACAAAAATAGGGCAATACCAGAAGGCCCTTGCTGCAGAACTCTTAAAAAAATTCCCATCTGAACACGCTAGCGGCAGAGGTCACAGTTCGTTGCCCAACCAAGGCGTACAGGTGAGAGAGATGCAACTCCAATCCAGCAGAGGCAGGGGAACACTGTCAACGTTCTGGGACAGTTTTCTGACACCCGCCCAGCTTACAGGCCCTGAGGCGCGGGGTACTCTCACAAGGAGTGGAAAGTTTCAAAAGATGGTGAGGGAGTACCTTGCCGATCATACCAGCGTCCTCCGTGATTCCTCTGTGCCTTTTAATTATTGGGTATCCAAGCTGGACACTTGGAATAAACTCGCTCTGTACGCCTTGGAGGTCCTGGCCTGCCCTGCCGCTAGCGTGTTATCGGAGCGTGTTTTTAGTGCCGCTGGGGGAATTATAACTGATAAGCGCACTCGGCTGTCAACTGACAATGCTGACAAGCTGACCCTTATCAAAATAAACAAGGGCTGGATTGGGCCAGACTTCTCATCACCACCAAATGACAGCAGAGTAACATAAAGTCAAATCCACTGTGTTATTTCGGGAGGTGTATTCACATGCACCGCTTCACACCCACACATGGGTATACGCTTCCTGAATTTGGTTATTTGCTCTTGTCCTCCTCGTTTCGGCTGTTTAATCTTCTTCTCCTTATCCTCAGCCTCCACCACCACTATACCACCAGGGTGCCAGCATTGCAAGTTCCTCCGTCCTAATTTTTGGCAGCTTTTGCTGGGAAAGCATAAGCAAATACTATGGGACACCCACTCCCCAATAATGGGACTTATGTTTGTAATATGCTGTACTGCATGGCTCTTGTAAGGGGCATTGCAAGTTGCTCCGTCCTAATTTTTGGCAGCTTTTGCTTGGAAAGCATAAGCAAATACTATGGGACACCCACTCCCCAATAATGGGACTTATGTTTGTAAGATGCTGTACTGCATGGCTCTTGTAAGGGGCATTGCAAGTTGCTCCGTCCTAATTTTTGGCAGCTTTTGCTGGGAAAGCATAAGCAAATACTATGGGACACCCACTCCCCAATAATGGGACTTATGTTTGTAATATGCTGTACTGCATGTGACGCGCCCCCTGGCCGTGTATACACGTGTGTGGGATACCCGGTGCCGGGTCTCTGGGGTCTGTAGTCTCCGTGGCGGTGACCCGGTCCCGTGGCTCAGGCTGGTCAAACCAGTGGCAGTCTTTCTTAGGTTTTGAGGTTAATTGTCCGACTGCGCCACCCGTGGATTGCGGTCAGGGAGTACCACTGCTGCGAGGCAGACCGCTGAGGCTGGTGTTGTGTGCGCAGCAGGAATGACTCAGAGTCTTTGCAGTGCAGCTCAGGGTCTTTACTGATGATTATAAGGTAGACCCTCCCGGGAGAACTGGCTAGCATAAGAGGCCTGGTCAGTCTGTGAGCAAGCAGGAGTTCCCCTGGCCAGGTGGAGTTGTAGGCCTCCCAGTCTGTCTGCACTCTTCCTGGCTACCTTGTTGTAAGCGGGTAGTAGTAGCCCACGTCCCTGAGTGTACCGTGTAGTGCTCACCCGTACGGCTGGTGACTTGGGGCCTTCTGTTAGCCTCTGCTCCACGACGGCGGTGCTGGTCCCTTGCTTGTGACTGAGCCTCCAGGCTTCTATGGCCAGAGAACCTGAAATCCCCTGCCGACTGGTTTCTGCTGCTGGATATATAAGTCCTCACAGCTTCGGACTCCTGTGTCCGGTTCCTATTGTCTTCTGCCAGGGCGAGCTCTGCTCAGCTTCCAGCCCCTGGTCTTTAGCTCCTAGCTCCTACAGAGCTCCTTGCTGTTACTTTCCCTTGCTCTCACTCTGACTCTGACTGTTCTCTGACTCACTCAACCCCGCCCCAGATCCAGTTTATAAGGGCAGAATTCTCCCCTCCCAGGATTGGTGCAGGAGGATGTTGCATGTTTAAGGGATCCTGACCAGGAAACCTCCCACTTGCTCTCCGACGTAATATCTCTATTACTGTGGTGACCAGACCCCTGGGGTGCCACACATGGCTCTTGTAAGGGGCATTGCAGTTCCTCATAATTTTTGGAAAGCCTTCCATTCACTGCTTAGGCCAACAGTGCACGGGAGACCCAGTTGCTATAAATGGAAAAAAAGGTTTAGTTAACGCCCTCTGACCTCCATGTCATTTCCAAGGGGCATTGGAGTGGCTCAAAATTTTTGGTAGGCATTGCACTCACTGTATGCCCTATAACTGTGTAGCCGAACCGCTCCTTTTGTTACAGAAACATATCCTACAAGACATATCTGGTTGACTGGCCTGATATTGATGTGAATGGTCCCTGTTCCTCCTGCTCTTTCTCCTTTGCCACTACCTCATCCATCATTTATCACCTGAAGCTTTGTTTTAACGGGAGTCATAGAACTTGGATAGTAGCAGGAAAACATCCAGCAATCCTCGGAGGAGGTAGGATATGCGCCAAAACGCTGACCACCTCAGGCCTAGCCGCTACTACATACATGCGCTTGCATTACAACAAAACAAAGCAGATGTTAACTTCTATCATCCTCATCATGCTCCTCACCTTGGCACTCTCAATTCCCCTGATGGAGAAGCCAGGGCCCACCGGAGGAGTCTGATAGTCCGGTGGGCTCGGCCAATGCTGCCCTAAAGCAGGCCAGGCTAAGAAAAGTGTGGGAAAGGTTAACGGGACAAATAGGGGTGGCTGGGGACCGAGTATGGACACCCGGCCACCCCCTGGAGGCTGGGGAGCAAGCGGGGACACCCGGCCACCAGGCGGCTGGGGACTGAGTATGGATACCAGGCCGCCGACACAGCCATGGCGTGGTGGCCAGATTCCGCCTCCACATGCCTAAAAGGCCCAATTTAAAGTGCAAGCAAGCAAGCAGTATGGTATTGCAGCCTGGGGTGGGTGGGTGGCAGGCTGCATACTTGCGCTTGCATTGCAAGGAATGGGATGCTTCCAGGGGTCTTCCCCATGCTGTTCCCTTGTCTTTTCAGCACTTTATGCATGTGTCACACAGCACATGGCCAGATAAGGTTGTAAAATGTTAAAATGACATTTCACGGTGAATGCATTTGTCATAGTTGAAAACAATACAAAAGTGCAAAAACGCATAAAAAATGCTACTTGTGAACATAGCCGAAGGTGTGGAGGAGTATTTTTGTTTTTGGTCATTTATTTTAACTTATACATAAGTCTTTACCCTGGAAAGGATGTTCCTTAACATATTTCACAGGAAAAAAGTTTCACTTTCGTTTTTGAACGTTTTATTGTGAGCCTGTAAAAGTGGCTTAATACCTCTGACCACGTTGTTGACAGCAGTGACCTGGGGGTCAGAAATGCTTCCTGGGGCGATCCCCATGCTGTCCCCATGTCATTTGAGCACTGTCACTATCGTTTTGGGCACTTGTTAGGCTTTTAAAAGACTGCCGGGGGTGCCACCGCAAAAATACTCGAGTCTCCCATAGACTAACATTGGGCTCGTTGCTCGGGTCGAGCACCCGAGTATCACTGCGAGCTCGGCCCGAGCTTCGAGCACCCGAGCATTTTAGTGCTCGCTCAACACTATCCGTGACCCAGAGCGGTCAATTAAAGGGGAAGTAAAAAGGGGAATAAAGTTTTTATAGATAATGTTCGGGACGCCACCGGTGGTATGCGGCTATATGGGGCCGCCGCTGCGGTGCAGATCCTCTGGAGCTGATGATGATGCAGCAGAGTTGGTTCAGCTCTCCATAGGCAGAGCTTAGCTCCAGGGCAGTAGATGGTGGTTTTATGAGGTAGATGTTGTTGGTACTGTGTAGTGCAGGGCTGGTAATGGAGCAGCAATTATTCAAGGACACAGTGGGGTGCAGTCTTCAGATTTTATTCACAGTTGATAAGTTCCTCAGGTTACACTTTCCGGATTATAACCGCCCACGTCATCCTGTGTCCTCCGGGGTAGTGATCCAGCAAACTCTCAGGTATTTCAGGAGCACTTGCATGGGATCCCATTCTATATACCTTTCCAGGTCGTCTCACTACGCTGGCTCTCACCCTCCTGCCCTGCGCCTCACAATCAGTGTCCCAAGCCAGTAGCTTCGGGTCTTGTCGGGCAACTTCCAGTCCCCTGGACCCTATGCAGCCACCTTTTCGGCGATGTAATTGTGGCTGTTGGCTGCAGCACCTTGAAAATGCAGCAGCTTCCGGTTATCTAGCTGAGCCTGGTTGTTCTCCACTAGTTTAGAGGCCGGTCCCCTCTCTGCGGCCTAATCCCTCCACATCAGCGTGGATTCGGGCGCACGGGTGGCATCCGCACTCACCGTGCCCCTGGGATCCCCTCTGTTCCTCCTGGAGCCCCTCTCACTGCTCCTCTCTCCTCCTGGGCCTCTCTCACTGAGCCCTGCTCCTTTCTCCACTCCTCCTGAGCAGAGCTCCTCCTGAGCTCCTGCTCCCAGCTCTCTCTCCTCTGACTGAACACTTCCAGAACCTTCCACCCTCTCTTTTATACTGCTACCCTCTGTGCTCCACTGAACTTCTTCCTCCACCCACCTCCTCTACCTAGTTCCACCCTCCAGCTAGGGACCAGGGACTGTGCTCTCCCTTAGGAGCAATCTCGCCCTTCCCTACTGAAGTGGAGTGTATTGGATGTGGGTGTGTGGGTCCCGGGTTGTACTCCCTCCTTACCTGAGAGTGGGGTACCACACCTATGGGTGAGATGCAGTACCTCTGTGGCGACTCAACCCGCAGGGGCGCCACATCAGCGCGGGGTCACGTGATGCCTGTGAGCGGCCACCAATAGCGCCGCTCACAGGCAGTATCAGCAACGGAAGGTATTTACAATAAGTCTTAGGGGCCCCGGGGGGATACATTGGGGGAATAAAATAAAATAGTGGACAACTTCTTTAATTGATACTATTGAAGCAGGATATATTCAACGGATAATCAATTTACGCCCTAATAATGTATAAAAGACCTGCAACCTAGCCACAGTACATCATGGATGTCATTTTTGTGATGCCACATTTTCCTGGAGCCTTCTGAGGAACCACAAGACGGAAAGGAATAGCGTCGAGGCTACGTACAGCGGGATATGCAGATGAGTGAATTCTTTATTAGATTTCCTGCTGTTTTTCTTAACTACTACCCCTTATACCTTTGTGAGCTTTTTTTCTCTCTTGTCTTCTATGGGACCCGTGAGCGGAGGAGAGCAGTGCCAGCGCCCGCCCTCCCAGCCCGCTTGTTCAGGGCCCTGGCACAATACTTACCTCTCCCCGTGCCTCCGCAGCAGCTCCCGCACCTTCCGTGGCTGCTGCACTGTGACGTCTCAGGTCAGAGGGCGCGATGACGTCTTTCCACTGCGCCCTCTCCTGAGCAGTCACAGCGCAGAGCGGGAAGACACCGGCGACACCGAGGAGTCCGGAGCTGAGCAGCGGCAGCAGGTGAGGAGGAGTGAGGTGAGTATTTGATATTTTTTTTTAATGTATGGAGGCATGGGGCATTAGAAGGGAGGAGGGGGGGGTGACATCCTGTATGGGGCATTATAAGGGAGGAGGGGGGTGACCTCCTGCATTATAAGGGAGGGGGGGTGACATCCTGCATGGGGCATTATAAGGGGGGGGGGTGACATCCTGCATGGGGCATTATATGAGGGGGAGGAAGTGACATCCTGCATGGGGCATTATATGGGGGGGAGTGACATCCTGCATGGGGCATTATAAGGGGGGGTGACATCCTGCATGGGCCATTATAAGGGGGGGGGTGACATCCTGCATGGTCCATTATAAGGGGGGAACAGCCTGCATGGGGAATTATGTGGGGGGAACAGCCTGCATGGGGCATTATGTGGGGGTAACAGCCTGCATGGGGCATTATGTGACGGGAACATCCTGCATGGGGCATTATGTGGGGGGAACAGTCTGCATGGGGCATTATGTGGGGGCACAGCCTGCATGGAGCATTATATGGGGGCCAGTATTCTGTATGGAGGATTTTATGGGGGCCAGTATTCTGTATGGAGCAATTCGCCGGTTTCTGAGCTATTGCGGAATTTACAATAGATATCACTCATATAATGTAAGAAGTGAAATCTTTGGCATTGTACTATGCCCATAATGTCTGTAAAGCGCTGTGGAATTATTGGTGCTATATAAGTGAGTAAAATAAATAAATAAAAATAAATATATATATTTCTCTGCTGTATGTGTGCATCATGAATCATGGTATGTGTTAAAGGGGCCCACTAAGACTCTTTCGCCCTGGGCCCACAAAAACCTGGAGCTGGCCCTGTCAATGCCGCTGGAATAACGCCAGCACCGGCGGTGAGTATGTTTTTTCATTTTATTGGGACAAACATTTAAGAAGGTGTTGTCCTAGTAGTGGACAACCCCCTTTAAGTACAGAATAAAAGCTTTTCTGTATTGTAGAAATGCGGCTTCACATCTGCACCAGAAGTGCATCAAATAAGGGGCAAAAGGCAAAAAAAATGCAGCAAAGATGCAATAATCAGAGAAGATTGTTATTGTGTAGTTTGGTGCAGACAGCTGCAGAAAACAAATAACACAGTATTTACGCTATGTGTGAAAATGGCCTTACAGAAACCAGAAAGCCAGATATGATATAGTGAAGCTACATAAAGATAAGAAAGTTCTGGCTGCTATAACTGTGAATGAAGGAACAAAAAATAAATACATAGGTACACTGACGGACATAAACAGAAAATGGCCCCTGTGCAAGAACAATATATGGGCCCTCTGCAGCCGAAGAGCTCCTAAAAATGCAAAATTGCACCTGCTATGGAGGTAGAAATGGGCCCCCTTACCACTTACACCAATGATATGTCCACCCCTGCACAGGTCTCAACTAGAGCTGAGCAGGACACATAGTATAGGCTTGGACTGGCCCACAGGAGAATCCTCCGGTGGGCCACCACCTCTTATATGAGCAGTACTTGGCACAATATACTTGAATCGCTATGTACAGACAAAGGCAGCATCTTATTCATCTAACAATCTACCCAGTTCATTGCTATATACATTTGGGATTAAGGATAATGTCGCATTTGCATGTCCCACTTACTGTTCTTCAAAAGATGGGAGGTATGGTATATATATATATATATATATATATATATATATATATATACACTACAGACCAAAAGTTTGGACACACCTTCTCATTTAAAGATTTTTCTGGATTTTCATGACTATGAAAATTGTACATTCGCACTGAAGGCATCAAAACTATGAATTAACACATGTGGAATTATATACTTAACAAAAAAGTGTGAAACAACTGAAAATATGTCTTATATTCTAGGTTCTTCAAAGTAGCCACCTTTTGCTTTGATGACTGCTTTGCACACTCTTGGCATTCTCTTGATGAGCTTCAAGAGGTAGTCACCGGAAATGGTCTTCCAACAATCTTGAAGGAGTTCCCAGAGATGCTTAGCACTTGTTGGCCCTTTTGCCTTCACTCTGCGGTCCAGCTCACCCCAAACCATCTCGATTGGGTTCAGGTCTGCTGACTGTGGAGGCCAGGTCATCTGGCGTAGCACCCCATCACTCTCCTTCTTGGTCAAATAGCCCTTACACAGCCTGGAGGTGTGTTTGGGGTCATTGTCCTGTTGAAAAATAAGTGATGGTCCAACTAAACGCAAACCGGATGGAATAGCATGCCGCTGCAAGATGCTATGGTAGCCATGCTGGTTCAGTATGCCTTCAATTTTGAATAAATCCCCAACAGTGTCACCAGCAAAGCACCCCCACACCATCACACCTCCTCCTCCATGCTTCACGGTGGGAACCAGGCATGTAGAGTCCATCCTTTCACCTTTTCTGCGTCGCACAAAGACACGATGGTTGGAACCAAAGATCTCAAATTTGGACTCATCAGACCAAAGCACAGATTTTCCACAGGTCTAATGTCCATTCCTTGAGTTCTTTAGCCCAAACAAGTCTCTTCTGCTTGTTGCCTGTCCTTAGCAGTGGTTTCTAAGCAGCTATTTTACCATGAAGGCCTGCTGTACAAAGTCCCCTCTTAACAGTTGTTGTAGAGATGTGTCTGCTGCTAGAACTCTGTGTGGCATTGACCTGGTCTCTAATCTGAGCTGCTGTTAACCTGCGATTTCTGAGGCTGGTGACTCGGATAAACTTATCCTCAGAAGCAGAGGTGACTCTTGGTCTTCCTTTCCTGGGGCGGTCCTCATGTGAGCCAGTTTCTTTGTAGAGCTTGATGGTTTTTGCAACTGCACTTGGGGACACTTTCAAAGTTTTCCCAATTTTTCGCACTGACTGACCTTCATTTCTTAAAGTAATGATGGCCACTCGTTTTTCTTTACTTAGCTGCTTTTTTCTTGCCATAATACAAATTCTAACAGTCTATTCAGTAGGACTATCAGCTGTGCATCCACCTGACTTCTGCTCAGCAGAACTGATGGTCCCAACCCCATTTATAAAGCAAGAAATCCCACTTATTAAACCTGACAGGGCACACCTGTGAAGTGAAAACCATTTCCGGTGACTACCTCTTGAAGCTCATCAAGAGAATGCCAAGAGTGTGTGTGGCGCCCTGCTGCGCATTGGTGCCACAGATCCAAGAGGGGTGCATGGATGGACTTCTCCACAAGAGGCCCTCATAGCATTCACACACCTCCACCCTACCACCTCAGACCACCAGAGGGAGCCCGGATAGGGATATATATACTGGAGGGTGGAGTTAGGCAGGCAGTCTAGAGAACAGTTCCCTCAGGGGACAGAGTTAGTTCCAGTTCCTGCAGAAGATGAGCCTGAGAGAGGTCAGTCTGCAGTGGAGCTCAGTCAGTTCCTCTAGAGAGAGTTCAGACTCAGTGAGCTCAGATTAGTGAGCCAGGAGCATGCCGACGCTCAGAGAGCAGCGAAGAGTAGCGAGGCCTACTGCCCGTGTGAAGCCTAGTGAGGGCCCCGAGTGTGGCCGAAGGCGAGTGAGTAAGCAAGCAACATAGGGGGCAGAGGAGCTTAACCAGCTCACCCCAAAACCATTTACCGGACACCGGGTCCGCGCCTACGGGGGGGCCTATATCCCCAGCAGGAATAACCGGAACCCCTGGAGAACTATACGTCCCAGGTTCACCAGAAGCTGACTGTTATACCAGGGTCAGGAGTCACGGAGGCCCCAGAGACCAGGAAGTGTGAACTCCAACAGAAGGCCCTACCACCAGGTCAGCAGGTGCAATACAGAGACCAAGTTAGGCCTAGCTCCAGGCAGGTCAGAAACTCATCTAAGAAAAGCAAGGAACAGGAGGTCCTATACCCGCTCACTGGGGAGAGTCCTGATATGCACCTTTCACCCTAAAGTGCCCTGGATCGGGCCTGAAACACCACCAGTAAAGGTACTGAAGTGAACTGTTGTGTGTGTGCCTATTCTCCCTCTGACCCGGCTGGGTCCCCTTTGTCCTGCATCCTTCACCTACACTGCCCTGAGGCCCCGCTCCACCTGTGGGGAGTTGCACCAACTAAGCTGCCTAAACACCGGCCTCAGAGGACTGTCGCAGCGCTGGTGATCCTCACCAGACAACACGGGTGGCGTCACGAACATCCCTATCCCATACAACTTCCCCCCTTCTTTTAACAGTGACCCCAGGGTACGGGTCTGGGAGCCGACCACCGTGACATCCCCCAAGATCAGGGAACAACAAGGCCTGGGCGCCGAGTCGTCCCCATCCCCTGGGCGCGTCATGTGCAAAGCAGTCATCAAAGCAAAAGGTGGCTACTTTGAAGAACCTAGAATATAAGACATGTTTTCAGTTGTTTCACACTTTTTTGTTAAGTATATAATTCCACATGTGTTAATTCATAGTTTTGATGCCTTTAGTGTGAATGTACAATTTTCAGTCATGAAAATACAAAAAAATCTTTAAATGAGGTGTGTCCAAACTTTTGGTCTGTACTGTATGTGTATATATATATATATATATATATATATATATATATATATATATATATATATATATATACACACTTATATACTGGGCAAACTTGCCCCCTACTTTACATTTTTTGTTTTAAGGTATTACAGAGCCTATACTGCCCCCTCCTCCCGGACCCATGACTCTCCTCCGCTGCAGCTTTCTCCTTCTATCTGTACAGTGAGCTCGTTCTGAGGAGTGGTCTGTAGCTCTTTTATCCGTCTTTTTCTGAGGGCCTCTGTTCTTTTTTTTTTTAATCACAGACCACATCAAAGTTTAACTGAACTTTCATGTTGTCATCTGAGAGGAGCTCACAAAACAGACAAAAGCGTTATATACTCCCCTTGAGAACGAGCCTACTGATAGATTCTTAGTTAACTCATCCAGCAGCTGGCAATGTGCATGGACCCAGAGAGCTAAAAAGCTAAACGGTTCAAATTTTTTAATTAAAGCCAATTATAAATCTGATTTTGAGCCCAATATAAAAATTAATTGCCCATTTTTGTGATGGGTGTCCATATATTTTAAGTAGAGGTTGTAAAGTAGAAAACAATCCCTTTAAATTTAATCTGTCAGAAGGTTTTGCTATATGGTCTGATAGCGGCATGATGTAGGGGCAGAGACCATGATTCCAGTAATGTCACTTACTGTGCTGTGTTTTGCTGTTTCAATATAGTATTTTATCAGCAGGAGATTATCACCGGAGGACTAGGTGTCTTGGGTCTCCTGGTTCAACCGCGCCCCCAGCAGTATATACAGTGTACACAAAAAGCAGCCAATCAGTGGTGTGGGCAGAGTTCTACACAGAAAGCAGCCAATCAATGGTGTGGGCGGGGTTATACACAAAAAGCCACCAATCGGGGCGGCTCAGTGGTTAGCACTGTAGCCTTGCAGCACTGGGGTCCTCAGTTCAAATCCCACCAAGGACAACATCTGCAAGGAATCTGTATCTTCTTTCTGTGTTTGTGTGGGTTTCCTCCAGGGTCTTCAGTTTCCTCCCACACTCCAAAGACATACTGATAGGGAATGTAGATTGTGAGCCCCAATGGGGACAGTGCCCATAATGTCTGTAAAGCACTGTGGAATATGATGGTGCTATATAAGTGTGTTAAATACATTTTAAAAAATATTATATATATATATATATATATATATATATATATATATATATATATATATATATATAAAGACGGATGCAATATATATAAAAAGACGGATGCAGAATCAGTAATATATAGATGGTAGTAGGGTGCAGGGCCAACCAGGACTGACCAAATCCTACAATATATCCCAAAAAGGGCCCATGCATTGTTCTTGCACAGGAGCCCTTTCTGTGTGTCTGCCAGTTTTATATATATATATATATATATATATATATATATATATGTGTGTGTGTGTGTATATCCATATATACATACAGTATACACATGTGTTTATAACTATACGTATATCTACTAAATACAGCTACACACCGAGCATATTCACCGCTCCAATAAAAAAATACATTTACTATGAGGCCATAACGTTACTTTCTGCCCCTGTTGCCATAGCAACAGGCGCCATTTTGGAACTGGGCAAATCGCATACCTGTGCTAATAACCGGAAGCGGAAGTGTGTAGCGGCCCGGAAGTTGTTTCTACGGACACCGGAGAGTGAAAACAGTGGGTGACACAAATCCCATGTGAGTTGCTTTGCTGTGTGGTGCCGGGCGCGGCTCCCGGTAGTGTCGGCATGAGGTGTCGTGTATTGTCAGTGACTTCTCTCTGGCGTAGATTGATGTTACATGATGGGAGCCGGCGGCAGAGAGGAATGTTGTCCCCGCTGGGAGGGAGAGTGGATTGGTGTCTCTAGCAGACAATCAGATTATAGTTTGTCTTCCCAGCCGACGATGTAAGCTGTCAGCTGATTGGCTGCTAACCACTACTGGTGTTTGTGTGTGCACATGTGCTGGGACTTTTAGTTCACCAGTATATTTAGAAGCTGATGTTCCTACTTATTCCCCTTTTGTAGCCACATGGACACCTCTGGATCTGTTAGAGGAGTTGACATTAGAGTATATATTATAATAAATAAATAAATAACCGGACCTTGTTACTCATCGTCACTGTCGCTCTTTGTTACGTTGTAATGTGCCAGTGCAGCGCTGCAACCAATGATTGGACTTATGCTGCACATAATCGCGTTATCACTGAGGCCAGTGATTGGCTGCAGCGGTTTTGTGGATCTTCGCTGCTGCAAAGTTGACAGACAGGGGGATATCACTATTTTTTATGTTTTTGGCTAAATTGATTTTTACTTTTTTTCAAAAACATACAGGTAGTAATAGAGAGAGGTCCGTCTGGCTGCCTGACAGCTGATTTCTGCTGCAGGCATCAGACCCCGACTCTGTTATCAGCCGGGTACACCAGACCCTGGGTCACACATGTAACAAGAGGCCAGTCCCTAGTGGCTTCTCTAAGCCCTGCTTCCCGGGACTATAAGCCTAGGGGAGTGGGGTGAGAACGAAGAAGCTTCTGGGGACCGGCCTCCTGGACTAGTCACCCGTGCGGCATGTTCCATGTATGATTTCTCTGAAACGCTGCTTCATTTGAAAGTAAGGCTAGGTTCACATTGTGCTTGTGCCCGCTTTCAAGTGCATACATTTATTTATGTGTCTGACAGTAGCCACAGCCAGGATGGATGCTGACTAGAGATGAGCGAACCTTAACTGTAAAGGAAAGAGATTTTCCAGCTCCAAAGTTTGGGTCACCATTGATTTCTATGGGGTTCAAGTTCGGGTGCTGTTCTGCTACCTTTGGACTTAAGTTTGGTCGAGCCCGAAGTTTCACAGCTCTGCTCATTTCTTATGCTGACATATCTGTCCACTTTAGGAACTCATTGCAAAGAAACATGTATGGCATGCTTTGTACACATTTATTTTGCAATGTTCTGCTGCACTTTCCAATACAGTCACACAAACAGTATGCAGGTGTTTTTTTTCACCACCCATTACTTCCAATGGGTGAAAATCGCTGTATTGACACGCTCTATTGTGCAAAAAAACCTGCAAAGCACAAAATACTGATTTCATAAAAACCAAGGTGTGTGCATGAGATTTCTGGATTCTCATAGACTTTGCTGGTATTGTAAAACGCAGCTGCAAATTTGCATAAAAAAAAACACTGAAAAAACACAAGATGTGTGAACATAGCCTAACGTTCTAGGATTCTATAAAATATTGATGCCTGAATGTCTATATAAAACAATGTATAAGGCAGGGGTGTGGAGTCGGAGTCGGTACTCATTTTGGTGGAGTCGGTATAAAATGGACCGACTCCGACTCCTAAAATATATAATAAATTGGGTACAGCAGTTTAATGCAGAATGTGCTGAATATTTTTTCATAGGAATTTGGGAAAGTTATGAAATGTCCTATAAATGACTGTTCTATTCCTGATCTAAGGCTACATTCACACACAGCGTTTTTTGAGGATACGTTTTTCAGCTGCAAAAGCAGATCAGCTTTTTAAAAAACCGCATCACCTGAAAGGTTTTTGAGCGCATAGATAATGTTTTCAATTGCAAAAGCAGATTAGAAAAACGCCGCACAAACTGACATGCTCATTCTTTGTGAGGATCCGTTTTTGGGCTCACAATTGTAACGGACAATGCTTCAAACATGATAAGTGCAATTAAACTGATGAATGAGAGTAATGAACAACAGCTAGAAGAAAATGTAGGATTCAGTATGTTTGAGATGGAAGGCCACAGTGCTGTTCATGTAACTGAGGAGCAAACAGATATTACAACAGAAGAACAGCAAAATTATACTTTAGGAATAGATGATCTTGTTGAAGCTGCTTCACACCTCTTTCCTATTCATCACATGCGCTGTGTTGTGCACAGGCTGCAGCTGGCAATAAGAGATAGTCTGTAAGAGGGACATGCTGGAAATCTGACTGGAAAAGTGAGAAATTGGTTATTGCCGCCAGAACCCCTAAAATTGATTCCATCTTGAGGAGACGTGCTGGGAAAGGGGCAATTGTCGATCAAGCCACTCGGTGGGGCAGCACTTATTTAATGATTGAGCGATTGCTTGAACTAAAACCGTTTCTTATAGATATGGCGAAACCTCAGGTAACCCTAAATGAAGGTCAATGGACACAGGTGGCTGAATTGAAGGAATTGCTTAATCACCCATTTACCGTGACTAAAAAATTACAAGCTGAGGATTTAACTCCTGCCATTTTCACAAGGGAGTGGAAGAACTTGCTATTTTGCCTGTCCCAAAGAGGAGGGTTAATCGCAGATGGCATTTCTGCTTCAATGAAACGGAGAGAGACAGCTATTGGAAAATAATTTTTTTCTGTCAGCTGTTTATGTGGACCCAAGTCATCGTATACTGCTTGATGATCAACAGCTTACTAAAGGAAAAGAAGCTCTGACTGAGGAAGCAGCAGGACGGCCAGGCGCAAGAGGACTTGGCTCCTGACAGTGCTACTGCTGCCATATCTTCATCCTCATCAGATGAGGAGTTTGACTTTGACAAGTATGTGGATGACATGGAGCAGGCAAAGCGTTGCCGCAAGGAAAAAGATTTCACTCCGTCTCCTATAGCAAGCAGATTGACCATATTTCAGCAAAATGTTTCACTTGCCCTCAAAGAAATAGAAAAATTCAACCGTTCATCAAAACTGACTGCATGAGGCAATTCCTTTATACCCGGAAATTGTTAGAGATGTCGCCCATGTGGTTACGGCTTTGCCTCCAACCCAAGTTAGTGTAGAGAGGTTGTTCTCTAATCTTAGAATTATTAGGTCAGATTTGAGGTCATCTATGAAGGAGGATCTGATGGAGGCGATACTATTTCTTAGAACAAATTCATAGACGGCACAAATGTTATTTAGTATGTTTTTGTTGAAAACTGTTTTTTGCCACTTACATAGTTTATATCTATCTATCTATCTATCTATAGATATATATATTTAGATATATAGATATATATAATCGATATTACATAGTGTATTACATATTTACAATTTATTACAGTTTTTTGTGTTCTAAAGTTGTATTCCAATAAATATATATTATGTTCTATCTAAATATCTTGATTATTGTATCATAAAAATGATTAAATGTCTGATGTTCACATTGTACTACAATAAATTTTTCACTGAAATATAAGCAATATATGTGGGAGTCGGAGTCGGTGTAAGGGAAATTGAGGAGTCGGAGTCGCTGGTTTGGCTTACCGACTCCACAGCTCTGGTATAAGGTATATGATAGTGCTTTACTCCATAGAACCAATCACATCAGTCCTTTCATTTTTCAAGCTGCTCTGGAGAAATGAAAGCTGTAATCTGACTGGTGGTTGTAGGTTAGGCCAACGTTCACGGTCCAAATACGGAGCCTGATGTCCGGGCTGGCTGCTAGTCTCTGGACCCCAACTCTGCCGCCTCATATGTGGCTATGAGGGAATCGGGGCCTGGCTGTCCTCTGCTTTCCTTGCTAATATCAGCAGTTTCCGGTGAGGATGAGAACCCCTTTAGCTTTTCTATGCCCAGAGAAGGACAGGTGACCATGTGTTAATTTCTCCATTTCCGTCTCTCTCCAGGCTGACCACCTGATTGTGTTTTCTTTGCAGGCTGCAGTGATGGAGCCGGACCTGTCAGACCGCTACGACCACGCGCTACTGGGGATCCTGCAGCACGTGGGAAACATCCAGGACTTTTTAAATGTTTACTTTGGATTTTTGTACCGGAAGACAGACTTTTACCGACTGCTTTTAAGCCCCCAGGACCGCATGGGATTCCCCCCAGGTACTGCACAAAGCATGGTGCTGCAGGTGAGTAGCTGGTCCTTACAGTGTGCGGTGCCCCATCCGTAATCCTGGCAGCGCGGGTAAATTACACTTATCCTCCATCAGGCATTTAAAACCTACGAGCGACTGGCCATGCAGGACCACGAGCAGAGGGTGCTAGAGAAGTTAAGAAAAACAGAGGAAAGCTTGTCGGAGAGCTGCGACGCCCCGGGAGCAGCGGAAGAAGTGGTCGTAGAAGCGCCAGCAGAAGCCATTCCGGTAAACCCAGAAGTGCCTATTCTTCCGGATCCACAAGAGATCTCCGAGGCCAGCGGAAATAACACGCAGGACTCCACTTCTGAACCCCAGTAAAGTACCACAATATATCATATTATGACATGTAGGATATATTCTTCTATCTGTATATAGTCACTGCTACCAATTCTTAAAGGAAGACTAAGAAAAGTGAACCCGAGATGCATTTGTTTCCACAGATTTAGTCTTCAGTACTTGCTGTATGGCCCTTAGAGGGATTATCCACCACCTCTCACTTCCAAATCAGGAGGTGAGAGGGCATGCTAACATGACGACTATGGCCCCTGCCAGGTCATCAGCGAGTACTGTGCACGCCTGGTGGGTATTGTGCCCCCATAATATTAATTAGAATAGGATGCATGCATGATACCTGCAGGCCGTGCGCTGCATCGTGTGAGTGTCGGCAACGCCTCTACCCTTCTGATAGGGAGGCGAGAGGCGCTGGGTAGTCCCTTGGGACAGGTAGGGTTAATCTCCTGCCCAGTTGTTTTGACTGATGATCAGCTAAATTTGAAGGACAGGGGAGAGGCTCCCGCTGCGGCCAGAGGGGAGAGGCTCCCGCTGCGGCCAGAGGGGAGAGGCTCCCGCTGCGGCCAGAGGGGAGAGGCTCCCGCTGCGGCCAGAGGGGAGAGGCTCCCGCTGCGGCCAGAGGGGAGAGGCTCCCGCTGCGGCCAGAGGGGAGAGGCTCCCGCTGCGGCCAGAGGGGAGAGGCTCCCGCTGCGGCCAGAGGGGAGAGGCTCCCGCTGCGGCCAGAGGGGAGAGGCTCCCGCTGCGGCCAGAGGGGAGAGGCTCCCGCTGCGGCCAGAGGGGAGAGGCTCCCGCTGCACGCAGTTGTTTTACAGCCTCACTCCAGACAGTGAGGAAGAGGGACATGGCTGAGCTCCTGAGATTCACAAGTAGAGGAACAGGTTAAAGGGAAGAAGAGCTGGCATTGCTTTTATGGTGTTTTAAGTGTGTAAAAATTACCCCTGGCAACATGATTCTCTAGGTCAGTATGTCTATGGCAATATCAAATTTGTATTTCTTTTTTTAATTTAATTATGAAACAGAAGTTTGTTAAAAAAAAATGTTTTGTGTTGTCATTTTCTGTTTTTTTTTTTTGTCAATGGACCTTTGTGAGGTCTTCTGATTTTGTGGGGAGCTGACATTTTTATTGATATTATTTTGACATAAATACAGTGTGTTTATTGCTTTTTATTGCATTTTTGGGGGATAGGTGCAACTGAAAAACGACAATTTTTATTTTTTGGTTGCTTTAAGTTGTTTACCTTTATGGGTTAAGTCTAGTGTTGAGTGAGTATGTTGTGTCCGAGTATGCTCGGGCCGAGCTCCGAGTATTTACAGCTGCTCGGTGATATGGTTGAATCGCTCCCGTGTGTATGATTTGCAACTGTTTGACAGCTTTATTACATGTGAGCAATGTGTAAAAAATAGACATTCCTCACATGTAATAAAGATGTCAAACAGTCGCAAATCATGCACAATGGAGCGATTTAACCATATCACCGAGCAGCTGTAAATACTCGGAGCTTGGCCTGAGCATACTCAGCGAAAGGGTTAACAGAACATACTCTCTCAACACTAGTTAAATCCTTTTTTTTTTTGTTTGAAACATAGGACTTTTACAGATGATACCAAACATACCGTATATACTCGAGTATAAGCCAACCCGAATATAAGCCGAGGCACCTAATTTTACCACAAAAAACTGGGAAAACGTATTGACTCGAGTATAAGCCTAGGAGTGGGAAATACATCAGTTACTTGTAAATTTCCTCATCCTGGTATGCATGGACCCCTGTCCTGCTATGCATGGACCCCCGTCCCCAATCCTGGTATGCGTGGACCCCCGTCGTGGTGTGCATGGCACCCCTCATCCCCAATCCTGGTATGCATGGCACCCCTCATCCCCAATCCTGGTATGCATGGCACCAGTCATCCCCAATCCTGGTATGCATGGCACCAGTCATCCCCAATCCTGGTATGCATGGCACCCCTCATCCCCAATCCTGGTATGCATGGCACCCCTCATCCCCAATCCTGGTATGCATGGCACCCCTCATCCCCAATCCTGGTATGCATGGCACCCCTCATCCCCAATCCTGGTATGCATGGCACCCCTCATCCCCAATCCTGGTATGCATGGCACCCCTCATTCCCAATCCTGGTATGCATGGCACCCCTCATCCCTATTCCTGGTATGCATGGCCCCCTCATTCCCAATCCTGGTATGCATGGCACCCCTCCTCTCCAATCCTAGTAGGTATGGCACCCCTCATCCCCAATCCTGGTATGCATGGCCCCCTCATCTCCAATCCTGGTATGCGTGGACCCCCGTCGTGGTATGCATGGCCCCCTCATCACCAATCCTGGTATGCATGGCCCCCTCATCCCCAATCCAGGTATGCATGGCCCCGTCATCCCCAATCCAGGTATGCATGGCCCCGTCATCCCCAATCCAGGTATGCATGGCCCCGTCATCCCCAATCCTGGTATGCATGGCCCCGTCATCCCCAATCCAGGTATGCATGGCCCCGTCATCCCCAATCCAGGTATGCATGGCCCCGTCATCCCCAATCCAGGTATGCATGGCCCCGTCATCCCCAATCCAGATATGCATGGGCCCGTCATCCCCAATCCTGGTAGGCATGGACCCCCGTCGTGGTATGCATGGGCCCCCGTCATGGTATGCATGGACCCCCGTCGTGGTATGCATGGCCCCCTCATCCCCAATCCTGGTATGCATGGCCCCGTCATCCCCAATCCAGGTATGCATGGCCCCATCATCCCCAATCCAGGTATGCATGGCCCCGTCATCCCTAATCCAGGTATGCATGGCCCCGTCATCCGCAATCCAGGTATGCATGGCCCCGTCATCCCCAATCCAGGTATGCATGGCCCCGTCATCCCCAATCCAGGTATGCATGGTCCCGTCATCCCCAATCCTGATAGGCATGGCCCCCTCATCCCCAATCCTGGTAGACATGGACCCTCGTCCTGGTAGGCATGGCCCCCCATCCCGGTAAGCATGGCTCTCCATCACTGCACACATGAAAAAAACAAATACTTCTACTCACCTTCCTTCCCTCTGCTCCAGCGCTGCGTCCTGTCTGCTACCAGCTGATCTCAGCATCTGTGCAGCACATGGCGTCACTACCATGCACCGTCAGACTCTGAGGTGAGCTGCTGGGATATTCACTCCTCTCCAAGCCGGGACTATGGGCATGGAAAGGAGTGAATAGTTATTTTCTTTAATAGTTCTCAGCATCAGCAGAGGCGCAGTGTCAGCAGCGGTGCAGCTCCTACAGCGGCTCAGCGATCCTCTGTGCCTGCTACTAAATAGAATGAATATTCACTGTTCTCCACGCCCATGGGAGAACTCGAGTATAAGCCGAGGGGGGGGGCTTTTTCAGCCTAAAAATGTGCTTAAAAAGTCGGCTTATACTCGAGTATACAGTACAGACCAAAAGTTTGGACACACCTTCTCATTTAAAGATTTTTCTGTATTTTCATGACTATGAAAATTGTACATTCTCACTGAAGGCATCAAAACTATGAATTAACACATGTGAAATTATACTTAACAAAAAAGTGTGAAACAACAGAAAATATGTCTTATATTCTAGGTTCTTCAAAGTAGCCACCTTTTGCTTTGATGACTGCTTTGCACACTCTTGATGAGCTTCAAGAGGTAGTCACTGGAAATGGTTTTCACTTCACAGGTATGCCCTGTCAGGTTTAATAAGTGGGATTTCTTGCCTTATAAATGGGGTTGGGACCATCAGTTGTGTTGTGCAGAAGTCTGGTGGATACACAGGTGATAGTCCTACTGAATAGACTGTTAGAATTTGTATTATGGCAAGAAAAAAGCAGCTAAGTAAAGAAAAACGAGTGGCCATCATTACTATAAGAAATGAAGGTCAGTCAGTCCAAAAAATTGGGCAAACTTTGAATGTGTCCCCAAGTGCAGTTGCAAAAACCATCAAGCACTACAAAGAAACTGGCTCACATGAGGACCGCCCCAGGAAAGGAAGACCAAGAGTCACCTCTGCTTCTGAGGATAAGTTTATCCGAGTCACCAGCCTCAGAAATCACAGGTTAACAGCAGCTCAGATTAGAGACCAGGTCAATGCCACACAGAGTTCTAGCAGCAGACACATCTCTACAACAACTGTTAAGAAGAGACTTTGTGCAGCAGGCCTTCATGGTAAAATAGCTGCTAGGAAACCACTGCTAAGGACAGGCAACAAGCAGAAGAGACTTGTTTGGGCTAAAGAACACAAGGAATGGACATTAGACCAGTGGAAATCTGTGCTTTAGTCTGATGAGTCCAAATTTGAGATCTTTGGTTCCAACCACCGTGTCTTTGTGCGACGCAGAAAAGGTGAACGGATGGACTCTACATGCCTGGTTCCCACCGTGAAGCATGGAGGAAGAGGTGTGATGGTGTGGGGGTGCTTTGCTGGTGACACTGTTGGGGATTTATTCAAAATTGAAGGCATACTGAACCAGCATGGCTACCACAGCATCTTGCAGCGGCATGCTATTCCATCCGGTTTGCGTTTAGTTGGACCATCATTTATTTTTCAACAGGACAATGACCCCAAACACACCTCCAGGCTGTGTAAGGGCTATTTGACCAAGAGGGAGAGTGATGGGGTGCTACGCCAGATGACCTGGCCTCCACAGTCACCAGACCTGAACCCAATCGAGATGGTTTGGGGTGAGCTGGACCGCAGAGTGAAGACAAAAGGGCCAACAAGTGCTAAGCATCTCTGGGAACTCCTTCAAGATTGTTGGAAGACCATTTCCGGTGACTACCTCTTGAAGCTCATCAAGAGAATGCCAACAGTGTGCAAAGCAGTCATCAAAGCAAAAGGTGGCTACTTTGAAGAACCTAGAATATAAGACATATTTTCAGTTGTTTCACACTTTGTTGTTAAGTATATAATTCCACATGTGTTAATTCATAGT
This sequence comes from Phyllobates terribilis, assembly GCF_046119375.1. Taxonomy (NCBI): domain Eukaryota; kingdom Metazoa; phylum Chordata; class Amphibia; order Anura; family Dendrobatidae; genus Phyllobates; species Phyllobates terribilis. Next base: position 533,422,918 of record NW_027362771.1, read on the forward strand.
TTTGATGCCTTCAGTGTGAATGTACAATTTTCATAGTCATGAAAATACAGAAAAATCTTTAAATGAGAAGGTGTGTCCAAACTTTTGGTCTGTACTGTATATGGTATGCTTTATTTAAGGGGAAAAGCTGGGCGATACACATTTTTATTTCTAAAAACATATTTTTATTGCTGTTTGTTTTTTTTTTAGTTCTCCTAGGGGACTTGCTATCCTTTGATCGATTGTTATATATGCTGCAATACCACGCTATGGTAATACATAGGTAAATGATGGTGTCCTGTGTAGCTTGGCCTGTAGCTGGGCTTCATAGGAGTACCAGCTTGTCAGCCATTGGGACCTCAGTAGGTCCCTGGCTGCAATGACAACCCATTGGCACTCCACAATTCCTGCACAGGGGTGGGGACGGCGATGGGCACCCAAAACGAGAGGAGGATGCCAGTTATAGAACAGTTTTCATCCGCTATATGTGGACCGGGCACAGTAACTGAGCCTGCGCTATACACTGGTGGCACTAGTTTTCTTGGTTTTGGAGGAGAATTGATATGCACACTGCAAGGAGAAAGCAGCACCTTCCAAGAGCAATCTAAATGGTGATTTGGACCGGCACAAAGTCTCAGTAAGAAAGCTGAAGTTTGCCAAATCAGAAAATGTTCTGATCAGAAAAAAAAACTTTATTACTTTTTAATATTTGCATCCCTGCTGACTTCCTTCTCCTCCAGCACCTGGAAGTTGTCCTTATATTCCCGATTACGGACAGTAAGACTTTATTAGGGATCCGCATTATGAACTGTGTCCTAATATAAGGTCATAATCAGAATTGCTGCTTTTGCAAGAGGGAGCAGTTACCGCTGTAATGAGAATTGATGTATATAGCTGTGACTCTACCATTGGGGAGTTGCATTTGTGATACCACCCTCTATTATTACATATATAATATATATAATCCAGGTTAGTTATGGCTGTGTACACTATGTGGAGAAGCCAGAGACATATACGCCAGTATTAGCTGTTTAATGTGCAGTGATGTAGTGTTTTAATATATGGCAGACCAGAGTCCAGGGAGAAAGGAGAATTCTTTTATGACCATTCATTTGGGAAAAATAACTAGTAAAAAAGCAGGAAAACGTCCATACAGATATCACATAAAAAAGGCGTCCTAAAATCAATATGTTCCAAGTCACCTTATAGTTGACTACATTGTATTCATTGTTAAAGGGAATGGGTCATCTGAAGCCCCGCTATGTGTAACACAGGCGATCGTATGATCGCACCGTCTAGTCTCCCATGGAGACTATTGAAGCAAGTAAGAAGTAAAAAAATATGTTTTTAAAAAAATATAAAAGTTCAAATCACCCACCTTTCGCCCCATTCAAAATAAAACAATAATAAAAAAAAATCAAATACACATATTTGGTATCGCCACGTACAGAATTGCCCGATCTATCAATATAAAAAAACAATTAATCTGATCGGGAAACGGCGTAACGAGAAAAAAAAAAAACGCCAGAATTTACGTTTTTTTTGTCGCCGCAACATTGCAATAACAGGCGAACAAAAGATTGTATCTACCCCAAAATGGTATCAATAAAAACGTCAGCTCTGCGTACAAAAAATAAGCCCTCACCCGGCCCCAGATCCCGAAAAATGGAGACGCTACAGGTCTTGGAAAATTGCTACTTTTTTTTTTTTTTTTTTTGCAAACTTTGGATTTTTTTTTCACCACTTAAATAAAAAAGAACCTAAACATGTTTGGTGTCTACGAACTCGTAATGACCTGGAGAATAATAATGGAAGGTCAGTTTTAGCATTCAGTGAAACGTGGTAAAAAAAAACAAAAAACAATTGTTGAATTGCATTTTTTTTGCAATTTCACCGCACTGGAAATTTTTTTCCCGTTCTCCAGTAGACGATATGGTAAAACCAATGGTGTCGTTCAAAAGTACAATTTGTCCCGCAAAAAAACATATGGCCATATTGACCAAAAAATGAAAAAAGTTATGACTCTGGGAAGAAGAGGAGCAAAAAACGAAAACAGAATAACTCAAGATCGCAAAGGGGTTAAAGAGGACCTGTCACCAGGTCAAAAGAGGGCAGCTTTTGCTCTTTTATTTCTGCTGCTCCCCTAAATACAGTTTTTTTTATTTTCTTTTTAAATCCTCCATGTTTCAGAGATGTAGGCCTTTTTAATTGTCATTGATTTTTATAGTCTTTACTTTTTTTTAAAAAAATTCTATATAGATTTTTTTCATATTAGTGTATTTGAAACTATAAAAAATCCTGTCATTGTCACACTGATCACTAGGCCTAATACTAGATTCCTGCTTCCTGTTTTTCACAGACTCTGACCCTATTTCTTTATATCAATGTATAATCTGATCATTTAATCTGGTCAAAGGACATTTTGGAAGGAGGTTGAGGATGGTGAGCTGTGACATTTCTTATTCTGATTGGTGGATCCTGGGTTATCTGCTTTATATTGAGGTGTTATCTGTCATTGTAAATCCTGCCTGTGATGATGATGATGAGACTGCTGAAAAGTAATTTGTACAGAACAGGAAGTGTGAGTCTAGTATAAGGCCTAGTGGCCAGTGTTAAAATTGCAAGCTGTCTCAGCCCGGCCGCATATTGCAACCCTCCGCACTGAACTTCGATGCTTCTTTATTAGAAAATTGACCTGAGTGGATTTTTTTAAAATCCTCCGAACATCACTATTTCCATTATTTGAGAAGTAAAAATCCAAAATAAATTCTCAGTAATATCTGTAATTGCAAATTTAGTTGAAACACCCAATGCTTTTGTTATCTAGGCAGGCAATCGCTGCCAATCATTCATGAGTCTGGGGGAATCGGGAGAGATGCCAGTCTTCCGATCGCTCGGTGTATGGGTCCCGTTAATGTAGTTAGTCAAGGTTAGGAACTCGGCACTTGGAATGATGAAAAGAAAAGAATTTTAATGATGAACAGCAATCCAGAATTACATACACAAACGCTTCGGCCTGTATCGGACCTTCATCAGCGTGCTGGAAAAAGATACACAACCTCCTATCAGATATACAGAAGAACTTGCATTGTCAGAGTAAATATGTAGAAAAATACTTCTAAAGTAAAGAAATGATCAAAACCATATCTACATAACTGAATCTGTGTAGGGAAAGAAGAAAAAATAAAGGAGAACCAATTAAAATCAAATATAAGAAATTTGACCTCAATAGTGGAAAACACTCTACCCAAAAATGAGGAAATGACCAAAAACATACTCGAGAGAGCCAAAACAAAAATAGTGTCAGTTTTTTTTTCTTGTTTTTCTTTTTCTTTCCTCCCTTTTTTTCCCTCCCCTTTTTTTCCTTTCCCTTTTTCCCTCCCCCTTTTTTCCCTTTCCTTTTTTTCCCCTCCCCTTTTTTCCTCTCCCCTTTTCCCCTCCCCTTTTCCCCTCCCCTTTTCCCCTCCCCTTTTTTCCCCTCCCCTTTTTCCCCTTCCCCTTTTTTCCCTTCCCCGTTTTTCCCCTCCCCTTTTTTCCCTACCCCTCTTCTTCCCTTCCCTTTTTTCCCTCCCCTTTTTTTCCCTCCCCTTTTTTTCCCTCCCCTTTTTTTCCCTCCCCTTTTTTTCCCTCCCCTTTTCTTCCCTTCCCTTTTTTTTCCCCTTCCCTTTTTTTTCTTCCCTTTTTTTTTCCCTTTCCCTTTTTTTTTCCCTTTCCCTTTTTTTTCCCCTTCCCTTTTTTTTCCCCTTCCCTTTTTTTTCGCCTTCCCTTTTTTTTCGCCTTCCCTTTTCTTTCCCCTTCCCTTTTTTCCCCTTCCCTTTTTTTTCCCCTTCCCTTATTTTTCTCTTCCCTTTTTACACCTCTTTTTTTTTCCTCCTTTTTTCCCTCTCTTCCCCACACAGTTTTAGTTCCTTAGATATGGTTTTGTTCATTTCTTTACTTTATGATTGACAGTACAAGTTCTTCCGTATATCTGATAGGAGGTTTTATATATTTTTCCAGCACACTGATGAAGGTCTGATACAGACCGAAATGTTTGCATATGTCATTCTTTATTGCTGTTCATCATTCTTATCATTATTAGTGCCAAGGTCCTTACATTTCACGTTGCGGCATTGGATCCTTCTTGAGCTCCTACCTGTCAGAAGTGCCTTGGTTACTTCCTTCCATGTAGCCAGTCAGTCCTCCCAGCAATGTATAGAGCTGGAGATCTGCACTACAAGATGAGCCTAAAATGAGTGAGTACGGGGAGGGTGGTGGGACTCTCCAGCGTATAGGCAGATGAGGTCCAGTGCTATGGTGTAGAAGCCGGGGAAGTGTTTCTCCTTGTCCTTAACAGCTTTACATGTCTCTGATTTCTCTTTTTTTTATTTATCAGGAGCCAAGAGAGTTTCCAGACAGACTCGGACAGCTATAATGGCGCAGTGAGGGAAAACTACACGTGGTCACAGGATTACTCCGACCTGGAAATCAAAGTGCCTGTGCCGAAAGATGTGGTCAAAGGCAGACGGGTGACTTGTGTGCTGCTGTGTAATGTCTGAGGCTGACGTGCCGCCACGGCTCCCAGTAGAGGGTGATACAGACTAATGCAAAAACCAGACAGAAAATTGCTTTAAGCAGACACAAAGGATTGTGAGCAGCCTTAAGTGGTTTTTATTCATCTGCAGATGTGAACTAGCGTACGTCTCAACCTGCGTAGAAAAACCATCAGTACCTGCCTGTATGGTATTGTTGGGTGTAATGGAGCCGTATCTCATCTTCACGGTATTGGTAGTCGACGTGCCAGTCATTCAGGGAAGTCCTTGCCAGCTAACTCAATGAGCTGTCAGCCGGAGACCTCACACATGGACTGGATGTCAATGACTGATATTTCTGTAACAAATTAACCTCCCTATAAAAAAGCCTGTTTTGGCCTTAAAGGGGATGTCTAATAATGGACGAAATTGGGGAAAAGGGAGGTAATGCTGTAAGTAATCAATATCATAAATATTACGTGTTGAAGCCGCTGGCGCACGATCACTGCTTTCCATATACAGGGCAGCGGGGACGTCCTGTCTGTAACCCATCACTGACCTTAGGAGGAAGGCCGAGGTTATTGGCACAAGACGACCGAGGTTAGTATTTGACTGCAACAGTCAATCATTATACATGGGACATCACTGCTGTGACCATATATGTGTGTGTGTATGTATATATATATATATATATATTAGTGCAGACCAAAAGTTTGGACACACCTTCTCATTTAAAGATTTTTCTGTATTTTCATGACTATGAAAATTGTACATTCACACTGAAGGCATCAAAACTATGAATTAACACATGTGGAATTATATACTTAACAAAAAAGTGTGAAACAACTGAAAATATGTCTTATATTCTAGGTTCTTCAAAGTAGCCACCTTTTGCTTTGATGACTGCTTTGCACACTCTTGGTATTCTCTTGATGAGCTTCAAGTGGTAGTCACCAGAAATGGTTGTCACTTCACAGGTGTGCCCTATCAGATTTAATAAGTGGGATTTCTTGCCTTATAAATGGGGTTGGGACCATCAATTGTGTTGTGCAGAAGTCAGGTGGATACACAGCTGATAGTCCTACTGAATAGACTGTTAGCTGCTTTTTTCTTGCCATAATACAAATTCTAAGTAAAGAAAAACGAGTGGCCATCATTACTTTAAGAAATGAAGGTCAGTCAGTGCGAAAAATTGGGCAAACTTTGAATGTGTCCCCAAGTGCAGTTGCAATCAAGCGCTACAAAGAAACTGGCTCACATGAGGACCGCCCCAGGAAAGGAAGACCAAGAGTCACCTCTGCTTCTGAGGATAAGTTTATCCGAGTCACCAGCCTCAGAAATTGCCGGTTAACAGCAGCTCAGATTAGAGACCAGGTCAATGCCACACAAAGTTCTAGCAGCAGACACATCTCTACAACAACTGTTAAGAGGAGACTTTGTGCAGCAGGCCTTCATGGTAAAATAGCTGCTAGGTAACCACTGCTAAGGACAGGAAACAAGCAGAAGAGACTTGTTTGGGCTAAAGAACTCAAGGAATGGACATTAGACCAGTGGAAATCTGTGCTTTGGTCTGATGAGTCCAAATTTGAGATCTTTGGTTCCAAACACCGTGTCTTTGTGCGACGCAGAAAAGGTGAACGGATGGACTCTACATGCCTGGTTCCCACCGTGAAGCATGGAGGAGGAGGTGTGATGGTGTGGGGGTGCTTTGCTGGTGACACTGTTGGGGATTTATTCAAAATTGAAGGCATACTGAACCAGCATGGCTACCACAGCATCTTGCAGCGGCATGCTATTCCATCCGGTTTGCTTTTAGTTGGACCATCATTTATTTTTCAACAGGACAATGACCCCAAACACATCTCCAGGCTGTGTAAGGGCTATTTGACCAAGAAGGAGAGTGATGGGGTGCTACGCCAGATGACCTGGCCTCCACAGTCACCAGACCTGAACCCAATCGAGATGGTTTGGGGTGAGCTGGACCGCAGAGTGAAGGCAAAAGGGCCAACAAGTGCTAAGCATCTCTGGGAACTCCTTCAAGATTGTTGGAAGACCATTTCCGGTGACTACCTCTTGAAGCTCATCAAGAGAATGCCAAGAGTGTGCAAAGCAGTCATCAAAGCAAAAGGTGGCTACTTTGAAGAACCTAGAATATAAGACATATTTTCAGTTGTTTCACACTTTGTTGTTAAGTATATAATTCCACATTTGTTAATTCATAGTTTTGATGCCTTCAGTGTGAATGTACAATTTTCAAAGTCATGAAAATACAGAAAAATCTTTAAATGAGAAGGTGTGTCCAAACTGTTGGTCTGTACTGTGTGTGTGTATATATATATATATATATATATATATATATATATATATATATGTGATTATTTTGTTATTTTACAGCATTACCTCCCTTTGGCCCAATTTTGTTTGATCTCGTGCCACTCCTTTATTCAGAGCAGGCATAACTTTTTCATTTGTGTAGCTGTTTGAGACCTTATGTTTCATGAACATTGTTGGGTTTTTCTTTGCCCCATGTCTATATTTAGTTGTTGTTTTCTTGTTTTATACCATTCCTGATTTACATTTTTACATGTTTATTTTCCCCATGCAAACAGGCTGCCGATCATCTGACAAACAAGCAAAACGCTCGTTCGTAGGGTGAAATGATCTTTTGGGTTGCCAAAAAAGATCATCGTTCTCGGCAGCACGTCATCCTGTGTAAACAGGACATGCATTCCTGAGAACAGTGGCAGCCTATATGCATTGAATGATACAGATGCATCTCACTGAATTAGAATATCATCAAAAAGTTAATTTATTTCAGTTCTTCAATGCAAAAAGTGAAGCTCATATATTATATAGAGTCATTACACACAGAGTGATCTATTTCAAGTGTTTATTTCTGTTAATGTTGATGATTATGGCTTACAGCCATTGAAAACACAAAAGTCATTATCTCAGTAAATTAGAATAATTAACAAAAAACACCTGCGAAGGCTTCCCAAATGTTTAAAAAGGTCCCTTAGTCTGTTTCAGTAGGCTCCACAATCATGGGGAAGACTGCTGACTTGACAGATGTCCAGAAGGCAGTCATTGACACACTCCACAAGGTCCCAGAGTCTGGAGGAAGAGTGGAGAGGCCACAATCCAAGCTGCTTGAGGTCTAGTGTGAAGTTTCCACAATCAGTGATGGTTTGGGGAGCCATGTCATCTGCTGGTGTAGGTCCACTGTGTTTTATCAAGACCAAAGCGCAGCCGTCTACCAGGACATTTTAGAGCACTTCATGCTTCCCTCTACCGACAAGCTTTTTGGGGAAGGAAATATCATTCTTTCTGCAGGACTTGGCCCCTGTTCACACTGCCAAAAGTACCAATACCTGGTTTACAAATAACAGTATCACTGAGCTTGATTGGCAGCAAACTCACCTGACCTTAACCCCATAGAGAATCTATTATAGAGAATCTATGGGGTATTGTCAAGAGGAAGATGAGAGACACCAGACCCAACAATGCAGACGAGCTGAAGGCTGCTATCAAAGCCACCTGGGCTTCCATAACACCTCAGCAGTGCCACAGGCTGATCGCCTCCATGCCACATTGCCGCATTGATGCAGTAATTGATGCAAAAGGAGCCCGACCAAGTATTGAGGGCATTTACTGAACATACATTTCAGTAGGATAACATTTTGGATTTTAAAAACATTTTTCAAGCTGTTTTTATAAAGTATTCTAATTTACTGAGATAATGACTTTTGTGTGTTCATTGGCTGTAAGCCATAATCCTCAACATTAACAGAAATAAACACTTGAAATAGATCACTCTGTTTGTAATGACTCTATATAATATATGAGTTTCACTTTTTGTATTGAAGAACTGAAATAAATTAATTTTTTGATGATGTTCTAATTTAGTGAGAAGCACCTGTATGTTACTGATGGTTCTTTGTGCTTATTATGGGGTCCACCTCTCTAAACGGCAGGACGATTGACAATTATGTACCAATCGGTGGTCATTTAATGTCGCATAATGTTGCTGTTGCTGACCGCTCACAGGCATCACGTGACCCCCGGCTCCCCCCAGATTGCTGGGCTGTGGGTGGGGTTTCCTTGCACATCACAGCCCAGCATCCACCGCGCGCTTCCCCTCTCCTCTGCATTCATTGGGAAAGCGTGCTGTGGATACTGGGCTGTGACGTGCTGGGAAACCCCACCCACAGCCCAGCAAGCAGTGGGGAGCGCGTCACTGGGTCACCCCCGGCCGCAGCCGGAACTTGACGTGACATCAGCGGATGCCAGAGCCGGGGGTCACGTGTTGCCTGTGAGCGATCAGCGATAGCACCGCTCAAAGGCAATAAAAACCACACAAGGTATTTACAAAAACACTTATCTCCACCGTTTAAATCTTTTGGGGCATTTTTTATAGTAGTGGACAACCTCTTTAAGGTAAGAAGTCATATCAAAAACTTCACTTGCAAACACTTGTTTCGGGGATGTTTGCCCCTCATCAGTGTGAAGTAGGAGATCTGATTTGGCTGGCTGAGAGGCCTCTGATGTGGGTCAGAAGGGGACCTAGATGGCAGTAAGTAAATAGGAGAGACATCTGGTGATATGTTAATTATCTCACCTTTTTCTTTCCTTCTAAATCGTACAGCGCTGGAATATTTAACATATTACCTTTTACATTGAACTGAAGATATGCTATAAACCCAAGGGCGTAGATTGGGAGGTCGGACACAGATAGTTCGGGATGTGGGGGCAACATAGGAAAACGATGCCTGGGGATCCTGCCTTCAGCTGGAGCTGTTGTAACCTGATCCCGGCAACAGCTCCGTCAAGAAAAAGTATGTAATGTGTATAACACATTCATGGATTTGACCATAAGCCGTATGTAGTGCCGGCGTCCCTGCCCTCTGCTAGGCAGGGACGCTGCTCCTCTCACCGCTCTGCTCCGTGCCCGGCATCCTCCCCCCGCTCTGCTGTCAGCGCGCGCTCCGTCCCGGCGTCCTCCTCCTGCTCTGCTCTCAGCGCGCGCTCCTTCCCGGCCCCTGTGCTTAGGGCGCGCGCGCGCGCGCTCCCCTCCTCTTAAAGGGGCCGCGCGCGCCGCCCTAAAGAGTCCCCGGCCAATGGCCGGAGGACTTCATCATATATAAGGCACCTCCTCCAAAATGGAGGTGCCCGAGCAATGTTGTTTGCACCTGTGTCTCACCTGTGCTTCAGCCCTCAGGTCCCGTTGCCAGTTACCTGCCAGTTACCTGCCAGTTACCTGCCAGTTTCCTGCCAGTTTCCTGCTAGTTACCTGCCTGATTCCTGCCTGAATACTTGTTACCTGCCTGCCTGCCTGAGGTCCGACGGTCTGCCTTACAACTCCGGTCAGTCTGTCTAAGGACCAACTTGTCCGCTCACCTGGGAGCGCACATCAGCTACCTGCCTGCTTGCCTGAGGTCCGACGGTCTGCCTTACAACTCCGGTCAGTCTGTCTATGGACCAGCTTGCCCGCTCACCTGGGAGCGCTTCTCCGCTACCTGCCTGCTTGCCAGCCCGGAGGCTCCGTTGTCACGTGCTGTGACCACCAGCTATCTCAGAGACTCTTGCCCGCTCACCTGGGAGCGCATCTCCGTTACCTGCCTGCTTGCCAGCCCGGAGGTCCCGTTGTCACGTGCGGTGACCACCAGCTATTCCAGAGACTCTTGCCCGCTCACCTGGGAGCGCTTCTCCGTTACCTACCTGCCTGCCAGCCCGGAGGTTCCGCCGTCACGTGCTGTGACCACCTGCTATTCCAGAGACTCTCGCTTGCTCACCTGGGAGCACACATCTACCATCTGCCTGCTAGCCTACCCGGAGGCTCTGCCATCACAGGTCGTACCTACCCCTTACCCAGAGACTGCCCTGATCACTTGCCGTAACTCCCTGTCCGTTCACCCAGAGACTGCCACCCGCTCCCTTACAAGGGCCGCCCCCTTGTATAGTAGCTCAGAGGTTCCGCCTCCTGGACCCGTTACAGTTTGCTCGGGCCATGGAACCCGGTGGCACCCAAGCTCCCTCGCTCTCGGACCTCTGTCTTGAACTGTCCCATCAGAGGTCCCAACAGGAGGCCATCCTGGGTCACCTGCGGAATGTTAATACTCGCCTGAACACTCTGTCTGATCCACCAACAACCTCCGCCAGTGCCATATCTTGCAATCCGGCAGCTCCGCTGCCCACTAATACTATGGTATCCTACCCCGGACCCCGGCTCTCTGCACCTCCTCGCTTCGGAGGCGACCCCGTCCAGGCTCGGGGCTTCATAAATCAGTGCACCCTGCACTTTGAACTTTTGTCCCATCAGTTTAATTCCGACCGGGCCAAAATTGCCTTTATCATGTCCCATCTCACCGGGGAGGCCCTGGCCTGGCTAAATCCTCTATGGGAGAGAGGAGACCCCCTGGTGTCCAACTTGCCTGCTTTTCTCTCGGCTTTCCGGAAAGTCTTCGACGAACCCGGACGGAAGACCTCATCCGCATCCTCTCTGCTACGCCTCCGTCAGGAGGGTCTCACCGTGGGCCAATATGCCATACGGTTCCGCACCCTTGCCTCGGAGCTGGCCTGGGATAACGACGCTCTGGTATCCGTCTTCTGGGAGGGTCTGTCCGGTCGTATTAAAGATGAACTTGCTGGTCGGGACATTCCTACCTCTCTCGATGATCTAATAACCCTTGCCACCCGGATTGACCTACAGTTCCAAGAGCGTGCCAAAGAGGTCACCCGTGAGAGAAGGATTCCACGTTTAGCTCCTACTTTCCAGAAACCCGTCATTCCCTCCGTCTCTCCCCAGGTACACTCTCCTGAGCCTATGCAGGTCGACCAGACCAAGATGGTCAAAACCCGTCAGGACTCACGCCGTGCCGAGGGGAGCTGCTTCTACTGTGGCAGTAAGGAGCACCGGATCCGTGCCTGCCCGGAGAGGTCGGGAAACGCCTGTGTCTAGGTTCGCTCAGAGAGGTCCACCTAGACAAGAATAAATCCTCTCCATCCCTGCTGTTGTCTGTTTCGATCATCTACGGGGAGAACCGTTATTTCGAACTAGCCCAACTTGACTCTGGAGCAGCCGGGAACCTTATTTCACAGTCCCTGGTTGAGAAATACCGCATCCCCACCAAACCTCTGGCTGTACCCTTGTCTGTCGCTGCCGTGGATGGGGGCCTCTTACCTCGCCCCATTCAACTCATCACCGAATCCATTACCCTGCAGGTGGGAATGCTGCATTCTGAAAGTATCTCCTTTCATGTTCTGCCTGGACTCTCTCACGCCCTCTTGCTAGGTCTACCCTGGCTCCAGAGACATGCACCCGTGCTAGACTGGCAAACCGGAGAGGTCCTTCGCTGGGGACAAGACTGTCATAAAACCTGCCTGGTTCCCGTCCATCCCGTCCGTCCTTCTCCTACCCCAGCTAATCTACCTGGACTTCCGATTCCTTATTGGTCTTATGCAGATGTCTTTAATAAAAAGGAGGCAGAGACATTACCACCACATAGACCATACGACTGTCCCATCGATCTGCTACCCGGTACTACTCCTCCCCGTGGGCGTATCTATCCTTTATCCGCTGCTGAGACCCGGTCAATGTCCGAATATATTGAGGAGAATCTGGCCAGAGGATTCATCCGGAAATCTACCTCCCCGGCGGGAGCAGGCTTCTTTTTCGTCAAAAAGAAGGACGGCTCTCTCCGTCCCTGTATAGACTATAGAGGCCTAAACCTGATCACGGTGAAGAATAAGTACCCCCTTCCGCTCATTCCAGAATTATTTGATCGTCTGAGGGGGGCTAGGATCTTCACCAAACTGGACCTTCGTGGGGCGTACAACCTGGTTCGTATTCGTCAGGGGGATGAATGGAAGACGGCATTCAACACCCGGGACGGCCACTATGAATACCTGGTAATGCCCTTTGGTCTCTGTAACGCTCCTGCCGTCTTTCAAGAGTTGGTCAATGACATCTTCCGGGACCTTCTCTACTCCTGCGTAGTGGTGTACCTGGACGACATCTTGGTCTTCTCTCCGGATCTCCAGACTCACCGGAGGGACGTTCGTCAGGTCCTGCTCAGGCTAAGGCAGAACCATCTCTACGCTAAATTTGAGAAGTGCCTCTTTGAGCAGACCTCGCTTCCGTTTCTGGGCTACATTATCTCTCAGACCGGCCTACAAATGGATCCTGAGAAACTGTCTGCCATCGAGAAATGGCCCCGACCGGAGGGGTTGAAGGCCATTCAGCGATTCCTGGGCTTCGCCAACTACTACCGCCTCTTCATACCACACTTCTCTTCCCGGACGGCCCCAATTTCTGCGCTCACCCGTAAAGGTACTAATCCCAAAGAGTGGCCACCCGAAGCAGAGGAGGCCTTTCTTTCCCTTAAACAGGCCTTCTCTTCCGCCCCGGTGCTGCATCGCCCAGATGGCAACAAGCAGTTCTTCCTGGAAGTTGACGCCTCCTCCTCTGGAGCCGGAGCAGTACTCACTCAAAAATCATCTTCCGGGAGGATGGTAACTTGTGGCTTCTTCTCAAAACTCTTCTCCTCCTCAGAGCGCAATTATTCCATAGGAGACCGAGAGTTATTGGCCATCAAACTGGCATTGGAGGAGTGGCGTTACCTGCTCGAGGGGGCTCTTCACCCGGTAATAATTTACACTGACCACAAGAACTTGGCTTACCTCCAGCATGCCCAGAGACTTAACCCGCGCCAAGCCCGGTGGTCCTTGTTTTTTGCTCGTTTTGATTTTGTCCTTCATTTTCGCCCGGCTGACAAAAACGTCAAGGCGGACGCCTTGTCTCGATCCTTTCTGGTGTCTGATCTCGAGGAGGATCCGAAACACATCATCGATCCCGCCAGAGTAATGCAGGTGGCTCCCGTGAGTCTAAATCGTCTTCCTCCTGGTAAGACGTTCGTACCAGTACCTGATCGGGAGAAGATCCTACACTGGGGTCATTCGTCTAAACTAGCTGGCCACGCCGGTCAGAAAAAGACCCTCCAGCTTATTACCCGGCACTACTGGTGGCCTAACCTGCACAAGGATGTAATTGACTTTGTTTCTGCCTGTGTGTCCTGCGCCCGCAACAAAGTTCCGAGACACCTGCCGGCCGGCCGCCTCCTACCTCTGCCAGTACCTGCTGCCCCCTGGCAGCATATAGCGATGGACTTCATAACTGATCTGTCCGTCTCTGCCGGTTGTACGGTCATTTGGGTGGTCGCTGACCGCTTTTCCAAGATGGCTCACTTCATTCCACTGCCAGGTCTTCCGTCTGCACCCGAGCTGGCTAAAGACTTTATCCGCCACATCTTCCGTCTTCATGGCCTGCCCCGTCACATCGTGTCGGATCGAGGAGTACAGTTCACTTCCCGTTTCTGGAGAGCCACTTGTAAATTGCTGGACGTCACCCTGGACTTCTCCTCCGCTTACCACCCACAGTCTAATGGTCAAGTGGAGCGGATCAATCAGAACCTGACCAGTTACCTTCGGCACTTCGTTAATGCCCACCATTCTGACTGGGTGGATCTCCTGCCATGGGCCGAATTCTCGTACAACAATCACGAGAGCGAGTCTTCCTCCAAATCCCCGTTTTTTGTAGTCTACGGTCAGCATCCTCGGATCCCGTTTCCCGTCTCCACCTCGGTGGACAATCCGGCTGCGGAATCTCTTGTTAACAAATTTTCCTCCATATGGGAGAGTACCCGGTCCGCACTCCTTCTGTCATCCGAGCGTATGAAAAGACACGCTGACAAAAAACGTCTGGACCCTCCTCAATTCCGCCCTGGGGATAAAGTCTGGCTCTCGTCCAAATATGTCCGGCTCAAGATCCCTTCCTATAAGTTAGGGCCTCGGTTCATCGGCCCACTGGAGGTCATCAGTCAGATCAACCCGGTGGCCTATAAATTGAAACTCCCGGCCAACTTACGGATCCCTAACTCCTTCCATGTGTCTCTCCTCAAACCTGTGGTGCTTAACTCTTTTTCCAAGTCTACAGGTACGCCTCCTGCTCCGGTTTCTGCTGAGGACGAGTTTGAGGTAGAGAACATTCTTGCCACCAAAAGGGTAAGAGGAAAGACCTTTTTTCTGGTAGATTGGAAGGGGTTTGGTCCTGAGGAGAGAACGTGGGAGCCCCGGGAGAACATCCATGCCCCTCTCATCCTAGCTAAATTTCTGTCTGGCCTAAAAAAGGGGGGGCCTAAAGGGGGGGGTACTGTAGTGCCGGCGTCCCTGCCCTCTGCTAGGCAGGGACGCTGCTCCTCTCACCGCTCTGCTCCGTGCCCGGCATCCTCCCCCCGCTCTGCTGTCAGCGCGCGCTCCGTCCCGGCGTCCTCCTCCTGCTCTGCTCTCAGCGCGCGCTCCTTCCCGGCCCCTGTGCTTAGGGCGCGCGCGCGCGCGCTCCCCTCCTCTTAAAGGGGCCGCGCGCGCCGCCCTAAAGAGTCCCCGGCCAATGGCCGGAGGACTTCATCATATATAAGGCACCTCCTCCAAAATGGAGGTGCCCGAGCAATGTTGTTTGCACCTGTGTCTCACCTGTGCTTCAGCCCTCAGGTCCCGTTGCCAGTTACCTGCCAGTTACCTGCCAGTTACCTGCCAGTTTCCTGCCAGTTTCCTGCTAGTTACCTGCCTGATTCCTGCCTGAATACTTGTTACCTGCCTGCCTGCCTGAGGTCCGACGGTCTGCCTTACAACTCCGGTCAGTCTGTCTAAGGACCAACTTGTCCGCTCACCTGGGAGCGCACATCAGCTACCTGCCTGCTTGCCTGAGGTCCGACGGTCTGCCTTACAACTCCGGTCAGTCTGTCTATGGACCAGCTTGCCCGCTCACCTGGGAGCGCTTCTCCGCTACCTGCCTGCTTGCCAGCCCGGAGGCTCCGTTGTCACGTGCTGTGACCACCAGCTATCTCAGAGACTCTTGCCCGCTCACCTGGGAGCGCATCTCCGTTACCTGCCTGCTTGCCAGCCCGGAGGTCCCGTTGTCACGTGCGGTGACCACCAGCTATTCCAGAGACTCTTGCCCGCTCACCTGGGAGCGCTTCTCCGTTACCTACCTGCCTGCCAGCCCGGAGGTTCCGCCGTCACGTGCCGTGACCACCTGCTATTCCAGAGACTCTCGCTTGCTCACCTGGGAGCACACATCTACCATCTGCCTGCTAGCCTACCCGGAGGCTCTGCCATCACAGGTCGTACCTACCCCTTACCCAGAGACTGCCCTGATCACTTGCCGTAACTCCCTGTCCGTTCACCCAGAGACTGCCACCCGCTCCCTTACAAGGGCCGCCCCCTTGTATAGTAGCTCAGAGGTTCCGCCTCCTGGACCCGTTACACCGTACGTGTCAGAGAACCACAGACCATGCGAAGTGGCTTGAGAATCCGTCCCCTGTGACGACCAATTGCTGGTATTGTCTGACAATCGTGTGGCTATTGACCCGTTGTGGGTGGGCACAGCGTTAGCCGCACGGTGTGGCCGCAACCTGCCTTCGGCTGACAGATCACCAGGACAGGCAGAGCAATTCTTTTTTTTCTTTTTTATTATTGGATCGCTCCTGCTCATCAATTCCAATGATAAAACATATGGAATTATTGTGCATGCAGCTTCTTAATATAGAAGCATACATTTTGCCAAATGCCTACGCTTTTAACCCTTGGAGATACCTAGCGGAGGAATATATTATGTAACGGAAAGTAGGAAATGTCACACATCGGATAAGACAGTGATACTCGATGGAGCAGCTTGATTCTCTCCGCCATCTGTAGGTTGCATAATCTTACAAGGCTCGTCAGCCGGCTGAGCTGCCGGAGAAGACGCTGCTGCTAATCTTCTGAACCCTGCCATTTGCATGCACAAATATAGACTTGTAATAATGGGCTCTTTGTTTGGCCAAATCTTCTTTCCTTCTCATTCTTATTGTTTGTTAGTCTGACCATTTTACTGCAGAGGTCCGTGATATCCCCGTCACCATTTTGCATCCAGTGGTGGGCCCTTTAAGCATTAGAGTTATAGTTTATCTTAGAAAGGTCCTTTATTTTATAAAGGTCCTTAGAAACACTCCCCTACGTGACCTTTGCTGTTTTTCTGCACCTCTGATGTCTCATGCCGGTGTCCTCACTTAGGGTTGGTACAGATGTCCGAGCACAGATTGCAATGCACGGACTGGCTGCAGGTCTCCCGACCCGAGCGTGACTCCTTCATATATGTCTGAGGCTGTGACGCTTGGGTTAGGAGCGCCATGGCCAGTCCGTGTATTGCGGACCTTGCACAGACATCTGAAGCAGACCTTACACTTCCAGTAGGGGACACTATGTAACCATTGCAGCTAGTCAGCGGCCACTGATTGGCTGCGGCAGTGATGTGCCGTTCGAGCCAGAAGACACTGATGCACTGATTGGTTGCACCAGTCACGTGATGTACCCCTCTAGCAGAAGAGGAGGCTTGGAGACCTTTGCGGGATGTCATGTGACTGCTGCAACCAATCTGTGGGTTTTGGGTCGAGTAGTCAAGTGACGATTTCCCCGGAAGAGAAAGTGAGGAAATCAGTGGGGGACATGGAAAAAAAACACATGCTGTACATCACTGCCCATTTTTATTTTAGGACCACCAGGGAGCCATTGATAAGTAAATACATGTAGACCCTTTAACAGATTGATGCTATCCTTAACGCTTGCTTCTCCATATACTCTCCCAGGTGTCGGTGGACCTGCGCAGCACATGTATCCGAGTGGCAGCGAGAGACAGTCAAGGCGAGCGTGTCTTGATGGATGGGAACTTCACTCACAAAATAAATGCGGAGACCTCCCTGTGGAGCCTGGAACCTGGGAAATGTATCTCGGTAATAAGATAGATGATGCCTCACGTAACGCTTGTCTGGAGGCAGGTGTGAGTCCTCAGCGTTACACTGTACAGATCTGCTCGGCTTATTGTGCTGCGTAACTCTGCAGCGTATTCAAGACCAGTTCATTATCTGTACTGGTTGACACTTTAAGAACACAGTATAATCATATCCTTTACCCAGAATAAAAAAAAAATCACTAGTTTGAGCAAACTGATCATAACATTGTCATTTACTTATATCATTACCTTTAGTATAGCGCCACCTGGTGTTCATGTCCACGTAATGAGGTGAGCGGTGGTGGTCACACATGCTCTGTCGCTCTCTCCCCCAGTCAGTGACCCTGTGTTCTCAACAGAAATAACTGTCTGTCCTCAATCTCAGGGAAAGAGCAGAGGCAGTACATCTAAACAAGAGTCCTTCTACAGGAGAAGTAGAAAAGTACTATATTTTCAGCTGCCAGAAGGGGAAGGAGACAGATTCTGCCCAGGTTACATACCCAATTTCATAACAGGAGCAAAAAATTATGAAATGTTAACTTTTCATAGCACATTACCATAAAGGGAATCTATCACACGTTTTTTGCTATGTACTCTGAGGGCAACATGATGTAGAGACAGAGACCCTGATTCCAGTGATGTGTCCCTGACTGATCTGCTTGCTGTCATTTTGATATAATTACTGTATTCTCTGTTGCAGACCTACTGTAGCAGTTCTCAGAATGCTGAGCTGTGTATAACCCCACCCACACCACTGATTGACAGCTTTCTGTCAATTGGCTGCTTTCTCAGTACATCAGTGGTGGGAGGCGGGGTTTTTCAGAGAAGTTGACCAGGAGGCCCGAGACACCTAGTTCTGTAGTTATAATCTCCTGCTGATAAAACACTGATTGTATTGAAACTACAGCACACAGCCTAATAAGTGACACATCGCAGGAATCGGGGTCTCTGCTCCTACATTATCCTGCTCTCTGATTACATAACAAAAACCTGGGGACAAATTCCTATTAAATCAGCGCTTCAGGATGTTTGCTATAAAATTGATTCCTGGGATAACCTCTGACTCCGCACTGGAGCAATTGTGGACTTCTGAGCCTGCAATGAAAGCTGATGAGATCTGTAGTACTAGATGGACGCAGGTTGTGAGGCAGTGATGTACCTCTGATATACTTTACGGGCCGTTCTGTTTCACCCCCTTTAGCACATTGCGAGGTCCACCCTGCTCTCCCAGTTCACACATTCCACTGGTGGGTATATAAGGGAAATTACACATTAAAGCAATTTTTTTTGGCCCTTGGTTTCTCCCCCAGATTAGTCTGAGTAAATGCGGGGAATACTGGTGGAACGCCGTGCTAGAGGGCGAGGAGAAAATTGACATAGACAAGATCAACAAGGAGCGTGGCATGGCAACTGTGGACGACGATGAACATGCCGTGCTGGACAGGCTCACTTTTGACTATCACCAAAAGCTGCAAGGGAAGCCACAGAGCCACGAGCTGGTACGTCATAGCAGTAGATCTGATAGTGAAGGGCAATGTCAGATACAGTTTCTATGCTTATACCTACACTGACCACAGGAAAATGGCCCCATATTCTTCCTCTTGGAAACGCCTCTTCTGTCTGCAAAGGTGGCCATACACATTAGAAGAACGTCAGCCAAATCCATGTATTTGGGAGGAAACCATTGACCATAGGAGGGAGGAAGCAAATAATCTTGGCTGAACTACTATCTAAAGTGTAAGGCCAGCTTTACATCCTCCTGCTACCTCGTGCTGAATGGAAATCTAGTTTACTACCATTATACCATTCATATGAGTTATCAATTAGATTTCATAGGATTGTAAACCGAGCGCTTAGTTATGCACTAGGTAAACTGAGCGCTTAGTTATGCACTAGGTAAACTGAGCGCTTAGTTATGCACTAGGTAAACTGAGCGCTTAGTTATGCACTAGGTAAACTGAGCGCTTATTTATGCACTAGGTAAACTGAGCTCTTAGTTATGCACTAGGTAAACCGAGCGCTTAGTTATGCACTAGGTAAACAGCGCTTACACTGTGTTCCAAATTATTATGCAAATAATATTTTCTCAGATTTTACCAAATTACCTATATGAATTGCAGTCATTGTAATTTTCCAGTCAAATAACTATTAGAGTACAACTGAAAGGTTTTTGTACAAACTGCCTATGATAACAGTATATTTTTAAAAAAAGAAAAAACTCAAACTGCACTCAAAATGCATGTTCCAAATTATTATGCACAGAAAAATGGTCATTTTTGAAATTATAAGCATTAGCAGGTTATTACAAACTGAAATCAAACAGTTTTCAACTCAAAACTTTATTCTAGGTGATGTTACATTTGCACATAGGACCCCTTGTTCGAAAGGAGCTTCTGAACTCTCTCGTCCATTGAATTTGTCAGGTTTTGGATGGTTTCTGCTTTAATTGTTTTGCATGAGGACAGAATACCCTCCCAGAGCTGCTGCTTAGATGTGAACTGCCTCCCGCCATCATAGACACTCCTTTTGATGATGCTCCCGAGGTTCTCAATGGGGTTGAGGTCATGGGAGCATGGGTGCCACACCATAAGTTTGTCCCCTTTTATGCCCATAGCAGCCAGAGATGCAGATGTGTTATGTGCAGCATGAGACGGGGCATTATCATGCATGAAAATGATCTTGCTGCGGAATGCACGGTTCTTCTTCTTGAACCATGGCAGGAAGTGCTGTTTGAGAAACTCAACATACATTATGGAGTTCATCTTTACCCCATCAGGGATCCTAAAAGGGCCGACAATCTCTCTCCCCATGATTCCAGCCCAAAACATTACTCCACCTCCTCCTTGTTAGCGCCGTAGCCGTGTTTGCATGGGGTGTCCATCAACCAGCCATCCTCCACTCCATCCATCTGGACCATCGAGATCATTTCATGCATGATAATGCCCCGTCTCATGCTGCACATAACACATCTGCATCTCTGGCTGCTATGGGCATAAAAGGGGACAAACTTATGGTGTGGCACCCATGCTCTCCTGACCTCAACCCCATTGAGAACCTCTGGAGCATCATCAAAAGGAGTGTCTATGATGGCGGGAGGCAGTTCACATCTAAGCAACAGCTCTGGGAGGGTATTCTGTCCTCATGCAAAACAATTAAAGCAGAAACCATCCAAAACCTGACAAATTCAATGGACGAGAGAGTTCAGAAGCTCCTTTCGAACAAGCGGTCCTATGTGCAAATGTAACATCACCTAGAATAAAGTTTTGAGTTGAAAACTGTTTGATTTCAGTTTGTAATAACCTGCTAATGCTTATAATTTCAAAAATGACCATTTTTTTGTTCTTTATTAAAATGAAAAGGTTGAAAACTCTGCTGTGCATAATAATTTGGAACATGCATTTTGAGTGCAGTTTGAGTTTTTTATTTTTTTTAAAAATATACTGTTATCATAGGCAGTTTGTACAAAAACCTTTCAATTGTACTCTAATAGTTATTTGACTGGAAAATTACAATGACTGCAATTCAGGATATCAAGACTCTTCAGACCTACAGATCACTACCCATTCCTGCTAATACATGTGGGGACAAATGACACCGCAAGAAAGGACCTGGAAACCATCTGCAGTGACTTTGAAGACTTAGGCAAGAAAGTGAAAGAATTGGGAGCGCAGGTGGTCTTCTCATCCATCCTCCCAGTGGATGGCCATGGAACAATGAGGTGGAATAAGATTCTACAGGTGAACAACTGGCTACGTCGATGGTGCCGTCAACAAGGATTTGGATTTCTGGATCACGGAATGAATTACCTATACGATGGACTACTTGCTAGAGATGGGGTGCACCTTACGAAGACTGGAAAACATGTATTTGGAAGTCGCCTTGCTACACTCATCAGAAGAGCTTTAAACTAGAACAATGTGGGAAGGGAAGCAAAAGGCCAGAAAAAGCCATACAGCTGACAAATACTATTGAGATCTCTGCTACTGGAAGTGGAAAGGAAGAACAAAGACAAAACAATTTAAATAATAAAAATATGGGACGAAGAGAAACCAATCACAAACTAAAATGTTTTTATACAAATGCACAAAGCATGGGCAACAAACAAGGAGAATTGGAACTACTAATGCAGGAAAAGGAATATGATGTCATTGGAATCACTGAAACTTGGTGGGACGATACACATGATTGGAATAAAAGGCTAAAAGGATACAACTTATTTGCAAGAAACAGACTTGATAAACGAGGAGGAGGTGTTGCATTGTATGTTAGAAAAGCGTATATCTGCACAGAGATGGAAGCTTCAGAGACTGGGAGTTCTGTGGAAACTGTTTGGGTAAGAATACAAGGAGAGAACAACGGAAAGGACACCATTGTAGGCATTTACTACAGGCCACCTGGGCAAGCTGAAGATATGGATGAACTCTTTATGTATCAAATGACCAAGTTCTCCAAAAAATATGACGTAGTGGTCATGGGAGATTTCAACTATCCAGACATTTGTTGGGAATCTCTCTCAAGTAAAACTAACAGGTCAAGCAAATTCTTATCCTCTCTTGCTGACAACTTTATCTTCCAAAAGGTAGGGGAGAAAACAAGGGGATCTGCTACTTTGGATCTAATCCTTACAAACAGGGAGGAAATGGTTGAGGAGGTAAAGGTGGCTGGGACCCTAGGAGGCAGCGATCATGCTATTATAGAATTTTGGATAACTAGAGGAGGAAGACATGTGAAGACTCAAACTTCAAGGTTAGATTTTAGAAAGGCAGGTTTTAAGAGACTCAGAAAGAGAATAGGAGGGATCCAATGGCTGGATGTCCTTAAGGACAAAAATGTCCAGGAAGGATGGGAAATTTTTAAAAATGAGATTCTCAAAGCACAATCGTTAACAATCCCGAAAAGTAGGAAGAATGGGAAGCATTTAAGGAAACCAGGATGGATGAACACAGAACTTAAACACATGCTAAAAAGAAAGAAAGAAATGTTTATTAAATGGAAAGAGGGAGGCATATCTAAAGAAGATTATAATGCAGTCTGCAGATCCTGTAGGGCACGTATCAGGTTAGCTAAAGCTGACAATGAATTAAGGCTTGCAAGAGATGTCAAAAGCAATAAAAAAGGATTTTGGGGGTATGTCAAAAGTAAAAGAAAAGTCAAAGATGCTATAGGATTTTTACAGGATGAAAATGGAGAAATGGTAAGAGAGGATGTTGAGAAGGCCGAACTTTTTAATTCCTATTTTGCATCTGTTTTCTCTCAGAAAGAAAATGTAACATCAACTGATCTTCACTGTCCTTTTAAAGGAATAGAGGAATCCAAGTTATCTGTAAACAGAAAGATTGTGAGGGAATATTTAGCTAACATAAATGAGTTCAAGTCACCAGGTCCAGATGAATTACACCCCAGAGTACTGAAGGAGATCGTAGAAGAAATTTTAGAACCACTCTCCATAATCTTTGAAAATTCTTGGAGAACAGGAGAAGTCCCAGAAGACTGGAGAAGAGCAAATGTTGTTCCTATCTTCAAAAAGGGGAAGAAGGTGGACCCAGGGAACTATAGGCCGGTGAGTCTGACTTCTATACCAGGAAAGATCTTTGAACAAATTATTAAACAACATGTATGTAAGTACATGGATAAGAATGAAGTGATTAACCAGAGCCAGCATGGGTTTGTAACTAACAAGTCATGTCAGACTAACTTAATTTCCTTCTATGACAGAATCACTGACTGGGTGGATCAGGGAAATGCTGTAGATATAGTATATCTTGACTTCAGCAAAGCATTTGACAAAGTATCTCACACCATCCTTATTGAAAAAATGACCAAGTATGCAATGGACCAGGCAACTGTTAGGTGGATTCATAACTGGCTTAGTGATCGGACTCAAAGGGTGGTTGTAAATGGCTTCACATCCAGCTGGGTGAATGTCTCAAGTGGGGTACCACAGGGCTCCGTCCTGGGACCTGTATTGTTCAACATCTTTATCAATGATTTAGATGAAGGAATTGAGGGTAAACTGATTAAATTTGCTGATGACACAAAGCTAGGAGGGATAGCTAATACTAGAGAAGAGAGAGAGAGGATTCAAAAAGACCTAAATAAACTGGAGCAGTGGGCAGCAACCAACAGAATGGTTTTTAACAGGGAAAAATGCAAAGTACTACATCTGGGCAATAAAAATGAAAAAAGCATATACAGAATGGGAGGAATAGAGCTAAGCAACAGTACATGTGAAATAGACTTAGGTATACTAATAGATCATAGACTGAACATGAGTCAACAGTGTGATGCAGCAGCAAAAAAGGCAAATACAATTCTGGGATGTATTAACAGAAGCATACAGTCTAGATCACGTGAAGTCATTATCGGTCTTTACTCCTCTTTGGTCAGACCTCATCTGGAATACTGTGTACAGTTTTGGGCACCACATTTTAAAAAAGACATAGACAAACTGGAGCAAGTTCAGAGAAGAGCGACCAGAATGGTGACTGGTCTGCAAACCATGTCCTATGAGGAACGGTTGCAGGATTTGGGAATGTTTAGCTTGCAAAAAAGAAGACTGAGAGGAGACTTAATAGCTGTCTACAAATATGTCAAGGGCTGTCACATTGTAGAAGGATCATCTTTATTCTCATTTGCACAAGGAAAGACTAGAAGCAATGGGATGAAACTAAATGGGAGGAGACACAGATTAGATATTAGAAAAAACTTTTTGACAGTTAGGGTGATTAATGAGTGGAACAGGCTGCCACGAGAGGTGGTGAGTTCCCCTTCAATGGACGTCTTCAAACAGAGGCTGGACAGACATCTGTCTGAGATGATCTAGTGAATCCTGCTTTGAGCAGGGGGTTGGACCAGATGACCCAGGAGGTCCCTTCCAACTCTACCATTCTATGATTCTATGATATAGGTAATTTGGGAAAATCTGAGAAAATATTATTTGCATAATAATTTGGAACACAGTGTAGTTATGCACTCGGTAAACTGAGCGCTTAGTTATGCACCAGGTAAACTGAGCGCTTAGTTATGCACTAGGTAAACTGAGCGCTTAGTTATGCACTAGGTAAACTGAGCGCTTAATTATGCACTAGGTAAACTGAGCGCTTAGTTATGCACTAGGTAAACTGAGCACTTAGTTATGCACTAGGTAAACTGAGCGATTAGTTATGCACTCGGTAAACTGAGCGCTTAGTTATGCACTCGGTAAACTGAGCGCTTAGTTATGCACTAGGTAAACTGAGCGCTTAGTTATGCACTAGGTAAACTGAGCGCTTAGTTATGCACTCGGTAAACTGAGCGCTTAGTTATGCACTCGGTAAACTGAGCGCTTAGTTATGCACTCGGTAAACTGAGCGCTTAGTTATGCACTCGGTAAACTGAGCGCTTAGTTATGCACTCGGTAAACTGAGCGCTTAGTTATGCACTCGGTAAACTGAGCGCTTAGTTATGCACTCGGTAAACTGAGCGCTTAGTTATGCACTCGGTAAACTGAGCGCTTAGTTATGCACTCGGTAAACTGAGCGCTTAGTTATGCACTCGGTAAACTGAGCGCTTAGTTATGCACTCGGTAAACTGAGCGCTTAGTTATGCACTCGGTAAACTGAGCGCTTAGTTATGCACTCGGTAAACTGAGCGCTTAGTTATGCACTCGGTAAACTGAGCGCTTAGTTATGCACTCGGTAAACTGAGCGCTTAGTTATGCACTCGGTAAACTGAGCGCTTAGTTATGCACTAGGTAAACTGAGCGCTTAGTTATGCACTAGGTAAACTGAGCGCTTAGTTATGCACTAGGTAAACTGAGCGCTTAGTTATGCACTAGATAAATTTCATATTCAGGAAACTTGGAAAGCTAATTGACAATTAGTCTGGGAACTGTAACTTGTATGGCTTTTGTAGGAGCAGACGCCTTATATGATTGACCATACAATGCTGCCTTATTCTTGTTCCCTTACAGAAAGTCCATGACATGCTGAAGAAAGGATGGGAAGCGGATGGCTCGCCGTTCAAGGGGCAGGCGTTTGACCCTTCCATGTTCAACATCACGCCAGGTGCCGTGCAGTTCTGACACTGGAACAAGATCTAGCGTGTCCCTCCTGCGGCCAAAGTTTACACAGTCACAGCCGCGCCTCCCTCTATCATTACAATACACTTCCACGTATAACAGTGTATTTGAGTGCTGATTTATAATCGGTTTGATCTGGAGTTTTTATTGTAATTCTGCCGAACATTTTTCCCTCCCAATTTTTTTTTTATTTTTATTTTTTGTGTTTCAAACTGGTGCAAATTTTCTGTTTCCACTCTGATGACATTTCCAGCAAGGACATTGGTAAGACAGAGGTAGACATATGAGTTAGATCATGTTTTATTGTATTTTTCAGTTCACCCAGGAAAATGAGGAAAATTAAGAAAATCCCAGTAAAACCAAATCTACACATTGGGAGGGAAACTCAGCAAAAAAAAAACAAAAGCGGTATTTGCCAGCAATCACAAAGGTGATCTGCAGGTAAATACTATTTTATATGCAAAGTGGTCTAATTAGAAATGAAGTAAAATTTTTCCTACAGTGCTCGCTTCCAGTCTTCGGGGACAGTGAATAGTCGGTGGTCACTACACTATCACTTCCCTGCTCCTTGACTGACCTCTTGCGCTGCGCACCCTGACAGTCAAGGAGCAGGGAAGCATTATAATGATACGCTTACTGTTCACTGCCCCCCGCACCGCCCCGATGACTTGAAGTGAGCAGCTTCAGAACAAATAAAATTTTCTCCCCATAGTCGCACTTCCAATTAAACTGCTACACATGTTCAGCACGGTATTTTTTTTTATAAGATCATTTCTTATTAAACAAATTTTTTTCACTTTTTTTTGATTGTACATACATTACAACAATTTTAGCTATATAATATTCAATCAAAAAGAAAACAAACTCCCTCCCCCTTTTGGTAACAAAAAAAATATATAATGAAAATTTAAAAACAAAATGTTCTATAATGGATGAAGTCATTGACAATACTAGTATATTAAAACTGTTTTTCCCTGCAGATTAGCTCTCTGGCTGCAGGCAAAGATGTTTTTGCTGACAGGTTCCCTTTACCCTCTTGCTTTAATAAGAGGAGCATAGAAGCACCCTATGTGAACCTGTCTTCCTCTCTGAACAGAAATATGTTTTCCATATCATACTTTGCAAAACTGCTATATCAACATCTGCACCAAGCTGAAAAACTAAACCATAAGGCTATGTGCCCACGATGCAGAAATGCTCCGGATTTTTTCCTGAGCGTTTCTGCATCTCCCTGGCAGAAAAAACGCATGCGGATTGTACATGCGGATTGTACATGCGTTTTCCTGCCAGGGACATGCGGATGTGAAGCGTTCTTCACTTGCATTTCCGCATTCGGGTTGTCAAGCGCTTTCCAAGTGATTTTAGCATCACTTGGAAAGTGCTTGACAACTTGGTCACACTATATAAATCCATGCAACCGGCATGGATTTATATAGTGTGACCGTAAAGAATGGTAAAAAATAAATATATACTTACCTTCTGATGGCCCCCGGAGTCTTTATTCGATGCGTCTCGGCTTGCCGGCAGCTCGCGGTACACTGAAAGGACCTGCCGACGTCAGCGGTCGCGTGACCCGTCACATGACTAAATGACGTCATGGCAGGTCCTTGAGTCCACCGCGATCTGCCGGCAAGCCAGGACAAAGACACCGGGGGCCATCAGAAGGTAAGTATAATGTTTATTTTTTTTTTTTATTCTTTTTTTTACAGGTTCTATGGTACCCGGGTCCGGGGGAGAGTCTCCTATCCTCCAGACCCGGGTACCATCCGCACATTGAAACGCATGGATGCCGCATGTACAGATCCAGTGATGCGGATTCCATGCGTTTCAATGCAAGTCAATGGCGGCGAAAACGCAGCGCTGCCGCAAAATAATTGGTAGTGCTGCATTTTTTTCCGCAATGATAATCCGCAGCGGAAATTTCCGCAGCATGTGCACAGCACATGCGGATTATCATTGGGGACCATGGCAGACCTTCTACCAAGCATTTTTTAAGTGTTTCTGCAGCGGAATTGCCGCTGCGGAAACGCTTAAAAAAAGCATTGTGGGCACACAGCCTAAGGTAGGCTTCCTCTACCCAACTCACAGCATTAAACGACCGCCGATCGGTAAATATTTACCAGTCGGTGGTCATTTAATAGCCTGTTTACACAGACAGATCACGCCTAATGAATGATCTGTATTATCCTCAGCATGGAGTAAACAGGACTTGCGCTGCCGAGAACAATGATCTTTTGTGCACCACAGAAGATCATTTCACTCGACGAACAAGCGGTTTACTCGTTCGTCAGGTGAAACAAGCCTCCTAGAAGCCCTTCTTCATGATAATCTTGCAGTATAAACAGACCCTAAATTGGGGAGGTAGGGGTTAGTTGCTTGGGAACAGTATAAGTGAAGATGCACATGTTTTCCTGATGCGGATTTGGCCACGGAGCAAATTTTTGCATGTGTTGCAGATTTGCTTCAGGTTTTACCCTTTGGAATTCAAAGTGTAAAATTTGCAGTAAGTCCACGGTAAATCTGCAACAAAAAACGTGAGTATTTTGCAGTGGAAAAATATGACGTGTGAATCTTCTCTAGTTGTCTGTAAGCAGTAGGGTTGGAGTAAGATTGATCCAGTGCGGAAAATTTTGGCAACGCAGTTGTGCGACCAGATGTCTCCATGTGGCTTAGACCTGACTTCAGTTTTATTTTTTCTTATTTAATAAGTCTGTTATGTGGCCACTGAACTCTCAATCCCGGCACGATCTGAAGATGAGGGCTACCTCTGTCTACCACTTTGTTCCCTCACTCCTCCTTCCTTCAGTCTATTCTGCGCACATGGGTAAATCACTGGAGTTATTATTATTATTTTTAATTTAAAGCCATTTATAGCCTATTTGGCCCATATTTGCTCATACAATGATAACATTTCACATGTGATGAAAACCGTTGACAAGGATTATTAAAATTGTGCTAGAGGCAACCATGGTAATAAAAATGACGTTGCATATAGCAACCCTTGGATTCTAAGATCCGCGCTTCGTGATGTTTTGTTGGGTCGGAAAATTTTATTCTTATAAATGGGACCCACAGATTCATGTGGTTACAGTAGACTGCGCTGCAAATTAGGTGTTCTCTACTGTTCTGGCCTGTGAGATCCCATACGACTGATGGTGGAAACAGTACCTCCATCCAAGAGTAGTTTCTGCTGTGTCCTAGACTTCTGATTTTGGATAGGGGGCATCTCAAGATCTTTTCTCATACATAGGAACTGCCTGAGAAAAAAATGGTAGCCATTTTCAAGACCTACCATGTTACAGATTACAGGGCTGTGTGCTGCCATTTTTTTGTTGCACATATATTTAAAAAAAAAAAAAAATCACTAATATAAAGAAAATCTTGAAATCTTGCAGTTTTCACGCTCTGACAGGCTGACACTTCTGTTTCTGTAGAGATCAGTACTCATCTCATTATCATCACTGGTAGGTTTATAATAACAGATAAAACCTATATTGATAACACAGGATACACCATTGAAAAAAAGTAGATGTAACAGCTCACACCCTCCCTGCATAATGACCTCTGCACAGGTCAAAGAGTATGCCTAGAAAAGATGCATAGACCATCCCCAGACTACTGTAGTCTATGTGACTGCTGTAGATCTTGTCTCTATGAATGCTAAAATTATAGTACAAATGAATCCCTTTGGCGCTTTGCATATATGAGTAAGAACTGAAAACATCTGGGTCAGGCCAAAAAGGTCGGCAGAAGCACTAAATTTCTGTGCTCATAGGTGAATCCGACTGCTGGGATTTGCTCAGCTCCATGTAGTATAATACTATAGTGCAGTCTATACGTAGATCCTGCAGGCTGATGGAAGCTAATGTAAATAACTAATGTCCACCAAAGACCACCGGAGCGGCCAGGGCTGAGACTAGGGGGGATGAGAGCCGGCTAATATACTTCATTTTATAACCATCCCTATAATTAAGAATTTTTTGCTTTTCAGAAGTCAAATGTTAGAGCTATGATGAATTCTATTGCAATGGAAGGATCTGATATGCAAAATTGTGCGGCTTTTTGCTGGAGGCAGAGCCGTTTCACACACTGTAAGGGACTCTGTCGGTAGGATCAACCCTCCCAAGCCGTCTATATGGGCATGTAGGTCATAGGAAGCTGAATAAAATGATACCATGATATTTGTGATGCAATGTTTTATTACAAAGAAATCCACATTTTTTTCAATATGTAAATGAGCTGTTAAGATCTATGGGCCGGACATAGATCTCCCGGAGAATCGGCCTCCAGAGATGATTGGAAATGAAAAGGGGGAGTTACTAGATCAGGAGAGCAGGCTGTCAGTCATTACATATCACACTGGTAACATTTCATTTAAAATATATTTCTATATAAAGGGGACCACTATTGTGGACATTAAAAGTAAAGGGCAGAAATGGGGGACATTTTAAGTTTATGGGGGACATTACAATTTTATAGGGGTCAGAATGAAGGACATAACAAATATATAGGGGCCAGAATTGAGGACATTATAAGTGAATGGGGACATCATAAGTCTATGGGGGCCAAAATTAGGGACATTATAATTTTATGGGGGCCAGTATTACGGACATTATAACTATATGGGGATCAGAAAAAATTGTTGGCATCCTCAGCTTAATATTTGGTTGCACACCCTTTGGAATAAATAACTGCAATCAATCACTTCTTATAGCCATCAACAAGCTGTGTGCACCTTTCAACTAGAATTTTGGACCACTCTTCTTTTGCAAACTTCTCCAGGTCTCTCATATTTGAAGGCGTCTTCTCCCAACAGCAATTTTAAGATCTCTCCACAGGTGATCAATGAGATTTAGATCCCGACTCATTACTGGCCACTTGAGATCTCTCCCACTCTTTGTGTCCATCCATTTCCATACATTTCTGGGTGATTCTTGAAGTATGTTTGGAGTTATTGTCCCATGACCTAGGACGCAAACCCATCTTTCTGACACTGGGCACTACATTGCGACCTAAAATCCTTTGGTAATCTTCAGATTTGATGATGCCTTGCGCACAGTCAAGGCACCCAGGCAGCAAAACAACCCCAAAACATCTTTGAACCTCCACCATATTTGACTGTAGGTACTATGTTCTTTTCTTTGTAGGCCTTATTCAGTTTTTGGTAAACAGTAGAAAGAGCTTTTTGGTAAAGAACATCAATCTTGGTCTCCTCTGTCCACAAGACGCTTTCCCAGAAGAATTTTGGCTTACTAGCCTACATTTTGGCAAACTGCAGTCTAGCTTTATGTCTCTGTGTCAGCAGTGGGGTTCTCCTGGGTCTATTGCCATAACATTTCATTCAAATGTTGACAAACTTCGCACTGACACTGATGCACCCTGAGCTTGCAGGGCAGCTTGAATTTCTTTGGAACTTGATTAGGGTTGCTTATCCACCATCCAGACTATCCTGCCTTACAACCTTTGATCAATTTTTCTCTGCCATCCAGGGAGATTAGCTACAGTGCCATGGGTTGTAAACCTCTTGATTATGTTGCGCACCGTGGACAAAGGAACATCAAGATCTCTGGAGATGGACTTGTAACCTTGAGATTTTTGATATTGTTCAACAATTTTGGTTCTCAAGTCCCCAGACACTTCTCTGTTCTTCTCTTTCTGTTCTCCATGCTTAGTGTGGCACACACAGACACAATGCAAAGATTGAGTCAACTTCTCCACTTTTTATGTGGTTTCAGGTGTGATTTTCATATTGCCCACACCTGTTACTCGCCACAGGTGAGTTTGAACGAGCATCACATGCTTGAAACAAAGTTGTTTACCCACAATTTTGGAAAGGTGCCAACAATTTTGTCTAGCCCATTTTGGGGGTTTTGTTGGCACAAAAGTTGGATGCTATTATTTGGAGGCAGAAAAAGTTACTTCTATATGGGTGACACTGGGGAGGGGGAGCATAACTACTCTATATGGACACAAAGAACAACTACTATATGGGGCCACAAAGGGGAATTTTATGGGGGCTGTAAAAGGGGACAGTCAGTACTGTATGGAGGCCCAGAGGGGGACATTTTGATGGTTGGAGGGTCACTATGGGTTACATCACTACTGTATTGTTTTATTTTTGACTATACTGTTACTGTGGGGTGAACAAAAGAGAGGTACTGTTACTGTGCAGGGCATCATAACAACATGGCACTCTTCTTCATCTGGCACAGTGTCTAAGTAGGGGAAAAAGTGGGCTCTATGAAACAATCAGTCATAGATGTCTGTGTGTTACATGAAGAAGAAAATTATTGATTTCAGTCGGAGATGTCACTGGATTCATCTGTGCTGTATATACTTAGACTGTCTACCGAGGTCCTGTGTACAATGTCACCAGTGGTGATGTTCGTGTTTGTACGATGGTATACGAATATGCTGGTAATTTTGTATGGGGACGAACACATATGTCTACACCACTGAGGCACATGCATATGAGCAACATGCTGGTGTGGAGGAGGGGCGGAAGCAGGTCCAAATTTTGCTCCGGGCCAATAGGACTCTAGTTACACCACTGACTAGTTCTGTCCCCAAACTGTCTTGTCAGCTTGCACAAACGGGGCCATAAACTAATGCCAATCAATATTTATAAAATAGTTTGTTCCATGTAAATCCAAGAGGTACTTTGACAGGAAACGTCAAGAGGTTTTGTTTACGGTTGGTGACATGGTTTGGTTGTCCTCTAAGAATCTGCGGTTGAGGATTCCTTCTAACAAATTGGGCCCGAAGTTTGTAGGGCCGTTTAAGGTGCTTCAGGTAGTTAACCAGTCTGCTGTTAGGTTGGAGGTTCCTACCTCCTGGAAGATTAATCCGGTGTTTCATGTTTCCTTATTGAAAAAAGCTGATGTTTCGGATAGGGACGCCACTGTCTCTATTCCTCCGGTGGAGGAAGACTGTGAATATGAAATTTCTTGCATTCTTAATTCTAGATGGCATAGAGGGAGATTGCAGTATCTCGTCGCTTGGAAAGGTTTCGGTCCCGAGGATAACTCCTGGGTAAGGACGGATGATGGCTCTGCCCCTAGACTTGTCGGAGCGTTTCACAGGAGATTTCCTGATAGACCTGGACCTGGAGGATCCGGAGGATTCTCATAGAAGAGGGGGTACTGTTAGAACCCTCCTGTTAGTTTTTTTTCTATTTTGTTGGTCACATGACTTTCTGCCTATATAATCCAGTTCCGCCCTTCTGGCCTTGCTGGACTTCAGTGTTACATTTACTCTTAAGCTAGCCAGGTGCCTTGTACCTAACTCTGTAGTTTGCTTGGTCTTTGGACCACTAGTACTTTTTGTTTGTTTGTCTTTGCTCTGCTACAATTTCTGCTAGGAGGTGTCCAACTATATCCCAGTCCTTAGTTCTTGTAGGGACAGTTTTCCTATCTTTCCTTAGTGCTTGTAGCAGTTCATAACAAAATGTGCATTAAGGAAATTAACTAAATAATAGTCTCTTCTCAAAGGAAGAGAGAGAACATCTGTAAACAGCTTTTTTCAGGGTGCTTGCCCCTCATCAGTGCAGTGCAGGGCACTCATTGGCTTGGCTGGGCCTTTTTTTTGTTGTACGCTTTATGAACAAAACTATCAGGAACCCTACACATTACACCTACAGGAACTTTTGCAATCTTTTTCTTAATCCATAGGCATTAATATGAAGTTGGTCCCCACTTTGTCTGAAAGCACGCTCCGACACTGAGAGCGGCCTCTGTAAGCACGCCCCGGCACTGAGAGCGGCCTCTGTAAGCACGCCCCGGCACTGAGAGCGGCCTCTGTAAGCACGCCCCGGCACTGAGAGCGGCCTCTGTAAGCACGCTCCGGCACTGAGAGCGGCCTCTGTAAGCACGCTCCGGCACTGAGAGCGGCCTCTGTAAGCACGCCCCGGCACTGAGAGCGGCCTCTGTAAGCACGCCCCGGCACTGAGAGCGGCCTCTGTAAGCACGCCCCGGCACTGAGAGCGGCCTCTGTAAGCACGCCCCGGCACTGAGAGCGGCCTCTGTAAGCACGCCCCGGCACTGAGAGCGGCCTCTGTAAGCACGCCCCGGCACTGAGAGCGGCCTCTGTAAGCACGCCCCGGCACTGAGAGCGGCCTCTGTAAGCACGCCCCGGCACTGAGAGCGGCCTCTGTAAGCACGCTCCGACACTTGAGAGCGGCGCATGTAAGCATGCTAACACTGATGAGTGGCATCTGAAAGCATGCTCTGGCACTGAGAGCGGCAGCTGTAAACATGCCCTGCCAAGTCTGCACTGATAGACTGCAGAGCCGGCTGTCATTCAGTGCCAGAAAATGCTTACAGAGGCCGCTCTCAGTGTTAGTATGCTTACAGAGGCCGCTGTCAGTGTTGGCATGCTTACAGAGTCTGCTCTCAGTACCAGAGCATGCTTTCAGACTCCGCTCTCAGTGTTAGCATGCTTTCAGACGCCGCTCTCAGTGTTAGCATGCTTACAGAAGCCGCTCTCAGTGTTAGCATGCTTACAGACGCCGCTCTCAGTGTTAGCATGCTTACAGACGCCGCTCTCAGTGTTAGCATGCTTACAGACGCCGCTCTCAGTGTTAGCATGCTTACAGACGAAGCTCTCAGTGTTAGCATGCTTACAGACGCCGCTCTCAGTGTTAGCATGCTTACAGACGCCGCTCTCAGTGTTAGCATGCTTACAGACGCCGCTCTCAGTGTTAGCATGCTTACAGACGCCGCTCTCAGTGATAGCATGCTTACAGACGCCGCTCTCAGTGATGGCATGCTTACAGACGCCGCTCTTAGTGTTGGCATGCTTACAGACGCCGCTCTCAGTGTTGGCATGCTTACAGACGCCGCTCTCAGTGTTGGCATGCTTACAGACGCCGCTCTCAGTGTTGGCATGCTTACAGACGCCGCTCTCAGTGTTGGCATGCTTACAGACGCCGCTCTCAGTGTTGGCATGCTTACAGACGCCGCTCTCAGTGTCGGCATGCTTACAGACGCAGCTTTCAGTGTCGGCATGCTTACAGACGCCGCTGTCAGTGCTATCATGCTTACAGACGCCGCTGTCAGTGCTATCATGCTTACAGACGCCGCTCTCAGTGTTAGCATGCTTACAGACGCCGCTCTCAGTGCCAGAGCATGCTTTCAGATGCCTCTCAGCAGTGTTAGCATGCTTACAGACGCCGCACTCAGTGTTAGCATGCTTACAGACGCTGCTCAGCAGTGTTAGCATGCTTACAGACGCCGCTCAGCAGTGTTAGCATGCTTACAGACGCCGCTCTGTGTTAGCATGCTTACAGACGCCGCTCTCAGTGCCAGAGCATGCTTTCAGATGCCGCTCAGCAGTGTTAGTATGCTTACAGACGCCGCTCTCAGTACTAGCATGCTTACAGATGCCGCTCTGTGTTAGCATGCTTACAGAGGCTTCTCTCAGTGCCAGAGCATGCTTTCAGATGCCACTCAGCAGTGTTAGTATGCTTACAGACGCCGCTCAGCAGTGTTGGTATGCTTACAGACGCCGCTCAGCAGTGTCGGCATGCTTACAGACTCCGCTCTCAGTGTTAGCATGCTTACAGACGCCGCTGTCAGTGCTATCATACTTACAGACGCCGCTCTCAGTGCCAGAGCATGCTTTCAGATGCCACTCAGCAGTGTTAGCGTGCTTACAGATGCCACTCTGTGTTAGCGTGCTTACAGATGCCGCTCTCAGTGTTAGCATGCTTACAGACGCCGCTCTCAGTGTTAGCATGCTTACAGACGCCGCTCTCAGTGCCAGAGCATGCTTTCAGATGCCACTCAGCAGTGTTAGCATGCTTACAGGCGCCGCTCAGCAGAGTTAGCATGCTTACAGACGCCGCTCAGCAGTGTTAGCATGCTTACAGACGCCGCTCAGCAGTGTTAGCGTGCTTACAGACACTGCTCTCAGTGTTAGCTTCCTTACAGAGGCCGCTCTCAGTGCCAGAGAATGCTTACAGACGCCGCTCTGTGTTAGCGTGCCTACAGACGCCACTCTGTTAGCATGGTTACAGACACCGCTCTCAGTGTTAGCGTGCTTACAGACGCCGCTCTCAGTGTTAGCGTGCT
This sequence comes from Phyllobates terribilis, assembly GCF_046119375.1. NCBI lineage: Eukaryota > Metazoa > Chordata > Amphibia > Anura > Dendrobatidae > Phyllobates > Phyllobates terribilis. The sequence continues at coordinate 533,458,360 of NW_027362771.1, forward strand.
TACAGACGCCTCTCTGTGTTAGCATGCTTACAGAGGCCGCTTTCAGTGCCAGAGTATGCTTTCAGATGCCACTCAGCAGTGTTATTATACTTACAGACGCCGCTCAGCAGTGTTGGCATGCTTAGACGCCGCTCAGCAGTGTTGGCATGCTTACAGACGCCTCTCTTAGTGTTAGCATGCTTACAGACGCCGCTCTCAGTGTTAGCATGCTTACAGACGCCGCTCTTAGTCTTAGCGTGCCTACAGACGCCTCTCTCAGTGTTAGCATGCTTACTGACGCCGCTCTCTGTGTTAGCATGCTTACAGACGCCGCTCTCTGTGTTAGCATGCTTACAGATGCCGCTCTCAGTGTTAGCATGCTTACAGAGGCCGCTTTCAGTGCCAGAACATGCTTTCAGATGCCACTCAGCAGTGTTATTATGCTTACAGACGCCGCTCTCAGTGTCGGCATGCTTACAGACGCCGCTCAGCAGTGTTGGCATGCTTACAGACGCCGCTCAGCAGTGTTGGCATGCTTACAGATGCCGCTCAGCAGTATCAGCATGCTTACAGACGCCGCTCTGTGTTAGCATGCTTACAGATGCCGCTCTGTGTTAGCGTGCTTACAAACGCTGCTCTCAGTGTTAGCATGCTTACAGACGCCACTTGCAGTGTTGGCATGCTTACAGACGCCACCCTCAGTGTTAGCATTCTTACAGACGCCGCTCTCAGTGTTAGCATGCTTACAGACGCCGCTCTCAGTGTTAGCATGCTTACAGATGCCACTCAGTACTAGCATGCTTACAGACGTCGCTCTCAGTGTTAGCATGCTTACAGACGCCGCTCTTAGTCTTAGCATGCCTACAGACGCCTCTCTCAGTGCTATCATGCTTACAGACGCCGCTCTCAGTGCCAGAGCATGCTTTCAGATGCCACTCAGCAGTGTTGGCATGCTTACAGATGCTGCTCTCCGTGTTAGCATGCTTACAGACGCCGCTCTCAGTGTTAGCATGCTTACAGACTTCGCTCTCAGTGCCAGAGCATGCTTTTAGATGCCACTCAGCAGTGTTAGCATGCTTACAGGCGCCGCTCAGCAGTGTTAGCATGCTTACAGACGCCGCTCAGCAGTGTTAGTGTGCTTACAGACACTGCTCTCAGTGTTAGCATCCTTACAGAGGCCGCTTTCAGTGCCAGATCATGCTTTCAGATGCCACTCAGCAGTGTTAGTATGCTTACAGACGCCGCTCTCAGTGTCGGCATGCTTACAGACGCCGCTCTCAGTGTTAGCATGCTTACAGACGCCGCTCTGTGTTAGCATGCTTACAGACGCCACTCTCAGTGCCAGAGCATGCTTTCAGATGCCACTCAGCAGTATCAGCATGCTTACAGACGCCGCTCAGCAGTATCAGCATGCTTACAGACGCCGCTCTCAGTGCCAGAGCATGCTTTCAGATGCCACTCAGCAGTGTTAGTATGCTTACAGGCGCCGCTCTCAGTGTCGGCATGCTTACAGACCCCGCTCTGCAGTGTTAGCATGCTTACAGACGCCGCTCAGCAGTGTTAGCATGCTTACAGACGCCGCTCTCAGTGTTAGCATGCTTACAGATGCCGCTCTCAGTACTAGCATGCTTACAGACGCCGCTCTCAGTGTTAGCATGCTTACAGACGCCGCTCTCAGTGTTAGCATGCTTACAGACGCCGCTCTGTGTTAGCATGCTTACAGACGCCGCTCTGTGTTAGCATGCTTACAGACGCCGCTCTGTGTTAGCATGTAGAGATGAGCGGTGTTCGACTAGAACTGTTCGCCAATCTCAAATTCGAGCTGTTTTGGGCGGTGTTCGAGTTGTTCGACGAACCCGAACGATTTGCAAAAAATTCGGCTGTTCGAGGTTATGTTCGATAACTGTTTGTGCACCAAAAGCGTGTCCTGCATGTCTGGCGCTATTTAGAGCACCAATCATGCAGGGATTGTCTGCCACTCACTGTAATGCCACAGCCATGGTGGTTGTGGCATTACAGTGATTGCCCAAATCGATGGGAACAGTGCTCACAGTGAAACATGAAAAGCGGGCAATTCAGCAGCGGCATACACCTGTACCCGACAATTTAGAACCGAAAGAATAGAGCTTCACACATAGATTAGATAGATATAAACATGTCAGCCACATATTTACTAAGTACAGTGAAAGTGCTGCTTACTGTACTTGTCATTTAGCGTAAAGGATTTATCAAAAAAAATAATAGTGTTTTCATGCACCGTCTCTTTAAAAAAGCCGGCCGGCAATTCAGCAGCGGTACCCGACAATTTATAACAGACAGAATAGAGCTTCACACATAGATTAGATAGATAGAAACATGTCAGTCACATATATATGAAGTACAGTGATAGTGTTGGTTACTGTACTTGTCATTTAGTATTAAAATAAAGGATTTATTATTAAAAAAATTGGCGTGGGGTTCCCCTTAATTTTAGGCTCTAGCGGAGGTTAAGCAGACGGCTGGGGCAGATGTTTGAGACCTGGGAAGGGGGTAATACCCACGGAGCTTCCCAGGCTACTAATATCAGCCCCCAGCTGAATACATAGCCTTTACTAGCTATTAAAATGGGGGACCCCCCAAAAAAAATGACGTGGGGTCCCCCCTAATTTAATAGCTAGCAAAGGCTAGGCAGACAGCTAGGGGCTGATATTAATAGCCCAGGAAGGGAGCCATGAATATTGGCCCCCTCCCAGGCTAGAAACACCAGCCGTCAGCCGCCCCAGAAATGGCGCATTCATAGGATGCGCCAATTCTGGCACTTAGCCTCGCTCTTCCACGCTGCCCTGGTGCGGTGGCAGTGGGGTAATAGGGTTGGGGTTGATGTCAGCTTATAATGCCAGCTGACATCAAGCCCAGGTTAGTAATGGAGAGGCGTCTATAAGACACCCCCATTACTAACCCCATAGTCAAAGTTAAAAAAAACACAAACACCCAGAATAAAGTCCTTTAATTGAAATAAAGACACAATCCTTTATTGTTCTAAATTAAACCATACTTACCGTCACGCCCATTCCAGCTGAAGCCAACGATCTCCTGCAATAAAAGAAAAATAATAAAGCAACCTCATCCTTACCTTTCCATGGTTCCCACGACAGCTTCAGCTCTGCTACATCGAGATGACAGGCTGGACCGCAGCAGAACGCTGCCATCCAGCCTCTCATCCCGCAGACACTGAGAAGCGCAGGCTTGCTTGCGCTGCTCAGCGTCTCTCTGTGACGACATCCAGATGAGCCGAGTTCATGTCCAATGAACTCGGCTCACCTCATGCACGTCACTGACAGCGTGGGAAAATTCTCACGCTGAAGCGGTGAGTGCAGGAGAATTCTCCCACGCTGTCAGTGACGTGCATAAGGTGAGCTCATGTCCAATGAACTCAGCTCACCTCCTGCACGTCACTGACAGCGTGGGAGAATTCTCCTGCACTCAGCGCTTCAGCGTGAGAATTCTCCCACGCTGAAGCGCTGAGTGCAGGAGAATTTTCCCACGCTGTCAGTGACGTGCATAAGGTGAGCTCATGTCCAATGAACTCAGCTCACCTCCTGCACGTCACTGACAGCGTGGGAGAATTCTCCTGCACTCAGCGCTTCAGTGTGAGAATTCTCCCACGCTGAAGCGCTGAGTGCAGGAGAATTTTCCCACGCTGTCAGTGACGTGCATGAGGTGAGCCGAGTTCATTGGACATTAACTCGGCTCATCTGGATGCCCTCACAGAGAGACACTGTGGAGCGCAAGCAAGCCTGCGCTTCTCAGTGTCTGCGGGATGACAGGCTGGATGGCAGCGTTCTGCTGCGGTCCAGCCTGTCATCTCGATGTAGCAGAGCTGAAGCTGTCATGGGAACCATGGAAAGGTAAGGATGATGTTGCTTTATTATTTTTCTTTTATTGCAGGAGATCGTTGGCTTCAGCTGGAATGGGCGTGACGGTAAGTATGGTTTAATTTAGAACAATAAAGAATTGTGTGTTTATTTCAATTAAAGGACTTTTTTCTGGGTGTTGTGTTTTTTTTAAATACTTTACTAGAAATTCATGGTGGTCATGTCTAATATTGGCGTGACCCCATGAATTTCGGGCTTAGGGCCAGCTGATAATGCCAAGCTGGCCCTAACCCCTTTATTACCCAGTGAGCCACCGCATCAGGGCCCTGGATGAGTTGGGTACAGCGCCAGAAGATGGCGCTTCTATGAACGCGCCATTTTCCGGGGTGGCTGCGGACTGCAATTTGCAGCGGGGGGGGGCCCAGAAAGCTTGGGCCTCCCTGCGCTGCGGATTCCAGCCCCCAGCTGCCTAGTTGTACCTGGCTGGACACAAAAACAGGGCGAAGCCCCACGTCAATTTTCTTTAAATTATTTCATGAAATAATTAAGAAAAAAAGGGCTTCCCTATATTGTTGTGTCCGGCCAGGTACAAATAGGCAGCTGGTGGATGGGGGCAGCCCGTTCCTGCCTGCTGTACCTGGCTGGACACAAATATAGGGCGAAGCCCCACGTCAATTTTTTTTAAATTATTTCATGAATTTCCTGAAATAATTTAAAAAAATTGAAGTGGGGCTTCGCACTATATTTGTGTCCAGCCAGGTACAGCAGGCAGGAACAGGCTGCCCCCAACCACCAGCTGCCTATTTGTACCTGGCCGGACACAACAATATAGGGAAGGACTTTTTTTCTTAATTATTTCATGAATTTCATGAAATAATTAAAAAAAAAGTACGTGGGGCTTCGCCCTATTTTTGTGTCCAGCCAGGTACAACTAGGCAGCTGGGGGCTGGAATCTGCAGCGCAGGGAGAACCAAGCTTTCTGGGCCCCCCCCCGCTACAAATTGCAGTCCGCAGCCACCCCGGAAAATGGCGCGTTCATAGAAGCGCCATCTTCTGGCGCTGTACCCAACTCATCCAGGGCCCTGGTGCGGTGGCTCACTGGGTAATAAAGGGGTTAGGGCCAGCTTGGTATTATCAGCTGGCCCTAAGCCCGAAATTCATGGGGTCACGCCAGTATTAGACATGACCGCCATGAATTTCTAGTAAAGTATTTAAAAAAAACACAACACCCAGAATAAAGTCCTTTAATTGAAATAAAGACACAATTCTTTATTGTTCTAAATTAAACCATACTTACCATCACGCCCATTCCAGCTGAAGCCAACGATCTCCTGCAATAAAAGAAAAATAATAAACCAACCTCATCCTTACCTTTCCATGGTTCCCACGACAGCTTCAGCTCTGCTACATCGAGATGACTGGCTGGACCGCAGCAGAACGCTGCCATCCAGTCTGTCATCCCGCAGACACTGAGAAGCGCAGGCATGCTTGCGCTCCTCACTGTCTCGCTGTGACGGCATCCAGATGAGCCGAGGTCATGTCCAATGAACTCAGCTCACCTCCTGCACGTCACTGACAGCGTGGGAAAATTCTCCTGCAATCAGCGCTTCAGCGTGAGAATTTTCCCACGCTGTCAGTGACGTGCATGAGGTGAGCCGAGTTCATTGGACATGAACTCGGCTCATCTGGATGTCGTCACAGAGAGACGCTGAGCAGCGCAAGCAAGCCTGCGCTTCTCAGTGTCTGCGGGATGACAGGCTGGATGGCAGCGTTCTGCTGCGGTCCAGCCTGTCATCTCGATGTAGCAGAGCTGAAGCTGTCATGGGAACCATGGAAAGGTAAGGATGAGGTTGCTTTATTATTTTTCTTTTATTGCAGGAGATCGTTGGCTTCAGCTGGAATGGGCGTGATGGTAAGTATGGTTTAATTTAGAACAATAAAGGATTGTGTCTTTATTTCAATTAAAGGACTTTATTCTGGGTGTTTGTGTTTTTTTTAACTTTGACTATGGGGTTAGTAATGGGGGTGTCTTATAGACGCCTCTCCATTACTAACCTGGGCTTGATGTCAGCTGGCATTATAAGCTGACATCAACCCCAACCCTATTACCCCCTGCCACCGCACCAGGGCAGCGTGGAAGAGCGAGGCTAAGTGCCAGAATTGGCGCATCCTATGAATGCGCCATTTCTGGGGCGGCTGACGGCTGGTGTTTCTAGCCTGGGAGGGGGCCAATATTCATGGCTCCCTTCCTGGGCTATTAATATCAGCCCCCAGCTGTCTGCCTAGCCTTTGCTAGCTATTAAATTAGGGGGGCCCCACGTCATTTTTTTTGGGGGGTCCCCCATTTTAATAGCTAGTAAAGGCTATGTATTCAGCTGGGGGCTGATATTAGTAGCCTGGGAAGCTCCGTGGGTATTACCCCCTTCCCAGGCTTCAAACATCTGCCCCAGCCGTCTGCTTAACCTCCGCTAGAGCCTAAAATTAAGGGGAACCCCACGCCAATTTTTTTAATAATAAATCCTTTATTTTAATACTAAATGACAAGTACAGTAACCAACACTATCACTGTACTTCATATATATGTGACTGACATGTTTCTATCTATCTAATCTATGTGTGATGCTCTATCTTTCTGTTCTAAATTGTCGGGTACCGCTGCTGAATTGCCGGCCGGCTTTTTTAAAGAGACAGTGCATGAAAACACTATTATTTTTTTAAATAAATCCTTTACACTAAATGACAAGTATAGTAAGCAACACTATCACTGTACTTATTATATATGTGACTGACATGTTTCTATCTATCTAATCTATGTGTGAAGCTCTATTCTTTCTGTTCTAAATTGTCGGGTACAGATGCTGAATTGCCGGCCGGCTTTTTTAAAGAGACGGTGCATGAAAACACTAATATTTTTTTTAATAAATCCTTTACACTAAATGACAAGTGCAGTAACCAACACTGTCACTGTGCTTCTTATATGTGTGACTGACATGTTTCTATCTATCTAATCTATGTGTGATGCTCTATTCCTTCTTGTCTAAATTGTCGGGTACCGGTGTATGCCGCTGCTGAATTTGCCGGCCGGCTTTTTTAAAGAGAGTGTCTTCTGAGCAGTTTGTCAGCTTTTGGACACCTTTGCAGGTGTTTTCTATGTGTTTCTATGTGTTTTTGTTTGCCTGCCATTGGTTTTAACGGTGTTCGACGGTGTTCTAAGGTGTTCGACGAACAGTTCGACGAACAGTTCCTCGAACATCCCGGTGTTCGACGAACCGAACCGAACCCGAACACTACGGGGGTGGCTCAACACTATTAGCATGCTTACAGACTCCTCTCTGAGTGTTAGCATGCTTACAGACGCCGCTCTCAGCGTTAGCATGTTTACAGACGCCGCTGTTAGCATGCTTACAAACGCCGCTCTCAGTGCTAGCATGCTTACAGATGCCGCTCTATTTTAGCGTGTTTACAGACGCCGCTCTGTGTTAGCATGCTTACAGAGGCCGCTCTCAGTGCCAGAGCATGCTTTCAGATGCCACTCAGCAGTGTTAGTATGGTTACAGACGCCTCTCTGTGTTGGCATGCTTACAGACGCCGCTCTGTGTTAGCGTGCTTACAGACGTTGCTCTCAGTGTTAGCATGCTTACAGACGCCGCTCTGTGTTAGCGTGCTTACAGACGTTGCTCTCAGTGTTAGCATGCTTACAGACGCCGCTCTGTGTTGGCATGCTTATAGACGCCGCTCTCAGTGTTAGCATGCTTACAGACTCCGCTCTCAGTGTTAGCATGCTTACAGACGCCGCTCTGTGTTAGCATGCTTACAGACACCGCTCTGTTTTAGCATGCTTACAGACGCCGTTCTCAGTGTTAGCATGCTTACAGACGCCGCTCTGTGTTAGCGTGCTTACAGACGCCGCTCTGTGTTAGCGTGCTTACAGACGCCACTCTGTGTTAGTGTGCTTACAGACGCCGCTCTGCTAGCGTGCTTACAGACGCCGCTCTGTGTTAGCGTGCTTACAGACGTCGCTCTGTGTTAGCGTGCTTACAGACGCCGCTCTGTGTTAGCGTGCTTACAGACGCCGCTCTGTTAGCGTGCTTACAGACGCCGCTCTGTGTTAGCGTGCTTACAGACGCCGCTCTGTGTTAGCGTGCTTACAGACGCCGCTCTGTGTTAGTGTGCTTACAGACGTCGCTCTCAGTGTTAGCGTGCTTACAGACGCCGCTCTGTGTTAGCGTGCTTACTGACGCCGCTCTCAGTGTTAGCGTGCTTACAGACGCCGCTCTATTTTAGCATGCTTACAGACGCCGCTCTGTGTTAGCATGCTTACAGACGCCTCACAGTCCTGTCAGCGATGACTATAACTGATCCAGTATGCTTGTATGACTGAAAGCCAGGGCAGCTCTGGGAGGTATAAAACTCATTTTCTCCTGGCAGCTGTGCTTTCAGAACGGCGGCCGGGCACTTTCCTAATGCTATTAACCGGCAGATTAATAGTATCCAATGTGACAGGTTCCCTTTAAGACTTCCTTTCACCAGTACTAAGGGCCTAGGCCGACCTCTGAAAACCAACCTTATATCATTAATCCTCCTGCACTAAACTTTACAGTAGGTGCAGTCATGCAGGTAGCGTTTTCCTGGCATTTGCCAAACCCAGGCTCGTCCATCAGATGCCAGATAGATGAAGTGTGATCCATCACTACACAGAACACTTTTCCACTGCTCCAGATTCCAGTGATTGTGGCTTTACACCACTGCACCCAACACTAGTATTGTGCTTGGTGATGTAAAGCTGTATGCAGCTGCTCAGCCGTGATGCTCCTGGCGGGGGCGCAGTGTTTGTGCTGATGTTAATACCAGAGGAGGTCTGGACTCTGCAGTTATGGAGTCAGCAGAGCGATGGTGGCTTTTCTGCCCTCTCCTCCTCAGCACTCGGCCCCCCGCTCTGTAACATTATGGGGTCTCCACTTCGTGGCTGAGTTGCTGTGGTTCCTTCCACTTCTCAATAATATCCCTCATAGGTGATGGGGGAAGATTTAAGAGGGAAGAAATGTAATTTACTGACTTATTACTCCGGTGGCTCCTATTACAGCACTGCGCTGGTATCAGTGAGCTCTGCACCATCGGCCGTTCTGTTATTAAAGGCAGACTGCATGGCGGGGGCCCGGAGGTTATACATCAGGGGGCGGGGGCCCGGAGGTTATACATCAGGGGGCGGGGGGGTCGGAGGTTATACACTAGGGGAGGGGACTGAAAGGAAAATGTGAATTCAGTGACTACGATGTGTGTCCCAATACTATTGTCCATATAGTGTAGGTGTCAGGGGTGCTGATTCTCCTTGTAGAGACAATTGGGGCATCGACATGCATGTCTGTCTTCTGATTGTTAGGGGCTGCATGTGACCCCAAGCCCAGAGGTATATCTAGGTTTTCCGGCACCCGGGGCAAAAATTCATTCCGCAGCGGAAACGCATGGTAATCCGCACCCCATGGTCCCCAATTTCATTCCGCAATGTCAATGCACATGCTGCGGATTTTTCCGCAGCGTTTCTGCAGCGCTCATAAATCTGCAGCATGTTAATTAATTTTGCGGAAGCGCCGCCATTGACTTGCATTGAGACGCATAGAATCCATGTCTGTACATTTGTACAAGCGGATTATATGCGTCTCTATGTGCGGATGGTACCCAGTTCTGGAGGAGAGAAGACTCTCATCCAGACCTGGGTACCATTGTACCTGTAAAAAAAAGAATAAAATAAAAAATAAAGTTTATATTCACCTGTCCGACGGCCCCTGCAGCGCTTCTCCTTCCAGGACCTGAGATGACGTCGCGGTCATGTGACCGCAGGCTGTCTCGCGAGATGCCGGCAAGCCAGGAAGGAACTAGGAAGGAGCGCGACAGCACACGGCGGGGGATCGGGGGTAAGTATAGCTTTATTTTTTTATTTTTACGGTCACACTGTATAAATCCATGCTGTTTGCATGGATTTATACAGTGTGACCTAGTTGTCAAGCACTTTCCAAGTGATGCTATCGCCTGGAAAGTGCTTGTCAGTCCGCATGCGTTAACGCATGTGAATTCACATGTATTCTGCAGGAAAAACGCATGCACAATCTGCATGCGTTTTTTCTGCCAGGGAGATGCAGAAATGCTGCAGAAATTTTCTGCTTCATTTCTGCATCGTGGGCACATAGCCTAATTCTCTAAATGTTCAGTGAAAAACTGAGAGGAGCAGATTGTCAGGTGACCGTAAGTATGAAAATCGCATATGAGTGAAGTGGCCATGTGATGACTGCTGGACCCTGCAAGCAGAGCTGAATCCTGACTGTAAGGATATTACACGCTGTCAGGATTGGCTACAGGACCTCATTTTATAATTAAAGGGCTTGTCCTGGTTTGAGATGAAAGTCTGCAGTCATTCTAGGTGACCGCAGCCTTCTGAATTCTCACAATACATGCACTGCACACTTTTAGGATTCTCCCTCGCGAGAGGCATGAGAGGACGGTCATGTGAGCACAAGTATGTGATTTGTATACTTTTGGCCACATTCCAACCACATGTGTCTGGCCTCGCTCAACTCATTGTCATTGAGTGAGGCCACGCATGTATGCAAGTCGCTGGCACCAGAGAATTCTGATAGCGTGCACTGTAAGAATTCAGAAGTCTGCAGACTCATCACAAACTTGGACAACCCCTTTACTGCTTCTAACATAAATAGAAACCTGAGAATTAGTTAGTATCACAAAAAAAACATTTATATCCAGGTACCTGATATATGACGTAGTCTCTGACTGGAGTCGTTCTTTTTCTTTTCTTTTCCATCTAGTACAGGCGCTATGATGACTCTTCTCATCCACACCTCGTCTCTGCAGATTTCCATCTTCTCTGGTCTTCTGCTGCACATCCCCACATGATGCCCTTAAAGATAGCAGTGTCATTATAATGCTTCTGAATAAAAATATCTGCCCTACGCTGATCCCCTGAATAAATAATTGCCCCTCACTATATTCCCTGCACAAAATATGACCCCTATACTGTCCCTCTTATGGAACATGCTCTCCACACTGCCCTCTCCTTACCATACTGGGCCCCCTCTTCACACTGTCCTCACACTGTGTCCACCCCCCCCCCTATAGGGCCTAGTCTCTATACTGTGCACCCTCATCACACACACACACCCCTTTTGCATACTGTCCCCTCCTGGCTGTGCCCTTACACTATCTTACCAAAGCTAGCCAACCACAATACTCAGTTTCTATTCTGTGCCCATTCACACTTTTCTCCCCCCATAATGTCTCCTCATTCTATTCCCCCTGCCTCCTCATACTGTCTCCTCTCACATCCCCCTGCCGTAGAGTCTCCTCACATATTTACCCCCTCGCAATCCATACTGTCTCCTCACATATCCCCCCAACTTCCTATACTGTGTCAGCACTATCCCATCACCCTCGCTCCTCATGCTATGTCCGCATACATTCTGCCCCTCGCTACTCATACTGTGTCCGCAGCCATCCCCCCACTCACCATACTGTGTCCGCACCCATCCCACACTCACCATACTTTGTCTGCACCCATCCTCTCCCGCGCTCCCCATACTGTGTCTGCATACATTCCCCCCTTCACTCCCCATACTGCTTCCGCACCCATCCTCTCCATTCTGTGTCTGCACTAATCCCTCCACTCGCCATACTGTGTCTGCACCCATTCACCCCCTCATACTGTTTCCTCATACATTCCCCCTCTCGCTCCTCATACAGTGTCCGTGTCCATCCCCCCACCATGAGTCTGCGCTTATGCTCCCATACTGTTTCCTCATACATGCCCCCCATATCTCCCCTTGATCCTCATACTATGTCTTCAAATTTCTCCCGCTTCCCATATTGTGTCTGCACCTGTCCCTTCTTTGCTCCCCAAACTGTGTTTTCAAATCTTCCCCACCCTCGTTGCACTAAATTTTCCCCATTCCCCTCCTAGTTGCACTTAATTTTCCCCACCCTCATTACACCAAATCTTCCTCACCCCTATTATGCTAAATTTTCAGTGTCTTCAGCTCCACTGGAGCATTTACCACCAATGTTGTTCGTACCACTGCAGCGCCAGTGAGTGATGTCACCAGTGTGATCAGAGCTTCAATTGTACTGTCATCTGAAAGACGCAAGTACAATTGATCACTGGGAGCCGAAGTGCTGCAGCTTCCCTGCGCCGACTGTCAGCTTGATAGCCGGCTCAGATAACGGTCGACTTCCAGTCCAGGGAGACACCTCGGACCACCGCAACAGGCAGGCCGACAGCCCCCCCTGCTGGGTGTGCCCGGGGCCCCGCCTGACCCTTCCCTAGATATGCCTTTGCCACAGACTGAGCCCCCTATAGTTATGGCATATTCTCTGGAGAAAACAGAACAACCCCCCCCAGACACCCTATAGACGGTTTAACCTTAGCAGTTTATAGATTATTGTGTTGTTTGATCAACCACAAGGAATTGTGTAGGTATTAGGATTCAGCTAATTAAAGCGCATTAGCGAATTGCTCATAGTGCAATCCCCTCCGGTCCCGCTAAAACAGAGCTACACTTTAATGAAGTAGATTAAAAAAAGCCTCCGCACATGTGAGCACATAACCCAACGCAGCTGGGAAGTGTCTGTAATGCATCCTACATAGTGACGGTTTGTTTCCTTAATCGATGAGTGTGACCGAGCTTCATGCATCATTTATGTGGCGCTGTATACTCCCGGCAGCTGCTCATGTCTCCTCTTTACACAGTGCGGCATTTTCACTATCACAGATCCATAATTAGGCTGCATTATGTCATTTGCTTTCCCCACATTATTATATAACATTCGCTGAATGCGCCTTGTAACTACATATAGCAATAGTTGCTTCAGCCCTCTGTGGCTGTATATAGACGCCGTGGCTGTACACTGTGTTCCAAATTATTATGCAAATAATATTTTCTCAGATTTTCCCAAATTACCTATATGAATTGCAGTCATTGTAATTTTTCAGTCAAATAACTATTAGAGTACAATTGAAAGGTTTTTGTACAAACTGCCTATGATAACAGTATATTTTTAAAAAAATAAAAAACTCAAACTGCACTCAAAATGCATGTTCCAAATTATTATGCACAGAAGAGTTTTCAACCTTTTCATTTTAATAAAGAACAAAAAAATTGTCATTTTTGAAATTATAAGCAGTAGCAGGTTATTACAAACTGAAATCAAACAGTTTTCAACTCAAAACTTTATCCTAGGTGATGTTACATTTGCACATAGGACCCCTTGTTCGAAAGGAGCTTCTGAACTCTCTCGTCCATTGAATTTGTCAGGTTTTGGATGGTTTCTGCTTTAATTGTTTTGCATGAGGACAGAATACCCTCCCAGAGCTGTTGCTTAGATGTGAACTGCCTCCCGCCATCATAGACACTCCTTTTGATGATGCTCCCGAGGTTCTCAATGGGGTTGAGGTCAGGGGAGAATGGGTGCCACACCATAAGTTTGTCCCCTTTTATGCCCATAGCAGCCAGAAATGCAGATGTGTTATGTGCAGCATGAGACGGGGCATTGTCATGCATGAAATGATCTCGATGGTCCAGATGGATGGAGTGGAGGATGGCTGGTTGATGGACACCCCATGCAAACACGGCTACGGCGCTAACAAGGAGGAGGTGGAGTAATGTTTTGGGCTGGATTCATGGGGAGAGAGATTGTCGGCCCTTTTAGGATCCCTGAAGGGGTAAAGATGAACTCCATAATGTATGTTGAGTTTCTCAAACAGCACTTCCTTCCATGGTTCAAGAAGAAGAACCGTGCATTCCGCAGCAAAATAATTTTCATGCATGATAATGCCCCGTCTCATGCTGCACATAACACATCTGCATCTCTGGCTGCTATGGGCATAAAAGGGGACAAACTTATGGTGTGGCACCCATTCTCACCTGACCTCAACCCCATTGAGAACCTCGGGAGCATCTTGACTGAAAAAAACAGAAATGTAGAAATTTTTGCAAACTTATTAAAAAAGAAAAACTGAAATATCATAAGTATTCAGACCCTTTGCTCAGACACTCATATTTAAGTCACATGCTGTCCATTTCCTTGTGATCCTCCTTGAGATGGTTCTACTCCTTCATTGGAGTCCAGCTGTGTTTAAGTAAACTGATAGGACTTGATTTGGAAAGGCACACACCTGTCTATATAAGACCTCACAGCTCACAGTGCATGTCAGACCAAATGAGAATCATGAGCTCAAAGGAACTGCCCAAGGAGCTCAGAGACAGAATTGTGGCAAGGCACAGATTTGGCCAAGGTTATAAAAGAATTTCTGCATGACTCAAGTTTCCTAAGAGCACAGTGGCCTCCATAATCCTTAAATGGAAGAAGTTTGGGACTACCAGAAGTCTTCCTAGACCTGGCCGTATAGCCAAACTGAGCAATCGTGGGAAAAGAGCCATGGTGAGAGAGGTAAAGAAGAACCCCAAGATCACTGTGGCTGAGCTCCAGAAATTCAGTAGGGAGATGGGAGAAAGTTCCACAAAGTCAACTATAACTGCAGCCTTCCACCAGTCGGGCCTTTATGGCAGAGTGGCCCGGCGGAAGCCTTTCCTCAGTGCAAGACATATGAAAGCCCGCATAGAGTTTGCTCAAAAACACATGAAGCACTCCCAGACTATTAGAAATAAGATTCTCTGCTCTGATAAGACGAAGATAGAACTTTTTGGTGATAATTCTAAGCGGTATGTGTGGAGAAAACTAGGCACTGCTCATCACCTGCCCAATACAATCCCAACAGTGAAACATGGTGGTGGCAGCATCATACTATGGGGGTGTTTTTCAGCTGCAGGGACAGGGTGACTGGTTGCAATTGAAGGAAACATGAATGCGGTCAAGTACAGAGATATCCTGGATGAAAACCTCTTCCAGAGTTCTCTAGACCTCAGACTTGACCGAAGGTTCACCTTCCAACAAGATAATGACCCTAAGCACACAGCTAAAATAACAAAGGAGTGGCTTCAGAACAACTCTGTGACCATTCTTGACTGACCCAGCCAGAGCCCTGACCTAAACCCAATTGAGCATCTCTGGAGAGACCTGAAAATTGCTGTCCACCAACGTTCACCATCCAACCTGATGGAACTGGAGAGGATCTGCAAGGAAGAATGGCAGAGGATCCCCAAATCCAGGTGTGAAAAACTTGTTGCATCATTCCCAAGAAGACTCATGGCTGTACCAGCTCAAAAGGGGGCTTCTACTCAATACTGAGCAAAGGGTCTGAATACTTCTGACCATGTGATATTTCAGTTTTTCTTTTTTTAATAAATTTGCAAAAAATTTCTACATTTCTGTTTTGTTTGCAGTCAAGATGGGGCGCAGAGTGTACTTTAATGAGGAAAAAATGAACTTTTTAGAATTTACCAAATGCCTGCAATGAAGCAAAGAGTGAAAAATGTAAAGGGGTCTGAATATTTTCCGTACCCACTGTAGATGCTGCGGCTGTATATAGAGGATGCAGCTGTATATAGATGATGCGGCTGTATATAGATGGCGTGATTGTATATGGATTCTGAGGTTGTATATAGACGCTGCAGTTATATATAGATGCCATGGTTGTATACAGACGCTGAGGTTGTATATAGATGTGGCGGCTGTATATAGATGCCGCTGCTGTATATAGATGCTGCGGTTGTATATTGATGTCGTGGCTGTGTATAGATGCCGTGGTTGTATATAGACAATGTGGTTGTATATACTGTAGACGATGTATATAGATGCCGTGGTTGTATATAGACGATGTGGCTGTATATAGATGCCGTGGTTGTATATAGATGATGTGGCTGTATATAGATGATGCGGCTTTATATAGATGCCACAGTTGTATATAGATGCCGTGATTGTATATGGATTCTGAGGTTGTATATAGACGCTGCAGTTATATATAGATGCCATGGTTGTATACAGACGCTGAGGTTGTATATAGATGTGGCGGCTGTATATAGATGCCGCGGTTGTATATAGATGTGGCGGCTGTATATAGATGCCACGGTTGTATATAGATCTGGCGGCTGTATATAGATGCCGCTGCTGTATATAGATGCCGCGGTTGTATATTGATGCTGTGGTTGTATATAGATGTGGCGGCTGTATATAGATGCCGCTGCTGTATATAGATGCCGCGGCTGTATATTGATGCTGCGGTTGTATATAGATGCTGCGGTTGTATACAGACGCTGCATGATGTATTTATTGCTTATTAGGAGCGGATGACACTTGGAGTCTCCTTCCTAGCTAATATATACAGAGCTCGTGGGGGTGTTCAGCCTGCAAGTATTGTTGAGTGTGGGGGGGGGGAGTCCGCAGTATTATAAACCTGCCTTGTTGTTGTTATGGCAGCCAGCCACTGCTCACCACTTCTGATTGTGTGTTTGGGTGTTGTGCACACTAAAAAGAAGGAGAAAACTGCTCACGGCTGTGAAATGCTTCCATTATATTTCCATGCATTAGTTCAACACAGAATTGCTTGTGCATTTATCTATCTAGTATATAGATGACACCTCTGTGTGTAGATTTTGGAGTTACATATACAACAACTCCTTAATATATTTGCAGTTGCTTTCACAATTATCCCAAATTTGGTTTATTGCAATAAACCCATCAAACAATAACAATATAAATAGGTCAACGCAAGTAATATAACAAGTGGTTTCTCCAAATTCACCCCTAAATGCCACTTTTACTGACTACTGCAGTCTCTGAATTATTTAATAGAGCATCTCTGGCTGTTATAACCTGCTGCACACGTGATACATAGCCAAACATCGGCTTATGGCAGTGTTCCTGAGGAGTCTTAGCCTAATCCTCAAGGGCGATGGCCTCCAGGTCAGTAAAATTCTTGTGTTTTCGTGCTGCAAATACATTCTTCATAATCAGGCAAAAATTTTCTATGGGGTTCAAGTTAGGTGGCAGTGACGGTCACTCCAGAGTTACCAAGACTTGGTGGACTGTGAGGTATGCTTGGGATCATTGTCATGTTGGAAGATTGTGGCGCCCCTGAGGGTTCGACCGCCACAGGGATGCTGCACTTCTTTAATGGAGTGTAGTATTCCTCCTCGGAGGTAAGAACGGTGCAATGGTCAGGACCCCACCTCCACATCCAACACCACACTTTTCCCACCAGAGGGGGCTAGTAGCCACTAGTGTGCTGCCCCTACTGGAAATTGGGAGACTGGGGAACCAAGAGATAGGGGGAACCATGTAGTCGGTGAGGGTGGAGGACACACATTTAGTTACACTTAATACTTCATATTTAATACACAGCCATCTTGGGCTCTTGGTTCTTTGATTGTGATCTCCATCCCTGAACGTGGCTTCTGGGAGAACCTGCAGCGGATGGGGACACGGCCCTCGTACCCTGGCCTTGGGTCGAGGGGCAGGTTGCAGATAACGTATGTCTCAACCTGGTCAAAGACCATGACCAAGAAGGCCCGGAGCTTAAGAGTGTAGCTCCACCGCAAAAGGATCCCAGGGAGATGCAGACGGAGCGGTATATGCCTCGCTATTCTGGCCTAGTCAGGGGGATTCCGGCTGCATGAGGGGTACCGGCCCCCGACACCTGACTTTGCTACTCCACGTCCTAGTCAGGGAAGTCTGGTAGGCCCAGAGGATCCCACCGGGTAACGGAAGGAGCAGAGCTGCCACCCGTACCCTTTTTCTGAGCATAGTCCAGAGGGAGACCCGGCCTATCTACACACACATAGACAGGAAAGGACTCGGTCTGAAGTCTAGGAACACTCTGGTGCGGGGTCCTGATTGAACACTTGAATTACTCGGAGGTTGTCGGACCCCCGTCCCTGGTGACCGCAGAACTCCGTGAGGAGCAGGGAGAAGCCTTGCAGCTGTACTCTCCACCGTGAGTAAAAACCCTGGAAGTCGACCCCTATGGCCTCCGGACTCTTTATTCTGCACTGCACCGCACCACTTAGCACCGGACCTCCTACACTACAACCCCCTCCATCCTTGTCTCTGCCCTGAGCCCCTGCTCCGCCTGTGGGGAGTAGTAACAACTTCGGCTGCCACAACATCCCGCCTCGGAGGACTGCAGTAGCGCTGGTGGCCTTCACCAGGTACCACAGGTGGCGTAGTCGATAGCAACCACTCAACCCTGATAGCCCATTATGTCCTTTTTAATGTGACGGCCCTGGGCACGGAACGGGTCCAGGCCACGGCTGCACCCCATCAAAAGCATAGGACCCGGCTCCGAGTAATCCCCCATATTCCCAGGGTTAGGGCTGTGAGCGTCACATAACTTGGCGTAGTCGGCAGGATCGCGTGCCTGCAGCAAAGGAAGGAAATTGCCCATTGCTACCGGGTACTGTGCGCCTTACAGCTTAAACTGTCGTTTCCACTTAAAATGGCGCCCGCCCAAGAAGAACGGACGCCATAGTGTATCAAAAAGACAGCCTCCTAGCACCTCCTATCATGGGCCAGGCTCCCCCATGACGCCAAAAGAGCAGACCGCCCCTTCCATCAGAGACTATCCGCGGGGTAATGCCTGTCAAATCGGATGGGTTGAACGAAGGCGTGCCTGTCAGCCGACCGCCCTGGAGCCGCCCCAAAAAGAGGAGGGAAAGGAAAAACAACAAGGTGCAGCCATAGCAGTTGGAGACTCGCAATCTTCAGGAGCGGACATGGACGCTGCTGGGGCGAGTCAGGCGGAGCCTTCCGTACCCAGCCCAGGTTCTTCTCCCGTCAGGGAGCGAAGCGGCACAATCCTGACAGCGGGAGATATCGAGTTTCTCCACCAGGAAGTCCCGGGTCTCGCTCGGAGGATGGCTGAGGCCCAGCAAGCGGCATCCGCTGCGTGGCGGGAAGAAATGCTGCTGCGCATCCGGACCCGCCGCCAAGGAGCAGCAGCTCAGGAGGAGGCAGCAACTGAGGAAGCGTGTAGCCCAGGAGAGGGTGAGTGTGATACCTCTGTCCCGGCTGCTGAGCCAACAGTGCCTCTCCTGGACCTCATGACCGAGTACCTGTTGCCCGGCGCGGTCACTTGGGAGCAGGTCTTTGCCCCGGAGCTTGAAGCCTCTGCTATCGGCGGGGACCTGTACTGCCTCCCAACTCCCGACTCGGAGGAACCTGAGCCTGCTGGGGTATCCACCGACCCCAACCCGGACTGGTCCGCACTTCTGGAGGACTTGCAGCAGCCCCTACTGTTACCGCTGCCCGCACCAACAGTCACCTGGCCGGCGGCTGAGGAGTGGGCCTGGGACAACCAGGGGGGGACCTGATGGGCTTCCCCCGGGAGACCCGGGCTGAAGCACGTAGGAGGAGTGAGTTGTGCCGTCAACAGATCCTCCAGCTCAGTAGGGAGCAACACCAGAGGGAAGTTCGCTGCGAGCACCTCGAGGTGCGCGCTAAGGCTGCAAAATCCCGGGCCCGCCAGGAAGAAGCAACCCGTCCGAGTCCCCGCGTGGCGGGGCAAGTAGTCCTCTTCCACCATGAAGCGGGATGAGGATTCATACGGAGTTCCCAACACAAGCACGACGTCTTCGTCAGCCGGCGGGACGTCGAGCCGCGGTTGAAAAAGGGACACCCTGGCCGGAACCTCTTCCCGGGTGACATAGTCATGTACACCCGCCATCACGGGGTGCGGGGGTGGTACGACCCTGGATGTCCACAAAGTGTCCGGGAGCGATGCCCCCTCGCGCTCGGCAAGGGAGGACCGGTCAGCCTCCGTCGGGGGGAATGAGCCCTTTCCCCGGTGGGGACCCGAGAATTGAGCAGCCCCGGCGGCTGTAACCTGTTTAAAGTTATTATGTTGACGTTTATGTTTTGATTTGCTCCCCCGGTTTCTAGAGACATTTGTCCCTGCGGACTTGCAGCAGACAGACTCCTTATCTGTAAATAGTTTGCATCTCTTTAGGTGCTCCTCATTGGTTTTATGTAAAACCGCGTCTATTCCTACCTCAGACCTCGGAAGAAAAACCTGTCTGGAGTGGCTCTCCTGGAGGTCCAACTCAGGATCTTCATGCCCTGCAGCCACCCCAGGGCCTACGTTGGGGGTTTGGGACAGGTCCCTCGTGCTTCTGAACTGACTCTTTGTCCTTCGCACTTTAACCTGTCTGTCTATGCATAAATGTCTCTGGATGGTTTTATATTTTTATACTTTCATACTTTTGTACTTTTATATTATGTACGGTTTGTAACGTTAAAGGAGAAGTGCCTCCCATAATGGGAAGATTGTTTACTGTTATAAAATATAAAAAGACTGTACCAGGTTTTGCTCTCTTTGCAGCCCGCGGACGTGCTGTGTTTCACCAGGGGGGAATGTGGCGCCCCTGAGGGTTCGACCGCCACAGGGATGCTGCACTTCTTTAATGGAGTGTGGTGTTCCTCCTCTGAGGTAAGAACGGTGCAATGGCCAGGACCCCACCTCCACATCCAACACCACACTTCTCCCACCAGAGGGGGCTAGTAGGCACTAGTGTGCTGCCCCTACTGGAAATTGGGAGACTGGGGAACCAAGAGATAGGGGGAACCATGTATTGGGTGAGGGTGGAGGACGCACATTTAGTTACACTTAATATTTCATATTTAATAAACAGCCATCTTGGGCTCTTGGTTCTTTGATTGTGATCTCCATCCCTGAACGTGGCTTCTGGGAGAACCTGCAGCGGATGGGGACACGGCCCTCATACCCTGGCCTTGGGTCGAGGGGCAGCTTGCAGATAACGTATGTCTCAACCCGGTCAAGGACCATGACCAAGAAGGCCCGGAGCTTAAGAGTGTAACTCCACCGCAAAAGGATCCCAGGGGGATGCAGACGGAGCGGTATACGCCACCTGTCCTCGCTATTCTGGCCTTGTCAGAGGGATTCCGGCTGCAAGAGGGGTACCGGCCCCCGACACTTGACTTTGCTACTCCACGTCCTAGTCAGGGAAGCCCGGCAGACCCAGAGGATCCCACCGGGTAATGGAAGGAGCGGAGTTGCCACCCTTACCCTTTTTCTGAGCGTAGTCCAGAGGGAGACCCGGCCTATCTACACACACATAGACAGGAAAGGACTCGGTCTGAAGTCTAGGAACACTCTGGTGCGGGGTCCTGATTGAACACTTGAATTACTCGGAGGTTGTCGGACCCCCGTCCCTGGTGACCGCAGAACTCCGTGAGGAGCAGGGAGAAGTCTTGCAGCTGTACTCTCCACCGTGAGTAAAAACCCTGGAAGTCGACCCCTATGGCCTCCGGACTCTTTATTCTGCACTGCACCGCACCACTTAGCACCGGACCTCCTACACTACAACCCCCTCCATCCTTGTCTCTGCCCTGAGGCCCTGCTCCGCCTGTGGGGAGTAGTAACAACTTCGGCTGCCACAACATCCCGCCTCGGAGGACTGCAGTAGCGCTGGTGGCCTTCACCAGGTACCACAGGTGGCGTAGTCGATAGCAACCACTCAACCCTGATAGCCCATGACGTCCTTTTTAATGTGACGGCCCTGGGCACGGAACGGGTCCAGGCCACGGCTGCACCCCATCAAAGCATAGGACCCGGCTCCTAGTAATCCCCCATCTTCCCAGGGTTAGGGCTGTGAGCGTCACAAGATCCAATGACACCCTCAGCTTACTCACAGACAGCATCAAGTTTTCTGCTAGGATTTCCTGATACTTGATTGAATGAATCTTGTCCTCCACACCATGCAGGTTTCCACAGGAGGCAAAGCAGCCCCATAGCATCACTGAGCCCCCGCCATGCTTCACTGAGGCATCACCAAACCACCACCATGCTTCACTGTGGCATCACTGAGTCACCGCCATCCTTCACTGTAGACATCACCGAAGCACTGCCATGCTTCAATATAGGTGTCACCGAGCCACTGCCATGCTTCACTGTAGACATCATCGAGCCACCTCTTTGCTTTACTATAGGCATCACCAAGCCATTGCCAAGCTTCAATGTAAGCATCACCAAGCAACTGCTATTCTTTGCAGTAAGCATCACCGAGTCACCACTATACTTCACTATAGAATCACTGAGCCACCACCATCCTTCACTGTAGACACCACTGAGCCACCACGATGCTTCACTGTACGCATCACCGAACCACCACCATGCTTCATTGTAGTCATCATAGAGTCACCACCATGCTTCACTGTTGCATCACTGAGCCACTGCCATCCTTTACTGTAAACATCACAGAGCCACTGCCATGCTATGCCATGCTTCACTGTAGGCAACACTGAGCCACTGCCATGCTTCACTGTAGACATCACCAAATCCCCACTATACTTTACTGCAGATATCACCAAGCCACCACAATCCTTCACTGTAAGCATCACCAAATCCCCACTATGCTTTACTGTATGCACCACCGAGCCATCAGTATGCTTTACTTTATGCATCACCAAGTGATCTCTATGCTTCACTGCAACATCACTGAGCCATAGTCATGCTTCACTATAGGCGGGGTGTTCTTTTCAGTATATGCTTAATTCTTTCTCTCTGAGAAATCAATGAGCCATAGGCCTTAAAAGTTTACATTTTGTTTTATCATTTTACAAAACAAAATCCCAAACCTTCTGTAGGTTATTTCTATGACTTTGAGCATTTTGGAGCCGACTTTTCTTGTGGTTTTGAGTCTGTAGAGTAGAGGTTACATCTCGGAGTCTGGCCATGGAGACCTTCAGCGTTTAGTATGTGCCTCAGGTCTCATTCAGACGTCCATGTTTCAAGCATAATATCATGGATAGAACCCATTACAATCTATGGCGCTATTCACGTCTGTGCTTTTTCACGGACCGTGTGTCTTGATTCCATGTGCTGTCCGTATTTAACATTGCAAAGGATAGGAGAAGCTTTGTCATTTATTTATGCGAAAAACACTTTTGACACACTGATGGTAAAAATGGACACACGGACCATACAGTCGTGGCCAAAAGTATTGAGAATGAGACAAATAGTAATTTTTCCAAAGTTTACTGCTTCATTTTTGTAATGGCAATTTGCATATACTCCTCAATGTCAAAGAGTGATCAGCTTAACAGCAATTATTGTACTTGCAAAGTCAATATTTGCCCAGAAAATGAACTTTAACCCCCAAAACACATTTCAACATCATTGCAGTCCTGCCTTAAAAGGAGCAGCTAACATCGTTTTAGTGATTGATCCATTAACACAGGTGTGGGTGTTGATGAGGACAGGGCTGGCGATCAATCAGTCATGATTAAGTAAGAATGACATCACTGGACACTTTAAAAGGAGGCTGGTTCTTGGTATCATTTTTCTCTTCAGTTAACCATGGTTATCTCTAAAGAAACACGTGCAGCCATCATTGCACTGCACAAAAATGGCCTAACAGGGAAGAGTATCGCAGCTACAAAGATTGCACCTCAGTCAACAATCTATCGCATCATCAAGAACTTCAAGGAGAGAGCTTCCATTGTTGTCAAAAAGGCTCCAGGGCACCCAAGAAAGACCAGCAAGCGCCAGGACCGTATCTTAAAACTGTTTCAGCTGCGGGATCGGACTACCAGCAGTGCCGAGCTTGCCCAGGAATGGCAGCAGGCTGGTGTGAGTGCTTCTGCACGCACTGTGAGGCGGAGACTCTTTGAGCAAGGGCTGGTTTCAAGGAGAGCAGCAAAGAAGCCACTTCTCTCCAGAAAAAACATCAGGGACTGACTGATATTCTGCAAAAGGTACAGGGAGTGGACTGCTGAGGACTGGGGCAAAGTCATTTTCTCTGATGAATCCCCTTTTCGATTGTTTGGGACAACTGGAAAACAGCTTATTCGGAGAAGAAGAGGTGAGCGCTACCACCAGTCTTGTCTCATGCCAACTGTAAAGCATCCTGAAACCATTCATGTGTCGGGTTGCTACTCAGCCAAGGGAATCGGCTCACTCACAGTCTTGCCTAAAAACACAGCCATGAATAAAGAATGGTACCAGAATGTCCTCCAAGAGCAACTTCTCCCAACCGTCCAAGAGCAGTTTGGCGCCCAACAATGCCTTTTCCAGCATGATGGAGCACCTTGCCATAAAGCAAAGGTGATAACAAAATGGCTCATGGAACAAAACATAGAGATTTTGGCCTGGAAACTCCCCAGATCTTAATCCCATTGAGAACTTGTGGTCAATCATCAAGAGACGGGTGGACAAACAAAAACCAACAAATTCTGGCAAAATGCAAGCATTGATTATGCAAGAATGGACTGCTATCAGTCAGAATTTGGTCCAAAAGTTGATTGAGAGCATGCCAGGGAGAATTACAGAGGTCTTGAAGAAGAAGGGGCAACACTGCAAATATTGACTTGCTGCATTAACTCATTCTAACTGTCAATATAACCTATTGGTACTCATGATATGATTGCAATTATATTTCTGTATGTGATATAAACATCAGACAAACACTAATAAAAACCAGAGGCCAGCAGATCATGTGAAAATATAATTTTGGTGTCATTCTCAGAACTTTTGGCCATGACTGTACACTGATGACACTGATCCACATCAGTGATGACACAAGTAACATTTTTTCATGTATGTGATGTGTGAATGAGGCCCTACTGTGCAAACTGACACCTCAGTGCCTGCTGCCACAAAATCTTGCTGGAAGTCTTTGCAGTCACTTGAGGGTTTTTGACCACCTGCCTTCTCAGGAAACTGATAACAGTGGGTGACCGCTTCCTCTTTTTGCCAGTGTTCCTTTATTTTTGAACTTGAAAACTCTGCTCCCAGCTCTAGGACTATTCAGTACCTTTGTATCTTCTTCTATCCTTTTTCATTTTTGTAAAACACCATTGCCCATGAAGAATGGGCCAAGATTCCTCAGGATCTCTGTGTGGAGCTGATGTCTGGCTATGTATCATGTTTTGTAGCAGGTCATAACAGCCAGAGATGCTCTACTAAGTATTAAAGATGCTTGTCATGAAGGGATGAATAATTCTGAGACTGAAGTAGTTGGTAAAAGGGGCATTTTGTGCTGAATTTGGAGAAACCACTTGTTATATTAGTTGGGATGAGCCATTTACATTGTTTGTGTTATGCACACGCCCGGACTGACTGGCGTGTGCGGGTGTTGTGGTTCCACTGGACCATAGACCGGAGAGTGCCTGGAGGGGCGTGACTAAGTATCTGGCCGATCCGACCAAGGTGGCACGACGGCATACGACGCCAGTGCACCAGGGAGAAACCGGGCAGAGGGACCAGGTGCTACTCCAGGTCAAGCTCCGGACACGGGGGTTGACCCACACTGGGATTACTGGAACAGGCAGGTTAGGCTGGCACAGACTGGTGGATGTAAGCAAACACGGCAGGTATGCAGATGGGTGGATACAGGCGAGTATGCAGGCAGGGAGGTACTGGCCGAAAGGACGGGCTGGAGCACAGAGAGGTTAAGACCCAGTACAGACTGGGTCACAGAACCGCAGATGCGGTAGACAACCACAGCAGAGAGGGAACGCCCGAAGCGGTGGGCAAGAACAGAGCAGGACGGGGCTGCAGGAGCAGCGAGCACAAGCAGGGCAGGACAGGACTGCCGGAGCAGCGGGCAGAAGCAGGGCGGGGCGGAAACCGCAGAAGCAGTAAGCAAGATAAGAGCAGAGCAGAAACCGCAGGAGCGGCAAGCAAGGCAAGAGCAGAGTGAAAACCGCAAGAGCGGCAAGCTAAGCAGGAGCAGAGCGGACACCGCAGAGCGGTAAACAAGGCAGGAGCAGAGCAGAAACCGCAAGAGCGGCAAGCTAAGCAGGAGCAGAGCGGACACCGCAGAGCGGTAAACAAGGCAGGAGCAGAGTAGAAACCGCAAGAGCGGCAAGCTAAGCAGGAGCAGAGCGGACACCGCAGAGCGGTAAACAAGGCAGGAGCAGAGCAGAAACCGCAAGAGCGGCAAGCTAAGCAGGAGCAGAGCGGACACCGCAGAGCGGTAAACAAGGCAGGAGCAGAGCAGAAACCACAAGAGCGGCAAGCTAAGCAGGAGCAGAGCGGACACCGCAGAGTGGTAAACAAGGCAGGAGCAGAGCAGAAACCGCAAGAGCGGCAAGCTAAGCAGGAGCAGAGCGGACACCGCAGAGCGGTAAACAAGGCAAGGGGATAGGACTCTGTTCACAAAGAACAGACGGAGAAGGAAAGGCAGAACCAGAAGCACGCACAGTACTTACATAGAAGTAGCGAGCGTACACTAAATTCACAACAGAGGTACAGAGACGACGAGAAGGAATTTAGGAGCGGGTTCAGACTCTGCAGAAAGACGCAGAAAACAGACATAGAGGGAAAAGGGAGACAAGGTTAAAGTAGAAACGAGGCACAGACAACAGGGAACAGAGGAACAGGAACAGAGACAGCAAGGCAGGAACACAAACAGGACTCTGTTCAGACGGGAACAGATACCGCAAGGCAGGAACACAAACAGGACTCTGTTCAGACGGGAACAGATACCGCAAGGCAGGGACACAAACAGGACTCTGTTCAGACGGGAACAGATACCGCAAGGCAGAGACACAAACAGGACTCTGTTCAGACGGGAACAGATACCGCAAGGCACAGACAGGCAGATCTAGGAATACGGCCCCTAGAAGGCGAAAGAACAGGCAAGAAGCGTGTTCACAAGAACAGACCACAGTTCAGACACAGAACTGGAAAACAGGCAGGAAAACAGGATAGGACCTGGCATGTCAGAGACAAAAAGCCAACTGACAAGAAACAATGCACAGGCGCCATCTTGAGGAAGAAGGTGGTATAAATACCCAAAGATGGACAGCAATAGGCTGAAGGTGCAACAGGGGCGTGTCCGCAGCAGGTACAAGAAACAGGAAGTTCAGCGGGCGTCGCCCTATGCAGCCAAAGTGGAGCAGAGCAGAGCACAAGGAAAGGAGCCAGACCAGGAAGCTGGGCGGGAGATGAAGTTTGCGATCTTGCATGATGAGAGATGGAACACCATGCAAGAACGCCGCCAGGTATGCTACAGTACCCCCCCCCTTACGCCCCCTCTTCTTCAGGCCTGCAAGGATCTTCCGCAGGGAATTTGGGGGCCAATCCCTCTCTTCAAGGAGATTACTTCTATTGTCCACAGGAGGAGACAAAACTGGTCTCATAATCTGGATGGCTGGGATGCGACTTCCCATCCAGCCATCTTCAGCAACAGATGAAACGGGTGAAGTACCAGAAACAGCACACAAAAAAGTCTCTCTACATTTATTTTTAGGCAGCACCCCAAAAAGTTCAGGAGACAACTGGAGGTCCTCTGCCGGGTTGGAGGGGTGCAGAGACTCGGGGGTAGCCTCTGCTTCGGGGTACATCTTGTCAAGCTCACGGGATGAAATGGGCAAAGTATCAGGTACAAGGTGTAGAGAAGACACTGCCTCTTTGTTATGTGGTGGTACCCCGGAGGATTCAGGAAACAACTGGGGGTCCTCCGCCAGGTTGGAGGGATACCGAGACTCGAGGGTAACCTCTGCTTCGGAGTACACAAGGTCAGACTCACTGGAAGAAGCGGGCGAGGTATCAGGTACCGAGTAAAGGAGAGTCTCTGTCCATTCGCTATCAGGTAGCACCCCGGAGGGTTCAGGAGACGACTGGAGGTCCTCCGCCTGGTCGGAGGGGTGTAGAAACTCGGGGGTAACCTCTGCTTCGGAGTACACTAGGTCGGACTCACTGGAAGAAGCGGGTGAGGTATCAGGTACCGAGTAAAGGAGAGTCTCAGTCCATTCGCTATCAGGTAGCACCCCGAAGGGTTCAGGAGACGACTGGAGGTCCTCCGCCTGGTCGGAGGGGTGTAGAGACTCGGGGGTAACCTCTGCTTCGGAGTACACTAGGTCGGACTCACTGGAAGAAGCGGGCGAGGTATCAGGTACAGAAAATAGGAGAGTCTCTGTCCTTTCGCTACCAGGTAGCACCCCGAAGGGTTCTGGAGACAATTGGAGGTCCTCCGCCTGGTCAGAGGGGTGTAGAGACTCGGGAGTAACTACCACTTTGAGGCACCCATTGTCAGGCCCACAGGACTGAGCGGACGAAGTATCGGGTACCGGGTGTAGGGAAGTCTCTCTCCAATTGTCATCGAGTGGTATCCCGGAGGATTCAGGAGGCAACAAGGGGTCCTCCGCCAGGTAGTAGAGGTGTACAGACTCGGAGGTAAACACAGCTTCGGAGCATCCTTGGACATGCACACTGGTTAAAGTGGGTGTAGAATCTGATGCCAGGTGCAGGAAGCTCTCCTGTGTGGACTCTGGATGGGTAGCAGTCTCTTCTGGCTGGAGAACTGGTGCACCACCCACGCACATCACCCGCTGGGGCTTCTCCGGGATACAGGAAGATGAAGCTTCAGTAGGGACTTCAAGGTTGGGGTCAGGAGGTCTCAGGGAGGACAGACCCTGGCGTGATGGCTTGCCTCTGCGTCTAGCACGTCTGGACTGCCTCTTGAGGTTGGGAGCAGTATTCCGGAGAGTGTAGTCATCCTGAGAGGATTCAGGGCAAGCAACAGTCTTTTCGGGCAGGAGAACTTGTGCGCTACCTATGCACATTACCCTTCGGGGCTGCTTTGGGATACAGGGAAGTGAAGCTTCAGCAGGGGCTTCAGGGTTAGGATCATCGAAAGCCAAAAGGAAGGCCACCAGGAAGGCCTGTAGGTCAAGAACGATAGGATCCTGTGCTTCCCATAGGGGGTTGATCCATTCCAAGGCATCACCCGCTAGGTTGGACATTATAAATCCCACCTTAACCCGATCAGAAGAATAAGCATTAGCATAGAACCGGAACTGCAGCAAGCATTGCCACACAAACGCACGGCATTGTTTTGGATCCCCGTAGTACCGTGGTGGATCCGCGGGAGCAGGTGCAGCTTCAGCAGGGACTCCAGGGTTGGGGTCATCGAAGACCATTAGGAAGGCCACCAGGAAGGCCTGCAGGTCAAGGACGATAGGATCCCAAGCTTCCCATAGGGGGGTGACCCACTTCAAGGCATCCCCCGCTAGGTAGTCAATTATAAATGCCACTTTAGACCAATCAGAAGGAAAAGAAAGAGGGTAGAACTTGAAGTGCAGCATGCATTGCTCCACAAATGCACGACTTTGTTTTGGATCCCCATAGTACTGGGGCGGATCCGCAGGAACGGGTGCAGAAAGCTCCATCTGGACGGGTGCGAAATTAGCCTGGAACTCAGCTAGAGAAAAAAAAAAATATTTATTTATTTATTTTTAATGCACGTATTAGCTGGAAAACGTCTCAGAGAGCGAAGGCCGTGGGGCTCAACGGGAACCATGGCCTGAGCATGCTGTTATGCACACGCCCGGACTGACTGGCGTGTGCGGGTGTTGTGGTTCCACTGGACCATAGACCGGAGAGTGCCTGGAGGGGCGTGACTAAGTATCTGGCCGATCCGACCAAGGTGGCACGACGGCATACGACGCCAGTGCACCAGGGAGAAACCGGGCAGAGGGACCAGGTGCTACTCCAGGTCAAACTCCGGACACGGGGGTTGACCCACACTGGGATTACTGGAACAGGCAGGTTAGGCTGGCACAGAATGGTGGATGTAAGCAAACACGGCAGGTATGCAGATGGGTGGATACAGGCGAGTATGCAGGCAGGGAGGTACTGGCCGAAAGGACGGGCTGGAGCACAGAGAGGTTAAGACCCAGTACAGACTGGGTCACAGAACCGCAGATGCGGTAGACAACCACAGCAGAGAGGGAACGCCCGAAGCGGTGGGCAAGAACAGAGCAGGACGGGGCTGCAGGAGCAGCGAGCACAAGCAGGGCAGGACAGGACTGCCGGAGCAGCGGGCAGAAGCAGGGCGGGGCGGAAACCGCAGAAGCAGTAAGCAAGATAAGAGCAGAGCAGAAACCGCAGGAGCGGCAAGCAAGGCAAGAGCAGAGTGAAAACCGCAAGAGCGGCAAGCTAAGCAGGAGCAGAGCGGACACCGCAGAGCGGTAAACAAGGCAGGAGCAGAGCAGAAACCGCAAGAGCGGCAAGCTAAGCAGGAGCAGAGCGGACACCGCAGAGCGGTAAACAAGGCAGGAGCAGAGTAGAAACCGCAAGAGCGGCAAGCTAAGCAGGAGCAGAGCGGACACCGCAGAGCGGTAAACAAGGCAGGAGCAGAGCAGAAACCGCAAGAGCGGCAAGCTAAGCAGGAGCAGAGCGGACACCGCAGAGCGGTAAACAAGGCAGGAGCAGAGCAGAAACCACAAGAGCGGCAAGCTAAGCAGGAGCAGAGCGGACACCGCAGAGTGGTAAACAAGGCAGGAGCAGAGCAGAAACCGCAAGAGCGGCAAGCTAAGCAGGAGCAGAGCGGACACCGCAGAGCGGTAAACAAGGCAAGGGGATAGGACTCTGTTCACAAAGAACAGACGGAGAAGGAAAGGCAGAACCAGAAGCACGCACAGTACTTACATAGAAGTAGCAAGCGTACACTAAATTCACAACAGAGGTACAGAGACGACGAGAAGGAATTTAGGAGCGGGTTCAGACTCTGCAGAAAGACGCAGAAAACAGACATAGAGGGAAAAGGGAGACAAGGTTAAAGTAGAAACGAGGCACAGACAACAGGGAACAGAGGAACGGGAACAGAGACAGCAAGGCAGGAACACAAACAGGACTCTGTTCAGACGGGAACAGATACCGCAAGGCAGGAACACAAACAGGACTCTGTTCAGACGGGAACAGATACCGCAAGGCAGGGACACAAACAGGACTCTGTTCAGACGGGAACAGATACCGCAAGGCAGGGACACAAACAGGACTCTGTTCAGACGGGAACAGATACCGCAAGGCACAGACAGGCAGATCTAGGAATACGGCCCCTAGAAGGCGAAAGAACAGGCAAGAAGCGTGTTCACAAGAACAGACCACAGTTCAGACACAGAACTGGAAAACAGGCAGGAAAACAGGATAGGACCTGGCATGTCAGAGACAAAAAAAAAAGCCAACTGACAAGAAACAATGCTCAGGCACCATCTTGAGGAAGAAGGTGGTATAAATACCCAAAGATGGACAGCAATAGGCTGAAGGTGCAACAGGGGCGTGTCCGCAGCAGGTACAAGAAACAGGAAGTTCAGCGGGCGTCGCCCTATGCAGCCAAAGTGGAGCAGAGCAGAGCACAAGGAAAGAAGCCAGACCAGGAAGCTGGGCGGGAGATGAAGTTTGCGATCTTGCATGATGAGAGATGGAACACCATGCAAGAACGCCGCCAGGTATGCTACAGTTTGTTTGCAAACGGCAGAAACTTTGTACATTTTTCTAATAAACCTGAATTTATGGGGGGTGTATAATTTTGATTGCAACGGTACGTCACTGTAATCAAGATCTATTTAAGAAGTCATGCTCCATGTCATTCATTCACCGCCAGTCTGCTCGCAGAATACACCTCGCTATTTACGTCAGCCTGCATCCTGCCGGTAGTGAAGGGACTCTGTCCTTGGTCTACTATTGGATTATCTCTGCTCATAAAGACAATGGCTCTAAAAAAATAAATATTTTAGGGAGCTGAAGTATATGCAGTTTACAACCTGTTCATGTATGTAAAAAAAAGGTACAAATGTCATCAGTGTTTTGGATCAGAGTGTCATCACTGCTTGGTCCGTGTGTCCGTTCTTACCATCAGTGTGATCAGAGTTTGGTCCGTGTGTCCCTTCTTACCATCAGTGTCATCAGTGTTTGGTTCGTGTGTCCGTTCTTACCATTAAACAACTGAATGAACATCCTCTGAGCCTGGTGATTCCATAATTTTTGCCAGGGGTTGTAATCTCCAAGGTCCCAGAGGTCACACCCCCACTGATCAAACATTAATGGCCTACCCTTTACATAACGGTGGGGGAGATTAGCAGCTACCAGACATGTATTTATTTTACTCACTTACATGGCACCTTTAGTTTCCACAGAACTTTACAGACATCATCATCCCTGTCCCTGTCGTCAGCACCCGGGAAGTGCCGGGGCCCTAGACCATCGGGGCCTGGGCGTCACTTTCCAAACATAGCTGCGCGCAGTGGGCTGTGCGGCTGTGTCTGCTAGTAATGACGCGGCTGAATCGGCACTGCACCTTATATTTTGCTTGTGTGTCGCCCCTGCCGCTTCATTACTAGAAGACACAATACACTGCGCACGGCCATGTCTGT
Organism: Phyllobates terribilis; assembly: GCF_046119375.1. Classification (NCBI taxonomy): domain Eukaryota; kingdom Metazoa; phylum Chordata; class Amphibia; order Anura; family Dendrobatidae; genus Phyllobates; species Phyllobates terribilis. The sequence goes on from NW_027362771.1 coordinate 533,490,270, forward strand.
TAAAGTGACGCCCATTAAACAGCGCCAGAGGTCCTGCACAGATGCTGGGGGAGTGGCCCGGGCCCCGACGGCGAGAGGGCCCCCATGATGGCCCAGGGCCATATCTGTGACGGCCATCACACGCCGGCGGCCCTGCACTGCCACATGAGGAGCTGGACGGGACACAGGCCAAGGGCAGGTGAGGAGGCTTGTTACCAGCTTCCCCAATCCCCATATTAAAAATATTTCTAATGTGTCTGTGTGTATGTGCACGTATCTGTGTATGCTTGTGTGTGTGCATGTCTGCATACCGTGTGTGCATGTTTACATATCATTTGTGCGTGCGCGCATGTCTGCATACTGTATGTGTGTGTGTGCATGTCTGCGTACTGTGCGCGTGCATGTCTGCGTACTGTGTGTGTGTATGTCTGCGGGCTGTGCACGTGCATGTCTGCGTACTGTGTGTGTGCGCATGTCTGCGTACTGTGTGTGTGTGCATGTCTGCGTACTGTGCGCGTGCATGTCTGCGTTCTGTGTGTGCATGTCTGCGTACTGTGTGTGTGTGCATGTCTGCGTACTGTGCGCGTGCATGTCTGCGTACTGTGTGTGTGTGCATGTCTGCGTACTGTGTGTGTGTGCATGTCTGCGTACTGTGTGTGTGTGCATGTCTGCGTACTGTGCGCGTGCATGTCTGCGTACTGTGTGTGTGTGCATGTCTGCGTACTGTGTGTGTGTGCATGTCTGCGTACTGTGTGTGCGTGCATGTCTGCGTACTGTGAGCGTGCATGTCTGCGTACTGTGAGCGTGCATGTCTGCGTACTGTGCGCGTGCATGTCTGCGTACTGTGTGTGTGTGCATGTCTGCGTACTGTGTGTGTGTGCATGTCTGCGTACTGTGCGCGTGCATGTCTGAGTACTGTGTGTGTGTGCATGTCTGCGTACTGTGTGTGTGTGCATGTCTGCGTACTGTGCGCGTGCATGTCTGCGTACTTTGTGTGTGTGCATGTCGGCATACTGTGCGCGTGCATGTCTGCGTACTGTGTGTGTGTGCATGTCTGCGTACTTTGTGTGTGCATGTCTGCGTACTGTGCGCGTGCATGTCTGCGTACTGTGTGTGTGTGCATGTCTGCGTACTGTGTGTGCGTGCATGTCTGCATACTGTGTGTGTGCATGTCTGCGTACTGTGTGTGTGCATGTCTGCGTACTGTGTGTGTGCATGTCTGCGTACTGTGTGTGTGTGCATGTCTGCGTACTGTGCGCGTGCATGTCTGCGTACTGTGTGTGTGTGCATGTCTGCGTACTGTGTGTGTGCATGTCTGCGTACTGTGTGTGTGCATGTCTGTGTACTGTGTGTGTGCATGTCTGCGTACTGTGTGTGTGTGCATGTCTGTGTACTGTGTGCGTGCATGTCTGCGTACTTTGTGTGTGTGCATGTCGGCATACTGTGCGCGTGCATGTCTGCGTACTGTGTGTGTGTGCATGTCTGCGTACTGTGTGTGCACATGTCTGCGTACTGTGTGTGTGTGCATGTCTGCATACTGTGTGTGCACATGTCTGCGTACTGTGTGTGCGTGCATGTCTGCGTACTGTGTGTGTGCATGTCTGCGTACTGTGTGTGTGCATGTCTGCGGACTGTGTGTGCGTGTCTGCGGACTGTGCGCGTGCATGTCTGCGTACTGTGTGTGTGTGCATGTCTGCGTACTGTGTGTGTGCATGTCTGTGTACTGTGTGTGTGCATGTCTGCGTACTGTGTGTGTGTGCATGTCTGTGTACTGTGCGCGTGCATGTCTGCGTACTTTGTGTGTGTGCATGTCGGCATACTGTGCGCGTGCATGTCTGCGTACTGTGTGTGTGTGCATGTCTGCGTACTGTGTGTGCACATGTCTGCGTACTGTGTGTGTGTGCATGTCTGCATACTGTGTGTGCACATGTCTGCGTACTGTGTGTGCGTGCATGTCTGCGTACTGTGTGTGTGCATGTCTGCGTACTGTGTGTGTGCATGTCTGCGGACTGTGTGTGCGTGTCTGCGGACTGTGCGCGTGCGTGTCTGCGTACCGCTTGCGCGTGCATGTCTGCATATGTGAAGGATGAGGGGGCAGGCTGGTCCTGTGTTGTATACCTATATTTCTCTGCAGTATCTGTGCATCATGAATCATGGTATGTGTTAAAGCGGCCTCTGAGACTCTTTCGCCCGGGGCCCACGAAAACCTGGAGCCGGCCCTGCCCATTGGGGCTCACAATCTAGATTCCCCATCTCTGTCTTTGAAGTATGGGAGGAAACTGGAGAACCCGGAGTAAACCCACGCAAACACTGGGAGAACATACAAACTCCTTGCAGATTTTGTCCTTGGTGGGATTTGACCCCTGGTCCGCTGCAGTGCTGCAGATATATGTTTCACCTATTGGTAGAATACCGTCGTTCATCAACTACATCGTGTTTTCCTCCTGTTCTTTCGTTGATTTTACTTATTCCTTAAGTTAATTTTAGTCTGAAGAAGAAAAAAAAGCTTGAATAAGGGCTTTGCCAGAGAAGAGCAGCTTATCTGCCTCCCCTAGACACAAGCCTGTCATATCTAATGCTAAATCCAGCCATGATTGAACTTATCGCATTTAAAAGTTATCTGAGAGCAGTGTTGGAATATGAAGAGATTAATTTCATTTATTTTCCTGAATGTTTGAGAATTTGTCATTTCTTAAAGGGAAGCATTGTAATATATTATGTAATTCACGCCTAAAGGGAGAACAACATCCCTTATACACGAAGGTCTGTGATACAGGGAGACCACTAGTAACAACACCACTATTGCCGGCAAGTGCCCCCGATCCCTCCACGCTTCTGTTTATTTAGGGTTTTGTGGTCTCCTTTCCACCCCCCTGTATCATGTGGGGTTTTGGTATGTCCCTTTTGTTGGCCAATAGTAAGCCTGACAGGCTAGTGCAGCCCTTTCCTGTGAGTTTGTAACATCGTGTGGAGCTGTAGCTGTGGGTGAGGTACTCATCTCTTGCACCCCGGCACATTACATGAAGGTGGGGGTCCAGGCTGGGTGTGTGGACTTGTGCTATGAGGGCGCTACGACCAAACAGTCCACATGTAACCGATGTTGCTGGTTTTCCAGGACCAGATGGTTTACAGTCCAGTGAGGGAGACCACAATTTAAAAATAAGCTCTTTACTGAGCAGAGCTTGGTAGGGAATATATACAAGAGATAGGGGGTGCTCAGTCTTACGAACATTTCCTTTACAACTCTAAGCACTTTCCACACCGTTTCCTTCCTTCTTTTCTCTATCTTCACCTTTCCTCTATTCTTTCTACTTGTCCTCCGTTTCCACTGTTTCTCACTACTTCAACACAACTTAGCTCGACTCTACAATCCTGTTTAGCAAGAGTCCTTTACTCGCCCGCGGTTCCGCATCTTTTTTCTCCTTAGGGTGCCAGTATGGCCAGTACTTATCTGTAGTGCTGGAACTCCCGCCTGGGACTTTTTACTCGTCTCACGTACTCAGTCCTGTCTAGGCCCATCACCTTCAAGAGTTATAAACTCTAGGTCTTTCTACTAGGCGTTCTCTCCCAGGACCCATCTCCAGTAGACCACTCTGTCCCTAAGTCACTTGTGCTCCAGTTCTTGCTATCTCTTTCCTTCGGTCTCCTCTCACTCTAGGGACACCCCAAAATGCGGCAGTGCTCACAGTTGATCTTAGGTCCTCTTTCTATGCACTCCATGCCCTATCTAACTCCCTGACAGGAAATTGTCACTTTCCCTTCAACCTATCCCCTCCCACTTTTGGCTAGTCTCAAACATTAACTCTCACTATCCCTATTGTCAAACTACACACATTATCAATATTACTAACATCTTTAATGCACATCACAATTCACATTATACGTCACAATTCACATTACAACAATATACTTGTTTCTTCAAGGAGGAACATGAGCAGTATGTCCCGTCTGCTTACAAGTTTAAGAGATTGCACTGAGCCAATCTCCTCTTCTTTCCCTGTTCGGGAGGTCCTGGAGGTGTTCGTCCCACCCTCCCATTTTATAGGATTATTACAGTGTCATTTCACTCTAGATATTCAAGTTCTGTATTGGGGTCTCTGCAGTTGGAAACATATGGGGGGTCTATATATCATGGAAGTTTAGCTGTGTAGCAGTAGGAAAAATGGGATCAATGCAGTCAGCGATAGAGACAGAAGTTTGGCTTCTCCTGTTCTTTATTGTTGGAGTATCAAAAAAAAGAATGCAAATGCCTTTACAACCAGGCACAAAACAGAAAATAACCGGCTTCTCGTCAAACACCGGTAAATAATGATCTGAAATATCTCAGGTAGGCTTACATGTGATCTCCATCTACACCTGCTATCCGGCCCTCAGTGGGATACATATTTGGATTGATATGTTAAATTATATTCCACACCAGTCCAGAGTCACACGCATTTAAAGGGAACATGTCAGCAGGTATTGGTATGTAATCTGATAGCAGCATTATGTAAGGGTAGAGAGCCTAATTCTACAGATGTGTCGCTTACTGAACTGTTTGGTGTAGTTTTGATAGAATCCCTATTTTCTCTTTTGTATCTTTGGTAAATGTAGCAGTGGTCAGAATGTTAAGCCCTATGTAACCCCTCCCTCGCTACTGATTGGCAGCTTTCTCTGTGCATTGTTAGCAAGCTACCAATCAGTAGTGAGGGCGCGGTTACACACATTAGCCTGACTGCTGTGCACGTGAGACCTAGTCAGGCAGTGATAATCTCTTGCTGATAAAACGCTGATTGTATTGAAATTGCAACACACAGCCTAATAAATGACACATCCTTAGAATCAGGCTCTTTTACACTATATTATGCTTTCCTCAGGTTAAATAGGTTAAATAGCAAAAACCAGCTGACAGATTCCCTTTAAGGATCTATCGAGCACTGAGTTATTATGGACGCTGTATTGGCTGCAATTTATGGTTTGTCACCATGTCATCAGCCAAAATCTCATGTGTATTGGGGGCCCTCAAACAGCCTGGGAAAATAATGATCAGGTAGATGGTTTTCATTATGCCCAATCCTTTGTTTCAATGGGAGATATTCCACTGCCAGTGGTGGCCGACAGCGGCTTATTCCTGTATCCATATTGAAATAAAGATATAAGCCCCAATGAGCCGAGATTCCTTGTTTATGTCGAGAGCCGTTGGCCCAACAGTTTTATACTGCATCCTTGTATTATTATATTTGGATGTATATTTGCCGTAACACCATAACAAGAAAAAAAATAGAAAGTTGATATAGGTGCCTCAGTCCTCTGCCTTTCTTCTCACCAATTAGACCACCTGTATTTGTAATGGAAAACACTAACACTGACCTTGGTAGATATCATTATTGTCTATTGCAGGATATATGATTGTTTATTAGCCAACATTTTCCCTCTCTATATAATATATACATGAGTGTAGCTAGTGGGGGGAGGTCTGGAGGGTCATGTGTCCCGGGCGCTATTAGCAGAGGGGTTACTGTCGGGCCACTTCTGCCATAAGGCAAGATTAGCATCTGTGGCAGGAGTATGGTCTAGAGCAGGGGTCTCAAACTCGGCTGGGTATATGAGCCGCACATGGAAAAAATTTGAATTTGGGGGGCCGCATTCTTTGTTTAATGTGACATTTTTAGTGATACCATTTTTTTGTATACACCTTTTGAACATTTTTGCCATGTTTATTTTTTATAGCTTGGGTCGTTATGGATGTGGCGATAATAAAGGTGCACTTTTTTGTGTTTACTTTAGTTTACATATAAAACAGCACTTTTAGTGCCCAATATTTTTTCATGCTTTATTTTTATTTTTTTGATTTTTACAATTTTGTTTCCCCCAATTGGCCACATACAGTAATATTGTCTTACAATTAGCATCATATAGTAATAATGGAAAACATCTTGTAGTAATGTTCTCCATCCAAGTCCCCATCTTGTACTAATGTGCCCCATCCAGGTCCCCATCCTGTGGCTATGTGCCCCATCCAGGTCCCCATCTTGTGGCTATGTCCCCCATCCAGGTCCACATCCTGTGGCTATGTGCCCCATCCAGGTCCCCATCCTGTGGCTATGTGCTCCATCCTGGTCCCCATCTTGTGTCTATGTACCCCATCCAGGTCCCCATCCTGTGGTTATTTGCCCCATCCAGATCCCCATCTTGTGGCAATGTTCCCAATCCAGGTCCCCATATTGTGGCAATGTTCCCCATCTTGGCCCCCATCTTGTACTAATGTGCCTCATCCAGGTCCCCATCGTGTGGCTATGTGCCCCATCCAGGTCCCCATCTTGTGGCTATGTAGCCCATCCAGGTCCCCATCCTGTGGCTGTGTTCCCCATCCAGGTCCCCATCTTGTGGCTATGTGCCCCATCCAGGTCCCCATCTTGTGGCTATGTGCCCCATCCAGGTCCCCATCTTGTGGCTATGTGCCCCATCCAGGTCCCCATCTTGTGGCTATGTGCCCCATCCAGGTCCCCATCTTGTGGCTATGTGTCCCATCCAGGTCCCCATCTTGTGGCTATGTGCCCCATCCAGGTCCCCATCCTGTGGCTATGTGCCCCATCCAGGTCCCCTCTTGTGGCTATATGTCCCATCCAGGTCCCCATATTGTGGCTATGTGCCCCCTGTGCTGTTCTTCACACACATAGAATAGAAAAAAAAAGATGATTCTCACCTGTCCTCCGTTCTCTCGGCGTCCTTCCTGCAGATGTGGCCCGCAGGCACCAGAGTCAGACCCCTTGACGATCCCGACCTGGTCCAGGAGAAGCCGCCGACAGCAGCGCTGCATTGCCGCATAGAGACTCTCTCCCAGGACAGCCCCCAGCTGTCTGCCTAGCCTTTGCTAGCTATTAAAATAGGGGGGACCCTACATCATTTTTTTTTGGGGTCCCCCATTTTAATAGCTAGTAAAGGCTAGGTATTCAGCTGGGGGCTGATGTTAGTAGCCTGGGAAGCTCCGTGGGTATTACCCTCTTCCCAGACTTCAAACATCTGCCCCAGCCGTCTGCTTAACCTCCGCTAGAGACTAAAATTACAGGGACCCCCACGCCAATTTTTTTTTAAATAAATCCTTTATTTTAATACTAAATGACAAGTACAGTAATCAACACCGTCACTGTACTTCTTATATATGTGACTGACATGTTTCTATCTATCTAATCTATGTGTGAAGCTCTATTCTTTCTGTTCTAAATTGTCGGGTACCGGTGTATGCCGCTGCTGAATTGCCGGCTTTTCATGTTTCACTGTGAGCACTGTTCCCATCGATTTGGGCAATCACTGTAATGCCACAACCACCATGGCTGTGGCATTACAGTGAGTGGCAGACAATCCCTCCATGATTGGTGCTCTAAATAGCGCTAGACATGCAGTGAGGGGACCCGAGCTCCCGCCCAAGTATCTCGAAAGTACTCGGCGAGCTCCCAGAATCTCGAATACTGAGATGCTCGGGCGAGTACCGAGCAGTGGCAAGCATGCTCGCTCATCACTGGTGGGGTGTCTATTAGTATGCGTGTTAATATATTAGTGAATCAATGCATTTTTTCTGCGTGCTCAGCCCCTTAAAGGGAATTGCCTATTTTTTGCAGTTATACCCATCCCTGCGCCGGTCCAGATTCTCCACTACTGCTCCATTCTTTGCTGACAGGCTGCAGCACTAATATTCTGACTACAGCTCACGTGACGCTTGGGAAACACTTGGTAATCCGCCCCCCATGGTCCCCAATGACAAGCCGCAATGTCAATGCCCATTCTTGAGGATTTTTCCGCAGCGTTTATGCTGCGCTCAAAATTCCGCAGCATGTCCATTAATTTTGTGGACACGCAGCATAATCGCCGCCATTGACTTGCATTGAAACGCATAATATCCATGTCAGTACATTTGTATTATACGTTTCTATGTGCGGATGGTACCCAAGTCTGGAGGAGAGGAGACTCTCATCCAGACCTGGGTACCATAGAAACTGTAAAAAAAAGAATTTAAAATAAAAAATAAAGTTTATAATCACCTTCCGATGTCCTCCCGGTGTTTTGTCTGCTCCGTCCAGTGTCTTGCACTGCTCCCGTTGTTGTGAAGGACCTGCCATGACGTCACTGAGTCATGTGACCCATCACATGGCTCAATGACGTCACCGCAGGTCCTTCACACCACCGCGAGCAGTGCAACACACCGGACGCAGCAGAGAGAACACCGGGAGGACAACGGAAGGTGATTATAAACTTTATTTTTTTATTTTTTACCATTCTTATTCTTTTTTTTTTTAACTAACTTGGTCACACTACTATAAATCCATGCCGGTTGCATGGATTTATATAGTGTGAACAAGTTGTCAATCACTTTTCCAAGTGATGCTAAAATCGCTTGGAAAAGCACTTGATAACCCGCATGCAGAAATGCATGTGAAGAACGCTTCACAAACGCTTCTATCTGGCGGGAAAACCGCATGTACAATCCGCATGTACAATCCGCATGTACAATCCGCATGCGTTTTTCCTGCCAGGGAGAAGCGTAAAAAATATGCAGCATTTCTGCATCGTCGGCACATAGCCTTAGTGTGCAAATCGCATATGAACGGTTACATGGCGATGGGTTTGAACCCGCTTAAGGGGAGTATAGGAGGCGGCGCCAAACTGAATTTTTGTGCTGAGTGCAGGAAAATCTATATTTTCCTCTAGTATATAGATATATTCTTCAAACTCCTGTACTTGAAGTGGTATTCTGGTTCTGCTCACTTCCGTGATATCAGGTGAGCAAACTGGTGACATCACAGCTATTGTAATGAGTAGGACACATCCACCATACCTGCTGATCGTGCGAGGTTGTTGTAATAAGACCACTTATTTAAAATCAATGGGAGTTATAGAAGCAGCTGAGCGCGCTCACTATGTTATTTATGTATTACCTCATTCACTTCCACAGGGACACCTAAGAATAACAGGTTTCAACTGAGGTACCACACCAAGCATACTATCCAGCGCCAGCGTCGGCTGCCGGACGTTATGTAATGAGGCGGTTTGTATTGACAACATGCAACGCTGATTCAGTGTGCCTCCTTCACAGTGCCACATTACTGCGCCAAAGAAAGGCCTGGCAATCTACGTATTATGCCAAGAAAACTTGTTGTATGCCAAGAAAACTTGGTGGAGAGTACAACTAATAGAATTCGATATATTGCTGGAATATGCACCCCTAGTTCGGAAGGCTCTCCACAAGCTACTGGGGAAGAGAAGACGGTCAACCTGAGTATAATCAATGCTCATGACGTGCCGGGATCACAGCCGCAAGGACATCTTGGTGGTGATATTGCTTGGTCGAAAGGGAACATCAAAGGTTGCAGAGATATCATAAAGCTCAGAACTTGGAATGTACGAACCATGAACCAAGGCGAACATCGTCATAGCCAAAATGGACAGACTAGAACTCGTCTTACTTGGAATTAGCAAATTAAGATGCCATGGATGGCATGAAGAATACCATGAATGGTAAGAAGAACAAACAAATCAATTTTGGAACAAATCAAGCCAGACATGTCGCTCGAAGCAAGGACCATCAAGCTGTGACTTGCCTACTTTGGACACATCATACGAAGAGAGCAATCACTGGAGAAGAAAAGCAACCTGATGGCTTCATACTATCAAGATAACGATGGAGAAGACCCTGGTGGACCTATCTAGGCTTGCACAAGATTGATCTCCCTACAGAGTATTCATCCATCAAGTCGCAATGGCTCGAGATGGAGCTGAAAATCTGTTAAATAATAAATATTCACTTTCATGGGAACGGGGGCCAGGTACCTCTGTGCTGAGCATCCTAGTTATCAGACCCCAAAACTGATGGGAAAGCAAATCTAATTTATTTTACATTCCTACTTATAGACAGAATACCCCATTATAGTGATGTTCCATCCAGGGACAGAAAAGTGATGATATGTTTCAAATATATAGTCGCCCAGCCTGGTGCCCTCCATTTGCCTCCTGGTGCCTCCTCTGGCCACATCAGTGTTCTGTTCCTCCTACTTCAAAGATGGCCACTAGAGCTTCATGGAGAGTGCTGAGGAAAGTATAAACCATGCTTCCCCTGCTTTTCCTATCCCACAGCACCAGGGAAACATGGTTAAGACTTATCACTCCACTCCCAATGACATCTCATAAGCAGGAAGAAAGAAACACTAAGCCGAGCGAAGGAGGCACACGAGGAGCTCCAGGAAGGGGGACTATAAATGTGAAGCATATAGGGGCAGATAGAAACATTTTGTGGCTTTTGGCATTTTCATGTCAGTTTGATGCAGCTGCGCCAAAAAGTATGGAGATAGGGAGGAGCCAGGGCGGGACAGCACCATTATGCCCGTCTGTCAAATTCAGCAAAAGTGCTTCCTTCTCTTACACAAGGAGGCACTTGCTACTGAATTCATTAAGTGGTGTGTGCTTCTTATTGAATTCGGCGCATCCTACTTCAAAAGGCCCGTCTATAATGCCAGTCTTGATGAATCGGCCCCATAGTCACTTTTCAGTCCCAGGGTGCTTGTTACATTAAAGGGAACTGGTCAAATTGCACTTGCACTCCGATCGGTGGACATCACGGTATAGAGGAGGAGAAACTGAGCGGAATGATATATAGGTTTGTTGGAAAAGATTCAGTAAAACTACTATTTTATTAATTGAAATCCCTGGTGTATGTATTCATGAGTCCAGTGGGTGGTCCTACTAGTGATTGACAGCTGTATATACTCGCCTCTGGCATTCTGGATAGCCAGTGTTAAGTCTTGTACTGCGTGGTGAGGCGTCTAGGAGTCGGTTGTTGGTAGTAGCATTTGGAGTGTTTATCTTTGACTGTTGCTAGGTGTTTCGGCCATATGCAAATCCTCATCCTCTCCTATTTAGTTTTCCTTTCTTTGCTCACTGGTGTTCCTCTGTTTTCTGTGAGTACATATTTGTATAATTGATATTTTCATTTCTCCCTGTACGTCTTCCCTTGTTAGTCTGGTTTGTGTATATACAGTTGTGCTCAAAAGTTTACATACCCCTGCAGAATTTTTGCTTTCTTGGCCTTGTTTCAGAGAATATGAATGATAACAAAAAGACTTTTTCTCCACTCATGGTTATTGGTTGAGTGAAGCCATTTATTGTCAAACTACTGTGTTTTCTCTTTTTAAATCTTAATGACAACCAAAAACATCCAAATGACCCTGATCAAAAGTTCACATACCCTGGTGATTTTGGCCTGATAACATGCACAGAATTTGACACAAATTGATTTGAATGGCTACTAAAGGTAACATCCTCACCTTTGACCTGTTTGCTTGTAATCAGTGAATGTGCATAAAAGCTGAGTAAGTTTCTGGGATACAGACTGACTCTTGCATCTTTCATCCAGCCACGTTTCTGGATTGTGAGTCATGGGGAAAGCAAAAGAATTGTCAACGGATCTACGGGAAAAGGTAGTTGAACTATATAACACAGGAAAGGGATACAAAAGAAAATCCAAAGAATTGATAATGTCAGTCAGCAGCGTTCAAATTGTGATTAACAAATGGAAAATCAGAGGCTCTGTAAAAACCAAACCACGGTCAGGTAGACCAACAAAAATTTTGGCCACAACTGCCAGGAAAATTGTTTGGGATTCAAAGAAAAATCCACAAATAACATCTGCTGAATTTCAGGACTCTCTGAAAGCTAGCAGTGTGGCTGTTTCAAGATGCACAATAAGGAGGCACTTGAAGAAAAATGGGCTGCATGGTCTAGTCACCAGAAGAAAGCCATTACTGCACAAATGCCAGAAAGTATCTCGCCTACAATACGCCAACAGCAGAGAGACAAGCCTCAAAACCTCTGGAACAATGTAATTTGGAGTGATGAGACCAAAATTGAACTTTTTGACCACAACCATAAACATTACATTTGGAGAGAGGTCAACAAGGCCTATGATGAAAAGAACACCATTCCTACAGTAAAGCACGGAGGTGGATCGCTGATGTTTTGGGGATGTGTGAGCTACAAAGGCACAGGAAACTTAGTAAAAGTTGAAGAAAAGATGAATGCAGCACATTATCAGCAAATACTGGAGGCAAATTTGCATTCATCAGCCCAGAAGCTGCACATGGGACATGCTTGGACATTCCGCAATGACAACGATCCAAAACACAAGGCCAAGTCGACCTGTCATTGGCTACAGCAGAACAAAGTGAAGGTTCTGGAGTGGCGATCTCAGTCTCCTGACCTCAATATCATTGAGCCACTCTGGGGAGATCTCAAGCGTGCAGTTCATGCTAGACAGCCAAGGAATTTACAGGAACTGGAGGCTTTTTGCCAAGTAGAATGGGAAGCTTTACCATCTGAGAAAATAAAGAACCTCATCCACAACTACCGCAAAAGACTTCAAGCTGTCATGGATGTTAGAGGGGCAATGCGCGGTATTAAGAACTGGGGTATGTGAACTTTTGATCAGGGTCATTTGGATGTTTTTGGTTGTCATTAAGATTTAAAAAGAGAAAACACAGTAGTTTGACAATAAATGGCTTCAGCCAACCAATAACTATGAGTGGAGAAAAAGTTTTTTTGTTATCATTCATATTCTCTGAACAAGGCCAAGAAAGCAAAAATTCTGCCGGGGTATGTAAACTTTTGAGCACAACTGTACATACATTAATCCTCCCCACTTCCCTGGGTGAGGGAGGGAGACAAATATAAGGCTGATTCAGGAACGCAGCAAGGTATGTGGCCCCAGCATCTTCACCATCAAAAGTAATCTGGGGAGCAGGGATAGCTATGGCGCCCCTAGCGTTAGGGACAGGGAATGAACCCCTGGCCTGGGTAATCTGACAACAGAATCATGACAATGTGCTTTACATATAATCTGCAGGGGTCTTGGGTTCTGGTGCAACTATGCCCAACATGCAGAGGCAGGATGGAGCCTATTATTTATTAGGGTTTGTGTGCTTTCTGAAAGCTCTCATGACATTTTTATGACAGAGAGATCGTAAGACGGAATAGAAAATATTATGATAAAAATTACTATAATTTCATTAAACTGTTTTTTCCCCACTCATGTTTTATATGCTATTTAACACACATCTCCAATTTATCTCAATGTTGAAAGTCATTCATTAACCTCAGCCTGGGATAATTGTAGCACGTTCCCGCTGCCTCACAGCACAGAAATTGTATGAGTGTACTCCCACTCCTCTCCAGTGATATTGCCACGAATGCGATCCTTTACCGTCTACTAAAAATAACAAAATGACAGAAAAGTATTATTATTTTTTATGAGCAGCGTATTATGAGGACATGTCGCATCGGGTGTCGGCGATGGCTACACTGGACCGAAGAGCTCGCACTTCTTCTCCCCTTCAACTGTTGCATGTCGGCTTTTCTCTCTACGACCTGAGTAATAATGGAAATCTCGCCCACCCCCTTCATAGCGGTGTCCATGGAAACACCCAATAATAGCTGGAAGAGACAGCTTTCCATGCTGCGTGGTGCCGAAAGGGAGACAGACAGACTTAGAAGACGCATCAGGCAGAAGCGATGGTTAAGTAATGAGGCAGAACTAGAAATACAGAGAATGACAATAGAAAAAGCATAACAACATGAAGCGTGTGAGCGAGGGCATAGTACCGCACTGCCGTACACCTTACTACGTGCCATCACAGCCCTGCGCGTTGCTTAGATTCCTGCGTCTCATCGACAGGATGGGAACCTCAAAGATGGCTGTCAATCAAACCCTCCCCACATTGCAGATCCACAGCAATCTGTTGCAGTCTTATGTTTTTTTCTAGCTGCGTTCTCAGACATGTACATATCTATTCTTCAGCGCTTAGGTCTGATCAACCTGACATCAGTGTCCGATCTAGAACAGAAAAGTAAGGTCAAATACACACACAATGCATGTTTGATGCGGATTTGCGTGCAGAAAATCCACAGCTAAGTTAATAAAATTCTAAAAATGTCATCTGTACAGTCATGGCCAAAAGTATTGAGAATGAGACAAATAGTAATTTTTCCAAAGTTTACTGCTTCATTTTTTGTAATGGCAATTTGCATATACTCCTGAATGTCAAAGAGTGATCAGCTTAACAGCAATTACTGTACTTGCAAAGTCAATATTTGCCCAGAAAATGAACTTTAACCCCCAAAACACATTTCAACATCATTGCAGTCCTGCCTTAAAAGGAGCAGCTAACATCGTTTTAGTGATAGATCCACTAACACAGGTGTGGGTGTTGATGAGGACAGGGCTGGCGATCAATCAGTCATGATTAAGTAAGAATGACATCACTGGACACTTTAAAAGAAGGCTGGTTCTTGGTATCATTGTTTCTCTTCAGTTAACCATGGTTATCTCTAAAGAAACATGTGCAGCCATCATTGCACTGCACAAAAATGGCCTAACAGGGAAGAGTATCGCAGCTACAAAGATTGCACCTCAGTCAACAATCTATCGCATCATCAAGAACTTCAAGGAGAGAGCTTCCATTGTTGTCAAAAAGGCTCCAGGGCGCCCAAGAAAGACCAGCAAGCGCCAGGACCGTATCTTAAAACTGTTTCAGCTGCGGGATCGGACTACCAGCAGTGCCGAGCTTGCTCAGGAATGGCAGCAGGCTGGTGTGAGTGCTTCTGCACGCACTGTGAGGCGGAGACTCTTTGAGCAAGGGCTGGTTTCAAGGAGGGCAGCAAAGAAGACACTTCTCTCCAGAAAAAACATCAGGGACCGACTGATATTCTGCAAAAGGTACAGGGAGTGGACTGCTGAGGACTGGGGCAAAGTCATTTTCTCTGATGAATCCCCTTTTCGATTGTTTGGGACATCTGGAAAACAGCTTATTCGGAGAAGAAGAGGTGGGCGCTACAACCAGTCTTGTCTCATGCCAACTGTAAAGCATCCTGAAACCATTCATGTGTGGGGTTGCTTCTCAGCCAAGGGAATCGGCTCACTCACAGTCTTACCTAAAAACACAGCCATGAATAAAGAATGGTACCAGAATGTCCTCCAAGAGCAACTTCTCCCAACCGTCCAAGAGCAGTTTGGCGCCCAACAATGCCTTTTCCAGCATGATGGAGCACCTTGCCATAAAGCAAAGGTGATAACTAAATGGCTCATGGAACAAAACATAGAGATTTTGGGTCCATGGCCTGGAAACTCCCCAGATCTTAAGCCCATTGAGAACTTGTGGTCAATCATCAAGAGACGGGTGGACAAACAAAAACCCACAAATTCTGGCAAAATGCAAGCATTGATTATGCAATAATGGACTGCTATCAGTCAGGATTTGGTCCAAAAGTTGATTGAGAGCATGCCAGGGAGAATTACAGAGGTCTTGAAGAAGAAGGGGCAACACTGCAAATATTGACTTGCTGCATTAACTCATTCTAACTGTCAATATAACCTATTGGTACTCATAATATGATTGCAATTATATTTCTGTATGTGACATAAACATCAGACAAACACTAATAAAAACCAGAGGCCAGCAGATCATGTGAAAATATAATTTTGGTGTCATTCTCAAAACTTTTGGCCATGACTGTACGTTCCGGTAATTTTTTCACATATAAATTGATCTGCAGTGCAGATTTTAAAATCACGGCATGTCAATTTTTCGTGCGGAATTCTTCACCCTTGCAATGCATGAGTTGAAATTCTCAACAAAATCCGCACGTAAAACGAGCAGATTTTGATACGGAAATGCTGTGGAAATGCAGCTGAAAGAGGACTAGTGAACCTGCTGCCTTGTAGTCCTCCATATTCATGAGGTCTTTATCCCCTGCCTCCACCACTGAATGGCGGAGGAGCACAGAGAACATTATTACTTTAAAGAGACCCTCCTGACAAAACTTATACATGGCCTAAGGGGGCTCTAAAAAGGGATTCAAGGACCTCAAAGAGACCCAGACATGACCCGATGTGTCAGTTTTCCTCAGAGTGTTCCTTAAACTAATAATGCAGGTTGTCCAGCTTGCCAAATCTTAACAGTGTGTAGTATGCAAGCAGTTGTCACATGACCACAAGCAAGCGATTTGTATACTTGCGGTCATGTTCCAAGTATATTCTTATCCGATTCTCTCAATAGAACATTGAGAGAAGTAGATGAGAATCTAGTCGGTGACTGCAAGTATACAAATCGCATGCTTGAGGTTATGTTGACTGGTCGAATAGGCAAGCCGATGAGAGAAGCAGATGACAAACTTAATTGGCATGTGACCGCCAGTATACAAATGGCATACTTGCGGCCATATGATGACTGCTCGAACAGTCAAGCAGACGAGAGAAGCGAATGATAATCTAGTTGATAAGTGGCTGCATGTATACAAATTGCATACTTGTGGCCATACTAAGTCTACTCAGTCAAGTGGAATCAAATCCTAACAGTGAGTATAGGGTGTAATTTACACACCATTAGTATTTGGCAAGCTGAAATGATTTTCCCATGGCTGAAGAGTTCTTTTAATGGATAACATTTCACAGTTTCCAGAGGAACATGGAAATTTGGCATTGTTACCGTACTTTCAAGTAACTTTTCAAAATATACTTTTCTGTGTTAGTACATGAGGAATAACACTATTTCTGGCCATTACATGTCTTGTATCCAAACTTTTCCCCAGTTTTTTTCCTCTCCAGGCTGTTTCTCCAATTTGCGATCCATTCTGAGCTGGGGGTGGAGACCACCTACTATGATCTCTCCCATACACAGCACACACAGAGGGGGATTCATGCTCTTCATTCTTTTTTTAACACAAAAAGACAAGCAGATGATGCATGGAGGAAATTACACAACAGTAGTGATCAATGTAGATATGAATCAATAACCACATGAGCTCCACTGGAGTGAGGTAAAAGACTTTTTAGAAAGTTCCGCACAATCTTTCTATATCTCCCTCTGCCTTTTTTCTCTCCCTGCTTCTCTCTCTTTCTCCTGACCAATGTAAATATAAATCAATAACTACATGAACTCCACTTGAGTGAGGTAAAAGACTTTTTAGAAAGTTCCGCACAATCTTTCTATATCTCCCTCTGCCTGTTTCTCTCCCTGCTCCTCTCTCTTTCTCTTGACCAATGTAAATATAAATCAATAACTACATGAACTCCACTTGAGTGAGGTAGAAGACTTTTTAGAAAGTTCAGCACAATCTTTCTATATCTCCCTCTGCCTGTTTTTTATCCCTGCTCCTCTGTCCTCCTTCCTACTTCTCTCTCCATAAAGTGTAATGGACTGTTCACATGACATCACATAGAGTTGGCAGTCAGTCTTGTCTGATCAAGACGGATTTGAGATATTTTTTTTCAAAGTGGATGGTGAGCTCAGGAGGCAGGGGGAGATTGTAGAAGTGACTCATAAGTGGAGAAGGAAGCAGATTTATCTCATAAGATACATTACAAAGTTTCTTATATTCACCTGTACTATTGACTTATGCGAAGCTTGTTGAACGTACAGTTCCCATTTACACATGCGCCTCTACATATTTGTTTAGGTATTGCTTGGCAGCCAGAAGAGGAAAAAAAAACATTTTCCAGAGAGTTCAAATGACCCTTACTGAATCATTACACTAAGAAAACATTTTCCTTTGATTCTGTTGTGATACATGTCATTGCTTTATTTTTTTTATACAATTGACGTTTTCATTACAGACAGTTAAGGCACTACTCCAGCAGGTTTTTTTATTGCACCGCTGAAGTGGTACTTTATATGTAATTCCCCTACCCCATTTTCATATTCACCTTCAACCACCTTCATCTTTTTCCAGCATTGCTACCTTCCGTCTCCAGTCAAAAGTCACCTGCCAGCATTGTTTCATGGATCGCTCCGGAGGTCACTTTTCAATACATCTCTATGAGACCCTCGTTCTGGCTCTCATAGAGTTGCATTGAGCTGTCGTGACGTAACTTCTGACCTTAGGCTAGTCAGAAGTTACAGGCAAAAGATGGCGCCGCAGGTGCGGAGTCGGTAAAAGGTGAAGCCACTGAAAGGTGAGGATAACACTGGGGGCAGGGGGCTTACATTTAATGCGCCACTCCAGCACTAAAAAAAAACTACACTGCTTTAATTACATGATCCTTCCCAATTGATATTGAGAAGCTCTTGTATAAAATGCAATATATGTGATTCATTAAAGGCCAAAATGATGTGGGGGTTTATAAGTGCAGGCAGCTTTTCTACAGTGCGCACTTAAATACAAGTATTCACAATATTTAGATATGCTTTGTGTTACTTATTGCTGCCTATCTATAAAAACTAACTGGTGCTTTTAGTATGATAATCATATCCTTAGAAGTTCAGTGCATCGCTGTTCACTTGGGAACGTATAAAGCTCATGTACAATCTGGAATCTGAAGGACCTACAGACTATTAATGTTCTATCATCAAATTGTTCGGCAGCGGTTCCATCAAAAACATACTGGCCAACTCTGCTGGAGCATCTAGGAAAAGGTGGCACCTCCAGGGCAAAAGTTGGAAAAATTTTCAGCCACATACCAAATTTTACTGAGACCTGCCAGAAACCATTACTTTCGGAAACTTTCTCTTGTGAAAAAATTGGACAAAAGAGGCATGAAGGAGAACCAAGACTGGTGCAGTGGTGCGAGAAAAGCGCCACACACCGTGATCTCCCAGAAGGTCTTTCCTAATCGTGGCTAGATTACAGCACGTGCAAAAGAGGAAATTAATGAATGGCCTCCACTATCTTGCACTACTTAGTAGTATTACTCAGGCGCTGTTTGGTGATGGCATATGGAAGCTATAAGCAGTGACATAACATGAGAGGGTAACAGTGATGGTTGCTTTGGGCAAAAAAGTATTAGGGACACAAAATTCAAAAGGAAAAAAAAGAAATAAAGAGTGGTGTTACTAGTGCTGAAGACCCAGAGCAGTGGACGTGTCCTGTACTTCTGGCTGACATGACATCAGGCTAGAAGAATTGAAAAGCAGCGTAAAACAGCCGTTGCCTGTATGTTGTCTGCACCTCCCCTTTCTGTATTGTACTTTATGAAGAAAATTAAGCTAAAACTTTTTTATCCGGTGAGTGCCACCCCATTTCCTCTACATTTGGACAGTTGAATTCTGTTAAAGAGCAGAGAGCTATAGGTTCCCTGCCCCACCACTCCCCGTCCTGTATGTCCCAGGCTACTGTAGGTGTCCTAGCACAGTAGGTACAATGACATCACCGAATTCTGCAGTCTGTACCGACCATCTCTGTGTGCAGGGGAGAGAACAACTCGGTTCTTCAGGTTCTTCGGTTCTTTTTTGCACAAAGGTGGCATTATCATTTTTGGAAGGGGTACTATTCTGACTCCGTATCTAGGCTGCAAGTGTGGGGCTCTTGAGACATCGTTTCTTGGCTGTCCCTATGTACCAGTACTCACTCAAAGAGATTTCATCAGATAGCTTGAACTCGACTGCAGAGGCACGTGTGAAATTCCAGAAGAAGGTTTATTTTCAAGCTGAATTTTTGTAGTTTTGCACAAATACAGTAGGTAAAAAAGACGCTTCTGAACCAGAACTGTATAGATATGATCCTAGCAAGGTTGCTGATATACACTATCTAGGGAAGAAGGGAGAGGTTACTAACATCAGAGCTGGGGAGGCCGACAGGGAGAGAGACGGGATAAACTTCTAAAAGGCAAACTGATTGCATAGCAATGTAACATCAACAATACAATGATAATACAATACCGTATGAGTCCCAAATAGTGCCACATGACCAGTACGCAGAGAGCATCATTACTTTTAAAGGTGGCACATTGGGGCAATAATACTTCCTAGGAGTCATTATTTTTTAGCATCCACTGGGGATTTTCAAACGAGGCTTAATCCAAACGGAAATAGGTAAAAAAAAATAAAGCAGTTAGATTAGAGAAGGAATGTTAAGGACTTTTTTTTAATTAAATCATATTAGCAAAACTATTATATTATTAAAATAGAGAGACGAAGATGAAAATCAGTGTTGGTTTCGGACTACCCCTTTAAGGCAGTTAGAATGTTAGCTATTCATGTATTTGAAGACTCAACAAATCTCCATGACAACACGGCACCTGACTAAAATAAGAAGGGGACAGGTCATCGGAACGTCTCAGTGGTGCAGCCTCAGGCTATCTGGTACATCAATCAATCTTATTTTAATTCAAAAGCAATAAATAAAAAAGCAAACAAGCAAAAAGAGATACCGCTTTGAGTTTAATAAGCTCCTTTAATGGTGTTTTGAACTAAGAGCTCATTTACCAACCCTCCCAAAATAGCAGAAGGCTCCAAGAAAAAGGGGAGACCTTCCGGGCTCCCAAAAGAGTTGGCAAATTTTCCAAAGAAACCTCCCACTAAACAGCAGTTCCAGAAGATTCTTCCTGCTTCTGGACGCTCCGTCATCCGGCAGAGCCTCGATGACCAAATATAGTTTTATAGGTCTCTAAGGATACGTTCCCACGATGAGTATTTGGTGAGTTTTTTGTTGCAAATTTCTGCACTTATTAGGTAAATTAGGTTACTTGCATTTTTTTATTGTGTTTTTTAATGCGTTTTTTCACATACATTTTTATCGCTTTTTTGTCATTTTGTTTTTTTGTCTTCTTTTGGTGTGTTATGTTTTCAATAAAGCTGCTTTGTTTTAGATACTCCCAGGTATTTGGCTTTGACAAAATTTTATTGGTACAGTCATATGTGGATTACTTTTTAGTGCGCTTCCGCAGTGGAATTGCACTAAAAATACATGTGCATTTTTTACCTGCAGATTGTCTGCCTCTAATGCAAGTTTATGGGGAAAATCTGCACATAAAACTCAGAGTACCCGCAAGAAAAATTGACATGTTGCGGAATTGAAACACGCTCCGTAAGTCAGTATACGCTGAATAATAAAGAAGCACAGGTGGCATGAGATTTCTATAAATCCCATCCACTTTGCTGGAAATTTTGCCACTTTTCTATAAATCCATTCCACTTTGCTGGGAATTTTGCCACCTTTCTATAAATCCCTTCCACTTTGTTGAAAATTTTGCCACTTTTCTATAAATCCCTTCCACTTTGCTGGAAATTTTGCCACTTTTCTATAAATCCCTTCCACTTTGCTGGGAATTTTGCCACTTTTCTATAAATCCCTTTCACTTTGCTGTGAATTTTGCCAATTTTCTATAAATCCCTTTCACTTTGTTGAAAATTTTGCCACTTTTCTATAAATCCCTTCCACTTTGCTGGAATTTTGCCACTTTTCTATAAATCCATTCCACTTTGCTGGGAATTTTGCCACCTTTCTATAAATCCCTTCCACTTTGTTGAAAATTTTGCCACTTTTCTATAAATCCCTTCCACTTTGCTGGAAATTTTGCCACTTTTCTATAAATCCCTTCCACTTTGCTGGGAATTTTGCCACTTTTCTATAAATCCCTTTCACTTTGCTGTGAATTTTGCCAATTTTCTATAAATCCCTTTCACTTTGTTGAAAATTTTGCCACTTTTCTATAAATCCCTTCCACTTTGCTGGAATTTTGCCACTTTTCTATAAATCCCTTCCACTTTGCTGGAAATGTTGCCACCTTTCTATAAATCCCTTTCACTTTGTTGAAAATTTTACCACTTTTCTATAAATCCCATCCACTTTGTTGGAACTTTTGCCACTTTTCTATAAATCCCATCCACTTTGTTGGAACTTTTGCCACTTTTCTATAAATCCCATCCACTTTGTTGGAACTTTTGCCACTTTTCTATAAATCCTATCCACTTTTGCCCAGCAAAAATACTCAGCATCAAAAAGTCATTATAGGAACTTAACCTAAAAAGATTGGAGAAGGACATAAAAGATGAAGGGAAGGCTGTGGTCTGGAAAAGGCATGCCACACTGAACATCCGTCCTAGGGGTCGCTCACATGTACGTATACATCCAATGAGTGTCATGTGATGTTTTATCGGATAGCACTCGGACCAATGATATACTATAGGGCAGTGCAGATCTGCAATTTTTTTCTCATGCCGATTCAGCATACTGCAAGTGTATCCGAAATTCGGACCATGCACGCCCATAGAAGTCTATGGGTGCATGTGAAACATCAGACTGCACTCGGATGTCATCCAGGTCTAGTCCGACATCCGTAGACTCAGACAATGGAGAAGATGGGGAAATTAAGTTCTCCATCTTCTTCACACCTGTGATACGATTCTCTCATGCGAGAGAATCGGATCACACTCAGATGACATTCGGCTCAAACTCTGACAGAGTGTGATCAGAGTGTCATTAGCATAATCGGCCCGATTCTCTCGCATTAGAGAACATATGGCCCTGCGGCTGCAGCCTAATAGCCCAGCTAAAAAAAGCAACATCATTTGAACTTGATGGACGTGTCTTTTTTTTCAACCGTATTAACTATGTAACTATTTTATTCAATATGTATGTTTTTTTATTTGATCTTGTCATCTCAGGTCAAATATCATACACCACGATGATTAAATAATAATAAAGACAACCTGAAGTCGTGAGTATGATACAAGGAGATTTTTTTTAAACATTTTGGAGAATCTTCTTCTATCTCATAAAATGATATATTTGATAGAAAATGGATGGATGCTGGTCACCTCAGGAGCTCTGTGCACAGCTGTCTATGTGACTGACCCCATGGGGAGCTGAAAAGCTAACACTCTCATTAAAGCTACCTGCATGGGCCCGTCTTATTCCATAAAGTGCCCAAGAGTCGGCAAACGCGGATCATGAACTTTGCCCACAGTCTAAAAATGTTCTTTATCTTTGCCTTTAACCTATTCTGCCACTTTTTGCTGCCAAACTGTCATGTTCCGCTAAAATTATGTAAAATTTGCACAAAAATTTCAGGCACACATAAAATCAGTGGGGTTATCTGGAGAACATTTGTGCAAAAATTTGGTAACCTTTTAAAAAGTTGCAAATGATGAATCAGCTGAAAACATCTGGAAACCCCAAACAGGGGAACATAAAAAAGAGGTGAACACATAACATAGACTTTAAATGGCGCAAATCAAAAGAGAAATAAGGAGGAGTCAATGAAAACAATGAAAACAACAAAAACTAGACAAAAAATGCAATAGTAAATCAGGCCCATTGTTTTCCATTTTAAAGGTATCCATAGCCTTTAATGGCCTCCAGACAGTCAGGCGCCCCTGGCTGACACATAGCTTCATCCTGGGACTTAGCATCCTTTTCGGCTGATTCTCGGACCTTCAGTGACAGCCCATCCCCCATGCATTATAGTTAGTTAAAAGCTCGCCCCATGTATCTTTCCATGTCTACCCTTTTATATGCATTACTTCAACTTTGATATACTGTAAGGTTTTTAATATAGACAGTGTAGGACCGTCCCAATTTAGGGTCACCTTGTCGCTGGTGGGACGGCTTTTATACTTTTTTTGATCAAAAATAGTTCACTAAGTACCCTATATTTCATATGCAACTTTGCTTTACATTTATATATAATGATGGCAGGGTATGAGATATATTTTTTGTCTTTTGTAGGTTTTGCATCTTTTTGCTAGTGTGAACATGCTCCTATTTCTTGCATGTGTACCATCTTAGACCTCAGTTCACATTGCTTGGTATTTTGTCTTGTTTGCATTCTGTGCAAATTAGGGGTGTGGCATGCCCCTTGTTGAGCTGGTCAGTATATATGTAGCTTACCACGGGCTTAGGTGGTCTGATATTGGGACCCGATTCTATTTGTCTACCCTTTTATATGCATTACTTCAACTTTGATATACTGTAAGGTTTTTAATATAGACAGTGTAGGACCGTCCCAATTTAGGGTCACCTTGTCGCTGGTGGGACGGCTTTTATACTTTTTTGATCAAAAATAGTTCACTAAGTACCCTATATTTCATATGCAACTTTGCTTTACATTTATATATAATGATGGCAGGGTATGAGATATATTTTTTGTCTTTTGTAGGTTTTGCATCTTTTTGCTAGTGTGAACATGCTCCTATTTCTTGCATGTGTACCATCTTAGACCTCAGTTCACATTGCTTGGTTTTTTGTCTTGTTTGCATTCTGTGCAAATTAGGGGTGTGGCATGCCCCTTGTTGAGCTGGTCAGTATATATGTAGCTTACCACGGGCTTAGGTGGTCTGATATTGGGACCCGATTCTATTTGTCTACCCTTTTATATGCATTACTTCAACTTTGATATACTGTAAGGTTTTTAATATAGACAGTGTAGGACCGTCCCAATTTAGGGTCACCTTGTCGCTGGTGGGACGGCTTTTATACTTTTTTGATCAAAAATAGTTCACTAAGTACCCTATATTTCATATGCAACTTTGCTTTACATTTATATATAATGATGGCAGGGTATGAGATATATTTTTTGTCTTTTGTAGGTTTTGCATCTTTTTGCTAGTGTGAACATGCTCCTATTTCTTGCATGTGTACCATCTTAGACCTCAGTTCACATTGCTTGGTTTTTTGTCTTGTTTGCATTCTGTGCAAATTAGGGGTGTGGCATGCCCCTTGTTGAGCTGGTCAGTATATATGTAGCTTACCACGGGCTTAGGTGGTCTGATATTGGGACCCGGTTCTATTTGTCTACCCTTTTATATGCATTACTTCAACTTTGATATACAGTAAGGTTTTTAATATAGACAGTGAAGGACCGTCCCAATTTAGGGTCACCTTGTCGCTGGTGGGACGGCTTGTATACTTTTTTTGATCAAAAATAGTTCACTAAGTACCCTATATTTAATATGCAACTTTGCTTTACATTTATATATAATGATGGTAGGGTATGAGATATATTTTTTGTCTTTTGTAGGTTTTGCATGTATCTTTCCAAGCAGTTTGGCTCTGAAAGATGAGCAAGAGTGCCGGGGCTATCAGCATTCAGTTATCCCAGCAGTAGGCTGTCAGTAAGGAAGGCGCTCATGTGCTAGTTTCCATAGTTTCCATATGCAAAGCAATTTTCAGATAAAATTCAGTGGGCTGTTTAGTTGGTCTGACCTGTGTGATGATTGCGGAACATTAAGAAATCACTGTCCTTTTTGCAGTGCTACATTTTTCCCTCGCAACTCGTGACACGATCTGGCTAAATCAGCCATTGATAGCCATAAATATTAATATGACCCTTCTGATTTTAATATATTGTACCGCTGCAAACAGCACGTCAGTGATGACAATCCAGTTTGGCCATAGTGTGCATTTTAAAGAGAACCTGTCACTTGCCTTAAGGGGTTGTCCAGGACATTTTTTATTACAATGTGCTTATGCACTAACAGGCAGGTAGTTGTTAATTACCTGCCTGTTGTGCCCAGCGCCAATCTCTACCAGCACAGAATGGTCATAGACGTTCCTGCAGGCAGTGCAATGGCTTCTACTGACGTCATGTCGACAAAGCAGCGGCTTCTTTTCCACTCTGCTCTGTTGACGAGGTGTGACTGCCGACATCATGCTGATTGACAGCCGGCTCCTGTTGCCTAATTGTGGGGAGCTGGCTGTCAATCAGCATGATGCCAGCAGTTACGCCTGTCAACAGAGCAGAGCGTAAGAGGAAGAGCTGCTCTGTTGACGTGCGCGAGTTGTGAGGATTCACAAGTCTGCAGTCACTTTGAATGACTGCAGACTTGTAGCTTAAGACTAGAGATGACAGATGAGCGAACCCGGACTTAAAGGTTCGAGGTTCATACCGGACAGTTAGTGTCATGTACTAAGCGTTGAACACAGACTTCTTCCGGAAGTCTGTTGCAATGTTCGGAGTTCCGGGGGAAGTCCGTGAGAGAGAGAAAGAGAGAAATTTTCCAGCTCAAAAGTTCAGGTCCCCCTAGTTTTCAATGGGGTTCGGGTTCTGGTTCAAGTTCGAATACAGTTCTAGTACCCAAACCGAACTTTGGAATAAAGTTTGGGTCGGGTACCAGAACCTGAACTTCCACAGGTCCTCTCATCCCTACTTATGACCGGGCAACCCCTTTAAGGACATCCATCAATAAGCCAGGGGCTAAAAAAAACATCTCCTTCTTACTGAAGGACATACCCAATGTGCACAATATAGCCCTTTGATGTGATTGCTGGAGGTTATAATGGCCCCCATACACATTAGATGAAAGTCGGCTGAAGCACAGATTTCACATCTGATGTGTATTGACCCCTTCAACTCATCACGGATAGATGATGTTGGGTAGTTGGAATTTCAGAGTCTGATCCTTTTGTTAAAGGGGTTGGCCACTACTTTTTTATTGATGGCCATCAATATCTAATTGGTGAGAATGTGACACCTGGCACCCCTGTTGATCAGCTCGTACGAGCGCCGGCCAGAAGTTCTCAGATGCACCCGGAAAACAGCAGCTCTGTCATTTTTATAGTGGCCACAGCGTGGTCAAATGAATAGGGCATGGATCTGTAATAATCGCCCATGGCCACTATAGTTTTGACAGAGGTGCTGTGTTTTGGCGGCATCCAAGAACTTCCGTCTGCCGCCTGCACCGAAAGCAGCTAATCGGCAGGAGTCCCAGGTGTCGTGCTCCCACCGATCAGTTATTGATGGCCTATCCTCAAGATAGGCCGTCAATAAAATATTAGCGGCCGACCTCTTTAAGGATCAGACGCTGGTAGAGGTGTCTGCCAGTAGCTTTCCCCATTCTCCCATTTGCTCTTGCTGGGATCCAATCCCATTTTTTAGGGAAAATGTTTTTGAGTTAGTGGTTATATTTATAATCGCAAGCTATATCTCCCTACCAGGTAAATTACGGTAACCATTGTTTTAGGGCGTTGCAAAATTCTCCAAATTATAAGTCAATGTTGCACAGGGCTGAATGTGTTCTTGGTGCATGATGACGCTTATTGCTTTCATTATGTTTCTATATTATCTTTATGTCGTATCTCAGTCCATCAGGTTCTTCATCTGTAAATCTAGTTCATATCCTGTCCATGGCCGTGTCCTGTGTGGACTTGATTACTCTGCCCTTTATGGCTCGGAGAGTTAATAGGCTTGAATCAATGGTCAAAATATCATTAGAAATGAAAGGGATTGTTTGTGGGGGTGTTTGGTCTTTGGAGACAGCCGCGATATTATTCTGCAGTTATGTTCCAGGCTGGAACAATATCCAGATACATCACGTAAATGACAGAAAGTACATTGTACGAGCTCCGAGCCGATCCATAGAAAAATATCACTGATTACAAAATCAAGATGTGCGCTGTAAGGAACAGATCTGACTGAGAGGAAACAGAAAAATCACAGATAAGGAAAAAATATAGATGGAGATGGAGACCCCAAAGCAAAAAGAGGACAATAAGGATGAGCTAAGGGAAATATATATATCTGGGCTTCGGTGGTTGACCATGACGACTTTGAGGGGGCCAATGTTAATCTAATGAGGCCGGTAGACCTAAGAGGGTACATGTATAAAACAGGTTTATTTAGCATGTAGGGAACTCAAAAGGGTTGTCCAGGTTTAACATGAAAGTCTGCAGTCACGCTACGAGACTGCAGACTTGTGAATCCTCACAGTGCACACTGTCCAGATTCTCTGGTGGCAGTCATATGACCACAAGTATGCGATATGCATTCTTCCAGCCACATTCTGACTAGACGTGCGCACGTCTAGTCGGAATGTGGCCGGGAGTATGCATATCGCATATTTGCGGTCACATGACCACCTGCCCCCAGTGACGGCTCTGGAAAATCCTGACAGGATGCATTTTGTGCGATATGATGATTTACAAGTCTGCAGTCACATAGAGTGGTTGCAGACTTTAATGCCAAACCTGGACAAGCCTTTAACAGTTAGAGATACCCTGATGACTTTAAAGGGATATATTCATGTACTGTATTTATAGTTATAAGACAGACTTTGTCAGACACATTGCCATGGCAACAACAGTGGGTATTTGCCACGTTTAAGTTGTCGTTGATGTTGCATGCAGATATAGAAACAGCAAGCTGTGCCTATCCGACAGTCACATTATGGTGACATAATTTGTTTCCAGCTAAGGGTGTATATATTATAGATATAGTATGGCTTAAAGCTGCTATGTGGCCCTTGGAGAGAGGAGGCTGAGCCCTGGTTGATCCTATCCCCTTTGCAGGACGAGTGCAGGAGTCCACTCTCCAGACCAACTGCATTTTTAAAGGAGCTCACCAGGAATACCAGGAATAGAAAAAAAGAAGAAGAAAAGCAAATGTCATTATAAATTCTTAAATACCTTTTACTAACAAATGACACTTGGGTAGCCAAGACTTCTTTCTTCGCTAACTATGCGGAAAACCTATATAAGGTGCTTATGCAGTGGTATCAGTTACATGAACTACTTCATAATCTTCACCAGCCATACCGTCCATTTGTTGGAGATCTAACAGATCTGTGGGAACTATAGTCCACATTTTGTGGGAGTACTCAATCATTCAACCATTCTGGAGTGAAATCAAAGCTTTTCTCTAAAAAGTCCTTGACGTGGATATTCCCACTGACCCATTACCATGAAGGCCGTATTTGGTGTTCATGCTTCTCTGTGCACCTAAAGTGCTCAAGTACCCTACTGGTAAGTCAGACTAAAAGTGACCATACCGCTCAGACAGTAGTTAAGGCCCCTATACACATTAGATTAATGCCGGCCAAATTCATCAATATCGTCCTACAGTGTAATGTGTAATGGGGCCTCTGACAGATGATTGTTAGGTAAGATAAGGAGCGTGTATGGCTCATTTTGCACTGCAGATCCCTTTGTTCTCCAAGTAGTAAGCTGCCATGAAAGGTGTCTGGCAGCAACTCTCTTATAGAGAGCACAGGAGCCCTAGGCAGAGCGAGCTCTCCTGTGTATGAGAGTTGGGTTAGATAGTTGCTGGCTGAATGATTGGACAGCTACCTAAAGTGTAAGGGACCTTTATTCATATATATATTTTTTCATTTGGATGGATATATTTTCAGTCTACAGTACAGACCAAAAGTTTGGACACACCTTCTCATTTAAAGATTTTTCTGTATTTTCTTGACTATGAAAATTGTACATTCACACTGAAGGCATCAAAACTGTGAATTAACACATGTGGAATTATATACTTAACAAAAAAGTGTGAAACAACTGAAAATATGTCTTATATTCTAGGTTCTTCAAAGTAGCCACCTTTTGCTTTGATGACTGCTTTGCACACTCTTGGCATTCTCTGAAAGGTGTGTCCAAACTTTTGGTCTGTACTGTATATGTTGTCCATGTGTGCAACGGAAAGCACACTGATCCTATAATGATCTATTGTTAAATTTAATAAATGAAAGATTACAACATCTACATTAATACAGCACCAGAACCACCATCAGTACAAGAATACAGCACTAAAGCCACCATCAGTCCATGAATATATCATCAGAACCAGTATCTGTAAATTAATATATCACGAGAACCATAATTTGTACAGGCATACAGCATTAGAACCACCAACAGTACATAAATACATTGACAGAAGACTCATAGGTACAGAAATGCTTCACGAGAAACACTATCAGTACAGTAATACATTACCATAACCACCATCAGTACATGAATACAACACCAGAACCTCCATCAGCACAGGAATACATCACCAGAACCACAATCAGTATATGAAAAAAGCGCCAGAGCCGTGATCAGAACATGAATACAGCATAAGAACCATTATCAATACATGAATACAGCACGAGAACTATCATCAATACATGAACACAGTGCCTGAACCACTATCTATGAATGCAGCACCAGAACAATCATCAATAAATTAATATAGCTACAGAACCACTGTCAGTACATGAATACAGCACTAGAACTATTATCAGTACATTAAAACATCACCAAGCTAAGGACAGTGATCAATTACAATGTCAAGTCAGCCATTGGCATATACAATTATATCACATGAACCTGCAGCTCCCAGTATCGCCTTAACAATGCTAAGTAGATGATGGGAGTTGCTATTACCAGCAGAAACCAGGCTGCAGAGCTAGGTACCTTATAGGTGACATCTTCTCTGTTTGGAGTTGTTCTCATCCCTTTCTTCTTCATCTGGTACAGATGGCATGATGACTTTTCACCGCTGCAGCCCATCTCTTAAAACTTCCCTCTTCTTCAGTCTTTTGCAGAACATCCTAACACAGTGCCCTTAAAAATAACAGTCATCATATTGCTGCCTGAATAAGAATAACTGCTCATACTGTATTCTAAGTAAGCCATATACTGGGCTCTGAATAAATAATTGCACCCATTGTACTCCCTGCATAAAAATGACTCCCACACTGTCCCTCTTATGGTACATGACCTCTACACTATCTACTCCTATAAAATATATCCTCCAAACTGTCCCCCCTTATATACGATGATCGCCACACTGTCCTCCTTATGAACTATAAACACTATACTGCCCCCCCCCCATGAATTACACCCACCACACCTTCCACCCTTATGAACTATTGCCTCCACATTGTCCAGATGCAAAGATGCAGATACTTTTGAAATTGGAATGTGTTTCGGGAAAGGTGTGGGGGAGGGAGCTATGCCGCTTAGCACCAAGCCTCCCCCAGCTCATAGGCCCTATATTGACCGAGTGGTCTGCCTCTATTGGTGGTACGCCACTGATCTGGTTGCCTTGGGACTCCTACTTGGTCACCTATTACCTACAATGGTCTATACCTACAACTCCCTGGAGATCACTGTTAGTCTCCTTTATTTCTCATTTGTGTCTCTTATTTTCTTTGTTTTGGTCTGTTTGTTTTTTTTTGCTTCTACACTTTATTTTTCATATAAATAGATAATAAGAATTGTTTATCTGATAATTAATTAATGAATATAAATAAATAAATTCTTTATGCGTTGGATGAAATGATTGTACATCGGAGTTTCATCTTCGGTTTGACATGGAATATATTTGGCTGATTTGCTGAATGCCTTGGTTGGATGTTAAAAACAATAAGTACTTTCTTCCTTTCTTATTGTTATATATATTTATGAACACTCAACAAATATCACAGTAAAAAAAAACGAAAAAGATTTCTGCTTGTTTTCATTAAATGGGAGTTTTCATTACCAGGTACAAATCTGTGTTGGTTATGTGGTGAACACACAGATCTGTATAATGTATAAATTAGTAAGTGCCACAAAATCATGTCCCCAAATGCATCTGTTAACATAGAAATAGAGTGGATCTACCCTTTAAAATCAGTTCTTTTAAGTCATTCTCTACATGTCTTTGTCCACAACACCGTAGCATTCAACAAAATAGTCTGTTTCTGAAGGACAGCTGATCACACGATGGGGAAAAAAGAGGGGGAGACTTATAATGAACAATAAAATGGAGGAAAATGAGAGAACAGAAAAGGGGGAAAACGGGACTGACATGATCACACGTGTCCCACCATTAGACACTCTAAAGGGGGGTCTTACACCACTTGCTGTGAATTTGTAAATCCGCTCATGGTTAAAGCTTCTCATTTGGTGGATGATTCCCGTTGCCCACGTGGACAGTGTTAAACACCTACCTTTCAGCCAGTAATAAAATGAAAAATACTGAATCCTTTGCTATGTTGGCAAAGTAACAGTATAAAAAGTGCCCCATTAAGATCACAAGGGGCAACAGGAGGCACATAAACCCTCTGAATTATCCCTTACTCCCGCTCATGATGGGAGCCGCGGCTTGCGGTGTCACCCTCAGGGTTGTCGCTTTGTGCATCACAACCAGAAAGCTAATAAATGGATAGAGGTACTGAGGAAAGTCCAGCTGGATGAGAATTATGTTGTGCTATGACCCATCCATGAGTCATACAGGCCTGCTGCTTTCATCAAGTGGCCTGGTGTACGCAGGAGCTGCACGTACATTGACCAGATCAAGGCAAATCGCATTATATCATATCCTAAAGGGCTTGAACAATTTTAGAACAAAATATTCAACTTCCGTAATGTAATGGAATTTAAGTGGACAATGAAACTTACTATAAATATTGTTTTATATAAATCCATTATTTACCATCTTGAATTTACCCACTTGCTGTCCTTCATTTTTGGCATTCACTGTCAGCAGGCAGATCTTTATTTTTGCTATATAACTTATGAGTAGTGTTGAGCTTTCCGATACTGAAATATCGGGTATCGGCCGATATTCGCGGTATCGGAATTCTGATACTTAATTCCGATACTTTTAGAGTATCGGATACCGGAATCGGAAGTTCCCATAATGCAATGAGCCAGTTTCATTTTATTCAGCCAATGAGGATCCTAAGAAGTGTGGGCACATCCTGTTAGGCATGTAGGCATGTTAACTAATGGCATGGCTGTGATTGGCTGCTGAAATGATGTCATGATGCACTGTAAAAGCCGCCGCCGCCATTTTGAGCTCACTCTGCTGTGAATTCAGTTAGGGATAGGACGCTGCTGTTCTGAGGGACAGTTTTAGCTACCTATTTGCTCTATTCTCCTTTACCCAAGCTACTTTATAAATCGCTGTTCCTTGCAGCGCTAGTGCACAGTTCTCTGTGCTGTTCACCGCTGTCTGCAAGGTCTGGTGTGTGAGTGCAGCTCACCCTGTAGTGTGTGCTTCAGCCAAGTCTGGTTGTAGTGCGCTCAGCATGCGTCACTACCTCATACATTGTCCTTTTTTGCTAATTGATCATTTTTCCTGATTTCTCCTATTAGTGTGGTGGTTCCATCCGTACCCAGCTACATTGTTTCCAAACACACTATATAGGAGTAGTTAGAGAAGTTTTATTTTGTCTTGCAGCGCTAGTGCACAGTGCTCTGCATCTGCACTGTTCACGGCTGTCTGCAAGGTCTCTGTGTGTGAGTGCAGCTCACGCTGTAGTGTGTGCTTCAGCCACGTCTGGTTGTAGTGCGCTCAGCATGCGTCACTGCCTCATACATTGTCCTTTTTTGACAATTGATCATTTTTCCTGATTTCTCCTATTAATGTAGTGGTTCCATCCGTATCCAGATACATTGGTTCCAAACACACTATATAGGAGTAGATAGAGGAGCCTTTCTGCAGCCTTGTGCCCTGCAGCCCCAGCCAGATTAGTATTAGCCTATTTTTTGTAGCCTCATCTATTGCATTGTAGGTTACCTTCCTGCATTGTAATAGCAACAAAAAGTTTGTGATACTATCGGTATTACATCTTTGGGCACATCCAGTGTCTTTTTGTGACAAAAAAAACCTAAATAAAGTTCACCAAACACTCCACTTTACAGTTGTGTAGGCCACATTAGCTCATATTAAAGTCTAGTCCACACTTTATAAAATTAGTGTTTCTTATACCTGTTAGCAGCTGTTCAGGAATAAGCACACTAAGCCCTTAGTACTTATCTGCCTATCTTTATCAGTCTACCAAGATGAAGAAAGCAGGGAGTAAGGCATGTGGTCGTGGTCGTGGAGTTTCTGCAGGGAGAGGACGTGAGGATTCTGTGCCTGCAGGGAGAGGACGTGGGGATTCTGTGCCTGCTGCGGGCACCAGTGACTCAGCATCCCCCAGTTTCACCAGGGAACAGTCCTTTATGCGCAGCTTTGTAGGAGCTAGCCGTACCCCACTGCTGCAGGAGGACCAAATTGAAGCCGTTGTCGGATGGATGGCAGCTAACGCATCGACTTCAATTAGTTCCAGATCCTCTCAGGTTCTGAGCACTGAAGAGCACCCATCTGTCTCTTCACCACCTGCCAAATTGCCCAGGCAGTCAGAGAACCCTGGACAGGAGCCATCTCTACTTCTGTTCTCTGAATCTCTTGGCTTGGAAAGAGGGGGCCAGCCAAGCAGAATTCGAGAATTTGAAGAAGAGGTAGTATGCAGTGATGCGCAACCGTTTTGTCTCTCTGAATCTGAAGAGGCGGGTGGGCCAGTGCCTATGGTCAGCAGCACACCTCAGTACGCATCTGATGATGAGACTCAGGTGCCACTTTCTGGTGCGTACTGTGCTGTCGAGACTACCCAGGAGAAGTAGTTGTTTGAAGAGGGTGGTGTAGATGATGAGGTCCTTGACCCATCATGGCGTGAGGGACAGGAAGGTGGTGGGAGCAGCTCTGAGGAAGAGATTCCCCGAACGGCCCAAAAAGGAGGGAGAGGGAGGGGGCAGACTTGGTTGCCTGTAGCCTCCACTTTGGCACCCATTAGGAGCATGGCTCTTCCAAAATCCAAAGCGGGCGCAGATGACATTTGCTTTGTCAAATGCAAGCTGTGTAATCAGAAGGTGAAAAGAGGGAAAAGTGTCAGCAACCTCAATACCACAAATATGTGGAAACATGTGTGGACCAAGCACGTGGTGGAGTTACAAAAACACACTGAAGACCTAGGCCAACCTACAGCGCCACCTACCACCCCTTCAGCTCGTGTTGTAGCCTCTTCCTCCAGCTCACACACAGCTGGTTCGGCTTCCTCACAGGATCGCCATGGAAGAACCTCTGGCACTGTTGTACAGAGACACAGTGTAATTCCACCCACAGAACCACGTTCCCTGTCATCCTCACACTCCCAGGCCAGTCTACAGCCATCGTTAACACAGGCATGGGAGAAAAGGCGCCCATACTCGGCAAACCACCCCCGAGCACAGGCTCTGAATGCTGGCATTGCAAAACTACTGGCCCTTGAAATGCTATCATTCAGGCTGGTGGAGACTGACACCTTCCGTAACTTTATGGCATTGGCTGTCCCGCAATACAACGTGCCCAGCCGCTTTTATTTCAGCAGGCAAGCTGTCCCTGCCCTGCAACAGCATGTGGAGGGAAAAATTAAACATGCGCTACAAAACGCCGTCAGTAGCAAGGTCCACCTGACCACCAATGCGTGGACCAGTAAGCATGGACAGGGACGATACCTTTCCCTCACTGCCCATTGGGTAAATGTTGTGGAGCCGGGTACAGATCTTGAGAGTGGCGCTGTACATGTTCTGCCAACTCCAAGGATTGCAGGAATCCAGTCTGTACACATTGACTCCTCCTCATACTCCAGTTCCTCTGAATCAGCGCTGCAGAAGCCGTCGCGGTCTACCTCCACATCGACTCGTGAACAGTTACCTGTTATGATGACCGATATGAGCACAGCCGTGGCCAAACGTCAACAGGCCTATTAAAATTAATTTCTTTGGGGAATCGAAGCCACACAGCGCAGGAGCTCTGGAATGCCATCAAGCAGCAGAGCGACGTGTGGTTTGTGCCAGCGAATCTCCAGCCAGGCATGGTAGTGTGTGACAATGGCCGAAATCTGGTGGCAGCTCTGGGCCTAGGCGACCTCACTCACATCCCATGTCTGGCACATGTGCTCAACTTGGTCGTGCAGAGTTTTTTGAGGGACTATCCGGATCTTGATGCACTGCTTCACAAGGTCCGCATATAGTGCAAGATCGCGCATTGCAGCTCTGCAGCGCCGATTACGTCTTCTGGAACATCGCAACATATGTGACCTACCCATCAGGTGGAATTCAACTTTACATATGTTGGAGAGGTTGTGTGAGCAGCAGGCAGCAGTAATGGAGTACCAGCTGCAGCGGGCGCAAACAAGTCGCAGTGCGCGCCGTTCACACTTCACCACCACTGAGTGGGCCTCTATGAAGGACATTTGCACGTTTTGCGTGCCTTCGATTATTCCACGCGGATGGCGAGTGCAGATGATGCACTAGTCAGCATGACTATCCCCCTTATCTGCCTGCACTAAGGGAGGAGGTTTTGGAAGAGGTGGAGGATGAAGAGTCACAAATGCCATCTGCTTCTGTACAGTCTGCGCAACGTGGTTCCTCACAAAGGCCTAGGCAGGGGACACTTTGTGAGGAGGATGAGGAGGAGTCAATGGAGGAGGAATACATCTGTCCAGAGGAGGGAGGTACACAATGCTCTAGTAGTCAGTATCTAGAGCGAGGGTGGGGTGATGCAGAGCAGGCAGAGATCACGCCTCAAGCAGGGGACAGCGTTTCTTGGCCAGTTGGCAGTCTGCAGCACATGGTTGATTTCATGCTGCAGTGCCTGAGAAACGACCACCGCATCGCCCACATTCTCAACACGGCTGATTATTAGGTGTCCACCCTCCTAGATCCTCGCTACCGGGACAACTTACAAAGCCTCATAACGCCGTTGAACCGGGAGCGTAAAATGCGGGAGTACCAAGACGCACTGGTGCATTCCATCATGTTCTCCATTCCAACCGAGAGCAGTGCTGCTAGTGCTTTACAAAGCAGCTCAGTGCGTCGAGGCAGTGGAGGAAGCTCTGCACAAAGAGGGAGCAGAAGCAGCACCTCAGCACAAGGCAAGACCAGTATGGCCCAAATGTGGCAAGGTTTTGTGTCCCCGCTGCCACAAATGTCTACACCATCACAGACGACTCCAGTCAGCAGGAGGCAACGTTTCCGTCAGATGGTGACAGACTACATGTCTTGCCCTCTCAGTGTACTCCCAGACGGCTCTTCCCCCTTCAAGTTTTTGGTCTCTAAGCTGGATACATGGCCAGAGCTTAGCCAGTATGCATTGGAGGTGCTGGCTTGTCCTGTTGCTAGTGTATTATCGGAACGCGTCTTTAGTGCCGCAGGTGGTGTACTAACAGACCGTCGCATGCGCCTATCCTCCGATAACGTTGACCGGCTTACTTTCCTGAAAATGAATAAGGCCTGGATCTCGCATGAATTTGCCAGTCCTCTTCCAGAATAAATAATTGGTTGGCAACAGTATCCAGGTCTCTTGTTGTGTTCATGTTTCTACCACCTGAACTGTAATCCCTGAGCTCCAGCACCGCCAATTGCTGCTCAGAAGTGCCGTCTGCACAGTCAACGCTTGCTGCCGTGTTATTGGGGTTCAGTAACGTCAGCTGATCCCCTGCTGTGTGTCCGGCAAATTCTCCTGCTCTGTCCACATCCACTCTACTACTAATTTAAAACTTGCTCCAATTACACCTCTGGCTCCTCTGTTTTCAGTATTATCCCTGAGCTCCAACACCGCCAGTTGCTGCTCAGAAGTGCCGTCTGCACAGTCAACATTTGCTGCCGTGTTATTGGGGTTCAGTAACGTCAGCTGATCCCCAGCTGTGTGACCGGCAAATTCTCCTGCTCTGTCCACATTCTCACTACTACTACAGATTTAAAACTTGCTCCAATTACACCTCTGGCTCCTCTCTGTTTTCAGTATTATCCCTAAGCTCCAACACCGCCAGTTGCTGCTCAGAAGTGCCGTCTGCACAGTCAACTCTTGGTCCAGTGTTATTGGGGTTCAGTAACGTCAGCTGTTCCCCTGCTGTGTGTACGGCAATTTCTCCTGCTCTGTCCACATTCACACTACTACAGATTTTAAAGTTGCTACAATTAGGCCTCTGGCTCCTCTGTTTTCAGTATTATCCCTGAGCTCCAACACCGCCAGTTGCCGCTCAGAAGTGCCGTCTGCACAGTCAACACTTGCTGCCGTGTTATTGGGGTTCAGTAACGTCAGCTGATCCCCTGCTGTGTGTCCGGCAAATTCTCCTGCTCTGTCCACATTCTCACTACTACAGATTTTAAAGTTGCTCCAATTAGACCTCTGGCTCCTCTGTTTTCAGTATTTACCCTGGGCTCCAACACCGCTAGTTGCTCCTCAGAAGTGCTGTCTGCACAGTCAACACTTGCTGCCGTGTTATTGGGGTTCAGTAACATCAGCTGATCCCCTGCTGTGTGTCCGGCAATTTCTCCTACTCTGTCCACATCCACTGTACTACAGATTTAAAATTTGCTCCAATTACTCCTCTGGCTCCACTCTTTTTTCAGTATTTACCCTGATCTCCAACACCGCTAGTTGCTGCTCAGAAGTGCTGTCTGCACAGTTAACACTTGGTCCAGTGTTATTGGGGTTCAGTAACGTCAGCTGATCCCCAGCTGTGTGTCCGGCAAATTCTCCTGCTCTGTCCACATCCACTGTACTACAGATTTAAAACTAGCTCCAATTACACCTCTGGCTCCACTCTTTTTTCAGTATTTACACTGAGCTCCAACACCGCTAGTTGCTGCTCAGAAGTGCTGTCTGCACAGTTAACACTTGGTCCAGTGTTACTGGGGTTCAGTAACGTCAGCTGATCCCCAGCTGTGTGTCCGGCAAATTCTCCTGCTCTGTCCACATCCACTGTACTACAGATTTAAAACTTGCTCCAATTACACCTCTGGCTCCACTCTTTTTTCAGTAATTACCCTGAGCTCCAACACCGCCAGTTGCTGCTCAGAAGTGCTGTCTGCACAGTTAACACTTGGTCCAGTGTTATTGGGGTTCAGTAACGTCAGCTGTTCCCCAGCTGTGTGTCCGGCAAATTCTCCTGCTCTGTCCACATCCACTGTACTACAGATTTAAAACTTACTCCAATTGCACCTCTGGCTCCACTCTTTTTTCAGTATTTACCCTGAGCTCCAACACCACCAGTTGCTGCTCAGAAGTGCTTTCTGCACAGTTAACACTTGGTCCAGTGTTATTG
Organism: Phyllobates terribilis; assembly: GCF_046119375.1. Lineage (NCBI taxonomy): Eukaryota > Metazoa > Chordata > Amphibia > Anura > Dendrobatidae > Phyllobates > Phyllobates terribilis. The sequence goes on from NW_027362771.1 coordinate 533,528,591, forward strand.
GGGTTCAGTAACGTCAGCTGATCCCCAGCTATGTGTCCAGCAAATTCTCCTGCTCTGTCCACATCCACTGTACTACAGATTTAAAACTTGCTCCAATTACACCTCTGGCTCCTCTGTTTTCAGTATTTACCCTGGGCTCCAACACCGCTAGTTGCCGCTTAGAAGTACTGTTTGCACAGTTAACACTTGCTGCCGTGTTATTGGGGTTCAGTAACGTCAGCTAATCCCCTGCTGTGTGTCCGGCAAATTTTCCTGCTCTGTCCACATTCTCACTACTACAGATTTTAAAGTTGCTCCAATTAGACCTCTGGCTCCTTTGTTTTCAGTATTTACCCTCGGCTCCAACACCGCTAGTTGCTGCTCAGAAGTGCCGTCTGCACAGTCAACACCTGCTGCCGTGTTATTGGGGTTCAGTAACGTCAGCTGATCCCCTGCTGTGTGTCCGGCAAATTCTCCTGCTCTGTCCACATTCTCACTACTACAGATTTTAAAGTTGCTCCAATTAGACCTCTGGCTCCTCTGTTTTTAGTATTTACCCTGGGCTCCAACACCGCCAGTTGCTGATCAGAAGTGCCGTCTGCACAGTCAACACTTGGTCCAGTGTTATTGGGGTTCAGTAACGTCAGCTGATCCCCTGCTGTGTGGCCGTCAATTTCTCCTGCTCTGTCCACATTCACACTACTAGTCTACTACTGATTTTAAACTTGCTACAATTAGGCCTCTGGCTCCACTCTGTTTTTAGTATTTACCCTGGGTTCCAGCACCGCCAGCTGTTTCCCAGCAGTGTCTTTGGCACGGGTACTCCCTCCTGCCCAGCCTGGTTCCAGCACGCCAGCTGTTTCCGGGTAGTGTCAACGTCACTTTGCTTCCAATGCGTTGTCCTGTCGTGTTGCGGTCGGGTTAGCCGACTCTTTGGTGCCTGCAGTTTAGGTGACTCCTATGTGGGCTGCGGAATCTGGCAATGAAGGCTGGTTCCATAGTGCCAATAGGACAAGCACCTCCTGTAGGACTGTGGGTTTCGGTAACTGTGGCCGGCTCGCGGCCTTGCAACTTTTTTTTTCATGGGTACCTTCTGCTACCCATCCGGGTTCCAGTACCGTCAGCTGTTTTCCGGCAGTGTCTTTGGCACGGGTACTCCCTCCTGCCCAGCCTGGTTCCAGCACACCAGCTGTTTCCGGGTAGTGTCAACGTCACTTTGCCTCCAATACGTTGTCCTGTCGTGTTGTGGTCAGTTTAGCCGACTCTATGGTGCCTGCAGTTTAGGTGACTCCTATGTGGGCTGCGGGATCTGGCAATGAAGGCTGGTTCCATAGTGCCAATAGGACAAGCACCCCCTGTAGGACTGTGGGTTTCGGTAACTGCGGCTGGCTCGCGGCCTTGCAACTTTTTTTTTCATGGGTACCTTCTGCTACCCATCCGAGTTCCAGTACTGTCAGCTGGTTTTCGGCAGTGCCTTTGGCTTAGGTGCCTCCTTCTCGGTATCCAAGTTCCACCAACGTCTGCTGGTCCTTGGTAATGCTTTCTGGCACAGGTACCTCCTGCTTAGTAACCGAGTTCCAGTACCGTCAGCTGGTCCTCGGTAGTTCCATTGGCTCTTGTACCTTCTGCTACCCATCCGGGTTCCAGTACCGTCAGCTGGTTCTCGGCAGTGCCTTTGGCTTAGGTGCCTCCTTCTCGGTATCCAAGTTCCACCAACGTCTGCTGGTCCTTAGTAGTGCTTTCTGGCACAGGTACCTCCTGCTTAGTAACCGAGTTCCAGTACCGTCAGCTGGTCCTCGGTAGTTCCATTGGCTCTTGTACCTTCTGCTCCTCTGTTTTCAGTATTTACCCTGGGCTCCAACACCGCTAGTTGCTCCTCAGAAGTGCTGTCTGCACAGTCAACACTTGCTGCCGTGTTATTGGGGTTCAGTAACATCAGCTGATCCCCTGCTGTGTGTCCGGCAATTTCTCCTACTCTGTCCACATCCACTGTACTACAGATTTAAAATTTGCTCCAATTACTCCTCTGGCTCCACTCTTTTTTCAGTATTTACCCTGAGCTCCAACACCGCTAGTTGCTGCTCAGAAGTGCTGTCTGCACAGTTAACACTTGGTCCAGTGTTATTGGGGTTCAGTAACGTCAGCTGATCCCCAGCTGTGTGTCCGGCAAATTCTCCTACTCTGTCCACATCCACTGTACTACAGATTTAAAACTTGCTCCAATTACACCTCTGGCTCCACTCTTATTTCAGTATTTACCGAGCTCCAACACCGACAGTTGTTGCTCAGAAGTGCTGTCTGCACAGTTAACACTTGGTCCAGTGTTATTGGGGTTCAGTAACGTCAGCTGATCCCCAGCCGTGTGTCCAGCAAATTATCCTGCTCTGTCCACATCCACTGTACTACAGATTTAAAACTTGCTCCAATTACACCTCTGGCTCCTCTGTTTTCAGTATTTACCCTGGGCTCCAACACCGCTAGTTGCCGCTCAGAAGTGCCGTTTGCACAGTCAACATTTGCTGCCGTGTTATTGGGGTTCAGTAACGTCAGCTAATCCCCTGCTGTGTGTCCGGCAAATTCTCCTGCTCTGTCCACATTCTCACTACTACAGATTTTAAAGTTGCTCCAATTAGACCTCTGGCTCCTCTGTTTTCAGTATTTACCCTGGGCTCCAACACCGCTAGTTGCTGCTCAGAAGTGTCGTCTGCACAGTCAACATTTGCTGCCGTGTTATTGGGGTTCAGTAACGTCAGCTGATCCCCAGCTGTGTGTCCGGAAAATTCTCCTGCTCTGTCCACATCCACTCTACTACTAATTTAAAACTTGCTCCAGTTAGACCTCTGGCTCCTCTGTTTTTAGTATTTACCCTGGGCTCCAACACCGCCAGTTGCTGATCAGAAGTGCCGCTTGCAAAGTCAACACTTGGTCCAGTGTTATTGGGGTTCAGTAACGTCAGCTGATCCCCTGCTGTGTGGCCGGCAATTTCTCCTGCTCTGTCCACATTCACACTACTAGTCTACTACTGATTTTAAACTTGCTCCAATTAGGCCTCTGGCTCCACTCTGTTTTTAGTATTTACCCTGGGTTCCAGCACCGCCAGCTGTTTCCCAGCAGTGTCTTTGGCACGGGTACTCCCTCCTGCCCAGCCTGGTTCCAGGACGCCAGCTGTTTCCGGGTAGTGTCAACGTCACTTTGCTTCCAATGCGTTGTCCTGTCGTGTTGCGGTCGGGTTAGCCGACTCTATGGTGCCTGCAGTTTAGGTGACTCCTATGTGGGCTGCGGGATCTGGCAATGAAGGCTGGTTCCATAGTGCCAATAGGACAAGCACCCCCTGTAGGACTGTGGGTTTCAATAACTGCAGCTGGCTCGCGGCCTTGCAACTTTTTTTTTTATGGGTACCTTCTGCTACCCATCCGAGTTCCAGTACTGTCAGCTGGTTTTCGGCAGTGCCTTTGGCTTAGGAGCCTCCTTCTCGGTATCCAAGTTCCACCAACGTCTGCTGGTCCTTGGTAGTGCTTTCTGGCACAGGTACCTCCTGCTTAGTAACCAAGTTCCAGTACCGTCAGCTGGTCCTCGGTAGTTCCATTGGCTCTTGTACCTTCTGCTACCCATCCGGGTTCCAGTACCGTCAGCTGGTTCTCGGCAGTGCCTTTGGCTTAGGTGCCTCCTTCTCGGTATCCAAGTTCCACCAACGTCTGCTGGTCCTTGGTAGTGCTTTCTGGCACAGGTACCTCCTGCTTAGTAACCAAGTTCCAGTACCGTCAACTGGTCCTCGGTAGTTCCATTGGCTCTTGTACCTTCTGCTACCCATCCGGGTTCCAGTACCGTCAGCTGGTTCTCGGCAGTGCCTTTGGCTTAGGTGCCTCCTTCTCGGTATCCAAGTTTGACCAACGTCTGCTGGTCCTTGGTAGTGCTTTCTGGCACAGGTACCTCCTGCTTAGCAACCGAGTTCCAGTACCGTCAGCTGGTCCTCGGTAGTTTCATTGGCTCTTGTACCTTCTGCTACCCATCCGGGTTCCAGTACCGTCAGCTGGTTCTCGGCAGTGCCTTTGGCTTAGGTGCCTCCTTCTCGGTATCCAAGTTCCACCAACGTCTGCTGGTCCTTTGAAGTGCTTTCTGGCACAGGTACCTCCTGCTTAGTAACCGAGTTCCAGTACTGTCAGCTGGTCCTCGGTAGTTCCATTGGCTCTTGTACCTTCTGCTACCCATCCGGGTTCCAGTACCGTCAGCTGGTTCTCGGCAGTGCCTTTGGCTTAGGTGCCTCCTTCTCGGTATCCAAGTTCCACCAACGTCTGCTGGTCCTTGGTAGTGCTTTCTGGCACAGGTACCTCCTGCTTAGTAACCGAGTTCCAGTACCGTCAGCTGGTCCTCGGTAGTTCCATTGGCTTTTGTACCTTCTGCTACCCATCCGGGTTCCAGTACAGTCAGCTGGTTCTCGGCAGTGCCTTTGGCTTAGGTGCCTCCTTCTTGGTATCCAAGTTCCACCAACGTCTGCTGGTCCTTGGTAGTGCTTTCTGGCACAGGTACCTCCTGCTTAGTAACCGAGTTCCAGTACCGTCAGCTGGTCCTCGGTAGTTCCATTGGCTCTTGTACCTTCTGCTACCCATCCGGGTTCCAGTACCATCAGCTGGTTCTCGGCATTTCCTCAGCCTTCTTGTACCTTCTGCTACATTTCCAAATTCAAGCTTTTTGAAATGGTTCTTGGTAATCACTCTGGATCTCCCTGACGACGACCCTGAAGACAAGGAGCCTGAAGACCACCCCGAAGAAGACGAGGACCCCAAAGACAACGACCCTGAAGATGAGGACCCTGAAGACCACCCCGAAGAAGACGAGAACCCCGAAGACGACGACCCTGAAGACGAGGACCCTGAAGACGAGGACCCTGAAGACCACCCCGAAGAAGACGAGGACCCTGAAGACGACGACCCTGAAGACCACCCCGAAGAAGACGAGGACCCCGAAGACGACGACCCTGAAGACGAGGACCCTGAAAACCACCCCGAAGAAGACGAGGACCCCGAAGACGACGACCCTGAAGACGAGGACCCTGAAGACCACCCCGAAGAAGACGAGGACCCTGAAGACGACGACCCTGAAGACGACGACCCTGAAGACCACTCCGAAGAAGACCAAGAAGATGACCCTGAAGAAGATGACCAAGAGGACAAAGAACAAGAAGACAACCACCAAGATACAGAAGAACAAGAGAGAGAAAACCAAGAAGCAGAAGTACAATAAGCTGCAGAACAAAAAGCGGAAGAACATTAAGCATAAGACTAAAAATCAGAGCAAAAGATATTATCTAAATTATAAGAAGAAGAAGACTAAGCAGTGTATGGGGGTGAGTCCGTTCCTCCTCGTGGTGCCCCTGGAAAAGACCTGCTGCAGCAGGCCAAACTGAACGCGGACAAATCCTGTTGTAAATCTTTTGTGACGGGCAGAACGAAAGGTGTAATGTTCAAACTTTTATAGATAACAACTACAGGAATGCCTGTCACAAATAAGAATATGATGAAGAAGAAGAATATAAAGAAGATGAAGAAGTAGAATATGAAGAAGAATAATAGTTGAATAAGAAGAATATGAAGAATGTAAAAAAAAAGAATAATACGAAGAAGGTGAAGAAGAAGAAGATGAAGAAGGTGAAGAAGTTGATGAAAAAGATGCTGAGGATGATGAAGGAGAAAGTGTGGGAGAAGTAAAAAAGAAGGTGAAGAGCATGGAAATAGTGAAACATAAATATCTGACAAAATATAAAAAAACTTAACATAGTCAATATTTCCGTAACTCAGAGCATCTTAAAAAAATATATTAATTCCTGCTATTCCATTTGATTGGGCTAAACCTCTATGCCTTTATTGTCTCCTCCACCTCCCCCAATACATTCTACATTATTCTTAGTTGTTTTCCTTCATGTAGAATTAACCTACAAGGAAAGAAAGGGTTTATTTTCATTCCAATATTTGTGTCCCATTGACTTGCATTGGTTTCCGGTATCGGAATCGGCGATATCTGATATTTTTTGGGTATCGGTCCGATCCAATCCGATCCGATATTTCTCGATATCGGAAGGTATCGCTCAACACTACTTATGAGGTAATTCTGTCATATACAGTACAGACCAAAAGTTTGGACATACCTTCTCATTTAAAGATTTTTCTGTATTTTCATGACTATGAAAATTGTACATTCACACTGAAAGCATCAAAACTATGAATTAACACATGTGGAATTATATACTTAACAAAAAGGTGTGAAACAACTGAAAATATGTGTTATATTCTAGGTTCTTTAAAGTAGCCACCTTTTGCTTTGATGACTGCTTTGCACACTCTTGGCATTCTCTTGATGAGCTTCAAGAGGTAGTCACCGGAAATGGTTTTCACTTCACAGGTGTGCCCCGTCAGGTTTAATAAGTGGGATTTCTTGCCTTATAAATGGGATTGGGACCATCAGTTGTGTTGTGCAGAAGTCAGGTAGATACACAGCTGATAGTCCTACTGAATAGACTGTTAGAATTTGTATTATGGAAAGAAAAAAGCAGCTAAGTAAAGAAAAACGAGTGTCCATCATTACTTTAAGAAATGAAGGTCAGTCAGTCCAAAAAATTGGGAAAACTTTGAAAGTATCCCCAAGTGCAGTTGCAAAAACCATCAAGCGCTACAAAGAAACTGGCTCACATGAGGACCGCCCCAGGAAAGGAAGACCAAGAGTCACCTCTGCTTCTGAGGATAAGTTTATCCGAGTCACCAGCCTCAGAAATCGCAGGTTAACAGCAGCTCAGATTAGAGACCAGGTCAATGCCACACAGAGTTCTAGCAGCAGACACATCTCTACAGCAACTATTAAGAGGAGACTTTGTGCAGTAGGCCTTCATGGTAAAATAGCTGTTAGGAAACCACTGTTAAGGACAGGCAACAAGCAGAAGAGACTTGTTTGGGCTAAAGAACACAAGGAATGGACATCTGTGCTTTGGTCTGATGAGTCCAAATTTGAGATCTTTGGTTCCAACCACCGTGTCTTTGTGCGACGCAGAAAAGGTGAACGGATGGACTCTACATGCCTGGTTCCCACCGTGAAGCATGGAGGAGGAGGTGTGATGGTGTGGGGGCGCTGTGCTGGTGACACTGTTGGGGATTTATTTAAAATTGAAGACATACTGAACCAGCATGGCTACCTCAGTATCTTGCAGCGGCATGCTATTCCATCCGGTTTGCGTTTAGTTGGACCATCATTTATTTTTCAACAGGACAATGACCCCAAACACACCTCAAAGGCTGTGTAAGGGCTATTTGACCAAGTAGGAGAGTGATGGGGGGCTACGCCAGATGACCTGGCCTCCACAGTCACCAGACCTGAACCCAATCGAGATGGTTTGGGGTGAACTGGACCGCAGAGTGAAGGCAAAAGGGCCAACAAGTGCTAAGCATCTCTGGGAACTCCTTCAAGATTGTTGGAAGACCATTTCTGGTGACTACCTCTTGAAGCTCATCAAGAGAATGCCAAGAGTGTGCAAAGCAGTCATCAAAGCAAAAGGTGGCTACTTTGAAGAACCTAGAATATAAGACATATTTTCAGTTGTTTCACACTTTTTTGTTAAGTATATAATTCCACATGTGTTAATTCATAGTTTTGATGCCTTCAGTGTGAATGTATAATTTTCATAGTCATGAAAATACAGAAAAATCTTTAAATGAGAAGGTGTGTCCAAACTTTTGGTCTGTACTGTATATGTTTATATAGTACATATTGTGACAGAGTCACTGGTGTGATATACAAGGGGAGGTATGTGTCACTCAGGTTGCTCTCCTGTGTGAACTGAAAGATACTAATTTTCTGGCAGCATGTTATATGCTGGGGGTTAACTCTTTTAAAGAGTGTGGTTTTACGGGAATGGCAAAGAGAGTGGGGCGCTATTCACCTACCTCCCCTCAGGGTGTGGCTGAGTAAGCTTTAAATGCTCAGTCACCATTTTTTTTCTGTTGTGGTTTGGAGAGGCAAGGTCTCCAGACTGGGAAAGCTTCAGCTCAGGACAGAGCTGAAGGCTGGGACTACAACCTGTGTGGGCGAATCCCACACTCATATGGACTGTGCTATAGTTTATCTTTTGTTTTGTCGTTTTGCCAGTAAGGCTGTGTTTATTTTGCTGGAGTTGTAGAGCTTTATGCCATATAATAAAGTCTGCTGAGAAAACCCGGGTTCCTGAGTCTACTTCCGAAAGCGGCCGAGCGAGTCGTCTTGCCACAGTAGGCGTGAGAATGCGAGCAAGATTCCAGGAACACATGTGCCTGCTATAAAGAACGGTGGATGTCCTGGGTAAAGGTCGCCAGTCAGCCAGAGATGTCCGGAAGTATGGAGGATCTCCTTAAACACCTGCTGCAGAGCCAACAACAGCAGCACCAGCAGCACTTACAGACCCAGCAGAGCCTGCAACAGCAGCATCGGGAGCAGCAACAGATGCAGCAAGAGACTAATAAACTCCTGATGCAGCAGATTCAGCAGCAACAAAGGCAGATTGAACTTCTAGTGGGGGAAGTTCGCAGCAGAGAGGCCGCCCCTCCCCCAACTCCAGGTGATGTCTAATACGTCCAGTAGGTGGTAAGGAGAGCTATGCAAAAGATGACCCCAGGGGATGATGTTGAGGCATTTCTGACTTTCTTTGAGAGGGTGGCGGAACGGGAGAGATTGCCGCAGGAGTAGTGGGCGGAGGTTCTAGCGCCATATTTGGCTGGGGAGCCGCAGAAGGCCTATTACGATCTGACTTTACAAGACACACAGGAATATACCAAATTAAAAACTGAGATATTGGCACGCACAGGAGTGACTGTGGCTGTCAGGGCGCAAAGAGTCCACCACTGGGCGTATGCTGGCGACAAACCTCCACACTAATAGATGTTCGACTTGTTGCATTTGGTCCAGAAGTGGCTGCAGCCAGAGTCTTCCTCTCCTGCCAAGATGGTTAAGCGTGTGGTGATGGACAGGTGTTACGCTCACGCCTGGATCTTCTGGCGTGAGCGTGGTTAGTGCTCCCACTGGGCCACGAACCGAGGAGTGCCTGGAGAAGTGTGAATAGGGGCCTTGCCAGATCCGACCCCGGACACACGGCGGCTTAATCGACTCCGTGGTCCGAGGAGGGATGAGGAAGGTGGCCCAGGTGCTACTCCAGGGCATGGAACAGACGGGGTCGGGAAAGCGCAGGAAGATATCTAGGAGATAGATATGGGGGCAGGGAAACAGGACCAGCAGAGCTAGATACACAAAAGGTACTTGCTATGAAGTAGCGAGTGGACACAGAACTCACAAACAGATGTACAGAGACAACGAGTTGGAGTTAGGTACTGGTTCAGACACTGCAGGCAAGGGAAGGATCGGACATAGAAACAAACAGGTAATGGACTAGGACAATGTTCAGACAGTAACTGACACATCAGCGAGATACAGGTACGAGCCTGGGAATTCAGCCCCCAGGGTGGCAGAAACAGACTAGAAGTAACAGGTGCAGGTAACCAGAGGCGGATTATAATGAGGGCAACCTGGGCTACCGCCCAGAGCCCCGGGGCTCCGGGGGGTCCATGGCCAGATTGCCTTCATTATAATATGGGCGGCGCCACGGCACATACCGGCAGACAGTGGCGGGGTGGCCCCCGAAAAGCTCCCCCCAGCAGCGGCGCACGGCCGCTGCTTCTTCTTCGGCCGGTCCAGCACTGCACCTGTTAACTTCCCTGTTTGCTGGCCCGGCCACATCACAGCTAGGAGACACGGCCCTGTGTGCGGCCGTGTCTGCTAGTGTGACGTCACGCAGTGTGTGCCCAGCCTGCACTGCTGCAACGGAGAGAAGCTGGATGACTGGAGCCGAGCCGGGGGATGGTGTGTGTGTGAGTGTGTGTGTGTGAGTGTGTGTGTGAGTGTGTGTGTGTGAGTGTGTGTGTGATTGAGTGAGTGTGTGTTTGTGTGCAGGCAGATATCATTGTGTGATGTCTGTTTATATGTATTTTTGTGTTTCAATTGTGTTTATGCGTGTATGTATATGTCTGTATATGTTTGTGTGTGTGTGTGACTGCGTGCAGCCTCCTGCTGTCTCTAGGGGGGCGCCATGCGACATCCCACTGTGTATAGATGGCTACGTGCGGCCTCCTGCTGTGTATAGATGGCTACGTGAGGCCTCCCACGGTATATAGATGGCTACGTGCGGCCTCCCACTGTGTATAGATGGTGCCGTGCGGTCTCCCACCGTGTATAGATGGCGCCGTGCGGCCTCCCGCTGTATATAGATGGCGCCGTGTGTCCACCCGTTGTGTATAGATGGCTACGTGCGGCCTCCCGGTGTGTATAGATGGCGCCGTGCGGCCTCGTGCTGTGTATAGATGGCGCCGTGCGGCCTCCCGCTGTATCTGGGGGGCGCCGTGTGGCCTCTCGCTGTGTATAGATGGCTACGTGCGGACTCCCGCTGTGTATAGATGGCTATGTGCGGCCTCCTGCTGTGCATAGATGGCTACATGCGGCCTCCCGCTGTGTATAGATGGCTACGTGCGGCCTTCAGCTGTGTATAGATGCTACGTGCGACCTCTCGCTGTGTATAGATGGCTACGTGCGGCCTCCCGCTGTGTATAGATGGCTACCAGCCGGGGGATGGTGTGTGTGTGTGAGTATGTGTGTGTGTGTGAGTGTGTGATTGAGTGAGTGTGTGTTTGTGTGCAGGCAGATATCATTGTGTGATGTCTGTTTATATGTATTTTTGTGTTTCAGTTGTGTTTATGCATGTATGTATATGTCTGTATATGTTTGTGTGTGTGCGTGACTGCATGCGGCCTCCTGCTGTCGCTGGGGGGGTGCCATGCGGCCTCCCGCTGTGTATAGATGGCTACATGCGGCCTACTGCTGTGTATAGATGGATACGTGCGGCCTCCCGCTGTATATAGATGGCTAAGTGTGGCCTCCCGCTGTGTATAGATGGTGCCGTGCGGCCTCCCGCTGTGTATAGATGGCGCCGTGTGGCCTCCCGTTGTGTAAAGATGGCTACGTGCGGCCTAATGTTGTGTATAGATGGCGCCGTGCAGCCTCCCGCTGAATCTGGGGGGTGCCATGTGGCCTCCCGCTGTGTATAGATGGCTACGTGCAGCCTCCCGCTGTGTATAGATGGCTACGTGCGGCCTCCTTCTGTGTATAGATGGCACCGTGCGGCCTCCTGCTGTGTATAGATGGCACCGTGCGGCCTCCTGCTGTGCATAGATGGCACCGTGCGGCCTCCTGCTGTGCATAGATGGCACCGTGCAGCCTCCTGCTGTGTATAGATGGCTACGTGCTGCCTCCTGCTGTGTATAGATGGCTACGTGCAGCCTCCTGCTGTGTATAGATGGCTACGTACGGCCTCCCGCTGTGTATAGATGGTGCCGTAAGGCCTCCTGTTGTGTATAGATGGCTACGTGCGGCCTCCTGCTCTGTATAGACGGCTACGTGCGGCCTCCCGCTGTGTACAGATGGCTACGTGCGGCCTCCCTCTGTGTATAGATGGCTATGTGCGGCCTCCTGCTGTGTATAGATGGCTACGTTCTGCCTCCTGCTGTGTAGATGGCTATGTGTGGCCTCCAGCTGTGTATAGATGGCTACGTGCGACCTCTCGCTGCATAGATGGCTACGTGCAGCCTCCCGCTGTCTATAGATGGCTGCGTGCGGCCTCCCGCTGTGTATAGATGGCGCCGTGTGGCCTCGCGTTGTGTTTAGATGGCTACGTGCGGCCTCATGTTGTGTATAGATGGCGCCGTGCAGCCTTCCGCTGAATCTAGGGGGTGCCATGTGGCCTCCCGCTGTGTATAGATGGCTACGTGCGGCCTCCCGCTGTGTATAGATGGCTACGTGCGGCCTCCTTCTGTGTATAGATGGCTAAGTGCGGCCTCCCGCTGTGTATAGATGGCTATGTGCGGCCTCCCGCTGTGTATAGATGGCTACGTGCAGCCTCCTGCTGTGTATAGATGGCTACGTGCGGCCTCCAGCTGTGTATAGATGGCTACGTGCGACCTCTCGCTGCGTATAGATGGCTACGTGCGGCCACCTGCTGTGTATAGAAAAGTACGTGTGGCCTCCCACTGTGTATACATGGCGCCGTGCGGCATCCTGCTGTGTATAGATGGCTACGTGCGGCCTCCTGCTGTGTATAGATGGCTACATGCGGCCTCCCGCTGTGTATAGATGGCACCGTGCAGCCTCCCGCTGTGTATAGATGGCACCGTGCGGCCTCCTGCTGTGTATAGATGCACCGTGCGGCCTCCTGCTGTTTATAGATGGCACCGTGCGGCCTCCTGCTGTGTATAGATGGCACCGTGCGGCCTCCTGCTCTGTATAGATGGCTACATGCGGCCTCCTGCTGTGTATAGAATGTAACGGGTCTGGGAGGTGGAACCTCTGAGCAACTATACAAAGGGGCAGTCCTTGTAAGGAAGCGGGTGGCTCCCAGGGAAGGCGGGCAAGTAGTCATGGCAAGTGACAGGGACAGTCTCTGGGTAGAAGGGCAGGAAGTCACGGCAAGTGACGGGGACAGTCTCTTGACAGGCGGATAGTCACGGCAAGTGACAGCAGGGAAAGAGTCTCTAGATAGGCTAGCAGGCAGGTAGCAGGTGAGCGCTCCCAGGTGAGCGGGCAAGGGTCTCTGGACAGGCAGGTGGCCACGGCAAGTGACGGCAGAGCCTCCAGGTAGGCTAGCAGGCAGGTAGCAGGTGAGCGCTCCCAGGTGAGCGAGCAAGAGTCTCTGGACAGGCAGGTGGTCACGGCAAGTGACGGCAGAGCCTCCAGGTAGGCTAGCAGGCAGGTAGCAGGTGAGCGCTCCCAGGTGAGCGGACAAGAGTCTCTGGACAGGCAGGTGGTCACAGGAAGTGACGGCTAAGCCTCCAGGTAGGCTAGCAGGTAGGTAGCAGGTAAGCTCTCCCAGGTGAGCGAGTAAGAGTCTCTGGACAGGCAGGTGGTCACAGCAAGTGACGGCTAAGCCTCCAGGTAGGCTAGCAGGCAGGTAGCAGGTGAGCGCTCCCAGATGAACGAGTAAGAGTCTCTGGACAGGCAGGCAGGTATCAGGCAGGTATCTGACAGGTACTTCCTGGTCCGCAGGCAGACTGATCCATAGACAGACTGGCAGGTGCTGGTAGGCAGACTGTCGGACCACAGGATAGCAAGCAGGTAAGCAGATATCAGGCAGGTATCAGGCAGGTATCAAACAGGAATCTGGCAGGTGACTGGCAGGTAACTGGTAACGGGACCTGAGGGCTGAAGCAGAGTTGAAAGACTTTGCAACAACATTGCTCGGGCACCTCCATTTTGGAGGAGGTGCCTTATATATGGTGAGGTCCTCCGGCCATTGGCCGGGGACTCCTTAGGACGGCGCGCGCGGCCCCTTTAAGAGAGGGGGAGCGCGTGCGCGCCCTAAGCACAGAGGACGGGAAGCAGCGCGCGCTGCCAGCAGAGCGGGAGGAAGACACCGGGCACGGAGCGGAGAGGTGAGGGGAACGGCGTCCCTGCCTAGCAGGAGGCAGGGACGCCGACGCTACATAGAAGTCTATGTGTGGCCTCCCGCTGTGTATAGATGGCGCTGTGCAGCATCCTGCTGTGTATAGATGGCTACGTGCGGCCTCCCGCTGTGTATAGATGGCTACGTGCGGCCTCCTGCTGTTTATAGATGGCACCCTGCGGCCTCCTGCTGTGTATAGATGGCACCGTGCGGCCCCCTGCTGTTTATAGATGGCACCGTGCGGCCTCCTGCTGTATATAGATGGCACCGTGCGGCCTCCTGCTGTGCATAGATGGCTACGTGCTGCCATCTGCTGTGTATAGATGGCTACGTGCGGCCTCCTGCTGTGTATAGATGGCTACGTGCGGCCTCCCGCTTTATATAGATGGCTACGTGCGGCCTCCCGCTGTGTATAGATGGTGCCGTGCGGCCTCCTGCTGTGTATAGATGGCTACGTGCGGCCTCCCGCTTTATATAGATGGCTACGTGCGGCCTCCCGCTGTGTATAGATGGTGCCGTGCGGCCTCCCGCTGTGTATAGATGGCGCCGTGTGGGCTTCTGTTGTGTATAGATGGATACGTGCGGCCTCCTGCTGTGTATAGACGGCTACGAGCGGCCTCCCGCTGTGTACAGATGGCTACGTGCGGCCTCCCTGTCATGGTTGTGTCGCCACGAAGATCGTCACGATTGCACAGCCTGACTTCTCGCAGCTGAGTTTTTGGTGCTTTGTGCTTTTCGGCAGTGAGGGAGTTAACTCTCTCTCTCTCTGTGCTAGACAAGGTCCAGCCTCACCCAGCTGCAATCAATTCTGCTGTAGTGAGATTCCTTCATATGTCTGCTGCTCTGTTAGGGAAGTGTCGGTGAAAGCATTTCATGCAGACTAACAGAGCGGATCGTGGTATTTGGAGTTTCAGAGATAAGTGTATTTGGAGTGTTTTTTCCCTTCCTCGCTTTATCATTTATCTCCTTTCCCGTTGGTGTTCCCTCTGTTGTAGTTGTGTAGTTTTTGTATGCAAGGTGGTTTTGGTTTTACCCTTGTACTGTCTCGTTCGTCTAAGTACTGAGTGTTGGCATATTATTACCTGTCCCCTTTTGTTGTGATCGGGGTCCTTCTCAGGACTAGATTACTTAGGTTCAGGGATCCTCAGGAGGTAGGGGATACGCTGGCGGCCTGGACCTCTGTACCTTTAACAGTACCTCCAGGTAGAGGGATTAGTCAGGGCCCCAGCTCAGGGTCAGCTTAGGCCCCCTACCTCCAGTACACAGAGACAGCGTGACACTCCCGCTGTGTATAGATGGCTACGGGCGGCCTCCTGCTGTTTATAGATGGCACCCTGCGGCCTCCTGCTGTGTATAGATGGCACCGTGCGGCCCCCTGCTGTTTATAGATGGCACCGTGCGGCCTCCTGCTGTATATAGATGGCACCGTGCGGCCTCCTGCTGTGCATAGATGGCTACGTGCTGCCTCCTGCTGTGTATAGATGGCTACATGCGGCCTCCTGCTGTGTATAGATGGCTACGTGCGGCCTCCCGCTTTATATAGATGGCTACGTGCGGCCTCCCGCTGTGTATAGATGGTGCCGTGCAGCCTCCTGCTGTGTATAGATGGCTACGTGCGGCCTCCCGCTTTATATAGATGGCTATGTGCGGCCTCCCGCTGTGTATAGATGGTGCCGTGCGGCCTCCCGCTGTGTATAGATGGCGCCGTGTGGGCTTCTGTTGTGTATAGATGGCTACGTGCGGCCTCCTGCTGTGTATAGATGGCTGCGTTCTGCCTCCTGCTGTGTAGATGGCTATGTGCGGCCTCCAGCTGTGTATAGATGGCTACGTGCGACCTCCCGCTGTCTATAGATGACTGCGTGCGGCCTCCCGCTGTGTATAGATGGCACCATGTGGCCTCCCGTTGTGTTTAGATGGCTACGTGCGGCCTCATGTTGTGTATAGATGGCGCCGTGCAGCCTCCTGCTGAATCTGGGGGGTGCCATGTGGCCTCCCGCTGTGTATAGATGGCTACGTGCGGCCTCCCGCTGTGTATAGATGGCTACGTGCGGCCTCCTTCTGTGTATAGATAGCTAAGTGCGGCCTCCCGCTGTGTATAGATGGCTACGTGCGGCCTCCCGCAGAGTATAAATGGCTACGTGCAGCCTCCTGCTGTGTATAGATGGCTACGTGCGGCCTCCAGCTGTGTATAGATGGCTACGTGCGACCTCTCGCTGTGTATAGATGGCTACGTGCGGCCACCTGCAGTGTATAGAAGAGTACGTGTGGCCTCCCGCTGTGTATAGATGGCGCCGTGCGGCATCCAGCTGTGTATAGATGGCTACGTGCGGCCTCCTGCTGTGTATAGATGGCTACGTGCGGCCTCCTACTGTGTATAGATGGCTACGTGTGGCCTCCCATTGTGTATATATGGCACCGTGCAGCCTCCCCCTGTGTATAGATGGCACCGTGCGGCCTCCTGCTGTGTATAGATGGCACCGTGCGGCCTCCTGCTGTGTATAGATGGCACCGTGCGGCCTTCTGCTGTGTATAGATGGCTACATGCGGCCTCCTGCTGTGAATAGATGGCTACGTTCGGCCTCCTGCTGTGTATAGATGGCTATGTGCGACCTCCCGCTTTATATAGATGGCTACGTGCGGTCTTTCGCTGTGTATAGATGGCGCCATGTGGCCTCCCGTTGTGTTTAGATGGCTACGTGCGGCCTCATGTTGTGTATAGATGGTGCCGTGCAGCCTCCTGCTGAATCTGGGGGGTGCCATGTGGCCTCCCGCTGTGTATAGATGGCTACGTGCGGCCTCCCGCTGTGTATAGATGGCTACGTGCGGCCTCCTTCTGTGTATAGATAGCTTATTGCGGCCTCCCGCTGTGTATAGATGGCTACGTGCGGCCTCCCGCAGTGTATAGATGGCTACGTGCATCCTCCTGCTGTGTATAGATGGCTACGTGCAGCCTCCAACTGTGTATAGATGGCTACGTGCGACCTCTCGCTGTGTATAGATGGCTACGTGCGGCCGCCTGCAGTGTATAGAAGAGTACGTGTGGCTTCCCGCTGTGTATAGATGGCGCCGTGCGGCATCCAGCTGTGTATAGATGGCTACGTGCGGCCTCCTGCTGTGAATAGATGGCTACATGCGGCCTCCTACTGTGTATAGATGGCTACGTGCGGCCTCCCACTGTCTATAGATGGCACAGTGCAGCCTCCCCCTGTGTATAGATGGCACCGTGCGGCCTCCTGCTGTGTACAGATGGCACCGTGCGGCCTCCTGCTGTGTATAGATGGCTAAGTGCAGCCTCCTGCTGTGAATAGATGGCTACGTGCGGCCTCCTGCTGTGTATAGATGGCTATGTGCGACCTCCAGCTTTATATAGATGGCTACGTGCGGTCTCCCGCTGTGTATAGATGGTGCCGTGCGGCCTCCCGCTGTGTATAGACGGCGCCGTGTGGCCTCCTGTTGTGTATAGACGACTACGTGCGGCCTCCCGCTGTGTACAGATGGCTACGTGCGGCCTCCTGCTGTGTAGAGATGGCTATGTTCTGCCTCCTGCTGTGTAGATGGCTATGTGCGGCCTCCAGCTGTGTATAGATGGCTACGTGCGGCCTCCCGCTGTCTATAGATGGCTGCGTGCGGCCTCCCGCTGTGTATAGATGGCTACTTGCGTCCTCCCGCTGCGTATAGACGGCTATGTGCGGCCTCCTGCTGTGTATAGAAGTCTATGGGTGGCCTCCCGCTGTGTATAGATGGCGCTGTGCGGCATCCTGCTGTGTATAGATGGCTACGTGCGGTCTCCCGCTGTGTATAGATGGCTTCATGCGGCCTCCTGCTGTTTATAGATGGCACCGTGCGGCCTCCTGCTGTGTATAGATGGCACCGTGCGGCCCCCTGCTGTTTATAGATGGCACCGTGCGGCCTCCTGCTGTATATAGATGGCACCATGCTGCCTCCAGCTGTGTATAGATGGCACCGTGCGGCCTCCTGCTGTGTATAGATGGCACCATGCGGCCTCCTGCTGTGTATAGATGGCACCGTGCGGCCTCCTACTGTGTATAGATGGCTACGTGTTGCCTCCTGCTGTGTATAGATAGCTATGTCCGGCCTCCTGCTGTGTAAAGATGGCTACGTGCGGCCCCCTGCTGTGTATAGATGGCACCGTGCGGCCCCCTGCTGTGTATAGATGGCACCGTGTTGCATCCTGCTGTGTACAGATGGCTACGTATGGACCCCTGCTGTGTATAGATGGCTACGTACGGCCTCCCGCTGTGTATAGATGGCACCGTGCGGCCTCCCGCTGTGTATAGATGGCACCGTGCGGCCTCCCGCTGTGTATAGATGGCAACGTGCGGCCTCCTGCTGCGTATAGATGGCACCGTGTGGCCTCCTGCTGTGTATAGATGGCACCGTGCAGCCTCCTGCTGTGTATAGATGGCTACGTGCGGCCTCCTGCTGTGTATAGATACTACGTGCGGCCTCCTGCTTTATATAGATGGCTACGTGCTGCCTCCCGCTGTGTATAGATGGTGCCGTGCGGCCTCCCGCTGTTTATACATGGCGCCGTGTGGTCTCCTGTTGTGTATAGATGGCTATGTGCGGCCTCCTGCTGTGTATAGACGGCTACGTGCGTCCTCCCGCTGTGTACACATGGCTACGTGCGGCCTCCCGCTGTGCATAGATGGCTACATGTGGCCTTCTGCTGTGTATAGATGGCTACGTTCTGCCTCCTGTTGTGTAGATGGCTATGTGCAGCCTCCAGCTGTGTATAGATGGCTACGTGCGACCTCTCGCTGTGTATAGATGGCTACGTGCGGCCTCCCGATGTCTATAGATGGCTGCGTGCGGCCTCCCGCTGTGTATAGATGGCTATGTGCGGCCTCCCGCTGTGTATAGAAGTCTATGCGTGGCCCCCCGCTGTGTATAGTTGGCGCTGTGCGGCATCCTGCTGTGTATAGATGGTTACGTGAGGCCTCCTACTGTTTATAGATGGCACCGTGCAGCCTCCTGCTGTGTATAGATGGCACCGTGCGGACCCCTGCTGTTTATAGATGGCAACGTGCGGCCTCCTGCTGTATATAGATGGCACCGTGCGGCCTCCTGCTGTGTATAGATGGCACCATGCGGCCTCCAGCTGTGTATAGATGGCACCGTGCGGCCTCCTGCTGTGTATAGATGACACCGTGCGGCCTCCTGCTGTGTAAAGATGGCTACGTGCGGCCTCCTGCTGTGTATAGATGGCTATGTCCGCTCTCCTGCTGTGTATAGATGGCACTGTGTGGCCCCCTGCTGTGTATAGATGGCTACATCGGCCCCCTGCTGTGTATAGATGGCACCGTGTTGCATCCTGCTGTGTACAGATGGCTAAGTGCGGCCCCCTGCTCTGTATAGATGGCTACGTGCGGCCTCCTGCTGTGTATAGATGGCACCGTGTGGCCCCCGGCTGTGTATAGATGGCACCGTGTGGCCCCCTGCTGTGTATAGATGGCACTGTGTGGCCCCCTGCTATGTATAGATGGCACTGTGCAGCCCCCTGCTGTGTATAGATGGCACCGTGCGGCCTCCTGCTGTATACAGATGGCATCGTGCAGCCCCCTGCTGTGTATAGATGTCGCCGTGTGGCCTCCTGCTGTGAATAGATGGCTACGTGCGGCCTCCTGCTGTATATAGATGGGTACCTGCAGCCTCCCGCTGTGTATAGCTGGCTATGTGCGGAATCCTGCTGTGTATAGATGGCAACGTGCAGCCTCCCGCTGTGTATAGATGGCACCGTGCGGCCTCCCGCTGTGTATAGATGGCACATGCGGCCTCCCGATGTGTATAGAAGGCACAGTGCGGCCTCCCACTGTGTATAGAAGACTACGTGGGGCCTCCCTGTTTGTTTAGTTGGCTACGTGCGGCCTCCCGCTGTGTATAAAGACTACGTGCGGCCTTCCGTTGTGTATAGATGGCGCCGTACGGCCTCCTGCTGTGTATAGATGGCACCGTGCGGCCTCCTGCTGTGTATAGATGGCTACGTGCGGCCTCCCGCTGTGCATATATGACACCGTGCGGCCTCCTGCTGTGTATAGATGGCACCATGTGGCCTCCCGCTGTGTATAGAAGACTACGTGCGGCCTCCCGGTTTGTATAGATGGCTATGTGCGGCCTCTCGCTGTGTATAAAGACTACATGCGGCCTCCCGCTGTGTATAGATGGTGCCGTGCGGCCTCCTGCTGTGTATAGATGGTGCCGTGCGGCCTCCCGCTGTGTTTAGATGGCGCCGTGCGGACTCCTGCTGTGTATAGATGGTGCCGTGCGGCCTCCCGCTGTGTTTAGATGGCGCCGTGCGGCCTCCTGCTGTGTATAGATGGATACGTGTGGCCTCCTGCTGTGTATAGATGGCTACGTGCGGCCTCCCGCTGTGTATAGATGGCAACGTGCGGTCTCCCGCTGTGTACAGATGGCTACGTGCGGCCTCCCGCTGTGTATAGATGGCTACGTGCTGCCTCCCGCTGTGTATAGATGGCACCGTGCGGCCTCCCGCTGTGTATAGATGGCTACGTGCTGCCTCCCGCTGTGTATAGATGGCACCGTGCGGCCTCCCGCTGTGTATAGATGGCTACGTGCGTCCTCCCGCTGTGTATAGATGGCACCGTGCGGCCTCCCGCTGTGTATAGATGGCTACGTGTGGCCTCCCGCTGGGTATAGATGGCTACGTGTGGCCTCCCACTGTGTATACATGGCTACGTGCGGCCTCCCGCTGTGTATAGATGGCTACGTGCGGCCTCCCGCTGTGTATAGATGGCACCGTGCGGCCTCCCGCTGTGTATAGATGGCTACGTGCGTCCTCTCGCTGTGTATGGATGGCACCGTGCGGCCTCCCGCTGTGTATAGATGGCTACGTGCGGCCACCCGCTGTCTTTAGATGGCTGCGTGCGGTCTCCCGCTGTGTATAGATGGCTACGTGCGGCCTCCCGCTGTGTATAGATGGCTACGTGCGGCCTCCTGCTGTGTATAGAAGACTATGTGTAGCCTCCCGCTGTGTATAGATGGCGCTGTGCGGCATCCTTCTGTGTATAGATGGCTACGTGCGGCCTCCCGCTGTGTATAGATGGCTACGTGCGGCCTCCTGCTGTGTATAGATGGTTACGTGCGGCCTCCTGCTATGTATAGATGGCACCGTGCGGCTTCCCGCTGTGTATAGATGGCACCGTGCGGCCTCCCGCTGTGTATAGATGGCACCGTGCGGCCTCCCGCTGTGTATAGATGGCTACGTGCGGCCTCCCGCTGTGTATAGATGGCTACGTGCGGCCTCCTGCTGTGTATAGAAGGCTATGTGTGGCCTCCCGCTGTGTATAGAAGACTATGTGTGGCCTCCCGCTGTGTATAGATGGCGCTGTGCGGCATCCTGCTGTGTATAGATGGCTACGTGCGGCCTCCCGCTGTGTATAGATGGCTATGTGCGGCCTCCTGCTGTGTATAGATGGTTACGTGCGGCCTCCTGCTGTGTATAGATGGCACCGTTCGGCCTCCTGCTGTGTATAGATGGCACAGTGTGGCCTCCAGCTGTGTATAGATGGCTACGTGCGGCCTCCCGCTGTGTATAGAAGTCTATGCGTGGCCTCCCGCTGTGTATAGTTGGCGCTGTGCGACATTCTGCTGTGTATAGATGGCTACGTGCGGCCTCCTGCTGTGTATAAATGGCTGTGCGGCCTCCTGCTGTGTATGGATGGTTACGTGAGGCCTCCTGCTGTTTATAGATGGCACCGTGCAGCCTCCTGCTGTGTATAGATGGCACCGTGCGGGCCCCTGCTGTTTATAGATGGCACCGTGCGGCCTCCTGCTGTATATAGATGGCACCGTGCAGCCTCCTACTGTGTATAGATGGCTACGTGCGGCCTCCCACTGTGTATAGATGGCACCGTGCAGCCTCCTCCTGTGTATAGATGGCAACGTGCGGCCTCCTTTTGTGTATAGATGGCACCGTGTGGCCTCCTGCTGTGTATAGATGGCTACATGCGGCCTCCTGCTGTGAATAGATGGCTACGTGCGGCCTCCTGCTGTGTATACATGGCTATGTGCGACCTCCCGCTTTATATAGATGGCTACGTGCGGTCTTTCGCTGTGTATAGATGGCGCCATGTGGCCTCCCATTGTGTTTAGATGGCTACGCGCGGCCTCATGTTGTGTATAGATGGCGCCGTGCAGCCTCCTGCTGAATCTGGGGGGTGCCATGTGGCCTCCCGCTGTGTATAGAGGCTACGTGCGGCCTCCCGCTGTGTATAGATGGCTACGTGCGGCCTCCTTCTGTGCATAGATAGCTTATTGCGGCCTCCCGCTGTGTATTGATGGCTACGTGCGGCCTCCCGCAGTGTATAGATGGCTACGTGCAGCCTCCTGCTGTGTATAGATGGCTACGTGCGGCCTCCAGCTGTGTATAGATGGCTACGTGCGACCTCTCGCTGTGTATAGATGGCTACGTGCGGCCACCTGCAGTGTATAGAAGAGTACGTGTGGCCTCCCGCTGTGTATAGATGGCGCCGTGCGGCATCCAGCTGTGTATAGATGGCTACGTGCGGCCTCCTGCTGTGTATAGATGGCTACGTGCGGCCTCCCACTGTGTATAGATGGCTACGTGCGGCCTCCCCCTGTGTATAGATGGCACCGTGCGGCCTCCTGCTGTGTATAGATGGCACCGTGCGGCCTCCTGCTGTGTATAGATGGCTACGTGCGGCCTCCTGCTGTGAATAGATGGCTACGTGCGGCCTCCTGCTGTGTATAGATGGCTATGTGCGACCTCCCTCTTTATATAGATGGCTACGTGCGGTCTCCCGCTGTGTATAGATGGTGCCGTGCGGCCTCCCGCTGTGTATAGACGGCGCCGTGTGGCCTCCTGCTGTGTATAGACGACTACGTGCGGCCTCCCGCTGTGTACAGATGGCTACGTGCGGCCTCCTGCTGTGTAGAGATGGCTACGTTCTGCCTCCTGCTGTGTAGATGGCTATGTGCGGCCTCCAGCTGTGTATAGATGGCTACGTGCGGCCTCCCGCTGTCTATAGTTGGCTGCGTGCGGCCTCCCGCTGTGTATAGATGGCTACGTGCGGCCTCCCGCTGTGTATAGATGGCTACGTGCGGCCTCTTGCTGTGTATAGAAGTCTATGGGTGGCCTCCCGCTGTACATAGATGGCGCTGTGCGGCATCCTGCTGTGTATAGATGGCTACGTGCGGCCTCCCGCTGTGTATAAATGGCTTCATGCGGCCTCCTGCTGTTTATAGATGTCACCGTGCGGCCTCCTGCTGTATATAGATGGCACCATGCTTCCTCCAGCTGTGTATAGATGGCACCGTGCGGCCTCCTGCTGTGTATAGATGGCACCATGCGGCCTCCTACTGTGTATAGATGGCTACGTGCGGCTCCCTGCTGTGTATGGATAGCTATGTGCGGCCTCCTGCTGTGTAAAGATGGCTACGTGCGTCCCCCTGCTGTGTATAGATGGCACCGTGTGGCCCCCTGCTGTGTATAGATGGCTACGTCGGCCCCCTGCTGTGTATAGATGGCACCGTGTTGCATCCTGCTGTGTACAGATGGCTACGTATGGCCCCCTGCTGTGTATAGATGGCTACGTACGGCCTCCCGCTGTGTATAGATGGCTACGTGCGGCCTCCCGCTGTGTATAGATGGCACCGTGCGGCCTCCCGCTGTGTATAGATGGCAACGTGCGGCCTCCTGCTGTGTATAGGTGGCACCGTGCGGCCTACTGTTGTGTATAGATGGCTACGTGCGGCCTCCTGCTGTGAATAGATGGCTACGTGCGGCCTCCTGCTGTGTATAGATGGCTATGTGCGACCTCCCGCTTTATATAGATGGCTACGTGCGGTCTCCCGCTGTGTATAGATGGTGCCGTGCGGCCTCCCGCTGTGTATAGACGGCGCCGTGTGGCCTCCTGCTGTGTATAGACGACTACGTGCGGCCTCACGCTGTGTACAGATGGCTACGTGCGGCCTCCTGCTGTGTAGAGATGGCTACGTTCTGCCTCCTGCTGTGTAGATGGCTATGTGCGGCCTCCAGCTGTGTATAGATGGCTACGTGCGGCCTCCCGCTGTCTATAGATGGCTGCGTGCGGCCTCCCGCTGTGTATAGATGGCTACGTGCAGCCTCCCGCTGTGTATAGATGGCTACGTGCGGCCTCCTGCTGTGTATAGAAGTCTATGGGTGGCCTCCCGCTGTGTATAGATGGCGCTGTGCGGCATCCTGCTGTGTATGGATGGCTACGTGCGGCCTGCCGCTGTGTATAGATGGCTTCATGCGGCCTCCTGCTGTTTATAGATGGCACCGTGCGGCCTCCTGCTGTGTATAGATGGCACCGTGCGGCCCCCTGCTGTTTATAGATGGCACCGTGCGGCCTCCTGCTGTATATAGATGGCACTATGCTGCCTCCAGCTGTGTATAGATGGCACCGTGCGGCCTCCTGCTGTGTATAGATGGCACCGTGCGGCCTCCTACTGTGTATAGATGGCTACGTGCGGCCTCCTGCTGTGTATGGATAGCTATGTGCGGCCTCCTGCTGTGTAAAGATGGCTACGTGCGGCCCCCTGCTGTGTATAGATGGCACCGTGTGGCCCCCTGCTGTGTATATATGGCTACGTCGGCCCCCTGCTGTGTATAGATGGCACCGTGTTGCATCCTGCTGTGTACAGATGGCTACGTATGGCCCCCTGCTGTGTATAGATGGCTACGTACGGCCTCCCGCTGTGTATAGATGGCTACGTGCGGCCTCCCGCTGTGTATAGATGGCACCGTGCGGCCTCCCGCTGTGTATAGATGGCAACGTGTGGCCTCCTGCTGTGTACAGATGGCACCGTGCGGCCTCCTGCTGTGTATAGATGGCACCGTGCGGCCTCCTGCTGTGTATAGATGGCTACGTGCGGCCTCCTGCTGTGTATAGATGGCTATGTGCGGCCTCCTGCTTTATATAGATGGCTACGTGCTGCCTCCCGCTGTGTATCGATGGTGCCGTGCGGCCTCCCGCTGTGTATAGATGGCGCCGTGTGGTCTCCTGTTGTGTATAGATGGCTACGTGCGGCCTCCTGCTGTGTATAGACGGCTACATGCGTCCTCCCGCTGTGTACAGATGGCTACTTGCGGCCTCCCGCTGTGCATAGATGGCTACATGCGGCCTCCTGCTGTGTATAGATGGCTACGTTCTGCCTACTGTTGTGTAAATGACTATGTGCAGCCTCCAGCTGTGTATAGATGGCTACGTGCGACCTCTCGCTGTGCATAGATGGCTACGTGCAGCCTCCCGATGTCTATAGACGGCTGCGTGCGGCCTCCCGCTGTGTATAGATGGCTACATGCGGCCTCCCGCTGTGTATAGAAGTCTATGCGTGGCCTCCCGCTGTGTATAGTTGGCGCTGTGCGGCATCCTGCTGTGTATAGATGGCTACGTGCGGCCTCCTGCTGTGTATAAATGGCTGTGCGGCCTCCTGCTGTGTATAGATGGTTACGTGAGGCCTCCTGCTGTTTATAGATGGCACCGTGCAGCCTCCTGCTGTGTATAGATGGCACCATGCGGGCCCCTGCTGTTTATAGATGGCACCGTGCGGCCTCCTGCTGTATATAGATGGCACCGTGCGGCCTCCTGCTGTGTATAGATGGCACCATGCGGCCTCCAGCTGTGTATAGATGGCACCATGCGGCCTCCTGCTGTGTATAGATGGCACCGTGTGGCCTCCTGCTGTGTATAGATGGCTACGTGCGGCCTCCTGCTGTGTATAGATGGCTATGTGCGGCCTCCTGATGTGTATAGATGGCTACGTCCGCTCTCCTGCTGTGTATAGATGGCACTGTGTGGCCCCCTGCTGTGTATAGATGGCTACGTCGGCCCCCTGCTGTGTATAGATGGCACCGTGTTGCATCCTGCTGTGTACAGATGGCTACGTGCGGCCCCCTGCTCTGTATAGATGGCTACGTGCGGCCTCCTGCTGTGTATAGATGGCACCGTGCGGCCCCCGGCTGTGTATAGATGGCACCGTGTGGCCCCCTGCTGTGTATAGATGGCACTGTGCGGCCCCCTGCTATGTATAGAGGGCACTGTGCAGCCCCCTGCTGTGTATAGATGGCACCGTGCGGCCTCCTGCTGTATATAGATGGCATCGTGCAGCCCCCTGCTGTGTATAGATGTCGCCGTGTGGCCTCCTGCTGTGAATAGATGGCTACGTGCGGCCTCCTGCTGTATATAGATGGCTACCTGCAGCCTCCCGCTGTGTATAGATGGCTATGTGCGGCATCCTGCTGTGTATAGATGGCAACGTGCAGCCTCCCGCTGTGTATAGATGGCACCGTGCGGCCTCCCGCTGTGTATAGATGGCACATGCGGCCTCCCGCTGTGTATAGAAGGCACAGTGCGGCCTCCCACTGTGTATAGAAGACTACGTGGGGCCTCCCTGTTTGTTTAGTTGGCTATGTGCGGCCTCCCGCTGTGTATAAAGACTACGTGCGGCCTTCCGTTGTGTATAGATGGCGCCGTACGGCCTCCTGCTGTGTGTAGATGGCACCGTGTGGCCCCCTGCTGTGTATAGATGGCTACGTCGGCCCCCTGCTGTGTATAGATGTCACCGTGTTGCATCCTGCTGTGTACAGATGGATATGTGCGGCCCCCTGCTGTGTATAGATGGCTACTTGCTGCCTCCCGCTGTGTATAGATGGCACCGTGCGGCCTCCCGCTGTGTATAGATGGCTACATGCGTCCTCCCGCTGTGTATAGATGGCACCGTGCGGCCTCCCGCTGTGTATAGATGGCTACGTGCGTCCTCCCGCTGTGTATAGATCTCACCGTGCGGCCTCCCGCTGTGTATAGATGGCACCGTGCGGCCTCCCGCTGTGTATAGATGGCTACGTGCGGCCTCCCGCTGAGTATAGATGGCTACGTGCGTCCTCCCGCTGTGTATAGATGGCACCGTGCGGCCTCCCGCTGTGTATAGATGTCTGAGTGTGGCCTCCCGCTGTGTATAGATGGCTACGTGCTGCCTCCAGCTGTGTATAGATGGCTACGTGCGGTCTCCTACTGTGTATAGATGGCTATGTGTGCTCAATATTAAGTCATGCAATTAATGTAAGGCTATGTGCCTACGATACAGAAATGCTTCAGATTTTTTTGAGCATTTCTGCTCTCCCTGGCAGAAAAAACGCATGCAGATTGTACATGCGTTTTTCCTGGCAGGGACAAGCGGAAGTGAAGCGTTCTTCACATGCATTTCCACATGCGGGTTGACAAGCGCTTTCCAAGCGATTTTAGCATCACTTGGAAAGTACTTGACAACTTTGTCACACTATATAAATCCATGCAACCAGCATGGATTTATATAGTGTGACCGTAAAAGAATGGTAAAAAATAAATATATACTTACCTTATGATGGCCTGCCGACATCAGCAGTCGTGTGACCCGTCACATGACTAAATGACGTCACCACAGGTCCTTTAATCTACCATGAGCTGCCGGCAAGCCAGGACGCATCGGATAAAGACAGCAGGGGCCATCAGAAGGTAAGTATAATATTTATTTTTTATTTTATTCTTTTTTTACAGGTTCTATGGTACCCGGGTCCAGAGGAGAGTCTCTTCTTCTCCAGACCCGGGTACCATCCGCACATTGAACCGCATGATATCCGCATGTGCACATGTAGTGATGCAGATATTATGCGTTCCAATGCAAGTCAATGGCGGCAAAAACGCTGCGCTTCCGCAAAATAATTGGTAGTGCTGCGGATTTTTCCGCAATGATAATCCGCAGTGGAAATTTCCACAGCATGTGCACAGCACATGCGGATTATCATTGGGGAACATGGCAGACCTTCAACCAAGCATTTTTTAAGCGTTTCTGCAGCGGAATTGCCGCTGCGAAAACGCTTAAAAAACGCATAGTGGGCACACAGCCTAAAAAAATATATAATTAATATATTAATATTGTGCCAAATTAATTTCACGTGAACTATCACATGACCTATCACAGGGGATCATGTGACATGTGATACATCAGGTGTGTGTGTGTGTGTGGGGGGGGGGGGCCCTCGCCTTCTAAACTGCCCGGGACCCTTGCTACTCTTAATCCACCCCTGCAGGTAACAGATCCGGGTACTCAGCTCCCAGGGTGGCAGAACAGGAAAGATACAGGACACAGGTACAGGGCTGGGAACTCAGCCACCAGGGTGACAGAAACAGGATAGCTGGACAGGACCTGGCAACTCAGCGGTTGCACATAGCACACTGAGAAAAAGTGTTGCTCAGGCATCTCCCACTGGTCGGGGGTGCCTTACGTATCCAGTGCTTCACAGCAATAGGCTGGGGACAGATTTGGACTGCGCGCACTGTTCCCTTAAGACTCAGGAAGTTCCAGCGCTGCCACCCTAAGCCAGCAGACAAGAGACATGCACACAGCAAGTAGAGGAGCATAGTGCGCAGCCTGAACTGGTAGGTAAGTTGGCGGTCTTACATGGTGGGAGATGGTAAACCATGCCAGCACGCCACCAGGGATGTTACAACGGGTTCATTTATTCCCTACCTAGGCTGGTGCAGACCTGGGTTGCTCAGGGTGACCCTTGGAACGCAGATAGCCTTGTGGGTCTGGTAGAGAGGTGCCAAGTGGTTGAAAAATCCCTAGGGAAACCCGACATAGTCGCCTCCCCGTACTGGAATGCCCTAAAAGGGGTGGGTTCACCATGGAGGGGGTTCAGATCCACAACTGGGGGGGCGCTCCTCTTCCACTGAAGGTGTCGGAAGAACTGTTAAGGAGGTGATCTGTTGGCGGTATCACAATCCAGGGCACGTAGCCGCCGAGTGTCACATGTCTGCTGAGCAAATGGACTGCAGCCTAGGCAGACGATCTTCGTATTATGCTTACCCAGCCTGCAGTGTAGACGGTCAATCCAGCAAGGGGCTGCAGGCGTGTGCAGTATCCATTAATGGAGTGAGGGTCCTGGCGCTGTTGGACTTTGGTAGTCTCGTAACCTTAATTAGTGTCACTCTTCCCCACCAGCTGATCCCTACCAAATCTGTGGGCGTCTGCTGCATACATGGGGATGCCAAGAACTACCCAGTGGCCAGATTAACAGCTGTAACAGACTGTGGCGCCCAATCCCACGAGGTCGGGGTGGTCAAGGACCTGATACATCCCATCATATTGGGGTGTGATTTTCCCTTTTTCTGGGACTTGTGGGGGAGGGGATACAGACTGAGTCACGTGGACAAAAGCCAGGAGCCAAGAGAAATATCCCTGTCCACATCGGAAGTGGATGAGTTCCCACTGTGCGTCCTTGCCGGCGACGAGGATGAAACTGTGACCGAGGTGGCCAACCTCCCTGAATTAGCCATGCCCGGAGAGACCTTTGGATCAGGTCAAGCTCGGGACTTGACCTTGAAAGGGGCATGGGACAATGTTACTGTTTGTAATGGTGTTGCCCAAGAGCCAGGGGCGAACACCAGGTACACACACTTTTAAGTTCAGGGGGAACTGTTATACCAGGTGACTAGACTGAAAGGTGAAGAGGTAGTGAAACAGCTGTTAGTTCCAGGGCCATACCGTCAGAGGGTATTAGACATGGCCCACTCACATATTCTGAGGGGACACCTAGGGGTTGAGAAAACCCAGGAGAGAATAATGAGGAGGTTCTATTGGCCAGGATGTTACCGGGAAGTCTTAAACTATTGTAGGTCCTGCCCCACCTGCCAGATAACCGTGCCCACCTTTTCCGTAGTCCCTGAGTGCCACTACGTGTGATAGAGGTTCCCTTTGAGAGGATTGCCATGGACCTCGTGGGTCCCTTAGTTAAATCAGTTCAGGGCCACCAATATATCCTGGGGGTTATGGACTATGCGACCCGGTACCCCGAAGCAGTAACCCTAAGGAACTCGTCCAGTAAAAGTATAGCCCGAGAACTGGTCCATATTTTTGCTCGGACAGGCCTGCCAAAAGAGATTTTAACAGACCAAGGAACCCCCTTCATGAGCAAGGTGATGAAGAAGCTTTGCAGAGTCCTTCAGATAGCCCAGGTTTACCAACCGCAGACAGACGGCCTAGTAAAGGCGATGCTCAGGAAGCTCGTTGAAAAGGATGGGAGGGACTGGGACTGGGACTACCTGCTCCCATTTTTACTTTTCTCCATCAGAGAAGTTCCTCAAGCCGTTTGAGCTCCTATATGGACGGCATCCAAGAGGTCTCCTAGACATCGCCAAGGAAACCTGGGAGGCCGAGGTCACGCACCACCAAAGCATCATCGAACATGTAGCCCAGTTACAGGAGAGAATGTCGAACGTCAAAGGTGATGCCTATAGTGAAGGAACATCTCCTCCAGGCGCAGGAAGCCCAGGCGAGGATGTATAACCGGTAAGCAAGACTAAGACAGTTCCAGCCTGGGGATCACATTCTCGTTCTCATTCCCACCGTGGAAAGTAAGTTCCTGGCCAAGTGGCAAGGCCCCTATGAGGTGGTGGAGAAACTGGGTGAAGTGAACTACAGAGTCCATCAGCCTGACCAAAGAAAGCCACACCAGGTGTACCATGTAAACCTGCTCAAGCCGTGTCGAGATGGGGAACCCGTTGGAACTCCTTGTCTGGGAGCCACTCCCGAAGGCCAGGTGGAAGATGTCACGATAGCGAAGACCCTTTCACCAGCCCAGAAGCAACAGTGTCGGGAATTGCTCCAGCAGAATCGGTACCTGTTCTCAGAGTTGCCGGGGCATACCCAGGTAGTAGAACATGACGTGCTAACAGAGCCACATGTAAGGGTGAACCTGAAGCCATACCAGATTCCTGAAGCACGCCGGGAGGTGATCTCGACCGAGGTGAAGAGGATGTTAGACCTCGGTGTGATAGAGGAGTCAAAGAGTGGGTGGTTGAGCCCAATCGTCCTTGTGCCAAAACCCAACGGAGAGTGGAGGTTTTGCAACAACTACTGCCAGCTGAATGAGGTGTCCAAGTGCGACGCATACCCGATGCCCCGCGTCGACGAGCTCATCGAGAGGCTGGGACCAGCGAGGTATATCACCAACCTTGACCTGACGAAGGACTATTGGCAACAATTCAACAGTTGAAGCTAGCACTGTGTAAGCAGTCAGTCCTGGTAGCACCAGACTTTAAGAAACAATTTGTGGTCCAGATGGACGCTTCAGAGGTTGGTCTAGGAGCCGTACTCTCTCAACAGATAAATAGGGAAGAGCATCCCATTCTCTATCTGAGCCGGAAGCTTTCGTCCTGCGAGAAGAACTACGCAATAGTACAGAAAGAGTGTTTAGCCATAAAGTGGGCCGTAGATACACAAAAATATTACCTACTAGGCCGGAAGTTTAAGCTGGTGTCAGACCATGCCCCGTTGAGATGATTGAGGGAGAAGAGGGGTAAAAATGACAGGGTAACTAGATGGTTCCTAGGTCTCCAACATTTTAACTTTCACGTGGAGCATAGACCCGGGAAGTTACACGAGAAGGTGGATGTTTTCTCTAGAATTCCCTGCCTGGTATCAGAAGGTACCCAAACCCCCTGCTTTGAGCAGAGGGGGGGGGTATGTGACAGAGTCACTGGTGTGATATGAGGGGAGACATGTGTCACTCAGGTTGCTCTCCTGTGTGAACTTAAACCTGCTAATTTTCTGCCAGCATGTTACAGTACAGACCAAAAGTTTGGACACACCTTCTCATTTAAAGATTTTTCTGTATTTTCATGACTATGAAAATTGTACATTTACACTGAAGGCATCAAAACTATGAATTAACACATGTGGAATTATATAGTTAACAAAAAAGTGTGAAACAACTGAAAATATGTCTTATATTCTAGGTTCTTCAAAGTAGCCACCTTTTGCTTTGATGACTGCTTTGCACACTCTTCGCATTCTCTTGATGAGCTTCAAGAGGTAGTCACTGGAAATGGTCTTCCAACAATCTTGAAGGAGTTCTCAGAGATGCTTAGTCCTTTTGCTCACCCCAAACCATATGCTGGGGGTTAACTCAGAAAGGCCGTGTTTATTTTGCTGGAGTTGCAGAGCTTTATGCTGTATAATAAAGTCTGCAGAGAAAACCCGGGTTCCTGAGTCTTCTTCCGGAAGCAGCCGAGCGAGTCGTCTTGCCACAATATATACAGTATAAATGTATATATGCAGCGAGCAGGGGATCACAATACACCGAGCATGGGTCGAATACCTGGTGTCATTGGTGGCGCACTGATGCAGCGGTGGGCACATGGTAGCGAATGTGCAGGGGTGATGCTGGCATTACAAGTTGATAACAGCAGAATGGTGGTACAAAGGCTTGTTGGTTAGATGTCTTATCATCACACAGACACACTGCCTGAGACAAGTTCCAATGATAGTAGTTAATTGCAGCAGAAACAGGCAAACTGGGAATAAATGGGAATGCAGTAGACTATCTTACAGGACAGTCCGTAGAAGCTGCTGGTTAACCTGGAAGACTGAATTAAACACCTATTTTCCGTAATATCTTCTACTCTAGGGTGTTCAATCAGGAAATCACAGGATCAAACCAAATTAGGAACAACACAGAGTGGAACCACTCAGGAATGACACAGGTACTGGTATCCGGGTTAGCAAGGAATTATCCAGTCAGCTGAATAGCTCAGAGGAAAGAGATGCCACCTAGTGCACAAAAGCTGTTGGGAATGAAGTGAAATTCAGGAGGAACGAAAGGCAGAAACAAAAAACAAAATTTATAGGGGTGTTGTATATTACAATACAGCACAGATTAGGATAAAAAAAAATTGGATTTCGTGGTCAGACAACTTCTTTAAGGTGAGTGTAAATTTGCTATTTGATTTTTTTTACAGGAAACATTGGCTTCAATGGATTAGGTGTTAAGGTGAGTATAAGTGTGTTTTTTATTTTTTAATAAATGTTTAAAAAGGGTGTTGACTTTTATTTTAAATAAAGGATTGTATTCAGGCTGTGTGTTTATTTCCAAACTTACTATGGGGTTAGTAATGGGGGCATCTTATAGACACCTCTCCATTACTAACCCCTGGGCTTCATGTCAGCTGCCGATACAAGACTGACATGAACCCCAACCCTATTACCCCACTTGACACAGCACCAAGGCAAGTGGGAAGACCGGAGGCTGGGGTGACTGACAGCTAATGTTATTAGCCTCAGAGGAGGCCAGTATCCATGGCCCCTGCCCTGGCTATTAATATAAGCCCACAGCTGTCTTTTTAGCTTTTGCTGGTTAGAATGTATAGGGGGACCCTACATCAATTTTTTTTCTGGGGTCCCCCTGTAAACTAGCTAATAAATGCTAATAAAACAGCTATGAGCTGTTATTAATAGCCAGGTAACATTTTGGACTAATGGCACCTTTCCCTGGCTAGTAATATCAGCCGCCAGTGGGCGACATATCCACTGCTGGTTATGATTCATAAGCTATGAATAACTGGCTGGAGCCTTCGC
Organism: Phyllobates terribilis; assembly: GCF_046119375.1. Lineage (NCBI taxonomy): Eukaryota > Metazoa > Chordata > Amphibia > Anura > Dendrobatidae > Phyllobates > Phyllobates terribilis. The sequence continues at coordinate 533,561,484 of NW_027362771.1, forward strand.
TGTTTTCTTTTATTTAAAGGGAACCTGTCACCAGAAAATAACGCTATTAACCTGCAGATATGCGGTTAATCTGCAGGTTTACAGCGTTATTATGCTGCATGCAGCCGAATGCAACGGGGAGGAAATTAACTTTATTCTCCCTGCCAGCATTTGGTTTCAGTCATGGGGGTGGGGGCAGCATGAGTTTAGTCATCACTCTAAGTATACACAGCAGCGGCTGTAACCGCACCGCATGCTCATGACTGAAACCGAATGCTGGCGGGGAGGATAAAGTTAATTTTCTCCCTGCTGCATTCAACTGTGTGCCGGCACCAGGCAGCATAATAATGCTGTAAACCTGCAGATTAACCGCATATCTGTAGGTTAATAGTGTTATTTCTGGTGACAGATTCCCTTTCTTTATTTTACACATAATGTACACTGTGGATGCTGACTACAACTCCCATCATTGTCGCCTGGTTGTGCTGATCTCAGGGAGTCCAGGCGACAATGATGTGAGCTGCATTCAGCACCCGGTGCCTGTCTGGCACTCGGGATACCGGCATTCAACAGTCCGGCACTAGAGCTACCGTGAGATCCGGTGGCTTGAACTTTCAGGTTACCAGTGTTCAAAGCCACTGGGTCACCCGGCAGCTGCAAGGACCGGAAACCTCATGGGGAAACTGAGGAACATTTTAAGGTTACTGGATATTCCAGCTGCTGGAACACCTAGAGGCTATGAACTAAGGTTACCTTGGGTGTGTTTTTTTACTGTACTTGTTAATAAAAAAAAAAAGGAAAAAAGGCGTGGGGTCATCTGTAATTTTGAAAATCAGCAGAATGAAAGCCGACGGCTGGGGGCTGATGTTACTATTCTTGGAACAGGCCAATAACTATAAAGCTTCCCAGGCTATTAATTTCAGCTCACAGCTGTTTGCTTAGCCTTTACTGGTTATTATAGGGGAGACCCCCCAAAAAATTGATGTGGGGTCCCCCAATATTCACTAAAGAGCAAGGGCTAAACAGACAGCTGAGGGCTGATGTTAATAGCCTAGGAAGGGGCAATAGTTATTGAACCCCTCCCAGACTAAAAACATCAGCAATCAGTCGCCCCAGAAATGGCTCATCAATAAGATGCGCCAAATCTGGTGCTCAGCCCCCGCTCTTCCCACTTGCCCTGGTGTGATGGCAAGTGCGGTAATAGGGTTGGGGTTCATGTCAGCCTCATATTGGCAGCTGATATGAAGCCCAGGGGTTAGTAATGGAGAGGTGTGTATAAGACGCCCCCAGTACTAACGCCATAGTAAGTTTGGAAATAAACACACAGCCTGAACACAATCCTTTATTTGAAATAAAAGTCAACACCCTGTTTAAACATTTATTAAAAAACACAGTTATTCTCACCTTAACACCTAATCCATTGTCCCCTGCAAAAAAACAAAATTAATAAACAACCATATCCCTCACCTGTCCGATAAGATAATCGATACTGTACCACGACGATCCAGATGAATGACTGTTCTCCACGACAACCGGTCCACTCTAACACAGGAGTGTAATCGGTACTGCAGTGTGTAACACTGAGCTGCCATGAGAAATTTCACTGGAGTTCAAAGCTGATGAACCTGGTCACCTCACTTACAGCACCGCTCGCTGCATGAGAATTTTATCATGCAGCAAGCGGCGCCATAAGTGAGGTCACAAGCGTCATCAGCTTTGAACTCCGGTGAACTTTCTTACGGCAGCTTGGCGCTACACACTGCAGGAGCGATTACGCTTCTGTGTCAGTGTAAGCAGGCTGTCGTGGAGAGCAGTCACATCAGTGACTGATGATGTGACTGCCCTCCAAGTCATCCGGATCGTCGTGGGACAGTATGAATTATCTTCAAGGCAGACAGGTGAGCATTATGGTGGTTTATTATTTTTTGTCTTTGACAGGTGACAAGGGCATCGTGGATTAGGTGTTAATGTGAGTATCATGGTGTTTTGTTTTTTTTCTCTTTTACAGGTGACATGGGCATTGAGGATTAGGCATTAAAGTAAGTATTATGGTGTTTTTTTATTTTTCCTCTTTTACAGGTTACAAGGGCATCGGGGATTAGGCGTTAAGGTGAGTATACAGCCTTTTTATTTTTATTTCAATATATATTTATTTATTTCAATTTTTTATTTATTTATTTGGACTTGTACAGGCACCGGCTGATGAATACTCCCATCGTGCCTGCTATTGCTGTTATCAGCGACAGCAGGTGTAGGCTAATGAGGGTAGTACTCTCTCATCAGCCGACGCCTGTGACCAGCGGTAATCTTTTTACTACCGGTCACAGCTGCGGGTTCACGCTGACATCTGACAGTATGGAAACTGCCGTGCTCTGACTGGCTGTAACGATCTTACTGCCGATCAGAGCCGCCGTTGTTTCTTGTGCTGTCACACAGATGACAACATCGGAAACACTCTTTGTTGGGGGTGCCGAATTCAAACAGTAACACAGACTTCCTGAGGAAATCCATGTTCGGCGTCTGTGCCCGAACACTAGGTGTTTGGTACGGACCCCAAACTTTACTGTTTGGGTTTGCCCATCACTACTCCCGATATTAAAATTCATCACCTAATCAAAAAATAGGCAATACATTGTGGATCTATGAGGGTAGGAACAACTGCTGAGACCACACCACTTCAGAAAAAAATGACTTTGAAATGCCCAGCCAGAATAAAGCGGTGGCCGCTACTCCATTCATTCTGTATGGGACAGCCAGGGATAGACCGGTTCTGTTTTATTCCTATCTCCCATAGCTGTCCAATAGAAAATGTTTGGAATGATGGCAAACTGCTCTAGTCCGATGGGGCATTTTAAAGCCCCATTCTCAAGATTGGTGGAAGTCCCAGTGCTCGGACTCCACTGATCATTGAGTTATCGCTCATCCTTAATATTTGGGACTAACTAGAGTTGAGAAAAAAGATTCACAGGACCCTGGTCCAGCAGACACGTCAATAATCTGTGACCACCGGACAAGAGCCCTGCCAAGCTCATATTACCTGTGACAATCCCGCCAGCTCCTCTGATTAGTACGACCCACAATGTTATTACGCTGTTACAAGACGCCGGTAAAGCAATGGATGCTGAAAAAGGGTCTTTCCAATCTTTTTGTACAACTCTAGGACCCTTTAACCCTGAACAGAAAGGCCATGGCCATCTTAGTGATTGGTGTGGTAAAGTTGTATAGCACAGTGCACATTGCTCTATCCTCCGGCAACCCATACGTAATGGTGAGGATTCGCACGGTCGGATCAGAATGTGGTATGCTTTATCCTACAGACTTTTCCTAAAATGCGACTGCTCTGTTGTGTGCTCTTTATTGGGATACCCATAATATTCTTTATCAGGAATCACACCTGCAAATGCGCGGCAGCCCATGTGCTTCATCCTTCATGCCATACACAATGTGACAACATGGCCCTATATACTCCAGCAGCTAATAACAGACTTTATACGCCTCGCACACATTATGGTGGGATATTTTTAGACACACACTTAATGTTTAAGACTACAAATTTTTAGTTCCCTTCTTTGACTCTTTCCCTATTAGGGACTCCCCCTGCAGTATGTGAGGTGGGGGGTGGCATATTGCTATGCAATTGTTCTAGTCGCGGTTACCATGGTAACATGGCACCGACTGTATCTGCATGGTTTAGGACAAATGCAAGTAAAGGAGTCCATACCTCTGCCTCCTGCTTACTAATTAGGAGAGCCAGTGAGGAGGGGAAGGGTCAAAATGTAACTCCTTCATGGCTGTTACCATTTTACCTCAAAACATTTTTTTGCTCTTAAATATGTAAAAACCTACGAATATCCCGGTAATCTCCTAGAGTCACATCCGGAGAAGTCAATCCTCTCAATACATTTCTTTAATTGAAAGGCAATTAGCATACTCTTAAAAGTAACCCGTCAGGACATTCATGCTGCCTAAACTATGGGCCGCTGGTTTCTAGGATGGAGAAATTAACTCTTGAAATTTTTGCACTGGGGTCCAGGAGCTTCAAGTTACACCTTTTATTTTACAAAATGCATAACAAACTAACCATCGAGTAATATAGGGGATTTAGCCCCTATAAAAATCATACAATCATGGTTAGGGCCGTTTTTAGACAAAGTAAGGCCCTGGGCAAAAGTTAAAAGTGGGGCCCCAAATGCTCACATATTGCACCATCACATATAAACATTTACGTTGCATAGCCATGAACTGTGTTCAGGCCGTTAATCGAGCGTGATAGACAATATTCAATTCGTCCCCTTGAAACTCCGCCCAGGCTCCACCCCAGCTCCGCCTCCACCCCTCGAACTCCACTTCTGCACCCCGTCCTCACAAATCACACATTAAAAGTTCCCATCGAACACCATATCACATACATAGTCGTCAGCTTTTGTTTTGGCCAAAAGATTTTTTTAAGCCGCCATCACGACAAGGTAAACTCTTTTGGCAGGGCCCTACTCTACTCTAACCTATTAAAAATTGTTAAAATACCCAATACTCTTTTTAGGTATATTTTTATTTATTTTTCTTTAAGGGAATGTGTGACAAATTTTTTAAAATGATCAATAATACCACATACAAGGAACAAATACCGTCACACCATGGCCGGATCACATATTACCACCACATAGGGACTGAATAATACCACATACTAGGGACAAATAACACCAAACCACGACCAGATCACATATTACCACCACATAGTGACCGAATAATACCACATACAAGGGAGAAATACTGCCACACTATGACCAGACCACATATTACCACAACATAGTGACTGAATAATACCACATACAAGGATCAAATACCCTCACACTTTGATCAGACCACATATTACCAACACATAGTGTCCGAATAATACCACATACAGTACAGACCAAAAGTTTGGACACACCTTCTCATTTAAAGATTTTTCTGTATTTTCATGACTTTGAAAATTGTACATTCACACTGAAGGCATCAAAACTATGAATTAACACATGTGGAATTATATACTTAACAAAAAAGTGTGAAACAAATGAAAATATGTCTTATATTCTAGGTTCTGCAAAGTAGCCACCTTTTGCTTTGATGACTGCTTTGCACACTCTTGGCATTCTCTTGATGAGCTTCAAGAGGTAGTCACCGGAAATGGTTTTCACTTCACAGGTGTGCCCTGTTAGGTTTAATAAGTGGGATTTCTTGCCTTATAAATGGGGTTGGGACCATCAGTTGTGTTGTGCAGAAGTCAGGTGGATACACAGCTGATAGTCCTACTGAATAGACTGTTAGAATTTGTATTATGGCAACAAAAAAGCAGCTAAGTAAAAAAAAACGAGTGGCCATCATTACTTTAAGAAATGAAGGTCAGTCAGTCCGAAAAATTGGGCAAACTTTGAAAGTGTCCCCAAGTGCAGTTGCAAAAACCATCAAGCGCTACAAAGAAACTGGCTCAAATGAGGACCGCCCCAGGAAAGGAAGACCAAGAGTCACCTCTGCTTCTGAGGATAAGTTTATCCGAGTCACTAGCCTCAGAAATCGCAGGTTAACAGCAGCTCAGATTAGAGACCAGGTCAATGCCACACAGAGTTCTAGCAGCAGACACATCTCTACAACTGTTAAGAGGAGACTTTGTTCAGCAGGCCTTCATGGTAAAATAGCTGCTAGGAAACCACTGCTAAGGACAGGCAACAAGCAGAAGAGACTTGTTTGTGCTAAAGAACACAAGGAATTGAAATTAGACCAGTGGAAATCTGTGCTTTGGTCTGATGAGTCCAAATTTGAGATCTTTGGTTCCAACCACCGTGTCTTTGTGCGACGCAGAAAAGGTGAACGGATGGACTCTACATGCCTGGTTCCCACCGTGAAGCATGGAGGAGGAGGTGTGATGGTGTGGGGGTGCTTTGCTGGTGACACTGTTAGGGATTTATTCAAAATTGAAGGCATACTGAACCAGCATCTTGCAGTGGCATGCTATTCCATCCGGTTTGCGTTTAGTTGGACCATCATTTATTTTTCAACAGGACAATGACCCCAAACACACTTCCAGGCTGTGTAAGGGCTATTTGACCAAGAAGGAGAGTGATGGGGTGCTATGCCAGATGACCTGGCCTCCACAGTCACCAGACCTGAACGCAATCGAGATGGTTTGGGGTGAGGTGGACCGCAGAGTGAAGGCAAAAGGGCCAACAAGTGCTAAGTGTAGCACCCTGAGGATTCGGCTGCTACAGGGGTATTGCACCTCAGCCAGAGGTGTGATATTCCACTCCCGGGTAAGGATGGAGTGTGGAACTGAGCTCAGTTAGCTGCATGCACTACACACATCCCATTTCCGAGGAACAGACCGATGGTACTCCCACTAGAGAAATGTGCAGGTACGACAGTGTCTGTTCCTGGCTGGAGTGGGAGGGGGGTGGAACATCCCAGTAGTGTAGGGGCAGATAGGGGGAGCAGCCTGGGTAAAGCTAGGAGCTCATTGGGTGCTGGTCACCTGAGCTCACACATAGAGGGAGTATATAAGGTGGGAACCATCTTAGATCAGGGTCAGTCAGTGAGACGTCAGTCTTTTGCAGAGTGAGGTCAGTCTGTCAGAGCAGAGGAGAAGAGCAGCCCCAAGGCCAAGAGTGAGAGAGGAGTTTGAAAGACCCAGAGGGGGAGAAAGAAGGAACTCCAAGAGCCCAAATTAGACCAGAGGGTGAAGAGTTGGCAACAGGGTACCGGATCCCAAGCTGGCAGAGGCTACAGCACACCTTAGCCAGGAACCGGAGGTCGTGGGCAGGATTGATCTGCCACGATCACCCACTAAATCCACCCGGAAGGCAGACCACGAATAGGGTCAGGGAACCCAGAGACAAGGGTTTACCACCAAGAGGCCCGAGGGAGCCGGACATAGGTGGATCCCTGGTGGGGAAGGCCAGAGAAGAGGACAGGACAGAAAGGGAGCTCAGAACCACGCTCCAGAACTACTTGGGGGTTGGCCGAGTCCAGGACCTGGTGGACGCAGCGCGGCTCGGGTGGTCACTCAAGGCCGGAGTGACCGGTACAAGAACAGCAGTAAGTAAACAAACCCTGAACTGCACAGCCCGACTCTGACTCTCATTACCATCCTCACTGCACCTCCACAACCACCATCCTCTGCACCTGACCCCCTGAGGCTATACCCCTCCCGTTGGGGGTTATTCTACCTGGGCTGCACAAACACCATCAGCCTCAGCGGACCCTGCTGCAGCGGCGGCCGTAGTGACCGCAATTCAACGGGTGGCGTAGTCGACATAAAGAACTTTAGTAACATCAGTAAGGACTGCCACACACTGAGCTTGACACCCTGGGCACGGACCGGGTCACAGCCACTCGGAGACTACAACCCCCATCTGATCCGGCTCCGGGTATCCCCAAACAACACTGGCCCAGGGGGCGCGTCAACTTTGGCGTAGTCGGCAGGATAACGTGCCCGCAACAACCGGGTACTGCGTGCCTGAAGAAAAGTTCATCGTTACCTTAAAAAGAAGTCTCCTGCCGGTTCCGGAGGGTCCCCGCCAACGGACCCCATCACAGGTCGTTTCCCGCCGGTTGCCCGCCATCTGCAGCTTTTTCCCGCCATCCATGGAGTTTCCCGCCACTGGGAGACGATTCCCGCCATTTCCGAAGATTTCCCGCCTTGGGGGAGCGGACGCCATTATGGGCGTGCCAGAAGGTGGCAAGAGGTCACCTCCCATCGTGGGCCAGGTCGAAGAATGGCGCCAAAAGCGGAAACCGCGCCCACCAACAGAGACTGTGATGCTGGAAGTGTCCATCAGCGTAAGAGAACTGCCCCTGGAACTGAAGTTGCCCCGGGACCACCCTCAATGTGGGCGGAGACAGAAGGAGAGAGCAAAGATGGGTGTCGCCTGGAGCAGTCTGGAGAGAGCGCACCCGGAGACAAGACGTCTGGAAGAGAGTCCAGAGAAAGCACACCCGGAGATGGAGGGAGAGCCAGGCAGCACCGACCCAGTGGTCAGGAGCCTGATGCGGGCCGCCACTCCAGGCAGCACCGACCCAGTGGTCAGGAGCCTGTTGCAGGTCGCCACTCCAGAAGGCCTGCTGGAGATCCTAGCACAGCTCCCCCGAGACCGGGAGTGTGCACAGACCGCGCTGTAGGGCCTTGCACGGAGGATGGCCCGGGTGCAACGAGAGACGTTGGCGGAGTGGAGCCGAGAGATGGCCCAGCAGACCGAGACTCGTCGGCGGAGCACGCCACCCGAGACGAGGAGACAGACCGCCTCTGAGGATGGCGCAGGAGGACTGAAGGCCGGAGACGACGCCGAGAAGGGAGCCGAACGAATGGAGGCAGGTAAAGGGGACGTCACTACCCCGAGCCGAGAAACCGCGTGCCTGCCCCAGCTCCCCGTCGCAGAGCCCGAAGTACCCCCTGCCGTGCCCGTCGCTGCATCGTCACCGCCGCCGACTAGGCCTCAACCGGAAACCGCGGCCGCGACCCCTGTGACGTCACACGCCTCGATCTCGAGCGTGGCCAAGCAGGAAATACCACCGGCCTGGTCGCAAGGCCTAGTACCTCCGGGCGCCGCAATACCAACAGCGCCCCCTACCTCCGCGGAGCCCCCGGCCTGGTCGCAGGGCCAAGTAACACAGGGCGCCGCCGTTCTTACGGTGCCCTTTACTTTCAAGGTGCCCCAGGCCTGGTCGCAAGGCCTGGTTAACCCGGGCGCCGCTACCACCACGGCGCCCATAACACCTAAAGTACCGCACCTGGGTGAGGACCTGTTCGCCCAGCATACGTGCCCGGATGGGCAGCCCTTCGTATGGCCCCAGGAATACATCCAGCTGGAGCTGCAAAAAGCAAGGGCCATGTGCGAACCCCTGATCCCGGCTCCAAAGCCCATGAAGAGGATCTCGCCCCCGCTAGAAGAGACCCAGTTTGAGTGGGATCCCACCGGAGAAGACCTCATGGGGTTCACTCAGGAGACTCGGGCAGCCGCAGCGGAGCGTGCAGAGTGCTGCCGCCAGCAGCTCGAGGTCTTTGAGAGGGAGCGGAGAGAGAGGCGGGTCCGGGAACAGCAAGCGCAGATAAGGAGCGCGGAGCAGAAGAGCCGGACCAGGAGGAAACCCCGTGCAGCTCATGGTCCCCGTGCCATCGGGACTATGATAAAGTTCAATCTGCAGCATGGGTGGGGTTTCATCAGGGATCACCGCACCCCAGGCGACGTCTTCGTGACCAGGAGAGACGTTGAGTCCCACCTACCGGAGGGACACAGAGGTCGTGACCTGTATTTAGGGGACGAGGTCACCTTCACCCGGCACAAGTGTGCCAAAGGACCCTACGCCCTCCATGTGCATCGCCTGACGGAGGAGGAGCTGCGGTGTGAGGAGGAGCAAGAGGACCCGGACGGGTCTGAAACTGAAACTGTCCACAAAGAAAGAGCAGGAGGACGCCGTCGTTGAGTACGGTAGTGAAGAGACTGTATAAAGTTACCCGTCAGGGTATAAGAACTGTTACTGCTGCTAGTTAAAATATAGTCCCCGTTGGGACCAGCCAATTGAACTGTTAACCCCGTGTGTCCCTATTCCCATTACCTGGCCGAGGACTGAGAGCGGCCATATTCCCCTTGTATATAGTTGCGCTTCCTAAAGCGCCCCCTACCGGTTTTATAGGAAACTGTTTTATTCCTAGAGAGACTGTCGCACTTTACCCGGTCACAAGTTGCACCGTGACCGGAGGAACCAGAAACAAGAATGTTATATATGAAAAGTTTATTGCTGATGATATCTATATGATGTTTTCTATGTTTATGTTTATGAAAAAAATTGTATGTTTTGGATGTTTTTTATATCTTACAGCCCGAGGACGTGCTGTGATTTACCAGGGGGGAATGTAGCACCCTGAGGATTCGGCTGCTACAGGGGTATTGCACCTCAGCCAGAGGTGTGATATTCCACTCCCGGGTAAGGATGGAGTGTGGAACTGAGCTCAGTTAGCTGCATGCACTACACACATCCCATTTCCGAGGAACAGACCGATGGTACTCCCACTAGAGAAATGTGCAGGTACGACAGTGTCTGTTCCTGGCTGGAGTGGGAGGGGGGTGGAACATCCCAGTAGTGTAGGGGCAGATAGGGGGAGCAGCCTGGGTAAAGCTAGGAGCTCATTGGGTGCTGGTCACCTGAGCTCACACATAGAGGGAGTATATAAGGTGGGAACCATCTTAGATCAGGGTCAGTCAGTGAGACGTCAGTCTTTTGCAGAGTGAGGTCAGTCTGTCAGAGCAGAGGAGAAGAGCAGCCCCAAGGCCAAGAGTGAGAGAGGAGTTTGAAAGACCCAGAGGGGGAGAAAGAAGGAACTCCAAGAGCCCAAATTAGACCAGAGGGTGAAGAGTTGGCAACAGGGTACCGGATCCCAAGCTGGCAGAGGCTACAGCACACCTTAGCCAGGAACCGGAGGTCGTGGGCAGGATTGATCTGCCACGATCACCCACTAAATCCACCCGGAAGGCAGACCACGAATAGGGTCAGGGAACCCAGAGACAAGGGTTTACCACCAAGAGGCCCGAGGGAGCCGGACATAGGTGGATCCCTGGTGGGGAAGGCCAGAGAAGAGGACAGGACAGAAAGGGAGCTCAGAACCACGCTCCAGAACTACTTGGGGGTTGGCCGAGTCCAGGACCTGGTGGACGCAGCGCGGCTCGGGTGGTCACTCAAGGCCGGAGTGACCGGTACAAGAACAGCAGTAAGTAAACAAACCCTGAACTGCACAGCCCGACTCTGACTCTCATTACCATCCTCACTGCACCTCCACAACCACCATCCTCTGCACCTGACCCCCTGAGGCTATACCCCTCCCGTTGGGGGTTATTCTACCTGGGCTGCACAAACACCATCAGCCTCAGCGGACCCTGCTGCAGCGGCGGCCGTAGTGACCGCAATTCAACGGGTGGCGTAGTCGACATAAAGAACTTTAGTAACATCAGTAAGGACTGCCACACACTGAGCTTGACACCCTGGGCACGGACCGGGTCACAGCCACTCGGAGACTACAACCCCCATCTGATCCGGCTCCGGGTATCCCCAAACAACACTGGCCCAGGGGGCGCGTCACTAAGCATCTCTGGGAACTCCTTCAAGATTGTTGGAAGACCATTTCCGGTGACTACCTCTTGAAGCTCATCAAGAGAATGCCAAGAGTGTGCAAAGTAGTCATCAAAGCAAAAGGTGGCTACTTTGAAGAACCTAGAATATAAGACATATTTTCAGTTGTTTCACACTTTTTTGTTGAGTATATAATTCTGCATGTGTTAATTCATAGTTTTGATGCCTTCAGTGTGAATGTACAATTTTCATAGTCATGAAAATACAGAAAAATCTTTAAATGAGAAGGTGTGTCGAAACTTTTGGTCTGTACTGTATATGGAACAAATACTGTCACACCATGACCAGAACACATATTACCACCACATAGTGACCAAATAATAACACAGATAAGGAACAAATATCGCCACACCATGGCCAGATCACATATTACCACCACATTGTGACTGAATACTACAATACTAATCATTAATAAAAAAAAACACAATAGTATTATTACCAAAAGTGCCATAATATACAGGAGCGTTGTACATAGTATACAGTGTATAGTGTAAGTGTACAGGTAATACAGTGATCACCAGTGACAATATACACAGGAGCTCTGTATATAGTGTCAGTGTACAGGTAATACAGTGATCACCATTGACATTATAAACAGGGGCTCTGTATATAGTGTCAGTGTACAGGTAATAGTGACTCACCAGTGACATTATACACAGGAGCTCTGTATATAATGTCAGTGTACAGGTAATACAGTGACTCACCAGTGACATTATACAGAGGAGTTTTGTATATAGTGTACAGGTAATACAGTGATCACCAGTGACATTATATACAAGAGCTCTGCATATAGTGTCAGTGTACAGGTAATAGTGACTCACCGGTGACATTATACACAGGAGCTCTGTATATAGTATCAGTGTACAGGTAATACAGGGATCACCAGTGACAGGATACACAGGAGCTCTGTAAATACTTAGTGTAAGTGTACAGGTAACACACTGACTTACCAGTGACATCTCTAGTTGAAGATATTCATCTTCGCTTTTCTCCTTCATCCAGCGCAGACCGCCATCACTTATTCCAGCCAGGACTCGTCTCTGCAGAAAATAACACAGTTATCTAGAGCAAATTCCCCAATTTTTTACCAACTTCTACACTACGCCAGATGAAGAAAAAAAGTGACAATGTCGCCCTGCACAGTAACGGGACCCCCCCCCCACTGAAAAGAGTATTCTCAAAAATAAAATATATCACAGCAGTAATAATATCCCTTAATTAGCCCCTACAGTAATAATGTCCTACATCCTAGCATCTTTCTGTAATAATGTCCCCCATGTGCCTCATTCCTGGCCCCATGTGTCTTCATCCTGCTCCCATATGTCCTCCCATCATGGCACCATGTGTCTCCATTCTGCCCCCCTTATGTCTCCATCCTACCCCCCCACATATATCCATCCTGCCCCCCCCCCACATATCTCCATCCTGCCGACCCACATGTCTCCATCTTGGCCGCCCACATGTCTCCATCCTGTTTCCATATTTCTCTATCCTGACCCCCCATATGTCTCAATCCTGCCTTCCATAGGTCTCCATCCTACGCCCCATATGTCTACATCCTGCCCCCCATATGTCTCCACCCTGCCCCCCGTATGTCTCCATCCTGCCCCCATATATGTTCTCTGATTCTGGCCCCACGTTTCCATCCTGCCCCCATATATATTCTCTCATCCTGGCCCCACATCTCTCCATCCTGCCCTCATATGTCTCTATCCTGCCCCTCCCCCCACATGTCTCCATCCTGCCCCCTCACATGTATCCATCCTGCCCTCCCATATTTCTCCGTCCTGCCCCCATATATTTACTCTTATCCTGGCCCCACATGTCTCCATCCTGCCCCCCCATATGTCTTGATCCTGTTCCCCATATGTCTTCATCCTGCCCACCCATATGTCTCCCCATATTGTGGATTTCAGTACCAAAAGAAAAATTCTCCTTACCTGGTACGGTCCAGCGGCGTCCTCTTCATCAACCATTTGAGGCATGCACAGTGACGTCATACGCCAGCAACGTGTGCGCCAACGTCAGCTGCCGGCCTCTGATTGGTTGGAGGTGCCTATTACTGTGCAGTAAGCAGGTCCTGCACGACAATAGATGTCAACTGGCCGAGGACGGAAGTTCAGTTACTGAGCAAATGGCCGAATCCTGCCCCTGGGACTGACTACTTATTTCATGCAATAAAATGCAATTTAATTATTTAAAAATCATACAATGTGATTTTCTGGTTTTTATTTTTAGATTCTGTCTCTCACAGTTGAAGTGTACCTACGATAAAAAATACAGACCTCTCCATTCTTTGTAGGTGGGAAAACTTGCAAAATTGGCAGTGTATAAGATACTTATTTTCCCCACTGTATACAGACATACTGTACATACAGACATATGTATATACAGAACACATATATATAAGCACACACACATACATGTATACAGAGAGCACATATATACACACATATATTCATACACATTATACAGAACTTAGCAGTCTGTCTCCTATTCAGTTATTCAAGACTTCTGCAGAATACAGGACCTTTGGTGCCATCACGGTCAGATGACCATGATGTTACCAAAGGTCCTGCTGCACTCTCAACATCAGAAACTACATTCATGTAGTTTCTGCTGTAAATGCTGGGTGTCACTTGCTCAGTTTGCGTCCCCATAACGCCAGCTCTGAGCATGGTACATTTTAGTGATACAGTACCTGAAATTTTTTTAAATGCAAATGAGGGGGCTTTGGTGCATCTTTGGCATGTCCAAGGCTGCTTCATATTTATACTTCTTCAATTTGCATTTTGGGGATTCCTCCATTTCTGATTTACAGTACTTGCTTGCCCAGAGCAAGTGCTACCTAAAATCAGCCTGTGTGCACGTGCTCACTGACACTGCCTGACCCCGGCTGCGCATGCACAAGGTTAGTGGCGACACGCACGGGGTGTAGAAGGAGATCCTTCTCCTCCCTAGCTCCTCCCTGTGACCGCCATACTGATACACACTGAAATGTAGCAAGCGGGCTAATTTCAAGCATCATTCACCTGTTAATCAGAAGCAGGGGAAGTACTCAAACTAGATATAGAGGCGGCGTAACCATGCACTGATCGCTTGGCCACACCAAGGATACCCTGAATCCACTATGTTGCATTTGAATTTAAAAGTTATTTTTTTCAGGCACTGTACCACTAAAATGTACAGTGCAAGTATGATATTTACAGGAGCAAAGTCCCATATATCACTGAATTTTGTGAGTGACAGTACTGACCGGCATTCTTTAATGACCTGTGATGTACATTTTCATCAAAAGGTCTACGCAGGATGTATGAAGCAGATTGATGAGCACCACCCACTTCATACCAGGAAGACGAAAGCTGTGTTCTACAGCTGGCATCTGCCTATAAAACCAGCGACAAGAGCTGGTTCCGATTATTGCTATTTAACCATTTAAATGCTTCTGTCATTCACTGACAGCGACATATAAATTGCCTGCTTGCTGGTGCACTTGCTCGCTGGTTCTCATTAGGCCCTCTGACTGTGGAGAGCTGATGGGTTACCTTGGCAGGTAAGGGCCAGCTGAAGGCTCCCGTGGCTGCCATCATAGTCCTCCTGTGAAGAGCAGTATCAGGCTGGGCTAAATGGAAGAAAGTCAGTTACACTATATACTGCAATTCTTTAGTATTTCAGTATATACACTGCTCAAAAAAATAAAGGGAACACTTAAACAACAGAATATAACTCCAAGTAAATCAAACTTCTGTGAAATCAAACTGTCCACTTAGGAAGCAACACTGATTGACAATCAATTCCACATGCTGTTGTGCAAATGGAATAGACAATAGATGGAAATTATTGGCAATTATCAAGACACCCTCAATAAAGGAGTGGTTTTGCAGGTGGGGACCACAGACCACATCTCAGTACCAATGCTTTCTGGCTGATGTTTTGGGCACTTTTGAATGTTGGTTGTGCTTTCACACTCATGGTAGTGTAGCACCCTGAGGATTCGGCTGCTACAGGGGTATTGCACCTCAACCCAGAGGTGTGATATTCCACTCCCGGGTAAGGATGGAGTGTGGAACTGAGCTCGGTAGGCTGCATGCACTACATACATCCCATTTCCGAGGAACAGGCCGACGGTACTCCCACTTAGAAATGTGCAGGTACGACCGAGTCTGTTCCTGGCTGGAGTGGGAGGGGGGTGGTACATCCCAAGTAGTGTAGGGGCAGATAGGGGGAGCAGCCTGGGTAAAGATAGGAGCTCATTGGGTGCTGGTCACCTGAGCTCACACATAGAGGGTGTATAAAAGGAGGGCACCAACTAAGATCAGGGTCAGAGGCAGAGAACAAGTCAGCAAGCAGAGGAGAAGAGAGACCCAGAGTGAGAGAGGAGAAGAGAGACCCAGAGGGGGAAACAGAAAAGAGGACTCCAAGAACCCAAATTAAATCCCCGGGTGAAGAGTCGGCACAGGGTACCGGATCCCAAACTGGCGGGGGCAGAAAACACACCCTAGCCAGAGACCGGAGGCCGTGGGCAGCATCTGCCACGGCCACCCATCACATCCACCCCGAAGGCACACCACACGAAGGGTCAGGGAACCCAAGGCCAAGGGTGTCCCAACAGAAGGCCCGAGGGAGCTGGACCTAGGTGGATCACTGGTGGGGACGGCCAGAGAACGGGACAGAAGGAGAGCTCAGGGCCACGCTCCGGACTTGTTTGGGGGTTGGCTGGATCCAGGACCTGGTGGACGCAGCACGGCTCGGGTGGTCACTCGAAGCTGGAGTGACCAGTACAACATCTGCAGTAAGTAAACACCCTTAACTGCACAACCCGACTCTGTCTTCATTGCCGGCTGCACTGCACCACCACAACCCCCATCCTCTGCACCTGTCCCCCCTGAGGCTATACCCCTCCCGTTGGGGGTTATCCCACCAAGCTGCGCACCCACCATCAGCCTCAGCGGACCCTGCAGCAGCGGCGGCCACAGTGACCGCATCACAACGGGTGGCGTAGTCG
Organism: Phyllobates terribilis; assembly: GCF_046119375.1. Taxonomy (NCBI): domain Eukaryota; kingdom Metazoa; phylum Chordata; class Amphibia; order Anura; family Dendrobatidae; genus Phyllobates; species Phyllobates terribilis. The sequence continues at coordinate 533,577,622 of NW_027362771.1, forward strand.
ACACAAAAGAACTCTTAATAACATCTGTAGGACTGCCACATAACACTGAGTTTGACGCCCTGGGCACGGGCCGGGTCACAGCCGCTCGGAGACTACAACCCCCCATCTGATCCGGTGCCGGGTATTCCCCTCAAAAAGGAATATGTCCCAGGGGGCGCGTCAGTAGCATGAGATGGACTCTGCAACCCACAGAAGTTGCTCAGGTGGTGCAGCTCATCCAGGATGGCACATCAATGCGAGCTGTGGCAAGAAGGTTTGTTGTGTCTGTCAGCGTACTGTCCAGAGGCTGGAGGCGCTACCAGGAGACAGGCCAGTACACCAGGAGATGTGGAGGGGGGCGTAGGAGGGCAACAACCCAGCAGCAGGACCGCTACCTCCGCCTTTGTGCAAGGAGGAACAGGAGGAGCACTGCCAGAGCCCTGCAAAATGACCTCCAGCAGGCCACAAATGTGCATGTGTCTGCACAAACGGTTAGAAACCGACTCCATGAGGGTGGTATGAGGGCCCGACGTCCACAGATGGGGATTGTGCTCTCAGCCCAACACCGTGGAGGACGCTTGGCATTTGTCACAGAACACCAGGATTGGCAAAGTCGCCACTGGCGACCTGTGCTCTTCACAGATAAAAACAGGTTTACACTGAGCACATGTGACAGACGTGACAGAGTCTGGAGACGCTGTGGAGAGCGATCTGCTGCCTGCAACATCCTTCAGCATGACCGGTTTGGCAGTGGGTCAGTAATGGTGTGGGGTGGCATTTCTTTGGAGGGCCGCACAGCCCTCCATGTGCTCGTCAGAGGTAGCCTGACTGCTATTAGGTACCGAGATGAGATCCTCAGACCCCTTGTGAGACCATATGCTGGTGCAGTTGGCCCTGGGTTCTTCCTAATGCAGGACAATGCCAGACCTCATGTGGCTGGAGTGTGTCAGCAGTTCCTGCAAGACGAAGGCATTGAAGCTACAGACTGGCCCGCCCGTTCCCCAGACCTGAATCCGATTGAGCACATCTGGGACATCATGTCTCGCTCCATCCACCAACGTCACGTTGCACCACAGACTGTCCAGGAGTTGGCGGATGCTTTAGTCCAGGTCTGGGAGGAGATCCCACAGGAGACCATCCGCAACCTCATCAGGAGCATGCCCAGGCGTTGTAGGGAGGTCATACAGGCACGTGGAGGCCACACACAATACTGTGCCTCATTTTGACTTGTTTTAAGGACATTACATCAAAGTAGGATCAGCCTGTAGTGTGTTTTTCCACTTTAATTTTGGGGGTGACTCCAAATCCAGGCCTTCATTGGTTAATTAATTTGATTTCCATTGATGATTTTTGTGTGATTTTGTTGCCAGCACATTCATCTTTGTACAGAACAAAGTATTCAATGAGAATATTTCATTCATTCAGATCTAGGATGTGTTATTTGAGTGTTCCCTTTATTTTTTTGAGGAGTGTAGTATCAGTGATCAAAAAAATCACAGGTTCAAGTCTCCTAAGAAGATGTAAAAATTGAAAAACATTGTTAAATATATATATGGTATACAAAAAATCAGTTCAAAATTAAAGTAACTGAAATATTTAAAAAAATTCAAAATTGCAAAATTACAACTGTGTTGAAGAAATAAAAAGTGAGGTTTTGAAAGAACAGAAGTAAAAACTGTAATCACATACATTAAAAATCACCAAGTCTTAAAAGGGTTAAAGCATTATAAAAAAATAAATAAATAACTGTCTTTGTGCCAATAACAGCCAATTACAGAGCAGCTTTTATTTTAACAAAGTAATTTGAAAAATGAATTCTGACCTCTAACTGGTTGTTAAGGCAAACAAAGACAGTTTTTCTTTAGTCAGTTTTGATAAATTTGCCCAATGATATCAAATGCAAACAAAACACACTGGGAATAGGTAGATTTACTTAAAGGGGTTGTCCAAGTTTGTCATTAAAGTCTCCAGTCACTCTATGTGACTGTAGACTTCCAAATACTCACAGAGTGCACATTGCTTTGTCAGGATTCTCTGCTGCCAGCACCGGGAGCAGGCGGTCATTTGACTGCAAGTATGCAATATGCATAAGTCTGGCCACATACCAACTAGTCGTGTGCAGCCTCACTCCATTCATTTGTGACTTTCATGATGAACCTGGTCAGCCCCTGTAAAGGGGTATTCCAGTTGGTAGAAGTTTTTACCTATATACCTGATAGGTGATAACTTTTAGATTGCTGGGTAAACAACCAGTGGGACCACCCACTGATTACCAGAATTGAGCACTTTATCCCTTTTAGAATGGCACGGCACCGCACGTGTGTAACCGCTGCTCTATTTACGCCCTATGGGACTGCCAGAAAAAGCCAAGTACAGCCAGTGTCGGACTGGGGTGCCAAGGGCCCACCAATAACCAACTCCAGGGCCCCAGTGTTCACCTACATGCAAATGAGACATTATCCTCAATCACAAATTTATATAACAATGAGCTGGGTAGGTTATTAAATGAATAATGAAATGCCTTTGTCTGTACAGAGTGACTCAAGTATATTGTGCCAAGTACTGCTCATATAAGAGGGTGGTGGCCCACCGGAGGATTCTCCTGTTCTCCTGTGGGCCAGTACAAGTCTGAGTACAGCACTCCGGCAGTCTTATGGAGATTCAACTCCATTCTAAAAGTGATATAAATGCCTATTCTAGAGATCCCTGGAGTTCCTAGCAGTTGGATCTGACGTGCCCCCTGGGCCGTGGGGTACTCGGCAGCCGGGCCTCTGGTTGCCGGGGAATATCACGGCGTCCGGCCCGGTCTGTGACCCAGGGCGGTCAGTAAAAGGGGGATAGATATGGGGAATTTGGACAGTTAGTGACGCCACCTGTGGAATGCGGCTAAGGGATGCCGCCGCTGCGGAGCAGCCCTCTGGAGCTGGTGTTACGGCAGCAGGGATGGTGTGGCTCTCCACAGGAAGAGCTAGCTCCAGGGCAGCGTGGGGTGTATAATGGATGGTGGTGCAGGGGAGAGACGGCAGGACAGTCCCGGAGGAAAGACGGACACTCACACAGGGATAAGCTTCAGTACCTTTACTGGTGATGCTGCAGGCACGGTCCAGGGTACTCCAGGTGAAGGGCGCACTTTTGGACTCTCCCCAGTGAGCGGGTATAGGGCCTCCTGATCCATTGCTTTACTCTCTAAGCTTCTGGCCTGCCTGGAACTAGGCCTAACTTGGTTACTGTCTCTCTTGGCACCTGCTGACTTGGTGGTAGGGCCTTCTCTTTGGAGATCACTCTCCCTGGACGCTGGGACCTCCGTGACTCCTAGCCCTGGTACTGCAATCAGCGTTTGGTGAACCTGGGACCTGTAGTCCTCCAGGGGTTCCGGTGGTTCCTATTGGGTATAAATGTCCCTGTAGGCGCGGACCCGGTGTCCGGTATATATATTGGGGTGAGCCTGGTATGCTCCTCTGCCCCCCCTTGCTACTTCTTCCTTCTCCTCTCGCCTTCAGCCCACTCTAGGCCCTCACTAGGCCTTCACATGTGCTGTAGGCCTCGGCTTGCCTAAGCACAGCAGCCAGCGTGCTGCTCTCTTCACTGCTCTCTGAGCGTCAGCACGCTCTCTGCTCAACTCTGAGCTGTGTTCCTCTCTGTCTCTGAACACTAATCTGAGCTGCCTGGCTCAACCCTCCCTATATATATCCCTAACGGGCTCCCTCTGCTGGTCTGAGGTGGTAGGGTGGAGGTGTGTGAATGTGTGAGGGCCTCTTGTGGAGAAGTCCATCCATGCACCCTTCTGGGTTCTGTGGCACCAATGCGCAGCAGGGCGCCACAGATCCCTACTGGTCTAGAAGTTATCACCTATTCAATGGATAGGTAACTTCTACCTGCAGTATTCTGTCTCAATGTATCCCAAATAAACTGTTAAAAATGTCTTTGTCAAATTTTTTATGTGTATTAGATACTCTTTAAAAATACAAGTTTAAATTTTAGGGGGTCTAAAGTATTTAGACTAAAAGGTGGTATTATAAAAAGAAGTATCTAACGTGTAGAAAGCTGGACCAAGTCGATCACACTGTGGGTGCCACCATGATACATTTTGTGCATCTTCAGCTTGCCTGGTCCAGTTTTACAATTGATTGATGCTACCCGAACAACAGACAGCATGAATTTAGAGTCTGGCTCCATCATTTCAGACAAGAATGTTTTACGCTGAAATGTTTCGGTGTTTCAGAGAAAACTTACATTTAAAAGCCAGTTGGAAACCATGTTACTCAGATGACTAGTCTAAGAGGCTTGTCCCCTGTGGCTTTTCCCCACCCCGCAAGAGAAGACACAGGAAACCAGCCTCTAGGACTAGTTTTCTGAGCAGCAAAGTTCCAAACTGGCTTTTAAATATATGTTTTCTCCTGCAGTTTTTCAGATTAAAATATACCTGTCTGAAACTACAGAGTCCACGTCTGATACTTGCGGGTCGTTCAAGCAGAAAAAGTCAGTTGTCAAGTTCACTTTAAACTGTATGAGTTTGCGCAGGCGCCGGGAAAGGTCAAGGAGCCCCGGCGCCTGCGCACTGCAATACTTTACTGTACCCTAGTTAGGCCAGAACAGTATGCCTGCGCAGGAGCGCGATGTCAGGAAGACTGTGTGGATGATGTAGGGAAGCATCATCCACACAAAGCGAGAAGGATGGCATTGAAAGAAGAAGGGAGGCTTGGGACCAAGACAAGTGACGCCCCTCGGACCAGAACGCCCCCCAGGTGAATGTAATAAAAGCTCTTTTTATTGTCTTGCAGGTCGGATCGGGGGCATATCCAGCATTATAGAATACTGTATATAAGGGATGAAAGGCAGTGGCTGTATCTCATATCGGTCAAACGTGGTGACAGGTTCGCTTTAAGAAAGTAAAAGTGAGTTTTTGTCTTTCTTAGGAGAAAATCTAAATGAGCAGAATTATTATGTAACTAAATGAAAAATGAAAATTTTTCCATCTCACTTGTTTATTTGTATCTGTTAAAGTGAGAAAAATAACCAAACAGCTCACAATGTACAATTATATATATTTCTGATATTTGGAAAAAAAAATATCAGTGACCAATATAGCCGGCTTTCTTCTTAATAACCGTCATAAGCTCTATCCATGGGTTTCCTAATCTGTTCCTTTTTGAACAGCACCAACCACAGCCCCCAGACACTGATCAGAGAGGTGACAGTTTTCCTTCACTGTAAATCTCCAGAAGGGTCCACAAGTTCTCAATAGGGTTTAAGTCAGGTGAGGAAGGGGCCTTGTCATTATTCTTTCATCTCTAATAAAAGAGTAGCCGTCATTTTAATTTTTATTTCGTAAACCAATCATACAGGTTAAAATAAGCAACTTTGCATCATATCTTATCAGAAAAATTAGCTTCTTTCTCTGCCAAAATTGATCAGTTATTATTACCAAAATTCTCAATTCTGAGGTAAAATCTGTATTCAGTGAAGACAGACTTTCCTATTACTGAGATGGGAGATGGCAGCTGCTACTGCTTCTTTGGCAGAGAAAGAAGCAGATTTCTCTGATAAGATATGTTACAAAGTTGCTTATTTTCAGGTGTTCTATTGATGTATGAAATAAAAATTAAAACGATGGTTACACTTTAAGGCGTTTACTGGCAGCTGAGCAGTGGAGACTGTAATACTGTGATGGAGCCTTGTCCTGTATCATGGTTTTCTTGAATGATGCAGACTTTCCCTGCACCACTGCTTGAAGAAAGTGTCTTCTAAAAACTTGCAGTAGGTTTGGAAGTTAAAGACGTTATCCACTACCCTATCTCATTTGATTTTTATTCATTAATCTTGCTATTATGTGCCAGTAAATGCAACCATATTCTTATTGGAGTAATATATACCTTTATCACAGGGGCGGACCTACCGCCGGTGCAACTGTACCGGGGTCTGGCGGTGCAGGGGGGCCCTTGCCGGGCAGCTAATGATGAGGGCAATCTGGCCTGCTTCTCGGAGCCCCACGCTCCGGGGGCCCATGGCCAGATTGCCCTCATAATACCCGGTGGGCAGGGAGCGATCCCTCCAGCTCCGCTGCTGACAGGAGGAAAATGGCAGCAGAGCTGGAGGGATCCGTCCTCACCTCTGCTTCCTGCCAGATGCTACCTCCCTGACACAGGCCCGTGCTGCTTGATGATGTCATAATGTAGCGCGCGCTTGTGTCAAAGTGGAAATTACCGGAGACGAAGATGCTGCAGGGGAGCGGGCTGAGAGGTAAGTTGTGTCTTTTTTTATACTAAAACTCTGGGGAGAGGAACAGGAGTATGAGAGGAGGTGGGGGAGAGCAATGGTGGCAAAGCGGAGAGCAATGATGGGGCTGGGGAGAGCAATGCAATGATGGGGCTGGGGAGAGCAATTATGGGGCTGGAGAGAGCAATGATGGGACTGGGGAGAGCAATGATGGGGCAGGAGAGAGCAATGATGAGGCTGGGGAGAGCAATGATGAGGCTGGGGAGAGCAATGATGGGGCTGGGGAGAGCAATGACAGGGCTGGAGAGAGCAATGATGGGGATGGTGGGGATGGGGAGAGCAATGATAGGGCTGGGGAGAGCAAAGATGGGGATGGTGGAGTTGGGGAGATCAATGGTGGGGCTGGGGAGAGCAATGGTGGGGCTAGGGAGAGCAATGATGGGGCTGGTGAGAGCAATGATGGGGATGGTGGGGATGGGGAGAGCAATAATGAGGATGGTGGGGATAGGGAGAGCAATGATGGGGCTGGGGAGAGCAATGATGGGGATGAGGAGAGCAATGATGGGGCTGGGGAGAGCAATGATGGGGCTGGGGAGAGCAATGATGGGGATGGGGAGAGCAATGATGAGGATGGTGGGGATGGGGAGAGCAATGACGGGGCAGGGAGAGAGCAATGATGGCGGTGGTGGGAGAGCAATGACAGGAGTTGCTGGGAGAGAGCAGTGATGGGGGTGGTGGGACAGAGCAATGATGGGGTGCTGGGAGAGAGCAATGATGGGGGTGCTGGGAGAGAACAATGATTGGGGTGCTGGGAGAGAGCAATGATGGGGGTTTCACTTTGCTCGTACTGTGAAGCCTTGTATGTTTTCCGTGTGCGCATAGCCTTACAGTTAATTGGGGGGAGTCACAGAAACTGAATATTTTATATTATTGGCCGGTGTAGATTATAGTTAATGGGGACACAGTGCTGCTTATCACTTTATATTTTGATTACTAAGTGGCTAATAGTATATTAATGGGGGGGTTACATATCTGTAGTCGAGGATGCAGAGCGGGGGAGACACATGTATGCATACAATATGTGACCTTGTTATTTTCTAGGCTGGAGATCATCGTGACAAGACGAGTCGTGGCTGGGAGATGTTGACATGAAGGTCTGACCAGATGGAGAAGAAGCAGCAGAAACCGACTCTGATCAGATGAGACGTCAGCGGTAAGTGCCTGGATGTAAATATTATTCTATATCTGCACTGTGTGATTTGAAGTGATAATGTTATCTGTAAAATTCCTTAGGCAACATTCTCACATGTGTGTGAAATGCCTGTGTGCTGCCAGATTTTTTTATCAGATGGTCCACAGACTCATAGAGTTTTATAGATCCATTCACACATCCATGAAAATCATGGATCTAAGAATGAGATCTAAGAGGGTCAGAGAATGTCCTGTTCTGATCCGATTTTGAGGATCAGAACAGGACATGCTCAATGCGTCTGTAAAAGCGGGCAGCACACCGACACTGCACACAGATGCAGGAATGTAGCCTTATTATGTATAGCACAGTCCCTTAGTATATAGTGTACTCACTTATTATGTATAGCACCATCCTTAGTTACATAGTTTCCTCTTTTATTATGTATAACACCCTCCCTTATTACGTACCATCCTCTCTAGTTATATATGGAGCCGTCTGTTATTATATAGCTTCCTCTGCTGTTATGTACAGTGCAGTTCCTTACATAGCGTATTATTGTTATTTTTGTTAGTCACAGCGCCCTCTCTTTATTAAAAAGTCCTCTCTTGTTAGATATAAAATGACTGCTGATGGAGCAGCCAGTGACTAGAAGACCAGTCCATCAGCTCCTCCATCAGAAAAGAAGCTTTCCCATGCTCCATCAGCCGTCACTGTATTATATATCTAACAAGAGAAGACACTATATAATAAAGAACAGGGAGCTATAGACAATCCGATATGTAAGGGACGGTGCTGTACATAACAAGAGAGGGCACTGTGTAATAAGGGACGGCAATATACATAATAAAGGAGGCTATGTAAGAGGTATATATGTGTGTGTGGTTATATATACATCTGTAGCCTGTCGCCATAAAAGGTGGGGGGCCCAGACAAATTTCTTGCACAGGGGCCCCAAGCAGTCAGTGTCCGACCCTACTTTATCATGCAGATAGCATCACTTGGTGTCAGCCATCTGCAGCTCTCATGCTTACCTTGATCACTTCCTGTCCCCAGACAGACTACAAGTTCCATCATCCATTCTTCACCCAAACTCCTCACTCCCTCCTCGTTCTTCAGGACCCATGCTCAGCCAAGCTCTCATTCAATCCAAAACTTCTACACCCACCACCAGGAGCACAGTGATGACTTCCAAACATTTTGTACAATTCCTGTGCCAGAAAAGGAACTATCAGACAAAACAGGAGGAAGAAGAATCTCCATAACTATCCAGTACCATGTGATCCCAGCTGAGATGCGCTCGTAGAAGCTATACATCTAATACAAGTATATTACAGAATGTATTGTTTTCAAGAGCTATGATATATAATGGGGGTGAAAAAGTAGTAAAAAAAACATTTAATATTGAATCCATCTTCAATTTGAAAAGGTCCAACTAGCTAATCTTTAATAATCCCAGCCCATAGCAGTACCCCACCTCCATCTTGCTGGCATCTGAGTTGAAGTGGAGGTCTGTTCCTGTTACTGATCCAGTCATGGGGCCATCCACCTGGTCTGTCGAGAGTCGCTGTCATCTCATCAGTCCATAAAACCTTTGACAATTCTGTCTTCAGATATTTCTTGGCCCAGTCTTGACATTTCACCTTCTGTGTCTTGCTCATTGGTGGTCGGGTGTCAGCCTCCTCACCTCAGCCATGTCTCTGAGCACTGAACACCTTGTACTTCTGTGACTTGCTCAGTGGTGGTCGGGCTCAGCCTCCTCACCTCAGCCGTGTCTCTGGGCACTGAACACCTTGTACTTCTGTGACTTGCTCAGTGGTGGTCGGGCTCAGCCTCCTCACCTCGGCCGTGTCTCTGAGCACTGAACACCTTGTACTTCTGTGTCTTGCTCAGTGGTGGTCGGGCTCAGCCTCCTCACCTCGGCCGTATCTCTGAGCACCGAACACCTTGTCCTTCTGTGTCTTGCTCAGTGGTGGTCGGGCTCAGCCTCCTCACCTCGGCCGTGTCTCTGAGCATTGAACACCTTGTACTTCTGTGTCTTGCTCAGTGGTGGTTGGGCTCAGCCTCCTCACCTCAGCCGTGTGTCTGAGCATTGAACACCTTGTACTTCTGTGTCTTGCTCAGTGGTGGTCGGGCTCAGCCTCCTCACCTCGGCCGTGTCTCTGAGCATTGAACACCTTGTACTTCTGTGTCTTGCTCAGTGGTGGTCGGGCTCAGCCTCCTCACCTCGGCCGTGTCTCTGAGCATTGAACACCTTGTACTTCTGTGTCTTGCTCAGTGGTGGTCGGGCTCAGCCTCCTCACCTCGGCCGTGTCTCTGAGCATTGAACACCTTGTACTTCTGTGTCTTGCTCAGTGGTGGTCGGGCTCAGCCTCCTCACCTCGGCCGTGTCTCTGAGCACTGAACACCTTGTTCTTCTGTGTCTTGCTCAGTGGTGGTTGGGCTCAGCCTCCTCACCTCAGCCGTGTGTCTGAGCATTGAACACCTTGTACTTCTGTGTCTTGCTCAGTGGTGGTCGGGCTCAGCCTCCTCACCTCGGCCGTGTCTCTGAGCATTGAACACCTTGTACTTCTGTGTCTTGCTCAGTGGTGGTCGGGCTCAGCCTCCTCACCTCGGCCGTGTCTCTGAGCACTGAACACCTTGTTCTTCTGTGTCTTGCTCAGTGGTGGTTGGGCTCAGCCTCCTCACCTCGGTCATGTCTCTGAGCTCTGAACACCTTGTACTTCTGTGTCTTGCTCAGTGGTGGTCGGGCTCAGCCTCCTCACCTCGGCCATGTCTCTGAGCTCTGAACACCTTGTACTTCTGTGTCTTGCTCAGTGGTGGTCGGGCTCAGCCTCCTCACCTCGGCCTTATCTCTGAGCACTGAACACCTTGTACTTCTGGGCCTCCAGGGAGGCTGCAGCTCTGGAATATGACAGCACTGGAGGATAATGGCTTCCTGGTCGCTTCACGTTTGATTCTTCTCAACTCTTTCTGCGTCTTTTTCTCTCAACTCATTATTTGCTCCCTGATGACTATTTACACCAAAACCTTTGATTGTTTTGTGATCGCCCCAATATCTTAGCAATTTCCAGACTGCTTTTCAGAGTCAGGTAAATCTCTTTTTTGGTCCACTTTGCCTGAGGAAAACAAGCAGCTAATAATTCTGCCAGGGGCGTACATAGGAATCATGGGGCCCCATAGCAGAAGTTCTAATTGGGCCCTCCACACACACAAAAAAATAAATAAATATTTGTCTGTGTCACAGAAGAGCAGATGTCACAACTTTGCAGCCTTTACACAGTAATTTTCCTCCTGCTGAAGTCCTAGATTCTTCTTTCATTGCCCCATAAAGTCTGATGCCAACAAAAGTGCCCCCCCCCCCCCCCAACACAGTATGGTACCCCCATGGTGAATTCCTCCATATGCACAGTATAATGACCCTATTGTACCCAACTTCAACTCCCAAGGCAAAGTATGGTGACCCCAACACAGTATGATCCCCCAACTGTGACCCCCAAAGCTCTCCATACACTATAATGTGCCTACATACAGTATAATGGCCCGCACGAGCCCTCCAAACAGTATAATTGACCCCACACAACCCTTCACACTGTATAATTGCTTTCATACAGTATAATGGCCCCCCACATAGCCCTCAAAATATTATAATGGCTCCACAGCCTTCCATAGAGTATAATACACCACCGATAATCCTCCATATAGTATAATGCGCCCCCCATAATCCTCCATATAGTATAATGCGCCCCCCATAATCCTCCATATAGTATAATGAACTTCCCATGGTCCTCCATGGAATATAATGCACTCCCCATAGTCCTCCATACAGTATATTACACACCCCATAGGGTAAAATGCAGCCCCCATTTAGTATAATGCACCCCACAGTCCTGCAGTATTATGGGCACCACGTACTCACTGATTTTAAAATACCATATATTTTAAATAAGCCGACCCACGTATAAGCCGAGGCCCCTAATTTTACCACAAAAAACTGGGAAAACGTATTGACTTGAGTATAAGCCTAGGGTGGGAAATGCAGCAGCTATTGGTAAATTTCCCCATCCTGGTATGTGTGGCACCCCCTCATCCCCCAATCCTGGTATGTGTGGCCTCCCCAACCCTGGTATCTGTGGCCTCCCCAATCCCCCAATCCTGGTATGTGTGGCCTCCCCATTCCCCCAATCCTGGTATGTGTGGCCTTCCCAGTCTCCCAATCCTGGTATGTGTGGCCTCCCCAATCTCCCCCAATACTGGTATGTGTGGCCTCCCCAATCCCCCCAATCCTGGTGTGTGTGGCCTCCCAAATCCAGGTATGTGTGGCCTCCCCAATCCCCCCCCCCAATCCTGGTATGTGTGGCCTCCCCAATCCTGGCATGTGTGGCCTACCCAATCCCCCCCCCCAATCCTGGTATGTGTGACCTCCCCAATCCCCCCCCCAATCCTGGTATGTGTGACCTCCCCAATCCCCCCCCCCAATCCTGGTATGTGTGGCCTTCCCAGTCTCCCAATCCTGGTATGTGTGGCCTCCCCAATCCCGGTATGTGTGGCCTCCCCAATCCCCCAATGCTGGTATGTGTGGCCTCCCCAATCCCCCCCAATCCTGGTATGTGTGGCCTCCCCAATCTCCCCCAATACTGGTATGTGTGGCCTCCCCAATCCCCACAATCCTGGTGTGTGTGGCCTCCCAAATCCAGGTATGTGTGGCCTCCCCAATCTCCCCCAATACTGGTATGTGTGGCTTCCCCAATCTCCACAATCCTGGTGTGTGTGGCCTCCCAAATCCAGGTATGTGTGGCCTCCCCAATCCCCCCCCCAATCCTGGCATGTGTGGCCTCCCCAATCCCCCCCCAATCCTGGTATGTGTGGCCTCCCCAATCCTGGTATGTGTGGCCTCCCCAATCCTGGCATGTGTGACCTCCCCAATTCCCCCCCAATCCTGGTATGTGTGGCCTCCCCAATCTCCCCCCAAATCCTGGTATGTGTGGCCTCCCCAATCCCCCCCCAAATCCTGGTATGTGTGGCCTCCCCAATCCCCCCAATCCTGGTATGTGTGGCCTCCTCATTCCCCAATCCTACTATGTATGGCCCCAATCACTGCACACATAAAACACTTATACTCACCTTCCTTCCTCATCTCTGCTCCAGCACTGAGTCCTGTCTGCTGCAGTTCATGTCGGCATCTGAGCAGCACGCGCTCTCAGAAGCTGAGGTGAGCTGCTTCGGCTGCCGGCACATTCACGCTTCTCCATGCCGCGACTATGGGCATGGAGAAGCGTGAATATGCTTTCTCTTTAGCAGTGGACACTGACAGCAGGAGCTGGGGCTCAGCGCTCCTCCTCGGCCGCTACTTAAGAGAATGAATGACGCACCCCCTGGGCCATGTGCAAGGGATACCCGGAGCCGGATCTCGATGGGGGTAGTAGTCCTTGTGGCGGTGACCCGGTCCGTGCCCAGGGTGTCAAACTAAGTGGCAGTCTATGGCAGTAGATGTTAATTTGATCGACTACGCCACCCGTTGAGTGCGGCTTTGACGCCGCCGCTGCAGAGCAGTCCGCTGAGGCCGGTGGTATATGTGCAGCAGTGATGGTATAACCCCCAACGGGAGGGGTATGGCCTCAGGGCAGCAGGTGTGGATGATGGGGGTTGTGATGATGCAGAAAGAAGACTCAGAGTCAGGAGATGCAGTTCAGGGTTTTTACTTACTGGTGTTCTTTTGGTCACTCTGGCCTTGAGTGACCACCCGAGCCGTGCTGCGTCCACCAGGTCCTGGACTCGGCTAACCCCCAGGCGATTCCGGAGCGTGGTCCTGAGCTCCCTTCTGACTCTCTCTCTCTCTCTGGCCGTTCCCACCAGGGATCCACCTGTGTCCGGCTCCCTCGGGTCTCTTGTTGGTTGAACCTTCCCTGGCTTCCCTGACCCTTTGCTCGGTGTGCCATTCTGGTGGATTTGGTGAGGGTCGTGGCAGATCCTGCCCATGACCTCCGGTTCCTGGCTAAGGTTTGTTTTGGCCTCTGCCAGCTTGGGATCCGGTACCCTTGTCCGCCAACCCTTCACCCTTTTGTCTTTATTCTGGGGTCTTGGGGTTCCCTTCTTGTCTTTCTCTCTGGGTCCTTCTTTTCTCCTCTCTCCCTCTGCAGGCTTGGCTCTGGAGCTGGGCCCAGCCGGAGCCACAGCTCCCTGTCAGCCCTCCTGGCTGAGCTCCTCTGCTCTGCTCCTCAGGCTAAAAAGACCCTGTCCTAAGATGGTGCCCACCATATATACTCCCTCTATGTGTGAGCCCAGGTGACTAGCACCCAATGAGCTCCTAGCTTTACCCAGACTACTCCCCCTATCTGCCCCTACACTACTGGGATGTTCCACCCCCCTCCCACTCCAGCCAGGGACAGACGCTGTCGTACCTGCACATATACTGGTGGGAGTGCCGTAGTTCTGTCCCCTGGAAATGGGATGTATGTAGTGCATGCAGCCTACTGAGCTCAGTCCCACACTCCATCCTTACCCGGGAGTGGAATACCACACCTCTGGCTTGAGGTGTAATACCCCTGTAGCAGCCGAATCCTCAGGGTGCTACATGAATATTCCCTTTTCTCCACGCCCATGGGAGTAGAGAAGAGGGAATATTCATGTCCCTTTAGCAGCGGGCACATGAGGTAGCTGCAGCAGCGGATACTGGATGTGCCCGCTCCTCCACCGCCGCAACCCGATCCTCCGCCGCAACCTCCCTCCCCTCAATACTCACCTATCCTCCTAGTTCCCACGCTGTTTGGGGCCCTCCCGGCCCCCTTCCGGTCACGGGCCCCATAGCAGTGGCGTGGCCTGCCGCCATTGGCGGTACGCCACTGAATCCTGCACACCCTGATAAATGGTGTTGTATCCTTAGGTCTCATTCTCCTCATTACACAAATACACATCACCTGATCTGCTTCATCCAATAATCACTCACGTTTATACAGAGCGGAGATGGAAAATCGGCATAAAAATTATGAAATTAATTTTATTTATTTATTATATTCACTTATATAGCACCATTAATTACACTGCACTTTACATTTATTATCATCACTGTCCCCATTGGGGCTCAGAATCTACATTCCCTATCAGTATGTCTTTGGAGTGTGGGAGGGAAGCAGAGAATCTGGTGGAAATCCACACAAACACGAGAACATACAGACTCCTTGCAGATGTTGTCCTTGGTGGGATTTGAACCCAGGACCCCAGTGCTGCAAGGCTGCAGTGCTAACCACTGAGCCACCTTGCTGCCTATGGTCACAGTCCTCACTTGCCTAATAACAGCAGTGTTTCTTTGGCTTCTTGGGACATGGAGGGGACACTGAGATCATCGATTTTCATCTCTGCAACCACTGTTGATCACCCATTCTAAACCCATAGCCATTGATATGGAGTTGGGGACCTTTCGTACTTTTACAGCTTCCAATCGTCTACAAGATTTCGAAGTGTTTCTGTCGCAATTTGTCCATCCAGAAGAGTATTTGTGGATATTAGGGCCTAGCTTGAAATCTGTTGTATCTCAAAGATGTTGGTTGGATTGAGGTTGGAGTTTTGTGCGGACAGTAATGTGCTTAAACACCAAAGTTACCCAACCATGTCTTCATGGACCTTTCTTTGTGCTGGAACAGAAAAGGGTCTTTCCCAAACTAATCCCACAAAGTTGAAAGCTACAATTGTCCAAAATGTCTTGTGTGCTGAAGAATTAATATCTCTCTTCACTGGAACTAAGGGGCCTCGGCTGACCCTGAAAAACAGCCCCGTAGCATTATCCTTCCTCCATCATATTTACAGTTGGCACAATGCGGGCAGGTAGGTAATGTTCTCCTGGCATTGGTCAAACCCAGACTTGTCCCTCAGATGCCAGATAAAGTGTGATCCATCACTGCACACTACACTTTTCCACTGCTCCAAAGTATAGTGATGGTGGCTTTACACTACTCCGTCCAACACTTGGCATTGTGCTTGGTGATGTAAGGCTGCATGCAGCTGCTCAGCCATAAGGCTCCCATTGGGGACACAGATTTTGTGCTGATGTAAATACCACAGCAGGTCTGGACTCTGCAGTTATGGAGTCAGCAGAGGGTTGGTGACTTTTCTGCCCTCTGCTCCTCAGCACTTGGTGACCCCGCTCTCTAACATTATGGGGTCTCCACTTTGTGGCTGAGTTGCTGCGGTTCCTTCCACTTCTCACTGAATATCAGTCACAGGTGATGGGGGAAGATTTAGGAGGAAGAAATGTCACAATCTGACTTGTTACCCCGGTGGCTCCTATTACAGGACCGCGGGGGTATCAAGGAGATCTTTAGAACGGTTAAGGCAGACGGCATGGCGAGGACCGGATGTTATTGACGCGCCCCCTGGGCCAGTGTTGTTTGGGGGATACCCGGAGCCGGATCAGATGGGGGTTGTAGTCTCCGAGTGGCGGTGACCCGGTCCGTGCCCAGGGTGTCAAGCTCAGTGTGTGGCAGTCCTACAGATGTTGCTGGATGTTCTTTAGTGTCGACTACGCCACCCGTTGATTTGCGGTCAATACGGCCGCCGCTGCAGCAGGGTCCGCTGAGGCTGATGGTGTGTGTGCAGCTTCTGATAGTATAACCCCCAACGGGAGGGGTATAGCCTCAGGGGGTCAGTTGTAGAGGGTGGTGGTTGTGGTGGTGCAGTGAGGGTGGTATTAAGACTCAGAGTCGGGCTGTGCAGTTCAAGGTGTTTACTTACTGCTGTTGTTCTGGTCACTCCGGCCTTGAGTGACCGCCCGAGCCGTGCTGCGTCCACCAGGTCCTGGACTCGGCCAACCCCCAGGTAATTCTGGAGCGTGATCCTGAGCTCCCTTTCTGACGTTCCTTTTCTCTGGCCTTCCCCACCAGGGATCCACCTATGTCCGGCTCCCTCGGGTCTCTTGGTGGGTACACCTCTTCTGGGTTCCCTGACCCTATACTTGGTCTGCCTTCCTGGTGGATTTAGTGGGGGGTCGTGGCAGATCCTGCCCACAACCTCCGGTCTCTGGCTGAGGATTAGTGCCCTCCACCAGCTTGGGATCCGGTACCCTTGTGCCAACCCTTCACCCTGTTGCTTGTATTTGGGCTCTTGGGGTTCCCTCTTCTTCCCCTCTGGGTCCTTCTGACTCCTCTCTCTCTTCTTCCAGGACTGCTTGACCCTCTACAACAGACTGACTAGTAGCTGTCTGCCTGTCTGACCCTGATCTAAGATGGTTCCCACCTTATATACTCCCTCTATGTGTGAGCTCAGGTGACCAGCACCCAATGAGCTCCTAGCATTACCCAGACTGCTCCCCCTATCTGCCCCTACACTACTGGGATGTTCCACCCCCCTCCCACTCCAGCCAGGGACAGACACTATCGTACCTGCACATAAACTGGTGGGAGTACCGTCGATCTGTCCCCCGGAAATGGGATGTATGTAGTGTATGCAGCCTACTGAGCTCAGTTCCACACTCCATCCTTACCCGGGAGTGGAATACCACACCTCTGGCTTGAGGTGTAATACCCCTGTAGCAGCCGAATCCTCAGGGTGCTACATTCCCCCCTGGTAAATCACAGCACGTCCTCGGGCTGTAAGAGAATAAACATCCAAAACATACAAATTTTTTTCATAAAACATAAACATATAAAACAATATATATATCAGCATAAACTTTTCCATAAATAACATTCTTGTTCCTCCGGCCACGGTGCAACTTGTGACCGGGTAAAGTGCGACAGTCTCTTCAAGAAAAACAACAGTTTCCTATAAAACCGGTAGGGGGCGCCTTAGAAAGCGCAACTATATACAAGGGGATATGGCCGCTCTCAGTCCTCGGCCAGGTATAAGGAAGGAATGACCGCTCTCAGTCCTCGGTCAGTTGGATTAAGGGACACACAGGTTAACAGTTTACACTTGTCCCAACGGGGACATATTTAAAGCAGCAACAGTTCACTGTACCCCGACAGGTAACTATTTACAGTCTCTTTACCGTACTTTAACGACGGCGTCCTCCTGCTCCTTCTTTATCTTCAGACCCGTCCGGGTCCTCTTGCTCCTCCTCACACCGCAGCTCCTCCTCCGTCAGGCGATGCACATGGAGGGCGTAGGGTCCTTTGGCACATTTGTGCCGGGTGAACGTGACCTCGTCCCCTACGTACAGGTCACGACCTCTGTGTCCCTCCGGCAGATGGCTCTCTACGTCTCTGCGGGTTACAAAGACGTCGCCGGGGGTATGATGGTCTCTTATGAAGCCCCACCCATGCTGCAGGTTGAATTTAATCACAGTCCCGGTGGTACGGGGACCATGAGCTGCACGGGGGTTCCTCCTGGTCCGGCTCTTCTGCCCTGCGCTCTGTTCTTGCAGCCGCTGCTCTCGGATCCGCCTCTCTTTCCGTTCTTGCTCAAAGGCTGCCAACTGCTGGCGGCAGCACTCCACTCGCTCTGCTGCGGCCGCCCGCGTTTCTTGAGTGAACCCCATGAGATCTCCTCCGGCGGGGTCCCACTCGAATTGTGCTTCTTCTAGCGGGAGCGGGGTTCTCCTGACGGGCTTCGGAACCGGAATCAGGGGCTCGCACAGGGGCCTTGCTCTTTGGAGTTCCAGTTGGTAGTACTCCTGGGGCCATACAAAGGGCTGCCCATCCGGGCACGTGTGCTGGGCAAATAGATCTTCGCCCAGGTGCGGCACTCGAGATGTTGAGGGCGCGTTGATGGTAGCGGCGCCCGGGTTGACCAGGCCTTGCGACCAGGCTTGGGGCACCCTAAAGGTAAAGGGCACCGTAAGGACGGCGGCGCCCGGGGGTACTCGGCCCTGCGACCAGGCCGGTGGCTCCGCGGAGGTAGGGGGCGCTGTTGGAATTGCGGCGCCCGGAGGTACTAGACCTTGCGACCAGGCCGATGGTATTTCCTGCTTCGCCGCGCTCAGGGTCGAGGCGTGTGACGTCACAGGGGTCGCGGCCGCGGCTTCTGCTTGAGGCCTAATCCGGCACGGTGACGATGCAGTGACGGGCACGGCAGGGGGAATTTCGGGCTCTGCGACGGGGAGCTGGGACAGGTACACGGTTTCTCAGCTCGGGGTAGAGACGTCCCCTTTACCTGCCTTCGTCCGTTCAGCTCCCTTCTCGGCGCCGTCTCCGGCCTTCACTCCTCCTGCACCATCCTCAGAGGTGGTCTGTCTCCTCGTCTCGGGTGGCGTGCTCCGCTGACGGGTTCCGGTCTGCTGGGCCATCTCACGGCTCCACTCCGCCAGCGTGTCTTGCTGCACCTGGGCCATCCTCCGTGCGAGGCCCTCCAGCGCGGTCTGTGCACACTCCCGGTCTCAGGGGAGCTGTGCCAGGATTTCCACTAAGCCTAGTGGCGTTGTTGCTTGCAGCAGGCTCCTGACCACTGGGTCGGTGCTGCCTGTCTCTCCCTCCATCTCCGGGTACGCTTTCTCCGGAGTCCTCTCCAGACTTCTTTCCTCCGGGTGCGCTCTCTCCAGACTCCTCCAGGCTGCACCCATCTTCGTTCTTTTCTTCTGTCTCCGCCCACATTGAGGGTGGTCCCGGGGCAACTTTGTGATTGTCAGTTCCAGGGGCAGTTCTCTTACGCTGATGGACACTTCCAGCATCACAGTCTCTGTTGGTGGGCGCGGTTTCCGCTTTTGGCGCCATTCTTCGACCTGGCCCACGATGGGAGGTGGCCTCTTGCCACCCTCTGGCACGCCCATAATGGCGTCCGCTCTTCCAAGGCGGGAAATCTTTGGAAATGGCGGGAATCGTCTCCCAGTGGCGGGAAACTCCATGGATGGCGGGAAAAAGCTGCAAATGGCGGACAACCGGCGGGAAACGACCTGTGATGGGGTCCGTTGGCGGGGACCCTCCGGAACCGGCGGGAGACTTCTTTTTGAGGTAACGATGAACTTTTCTTCAGGCACGCAGTACCCGGTTGTTGCGGGCACGTTATCCTGCCGACTACGCCAAAGTTGACGCGCCCCCTGGGCCAGTGTTGTTTGGGGGATACCCGGAGCCGGATCAGATGGGGGTTGTAGTCTCCGAGTGGCGGTGACCCGGTCCGTGCCCAGGGTGTCAAGCTCAGTGTGTGGCAGTCCTACAGATGTTGCTGGATGTTCTTTAGTGTCGACTACGCCACCCGTTGATTTGCGGTCAATACGGCCGCCGCTGCAGCAGGGTCCGCTGAGGCTGATGGTGTGTGTGCAGCTTCTGATAGTATAACCCCCAACGGGAGGGGTATAGCCTCAGGGGGTCAGTTGTAGAGGGTGGTGGTTGTGGTGGTGCAGTGAGGGTGGTATTAAGACTCAGAGTCGGGCTGTGCAGTTCAAGGTGTTTACTTACTGCTGTTGTTCTGGTCACTCCGGCCTTGAGTGACCGCCCGAGCCGTGCTGCGTCCACCAGGTCCTGGACTCGGCCAACCCCCAGGTAATTCTGGAGCGTGATCCTGAGCTCCCTTTCTGACGTTCCTTTTCTCTGGCCTTCCCCACCAGGGATCCACCTATGTCCGGCTCCCTCGGGTCTCTTGGTGGGTACACCTCTTCTGGGTTCCCTGACCCTATACTTGGTCTGCCTTCCTGGTGGATTTAGTGGGGGGTCGTGGCAGATCCTGCCCACAACCTCCGGTCTCTGGCTGAGGATTAGTGCCCTCCACCAGCTTGGGATCCGGTACCCTTGTGCCAACCCTTCACCCTGTTGCTTGTATTTGGGCTCTTGGGGTTCCCTCTTCTTCCCCTCTGGGTCCTTCTGACTCCTCTCTCTCTTCTTCCAGGACTGCTTGACCCTCTACAACAGACTGACTAGTAGCTGTCTGCCTGTCTGACCCTGATCTAAGATGGTTCCCACCTTATATACTCCCTCTATGTGTGAGCTCAGGTGACCAGCACCCAATGAGCTCCTAGCATTACCCAGACTGCTCCCCCTATCTGCCCCTACACTACTGGGATGTTTCACCCCCCTCCCACTCCAGCCAGGGACAGACACTATCGTACCTGCACATAAACTGGTGGGAGTACCATCGATCTGTCCCCCGGAAATGGGATGTATGTAGTGTATGCAGCCTACTGAGCTCAGTTCCACACTCCATCCTTACCCGGGAGTGGAATACCACACCTCTGGCTTGAGGTGTAATACCCCTGTAGCAGCCGAATCCTCAGGGTGCTACATTATACTCTGGGGTCAATGGGACTGAAGAAAAAACTCAATTCAATGATTAACCCCTTCACGCCGTGGCCCTTTTCTATTTTTTGCACTTTAGTTTTTTGCTCCCCTTCTTCCCAGAGCCATAACTTTTTCATTTTTTTTCGGTCAATATGGCCATGTGAGGGCTTATTTTTTGCGGGATGAGTTGTACTTTTGAACGACATCACTGGTTTTACCATATCGTGTACTGGAAAATTGGAAAAAAAATTCCAAGCGCGGTGAAATTGCAAAAAAAGTGTAATTCCACAGTTGTGTTTTTTTTTTTTTATACCATGTTCACTAAATACTAAAACTGACCTACCATTATTATTCTCCAGGTCATTACGAGTTCATAGATACCAAACATGTATAGGTTCTTTTTTATTTAAGCGGTGAAAAAAAATCCAAATTTGTAAAAAAGTCGCCATTTTCTGAGACCCGTATCGTCTCCATGGTTCGAGATCTGGGGCCAGGTGAGGGCTTATTTTTTGCCCGCCGAGCTGACATTTTTATTAATACCATTTTGGGGGTAGATACAATGATTTGATTGCCCATTATTGCATTTTATTGCAATGTTGCTGCAACCAAAAAAATGTAATTCTGCCGATTTGATTTTTTTTTCTCATTATGCCATTTACCGATCAGATTAATTATTTTTTTATATTGATAGATCCGGCGATTCTGAACGCAGCGATACCAAACGTGTATTTTTTTATTTTTTTTCATTGTTTTATTTTGAATGGGGCTAAAGGGGGGTGATTTGAACTTTTATATTTTTTTTATATTTTTTAACACTTTTTTCCTACTACTTTTCACGTGCTTCAATAGTCTCCATGGTAGACTAGAAGCTGCGATCATCCGATCGCCTGTGCTACACGTAGCAGGGCTTCAGCCCTTTTCTGGTTACTGTACAGTATACTTCTCAGTATGGAGCTGTTTTAGGAGATATACTCTCTCCTAGGCGCAATGCTTCATGGGAAAAATATCTCCGTTATTCAATAGAGCGTGTTGCCAAATTAAGAGGATTCTTTTATTCAGCATTGCTGATGCTGGATTTCGTCTCATTATTACAGCCAATGGAGCATGCAATCATTTTTTTTTTGTCTGATATATACAAAATGCAACAGAAAAAAAAAACTTTGTGTGGCTATTTTTGACATTTAAAATATAGCTTGGGGGCCGAAATATTCTAAGGTTGCAAATATTACATTAAAAAGCTGCCGTAAAACCACAGTGGTCGCTAATATAGTGTATAAACAGGGATTGGTAAGTTCCCGTCACATCTGATTCCAGCAGTACAATGCTATCAAGGCAGAACAGCGGCCAAAATCATTTAAAATTTGCTTGAACAATTCCGGTGCTGATAATTATTTATTGATTTTATATAAACTGTATTTTATATTTGATTTTAAACTGATTTTATACTTTATCTTTACTATTTAAACCCAAACTGGCCAGAGACATATAGTAATTTTATATATTGATTGATGAATGCTGCTTCTCCCCATTCTCCTACAAGCAAAATAATTCATGGCATCCACTTAAAGGGAATCTGTCACCAGGTTGTTGCTACTTAATTTGAGAGCAGTATCATGTAAGGACAGAGACCCTGATTCCAGCGATGTGTCACTTACTGGGCTGCTTTGTGTAGTTTTTCTAAAATCACAGTTTTATCAGCAGGAGATTATCACTAGAGGACTAGTAAACCTGCTCTCAGGTAGTCCAATCCCACCCCCATCACTGATTGGTAGCTTTCAGCTTAATCTGCCAATCAATGGTGTGGGCGGGATTATACACAGCTCAGCATTCAGAGAACTGCTAGATCTGCAGCTGAGGGATTTTATCAAAATGGCAGCAAGCAGCCCAGTAAGTGACATATCACTGGAATCAAGGTCTCTTCCTCTACATCATGCTGCTTTCAGATGGGAAAGTAAAAACCTGGTAACAGATTCCCTTTAATTGTTTGCTGTAGATCCAAGAGACTTTTTTTTTTTTCAATTTGGCACTTGAGTTAATCATGTCTACCCGATCGCTGTGATTCCACGGATCAATTTCCAGTTTCAGCTAAATTGGAATCTTATGAAATTCTCCCAGTTTTGTCTAACAAATTAGATTGCCTCCTCCCCCTCTCGTCCCGGGGGGGACATTAACTGATGTAAATGTCTTCTCGTTATAGAGCTCTGGAATATGGGGGGCCTATATAAATAATCCATCTAGAATAGTTCATGCTATGGATGGCTCAGATGTAACCCGTCATATTGGGCCAAATATCATCCATACATTCTGACATTATTATATAGTTAGACATCCAGCAGTTTGTTGGTCTGGTGTGATGCTGGTGGCCAATGTTAACCCTTTGCTTCTGCATCTGCAGTGCTATAGGCGTGAAAGATTGGCCAGTAAATTTGAGCTTCTGTCCTGTCCTCACACTTTCTCTCCTGTCTCTCCCTCTGGTTCTGTCATCCCCCTGTATCTCTACTCTATCTCTGCCCTCCCTCTCGCTCGCTCTCTCCTTTTCTCCCTCCCATCCCTCCCTCTTGTTCTCTCTCGGTCTGAAATTAATACAGGCAAGGCACATTCAGAGCAGCTCCTGACTACCTTTCCTCTCTTTCTCTCTCTCTCTCTTTTTTCTCCCTATCTCCCCTAATTCCTGCAATCTCCCCTCTCCTCTGTCTCTCTTCCCATTACCTCTCCGACCTTTCTCTATTTTTCTTTATTTTTTTCTGGGAATTTTTTTTTATTATTTTTTATTTATTTATTTTTTTTGTTCCTGGTAGAAAAGAGACGCAGAGATCCCTACAGGAGGGGCACACGGGGAGAAAAAAAAAAGAAGCAAATAATAGGACTAGAAGGGTTGCAAATTACCCAGATCAGAGCCACTTGCCCCTGCCACTCTCACTAAATCAAGGCTGAAGAGATCTCTTCCTTCCTAGAGCCGAGAACCTCTGCAGAGCCCGGATCCCATGCAGACATGGCTGTAACCTGCACACGTTTTACAGATGAATACCAGCTGTATGAAGAGATTGGCAAGTAAGGCACCATCTGATTCCTCACCTGCAGCTGGAGCAATAAGGCACCCCGTGGGGAGGGTTACCCATAGAAGCCACCCCTTGATTCTAGCCCTTCATACCTCTGTACGCTATATGCACCATTTATGGGTTGTTGTTTTTTTTTAATACCGGGGGATGCAAACCCAGGCCTTCTGGCGCAGACGGGGACATGTAGGGTGTGTGATGCAAGGGGGGTCATTGGTGCTGAGTGAAGAATTTGGTAACACAACTCATGATGCTACTGCAGATATCTATACCTGTAGTACATGGAAAAACCGGTTGCATTCCCCCTACGTTGTGGATCTGTATACACGTCCACGTATAGATTTGCACAAATAATGTGTTTATGTCTGGGAGCCACTGCTGTGTGTCTGCGTATATTCCTTCGGGGGAGGTGATTCGATTCAGGGTGAGGTTTGGGGTGATGGGGGCTGGGGGTGGATGTAGAAAGCTACAGACTATTCATGGATTGCAGGGGCATTATCATAGGTGACGACTGGCACCCACTACTGGGCAGAAATAATGTGGGGGGGGAGAGGAGGAGAAGGTTGCGTACTTGTCAAATAGCCAGGGATAATTTAGCATTAATATTGATGATCCTGGGTGTACCGGTTGGTAATTGGTGAGCTATGTATGGAGCGTATTGAGTTATTGATACATCATTATTTTCCGGCTACCTATGTATGGCATGAGCTATTGGCAAAGTCTGGAAATGCAGAGACTGTCAATTAGGATATCAGAGGGAGTATCTGAGAGTGATTGATACAGCTAAAGTCCCTGGGGGGCGGATTACGGCATTTATTAATTAGTGTATTCGTTTTAAAGTAATTGATGGATCTAGTTCATAGATAATGGACTTCATTACTGATAAGTAATCGTGCGCTATGGATATTAATAATCTGAGTCGGATATCGATGAACAGTTAGGACGTATGGATGTGAATTACGGCCATATATGGCCATCTAACGGAGTTGTTCTTCGGCTACGGTATTGGATGGGCGATCGGTACGACTGTCTATGAAGATGAAGCTTTGATTGGCAGGTGCACTGGTATATCTCTGTCCCCTGGATGCTCTCCCCCTACCTCCTCCTCCCGCAGGTCCTCCTGGTTTCCTGAGCGTTATTCCGCCTCCTGTTATGATGTCACACTTCGCTCTCACATGGATGAGGTTTTCAGGACAGGGCCTATGAGATATAGGGTCAGGGAGCCACCAGGGATCCGAGACGAGGAGATAGGGAGAAGGACCATCAATGAATCAACTGCATACATCATTGAGGCTTGCAGTAGAATATGGCTAAATGTTTGCACCGATGCATCCTTTAATCAAATGCACTAAAGGTCCACTAGATATGTGATTTTTAAACATGTTCTTGCCAAAATATCCAAAATCCAGGACAGACTTTCTGCCTAAGCACCCCTGCCGTACAGGAGCTAGGTACTGTTTGGAACATCACAATCTCAATCTGCTCTGCGGAGAAGATGAAGGTCCAGGTGTTTCTTCATAGACATATTAATTTATGTCATCTCGAGAACAGGCAGAAGGTAACTGTGTTGTGGGGTCAGTAGAGACCTATATATAGATCCATGATGGATGCCGCGTGTACGAGGCTATCATACATATCTGCAGTTTCCATTGCTGTGCACCCAGCTGTCATTGTGCTACCACCATCCTTCTTCACACTCCATAATATATCACTGTACTATACTCATAAGGGACTATATCCATTTCTTCAATATTTTCCATGAATCTTAGGGCTATAAATTGGTTTTCTGCAGATACAATACTCTGGCTTCATTATACAGGGGTCATAGACCTAGAAGTAATTCACATTTAAGCAATTTATACAATTATACTCAGTGATCAAGCCAATGGAAAGAATACTATAAAATGGAAAGGAACCTGTGACAGATCATGATGATGACTATGAAGGGGATATGAATACGTTGCTGTTCATTAACATCTAACCTCTTGTGAATAATGGTTAATTAATTGAGACATGAGGTACGCCAGTGCCCTTCACAGGGTCCAATAAAAAAGGAGGGAGATTCTCCCCCACCCTTAAAATTTGTGTCTCAAATTTTTGTTGAGGACTCATTCTCTTTAATAGAGTTTGCCAAACTCCTTAGCATTCATGAAAGCCCCGCAACTAGATGTTATGACCTAAGAAAATGCTTTCCATGTCTTTTTGTCTTTGGTGCTGGTTTTGGAAAATGTAGAATTGCATGCCATGGTGCCCAGCAAAATTAATGGGCAAGCACTGTTACTGGTGGATGTTGGTGATGCCCATGAGTTGTGTTTCTCGATCAACAGATTCCATTGTTAGGCTTTTGATAAAGAGCTAAACTAGTAAATCTATACAAAGTTGACCTGTTACCCATATCAACGTAATATTTCTTACTAAACCAATTATATTCGGAAACTATATATGATGTATCAAATTCAACTAAGTAAAGGGAAGAGAGTGTTAGAGGTAAAGAACAAAAATTTATAGTCAATCCTGAGTGATCTATAATAACTCCCACAATGTGACCTACAAGTGATAAAAATTAATCAATCTCCCAATCGATCAAAAATCAATTCTGACCCTACTTGCGATCAGATTAGATCAATGGTTTACTGTGAGATGAGCGGATCGATCCGCTAAGTATTGAGTTCGGGTCAACTTTCCTGAAAATTGCGGTTTCAAGTGAATTCGAACATGTTGAGATTCGATTCACGGTTCACAAAAATGACTTGCCCGGCACCATTTCCCACACTGCTGAAGCATCAGAGAGCGGGCTAACATCATTATGTGTGGCCACGTCGGATTCCCCATAATACCCTGCGGCAGTGACATCTAGCGGATTACGATACCTTGTACATTGGTGGTCAGTACCGGGGCAATCACAGATCAGCAGTTCCCAGCGGAGCACAGTTTGTATGGCAGAGTCATTTTCCATCTTCAGTCTCTCTTTCTCTTCCTTCTCTACAGTGTAAGCTCTAATGATCAACAGGGTTCTCTCTCTCTTTCTCACTCACCTGTAAAGTGTAAGCTCTTATAATCAGTGGTGTCCTCTTTCTCTCTCGTCTATAGAGTGTTACATCTTATGGTCAGCGGGGTGCCCACTCTCTCTCTCATACACTTTTCCTCTCTTCTGTAGAGTGTAAGCTCTTATGGTTAGAGGGTTCTCTCTTTCTCTCTCTCTCTTCTCCCCCACATATATTCTTTGAGCAATTACAAGCTTTCCAGTATGAAGATTTACATGAATTTATCTGGTGCTAATCAAATTTTGGGGAAAATTTGACAGATTTGTTCAAAAGATCAGTTAATACACTGTATACAGTGGCTTGCGAAAGTATTCACCCCCTTGGCATTTTTCATGTTTTGCTACCTCACAACCTGGAATTTCACTTGTTTATTTGAGGGTTTGCATCAGTTCATGTAAGTAACATGCCAACAACTGTGAACATTTGTTTTTCTTTTTATTGTGAAGCAAACAACAAATAGGACAAAACAACTTAAAACTTCAGTGTGCATAAGTATTTACCCCCCTAAAGTCAGTACTTTGCAGAGCCTCATTTTGCTGCAATTACAGCCGCAAGTTGCATTGGATAAATCTCTATGAGTTTTCCACATCTTGGCACTAGGATTTTTGCCCATTTCTCAAGGCAAAACTGCTCCAGCTCCTTCAAGTTAGATGGTTTCCTTTGTTGAAAAGCAATCTTCAAGTCTGACCACAGATTCTCATTGGATTAATGTCTGGGCTTGACTAGGCCACTGCAAAACATTTACATGTTTCCCCTTAAACCATTCGAGTGTTTCTTTAGCAGTATAGTTTAGGTCATTGTCTTGTTGGAAGGTGAACCTCCATCCCAGTCTCAAGTTACTGACAGACTGAAACAGGTTTTGCTCAAGAGTATCCCTGTATTTCGCACCATCCATCTTCCCCTTGACTGGGACCATTTTCCCTGTCCCTGCTGCCAAAAACATCTCCACAGCATGATGCTGCCACCACCATGTTTCACTGTTGGGATGGTAATCTTCAGGTGATAAGCTGTGTTAGTTTTGTGCCAGACATAGCATTTATTTTGGTGGCCAAAAAGTTCAATTTTGGTCTCATCTGACCACAGCACCTTCTTCCATACATTTGGGGAGTCTCCCACATGTCTTTTGGCAAACTAAAAAGGAGCTTTACAATTTTTGTGTGTAAGTAAAGGCTTTTTTTCTGCCCACTCTCCCATAAAGGCCTCCTCTATGGAGTGTACGGCTTATTGTGGATGTATGGACAGATACTCCAGTCTCTGCTTGGGAAATCTGCAGTTCCTTCAGGCAGGGCCGGCGTCAGCACCCGGCGCACCCGGGCAAATGCCAGGGCCCTGAGCAGGCAGAGGGGCCCACTGGCGGTCGCGCACCCCGCTGGGCTATGGGCGGAGGAGAGCGGTGTCAGCGCCCGCCCTTCTCCGCCGCTTGCTCAGGGCCCCGGCAGGCGGATACTTACCTCTCCCCGTGCCTCCGCAGATCAGCTGTCTTCCTGCTCTGCGCTCCCTGTGACGTCTCAGATCAGAGGGCGCGGTGACATCTTTACACCGCGCCCTCCCCTGAGCCGTCACAGGGAGCGCTGAGCGGGAAGACGCCGACAACGCTGGAGTTCGGACCCGAGCAGCGGGCAGCAGGTAGCAGGTGAGGAGAAGGGAGGTGAGTATTTGATTTTTTTTTTTTAATGTATGGAGGCATGGGACAGTATAAAGAGAAGGGCGGGGGGCATCCTGCATGGGGCATTATAAAGAGAGGGGGGGACATCCTGCATGGGGCATTATAAAGAGAGGGGGGGACATCCTGCATGGGGCATTATAAAGAGGAGGGGTGACAGCCTGCATGGGGCATTATAAGGTGGGGAACAGCCTGCATGGGGCATTATAAAGAGGGGGGGGGACATCCTGCATGGGGCATTATAAAGAGGAGGGGTGACATCCTGCATGGGGCATTATAAAGAGGAGGGGTGACAGCCTGCATGGGGCATTATAAGGTGGGGAACAGCCTGCATGGGGCATTATAAGGGGGGGGGGCAGCCTGTATGGGGCATTATGTGGGGGGTAACAGCCTGCATGGAGCATTATAAGGGGGGGACAGCCTGTATGGGGCATTATATGGGGACCGGTATCCTGTATGGAGCGTTATATGGGGGCCAGTATTCCGTATGGGGGCCAGTATTCCGTATGGAGCCTTATATGGGGGCCAGTATTCCGTATGGAGCCTTATATGGGGGCCAGTATTCCGTATGGAGCCTTATATGGGGGCCAGTATTCCGTATGGGGGCCAATATTCCGTATGGAGCCTTATATGGGGGCCAGTATTCCGTATGGAGCCTTATATGGGGGCCAGTATTCCGCATGGAGCCTTATATGGGGGTCAGTATTCCGCATGGAACCTTATATGGGGGTCAGTATTCCGCATGGAGCCTTATATGGGGGCCAGTATTCCATATGGAGCCTTATATGGGGGCCAGTATTCCGTATGGAGCCTTATATGGGGGCCAGTATTCCGTATGGAGCCTTATATGGGGGCCAGTATTCCGTATGGAGCCTTCTATGGGGGCCAGTATTCCGTATGGAGCCTTATATTGGGGCCACTATTCTGTGTGGAGCGATTCACCGGTTTCTGAGCTATTGTGGAATTTACAGTAGATATCACTCATGTAATGTAAGAAGTGAAATCTTTGGCAGTGTACTATATATATATATATATTTATCTGCTTTATCTGTACATCATGAATCATGGTATGTGTTAAAGGGGCCCACTGAGACTCTTTCGCCCGGGGCCCAGAAAAACCTGGAGCCGGCCCTGCCTTCAGGGTTACCTTTGGTCTCTGTGCTGCCTCTCTGATTAATGCCCTCCTTACCAGGTTTTCGTGGGTGGCCCTCTCTTGGCAGGTTTGTTGTGGTACCATGTGTTCTTTCCATTTGATGATAATGGATTTGATGGTGCTCTGGGAATCATCAGAGATTTTTGTTAGTGGTGCCTTTTACTTAATGGTGTTGCAGCCTTTGTGGCCTTTCAGAAAAGGTAAAGTGTATATACTGACAGATCATGTGACCCTTAGATTGCACACAGGTGGATGTCCTGTCACTAAGCATGTGACATGATTGCTTGCACTATAAATTTTTAGGGGCTTCATAGCAAAAGGGGTGAATACATATGCACATGCCAATTTTTAGTTATTTGATCCCATAAATTTAATTTATGCCTATATTTTTCTCACTTCACTTCACCAACTTAGACTATTTAGTGCTGATGCATCACACACAAGTCAGATTACAAAAATATTTAAGCACAGGTTGTAATGTAACAAAGTAGGTAATAAGCCAAGGGGGTGAATAATTTTTTTTATTGTCTCAATCACTTTGCTACTACTATAACCTACTGCAGATTGCATATGTGTATGTAGACAAAGCCAAAATTATCACCAGATGTCAAGAAGCTTATTATTCTGAGAGTGAAGTCAGGCAAAAGGCAAAATGAGGTAGATATGGAATTCTCCTGTTCTCAGAGTCAAGTGTCACGTTACTCACATATATTAAATAAAGAAATAGAAGGTTATGGAACAGCTGACAAACCTGGAAGTGGACGACCCCAGAAAACTTCCTCCAGAGTTGATCACATTATTAAGAAAAAGTCAGTATCTGATGTCCATAAAAGTGCTGTACAGATTTCACACGAAATGGACGAAGAATATGGGGTCAAAGTGAGTCACTGGTGCAATGGCTAAGAGCAGTAGGGTTGAACGCACAAGGTCCAGTCAAGAAGCCTTTCATCTCTGCAAAGAACTGACTGAGTTTGCCAAAGAACACAGCCAATGGAAAGAGATAGATTGGTCTAAGGTGTTGTGGTTGGATGCGGTGCAGTAATTAAAGCAAGAGGTTATGCTACAAAATACTAAGTTATAGCATTGTAAGCAATGAATTACTCTCTACGTTGTGATCAATAAATAGTAGATGCAAAACTTTTGCAAGTCAGTTTTCTATAATTAAATGACCAGACCTACTGTATATGCAAAAGCATTTTGGTTAAAATTAAGGTCCTGCATGGTGACAACTTCCTGCACTTTCACTTCATCACCAGGGAAATGGCAGCACAACAACCAGGCAGAAGTCATCACACTTTAAAAAAATGAAAAACTTTTGGTCTCCACTGTATATATATATATATATATATATATATATATATATATATATATATATATATAGCATTTCAATAAACAAAAAAAATGGTGGTGAGGTGAAGATGACAAGTTTGGTTCTGCACCCTTGTTCCGGTCAAAAGACGTATCCACCACTAAATCTATAGGCTGCATTCTTTATCATTATAGTTTAGCCAACAAAATGTCTGTCTCTGGAATTTGGAAGTATGAACTTTGTCTCCTATCCTCAACACACTCACTCATCATCTAGTCTTCTGGTTACTCCTGAAATCATATAACATGTCCTAAGTAAGTCACTATTGTCCTCTCCTAATACTTTTCCCTCTGGCATGGCACTGTTTCTTAACGCAAGTCTTGCAGTACCTTCTAACATGCCATGCACTGAGGATAGGAAGACTCTGGGTACCACAGCCTTAATCAAAAGCAATGCAAACATAACCACCCTGCTGTTGGGAAATCCTTAAACCATGATCTGTTGAGGGCCATGAGGATTAGTGTTCCGAAATCTGTTCTAGACCATTTTTTCCACATGGCACACAGAAATAACAGATCAAGGATAAATAAATTAGACAAAAATATCTGCATACTAATACTTGGCCACTTGGATTCAATTTCCATTTTCAAGATTCGACACCATAGCACTAATTATGATGGTGGTGATTTTGTCCCAATTGTTATACGTTTTAAATGCCAGCCCATTATGGATAAATAATAGTATATGTAAAGGAGGATCTGCCCCTAGATTTCACAACACAAACGGTATACATTATTAAATAGATCACTAAGACCTGGTGAGGCTGGTGCACTTACTTTAAAAAATCCATTTCAGAATGGCTGACATTATAAATTAGTATTTTATGAGTCCAGCAAAAGAATGAGAGAGCTCAAGTCTTCAGTCTCCTCCCATCTAGCCTGATTGATAGTTCCTCAGTGTCCCTCTTCCTTGCTGCTGCTGCTGCTTAAATCTCACACTGCTCAGTACAGTAAGCTAGGTGGGAAGAGATTAGGTTTATCTCATGAGTAAGCTTAGATTCTCTCACTCCATCAGGTAGTAAGACTATAAAAAGGATTATACAGCCATTCTGATACGGGTATTCAAAGTCAGTACCCCGGTCTCTTCAGGTCTAATAGATCTATTTAATAATGAAGTACTGGCTACTTTAATCAGATGACAGGTCCTCTTTAAAGATTTTTTCATATTTCCGGACACAAATTGTGGAAAAAGAATTAGGAGTCTCTCATTTGATATTTAATTTATAGAAGGTCAAATGATCATGTTTGATTCTCTTCAGATTATATATAATAAAAGTGCTAAATATCATTTTAGATGTTACCAATTTTATCAACTAGAAAACTATTGTTAAATTCAGTTCTCATCAACTTTACACTCGCTCTTGTTCACTTAATCATTGAGGTGGGGGGGGGGGAATTTCCTTTGTCATTTAAGAAATATCAGACCATTATATATATATTGTAACAAAATCACTGGCAAAGTACTGGAGAGGAGATATGAAGCACTGAGATTGTTAGCTCCAGTAATATAAACATAGGAAAAATGTTCCAGCAAAAGAAGTGATGACTGGTTAATCAGCCATCTTTAGTGCTAGGGTGATTAAACACCTGCACAGAGCGAGGAGGTCAGAGGATGAAATCTAGCTTGTTAGAGCATTTGGTGTGGGGAGGGCCTGGGGGTGAAAGCTCTGGGCTGTTTGGCATGTGAAGGAAAGATAAACCTTGGGTTGTTTGTCCCTGAAGCAGGCGGTTACCCCGTAGCAACAAGGACTGTGCCATATGTTATGTTTTGTTTTTTGCTGTTAGGCCGGGAAGGCCGTGTTTGTTTTTGCTAACATTGCTGTGGTTTATGCAGCAATCTTAATAAACCCAGCAGAAGATTTAAAGAGACAGTGTTCCTGTGTATACCTCTATGTGCCACCAAGTGAGCCGAACTACCTCAATATATATATAGATACATATAACTATATATATATATACATAGTGGGAGCAGGACATGGATCGCTGCTCAAGGCATACCCAAAAATTATTTCAAAAGTTCTCTTTTTTTTGGCCATCCTTCTAATTAGCATAATTTGGTAATGAAAAGATTCACCGGAGATATAGAAATGAAAAAAAAATAGATAAATGTATTAAAGGAATAAGAAACAATTGATATAATAATGAAACAAGGAGCAAATAGTGGTCTGGTAAAAGTAAAATCTGCTACTAGAATACAAATTGTGAAATAAAATATGAAATGATTTTTTTCTTTAAGTTACTCCATAAATCCATAAGTTTATGTCAAATTACTAAAAGCTCTAGTCAGATTCAAAGAAAAATGTTATTGTCTCTGCCTTCACCACAGAAGCTTTTCATATTATTAACTTTCTTGGTAAAACATTCCATGAACTACTCTTACTGCAAAAAAACCCTTTCCTTTATCAATGATGGAAGTACCTGTCCTTCATGCCTAAATAAAGGCAATTCTATTATGCAATACAGTCAGTGTCACTAAAACTAATTAAATTATCCTATCCTAAATCCTGGTCACCAGACACCAGAAAGTCATCAAAATAAGGATCACCCACAATCATATC
Organism: Phyllobates terribilis; assembly: GCF_046119375.1. Lineage (NCBI taxonomy): Eukaryota > Metazoa > Chordata > Amphibia > Anura > Dendrobatidae > Phyllobates > Phyllobates terribilis. The sequence continues at coordinate 533,610,987 of NW_027362771.1, forward strand.
TCAATGCCATTCATTCAAAAATGTCACATAAAGTAAGGCAGCATGAAGGATCTCTGCAGGTCTGAGAAGACCTCTCCATGGCACCTGCTGACTCTGGCATCTGGTGTCAAACAATAGCCTGAATATAATTAGGCCGTTCCTTACTAAATAGCAGCAAGGTGCCCATAGACTTTAGATTTTAGAAGATTAAAATGGACAATTTCAACTAAAACGATTATTCGTCATGGAAAGCTTAAGAATGATCGTTTTAGGTGACCGACCACACACCGTCATCGTCTGAAATGAAGTGGACCATCTTTGATTATTTGGTCATGCTAAAGACCTTTGGTTAAACGGAAGATCTTTTCATCCACAAATGATCTTTCTTTGAAAGAATATTCCCAGAAAGATTGTTTGTTTCTCGCTATGTTATTGATCGTATACTGTATGGCCAGGTTATAAGTTATAAAGGTCAATGTGAACCAATATGTGGATGGCAGCATCGGCATAACGATCGTTCACCAGATCGATTGTTCAATCTTCCAGCTAATGAGCGCGGCCACCTTTAGTGAATTCTCCCATTTTTTCGCTGGCATTCGATCAAGATTCACATACTTTATACAGTGGGTTAAAGACGGTAGCAGAAGTGATACCTTCCCATTGAATGTTAGATGTAATTTTATTAGAAGAAAAACAAACTTAAAAAAATTAATTAGAAAAGTCAGCAGGAAATATAGTTGGCCTCTTGGTTTGTTAGTCTAAAGCAGGGATTTCAAGCTCAAATATACAGAGGGCCAAAATTAAAAGCTTGGCCAACCTTGATATTTATTAAAAAAAAATGTCTACAATTGAGGACGTTTTGCCTTATCATCAAATATAGTTATGAACTTTTTCATATGGAAACAAACTTAAAGGGGTTGTCCCACGTACGTTTTCATTAATAGATCTTAAATAAAATATTGGAATAATATAATATGTTATGTAAGAGGAGTAAAAAGCATATGGCCCAATGGCCTAATTTAAATATGTAATAACATAGGATAGAAAAACCTTGAATTATACACATAATAAAGTATGAAGTAAACAAAAGTGCCCCCAAACACAGTATGATACCCCACAGTGAATTCCTCCACACGCACAGTATGATGACCATACTGTACCCCTCCTCCCTCAATCCCCCCGACAAAGAATTGTGACCCCATCACAGTACGATTTTCCAACTGTAATCCCCACACAGCCCTCCATACAGTATAATGACCCCACATAGTCCTCCATACAGTATAATGGCCTCACATAGTCCTCCATACAAAGTAATGGGCCCACATAGTCCTCCATACAGAATAATGACCCCACATAGTCCTCCATACAGAATAATGGGCCCCACATAGTCCTCCATACAGAATAATGGGCCCCACATACTCCTCCATACAGAATAATAGGCCCCACATAGTCCTCCATACAGAATAATGGTCCTCCAAACCGAATAATGGCCTCACATAGTCCTCCATACAGAATAATGGGCCCCACATAGTCCTCCATACAGAATAATGGGCTCCACATAGTCCTTCATACAGAATAATGGGCTCCACATAGTCCTCCATACAGTATACTGGGTCCCACATAGTCCTCCATACAGAATAATGGACCCCACACAGTCCTCCATACAGAATAATGGGCCCCACATAGTCCTCCATACAGAATAATGGACCCCACATAGTCCTCCAGACAGAATAATGGGCCCCACATAGTCCTCCATACAGAATAATGGGCCCCACATAGTCCTCCATACAGAATAATGGGCCCCACATAGTCCTCCATGCAGAATAATGGGCCCCACGTAGTGCTCCATATAGAATAATGGTCCCCACACAGTCCTCCATACAGAATAATGGGCTCCACATAGTGCTCCATGCAGTATAATGACCCCACATAATGCTCCATACAGTATAATGGGCCCCACACAGCCCTCCATACAGCATAATGGCCCCACATAGTGCTCCATACAGTATAATGGCCTCACATAGTTCTCCATACAGTATAATGGCCCCACATAGTTCTCCATACAGTATAATGGCCTCACATAGTGCTCCATACAGTATAATGGCCCAACATAGTGCTCCATACAGATTAATGGCCCCACATAGTCCCCCATACAGTATAATGGCCCCATACAGTGCTCCATACAGTATAATGGGCCCCACATAGTCCTCCATACAGAATAATGGGCCCACATAGTGCTCCATACAGTATAATGGACCCCACATAGTCCTCCATACAGAATAATGGGCACCACACAGTCCTCCATACAGTATAATAGACCCCACATAGTCCTCTGTACAGTATACTGGACCCACATAGTTCTCCGTACAGTATAATGGACCCACATATTCCTCCATACAGTATAATGGGCCCCACATAGTCCTCTATACAGTATAATGGGCCCCACATAGTCCTCCATACAGTATAATGACCCCACATAGTCCTCCATACAGTATAATGACCCCACATAGTCCTCCATACAGTATAATGACCCCACATAGTCCTCCATACAGTATAATGACCCCATATAGTCCTCCATACAGTATAATGACCCCACATAGTCCTCCATACAGTATAATGACCCCACATAGTCCTCCATACAGTATAATGGCCCCATATAGTGCTCCATACAGTATAATGACCCCACATAGTCCTCCATACAGTATAATGACCCCACATAGTCCTCCATACAGTATAATGGCCCCACATAGTGCTCCATACAGTATAATGGGCCCCACATAGTCCTCCATACAGTATAATGACCCCACATAGTCCTCCATACAGTATAATGACCCCATATAGTCCTCCATACAGTATAATGACCTCACATAGTCCTCCATACAGTATAATGACCCCATATAGTCCTCCATACAGTATAATGACCTCACATAGTCCTCCATACAGTATAATGACCCCACATAGTCCTCCATACAGTATAATAGGCCCCACATAAAAAGTAAATAAATAGCCTTGTTACACTTATGGAGCAACACAGAGAACCCTAGTGAGAAGAAAAGAGACCCACCCACATTGCTCCACACCCTGCTTATACTGGCAAAAAAACAGTTACTTAAATATTGGCTAGACCCTAACACTCCCCCAATTGAAGAATTGACAGCTCAAATGAAACATTTTATGGGAGTTGAGCAACAAGACGCCCTTAGTAATAAGGAAACGCAAGCTGGCAAATTTCTCCCGAAATGGAAACAGTTTATTGTGAACTGTTGCTCATTAAATGAAAAAAAAAAATGGTGGAACCCTTCACTTCTACAGCTTGGTACATTTTTGAGGATCTTAAAAATAGTCTGGGACCACTGCGATTAAATTAAAGAGGGGGAAGAAAGAGCAGGGTAAAGAAATCATTAGGTAAGGGTTTATAGTACGAGTGTAAATAGACTATTTTACCAAGATGGCTTCAATAAATTAGAATATCAGCTAGATTGTATGTCAGCTAAGTTGACGTAAGTTACAAAGTTATATAGTTCTTAATGTTTGTATTGTTTTGTATTACCAGTCAATCCTATGAACAGTCATTATAAACCTTGTCGACGTACGTGTATCTGATTTTCACTTTAATCTGGTTTGTTATGTTTTATGAAAATACTAATAAAAATTATATATTAAGAAAAAAAGTAAATAAATACTCACCTCTGCCCGTTCCCCCGCTGCTCCTGTCTCTTCATGGTGTCTTCTGATCCTCTGCACATCTATAGCCGGCATCACAGGCCAGATATACTCAAGGGACCTGCCCAGTGTCGAGGGCCAAATATACTCACCCTGTGGGCCAGATTTGTCCCTTGGGCCAGATTTTGACATATGTGGTGTAAAGCAAGTTCCTGAAACACACTCTGCCAGAAAGGGGGGAGGCTCCTGCTGCAGCCAGATCACACAGGATTACAAGGAAGAGGGGGATAGATAAATGGCTGATTTCAAGGGGAATACAGAGAAAATGTGTTTTTATATTTATCAGTTTTAATTGTCAAATGACACAAAATAGAATGAAAGGAAGGGAACAGATTAAGAAAGGAGAGTTGGAATTTTTTGAGGGATTTGTTTTTATACTTTTGTGCATTTGTGTTCTTATAGTTAATTTTATTCTTCAAATTGATAATGTAATTCAATATTTTCACAAGTAGTAACATGACCCCATCACTAGTATTCTTAGGTCTCCTTATAGGTCACGTACATACGCTGGTTTATATTGCACCTCTCAATGATCACATGAGGTTTTCCCCCATTATCTGTACCATTCACGCTCTGACCGAGGACTGGAGGGATTTGTCTAGTACTTGGCATAGGGAAACAAGGGGGAGCTGGAGGGGAGCTCTTCATTGCACTGTTGTAAATGGAGTCAAATTAGGAAATTCAGGAGGAAAAGAATTACAAATATTGGTGGTAGGAAAAAATGAGAAACAAAACTGAAAAACATGTTTTCTAGTGAGTTTTGTTTTCCTAAACCAACCGATGATGATGACACCTACTGCTCTACGTACCAGGTCCCAAAGATGGTAGATGATATAGACGTGAAATTCAACCAATAACAAAAGTGCAATCATTATTTCTGTGGTCCCAATATAATCAGGTTAAGACATTTCCAACATCTGAAAGATTTATCAGCCAGTTTTTCATTATTTTGTTAAAAAAAATTCCAGTTCTAGTTATTCTAACGTTTTTTTTTTTTTTTGTTTAATCTGTGTAATTGCTGAATGTTGCATTGTATCACAGAATCTGGGGTATGCTACATTTTCTAAACATTAATTTTTTTTTGTTGTCTGTGATTTCAATATGGAACTTTACTATACAGCAAATTGCATATACAGTGGGTACGGAAAGTATTCAGACCCCTTTAAAATTTTCACTCTTTGTTTCATTGCAGCCATTTGGTAAATTCTAAAAAGTTATTTTTTTTTCTCATTAAAGTACACTCTGCACCCCATCTTGACTGAAGAATACAGAAATGTAGAAATTTTTGTAAATGTATTAAAAAAGAAAAACTGAAATATCACATGGTCATAAGTATTCAGACCCTTTGCTCAGTATTGAGTAGAAGCACCCTTTTGAGCTAGTACGGCCATGAGTCTTCTTGGGAATGATGCAACAAGTTTTTCACACTGGATTTGGGGATCCTCTGCCATTCTTCCCTGCAGATCCTCTCCAGTTCTGTCAGGTTGGATGGTGAACGTTGGTGGACAGCCATTTTCAGGTCTCTCCAGAGATGCTCAATTGGGTTTAGGTCAGGGCTCTGGCTGGACCAGTCAAGAATGGTTTCAGAGTTGTTCTGAAGCCTCTCCTTTGTTATTTTAGCTGTGTGCTTAGGGTCATTATATTGTTGGAAGGTGAATCTTCGGCCAAGTCTGAGGTCCAAAGCACTCTGGAAGAGATTTTCATCCAGAATATCTCTGTACTTGGCCGCATTCATGTTTCCTTCAATTGCAACCAGTCATCCTGTCCCTGCAGCTGAAAAACACGCCCATAGCATGATGCTGCCACCACCATGTTTCACTGTTGGGATTGTATTGGGCAGGTGATGAGCAGTGCCTGGTTTTCTCCACATATACTGCTTAGAATTATCACCAAAAAGTTCTATCTTCGTCTCATCAGACTAGAGAATCTTATTTCTCATAGTCTGGGAGTCCTTCATGTGTTTTTGAGCAAAGTCTATGCGGGCTTTCATATGTCTTGTACTGAGGAGAGGCTTCTGTCGGGCCACTCTGCCATAAAGGCCCGACTGGTGGAGGGCTGCAGCGATAGTTGACTTTGTGGAACTTTCTCCCATCTCCCTATTGCATTTCTGGAGCTCAGCCACAGTGATCTTGGGGTTCTACTTTACCACTCTCACGAAGACTCTCCTCCCACGATTGCTCAGTTTGGCTAGATGGCCAGGTCTAGGAAGACTTCTGGTGGTACCAAACGTCTTCCATTTAAGGATTAGGGAGGCCACTGTGCTCTTAGGAACCTTGAGTAATGCAGAAATTCTTTTGTAACCTTGGTCAGATCTGTGGCTTGCCAAAATTCTGTCTCTGAGCTCCTTGGGAAGTTCCTGTGTGCCTTTCCAAATCAAGTCCTATCTGTTTAATTAAACACAGCTGGACTCCAATGAAGGAGTAGAACCATCTCAAGGAGGATCACAAGGAAATGGACAGCATGTGACTTAAATATGAGTGTCTGAGCAAAGGGTCTGAATACTTATGACCATGTGATATTTCAGTTTTTCATTTTTAATAAATTTGCCAAAATTTCTACATTTCTGTTTTTTTTTCAGTCAAGATAGGGTGCAGAGTGTACTGTAATGAGAAAAAAAATGAACTTTTTAGAATTTACCAAATGGCTGCAATGAAACAAAGAGTGAAAATTTTAAAGGGGTGTGAATACTTTCCGTACCCACTGTAAATACATTGTCACATTTTTATAGATTTTTTTTATAGGAATATTACCCTGATTTGATTAGTTTAAGGAGAAAGAAACTATTTTGCGATACAACTAAGCCTCCCAGCATTAAGCTTCAATCACAAGTCCGGTTTTCACATATGAGTGCTATCTGTGTTTTTAACAGATCGCCCTCATAGCTTTTGGTAATCTATGGGGCCATTCACATGTCTGTGATTTTTTGGTCCGTGACTAAACCAGGAGATTTGTTCGATTTTGATCCAAGGGTTGGATCAAAATCTGCAATGCAAGTGTCATGGGTATACTGAGACTGAGATGGACCAGAATACCTTGGTGTCTGATTTCATGTACTCCTGCACTGATTAGAAGAACTTCACCATCATATTAAACAGTGCAGGTTTCTGCTAGCAGTGCAAGGGTTAATCTGTTCAGTTGAGAGCTCCAGGTGCTTTCCTGCTTTGATGAGCTCAGCTGTTCAGTGTTGGCTACTCGCCTCTGCTATATACTCACCTTTGGCAATCAGGGATCACCAGTGTTAGTTCAAACTGCCTGGTTCTTGAGTTGGAGGTGTTGGTTGTTGGAGGTGGCGTTTGGAGAGTTGTTCAGTAGACTGTTGCTTGGTGTTTGTCTATGTGCACATCCTCATCCTCTCCGATTTGGTTTCTCCTTCCTTAACTTTCCGGTGTTCCACTCTGTTGTTTGTGAGTACATATTTGTATGATTGGTATTTTCCTTTCTTTTAACCCTGTCTGTCTTCCCTTGTTTGTCTGGTTGGTGTATTCTCATACACTTCTACACCCCACTTCCCTGGGTGGGGGAGGGCACAGATAAGGTTTGATATAGGAGCACAGCAAGGCACGTGGCCCCGTCATCTTCATCATCAGAAGTAATCTGGGGAGCAAGAATAAACTAGGGCGCCCCCTTGCTTGAGGGATAGGGAAGAAGCCCCTAGCCTTGGGATATTCTGCAACAGTGCCGTGACAGCCAGTCTATGGTTCCATGAAAAAATTGGACTACACTCAGATGACATGTGAGTGTAGTCCAATTTTCACGGATAGTCACATAGGAGAAGATGGAGAAACTTTTTATTTTTTCAAATAAAAGAAAAACTGATGACACTCGGGCCACACTCTGATCAAACTCTGATGAAAGTCTGATCAAAATAATTGGTAGTTTTTCTTGTACATGAGAAAAATGGACACCTGATTGAGCCCTTAAGCTGATATTGGTTGGGAAAGATGTTGATTGCCAAACATATAGTTCTCCAATGCATGTATGATAGGGGAATAGGATCATTAGTTGGGAAACCCCTTTATGAAGAAGTCCATATATTACAGTAAGGCATACAGAATGGGTTTTCCTGCTAGGATACCATCTTACACTGGGCATAAAAAAACATATATGTGGGCCAAATAACAGGCTGTTAAGGTACAGAAAACTTTTCATGATCGTATTGGAAAATCTCCTTGCAGTGGCCCCAAGATTACTTGTTTATGTATGTGGATCACTACTGAAGTCATAGCCACGTCCTCTTGAACTTACACAGATAGAATAATTACATTAAAGTAGATCTGTCACTGGATTTCACAAAAAACTATATACATTATTAGCTAGACTTGATGAGGCTAATGTACTTACTTTTAAAATCTAAGTCTAAGTGTATTCAGATTCCACCCACCTAGACTGACTGACAGCTGGAGCTTGTACTGAGCAGAGTGAGATTTCACCAGCACCAGGGGCACTGAGGAGCTGTCAGTCGTACTAGGTTGGTGGAGATATTAAGTTTAAACTTTCAAAACGGACTATACGGCCATTCTGAAATGGATTTTCACCGGCCTCATCAGGTCTAAGAGATCTATTTGATAACCTATTTATTTTATATTGTAAAATCTGCCGTCAGATACAATTTAAAGGGAACTTGTCAGCTTGGAAAATGCTATTTAGTTATATAAATATAGAGTTAATCTGCAGGTAAATAGCATAACAATGCTGCCCGGCCAACTTATTGAAAGTGCGGCTACCAGGAAAAAATGAACTTACTTCCTCCCTGCAGTCTCCAGGGTTCAGTCACAGAGGCGTGCACAGAGCAATTACAGTAATCACTCACAATACCATTCACTATAATGTGTGCGGCAGCTGTGTGCACGCCTCGGCACTTTGATTGACAGATCAGATCACTCTGCACAGATGCGCTGCAGAGTGAGTTACCCATCACAGTGCCGAGCGTGCTTACAGCCACCATTCACTGTGTACTGAGCGGTGACTGTAGCAGTTTGGGCACGCGTCTATGACTGAAAGCCGGCGGCTCCTGGTAAGAAATAAGTTAATTTTCTCCCAGTAGCTGCACTTACATTAGAACGGCCGGGCACCATTGTAACGCTACTTACCTGCAGATTTACCCTATATCTACAGGTAAATATCATATTTCGAGGTGACAGGTTCCCTTTAATTTTTAGCCTACATAGATGAATCCCACCCATCTACTTGTGCTGACATGGCATATTTCACAAACAATATCATATACTGTACATTTGATGTCCATTGTATATTACCATTGCCATTGTTCTGCACCTATGATGTATGAATTGAGCCTTAAAGGATATGGAGATGACTTGCCCAGGGGGATATGGGGGACTCGGTACCCGGGCCTTTACCTTCTTGGGATGTCACAGCGGTCGGCTCCCGGGCCCGTACCCTGGGGTTCCTCTTAAAAAGGGGTTGTTGCTTGAAGGGATGATAACAGTTTTGTCTCGTGACGCCACCTGTGGTTCCCGGTAATGGGTACCGGCGCTGCTGCAGACCTCTGGAGCAGATGTTAGGGCAGCTTGGTTGGTGCGGCTCTCCACAGGCAGAGCACAGCTCCAGGGTAGTGTAGGTGCAGATGGTGAGGCTGGGCGTCGTAGTGCAGGAGCGATAACGTGGTAGAAATAACTGACAGAAACAGTGGGGTGCAGTCATCCGAGTTTACTCACAGTTATTTAGGTTCCTCAGGTAGCACTAGACAGCTGACAGTCTCCCACGTCGCGCTGGGTTCACCAGGCAGGGGTTCAGCACTCCCTCAAGTATCTCAAGAGCACTTAACGGGACCCCCTTTCTGTATGTTCCTTTCTTAGCCGACTTCCCGCACTGGGTCTCTCCCTCTTGTCCTGCGCCCCGCCACACAAAGTCCCGATCGGGTACCTTGAGATCCCTCTGGGCAACTTGAAGTTCCCGGACCTTGCTTGGTGTCCTTTTCGGCAGCTTAGGTGTGGATGTGGCAACTGCACCTTGAAAGTGCAGAAGCCTCCGGTTTTCTAGCTGAGACTTAAAGTAACTCGGCTAGTCCAGGGACCGGTTCCCTTCTTGCGGCCTGATCCCTCTGGCGCCTGGCAGATTTGGGCGTACGGGTGCCGTCCTGCACTCACCGTACCCCCTGGGATCCCTTCCGTTACTGGAGCCTTCCTCCCTCGCTCCCACTGCTCTCTCAGTCTTGGGCATGACTGGCCAAGCCTGCCTCCCGAGCAGAGCTCCTGAAGAGCCTCTGCTCCTCACGTCCTCTCACTCTGTCTCTCTCCGTTCAACTCCCCAAAAGATGGCTTCCCTATATATATATATCTTCTTCAAGTGCTCCCCTGGTCTGCGTCCTCCACCCACACCCACTACTTGGTTCCCCCTCTCTTTTGGTTCCCCCCACTCCAGCCAGGGACGGGGCAGCAAAAGAAGTGCATATTGCCCTTCCAGCCGGCCTGGAGTAGTGTAGTGTTGAGTGCAGGTGTTAGGGTCCCGGGCAGTACTCCACCCTTACCTGAGAGAAGGAGATGCCACACCTCTGGGTGAGGTGCAGTACCCCTGTGGCGATTGAACTCTCAGGGGCGCCACAGATACCTTGGTGGAAATGTTTTATCTAAATGTGCATATTATTGGCTAAAAATAATTAGTGAATTGGGTTTCATAAAAAAAATTTGCATTGTTTTCTTTCCAAAGCATGTGTTGCACTTGCTTTTGCTGGCTGCAGAATGAGTTCATTGAGAATCCATCAGTGGGCTTATTCTGGGATGGTTTACAACCCTTATATCCATTCTTCTGAGCTCCACTGTGCTGATTTATGATAACAAAGTTCAGCTCAACTTTTAAGTGATTAGAAATCAGATAAGAGGAGCTCAGAAAAACACTATAAGTGATAAATCGCTGGAATCTGGATCTCTGTCCCTACATCATGCTGTTTTCAGATTACATAGCAAAAACCTGCTGACAGATTCCCTTTAAATGAAGGATGAGATCCTGCCTTTGTCTGTACATACTGAACCAAGTGTATTGTGCCAACTACTTCCCATATAGGATGATGGATGTGCACTAGTGCACAGAGGCCCACCGCGGAATTTACCTGTTCCCCAGTTGGCCAGTCCGAGCCTGTGTACTTGGTTACATTACAGATCAGTAAAAAGGGGAAGTTTTATAAAGCTGTAACACAGCACCTATAAAAAACTATGGTCTTGATTTTTCAAAGCAATTTTGTCAGAATTCTGGCATAAATTGCATTGGAAAATTCGCTAAATTTTTGAGCAATTTTTGCGGCTTTTGCCATTTTCACATCTGTTTCTTCCAGCTGTGCCAAAATGGGACATCAAGGCCGGCGAGAAAATCACCAGTCTTGATGAATCAGGGCCTAAGGGTACATAGTTTGCCTCCAAATGTCTATGCTGATCTTTAACAAAGGTATAAAGAAGATCTTTCTCTATAATCTGCGCAGAACTTGAGAGAACAAGTGCCAAATTGTGCCATATTCCATTGAAGGCACTAAATAGATGCTCGGACATTGTAATGAAAGGCGATCTATTGATCTATTGCACCTAACCGTCTGTTTGTTATTTCCAGGGGCGCATTCTCAGTGGTCAGAAGATGTGTGAAGCTCTGCACAGGGCACGAATATGCAGCGAAGATCATAAATACCAAGAAGTTATCGGCACGGGGTAAGTGACAATAAAAATTAAAAATCAGTTTGACGTTCTGGTCCTGATGTTATCATACTCTGAACTAAAATAACAAATTCTAAACAAAAGTGAAGATTTAAACTGTGTAATAATTTTAGGATGAATTATAAAGAAATAGAAAACTATATTAAGTAATGAGGAGCCATTATCTGGATGAGAAGACTTATCACTAGGATCAGAACCATCTTCTAGGAAGGACCTCCACCCAAGATGCTACTTTGTTCTTCATTAGTATTGATGTAGACACAATTATTGTCTTGCTTTGTGAACACACCTCGTTACAATGCTGCAGTAGCTATTATATAATCCAATATATAAATGTACAGCACTCATTATTTGACATACCCACGGGAGACGCTATCCATATGCATCATTATCCTGGTGTAGCATATCCAAGGGATCAAGAGGATGGATGGCGCCTGGGCATGCCCGGGGTCATCACAATACAGAAATTGGGCAGAACACATGACTGCCCTGGCAAGACCTCTTCTGCCTGATGTGTTTGCTGCTTTTCAGTCCTTCATCTTTAATTTATATATTGTTGGCATTCTGTCTTTAAGATCTGGGCTCATTGGTGACTACAAACACGCAATGTAGTAAAGAAACACCGCCATCCCCATAGAAATGGGTAATACAATTTGTTCAACCTAGCAGAACTAAATAGGAAATATAAGTCTATGGGTAAACGAATGGTAAGTCTGGCCCTACACATTGGATGGCTGTAGGCTTCGGGTCGATCGGTCGTCCGAGAGCCATCTCGGCCGACTCTCCCATACACAAGAGAGCTCATTCGACCGAACGCTTCTATGTTCTCTATGAGAACGCTCAAGACTGACAAGTCGGCCTACAGTTTATTTCAAGCAGTGCGCGATCAACATCTCCCCGACCATCAGTTGGACGGCGCCTCCATACACGTTGGACCATCGGCCGAGCCCGTCGATATCGGCAAGTTCTGACGGCTTTGGTCTAATGTGTATGGAGGTCCTAAGTGTTCTTCATGTCTGAGCTGTCATGCTCACTATCTCTAGAACTTCTTCACTGTTTCATGGCTCTCTCTTACAAAACCGAGCTGTAATCCTCCTGTGGATGATGCAATGTGTAAAATGGCAGCAACATTCAAATTTTCCAGGTTCAGCAGATTCCTAAAAATTAAACAACAATTAGATTTGCATTGAATCGATTTGGCCATCTCTATCCTTCACCATTAAAACGGCAAAACGGATGCTTTGTTTACTATGCTAAAGCTTTTATGGAATTTTCCCTGCTTTCCCTGATTTTTTCTGATTTCAGATAACTCATTTAAAAGGGTATTCTGGATTGGTGGCCAGTATCTACCATAAGTGGTCAAAGAACCGGCAGCTGTAGAGCCTGCTATCAGGTCGTGGATACCAAAACCTCACTAGCATAGACGTAAAAAAAAAAGTTTTTGTTTTGTGTTGACATTTTTTGAGACCTGTAACATTTTTATGATTCCTTCAATGGAGCTGTGTGGGGCTTGTTCTTTGCGTGGTGAGCTGATGTTTTTATTAATATAAATTTGGAGTACACACAACATTTTGATCGCTTACTATTTAATTTTTTTATGGGAGGAGAGGTGAGAAAAAAAAACGCATTTCTGACATTTCTATTTTTTTTCGAATTATTTTATATTTTGATCATTTTAAAAGAACAGATTTTTACAGATACAGCGACACCAAATATATATATTTTTTTATTTAATTATTTTTAACAAGGGAGAAGGAGGTGATTCAAGTTTTTATTTATGTATTTAAAAACTTTTTTTATTTTTTTACTTTAACCCCTTTAAAGCCCAAGATGTATTAATACGTATCTGCGCCCTGGGCTTTAAGAGCCTGATACGTATTAGTACGTCTTTACGATCGCGCCCGCACACAGGCTGTACAGGCGCGATCGCCGCCGGGTGTGATCGCCGCCGCAGTCACAGCTGACACCTGGTGCTATGTTCTGGAAGCGTTCCCGCACCACTCCCGGCTCATTAACCCCCGCAATGCTGCTATCGAAGTCGATCGCAGCATTACGGGGGCAAGGGGAGGTGATCGGGATACTCACCTCTCCTGCCAGCGTCCAGCGATGTCTGCCACGGCTTCCCGGATGTGGCCATGACGACCCGATGTCGTCATGACAACATCCGGGTCACCAGAGAGCAGGAAGATATTTTGGTCATGCACAGTGCATGACCAAAGTATCTTCTGCATCTGCAGCACTGACAGCCTGTATAGCACAGGGATGGTGCTGCATTCCTGTGCTATACAGGCGATCAGAATAAAAAAAGTGAAAGTCCCATAGTGGGACAAAGAATAAAAGTAAAAAAAGTGTCAGAAAGTGAAAAAAAAAAAATTGTAAAAATAAAAAATAATCCACCAAAAATAAAAATATAATGTACCCATCAATAAATATTATTATGAAAAAAAACAAAACAATGAAAGTACACATATTTGGTATCCATCCGGAACGACCTGACCTATAAAACTGTCCCACTACTTAGCCCCTTCAGTGAACACGGTAAAAAAAAAAAAAAAGCAAAAAACAATGCTTTATCATCATACCACCAAACAAAAAATGGAATAATGGAATAACACGCGATCAAAAAGACGAATATAAATAAAAATGGTACCGCTGAAAACGTCATCTTGTGCCGCAGAAAACAAGCCGCAATATAGCTCCATCAGTCGAAAAATAAAAAAAATATAGCTCTCAGAATAAAGCGATGCAAAAAAATATTTTTTTTCTATAAAATAGCTTTTTTTGTGTAAAAGCGCCAAAACATAGAAAAACTATATAAATGTGGTACCGCTGTAAACGTACTGACCCGAAGAATAAAGCTACCTTATCAACTTTACCACATGCGGTTAAAAAAATATAAAAAAAAAAAAAACAATTCCTGAATTGTTGATTTTTGTTTATTCTGCCTCCCAAAAATCGGAATAGAAAGCGATCAAAAATGTCACGTGCCTGAAAATGGCACCAATAAAAACGTCAACTCATCCCGCAAAAAACAAGCCGTCATATGACTCTGTCGGCCAAAATATGGAAAAATTATAGCTCTCAAAATATGGCGATGCAAAAACTAGATTTTACAAAAAAATGTGTATTTTAGTGTGTGACAGCTGTCAATCATAAAAACCCGATATGATTCTGGTATCGCTGTAATTGCACCGACCCGAAGAATAAAGTTGTCTAATCGCTTATACCGCACAAGGAACGGCATAAAAAATAAACTCTAGGGTTAGGGTTGTGCTAGTGTTAGGGTTAAGGTTGGGGATAGGGTTGGGCTAGGGTTGGGCTAGGGTTAGGGTTGGGCTAGGGTTAGGGTTGGGATTTTTTTCAAAAGAAAAAAAAAAAAAGATGACGATATGGAGACTAGTGTTGAGCGCAAGTGCTCGCTACTTGAGTTTGTATCGGGTGCTCGGGTATGCACTGAGTATCACGGGTGCTCGAGTAACATGCTCGAGTCTCCGCCCCATATGCTTCGCAGCCCAAAAAAACTCGCGGGGATTGCCTGCCATGCACGAGCGATCCCCGCATGTTTTTTCTTGGGCGTCTAATAACAGTGAATATGCGGGCGGGGACTCGAGCATGTCACTCGAACACCCGCGATACACGGTGCATACCTGAGTACCCGATGCTAGCGAGCACTTGCGCTCAAGACTAATGACAACTTATTCAATATGATGACCTAATGTTATCAAATTCTGTGTCGTACCTCTGGCTTCAAAATGTTCACTATACCCCTTGATAAAATCCTTGAGGGGTGTAATTTCCAAAATGGGGTCACTTGTGGGGGGTTTCCACTATTTAGGCACATCAGGGGCGCGACATGGCATCCACTTTCAATTCCAGCCAATTTTGCGTTCAAATAGTCACACAGTTCTCCTTCCCTTCTGAACTCTGCCATGTGCCCAAACACTGTATTTTCCCCCCACATATGGGGTATTGGCGTACTCAGGAGAAATGCACAAAAGTTTTTGGGGTCCATTTTCACCTCTTACCTTTGTGAAAATAAAAAAAATTGGGGCTAAAACATCATTTTTGTGGAAAAAGTTTGATTTTTTTATTTTCACGGCTCCATGTTATAAACTTCTGTAAAACCCCTGGGGGTTCAGGGTGCTCATCTAGATAAGTTCCCTGAGGGGTCTAATTTCCAAAATGGTGTCACTTGTGAGGGGTTTCCACTGTTTAGGCACATCAGGGGCACATCCGCTAATTATTCAAGCTAATTTTACATTCAAAAAGTCAAATGGCGCTCCTTCCCTTCCGAACCCTGCCGTGCGCCCAAACAATGGTTTTCCCCCACATATGGGGTATCTGCTTACTCAGAAGAAATTGCACAACAAACTGCATGGTGCAGTTTCTCCTGTTACCCTTATGAAAATGCAAAATTGGGGGCTGAAAAACATTTTTGTGGGAAAAATGTGAAAATTTTATTTTTACGGCTTCTGTGAAGCACCTGGGGGTTCAAGGTGCTCACCACACATCTAGATAGGTTCCCTGAGGGGTCTAGTTTCCGAAATGGTGTCACTTGTGGGGGGTTTCCACTGTTTAGGCACATCAGGGGCTCTCCAAACACAACATGGCATCCGCTAATTATTCAAGCAAATTTTACAATCAAAAAGTCAAAATGGCGCTTCTTCCCTTCCGAACCCTGCCGTGCGCTCAAACAGTGTTTTTTCTCCACATATGGGGTATCTGCGTGCTCAGGGGAAATTGCACAACAAATTTTGGGGTCCATTTTTGTCCTATTACCCCTGCGAAAAAAAAAAAAAATTGGGTCTAAAGTAACATTTTTGTGAAAAAAATAAATGTTAATTTTTTTCTTCCACATTCTAAAAATTCCTGTGACGCACGTGAAGGGTTAATAAAGTTCTTGAATGAGGTTTTGAGCACCTTGAGGGGTGCAGTTTTTAGAATGGTGTCACTTTTTGGTATTTTCTGTCATAAAGGCCCCTCAAAGTGACTTCAAATGTGATGTGGTCCATAAAAAAATGGTTTTGTAAATTTTGTTGGAAAAATGAGAAATCGCTGGTCAACTTTTAACCCTTATAGCTTCCTAATAAAAAAAATTTGGTTCCAAAATTGTGCTGATGTAAAGTAGACATGTGGGAAATGTTATTTATTAACTATTTTGTATGACATATCTGTCTGATTTAAGGGCATAAAGATTAAAATTTTGAAAATTGCTAAATTTTCAACATTTTCACCAAATTTCCATTTTTTTCACAAATAAATGCAAGTGATATCAAAGAAATTTTACCACAATCATGAAGTACAATATGTCACAAAAAAACTATCTCAAAATCAGGGGGATCCGTTGAAGCGTTCCAGAATAATTACCTCATAAAGTGACAGTGTTCAGAATTGTAAAAATTGGCCTTGTCATTAACGTGCAAACCACCTTGGGTTGTAAAGGGGTTAATTTTTAGTTCCTTTAGGATACTTGAACCTGATCACCTGGTTGCTTATACTATACACTTCTATACTGTAATATTGCAGTATATCAGACAAATCCTGGTACAGAACCAGCACCAACATCAGTACAGAAAAACAGAACCAGAACCACCATCAGTACAGAATTACAGCACAACAACCACCTCCCCATGCTGCTCCCTCTCTATAATGTGCCCTTACACCCATCCCTTGTTGCTCCTCTCACACTATTCATCCCTCTGCATACTGTCCCCCCACACTTTGCCCTTAACCCCTTTAAAGCCCAAGACGTACTAATACGCGTCAGTGCCCTGGGCTTTAAGAGCCTGACCCGTATTAGTACGTCATCGTGATCGCGCGCGCACACAGGCTGTGCGGGCGCGATAGCCGCCGGGTGTCAGCTGATTGTCACAGCTGACACCCGGTACTATGTGCAGGGAGCGTTCCTGCACCAGACAGCAGGAAGATTTTTTGGACATGCGCAGTGCATCTCCAAACTATCTTCTCCCTGTCCAGCGCTGACTGCCTGCATGGCACAGGGATGGTGCTCAATCCCTATGCTATGCAGGTGATCAGAATAAAAAAAGTGAAAGTCACATAGTGGGACAAAGTAAAAAAGTAAAAAAACACCCAGAAAGTGAAAAAAAAAAAAAAAAAAGTAAAAATATAAAAAAAAAATATAAAAAAAATTATCCACTAAAAATAAAAATATAATGTACCCATCAATAAATGTTATTATGAAAAAAAAGCAAAAAAACAATAAAAGTACACATATTTGGTATCGCCTCGTCCGTAACGACCTGAGCTATAAAACTGTTCCACTAGTTAACCCCTTCAGTGAACAGGGTAAAAAAAAAAAAAAAACGAAGCAAAAACAATGCTTTATCACCATACCGCCAAACAAAAAATGGAATAACACGCGATCAAAAAGACGAATATAAATAAAAATGGTACCGCTGAAAACGTCATCTCGTCCCGCAAAAAACAAGCCGCCATACAGCTCCATCAGCCGAAAAATAAAAAAGTTATAGCTCTCAGAATAAAGTGATGCAAAAAATAAATTTTTTATATATATATATATATATATATATATATATATATATATATATATATAAATTTTTCTTTTATTGTGTAAAAGTGCCAAAACATAAAAAACTATATAAATGTGGTACCGCTGTAAACGTACTGACCTGAAGAATAAAGCTACCTTATCAATTTTACCACACGCGGAGTAGAATAAAAATTTTTTAAAAAAACACAATTCCTGAATTGTTGGTTTTTGTTTATTCTGCCTCCCAAAAGCTGGAATAGAAAGCGATCAAAAAATGTCACATGCCTGAAAATGGCACCAATAAAAACGTCAACTCATCCCGCAAAAAACAAGCCGTCACATGACTCTGTAGGCCAAAATATGGCAATACAAAAAGTAGATTTTACAAAATATGTCTTTTAGTGTGTGACAGCTGTCAATCATAAAAACCCCATATGATTCTGGTATCGCTGTAATCGCACCGACCCGAAGAATAAAGTAATCTCATCACTTATACCGCACGAGGAACGGCGTAAAAAATACATGCTAGGGCTGGGGTTGGGGTTGTGCTAATGTTAGGGTTGGGGTTGTTTTTTTTTTTCAAAAGTAAAAAAAAAAAGATGACGATATGGCAACTAGTGTTGAACGCAAGAGCTCGCTACTTGAGTTTGCATCGGGTGCTCGGGTATGCACTGAGTATCGCGGGTACTCGAGTCTCCGCCCAATATGCTTCGCGGCCAAAAAAAACCTTGCGGGGATTGCCTGCCATGCACGAGCGATCCCCGCATGTTTTTTTTGGGGTGTCTAATAACCGTGAAACATGCGGCGGGGACTCGAGCATTTCACTTGAGCACCCGTGATACATGGTGCATACCTGAGTACCCGATGCAAACTCAAGTAGCGAGCACTTGCGCTCAAGAGTAATGACAACTTATTCAATATGATGACCTAATGTTATCAAATTCTGTGTCGTACCTCTGGGTTCAAAATGTTCACTATACCCCTTAATAAAATCCTTGAGGGGTATAGTTTCCAAAACGGGGTCACTTGTGGGGGAGCTCCACTGTCTAGGCACATCAGGGGCTTTCCAAACACGACATGGTGTCCGCTAACAAATTAAATGGAAAATCGGCTCAAATTGTTAGCGGACACCATGTTGCGTTTGGAGAGCCCCTGTGTGCCTAAACATTGGAGCTCCCCCACAAGTGACCCTATTTTGGAAACTAGACCACCCAAGGCACCTATCTAGATGCATAGTGAGCACTTGGAACCCCCAGGTGCTTCACAAATTGATTCGTAAAAATGAAAAAGTGTTTTTTTTCCCACTTTTTCATTTTTACGAATCAATTTGTGAAGCACCTGGGGGTTCCAAGTGCTCACTATGCATCTAGATAGGTGCCTTGGGTGGTCTAGTTTCCAAAATGGGGTCACTTGTGGGAGAGCTCTAATGTTTAGGCACACAGGGGCTCTCCAAACATGACATTGTGTCCGCTAAGAAATTGGAACCATGTCGCGTTTGGAGAGCCCCTGTGTGCCTAAACATTGGAGCTCCCCCGCAAGTGACCCCATTTTGGAAACTAGACCACCCAAGGCACCTATCTAGATGCATAGTGAGCACTTGGAACCCTCAGGTGCTTCACAAATTGATTCGTAAAAATGAAAAAGTGGAAAAAAAAATACTTTTTCATTTTTACGAATCAATTTGTGAAGCACCTAGGGGTTCCAAGTACTCACTATGCAACTAGATAGGTGCCTTGGGGGGGTCTAGTTTCCAAAATGGGGTCACTTGTGGGTGGTTTCCACTGTTTAGGCACATCAGGGGCTCTCCAAACGCAACATGGCGTCCGCTAATTATTCAAGCAAATTTTACAATCAAAAAGTTAAATGGCGCTCCTTTCCTTCCGAGCCCTGCCATGCGCCCAAACAGTGGTTTTTCCCCACATATGGGGTATCTGCGTGCCCAGGGGAAATTGCACAACAAATTTTGGGGTCCAAATTTTCTTGTTACCCCTGCGAAAATAAAAAAATTGGGTCTAAAGTAACAATTTTGTGAAAAAAGTTAAATGTTCATTTTTTTCTTCCACATTTCAAAAATTCCTGTGAAGCACCTGAAGGGTTAATAAAGTTCTTGAATGTGGTTTTGAGCACCTTGAGGGGTGCAGTTTTTAGAATGGTGTCACTTTTGGGTATTTTCTGTCATAAAGACCTCTCAAAGTGACTTCAAATGTGATGTGGTCCCTAAAAAAATGGTTTTGTAAATTTTGTTGGAAAAATGAGAAATCGCTGGTCAACTTTTAACCCTTATAGCTCCCTTAGAAAAAAAAATTTTGGTTCCAAAATTGTGCTGATGTAAAGTAGACATGTGGGAAATGTTATTTATTAACTATTTTGTGTGACATAGCTCTCTGATTTAAGGGCATAAAAATTCAAATTTTGAAAATTGCAAAATTTTCAAAATTTTCGCCAAATTTCCATTTTTTTCACAAATAAACACAAGTGATATCGAAGAAATTTTACCACAATCATTAAGTACAATATGTCACGAATAAACAAACTAAGAATCAGGGGGATCCGTTGAAGCGTTCCAGAGTAATTACTTCATAAAGTGACAGTGGTCAGAATTGTAAAAATTGGCCTGGTCATTAACGTGCAAACCACCCTCGGGGGTAAAGGGGTTAAACTAACCACCCCCTCTTCTCTACAATAAAGGTTCTTTGTTTCTTCAGCTCCACTACAAAGTGTTTATCTTCCCTATGTTTCACAAACTCTACGGCGAAGCAGTGATGTGAACATTATGATCTGGTGACCTCATCACAATGCTATACTTTACCTCTGCCCCTGTAGTGTCGGAGCGCTGCTCATATCTTTAATTGTATTCACGCCTAAAAGATGCAAGTAAATTTTAATTCAGAAAACAAAAAGTCATGTTCTCTGAGCCAGAGTCAGTTTAACAACTGTTTAGAAGAACCGCTGAGAACCGTCCGAATCCCACTCATGTAGGGGGTGGCAAAATGAGAAACACCTCAGACTGCCGCCTGAGGCAAGATGATGCTCATTTTGGGTCATTACAGAAGCAGTCCTGGTTATATGCATGTACTTGTCAAGTCCAGATTCTCTTTATAATATTATAAAACTATATCAGAGCTAGATCTGTCATCAGAATGAAGGCGCCATTTATGGCAGCCTGTGGTCTATCTGTGGCCTGTTCACAGAGGCTGATGCACAGTAGGTATGCCCCCAGAAGAAGCAACGGCCAAACGCGCGTCGGGGTGGAGGGATGCAGCTCCTATTTGTAATCTACATATGTGAACATCATATTTAAGACTCAGGTAATATACCCATGCTTTTATTCTTATGATCACATCACTGTAGATACATGTACTGCTGCAGGGATATGTGTTTTGGTATATGTATTTTCATTTGATTTTCTCTACATCAGTCTAATTATTTGGGAAATGCCTGAGCACAATGTGCATCTATTATGATTATACGTATTTAGCACAACCATTGATTAATTGGAGCTGGGCTCCCTCTGAGCTAGAGGCACCCTTTTTGATTTTTAATATTTTGTATTATTGCAATAAACTAATGAAGTGAATAATTTTTTTTTATAAATATTTTGTTTAAAAAAGACACTTCTTTAAACACCCAGAAAAATGTCAAACTATTCTGGATAAATATATTGAACCTAAGCCATTATTCAGTAAGTCTTGAACCTATTATGATTCCGTCTTAATCTGGAGTATGTATTTATATTTATATGTAAAAAAAAACAGTATGTTGCGACTAATTCCTCCATTTCAGATTGACCAGTCGAGTTCCTGTTTGTTGCCATGATAATTTTTACTATTTTGTTAATACTTAATGTTGTCTATCATGTCTATCAGATTTTTTGTCTGTTTATGTTAAATTCTCGTTAATATGTTCGAATTTGATGTTCCTATTGTTTTACCTTTTGTTTAGAGACACCTTGATAAAGACCGATACAGGTCGAAACGTCGGCATATGATTGGCGATTTTTTTTCTGCCATTTAGGGGCTTTTTTGTTTAAATAAATAAATAACTTTCTTGCATCCCAATTGGAGTGCCGAAGTTCTTTATACTTATTGGATTTCTCTTTCTTCTTCAGAGCACCCTATTATTACAGTGAGCGACACTTCATTAGACTTTAAACTATTCTGGATGTTATTATGTTCTAATTCTTGTGCAGTGAAGAAAGGGATTGGTTTTTGTAGACTATTATGTTTATCATGTGCTTGGAAGAGGCAGAATAGAGATTTCCTCACAGCCCTGCAAGTTTGTAGCTAGAATTGCTCCTTCTTGGAAAATGAGTTATTCTCATAACACTATGTCCATATAATGGCTAAAAATAATAGTCAGGAACCAGTGGCAAATTTAATAGACCATATGTCACAGACTGTTCTCCAAACCTGCCCCCTTACCCACCATCACCCTGCGTCTATAGTTAACTCCATCTTACTGAGCGAGCATTGTCAACTGGGTATTACTATTCCCCTATGCTGACAATGCCCAATTATCACTGACAGTATCAGCCTTCTTGTGGAATACTACTATCATACTATACTATTCAACCAGTGACTCATAGGTAACATCTTGTCAGTGTTCTCTTTTCTTTTTTCTTCTCCATTAGGCCCACACAGCCCTGACAACCTCTCCTGATTACTACAGAGTTTGCTTCTGAGACATCTTTATCCCTTCATTTCCATAGAAAAAACAAGCAATTATAATAAATTCATACACCAGACCAGGCCCTTAAATATATTCAGACCCCTGACAAACCTATAATTAATACATACTCAAGACCACTAAATAAATTTAGAACCCAGTCTTCCACATTAAACCAAACCCTGGATTAAACCCTAAATTATTACCGACTCCAGACCAGGCCCTTAAATTAATTCAAAGCCCAGACTAGACCTCTAAATTAATGCAAAACCAAAAGAATGAGCCAGAACATACTGTGTAGGTGCACTTCCACATCGTGGCCATTTAACAGACGGAACCCAAGATAAAAACAAAATGAGCAAATACCCTATAATAAGTAGATAGTAATAGGGCATGTAAATAACATAAGGTACTTAGTTAACGCTATTTTGATCAAAAAAGAGTAAAAAGAGTAAAAGCCATCCCTCCGCGACAAGGTGTACCCAATCGGGATGGACCCTAACTTTTGTAGTTCACCCTCACTATGTGTCAGCAGACATCAAAATAGATGAGGTCAGAGCAGGACCGAGACGTGACTGTTCAGACACCTACCTGGTTGCCTAAAGTTCCTTTGCAACATAACTTTATATCAGATCAAAACATTAACATTGTTCAAGACAACAGACAATCTGGAAATAGAGAGTGACTTAGATTTGGAGCGGAAATGGCAAAAATGAAGAAAAATAAAGGAAACAGCAGAATTGCTGATAACCGAAGTAATGCAAAATTCAGGAATAGGAGGATGAACCATGTCTCCAGGGAAGAGTAAGACCGTGTTCACACTAGGTGTTTTTTTAGCGATTTATTTTATGCTTTTTTTATGCAAATTTTCAGCTGCGTTTTACAGTACCAGCAAAGTCTATGAGATTTCAGAAATCTCATGCACACACATTGGTTTTTGTGTCATGAGTATTTTTGTGTTTTTCAGCCTCTGAAAGTGATAGGTGGTGAAAAAAATCTGAAAAAACACCTAGTGTGAACATAGTTATCACGTTTTGCTGCGATTTTAGTGAAAAAAAGCAAGGAGATGCAGTATGTGAAACTCATTTATTTTTGTGATTTTACCATCTTGTCTTGGTCACCTGAGATGGCAATTTGGATTAGGACAGTTTTAATTAAATTTGTGATGTGTACAATTTTAAACATGGGCTGGGCTAAGTGTGAAATTGAAGAATCCCTGAGCAACTCAATGACAGGCCATAGTGTGAAAATAATTAATGTTCTACAAACTCAATGCACTGCCAGTGTCTTAGGTGAACTATTCCTGAACAATTCGCCTCCCCCCCACTGTTACATTTTTAATTCTGGTTAATATGGTTTCACATATGTCTTGCATTGGTGACCTGTGTTCATGCTTCTGTGGTGGAAGCAAAGCTGAACTTTGGGATCTTGAAAAACGCATCAAAAATGCACCAAAAAATGCACCAAAACCTGCGTTTTTGACGCAGCTTCTTTCCTGCCAAGAGATCAGGTTTTGCTGCAGAAAAAAAAGCTGAAAAAAGCCTAGTGTGAACATACTCTTATGATGATGAGAGGAGGTAAAAGAAGACTCCCCGAAACCATCACAATGACCCTTGTGAACAGACCCTGAATCTGTCATTACTAGAAAGAAAACATATCTATTCTGACGATATTTTCGGAATTGCTGATTAGGAATTTATGTGGTGGAATGGGATTATTAATGAGACTACCTTTGGAAAGCCGGGTAAGATGCGCTTACAATATAAAATGCTGACAAAAGCCTGAATCTGAGTAAGTTGCCAACATCTGTTGGGTAAATCCTAATAGCATGTGTAGCGTATCGCCACCGTGCACTTGCAGACAGGGCACTTTATCATACAGGAGGACATTTATTACAAATTGGGTCATGGCTGCATAGGTTATAATGTACACCGTCAACTATAAGGTACCTTTTTTATGTCCTAGAAAAATTAAGAAGTGTGATTGGTTGTAGTAACAGTCCCTTGATGTGCTCAGATTCATGGGACACAGGATATTTATGACATGAATGAAGGTGCTCCAGTTTTCATGAGCTTTGGTTATTCATAAAGATCAAGTTAGAGATAATTTTGCATGTACATACAGTACATAGGTTTATACCGTACACACTCTATCTAGGGCATTTAGAAGGCAACTAGAGACATAAAATTCTTCACCTTCATCCAACCATTATTGATCTATATACAAGGTCATTACTGTACTTATTAAATTAATTCAACCCCAATAAAAAAGACTTTGGTTTAATCCCAATTACAGCTAGAAGGACATTTCAGCTGTGCTAAAGAGACAGTGAATAAAACCGCAATAAGATAACATCAACTGTTCTCACCTATCTGAATACAGCCCCTATAGCTCGTAGAAATGTGGGACCATGACGGTGTTGGCAAGTTATGTACATACTATGTTAGCGTAACCCCTTCCCAACCAGGCGATTTATCTTTTTTGCATTTTGTTTTTAACGAGTCATAACTTTTTTTACTTTTACATCAACATTACTGTAGAAGGGCTTGTGTTTTGTGCGGAACAAGTTGTACTTTTGAATGACACCATTCACGTTACTATATAATGGGGAAAAAAATGAAAACTATTTTTTTCAGCCTCTAATATTTTGCCTTTCAAAATTTAGTGAGGCCTTGAGCGGAATGGGGAATTAAAGAAGCACTGCCATCAAAGTTTTTATCCTCTTAATGAATTGCAGCCATCTTATTATACAGCACTGTGTACTTACAATTGCTCATTTTGCCCTTCTACTCAGTTAATTCTTCTCTTTTCTATTAGGCCTATGACATCGAGTTGTTAAAAACAGACTAGCTGAATCCTTCTAAGCTCTATGTAGAAACAGGAAGTTTCTTTTCCCTGCATGAGTCATCAATAGAACTACAAATCTACTTCACTGCAACGGCCCTTGCAGGGGGTGGAACGGAGAAACTGGGTCAGGAGTTGAAGAGGAAGTGGAGCTGGGCTTCCATGGACTTTGCAGTGATGTAGAATTGTAGTTCTAATGATGACTCACTCAAGGAAAAGAGACTTCTTGTTTCTACATAGAGCTTAGAAGTATTCAGATAGTCTGTTGTTACTCACGTGATGTCATAGACCTAATGGAGAAGAGAAGAATTAACTGGGTAGAAAGGCAAAATGTGCAATTGTAAGTGCAAAGTGCCGTATAATATGATGACTGCAATATATTAAGTGGATAAAAACTTTGATGGAAGGAGTGTTTCCTTATTCTGTTGATGTGATGAGTTTTACTGGCATGTCGTATCAGTAATACAATGGATTTTAGCGATATACACACACGCACCAGTGCCTGAGCCCTAAATAATATCTGTGAGAGGGCTCCTGGATATATTGCTTAGGAAAGGGGAATTGAGCTGTGATTAATCATTAGAAGTTTATAGGTGGAGAGTAGGAAGGTGGTTGGAGAATGAATAATTTACCGTGATGAAGAGAAGCTCAATATGCGGCATCATCAGTCACTGCTTCATTCTGGAGACGGCATTGAGAGATTAATATTTTACAGTCGTTATCATTGGTACAAGCTCCTTTATTTCTGGGGCCGTAAAATGTAATGATGAATATAGTAACTTCAGTGATCTTCCTTGATCAAGGTGAGGTGGCACATGCCCCACTTTACCTTTTGGTGTCTCTATAACACCATTAAGATTTTCCAGCTGTAAGGGTTGCGATATGACATAGCATAGCATGGGTAGCACCAGTTACCCCCTTTAACAATGGAGTCCTAGATTCAGATCCATCCTTATGTTTCTTTGGGTTTTTTCTATATACTTAATTTTTCTACCATACTTCATAAACCAATGGTGTAGCCTTGGGTTCTCGGTATCAGGACAGTGGCACCAAAAAAGGAATCTGCTTTGGCAAGGGTAACTCCATATAGGGCGGAAAATTCAATCTTTGCCCCAGATTAAGGAAAAATTTAGCAGAAAATGAAGCTAGAATTAGTTTAGTGCCTCTCACCCTACAAAAAAATCCCTGTGTTAGGCTGTTTCGGTGCAGCAGGCAGATGAGGCAAGCGGGAGACAAGTAGTAGAGGTACCCACCCATAGGTGGACAGGAGACTGGGGGACTGGAAGACGCAGGCAGCCAGGAGATGTCTTGGAGACTGCAGACAGGTTGCAGAGATACTAAAGGCCGCAGACAGACAGGAGACTGAGGGACTGGAAACTGCAGGCAACTAGTAGACGTCTAGGACACCGCAGACAGGTTGCAGAGATACTAAAGGCCGCAGGCAGAGAGGAGACTGTTAAACTGGAAGCCGCAAGCAGCCAGAAGACGTCTTAGAGACTGCAAACAGGTTGCAGAGATACTGAAGGCCACAGACAGACAGAAGACTGAGGGACGGGAAGCCTCAGGCAGCCGGTAGAAGTCTAGGACACCGCGGACAGGTTGCAGAGATACTGAAAGCCGCAGGCAGACAGGAAACTGATAAATTGGAAGCCACAGGCAGCCAGGAGACATCTTGGAGACTGCAGACAGGTTGCAGAGATACTGAAGGCCACAGGCAGACAGTACTAAGGAACACTAAAGTCTTAAGACTTAGCGTGTGTGGTGTTTCTTATATAGAGTCTCGGGCGAATGCTCACATGGTATCACACCGGGCCATCTGTAAAGCCTGACGTGGAGCACAACAGAGTCTAGAGTCCCGAATCCAAGACAAGTGATTAACACCCTGTTTGCTGACATGCATACACGTATTTATAATTTAGCACTGTAATCATGAGTTTGCCCTGCTGGTGGGTACCTGGCTATGCAAAATGAGTCTATTGCCTAAATAGTAAGGTTCCCTATTAGAGAAGAGCAAATCGATTTGCAGTACCCTGGTCCAGCAGTCATGTAAATATTCCATGGCCATCAAATGAGAGGCCTGCAAACCTCCTCCTACCAGTTTGCAGAGTC
Source organism: Phyllobates terribilis (assembly GCF_046119375.1). Classification (NCBI taxonomy): domain Eukaryota; kingdom Metazoa; phylum Chordata; class Amphibia; order Anura; family Dendrobatidae; genus Phyllobates; species Phyllobates terribilis. Next base: position 533,638,476 of record NW_027362771.1, read on the forward strand.
CAAAAGATGCTGCAGAGCTGTGCATGTCAGAAAGCACACTGTAGCAGTGTAGCATAGCCCAGCGACATAGTAGTTCTGGGTATGTCTGGAGGCCCAGTAGTGCAGATCGGCAGATAGAGTTCCCAGCAGTATAGGAGAGCTGGGTATGTCAGGAGGCATTATTAGAGCTGGCGCAGCAAAGCAGTTCATGGTAGCGACCTAAACGTCAACTACCTAAATACTCAGGCGGCATCCAGCTGCCTGAGCCACCCTATAAGGCCAGGAAGCGTGATGTCACTGGAGACCACTGGGTCACTATGATAATCCGACACGCAGAAGAACAGAGGGAGCCAGCCGCAGCAGGAGGGAGATGGGGAGCCTAGTACTGGGTGAGTATCAGGTATATGGTTGGTGGGGACCCTATTACAGATTTTGCAATAAGTCCCATTAGCTTCAAGAATACTTAAAATAGAGTGATATATTGAAAATTCAAGATTTATAGTATGCATAAAAACTGGTCTGAATGAAGAATAGGATATCTAAGTAAGTATAAATATAGCTATTTTTTTTCTCCTTTAAGCCTATTATATAATTGAGAGAATATGGTATCGATGGGTTCCAGATTCTAACGATTTTATTGCATATTATTATGTCAGGATGGAGCCCCTGGGCCCTTTTGCAGACAATGTCATTGCTATAGCTGTTTCTGCACCATTGCCGCCTACTCAGGTTTTTTTTATTACCTTCTTAATTAATTAGATCATGCATGTTTCTTTTAAAATCCTGCTTGTTACAACATAATTTATGTCATCAATGAGTCGTGGCAGTAACAGAGCATCCCACCTGTCTTCATTTCATGTGTCTTGTTTGTACTTTCTGCAATGATTTTATTAAAGTGGTAAAATGAAGCCCAAACAGGGTCATTCAATAAGGTGAAGGGAGAGTTCAATCGTTCTTCTTCAGTCTTGGCGAAAAACACAATCTGGCAACAATTAGTCTAGGGATTAGGAGTAATAGGTATCGGTATTACCTATTTTAGGGCTCATATACACTGGCCGATCCGTGGCCTTAAACAACTACTGATCGGCTACATGAAAGTCGATGGGCAGTCGTTTAGTAGCACGTTCAGACAGGCCGACCGTGCTTCTGATGCGTTAAGAATAGAGATGGTGTAAATCGTTTTGGACGTCCCATTCCATTGGTCTATGGTTGCTGGTTGAAAGCGGGAGAACCGCCTCTTACCCGATGGCATCTGCGGCTCATCTTTTGATTAGCTGGCCTAGTGTGATATCATATGTGTATCATACCATAATGATGACGTAGCGGCAGGCCGCTAATCAAAAGAAGAACCGCAAGTAAGAGGTGGTACTCCCGCTCCCATCCAGCGGCACAGACCACTATCATGGTCTGTTGGAATAGGACGTGTGAATAGATTTCCACCAACTCTAGTACAGAACGATCACTCAAAGATCGTTCTGTGCTCATAGGCCGTCGCATAGGTTGTTTACGCAGGATGATGTGAACAATTTTTAAGCAATCTTAAAAATAATTTAATCTGATGAAAGAGTGTTTTGCTCGTTCGTCGGGTGATCCGCCGCTTGTTTACATTGCCCAACTATTGGAAAACCAACGATTCTAAGAACAATTGTTCCTGATAATCGTACAGTGTAAATGCACCTTAAGTGGCCATATTTATAGTGATTGGCCCATCAGCTAGACCACAGCATGGTGGCCCAAGGTTGACTATGAGATGCTTCTTCTTTTTTCTTTTTTTTAATTTGAGATTTCTAGAATTTTTGAATTTGTTGAAAGCTCCACATACACCAAGATTGTAGTTGCCTTCAGTACAACTTTGTGCTCCAGCAAGAAGCAGAGTAATAAAAAATAATGGATGATTCAGATGTACCTAAAAAGGGATAACTACACTACGCCCCATTTTTTGGTTTCCAAAGTCGTTGTCATTTCACTCCCTTCCAACTGGAAGCGAAAGGCATATGGAAATTTAAGACCCATGCTAAAGTTTGATATACGAAAATATATGAGAATATATATAGCTATATATATGTATTAATAGATTCGGAGTTGGGTTGTAGAGCATTGGTCAACATATGGTCGGTACTTTGGTAACAGCTAAAGAACAATGCTGCTATTTTAAGGCAGTAATAATTATGGTATTTCGCTATATCAGCCAGGTCATTCTGTAGTAAACTTACCATAAAGGGGCAGTCTTGAGATTTTGTTTAGAGAAACTGTTCCTCAGAGGCGGTGCTAATATGTGAAGAATGTCTGATTCATAAAGAATATGGAACATATCATTGACTCCGGCACATTGATGTCATAGAATATTTTTACTGAATAGGATTTAATTTCTTGGGTTTAGATTACTTCTCACCCAGTATTTTTATATTGCGTAGATTCCAACGTAAATTAGGGTCTTTTTTCTTCAGTTCTTCTTAGATCCTACATGAATACCCCTGCCGCCAATGTTCTCCATCCACTTTGGATGCTAATTTTGGGGTTCACACCACCCATTGAGGCCTCCTCACCAAACATCCAAAGAGCAATCACAGGGATTGCCTGTCCGTACCTGACATGGCTATTTTACGTTTTTGTTTTTTTCTCTCCTTCCAAAAGCCATCATTTTTTTATTTTTCCATCTACATACCGTAGCTATATGAGGGCTTGTTTCTTGCAGAACGAGTTTACTTTTGAGTGGCACCATTCATATTATCCTGTGATGTATTGGAAACCAGAAACAAAATTCCAAGTGCAGCAAAATTGCGAAAAAAGCACAGTTCCACAATTGTTTATTTTTATTTATAGCATTCAATAATATGGTAAAAATGACTTAACAATATGATTTTCTAGGTCAGTAAGAGTACAACAATACCAAACATGAGTCGTATTTTTATTTTAGTGGTGAACATTTTTTATTTAAATTTGTAAAAAAAAAATTTTTGCTTGTGTCGCCATTTTTGCTTAACCTGTAACATTTTCAATTGTAGGTTGATGGAGCCGTGTGATGGCTTGTTTTTTGCGCTCTGAGCTGACAATTTTATTGATAAGATTTTAGAGTATATGAAATGCTTTGATCATCTCTTATTCTATTTTTTTGCAGTGTTGTAGCCGGTGAAAAAAGTACTTCTGGCGTTTCGATTTTTTCTTCCATTACGCCACTTACCGGTTGCGTTAATTAATTTTATACTTTGACAGATCGGACTTTTACGGATGTAGCAATACTAAATATATGTATTTTTTTATTTCTTTATTTTTAATGGGGGAAAAGGGGTGTGATTAGAACTTTTATATTTTTTCTATTGTTTTCATATTTTTAAAAATATTTTTTTTTCACTTACTACTGTATTTATTCGTCCCCTTAGGGGACTTGAACCTGCAATCATCCAATCGCCTATACTATACAGATCAATACTACAGTACTTTTTGCGGATAGTGAAAATCACGGTCTCCTATGAATGCCAGCTACAGGCTGGCTTTCACAGGAGTACCATCATGACAGGCATGGGGATCTTCACCAGACCTCTGGCCATCATGGCAACCCATCAGCGCCCTGTGATCACGTTATGGGAGCGCCAATGGGCGCATAGAAAGATTCCCCCTCTGTCGTCGCATAGTACATGATGCTGTTGGAGACTGACAGATTTAACAGCTCCACCTGCATTGTTAGAGGCTGATGATGGCTGAATATTATAGCCATCATCTGCCGGGAAAGATACGGGCTGTGCTTGCAAGCCCGCATCAAAGTCAGGGAGTCGGCATATGACGTAACTGTACGTCAAATGTCGTTAAGGGGTTAAAGAGGACCTGTGACCAGGATAAAAGTGTCCAGTTTTTGTTCTCATTTTATTCCACAGCTCTACTGAATATTCTAGGTTCTTTTTTGTTTTCTATTTTAAATCTGCCAGAGATATGGACCTTTTTTTTTTGTGCCAGTTTTTATGGTCTTTATAATGAGCTGTGACTCACTGGATCCTCTGGGGCATGTCTTGAAGAAGCTACTCTGCATTATTAGCCTGTGAGCCACACCCCCTTGGTAAAGACCATCAAAATTATCACTGAATAAAAAGGCACCGTAGGGCTGATTTTTTAAAAAAAACGAGGAACAGCAGGAGTAAAATAACAGCTAAAACTGGACACTTTTGACCTGTTGGCAGGTCCTCTTTAAAAGAGTCACAAATGGTGGTGGTCTAGCTCCTAGGCCACCAACTTAAGAGCCTAATTCTACATACCATTTCTTCATCTATACTGGGACTGTAGATTATATTAGTACAAAATAAATCAGAGCAATATACCTTTCTCATACTATGCTAGTCTGGTCTGGGAGCAATGCTGCGAGCGTCCCTTTATCCCATACCCCACCTGTGCACTGGACAGATGGTGCGAGGCACAGATGGTGGAATGTACGGGCAGCTTCCCACACACTGGGAGGAGAGCTGCACCACAGCCAAATGTAGGGTGGAGGTTGGGAACATTTTGCTTCTGTTGGGTGGTCTGGATGAATTCTGCTAATGGGAAATGAATTCAGGTTCAGGGGAGAAGAAGGAATAGGGGTGTGGGGGTATTAGGTGCCCTGATGGGTAATTACCATGATAATCACATAGCGTAAGGGACGCTAATTCACCTAACATTAGGATTCTACGAGATTGAGCAAAGGTCCATAGAAATATTATATGTAAGAGTGGATGGAGGCTACAAGGCCGGCGTGGGTCACATCTGGATGAGTGGTGGCAGCGGCTGTGGATTCTAGGTCAGTACAGGAATAGCAGAGGATGGCGGATGGCACTGTGATACAGTACAAATGTGAGATCGAATCTATGGTTATAAATATTTCTCCTGCTGGCGCGTGCTCTGCTGACTGTGTGATGCTGGTTACCATGGATACCACTCTGTCGCATCTATGCCCCCCCCACCTTAGCCGATTCCTACAGCACCCCCTCCTCTTTACATCCCCCACCTCGTCGTCGATCTGGGAAATCAGCTTGTATACTGGATTTAACCCATCCCTGCAAAAAGAAAAAAGAAAATAAAATGGGAATAAATTCAAGCATCGGCATACGCATGTCCTAACATAAGTGTGTACGAGGCATCATTTACAAAGGAGTGAACGTTTGCGATAGCGGGAGCAGGAGACCTTAACATCAACGCATATTTCTGATTTTTTTTTTTCAAGGTGTAAATTATGTTAGACCTTACATAAGTCGAAAAAGTATATCTGCTGACCGGGTGTAGATAGGCTCAATCCTCAGGGCGGACCAAGTACCTGTGTAGCATTCCTACGAGAATCCATAAATCCATCTTTAGTCCAGCCACAGGAATAGAGCATCTAACCTTCATTACTGAGTGTTGAGTAAAAACGTGTTGCAACAGAGTAACATCATAAAAATAAGGTACAGAGCCTACGTGTTTTCAGAGGTTAACCTGCTCTTAATCTTGACGTACAGTGTTCACTGCAAATACACTGTGAACACTGTATGCAGGCTTGGACTGGCCCACAGCGGAGCAGGAGAATACTCCGGTGGGCCCCTCTAAAGGACTGTGAACTCTGTATGCAGGCTTGGACTGGCCCACAAGGGAGCAGGAGAATAATCCGGTGGGCCCTTCTGAAGGACTATGAACACTGTATGCAGGCTTGGACTAGCCCACAGGGGAGCAGGAGGATACTCCGGTGGGCCCCTCTGAAGGACTGTAAACACTGTATGCAGGCTTGGACTGGCCCACAGGGGAGCAGGAGGATACTCCGGTGGGCCCCTTTGAAGGACTGTAAACACTGTATGCAGGCTTGGACTGGCCCACAGGGGAGCAGGAGAATACTCCGGTGGGCCCCTCTGAAGGACTGTGAACACTGTATGCAGGCTTGGACTGGCCCACAGGGGAGCAGGAGAATACTCCGGTGGGCCCCTCTGAAGGACTGTAAACACTGTATGCAGGCTTGGACTGGCCCACAGGGGAGCAGGAGAATACTCCGGTGAACCCTCTGAAGGACTGTGAACACTGTATGCAGGCTTGGACTGGCCCACAGGGGAGCAGGAGAATACTCCAGTGGGCCTCTCTGAAGGACTGTAAACACTGTATGCAGGCTTGGACTGGCCCACATGGGAGCAGGAAAATACCCCGGTGGGCCCCTCTGAAGGACTGTGAACTCTGTATGCAGGCTTGGACTGGCCCACAGGGGAGCAGGAGAATACTCCGGTGGGCCCCTCTGAAGGACTGTGAACACTGTATGCAGGCTTGGACTGGCCCACAGGGGAGCAGGAGAATACTCCGATGGGCCCCTCTGAAGGACTGTGAACACTGTATGCAGGCTTGGACTGGCCCACAGGGGAGCAGGAGAATACTCCGGTGGGCCCCTCTGAAGGACTGTAAACACTGTATGCAGGCTTGGACTGGCCCACAGGGGAGCAGGAGAATACTCCGGTGAACCCTCTGAAGGACTGTGAACACTGTATGCAGGCTTGGACTGGCCCACAGGGGAGCAGGAGAATACTCCAGTGGGCCTCTCTGAAGGACTGTAAACACTGTATGCAGGCTTGGACTGGCCCACAGGGGAGCAGGAAAATACACCGGTGGGCCCCTCTGAAGGACTGTAAACACTGTATGCAGGCTTGGACTGGCCCACAGGGGAGCAGGAAAATACACCGGTGGGCCCCTCTGAAGGACTGTGAACACTGTATGCAGGCTTGGACTGGCCCACAGGGGAGCAGGAAAATACACCGGTGGGCCCCTCTGAAGGACTGTGAACACTGTATGCAGGCTTGGACTGGCCCACAGGGGAGCAGGAGAATACTCCGATGGGCCCCTCTGAAGGACTGTAAACACTGTATGCAGGCTTGGACTGGCCCACAAGGGAGCAGGAGAATTCTCTGGTAGGCCGCCCCTGTAAAGGAGTGCTGAATGCTAATGAATAGTGCTGTTACACTTGATTCATAATTTGCAGAAAAAGGTATCACCTAATCATTCATGAAACAAGCTAGCCAAATGAATATTACATAGTACTGCGGTCAGGATATTTTTGCATGTAGCTGAAATGGACTCCAAAGATCAATGTTACTGCTGAGCCTTTGCCAAACCAGTTTGATACTGACTATATGCCATGCTATGATTAACCCCTTAAGCCCCGAGGGTGGTTTGCACGTTAATGACCAGGCCAATTTTTACAATTCTGACCACTGTCACTTTATGAGGTAATTACTCTGGAACGCTTCAACGGATCCCCCTGATTCTGAGAATGTTTTTTCGTGACATATTCTACTTCATGATTGTGGTAAAATTTCTTCAATATCACTTGCGTTTATTTGTGAAAAAAATGGAAATTTGGCGAAAATTTTGAAAATTTTGCAATTTTCAAAATTTGAATTTTTATGCCCTTAAATCAGAGAGATATGTCACACAAAAGAGTTAATAAATAACATTTCCCACATGTCTACTTTACATCAGCACAATTTTGGAATCAAAATTTTTTTTTGTTAGGGAGCTACAAGGGTTAAAAGTTGACCAGCGATTTCTCATTTTTCCAACAAAATTTACAAAACCGTTTTTTTAGGGACCACATCACATTTGAAGTCACTTTGAGGGGTCTTTATGACAGAAAATACCCAAAAGTGACACCATTCTAAAAACTGCACCCCTCAAGGTGCTCAAAACCACATTCAAGAACTTTATTAACCCTTCAGGTGCTTCACAGGAATTTTTTGAATGTGGAAGAAAAAAATGAACATTTAACTTTTTTCACAAAAATGTTACTTTAGACCCAATTTTTTTTATTTTCACAGAGGTAACAAGAAAAAATGGACCCCAAAATTTGTTGTGCAATTTCCCCTGGGCACGCAGATACCCAATATGTGGGGAAAAAACACTGTTTGGGCGCACGGCAGGGCTCGGAAGGGAAGGAGCGCCATTTGACTTTTTGATTGTAAAATTTGCTTGAATAATTAGCGGACGCCATGTTGTGTTTGGAGAGCCCCTGTGTGCCCAAACATTGGAGCTCCCCCACAAGTGACCCCATTTTGGAAACTAGACCCCCCAAGGCACCTATCTAGATGCATAGTAAGCACTTGGAACCCCCAGGTGCTTCACAAATTGATTCGTAAAAATGAAAAAGTGAAAAAAAAAACACTTTTTCATTTTTATGAATCAATTTGTGAAGCACCTGGGGGTTCCAAGTGCTCACTATGCATCTAGATAGGTGCCTTGGGTGGTCTAGTTTCCAAAATGGGGTCACTTGTGGGAGAGCTCCAATGTTTGGGCACGCAGGGACTCTCCAAATGCAACATGGTATCCGCTAACAAATTGAATGGAAAATCGGCTCAAATTGTTAGCGGACACCAAGTTGCGTTTGGAGAGCCCCTGTGTGCCCAAACTTTGGAGCTCCCCCACAAGTGACCCCATTTTGGAAACTAGACCCCCAAAGGCACCTATCTAGATGCATAGTGAGCACTTGGAACCCCCAGGTGCTTCACAAATTGATTCGTAAAAAGGAAAAAGTGAAAATAAAACCACTTTTTCATATTTATGAATCAATTTGTGAAACACCTGGGGGTTCCAAGTGCTCACTATGCATCTAGATAGGTGCCTTGGGGGGTCTAGTTTCCAAAATGGGGTCACTTGTGGGGGAGCTCCAATGTTTGGGCACACAGGGGCTCTCCAAACGCAACATGATGTCTGCTAACAATTTGAGCCGACAGTTTGTTTGCGGATACCATGTTGCATTTGGAGAGTCCCTGTGTGCCCAAATATTGGAGCTCCCCCACAAGTGACCCCATTTTGGAAACTAGACCCCCAAGGCACCTATCTAGATGCATAGTGAGCACTTGGAACCCCTAGGTGCTTCACAAATTGATTCGTAAAAATGAAAAAGTGAAAAAAAAAACACTTTTTCATATTTATGAATCAATTTGTGAAACACCTGGGGGTTCCAAGTGCTCACTATGAATCTAGATAGGTGGCTTGGGGGGTCTAGTTTCCAAAATGGGGTCACTTGTGGGGGAGCTCCAATGTTTGGGCACACAGGGGCTCTCCAAACACAACATGGCGTCCGCTAATTATTCAAGCAAATTTTACAATCAAAAAGTCAAATGGCGCTCCTTCCCTTCCGAGCCCTGCCGTGCGCCCAAACAGTGTTTTTTCCCCACATATTGGGTATCTGCGTGCCCAAGGGAAATTGCACAACAAATTTTGGGGTCCATTTTTTCTTGTTACCTCTGTGAAAATAAAAAAAATTGGGTCTAAAGTAACATTTTTGTGAAAAAAGTTAAATGTTCATTTTTTTCTTCCACATTCAAAAAATTCCTGTGAAGCACCTGAAGGGTTAATAAAGTTCTTGAATGTGGTTTTGAGCATCTTGAGGGGTGCAGTTTTTAGAATGGTGTCACTTTTGGGTATTTTCTGTCATAAAGACCTCTCAAAGTGACTTCAAATGTGATGTGGTCCCTAAAAAAATGGTTTTGTAAATTTTGTTGGAAAAATGAGAAATCGCTGGTCAACTTTTAAACCTTATAGCTCCCTAACAAAAAAAAATTTTGATTCCAAAATTGTGCTGATGTAAAGTAGACTTGTGGGAAATGTTATTTATTAACTCTTTTGTGTGACATATCTCTCTGATTTAAGGGCATAAAAATTCAAATTTTGAAAATTGCAAAATTTTCGCCAAATTTCCGTTTTTTTCACAAATAAACGCAAGTGATATCGAAGAAATTTTACCACAATCATGAAGTACAATATGTCACGAATAAACAAACTAAGAATCAGGGGGATCCGTTGAAGCGTTCCAGAGTAATTACCTCATAAAGTGACAGTGGTCAGAATTGTAAAAATTGGCCTGGTCATTAACGTGCAAACCACCCTCGGGGCTTAAGGGGTTAAGAGCTGGTAAACCACTTGAAACGCGTAGGCTTGGTACCTCATTTATGATGTTACACTGTTACAACATGTTTTCACTCACCACTCAATAAAGTAGATTTTATGCTTTATCCATGTGGCTGGACTAAAGATGAATTTTTAGACCTCACATAAGACAACATAGGTGACTTCTCTATTTGCTGATCGACATATTTATTTTCTTAATCCATTGAATTCAGTGATCAAAAAAAGCCAAAAGGTTTTACACCTTGAATACCGCACAATCTAAAACCAGCTAGCTGTAAATCGTAATTCCTAAAATTCCATTTATTATAATATTGACCTGGTCAGAGGTCAATTCAGGCTATCCAGGTGTCACTGTTCGAGTGCAAAATGTGATTCACGGACTGGCTGTAGGTCTCCTGACCCAAACTTGACAGCCTCAGGCTGTGTGCCCACGTAGCGTTTTTCAAGCGTTTATGCTGCGGAATTTCCGCAGCGGAAACGCTTGTGAAACGCTAGGTGATCCGCACCCCATGGACCCCAAGGGGATTCCGCATGTTCTATGCACATGCTGCGGATTTTTCCGCAGCGTTTATGCTGCGTACAAAAATCCGCAGCATGTCATTTAATTTTGCGGAAGCGCAGCGGAACTCCCGCCATTGACTTGCATTGAAACGCATAGAAACCGCGACTGTACATTTGTACAAGCGGCTTCTATGCGTCTCTATGTGCAGATGGTACCCAGTTCTGGAGGAGAGGAGACTCTCATCCAGACCTGGGTACCATTGTACCTGTAAAAAAAGAATAAAATAACAAATAAAGTTTATACTCACCTTTCCGAAGGCTTTTCTCTGAATGCCGGCATCGCTTGAGGACCTCCGGTGACGTCACAGTCATGTGACCGCAGGCCCTTCACCGCTCTGTCTCGCGATATGCCGGCAGCCGGGAACCAGACAGGAACGAGCGCTGCTGCACACACCGGGGCCTCGGGGGTGAGTATAGCTTTATTTGTTTTAATTTTTACGGTTCACACTGTATAAATCCATGCCGTTTGCATGGATTTATACAGTGTGACCTAGTTGTCAAGCACTTTCCAAGTGATGCTATCGCCTGGAAAGCGCTTGTCAATCTGCATGCGGAAACGCATGTGAACCCGCATGTATTCTGCAGGAAAAACGCATGCGCAATCTGCATGCGTTTTTTCTGCCAGGGAGATGCAGAAATGCTGCAGAAATTTTCTGCTTCATTTCTGCATCGTGGGCACATAGCCTCAAACCTCAATGGCATATAGGAGGGTGTCAAGTTCAGGTCAGGAGAACCCACAGCTGGTCCATGATTTACAGTCCGAGTCCATACTTGGACCGTGACACACGGATGTGTGAATGCGGCTGTAGGGTATATACACATGGTGTCTTCTAGATGTCGCCGTACCTTCATCGTTTCTAAACCAGAAGACGTTTCAGGAAAATATGGGGGTGTTTTCCTTGAACAGTTTTTCCTAATGTCTTTTTGGACATTTTCCGAGGCGGTTTTGCCATCAGCGAGGTTTTTCATATAAAACATAGTGGTCGAAGCCGCCAGAAGAATGGAGTGGTCAGTTCTTTTAGCAGATTCATGGCTTTCAAAGCTTGAAGCATTTAAAAGAAGTAACAAAAGATGAAATATGTTCCCAGCATATACACAAAGTTTTTATACTGGTGCATGATGTTCATTCTTTTGGCTATTGTTAGAGCTTTTCCAGGTGGGTTCCAGGTGGAATCCACCTGGAAAAACCGTCGTGTGCACATAACATTAGGCTGAGGTCATACACAAAGGTTACATTGTGGTAATGAGTTCAACTGAGATATTCTCTTTTCTGTAGTTCTAGCAAACAATATTTAGAATGTGTTCACATGTTGAGGGTTTGACGCAGATTTTAGCATCCAATTCTCTGCTGACGACAATCCACATCCTATGCATGAGGGTTTCGCCACCCTGATTATATGCTACGAAAAATCTCTTTGCAGGAAAAAAAAAAGGCAAGAATCGGTAGCGTTCAGTCCGTAATCTTTGGGAATTCTTTGCAGATTTCTAGTACGGGCTCCTTCAGACATCAGAGATTTTTCTCGTCTGCAAAAAACGAATTTAATCAATTTTTTAAATCAGATTTTGGCCAGTGGGTCAGTTTTTAGCATCAGAGTTTGGTCAGAATTTCATCAAGTTTTTTTCAGATAAAAAAAAGAAGAAGGCTTCTAAAGCTTCTCCTGTCAAACAACCCATGAAAAACAGACAGCACACAGATGACATCCAAGTGCTGTCCGATTTTTTTTTCATGGACCCACAGACTTGCATTGGAGAGTTTTATCCAAGACTTGGATCAAAATCAGGCACGTCCTCATGCTTTAGTGTGGACTAAGGAAAAAAAGGCGCATGTGAACTACCCCATAGAGGTACGCAGTCTTGGACTTGCCCACAGGAGAACAGGAGAATCCTCCGGTGGGCCCCTGTGCAAGAGTGGGCCACCACTGTCTTATATGAGCAGTACTTGGCACAATACACTTGATTCACTATGTATTGACAAAGGCAGCATCTTATTTATTCAACAGTCAACCCATTTTATTGCTATAGAAATTTGTGAATGAGGATAAAGTCATATTTGCATGTAGCTGAAAAGTGGGGCCCTGAAGTTGATGTTACTGGTGGACCCTTGGCACCCCAGTCCGACACTGGAGGAACTAATGCTATCCGTGAGTACATGTCGGATACACAAAGTGCAAATCTGCCACTTGTGAACATACCCACACCGCACAACTACGACTACAGGTATTTTTCATGTTTAGACCTATAGTACCTACAGTTGAAACCAGAAGTTTATGACGCGCCCCCTGGGCCAGTGCTGTAGGGGATACCCGGAGCCGGATCTCGATGGGGGTAGTAGTCCTTGTGGCGGTGACCCGGTCCGTGCCCAGGGTGTCAAACTAAGTGGCAGTCTATGGCAGTAGATGTTACTTTGATTGTCGACTACGCCACCCATTGAGTGCGGCTTTGAAGCCGCCGCTGCAAAGCAGTCCGCTGAGGCCGGTGGTGTATGTGCAGCAGTGATGATATAACCCCCAACGGGAGGGGTATGGCCTCAGGGCAGCAGGTGTGGATGATGGGGGTTGTTGTGGTGTAGAAAGGAGACTCTGAGACGGGAGGTGCAGTTCAGGGTTTTTACTTACTGATGTTCTTTTGGTCACTCTGGCCTTGAGTGACCACCCGAGCCGTGCTGCATCCACCAGGTCCTGGACTCGGCCAACCCCCAGGCAATTCTGGAGCGTGGTCCTGAGCTCCTTTCTGACTTTCCCTTTCTACTGGCCGTTCCCACCAGGGATCCACTTATGTCCGGCTCCCTCGGGTCTCTTGTTGGTTGCACCTTTTCTGGGTTCCCTGACCCTATGCTTGGTGTGCCTTTCTAGTGGATTTGGTGAGGGTCGTGGCAGATCCTGACCACGACCTCCGGTTCCTGGCTAAGGTGTGCTTTGGCCTCTGCCAGCTTGGGTTCCGGTACCCTGGTCCGCCAACCCTTCACCCTTCTGTCTGTATTCTGGGGTCTTGGGGTTCTTTCTTCTTTCCTCTCTGGGTCCTTCTGACTCCTCTCTCTCTCTCTCTCAGCAGGCCTTGCTCTGGAGCTGGGCCCAGCCGGAGCCACAGCTCCCTGTCAGCCCTTCTGGCTGAGCTTCTCTGCTCTGCTCAGACTCTCTCAAAAGACCCTGTCTCTAGATGGTGCCCACCTTATATACTCCCTCTATGTGTGAGCTCAGGTGACCAGCACCCAATGAGCTCCTAGCCTTACCCAGACTGCTCCCCCTATCTGCCCCTACACTACTGGGATGTTCCACCCCCCTCCCACTCCAGCCAGGGACAGACGCAGTCGTACCTGCACATAAACTGGTGGGAGTACCGTCGTTCTGTCCCCCGGAAATGGGATGTATGTAGTGCATGCAGCTAACTGAGCTCAGTACCACACTCCATCCTTACCCGGGAGTGGAATACCACACCTCTGGCTTGAGGTGCAATACCCCTGTAGCAGCCGAGTCCTCAGGGTGCTACATTCCCCCCTGGTAAATCACAGCACGTCCTCGGGCTGTAAAAGAATAAAATATCCAAAAACATACAATTTTTTTCAAAACATACAAGAACATATCAAACATTAAACATTATCAGCAGCATAATAAATATTCTTGTTCCTCCGGCCACGGGACAACTTGTGACCGGGTAAAGTGCAACAGTCTCTTCTTGAAAAACAGTTTCCTATAAAACCAGTAGGGGGCGCATTAGAAAGCGCAACTATATACAAAGGAAAATGGCCGTTCTCAGTCCTCGGCCAGATATTAGGAAAGGATGACCGCTCTCAGTCCTCGGTCAGTGGGAATAAGGGATATACGGGTAACAGTTTACACTTGTCCCAACGGGGAACATATTTTAAACGGCAGCAGTTCTTGTACCCCGACGGGTAACTATTTTACAGTTTCACTATACCGTACTCTAATGACGGCGTCCTCCTGCTCCTTCTCGCAAGTAGGCTTCAGACCCGTCCGGGTCCTCTTGCTCCTCCTCACACCGCAGCTCCTCCTCCGTCAGCCGGTGTACATGGAGGGCGTAGGGTCCTTTGGCACACTTGTGCCGGGTGAATGTGACCTCATCCCCTACGTATAGGTCACGACCTCTGTGTCCCTCCGGTAGGTGGGACTCGACGTCTCTTCTGGTCACGAAGACGTCGCCGGGGGTGTGGTGATCTCTTATGAAGCCCCACCCGTGCTGCATTTGGAATTTAATCACAGTCCCGGTGGCACGGGGACCATGAGCTGCACGGGGGTTCCTCCGGGTCCGGCTCTTCTGCTCTGCGCTCTGTATCTGCAGCCGCTGCTCACGGACCCGCCTCTCTCTCCGTTCCCGGTCGAAGACCTCTAATTGCTGCCGGCAGCACTCCGCACGCTCAGCTGCGGCCGCCCGAGTTTCTTGGGTGAACCCCATGAGATCTCCTCCAGTGGGTTCCCACTCAAACTGTGTCTCCTCCCACGAGAGCGGGGTCCTCTTGACGGGCTTCGGAGCCGGAATCAGGGGCTCGCACAGGGGCCTTTCCTTTTGGGGCTCAAGTTGGTAATACTCCGGTGGCCATATAAAGGGCTGCCCATCCGGGCAAGTGTGCTGGGCAAACAAGTCTTCACCCAGGTGCGGCACTCTAGATGTTGAGGGCGCGGTGGTGGAAGCGGCGCCCGGATTGACCAGGCCTTGCGACCAGGCCTGGGGCACCCTAAAAGTCAAGGGCACCGTAAGAACGGCGGCGCCCGGGGTTACTCGGCCCTGCTACCAGGCCGGTGGTGTTTCCTGCTTGGCCGCGCTCAGGACTGAAGCGCGTGACGTCACAGGGGTCGCGGCCGCGGCTTCTGTTTGAGGCCTAGTCTGGAGCAGTGACGGTGCAGCGACGGGCACGGCAGGGGGAATTTCGGGCTCTGCGACGGGAAGCTGGGGCAGGCACGCGGTTCCTCGGCTCGGGGTAGTAGCGTCCCCTTTACCTGCCTCCGTCTCTCCAGCTCCCTCCTCGGCGTCGTCTCCGGCCTTCACTCCTCCTGCACCATCCTCAGAGGCGGTCTGTCTCCTCGTCTCGGGTGGCGTGCTTCGCTGGCGGGTTCCAGCCTGCTGGGCCATCTCTCTGCTCCACTCCGCCAGCGTTTCTCGCTGCACCTGGGCCATCCTCCGTGCGAGGCCCTCCAGCGCCGTCTGCGCACACTCCCGGTCTCGGGGGAGCTGTGCCAGGATCTCCACCAGGCCTAGTGGGGTTGTCGCTTGCAACAGGCTCCTGACCACAGGGTCGGTGCTGCCTGACTCTCCCTCCATCTCCGGGTGCGACTTCTCCGGACTCCTCTCCAGACTTCTCATCTCCGGGTGCGCTCTCTCCAGACTCCTCCAGGCTGCACCCATCTTCGCTCTTTTGTTCTGTATCCGCCCACATTGAGGGTGGTCCCGGGGCAACTTTGTGATTGTCAGTTCCAGGGGCAGTTCCCTCACGCTGATGGACACTTCTATCATCACAGTCTCTGTTAGTGGGGGCGGTTTCCACTTTTGGCGCCATTCCTTGACCTGGCCCACGATGGGAGGTGGCCTCTTGCCACCCTCTGGCACACCCATAATGGCGTCTGCTCTTCCAAGGTGGGAAATCTTCTCAAAATGGCGGGAATCGTCTCCCAGTGGCGGGAAACTCTGTGGATGGCGGGAAAAGACTGCAGATGGCGGGCAAATGGCGGGAAACGATCCGAGATGGCGTCCGATGGCGGGGACCCTCCGGAATTGGCGGGAGACTTCTTTTTGAGGTAAATGTGAACTTTTCTTCAGGCACGCAGTACCCGGTGGTTGCGGGCACGTGATCCTGCCGACTACGCCAAAGTTGACGCGCCCCCTGGGCCAGTGCTGTAGGGGATACCCGGAGCCGGATCTCGATGGGGGTAGTAGTCCTTGTGGCGGTGACCCGGTCCGTGCCCAGGGTGTCAAACTAAGTGGCAGTCTATGGCAGTAGATGTTACTTTGATTGTCGACTACGCCACCCGTTGAGTGCGGCTTTGAAGCCGCCGCTGCAAAGCAGTCCGCTGAGGCCGGTGGTGTATGTGCAGCAGTGATGATATAACCCCCAACGGGAGGGGTATGGCCTCAGGGCAGCAGGTGTGGATGATGGGGGTTGTTGTGGTGTAGAAAGGAGACTCTGAGACGGGAGGTGCAGTTCAGGGTTTTTACTTACTGATGTTCTTTTGGTCACTCTGGCCTTGAGTGACCACCCGAGCCGTGCTGCATCCACCAGGTCCTGGACTCGGCCAACCCCCAGGCAATTCTGGAGCGTGGTCCTGAGCTCCTTTCTGACTTTCCCTTTCTACTGGCCGTTCCCACCAGGGATCCACTTATGTCCGGCTCCCTCGGGTCTCTTGTTGGTTGCACCTTTTCTGGGTTCCCTGACCCTATGCTTGGTGTGCCTTTCTAGTGGATTTGGTGAGGGTCGTGGCAGATCCTGACCACGACCTCCGGTTCCTGGCTAAGGTGTGCTTTGGCCTCTGTCAGCTTGGGTTCCGGTACCCTGGTCCGCCAACCCTTCACCCTTCTGTCTGTATTCTGGGGTCTTGGGGTTCTTTCTTCTTTCCTCTCTGGGTCCTTCTGACTCCTCTCTCTCTCTCTCAGCAGGCCTTGCTCTGGAGCTGGGCCCAGCCGGAGCCACAGCTCCCTGTCAGCCCTTCTGGCTGAGCTTCTCTGCTCTGCTCAGACTCTCTCAAAAGACCCTGTCTCTAGATGGTGCCCACCTTATATACTCCCTCTATGTGTGAGCTCAGGTGACCAGCACCCAATGAGCTCCTAGCCTTACCCAGACTGCTCCCCCTATCTGCCCCTACACTACTGGGATGTTCCACCCCCCTCCCACTCCAGCCAGGGACAGACGCAGTCGTACCTGCACATAAACTGGTGGGAGTACCGTCGTTCTGTCCCCCGGAAATGGGATGTATGTAGTGCATGCAGCTAACTGAGCTCAGTACCACACTCCATCCTTACCCGGGAGTGGAATACCACACCTCTGGCTTGAGGTGCAATACCCCTGTAGCAGCCGAGTCCTCAGGGTGCTACATTTACATACACTATATAAAAAGACACATATGCAGGTTTTTCTCAATATCTGACATGAAATCAGAATAAACCTTTCTCTTTCTAGGTTAATTAGGATTACTATCATTTTTAATATTTGCCAAATGCCAGAATAATGAGAGAGAGAATGTTTAAGGCATTTTTATTACTTACTGCAAAGTCAAAAGTTTACATACATTTCATTAGTATTTGGTACCATTGTCCTTAAGCTGAATGACTTGGGTCAAACGTTTGGGATATCCTTCCACAAGCTTCTCACAATAGTTGGTCAGAATTTGGGCCCATTCCTCCTGACAAAACTGGTGTAACTGATCCAGGTTTGTAGGTCGCCTTGTTCGCACTTGCCTTTTCAACTTTTCCCATAAATTTTCAATAGGATTGAGATCAGGGCTTTGTGATGGCCACTCCAAAACATTGACTTTGTTATCCTTAAGCCACTTTGTTACCATTTTGGCAGTATATTTTGGGTCATTGTCCATTGGAAGACCCATTTCCGCCGAAGCTTTAACTTCCCGGCTGATGCCTTGAGATGTTGCTTCAGTATTGCCACATAATCTTCTTTTCTCATGATGCCATCTATTTTGTGAAGTGCATCTGTCCCTCCTGCAGCAAAACAACCCCACAACATGATGCTGCCACCCCCCGTGTTTCACAGTTGGGATGGTGTTTTTAGGCTTCCAAGCTTCTCCCTTTTTCCTCCAAATCTAACGATGGTCATTATGCTCCAAAAGTTCAATTTTAGTTTTATCAGACCACAGGACATGTCTCCAAAAATTAAGGTCTATGTTCCTGTGTGCATTTGCAAACATTAATTGCTTTTTTTATGTTTCTTTTGGAGTAATGGCTTCTTCCTGGCAGAGTGGCCTTTCAGCCCATGTTGATACAGTACTCATTTCACTGTGTATATTGACACAATCTTACCATCTTCCGCCATCATCTTCACAAGGTCTTTTGCTTTTGTCCTTGGGTTGATATGCACATATCGGACCTAAGCACATTCATCTCTGGCACACAGAACCCGTCTCCTTCCTTAGCGTTGTGATGGCTGGACATTCCCATCTTGTTTGTACTTGCGTATAATTGTTTGTACAGATCAATGAGGCACCTTTAGGTATCTTGAAATTGTACCCAAGGATGAGCCAGACTGGTGCAAGTCCACAATTCTCTTCCTGATATCTTGGGTCATTTCTTTACACTTTCCTATGATGCTAAACAAAGAAGCAGTGTGTTTCAGGTGTGCATTAAAATACATCCACAGGTGTGTCTCTAATTAACTCAGATGCTGCCAAAAATCCTACCAGAAGCTTCCGAACACATGACATCATCATATGGGGAGTCCAGAATTGTTTAAAAGCATAGTGATCTTAGTGTATGTAAACTTTTGACTTTGCAGTAAGTAATAAAAATGCCTTAAAACATTCTCTCTCATTCATTATTCTGGCATTTGGCAAATATTAAAAATTATGATAATCTTAATTGACCTAAAACGGGAAAGGTTTATTCTGATTTCATGCCAGATATTGAGAAAAACATGCATATGGGTCTTTCTATATAGTGTATGTAAACTTCTGGTTTCAACTGTATAGAAATTAATTTTAATCAAGAGTTTACTAGATGCTGCATCTCCTGCCATGTCCTATCCTGTCAGAAAGGGGTTAACACATAGTTGGGTTTTATCCCCCAAGTGAAGGCTGCACGAGATAGACGATATCCTTCTACCTGTACCTGGTTAACAGATGTTTTCGCTCCACCTGGCAGGAAATGGATTAAAGCCCAGAGGATCTTCATTTAATTTGCAGGAAACTGGATCAGGAATAGATATTTAATTTCTAGTTTCCGGAAAGCAAGATAACAGGATAGATGTGTCTTTACACCCAGAGAGTGGGGGGTTTCGAGAACATAAAACCCTATTAATACCCAACATGTAGTAGGAGTACGATTCTAGGATCGCCTGGGATAGAAAAGGTTGAAAATGTTCTAGTTTTTATAATAAAGAACCCAATAATGCGATCCAGTCTTATCTGCGATGGTTTATTGACTATATAAAGATATATGGATACAATATTACTATTTTTTATTATTATGAAAATGCCTTATAACAATAATAATATAATTATTATTTGCATTATTCTGAAAATGTCTTATATGGTATTCATGTATCTTTATATAACTTATTATTATTATATACAGTATATCGTCATCATATGTCATATATCAACATCATATATATATATGTATATATATATATCAGCCTAAATTCACATTAATCAGTCTTGATATGGATGCAGCGCCATTACGGCCACAAGACCTGGACTGACGGCGGCTCTAATGACCTGAAATATAGATGATGCCTGTATGACATTAGTCTGAAACTGGCCTTTATTTACATGTACAGAGGATGTCTTACCAAGCACCGACTTTATAAATTATAGATTAGTTTGTCAGTAAAGCCAGATGTCTCCTTCTTTCTTAGGTTAAGTTCCCACAATGTGTTTTTGATGTTGTGTATTTTCGCTGCACAAAAAAAAAACCGCAGCGTCTTACAGTTCCAGCAAAGTGGATGGGATTTATAGAAATCTCCTGCCCATTCTGCTTTTTTTTTAATTTTTTTAAAAAATATATTGACCTGCGGTGCGTATTTCAAATCAGCAAAATGTCAATCTCTCCTGCGGAGTTTTACGTGCAGATTTTCCCCATAAAATTGCAAAATCCACAGGTAAAAAACACATCTGCGTTTTTAGTACATTTCCACTGTGGAAATTTACTAAAAATATTTGTAATCCGTACATGAATGTATCAAAGAAAATCAGCTTAATTTAAAGCATTACATAACATAAAGGAAACGAAAACTGCAGCGTCAAAACGCGATTAAAACCCAATGAAAAAAAACCCTGCAAGTAACCTAATTTACATAATAGGTGCAGAAATGCTGTAAAATAATCTGCCACATCAAAAACTCACCAAATACACATCGTGGGAACGTAGCCTTAATGAGAAACACGTGCAAATCTTAATTTAATTGTATTTATCCATATGAAAAATCAGACGTTAAAGAGAGTCTGTCACCAGGTTTTTGCTGACGCAGTATAATGTAGTGAGTGCCAGCAGACAGCGCCAACATCGCTGGAACAGGTGGAAAGGGTTGTCCAGCAGAGAACAACCCCTTGTGGTAAAGCGACTTGCTCAGCTCTCCGAAGGCAGACACAGGACACACGGTTTGGGTAAACTTCCTGTGGGTTTATTGTGCGGCATAAACTCCAGCAGTGTCCCATAAAAGTAAATAGTCCCTCTTGGGGTTAAAGGGGAAACAAAAGATGAAATATAATAGAGTCCTCTAGACAGCAAGGCCTTTGCCTGATGCAGAAAGTCCTGTGGAGTTTCAGCAACACCAGTCCTCCGGTGTTGCTCTCTGGCATCAGCCAAACACAGCCTGGAAACTTCAATTTCCAGGCCACACACTCTACACTGGAAAACAAACTGACTAAACATTTAAGCCCTGTTCAGCCACACCTTGAGGTGGAGGTATGGGGAATGACTTCCCTCCCATCTGTATGTCATTCCCATAAAACCACGCCCTTTTAAAAAGGTAATCCCCAGCAAATAACATGCTGGCAGAAATTTTGTAGGTCTTAGTTCACACAGAAGAGCGACACATACCTCCCCTCGCATATACCACCAGTGACTCTGTCACACCCTTTAATGGCTGACGATTCAGTGCTGTCATTTAATTCTGATGATGAAGCGTCACATCAGACATGATGTCATGTCCTTATCCAAGTGATACAGCCCGTATAACGACTAGTTGTGCCAGTTGCATTGCTATCACCTGGTACCGGGTGCAAATACGTCCTGGATCTTTTGCCAAGTGTACTTATGGATGCCATTCATTATCTCAGTTTTCCTTTATAGTCTCACTAACTTCTATGTTAAAAACAACAGATGAAAAAAAAAATAGTCTTTCGGGTTTTTCCGGCCAATGAAAATTTCTACATACTTTTATTATTTTTTACTCACAAATCAATAGAGTATGAGTATAACTTTTGAAAATTCATATTCGCCAAATTCTCCCAGGAAACTCAATTTGTGGCTAATCAATTTGCTGTGAATCAAAAGTACTACAAATATGACACTATTCTCCTTTCCTCAGACTCTAGTCTTCTTCACTGCTCTGCTGTCACCCACTATCTGTATAGTTTTGTCAATGTTTTATGGCTTTCTCTCTATATTTCTATAAGTAAGCAGTGATGTCCTTTCACTATCCAGATTCACTATAAAATAACTGCTGCATTCCCTGTCTCGGTTTTTATACAAGCTATGATAGTCTCTTGCATTGGCTGTTCTATATCATGTGTTATGATAGCTGCAAGGTATTATGGGAAAGCCCACCCAAGGTCACGTGATCCTTCTCAAACTGACGCAAACTTCTGGAATGTGTAAAAAATTCAGTGGCCATTTCGGACGATTTGAGCAAAGCAAATCGCAATTTGGTCGAATTTGCAGAGTTCATCGAATTCCAAAAAATTCAATAAAAATGTAACTTGCATTGAATTAGTTCATTCATCTCTAATGACAACTGCTCTTTTTCATACCTATCACCTCACTGACTGTAAAAAGTTACAGATGGAAAAAAGTGGCTATTTTTCCAATGTTGTGAATCACACATCATGTTACTTTACTTAGATATTTTGCATATACTGAATGTAGTTAAACAAGAAAAAGACATTAAATACTATCCAATCCATGATTTCTTTTGAGGGATTGTCTATTACTTGAACACCCCTTACCTTTCACCAAATTTTTCATGATGAACTGGACACATAATGTAAAAGTGATTGTAGAGCAAAAAAAAATTTTTTTTTAAATTTCATCTCTCTGTTGCAGAGTTATTAGCAATCAAATATTTGGCACCTAATGAGTTAGTTTTTGTTAAGTCCAAGTAGGTGTTATTAGATATTTTTCACTGGGGGCGTGTACTTCTGCCTCCTGTATGACACTGACCAATCATAAGCAGGCTGCAACATAGAAGTGTAGAAGGATCTGTGAAGTCATCAGGGTCACATGACCTGAGTCCACAGGTCCTGGCAGCTAAGGCCTTGTGCAAAAGACCATAAAGCGCATTTGTTCTTTTTGCCCTCCTTCTTATCCAATACTATGGCTGGCACCAAAATCTCCACTTATAACTGATCTCAGCTACTAATTTTTGTTCTTTAATGTGTTTTCCGTAAAAACAAATTCCAGTAAGGATGAAGCACAATGCAAGGAAGTGGCAGCACCACAGCTCCATCTATTTTTTTTAAAGCCCAAGACAATGCTCTATACCTGAGTGCACTAAAAAAGCAACTAAATGGTGCCACAAAAAAGTGCACTAGGATGCGGTCAATCATAGCCTTCTCCAACGGGAGAAAGGCCTCCAATAACCGTTCCCCGTCCCTGCGAGTCAGAAGGTCACAGCGAGGGTCAGAGACTAGCAGCCTCCCCTAGCCGAAGGGAAGGGAGACCCAATCTTGCTTCCAGCATCTGCCTGGGTTCCCACCCTAGTGAGAACTAGGAGCCATCGATGGTTGGCTCTTCTCCCAAGAGGGGAGAGCCTAGGGTCAGGGGGAAGTGGAACCTGATGGCCACACACTCTCCTCCTAGACCGTTCAGGAGGGAACCCATAAGGGAACCACACCCTGAAAAGACCCAAGGACAGACACACTTGCAAAGGGTGACAAACAAGTGAAAAACAATTAAATTATGAAGGTGTTTCTAGCGTAATACTGGCTGGAACTTCGACCGGGAAAAGTTCCTCATCCAAGCCAAAAGGCCTGATATAGGGTGTGTACTCAAAATGTCTGAAAAAGTTAAGTGCTGTATACAAGTGCCGTAAACTCAAGTTTATGCCCAGTGGGTTACGGCACTACTCCTGGGGCACGTAGCACGTCAGGCCAGACTCTCAAACTTATCCGACCTAATGGCTGCAATCATGAAGGGACAAATTTTTCGATCGGATGACTATATAGGCCACCGGCGTACTTCCCAGAGCACAGTACCCAATGTACATAATGTATCGAACTACTAGGGCGGTACAGACCAAAGCCACCTTTTCGAACTATACTACACATCATCTTAGCCAAAAGTCCAAGATACACCAGATCGCCATCATTGTACTGATTATAAGGGGTTCACTTTGTTTGGAATTGAACCAGTTAAACTCTAATGTTAACATTCTGGAAGACCCCTTTAATACTAGTGAGAGATCTAAAGTCACAAGCTTGAAGTATAAGTCCATCCACCACTGATATTGAAATAAATAAAATCCTATAAATTATTCCTAAAAAAAAAAGTTAAAACATAGGTTTTGAAAAATATATTTTTTAATTTTACTCCCATCATGAAGTGGGATTTTTTCAAATCTTCCCCTTTGATTTTTGCCCATTGTCGCCCTCTGCTGAATAATGCATATAACGCCGAGAAGTAAGTGAATAAGGAAGGAAGTGACAGCTGCTCGGAGCAGATTTTTTGGCTCATAAAAATTGATTGACAGTTTTCGAGCTCAACTACTGATCTGAAAAATGATGGAATATTTTTAGCAGACTGATGCTGCTGCTCCCTATGGAAAGGAAAATGCATCTAAGTACGTAGAAGACGTCTTCTAGTCCGAAGATCTTAGAAAAAGCTTTGCATATTGACCAGAGAGACGTGGTGGATATACAGCATATGGTCCCGGTCGTACTGTTATAGTTAATATGGTTATTACTGGGTAAGTGGTTCCTGACGGAGTGAGAACCAGGGGGTTGATTATTCTCTCTAATGTAATGGATGACTTCGCAGTATCCTCCTGCATCGAAGCCGCTGACGTTTATGGGTTTATCTTTGGCACACGATGAGTTATAAAGCAGTTGTTTAGCTACACCCTGGCAGGGAAGAGGTTACAGTGAGATGGCAGTCTCTGCATTGCAGGTAGTATGTGGAGCAGCCTCAGTGCATCAGACAGAACATTCTGTGCATAACTAACAGCCTGATCCAGACACATCCACACGCTGCCAACAGACAGGCAGACGGGTAAACGCTCAGTGCTCGCTGACCAGTCTCCTGCTAGACATCACCTAGTGGCAACTGGCTGGCAGAGGGCACATAGATCCAACCGAGGAATGGCCACCGTGTGCCCACTGACAGACTGGCTCCGAAAACAACCACCGACAAGAGCTCAAGAATGGACAGATTATAGATAATTATAAAACACAGAGTGCCCGCTGGTAGAGACTGTCCTTCATCAGTTGTGACAAGGCACATCAACTTTGACGTGGCAGCTGAATCGATGCAACACTTTGGGTTAAAATACAAAGACTCTGAGCCCAAGGAAGGGTGTATATTGCAAAGTCTGAATTGTCCTGGTCATGGTCCACGCCATTCCTACCGGCATCTTGTTTGTTCCACCTCAAATTCCCATCCCTTGGGAATTACATTTTTTACCTTTTAAAGGTTTTGGGTCTGATATGTCTCCAGAAACAGCGCCACTCTTATCCAGGGGTTGTGTCTACGTAGTAAATGATTAGAAAAATCCATAGGTTGTGTCTATGTTAAATGGGTTTTGTCACTATCATAGTTACATACAGTTATATGAAAAAGTTTGGGCACCCCTATTAATCTTAAGCTAAATGTTTTATAATGCAGATTGCACATTTTCTGTTAGTACAATAAACCTCATTTCAAGGCAGAAACGTTACTGTGTCCAACAGTTATTACATATATCAAACTGAAATAGCTGTTGCAAAAACACCAATTTTTATAAAACATTAAGCTTAAGATTAATAGGCGGGCCCAAACTTTTTCATATAACTGTACTTAAAGAGGTTGTCCACTACTTTTACATTGATGCCCTATCCTTAGGATAGGGCATCAATGTCTGATCGGCTGGGGTCCAACACCCGGCACCCCCGCCGATCAGCTGTTATCGGTGACGGAGGCAGCCGCCGGCTGGAAGTACTTACTTGCAGAGCTTGGCCGTCTACTTGTGGTGGCCACCGCAGTTGAATAGGAGGCGGTTTTAAGTTGAATAGGAGGCGGATGTGCAGTAGCAAGCCCCCGCCACTATAAGTAGACAGCCAGCTCCGCAAGTAGGCACTTCCGGCCTGCAGCCACCGCCACCGAAAACAGCTGATTGGAAGGGGTGCCGGGGGTCGGACCCCGGCCGATCAGACATCAATGTAAAAGTGTGACGCTCACAGCCCTCCCTGGGAAATGGGGTTACTCGGAGCCGGGTCAGTGTAGGTGTCTCGGGGTTGCAGTCGTGGCCCGAACCCGGTCCGTGCCCAGGGCGGTCACATAAAAGATTTAATGGGCTTTCAGGGTTGAGTGGTATTTTCCGACTACGCCACCTACGGTTTCCGGTGATAGACACCAGCGCTGCTTCAGTCCACTGAGGCCCGGTGTTTAAAGGCAGCTTAGATGGGACAGCTCCCCGCAGGCGGAGCAGGCCTCAGGGCAGTGTGATGAGGAATGGTGGGAGCAGTGCCGCGCAGAAAATAACAGGCTGAAGCGGGTTGTGAAGTCATCCAGGGTTTTTACTCACATTCATATGAATTATAGCCGCAAAGCTTCCCTCTGCTCCTCGCGGCGTACTGCGGCCTCCGGGAAGGGGGTCCAGCACTTTCCAGGTAGATCAGGAGCACCTGTCGAGACCCCTCTGGTGTGTGTTCCTCTCCTTGGTGAGTTCTCCCACTAAGTCTTCTCCTGACTGTATGTGTGGTTAGAACTAGGTGTAAGGCCGGGTCCCACTGGATAAACGCAGGTAAAGAGTTACAGGTGGCGTATACCGCTCCGTCCGTATCCCTCCTGGGATCCACTAAGCCTCCGGGCTTTTCTGACTGGGATGTGAAGTAACAGAGTCAGATATCGGGGGCTGGTAACCCCTCTTGCAGCAGGAGTCCCTCTGACTATGTGACGCCTCTACTCGAAAAGCCCTTTTCTTTACCCTGGGAGATGGGGGACTCGTAGTCGGGTCCTATGATGGAGAGATGGGGTGCAGTCGTGGCCCGGACCCGACCCGTGCTCAGGGCCGTCACATTAAAAGGATGGTGTGGGCTTATCCGGGTTGAGTGGCTGATTTACGACTACGCCACCTGTGGCACCTGGTGAAGGCCACCAGCGCCGCTGCAGTCCGCTGAGGCATGGTGGTATGGCAGCCATAGTTATTACTACTCCCCACAGGCGGAGCAAGGCCTCAGGGCAGAGGGACAGGATGGAGGGGGTAGTAGTAGAGGAGAACGGATGTCGCGCCGCGCGGTGTGGCGCAGAATAAACAGACCGGAGGCCATAGGGGTGAACTTCCAAGGCTTTACTCACTTTAGAGTTGGCAGAAGGAAGGCGACTCCCTGCTCCCCGCGGAGTCCTGCGGTCACCAGAGACGGGCGTCCGACAACCTCCGAGTAAGTCCAGCGTTCGATCGGGACCCTGCACCAGAGTGTTCCTGAACTACAGACCGAATCCTTTCCTGTCCGTGTGTGTGCGAATAGGCCGGGTCTCCCTCTGAGCTCCTCTCAGAACACGTGTACGGGTGGCAGATCCGCTCCTTCCGATACCCTGTGAGATCCTCAGGGCCTACCAGACTTTCCCAACCAGGACATGGAGTAGCAAGGTCGGGTGTCGGGGGCCGGTACCCCTCTTGCAGCCGGGCTCCCTCTGAATATATCAGCTGGTGAGGACAGGTGTCGTGCGCCGCTCCGTCTGCATCCTCCCTGGGATCCATTCGCTATGGAGCTACACTCCTAAGCTCCGGGCCTTCTTGATCATGGTCCTTGACCGGGTTGAGACATTCATTATCTGAAACCAGCCCCTCGACCCAAGGCTAAGGTACGAAGGCCGTGTCTCCGTCCTCTGCAGGCCCACACAGGATCCACGCTCAGGGAGGGAGATCACAATCCCAAAAGACCACGAACCAAAATGGCTTTTTATTAAATATGAAATTTACAGTGTCACTAAATTGTAAGTCCTCCACCCTCACCCACTAACTGGTTCCCCTAACTCTTGGTTCCCCAGTCTCCCTGTAACCAGGAGGGGAGCACCTGGTGCATACTAGCCCCCTCTGGTGGAGAAATGTGGTGTTGGATGTAAAGGAAGGGTCACGACCATCACACTGTTCTTACCTCAGAGGAGGAACACTACACTCCATTAGAAAAGTGCAGCATCCCTGTGGCGGTCGAACCCTCAGGGGCGCCACATTCCCCCCTGGTGAAACACAGCACGTCTGCGGGCTGCAAAAGAGTAACACCCAGGAAATTTTCTTTTTATATAAACATGAACTATCTTCCCTTTATGGGAGGCACATCTTCTTAAACATTGCAAAACAGGTTATACAGTACAAAAATACAAAAGTATAAAATTATAAAAGTGCTAGCATTTTCCAGAGACATTTTGTGCAAACAGACAGGTTAAGGTGCAAAGACGCAGAGTCAGTTCATAAGTGCGAGGGACCTGTCCCAAACCCTCAGCGTGGGCCCTGGGGTGGCTGCAGGGCATGAAGATCCCGAGTTGGACCTCCCAGAGAGCCATCCTGACAGGTTTTCCTTCTGAGGTCTTGAGGTAGAAATGTCCGCGGTTTTGTATAAAACCAATATGGAGCACCTAAAAAGATGCAAACTATATACAAGGGAAAGAGTCTGTCTGCTGCCAGTCCGCAGGGACACATGTCTCTAGAAACCGGAGTTTAAAGTAAGAAAAATAGATATATCAACACATTAACTTGTAAACAAATTGCAACAGCCGGGGCTGCTTAAATCTCGGGTCCTCTCCTGGGAAAAGGCTCGTTCCTCCCGACGGAGGCTGACCGGTCCCCTGAGGCCGAGCGCGAGGGGGCGTCGCTCCCGGACACTTTGTGTACATCCAGGGCATAGCACCCCCGCACCACCTGGTGGCGAGAATAGGTCACTATATCGCCCGGGAAGAGGTTCCGGCCAGGGTGTCCCTTCTTTAACCGCGGCTCGACGTCCCGCCGGCTGACAAACACGTCGTCCTGATACTGGGGACTCCTGATGAACCCCCACCCCGCCTCATGGTGGAAGCGGACAACTTGCCCTTCCACTCGGGGACTGGGACGGGTGGCCTCTTCCTGACAAGCCCGGGATTTAGCAGCTTTGGCCCGTAAGTCGAGGCGCTCGCAGCGGAGCTCCCGTTGACGTTGCTCCCGAGCGAGCAGGAATATTTGGTCGCTGCACCACTGGCTCCTCCTGTGCGCTTCAGCCCAGGTCTCCCGGAGGAAGCCCATCAGGTCCCCCCCTTGGTTGTCCCAGGCCCACTCCTCAGCCTCCGGCCAGGTTACTGCTGGTGCGGGTAGCGGTGTCATTGGGGCCTGCTGCGGGTCCTCTGCAAGCGCGGACCAATCCGGGTTGGAGCCGGTGGACACCTCTGCAGCATCAGGCACTTCGGGTTTGGGAGAAGGGCGGCATCGCAGGTCCCCACCTATAGCTGCCGCTTGCAGCTCCGGAGCCAAGACCTGCTCCCAGGTGGCCGCGCCGGGTATCAGATATTCGGCCATGAGGTCCAGGATTGGTACGGTAGGCTCTGCAGCCGGGGCAGGAGTAGCACACTCACCCGCTGCTGGGCCGCTCATGACCTCTGTCACCGCGTTTCCCTGTCCTGGGACTTCAACTCCTTGGCGGCAGGCCCGGATACGTAGCAACATCTCTTCCCGCCACGCAGCCGTCGCCGCCTCCTGGGCCTCTCTCTGTCTCCGCATGAGACCCGGGGCTTCCTGCTGGAGAAATTCCATATCTCCCAATGTTAACACGCTGCCGCCTCGCTCTCTGCCGGGTGAAGGGCCTGAACCGGGTTCAGAAGGTGCGGTGGGTTGCACTCCAGAGGCGTCCATGTCTGCCTCTGAAGATTGCCAACCTCCGACTGCAATGGCCGCACCTTGTTGCTTTTCTTCTTCCTCCTCTTTCAGGGTGGTTCTTGGGCGGCATGTTGACAGGCCCGCCTTCGTTCGGCCCATCTGGTTTGACGGGCATTACCCCGCGGACAGTCTCTGATGGAAGGGGCAGTCCACATTTTTGGCGCCAAACAGGAGCCCAGCCCACGATGGGAGGTGTTTAAAGACAGTCTTTTCACAACATTATGGCGCCTGTTCTTCTTGGGCGGGCGCCATTTTAAGTGTAAAAACGACAGTTCAAGGTACAAGGCACACAGTACCCGGTAGCAATGGGTAATTCCTTCCTTTGCTGCACGCACACGATTCTGCCGACTACGCCAGGTTTGTGACGCCTCTACTCGAAAAGCCCTTTTCTTTACCCTGGGAGATGGGGGACTCGAAGTCGGGTCCTATGATGGAGAGATGGGGTGCAGCCGTGGCCCGGACCCGACCCGTGCTCAGGGCCGTCACATTAAAAGGATGGTGTGGGCTTATCCGGGTTGAGTGGCTGATTTACGACTACGCCACCTGTGGCACCTGGTGAAGGCCACCAGCGCCGCTGCAGTCCACTGAGGCATGGTGGTATGGCGGCCATAGTTATTACTACTCCCCACAGGCGGAGCAAGGCCTCAGGGCAGAGGGACAGGATGGAGGGGGTAGTAGTAGAGGAGAACGGATGCCGCGTCGCGTGGTGTGGCGCAGAATAAACAGTCCGGAGGCCATAGAGGTGAACTTCCAAGGCTTTACTCACTTTAGGGTTGGCAGAAGGAAGGCGACTCCCTGCTCCCCGCGAAGTCCTGCGGTCACCAGAGACGGGGGTCCGACAACCTCCGAGTAAGTCCAGCGTTCGATCGGGACTCTGCACCAGAGTGTTCCTGAACTACGGACCGAATCCTTTCCTGTCCGTGTGTGCGAATAGGCCGGGTCTCCCTCTGAGCTCCTCTCAGAACAAGGGTACGGGTGGCAGATCCGCTCCTTCCGATACCCGGTGGTATCCTTAGGGCCTACCGGACTTTCCTGACCAGGACATGGAGTAGCAAGGTCGGGTGTCGGGGGCCGGTACCCCTCTTGCAGCCGGACTCCCTCTGAATATATCAGCTGGTGAGGACAGGTGGCGTGCACCGCTCCGTCTGCATCCTCCCTGGGATCCATTTGCTATGGAGCTACACTCCTAAGCTCCGGGCCTTCTTGATCATGGTCCTTGACCGGGTTGAGACATTCATTATCTGCAACCTGCCCCTCGACCCAAGGCTAAGGTACGAGGGCCGTGTCTCCGTCCTCTGCAGGCCCACACAGGATCCACGCTCAGGGAGGGAGATCACAATCCCAAAAGACCAAGAACCAAAATGGCTTTTTATTAAATATGAAATTTACAGTGTCACTAAATTGTAAGTCCTCCACCCTCACCCACTAACTGGTTCCCCTAACTCTTGGTTCCCCAGTCTCCCTGTAACCAGGAGGGCAGCACCTGGTTCATAATAGCCACCTCTAGTGGATAAATGTGGTGTTGGATGTAAAGGAAGGGTCACGACCATCACACTGTTCTTACCTCAGAGGAGGAACACTACACTCCATTAGAGAAGTGCAGCATCCCTGTGGCGGTTGAACCCTCAGGGGCGCCACAACTAGGCCAGAGTAAGAAATACAGGTGGCGTATGCCGCTCCGTCCGTATCCCCCTGGGATCCTTTTGCCTGTGGAGCTTGCCTCCTCTGCTCCCCTCCAAGCCTTCTTAGGTAGGGACCTTGACCGGGTAGAGGCAGTGGTTAACTCTGACCCGCTCCTCGCCTCAAGGCCAGAGAACGAGGACCTTGTATCTTCAGTCGGATGAGGCCTATTACAGAACTCTGGTGGGTGACCACAATCAGAGACGGAGACTACTATCACTGATGAAGATCACAATCAAAGACCTTGAACCTAAGATGGCCGTAGATTAAATATGAATTAGTAAGTGTACCCTAAAAGTGTGTCCTCCACTCTCACCCACTACATGGTTCCCCCTATCTTTGGTCCCCCCCATCTCCTATATCCCGGGCCGGGGCAGCACCCTGGTGCATTTAGGCCCCCTACAGGACAGGAGTGGTGTAGTGTTGAGTGGTGAAGTAGGGTCCCAAGAAGTGCTCCATCCTTACCTGGAAGAGGAGGTACCACACCTCAAGCTGAGGTGCAGTACCCCTGTGGCGACTGAACCCTCAGGGGCGCCACAAAAGTAGTGGAGAACCTCTTTAACATGTTTGAAAAAAAGATACGTTTCCATCAATTTCAACTGAAGGATGGGAAACGATAAAGGGAATAGGGTATGTGTACAACTAGTCTACATAAAAAAATCTCATCTTTCTTTTCTGATCCCAATACTCGTTCCACTGGACCAAACATTCAGAAAAGAGTACTACACATTTACATAATTATTTATGTTGTTTTCTTCTAAAAAAAGAGTATCTAAGCCTTTTTTGAAACCATCAATGGCTCCCGATGTGAGCAGCTCTAGTTGTAGACTATTCCACAGATTGGTAGTTCTTATGATAAAAAAGCCTTGTCTCTTCTGGAGATTGAACCTTTGTTCATTTCAGATGGAGGGAGTATCCCCTTGTCTTTTGAGGGGGTTTTACATAAAACAGCTTTTGACCATAATTTTTGTACGGGCCATTTGTGTTTCTCCACGTACCAGAAAAATGAATGACATTCGGACCACACTCTGATCAAAGTCTGATCAGAATAATTGATCCATTTTCCTCGTACGTGGAAAAATCGGACATGCGAATGAGTCCTTAGTCTATGATCTACAAGTACAGCCAGATCCTTCTCTACAAGTGACTCTCCTAGTTTTAATTTCTAGTTTTACTTCTCTTAGAACATAAGATGCCAGCACATTATTAGTGTTCATGTGCATAACTTTACATTTCTCCATATTGAACCTCATCTGCAAAGTGGATGTCCAAACCAGCCTGTAACTAATAAAGAGCCTCAAAAAACTGCACTATGCTACATAACTTGGTGTCATCTGCAAAAATAGAAACAATACTATTAATATCATCTTCTATATTATCAATAGATAAGTTGAATAATAGCGGACCCCGCACTGAACCTTAGGGGTCACCTCTTATAATCGAAGACCATTT
Source organism: Phyllobates terribilis (assembly GCF_046119375.1). Classification (NCBI taxonomy): domain Eukaryota; kingdom Metazoa; phylum Chordata; class Amphibia; order Anura; family Dendrobatidae; genus Phyllobates; species Phyllobates terribilis. Next base: position 533,670,955 of record NW_027362771.1, read on the forward strand.
TTAGCACCAGTCATTCACCACTACTCTTTGGGTGTGATCTTTGAGCCAGTTTTCTATGCAATTACAAACCTTAGTTTCTAATACTTAAATTTACCCTTTAGTCATGGGACAGTGTCCAAAAAGTGCAAAGTCCCAAATCACTATATCCACATTTACCCTTCTCTCCAAATTTTTACACACCGGTTCATAAAAACTTACCAGGTTAGTTTGACAACTTCTGTCCTTAGTAAATCCGGCTATCACTTATAATGTTATTTTCTATCACATACTCCTGTATACAATCCCTTACAAGCACCTCAAATATTTTTTACCAAAATGCTTATTAAACTGACAGGTATATAATTTCCCAGGAAAGACTTGGAATCCTTTTTGAAAATGGGCATCACATTAGCTTTGCACTAGTTACAGTACTAGTCACTAGAGAGTCTCTAAGAATTATGAATCAGGGCACAGCAGTAACTAAACCAAGTTCCTTAAGAACCCTTGGATGCAGTCAATCTCAATCTGGGACCTTGTCCACATTGATTTTATATATCTTTGCTTGCACCTTATCTACATTTGACCTACTGAGTATATTAGATGTCATATTAGGAGCACATCTTAGGTATTATATTAGGGTACATCTGGCAGTCTCTCTTCTTCGGAACACACAGAGCTAAAGAACTCATTTAGTAATTCTGTCTTCTTTTGGTCCTTAACCCCTTCACGACATGTGCCGTTCATGTATGGCATATGGCGTGTCTCTCCCTTTGGCGCGGACTCCAGCGATGAGCCTGCACCTTTCCAGTGACATGACAGCTGATCTTGAAGACACGTCTATTGTTATAATAAGTACAGTAGAAAAAGTTAGGGTTAACGATTGGGACTAGCCCAGAGTCGGAAGGGCTAAAGTGAAGGAACAGAGACAGTAGTCTGTCAGATTGGGCCCGACTTGTAACTGAAGCAGACCTATGGCCTGACCAGTAAGCAGAGTCGCATGTCAAGGGTGTCCCTGAAGTGAGTGGAGACTGAGGGAATGGATAGTGAGATCCAGACCAGAGGCGCAAGAAAGTGACAGAAGAAGTGAGTGAATACCAGGAGATGGAATCTGGGACAGAAAACCTAGCTACGCAGTACCGAGTTTGCAAGTACAGAAGGTAATGGAACGGTTCACGCAGGGAATGTGAGATGAAGAGAGTGCCCCGGGCGGTAGTTCCAAGGTGTCGGTCCGCAGAGAAGCTGAGTAACGGTCATAGTGGCCAAGTAGCTCCCCTAAGGGGAAAATGACTCAGAACCGTGGGTTGAAGTACAGGACTCTCACTTACTGACTGTAGTACCATTATTGGGGATGAGGGAAGTTTCTGATGTACTGTGCTGGGTGGTGGTGAAGACTGAGGCCTAAGTAAAGAAGGTTAGAGAGAATGTATATGAAGATGTTCCATGTTCTAAAGAAAACGTTCGTGAAGTTATGCACCCACTATCTGTTACATATACTGTAATTCCCACCAAGTTATTGTTCAGTAAAAGTTAGTTCCTTTTGAAGCGGTGGTCTCCGTCATTGAACTTTGTAAGACCTGGTCCTGGCCAGCTGAAGTCACAAGCATCATGCAGCCTGCAAGGGTATGACACCCCGTAGCTGAAGTCCACACATCCAGCCAGGACCCCAATCTTCATGTGGCGTGCCGGGGATTGAAAGACAAGCACCTCGCCCATGGCTACCACCCTGTGCCACGTTGCAAATAGACGCAAAATTTTTGAGCAACACACCGTTGCATAAAGATTTAGCGACGTTCTGTGTTTTCATGCAAGTTTCAAGTAGCTCTGCCAAAATAGCAGAACTGGGGAGGAGCTGGGATAGGTCATCACTACGCCCACCCATCAAATTCATGGAAACTGACGGTATTTCTTACTGCAGAAATGTTACTCCTCTCGCTGACTGGAGTAACATTTCTGGAGAGGCACATGGAAGCAAACGCCACTGATAAGATGTGCCGAAATTCACTTCTTAATGAATTTGGCGCTTCTTATTCTTACAAGGATTAAAATAGCAAATGGTAACTGCTCGGAGTCGGTGCTGGGTACAACAGGCCTTTTAGTTTTTAGGCGCATAGTAAGAAAAAAATAAATATCTAAAAGCATAAGTTACTTTTTCATGACAAATTTCCTTTGTGTTATTTCTCAGACCAATAATTTCTGTACATATATGAACACTGCATCCAGAATGATGATGAAACATCTATTCTTAGAAAATACGCACATAATGCTGTTTCCTAAAATGTAACACCCCCAGGCATGGTCTTTACAGGTACTTCTGCTCCATTAGCACGGACCCCACAAGCAGGATGACTAAGCCCACAGATCAATGGTGTGCGCTGCTGAGATCAAGAAATGACTTCATCATTAGTAGGACGGTTTTCACACACCTTGTGGAACAGACATGTTCCTTATGTAGCACAGTTACCTCATCACTTGTGCTGCGTAACCTCATTCAAGGCCCCCATGTGCTTCTCTGAGGGACTGACCTCAATTTTGGGTTATAAAAAGCTGTGTAATAGGCAGGGACGTAAAGGAGAAAGAAATGGGCTGTCTGCAATTGTTAAGAGAAATTAAAATAGAAAAATGTGCTAAAGATAGAAATGAAATAGAGATTTTTGGAGTATCGACAGAACGCAAGAACTGAGGCGGCACAAGCATATCAAAATGGCAGGTGGTGCCAGCCCACAGGTTGTAACCCAACAACCAACTTACATAGGAAATTACATAGGATTTTCCTAAATAGATAGATAATAGACAGATCTATAGATAGATGGATGGATGGATGGATGGATGGATAGATGCAGCGCGCAGATAACAACAAGGCAGGAGCAGCCAATGAATTATTTATTTCCCTCGCTATAGCGGGAAATTGCAGTAGTTAAGAAACAGTTAAACAGTATAAACAGGGTAATCACAAGTAGATTATACAGTGCAGAATATATTATGAATTTTAAAGTACAATTAGAACGGCAGAAAAAGTCTCTCAGGAATTAAACAAGTGTTCCTCTGACAGGGGTGATACACCCTTCCCTGTGGGAGCTATTATATAGAATCCTAGAATGTTAGAGTTGGAGGGGACCTCCAAGGTCATCGTGCCCACCCCCCTGCTCAATGCAGGATTCACTAAACCATCTCAGACAGATGTCTGTCCAGCCTCCGTGTGAAGACTTCCATTGAAGGAGAACTCACCACCTCTCGTGGCCGCCTGTTCCTCTCATTAATCACCCTCACTATCAGAAAGTATCTTCTAATATCTAATCTGTATCTTCTCCCTTTCAGTTTCATCCCATTGCTTCTCGTGTTTCCATGTGCAAATGAGAATAAGGATGATCCCTCTACAGTGTGACAGCTCTTCAGATATTTGTAGACCGCTATTAAGTCTCCTCTCAGTTTTCTCTTTTGCAAGCTAAACCTTCCCAAATCCTCTAACCGTTCCTCATAGGACATTGGCTCTACGTTGGCTCCTCTTGAAGCAATGGCCATAGCGGGGACAATGTTTTTTCCCGCTAGGCTGTAAGTCCTCCTGACAAAGTCTACTAATGTACTGTACGTTGAGCATCTTTCGCTCCAACTGACCCCACCCTGTCTTCTGTCTTAGCCCAGGCCGACCCCTCTACCGTACGTCAGTGCTGGAAGCGACGGCTTGGCACACTTGTGTCTTCCTTCCACCATTGCAGGCGGAGTCTCCGCAGGGTTTTTCAGTGCTTGACCGATGATGGCTGTCTCCCGGATCTGGGTAGAAGAGGGCAGAGCTCTGGATCTTGACTGGCATCGTCAGGGTTCGGTATCTTGACCGGTGCAGGTCTGGGATTCAGACATTGATCAGTACAGTCTGGACTCTGAGACTTGACTGGCATAGATCGGCTCCTTGGGTCTTAACTGGTGTAGTCTGGGCTCTGGATCTGATTTGGTGTTGTCTGAATCCTATCTACAAGCGGCCAGTAACCCGCTGGCACACGCTTTCTGGTGAGGCCTGTCACTCTGGCTGCAGCGTCTTCTCCTGTGCACGTCTGCACCTCTCTCTCTCTCTCTTTCTCTCAGAGCCAAAATCCACTCCCGTTTGGCATGCAGACCCTTTATATCCAGGAACTTTGTCATCAGTGGCGCCTGACTGGTTGTATGATATAATAGACCACAATACAGTACATAGATAATTCAGCAATCCATTATGCCATGATCCAAAATATATAAAGTGCATACATTGATTATAATCATGCACATGTGCATGTGTAGCACCCTGAGGATTCGGCTGCTACAGGGGTATTGCACCTCAACCCAGAGGTGTGATATTCCACTCCCGGGTAAGGATGGAGTGTGGACCTGAGCTCGGTAGGCTGCATGCACTACATACATCCCATTTCCGAGGAACAGGCCGACGGTACTCCCACTTAGAAATGTGCAGGTACGACCGAGTCTGTTCCTGGCTGGAGTGGGAGGGGGGTGGTACATCCCAAGTAGTGTAGGGGCAGATAGGGGGAGCAGCCTGGGTAAAGATAGGAGCTCATTGGGTGCTGGTCACCTGAGCTCACACATAGAGGGAGTATTTAAGGTGGGCACCATCTAAGAACAGGGTCAGTCTTTGCAGAGGAGTCAGTCTGTCAGAGTAAGAAGCAGAGGACCAGATGAGCCTGCAGAGAGAGAGTGGAGCAGAGAAGGAAAGACCCAGAGGGGACAAAGAGAGGACTCTGAGAACCCAAATTCAATCCCCGGGTGAAGAGTCGGCAATAGGGTACCGGATCCCAAACTGGTGGGGGCAAAAGCACACCCTAGCCAGAGACCGGAGGCCGTGGGCAGCGTCTGCCACGGCCACCCACCACATCCACCCCGAAGGCAAACCACGTGGAGGGTCAGGGAACCCAAGGCCAAGGGTCTCCCAACAGAAGGCCCGAGGGAGCTGGACCTAGGTGGATCACTAGTGGGGACGGCCAGAGGAAAGGACAGAAGGAGAGCTCAGGGTCACGCTCCGGACTTGCTTGGGGGTTGGCTGAATCCAGGACCTGGTGGACGCAGCACGGCTCGGGTGGTCACTTGAAGCTGGAGTGACCGGAACATCAGCAGTGAGTAAATACCTTAAACTGCACAACCCGACTCTGTCTTCACTTAACATCTATGCTGCACCACCACAACCCCCATCCTCTGCACCTGACCCCCTGAGGCTATACCCCACCCGTTGGGGGTTATACTACCAAAAGCTGCACCAACACCATCAGCCTCAGCGGACCCTGCTGCAGCGGCGGCCATAGTGACCGCAATACAACGGGTGGCGTAGTCGACATTAAGAACTTTATAACATCTGTAGGACTGCCACATACTCTGAGCTTGACACCCTGGGCACGGACCGGGTCACAGCCACTCGGAAGACTACAACTCCCATCTGATCCGGCTCCGGATATTCCCCTAAAGAATATGGCCCAGGGGGCGCGTCACATGCATAATTAAAAAAGACAACTAACTTGAAGGATTGACCCTCCTAAGCCGTCTATATGGTCATGCAGGTCATAGGAAGCTGAATAAAATGATACCTTGATATCTGCGATCTGACGTCTTTTTACAGAGAAATCCACTTTTTTTTTATTCAATATGTAAATGAGCTGTTAAGATCTATAAGCCGGACATAGATCTCCCTGAGAATCTGCCTCCAGAGCTTATCTTAAATGAAAGGGGTCATTACCAGTGTGAGACATGTAATGACTGACAGTCTGCTCTCCTGATCTACATGTCTCACACTGGTAACTTCCCCTTTCATTTACAATAATATCTGGAGGCAGATTCTCAGGGAGATCTAGGTCCGGCCCATAGATCTTAACAGCTCATTTACATATTAAGAAAAACGTGGATTTCTCTGGAATAAGACATCAGATCGCAGATATCAAGGTATAGTTTTATTTAACCTTTAAAGGGCCAAAGTCAGAACATCTCTTCAATGCATAATATCCCCCTTTGACTAGCTCAATTGATCAATGGCATTTTGACAACTGTAACCTTCCCCAGCAGCTAGAATAAAGCAACCATGGCTTTTAGGAGTACATGCCACGTTAGCTAAGGTCCACATGATTATCTTCTGAGTTTGTCTTCAGACAGTGGCTGAGAAATTATCTTGTCATACTATAGCAACGTCATACTAACAATTGGGGGAGATCATGACGGTCGGACGCCCATTAGTCAGCCACTGACTATAATGTGACGATCTTGCAGCCACTGAAAAAAAACGAATGAGTGGAGCCGTCTGCAGCGAACGTGTCATGTATTTCTAAAAGTCACAGCCACTTCTTTCTAGCTGCTGCAATTTAGGTCTTGTGCGATATAAGCTGAGACATGGCCATTACTAGCCCTTACAACCACAGCAATCCCTTTAAGTTGTTGTTTTAGAATCAGAAGATTGTGATATATTAGTTTATTTAGTGATGCTGGTTGCCGTATTACATTTTGTAGATGGAGGGTTTTGTTTGCCTGATGAGGCATTTTGCCCTGCGCAGTCATGGTACTCTCATTGGTGAAGTCACCATCAGTCAGGCATACAATGCCCATCAATCAATTTCCAGCATTGTGCCCCCAGCCACAATACAGCTGGCTGGGGGCACAATGCTGGAAATTGATTGATGGGCATTGGCCAATAGGAAGCAGGATGTGATGTCATGTGGAGGACGTGTACTGACTTATTGCTGCCTAGTGCTGGCTGTGCTGGCAGCGGCCGCTCAGTATTTTGTCACTTGGTATCTCAACCTGGGGGCTGAGTGCTCATAACTGCAATTTCGGCACAATTCTCTGTCCAAACAAGCAAAAAATAAAGATGAGTCATTGCTGTCACACAGTCGTCACTAGACCTAATCTCCTGGGACCGTCACAGATTTTAAACATTTTTCCCTGGAATTATCCCAGTTTCCTAGGGAATGAGTGAATAATGGTTAGAATATTTTAGAACATTGCAGCACTTCGTAGTTTAGGACTCCAAAAGGTATCGTTGTATCTCTGATTATAAAAGTCTACGTCATATGAGGTTCCAATGATACTTAAAGCGATGCTCCAACCCTAAAACTAAGGGTCACTTTAAGAATGCCATACTATCATGCAAGGTGAGGGAAGGCACAAGTGTACAATCACGAGATGAGGGGGGAAGGGAGCCCAACAATTAGGGAAAGGGAGAGTGGAGGAGACCCCTAGGCAGATCTAATATCACCCTGCCTACCCCATCGTCCCTATATAGGTTCCACACCTATCGCCAAGCAGGAACCTAATCCCTGAATGTCCCTAGAGCTAGGCCCTAGATAGGGAAGGGACGGGGTGAACATTAGTCTGGCCCCACTACAAACTAAAGACGACAAGGTAAACAAAGAAAGGGGATACACTTAGCTTGAGCAGACACCATAGAAATAACGCTAACTGTCCTCTAAAGGCACCAAAGAAGAAACTAGCCGACTGCTAGGACTCCAATCCTGCAGAGGTACATAAAACTATCACCGTCGACTCTCTGGAGAAACTGAGAGTTTTTAAACTACCAAGCAAGGGTGTGTCAACCAACAGCAGAAGGTGGAGGTCGCTGCTGGGTCCTAAAGGAAGAAGGATATCACTATACTACAGAGATGAGAGGATTAAGAAGGCATCTACAATGCCAAGCGCAGTGACCTTCTAGAGCCGGATCCAGAGAGACTGTCTGTCACACCCGTAACACATACAGACAGCAGTGATCCTATAAAATTTCTCTTAAAGTTATCCTCTATCTATAGTAAAGAGCAGCGACGTCAAACTCAAACACGCAGAGGGCCAAAATGAAAAACTTGGACAAAGTCGTGGGCCAACCAGTATACAGGATAATGGGCCCCACAAAGTCCTCCATACAGAATAATGGGCCCCACATAGTCCTCCATACAGTATAATGGCCCCACATAGCTTTCCATAAAGTATAATGGGCCCCACATAGTCCTCCTTATAGTATTATGGGCCCCACATTACCTTATATACAGAATAATGGCCCCACATAGGGGTGGTGGTCCTGGTGTCGCGGGCCAAATATAATCACCCTGCGGGCCAGGTTTGGCCCATGGGCCAGAGTTTGGCATGTGTGGTATAGAGGATAAGTTGCTGATCGCTGAGGGTCCGACCACTGGGTCCCCCATTGTTACCAATATTGGTGCTCTGCAGCCCCGTTCTGCATGGAGCAGAGATACACATGCTCTACCTACACTCCATTCATTTCTACAGAGAAAGCCAAGAGCAGTATTCGGCGATTTCCAGCAGTTCCATTGATATTGAATGAAGCGGAGATGCGCAGAGTCCTTATCTTGAGATCGCTGCGGGTCCCAGCAGTCAGTCTCCCAGTAATCAGTCAGCAACTTATCCCCTACCGCATGGATTTTGGCAATAACCACTTAAGGCTGCGTGCCCACTATGCGTTTTTCAAGCATTTTTGCCACGGAATTTCCGCAGCAAAAACGTTTAAAAAACGCTTGGTAATACGTGCCCCATGGTCCCCAATGATAATCCGCATGTGCTGGGCACATGCTGCGGAAATTTCCGCTGTGGATTATCATTGCGGAAAAATCCGCAGCATGTCCATTAATTTTGAGGACACGCAGCGTAATTGCCGGGATTGACTTGCATTGAAACGCTTGATATCCGCATCACTACATGTGCACACGAGGATGTGAAGCGATTCAATGTATGGATGGTACCCGGGTCTGGAGGAGAGGAGACTCTCCTCCAGACTCGGGTACCATGGTACTTGTAAAAAAATGAATTTAAAATAAAAAATAAAGATTTTACTTACCTTCCGATGGCCCCCGGTCTCGTCAGCGATGCGTCCGGTGTGTTGGGCGGCTCGCGGTGGTGTGAAAAGACCTTCCATGACGTCATTTAGTCATGTGACAGATCATGCGACCGCTGACGTCGGCGGTCGTGTGACCTGTCACATGACTAAATGATGTCATGGCAGGTGCTTTTACACAACCGCGAGACATCGGAGAAGGAGACCGGGGGCCATCGGAAGGTGAGTATAGCCAAGTATTTACTTGGTCACACTATATAAATCCATGCCGGTTGCATGGATTAAAAATAGTGTGACCAAGTTGTCAAGCACTTTCCAAGTGATGCTAAAATCTCTTGGAAAAGCGCTTGATAACCCGCATGCGGAAATGCATGCAAAAACGCTTGACAAACGCTTCTACCTGGCAGAAAAAATGCATGTAAAATCCGCATGCGTTTTTCCTGCCCGGGAGAAGCGGAAACAATATGAAGCATTTCCGCATCGTGGGCACATAGCCTAAAACTATCTTTTGACGTGTCATACAAATAATAACATTGGTGGAAGTTTATGATCTTGGATTCCAAAACCAAAAAGATGCAGTATTCCATAAAGCATGCACTTATTTAAAGGGGTCGTCCAGGATCGGGGTACAAGTCTTCAGTCACTCTGTGTGACTGCAGACTTGTGAATCCTCACAGTGTGCAGTGTGTGCACTGTTAGGATTCATTAATGTCGGCGCTGGGAGAGGGCGAGTGACCACAAGTATTTGCATACATATGGTTGCATGCCGACTAGACTTATTCGGCCTTGCTCAATTCACTTGTACTGAGCTAGGCCGGACATGTCTAGTTGGAATGTGGCCAGAAGCATGCAAATTGCATACCTGCGGTCACATGACCTCCCCCTTCAGGCACAGGCACCATCGAATTCTGACAGAGCGCACTGTGCGCGCTGTGAGGACTCACAAGTCTGAAGTCACATAGAGTGACTGTAGCCTTGTACCCCAAGACTGGACAACTCCTTTAAGGTTGTCTATCACTGGATAGAAGAGCTACTAAAAATGTTCAAATGGGAGAGAAAATAGGAAAAACTTTTTTGATATCATTTGTGACAATGTCAACTTTCATCGAGAAGTGGTTTCCACGATTCAGGAGTATAGTCAAAGAAGTTCCTTTATCTTGATCCGACAAAGGGGATTCACTCCCTGAAATGCTTTATCCTTGTGAGATGGTACCATTAAAGAAACTTCTTTGAATGCAGTTCTGAGATTGTGCGCACCAGGCAAGCGGTCTTCCTAAGTACTTAAGCCATCTTTACCTCTCTAAAGTCATATTACATGTGGTGCCATAGTCTTTTTGTTAAATTGACTATAGTGGGGTACGCTGCGCTGCACTACAAGGTTTGGGAGGCAATGGGAAGGATATTTATTCTTAGCAAAGACAAAAATGAGGATCAGTAGCTAGGCTTCCTTTCCAAAGATCAATTTTCTTTCATTCCTCTGAATCTAGTTTGCTTTTTGTGCCCCAATTGGCTCCATACCATCCGCCAACGGAGATGGGTCTTCATGACCTAACTAGACACATTGTGTTGGCAAGGGCACTATACTTCCAATCCTGTGGCAAAAAGTGGACCTCTGATTGCTCACCCTCCTACATACCCTATATAAGCACAAGGAGGTTGTCCTTAACATCTCAATGCCCCTGGAGTATCAGTGGTAGTGATGTGCGTGCCAAGGAGCCTTTGCCCTACCTCAACTAAAACCCATGGCAAAAAATATTTTAATATTTAAGCAATTGACTAAAAGTATTCACCAAGTTCTACGAGATGTTCATCGTTCTTGATAGAAGAGATCCTAGATGGTCTCCCACCTGAGAGATTAATAGGAAATGATAAATACATTTTGCTACTGGAGGTACCTGTCAGTGACATAGAGGGGCATACAGGGCTTGGAACAAAACAAATGTGTTTACAGAATATAAAAAGGGCTCAGCAAATTTATTTTGGTACTGCTATGGGCACTGCAAAGTCCTAACTCATACGTGTCAAACTCTGGCCCGTGGGCCAAATCTGGTCTGAAGGGTGGTTTTATTTGGCCCGCAACACCAGAACCATCACCCCTATGTTGGGCCCATTATTCTGTATGGAGGACTATGTGGGGGCCCATTATTCTGTATGGAGGACTATGTGGGGCCCATTATTCTGTATGGAGGACTATGTGGGACCCATTATTCTGTATGGAGGACTATGCAGGCCCATTATTCTGTATGGAGGACTATGTGGGGCCCATTATTCTGTATGGAGGACTATGTGGGACCCATTATTCTGTATGGAGGACTATGCAGGCCCATTATTCTGTATGGAGGACTATGTGGGGCCCATTATTCTGTATGGAGGACTATGTGGACCCATTATACTGTATGGAGGACTATGTGGGGTCCATTATTCCTTATGGAGCACTATGAGGGGCCATTATTCTGTATGGAGGATTATTCTGTATTGCTTTCCTCTGGATCAACATGTTAGGCTATGGGTTGAACTAGATGGACTTAGTCTTCCTTCAACCTTAAAAACTAAAACTATGTCTATGTGGGGCCCATTATTCTGTATGGAGGACTATGTGGGGCCCATTATACTGTATGGAGGACTATGTGGAGCCCATTATTTTGTATGGAGGACTATGTGGTGCCCATTATTGTTACGGATCCAGGTGGTGGAACCTCTGTGCGGCGGTGCAAGGAGGGACCAGAGGGGCGTAACCAGGTATCAACTCGGACCGACCAAGGTCGTACGGCGGCTCAATCGACTCCGTGACCAGGGAAGGACCGAGCAGAGGGACCAGGTGCTACTCTGGGCCAGACCTTGTATGAGAGCACGTGACTCCCACGGGTCAGAAGGCAGGGACTGACCGGTACAGCAGATGAGCACGACAGGCTGGCTGACGGGTGAACCGGGAAGACAGACTGGCAGACACGGCAGGCAACAAGCAGAAGCCTCCAGGTAGGCTGGCTGGTAGGCACGGCAGGTAACAAGCAGGAGCCTCTAGGAAGGCTGACAGGTAGGCACGGTAGGTAACAAAGCAGGAGCCTCCAGGTAGGCTGACAGGTAGGCACGGCAGGTAACAAGCAGGTGCTTCCAAGTAAGCAGGCGGGCAGGGCCCATAGACAGACTGGCGGACTGGACTGTAGACAGATTGTCGGGCTGGAGAGTAGACAAGCAGGCGGACAGGACTGGTAGTCAGGCTGGCGGACTGGACTGGTAGTCAGGCTGGCGGACTGGACTGGTAGTCAGGCTAGCAGCGGGACCTGAGGGCTCAAGCAGAGTTTAACACACAAAGCTACAACCTTGCACGGGCACCTCCATTTTGGAGGAGGTGCATTTTATATGAGAGGTCCTCCAGCCATTGGCCGGGGACTCCTTAGGACGGCGCACGCGGCCCCTTTAAGAGGGAGGGAGTGCGTGCGCCCTAAGCACAGTGCCCCGGAAGCTGCGCGCGCCGGCAGCAGCAGAAGCAGGAGCGCCGGAGGACGCCGGGCGGGGAGCGCGGCGGTAAGAGGGACGGCGTCTCTGCTTGTCAGGGGGCAGAGACGCCGATACTACAATTATTCTGTATGGAGGATTATGTGAGGCCCATTATTCTGTATGGAGGACTATGTGAGCCCATTATACTGTATGGAGCATTATGTGGGGACATTATTCTGTATGGAGGACTATGTGGGGCCATTATACTATATGGAGGACTATGTGGGGCCCATTATTATGTATGGAGGACTATGTGGGGCCCATTATTCTGTATGGAGGACTATGTGGGGCCCATTATACTGTATGGAGCACTATGTGGGGCCATTATACTATATGGAGGACTATGTAGGGCCCATTATTTTGTATGGAGGACTATGTGGGACCCATTATTCTGTATAGAGGACTATGTGGGGCCCATTATACTGTATGTAGGACTATGTGGGGCCCATTATTTTATATGGAGGACTATGTGGGGCCCATTATTCTGTATGGAGGACTATGTGGGGCCTATTATTTTATATGGAGGACTATGTGGGGCCCATTATTCTGTATGGAGGACTATGAGGAGCCCATTATACTGTATGAAGGACTATGTGGGGCCCATTATTCTGTATGGAGGACTATGTGGGGCCCATTATTCTGTATAGAGGACTATATGGGGCCCATTACTCTGTATGGAGGACTATGTGGGGCCCGTTATACTGTATGGAGGACTATGTGGGGCCCATTATTCTGTATGGAGGACTATGTGGGGCCCATTATTCTGTATGGGGGACTATGAGGGGCCCATTATACTGTATGGAGGACTATGTGGGCCCATTATTCTGTATGGAGGACTATGTGAGGCCCATAATACTGTATGGAGGACTATGTAGGGCCCATTATTCTGTATATTCTGTGTGCTTGAGTTTGACATCCCTGTCCTAATTTATGGTACTGCCTAATAGGCACAACAGTGTGGAGATAGTCTGTCGTTAGAGTCAGAATTTCGAAGCATTTTTTGTTATTTTTAATTTTTAGACGCATTTCTAAAAGTTGTGCGCCACTTTTAAACCATTTTGCACCAAGACTGTCATTTTTATGTTTGAGCTTTCTAAAAGAGGAAGGTTCACAGCAGTTTCATTGATTTTCCAATATCTGAATGTCATAAATATGGCTAAAAAACAATCTAGTAGAAGGATGGCATAAAAAGAGGAAAATCAATTCTAATTGAAGAAGGGCTGGAAAAAACAATAGCATAATTGGGTCTTATCCCAGAAACAAAGGAAATACTAGGTAGGGAGTTTGCTCACCTGACGAAGTGGTGTGACCACAACAACATAAAAACGTTTGGTTATGGCTGCTGCCGACCCGCAAGGTAATCCAGGATGAATAAATAAAAAGGAGTGGGGTTTTTATTCTGCGCTGCTGGGAAAACCAGTAAGGAGACTGGAGATTGTCGGTGGATGAAGCCAGGAATCCAGGAGAAAATTAAGTGTGGGTTTATTGTCAATGAGTTTCGACATTAACACACTTCTTCAGGACTGTGGTTTGCCCTGAAGAAGTGTGTTAACTTCAAAACGCGTTGACAATAAAGTCGCACTTAATTTTCTCCTGGTTTCCTGGAGACCATACACCGATGATCTCCAGTCTCCTTACTGGTTTTCCTGGCAGCAATATGTGGGTATCCCTCTTCCATAGACTGCGATGGTTTGGAAAATGGATACGGTTTTCATGTTTTCATCCATTTTTTTTTAGGATGAAAAATGCACAGCATAGTGGTTTTTGGATGTGGGTTTTGGTGGAATATACATTTGAAAAATATATTTTTAAGTGATTCTTTTTTTCTAAGTTTGAAGCTACTGTATGGCAGCTAACCATGATTATGGATCCCAAGAGCTACAACCTAAGGGCTGTTGGTAGTTTTCTTGAACCAGAATTTAAAGGGGTTATTCAGGACCATATTAATTTTTTTACTGTGGTCCTAAGATCTAACAGGTAGGTAGCTGCTAACTACCTGTCTGTTGTGCCCAATGCCGATCTTAGCCTGCACACAACTCCTGCCTGCGATTCTGCGTCACTTCACAACAACAACAACAACAGATCAGTCAGGGCAAATAATCAGTTCTGGACCTGGGGATAGTGAGAAAAGCACAATATTATTTTTTTTTTCTTCAAATAAACTGCAGCTGGGGTACAGAGCTTTCCAAAACTGGAAAACCTCTTACACTGTAATGAATTATATTATATATTATCTTGGTAACATAATATATACTATTTTAGGTTTTGTGCTATATTTTTTTTTTAGATATGTTAACCACCACAACATTAAATCCACCTGGAAGTGTGGCCTAAATGGATTAGACTTACATTTCCAGGACGTCCCACAGATGCTCGATCAGAGTGCGATCTGTAGACTTTTTCTGTCCACTGGTTCTCCTTCCTTGGACCACTTCTGGTAGGCACAAACCACTGCATCCCAGGAACATCCAACAAGCGCGGTCACAATTTGGTCCTTGGAAAGTCACTCAGATCCTTAGACTTGCCCATTTTTTCTTCTTCAACACTTCTGCCTGTGCTTTTAACTTTCTGGCCAACTGGTTGTAAACTGTATATAGGGATGCACGTGCTATTATATATGGTGGGCACCGGGAGTCAGGACTGTGCGGCATGCTGAGTTGTTTATGATGAATATTGAGACTGTGCAACTTACTGGTGACTTCAAACGTCTATGAAACTTGGACCGTGTACAGAACGTATTGTGCAGACTCTCCGGGGATCTCTGACCTAAGCTCAACAGCCTCATATATGCCTAAGAGGCTGTCATGTTTCATGCACATCGGAATGAGGCTTAAAGTTGTTGTCCGGCCTTAGGCTACAAGTCTGCGGTCACTTTATGTGACTACAGACTTGTGAATCCTCACATCGTGCACATCACGCGCCGTGAGGATCCTCTAAGTGCTGGGAGCAGCAGGTGCATGACCTCAAGTATGTGATTTGCATACATGCGATCACATGCCAACTAGATGGGGGCGGCAATGCAAGTATATTGAGCAAGGCCGGATACAGTCTAGTCGGAAAGTGGCCGTAAGTATTCAAATTGCCACGGAGAATCCTCACAGCGTGCGGGGTGCAATGTGAGGATTCATAATTCTGCAGTCACATAGAGAGACTGCAAACTTGTAGCCTAAGGCCGGACAACCCCTTTAAGTCTGTAAGTAGTAACTAATACCGTTTAATACTTATAAAAAAAATTGAGCGTTCATCACCAATAAAATGTACACTGCTACATCACATGCAGCTGAAGTCATATATAAAAAAAAGAGAAGGAAACATACTGTGCAAAACTAAGATGTGCAGCCAGAATATAATGAAAATATAATGAAAAAAAAAGATATCTTTATTTAAATTTAGGATACAAAACAATTAGAAGGCATCCAATTGCTTGCACACAAACGCAACAGGTCAGCCATAATAAGAGGTCCTATTCTGTTCACAAGAGGTATATATCAATACATACAATAGAGTGTATCAGTAACATACACCATGACTTTGTAAAAAAATAGCCAAAGTACCTCTTAACTAACTCAAGATATAACACCAGTAAACATACGTTAAAAAAAAAAATATATATATAAAGAAATCCCAATTAGGGTCAAACAGAAATTAGAAATGTTTATAGATAGACAGAATTGCCACACGTATCACCAGGACTGTGGCTTCCTCAGGGGTCCCATTTACTCTTCCATTCCTGCACAATTTTCATATACATTCTATTGTTGCCAAAACTCACCCTAACCCATAATTATCTGAATTTTGTCTGTATGGACAACATGTAAAAGGACCCTCTATAATAACTGATAGACTTATGTTGGACATTTGGTGGTCAGGAGGATTTTTGTACTAGTATCTTTGGTTCCTCCTTATAGATCACGGTTCTTATAGAAGTAGATGACCTTGGAGTTCTTCTTCTTGCTAGATAGATGCTGTTTTTTTATTATCTTTTTTGTAAATCCTGCTTAAGTTTCTTGTCTAGAGATGCCAATGGGGTTCATGTAGATGAGGCTTCCTCCTTGGTTTTTATAGAAAACGGTTAGGATCTAACTATGGATGACTGATGGGTAGTTTGCAAGTTGCCCTTAATAATTATGGACATTTACACAGTTCAGGACTACACTGTCCAGTATATAGTTGTCAATTCTTGGTAAGGATATAGGGTATAAAAATCCTCCTTACAATAGTATTATGGAAGATTGGAGCACCCAACAACACTTTAGTGCTGTAGGTGAAGGTACGGTGAAGGTACCATTGTCTTCTCCGCCATTGTCCCTCCATTATCTTCAGTATATCTGTATTTAGAAAAAAAACTTACAGATAGCCCTCTCTTTATTTACAAAATCCCCCTTCAATTATTTCAGATCTTCTGCCTCCACTATATATTCCACTCAGTAGAAAGCGTCGTCCTGTTCTGGAGATGAACAAGTATGCTATCTGTTGTCTTGTGTATTAATAGCTGTTGTTTAAAGTGTGAACAATGCAGATCTTGGCACACAGACCGTCACCGGAAAATCTGCCTAGAGCCTCTGTGCTAACCTGAGCCGTCTCTTCTCACTATACAGATCATCAGAAACTAGAGCGAGAAGCCCGGATCTGCCGCCTGTTAAAGCACCCAAATATTGGTAAGACCATTATTACCTTTCTATTGGGCAGATTCACCACTTCACAAAATTTGACTTAACCTGGCCAGATGTATGTGCTAAACCTGGCGATTTTAGTTAATGTTCAAGGAGGGCTCTCAACTCTCCCCTGACAGTGATCCAGTGCTTTTCCATTTCCACTGCTCAATTCTTTTGTCCCCAATGAAATAAGCCATCGTCATTGTCGTAACCATAGTAGGTACAGGGGTTGTAATTGCACCCGGGTCCTGGAGCCTAGAGGGACAAACCGGTCCCTTCGAGACAAATGAAAAGACTGTTACTTTGAAAGACCTGTGATAGTTAGAGGCCTTGTTGAAGATTTAGCATTGGGGTCCATGAACTTCAAATTATGCCACTGGCCACCGCCAATGGTATCTGACAGTGGCTTACTCCCTTCTTCCTTCTGAGAACACATGCATACTTGGCTGGGCATGCATATGGAGGATGGGTTCGGGAGGAATAACTGTCAGATGACAGCTCTCTAATGTGAATGGCTAGCCCTTCTTGGGGTCCCGTAATGTAAAGATCTTTAAGGTGGTCATACTTGTTAGAAAGTTGTTGGCCGAACATAGCCTTCAATGGGGTAGCTCTCCAGACCCCCCATAGACATACAGTACAGACCAAAAGTTTGGACACACCTTCTCATTTAAAGATTTTTCTGTATTTTCATGACTATGAAAATTGTACATTCACACTGAAGGCATCAAAACTATGAATTAACACATGTGGAATTATATACTTAACAAAAAAGTGTGAAACAACTGAAAATATGTCTTATATTCTAGGTTCTTCAAAGTAGCCACCTTTTTGCTTTGATGACTGCTTTGCACACTCTTGGCATTCTCTTGATGAGCTTCAAGAGGTAGTCACCGGAAATGGGCTTCCAACAATCTTGAAGGAGTTCCCAGAGATGCTTAGCACTTGTTGGCCCTTTTGCCTTCACTCTGCGGTCCAGCTCACCCCAAACCATCTCGATTGGGTTCAAGTCTGGTGACTGTGAAGGCCAGGTCATCTGGCGTAGCAACCCATCACTCTCCTTCTTGGTCAAATAGCCCTTGCACAGCCTGGAGGTGTGTTTGGGGTCATTGTCCTGTTGAAAAATAAATGATGGTCCAACTAAACACAAACCGGATGGAATAGCATGCCGCTGCAAGATGCTGTGGTAGCCATGCTGGTTCAGTATGCCTTCAATTTTGAATAAATCTCCAACAGTGTCACCAGCAAAGCACCCCCACACCATCACACCTCCTCCTCCATGCTTCACGGTGGAAACCAGGCATGTAGAGTCCATCCGTTCACCCTTTCTGCGTCGCACAAAGACACGGTGGTTGGAACCGAAGATCTCAAATTTGGACTCATCAGACCAAAGCACAGATTTCCACTGGTCTAATGTCCATTCCTTGTGTTCTTTAGCCCAAACAAGTCTCTTCTGCTTGTTGCCTGTCCTTAGCAGTGGTTTCCTAGCAGCTATTTTAACATGAAGGCCTGCTGCACAAAGTCTCCTCTTAACAGTTGTTGAAGAGATGTGTCTGCTGCTAGAACTCAGTGTGGCATTGACCTGGTCTCTAATCTGAGCTGCTGTTAACCTGCGATTTCTGAGGCTGGTGACTCGGATAAACTTATCATCAGAAGCAGAGGTGACTCTTGGTCTTCCTTTCCTGGGGCGGTCCTCATGTGAGCCAGTTTCTTTGTAGCGCTTGATGGTTTTTGCAACTGCTCTTGGGGACACTTTCAAAGTTTGCCCAATTTTTCGCACTGACTGACCTTCATTTCTTAAAGTAATGATGGCCACTCGTTTTTCTTTACTTAGCTGCTTTTTTCTTGCCATAATACAAATTCTAACAGTCTATTCAGTAGGACTATCAGCTGTGTATCCACCTGACTTCTCCACAACACAACTGATGGTCCCAACCCCATTTATAAGGCAAGAAATCCCACTTATTAAACCTGACAGGGCATACCTGTGAAGTGAAAACCATTTCCGGTGACTACCTCTTGATGCTCATCAAGAGAATGCCAAGAGTGTGCAAAGCAGTCATCAAAGCAAAAGGTGGCTACTTTGAAGAACCTAGAATATAAGACATATTTTCAGCTGTTTCACACTTTTTTGTTAAGTATATAATTCCACATGTGTTAATTCATAGTTTTGATGCCTTCAGTGTGAATGTACAATTTTCAAAGTCATGAAAATACAGAAAAATCTTTAAATGAGAAGGTGTGTCCAAACTTTTGGTCTGTACTGTATACCCTTGGCCAAGCCTACCCCCAAGGAGAACAACAAAAGGATAGGTCATATAAATTCAACATGTCCAACTCTTCTTTACTGTGACAGCATCTGTAGAGTTGAGATGCCACATTATGGTCATACAGTCCCTCCAAAATTGTTGGGTACGGCCAACTTTATGTATGGCGTATGGGGCCATAATGGTTCTACTTGCTTGCTCTAGAAAACCTTTATAGGTTATAAGAATCATGTAGTCATGATTAGCCCATCCTGTAACCACAAATACTTCCTCTGCCAGATAGATTACATGTACATATTATTTTAATATCATGGCAAGGTTACAGTAGCTACTGGCAATGTATGGGGCGGGTTCCTCTATGTTGAGTTAGTATTACATTATTTATGGACTATTCTATTTGTGGTATTATCACAAATGATGCACCGAATATCAAAACTGCTTCCACAGCAAAACATGGGATCGGTTCTAGTATCAGTTTCCTACTAGGGTTTCTATGCTGGAGAAAACCAGTACCAGATCAGCACAATTCTGTCATAACAATTGGTATTTTGAGATTGGCGACGTAACACAAAACATCAATGATTGCTGTCTCTACTCTATTCTTAAATGTCTCTTTCTCTTCTCTTTCTAGTACGCCTCCATGACAGTATATCAGAAGAAGGGTTCCACTATCTCATTTTCGATCTGTAAGTAATTGGTTAATTTTATCATTACCACTTTCAATAAACAAAACAAAAATATGTTATTTTAATACCAAATTAAAGAGAACCTGTCACCACCCCTAACATGTCGGTTTTAGTAAATATGTGTTTATTTTCCATTGAATAATTATTTTCTTAGCACTTTGTGTTAAACTGAAACTTAGTTATTCCTTCTGGAAATGCAAGAATATTTCAGTATATCTGTTCTAGTAAATACTTCTTTTCCCCATGTAACAACAGATTTGGAGCATCTTCTCTTAGACCTTATCTTGTGCGGTTCCTCTGTTCTTCCTTTTGGAAACACATGAATAGCTTGTCAATTGGATTTAAAGGGGTTGTCCCATGGACATAGTACATTTTAATCAATAGGTCTTGGAATAATAATCATTTCCACAATTGATTGTGTTTAAAAAAATGTTCCTGTGTTGTGCCCCTGCTGTGTACTGTGTAATGGCTGTGTCTGACCATGAAGAGCTGCTGCAGCTCATGGTCATATGTATGCAGCTCATGGAGAGGGGAGAAAGTGACTCTACTGGTAGCACTACAGAGACTCTTAGCTGCTTATTTGTGTAAGGGAACACATTTCCCTTTCTGTTTGTTTTATCACAGGAGTGAGTGTTTCTGTCATCACCAGTCCAGTGAGCTCATCATAAATTAAGTCAGTGACATAAGAGCTCAGTGGCTGCTGGAGCTCATACGTGGGATATAACCCCTCAGGCATTCCTGCTGCCACCGTCTTACAATGTCCAATCAATGCTGACATAGACAAGGGAAAGGATTCGTGATGGACTCTTCATTAACCCCACGTCACAGCTCCCAAAGACTAACATGGTACAGGGCAAGATGGCAATGGAAGCTAGAATGGGGGTCTATCCTCTTTAACGATGAGTCCCACTTTTGTCATGGATGCAATGATAGTCAGAGACTGGTCTGGAGACCACGAGAGCAGCGCCATGAAGAGAACTTCAATGATGGAACGTCACACCAGTCCTACTCTTGGGATCATGGTGTGAGATGGCATAATCTATGGTAGCTGGGCCTCTCTGGTCTTCATTCCAAGTACACTAACAGCTCAGCTTTACATTGACTTAGTTGTGGGAACAGTGGTACAGCCATTTCTCCAAAGAGTCCTAGGAGCCGTTTATCAACACGACAACACCAGGCCACATATTACGCATGCTACTGTGAGCAGCCTGCGTGGCCTAAACGTGCTACCATGTCCCATAGCATCTCTGGACTTGTCGCCCACTGAGCACATCTAGGACGCCATTGGTCGGCAATTGGAAAAAGAGCCGCCAGCAGCGGATCTTGATAATTTGCCCAATTGCATTCAGCGTGGCAGAACCATCCTCAGACAACCATTAAAAATCCCATTGATAACAGCCAAGCCGTGTAAGTGTGGGGATTTCTGCACGTGGCGCTCGTTAATGAATAAATCGAGAGATTTTGAAAATTGTGTTTCCATTTTTCCATCATTTGCATATCATTAACATGTCTATTCATTCTGTGATTTGCATAATACAAAGACTTTTCCTTCTTGATGTTGTAATTTCAATCTTGAGGTGTCTATATTATTATTATTATTATTATTATTATTATTTATTATTATAGCGCCATTTATTCCATGGCGCTTTACATGTGATAGGCGTATACATAGCAAAAACAAGTACAATAATCTAATAATCTTGAACAATACAAGTCGGCTACTGGTACAGGAGGAGAGAGGACCCTGCCCGCGAGAGCTCACAATCTACAAGGGAGGGGTACAGTAGGTGAGGGCAGAGTTGGTCATGTAGCGGTATGGTGGAGCGAGGGTTACTGCAGGTTGTACGCTTGTCGGAAGAGGTGGGTCTTCAGGCTCCTTTTGAAGGTTTCCACAGTAGGAGAGAGTCTGATATGTTGGGGTAGAGCGTTCCAGAGTAGGGCGGAAGCACGGGAGAAATCTTGTATGCGATTGTGGGAAGAGGAAATTAGTGGGGAATAGAGAAGGAGATCTTGTGAGGATCGGAGGTTGCGTGCAGGCATGTACCGGGAGACTAGGTCACAGATGTACGGGGGAGACGGTTGTTGATGGCTTTATATGCCATGGTTAGGGTTTTGAACTGGAGTCTCTGGGCAATGGGGAGCCAGTGAAGAGATTGAGAGAGAGGAAAGGCCGGGGAATAGCGGGGGGAGAGGTGGATTAGTCGGGCAGCAGAGTTTAGGATAGATTAGAGGTGTGAGAGAGTAGTAGAAGGGAGGCCACAGATCAGGGGGTTGCTGTAGTTGAGGCGGGAGATGATGAGGGCGTGCACTAGTGTTTTTGCAGATTCATGGTTGAGGAATGTGCGGATCCGGGAGATATTTTTGAGTTGGAGTCGTCAGGAAGTGGAAAGGGCTTGGATATGTGGTTTGAAGGAGAGAGGAGAGTCCAGGATTCCCAGCGAGCTTGCAGGACTGAGGAGAGTGAACAGGCATTGACTTTGATGGACAGGTCATATGGGGGGGGGGGGTTGAATGAGATGGTGGAAAGATGATGAATTCAGTTTTATCCATGTTAAGTTTTAGAAATCTATTATTATTATTATTGCTGTTATTATGTACCATGAATATATCATTTTAACAATTGCTTAGAAACAAGTGAATTGTGACAATAATTGTTCAGTGTAAATGGACCTTTAATGGACTTGGATTAAGCTGTGTTCACACACTGTCGTCGAGCTGCATTTTTTAAATGCGATCACAGCAAAAAAAAAAACGTACTGCAGCCACAAAGTGGGACCATCTTGGGCTCAGTACAATAAAGCCATGCAAGTAATATGGTTTTAACAATAGAGTGAAATGGCAGTGATATGTTTTAGCCCAGGTAACAAGTTCTAGAAATGCTGTCACCTCCCTGTTCCCACTAATGCACAATGAGTTGCTGCTATGTGGGAAGCCACATGTGGCTCCTGAACAACTGGTTGGGGTACAGTGTTTTAAAGGGCTATCCCATTTACAGTAAGTCAGGATATGCCATCATATAATAATAGATAGGGGTCCGATTTCCGGGATTTCTCTGAATCCTCAGAACTGGTGGGGGGTCCCAGAGTTCAGACCTAGCAATATGCCAGTACTTACTATAATATGAATACTCCATTAATCAAAATACTATCAATTATAGCTAATTTCATAGTTTTTGTTTTAAATGCTATGGACACATTTGACATAAAAAAATATTTTTACATGTAATATTGGTTACCTTTTGATAATAAAATTGCAAGTTTCAGTCTGCATTCTTTATTCTTTGATTGTTTTCAGACCCCACTGAGTAGTTTGCAGTCTGATCCAAGTTTCAAATTGTTCTCTTGTGGTAGTGTCTCTCCCAGTACTAAAGGGTGGATGTTATATCTCTATGTATCCAGGGTATTGCTGTCTCTTAAGTAGTATATATGTCAGCTTCTATTTTGCACATAATTTCTCTTCATGTGCTTGCCTCTCAATTTACAGCCTATTTTCTCTGTCCTCCCTGAGACTGTAGATGCTTTCTCCCCTCTCCACATTGTGTAGATCAGCATACAACCTCTTCCGCTCTCTACTGCTATTTCTAACGCAAAGGAAAGGGAGAAAGTGTAGCAGAGAGAGAGCCATAACAACCAGGAGTAGGAGCTCTGAAAGATTTGAATTTTTTTTGCAGAGCTAGATAACAGGCTCTGAACAGAAGCAAAAAGGTAGAACGTTGTAATGAAGACTGTTTAGAAAGTTTCTTTAAGGAGTTATCCAGTGAAGATATGTTATAACTTATACATTGTTGGGGTTCCGACCAGTGGACCAGCACCGACTGTCAGAATGGGGCACTTTTATCGCCATTTGGGCTCACTCAGATGAGTTTGGTAATTGTCTGCGTGCTGTCATAAGTTTTTTTTTGTAGATGAAACCTTGCTTTATTCGTGCAAAAAAAACTGGAATGCAGCACTCACCGGACCTATAGAAAATGAATGAGAAGGCAGTCGGGCATGCGCACTGCCGCTCCATCCTAACATAGATGAAAGTTCCCCGTGAGAATTGGTGTGGCTCCCAATGACTGGACCCTCGGGATCTTTATGTTATTATCCCCTATCCTGCACCCCTTTAACTTTGCATTTACAAAGCTAATGAACAATGAAAAAAAATTGTGTGTGAATGTGGCTTTTAAGGACCACAACTTAATATTTTATCGCATGCAGATAAAGTTCTTAATCACAAACTGGTGGCAAATTACAGTTCGTATTGCGATATTAAACAGGTGTCACTTCATGTAAATTCATGTATTCCAATATGATGAGAAGTGATGAGCTACATTATACTGTACTGCCCCCTAGCATGGACATCAGAAGGCGCCTGCATGATGGTTGTCTTCTGATCTCCAAGAAAAGTTCCCCGTCTTTTCCCGTTGCAGAAAACATGACAAATGCTTTGCTGTTGTGAACCCTGAAAAATATCAGCTACTTTAATAAATGTGGTGCAGACTTTTGCAAAATAGGAATACTTAATAATAAAACATATGCCTTACTACCTGCATACAAGCGTATGCTTAGACTACTGCGTATATCTCCCATTAAAGAAATTTAGTATTGGACATACCATTGGTGCAACCTGTGCAGCTGCACAAGGGCCCAAGATGTAAAGGGCCACATCTACTTCCAAAGCAGGTGGAATTGTGTATTATGATGAGCTGCTAGACTACAAAGGGCCCATACATTGTTCTTGCACAGGAGCCCTCTTCTGTCTGTGT
Organism: Phyllobates terribilis; assembly: GCF_046119375.1. NCBI lineage: Eukaryota > Metazoa > Chordata > Amphibia > Anura > Dendrobatidae > Phyllobates > Phyllobates terribilis. Next base: position 533,695,581 of record NW_027362771.1, read on the forward strand.
CCGCCCCTGATTCATTTGTATAGTTGTATACTTTTTTTTACATACAGTTGCACTGGAAAGCATACTCTACTACAGTACATAACTGAAGAAAAGATATACTGGCATATACCTGACGCGCCCCCTGGGCCGTGTGTGTGTGGGGATACCCGGAACCGGACCTTTTGTGGATGCTGGGGGTTGTAGTCTCCGTGGCGGCGACCCAGTCCGTGCCCAGGGCAGTCAAACCAAATGGCAGTCTATATGCTGAATGTCCGACTACGCCACCCGTGGATTGCGGTAAGAGTGAACCGCTGCTGAAGGGCAGACCGCTGAGGCTGGTGTTGTGGGTGCAGCAGAGGGTAGTATAACTCCCCACGGGAGGAGTATAGCCTCAGGGCAGTAAATAGGGATGTTGGTGGTGATGGTGCGCGGGAGCAGCAGTAACCACACGGAGTCTGTCATGCAATTCAGGGTCTTTACTGTTGGTGGTATTAAGGGACCCGTCCGGAATACAGGTTAACAATAGAGGCCTGGTCAGTCTGAGAGCAACTGGGAAATCCCGCTGGTCAGGGGAAGTTTGTAGGCCTACCGTGCTGACTTCACTCTTTCTGGCTACCCTGCTGTAGTCGTGTAGGTAGCTCACGTCTCTGAGTGTACCGTGTTGTTCTCACCCATATGACTGGCGACTCGGGCCTTCCGTACTTCTCACCCCTCCGGGGTAGTAGTGGGCCCTCTCGTGTGGCTGAGCCTCCGGGCTTCCTTGGGCCAGAGGACTTGAAGTCCCCTGCGTGGTGGTTTTCTGCTGCTGGGCTTATAACCCTCACAGCCTCGGACTCCAGTGTCCGGCTTTGTAAGTCTCTAGCCAGGATGAGCTCTGCTAGCTCCCCTACTGGCCTCGTGTTCCTCCTCTGCCTACAGGGACTCCTCAGCCTGCTGCTGACCTGTCCCTATCTGCAACTTCACTGGAACGTGTCTCTAACTGGTCTCTAACTTCTCTCTTTAACCCCGCCCCAGATCCAGTTTATAAAGGGCAGATTTCTCCCCTCCCTGGACTGAGGCAGGAGGTGCTGCATGCTAATTGTCCCCAACCTGGGAACCTTCCACCTGCTCTCAGACATGACATTGCTGCCACTGTGGCGACCAGACCTGGGGTGCCACATTCCCCCCTAGTGAAATTTAGTACTCCGGGACTAAACACATTTTGCAAAAACACAACAGGTAATAACGATACAGTAACATACATACAAGAAGTTTAGTCTTTTTAGGTCACGGCGCTCCCGTAACCAGGTGTCCTTGTCACCCATGATGCATTTTGAGGGACCCGTCCCAAACCCTCCACGTAGGCCCTGGGGTGGCTACAGGGCTTTGATGATCCGGAGTTGGACCACGTCTTCAGCCACCTCCACGGGTTTTGTGTTCTGTGGTCGTCTTCAAAAGAGGGCACCTTACCAGGTGCAACTATGTACAAGGTACAGTTCCTGTTATTCATTGTCCATAACCTGTTAGTCCATGAACCCTGTCGGGTAACTAGAAAAACATAATTAGTGTACAAGCAACAAACATTTTAACATTTGTAATTTACAGGCATTTATATCACATTTTTAAATTCTCCAGCGAGCTGGTATTTGACCTCTAGTGCTACTGGTGGACCTACGTAACCCACTGTCTGGTGGTACTCTACTCGGGTCCCCTGTTTCCACCCCCTGTGTACTGGGTGTGCTCGTATCTGCACTAGAGGTGTTTGCAGATGTTACGGGTAGGTTGGGCATACTCTTTGGCTCACCATGGGCATGGCAGGTTCACTACTAGCAGAGGGTTGATTCTCCTGAGCTGCTGGTATGTACTCTTCTGCCTCCGGGGCCACTTGCTCTTCCAACACTACTTGCTCTTCTGCAGGCCCTTGAGGGGCTGGCTGGAGAAAGGTAAGGACGGGTACCACTATAGCGTTGTTGATTTGTGTCCAGGACCGGGGAAATTCTCCGAGCACTGTACTGACCATTTCTTCCCTTTCCTCTGCGGGTTGAGGGCTATCTTGGTCTTCATTAGCGCTTTGCAGCTGCTCGGGACACTTCTTCAGGTGGTCTCTGGAGACAGTGGCTGTGGTCTCTCCTCCATCCTTACGGATACAGGTCAGCTCGTGTGTTCGAGAGTTGACGGTTCTGCGGCACAGCCTCCCCTCGTAGAGAAACAGCTTGCTCCTCTCCTTCCACAGCTGTTTGGTCTCTTCTGTAGCATCCGGATCAAGGTGGGCATCAGCCTGGGTCAGCATCTCTTTTACCAGGCGGACTGCGGGGTCACTATCTTGTGTCTCTGCCCAGCCGTGGTGGGGTAAGGGATTGAACGTAGCGGTGGCAGAGCACCTCTCCTTTACGCAGTGGGAACACTGGGTGATCCCATGATGGTGGAGTGCAGGGAGTTCAATTTCTTCCAGTTCTTCTGGATCCTCTCCCCCGTCCTACAAGTGAGGCATTCTGGACAATGCATCTGCGTTGGCATTTGCGCGCCCTGTCCGGTATTTGATAGTAAATTCATAATTGGACAGCCGGGCCATCCATCTCTGCTCTAGGACACCAAGTCTTGCAGTGTCCAGGTGTGTCAACGGGTTGTTGTCCGTGTACACAGTGAACTTAGAAGAAGCCAGGTAATGCTTGAAGCGTTCGGTGACCGCCCACACCACTGCCAGGAACTCTAGCTTGAAGGAGCTATAATTCTCAGGGTTTCTCTCTGTGGGTCTCAGCTTTCTGCTAGCATAAGCAATTACCCGTTCTCTGCCCTGCTGGATCTGGGACAGTACGGCTCCTAGCCCCACGTTACTGGCGTCGGTATGGAGGATAAAAGGCTGGCCATAATCAGGGTAGGCCAGGATCTCCTCCCCCGTGAGGGCCATCTTCAGCTTATGGAAAGACTCCTCCTCCAGCTTGTCCCACTTAAAGGGCGGCTTCTGACTTTTAGTCTTTGACTGACCTAACAGGAGGTCCTGCATAGGGGCTGCCATTTTGGTGAACCCGGAGATGAATGTTCGGTAGTAGCCTACCAACCCGAGGAACTGCTGCACTTCCTTTATGCTGGAGGGTCTTGGCCAGTCCTTAATCACCGTGATCTTGTCAGGGTCGGGGGCTACTCCGTCAGCACTCACCACATGTCCCAGGTACTGTACTTTTGGCTTCAGTAGATGACACTTGGAGGGTTTCACCTTTAGGCCGAAGCCTGCCAGGGCATCGAACACCTCTGACAGGTGCTTTAGATGGTCCCCATAGGTCTTGGAATACACGATGACATTGTCCAGGTAGAGTAGGACCGTCTCAAAATTTCTGTGCCCCAGACAGCACTCCATCAGCCTCTGGAAGGTCCCTGGTGCGTTGCAGAGTTCGAACAGCATACAGTTGAATTCACTGAGACCCATCGGGGTGGTGAAGGCGGTCTTCTCCTTGTCTGACTCTGCTACAGGAACCTGCCAGTACCCGCTAGTGAGATCCAAAGTAGAGAAGAAGTTAACAGATTTTAATGCAGCCAAAGACTCCTCTATTCTAGGTAACGGGTATGCATCTTTGTGTGTTATTCTGTTGACCTTTCTATAATCTACACACATCCTCATCGTGCCATCTTTCTTTTTTACAAGAACTAGAGGAGCTGACCAGGGGCTACAGCTATCCCTGATCACCCCAGCCTCCTTCATTTCTCGTAACATACCCTTGGCATTCTGATAGTGTGCAGGGGGTACAGGCCGGTATCTCTCTTTCATGGGTGGATGGTCTCCTGTGGGGATTTGGTGTTCTACCCCCTTTACTTGCCCAACGTCTAGCGGGTGTTTACTAAAGACTCTTTCGTACTCCTGAACCACCCGGTAGACTCCCTGTTTCTGGTGTGGGGGAGTGGAGTCAGTGCCCACGTGCAGCTTCTGGCACCAGTCCTCCATTTTTTTTTTTTAGAGCCGTTACCTTCCTCTGGGGGAGATGGAGGCAAGTGTTCCACGGCTTTTACAGAGTTTTGGTTAATGGTGAACAATTTGGCTAGTGTGGCATACCGGGGCAAGTGTACTTCTCTTTCCCCAATATTTAAGATGCGGACTGGTACTCTCCCATGGCGGACATCAACCACCCCCCCGTGCTGTCAAAATGGTGGGCCTACTGTCTGAGTAAACGGGTTCTACCATAGCTTGGTAGTCTCTACCTCTTAACCCGATTGCAGTCCGGCACCAGATCATCATTTCGCTTTTTGGGGGCATGGCGATAGGGAATGGGTCACTCATCCTAACGCTACCAATCTCACCACCAGACAGTTCTACCTGTTGCCACTTCATCAGGGCTCTGATCTCCTTTTGTAAGACACGCTGCTGGCTGGAGCTGGCATTCATTGCAACCTGCTGTAATATAATAATTATCTCTGAAAGACAATTTTCAATAACGTTAGTACCCAAGGTTATTTTAGGGTGACTTTCACGACGGTCAATGTCCACAATAATCAGTCCTTGCGCCGGCAGTTCGACTTTACCAATTTTGATGGTCACCTCCTTGAACCCCACCTGCGGCACGGGCTGACCATTGCTGGCGATGATGCTCAAGTCATTATCTGGGTAGTGGGTAATATCCGTGTCATCCCAGTACCGCTTGAAAAGTATATAGGGGATGGTGGTTACCTGTGACCCGGTGTCCAACAGTGCACTCATGGGAATGCCATCCAGTACCACAGGCAAGACCGGTCGTCCCCCCACATACTTGTCACGCCAGTTTGACGGACCTGATGATCTTACGCCTGGGGGTTGGCCCTCTGCCCCAGGTTGGGCTCGTTTAAATTACAGTACCTCGCCATATGTCCTGGCTGGCTGCAGCGGCGGCAGATGGGTTGTCCATTCTGGTCGTAGCGGTCCGTTGGCTTCCCTCTGGACGGTGGGATCCTCTTCTGTCGGCGCCACGGGACGTCCTCCGGACTGGTAGCCAGCTGGATCTTTCCTGGAGAAGATACCTGTAACGACTGCTCAGTCCTGGTTAGTGCGGCAACGCTTTTAGTCAGCTCTTGGACCTGATGGTGCAGGTCTGCAGCCAGGTCTTTGCCCAAAGCCTGTGCATCAGCTCCCACAGGCTCTGCGGACAAGGGCGCCGCCTCCTGGTAATAGGTGATAGCAGGGCGCCTATGGGTTACAGCGCCACCTGGTGCCGGTTCCCGGAGCACCCGGATGGCCCTGTCTTTGAACTGTGCAAAGTCTAACTCAGGGTTCTGCAGGGCCATTAGGCGTAACTGGGTTCGGTGGGCGCTGGACAGCAGACCCTCAATGAATTGTTCAGTCAGCAGTTTATCTGCATTCCGCACACTGTCAGGGTCTGCCTGTTTAATGGCTCTCAGGGCCTCTTGCAAATTCAAAGCATAGTCTCTTATACTGTCTTGGGCCCGCTGCTTGCACCCATAAAATCTCATTTTGATCTCTGCTGAGGTGCGGGTATCAAAAGTGTCCTTTAGACGGGCTAAAATATCCTTCACGGTCCCTTTGTCCCTGACTGACCAGGACTTTACTTCTCGTTGGGCCGCGACGGTTAACTGGCCTATCAGTATGCTCACTTTTTGTTCCTCCGTCAGGGGGTATACTTTAAATAGGCTATATAGTCTCTCTTTAAAGTCGCTCAGGGTATGCGACTCCCCTGAGTACTGAGGCAACCAGGCCGCTCCGGGGATGTAAGGCTTCGTGAACGGCATTACTGCGGCAGCGGCCGCGCTGGCAGTGGCAGTTCCTTCCGCTTCCAACATCTTCTTCCCCCCTAGTCAACCGTGGCCTACCTTCCGTTGCTTTTCTTCTGTAGGCCGCGGCTCCGCAGGCGACCGTCGGGGTTGAGGACCTTGCGTCGCGTCCTGGTGACGTCAGCGTCCTCTCGGCTCCTTTCAGGACCTTGCGCAGCGTCCGTGCGTAAAGCGGGGCTCCAGTTCTCGCGCGCTTTCGTCGTCCATGCCCCTCTTCTTCCCGCGCGGCGTCCCAAAGATGGCGCCCGATGGCGGGAAACGGCTGCGGATGGCGGGAAACTCCACCAAGGTAAGTATTACAGTCTTTCTTCAGGCACGCAGTACCCGTTGGTGGCGGGCACGAAATCCTGCCGACTACGCCAAAGTTGAGGCGCCCCCTGGGCCGTGTGTGTGTGGGGATACCCGGAACCGGACCTTTTGTGGATGCTGGGGGTTGTAGTCTCCTTGGCGGCGACCCGGTCCGTGCCCAGGACGGTCAAACCAAATGGCAGTCTATATGCTGAATGTCCGACTACGCCACCCGTGGATTGCGGTCAGAGTGAACCGCCGCTGCAGGGCAGACTACTGAGGCTGGTGTTGTGGGTGCAGCAGAGGGTAGTATAACTCCCCACGGGAGGAGTATAGCCTCAGGGCAGTAAATAGGGATGTTGGTGGTGATGGTGCGCGGGAGCAGCAGTAACCACACGGAGTCTGTCATGCAATTCGGGGTCTTTACTGTTGGTGGTATTAAGGGACCCGTCCGGAATACAGGTTAACAATGGAGGCCTGGTCAGTCTGAGAGCAACTGGGAAATCCCGCTGGTCAGGGGAAGTTTGTAGGCCTACCGTGCTGACTTCACTCTTTCTGGCTACCCTGCTGTAGTCGTGTAGGTAGCCCACGTCTCTGAGTGTACCGTGTTGTTCTCACCCGTATGACTGGCGACTCGGGCCTTCCGTACTTCTCACCCCTCCTTGGGCCGGAGGACTTGAAGTCCCCTGCGTGGTGGTTTTCTGCTGCTGGGCTTATAACCCTCACAGCCTCGGACTCCAGTGTCCGGCTTTGTAAGTCTCTAGCCAGGATGAGCTCTGCTAGCTCCCCTCCTGGCCTCGTGTTCCTCCTCTGCCTACAGGGACTCCTCGGCCTGCTGCTGACCTGTCCCTATCTGCAACTTCACTGGAACTTGTCTCTAACTGGTCTCTAACTTCTCTTTCTAACCCCGCCCCTGATCCAGTTTATAAAGGGCAGATTTCTCCCCTCCCTGGACTGAGGCAGGAGGTGCTGCATGCTAATTGTCCCCAACCTGGGAACCTCCCACCTGCTCTCAGACATGACATTGCTGCCACTGTGGCGACCAGACCTGGGGTGCCACATACCAACACATGTATTGCAAAATTACACTTTTTTGGCATATATTTGGGAATTACATTGTACCTGTCTGGTCAAGGGACTTGAATATATAGAATATTCACGTGTACATGAGGAAATATATTATATTTAAAAATTATATTACCTGTTTCTGATTTTTTTAACTGATTTCCCTCGTCTGCAAGATCTAATTCTATTTTTCAGTTGTCTCTGGCTGGAGATTAGCTACTCCCCTAATCAAGAGGACATGAGAGGGATTATGCTCCCCTATCTTTCCAAAAAAAGAGGAGACAAGTGGGGATCCCGTATCCCTATCTCTGGGAGACAAGAGAAGATCCTGCTCCCCTATATCTTTGAGACAAGTGGAGATCCTGCTACCCTATCTCTCTGAGACAAGTGGAGATCCTGCTACCCTATCTCTCTGTGACAAGTGGAGATCCTGCTACCCTATCTCTCTGTGACAAGTGGAGATCCTGCTACCCTATCTCTCTGAGACAAGAGAAGATCCTGCTACCTTATCTCTTTGAGACAAGAGAAGATCCTGCTACCCTATCTCTTTGGGACAAGATGAGATCCTGCTCCCCTATCTCTTTGAGACAAGAGGAGATCTCGCTCCCCTATCTCTCCGTGACAAGAGGAGATCCTGCTCCCCTATCTCTCCGTGACAAGAGGAGATCCTGCTCCCCTATCTCTCTGAGACAAGTGGAGATCCTGCACCCCTATCTCTCTGAGACAAGTGAAGATCCTGTTCCCCTATCTCTTTGAGACAAGAGGAGATCCTGTTCCCCTATCTCTCTGAGACAAGAGAAGATCCTGTTCTCATATCTCTTTGAAACAAGAGTAGATCCCACTCCCCTATTTCTCTATAACGAACACTCTGAAGCAACAGCTTCAATGAAGACATATAAAGTATTATTGAGCCGTGTAACTGTAAATCCAGCACTGAGGTGAAGTAATACATTTACTAAAAAGAAGCAGCAGTGTTAGTGTGCATAGAACCCTAGATATGGAAACATTCAGATAAAACAGTCTGTAGTCTATAAAGTATCTGTAATCTGCAAATAGATTTCAAAGACTAGATACTTTAATCTGCTGAGAAGGAAAAAAATTTGCCATGTAATGTAATAACCCACTCCCAAGCAGGGCACCTCCTTTCTTGACATCGTGTCATAATGAAAGGGACTTTCTTCATGAGACAAGTTCTTGGAGCACATATATGAATGTATGAAAAGCACAAATTGGTGCAAGTGGCAAGTGGCACTATAGATTGGACACTTGTACATACAATGGCAACCAAAAGTTTTTCATTTTTTTAAAAAAGTGTGATTACTTCTGTCTGGTTGCTGTGCTGCCATTTCCCTGGTGATGAATTGAAAGTGCATGAAGTTGTCATCATACAAGACCTTAATTTTAACCAAAATGCTTTTGATTATAGGTCTGGTCATTTAATTAAAGAAAACTGACTGCCAATAGTTTTGCATATACTATTTATTGAGCACAACGTAGAGTAATTCATTGCTTACAATGCCATAACTTAGTATTTTGTAGCATAACCTCTTGCTTTAATTACCGCACCAACGGAGCATTGAAGCCACTCGGGTATTCAAGACATCTTGAGGGATCTTGCTCCATTCCATTTGCAAATCTGAAAACAATTCAGCTTTATTGCTATGGGTACGGGTCCCAACTCGTCGCCCTAACTCATCCCAAAGGTTCTCTATAGGGTGTAAATCAGGGGATTGGCTTGGCCATTGCAACAGGCGAACATTTTTCTTTGCTAACCAATTTTTGACTAAATTGGATGTGTGCTTAGGATCATTGTCTTACTGGAATTTCCATCCCCTGGCTACTTTGGCTTTACCATGTGGCAGCATTACATTCTCCAGTATATCCTTGTACATGGTAGCATTCATATTGCCATCAATTCTATGCAGAGGGACAATGGCAGATGCAGAAAAGCAGCCCCAAACCATGACATTGCCACCACCATGTTTCACTGTAGGTGTTTGGCACCTTACATCATTACGTTTTCCAATTGGGCAGTATATATAGTGCTGCCATCACTACCAAACAGACTGAACTTGGATTCATCCAACCACAACACCTTAGACCAATCTGTCTCTTTCCATTGTCTGTGTTCTTTGACAAACTCAGTCAGACCTTCCAGTTCTTTGCAGAGATGAAAGGCTTCTTGACTGGACCTTGTGCATTCAACCCTCCCATGTACTAATGTGCCACAAACAGGAAGTTGATATCATCAACCATTCCCATTTAATTTAGGTGTATCCATATAAATGGCCCACCCTGTATAATAAGGTGTAGATTGTTGGACCTGTTCACTGTTAGTCATTTAATCTCCTCACTGGAACATGTTCTAGCAAAATGCAAAAAAATAAATAAAAGGACATATAAATAATCATTAATTTGGTAAATGCAAAATTGTCCAGTAACCTAGCAACACTGACAATTTTCCTTAATAAGACTGTGCACGTCTTCCACTGTGTTTTACAATGGCATGGTGCTAGTCCCTGGTCTGAGGATGCAGTATGCATATGTTCTGGTTAATGAGTAGTCTGGGGTACATGTATCTGAGAGCGATGTTTTAGCTTATAAATACTCATTGCAAGAAAAATAAAAAATTACAATTTACCTTGAGGTGTTGACTATAAAGACTAACACTGGAAAAAGCACTACCCTAAAAATCTAAATGCAAGTTTTTGTTGCTCACTAAAAGCTGAAGTCTGTATAATAGTGTAATGTAGGAGAGCAATAAGACATCACAGAACTGTGATGCCACAAAAGACACGCTACTGATATCTCGAGGTTAGATTAGTGGTTAGTTTCCTCTGCTATGTCTCGACATTTTGCCAGTCAGTTTATCACCAGATTAAGGTTATAAAACTGTAATTAGAGATAAGCGAACCTGAATTTAAAAATTTGGCATTCGTACCAGACAGTTAGTGTCCGGTGCTAAATGAAGAACACGGACTTTCCCCGGAAGTCCATTGCAATGTTCGGAGTTTCGGGCTAAGTCTGTTGCAGAGAGCGAGATATATATATTTTTTTTACCCAGACCCAAAGTTCAGGTCTCCATTGTTTTCCATGGTGTTGGGATTCTGGTTCAAGTTTGTGTACAGTCCTGGTACCCGAGTCAAACTTTGGAATAAAGTTCGGATCAGATACTAGTACCCGAACTTCCACGGGTCTTCTCATCTCTACCTGTAATACAATAGAGCATTAAGCTTGTGGGTAATTCCCCCATCTGGGTCCCTATAGCTCTGTCCCTTCCTCAGAGGTTGGCACCCTAAGATATCGCTATGGCTGTCCCCCTCACTGATCATAGAACATAGAATGTTAGAGTTGGAAGAGACCTCCAGGGCCATCGTGTCCAACCCCCTGCATAATGCAGGATTCACTAAACCATCTCAGACAGATGTCTGTCCAGCCTCTGTGTGAAGACTTCTATTGAAGGAGAACTCACCACCTCTCGTGGCAATCTGATGACTCTTTCTATAAAAAAACCCTCTACAATATTTATGCCCTGATTCATCATTTGCACTTTTTTTTAAGTCACTTTTTTTGTGTTATTGTATTTGGTGACGTTTGTTGTGCCAAATTCATCAAAATGGCGAACGCGATTCATGAATTTTGTGCACAGTCAAAAATGGGTTTTTATCCTGTCATTAACCATTTTTCCAACTTTTTCAGCAAAAAGTCGCAAAAAAATAGGGACTTTTGTTGACATGTACTGTATAAAAAAAAAAAATCACTCCTGGGAGGTACTGGAGAGTACTTTTTAAAAACTCGCAATTAAAGCTTCAGCCAAATACATCTGGAGTCACTAAACTTCACCTACAAAGCGGAAAACAAAAACAGGAGAGCAAATGTAAAATAAACTTCGAAAGAGGCGCAAATAGAATAGTGTATTGGGTGCAAGCAAAAAAAAGGCGCAAAATACACAAAAGTATACAAAAAACAGGTGCAAAGGGCAATGATGAATGGCGGCCGAAAAGTACCGTAAATGAGTTCCTGATGCTACTCAATGTCCAGATGTACAGACAACTAGGAGACTTCTTTAAATGTCCCAGAGGTGTAGTCTCCAGTGATCCGCAGATACCTGCATCCATCCCGACATATTTCTCCCCTCCTTTTTGAATTATGGGTCCATCAGGGGACATGTGAAGAATTCAATGTTTCCAAATGACTCTGTCAATATGGCGCACTGATGGGGTCACATGGATATGGGGGGAAACTGGAGCTATTATTTGTGACTATCTTTATAAGTGAGTGAGCGGGGGTGCCATATAATAATAATTTAGGGAGCCAACTTTCACAGGACAGCAAAGGACAGGGCAGAGAGGGAAATTACCCACAAGGGTTGTCCATCATCAGCTAATGCCCCATTGTTTTGCAGGTTAAGGGCAGGCGCAGATGGCCGTGTATTCTCTCATCTGAGAGAATCGGGCTGATTATGTGACTCGCCCCCTGGGCCGTGGGGTACCCGGAGCCGGGCCTGTAGATGCTGGGGGTTGTAGTCACCGTGGCGGTGACCCGGTCCATGACCCAGGTGGTCAATCTAAGGGTAGTTTATGTACGTCTGTTATGTATAGTCCGACTACGCCACCTGTGGAATGCGGTTATTGGGAACCGCCGCTGCGGAGCAGTCCGCTGAAGCTGGTGGTATGTGCAGCAAAGTGATGTAACTCCCCACAGGAAGAGTGGAGCTTCAGGGCAGCGTGTATGGATGATGGTGGTGGTAGTGCAAGGTATCAGTAATGACAACACGGAGTCTTTGCAGTGCAGTCCCAGGGTCTTTACTATTGGCAATTATATGGGCCCCAACGGGAGTACCGGCTAGTGATGAGGGCCTGATCAGTCTGGGAACAATCCTAGAGTGCTCCTGGCCAGGTGAAGTTGTAGGCCTGCCGTTCTGACTATACTCTTTGGCTATCCTGCTTATAGTCGTGTTGTAGCCCACGTCCCTGAGTGTAACGTGTTGCGCTCACCCGTATGGCTGGCGACTCGGGCCTTGTGTATTCCTGGCGGTACTGGTCGTGTGGCTGAGCCTTCGGGCTCCTGATGGGCCAGGAGACCTGCAATCCCCTGCCCTGCGGTATCTGTTGCTGGGTATGCAAACCCCACAGCCTCAGACTCCGGTGTCTGGTCCTCTGTAGATACTATCCAGGACGAGCTAACTCCAGCTCCAGTCCCTGGCTCTTTTCTCCTTCGTGTCCTACTTGACTTCTGACACTAGACTGCCCTAACCCCGCCTCCAGATCCAGTTATATAGGGCAGGATCCTCCCCTTTCTGGTCTGGTGCAGGAGGTGTTGCATGTAATGTGTTCCTGACCAGGAAACTCCAATGCTCTTTCATGGACCGACTCAGTTTGAGGATAAAATCTGACATGTACACAGCCCCATAGACTAACATTGGTCCGAGTGCAATCTGATGTTTTGTTGGATCACACTCGTGTAAGAGGGTGTACCGCAAAGTATGACATTCCCAGTGCACCACGGCATTTGTGTCTGAAGACTGCCACCTACTGCCCAATGGGAACCCTGCGGAACTACTTGGAAAAGGAAAAGTTTTGGGAAGGAAGAGTCTCGACGAAACACAGGATCATGTGGCCTTGATAACGCGGTTCCCTGATATAAGAGGCCAGTGGGGCAAGGCGGGAGGGAATTTGGCACCAACCGGTGAGACAAGCAGGATGTCTGTGCAAGGGGATGTTAAGGCCAAGATCCCGGAATGAGCCAACAGGCCTGAATCAGTGTGTTATGGTGTGCCCGTGAGCAGGGTCCAGACGACGCCAGTCAAGGTCCATGAAGCGAGCAGGGTCAAGACGATGCCGGTCTGGGTCCACGAACCAGACCACGCCAGTCAAAGCCTGAGGTCCAGGTCCACACCAGGCAAGATTCGAGAACCAGTCTGCACCCGTCAAGACCTGGGACCAAGTCCTCGCTTGTCCAGGCCCAAGATACGACCATTGCAGGACAAGACCCGAAGATCCAGTGGGGACCCTGATCCGGAAGTGGATGTCAGTGTCGGTGAATCGGAGGCGCAGCAAGCGGAACAGGGACTGGCCAGTGTAAAAAAGGCCCAGAGAATATTGCTTGACTTTGTCAGAAGGACCCATCCTTTCCATCCCCACGTCAGGAGAATAAACTGTTAAGTTGGTTACTTCCGGCTTTCTCTTATTGCATCCCATAACCTGTGAAAATATAGCCATGTACATGAGCCCTTATAATCAGTAGCCCTCTTAATATGGGGATATAGTGACTGCCGCAATGTCTAGTCATAGAGTAGGAAAGTAGCCACTAATCTAACCTCTAGATACCACTATCGTGTCTTTTGTGTCATCACAGTCTGGTATTGTCTCATTGCTCTCCTACGATATCCTACGATTATTGGAATATTAGCCCTATTGTTTGTCTGTGTGTAAATATATTATGTGTTCTGTACTTGGGCAATAAACTTCAACATTTAGTGAGTGTACAATAAAAGCTTCTTTTTAGATTTATAGGGCTGTGTTTTATCCAGTGTTGATGTGTTACCCTGTCCGTACATCCGTCTATATGTATCTGTGTGGCATCAAACATTGCAGGGCTAGTGATGCCATTTACTGACGTAGCAGCAGGGGCTACAATCACACCCGGGCCCTGGAGCCTAGGGGGCCCAAAAGGTCCCTTTGGCCCATATGAAAAAAGACAATTACTATTAAAGACCTGTTGGAGATTTTGCATTGGGGCCCACGGGCTTCAATTTGCTGACTTTGTCATTTGGCACAACTTATTCGGATATCGTGAAACATCATCTGTGGCTGGTAAATGTAAAGAATAAAATAAATGAATGATGCATATGTAATGCAGAGCTACGTGCATGTCCAGACACCTGCATCGTTGGTCAAGATGGCTTTCGATATGAGAATGAAGCCACAGTGTGTAGCAGAGCTCACTCCGTGCTGCTCTTTCTGCAGAGGATTTTGGTGCAGGCACAGAGGAGGGGGGACGCAGCCTATAAATACACCAGGCTGTGTTTGGTGTTACAGCTCTGTGGGCGTTAGATGAAGACAAGACATGAGTGTATCTGCTATTCCCTGCATCTCAATCCTCCCCTGCAGCCACCTCTGCTATTCTTGTGCTGACCTCATCCGCAGCTTTAGCACCCATTTCCCCGCTATGCCAGTACACACCTGTCACTGTCTCTGCTGCCCAGCACCCTCCACCTACGCCTCTGCCACTGCATTTCCTCAATCCTCTATTATTACCCATCACATCTACTTCTTTACTTCTATCTTGCATCCTCCACCCACATGATTGTCAGTCTCCATCATGTGCACAGTTCTGTGCTATTCCTCAAACGCGCGCACCTCTTGGTACGCCTCCGTCCTGCCATGTACACGCCTTTGTTCTTTCCTGGTGCACATTTTGTGCCCCCACTCTGGCACAATTTATGCAGCTCCCCTCCTTTTTCTATTGAAAGCAGGTGCTGCAGTGACACATTTTAGAACTCATCATTCTATATATAACCCAGTGTGTAGCTACTAGCACCCGAACCATCTTTAATTAGACAGAGCCTGTAACAGCCCCCACCCTGCGGAGAACCAGCACCTTTTGCTTTCTGCAATTCTTTATTTTCAAGTAATAGCTATTCTCGATCACCCTCCCAACCCATTGGGGTCCAGCGCCTCACCACGGACGATGACCCCTAATTGTACTATTATCCGAGGCAGTCATTTTTTATGTGGGTCTCAACAATCCTACACTGCAATAATCTACTCTATCATGGCCATACTAAGAGAATGAAACCCTTGACTTCTGGAACATCTCTTACCAGTGGCGTAACTTGAAGTTTGAAGCCCTAATCAAAATCTCCAGCTGGGCCACCATTACAGGGGCTTTGATAGTGTTGGACTTCTCATATTGGACAAAAAGCTCTTTTGGGCCCCCCTTAGGTTCCATGGCCGAGTGCGTCTGCAACCCACTGCACCTTCTATATTTCTGCCCCTGTCTTCAACCCTGCAAAATGGTCAATCGGGGATAGATATCCCACTCTAAATGTGCGTACTTGCCAATTCTCCCAGAAAATCTAAGGAGCTCCAAGAAAAAAAGGGAAAACCTCACACTCAAACTCCCAGAAGAAATGGCAAATCTACCCACCTTACAAAGCCTCCAAAAACCTCCCGGAAAACAGAACTTCCCAAAGGATGCAAAAAAATCGGAAAACGAATCCACTACATGAATAGGTACATTTAGGATGAAAAAGAATTTGTCTTGGATTTTGCAACAAATTCATCCCAAAACCTGCATGAGAATAACTATAAACTCATAGCGTGCACTGATAAGTGTTAACAGACCAACTCGTAGGGGTGCAAAAATCTTGTAACTTTTGGCATTTTTACATTTGAGCATTTGAAAAATCTGCCAAATTCGTTAAGAGTCACACGCCTCTGAATGAGTTTAGTGCCTCTTACTCCAGCCCACCTTTCTTGATGAATTGGAGCCTACATATTACTCTTATTTTTGTACTTTTTGGAGGTTGTGATTGTATTAGTAGTACTTGAATTATCTTCTTGGTATTTCATAACTAGAATTCCAAAAATAAAATTGGTTTACAGGATTTTTTTACGAGCGGCCTTCATAGATCATTATTTGGCCTTGTTCTCCAAGACACCAGTAGACACATTGCTTTCGCCTTGGCAGGTAGTTACTTTTCCTAAGGAGATAAGCAATTAAGTGGCCTAATTAAGCACTGTGTGCTTTAGTTGAGCGCCTATTAGATACTCTAGATCCCAGGGACCCACTTCCCTAGGTTTCTGTTTGTCTGCTCATTACCCTAAAACCTCCATTATGCTTTGTAATAAGATCATATGCAAACCAAATTACAACGCCATGGTGGGACACTGTGTAAAATGTAAAGAAAATAAGAATGCAATGATATGGAAATGTATTATGGTCATACAGTATTTTATTTACAGTAGAACATAGAACACATCAGAAGGTGAACGTTACACATTTTTCCATTTCATTTGAAAAAATTAAGTCATTTAGAAATTGATGGCAGAAACACTTCCCTTTTTTCTTACATCAGACTTTAAACATCTAGGAAGTCATAAGACCAATTGCTGGAGTTTTGGGAGATCAATGTTGTCCCATTCTTATCTGATGTGGGATTCTAGCTGCTCCACAGTATGACGTCTTCTTTGCCGGATTTTTCATTTCATAATTCGCCAAATATTTTCTGTTGATGAAACGTCTGGACTTCAGGCAGCCGGTTCATCACTTTAATTTTTCTTTCGCGAAGCCATGCTGTTGTGATGAATGCAGTACGTGGTTTAGCTTTGTCTTGCTGAAATATGCAAGGACTTCCCTGAAACGGACATTGTCTGGATGGGAACATATGTTGTTCTAACACCTCTATATAATGATCAGCGTTGATAGTGCTTTTCCAGATGTATAAGCTGCCCGTGCCATAGGCACTAATGCAACCCCATACTATCATGGATGCAGGAACTGTGCGCTGATAACAAGCTGGATGGCACCTCTCTTCTTGAGTCTGCAGGATGCGGCGTTTGTGGTTTCCATAAAGAATTTCACATTTTGATTCATCTGACCAGAGAACAGTTTTCCATTTTACCTCAGTCCATTCTAAATGAGTTTTGGCTCAGAGAAGACGGCAGCGTTTTCGATTGTGTTGATCTATGGCTTCTTCTTTGTATAATAGAGCTTTATCTTACATTTGTGGTTTGCACGGCGAACTGTGTTCACAGACAATGATTTCTGAAGGTATTCCTGAGCCCATGCAGTGATTTGCATGACTGAATTTTGCCTGTTTTTAATGCAGTGGCGTCTGTGCGTCCGTAGATCACAAGCATCCAATATTGACCGCCGGCCTTGTCCCTTCTGCACATGTATTTTTCCAGAATCTCTGAATCTTGTGATGATATTATGTACTGTAGATGGTGAGAGATTTTAAATATTTGTAGTTTCACGTTAAGGAACATTTTTCGGAACTTGTTCCACAATTTTTAGACGCAGTTTTTCACAGAATGCTGAACCTCTGACCATCTTTGCTTCTGAGAGACTCTGCCTCTCTAACACGCTCTTTTTAAACACAGTCATGAGACTAAGTTGAAAATTGCTCTTCTAGCTGTTTTTTTATTAGTACGGCTTATTTTTCTAGCCTTTTTTTAACCCTGTTCCATCTTGTTGTTGCCAAAAATTTCTAAATGAGTTTTTTTTACTTCTGATCCGTGTTCTATGTTCTGATTAAAATATAGCTATAAGAGATTTTCAGATCATTGCATTCTTGTTTACACAGCGTTTTTGGAATCAGAGTTGGACATAGAAATTGTTATTTGCACGTGTCCCCTTTAAAGAGGACCTTTCACTGGATTTTTTTGTTTAAACTGTGAATCTCCTCTGCTCCACTGATTTTGGAACATTTTTTTTTATTTCAGTGTCCCTCCATTCCAAAGTCATGTCCTCCTGGCAATAATGCTGCAAATTTTCCGTTCAATCAACTGAGTGTGTATACCATGGATCTTCTCTATGGGCGCCGCCATGTTCTGACTGGTCAGTGTCAGAGAAGAAGAAACGCAAACACCCAGATAGAAGTTCTGTAATATGCAGCCAGTTGGTTGAAAGGAAAATTTGCACCATTTTTACCGGGTTGCATAACTTTATAACGGAGGGGCACAGAAGAAAGAGAACAACTGTTCCGGAATCAGCGGAGCAGCTCTAACTGGAGAAAATACGTAGTTTAAATGTAAAAATCCAGTGAAAGGTTCTCTTCTTTAATACCAAAAAAATTGCTGCATTTTTGGTATTTTATGGTGTTTGGAAACTATGTTATTAACTTGTGATCTGTGTTCCAGGGTCACAGGCGGGGAGCTATTTGAGGATATAGTGGCAAGAGAATATTACAGTGAAGCTGATGCCAGGTGAGTACCCTCCTGACCAAGAGTACCCGTCCCCTTACACCTCCTCCCAATCCCCTTCCAGCCAATGTCAAATTGACTTGTTATCGTGCCTCGGTGTATATCACATACATATTTCCTGAAAAAAAAATTAAATCTGAATGTGTTAACTATTTGAGGGGCTGTAATTTTTTTATTGAAGAAGGGCTATCGCTCTATATTTCAGGTGATCCAACTGTCTTTTGGCCTCCAAATTGACAATAGACATATAATTCAGTACAATATCATCACAGTTTCTCCATATCCAGGAGCCTGCAGTTTCATTTTGCCCACACAGCAGTATTGAGGATTCTCATATACACAGTGTGCCTCGTTTATTAAAACCAACAGTACGTTATCTTTGTTGCTCATAGCAACCAATCAGAGAACAGCTTTGATTGTCCCACAGCAGTTTGAGAAATGAAAGCTGAGCCCTGATTGGTTACTTACACTGTTTTACTGTTAGTTTGGATAAATGAGGCCCTATAGGCCTCACCTATCAAATGTGTTTCCCATAGAAATCAGAGTCCAGTTATCTTGACCCATGATGTCCCATTGGTGATAATTAATTCCCGTAGAAACCGAATGAGTCGCTCGTTGCTATTAAATAAGTTATGGCCTCTGGTTGCTATGGGCAACAGTTATTTTTTGTCCACAGCAAATATGATAAATGGAGTCTTTTTTTTGTAATTTTTTTTTTTTGTATTACCAGTGATGACTGGCAAAGCATGCTGAGACTTGTAGTGTACAACCCACCACACAGAGCCGCCGCAGCCTGTCTGTAGTGCGCAGTCCCTGTATAGTCCTGCATGCTGCCTCTATTCTAATGTGATGTTTCGTGATGTTAAGACACTGTGTTTTCTCCTCTTGTCCCCTTCTTCCTTTTCTCAATCTGTTTTCTCCCTCCGTCTCTTTTCCCTTTCTGTGATATATTGGTGGTGTTTATACTGTTGTTACCATTCATATTGTCTGCCTTTTTACCTTGTGCACGCTCTGCCCACGTGCCCCCCGTGCCATCCCTCCTTTTCCACGTGCCACCCATCACTTCCTTACTACGGTTCCCTTTCCCGCCATTATATACCCAAATGTCATATGCTTTCTATCCCTAATGTGCCCGCATCTCATCGCCCCCCTATACCCTGTGGGTCTGCTGGTTTTTGTTTTACAGTCACTGTCTCCATCAGATATTAGAAAGTGTTTGTTTCACACACTCCTGTGACATTGTACACAGGGACTTGAAGGTTAGTATTCCTGAAGGGGAGGGGGTGACATGGCATGGGGGTCCCAGGTGAGAACTGGCACATCGTGGGTACTGCACCCTTCACATCCCTCTATCATCTGGCTCTGGAGACACAGTGCATGGGGGAGCAAGAAAGGGTGGTGCAAAGCAATGACAGGAATGTGCATCCAGGCGGGCATGAAGGGGTGCAACTGAAAACTGCTTATCTATTAAAAGGCTGTGCAGCAACAAGTGACGTATGCACCCGTACACCCTGACACGTGTGCTGGGGTCTGCCTAAGGAACTGAATTAAACATACATATATTGTAGGTACTACTTAGCCATAAAAACAGCACACGTTAAGTAAACACGAAGAGCATGCTTGCATGAAAAAAGTCCATTCGGGCACCATGTTATATACCCCAATAACACTGCATGCCCTGCTTGATCTTATAGCTGACCAGGTATGCCCTTTTGTCTAAAACTGGCAATGTGGCATGGTTAGAGACATGCAATGTGATCAGTAAATCTGGGGTTACATGTCAATTTTGGCCACGAACCAGGTTGCGCTGCCAAAGCTCACTCTATGCCACTGCTACATTGCAGCATAATGCAAATGAATGGGGTTGCATTACGTCCCACAAAGTTCTGCGACCACGAAAAGCAAGTTGCAAAAAATCCAACTGGTTCCGACTTTTTGCAACTTGCTTATCACAGTCAGGGCTCATTCACACGAGTGTATAAATTGGCGTAAAAATTGGATTGCACTCAGACCAATGTTATACTATGGGGCACTGCAGATCTGCAATTATTTGCTCATGCCGAACCGAGTGCATCCCAGAATCGGATCGCACACACACCCATACATGTCTATGGGTACGGTGTGACCCCAGCCTTACACGATCTTGCGGCCCCATTTATTTGTGCTGTGTTGCAATGTAGCAGTGGCATAGAATGATCTTAGCTCGCGCGTCCAGGTTCACGGCTAAAGTCACTGTGTAGCCCAAGCCTAGGTGCAGGTGCTTGATTGTCTAAGGTACTGGATGAACCAATATTTCTAAAAAAGTAAATCAATTTATTGAAAACATCAACAGCAAAAAGACATAAGACGGGTCATGGGGTCGAAAAAAAAAAGGCCTATATCATAGCGATACCAATTGGTCCACTTTTAACCTGTCTGGTAACAGTACCGTGCTGACTGATAGAACCGTATACTCACTTAAATAGTGCCACCGATCATCTTCCAGAAGGTATGACACTGAATACTTACTGCATTAATTAGGAATTTCTGCAAATCAATCCTGCAATATATGTATGTTTCTATAGTATGCATTGTATGAGTTGTGGCTATCCTAGCACAATACTCTCTGTTTATTTCCCCCTGTTTGTGCCATGTTGCATTATTTTTTCTAGCTTTATTACTGCCATCTCGGTCCCTGTAGTCACCCTCTCTTCCAGCTGTTTCTCTCTAAGCCCTTTATCCACTTTTTCCTACCCAATAAACAGAGAGTCTGCATTACCCAATTTTTGAAAAAGAAGTACAAGTTCCAGCATGCACAGCTCTGCGCACCTGCCCATGGGACATGGGGATGGATAGCACTGCTGGAGAACAGGACAGAGTATCTTACAGCCTGTGGTGTGATGCTCTGTAAATGCGTTGCATGATGTGCACTGCATCCTATGGACTCATATCTGCCCTCTCTTCTCTCTCTCCTTCAGTCAATCATCCGTACTCTTCTTCTTCCCCTTTATAGAGTTTTACTCCAGTCCTGTTTTCTTCTTTCTTGCCTCTTTAGTATATAGACTTATTCCTCATCTTCTCCCCTAGTTCTCTCATCACATTACACTTCTCATTCCCTCCCCTCCTCTCCGCTTTGTGTCTTATGCTTGTTTTTTGCTCGCTTTGGCACCTATTTTTAGTCTCTCTCCTCCTCCATCTGTCTCTTCTATGTCCTCCCCCTCCTGTGCTCTCTCCTGTCTCTTCCATGTGTCTCTCAATTATGATATTTTCTGTCCTATACCCATCATAATGATCATCATCATCACCGCATGTGTGCCTCTACTCCATTACTGGACTCTACTATAAAGTTGAGGTCAAGGACCAGATGCCACAAAGCTTTTCATAGTTCAAAATTATGTGATCCCATGCACCGCTCCGAGGTCCGTGCAATCTTGGTGCAACTCCTCACAATCTTGCCAAATAACCAAAACTCGAAATATCCAAAGCACCAGATGTTCTCCTCTAAAATTATCTTTATTTCTCACAGTATACACAGGATAAACAAAATGACAACGTTTCGGTCACATAGGGCCTTTCTCAAGCCATATATATATATATATATATATATATATATATATATACACATATATATGACTTGAGAAATACCCCATGTGACCTAAACGTTCCATTTTTTTATCCTGTGTATACTGTGAGAAATAAAGATAATTTTTGGAGGAGAACGTCTGGTGACTTGGATATTTCAAACAAAACGTTCATAATTAGTGCATCTATCTATCTACTTATCTATCATCTATCTACTATCTATCTATCTATCTCATATCTGTCTATCTATCTATCTATCTATCTATCTATCTCATATCTGTCTATCTATCTATCTCATATCTGTCTATCTAGCTGTCTATCTATCATCTATCTATCTCATATCTATCTATCTATCATCTATCTATCTCATATCTATCTATCTATCTATCTATCTATCTACTATCTATCCATCCATCCATCCATCTATCTATCTAAAATACAATGTTGTAGATAAAAGCAGACAGCACTCCAATTAAAGTGTAAAAAAGTGTGGGTACTTTATTGACCCAACTAGTACCTTGACTTGAAATGGGTCAGTCAATAAAGTGCCTTCTCTTTTTTACACGCTTTAATTGGAGTGCTGCCTGCCTTTCTCTATTTTATTGAGTGGACCACAGGTCGATGTCCAGGCACTTACACCTAACATCTATCTATCTATCTATCTATCTATCTATCTATCTCATATCTATTATCTATCTATCGATCAATCTATCTCATATCTATTATCTATCGATCTATCCTCCAACCTATCATCCACCTTTAAAGGGAATTTCGCCCCCAAACTAATTATAAGAACTTGTAGCTCTTTGAAAGACAAGTCCAGAATTACCTTTACATGGTCAGTCTGTTCCTCAGTTACTGAGAAATCAGCATTTGAATTGATATGCAAATAAGGCTGAAGAGCTATGGTAGATCTGAAGCCTCTGTCACTCCAGCTCTATTCCCCACCCAGCACCTCCTTCTCCTGCTTTCCTGACTACTCCTTGACTGATGGCACATTATCTATCGATCTATCTATCTGTCTATCTGTCTATCTATCTATCTATCTATCTATCTATCTATCTATCTATCTATCTATCTATCAATCTTATCTATGTATTACACCCACCTCTCTGGTTTCAGGGTCTTCCTGTCACATTTTACCCTTACTGCTGCTCTTCCCTTGCCATGTCTCCCTATGTAGCTCCAGATAAGTAATTCCTACCTTATTACCACACATTAGTAATATGTTGGTACCCTACAGGTATTCGGGGAAGGAAACAGTAAAATGATTCACATGCCAGCTTTTGCCTCCAGTCAGGATTTTACATTCACATCTATAAGATGTTTACAGTCCTTTGTGTCTTTGTGATTTGTGCCAGTCCCTTATGTGTAGCTGTGCTGCCTCAATGCTAAACTCAATGTCTATATTTGAACACCTTTATTTTTTTAATCTTAAAATGTAAAAAAAAAAAAAAAAAGGAGTTTTTGATTAAAGGGGTTGTTCTCCCCTAGGTTCGATGTTAAATTATTCTTATTTTTACCCTAATCAAACCCTTTAATTTCAATATTTAAATGCTTTCCGCTGCCATTAGGGGGTGCTTAATAGTTTATTTCTGAGGGCAGCAAAAGATAGAGACAGAGACCGTGATTCCACTAGTCTATCACTTATTAGGCTACTTGGTGTAGTTTTGATGGTATCACTGTTTTATATACTGCAGCTCTGCTAGTCTTCTCTCCGACGAGCTCAGTCTAACCCCACCTGCACCATTGATTTACATCTTTCTGCATACTCCGCATAGTAAGCTGCCAATCAGTGGAGCGAAGAAAGGATAGCCAGAGCTCATAAATAAGGAGGACTACTTAGCATTAGCTCATCATTGAGAGTGCTAGCCGAGCTGCATCAAATAAAGCAGTGTTTTATCAAGAAGCCAAGTAAGTAACACAAATCTGGATTTAGGTTCTATGCCCCTACAAATTATTTTAAAGATCACATGGTGAACCCCTAAAAGGAAAATCTGACCATATATGTGGAGCGGAGTAAGGATAGCCAGAGCTCATAAATATGGAGGTCTACATAGCAGGAGCTCATCATTGAGAGGACTAGCAGAGCTGCAGAAAATAAAGCACTGTTTTATCAAGAAGCCCAGTAAGTGACACGGTGAACCCTTAAAAGGAAAGTCTAACCATATATATGTTACACTATTTCTTTTCAATATCAAATTTATGCACACATTATAATGTCAATTAGCTGAAAATATACTATTTACATGCACATATAGAGGTAATCTGCAGGTAAATAGTATATAAAGGGGTTGTCCGGTACTTCAATATTGATGGTCTATTTTTAGGATAGGTCATCCATACCAGATCGGTGGAGATGCAAGGCCCAGCACCCCCCACCAATCAGCTGTTCCCAGTGTCGGTGGCCGCCGAATGTGGTTACTTGCAAAGCACAACAGTACAGCTCCGTCAACTGCATAGTGGCTGCAGCAAGGTACTGCAGGTCTATACGTATTCATCCTAATAGGGGCAGGACCCAACTGCGGCCACTATGCAGTTGATGGAGCTGTGCAGTTCCACAATTAATTACATCCGGCCACCACCGTCACCAAAGAACAGATGACTGGCGGGGGTGCCAAGCGTCGCACCCCCGATCTGGTATTGATGACCTATCCTAAGCATATGCCATCAATTTTAAACTGCAGGACAACATCTTTAAATTCTGTTTAGATGGCATATTGGAGCAGCGGCTACAGGGAAAACATTGTTATATTCTCCCTACAGCCACTTGCTTCCAGTTGGCTGAGCAGTGCAAGCATCTGGAAAACCTGCTGACACCTATGTTAAACGAAGGCTCTGACGGAAGTCTAACAAGAGCATCTGTCAGTCGTAGACCCTCCATCTTAAAAGAAAAAGTATCCGCTTAACAGATGCATTTCTTACTGGATCCCGCAGGATAGAAAAGTGCAGTCTACTCCACTATTCCATACTTTGTTTTGCGCTATACATACATCTACTGACCAGACATTTTTATATGGCCTCCATCTGACAATAAAGTCCTAAGAACATGTTATCTTTTGGTTTACACACTAAATGTAGAGCGAAAATATGGTATGAACGCAGCCAAGTTGACAAATTACAGCTTTCATCAGTATTTTGAAACTAAAATAACTGGAACTGGACTGAAAGAAGCATAAATCTTTCTATTTTATTTCCCCCTTTAAGGTTGCAATCCTGATTTTGGCTTCAAAATACTGATTCCTATTCACACTGTGCGAATGTGATAATGGTTTCACACATCTGTGTTCCTCTGTCTGTACTGACAGCCTCCTAGACATACAGTCATGGCCGAAAATGTTGGCACCCTTGAAATTGTTCCAGAAACTGAAGCATTTCTCCGAGGAAATTATTGCAATTACACATGTTTTGTTTTATAAACATGTTTTTTTTCCTGTGTGTGCATTGGAACAACACAAAAACAGAGAGAAAAAGGCAAATTGGACATAATTTCACACAAAACCCCAAAAATAGCCCAGATGAAATTGTTGGCACCCTCACCTTAATATTTGGTTGCACACCCTCTGGAATAAATAACTGCAATCAATCGCTTCCTATAACCATCAACAAGCTTCTTACACCTCTCAACTAGAATTTTGCACCACTCTTCTTTTGCAATCTGCTCCAGGTCTGTCATATTTGAAGGGTGCCTTCTCCCAACAGTAATTTTAAGATCTCTCCGGGATGCAAACCCAGCTTTCTGACACTGGGCACTACATTGCAACCCAAAATCCTTTGGTAATCTTCAGATTTCATGATGCCTTGCACACAGTCATGGCACCCAGTGTCAGAGGCAGCAAAACAACCCCAAAACATCTTTGAACCTCCACCATATCTGACTGTAGGTACTCTATTCTTTTCTTTTAGGCCTCATTCCATTTTTGTTAAACAGTTGAATGATGTGCTTCACAAAAAAAGCTCTATCTTGGTCTCATCTGTTCACAACATGCTTTCCCAGAAGGATATTGGCTTACTCACGTACATTTTGGCAAACTGCAGTCTAGCTTTTTTATGTCTGTGTGTGAGCATTGGGGTCCTTCTGGATCTTCTGCCATAAAGTTTAATTTCATTCAAATGTCGACGGATAGTTCACGTTGACACTGAGGCACCCTGAGTCTGCAGGACAGCTTGAATTTCTTTGGAACTTGATTGGGGCTGCTTATCCACCATCTGGACTATCCTGCATTGCAACCTTTCATACATTTTTTGTCTGCCGTCCACATCCAGAGAGATTACCTATAGTGCCATGGGTTGTAAACTTCACTATGTTGTGCATTGTGGACAAAGGAACATCAAGATCTCTGGAAATGGACTTATAACCTTGAGATTGTTGATATTTTTCAACAATTTTGATTCTCAAGTCCTCAGACAGTTCTTACCAGTGGCCAGTAACAGTGTTACTTGTCAAAGTTGAGTTTGAACGAGCATCACATGCTTGAAACAAAGTTGTTTACTCATAATTTTGGAAAGGTGCCAACAATTTTGTCTGGCCCATTTTGGGGGTTTTGTGTGAAATTATGTCCAATTTGCCATTTTTTCTCTGTTTTTTTTGTGTTGTTCTAATACACACAAAGGAAATAAACGCGTGTATAACAAAACATGTATAATTGCAATCATTTTCTGGGAGAAATATGGTACTTCATTTTCTGGAACAATTTCAAGGGCGCCAACACTTTTGGCCATGACTGTATATAAGGCTTCAGGACTGGATATCTGTGGCCAGTCCATGCATCGCAGTCCGAAGCCCAGATTTGTGAAATCGGACTGAGGTCTAATTTGCCATATCAGATAGTTACATGGGATTTCACATACTTTAGTTCTTGTGATTTCATTCACCTTTGTCTTTACCAATAGTTTCCTTGTAAGTGTCTACAAATACAAAGAAATTAATATTATTATATTATAATAGGTACATTAGCTACTTTCACTTGGTACATACAGTACAGACCAAAAGTTTGGACACACCTTCTCATTTAAAGATTTTTCTGTATTTTCATGACTATGAAAATTGTACATTCACATTGAAGGTATCAAAACTATGAATTAACACATGTGGAATTATATACTTAACAAAAAAGTGTGACCCCAAACACACCTCCAGGCTGTGTAAGGGCTATTTGACCAAGAAGGAGAGTGATGGGGTGCTACGCCAGATGACCTGGCCTCCACAGTCACCAGACCTGAACCCAATCGAGATGGTTTGGGGTGAGCTGGACCGCAGAGTGAAGGCAAAAGGGCCAACAAGTGCTAAGCATTTCTGGGAACTCCTTCAAGATTGTTGGAAGACCATTTCCGGTGACTACCTCTTGAAGCTCATCAAGAGAATGCCAAGAGTGTGCAAAGCAGTCATCAAAAGGTGGCTACTTTGAAGAACCTAGAATATAAGACATATTTTCAGTTGTTTCACACTTTTTTGTTAAGTATATAATTCCACATGTGTTAATTCATAGTTTTGATGCCTTCAGTGTGAATGTACAATTTTCAAAGTCATGAAAATACAGAAAAATCTTTATATGAGAAGGTGTGTCCAAACTTTTGATATGTACTGTATGTAAAGAAATATCACGGCCTACAGACACCATATTGAGCCTCAAAACATGTAGAGGCCTAGTTGTCAATAGCAACCAGTCAGAATCCACATTTCCCATAGAGTTTAGAAAGCGGAACCATGGTTGCCATGGGCAACAATGATAATTGTTCTCAAGAATATTGGTTTAGACCAAAAACATTGAAAGTTTTTGATATAAGAACTGTTCACAGTCCCCTGCATCTCCTACCATCCCACACAAAACACTGATGGTGGCCGCTGCCTGTATACACTGTGGGAGTTGTGAGTGGGATGAGGAGTGCTATATACCTTCTCCATTGTCTAATTCTGGTCAACCCCTTTAAATTTATTAACACTTTACTGTCATCTGACTACAAGCTGCAGTCTGTAAAAGGAACACAAATCAGTCTTAAAATACGTAATATTTTTACCTGGTATAAATGCAGCTCAATTTGGCGCTGTTTATTTTTTGGCTTCTGTATGTCTTCATTCCTGAGATATGTCCTTCTTGGCCTAGTATATAATTCTAGTATTTTAGCTAAGTAGGCATGATCGTCAAGAAGAGAAGTCTTGATGACCACGCCCACTTGGATAACAAGACTAGATTTACATATAGGGAAGAGGCGGCAATATCTAAGGAGGGGAGAGGCGCAGGAACAAAAGAAAAACATCTCCAGATTCCGGAGAACAGCGGCATTTACACCATTTTTAAAAATTATATTTATGGCAGGTGTCAGGTCCCTTTTAAGGGTCGGGTAACACAACAGTATAAAAAAATCGTTCCAGTTTTCATCCAGAAAAGTAAGACGATTTTTTTCTCACTTGTTATCCATGTGCAATCTGTTTTTTTATTCAGCAATATGTGCTATATACCTACTGCATTGTCTAATCCTGGTCAACCCCTTTAAATTTATTAACACTTTACTGTCATCTGACTACAAGCTGCAGTCTGCAAAAACAATGAATCCTTTACACGACTAGTTGTAGTTTTCTATGAAGCAGAACTGCAATGTGTCTGTGAAAATCGGCAGCTATACTGCGCTCTGTATGGGATCCGATTTTTTTTCTCATACCTACAAACTTGAATGGTTGAATCTCATCTGATGTATGGAAGAACATCGTGCATGCTACAATTTTTTTCACACGCAGATTGAGTCAGTGAAAAAAATCGTTCATTTGCACGGCCCCATTATATAACATTGTTTTGTTTTTTTTAAAGGATCGCACTCAGACCAAAAATACGGTCGTGTCACCAGGGCATCTTCCCTTTTATTTACGGGCTGCTAAAAAAAAAATCTTCACCCGCTAAGTCATCCCTTTCCTCAGATCCTTGTTTGCCATAACTCTGAAGAGTGAGCCTTGTTTGTTATTTTATATCTAAATTTTCTCATGCTTACTGTGCTCCTGTTGCAAAGTGTCAGGGTAAGGCGATGTTCACATGTTGCGTTTTTGATGCATTTTTTTTGCTGTGTTTTTTTTAATGCAAATTTTAAGCTGCATTTTACAGTACCAGCGAAAGCTATGATATTTCAGAAATCTCATGCGCACACATTCGTTCCTGACTGATTTGGAAAACTGCTGCGTTTTTGCAAACTGCAGCATGTCGCTCCTTTCAGCGTTTTTTGCAGCATTTTTTCAACCAATGAGTAAGGGCAAAAACGCAACAAAAATCGCAGGCATCAGGTTTTGTTGCATTTTTGGTGCAGAAAACGCAGGAAGTTGCATTATGTTTTTTTTTTTGGGGGGGGGGCACTAAACTTTATCAGCATGCACAAGAGAAAAATCTTATGCAGCAAAAACTCAGGAAAACCCGCTTTTTGTAAGCAGCTTCCTTACTGCCGAGAGAGCAGGATTTTGCCTGCGGAAAAAAACGCAGTAAAAACACAACGTGTGAATATTGCCTTATAGACCTCGAATGTGTATGTAACTGGGGCAAGACTGGACCTACACCTTTTCTTAACTAAAACCATGAATCTGTTATGGGAGTCTTGACGAGAGTATGGTTGATAGAATTCCCTTAATTCTGTGCAGGACACACTTCACAGGGGGTGGAGAATTTGGCCCAATGGACATGGACTGGGCATTAATGGAGAAATAAATACCTAGGCTTTCTGTCCTGAGCACAGTAATTGGGTCCCTTCCAGTTTTTTCTTTGAAGCCCCCTCTGTTCTGCGTATGCTGCTAGCAAAATTGGTGCGTGAATCCAAATGGAAGTAAAACTCCAATCCTTTGTTTGGCTCCATAGAGCAAGTCCCTCTTTATACGCTGTAGGATAGGGAATGGGACAATATTTTCTTCTTTAAAAAAATATTTTTTACTTAGTTTAGTGTCCTTTATTCAGTGCATGTGAGACCTACATCTAAGAGTCAGAATGAACATGACCAGCATATTGCGTTTTAGTATCAGATCACAAGTGGATTCTTTAATAAAATCAGGGAGGAATCACAAATCGCAACATAAGGGTTTTACCCCTTCCTGTGCAATGGTTGATTTTGGTTGGCAGGCATCCCTTCCCTCCCCTCCTGCCCCCCTCCCCTCCTCCATCAGCTCGCAGGGAGCACACAGACCTTACTAACGCCCCCCCCTGCTGTTTGCACGCAGTCATTGCATCCAGCAGATTCTTGAAGCAGTCCTCCACTGTCACCAAATGGGGGTTGTCCACAGGGACCTGAAGGTGAGTTTTGTATCCCCCGTGCCATCTTCTTTAGCATATGCATGTCAGGCTGGACATCGCCCATCTCTCCTTCCAATTTAACGCCTGTCCTGGGAGTGTCCCTTGCATGCTGGTGGCGAGTTGTATCTGGCTTGCACTGTGGATGGTGGTACCGTTGTGGTTATCATAGCATGTGGAGGATGGGGCTGGGAACCGACCTCTTTAGGGGCAGGGATGCATGGCATGCTGTGGAATATGTTATCTATTTTATGTTTCTATGTGTGATTTAGTGCCAAACTTCAACTTATCCACGTTTTGTACCTAAAGAATAAAGAATCAATCTGTATTCACACCATCATTATCCCAATGTTCTCCATCCTTTCTAATCTTCCCCTACTCGGCAACAGTATGCTCACCATCTCTCTGATGCTACCTGTCCAACCAGCTAGAATAGAGGTTCCCAACCAAGAGTCATTTCTTCTAGTTGTGGTGGGCAAATGCAACCGTGCCTGAAAAACATCAATGAGCAAGAGAATGTGTGATCTTAAAGTTAGGTCATTTTTCACTCCTATCTATAGTTTCTCTAAATTATCCAAACGAATGCATTCTAATGGATTGCGTTGACCACGTTCAATGGGCGTTTGCCAAGCAGGTGGCCCAATTGTTTGATATCATTATACAATCTCCTACTCATTGAATGGAACCAACACAGGCGGACCATTACCAGATACTAGTTTTGGTGTTCTCCTGTGGGACATTAGGTAGCAGAGATGGAGACCATGCAATGAAATGAAGAGAAGGTGACCAGACCTACTTACGGGAAGGTTTCAAGGCAGCGTAAAGTTGTCCAATATAATTGTTATCAAACATCCTTGGTTTGGCTTTAAGTCTGGTTACCTTTACTGAGGGCACCTAAATCCACCCTGAGTGATTGTACCTGACAACTATGAAAAGTCCTGGCTTGTCATTGCCTCTAACCATATCTCTGTTAACAACAGCCAGAAAACCTTCTCCTTGCTAGCAAATGCAAAGGAGCTGCAGTCAAGCTGGCGGACTTTGGCCTGGCCATAGAAGTTCAAGGAGAGCAGCAGGCCTGGTTTGGTAAGTTCTGCTTCTGCATGGGAATAACTACAGTATATCTATTTTCTGGTTCTAGAGGTAGGTGAACAATGACACATTGGGGTAGGCTACTAATGTTAAGCTATCATCATATATGGACAACTTGCTAAGCATCACAATTTTGCAGAGACAATTGCAGTAACTGGACTGCAAAGAAACGAGGTCTGTAGTAACCTCGTCCAAAGGTGGGCATGTTTGGCTGTTTTGAGGATGGTTCCAGGCTGGGGCTGAGGGCAGGGGTTACATCAGGGGCGGGCATGCCATTTGTGCAACCTGTACAGCCACACAGGGGCTCAAGAGGTAAGGGAGCCCAATTCTACCTCCAAAACAGGTGGAATTGTGAATTCTCATGAGCTATTGGACTGCAAAGGGCCCCTATATACATATGCTTGCACAGAGGCCCTCTTCTGCCTGTGTCTGCCAGCACATATACACATGTATAAGCCCGCTGACCAGGGGCCGACACTGACAGCTTGGGGCCCGTGTGCAAGAAGTACATTACATTAGTACAATAATGATGGTGCGTGATACCATTCAGGTCTGAAGCCTGTTCACAAACTCGTGGATTAGTCAGGTACACTTGGTGCTTCTTGCCTGTGGCATTAATCGAATGATTGACTAGTCCTTTTAATCCACCTTAATCCTTCATCTGTTCAAAGTTATTTAGTTAAAATCAGGCTGTTTGTGTTTGTGTCTCTGAAACAAAAAAAAAATATCTTCAATACAGGAGTTATCATAAGCGAATATGCGACCAAGTCCCCTGGCACGCAGCTCTCTGTATAAATTGCTGGCAGCTGGAGGTAGGGGCTGGCTCTCATTATGTTCTCTCTGTGCCAGGCTTTGCTGGAACCCCAGGGTACCTTTCCCCGGAGGTGCTCCGAAAAGAGGCATATGGAAAACCAGTGGATATTTGGGCATGTGGTAAGCAGACACACGTTGCAATGACTGTGACATTATAATTCAGTAAGCCATATGGAGCGAACGCCGGGTGTCATTTAGAATTCAACATGTGTTTGGTTCACTAAAAGTGCTGTGTCTATCTATCTATCTATCTATCTATCTATCTATCTATCTATCATTGAAAAGCATGGATATGCCAGATTTGGTTGCACAAAATGTAAACCAAGTATTCAGCTTAATGGGCCATTATGTCTATTTCTTGACCCCACAGGCTGGATGGTTGGATCTGGCTATATCTATCTATTATGATTCTGTTTATCTTTCTATTTGCTACATCTCTCCGTTACACTTATCAATATATATAATGTGATTTCTGTATCTATCTATCTATCTATCTATCTATCTATCTATCTATCTATCTATCTATCTGTAACACAGGTACTTTAGATGCAGTGACACAGAAACACAAAGCAGCCAGTACAGGGTTAAATAACAAGGGGGATTTACTGTAACAGGGTCAATCTCCACACAGGGAGTAACAGGGAATATATGGGGACAACAAGGGAAGTAGCAGGTAATATGCTATAACTGACAATCCACAGTTGGGCTAGATGTAGCAGAGTCGACCCGGTTGTAATCGGCAGTTTTTTCACTTAGCTGACTCTTGCTCCTCACATGGCAGTTGCCGGCTGATGCCAGTGCTGCTTTCTTCTGGCTTCCCCGCCTAAACAATGCTCCGTCTTCTGGCGGCAGCGGGCGGTCTCCGGTTTGACCCGCTGAGCCCCTAGTCCATAACAGTGCACCTCACTTGCTCGGCTCCAGGGATCCTGCGTCTCTTCTCCCTGTAGTCGGGCTTGACTCCCACTGTCCACTGCCGCTTTTCCCGCGCAAAAACTCCTTTTCCACCCTCTTCCTAAACACGAGCTCAGCTCCCCGGTCACCTGACTCCTCCGCTATCTCTCTGGACACACCCCCAGCTTCCCAGTCACCTGACTCCTGTCTCGCAGTCTGTCTTCCCCCTGCAACAAGAGGCACGGCCCCGGCAGTTCCGGATCCCTTGTTTTGAAAGTCCTTACACCCCGGTCTTCCCCCTTACATATCTATCTATCTATCTATCTATCTATCTATCTATCTATCTATCTATCTATCTATCTATCTATCATTTCTATCTATCTATCATTTCTATCTATCTATCTATCTATCTATCATTATCTATCTATCTATCTATCACTCTATATAAATGTTAAAATGCACTGATACTCAAGATCCACTTGTACGATGTGTAAACCAAGTATTCAGCTAAATTTACCTTTATGTCTATTTAAAAAACAGGAAAAATGGAGGCAGCACTGCAAAAATAATGTGCAATTATAGGACTTAATTGGATCATGTGGCGATGTCTCAGTTCAGTCTAAACCTTTCTCAATCTCTATCTATCTATCTAAAGAAAAATAGAATCAGTACTCTAATGTAATAAATCAAAGGAAGAGTATTTTTTTAACGGCAATGTTTCGGTCTAAGCTTGAGAAAGGTCCTCACATGGAGCTGGAACATTGCCTTTATGGGCCATTAAAAATTACTCTTCATTTTATTTATTACATTGGAGTGCTGCTTCTATTTTTTTACTTTATTTGGAGAACTGGTCTTTACCTTGTGCCAAAGAATCTTTGCTGGTTCTGCACCTATTTTTTCTTTTTTGTATCTATCTACCTAACTATCCATATCTATTATTTATCCAGACCTATTATCTATATATCTATATTTATCCATATAGCTATCTATCCATATCTATTTATCTATCTATCAATTAATCTATCTATCTATCCATATATCTACAGTTCAGGCAAAAATTAAGAGACCACTGCAAATTTTTCATTTTCTCTGATTTTCCTTTTTATAGGTCTATAATTTTTGAGTAAAATATACATTGGTGTTTTAGTCTATAAACTACTGACAACTTGTCTCTGAAATTCAAAACTAAAAATTTTGTATTTATTTGCCGCAAATGATAAAGCGTCAGAATACTAAAAAAGAAACAGTGCTTTCAGACCTCAAATTACTCATGTTTTAACTCAGGAAGAGCTCAGAAATCAATATTTGGTGGGCTAGCCATGACTTTTAATCACAGCTTTCATGCGTCTTGGCTGCTTTCCACCAGTCTTTCCATGCTTTCCAATAGAAAATTGTTCAATGGTCTCTTAATTTTTGCCAGAGCTGTATATCTATATATCTATCTCTCATCTGTTGCCACAACCAATTACACATTAGCATTGGCAAAGCAAATGGAGAGCAAGGGATAGGGATAGAGGCTGTGAGGATGTGGGATAGGGGCAAATTCAAGGAAGGAGCTATAGAAGTCCATGGCTAAATATCATAACCTCTCCTTGAATGGCAGTAATGATAGATTGATCCAGCTGTACCCGACATAAACCAAGAATACCCCTGAATTGACCATTTCGTTCCTCTCCTGGCCCCTCAGACTGGATCTGACTATGTGATGGAAACATTAGCTTTATTAAATTAGAAGAGCTCTGGATAATACTATGTATATATTTTTTAAATCTCTGAACAGGTGTCATCCTGTATATTCTTTTGGTTGGATATCCTCCATTTTGGGATGAAGATCAGCACAAACTCTACCAGCAAATTAAAGCTGGAGCTTACGATGTGAGTGGACAACCCGTCCTCGTGTATCTTGTGCAATAATCTGTAGGGTTACCGGAAGAGACGTAAGGCTATATTATGTGAGAACATGTAGTCAGGCCTTCTACATCTCTCCCTCCAGTTCCCTTCTCCAGAGTGGGACACGGTGACCCCCGAGGCGAAGAATCTCATTAACCAGATGTTGACCATTAACCCTGCCAAGCGTATAACCGCACACGAAGCTCTCAAACACCCATGGGTCTGTGTAAGTAATGCCGGCTTGTGCTGACTTTCTGCTAGGACTATAGGACTATATTTATGGATATTATATTCTAGTGTAACTTTTTTAGCAAAGTCATGCAGGGATATCTTTTGATTCTGGCTTAATTTCCCTCTACATAGCAACGCTCAACCGTGGCCTCAATGATGCACAGACAAGAGACTGTGGAGTGTCTCAAGAAGTTCAATGCCCGCCGAAAGCTGAAGGTGAGAATCAACTCCATTACACAGGATTGTAGGCTCCTGTGTCTTCAAAGACACGACATTAATGCTCATTATGTACATCCGTAGGGGGCTATCCTAACCACCATGCTGGCAACAAGGAACTTTTCTGGTAAGCGATTGCTCACTGAGACAAAGAAGCGGTATTTGTGCCATAGAATTAATATTAATATGGATTGGAGGCCAATGTAATGCCCCCATTACTGAGGATCCTTCTCTGGTATACCCAGTGCAATGCTCTGCAGATAACATGTTAATGCTATGCTATACCCTGCTATATACTGCAGAGCCCATTGTGATATAACCAGTGCTATATACTGCAGAGCCCATTGTGATATAACCAGTGCTATATACTGCAGAGCCCATTGTGATATAACCAGTGCTATATACTGCAGAGCCCATTTTGATATAACCAGTGCTATATACTGCAGAGCCCATTATGATATAACCAGTGCTATATACTGCAGAGCCCATTTTGATATAACCAGTGCTATATACTGCAGAGCCCATTGTGATATAACCAGTACTATAGGGGCCCATTATGATATAACCAGTACTATAGGGGCCCATTATGATATAACCAGAGCTATATTATCCCATTCTGATACAACCAGTACTATATGAGCCAATCCTGATACAACCAGTGCTATATGAGCCCATCTTGATATAACCAGAGCTATATGAGCCCACCCTGATATAGCCAGTAATATAGGGGCCCATTCTTATATAACCAGTACTATAGGGGCCCATCCTGATATAACCCTTGCTGTACAGTGCAGAGCCCAATCTGGAAATTACCATGCACTGATGGTATTGCTGGAGCAATTCAATACGCGCTGCCCGGTCCAGCATCCAGTTCGGTCATCCACAACAGCCCCAGCTCAGCTTCTGGCACTCCTCAGGCACTTACTAGTCATGATGTTGCAAGCCCTACTAAGCACCAGAAGCTCCCATGATGCTGGGCCGAGGATACAGAGAAGAAGTGAAGACCGGCTGCCACGGAGGACTGGACTGGACGCAGGTCCAGGGCAGCACTAATCGAATTGCTCATCTCTAACTGGACATAATGTGCTGATCTCTCTGCTGTACTCTTTTTTTATTTTCATTCTGCCTTACTCTACTTACTTCATCTCTCCTCTTCCTCCCTCTCCTCACTATCCCACATTTCCACATACCCACACTCCTCACCTCTCCTTGGTGGTCCTCTTCTCTTGGGTGTCTGTACTCATGTGTTGCACACTCCTCACCTCTCCTTGGTGGTTCTCTTCTCTTGGGTGGCTGTACTCATGTGTTGCACACTCCTCACATCTCCTTTGTGGTCCTCTTCTCTTGGGTGTCTGTACTCATGTGTTGCACACTCCTCACCTCTCCTTGGTGGTCCTCTTTTCTTGGGTGTCTGTAACTCATGTGTTTCACATTCCTCACCTCTCCCTGGTGGTCCTCTTCTCTTGGGTGTCTGTACTCATGTGTTGCATACTCCTCACCTCTCCTTGGTGGTCCTCTTCTCTTGGGTGTCTGTACTCATGTGTTGCATACTCCTCACCTCTCCTTGGTGGTCCTCTTCTCTTGGGTGTCTGTACTCATGTGTTGCACACTCCTCACCTCTCCTTGGTGGTTCTCTTCTCTTGGATGGCTGTACTCATGTGTTGCACACTCCTCACCTCTCCTTGGTGGTCCTCTTCTCTTGGGTGTCTGTACTCATGTGTTGCACACTCCTCACCTCTCCTTGGTGGTTCTCTTCTCTTGGATGGCTGTACTCATGTGTTGCACACTCCTCACCTCTCCTTTGTGGTCCTCTTCTCTTGGGTGTCTGTACTCATGTGTTGCGCACTCCTCACCTCTCCTTGGTGGTCCTCTTTTCTTGGGTGTCTGTAACTCATGTGTTTCACATTCCTCACCTCTCCTTGGTGGTCCTCTTCTCTTGGGTGTCTGTACTCATGTGTTGCATACTCCTCACCTCTCCTTGGTGGTCCTCTTCTCTTGGGTGTCTGTACTCATGTGTTGCACACTCCTTATCTCTCCTTGGTGGTTCTGTTCTCTTGGGTGTCTGTACTCATGTGTTGCACACTCCTCACCTCTCCTTTTTGGTTCTCTTCTCTTGAATGTCTGTACTCATGTGTTGCACACTCCTTCCTCTACCATCCTTCCTGCCCCATTACTTCATGTGGTGTCTGACTTTCCCTTTCGCCTGTTTACCACAATGGCCTTCTGGTAACCTGTCCCTGTACTGCTCTCTATTCTCCATTCTCAACAATCCTGCCCCGTCCTCTTTTTCTCTGATCTCTGTCATCCTCGCAGTGGGCAGACAGACCACAGCTCCTGCCACAATCACCACCGCTGCCACTAGTACAGCCCTGGGGTTGGTGGAACAAGGTAGTAGTGTCTTATGGCACATGCCCTTATCCCCCACACCTGCCCCTTCTTTCCCCCCTGAGAAGTGACTGCATGTGGCTGCTTTTCTCCTAGCTGCCTGCTTGATTGGGTCATTACAAAGAGACTTAGATGGAAGACGCACATTAAGGCTGGGTTTGCACATTGCTATATGGCGCGGATTTTACAAAACTGAAATCCGCAGTGTTTCTACATCAAAAATCCGTACATATTTTCCTCACTGATTCGATAGTTTTAAGGAGACACACATATAAGGTGCCAGGCCAGCAATATTCACCTTAGAATTTAGGGTCCTTATCGAAAAAAATAAATAAATTCTGCACTAAAAAGGATCATTTACTCAATAGAAAATGCCACAAAAGTCAACTTACCTTCAGAATTCCCAGTAAAAAAAAAAATCAAAACAAGTAGATGAGATTAAATTAAAACTCATCTAATTCGCTGGCACTTTAGGACGCTGCGGATTTTATGTGCAGGAAAATCCGTGTGTAATATCCGAACCAAATGCGCAGTGTGTGAACCCAGAATTAGAGACCAAGATCTAGTAAAAGATTACACCTGAGAATAGTAAAGTAGGTATTCATGTGAATGCAAAAATGATCAAATCCATTCATTATTTTTGCAATTTACGATTCAAGAATCAGTTTGTACATTTTTAGCCAGCCCATGTTTGCCATGTATAGCCGGCCCTGACTTTGTATACATTTCTCCTACTTTGTCCCAGTGTTTGTCTGTGCCGTGTTTAGGCTATGTAGGCAGTATATGTGGGCTCCTATCTGGGTGACCCCTGGAGATGCTGCATGTAGTGTGTATGTACATGTACCATGACGCATGCTGGGTGCTTGGGCATGTCCTGTGCATGGCACGTGCTGAGGAGTTACTTACAGCCGCAGTCCGACAGTGTACATGGCACTCATGATATAACAAGCTCACTGTGCTCTTTACATGTATTGTGCATGTGTGTATATGTTGTATATGAGTGACACAGTGCATAAAACTATTATTAGGGTGAGGAAGGGGTCAGTGTCATCAGGCCTGCCAAATCTCGCAGGTTGTGACAGCTCTCACAGATATCACTTGTACCTATGACAGTCTATGGGGCTGTTCACATGTCCGGGATTTTTCGCGGACCACAAGTGCAAAATCACGCAGACATGTCCGATATTGATCCAAGTGTCGGATCAAACTTGGCAATCCAAGTCAAAATCTGAAAACACTCGGATGTCATCTGAGTGCTATCCGTTTTTGGCATACTGTTATATAGGAGAAAGTAGAGAAACCCTTTATTTTTTTCCTTTACGAGAAAAACTGATGAAACTTGGACCAAACTGATTAAAAAGTGGATGAAACTCTGATGAAATGCAGTCCAAATTTCTTGTATGTAAAAAAAGCTTACGTCTGAATGAGTCCTCATTATGCAGCTATAAATTCTGCAATTTTCTATTATGTATGAACCACCCAAATTTATGCCCTGAACGCCTATATTCATAAAGGGTATAAAATATACAAACACTCAGGCAATTGCCGGAGATTGTTGGAAATCACAGTATATTGATTACTATTCATAACATTTAAAATACAGCCATAAAAATATACAGTACAGACCAAAAGTTTGGACACACCTTCTCATTTAAAGATTTTTCTGTATTTTCATGACTATTAAAATTGTACATTCACACTGAAGGCATCAAAACTATGAATTAACACATGTGGAATTATATACTTAACAAAAAAGTGTGAAACAACTGAAAATATGTCTTATATTCTAGGTTCTTCAAAGTAGCCACCTTTTGCTTTGATGACTGCTTTGCACACTCTTGGCATTCTCTTGATGAGCTTCATAAGGTAGTTACCGGAAATGGTTTTCCAACAATCTTGAAGGAGTTCCCAGAGATGCTTAGCACTTGTTGGCCCTTTTGTCTTCACTCTGCGGTCCAGCTCACCCCAAACCATCTCGATTGGGTTCAGGTCTGGTGACTGTGGAGGCCAGGTCATCTGGCGTAGCACCCCATCACTCTCCTTCTTGGACAAATAGCCCTTACACAGCCTGGAGGTGTGTTTGGGGTCATTGTCCTGTTGAAAAATAAATGATGGTCCAACTAAATGCAAACCGGATGGAATAGCATGCGGCTGCAAGATGCTGTGGTAGCCATGCTGGTTCAGTATGTCTTCAATTTTGAATAAATCCCCAACAGTGTCACCAGCAAAGCACCCCCACACCATCACACCTCCTCCTCTATGCTTCACGGTGGGAACCAGGCATGTAGAGTCCATCCGTTCACCTTTTCTGCGTCGCACAAAGACACGGTGGTTGGAACCAAAGATCTCAAATTTGGACTCATCAGACCAAAGCACAGATTTCCACTGGTCTAATGTCCATTCCTTGTGTTCTTTAGCCCAAACAAGTCTCTTCTGCTTGTTGCCTGTCCTTAGCAGTGGTTTCCTAGCAGCTATTTTACCATGAAGACCTGCTGCACAAAGTCTCCTCTTAACAGTTGTTGTAGAGATGTGTCTGCTGCTAGAACTCTGTGTGGCATTGACCTGGTCTCTAATCTGAGCTGCTGTTAACCTGCGATTTCTGAATCTGGTGACTCGGATAAACTTATCCTCAGAAGCAGAGGTGACTCTTGGTCTTCCTTTCCTGGGGCGGTCCTCATGTGAGCCAGTTTCTTTGTAGCGCTTGATGGTTTTTGCAACTGCACTTGGGGACACTTTCAAAGTATTCCCAATTTTTCGCACTGGCTGACTTTCATTTCTTAAAGTAATGATGGCCACTCGTTTGTCTTTACTTAGAATTTGTATTATGGCAAGAAAAAAGCAACTAACAGTCTATTCAGTAGGACTATCAGCTGTGTATCCACCTGACTTCTGCACAACACAACTGATGGTCCCAACCCCATTTATAAGGCAAGAAATCCCACTTATTAAACCTGACAGGGCACACCTGTGAAGTGAAAACCATTTCCGGTGACTACCTCTTGAAGCTCATCAAGAGAATGCCAAGAGTGTGCAAAGCAGTCATCAAAGCAAAAGGTGGCTACTTTGAAGAACCTAGAATATAAGACATATTTTCAGTTGTTTCACACTTTTTTGTTAAGTATATAATTCCACATGTGTTAATTCATAGTTTTGATGCCTCAGTGTGAAGGTACAATTTTCATAGTTATGAAAATACAGAAAAATCTTTAAATGAGAAGGTGTGTCCAAACTTTTGGTCTGTACTGTATATATTCTGCCAATTGATTTGCGTTGATTGTCAGGTCTTTCTGTAGGGAGTGACCTGTCAGTCAAGCCGAGCTGGGCAGGGGGAAGCCTGAGAGGAGCTGCACAGCAGACACTAAAAAGCAGCAGATCTTGCCCTATGGATTCGGGCTGTCCATTTTACTAGGGTCTTTTTGGGGGAAATAAATGTCTGTCTGGCTGTGGTTTCACCTGGCAAAATCAGATGAGCACCTAATTGCTATGGCATCTCCCATATACAGGAGGTTGGCTATGATTAGACAACTCCTCTAAAATATAAAGGTGCCCGTACAAATAAGATAAAAGCCATATTATCTATCTCTTCCGACCCCCATCCACCTGCACATTCAGCTCGCTAGATGGTTGTCCAGTCCCGGGTTTGGATGACATTAATCTAATTTGTGTATAGGGGCCTTTACGGCATAGGACACTGTCCTTACCGAACTACCTTAGATTCATATTTGTGGTATAATAGTCCACCACTTATGTCTATTAGCATATTTATACCGTATATGGCTGTGAATCTACTATTTTGTGTTTATTTTGTTACCGTCGATACTAACAGGCATACATGTACATCCGTGCAGATTTAGCATCTGCATGCAGTTCTTGTGTACATACATGTGCAGTTTACTATGTCCAGGCCTATCAGGAGTGTAAGACTACGTTCACACGTTCAGTATCTGGTCAGTATTTTACATCAGTATTTGTAAGCCAAAACCAGGAGTGGAACAATCAGAGGAAAAGTATAATAGAAACACGTCACCACTTCTGTATTTATCACCCACTCCTGGTTTTTGCTTACAAATACTGATGTAAAATACTGACCAAATACTGAACGTGTGAACGTGGCCAAAGGCAGGTTACATGCATTTAACCAAAGGGCAGTGGATATGAGTGTTGTGGTTTGGACGGTGTCTCAGTGGCTGGGCATGTGTTGGATGTCCTGTCTTGCTGGCCTGCCGATGCCCGAATTTTGCACAAAATTGCCATTTAAAGTGCCCACTCTGTGTATATTACGTCTGTGTATCTTTTCCTCTTCCCCCTGTCTTTTTCTCACTGTTTCACAATTTATCTTTTTCTCTCTCTTTCTCCCCCCTTGTTTCACTGTCCTATTTCTGGCGTCCTACTTTACCCTTCTCTCCCTCTCTTACGTTCTCTCTGCTCTCATCCCTACCTCTGTCTTTCTCCTGTGTATTCTTCCGTCCCTTTTTCTATTTCTTGCAAGGTAAGTTCTAGTACTTTGGTTCCCGTTTTATAATGGCTGGCATTCATTTTCACATGGCGGAAATGTTTATTCTGCTTATCCCACATGGTGTCTGAGAAGAGCAGATTCTACAGTCAGGGGCACGAGGCATAAGCAGGGCTTGAGTTGCTGACCTAAACGCAGCCCCCTCCAAATTTGTTACTAACATTAGATGAAATGGTGCCAATATTATTTGCTATGAAATAAAATAAATTACAAAGTCAGGATACCATGAAAAAAATTGTGTGCTTCAATACATGTACTAAACCTTCCTAGCGCCACTGACTAGTGCCCTAGCGCCACAATTCACAAACCTACTGATCTATGGCACAATGGTAGTTCTCCAGTAGTAAAATTAGGTAGGTATTGCAGAAATAGGAGAGCAAGGACAGATTTGTATATGATGATCATCTAGAACCTCAAAAGAAGTTTAATATTGGTGTCTTCTGATTTGGCACAGAGACCCCCTCAGGCATCGAGTGCCGCATGGGATTCCTACCTTCGCACACCCATAGCTCTGCCCCTGTAAAGCTCAGAAAGAGGCAGCTGAAATTAGACTTGCCAACTCACCTGGAACAATCGAGAGACTTGCATAAAAAAAGGGAGTCTTCCCAGACTTCCGGAAAAGTTGGCAAGTCTCACAGGCAATGTCGAAACTCCCTACATGACCTGGAAAACCAACATTTCGAAAAGGTTTCTTGTGCTTGATGCTGGGATTCTTCATCCTCAGAGTCCCTGCATCCAATCATACAATCAGGCGGGTATAGAGGGTGAGTGGCCTTAAAAAGGGCTCTTAGCTACAGGTAAAAATTAGCACATTGAGTCCTCCTATTCACCCAATACCTAAAATTAGGTAAGTATGGCAGAAACAGAAGGGAGTGGTCAGAATTGTATATTTGACGTGAACGTGTGTAGAAAGAAATGCCAGTGCTACCATTCTGCTTTCACTATTTTTTGGAGATTATACACAAACAAGACAGATATAATATATTTGTTAGTCTTTTTATGATTTTATTCAATTCTTAAATAACTTTTAAAGAACAATTTACAACATTTTAGATTTCGGGTTGATTTTGCCCTACTTCTCTTGCATGGATTTTGAAGAGAACAAGTTCTGACATAACTTCATGGGATACTGTTAGGCTCTGTTCACATGCCTAGTTGTCATCCGTTTATAAGGGATCTAGAATTAAAGGGGTTGTTCAACCTTAGGCTACAAGTCTGCAAACACTCTATGTGACTGCAGACTTGTAAATCCTCACATTGTGCGAACTGCGCGCTGTGAGGATTCTCCGGTGCCAGCAGTGGCAGTCATGTGACGGCAAGTATATGATTTGCATACTTCCGGCCACATTCCGACTAGACGTGTCCAACTTTGCTGAATACACTTATATTAAGCGAGGTGCACACATCTAGTCGGCATGTATGCAAGCTGCATACTTGCGTTCACGCACCTATTAATTTTTGGAAAGTTTGCACATCTCAAATATTATCTATAATGCACACAGTAGACAATTTCTAGACATATAGCCAAGAGACCATATAAAGTACTCAGCTCCTGGTTAGTGAATAACGCACGTATTCTTTGGCAAAGTGTATTGGGTCATAGAGCGTATTACTGATGCTGACCATATTCTCTCTGTCTCTCTTGGACCCTTTGCAGCAGCTAAGAGTTTGTTGAATAAGAAGACGGATGTTGGAAAGGTAATGTATAAATGTATACTCATAGTCGACTCTGTAAGACATTCTAGAACTTTTCTCTGTTAACGTTACAGACATGCGCTGGCATGATTTGGGGCTGCTCAGACGACCGTATAAATTGGACTGAGATCTAAACGCAATGGACGGACTGGCCGGTGGCTCTCCCAACTTGAGTGTGACAGCTTTATGTATTTCTTTTCAGCTGTTACGCTCTGGGGAGCCGCCGGCCAGTCCGTGCATTGCGTTACGATCTCAGTCCAATTTATACTGTCGTTTGACTGGACACATCCTATCTCTCCCTGATCTGTCAATCAAGCGGGTTTACCTGTACACAACATTTATAAACCAGAACTACATTTAAAATTTATCAACAAAATTGATGATCAGTATATGATCACTAGAGGACCGATCACTGGGACCGCCACTGATCCTGAGTCCCCTGGGTGAATCAACTGGGTGTGCCACCAATGAAACCATCAGTATTATAGAAGTGAATACAGCAGTGGTCATTCATGCTCACTACCACTCTATAAACCCAGGAGACATATTCTATGGTCCCACTTATTGGAGCTGCAGCAATAATACATTTAACACTTATATTTTTGTGTGAAAATAAAATATATTTTTTTTGTCAAGTTTTACGT
Source organism: Phyllobates terribilis (assembly GCF_046119375.1). NCBI lineage: Eukaryota > Metazoa > Chordata > Amphibia > Anura > Dendrobatidae > Phyllobates > Phyllobates terribilis. Next base: position 533,739,760 of record NW_027362771.1, read on the forward strand.
ATGTAAAAAAGTTGCTTCTATTAAGAGCAAGTTTATCGATACTGTCTAATTTTTAGACTGGACAGTGTAAAAATAAACCAGATTTATCAAAGTTGCTCTTGCTGTTCAATCTTAAAGGGGTTGTCCCCTTTTATAAAATGTTCATTCGTTGTTATAAAATAACAAACCACTCTTTACTCACTGTCCCCGAGTCCAGCACTGAGTCTCTGAATGTCATGCCAGGTGTGGGAAAGACTTAGTGCAACACAGAGGGAAGAGGAAAAGGGATGCCCAGACACTAGGGAAAGGGGTAAGTGGAGACCTCCTAGTCTGGTCTAGTGTCACCCTGTCTCAACTACAATTCCTATAATGCTTCTTCAGCAATCGCCGCACGCGTGCCTAGCCCTGTCTTTCCCTGGCGTATGGCTAAAAGTAGGGATGGGAGGAGATGAGCAAAAGTCGATCTCCACTAAACTCTATAGACAACAAGGGAGGACAAACAGGGGGAGAATGCTTAGCTTTAGTTGACTCCAGACAAATACGAACTTGGCCTCAAACTCCAGAGAGGACGAAGTACTGCTCTTGCTAAGCCTTCACAAGTAGAAATGAATATAGCCGGCACCTCCCTCTCAGACACACCAGGTATATATACACCCAGGCCAGGGAGCTAATTACCAGAGGGAGGTAGCCGCTAGGTCCCAGAGACAGCCTCTCATCTAAGAAGATGTCTGTAATGCCAAACGTAGAGATCTCCTGCAACCAACTGGAGGGCGACTGTCTGTCACCTCTGATAAACCCGTGACACTGGCGCTGATCCAGGTGTCTGGAATTGGCTGGTACTGACTAGTCAACAGCGCAGCAGCCAATCAGTAGGCTCAGGACCTCTGTCTGTGTAAGCAGGACGCCCCCTTTGAGCCGCTGAGCTAAATGACTGGCTGCTTCCCTGTCGACGTGACATCATTGCTGCAGCCCATATCGCACACAGGGAGCAGCATCAGAGACTCAGCACTGGATCCGGGGGTAGTGAGTAAAGAGCGGTTTGTTATATCATAACAAACTGCAGCCAGGGACAAAAATTTTCTAAAAGGGGACAACCCCTTTAAGAGTGTGTAATCTAAGTTTGCACTACCCATTAGTTGTCCAGCCTACTTTGTGCAGAAATTTGCACCAAAATTTTGTGGCATGGAGGTTGCAAGTTAGGCAGAGCACCTTCCCTGCTAAACCCCCCGCCTTTCAATTAGGTCATGCTCCCTTGTCAGACCAGGCACAAAAAGTGTCTTAGACATATGACTGACACAGAACAAGTCATGAATTATAGTTTTTGGCACAAATTATGCCAGAATTCTGGCACATTAGGCTTGATGAATATGTCCCATAGTGTCCAAACAAGCTTAGGAAAATCTCGTTCACATGATAGATCCAAAAATGTTAGGTTATTTCTTCATTACCACTATTAGGCAAAAATCAAGAGCAATAAAATGACAAGTATGTTTATTGCCTAGAAACATTTTTTTAGACTCATTCTTCCTGTTCTTTACAAAGGACTTTTCAGAAGTCTCATTATCATCAGAGGTAGGATTACATTGACAGATAACACCTCGATACTCAACTGATAACACAGGATCCACCAGCAAAAAACAGGAAATATGAGTCTAATTTTTTTAATGTTACTCATGTCATGATATATATAAAAAAAAAGACATTGAGAAAAAAAAAACATTACAAAAAATGTTTAGGCCATACATGTAACATAAAAAAACCCGATTTAAACACCATGGTCCTGATTCATCAAAGAATTATGCCAGAATTGTGGCATAAATAGCTTTGAAGAGTTGCAAAATGTTGCACCTTTTGGCATTTTTAATTCGAGGGTGTGACATCACAGCTCATCGAATTCATGATGAGCTGTGACTTTCCTTACTCCAGAAATCTTTCTCCAGTCCACGACTGAAATAAGGTTTGTGGTGTGGCTCAAGAAGGCACACACCACTTGTCAGACTCTCCTGATTCATTAAGATGTGCGTGCCTCTTAAAGGGAATCTGTCAGCAGGTTTTTGCTAAGTAACCTGAGATCGGCATGGTGTAGGGGCAGAGACCCTGATTCCAGCGATGTGTCACTTACTGGGCTGTGTTTTACTGTTTCAATCAGATCAGTGTTTTATTTCCAAGAGATTATCAATACAGGACTAGGTGTCTGGTGCCTCCTGGTCAAGTTGTTCTGTGTAACCACTCCCCACCACTGATAAGCAGCTAATCAGTGATGTAGGCAGGGTTATACAGGGCTCAGCATTCTGAGCACTGGTAGATCTGCAGCAGAGAAAACTGTGATTCTGTCATAACTGCTGCACCTAGTAAACTAAGTGATGCATCACTGGAATCAGGGTCTCTGCCCCTACATCATGCTGCTGTCAGATTACATAGCAAAAACCTGCTGATATATTCCCTTTAATGAATCAGGAACGTCTGACTCCAACCCGCCTCCTCATGAAGACTGGTGAATCAGGGCCTATGTCTTTTTCCTTCCTGTGAGATAAGTGCTGTCATAGGCTTTATTTAGTAGCTTATCTCCCTTCCCCCAAATCATAATTAACTTGCAATAATGGGCGATGTGAGCAGAAAATTGTGGTCGAGCTGAGAGCATATTACAGCACTCACCATGTGGATGAGATTTTGCCTTTCTTATCTGCACGCTGTGAACATTTTTTGAATCCGCAGCATTAATTATACATTCAAGCCTCCGCCGCTCCAGAGACACGACTCTGGTGGTCCTGAGATGTCGTCATGTCCATCCTTAATGTGACCGCTGCAGCCAATCACTGTTTTCAGCTGTGATGTTAGAATGCAGGAGTAAAGCTGTTACCCTATTATTTTAGCAGCAACATTGATCACCTATCCAATAATGTATGATGTGTGTGCGGCCAATCTCTGAAACCCCCACCTTCCTTAAGAAAGGGGGCTCTGTGCCCCTATGTATATAGTGTGGTGGTGCACATGTGTAACCACCATTTTATTCACGTCTATGGGAGTGGTAGTGCGAGTGCAGGACTATAGCTGGTGCCAACAGTGCTCTGGTCTCATATTCCCACAAGGGGGACAGGGGACCTCCATTCCCAGCGGTAGCACCCCTTTATCGCCTATTCTGTGGATTGGTATTAACCTAAATCAGTAAAATAACCCCTTTAAGCCCTAAGTGTTAACCAAGGTCACCAATTGCGGACAGTTGATAAAATGGGGTCTGCCAGGGAGCATTTTACCATCTCCACCATATTCACCATGTGCTCGGAGAACCTTTAACATGGCAGCGTTTGCCCTTGTTACTGATTGGGGAACTAGTTGATGGTTGGTTTGTTATAAAATGTTTTGTACGTGTAATTCTCTCTCTATATCTCTCTATCTCAAGCCCCAGACAAACAGTACCAAGAACAGCGCTGGAGTGACCAGTCCGAAGGGCCCCATTCCTCCAGCTGCCCTGGTATGAGGACAGGGAAAGGACGGAGCAGCACTTTGTGTATTTGTGACATTGTGGGGGACATAATGGAGGGGGACATTGAAACGTCTGGTCCTCTTGTATGTGGAGAAAAGCCTTCTTGCCGTCCTTTCCTCGGGAAAGTTTGTTTTGTGTCTGTGGTTCTGAGACGTCTGTGGTCTGTCTCAGGAAGGTGTCTCTGTGGGGTCCTGGACTTCTGTTGTAATCTGTCTGTGGCTCAGAAAAGTTTGTGCTCTGTCTCTGGATTGGGAAGTCTGTCATTTGTCTGTGGTTTAGATTAGTCTGTTCTCTTTCTGTGGGGTAGTTAGAGGTCTGTCATTTGTCCAGTAGTCTTTGCCTGTCTTTCCACTCCTCCATTTTTTCAGTCCTCCTGACCCGCCATCTCTTTTATAGCCCTCACCTGTATCCCCCTCTGGTTTAGGCTGGGTTTATATGAAGAGAATTTGGTTCCAATCTGACAGATATCCTGATTAGTAATTAATCAGGACCTAGATCTGAGCTTGACATTTGTATATAGAGATCATTTGTGGCCATATACAGTACATAAGATCATTTTTGACACCCGTTTAGGTACATAGCTGCCTCCTCTGACCACCCTGTATACATGCATTAGCTTAAAGGGGCTGTCCAGTGAAAACAAGCTATTACCTATACCTATATAGGTGATAACTTGCTGATCGGGGAGGGTCTGACGACTGGGAACCATGTAATGGGGATAAATGTTTCCCGATTGATATTACAAAATAAAGCGGCAGGTCTGATGCCCGACCACCTCTCCATTTATTCTCTATAGGGCTGCTGGAAATAAGCTCAGCGGCCCCATAGGGAGCAGTGGTCAAGCATCCAACATGGATAAAATTGCCCCATTCTGATGATCGGTGGGGCTCCAGCAATCGGACACTCACCAGATAAATGTAAACTTCACCTCTTTAATCGAGCCTGCATTTTTATTTCAATGGGAAGAGGGAGACACTTCCGACATGAACCTACCTCTGAAAACAATACTGCATTCTTGTTTCTCCAAACATCTGCCATTTTGCTATAGTCGGAGCGCTCCAATACATAACAGATGGTTGGCGGATCCTGTGATCAAGGTGATGAAATAGGGAAACTATCATTGCAATACACAATAAGGCTCCGTGTCCACTATGAGATTTTGATGCTGTGTTTTTTCAATCGGTCAAAAAGGCAATATACTACAGTTCCAGGAAAGTGGATGGGATGTATAGAAAACTCCTGCCCTCTGTGCTTTTTTTTTACTCAGCGTAAAGTGACCTGCGGTGCATGTTTAAATATCGAAACATGTCAATTTTTCTTGTGGGTACGAGTTTTATGTGCGGATTTTATCCATAGACCTGCATTAGATCTGTATAATTTGCAATGAATGTAATCTGCACATGAAGTTCTGTCAAAGCCAAATACCAGCTTTATTTATAACATTACACACCAAAAAGAGACAAAAAATGCAGCGTCAAAAACGCAATAAAAATTTATGTTAAAAACACCCACTAAAAAAGCAATGCAAAAAAAACGTAAGTAAGCTAATTTACCGTATTTTTCAAACTATAAGATGCACTTTATGTCCCCCAAAATTTAGGAGGAAAATGAAGGGAGGGGTCTTATAGTCCAAATGAAGGCTTACCGGGGGGTTCTGGCGGTGGTGGAGCAGGGTCCGTTCCTCAGGAAGCCGGCGGCAGAAAAAGGGTGGCAATGCCACGGGTCTGGTGATGGTGGTGAGTAGAGTGGAATGCATCATTGCTTTCCCAGCGGCCATCTACCTGAAGCCATGGGCCGCTGGAGGCCCAGCTGAGATCTCAATCTCCGGCAGCCATTTCCCTAAAGCCCGCTGCTCTTTTTTTTTCCTATTTTCCGCCCCAAAATTTGGGATGCGTCTTATGGTCTGGTGTGTCTTATAGTCCAAAAAATACAGAAATGTTGCAGAGAAGCTGCAACATCAAGAGCTCATAGTGGGAACATAGCCTAGACATAACATCCAGCAGCTGATATACAGACAGGCATCCCAAACCTTTATATAAACAAACGTACCAAGGATATTAATACAGACTGGACTTAGGGTTCGCTCACACAAATGTAGATTCTCTCAAGCAACAGGATCGGATCGTTTATGTTAATGACACTGTCAGAGTTTGGTCAGAGTCTCTTGGATGAGCACAGGTGGGGAGAAAATGAAGAACAAGATTTCTTCATTGTGTGAATCCGTAGAAATCGGACTGCACTCGGATGTCATCCGAGTGCAGTCCGGTGTTTTCCATAGACTTGAATGGGTGATCTGATTTGCGGAGACGCTCGCATCATGCTGAATCGGTAAGAGAAAAAAAACTCTGATCAGCACTGCCCCATAGAATAACATTTGTCCTAGTGCTATCCGATAAAACATTGGATAGCACTCGTCTGATGGATACGCTCGTGTGACCGAACCCAGGCAGGGTTAATAATGATAGGATCAACACATTTTTCCCATCTAGATACACAAACATGGCAATTACCGCTGTGATCTACTGTTTCCGCTCAGACTGACATCTAAATCCAGCCTTACCACCCTCTCTCCTGCCATCCTAAATCTACCCTCGTACCCATCCCTCCTCCCTATTCTAGTTCTCTCCTCCTTCCCATTTCTCATTCTTTCTTCCTCTATAGGAGCCTCAAACCACAGTAATTCATAACCTGGTGGACGGGATAAAGGTATTTGCCATATCTTTACCTCTCTCTTCATATGTCACGTCTCATGCACCTCTTTAGGCACCAGTAGGGGGGTTGTTATTATATATGGTGCCATGTGCATTTCTTTAGAGTCTATCATGGGTGCGGCTGGTAGTTTTTCTTGATTGTATCTTTGGATGAGCCACAAGACCCTTTTTACCTAGTCATTTTTTTAGGGGCAAAAACTGAAATTCTTCAGCCCCAATGCCAAATCTGTAACAGGGCCCCCGCCATGTGCCACTTATATCACTGGTATCTTCTTATATGGCCCCAACCTCCTGTACTCCTATTAATCTAAATGTATCTGAGATGGTGTTACTGATTTTTGTCTGTTTTTGTGATAAAAAACTGTTTTTCTTGCACATTGCAGTCATTTTACCATTTAAACCCCTTTGGGACCCCCCATCTTGAGTTTTTGTGCTTTTGTTTTTTTCCTCCAGGAGCCATAACTTTTTATTTTCCTGTTTGCATTAATATATATATATATATATATATATATATATATATATATATATATATATAGGCTTGATTTTTTTTTAGCTTTTATCATTCACTTGATTTGAAGAAAGGAAAAAAAAATCCAGTTGGGATGAAATGCTAAAAAAAAAATATAATTCCACCATCATTTTTTGGGTTTCCTTTTCGCAGCATTCATTTTGCTGTAAAAATGATCTGGTAATTTGATTCTCCAGGTCAGTACGGTTACGGCGATATTAAAATTATATATATTTTTTAAAATTATTTTAGTAAATAAAAATAAGCCTTGTAAAAAAAATGTGGCTTATGTCGCCATTTTCCGAGACCCATAATTTAATTATTTTTCCATTGATGGAACTGTATGAGGGCTTGTTATTTGCATTGAGAGCTTTAGTTTTTATTGGTACATACTGGTGTATTGGTAGTATTTTTGGAGATATATAAGATGTTTTGAGCGTTTTTATTGAATTTTTGCAGAGGACTGAAAAATGTCAATTTTTCGCTTTATTAATTTTTTAGCCATTTTACTGCATGGGTTAATTAATTTAATCGTTTCGAAGATTTGATTATTAATGGATGTGGTGATAATAAATATCTTTATTTTTAATTTCTTTATTTTCAGATAGTAAAATAGGGGTTGATTCTATTTTTGATGCTTCTTGAAATACTTTTATAAACATTTTTTGTAATTTTAAATGCTATTGTCAGTGATTGTCAGCAGCTTCTAAAAGGTTAACTAGCATTGATCTAAGCTTTTTAGCTCCAGTCGCTGCTCTTAGAGGCAGATGCCGTCTGTTTAACGCCGTACCCGCATCTGCCTTGTATGGAGGGGGCTCAGTAACACCCTGTGTATGACGTATAGGTATGTCAGGGTGCGAAGAAGGGGTTAAAAATAAAAGGTGAGCTGTAGGCAACAAAAAACATATTTGATTTTAGACCGTTCTGATAAATGAGGCACTATCAAAACTGCCTGTATGAAAGGTAGTCTTTGTTGCCCATAGCAACCAATCAGAGCTCACCTTTTAGTTCTTAAACGGCTCTAGTAAAATGAAAGCTGCGCTATGATTGGTTGCTATGGGTCATAGAGACGGTTGTTCTTTCTGACAGTTTTTAGAAATCTGGCCTTATGAGAAATCTATTATTATTACTGTTTTAGGATTTTCTTACCCCAACCATCACTTCTATCGAAATCCAAAAAAACATTTTCAATAAATTTTCAATAAAAATGTTGCTTTAGCTGACCATGCATCAGTTACGTCACGGTCTGCCATTTTACACGTAGGTTGACAGATGATCTGCCATACTTGTCAGGATCTGTTCAAAGGGGTTTCCCCATGTTATAAAGTGATCACTAGGACATGTGATCACTTTATGACCTGTGGGGGTCCGACTTCTGACTTTTAGGACTCTAATCAATTCTGAGAATGAAGGGGATGCAGCACTGATGTAGTTTTTCCTGCATAGTGGTGATCAATACCATATAAATGTGCATGGTACTGCAGCATGGCCCCATTAACTTAAAGGGGTATTCCTATCTGTAAGATCCTATCCCAATATGTAGTAGTTGTAGTAATAATAATATTAAACAAATACCTCTAATTAGAAATGTAGTATAGTTCTTCTGATTCGCTATGTCACTTACCCCATGTGCAGGGCATTGCAGTAGCTTAGGTATCCATGGATATGACCACTAACAGCTAACTAACTGTCACTATATGAATTGTTGTAACTAGGAATGAGCAGACCCGTGTAAGTGCCAGTGATCTGGTACCCGACCCGAACTTTATTCCAAAGTTCGGTTCGGGTACCAGAACTGTACCCGAACTTAACCAAGAAGCCGAACCCCAAATTTTCTCTCTCTCTCTCTTCTCTCGGAACTCTGAACATTGCAACGGCCTTCCAGGAAAATCCGTGTTCGGCACGAAAGCCGAACTTTTAAGTGTCTAGTCGTAACCATGGATATCTAAGCTACTGCAATGCCCTGCACATGGGGTAAGTGACATAGCGAATCAGAAGAGCTATACTACATTTCTAATTGGATGTATTTGCTAATATTATTATTATTGCACCTACTAGATATTGGGATAGGACCTTGGAGATGGGAATACTCTTTTAATGGGACCGTATTTCCTTTCCCTGCACAGCCGTGTCCTGCCCACTCGCGCAGCTACAAAGGAGATGCAGCACTACATGAGCGCCAGCGATATATCATCATTTTATAACATGGGTTTACCCGCTAAGTAGAAGGCCATGAGCCCTTAATTTCTACCGATTGGTTTCCATTTTGCACTGTGGTGAACAAAGTACAATTTTATTGTCATTGTCTTAGGTATATCTTTTTCATAGCTTGACTTGGTTTGTTCTTTAAAGTTCCTCCTGGTGTTGAAGTCTAAGATAATAGGGTATCAGTGTGAATCTGGATATATATGGAGCATCCCATATGTCTACGATCACAATTCCTTCCAGTAGAATAAAACAATGGATGTGTGGTTTTTGTAATGTCGGCTTTGAGGGTATTTTTGGGTTGTTCTCCAGGGGATAAGTTGGCATGAAGCTCCGTAACGTCAAATAAAAACTTTGTTGTGATTACGGGATCATATGACTGTCCTACACTCGTCTGTAACCGGTGTGATTTTCTCTTTCTATAACTCTCACGACTTTCCAAACATCCCACGGTTTTGTTCTCTCTCTCACGCAGGAATCCTCGGACAGTACACACACCAACCCAGAGGATGAGGAGATGAAAGGTATGGTGGATCTAGTCTGCATCCAATAATCTCGTCTCTCTTCCTACAACTTCTATCGTGGACTGACCATCTGGTTGACCAATGAGTCTTTAAAAAAAACACATCTCCGCCATCTTTCTTATAACCATGTCATATGCCTCGTTATAAAATGACAATAATGACACAACACGGACTCGTACCTTACAAACATAGGGACATGTACACGGTGCAGTCACCATATAACGTCTGTTTATTCATGCCATTGTACTTTCCAGTTATGTGTTATATGTGTTGTCCCTTTAAAAATGTTTATCATATCCTAATTCATTCATTCATTCATTCAATGAACTGTTTACTCCATTCCTTTTTTTTCTAAGTCATTTTTATGTTTTTTAGAGCTTTTCCCATTAATACCAATGCAATCACAAATATATATGTATATATATATATATATATATATATATATATATATATATATATATATAAACACGGTATATGTATTGCCGATAATGTCTGTTAATTGTCTGAATTGCAAAGCGCTGTGGAATATGTTGGCGCTATATAAATAAAATGATGATGATGATATATATCCCCCTCCTTGTATTTTAGGGGATTCTAAAATATTCCCATATAAATTTAAGTTATAATAAATAAAAAGATATAACTTTTTTTGTTGTCCATCCCTGCCAGTAATGTACAGGATATCTGATGCTACTCAAAACATTGCAAACATTTTTTTCTTAAAGGGAATCTGTCACCTTGTTTTTGCTAAGCCATTTGAGAGCAGTATAATGTAGGGGAAGAGACCCCAATTCCAGCCATGTGTCACTTACTGAGCTGCTTGCGGTAGTTTTGATAAAACCACGATCAGTTCTCTGAATGCTGAGCTCTGTATAACCCCGCCCACACCACTGATTGGCAGCTTTCTGTGTACAGTGTGCATAGGCAGAAAGCTGCAAATCAGTGATGGACTGGCATTATACAGAGCTCATGAATTTGGAGGACTACATGGTGGCGTTATACAGAGCTCATGAATTTGGAGGACTACATGGCAGCAGGTTTACTAGTCCTCTGGTGATAATCTCCTGTTAATAAAACTGTGATTTTATCAAAGCTACAGTAAGCAGCCCAGTAAGTGACACCTCGCTGGAATCAGTGTCTCTGTTTGTACATCATGCTGATCTCAGATTAAATAGCAAAACTTTTAAAAACTGGGTTCATATTATTTTTCGACTGTTCAGATGGAAGCCCCCCTGGAAGCTGAGCAGAGAGGAGCACATGGTGTGAATCCAGCTTAATGGTTGAAAGGCTATGGACAACTTTGACTTAGAAAAATTATTTTTTTTACTTATGTTACTGGTTTGGATATTAAAAGTGCAAAAAGTTTCAGTCTCCAATATTCATCCCTTCATTTATGGTCAAAACAGTGCTATGATGTGCGCAGCTCCTGCATGATCTGTGTATGGACTCATAGACTTATATTGAGCCCTTAAACCGGTCGATATAAGTCTATGCCCTTCAGAGCAGTGTTTTGATCGATCTGTGGGGGTATCTGGACTCCCCCAATCAGCAGCACATATCAGTTCCTATAAGATATAAAAAATGTTATTGAATGATAGTCACCCTTTATAAACTATTATGATACTGAGTTTATAGTGCATTGGTAATTTTATGGCCAAGGGGTACAAAAAACAAATTTTGCCTGTGAAAACTTCACAATCAGATCATCACATTTAAATTTAGATTTTGACCCATTCAGACATAATAGCTCATTATTTTGGGATTCCTATTTTTTCCCACTCCCAGTTTTCTTTGTCTTTAATGCTCACCCATCATTATTTTCTACAACTCATCATTGGCCTGCCACCATTTTCCTTATCAATTGCCGTACTCATTTCCTCTCCATGCCCCACTGGAATATACTTCTTCTCTGTCCGGCTTCAACTCCTCTTCTCTCCCGGTTCTCTCTAGTGCTGAAGTTCTCAGACATTTTAAGCTCAGTGAGACGGGGCTCGGGGGCTCTGGATGCTGAGGGACCCCAAGCCGCGGTTGCTCAGCAGCCCCTCTCCCCATCCTTCCCCCATTCACCTCTTGCACAGCGTAAGTAATAGGATGGAGAAATAGGAGAACCATAAAAACTATGCATGAAAAATGTTTTATTCAATAGTACTCTTCTTTAGCAATGTACGCTTCAATGCTGCATTACAATATATACGGTGTTTTTAACTACAGTGACGTGTAAAAGTTTGGGCACCCCTGGTCGAAATTACTGTTATTGTGAACAGTTAAGCAAGTTGAAGATGAAATGATCTCTAAAAGGCCTAAAGTTAAAGATGACATATTTCCTTTCTATGCAAAAAATATCTATATATTGTGATTATTTACATTTTAAAAATTACAAAGCGGAAAATGGGCTGATGCAAAAGTTTGGGCACCCTTGGAGATTTGTGTGCTCAGATAACTTTGATAAAGGTTTCAGACCTTAATTAGCTTGTTAGGGTTATGGCTTGTTCACTATCATTGTTAGGAAAGGCCAGGTGATGCAAATTTCCCAGTTTTATAAAAACCCAGCCTCCTCTAACTTTGTGCCAAAAACAGCAGCCGTGGGATCTTCTAAGCAGCTGCCCAGCACTCTGAAAATGGTGGAGGCCCACAAAGCAGGAGAAGGCTATAAGATGTTAGCAAAGCGTTTTAAAGTTGCCCTTTCCTCAGTTCGAAATGTATTTAAGAAATAACAGTTACCAGGAACAGTGGAGGTCAACATATGGTCTGGAAGACCAAGCAAAATTTCAGTAAGAGCTGCTCATTGGATTGCTAGAGAGCAAATCAGAACTCCCGCTTTACTACCAAAGACCTTCAGAAAGATCTAGCAGACTCTGGAGTTGTGGTACATTGTTCTACTTGTTACGGATCCAGGTGGTGGAACCTCTGTGCTGCGGTGCAAGGAGAGACCAGAGGGGCGTGACTAGGTATCAACTCGGACCAACCAAGGCCGTACGGCGGCTTAATCGACTCCGTGACCAGGAAAGGACCGAGCAGAGGGACCAGGTGCTACTCTGGGGACCGACCTTGTATGAGAGCAGGTGACTCCCATGGGTCAGAAAGTAGAGACTGACCGGTACAGCAGATGGGCACGGCAGGCAGGCTGATGGGTGATCCAGGCAGATGGACTGGCAGGCATGGCAGGTACCAAGCAGGAGCCTCCAGGTAGGCAGGCTGGTGGGCACGGCTGGTAACAGGCAGGTGCTTCTAGGTAAGCGGGCTGGCAGGCACGACAGGTAACAGGCAGGAGCCTCCAGGTAGGCTGTCTGGTAGGCATGGCAGGTAACAGGCAGGAGCCTCCAGGTAGGCTGGCTGGTAGGCACGGCAGGTAACAGGCAGGTGCTTCCAGGTAAGCAGGTGGACAGAGCCCATAGACAGACTGGCGGACTGGACTGTAGACAGACTGTCGGCCTGGAGAGTAGACAAGCAGGCGGACTGGACTAGTAGTCAGGCTGGCGGACTGGACTTATAGTCAGGCTGGCGGGCTGGACTTGTAGTCTGGCTGGCGGGCTGGACTTGTAGTCTGGCTGGCGGGCTGGACTTGTAGTCTGGCTGGCGGGCTGGACTTGTAGTCTGGCTGGCGGGCTGGACTGGTAGTCAGGCTAGCAGCGGGACCTGAGGGCTGAAGCAGAGTATCACACACAAAGCTACAACCTTGCACGGGCACCTCCATATTGGAGGAGGTGCCTTTTATAGGGGAAGTCCTCCGGCCATTGGCTGGGGACTTTTTAGGATGGCGCGCGCAGCCCCTTGAAGAGGGAGGGAGCGCGCGCGCGCCCTAAGCCCAGAGCTGGGGAAGCTGTGTGCACCAGCAGCAGCTGCAGGGAGGCCAGAAGACGCCGGAGCAGGACCGCGGCGGTAGGGGGGACGGCGTCCCTGCCGGGCAGGAGGCAGAGACGCCGATGCTACACTACTGTTCAGAGACACCTGCAGAAATTTGGCCTTCATGGAAAAGTCATCAAAAGAAAACCTCTCCTGCGTCCTCACCATAAAATTCAGCGTCAGAAGTATGCAAAAGAAAAACTAAACAAGCCTGATGCATTTTGGAAACAAGGCCTGTGGACCGATGAGGTTAAAATAGAACTCTTTGGTCACAATGATCAAAAAAATGTGTGGAGAAAAAAGGGCACAGAATTTCAGGAGAAGAACATCTCACCAACCATTAAGCATGGGGGTGGATTAATCATGCTTTGGGGTTGTGTTGAAATTTTAACAAATTCTTGATGCAAACATAACACAATCTGTAAAAAAGCTGAAGTTGATAAGAGGATGGCTTCTACAAGTGGATAATGATCCTAAACACTCATCAAAATCTACAATAGACGACCTCAAAAGGCGCAACCTGAAGGTTTTACAATGGCCCTCACAGTCCCTTGATCTGAACATCATTGAAAATCTGTGGTTAGACTTCAAACTAGCAGTGCAGCCAAGACAGAACTGGAAGAATTTTCCAAGGAAGAATGGATGAAAATCCCACAATCAAGAATTGAAAGACTCTTGACCATGCAGGGTGTTCAAACTTTTGCATCGGCCCATTTTCCTTTTAGTAATTTTTAAAATGCAAAACATGACAATATATATTTTTTAAGCCTAAAATACAAAGGAAATGTGTCATCTTTAACTTTAGGCCTTTTAGAGATCATTTAATCTTCAACGTGTTTAACTGTTCACAATAACAGTCATTCTGACCAGGGGTGCCCAAACTTTTACATGCAGCTGTATATTATGTAATTCCTAATTGATGAGTAGAGACATATGTAAAACTATGGCATGATTGTACAATATAATGGAAATATCTGAATATTAGGCTGTTGTGTTGTTAATTGTAGGGAAAGGGTAGACTAATCGAAGCGGCCCTCGTGTTTCTGTCACTGTGATGTGTGTGGGGATTGGCACTGGCATTACTAACCTTACCGGGGGAGTGGGGATGGAGATGGCACTGTCCTTGCCTGTTCGTGATGAGATGTTGTTTGTGTTTCTTGTCACTCACATTGCTGCCGTGTCTCTGCTCTTTCTGTGTTGATATCTGTTTTCTTCTTTTTTCTTTTTTTTTCTTTTTAAATTGGTTCTTCCCCTACTGGTCCGACCCCTCTAAATCCTTTTATTTTTGCACTCTTCTTTCCAATATCAATATCTCTAACTGCTCTTCCTGTCTTTTTTCTATCTTGATTTAATCTTGATTTTCCTGTATATTCTGGCCTTCTGCCCTGATTCATTTCTGTATCTCAAACTCTTTATCTTTGCACTTCTGTCTCCATTTCTTGGCATCTTTCCTCTGTATCTCTTCTCTGTACCTTTGCCAATTTCTCTTCATTCTTTACATATTCTCTCTGCCTACTGTCTCTGCCTTTCCCTTAATTTATCCTTTATCTGTCCACCTCGGCCTTTGTCTTGTTTTTCTATCTTTATCTCTGATGTCTTGTCACTGCTTACCTCTTTTTCTTCTTATCCTACTTTTTTGCTACTGCTCTGTCTCTGCTTCTCTATTTCTGTCCTATATGAATTTATCACTGCATCTCATCCAATCTTTGACTCTACCTCTCCACCCTTACTCCTCTCTCACCTTTACTAACTCTGTTACTGTCTCTTGCCTTTACCTCTCTGTTTTGCTGCCACTTCTTCTGTCTTATCTTTCCACTGTCTCTCCTTTACCACCTTGGTATCTGTCAATTGTTCTTCTACCTTTGTCTTTGCTGCTTTCTTGCTACCTTTACTCTACCTTTCCACCTTTTCTCTGTACTCCTCTCTCACCTTTACTAACTCTGTTACTGTCTGTTGTCTTTACCTCTCTGTTTTGCTGCCACTTCTTCTGTCTTATCTTTTCACTTATGTTTCTCCTTTACCACCTTGGTATCTGTCAATTGTTCTTCAACCTTTGTCTTTGCTGCTTTCTTGCTACCTTTACTTTACCTTTCCACCTTTTCTCTGTACTAACTCTGTTACTGTCTCTTGTCTTTACCTCTCTGTTTTTCTGCCACTTCTTCTGTCTTATCTTTTTACTTGTGTCTCTCCTTTACCACCTTGGGAACTGTCTCTTGTTCTACCTTTGTCTTTGCCAATCTGTTACTCTTCCTGTTGACTTCTGCTTCTGTCTCTTGTCTTTCTGCCTCTGTCTCTTGTCTCGGTTTCTATCCCTTTCCCTGGTACCTGTCTTTTTGTCCCCCTCCCAGCTGCTAGATTTACAGATATATTTAACACAGTCAGACGAGGCTCAGAAGCAGAGGGAGTGCAGTACTCCAACACGCAGCATCGGCTTTCCCAGCCCCACCTAAACTCTCCGTTTGTACAGCGTAAGTAGAACTCGCGCATACAAACGCATCTCACATGGGCTCCCACCGCCTTCCAGCTATGGACCTCTTTCTTATTAATTGACTTCCATCTTATCATATCTTTGCCTTTCTTCTACGCTATGTTCTGGTTCCTTTCAGATGCATGTCTACATCATCTTACCGACATCAACTTCCAAAGTGTTCTACCATAATGAACAATGTTTATTGATCTCCAGTTTTACTTGTTGAATTCATCCTCAATTTTTGTCTTTAACACTTTGTAAGTTGTACTTCTCTCTGACACTCAGAAATCACGTTTCATCATTTTAAACTAGTTTTTATTATTTCTTGAATTCTTATTATTACACAAAGCACAAGACTCTTTTATTACTCTCAAAAACTTTCACAATCTTCTGTCTTGTCCTACCACAAACCTTTCCTATTCTTCTACAATTTTTCTAACCAGAATGGTCGTCTTCTGTAGTTTTATTTTCTCTTCTTATGATGATTTTTAACTTTCCTCTATGCTTTTCCATTTCTCGCAAGCCCTGTCTGACCCACTTAAGACAAGTTCTGTGCTCTTAATCATCACATATCTTCTCAGTATGATGCTCTTTTTCTTTGTTCTCCTTCTAAAGCATATTCTTTTTCTTTAGACATGTGATTTTTTTCATACCACTTGTACTTATTGATGCCAGTTGTCTCCAGTTGTCTATTTTCGACTCATTATTTTCTTTTCCTTTTTATCTCTCTTTTATTCTTCTGCTCTTTGCTTTAAATAGAATTGTCTTCCATATTTTTCATATGCTCTCAAATAATTTGTTTATTTTCCTGAAATAAATTAAATCTTCTTCCTCGTATTCTCTATTATTTTGTTTAGAGTTTTGAAAAACTTTCTCATCACTTTCTAATTACTATCCATTAAATTGGTTATCTCATCAAATTGGGCACTTATTAGGGCACATAAGGCTTCCTACTCAGGACCTTCAGTGGATGTTTAAAGAAAACAGCAGCTCACACCCAGATGTTCCAGATTCATGGCTGACTAGAGATGAGTGAATTCGCAGGACCCTGGTTTAGCGGCCATGTCAAAATTCCATAGCTGCTGGACGGGAACTCTACCAATCATCTCCTACCTGCTGACATCTCCGGCTTTTCTTTTTGCTTAGCCGGCCTGGTGCAACATCATTATTGTGGCATCATGTACACACAACATCGTGCCTGGCCGGTGAATCAAAAGAGGAACTGGGGATACTGACAGATAAGAGGTGGTGACAGGGCACTGGTCCAGCGGCCATGGAACACTGGCCTGGCCAATGGACCATGGTCCTGTAAATGTTTTCACTGATCTCTACAGGCCATTGATTTGTTTTCTATCCTAATTTGTCAATATGGTCAATTAAGCACTAGCTCTCCTGGGGCTCACTTGACATTATTATGTCACACAATCCCTGTGGCCAATCAGTGCTGGATTCACCCTCCCCTCCTCCGGACAAACCAAGACATCCGGAGGAAGTGAGAGTTGCTGCTGCTATATCACTTACTTTGGATGTAAATTACGTACGTAAAGAGACTGAAGCCATCGCTGATTGGCCGCATGGATTACGCAACATAACAATGTCAGGAGAGCCCCGGGAGAGCCAGGGCCGACACCGTTGGAACAGTGTCGGCATTATTTTAGTAGGGGGAAACATAGGTATTGAGAAGGGGTTGTCCAAGTAGTGGAAAACCCTTTTAAGAGAGGGCCTTATTACTTTTGAAGTAGACTAGGCCCAAACTTTGGTTTGTAAGGGGTTAATATTTAGGATTAGGATTTAGAGTGGGAATTGTGGGGGAGGAGAATATGGATGAAGAGCGGTGTAGGGCTTACCTGATTGGTGGGTAGGTGGGTTTCAATAGAGGGGTATAAAAGGAAGGTTCATCAGGCACTGTTCATCTTCTGTGACTGACCGTTGACTGCGGAACATCCCACTTGTCCCTCTTATTCAATCTTGTATTGTGGGGAATTGTGCTAGTAAACTAATGGATACTGGTCTAATAGGACCGGGGTCACTTTATGGCCATGTTCACATGTTCAGTATTTGGTCAGTATTTTACATTAGTATTTGTAAGACATGATGTAAAATACTGACCAAATACTTAACGTGTGAACGTGGCCTAAAACTGTATCCGGTCTATTAATCGATGTGACTGCAGTCTATGGTAACACAATGTCTTCAGTTTACAATATGTCCTTTTCTTTTACACCACAGGTTCCATTGGGTCAACTAACATCAACCACTTTTTACACTATTAGTCTTCATAACTGTGTTCTTGCTGCTGAGCATTTTATTTTTGCATTGTACTTGATTTATCTTCTTAATAATCCACCATTGTTCCCTACATCCACTCTCATCATCTTGCCATCTTCTATCACTTCCGCTGACCATGTTTGTGCCGCTCTCGCTTATCCTCTGTGGATTTATTTCTCTATTTAATGGCTATTTTGTTATTCTAGCTCGAAAACAGGAAATCATTAAGATAACAGAACAACTGATCGAGGCAGTGAATAATGGAGACTTCGAGGCATATGCGTGAGTTATTCATGGCACTACTGTATAGTAATGGGGGAGGGGGGATTGAGGTCATATTCACTATACATAGTTTAATTCTTAAAGGGAGTCTGTCACCACCAAAACTCAAACTAAACCACTTCCCACAGTCATAAAGGGGACTTAGCCCCTAAATAAAATCATACCTGCAGTGTGAATGTCACTACTTTAGTTTTAGATAAAAGGTCTCCGTGCACCGTTCCGCTCCCTGAACTAGCATCCTGCACATTTCCTTAGCTTGATTGACAGCACTCGCTTGCCCAGAGTGACAGCTGACTGACCCAGAATCTTGGCCCTGTGTGTGCACACTGACAGTGCAGGAGCCCAGCAAGCGTGCGCACACACAATGTCAGTGCAGGCGCCCTCTCATCCCTCTATTTTGTTTGCGTCGGCTGCCGGCTACTTTCTGATCTTTAGTGCGGCGAGCGGCCGCTGCAGACAGGAGAGATGGAATCGAGCGACTCATACTGACACTGACACTGTGTGTGTGCTCGCTCGCTAAGCTCCTACAAAGTCACTGCAGACATGCAGGTCTGGAGCTACGTCCACTATATGACTGCATAAATTGTTTAATTTAAGTTTTGGGGGGTGACATACTGCCTTTAAAGAGAATCTGTCAGCAGGTATCTGCTATGTAATCTGAGGACAGCATGAGATTGGGGCTGAGGCACAGACTTCTGGGATATGTCACTTATTAGGCTGTGTGCTGTTGTTTCAATACAATGAATGTTTTATCATCAGGACTGCCTGGACTTACAGCTCCTGTGAGCGCTGGTCTGACCACGCCTCCTCCTCTGATAAGCAGCTCACTGTCAATAGACAATGGACACAGAGAGCTGTGGCTTGGGTGGGGTTAGCTTTCTGAGCTCTGCTACATCTAAAAACTCTGTGTCACAACTGCTGCACCCAGTAAACTAAGTGATACATCGCTGGAATCAGGGTCTCTGCCCCTACATTATGCTGCTGTCAGATGAGGTAGCAAAAATCTGGTGACAGATTCCCTTTAAATGCTGCCGTATACACTATATCAAATATGACAATTTTTATACATGACTTGTACCAATTATG
Organism: Phyllobates terribilis; assembly: GCF_046119375.1. Classification (NCBI taxonomy): domain Eukaryota; kingdom Metazoa; phylum Chordata; class Amphibia; order Anura; family Dendrobatidae; genus Phyllobates; species Phyllobates terribilis. The sequence continues at coordinate 533,759,120 of NW_027362771.1, forward strand.
TAATTGTTATATAGTGGATTAATACAATGGGCGCGCATCACTGCTGGGTCCATTTTCAATAAATTTGAGAAAAAAAGATCAAAACAAAACATTAAAAAAAAAATAAAAAATCATTTTTGGGAAAAAAACAATGAACAGCAGCAAATACATTAAAATATGGGCAGCACGGTGGCTCAGTGGTTAGCACTGCAGCCTTGCAGCGCTGGGGTCCTGGGTTCAAATCCCACCAAGGATGACATCTACTAGGGGTTTGTATGTTCTCCCTGTGTTTGCATGGGTTTCCTCCCAAACTCCAAAGACATACTGATAGGGAATCTAGATTGTGAGCCCGATGGGGACAGTGATAATGTCTATAAAGCGCTGTATAAGTGAGTAAAATAAAGAAATAAACAACAACAAAAAATCAAACCTCACCATTTTAATCCTGCGCCGATCTACTGCAGATGCTTCTGTGAACATTCCTGTGTTTGTTAATCAGCTGCCAGGAATGATATAAATACTGCAGCTGATCAGTGGTCTCAGCCATCATTTTACTGCCATCAACACCCGCCACATGAGGCCTGAAGACACTGATTGACTGCAGTGGTCATATCATTGCTGCCAGCTTGTAAAAACAAGGACTGGAAGACACTTGCACTACACAGTGAATTGTGGGTTGCAGCTGTATTTTTTTTGTTATTTTGGAGCATTTGGTCTTTTTCTTTTTATAGTTTTTTTTTTTTTAAATCCCATTTAAAGTCAATGGAGGTAAAACAGATCCAGATATGGTCAATCATTTTTCCCCATTAAAGTAAATGAAAAACAGATAAGAAGCATATACAGGCTTCTTGTGCATTAGTTGTCAAACCTTCACTCACTGATCAAGAGATTAGAAAGATCTCGGGTTTCTCCCGCCCACTGCCAATGATTGACAGGTCTTTCCCTGCATGCTTGTATGAGGAGAGACTTGTCAGTCACTGGTAACCGGCAGGAAGAAGCCACTTGGGATCTGCTTTTATGACTAGTCTTGAGTGCGCTCAGTCCCCAGCGGGCATATAAAGTATGTTTTTCTCTAAAATGCCCCAACGCAAACATACAAGATTGAAATTAAGCAACCAGTATCTGATACAGGCTTGGGCAGCATGTATCAACTTTCAGGTTCTTCTTAAAGGTTATGGGTTCCTCAGGGGTAATTTTTTAGTAAAATACACATATTTTTTGGGCTAAAAATGATTTTGTAATTGGTCTTTATAAAAAATAATCAATTGCTTGTCTTTTGTGGCCTGCATGTATTCCTATACATTGCACGCTGCTCAGTCCCGTATCATGTGAAATCCATAAGATAAGTGCTCTGATTACACAGTCTCTATTCTCTCTCTTTGTTCTCCTGAATGCCCATAGAGCAGTTATTCCTTTCGATCCTTTTTTTTTTTGGTAAAGATATCAGCTTGGATTTGTTCTCAAAGAGCGAGAGAACAAAGAGTGAGGTTATAGACCGGACTGAGCCATCAGAGAGTTAATGTGATGCATTTCACTCTAAGCAGTACTGGGCAGCCTGCAATGTATGAAAATACATGCAGGCTGCAAAAGACAAATGGTTGATGTTTGAACATTTTTAATAAAAACAGATCAGAAAATTATTTATTTATTCAAAAATATATACTTTTATGTAAAAAAAAACAAAAAAAAAACTTGCATATATATATTTGGAATCTAGACACCTTCATGGCATCAGCATTGAGTTAATACAAATGCAGAGACTGTTGTGGTCATGCACTGATGTAGGAAATAAAGTATTGTGACCACACTTTGACTTTTGCTGAGTGTAATCTTTAATGAATGACTATATTTAGTTGATACAATATACTAATGCCTTCCCAGAATAATGAGACCTCTCACTTAACTTTTATTTTCAGGAAGATTTGTGACCCAGGATTGACCACTTTTGAGCCAGAAGCTTTGGGTAACCTTGTGGAAGGAATAGATTTTCATCGATTTTACTTTGAGAACTGTAAATATGACAATTATTTGATATTCTCTTTCTGGGAACATGTTTGTGTTTGTCTTTTGTGTGACCACTTTTGGCAATCCTTTTCTGTTCAAAGGGTTCCCCAAAGAAAAGGAGGTCACAGAGGCCCACCTGGCTGCAAAAACTCTAATTCTTTTAGTAATAATCTGCTCCTGGAATCCATGGACTTGTATTGCCTCTTAGGTTAGGGTCACACCACCGTATTTTCTCTCGTCCAAGAAAATCGGTCCGATTAAGCTAATCACACTATGATCAGAATTTGATCGTATTGTGATCCAATTTTCTCGGATATGGAGAAGATGGAAAAAAAATTATGTATCTTCTCCAATATGTCAGTCCGTGAAAATCGGACTGCACTCAGATGCCATCCGAGTGCAGTGCAATGTTTTCTGCTGATTCATTGACTTGCATGGCCAAGTGCGATTTATGGATGCAAATTGTGCATGCTGAAATTCTGTTCCTTGAACAGACACGGTCCAAGGAAAAAATTGGACATGTGCCCCATAGAATTACATTGGTCTGAGTGCGATCCGATGTTTTGTGGGATCGCACTCGGACCAAAAATACGGTAGTCTGCACCTGCCCTTACACATGGACACCCAGGTCTTCTAGACAGGGCGGCACGATTTGGAATCACTTTTATCCCTATATAAGATGAGGATCATGGCAAAGATTTCCTTCTAATAAAGCTGGCCCCACACATTAGATAGCTGATTGCCGAGCGCTCGTTTGGTCGTCAGCTATCTCTTCCGACTTCTCCAAAAACCTGAACGTTCAGCTCGGCTGAGAGTACATGAGTTTTCAATGGAGAAAATTGAGCAAGCAGAAAGGGTTAAGGCATTAAATTTCAAACTGCAGAGTCGACTCCATACATATTAGACTTTCCTCCAACACCGCCAATATTTAAGTCTAATGAGTACGGGGGCTTTAAAGGGGTATTACCAATTCCAAGATCCTATCCGAATATATAATGGGTGTAATTATAACAATATTAGCAAATACCTCCAATTAGAAATGTAGTATAGTTCTTTTGATAAGCTATGTCTTTTACCCCATGTGCAGGGCATTGCAGTAGCTTGGTTACGACCACTGATATAGTTGCAGTTAGTTGTCAGTGGTCTTAACCATGGATACCTAAGCTACTGCAATGCCCTGCAAATGGGGTAAGTGACATAGCTAATCAGAAGAACTATACTACATTTCTAGTTGGAGGTATTTGCTAATATTATTATAATTAAACCCACTACATATTGGGATAGGGTCTTGGAGAATATGTCGGACAGTAGAGATTCATATACCAATACAAAGCCACAATCCAGCAGTGTGCCCGAGGTCTAAACCAAACTCTACAACTCTAGAGTCAACAGGTACGCCACAATTCTATCATTTATATCAAATAACTTATTAATGTTACACCAGGAACATGGATTTCATTAGAATTCTTTCAAATAACTTACCTTTTTCCTTTGTCTAGTGCTGTCCAAGAACAACAAGCCAATCCACACGACCATCTTGAATCCTCACGTTCACGTGGTAGGAGAGGACGCCGCCTGTATCGCCTACATACGCCTGACACAATACATCGATACACAGGGTCGACCTCGTACCAGCCAATCCGAAGAGACCCGTGTTTGGCATCGTCGTGATGGCAAGTGGCAGAACGTCCACTTCCACTGCTCAGGGGCCCCAGTGGCACCCCTCCAGTGACAGTAAGATTTTTTTTTCTATACTATACAGTACAGACCAAAAGTTTGGACACACCTTCTCATTTAAAGATTTTTCTGTATTTTCATGACTTTGAAAATTGTACATTCACACTGAAGGCATCAAAACTATGAATTAACACATGTGGAATTATATACTTAACAAAAAAGTGTGAAACAACTGAAAATATGTCTTATATTCTAGGTTCTTCAAAGTAGCCACCTTTTGCTTTGATGACTGCTTTGCACACTATTGGCATTCTCTTGATCAGCTTCAAGAGGTAGTCACCGGAAATGGTCTTCACTTCACAGGTGTGCCCTGTCAGGTTTAATAAGTGGGATTTCTTGACTTATAAATGGGGTTGGGACCATCAGTTGTGTTGTGCAGAAGTCAGGTGGATACACAGCTGATAGTCCTACTGAATAGACTGTTAGAATTTGTATTATGGCAAGAAAAAAGCAGCTAAGTAAAGAAAAACGAGTGGCCATCATTACTTTAAGAAATGAAGGTCAGTCAGTCCGAAAAATTGGGAAAACTTTGAAAGTATCCCCAAGTGCAGTTGCAAAAACCATCAAGCGCTACAAAGAAACTGGCTCACATGAGGACCGCCCCAGGAAAGGAAGACCAAGAGTCACCTCTGCTTCTGAGGATAAGTTTATCCGAGTCACCAGCCTCAGAAATCGCAGGTTAACAGCAGCTCAGATTAGAGACCAGGTCAATGCCACACAGAGTTCTAGCAGCAGACACATCTCTTCAACAACTGTTAAGAGGAGACTTTGTGCAGCAGGCCTTCATGGTAAAATAGCTGCTAGGAAACCACTGCTAAGGACAGGCAACAAGCAGAAGAGACTTGTTTGGGCTAAAGAACACAAGGAATGGACATTAGACCAGTGGAAATCTGTGCTTTGGTCTGATGAGTCCAAATTTGAGATCTTTGGTTCCAACCACCGTGTCTTTGTGCGACGCAGAAAAGGTGAACGGATGGACTCTACATGCCTGGTTCCCACCGTGAAGCATGGAGGAGGAGGTGTGATGGTGTGGGGGTGCTTTGCTGGTGACACTGTTGGGGATTTATTCAAAATTGAAGGCATACTGAACCAGCATGGCTACCACAGCATCTTGCAGCGGCATGCTATTCCATCCGGTTTGCTTTTAGTTGGACCATCATTTATTTTTCAACAGGACAATGACCCCAAACACACCTCCAGGCTGTGTAAGGGCTATTTGACCAAGAAGGAGAGTGATGGGGTCTACGCCAGATGACCTGGCCTCCACAGTCACCAGACCTGAACCCAATCGAGATGGTTTGGGGTGAGCTGGACCGCAGAGTGAAGGCAAAAGAGCCAACAAGTGCTAAGCATCTCTGGGAACTCCTTCAAGATTGTTGGAAGACCATTTCCAGTGACTACCTCTTGAAGCTCATCAAGAGAATGCCAAGAGTGTGCAAAGCAGTCATCAAAGCAAAAGGTGGCTACTTTGAAGAACCTAGAATATAAGACATATTTTCAGCAGTTTCACACTTTTTTGTTAAGTATATAATTCCACATGTGTTAATTCATAGTTTTGATGCCTTCAGTGTGAATGTACAATTTTCATAGTCATGAAAATACAGAAAAATCTTTAAATGAGAACGTGTGTCCAAACTTTTGGTCTGTACTGTATATATGGCACACTCTTATAATAATATTGTATATTTTGTATTTTGTAATACAAATGCACTGGCACGTCCGAGATATCGTCAGTCTACAGAATATTGCTGGGTAATCTTATAATAAATAGCTCAGCGCTTGGCAAGCTTCCTGCCCGTAAAAGAACATTCATTTTATCTCTGTAGAAAAAGCCTTTGCGCTTCCCTCACTAATATATGGAGGGATAATTCACGCCCTGTGTTTGCCGAATGATATATGGGATCTAAAGACAACTTATAAAGCTGCTTTTTATTATACCGCTTGATCGTTTTATAGTCATTTATTGCTTCCATAGTTTGGGGGGATTTATGTATTTTTATTGAAACAGAAGCTAAAAGAATATAAAAGATTACACTAATGATGATTTTATGCCTTAAAGAGGTATTCACATCTCCAAGAGCCTATCCCAGTATGTAATAGGTGTAATAATAATAATATTAGCAAATACCTTCAATTAGAAATGTAGTATAGTTCTTCTGATTTGCTATGTCTCTTTCCTCATGTGCAGGGCATTGCAGTAGCTTAGGTATCTATGGTTACGACCACTAGGAACTAGCTAACTGTCACTATATGAGTGATCATAACCTTGGATACCTAGGCAACTGCAATGCCCTGCACATGAGGAAAGAGACATAGCGAATCAGAAAAACTATACTACATTTCTGATTGGAGGTATTTGATAATATTATTATTGTACCTACTACATATTGGGATAGGATCTTGGAGATGGGAATACTCATTTAATAATAGTTCTTATTATCTACAGTGCCTTGAAATAGTATTCATACCCTGTGAACTTTTCTCAAATTTTTTTCATGTTACACCCACAAACTTAAATAATATATTTTATTGGGATTTTATGTGATATACCAACACAAAGTAGCAAGTATCTGTGAAGTGTAAAGGAAGTGATACATGGATTTCTAATTCCTTTAAAAATATAAATAAGAGAATTGTGAGGTGCATTTGTATTCAGCCCCCCTGAGTCAATACTCTGTAGGACCCACCTTTCGCTGTAATTACTGCTGCAAGCCTTTTGGGGTCCGTCTCTTCCAGCTTTGCACATCTAGAGGCTCACATTTTTGCCCATTCTTTTTTTGCAAACTACTGTCTAGCATGCTCGCCTGGCTGGTCCTATTGCCCTTAGCACCAATCCAGGCATTATTGGATTTTTGTGTTTAGTAATGCAAATGTTCTTATACATTTACGATTATACCATGTGAAGACACGGGGTCTTCTGTGGGCATGATACTACTCAGACAACACAGGGTGAGGGTTAAACAGTGTGGCAGTACTTTATGGAACCACCAAACAGACAATAACATATAGAACAGTCCCAGCAAATACCCAAGATGGTGCAAAATTACACAGTCTCACCCTTTCGCTGGCCTGCCGGGAATAGAGCAACTGCGACTTGGAGACTTCCAGGGCCAACCACCTCAACCAGTGGCCCCCCGCTTTTGTCAGGCACCCAGAGAGAGGAGGTAGCGGCAAGCTTAGGAAGCTGACAGTCCATTGAGGTATGTGGCCAGGAGACACGAAGATCCCACCCTGGTTTTCTCCGAACATATCCATGGATCCAGGTGACCGGATTGTTCCAACATGGATTTCTCCGGGTGTTTCCATGGGTTCCCGGTGACCGGATGGTCCCAAGCTGGCTAACCCAGCATATCCATGGGACCAGGTGAACAGAGGGTCACAATCCTGGCTTTCTCCAAATGTTTCCATGGGACCAGGCGACCGGATGGTCACAACCTGGCGTCTCAGAACATATCCGTGGGACCAGGTGACCGGAGGGCCACAATCCTGGTTTCCCCAAACGTCAGTCAGTGATGGTCAATGGAGCAGATCTGTACCCTTCCAGCCAGGGCAGTGTTCCCTTAGGCTGGCATCCTGTAAAATCCAAATCTGTGTCCCTCGGGATGGAGCCATGCTACCAAGCTGCTGTCCTGAAGAGTCTCTCTGATTCTCTTAGCAGCACTATAGAAATCCCTTTTTATATATATCCATCTGTGGCTCAGGTCATCATGCACAGGTCAAGGGGGAAAGTGCAGGGCTCATGTCTCATTGTTTGAACATTTAATCAATTTGCATAGTTTGTATCCCCCTGCTCTGTAAATGAATAAACTAGCTGATCTAGTACAATATGTAATTAGCATATTAACAAACATCATTGTTCCCCAACCCTGAGTCGCTGTCCTTCATACAATAAGTTGCAAAATATCAACTCAAATGTCAACTTTCAGGGTTACACAAATACTAATCTGTCCTTCTTGACCCACCAAAGATAAACACATAAATTCAAAAGTCAACACAAATATAATAGCGTATTTCTCCTGGCTTAACAAATCTAGCTGTGTCGTCTCATACCGCCACTAATGTTTTTTATTGTTTTTTTAATGCAGCCTCCAGTAATGCTCTCCTGGCTTCACCAGAAAAGAGGAAGTGCCAGAGACTTTTGGCTCCGCCGCTCAGAGAGTTCCAGCGGCGAGGAAAAGCACGTGACCGCATGCTTGTGCCGTTCCCTCTCATCCCTCCTCCCCCTCAACCCCTCCAAATCCAGACTTCTTCTATTCTTGTGGCCCTCAATCCCCCCATGTGCACACGTATCCCAGACATCCACTGCCTGGACTCATGAAATGTTTGCAAGAGGACAAGACAAGGTCGTAGGACTAAGCCTCCTGTGTGTGTTTCCTTTTTGACCTTTAAGCATTACCCCTTCCAAGCTGGGGAAGAGGGCAGCTGTAAGACCCCCCTACTATTGTACGGGGGAGTAAGTGCATTCATTGACTTGTTGCCGAGAAATATTCAGCCCTCTTCCCTTCTTGTCTTTTTTGGCTTTATTTGGGGGGGTGCTGTGGAGGGGTGGAGGGATTGTCTGAAATCTTGAGGGGCTGGGGGGAGAGAACTGTGACCTTCCCGTGGAGCCGTTCCTTCCCGTGTGTTTGCGCGTCCAACGTGAAATGAGTCGTCCAAACAGAACAAAGAGAAAACAAAGAAAATAAATTGTTCTAAAAAAACAAACAAAACTTAAGTTAAAAACAAAAAAAGATATATTTTTTTTTATTCATTTTCCGCAAACCGATTCTCCCAGGGGCCCCCACTGCCACCCCTTTATGTTGTTTTATTTTGCTTTAGGAATGCAAAAAAAAAAATAATAATAATAATATATATATATTACAAGACAAACAATATATATATATATATATATAATTAACAACCGATCCAGCTCCGACAACTCGACGCCCTGTAAATAATGGTTTTATCCATTGTCTGCAGTGGGAGAGCCAGTCCCCAAGCATGGCCGGCGCATTTTATGGAGTGTGTTTATTGTCCGTCAGTTCTCAGTGAGTGCGAATCTCCTCTGACATGTGGGGTCAGCACATTGGATCCATGATGTCACCTTTTAATACTGAGACGCATATACATATATATAGCAGGGAGTCCAAAGTATACCTTATCTATATATATTTCCTTTAACGTAGCCTGGGTTTCATTCTTTGGCCCGCAAGGAGATATTTTAGTGAATTCTAGTTTTTTTTTTGTAGGGTATGGCATTTTTGCAGAAGGTTTAGGTTTTATAGGATTTCCTGTGTTTGCAGGGGTGGGAAAGCGTAACCCAAGGGTAATTTGGGTTAGTATTGAATCTTCCAGAATGCACAGGTTGCCCTTGAAGTGGACCAGTCAACTATTGCATGAAGATAGCCATTGGAGGTATGTCAACCCCCCTGATGTCTCGGTGGTGTCACTACAAAAAGGGCATAGATATGTGGAGTCTCGAACCACATAGGTGAGCGTTGGGAGTCCACTTTAAATGTGCTGGAAAGAAGCAGCAACCAAATCTTCAGGGATTGATGGAAGCAGAAATGCAATTATCTCAAATGTGCCTGATCTAGATTGGTGGGACAGAGTCTTCTACGGAACCCCAACAGACTAAGAGTGGGGTGCGTGTAGCACTCCTACCCCTATTGCCAATTAACTCAAGTTTACAGGGTTCAGAGCAGTGACCCCAAGGGAGAGGAGAGGCGAATCTCCGGCCTGACTTGTTTTCATTTGTTGCTGTTTAATTTTCTGCATGCCCTTTAAACAGAAATCCTATAAATACATATATATATACATAAATCTATATATATAAGAGAAACAAGAGGACAGCTTGTTCGTTTTATGAATGCCAGTGGGGTTCTTTTGCTGCTGTCTTCCTTTACATTTCTGTTTTCTCGTCTCTTTATCACTCTTTTTTTCTGAGCCTTGTAAGTGTCAAAATAAGGGGATCAAGACTAACGGAAAAAAAAACAAACCTTCCTCTTGATTTGTTTCAGAATATTGCAAATTAAAAAGAAAACTGTATCACGTGTGACTTTTCTTTTCTTGCCTTGCCCATTCAATAGTCTATACCGCTACTTCACATACATGCGGCACATTGCAAACGCACAGCTGGTGGCTCAGGTCCCATCATTGCTTACCTTTTTTGGTAACAATGTGGCAGAGTGGAGCGCTGTCAGGGGCGTACGGTCGCAGAGGTTGCCACCGCCACCGGGCCTGGAGCGTGAGGGGCCCGCCGACGCCGAGAAATACTCAGCTGGATGTGTGTTCTCGGACGCACATTCAGTTGAAGTGTATTGCGGCACAGAGGTCCGTCAGGTCCGTGCACGACAATACACGCTGCCGGCCAATCAGAGAACAGCAGCTGACGTCGGAGTGCACGTGACTGGGGACGCATGGCAGTGACATCTCTTGCACGCAGAAGTCAGCTGCCGGCTTCAGAAGAGGATGCCACGCGGCGGGGGAGCAGAGGGAAAGCGAGTATAATGCTTTATTTTTTTCTATACTTTAAAGAACAATGGCGGAACGGGGGACATATACCCAGATGGGGGATATATATACCAGGATGGGGGAACATACATACCAGGATGGGGGATATATATACCAGGATGGGGGACATATACTCAGATGGGGGATATATATACCAGGATGGGTGAACATACAAACCAGGATGGGGGATATATATACCAGGATGGGGAATATATATACATACCAGGATGGGGAAACATACATACCAGGATGGGTGGGGAATATACAGTACAGACCAAAAGTTTGGACACACCTTCTCATTTAAAGATTTTTCTGTATTTTCATGACTATGAAAATTGTACATTCACACTGAAGGCATCGAAACTATGAATTAACATATGTGGAATTATATACTTAACAAAAAAGTGTGAAACAACTGAAAATATGTCTTATATTCTAGGTTCTTCAAAGTAGCCACCTTTTGCTTTGATGACTGCTTTGCACACTCTTGGCATTCTCTTGATGAGCTTCAAGAGGTAGTCACTGGAAATGGTTTTCACTTCACAGGTGTGCCCTGTCAGGTTTAACAAGTGGGATTTCTTGCCTTATAAATGGGGTTGGGACCATCAGTTGTGTTGTGCAGAAGTCAGGTGGATACACAGCTGATAGTCCTACTGAATAGACTGTTAGAATTTGTATTATGGCAAGAAAAAAGCAGCTAAGTAAAGAAAAACGAGTGGCCATCATTACTTTAATAAATGAAGGTCAGTCAGTGCGAAAAATTGGGAAAACTTTGAAAGTGTCCCCAAGTGCAGTTGCAAAAACCATCAAGCGCTACAAAGAAACTGGCTCACATGAGGACCGCCCCAGGAAAGGAAGACCAAGAGTCACCTCTGCTTCTGAGGATAAGTTTATCCGAGTCACCAGCCTCAGAAATCGCAGGTTAACAGCAGCTCAGATTAGAGACCAGGTCAATGCCACACAGAGTTCCAGCAGCAGACACATCTCTACAACAACTGTTAAGAGGAGACTTTGTGCAGCAGGCCTTCATGGTAAAATAGCTGCTAGGAAACCACTGCTAAGGACAGACAACAAGCAGAAGAGACTTGTTTGGGCTAAAGGACACAACGAATGGACATTAGACCAGTGGAAATCTGTGCTTTGGTCTGATGAGTCCAAATTTGAGATCTTTGGTTCCAACCACCGTGTCTTTGTACGACGCAGAAAAGGTGAATGGATGGGCTTTACATGCCTGGTTCCCACCGTGAAGCATGGAGGAGGTGTGATGGTGTGGGGGTGCTTTGCTGGTGACACTGTTGGGGATTTATTCAAAATTGAAGGCATACTGAACCAGCATGGCTACCACAGCATCTTGCAGCGGCATGCTATTCCATCCGGTTTGCGTTTAGTTGGACCATCATTTATTTTTCAACAGGACAATGACCCCAAACACACCTCTAGGCTGTGTAAGGGCTATTTGACCAAGAAGGAGAGTGATGGGGTGCTACGTCAGATGACCTGGCCTCCACTGTCACTAGACCTGAACCCAATCGAGATGGTTTGGGGTGAGCTGGACCACAGAGTGAAGGCAAAAGGGCCAACAAGTGCTAAGCATCTCTGGGAACTCCTTCAAGATTGTTGGAAGACCATTTCCAGTGACTACCTCTTGAAGCTCATCAAGAGAATGCCAAGAGTGTGCAAAGCAGTCATCAAAGCAAAAGGTGGCTACTTTGAAGAACCTAGAATATAAGACATATTTTCAGTTGTTTCACACTTTTTTGTTAAGTATATAATTCCACATGTGTTAATTCATAGTTTTGATGCCTTCAGTGTGAATGTACAATTTTGATAGTCAAGAAAATACAGAAAAATCTTAAAATGAGAAGGTGTGTCCAAACTTTTGGTCTGTACTGTATATACATACCAGGATTGGAGAACATACATACCAGGATGGGGGATATACAGGATGGTCCAAAAGTAGGTGGACAGAAAGTGTAATAAGGTTATGAAGGGGGAGCTTTATCAAACAAAATCCAGTAATTTTAGATAACATTATGTGGAGTGATGAAGCTTCTTTCAAATTATCCGGCCATATTAACAGACATAATTGTATTTACTGATATAATGAGAACATGCATTTAACATTAGAGCAACAACTAAATGAGCCTGGTGTCAATGTTTGGGGTGGTATTTCAAGTTTTGGTGTTTTAGGACCAATATTTTTTGATGGAACAGTCACAGGAGATAAGTATCTCAAAATTCCAATGAATCAAGTAGTTCCCCAGTTACAGCAACAGCCTAATTCAAATGACCTTTATTTCCAACAAGATGGGGCCCCTCCACATTATTCAAGAGTAGTCCGCGAGTATCTTGATGAAACATTTCCTAATAAATGGATTGGCTGAAGAGGTCCACTTGATTGGCCGGCACGTTCACCAGACTTGACCCCAATGGATTTTTTCTTTTGGGGAGTACTCAATGACAAAGTTTATAGTCGAAAACCAAAAAGTGTCAGTGATTTGAAAAATTACATAAGAGACCTGCATTGATAAAATGTAAGGGCTTTTGTATTATTGTTCAGAATAGAATTTAATTGTCAATGTTATGCTTGTGTTAGTAAATATAATTTTAAATATAAATCAAAATAAATGTTATTATTTTCTGTACACCTACTTTTGGACCACCCTGTATATACCAGGATGGGGGATATATACCCAGATGGGGGATATATATACCAGGATGGGGGAATGTATATACCAGAATGGGGGAGCATACATACCAGGATGGGGGATATATATACCAGGATGGAGGAATATACATATCAGGATAGGGGATATATATAAGAGGATGGGGAAAATATATACCAGGATGGGGCCCAGGATAAGGGACATATATACCAGGATGGGGGACATATATACCAGAATGGGGGATATATATATATATATATATATATATATATATATATATATATATATACCAGGATGGGGAGCATAAGTCCAAATCTTGCACTGGGGCCCATCAGACTCTAGTTATGCCACTGAGCACTATATAGGTCCCTTCTAATCACGGGGTATAGAGAAGATGCTAACATAGCAGAATGTTCTTAAAGGGGTTGCCCCGACATATGATTGTGGGGGGTTCAACACCGAACACCACAGACGTTCAGCTGTTTTAAGCTTTGACAGTGGCCAAATATAAATCGTGAACAGAGCTGGGACAGCATAGCTCCGTACCTGTGTTGTGCCCATTGCTTAGAACTGCAAAATAGCTCCTATTTATATGCCATCACAACCCCTATATTGATTATGTGGATACTGAATTATGAAAGGTCCTCATAGTGTCCATGAATTCTGATGTCCAGTCGTGGCCAAAAGTTCGCACACAAATTTGGGTTTTCACAAAGTTTCTTGCTTCAGTTTTGTTTGTGTGGCAATTTGCATTAACTCTACATTGTCCTGAAGAATGATCAGATAAATTGCAAAAAAATGTCATTCCTGGCCATGAAAATTAACTTACAGTAATCGCAAAAAAACAATTTCCACTGAATTTAAGCACTGCCAGAAAATGAGCTGCTTACATCAGTTCAGTGATCTTCTGGTTAGTTCAGGAGAAAATGTTAGAGGGATAGCTGATACATGCTGCCCGATCCACCATTTCAACCATGGATGTTTAATTCTGAAATGCTGTGGCCTCTCCCCGCCCGCTTCCCTGGAGTGATAGGTCTCTTGTTATTCCCGCACACCTGTCAGTCACCAGCGGTGAGAAGGGAGTAAATGCCGGAGACAAGGCTGCTGATATCACTCTGTAATACTGAATGAATTATAAGAGCAGACTTGTTGCTTTGAAAGGGGGCTGGTGCTTGAAATCATTCTTCTTCTGTTAACCATAGTAAGGACATTGTTGCTTGTAAGATTGCCCCTAAATCAACCATTTATCTTTAAGAACATCAAAGAGAAAGGTTCAAATGCTGTGAAGAAGGATTAAGAGCACACTAAGAAAGTCCAGCAAGCGCAAGGATGGTCTCTTAAAGAGGATTCAGCTATAAGATTGGTTCAACACCAGTGCTGAGCTTGCTCAGGAATGGCAGCAGGCTGGTGTCAGTGGCTTTTGGAGTCTAGCCTGGTGTCAAGAAGGGCAGCAAAGAAACCACTTCTCTCCAAGAAAAATATCAAGGACAGACTGATGTTCTGCAGGAAGCACAGGGATGGGACTGTTGAAGACTGGAGTAAAGTTATTTTCTCTGATGAAGCCTCCTTCAGACTGTTTGGGACATCTTTAAGAATGATTGTCCGGAGAAGAAAAGGTGAGCGCTACCATGATTCCTGTGTCATGCCAACAGTAAAGCATCCTGACATCATCCATGTGTGGGGGATTTTCATCCATGGAGGGGCTCATTCACTGTTTTGCCATGAATAAAGAATGGGATCTAAACATCATTCAAGAACAACTTCTCCCAATGATTTAGGAGCAAAGTGGTGATGACAATGCCTTTTCCAGCATGATGGAGACCATGTCACAAGGCAAAAGTAATAGCTAAATGGCTCAGTGAACAAAACATTGACATGTTGGGTCCATGGCCAGGAACCTCCTCAAATATTGAGTCTTTATATAAACTTGACATATTTGTCAATAAAACAATAAAAATTTAAAAACGTATGAAATGATAAATTGTACTTCATTAACCATAGAAACATCTGATTAAGGTGAGCTTGTGAGCAGGACCCTCACTCCTCTTGGTATGTGATGAACTGTATGTTGCTCTGTAAAGTCCCCTCTGAATCATAAATTGCTGCGGAATATGTTGGTGCTATAGAAATAAAAAATTGTAACTATCATCAAAAACACTGAAGCAGAAAACTTAGTGAAAACTAAAATTTGTGTGAGGCTCAAAACTTTTGTCCACGACTGTATGTAACATGCCACCACACTTGTGTGGTCCTGAACAGAGTGGAGTCAAGATCAGCTCAAAAGGAATTCATAACAATGTTGGTTCTCAAGTGCAACAAGTCACAATTACAGCGTACCCATCCTAACACACAAAACCTGCAGAAAATCATCCCGAACTGCAAGTTAAAACAAGTTATGTCCAGGAAACTTCTTGATCTTCATGCTCTGTAATATTCCATTCATTCTTTTTGTGTGGATATATCCACTTGGACAGCATTCCGACAGCACTATAGGTGCAGTAACTTCCTTCCTTTCTTTCTTAGGCATAAGTTGGAATTACAAGTGAGCAGGTCCCGACATAGAGTTATTAACAGAAACTAGCAGATCTTTTTTTTTTAATCCATCTTACATTACATTGTGTTAATCTTTCAGAAACGTTGGGACAATATTAGGGTTGTAGGGTGCAGAGGTAGTAGTTGCACCAGCACTATGTTGCCCAAAAAACTATTTTCTATGCAAGAAGATGTGACTCAGAAATGGAACATATTAGGTGGGATCTTGTTACAGTTCCTTACAAAAGGACTATGGAGAAGGTGATACAAGCAGGAATTGCTCATATGAAAGCAGCCTATAGCCGGCCATACACATTAGATGGCTGTAGGCAGAACGATGCTTTGGACGATCATCCAGCCGACAGCTATCTCAGCCAAGACTCCCATATACAGGAGCACTTGTTTGGTCGAGCGCTCCTGAGTTCTCCATGAGATAGCCGCTGACTGACTCGTTGGCCGTCGACTTATCTCAGGGAGAACAATGCAGTTACTCTATGTAACTGCAAACTTGTGAATCCTGGCAGTGCGCACTGTCAGGATTCTTCGGCGCCGAGAGTGGGCGGTCATGTGACCGCAGGTGCGTGATTTGCATACTTCTGGCCACATTCCGACTAGATGTGTCCTGTCTCGCTCAATACAGGTGAACGTCTAGTCTGGACTTGTGTGTATGCAAATTACATATTGCAGTCATGCGCCTTCCCGCTCCCGACACTGGAGAATCTTGACAGTACACACTGTGCGCTGTGAGGATTCACAAGTCTGCAGTCACAAAGAGTGACTGCAGACCTGATCCAAAAGTCTGGGCAACCCCTTTAAGGCTTTGTTCATGTCTGTTTTCGAAAAGACAGATGAAACAGAATAGATAAACGAAATTAGCATGCTATGCATTCCTGTTTCAAACGGAAGAAGAGGGGTCCAATTGATTTATGTGGGGTCCGTCAGGTTTCTATTTGGTGAGTTTTTTAGAACAACAACAACAAAAAGTCCTGCAGACAGAATGCTTTTTTCTATTCTACAAATATACAATAAATGGAAACCAGACGGAACCTATATACAGGTGCTTCTCACAAAATTAGAATATCATCAAAAAGTTAATTTATTTCAGTTCTTCAATTCAAAAAGTGAAACTCATATATTATATAGAGTCATTACAGACAGAGTAATCTATTTCAAGTGTTTATTTCTGTTAATGCTGATGATTATGGCTTACAGCCAATGAAAACACAAAAGTCATTATCTCAGTAAATTAGAATACTTAACAAAAAACACCTGCAAAGGCTTCCTAAGTGTTTAAAAAGGTCCCTTAGTCTGTTTCAGTAGGCTCCACAATCATGGGGAAAGACTGCTGACTTGACAGATGTCCAGAAGGCAGTCATTGACACACTCCACAAGGAGGGTAAGCCACAAAAGGTCATTACTAGAGAAGCTGGCTGTTCACAGAGTGCTGAATCCAAACATATTAATGGAAAGTTGAGTGGAAGGAAAAAGTGTGGTAGAAAAAGGTGCACAAGCAACCGGGATAACCGCAGCCTTGAAAGGATTGTTAAGAAAAGGCCATTCAAACATTTGGGGGAGATTCACAAGGAGTGGACTGCTGCTGGAGTCATTGCTTCAAGAGCCACCACACACAGACGTATCCAGGACATGGGCTACAAGTGTCGCATTCCTTGTGTCAAGCCACTCATGACCAATAGACAACGCCAGAAGCGTCTTACCTGGGCCAAGGAGAAAAAGACCTGGACTGTTGCTCAGTGGTCCAAGGTGTTGTTTTCAGATGAAAGTAAATTTTGCATTTCATTTGGAAATCAAGGTCCCAGAGTCTGGAGGAAGAGTGGAGGGGCCACAATCCAAGCTGCTCGAGGTCTAGTGTGAAGTCTCCACAATCAGTGATGGTTTGGGGAGCCATGTCATCTGCTGGTGTAGGTCCACTGTGTTTTATCAAGACCAAAGTCAGCACAGCCGTCTACCAGGAAATTTTAGAGCACTTCATGCTTCCCTCTGCCGACAAGCTTGTTGGAGATGGAAATGTCATTCTCCAGCAGGACTTGGCTCCTGTCCACACTGCCAAAAATACCAATACCTGGTTTACAAACAACAGCATCACAAGTTCAAGACTGGGCGATATTTATCTTTTTTGTTCATGATATGTGGGGCCTTATTTCAAGACAATGCCAAGAGTGTGCAAAGCAGTCATCAAAGCAAAAGGTGGCTACTTTGAAGAACCTAGAATATAAGACATATTTTCAGCTGTTTCACTCTTTTTTGTTAAGTATATAATTCCACATGTGTTAATTCATAGTTTTGATGCCTTCAGTGTGAATGTATAATTTTCATAGTCATGAAAATACAGAAAAATCTTTAAATGAGAAGGTGTGTCCAAACTTTTGGTCTGTACTATATATATATATATGTATATATATATATATATATATATATATGGAACTGGAGATGGCATTTCACCCCAGTTACAGGGAAAATTCAGCCTCTCGCCTGCACTGCAGAGATGATCTGCGTTTGCTAGGATACAGCAGATCCTTTTCCCACCCAGCACCGGATGATCACAAAATTGCAGGGCGGAGGAAATGGTGACCACAGCAATAGACCACAAAAAAAATAAAACCATCAGAATTGCTCTTTTTTGGTCAACACATCTATGCAAAAACAATGAAACCAAAACAAGCACCTCAAAATGGCATAAAATAAAGTTGTCAGCTTTCAACATAAAAACAAACAAAACTTTTACATAGCTCATTCAATAGAAAAATAAAAATGTGACGAGTCCCAGTAAATGGCGACACAGGCACAGACAGTGGCATTTAAAATGCGCTGTAAAGCACCAGAACTGACATTTTTCAATCACTTTTTAAAAAAAAATGAAATAAAAAAAGTTCAAAACATCGTGAATATATCATCTGCAGAAACGTAGGCTCGCTGTGCAAAAAAGCAACTCTTAGCACAGCTCAGTTGACGGAAAAATAAGAATGTTCTGGATCTCAGAAATTGGCAACACAAACCAAATGTAGTTATTCTTCACAAATTTCTGATTTCTTTCCACCACAAAAATAATGACAAAAAAAAACTGTACAAGTTTGATATCGCCGTAATTGTACTGACCTGGAGAATCAGATTTACGGATCGTTTTTATCTCGCAATGAGCAGCGTAAAAAGAAAACCCCACAAAACAATGGGGGAATTGCAATTATATTTTCACAATTTCCCTGCACTTGGAATTTTTTCCTGGTTTTCCAGTATATTGTATGGTAAAATGATTGGTGTCATTCAGAAGTACAACGTATCACATAAAAAAACAAGCTTTCATAATGGTATGTTGACAGAAGAATAAAAAAAAAGAGTGCACACGAGATAGAGCGTGTGAGAGAGCGAGAGAGAGAAAGTGAGAGAGTGCACGATAGAGCAAGCGAACGAGAGAGATTGAGATATTTTGGCTCAAAAGTCCGTTCAATGGGGTTTGGGTTCAAGTTTGGGTACAGTTCCGGTACCTGAACAGAACTTTGGAATAAAGTTCTGGTCAGGTACCAGAACCCGAACTTCCACGGGTCCGCTCATCCCTAATGATGACAATCAGCAAGCTTTCAAGACTGCTTAGGTGTCTTTTAAAAGGGTTGTCCGACAGTAGGGTACAGGTCTGCAGTCGCTCTATATAGCTTCAGACTTTTGAATCCTCCCTGCACTGTGCGCTGTGACAACTCGCTGAATATGCAATTTGTATACACTGTGTTCCAAATTATTATGCAAATAATATTTTCTCAGATTTTCCCAAATTACCTATATGAATTGCAGTCATTGTAATTTTCCAGTCAAATAACTATTAGAGTACAACTGAAAGGTTTTTGTACAAACTGCCTATGATAACAGTATATTTTTAAAAAAATAAAAAACTCAAACTGCACTCAAAATGCATGTTCCAAATTATTATGCACAGCAGAGTTTTCGACCTTTTCATTTTAATAAAGAACAAAAAAATGGTCATTTTTGAAATTATAAGCATTAGCAGGTTATTACAAACTGAAATCAAACAGTTTTCAACTCAAAACTTTATTCTAGGTGATGTTACATTTGCACATAGGACCCCTTGTTCGAAAGGAGCTTCTGAACTCTCTCGTCCATTGAATTTGTCAGGTTTTGGATGGTTTCTGCTTCAATTGTTTTGCATGAGGACAGAATACCCTCCCAGAGCTGTTGCTTAGATGTGAACTGCCTCCCGCCATCATAGACACTCCTTTTGATGATGCTCCAGAGGTTCTTAATGGGGTTGAGGTCAGTGGAGCATGGGTGCCACACCATAAGTTTGTCCCCTTTTATGCCCATAGCAGCCAGAGATGCAGATGTGTTATGTGCAGCATGAGACGGGGCATTATCATGCATGAAATGATCTCGATGGTCCAGATGGATGGAGTGGAGGATGGCTGGTTGATGGACACCCCATGCAAACACGGCTACGGCGCTAACAAGGAGGAGGTGGAGTAATGTTTTGGGCTGGAATCATGGGGAGAGAGATTGTTGGCCCTTTTAGGATCCCTGATGGGGTAAAGATGAACTCCATAATGTATGTGGAGTTTCTCAAACAGCACTTTCTTCCATGGTTCAAGAAGAAGAACCGTGTATTCCGCAGCAAGATCATTTTCATGCATGATAATGCCCCGTCTCATGCTGCACATAACACATCTGCATCTCTGGCTGCTATGGGCATAAAAGGGGACAAACTTATAGTGTGGCACCCATGCTCCCCTGACCTCAACCCCATTGAGAACCTCTGGAGCATCATCAAAAGGAGTGTCTATGATGGCGGGAGGCAGTTCACATCTAAGCAACAGCTCTGGGAGAGTATTCTGTCCTCATGCAAAACAATTGAAGCAGAAACCATCCAAATCCTGACAAATTCAATGGACGAGAGAGTTCAGAAGCTCCTTTCGAACAAGCGGTCCTATGTGCAAATGTAACATCACCTAGAATAAAGTTTTGAGTTGAAAACTGTTTGATTTCAGTTTGTAATAACCTGCTAATGCTTATAATTTCAAAAATGACCATTTTTTTGTTCTTTATTAAAATGAAAAGGTTGAAAACTGTGCTGTGCATAATAATTTGGAACATGCATTTTGAGTGCAGTTTGAGTTTTTTATTTTTTTTAAAAATATACTGTTATCATAGGCAGTTTGTACAAAAACCTTTCAATTGTACTCTAATAGTTATTTGACTGGAAAATTACAATGACTGCAATTCATATAGGTAATTTGGGAAAATCTGAGAAAATATTATTTGCATAATAATTTGGAACACAGTGTACTTCCAGCCACATTCAGACTTGACTGTTTCTGGCCTCGCTCAATTCATTTGTGCTGACCGAGGCTGTACACGTTTAGTTGGCATGTGACCGCATGTATGCAAATCACAAACTTGCAGTCATGGGGAATCCTCGCAGCATACGTTTTGCATACCTCCCAACCGTCCAAGTTTCCACAGGACTGTCCCTCTTTGAGAGCTCAGTCCCTCGTCCCGTCACGGCGTAGCTGTTCTCCAGGATGTGGAGGGTGGTGGGGGGTGTTGCGGCGGCGGAGCAGCGGATACAGGTAGTAGCCAGCAGCTGCAGCTACCACGTGTGCCGGCTGCTAAAGACAATTAATATTCACTCTTTTCCATGCCTACGGGAGTGGAGAGCAGTGGATATTCATTCTCCTTAATAGCGCACACTGTGAAACACAGCTGACGGCTTCCTGCTGCGGCTCCGCGATCCTGTGTGGCCGCTATTAGAGAGAATGAATATTCACTCTTCTCCACTCCCATGGGCGTGGAGAGGAGTGAATATTCATTCTCTTTAGTAGCGGGCACAGAGGATCGCGGAGCCGCAGCAGGAGCGCGGCCGCTGCTGTGTGCGCTATTAAGGAGAACTATTCACTCCTTTCCACGCCCATAGTCCCGGCGTGGAGAGGAGTGAATATCCCTGCAGCTCACCTCGGCATCTGAGGGCGCATGGCAGTGACGTCATGCGCTGCTCAGATGATAACATGAGCTGCTGGAAGACAGGACGCAGAGCTGGAGCAGAGCAGAGGGGAGGGAAGGAAGGTGTTTATTTTTTTCATGTGTGCAGTGATGGGAGGCCATGTATATCAGGACTGGGATGAGGGGGCCATGCATACCAGGATTGGAGATGAGGGGGCCATGCATACCAGGATTGGGGATGAGGGGGCCATGCATACCAGGATTGCATCTGAAGTGGCCATGCATACCAGGAATGGGGATGAGGGCCGTCTGCTGAATGCCCTTCATTACCAGCGCCCGTGTGACAACTCCTCCTGCCAGGGGAGAAAGAAATGGTAAATGGGCGTGGACTGGGGTGTGGCCAAGGCGTGGCCAAAATTTGCCGCAATGCGATATGCCCGCCGCATGATCTGTTTTTCTTCTTGAAAAGTTGGGAGGTATGCATTTTGTGAGGATTCAAAAGTTCTACCCTAAGGCTGGACAACCCCTTTGAGCCACCATCAGACGATCGTATGAAACATAGCCTGATTTTCATCCTTTTCAGATGATTTTTATCCGTATTTTACATCCGTGTGACATCTGTTTTTATACATCTACATTTAAACATGTGCATGATCAAGTCCAGTTTCCTAGGTTAATAATAACAATGTAGCCATAAAAATCGGGTGCTATACAGATGGTCCGTATAGGATCCCATGTTTTTTGCGCACCCATACACTTGTATAGGCGATTCTTACCCGAGATACGGAAGAGATTAGATAGCGCCATTATATTCATCTGAACAGTCCTATTGAATTACATGTGTCAGTGTGATGTCTGATCTGTACTCGGACAGCACGCGCCCGTGTAATACACTAGTCTGAACGAGCTCTAAGCTTTATGAGGTATTATATATATATATATATATATATATATATATATATATATATATATATTTTTTTTTTTTTTTTTTTTTTTTTCATGAAGTAGGTTTTGCTCCAAAAATGGAGACTGTCATAAATTTGGGTGGAAAGCAACGCCAGCTCATAATGGAAATGTACATGTGGCTCAATGGCGGCCCAAGAAGTATCATAGTAATTTAATCAGCATGTGCCCAGGTATTGTGGCCATGGCCATTTTGGATATACATATAGAATATGGTCAATCACTGCCTATATGTAATGCTATCTCTTCTGGGAGCAGCACTAATATCGCCTAGAGGACACCATTATCCAGCAACTGCAGAGAATTCGGTGCAGCGTTGCAGTCACTTCCTGGCTGTGATAATTCTGCGATTCTTCACTTCGTCCTCTAGATGTCGCTGTGGTCAGTCAGTGGCAAGGTCGTGTATGCTTCCTCCCCGCGGATAGCGCTGTGGTACATTCCAAAGATGGCGGCGCCCATGTGTAGCGCAGTGAGCCGGCTGCAGGTAGCGGGACATTGGGGTCACTGGGGGGGCCTTTCTGTCACCTGCGGGTGCTGCTGCAGTAACAGGCGGGGTGTGATGGCATTTCTGGAGCTTTGCTTCCTGTAGATGGATTTTGGGCTATGGCTGCTTCTATTACACGCACCACAGTTGTTGTTTGTTCTCTCTTGCACGGTTTCCTGTCATATCTGACCATTTGGGACCATTTTTATAGATGGATATAATCAGGTAATAGCAGATTTGCCATTTTTCTAAATTTGCAGCCATTCTTCAGATAGTAACACTTTTATTTACTGCCTGTTGCTTAGGAAACCAACCACTGCTGCTGTCTATCTTGTAAGCACTGCGCTGAAGCTGGCCGGGATTAGGAGGTAACAGCGCCCTCCAGAGATCCTGGCCGGCTTCAGTACAGCGCTTACAAGCTGAATAGAAGAGCCCTTGTAAGCACTGCACGTGGTCTGCTGCTTTGCAGCGGTGGTCGTTCTCCAAGGCAACAAGCTGATAAAAAAAAGTGTTAATATCTCAAAAATGGCTGAAAATTTGAATAAGCAGTAAATTGCAAAACTGCTTGTATTGCCAGGCACTGGCTGACCATATCCATTTGTGAAGGTGGGGAAAACGGATCCTTTTTTTAAATTTTTTTTTTATAACATTGCAGTCTATGGAAGACGGGGCTGCCAAACGTTAGCGAAACGTGGTGTGAATCAGGCCTAAGCGTCTACGCTCCCCCCATCTTAGCCAATCATAAGTGTAAGCTCCATGTATGACTACCCACCGCCTACAGGGAGTTACACGTCACATTCTCAGGTGAGGTCATTAGACAGCAAGGCCGAATCTTCATTTTATACTTTTTCTTTGTAGGTTTTGGTCCGAGGACTAGAAGGCATTTTCCCCCGACATTCTCAGATCCGCTGTATTCAGACGAGCTCGGTTTGTTTAAAGGTAAGCACAATATGTTCTGGTCCTTATTGCTCTTCCTTACAGTAACATTTTACCACACAGACTTGGGCCTGGTTTCTACTTGTTTAACGGTAATTACATTATAGAACAATGGGAAGTTTAAGACTGAGCGTGATATATGCCCTAATGCACACAATAGCAGAGAAAATTGCGGAACTCACCACCGATGTATCCTGTGACACCTCACATGGTCACAGGATACAAATAGACTTTCACGTGTGAAGCGGCCACTGTATGTCTGACACCCCAGATGAAGCTCGGTTAAACAGCTTTCTATTTGTATCCTGTGACCATGTGACTGCAAAAAAGTATGGAAAATGATACAATGGTGGTGAGCGCCGCAGTTTTCTCTTCTGTTATCTGTATTGTTTGGAATGTTCTAAAATTGCGGAGCACCTCTGAGGATGTACTGGAGCGCTGAGTGACCGATCCACTGTGGATAAATGTGGAGGAGAGCAGTGCCAGTATTGGATTGATGTTTTCTTTCTTTATCAGTTGTGATATTTGCCCTTGACTACATGGAGGCTCGGTAAATGAGCGGTGGTGCAGACATGGCAGTCAGCATATCTGCAACAGACATCATCCGAAAAATAATCCACCTGAAACTGCTGCAGCGACTGAGATCAAAGATAACTACTACCCCGGCCATCTCACCCCACAGATACTCTACTCAATCTCTGGGTGGGACAAAGAAAAAAAAAAAGTAAACAAAAGTTAAAAAAAACCCTCAAATTCTGAATTCCTCCATTAAAAGTTTCTTAATACATTATATATAAGCTCAAAATGTTGTCATTGAAAAGGGCAGCTCTTATAAATCTGGATTGATGAAAAAATAAAACAGTGATGACTCTTGGAGACCATTAATGAAAAAACATTGCTGCGTCCTTAAGTTTGAAAGTTACGTCCTATCCATGGGATAGAGTATAGCTTCACGATTGTTGGAACCCGAGAGCCGGGGCTATGACGAGCCCCGTGTGAATGGAATGGTGGATGATTATTCGCAGTGTCGCCCCATTCATTCTTATGGGAGTGCCGAAAACCTGCCGAGTGCTGCGCTCAGCTATCTCTGGCAGTTCAAGCGGCAGTGTGAATGATCAACCACCACTCCATTCACATGGTGCTTTTGAGAGCCCCAATTCACGGGATTGGTGGGGGTCCTAGTGGTCGGATTCCCAGTGATTGGGAAGTTGTTCCCTATCCCACAGATAGAGGATAACTTTCTAACTTGAGAATACCCCTTTAAGCGATTATAGGGTCTGTCCCATCAGGACCCTTCCACTGTATCTGCCCATTATAGAATAGTATTATCTTGTGACTGCCCCTATGGGACAGATGAGAGAGATCACATATTTGCACACACAATCTGTCATGTATTTAGATAGCCGCACATATTACTACCTTTTCCAGCGCCTGTACTCCTTGGTGACCTGCACATAAGTAGGAATCGCTCTGCTGACCGTCATTATACTATGGGATTTGGTTTGTGGGACTGAGCCGCTGAGCATGTGCGGCAGTCGGCACCCCCTTGCTGAGCATGTGCGGCCGTCGGCACCCCCCCCTCCCCCCCTGCTGAGCATGTGCGGCCGTCGGCACCACCCCCCCCTGCTGAGCATGTGCGGCCGTCGGCACCCCCCCCTCCCCGCTGAGCATGTGCGGCCGTCGGCACCCCCCCCCTCCCCGCTGAGCATGTACGGCCGTCGGCACCCCCCCTCCCTGCTGAGCATGTGCGGCCGTCGGCACCCCCCCCCCTCCCCGCTGAGCATGTGCGGCCGTCGGCACCCCCCCTCCCCGCTGTGCATGTGCGGCCGTCGGCACCCCCCCCTCCCCGCTGAGCATTTGTGACCGTCGGCACTGTAAACATTAGGAGGACATTCTGAGTAAGCATGGCGAGAGCTGTAGGGGGCACCATAACAAGTATGTAACATCAATATCTACATACAGGGGCATTTTTTTCAAAATTTAAAAATGTTGTTTAAATGTAATAACTAACAATGGCCCAAACATTTTAAAATCGACTTATTTTTATAAATATATATATTTTTTTATTTTTAGAACCGTGCAGCTCGTGTACGTGTGGGTAAAGGAGACAAACCAGTGACCTATGAAGAAGCTCATCCCCCTCATTACATTGCCCATAGGAAAGGCTGGCTTTCTCAACACACAAGTAAGACTCTAATAACTGTTCTGTATACTGTACATAGCCAGGATGAGAAGTCTTAAAGGGATTGTTCACCTTTTGAATACATTTTTTTCACTACATATATGGATGTAATTGGGGATAAAAATAATTTTTGCAATTGGGTTTCATTAAACATTTTACACTGTTTGCTTTCTATAGTCTTTGTGTTGCATGGTCTTTTGCTGGCTGCAGAATTAGTTAAAGAGAATGTGTCACCCCCCCCCCTGGGCGATATCAGACCTCTACTATGGCCATACAGGTGAGAGAAAAGTAAATCTATACTTACCTGTATGGCCCATAGCAGAGAAATCTGGTTTTATAAAGTCTGTTTTCCAGAGGCTTGACATCCGGGGGATGCCAAGCAAACCCCTCCAATCTGCTTACTATTGCCCTAAATCGCCGCCTCTGTGCTAAATTACCATATCCCCCCCCCTCTCCTGCACATCACAGGGCCCTGTGATGTGCCCTGCTCTGCCTCCCATGGAGCGCGCTTTCTTTCCCTCCGGCCCCGTTTGGCTGCGTACTGCCAGCGGAGTGAAAGTCTCAGTGACTCACGGTCGCTTGCGCAATACAAGGCTGCGGCGCAGTACACAGCTAAACGGGGCCGGAGGGAAACAAAGTGCGCTCCATGGTTCGACAAAGGATCATGCAGGTCTGAAACCTGTTTCCTGGGAGCGCAGTGGATATTTCTTTTCTGCCTTTATATTTTTCGAGCTGTTGTGTTCAACTATTTTTTTGCCTTTTATACTACTGGATCAAAATAAGCAATTATTTTAAGAAGATGTGCTTGCCGGCTATCATTTTTTTCTGTACTGAATGTAACTTTACAATGGCAGTCTTGGAATGTCAGGGGATTTATTGTTTGTTTAAACCTAAAAATTCTATAAATTAAGATAATAATAAAGAAGTCCCTAAAACCCATCTAAGGGCAGGTTTATTCTTTGATCATCAAGATATCCTGATCCTTCAAAAACGGACGTCTTCTCTATCACAGAGTAAAGCCCCCATACAAATAAAGTCTAATATGTATGGGGGGGCCTCCTGACTCTCCCCCAACAAACAATATTAATAAAGTGAAGACACACCAAAGATATCTTTAAGCCATTAATCTAAGAATTCAGTTGGCTTCTTTTTACGAAGATGGTTCTCTAGATCGTCAGTTTTGGCTCGTAAGGAAGTAATTTGCTGATTGTGTCTACAAGAGTCTCTGGACTGCGGAGGGAATTTATCCGCAACATCGCTCACCCTTCCCTCCATCACAGCAACTCATCTATTAATTTTCTTTTAGATCTTGCCTCATCAGAGAGAATGCCTCCTTTAACGTGCCCATCTGTAGATTTAGTGTGGATAAAACAGGATTACATGGTGTTTCTGCTGTTAGGACATTACTCGGTGTAGGATTTTTAGTGGATTGTGTTTACCATACGGGGCTACTGGAGGCCGTATCTCCATCATCATCCATGACAAGTTCTCCTACCTCCCCACTTTCCGTCGCTTTTCCTCATTCATTGGAGGACTCTAAATATGAATTATGGTGTTTGCTGGGTGCTCTGACAAAGTTTGCCAGTACCCGCACCTAGTGACTGAGTTGGAAGACCTACAAGAGCGCCATATTGGGTCCTCTGATTCCTTATTCTCCTTACTGTGCCTCTGGCCATAATCACCAAAGATCCAACAAAAAATATATCTTCAGCGAGGTCACAGAAGATCATATCTCACAACTTTACAAAGCAGTGTTCTTCCTGCATGAGTCCTAGATTCCCCTTTCATTACCCCCATAAAGTATGATGCCAGCAAAAGTGACAAACAAACACTGTATGACACCACCACAGTGAATTCCTCCATAGTACCCTCCTCACACATAGTATAATGACCCTATTGTACCTTCACTCCCCCCAGCGAAGTATGGTGACCCCAACACAGTCTGATCCCCCAACTGTGACCCCCACACAGCCCTCTCATCTAGTAGAATGGGCGGCTACATACAGTATAATCGTCCCACACCTCACCAGATTGTGTAATGGCCCCCATTAGCTCTCCAAATAGTGTAATGTCCCACACATAGCCCTCCAAAAAGTATAAAGGCTCCTATATAGCCCTCCAAGTATTATAATGGCCCACACATGGCCCTCCAAAGGTTATAATGATCCCCACAGCTCTCCAATTATTATAACAAACCCCATATAGTCCTTCATATAGTATAATGCGCTCCGCATAGTCCTCCATACAGTATAATGCGCTCCGCATAGTCCTCCATACAGTATAATGCGCTCCCCATAGTCCTCCATACAGAATAATGAGCCCCACATAGTCCTCCATACAGTGTAATGGGCCCCACATAGTCCTCCATACAGTGTAATGGGCCCCACATAGTCCTCCATACAGTGTAATGGGCCCCACATAGTCCTCCATACAGTGTAATGGGCCCCACATAGTCCTCCATACAGTGTAATGGGCCCCACATAGTCCTCCATACAGTGTAATGGGCCCCACATAGTCCTCCATACAGTGTAATGGGCCCCACATAGTCCTCCATACAGTGTAATGGGCCCCACATAGTCCTCCATACAGTGTAATGGGCCCCACATAGTCCTCCATACAGTGTAATGGGCCCCACATAGTCCTCCATACAGTGTAATGGGCCCCACATAGTCCTCCATACAGTGTAATGGGCCCCACATAGTCCTCCATACAGTGTAATGGCCACCACATAGTCCTCCATACAGTGTAATGGCCACCACATAGTCCTCCATACAGTGTAATGGCCACCACATAGTCCTCCATACAGTGTAATGGCCACCACAATGTACTCACTGATTAAAAAAAATAAATCAGTACTCACCTCTCCTCATTTCCCTGCTGCTCCGGTCTCTGCAGCGAGTGTCCTGAAGCGCTGCACATCTCAGCGGAGCTGGTGCCATGTAGTGACCTCATCGTGTCCGCTGCGCTAAGATGTCAGACGCCAGGGAAGAATGATGGCGGAGGGAGCATCAGCTGACACACCCTGTTTCATCATTACTTTCATCTTCACCGCCAGTCGCGTGGCCTGCCGCCATTAGTGGTACGCCACTGCCAGAGGTCCACTCTGCGAAATAACCAATGGCGACTACCTCCAGTATTGTCCAGGAGTACTGTCTGAGCAAGCAATAAGCTGCCCTTGTCCGCACTGCATTTCCAATGGGAGCAGCTCGGCTTCTGGGATCTTCTAGGCTGTTGGAGCTCCACTCCAGCAATCGAGGCCCCGGCTGTAGAGGGCAGAGAGGCCGCGACACCAATAATGTTTATAAAAACTGCCAGACTTTGGAGCACACAGTTCCCATTGGTCTATTTTGTGTTTTTGGGCTGTTGAACCCTTTTTCTGTGACCTGAGAGCAGGATTATTCACAGGAGCTCTTAACGTGTGCAGCTGCTCACATCCCCATCCCCTGTTTTTTGGGACTTTAATATTGATGACATATTCTTAAAGGCTATGGACACCAATATTTTTCATTTGTTGATAGTTACCTCTAGTTAATAAAATTGCCCTATGTTTCGATCTGCAGTCTTCATTCGTTTTCAGATGCATTTGACAGCCTAATCCAAATTCAAGATTTTTCTCTTGCTGGGAGCGCCTCTTCCAGTAATATAGGCTGGATGTGAGAACTGTGTGTAATCCAGGGTGCTGTTGTCTTCATTGGCTAATATAGCAACACCTCTTCTATCCTGCTCTTATTTCCTTTTCAAATGCTTTCCTCCTTACCTATAGCCTGTTTTCTCTACCCTCCCTGAGACTCTAGATACATTCTTCCCTGTCCACATTGTGGAGATTTGCTTTCAAACCTTCTTTGCTACAAACACTGAGAAAAGGAAGGTGGGGGAAAGCAGAGAGTTGTCATAAGCAGGATGATTTATCTTGCCCCCAGCTAAAGGACTTACAGATACTCTGCGCGGCTAAAGTCACTTAAATGGATAATCCCAGAATTTTCTTTTTTCCTCACTCCCTGTAGTCTATTAACTCGCTTTATTAAGTAGCCCGACCAACCTTCAAATACTCACTGGCTGATTTCTTACTCCTCTTTTTGGTTCCAGCTGCCCTATAAATAAGATTTATATTGTGGGAATATCACTTTAAATGTGCCGTAGCCCGCTCAGTCAGCTTGATCGGTGGAGGGTGACATTCTGTCATGGAGATGTGGATTTTTCACTTTTTTTTTTTTTTTAACTCTGCTCCTTGCAGTAAATGTCAGCGATAGACTCAGCACAGCGCCACCTTGTGGCCATATACAAGTAATCCTGTAAGCAGCTCCATTTTTCCCACGCTGACCTGCTGATGCTTGCCATTTCTAACACATTTTGATTATAGATGTGGTTTTGTTTTTTTACGTGATTTTTTTTTTTTGCATTTAAAAAAGAGTGGATTATGAATCCCATTTTTTATGAAGGCGTCTAATTTTGTAACCTGCAAGTTTTACAGTTAAAAAGGTGGTGGTAGATATAACATGAGATTTTAAAGTGGAGTTCACCATATTCCTGAAAAGGAATGTCAGCAGGTATTTGCATAATGTAGGGGCAGAGAGCCTGATTCCAGGGACGTGTCACTTGCTCAGCAGCTTGCTGTAATTTCAATACAATCAGGGTTTTATAAGCAGGAGATTATCACTGCAGGACTAGGTGTCAAGTGCAGGCCAGTCTAGCTAATCTTTGTAGCCCCGCCCTCACTACTGATTGGCAGCTTCTCTGTGCATTGTCAACAAGCTGCCAATCAGGGGTGGGGGCTGGGTTATACAGAGCTCAGCATTCTGACCACTGCTACATCTACAGCAGAGAAAACAGGGATGCTATCAAAACTGCACCAAGCAGCCCAGTACTTGACGCATTGCTGGAATCAGGGTCTCTGCCCATACATCATGCTGCTGTTAGATTACACAGGATAAGAGTAGCTCAGCAAGGCACTGAGGGACCTTTCATTGATCCATTTTACGGTCACACAATAGCCCTTTGTACATTGTGAAAATGCTATTTTAAAACTTGCCATTCGTACTTCTTGAGTTGCAGGTCTTTCTTCATAAGAATTCTGTCAGGACTATAGGTGCTGGAACTTTTCTCAACTCACTTCACAGCATGCATTGCCCCTGAATAGTGTTGAGCGAGCATGCTGGTGTGTTTTCCGAGTATCTTCGGTGTGCTCTGCTGACCTATTAGGCAATCCCTGCATGTTTTGCGGCTGTCTACTGCTTCAAAACATGCAGCCACAGGGAGTCAAACATATAAGCAGAGCATGCTGAAGATACTCGGAAACACCACGTTATCCGAGCACCTTCTCTCAACACTATCCCTTGTCAAGATGACATTTCTAACTTGCCTTCCATGCTTCTGGAGTTGTAGGTTTTAAGAATTCTGTCAGCACTATAGGTGCTGGAACTTTTCTCCTAACATTTTCCAGTGGCTTGTTTGTCCTGAACCAAAAAAGCTCACTTCTCTGTTATACCTGGATGTAGTGACAGGCAGGAGACCAGGAGGATTTGCAGATTGTTTACAGCCAACTTCATCTCAAGTCCGAAAAATAGATGGTGACCATTCAAGGCTGCTTTGTATAGAAGAACATCTCCACTATTTGATGCTCATGGTGTGTTCTTACTCCTTCAGGTAACCTAGATGGTGAAGAGGGCGCTGGAGAGCGCACCATAGAGGACGTCTATATCCGCAAATTTATGTACGGCACGTTCCACGGCTGCCTGGCCAACGAAGTGGTGATCAAGCGCCGTGCCAACCTCATTGTGATATGTGCCATACTAATCCGCAAGCTGCCCGCTCAGAAGTTTTACTTTCTGACTGGCTACACTGAAGAATTGCTGTCCTACCTGTACAAGTGTCCTGTGAAGCTGGAGCTGCAAACCGTGGAAGAGAAAGTCATTTATAAATACCTTTAAGGTCCGGACCGTCCTGAGACTACGAGCAGAGCGCGGCCGACGCTCAGTGGGTACGGACGGCTCTGTATTGTTCCTACTCTGCTCTTCAAGAGCCACATCAGGTTTTTGTATGATAGTAAATAAAGCTGTATATAAACTAATGTCAACTATACCATAGCTCGGGAGCCATCACAACATGCTGATGGTCACAAATTATTTTTCAGCAAAGTAACACATTCAAAAATTCCTATTTTCAGCAGTTTGAAAGAAAAAAAATATATACACAGTGGGTACGGAAAGTATTCTGACCCCTTTAAATTTTTCACTCTTTGTTTCATTGCAGCCATTTGGTAAATTCTAAAAAGTTCATTTTTTTCTCATTAATGTATACTCTGCACCCCATCTTGACTGAAAAAAACAGAAATGTAGAAATTTCTGCAAATTTATTAAAAAAGAAAAATTGAAATATCACATGGTTAGAAGTATTCAGACCCTTTGCTCAGTATTGAGTAGAAGCACCCTTTTGAGCTAGTACGGCCATGAGTCGTCTTGGGAATGATGCAACAAGTTTTTCACACCTGCATTTGGGGATCCTCTGCCATTCTTCCTTGCAGATCCTCTCCAGTTCCGTCAGGTTGGATGGTGAACGTTGGTGGACAGCCATTTTCAGGTCTCTCCAGAGATCCTCAATTGGGTTTAGGTCAGGGCTCTGGCTGGGCCAGTCAAGAATGGTCACAGAGTTGTTCTGAAGCCACTCCTTTCTTATTTTAGCTGTGTGCTTAGGGCATTGTCTTGTTGGAAGGTGAACCTTCAGCCAAGTCTGAGGTCCAGAGCACTCTGGAGGAGGTTTTCTTCCAGGATATCTCTGTACATGGCTGCATTCATGTTTCCTTCAATTGTAAGCAGTTGTCCTGTCCCTGCAGCTGAAAAACACCCCCATAGCATGATGCTGCCACCACCATGTTTCACTGTTGGGATTGTATTGGGCAGGTGATGAGCAGTGCCTGGTTTCCTCCACACATACCGCTTAGAATTATCGCCAAAAAGTTCTATCTTCATCTCATCAGACCAGAGAATTTCTCATAGTCTGGGAGTCCTTCATGTGTTTTTGAGCAAACTCTATGCGGGCTTTCATATGTCTTGCACTGAGGAGAGGCTTCCGCGGGCCACTCTGCCATAAAGGCCCGACTGGTGAAGGGCTGCAGTGATAGTTGACTTTGTGGAACTTTCTCCCATTTCCCTACTGCATCTCTGGAGCTCAGCCACAGTGATCTTGTGGTTCTTCTTTATCTCTCTCACCAAGGCTCTTCCCCCACGATTGCTCAGTTTGGCTGGGCGGCCAGGTCTAGGAAGACTTCTGGTGGTCCCAAACTTCTTCCATTTAAGGATTATGGAGGCCACTGTGCTCTTAGGAACCTTGAGTAATGCAGAAATTCTTTTGTAACCTTGGCCAGATCTGTGCCTTGCCACAATTCTGTCTCTGAGCTCCTTGGGCAGTTCCTTTGAGCTCATGATTCTCATTTGGTCTGACATGCACTGTGAGCTGTGAGGTCTTATATAGACAGGTGTGTGCCTTTCCAAATCAAGTCCTATCAGTTTAATTAAACACATCTGGACTCCAATAAGGAGTAGAACCATCTCAAGGAGGATCACAAGTAAATGGACAGCATGTGACTTAAATATGAGTGTCTGAGCAAAGGGTCTGAATACTTATGACATTTCAGTTTCTTTTTTAATAAATTTGTAAAAATTTCTACATTTGTTTTTTTTTTTTTCAGTCAAGATGGGGTGCAGAGTGGACTTTAATGAGAAAAAAAAATGAACTTTTTCGAATTTACCAAATGGCTGCAATGAAACAAAGAGTGAAACATTTAAAGGGTCTGAATACTTTCTGTACCCACTGTATATACGTGCACAGTCTGTGACTACTGCAGCATTATATCCACAAGCCTCTGATGATGCCATTTAGGTGAAACATGTTGGGAAAGCTGCGAGCTAGCAAGTGTAGTTGCGATATACTTAGTAGCCTTTTAAGCAGATATAGTTGTCATGGACTGCTGCCAGGACAGTATTCAATATAGGTTTTAATATGAGTTACACTAAAGTATATAGCTAGCCTAATAGATCAAGGAATGGATTATCAGATTAATATAATAACTACACTATTTTTAATAGTTAGAGCTTCTTAAAAGTTAAGTTTTTTCAGTCCTTTAGATAAAGGTTTTTTTTTGCCCTGTGGCAAATATAATTTTGTGAATACAGCAGCAGAGACACCTGGAGACATGGGATCCATGCGGAGCATTGGGTTAATCACGTCTCCTCCCGATATAACATTCTTATAAGTCAGTCATGTTGCTAAACCAGATTTCTTTCTCTGGAGAGCAGCCCATGCAGCAAAACTGTGCCAAGATTTAGAGGAGCCTTGTGCCTCGACCTTGGGGCTTCTGAAGGGACCTTGCAATCTCCCACCATTGAGTTCCTTATCTGTACAGCCCATGACGAAGCTTTGTGCCATGCATAGTCCAGCAGTCGGCCGCCAGATGGAGTTTTACAGTCAATATGGTGGACAGAACTCTTTCCCCTCTGCGCTCTAACCCATGTCTGTTACATGACGATAAGCTGCAGTTTTGCCATCTCTTCCAGGATATACAATATTCTGTGACACTCGCTACAGGGGTGGAGGGTTATTTAATGACTAGACACACAAGGCGCAGGTCTATTGACTTGGCGCACATAGCTCTGCAGCAGAGCTGTGTACATTCATGTTGCTTTTAAGAAAAAAAAAAAAAAAAAAACCCTCAAGTAGAACAGGTTTGTTCACCTTTAGATGACAAAAATACAAACTCCGGCATAAAGAAGCCATCGCTGCAGAGCATTTAATTACTGGAAAATCCATACATGCAGGGTTCAGATGTAGTCATCAGGCGAGTGGATAACACCCAGCATGGATTGTGATTCTGTTCTTACATAATTGGCTCTGCAGACGGCATCCTCCGGTGTTATACAGAGGGGAGAAGCCCCTTACAGGTGTTATGCAAGGGGGTCTTGCTGCCCCTCCATTATTTCAATCTGACATATCAACCCCACAGCATGGAGACAGAGCCACCGCTTTGTGGCACCGGTGTAAGGACTCCTCTTACCCTGATGTGACATTTTATTGCTTAGTGTTTAAGCTACGGTATTAATTGGTTTGTTGGACCAGTCCAACTTTGATTTGGTCATAAATTAGCCCAGTACTGGACACATACTAGCACCTTCTCCCCCAACATCTGTCAGGAGGCCCCATACACAGACTGTCGGCTGAGCCTTCAGATAGAACGGAGTCACTCAACATTAGTCTGGTTGGAGGCTATAGGCAGAGTTGGCCATACGGGTCAGATCCCATAGTGTAGTACCGAGTAGAGAGCAGTCCGACCTGTGGACCTGCCACCAGGACATCTTACAGCCATCTCATTGTGCTGCCTGCCATGTAAATTGAGGGAGTAGAAGCCAAAAATGGTACTAAAGTTATTGCAAAAATAAGCATTCATTTAAATTGTCCCTGAAGGTCAGGACTAGTGTTGAGCCACCCCCATAGTGTTCGGGTTCGGTTCGGTTCGTCGAACACCGGGATGTTCGAGGAACTGTTCGTCGAACACCTTAGAACACCGTCGAACACCGTTAAAACCAATGGCAGGCAAACAAAAACACATAGAAAACACCTTCAAAGGTGTCCAAAAGCTGACAAACTGCTCAGAAGACACTCTCTTTAAAAAAGCCGGCCGGCAATTCAGCAGCGGCATACACCGGTACCCGACAATTTAGACAAGAAGGAATAGAGCATCACACATAGATTAGATAGATAGAAACATGTCAGTCACACATATAAGAAGCACAGTGACAGTGTTGGTTACTGCACTTGTCATTTAGTGTAAAGGATTTATTAAAAAAAATATTAGTGTTTTCATGCACCGTCTCTTTAAAAAAGCCGGCCGGCAATTCAGCAGCGGTACTCGACAATTTAGAACAGAAAGAATAGAGAATCACACATAGATTAGATAGATAGAAACATGTCAGTCAGATATATAATAAGTACAGTGATAGTGTTGGTTACTGTACTTGTCATTTAGTGTTAAAATAAAGGATTTATTAAAAAAAAATTAGCGTGGGGTTCCCCGTAAT
Source organism: Phyllobates terribilis (assembly GCF_046119375.1). Lineage (NCBI taxonomy): Eukaryota > Metazoa > Chordata > Amphibia > Anura > Dendrobatidae > Phyllobates > Phyllobates terribilis. The sequence continues at coordinate 533,795,120 of NW_027362771.1, forward strand.
TTTAGTCTCTAGCGGAGGTTAAGCAGACGGCTGGGGCAGATGTTTGAAGCCTGGGAAGGGGGTAATACCCACGGAGCTTCCCAGGCTACTAATATCAGCCCCCAGCTGAATACCTAGCCTTTACTAGCTATTAAAATGGGGGACCCCCCAAAAAAATGACGTGGGGTCCCCCCTAATTTAATAGCTAGCAAAGGCTAGGCAGACAGCTGGGGGCTGATATTAATAGCCCAGGAAGGGTGCCATGAATATTGGCCCCCTCCCAGGCTAGAAACACCAGCCGTCAGCCGCCCCAGAAATGGCGCATCCATAGGATGCGCCAATTCTGGCACTTAGCCTCGCTCTTCCCACTGCCCTGTAGCGGTGGCAGTGGGGTAATAGGGTTGGGGTTGATGTCAGCTTATAATGCCAGCTGACATCAAGCCCAGGTTAGTAATGGAGAGGCGTCTATAAGACACCCCCATTACTAACCCCATAGTGAAAGTTAAAAGAAAACACAACACCCAGAATAAAGTCCTTTAATTGAAATAAACACACAATTCTTTATTGTTCTAAATTAAACCATACTTACCATCACGCCCATTCCAGCTGAAGCCAACGATCCCCTGCAATAAAAGAAAAATAATAAAGCAACCTCATCCTTACCTTTCGATGGTTCCCAGGACAGCTCCAGCTCTGCTACATCGAGATGACAGGCTGGACCGCAGCAGAACGCTGCCATCCAGCCTGTCAACCCGCAGACACTGAGAAGAGCAGGCTTGCTTCGCTCCTCAGTGTCTCGCTGTGACGGCATCCAGATGAGCCGAGGTCATGTCCAATGAACTCTGCTCACCTCATGCACGTCACTGACAGCGTGGGAAAATTCTCCTGCACTCAGCGCTTCAGCGTGGGAGAATTCTCACGCTGAAGCGCTGAGTGCAGGAGAATTTTCCCACGCTGTCAGTGACGTGCATGAGGTGAGCTGAGATCATTGGACATGAACTCACCTCATGCACGTCACTGACAGCGTGGTAAAATTCTCACGCTGAAGCCCTGAGTGCAGGAGAATTCTTCCACGCTGTCAGTGACGTGCATGAGGTGAGCTCATGTCCAATGAACTCGGCTCACCTCATGCACGTCACTGACAGCGTGGGAAAATTCTCCTGCACTCAGCGCTTCAGCGTGAGCATTTTCCCACGCTGTCAGTGACGTGCATGAGGTGAGTTCATGTCCAATGATCTCAGCTCACCTCATGCACGTCACTTACAACGTGGGAGAATTCTCACGCTGAAGCGCTGAGTGCAGGAGAATTTTCCCACACTGTCAGTGACGTGCATGAGGTGAGCTGAGTTCATTGGACATGAGCTCACCTCATGCACGTCACTGACAGCGTGGGAGAATTCTCCTGCACTCAGCGCTTCAGCGTGAGAATTTTCCCACGCTGTCAGTGACGTGCATGAGGTGTGCCGAGTTCATTGGACATGAACTCGGCTCATCTGGATGCCGTCACAGAGAGACGCTGAGGAGCGCAAGCAAGCCTGCGCTTCTCAGTGTCTGCGGGATGACAGGCTGGATGGCAGCTTTCTGCTGTGGTCCAGCCTGTCATCTCGATGTAGCAGAGCTGAAGCTGTCGTGGGAACCATGGAAAGGTAAGGATTATGTTGCTTTATTATTTTTCTTTTATTGCAGGGGATCGTTGGCTTCAGCTGGAATGGGCGTGATTGTAAGTATGGTTTAATTTAGAACAATAAAGAATTGTGTCTTTATTTCAATTAAAGGACTTTATTCTGGGTGTTTGTGTTTTTTTTTAACTTTGACTATGGGGTTAGTAATGGGGGTGTCTTATAGACGCCTCTCCATTACTAACCTGGGCTTGATGTCAGCTGGCATTATAAGCTGACATCAACCCCAGCCCTATTACCCCACTGCCACCGCTACAGGGCAGTGGGAAGAGCGAGGCTAAGTGCCAGAATTGGCGCATCCTATGGATGCGCCATTTCTGGGGCGGCTGACGGCTGGTGTTTCTAGCCTGGGAGGGGGCCAATATTCATGGCACCCTTCCTGGGCTATTAATATCAGCCCCCAGCTGTCTGCCTAGCCTTTGCTAGCTATTAAAATAGGGGGGACCCCACGTCATTTTTTTGGGGGGTCCCCCATTTTAATAGCTAGTAAAGGCTAGGTATTCAGCTGGGGGCTGATATTAGTAGCCTGGGAAGCTCCGTGGGTATTACCCCCTTCCCAGGCTTCAAACATCTGCCCTAGCCGTCTGCTTAACCTCCGCTAGAGCCTAAAATTAAGGGGAACCCCACGCCAATTTTTTTTTTAAATAAATCCTTTATTTTAACACTAAATGACAAGTACAGTAATCAACACTATCACTGTACTTATTATATATGTGACTGACATGTTTCTATCTATCTAATCTATGTGTGATGCTCTATTCCTTCCATTCTAAATTGTCGGGTACCGCTGCTGAATTGCCGGCCGGCTTTTTTAAAGAGACGGTGCATGAAAACACTATTATTTTTTTAAATAAATCCTTTACACTAAATGACAAGTACAGTAAGCAACACTGTCACTGTACTTCATATATATGTGACTGACCTGTTTCTATCTATCTAATCTATGTGTGAAGCTCTATTCTTTCGGTTCTAAATTGTCGGGTACTGGTGTATGCCGCTGCTGAATTGCCGGCTTTTCATGTTTCACTGTGATCACAGTTCCCATCGATTTGGGCAATCACTCTAATGCCACAACCACCATGGCTGTGGCATTACAGTGAGTGGCAGACAATCCCTGCATGATTGGTGCTCTAAATAGCGCCAGACATGCAGGACACGCTTTTGGTGCACGAACAGTTATCAAACATAACCTCGAACAGCCGAATTTTTTGCAAATCGTTCGGGTTCGTCGAACAACTCGAACACCGCCCAAAACAGCTCAAATTTGAGATTGGCGAACAGTTCTAGTCGAACACCGCTCATCTCTAGTCAGGACCATCTGAGATTCCACGCCATACATTATTTTTGCACTAGTTTGATATGGGACAAATAATTGGATTGTATTTATAAAAAAAAAAAAAAAAAGACTCTGTAGCTAAATGTTAGGATGGTGCTCACTGCGTCCACGCACCTAGCCACAGTATACATCTTTCTGGACGCTTTTCTAGACGTATACTGGAACATCACCGTAATATACTAGGGATGTTTTGAGTTCAAGCAAACTTTAATCCGGGTATTATAATTTTAAGTTGAAGTCGACTCCCATAGGAGTCAATGGGGACCTGGTGCTGTAAAATGGTCGTAGTAAGGGTTAGGGGGCTGCAAAAGTGTCTCATGCGAATGCTAAAACTGACTTCTGGGAGAAGTCAGAGTTCAGCACCGGACACAGTGTCCTGTATGAACCCCGAATGTTACAGTATAAGAGGCCATTTCACCAGATGAGGCCGAATGTGTGTACTCTGTATGCAGGTGCCACCGAGCAAATGGAGACTAGTTGTCTGTGTAGGGAAGCATAGACTGCGCTGTCCTATAGAAAGGGACACTGCAAGGACATTTAAAGAGACTTATGGTGGCTGGATGCGTGATGTGGACCCAGCCTTACATTGGTGCTGCTATGGGTTTCTTTTCTATGGCATCTCCATCGAGCAGAGAAATCTACATGTGCAATAGCTGCTGCCTTTGTCTCCGGCTCATCAGATGGCAGGACGGAGCATCAGCAACAGGGCACCATGAGCAATCCTGAGAGGCATCAACAAGACGCTCATTGGGGGCACGGCTGCCCTTCGCACCTCAGCTCTATTAAGTAAAAAATGTGCAAATCAAAACTTTAGAACTTTTGTTTTCCCCTCACCCATGACGGCACACCTTGAGAGAGGGATCCGCCCCATCAAGGACAGCAAAGCGTCTGAAATAAAAGGGCGGTACCTCTCCCTCGCTTCAGTTGGTTTCCTGTCCTTGATGGGAACCTGTCTGGAAAAAGAAGACTTACCTGGGTCTGTTCCAGTGTGAAAGACCGGGCACTGCCCTGTTCACCGGGTTCCAGCCTCCAGAAGCACCGTCCGCAGCTCCCCTGGGGTCCTGTATCCGTGCGGGCGCACTCGGTGAGGCAGGCCCTGGCCTCCCGTAGACCGCTGCGCCGCCCTCCCCCTGCCGCTCCTGTTGGCCGCGCTCCGGAGCGGCAACTTCCAGGTATGACGCGCCTGATGTCACGGCGCGGGGCACGCTGGGAGAGGGCGTGCCAGGTGACGTCAGGGGGCGGCGCCCGATCCAAGATGGCGGCGCCCTGTAATGCGCTCAAGGCCGTTTTTATTCTGTTTGGAGCCCCGGCCTGGGAAGGGGGAAGGGCCCTTGAACCGGAGGAGGTTCTGGATGGCCCTATATTGGGGGGGGGGGGGTTATCCTGGGAGCGTGGAAACATGGCTGACCAGGATAGCCAAGAGCAGCAGCTAACCCTCCCCCCTCAGCAACGGACGGATGCCTCTTACACGGACGGCCGCTTGAGCAATCGCAGTGGCAGCCGCAGGAGCAAGGTGTCAAACACCTCTGGACCATCCAGAAAGGAATCCTCGGTTCCGCTACAGCCTCCGAATCAGGTACCTGTTTGTGACTTCAGGGGTGAGTGATCTTCGTGAATGTCACCTTTTAGTAATGGGAAGTCTCTTATGTGCTTCCTTTTGTAGGAGCCTAGGAAGAGTAGCGCCAAGCAAAAGCACAGGATTTGTGCCCTATGCCAAACTTCCCTTCCCATAGACTGGCAAAAGCCGCTTTGCCCGAACTGCATTGCTAAAACTATAGCAGAAAATTCTCTGGATTTCGCATCTAATTTGAAATCCATAGCCCACGCAGAGGTTCAGGGATCCCTGAAAGGGTTGTTGAGGGAATAAAAAAAACCCCATAGAGATGTCTCCTCCAACTCTGATTCCTCCCAGTCCGAGGATCTATGGCTGAGTGATTCATCATCCTCTTCCTCATCGGATAACGGTAGACCCTGCTTCCCCATTGAGAGTACAGATAGACTGGTTAGAGCAGTCATATCAACCATGGGTCAGGGGCAGGAGAGAGAATCCAAAACCAGGGAAGACGTTATGTTTGCAGGCCTTGGAGAAAAAAAGACGCTCCTTCCCAGTAAACACTAAAATTCAGGGCCTCATTGACCGAGAGTGGAAGAAACCAGAGAGATCAGGGGCCTTACCCTCCTTCTCTAAAAGAAGGTACCCGAGCCTTGGGATAAAATCCCCAAAGTTGACGGGACTGTAGCCAGGTCATCCAAAAAAATCTTCCCTACCCTTGGAGGATTCAGGCGTCCTAAAGGATGCCCTGGATAAAAAGGCTGACTCCTTTCTGCGTCACACTTGGGAAGCTGCAGCAGGAGGCCTGAAGCCGGCGGTAGCTGGCACCTATGTGGCGATATCTCTAATGGTGTGGCTCCAACAATTGGAAGACCAACTTAAGAGATAAAAAGATCCCTAGGGATAAAATCCTTTCAAATCTACCCCTAATCCAGGTATCGGCCTTCCTGGCAGACTCTTCAGCGGACTCTGTCAGGCTTTCAGCTAGATCAGCAAGTCTATCTAATGCTGCCAGACAGGCCTTATGGCTCAAGGGTTGTCCAGGCGACCTACAATCCAAACAAATTATGTTCCCTCCCGTGTGACGGCAGACTCCTGTTTGGCCAGAAGCTGGATGACCTTTTAGAAAAAGAGGGCGATAGGAACAAAGGGTTCCCAGGATTTTCAGGGGACTCAAAAAGGTTTAGTTTTCGGAGGAGAAAATTTAATCGGGGTGGCCCTCTGGGAGACAGGAGAAGATGAGAGTCCAAATCCAAGAGGGAGTCAGGCTATATATTTGGAGGACCGTCCTCAAATAAAAAAAAGTCTTCCCAATGATGCCAGGCTGGAGGTAGGGGGAGGCTTTCCCACTTTCTTCCAGCTTGGAAAGCCATTACATCAAACCCCTGGATTCTGAATATTGTGAGTGGTCGCCTGAACATACGGTTCAGCCAGATTCCTCGCCAGACCTTTATGATTACCCCCAAAAGGAAGGTCCAGGAAGAACAAATAGCCCTGGAGTCGGAAATATTAGGGCTAGTAGAGACACGAGTCCTTCTCGAAGTTCCAATACCACAAAGGGGGAAGGGATTCTATTCCCCTCTGTTCATGATAAAAAAAAAAAAAAACCAAACGGGTCCTTAAGGACCATCATCAACCTCAGGAGTCTAAACCAGTTGATAGAAAAAGGGAATTAGTCCTACCGGTAATTGGGTTTCCAGGAGTCCAGCCTGACAGCACACCAGGAGGTAGTCCTTCATGTCCGACTAGGGGCAGGAACACACGAGAGGTTAAAGGCCCCTCCCCACCCTCCATCACCAGTGTTTTTCCCATGTACCACACCAGGATGGATGCAACACAATTTTATCGAAACTACCGATACATGTTAAATGCTCACATGCTCTGGCAACTCAAAAAGGGGAGGGAATATAAGGGTGCTGTCAGGCTGGACTCCTGGAAACCCAATTACCGGTAGGACTAATTCCTTTTTTCCAGGACGTCCCTCCTGACAGCACACCAGGAGAAATGCCAACTAAATGGTCCTAGGGAGGGACTACAGCCTGGAGTACTTTCCTCCCACAGGCTGTCTGCTGATTGGACAACAAATTTAGTCTATAATGCTTACAAAATGTATTCAACCCTGACCAGGTGGCTGCATTACATATCTGCTCTGACTGCTCTCTCTGCCCATGAGGTAGATATGGATCTGGTGGAGTGGGCCCTTATGCCTTCTGGCACTAACATCCCCCTAGAAACATAAGCATGGGAAATGGCCGCTTTGATCCATCTGGCCAAAGTCAATTTTGAAGCAGTCTTCCCTTTGTTCTTCCCCCAGAATTAGACAAACAAACTAGAGTCTTTCCTCCATCTTTTGTGGCGTCTAGATAGTGGAGAACCGATCACCTGACATCCACCGAGTGGAAGTTCTGTTCTCCTGGGTTTCCTGGCTGATCGCAGAAGGCGGGCAAAATGATCTCCCTATTCAGGTTGGAGTCCGACACCACCTTGGGTAAAAAAAGAAGGATCTAGTCTAAGGATTAGGCGGTCGTCCAAAATCTGCATATAAGGGAATACCACTGAGAGGGCCTGAATTTCCCCCAGTCGCCTAGCCGAAGTTATGGCCACCAAGAACACGGTTTTAATTGACAGTGACTTGATACTAATATCCTGCAGGGGTTCAAAGGGGCTTTTACATAGGGCGTTTAGCACTAAATTTAAGTCCCATGGAGCCACCCTTTCCCGTATAAAGGGCCTCAATCTACCCACTGCTTTCGAAAATCTGGACACCCACGGATGTTTAGCCAACGGATAGTCTAGGTATGAACTTAAGGCCGAAATCTGGACTCTAAGCGTGCTGGGGCTTAGTCCCTTGTCATACCCTGCCTGGAGAAATTCTAAGACTTCTGGAACTGGTGGGGCCTGAGCCTCAATTAATGTGTTCCCGTATATCGAACAGAACTTCTTCCCTACCTTTGAATAAATGGCCGATGTCACTGGTTTCCTACTTGCCTGAAGGGTTGTGATGACCCTATCCGAGAGGCCCCTGGACCTCAAGATCAACCTTTCAGGATCCAGGCCGACAGCTGAAGCCACTCCACCGCAGGATGCTTCAGAGGTCCCTGTGACAGAAGGTCGTGTCGCAGCGGGAGAGGGAAGTGATCTTCTACTGTCATCCGCATCAAGAGGGGGAACCAGCTTCTTTTTGGCCAGAAGGGCACCACTGCGATCACTGTGGCCCCGTCCTCCCGAATCTTCCGTAGCATCCTTGGTATTAAGGATATGGGAGGAAAGGCGTAAGCCAGTGGCATATCCCAGGTCTGGGACAACGCGTCGACCCCCACTGGATTGTCCTGTGGGTACCTGGAAAAGAATTTTTGGGTCTTTGCATTTTTCCTTGAGGCAAAAAGGTCTATTGAAGGGGTCACCCATCTTTTTATTAATTGCAGAAAAACTTCTTGGTGAAGTTCCCACTCTGATGGGTCTATCCTTTCCCTGCTTAGGAAGTCTGCCACCTGATTTTGGGAGCCCCTGAGATGAAGAGCTGAGATGGAGGAAACCGTCCTTTCTGCCCAAGTGAAAATTTCCACTGCTATCGCCTGGAGCCATGTATGTTTTGGTCCTCCCTGATGTTGAAGGAAGGCTACCGTGGTGGAATTGTCCGAGAGAACCCTTACGTGCTTGCCTGCTAGTAGTGACTGACACCTCTGTAGGTACTCCCAAACTGCTCTTAGCTCCCTGTAATTTGAGGACCGGTGTCTGATTTCCTGAGACCAAGCCCCCTGTATGTATCTGCCCTATACATGGGCCCCCCAACCCCACTGGCTTGCGTCCGTGGTAAGGGTAATACAAGGGGATTCTATCCACTGGACTCCTCTTCCCAGATTTAAAGGGGAAACCCACCAGGCTAGGGATCTTTTTAAGACTGGAGCTAAGGGCATCTTTTTGTCCAGGCCTGACTGACGTTTGTCCCAAGCGGAGCTGATTTCCTTTTGAAGAACTCTGGAATGTGCCTGACACCACCTTACACAGGGAATGCACGATGTCATGGTCCCCAGAACACTCATAGCTTCCCTGACCGTTACTTCCCTCTTTCTGCGAAAGGAACCGAACTTTCTTACTATGTCCCGAGCTTTCTTTGGAGGGAGACTGGACAAGCCCTGGTGCGAATCTAATAGCACTCCCAAGAATATTTTCTGGTTGCTTGGAGCTAGGTCTGATTTCTCTAAATCTAGAACCCACCCCAAGTCTGACAATAGTTGCCTTACCGGACGCTGATGAAGAATTAATTGTGCGTCTGAATCTGCTACTAGAAGGAAGTCGTCTAGGTAGGGAATTATGACTATGCCCTCTCTCCTTAGATGGGAGACTACTTCCGACATTATTTTGGTGAAGATACGGGGTGCCGATGACAGGCCGAACGGAAGATATTGGAACTGATAGTGGTTTACGCCACCTTTCCCTCTTGTTGCAAACCTGAGGTATCTCTGTCTTGAAGGGTGTATGGGAATGTGATAATACGCCTGCTTCAAATCCAAGGTACACATCACCGCGTCTTTGGGTATCAGAGGTATCACCGATCTAATCGACTCCATCCTGAACCTCTTGTACTTTACCCACTGGTTCAGGGGTCTGAGATTTATAATTGTCCTGTACTGTCCTGATGGCTTTTTTATGGAGAACAGTCTGGAATAATGGCCCTTGTATCTCTCTGAACAAGGAACTGGTGCTATTGCTCCGTCCTGGAGGAGCTGCTTGATGTCGGTTTCCAGTCTTTTGAAGGCTCCTGCTGAACTGGCTTCCGTGATCTGAAAACGTCGGGGGGGAAACTGAGAAAACTCTATCTTGTACCCGTGTTTTATAAGCAGCAAAATCCACTGATTTTGGGTTCTACTCTGCCAACTTCCTAGGAAATGCTGCAGCCTTCCTCCCACTGGTCCGGCGTCATTGACGCGTCTCCCTCTGACTAGGCCCGGGCAAGTCTCTGCGGCTTCTACAACCCTTCGGGTAGCTCCATCTACCCTCCTTCCCCTTCCCTCTATAGCTCTGGGGCTGGGTGGGGCGGCTCCTTCGAAAGGAAAAGGGGCGTCTAGGTCATCCCTCCGGAAACCCCGTCTTACTATCGGCTGCCTTTTGCAGAATGCTGTCTAGCACCGGCCCAAAAACCTGCAGGCCCGAAAAGGGAATATCACAAAGTTTGTTTTTGGACTGCATGTCGCCTGGGCAGGATCTCAGCCAGAGTGCCCTACGGGCTGAATTTGACAGCGCATCATTCCTTGCCGCGAACCGGACTGACTCTGCTGACGCATCCGCCATGAAATTAACTGCCACCCGGACCATGTATAACACCTCGGCTATATCTTCCCTGGAACCACTCTGTCAGTTGGCTTCCAGGTCCTCCAACCACAAACCTGCTGATCTGGCTACGGACGTGGCCGCAATATTGGTCTTGATGATTGCCGCTGAAGCCTCCCAGGCTTTCTTAAGTAGACCATCCACTTTTTTGTCCATCGGATCATTTAGACTCGCATCCTCAAAAGGGATTGTTGTCTTCTTGGAAACTCGGGCTACTGGTACGTCAATCTTTGGCACTTCCCAAATTCTGGACTCCTCCGATTCGAAGGGGAGACGGGACCTAAACTCCCCCGGAACTGATAAACGTTTTTCCGTGTTCTTCCATTCCTCCAGAATCATGGATCTGATGTGCTTATTCACTGGAAAACATCTACTTTTCCTTGCCTGTAGCCCACTAAACATCTGATCCTGGATGGACTGAGCTACCTGTGGCTGTTCAATGTTCATAGTATTGAGTACCTCCTGTAATAGCTCCTCTGTGTCAGCCGAGGAGAAGAGGTATCTTTTATTTTCTTCCCGCTGACCACAAGGTAAATCAAAATCCAGCTCCCTGGACTGGTCTGAACCATAGGCTCCTCCTTCTTCCGAAGAGACTATGAAATCCTGTCTGGGTTTTTTGCAGGGAGGTTCGCTTGTAGAGGCCTGTGCTGCTAAAAGGGTGGACACCGAAGACTGGACTTCCTCTTTAATCATAGCCTTTACTTCGGCTCTAAATGTGGCCTGCTCCTCTGCCATAACTTTTGCTATACAATCCTTGCACAGCTGTTTATTATGTGTGTCCGGCAGCCTGGTATTACAGGTTGGGCACTTAGCACTCTTCTTAGAACCTGATCCCTTTGGGGTCCCTTTATCCTATGGACAATATAGGCACAGGCAGACTGTCAAGATAACTATAAGAGCTCAGTGACAAAAGGGGCCTTACAGCTGCCTCACTTACGTGACCCAGGGAGATGGCCATGGAATCCGTGTGTTGTGCGGGGCTAACCTCCATAGCTCACACTAGGTGTAATGCCTACACGACAGACACACATGGACCGTTTTTACCTCTTTGCCGTCACCGCCATCTTCTCCTGGGCTCTCCTTCCTGCTGACCTCCGAACCGGAAGTGCGTTCCAGGGTGGAACGCACGCAGCAGCCGCGTCACCGGAAATGCGCCGACCGGCAGAGGCAGCGCGCCCAGAACCCTCCGAGGAGGGAAGCGGCGCCTTCCAGGAGCTCCGCACCACTGGGCTGGCTGAGGGACCGGGACGGGTTTCAGCCTGTCTTGACAGCGGGAGGAGACAGGTATGAGAACCCCTCCGTCCCCTGGGCTGCTCCTATAGTTTTCTCGCTGCTGCGCCTCTCATGTGCCTGTCCAACTAGGGACAGGAAAAACACTGGCGATGGAGGGTGGGGAGGGGCCTTTTAACCTCTCGTGTGTTTCTGCCCCTAGTCGGACATGAAGGACTACCTCCTGGTGTGCTATCAGGTTGGACGTCCTGGAAAACCAGACTTTCAAGATGGAGTCAGTGAGCTCGGCAGTGAAGCTCTTGCACCACAATTGCTTTATGGCAGTAACAGACTTGAAGGACACATATTATCACATCCCAATTCATCCAGACTACCAGAAGTATCTGAGAGTAGCCCTGTTCAATCAGAAAGAGCTGAGACATTTTCAGTTTACTGCCCTACCCTTCGGCCTCTCCATAGCCCTGAGAATATTCACAAAATTAATAGCAGAAGTAACAGCCTTTCTACGAATCAAGAGCGTAGTGATCGTTCCCTATTTAGACAACTTTTTGGTAATAGAGAAATCAGAAGTCCAATGCTCCAGTCATCTTCTAGAAGTCACGGCGGTGTTACAACAGCTAGGGTGGTTGGTAAATTTCCAATAGTCAAAACTAACCCCCCTCAAGGACTCAGATCTTCCTAGGTCTAATCCTGGATTCTCATCTCCAAGCCTGCTTCCTCCCAGAAGACAAGGTCAGCAAAATTATCAATTTAGTCTTGAAAGCCATGCGGTCTCCAGTGATATTCCTAAGGCTGTGTGCCCACGATGCGCTTAAATGCATCGTAGAAGGTCTGCCATGTTCCCCAATGATAATCCACATGTGCTGGGCACATGCTGCGGAAATTTCCGCTGCGGATTATCATTGCAGAAAAAGAATGCAGCACTACCAATTTTGCGGAAGTGCTGCGTTTTTGCTGCCATTGACTTGCATTGAAACGCATCACTGTATATGTAGATGCTCATTCTACGCGTTTCAATGTGCGGATGGTACCCGGGTGTGGACAGGAGACTCTCCTCCGGACCTGGGTACCATAGAACCTGTGCAAAAAATAAAATAAAAAGTTATATTTACCTTGTGACGGCCTCCGCTGTGCTCATCCTTCCATGCCGGCAGATCGCGATGGACTGAAGGACCTGCGCTAACGTCATAGTCATGTCCTTCAGTGCAGTGTACCGCGATCTGCCGACAAGGGAGAACGGAGCGAAGCAAGACTCCGGGGGCCATCGGAAGGGAAGTATAGATTTATTTTTAACCATTCTTTACGGTCACACTGTATAAATCCATGCTGGTTGCATGGATTTATATAGTGTGACCAAGTTGTCAAGCACTTTCCAAGTGATGCTAAAATCGCCTGGAAAGTTCTTGTCAACCCGCATGCGGAAATGCAAGTGAAGAACGCTTCACATCCGCATGTCCCTGGCAGGAAAAGGCATGTACAATCCGCATGCGTTTTTTTCTGCCAGGGAGATGCAGAAACGCTCAGGAAAAAATCCAGAGCATTTCTGCATCGTGGGCACATAGCCTCTCTTACGCTATGTCCCTCCTGGGCTCTATGACGGCTTGTCTCCCAGCAGTCAAGTGGGTTCAGGGGCATATGAGACTTCTTCAGTTGGAGGTCCCGTCAGCGCAGAGGTCCTTCTATGGGCGTTTAGAAAGCAAGTTCTCTCTCTCCCCAGAAGCTGTCGATTCCCTTTCATGGTGGACAGACAGGGGAAATCTGACCTTCATCTGGCAGAGAAACACCTCCCATCCCTCAGTGCCCTTCACAGAAGGGGGTGGGAAAATGTAAGGGCAGATTTTCTCAGCCACCACACCTTAAGACAGGGGGAATGGAGCTTAAACCCGGGGGCCTTCCAACAGATTGTCCAGTTATGGGACAGCCAGACATAGATCTGTTCGCCACAAGAGCAAACAGGAAAGTAGACAGATTCTGTTCCTTAAACCCAGCAGAAAATCCCCATGCTGCAGATGCCCTCCAGATTCCTTGGAAGTTCAGGAAGGCTTTCCCCCATTAGTATTGGTTCCAGCAGTGGTGAGAAAGATTTGGGAGGATGGCGCAAGGATAACTCTTGTAGCCCCTTTTTGGCCCAAGAGGCCGTGGTTCTCCCCACTTCAACTAATGTTGGTTTCAGATCCCTGGGTTCTACCAGAGAGGCCGGACCTTCTCATTCAGGGACCAGTATTCCACGCCCAAGCCTGAGGTTTCCATCTTGCGGCATGGAATTTGAGAGGTCACTACTAAGTAATAAGGGGTTTTCACCAGGGTTAGTCTCTACCTTGCTGGGTAGTAGGAAACCAATAACTAAAATTTATAACAGTCGGGAGGAAATTTCTAGAATTTATTGATGCCCCGTTATCAGACAAGCCTCCAATCAAGGGAATCCTGGAGTTTCTGCAAAAGGGGCATGACCTGGGTCTATCCATGGGGACTCTTAAAGTTCAGGTGTCAGCCTTGGGGGCACTCTATAATTATAACTTGGCTGGGAACAGGTGGGTCTCTAGATTTATCAAGTCCTGTGCCAGACCGGTTTGGTCCCTTAGAGTTCCTTCCTGGGACCTGAATTTGGTCTTGAACGCACTTACCAGTGACCCGTTCGAGCCCCTACAGATGTCTCTCCAAAGATCCTCACCCTTAAGACCATCCTTTTAGTGGCCTTAACGTCTGCTCGTAGGGTGGGTGACCTGCAGGCCCTTTAGTTTGATCCTCCCTACACAAATTTATGATAGGGTCACCTTGCGACCAGATCCAGCATACCTTCCCAAGGTGGTATCTAGATTTCACTGTAACCAGGAGATTGTACTACCCTCATTTTGCAGCAATTGAAAAAAAAAAAAAAAAAAACAGGGGAAGTTAGGTTCCATAACCTAGATGTTAGAAGATCCCTACTACAGTACATTAACATGACTAGTGTATGGAGGAAGGACCATTCCTTGTTCCTGGCCTTTCAGGGGAAAAGGAAAGGTCACGGGGTGTCCGAGGGTACCATTTCTAGGTGGCTGAGGGAGGCCATTTGTTTAGCATATACATCCACAGGAGTTCCAGCCCCGGACAATGTCAAGGCTCATTCCACCAGAGCAGTCGCAACCTCCTGGGCGAAGAGGGCAGACGTCTCAATTGATCAGATATGTAGGGCTGCTACTTGGTCTACACCATCCACCTTCTATAAACACTATCTGTTGGATCTGTCCTCCTCTGACCTCACCTTTGGGAGAAGGGTACTTCAGGCGGTGGTCCCTCCCTAAGGTGCTCATAATTCTCCAAAATTCTCTCATGTGCAGTCATGGGTGAGGGGAAAACACCAAGGTTACTTACCGGTAGCTTGTTTTTCCAGAACCCATGACAGCACCTGTAGTCCCCCCCCTATTTTTCTGTTTCTCACACCCTGGTGTGCACGGTTTTGGGTGTTTGTTATATGTCTAACCTTTTTTGGGAGGTCCTCTCAATGCTCTGCAAACAACTGAAGCGAGGGAGAGGTACTGCCCTTTTATTTCAGACGGTTTCCTGTCCTTGATGGGGCGGATCCCTCTCTCAAGGTGTGCTGTCATGGGTTCAGGAAAAACTGGCTACCGGTAAGTAACCTTGGTGTTTTTACAGCATGGCTGCAAGCAAGATTAATGTCCCTGCGGAGATGAACCTCTAATAACTGAGCAATAATGACCATTCTGCACAAGGTGGTGGATTTAGTGCTCTTTTTATTTGACTTCACTAGTAACCAAAAAAAAAAGTTGATAAGAAACCAGTGAAATGGACACTATGCAGGACAGGATTCCCCATCATCACAATGCTCCCGAGTTACTGGAACTGCACTTTTAGCTGGGGCCTACACATCCCATATAGACAGCACATCTGCAAGATATTACATAGTTTAGATTCTTTATTAAAAAATAATAATCATGGACTCCCAGATTTTAAGATAAAAAAAAAAAAAAAAGTCTAAAAATCTAGACATGGCTGCAGAGGTAAACCCTCGGCCACCGCACCCAGTCTACTGCCGTGATAGAGGGCAGCGGATGGGAAAATAAAAATCCTGTGAGATATAAACAAGATGCTCAGACATTTACAGTGAAAGGCAGACACACAAGCAGGTCTATGTACAGAGAACATTAATACTGAGGAATGATCGGTACATGTATAAAGGTAGATTGGGTTGATTTGTAGTATTCTAGCGCATTAAAAGCAGTTTTACAGCACAAGGGGAGGAGGGGGAGAGAATCTTGTTTAATCCCATCTTCTACTCCTCCGGTATTTTTATCCATCCCTGACAGAGCGGACATATTGCATATTCCAGGTCTGTTATTTTGAGCCTCTCATTCAGGGACAGTGAGGGAGCAGAGGACAGTTTCTTGCATCCTGTTGCATTGCACTGATGAGATATGTGCGGCGGATATGGAGGTCCTGAGTGGAGATTTCGGATAAGCAGGCGATTCAGGATCATACTCTAAGGATTGCGTACTTGAAGAGCGCCATGATGCCAGCACTGATCAGGCCTGAAATTGGCACAGTGACAAACCAAGCAAGGAAGATATTTCTGAAGAGACGCCAGTCCACAGCCTTTTTGGATCGGAGCCATCCAACAGATACAACAGACCCAACCTGAGGGCAGAAAAGAAGGTGGCATCTCATACTGCAACTACTCCGTGAACACATGTGAGCTCAGGCCACTCGCCAGCGGAGGATATGCCACTCACCTTACAATGGGTCGTACTGATGGGGAGACCAACATTTGAAGCAATTACGACTGTCAGGGCAGATGCCAACTCAATGCTGAAACCACTGAAATATAAAGACATTAAGTAGTTCACTCACAAGCCAAAGTTTAAATCACATAATCTATAGGATTATAGTCTATGTAAAATATAACATATGGTAGAAGGAGCAAATTATAAGGCAAGGTTTCACAGAAGCAGAATTGGACAATGAGTAGTTCAGATTTGTATACAAGAGACTTTAAAATTTCAGCTAAAACTTCTCATGGCATGAAATTTAGGAATAAGACTGTCGGATTACCTTGAGGGTGTAATGGGGGTCAGATCTTTGCCCATTGTCTGGATAACTCTTCGTCCCCAGACCCAGAGACCAATGCAGATACCAATTCCTCCGTACAGGAGCAGCCAAATAGGGGTAGCAGCCTTGCTGGTCACATCTCCAGTCTCATAAACGAGCCACAGAGCGACCAATGGACCGATGGCATTGCTGCAAGGGACAAGAAGAACAGTTAACCTCCAGCAGGAAGGAAGAATGAATGCAAAACTTGTACACAGCAGTTTGGACAGTCAGGCTCTGTTCACATGTTTTGGGATCATAAGTAAAAACTGGTGTCTATGGGAAACAGGTCATTAGATCTGTTTTTTTGTTTTATTAGCAAAGCACATGCCCATAATACTTATTACTCAAAACACCTTTGTTAACTACAAATCCATAAGCTCAAAATTAAAACTAAGATTAGTTTTGTTAATACTGGATCTGTTACAAATAGACATGTGAACACAGCCCAAAGATCTCATGGACCACTACAGTCCACCGCTGCCCAGTCTAATGATCTTCTCACGCCAACTAACCTGACATCATTTCCACCATGTGCAAAAGAGCCAAAGCAGGCAGTGAGGATCTGCAAGAACTGGAACAGCTGAGACACCTCGGGCTTGTCTTGGTCATGCCATTCTTCTAGTGAGGAGTTGCTGCTTTTCCTGTCTACAGCCTCTTCTACGCAGCCTTCTTCCTGTTCTTCTGTGCTGATATCCTGGGGTGTATCCGCCACGGCATTACAATAACTGGTGTAGCTGTCCATGCGAGTCCTCTTCTTCCCGTCTGCCGAGTGCCAGGTTAGTTTCTCAGCCTCCTCTGGGCGAGCCTCGGCCTCCCTGTGCCGGAAGGAATCTAGCGGCATCCCGCAGATGGCCATGGTGTACGAGGTGTAGCTGTTGTTGCGGCGCAGTGGCTTCTCGGCAGAATCTCCCATGCAGTCGCCCACTTTGGCCAGGTGCAGCTTGTGCAGAAGCTCCTTGTACAGACCCGAATCTTTGTGCACGGTGTGATACTGATAATGCCCGCTGGAGGTCATCTGGTTGCTGACGGTCTGGCTGAACTGTACATGATTTCCATTTGGCAATCGCACAGATCCTGGCCAAAAAAAAAAATTGAAGTTTACAAACTTTAAATAATTAAAACTTGCATGAGTAGGTGTAAAGTGCTGTCTGGGTAATGACTACAGGTGGCGCTAGAGTGCAGCCATGCCTTATGTGGAGGTTTTTCTTGTTGTAATAGCAAACAACCCATCAAGTGACTTCACTTCATTGTGGAAAGTTGGTGAAAGGGGAGAGGATCACATTACAATGAGTCCAATCAGGGTCACAGCCAAAGTAAATCTGGGCTGGAAGAATTACTATTACAAGAATCTGCAGCTTCTGACTTCCTGATGTAGTAAAAAGCCTTAAAAAAAAATAAGTACACCCATCACACCATGCAAGTGGGTTTATAGTGAAGTGCCGCAAAGATCCCCATCACCATCCTGTGTGGCAGCCTACATACTAATACCTAGATATTCACTAAACCACTCACATGAATAGTAAAAGTCTAGGGTCTTCACACTCACCTTGTTAAAGCACCTGTGCGAAACGTGCGTCAGGATGGCTGTGGTGGTCTTCATTACACTATGGCTAAGGTACAATACCTATCTATATAGATATATATCTATATAGTCATAAGGTATTGTACCTTAGCCATAGCGTAATGAAAACATGAAGACCACCACGGCCATCCCGACGCACGTTTCGCACAGGTGCTTTAACAAGGGGAGTGTGAAGACCCTAGACGTTTACTATTCATGTGAGTGGTTAAGTGAATATCTAGGTATTAATATGTAGGCTGTTATATGGAGTAATACACTCCTGATTTCTTTCTAACCAATTGAGTGACAGCAGTGTATCCTGTAACAGTGTATCCCGTAGAGGCTCCAACATCTTGAACTCACATTTCTACCTGTGCTTCATACTCCCAACATCTGCTGAAAAGGGGGGGGGGGGTATACATACACCCTCGTTCAAATTAGAGGGTCATCTAATGAATATAGCCAACCAAAGGGAGTTACAGCCATCTATAGGTATCGTATACCTTACTGTAAAGTAAATGTCATTTCTTCTGTCACATGTCGGGCAATGTTTGCCCTGTGGCTACGTGACAAAGGCTGCAAACAAATCCCTTGGAGCGGAGGGTGGATTCTAGAAATGCAGTGAAGGGTGAGAAGTTTACAGCAGGTTTCAGAGACCTGAAGCTGCAGTAAAGAAAACCTGTGTGACCTCTGAGAAAGAAGTGTAATAGCTGGAGGAGAGCAATTCACAGCAGTATGGACCCCCCAGCTCAGACTACAGCACATTTTTTTTTTGCTATACGGTTGTGTGCATTAAATCTGAATATTTCATCCTGATCGTCCACTCACCATTTACTGCCTGGTCAATGTTTGTCTCCATGCTCCGGGATTTCTCTCTCTCTGGGATATCAGCATCATCGCCCATCTTGAAGGTTACTGTTCGCTCCTCTGCGGCCCGAGATGGCACAGATACCAGGTCCAAAATAGGCACCTTGATTTCTGCAGCGATGCCACACTCGATAGGCAGCTTGACATCTGGTTCTGGCCTCAGTATGTGACATTCGTCCAGGTTCTTCTTGTCCATCAAGGGAGATTCTGACGGGCTGGATTTTATTTCACCTGAGGAATAAGGCGGTACAGTTAATAGAAGTGCAGAATTTTGCTAGCTCTAACTCAATGTTAGGTGGTTTAGGGAGGGATATGCCCCTCTAAAATGCTAAATACAACAGCTTGCAGGACAGCGCTGCACCAGGAGAACAGCTGCAGGTGCTGGGCCTGTCAGACTACATACAGATCAGGCTTTTTACCTTTCATGCACATGACAAGTCTCTTCTCCCCCACCCCACACCCTCAGGTCTTTAATTCTGGACTTGAGTCATCACAAGATAAAGCTATAAGTGCATTACTCTTAACCATCGGCTACGTGACCATACGGAGGGGAGACACTTACGTTCTATTTTCTTCTTCATTCTTGGACAGATGAAAAACCACACGACCAGGGCACAAATCACCGAACAACCCACCGAGATCAGGATGACGCCCCACAGGGGAATCTTGTCAAATCCAAGCACTAGAAAATAAAGAAAACAGATCCAAATGAAAGCCGTCCCTTATACCAGAGCCTTCCAAATGAGAGGAGTCAGCAGCACTGGAATCCACAAAGGTCTTGATGAAGCTGTGCAGCAGATGTTTCCATGTGTGTGATCAGTGGTTTAATGATCTTCCTCCAGGAGTCAGTATTCGAGATTAAGGAGAGACTTAAGGACCACTGAAGTAGCACTAATGGGATTGTCAGACTGTAAAATGATCTATATTTATTGTGTGCAGAAGTAAGTATACAGTAATCCCAAGAAGTAAAGAGTCCACCTGGGTGTATGGGGACCGTTGTGGCCATTCAACCAGCCAGGCCTAGTCTACCTAGCCACTAATAATTAACAATATGAAGAGACACAGAGACTTAGGAGAATAAGTAGTCATTTACGCTGAGGATAGTTTTCGCAGTATGTAGACAAGTGCTACAGTGTTGAGCAGTAAGCAATGTCCGTACCCATCTCACCCGCACCGGGCACGTGTGAATGCGTCCTTATATCTAACCTGCCAACAACCAGGGGTAAAGCGTTAGACAAGGGCTATACTGTGCCACTGGTCGCAAACCTGAAAATTAGTGTGTTGCATTGCATCATTGCACCTAAAGTCAATTGGGTCCGAAAAATAAATAACAGGCGAGGTAGTTTCCCCCTTCCATTTATAAAAACTCTACACCAGATTTGTCATGTCTTGTTCCCTCAGGAGTCATGGGGTCTTGATCAGACAGCTGTGACTATACACTAACACAAGGACTAGCACGTCCCACTGCCCAGTAGCCGCCATCAATACAACCCACCATTCAGCCATGACGGACGTGGAATGACTTGTAGGCATAGAGTTTCTGGTACAGGGCAGACCGGACAAATTTCACCACTCTGCTGACAGCCAACACATGCAGTCTAGCTCCTACCAGCCGCTAGCTAATCACTTACATGGCCATGTGCTCAGCTGCTAACCAGGACGACTGAACGAAAAGCTACAGCTGGAGACCTAAGCCAGTATGCCCGTCCTGGCCAAACTCATGAGGTCCAGCTAATAACCTTCAGTGTAATCAGAGCATGGCAGAAAGATTATACACTGGCCAACACGGCTCGCTTCCAGAAAGCCACCATGAACAACCTGAAGTCAACATGCCATAGGAAATGGAGAGCGTTTCCCTTTTGTTGGCAATTTGGCACAACCAAACGCAGGTAAAAATCCCCTAAGGTCTTAATTCTTTACACGTCTAAGCTAGTTACAGGGAACCTGTCACCAGGTTTACTGATCTGATATACAGCATTCTATAAAGTTGTATATAAGCCCCGATCCAGCCTGCAAGACCACAAAAAAAAAAAAAAACCTTTCTACGCACCTGGGGGGGTAGTCCGAGGAGTATTGATGTTCTTGGTCTGGCGCCTCCCTTCTTGCTTCATGTGGCTGACGCGTCCTACATCATCCAGTCTCCCCGCTCATGTCGAGGCCAGAGCAAAGTACTGCAGTGCGCAGGCGCTCTTTGACCTTTCCCGGTGCCTACGCACTGCAGTACTTTACGCCGCCCTAAAAGCAGAGAAGTACGCCTGCGCAGGAGCGCAATGCCGGGGAGACTGGATGATGTAGGACGCGTCATCCACACGAAGCAAGGAGGAGAACAGCATCGCAAGATGGGAGGCACTGGACCAAGACGAGTGACACATCTCAGACCAGACAGCCCCACAGGAGTATAATAAAAGCTCTTTTTCTTGTCTTGCAGGCCATATCAGGGGCTTATATACAGCATTATAGAATACTGTATATGAGGACTGAATGGCAGGGGCCATATCTCATAACGGTCAAACCTGGTGACCGGTTCGCTTTAAAGGTGCTTGCCCTGAAACAGTCAAAAAATTTACATCTTATGTAATTTGGACAATGTGGAAAGATGTACAAAGTTCTTCAAAAAGGGGTTTCTCAATAGGTAAATAATGGGATAAAAAAAAAAAATCATTGCATCATGCAAAAGTTCTGCAACGTTGTAAGTTTACTTTGGCCCCAGGTCATCTAGATTGGCGTTTGTTCCCAGACCTTTATGAAGGGTCTGCTGGAGTAAGATACTCAAAATTGATTAAAAAGTCATGCGTGCCCCTTAATAAATGTTGTGGCTTTTTCCGTTACCATGCGTCAGGGTCTGACGTACACGTCTGTGGTATAAATTATTAGTTTATCAACTGTGCTTGGCCACAAGATCCCCCGTCTAAAATCCCCCCCACACACTTAAAAAAGGCAAAGTTTTTTGTGCAACCCTAGCAAGAGGGATTTTGTCAAAACAGGGCCTTTGTGTTTGGTCTTAATCTTGCCATTTTGGAGACACTTGTTTCAACTCACAGACTGCAAACCTTCTGGTTTACAGTAAACTGTCATCTGTAAGTAGTAATGGATCCGTATAGGTTGTTACAACCTGTGGATAGAAGACCAATTCCACTCACTAACAAGGTGAGATCTTGAAAATGGTGAGAGATTAAGATGCCAAACAGAAAGGTGCTTGACTTTAGTAGTCAATGACAATCCCTTCCAGTGAACGAGTCAGGTTGGGAAATCATCATCCGTCATCTTATGGGTAGTGCAGGGTAATTTTTCCAGACTTTGCAGGATTAGGAGGGCAAAGGGGGAAAAAGATAAAATTAAATAAAACAAAATAAGGGTCAGGGAGGGTGTATGTCATCTTCTGCAGGATCTTCATAGCCATCGCTGATGGGGAGGTGGGGGAGTGGCTCTGCTGGAGGAGCGGGGAGGAAATGGCTGCGGTGACGCGGCCAGGTTGGTTAACTAGTTAGGTTAGAAATGTCAGCATACACTAGCCTGCAGCCTTCTGTAAGGGGCTCAGGCCAGCAGACTTCTAGAAGATTTCAGTCCTGCAATGTAAAAGTAGTAAATTGTGGATTTAATAACAGGCTCCAGAGCAAAAGCCAAAAAGACCTAGTGATGTGCAAGTTGTACTCACGGGGTGCGCCGGTGTACATGATGGAGAACAGGTTGATGCCGATCGTACAGGCGTAGAATACAGGCAGGGCGCGCAGTCCATTGGGTACAGGGTCCGGCTGCAATAAACACAAGAGGTCAGCAAATCTATAATGTGACCAACTGGCCAGTTATGCCACTGCTCCCTCCTTAGAGATACAAGGCATAGCCAATCCCATAAAATAAGTTTTTAGTATCAGATAATGTAAGGCTAAGAATATCAAAGAGGCCACTGATCTGTCTCATGGCTATACCTGCCTCAGAGACTGGAAACAATCAGGTATATAATACTTTCTATAAGTAAAGAGCTGATCTGTCCTTATGCCCGTTATCTGGCCTCTGGACTAAGGACATACAACGGTGGTGCAAGTCATTTCTTCCCCATGTGAAATAAAGTTGGAGGCAGAACGTGCATTTTAAAAGGGTATACTGGTAAAAGCATAACTAGGAGTCACCGGCTGCATAGCATGCCCGCTCATGGGCAGAGGGCTGGGCACCAGCAGCCGTACTTTGGATGTATATGGGTAGGAAAGATGCCGGCTAGCAGGGACGTAGGACAATCAGCACACAGCACCATTTAAAGTACTCGGATCACTGATGATTGATGTGCAGTTTTAGCTTTGCAAGAGAAACAAAACCTTAGAAGCGGACTGTACACGAATAGTTTATCCTAAATAATAGCATTAGGCTCACACCACGTCATACAAGACATTGTAGAACCAGGCCAAACATTTGGAGCAGAATTTACACTGCACCACATTAGAGCTGTAATAATCATTGACACTCCCGCAGCATGCCATAAGCAGATCTAGAATACAGCCTCCTGACATTTACTTTATTCGCTTATAGCACCATCATGATCCACAGCACTTTACACATTACTGTTCACATGCTATATTCCCTATCAGCATGTCTTTGTGGAGGGGAACTTCACATCATCTCCTATACTGTTTATTACCAGTGTCATACCCCATGTATTCCCTTGTTCTTCATTTTAATGTTAATCATACAGCACATTAAGGGTCCTGTAGTTTCCAGAAACGCCTGGAGCCAGTTATGTACTTAGCAGATTCTGTGGCTTTTGCATACTATCCTCTACAAACGGCATTACACCGCCTCACGCCACATTTTTTTTTTTGTGTGCTGCAGACTCCTCACTCATGCCAACAACTTTTCTGTATTATATTAAATGCTGAAGCAAAAAGTGCCTGGAAATCCTGACAGCTTACCTTGCGAAGGATGAACATTCTGACGAGGAAAAACAGAAGCGCAGACATGATCCCAGACAACAGAGGGGAGACAAACCAGGACAGCACTAGGAAGAAAAAAGACGTTTATTGCTTTTCCTACACGACTGAAAGGAGTTGTCTGGTCTTCTGCTATTTGCAATATCCTCAGGACAGGTCATAAATATCAGATTGCTGGGGGTCTAACACCCCCGCTCTGACCAGATGTACCAGAGAATGGAGCTGGAAGAGCTCAGCTCCCAACACGTTCTCATGTCAATCGCCAAAAATTGCGACTCTGCTCTTGGCTCAAGTGAATAGAAGCCAAATTACTTATGTGAACAGAGCTCAGAGTTATAAACAAAAAAAACGCACATTTCTGAAAAACTTCAGAGCGGAAATACAATGTAGCTTCACCCTCAGTGAATATTCTTTGTGAAGCTTACAGAACATTAACCCCGACATGAAAGCACAGGCCCGGGCAGATTTAAAGGTCATGTGTAGCGGAAGATTAACAAGCGATTTGCTGGTATGAAATATTTACGAAGATTAGCGCATACAATTATTTTCCCATGAAAGTCGTGTAAATGTCACGTGAAGATTGTATGTCGACTACTAGTTCCTTCCTGAAGTTAATTTTTTACATGCAATAAGCACTGTAAAAGGATCAACTTTACAGTCTGTCATAAATCATAAATGTAATCAAACCAAGAAAAACATCCCCAGAGCTAATCTAACCCAACTATCCGGAATTTCAGGGATTATTCACCCCCCCCAAAAAATATATAAGGATAGTAAACCCCTTTCCACAGGCGGACCCCGGCCAATTAGACATTGATGACCTATCCTAAGACGGATCCCGCATGTACATGTGAAGGAGACCCGAGACGGTATGTAAGGAAAGTCACATGGACAATCAACCTGGTTTCCAAAAATTGCTTAGCTCCCTCCACATCACCCACCCACGATATGATTAAGACTTACCAATGCGAAGCAGCTCAGTCCACTTCACTCCTTCCTGGCCTTTAGCCACCAAAGAGAAGCCGATGGTGGCGCCAACGATGCAATGGGTACCGGAGATTGGCAGTTTCAGGAAGGAAGCAGCGAGCTGCCATACAGCAGAACCTGAAATAATGCAACATGGAAAAGTCAGAATACACTAAAGGAGATATATTTTCGGTACCGGAGACCCCCTTAAATACCCACTACTTACCAAACATGGAGCTGATGGATCCGGCCATCAGCAGCTCCTGGGTAGAGTTGTACATGGTGACGTCGATCAGTCCTTTCCGGATGGTTTCACTCACTTTAGCGCCCAAGAGAACAGATCCGACGGTTTCAAAGATGGATGCCAGGATGCAAGCTTGTCTTAACGTCACCACACCAGAGCCCACAGCCGTGCCAAAGGAGTTTGCTACGTCGTTGGCACCGACCGAGAAAGCGAGCACAAAGGCTATGATAAAACCCACCACCAGCAACCAGAGGAAGGCGGACATGGGACTTCCTTCGTGGAGGCCGAGGGTACTGGTAACTTTGCTGAAAACAGTTGTCGATTCCATGGTGATTAGATTTTTTTGGCTCAATGTGGAAATAGATTAAAAAAATAAAAATACTATGTAAACAAAAGAAATGTGAGGTATGAAAATAAATTCAATAAATTACTATAAAAAATTAAATATGCAGTAAACTGAATAAGGGCCGAGAGTCTCGGTCTAAAGTCTTTGCTATTTGCTCTGTATAGAAATTGGCTTTTTACAGTTCCTTTGGCTCTGGTGGGTTAGAGGTGAAGAAACTTCCATGGTGCAGAAAACAAGGAATCAGGCAGACTCTTCATTCTGGAAGACAAGGAAGAAAGCATTAAAGACCGGACAGACGCCAGAGGAGCGCGGCAAGTGTCACCTTCACCGAAATAAGGCCAGATCACATGCAGGGCCCTATTTATGGGCATTTGGCTATCGTTTGGCATCAGGATGATGGGTGTGAGCTTCATTATGGCAAGTATAGGAAATAACAGGTTAATGATCAGGTGAATTGGGGGCTATAAAAGCCAATGACTCTAATGTGACAAAAACAGGCAATTGTATGAGGTGAAGCTCTTCATGGGGGAAATTACAACATCCTGTAATTAACCAATATCATAAAAAATGAGAAGCAAATATGTGCCAGGACCACAGATGCCAGGATGGGCACCCATGGGTGCCCCCCCCCTGGAGGTATACACCAGGCATCCCCGATGTGCACTGTGGGCAGATGCCACCACATAGCAAGAAGTGGCACAGAATCTGCCGTACTGTGGCTAGTTTGTATTCTTGGGCCTAATACAGACATGTGAAATAAGGTGTAAGAGTAGGTAGTGTCTTTCAGAGCTGAAACTTTTTTAGGCTATTTGGAAAGTTTCCGCTCCAAAGAATGGAGTGTGCACATAACCCAACAGAGGCCACTTCACCTCAGTGTATGGGCCCCTATGGTGTATGCACAGACATAGCAAGCCATGAAAACTATGCCTGCATTTGGGGCATCACCGTGCACCGTTCTCCCTGTCAGATATTAAGGGTCCCCCAATCACCGATCCCATCCCCGACGGGGGATCACTGTTCTGCCCGTCACTGCCGCACCTATAATAACCACAAATGCTTAACTAGCCGCTTGCAGAGCTGCCCATTGGCATTAGTGTTGGCACAGAGGGGGGTCTATGGACTTCAGCCACTGGGTTATACGTGGTGTGGGGGCTGCACGTTACCTGTACATCTCCATAATGAAGGCCCCTCTACACCTCCACAGGCCAGAACCTGCAGGATTTACTCTCTAATCTCTTAATCCCATTAGGAATTTATTTCTTTGCAGATTCATTCCCTCCGCCGCAGAGTGATTAAGAACATTGCAAGTAGTCTCCTCCGGAGCCCAGAAGCCCCCGATACAAGTCACTACGCCAGACAGGCGGGTACATGCCCGGAGAGAAGCGCGATCACATCATCGCTACAGGACCACCAGCACCACATAAGGTCCCTAAATGGAGACTAAACCATTTTATATGGAAAATCCATTTACCCCTTTCACATTGCACAGCTGAGATCAGCGCCAGCTCCGACCATCCTGGCTACCATTGGCACATAAAGATAAAGTCAAAATGCTATGAACCCTTCATAAAACCAGCAGGCCCTCACATGGCCCCCATAGGGCTGTACACCAGCAGTCTCTGCAGTCAGGGCATGCTGGGACTTGTAGTTCTGGAACCACCACCACCGGCTGTAGACCTGCTCTGCACTGTGTACAGGTAGAACTAGAAGTCTCAGCACCTGGAGCCCATAGTAAAATGGAGGAGAGGACGTCTTGTAGCCAGGCAGAGGGGGCACCGGGGCCCACAGCCGCCACAGAGGTGACTGCAGACCCCGAGGTGCTCGCCCCCCGGCAGCATGTTACCCCCGGCGCACTACAAGGCTCAGCAGAAGACTCCCGGCTCCGTCACACGCCGCTCAGCACCGAGCTCCTTACCGTGGCCGCCGTCTCTCCCGCAGTCACTTCCCGCTCGATTTTGCACAAAGGCGCTAAAGTGCTGGAGGAGGAGACAGATGGGCGCCAAAGCCAGGGTTCAAACAGGCCAGTGACGGCGGAGGGGAGGCGGCCATAGTGTATACATCCCCTCTGTATACACCCTCAGCGCTGCCACACGGGCAGTACACACTGTATATACGGATACAAGATGGCACCTCAGGCAGCCCGTACACACAGTGCCGCCATCTGTATACCCCATGTACAAGTGTCCGCCTGGTACAGCTCTGTACACCATCTATACTCCATCCCATTTACTGTATACTCCTCATATACCATAGATACAGAAGCCCCCAGCTGTATATACCATGTCTGCGCTCCATATACTCCCCCTCCTGTGATATATGATGAAATATAATGGACAGAGGTTTTTTTAAACACTTAGGCAGGTGCTAGATTATATGAACAACATCTGCCACAATGTCATCTATCCGTGTGACATACATGTGACCCGCCATCTTATTGCTGTATACACCTCCTCTTTATAACAAGGTCCTTTTTGTTGGCCCTGACTAGTTCTGGCTGGTTTGGAGAGCCCACCTTCCACCGCCCTGGATTTCCACATCAGCCCCTGGGGAGGTGCAGACGATGCGTCTAGAGGAGGGTACAGAAAATACCCACAAAATCCATTCCCTCCAGACGTACAGGAACATAATCCTGCTTCACATCCCATTTATACCTTTGGAGACAAAATCAGCCCTAATAAAATTGGTCAAAAGTCCCATTTTCATCTATGGGTCCACCGCCACTGAATGCAGATTTGTGATGTGCAGGTGTATACAGCGCTCCCCGCATTCACTAATATATATATATATATATATATATATATATATATATATATATATATATATATATATATATATATATATATATATATATATATATATATATATATATATATATATATATATATATATATATATATATATATATCAGCTCCAGACAACATGAAGTATAATAAGTCCCTGCAGCCCCAAGCCATCATTACATTTCTGACAGTTTTTGGCTGTGAATACGTCAATTAGCGACTGAGGAATTGGTCAAACTATTTGCACCCCATTTCAAGTCGTCTTCTGCAGTTTAGTGAGTTTTCGGATTTTGTGTGTCATGGTCACCTTTCCAGATGTTTCAGATTCCTAAGGGTGTGTGCACATGGTGCGGATTTGCTGCGATTTTGACGCTGTGTTTTTAGGCAGAGTCAAAACCGCAGCAGCCAGATGTGACAGCATAGTGGATGGGATTTCCAGAAATCTCATGCCCACTGCACATCTGTGCACCTGCAAAAACTGACATGAGGTGCGTTTTTCAGATCCGCAGCATGTCCATTTCTCTTGCGGAAACGCATGTGGATTTTCCCCATAGACTTGCATTAGATGAAGAAAATCTGCATGCGTAAAAACCACAGCGGAAATGCACACAAAACCACTACATGATCAATAAAGTTTGTTTAAAAAAAAACAAAACAACTATTCTCTAACTTCAACATGAAGACATGAAAAACACATGCAGCAAAACCGCATGTAAAAAAACTGCATGTAACCCAATTTGCATATCAGGTGCAGAAATGGTGCAGAAATTCTGCAGCGTCAAAACCACAGCAAATCCGCACCGTGTGCACATAACTTTGATATAGAAAAGTTGCACTTGACAAAATTGGTTACAACTGTACTAAAGCCAAGCATCTGAGATATATATGGCCGCCCTCAGAGCTGAAATCTGACAACTGCATGCGGCAGAGATCACTGCAGGGACTGTCAGCACAGATTGACTGTTCAAACCAAGGGCAGAAGCTAGGCGCTTCATTACACAGCCAAATATTTAAGTGCACCCTCCACACACACATTTTGCTATACAGTTCTGGCTTGATGGAGACAGAAAATAGTATAGTATAGAGGTGCACCCCCGCCATGGAGCACTGAGCTCCTGTGCTTGGTTTGAACAGTCGTTCTGTGCCGAGTCCCTTTAGTATAGTCCTGATGCAGACAGCCCCTTTACTGCCCACCAATACTGGGCGATCAGTAAATGAGCACACAGGCGCTCCTGTGATGACGTTGGATAGCCAAAGCTACTTTCCAAAACACCAGGGGCCGAGATCTGCATGGTCCGGACTGATCGGTACATTCAGTTCCACTAGTAACAGTTCCCTTGTTACTTTCCCTACAGCCATAAATCCTACTTGCAATAAACATGTGGCACATTGTTGCAAAATCTCCACAAACAACATGGCTCCTGGCATCTGACAGCTTTCATTACCGGTGTGGCACCGGCCAACTACGCCCTACAATATGTAATAAACATTAACTTGTGCTGAACCCATCCCTGCCAATCTAGAATTATGAGGGCAATAAAAAGGTGGCACATCTGTGCCAAGATGATAAAAGACATTTATGAGGATTATTTCTGCCATATTCACAGCTCAACAGATCACTTTTCAAGCAGAGACCATCAACATAAGATTATGGAAATCTCAGCCGATGTTATGTAACCAGGAGCCGGGCAGATCCTAAGTAGGGTACAGGCGATCAGTGACCGCACATCTGTGGATGGAGCTTCATCCCAGACACCTAAAGAAAGCGCTAAGCATCTACTACTCTAGTAAAGCCAGGGGTAGATCACGGCTGGGGTCACACAGCGCCCGTAGGACAAGTCCGAGGTGCATCTACTTAGAAATCGCTTCCTAAGGCTACAGATTGTGGCAACACATTGGGGCGGTGACCGTCACAAACGTTCTAAGAGAAAAAGAAAATCCAGCACCAGAAAAATATGTAGAAAAATATTTATTGATCCATAGCAAGGATTAAAATACAAATTGGACATAAATGAAAAATGAGAAGTGGGAGAAAAATAAAGCCTCACGCGTTTCAGACACATGTCCTTAGTCATTTGTATTTTATTACACTCAATATTGATCAATAAAAACTTTTATAAAGGACATGCATGTCTGAAACGCGTAAGGTTTTGCTTCTGTACTCCTCCCCTTCTCATTTTTTTCCACTTATGTCCTATTTGTATTTTAATCCTTGATATGGATCAAATTTATTATTTTTTTTTTTTTTTTTTTATTCGCATTTTCTCAGATGCTGGATTTTCTTTTTTCTTGTGGCTCTATGGCTGGTGCCTGTGACTTGCCTAGAGCGGTTGACTACTGAAAAAGGTTTAGATAGGCAAGCCTAGTGCTCCCCGGCACCTTGCTAGGGAATGAATGGAGCGGGGGTCAGGTGTGCGCACTGCTTTAAAAAAAAAAAAAAAGCGTGACAGCAATTTTTTTGGACACCTGACTTGTCTGAACTTGTGTGGCCTTCACTTTGCTGTGTAGCTCCAACCTAAGGCCAGAGTCACACTACCGTATAACACCGCTGAGTGCTATGCAATAAAACATTGCACAGCACTCAGCCCAGTGTTATTCTAGGAGGCTGCTCAGATCAGCGATGATTTTCTCATGCCGATCCGGCATGCTGCGAGACTCATTTTACTCGCACCCATACAAGTCGATGTTTCACATGCACCCATAGGACTGCACTCTGATGCAATCCAAGTGCAGTCCGATATACACCAAGTCAGGCCATGAAGGAGATGGGAGAAATTACTTTATCTCCTCCGCAGCTTCTCACCAGATGCTGAGCGCCATGTGTGACACAATCTATGGGGATCACAAAAAAAAAAAAAAAAAAAAAAAAAGAAACGATTTGTCCTCCATTTCCACTTCAGCAGTGATTCACATTTACAAGACCAGAAACAGTTTCCAGTGTTCTAATAATGAATGGTTAAAAGTCAGATGGTATATACAGTATGGGGGGGGATTTTTTTTTTTATTATTTTCTGCACACCCAAATAGGAGAGATCTGAAATATGAGAGACTAGTGCATGTCACCACTGTTTTATTGCTCATACCGGGGGGGCAGGAGCGGGTTTCGGAGGGGGGTGATGTGAACAGCATCGTTGAATAACATCAGTCCGAGCGCAGTCAGGGTTCGGACAGCACTTGTCATGTGAGCGTAGCCTTGGAGCGGGTAATGGGGCCCTTACCGACCACTAAAGCAATAAGACTTGATTGTACTAATCAGGCACCCTTACCAATGCCCCCTCTTTACAGACATGGTCATTCAATGGGGCCAATCATTGGCTTTTCAAAAGTAGGTTCCAATTGAATTTTAAAAGTGTTGCGGAAAAATTATTTATCTGCACGGTACGCCAGAATGCCGACATGTGCAGGTATTTGGAGACTGGCAGCACCTGGAATACTGTTGCACATGTGTTGGCAGATCGTGGTGCCAGTACAGGCACCACTATCCCTACAGTTTCCAAGAAGGATCCCTAATCATAGCAGCAGCACGCTTCACGAGCTAGGTGTGGCCATTGATAGGACGCCATGCATTCTGCATTGGCGTGCATGTATGAGCAGCGGATTGGCATGTGTGATGTTGCACCAGGCAGACCTCAGCATGCATTGGAGACACAGTGTGCAGCTGGGCGGACACGGAGAGGCTGACTCACTCCTGCTGACGACATTTCCTCTATTGCAGAATCCCTCCTTCATTGCACAAAGAAGCAACCGGCAGAGTCTGGATGCCCCATTGCTCAGAAGCAGCACCTCCTCCCATACTGATAACTAGGTGCCTCTCCCAAGGCCAAGATCATGTGACTGAGACAAAGGGGGCAGCTGGGACAGTACACTGATCATTAATCACATTTCTGTGCACACAGCAGGATGGTGAAAGTGCCCTTCAGTAAAAGGAGAATCTGCTGCAGAGGCTGAATGACACAGAAGTCACCAGACAGGGACGCCGGCCACGTACATCCATGACCCATCAGGGGACATTGCTGGACCTGGCTGCGCAGCTTCCTGCAGAAGTGCTGAGCCATCAAGGCGGGATTAGGAACTAGTCACTCACCCAGAGGGCTTTAGTGCCCAAGGCAGATCTATTTAGTTCCTTTTGGGATGTTTGGTCCAGTGGATTGACAATTGGGATAAGGAGGGAAAGATTAGCCCTTTTGGGGCAGACTGGATTTGTGCATTGTGGTTGTACATATAACCCTTCCCTTGGTCTTTCCCCGTCAATCAGGCTAACTTGACAGATCGCAATATCGACAGTTATGGAAAATAGATTGTTCCGTCTACCTTTGGAGCAGCAGGGGTGAACAGCAGTCAGGTTTCCAGTTCACAAGTACTGGTTAAAATATAACTGTGCAATCACAAGACTGAACTATGAAATACCCACCGCTATCAGACAGATAACACGCCTGTCTACACAGCCGCACTACTAGAAAAACCGTTATTAGCAATGGCCGGTCTGTCCTCATGTCCCTGCTGGAAATCCAATGGGCATCGTCAGGAGATTGGACCCTGGGCGCAGCTCTATCACCCAACATCTGCTGCCAGGAGTACACAAGAGCCAGACCGGGAAGTCATCAAGTCACAATGCCAACTATATACAGCTGCCACAAGAGGAAGTGATGTGCGCCGGCAACGAATGTAGTGTTTGTGCTACAAGTCGAGGGGCCTGCATGCGCCCCTCTGCTCGGCCTATAGGGCGACGGCCGTTGGAGCGCACAATCCATCACACCACATGGCCAAAGTAATCAACATCTAGGGACCTTGTTCTTGACACTGCAGTCAAGAAACAGAGCATTTCCATTGATGGACTTAGGAGTTAGATCACCTAGCCACAGGATAGATAACATCTGACGGACAGACCCCACCAATCTGGAAAGGAGCACTTCTATTCCCCTTAAGGGATGGAGTGGTAGTATGCATGCTCGATCACCACTCCATATATTCTCTATGGGGTTGCTGGAGAAAGCCTAGGGCAGCCCCATAGAGAATGTATGGAGCGGCAGTCAAGCATGCGCACTACCACTCCATCCTTAATGGGAATAAAGACCCTCACTGACAATCAGCACACTCTCACCAGCCTAAGAGATAGCACCCAACTGGTACACCCCTCCCTGTAAGGTGCACGCCCCAGGACAGCTGGGGGTCCAGTCAGAGTCCCTTGCGTCGAAGGAGCAGTGGTGGGCATGCATGACCATTACTTAGTTCTAGGGGACAACAGGAGACAATCATTCCCACACAAGTTAATGAAGTGGTGGTCACACAGGGGGCCCCTGCAATTGGATAGCCTTATAACAAGGATTGGACATGTCGACGTCCTACAGCCCAACCTCTCATCAGTGGGGAAGTCAGGGTCAGTGAATTTCCTTTTTTCCACCTGCCCCAAATTTTAAGAGAAATGGTGTTATATGAGCCCCATCTCCCGCTACTGGAAAATGAGCAGGAAGGGGTTAAATAAGGGAACCATAAAGCCGATCAGTCAGATACTTCAGCCTTCTCTGTGACTGACCACCGCAGCGCCCAGTCACCCCACTATGGGGGACGGAGCGAGCGACATACTCCATCTCACAGCAGCCCCTCGGACACCACATGTCCGGCCCACAGAGAGCTGGCAGATCACACAGGGGCACTGCCAACAGCTCCTAGGCCAGGGGGGCACTGCCAGCCACCACAAGAGAGACCCCACTGCCAAATAAAGGGGGCACTACAGTCACAGGGCTGACCATCAAGGACCCAGAATGGCCACAGATATAGACAGAAGGAGGGGATATACATTTCACCATTATAATTCCCCCAATACTTGGGGCACTACAAGGATCACGATCATGTATAGCGGAAATATCGCACCGATCTGATCGGCAGCCCAGCTGTACAGAGGATCGCACATACAGATCCCATAGAGGGAATCGCTGCTGTTCGCGATTTCACCACCGATGATCATCGTGATCGTTATTTCTAAACCTGTCCAATTTTTATCGGCCGGAATCGATCGTCAGCAATCAGCCGAGCAGACCACAGCCAGTGCGGGAGATACAGGGGCCGATCACCCCCTCCATACAAGGAGGAGGCCGGGGGACTCACCACTGTGTGCCCGGTAGGTTGCAGCTCCGCGTCCTCGCAGTCGGTGGAGTGAAGCCGGTTGTCAGATCTGCCTGAGCGCCATATTACCGGCCGTGACCTCGTGTGCGCAATATAAGAGGCCAGAGGGGGAGGAGCCTACCCCGCCCAGAGGGGAGGAGCCTACCCCGCCCAGAGGGGAGGAGCCTACCCCGCCCAGCCCTCATTCATTCCGCTCCAGCCCCCGGGCACCGCTCGGTTGGAGGCGGCAATTACCGGCTGCACTCATCTTACGGAGCTAAGCGGCTGCACACGGAGATAACGAGGCGGACACCGAACACCGGCGGGACGGGGGCGGGCAAACGGCGGAACACATGACAGACCACGCCCACAGAGAACTCTGATTGGAGGGTTGCAGGGGTGGCGGTTGACGTCATTGGTGACATAATTCCAGGGGGGGGATTCGGTGGGTGAGAGGAATGTGTGCGGTCAGTGGGGCGCGCAGCTGAGATCCCAGCAACTGCCCTTGTGGTCCTGACACCAGTGGACGTGACTGTGAGCCGCCCGTCTGCCCTGGTGGAATGTCACTACCGCGCACATTCACGGGATGCGAGCGAACACCTTAGAGATCATGGCCTGCACTGATAATGGGGGATGTAACACGGTGTTCTACAGGTTATAGAGATCATGGCCTGCACTGATCATGGAGGATGTAACACGGTGTTATACCGGTTATAGAGATCATGGTGTGCACTGATCATGGAGAATGTAACACGGTGTTATACCGGTTATAGAGATCATGGTGTGCACTGATCATGGAGGATGTAACACGGTGTTATACCGGTTATAGAGATCATGGTGTGCACTGATCATGGAGAATGTAACACGGTGTTATACCGGTTATAGAGATCATGGCCTGCACTGATCATGGAGGATGTAACACGGTGTTATACCAGTTATAGAGATCATGGCCTGCACTGATAATGGGGGATGTAACACGGTGTTATACCAGTTATAGAGATCATGGCCTGCACTGATCATGGAGAATGTAACACGGTGTTATACCGGTTATAGAGATCATGGCCTGCACAGATCATGGAGAATGTAACACGGTGTTATACCGGTTATAGAGATCATGGCCTGCACTGATCATGGGGGATGTAACACGGTGTTATACCGGTTATAGAGATCATGGCCTGCACTGATCATGGGGGATGTAACACGGTGTTATACCAGTTATAGAGATCATGGCCTGCACTGATCAGGGAAGATGTAGCACGGTGTTATACCGGTTATAGAGATAATAGCCGGCACTGATTATGGAGGCTGAGCATGTCCAGGCATCAGATATCTGGGTGGAACAACATTATTCTGAGATATAACCCAAATTTCAAAGAAAGAAGCAAACTATAGAATAATGAAGATTAAATACAGTTGTAGTAACTATTTTAAAAAAAGTTATATGAGAACAGACATAGCGGCCGTCAGTGGTCCCCCGGCTGCCGAGCCCCTTTATGGCGTGTGACAGGGTCATTACGATCAGAACTTCTCTTTTTTGTAGCTATAATAGGTGTATAATCTACTCTCACTAGATGATTAATCCTCCGGTGCTTTTTATGGGGGATTTTTATCTGACCTTTGTCTTTATTCTTTTGTCCAGATAATTTTATCTCAAGTGTTGTTCACTTTCCACAGAGAATTTATTGATGTTTTTTTGTGTGTGAAATCCTTGTAGTTGTCATCTATGCACTTAACGGGAATCTGTCACCACTTTGGAGATATCAGACCTCTACTATGGGCATACAGGGTATAGAAAAGTAAATCTATACATACTGTATGGCCCATGGTAGAGGTCTGAATGCAGAGAAAAGCAATTTAATCAATTCTATTTTGTACAAGCAATCCCCACCTATGTGCTTATTATTCCGCCAAATCCACGCCTATATGCTTAATTATCATATTACCCCCTCTCCTGCAGGCGCCGGGAAGTGACAGTGACTATCCTGTGATGTGCAGGAGAGGGGGGAATATGATAATTAAGCATATAGGCAGGGATTGCTTGGCGTCCCCCGGACGGCAAGCCTGTACAAAATAGAATTGATTAAAGCACTTTTCTCTGCAATCAAACCTCTACTATGGGCCATACAGGTATGTATAGATTTACTTTTCTATGCTCTGTATGGCCATAGTAGAGGTCTGATAACTCCAAAGTGGTGACAGATTCCCTTTAAGTGTTCACCGTATTTTGCGGAAAATAATAATACAGATGAATATAAGAGACTTTGTAATATCTTTTATCAGCTTAATGTGCTTCTTTCCCCACTTAGTTACAAGACTCTTCTCCCCCTGCTTCCCGAACTCCTCATTCACACCGAAAAACAGGTAAAATCCATCTAGGTAAAAAAAAAAGGACTGCTGGGTCACTGAGAGATCAGATTACAGCTGCCCATTGAAGTCTATAGAGAGGAAAAGGTGAGAAGCAGAGGCGGAAATTCCCTCAGATGCTACTGCTGCTCTCTAGTGTTTTATCTCACCCCTTAGCTACAGTCACAGTAAAACAAATACCGTCGATTTTCCAGTCGATTCTTGATTATAATATTTCAAAAACATTCCATATCGTAAAACTTGCCGCTCATAATAAATCCAAGCATGATGTAGTTTCCGAGTAAAAAAAAAAAAAAAAAGTTCTTAATCATTGACCTCCGCCTTTTTTTAAAGTCTGAAACGCGTAGTTTTTGAAATTTTAATCAAGAATTGGCTGGAAAATTTGTTATGCAGTCTTTGGCCACAAGGGGCAGGGGTGGCATTTCAGTGCTGAGAATCATTGAAAGCCTCAACCAAGGTGAGCTGCACTACACCTGTTTGCACAGTCACAGCTACACTGCTCAGTACTACTGTATAATGACCGTCCTCCACGCTGCAGCTGCAACTGCTTCTGAACATGTGCTACATGGAGTCAGGAGAGCAGGAATCCCTGATGTCTGTGTATGGTACACATCATAGGAGTTTCAAGCTTGTGATGTTTCAAGCATGTGATGCTCGTTCACTCACCTGTGGCAAGTAACAGGTGTGGGCAATATGAAAATTACACATGAAATAAGAGCAAAAGGGAAAAGTTGACTCAGTCTTTGCATGGTGTGTCTGTGTGTGTCACACTAAACATGGAGAACAGAAAGAGGAGAAGAGAACTGTATGAGGACTTGAGAACCAAAATTGTTGAACAATATCAACAATCTCAAGGTTACAAGTCCATCTCCAGAGATCTTGATGTTCCTTTGTCCACTGTGGGCATCATAATCAAGAAGTTTACAACCCATGGCACTGTAGCTAATCTCCCTGGGCGTGGACAGAAGAGGAAAATTGATGAAAGGTTGTAATGCACGATAGTCCGGATAGTGAATAAGCAGCCCCAATCAAGTTCCAAAGAAATTCAAGCTGTCCTGCAGGTTCAGGGTGCATCAATGTCAGCACAAACTATCCGTCAACATCTGAATGAAATTAAACGCTATGGCAGGAGACCCAGGAAGATCCCACTGCTGATACAGAGACATAAAAAAGCTAGACTGCAGTTTTCCAAAATGTACGTGAGTAAGCCAATATCCTTCTGGGAAAGGTTCTTGTGGACAGATGAGACCAAGATAGAGTTTTTTGGTAAATCACATCATTCTACTGTTTGCCGAAAACTGAATGAGGCCTAAGAACACAGTACCTACAGTCAAATATTGTGGAGGGTCACAGATGTTTTATGGTTGTTTTGCTGCCTCTGGCTCTGGGTGCCTTGACTGTGTGCAGGGCATCATGAAATCTGAAGA
Organism: Phyllobates terribilis; assembly: GCF_046119375.1. NCBI lineage: Eukaryota > Metazoa > Chordata > Amphibia > Anura > Dendrobatidae > Phyllobates > Phyllobates terribilis. The sequence goes on from NW_027362771.1 coordinate 533,832,891, forward strand.
ATGCCAAAGGATTTTGGGTTGCAATGTAGTGCCCAGTGTCAGAAAGCTGGGTTTGTGTCCTAGGTCATGGGTCTTCCAGCAGGACAATGACCTCAAACATACTTCAAGAAGCACATAGAAATTAATGGAAACAAAGCACTGGAGAGATCTGAAGTGACAGCAATGCGTCTGGATCTAAATCTCATTAAACACCCGTGGAGAGATCTTAAAATTGCTGTTGGGAGAAGATGCCTGCACACATGAGAGACCTGGAGCAGTTTGTAAGAAGAGTGGTCCAAAATCCCAGCTGGGAGGTGTAAGAAGCTTGTTGATGGTTATAGGAAGTGATTGATTGCAGTTATTTATTCCAGAGGGTGTGCAACCAAATATTAAGTTGAGGGCCGTTCTTGGGGTTTTGTATGAAATTATTTAAATTTGCCTTTTTTTTTCTCTTTTTTTTTGTGTTGTTCCAATGTACACACACAGGAAATAAACATGTATAAAAAAATGTGTAATTGCAATAATTTTCTGGGAGAAATACTTCATTTTCTGGAACAATTTCAAGGGTGCCAACACTTCCGGCCATGACTGTATGTGCTGACAAGGTCCCTTTAAATGTCAGAAGTAGACTGATTTGTTATGTACAGTGTTATAATCAATTGCATGAAAAGAGAAGCCGACAATTGGTTACAACCCACATGATAATTCAGCATCTGGATGCAAATATCAGCGATGAGACAGATCTGTCACTTTACATCCTGTTATGTGGATGCAGCATAGGCTTTGATCTTCGTATCGTATCCATATAGCACCTGCAGAACTGTGCAAAAGTTTTAGGCAGGAGTGGAAAAACTACTGCACAGTAAGGCCTTATTCAGACGTCCATTTGGCATGTACACGTTGTATCCGCTTTTTTCACAGATACCGCACGTACCCATGGGCTATCTGCTAAATGTGAACAGACCCATATTTTCTAGCAAGATTTTTTTACATGGTATGGATTCATTACTCCTGTGTTTGTTTCGGGTTTTTTTTTCCTTTCTCTCTCCTTCACTGTTTTATGGCCTATTTGTTCTACAATGGTTTGTTTATCCTGCATAGCAATATAGCAATGCCTGTTCTGGCCTTGTGCTAATTACTCAATGTGGCCAATTGGTGCTGGAGTCTCTAGCATATATTTTATTTCATATATCTTCAGTCCTGGCTAGGTGTAGCACACTTGCTAGTCACGCGTGCAATAGATTTTAAATGCAAAGGTTTAAAGTGCTTTTAATAAGCAGTTATACATGGCAGTTGGACAGGGCAGGAGACAGGTGAAGTGCATAAGACATTCAAACAAACATGCTTCAGTTGTACTGCACTTGTATTGGTCATATCACTCTGCTTCTTATATGTTTTAACTCTCGCCCTTTAACACATTCTGTGCATTCTCTCCATATCCATCCATCCCTTCTTCCCTCTCCCATGTATAACTCTGAGTCTCTACTGACATTTCTCGCCCACTCCAAACCATCCACCACCTCCATACAGCACTCAAAACGTTCATACAAATCATTGCACCACCTGCTCCTTCTTTTTTCTCCTTCTCCTAGTCGTTGGTGACATCTCCCCCAACCCTGGGCCTCCCTCCACTAACATACACTACTCTCCTCTGGCTGCATATACTGTAGAAACCCTGCTAATCTTATTAACAATCAGTGCTTGCCCTCTCCTATTTCTTTCCATTGTGCTCTCTGGAACGCACAGTCTGTGTGTAACTAACTTACATTCACGATTTTTTCCTCTCTAGTTCCCTTAACATTCTGGCTATTACAGAAACCTGGATCCAGCAGTCAGACACCAGCGTGCTGAGCGTCAGTGGAGAAAATCACTTTTAGCAGAAGACTTCATCCACTATAAATTCATGCTCAAAACCTATAACTCTGCCCTTCATCTGGCCAAACAATCCTACTTCACCACCCTCATCACTTCACTGTCCAACAATCCAAAACAACTTTTTGAAACCTTAAACTCCCTCCTGAAACCCAAAGCACAGGCCCTCATCACTATCCTCAGCGGGGAGGATCTGGCCACTTATTTCCTAGAATAAATCAACCACATCCATCAGGACATCTCAGCCCAATCTCCTCAGTGCCTGGATCCCCGTCCCTGCCGCACTTCAAGCTCACTTGCCATCTTTGCGCCTGTTACAGAAGAAGAAGTTACCCATCTCCTCGCTTCTTCTCGGCCTGCAACAGTGACCCCATTCCCTCACATCTCCTGCAGTCCCTCTCACCGGTGGTCACCACTCACCTGACTAAAATATTTAACCTCTCTCTTTCTTCAGGTATCTTTCCCTCCTCATTTAACCCCTTTAAAGCCTGGGGCGTATTAGTACGCCCCAGGCCATCAGTCCCCGGTTCAGTGAGGGCTCCAGCGCTGAGCCCGCACTGAACTGGACACGTCAGCTGATCTATACAGCTGACATGTGCCCACAACAGCTGCGGGTGGAATCGCAATCCACCCGCGGCTGTTAACTAGTTAAATGCCGCTGTCAATCTCTGACAGCGGCATTTAACATCGCCGCGGCATTAGCCCTGCCCATCGGTGACCCCTGCCCATGGTCACCAATGCGTGTGCATGACAACCCGGGGTCTGCAGCAGACCCCTGTGGTTGTCATGTAAAGATTGCACATGAACATTTTTGCTACACAGAGGCGATCTGCTCATCGCCTCTATGTAGCAGAGGCAATCAGAAAACTGCAGCTTCTAGTCTCCTATGAAGACTATAGACGCATGCAAAAAGTGTAAAAAAATATGTTTTTTAAAAAATATATAAAAGTTTAAATCACCCCCCTTTCGCCCCATTCAAAATAAAATAACAAAAAAAAAACCACATACACATATTGGCATTGCCGCGTTCAGAATCGCCCGATATATCAATATAAAAAAATAATTAATCCGATCGGTAAACGGTGTAACGAGAAAAAAATTATAAACGCCAGAATTACATTTTTTTTGGTCACCGCAACATTGCAATAAACTGCAATAACGGGCAATCAAAACATCGGATCTACCCCAAAATAGTATCAATAAAAACGTCAGCTCAGCGCACAAAAAATAAGCCCTCACCCGTCCCCAGATTTTTTTCACCACTTAAATCAAAAAGAACCTATACATGTTTGGTGTCTAAGAACTCGTAGTGACGTGGAGAATAATAATGGCAGGTCAGTTTTAGCATTCAGTGAACATGGTAAAAAAAAAACTGTGGTAGTGCACTTTTTTTTCAATTTCACCGCACTTGGAATTTTTTTCCCATTCACGATATGGTAAAACCAGTGATGTCGTTCAAAAGTACAACTTGTCCCACAAAAAATAAGCCCTCACACGGCCATATTGACCAAAAAATAAAAATGCTATAGCTCTGGGAACAAGGGGAGCAAAAAACGGAAAATCCCAAGGTCCTTAAGGGGTTAAACATGCCATAATAACCCCTTTAGAAAAAAAAAGGGAAAGTTATATAAGTGGGTAGGCACAGATATATATATATATAGATATATATAGATATATATATACAGTGGTGGCCAAAAGTATTGGCACCCCTGCAATTCTGTCAGATAATACTCTGTTTCTTCCTGAAAATGATTGCAATCACAAATTCTTTGGTATTATTATCTTCATTTAATTTGTCTTCAATGAAAAAACACAAAAAGAATTGTCCTAAAGCCAAATTGGATATAATTCCACACCAAACCTAAAAAAGGAGGTGGACAAAAGTATTGGCACTGTTTGAAAAATCATGTGATGCTTCTCTAATTCGTGTAATTAACAGCACCTGTAACTTACCTGTGGCACCTAACAGGTGTTGGCAATAACTAAATCACACTTGCAGCCAGTTAACATGGATTAAAGTTGACTCAACCTCTGTCCTGTGTCCTTGTGTGTACCACATTGAGCATGGAGAAAAGAAAGAAGACCAAAGAACTGTCTGAGGACTTGAGAAACCAAATTGTGAGGAAGCATGAGCAATCTCAAGGCTACAAGTCCATCTCCAAAGACCTGAATGTTCCTGTGTCTTCCGTGCGCAGTGTCATCAAGAAGTTTAAAGCCCATGGCACTGTGGCTAACCTCCCTAGATGTGGACGGAAAAGAAAAATTGACGAGAGATTTCAACGCAAGATTGTGCAGATGGTGGATAAAGAACCTCGACTAACATCCAAACAAGTTCAAGCTGCCCTGCAGTACGAGGGTACAACAGTGTCAACCCGTACTATCCGTCGGCGTCTGAATGAAAAGGGACTGTATGGTAGGATACCCAGGAAGACCCCACTTCTTACCCCGAGACATAAAAAAGCCAGGCTGGAGTTTACCAAAACTTACCTGAGAAAGCCTAAAACGTTTTGGAAGAATGTTCTCTGGTCAGATGAGACAAAAGTAGAGCTTTTGGGGAAAAAGCATCAACATAGAGTGTACAGGAAAAAAAAGAGGCATTCAAAGAAAAGAACACGGTCCCTACAGTCAAACATGGCGGAGGTTCCCTGATGTTTTGGGGTTGCTTTGATGCCTCTGGCACTGGACTGCTTGACAGTGTGCATGGCATTATGAAGTCTGAAGACTACCAACAAATTTTGCAGCATAATGTAGGGCCCAGTGTGAGAAAGCTGGGTCTCCCTCAGAGGTCATGGGTCTTCCAGCAGGACGATGACCCAAAACACACTTCCAAAGGCACTATAAAATGGTTTGAGAGAAAGCACTGGAGAATTCTAAGGTGGCCAGCAATGAGTCCAGACCTGAATCCCATAGAACACCTGTAGAGAGATCTCAAAATGGCAGTTTGGAGAAGGCACCCTTCAAATATCAGGGACCTGGAGCAGTTTGCCAAAGAAGAATGGTCTACAATTCCAGCAGAGCATTGTAAGAAACTCATTGATGGTTACCGGAAGCGGTTGTTCGCAGTTATTTTGGCTAAAGGTTGTGCAACCAAGTATTAGGCTGAGGGTGCCAATACTTTTGTCTGGCCCATTTTTGGAGTTTTGTGTGAAATGATCAATAATTTGATTTTTGCTTCATTCTCTTTTGTGTTTTTTCCTTGCAAATGTAGCACCCTGAGGATTCGGCTGCTACAGGGGTATTGCACCTCAATCCAGAGGTGTGATATTCCACTCCCGGGTAAGGATGGAGTGTGGAGCTGAGCTCAGTTAGCTGCATGCACTACACACATCCCATTTCCGGAGGGCAGACCAACGGTACTCCCACTTAGAAATGTGCAGGTACGATCGAGTCTGTTCTTGGCTGGAGTGGGAGGGGGGTGGACCATCCCAGTAGTGTAGGGGCAGATAGGGGGAGCAGTCTGGGTAGTGCTAGGAGCTCATTGGGTGCTGGTCACCTGAGCTCACACATAGAGGGAGTATAAAAGGTGGGCACCATCTAAGATCAGGGGCAGTCAGTCAGTCAGCCACAGTCAGTCAGTCAGTCAGTCTGTGAGAAGTAAGTCTTTGCAGAGCAGTGGAAGAGAGCAGAAGAGCAGAGCAGCCCCAGCCCAAGAGTGAGAGAGGAGAGCAAGAAAGACCCAGAGGGGGAGAAAGAAGGAACTCTGAGACCCCAAATACAACCACAGGGTGAAGAGTTGGCAACAGGGTACCGGATCCCAAACTGGTGGGGGCTACAGCATACCTCAGCCAGAGACCGGAGGCCGTGGGCAGCATCTGCCACGGCCACCCACCATATCCACCCGGAAGGCAGACCACGCATAGGGTCAGGGAACCCAGAGGCAAAGGGTTCGCCAACAAGAGGCCCGAGGGAGCCGGACATAGGTGGATCCCTGGTGGGGAAGGCCAGAGACGAGGACAGGACAGAACGGGAGCTCAGAACCACGCTCCAGAACTACTTGGGGGTTGGCCGAGTCCAGGACCTGGTGGACGCAGCACGGCTCGGGTGGTCACTCAAGGCCGGAGTGACCGGAACATCTGCAGTAAGTAAAGAACCCTGAACTGCACAACCCGACTCTGACTCTCATTACCATCATCCCTGCACCTCCACAACCACCATCCTCTGCACCTGACCCCCCTGAGGCCATACCCCTCCCGTTGGGGGTTATACTACCGAAGCTGCACAAACACCATCAGCCTCAGCGGACCCTGCTGCAGCGGCGGCCGTAGTGACCGCAATTCAACGGGTGGCGTAGTCGACATAAAGAACTTTAGTAACATCAGTAAGGACTGCCACACACTGAGCTTGACACCCTGGGCACGGACCGGGTCACAGCCACTCGGAGACTACAACCCCCATCTGATCCGGCTCCGGGTATTCCCCGAAAGAATATGGCCCAGGGGGCGCGTCAACTTTGGCGTAGTCGGCAGGATCTCGTGCCCGCAACAACCGGGTACTGCGTGCCTGAAGAAAAGAACAAGTTTACCTCAAAAAGAAGTCTCCCGCCGGTCCCGGAGGGTCCCCGCCATCGGACTCCATCACAGATCGATTCCCGCCGGTTGTCCGCCATTAACAGCTTTTTCCCGCCATCTGCAGAGTTTCCCGCCACTGGGAAGCGATTCCCGCCATTTCCGAAGATTTCCCGCCTTGGAAGAGCGGACGCCATTATGGGCGTGCCAGAGGGTGGCAAAAGGCCGCCTCCCATCGTGGGCCAGGACCGAAAATGGCGCCAAAAGTGGAAACCGCCCCCACCAACAGAGACTGTGATGCTAGAGGTGTCTGTCAGCGTGAAAGAACTGCCCCTGGAGCTGACAATCACCAAGTGGCCCCGGGACCGCCCTCGAAGTGGGAGGACTGAGAAGTAGAGAGCAAAGATGGGTGTCGCCTGGAGCAGTCTGGAGAGAGCGCACCCGGAGACAAGAAGCCTGGAGCAGAGTCCAGAAAGAGCCTACCCGGAGATGGAGGGAGAGCCAGGCAGCACCGACCCAGTGGTCAGGAGCCTGATGCGGGCCGCCACTCCAGGCAGCACCGACCCAGTGGTCAGGAGCCTGTTGCCGGTCGCCACTCCAGAAGGCCTGCTGGAGACAACGGGAGGAGAGCAGAGCAGCACCGACCCGTTGGTCAGGAGCCTGCTAGAAGCAACGACCCCACTAGGCTTAGTGGAGGTCTTGGCACAGCTCCCCCGAGATCGGGAGTGTGCACAGACTGCGCTGGAGGGCCTCGCACGGAGGATGGCCCGGGTGCAGCGAGAGACGTTAGCGGAGTGGAGCCGAGAGATGGCCCAGCAGACAAGAACCCGTCAGCGGAGCACGCCACCCGAGACGAGGAGACAGACCGCCTCTGAGGATGGCGCAGGAGGACTGAAGGCCGGAGACGGCGCCGAGAAGGGAGCCGAACGAAAGGAGGCAGGTAAAGGGGACGTCTCTACCCCAAACCGGGAAACCGCGTACCTGCCCCAGCTCCCCGTCGCAGAGCCCGAAGTACCCCCTGCCGTGCCCGTAACCGCAACGTCACCGCCACAGACTAGGCCTCAACCGGAAGCCGCAGCCGCGACCCCTGTGACGTCACACGCCTCGACCCCGAGCGTGACCAAGCAGGAAGTACCACCAGCCTGGTCGCAAGGCCTAGTACCCCCGGGCGCCGCAATACCAACAGCGCCCCCTACCTCCGCGGAGCCACCGGCCTGGTCGCAGGGCCAAGTAGCCCAGGGCGCCGCCGTCCTTACGGTGCCCTTCACTTTCCAGGTGCCCCAGGCCTGGCCGCAAGGCCTGGGCAACCCAGGCGCCACCACCACCGTGCCCATAAAACCAAGAGTGCCGCATCTGGGAGAAGATCTGTTCGCCCAACACACATGGCCGGACGGGCAGCCCTTTGTCTGGCCCAGGGAGTACTACGAACAAGAGCTCCAAAAGAGGGCAAGGCCCATGTGTGAGCCCCTGATCCCGGCTCCGAAGCCCGTAAAAAGGACCTCGCCCCCGCTGGAGGAGGCACAGTTTGAGTGGGACCCCCCCCGGAGAAGATCTCATGGGGTTCACTCAGGAGACCCGGGCAGCTGCAGCGGAGCGTGCAGAGTGCTGCCGGCAACAGCTCGAGGTCTTCGAGACGGAGCGGAGAGAGAGGCGGGTCCGGGAACAACAAGCCCAAATAAAGAGCGCGGAGCAGAAGAGCCGGGCCAGGAGGAGTCCCCGTGCAGCTCATGGTCCCCCTTCCACCGGGACTGTGATCAAGTTTAATATGCAGCACGGGTGGGGCTTCATCCGAGATCACCGCACCCCAGGCGACGTCTTCGTGACAAGAAGAGACGTTGAGTCCCACCTACCGGAGGGACACAGAGGTCGTGACCTTTATATAGGGGACGAGGTCACCTTCACCCGGCACAAGTGTGCCAAAGGACCCTACGCCCTCCATGTGCATCGCCTGACGGAGGAGGAGCTGCGGTGTGAGGAGGAGCAAGAGGACCCGGACGGGTCTGAAACTGAAACTGTCCACAAAGAAAGAGCAGGAGGACGCCGTCGTTGAGTACGGTAGTATAGAGACTGTATATAGTTGCCCGTCGGGGCACAGTGAACTGTTGCTGCTAATATAGTCCCCGTTGGGACCAGAGAATTGAACTGTTACCCGTATTTCCCTTAATCCCACTGACCGAGGACTGAGAGCGGTCGTTCCTTCCTAATACCTGGCCGAGGACTGAGAGCGGCCATACCTTCCCTTTGTATATAGTTGCGCTTCCTAAAGCGCCCCCTACTGGTTTTATAGAAAACCATTTTCTTAAAGAAACTGTTGCACTATACCCGGTCACAAGTTGCACCGTGACCGGAGGTACCAGAAGACAAGAAAGTTTATATGAAAAGTTTATGCTGATATATATGATGTTTTATATGTTTTATATGTTTATGTTTATGCAAAAATTGTATGTTTTGGATGTTGTTTATATCTTACAGCCCGAGGACGTGCTGTGATTTACCAGGGGGGAATGTAGCACCCTGAGGATTCGGCTGCTACAGGGGTATTGCACCTCAATCCAGAGGTGTGATATTCCACTCCCGGGTAAGGATGGAGTGTGGAGCTGAGCTCAGTTAGCTGCATGCACTACACACATCCCATTTCCGGAGGGCAGACCAACGGTACTCCCACTTAGAAATGTGCAGGTACGATCGAGTCTGTCCTTGGCTAGAGTGGGAGGGGGGTGGACCATCCCAGTAGTGTAGGGGCAGATAGGGGGAGCAGTCTGGGTAGTGCTAGGAGCTCATTGGGTGCTGGTCACCTGAGCTCACACATAGAGGGAGTATAAAAGGTGGGCACCATCTAAGATCAGGGGCAGTCAGTCAGTCAGCCACAGTCAGTCAGTCAGTCTGTGAGAAGTAAGTCTTTGCAGAGCAGTGGAAGAGAGCAGAAGAGCAGAGCAGCCCCAGCCCAAGAGTGAGAGAGGAGAGCAAGAAAGACCCAGAGGGGGAGAAAGAAGGAACTCTGAGACCCCAAATACAACCACAGGGTGAAGAGTTGGCAACAGGGTACCGGATCCCAAACTGGTGGGGGCTACAGCATACCTCAGCCAGAGACCGGAGGCCGTGGGCAGCATCTGCCACGGCCACCCACCATATCCACCCGGAAGGCAGACCACGCATAGGGTCAGGGAACCCAGAGGCAAAGGGTTCGCCAACAAGAGGCCCGAGGGAGCCGGACATAGGTGGATCCCTGGTGGGGAAGGCCAGAGACGAGGACAGGACAGAACGGGAGCTCAGAACCACGCTCCAGAACTACTTGGGGGTTGGCCGAGTCCAGGACCTGGTGGACGCAGCACGGCTCGGGTGGTCACTCAAGGCCGGAGTGACCGGAACATCTGCAGTAAGTAAAGAACCCTGAACTGCACAACCCGACTCTGACTCTCATTACCATCATCCCTGCACCTCCACAACCACCATCCTCTGCACCTGACCCCCCTGAGGCCATACCCCTCCCGTTGGGGGTTATACTACCGAAGCTGCACAAACACCATCAGCCTCAGCGGACCCTGCTGCAGCGGCGGCCGTAGTGACCGCAATTCAACGGGTGGCGTAGTCGACATAAAGAACTTTAGTAACATCAGTAAGGACTGCCACACACTGAGCTTGACACCCTGGGCACGGACCGGGTCACAGCCACTCGGAGACTACAACCCCCATCTGATCCGGCTCCGGGTATTCCCCTAAAGAATATGGCCCAGGGGGCGCGTCACAAGCAAATTAAATGAAGATAATAATACCAAAGAATTTGTGATTGCAATCATTTTCAGGAAGAAACGGAGTATTATCTGACAGAATTGCAGGGGTGCCAATACTTTTGGCCACCACTGTATATATAGATATAAAGGGGGTGGTACGTGGGCCTTGCAAATAATTATCGTAAATTGAAGAGAGAAAAGAATCAAGGCAAAAGCCATGCACTCACATTAATTTAGAAAAATAAAAAAAATCTTTATTGAACATTTAGCAGACAAAACATGTGCAAAAAGCATTAAAAACATTTAAAACAACCAATATACAAGTTATTCCATTATACATAAAGGGTTCAAGTATGATAACTCAAAAACCTTCTTAATCTTGCTGAGCAGGAAATAGAACAATATTACCACAAATAGTAAAAATTATTATTGAGAACCTCTCCCCCCATAGGAATAAGTTTCAAGTTAGTTATTTTATTTGATCAAGATAAATTTAAACCTGGGGCACAAAATAAACAAACCACCAAACAGCACTCCCAAAAATCACCAAAGGAATTCCTCTGGGTGAGTGGTGGAAATACATCAGGGAGGTTGACTAAATACCCTATTAAAATCGCATGAGTAATATAAATTGGGGAAAAGGTTTTACCTGCAAGCTGGAACACCCACCACGTATCGCTGCTCCAAGGCAGCTTCGTCAGTTAGCATATGAGGCGTCTGCTTTTTATATCCTACCTAATTAGTACAAGTGACCAACAACAGTGGCAGCAGCTGATTATCTGTGATCAGGGGGCGTAGCCCAAAATGCGGTGTGCCTTTCAACTGGTGAAACGCACTAACCTAACATTTGTGTTACATAGTGTTCTGCTGGCGTCACGTCCGCTATTCAGAGGCGCTCCAGCCTGGTTGTTTTAAATGTTTTTAATGCTTCTTGCACATATTTTGTCTACTAAATGTTCAATAAAGATTTTTTATATTTTTCTAAATTAATGTGGATGCACGGCCCTTTACTTAAAAAGCCATCCCTGGACCAGAACTGCACTGCTAACTACAGACCGGTCTCTAAACTTCCTTTCATCTCTAAACTCCTGGAACGCTTGGTCCACTTCTGTCTAATCCGCTATCTCTCAGGTAACTCTCTCCTCGACCCTCTACATTCTGGTTTCCGCTCTTTGCACTCCACTGAAACTGCCCTCACTAAAGTCTCTAATGATCTACTAACAGCTAAATCTAATGGTCACTGCTCCCTGCTGATTCTCCTGGATTTCTCTGCAGCATTTGACACTGTGGATCACCAGCTCCTCCTCACTATGCTCCGCTCTATAGGCCTCAAGGAAACCGCTCTCTCCTGGTTCTCCTCCTACCTCTCTGACCGCTCCTTCACTGTATCTTTTGCCGGCTCCTCTTCCTCTCCTCGTCCCCTTACTATCAGGGTTCCGCAGGGCTCAGTCCTAGGCCCCCTCCTCTTCTCTCCATATACTGCCCCTATTGGACAAACAATCAGCAGATTGGGGTTCCAGTATCATCTCTATGCTGACGACACCCAATTATACACTTCTTCCCCTGACATCACCCCTACCCTAATACAAAATACCAAGGATTGCCTGTCTGCTGTCACTAACATCATGTCCTCCCTCTATCTTAAACTGAATCTCTCCAAAACTGAACTTCTTGTGTTTCTCCCCACTACTAACCCAACTCTACCTAACATCGAAATGACCTTGGAGGGTTCAACCATAACTCCCAAGCAGCACACCCGCTGCCTCGGGGTCATGTTCGACACTAAACTTTCCTTTATTCCCTATATCCGATCACTCACTCGCTCTTGCCATCTGCATCTTAAAAACATCTCCAGAATCCGACCATTTCTCACCTTTGAAACTGCTAAAACTTTTACTGTCGCTCTTATTCACTCTCGTCTGGACTACTGCAACTCTCTTCTGATCGGTCTCCCTCTAAACAAACTCACTCCTCTCCAATCCGTCCTGAATGCGGCAGCCAGGGTCGTATTTCTGTACAGCCGCTTCACTGATGCCTCCATCTTGTGCCAGTCATTGCACTGGTTACCTATTCGCTACAGAGTCCAATATAAACTCATCGCTCTCACCCACAAAGCTCTCCACAGTTCTGCACCACCTTATATCTCCTCTCTCATCTCAGTCTATCGTCCTACACGTGCCCTCCGTTCCACAAATGACCTAAGACTAATATCCCCCATAATCCGAACCTCGCACCTCCGTCTCCAAGACTTCTCTCGTGCTGCGCCAGCTCTCTGGAATACTCTACCCCAGACGATCCGACTGATGCCTAGCCACCACGTCTTCAAGCGCTCTTTAAAAACCCATCTCTTTAAACAAGTCTACCACCTCAACTCAGTAAACTAACTTTCCCCTGTTCCCTCCTTCTAAATATTCTGAATCTGCACCCTACTATATATCTGTCTCCACACCCTCCATGCACACGATATCTGCACTCAATACTTGATTATACTTGATTATTGCACTTAAGCATACTGGTTGATGACCTGATCATGCAGCTATATATGAAAATCCCTATTTACTATAATTGCCAGACCTGAAATAACAAGCACTTTTCACCTATTGTGTCCCCCATTTCCTTGCAGACTGTAAGCAGCGAGCAGGAACCTCACTCCTGATGTAACTGTTAAACTGTCTCACCTTGTATTGAATTTATTGTCTGTACATGTCCCCGCTTAATTGTAAAGTGCTGTGGAATATGTTGGCGCTATATAAATAAAAATTATTATTATTATTATAATCTATGGTGATGTTTGCATGTCCTTTTTTTTTCAGCAGCACGGATAAAAAGGGCCAATACAAGTCTATGGGTCTGTGAAAAAACACGTACAGCACACGGTGTTGCCATCCGTGTGCCATCTGTGTGCTGCAAATGTTTAACATTGCAAAGTATAGGAGCTTTGTCATCTATTTATTTCTTTATCCACACGTGAAAAACACTGATGGTAAAAACGGACATCCGGAAGCACAACACTAATGACTCCGGTACCATTTTTTTTTAAACAAGGACGTGTGAATGAGGCCATAAAATGCTTTAAAAAATAGAAGTGTTAATAGTTTATTTTGGTCAGTTAACCAACAATAAAGTGAATGATCAAAAGAGAAATGAAAATCACATTAATATTTGGTGACCACCTTTTGCCTTCAAAACAGCATGACTTCTTCTAGGTCACTTGCCGGGAGGTCGCGCCAAACATCTTGGAGAACTAACCACAGATCTGCCGTGGATGTCTCTTGTGCAAATCCTTCTGTCTTTTCATGTAATCCCAGATGAGACTTTTGCATTCGAGCAAACCTTAGTCTCCAACGTCAGCTCCAGGAATTGTTCTTAAAGGGATTTTCCAGGATGAGAAAAACTTTCTGCTGTCACGGGTGTGTCAGGTTTGACAGACCATCATTCTGGATCCAGCTGTAGAAGGTCGCTGCGCTTGGCCTTCCAGACACTTTCTTGATCCTTTTAACATCCCTCCCTCTCTAGGACCCAGTGGTGATCTCCACCTTCTGCTGCTAATTAACACACTCTTGCTGGATCTTCAAATACACTCGCTTTCTCCAGAGAGTTGCTGGCGATAGAGTAAATTCCTCTGTTCAGGTCTGGAATTCTAGCAGTCGGCTGGATTCTTCTTGGGGTTCCTTTGTGGATTGTAGTCGTGATCTCTCTGGTGTCTTCTCAAAGCTAAGTGTATCCCCTGGTCTGTTTCCCTGGTTTTTCTTTAGTTGCAGTGGGACTGACTAGTGCTCACACCTCCACCTCCCTACCTAGGGTCTAGCTGTGGGGTCAGCTGGGGCTAAGGTATCCTGCTCGGCGATAGCTGCAGAACCTATTTAGGGACGATAGGGGAGTCATGGTGTTGTTAGATCTGCTTAGGGGTCTCCACTCTCCCTTTCCCTAGTTGCTGGGCTTCCCCCCTTTTCCCATCGTCGTACCCTTTTCATGAGCAGGTTGCTTTCTGCAGGAATCTGACTTTGCTGTTTTTGTTTGTTTGTTTCTGTGCTTCACTTGTGTTCTGGTCATGGTAAGGCATGTGAAAGCGGGCCGCACACATCACGACCCGGATAAGGCACGTGAAAGCTGGCCGCACACATCACGACCCGGATAAGGCACGTGAAAGCTGGCCGCACACATCACGACCCGGATAAGGCACGTGAAAGCTGGCCGCACACATCGCGACCTTGAATATTTGCGTACTCTTTACTCTTCCTGTACTTGAAGCAGCTTTCCAGAATTTTTTTTTGCCTAAGGCTGTGTGCCCACTATGCGTTTTTTAAGCGTTTCCACAGCTGCAATTCCGCTGCAGAAACGCTTAAAAATTGCTTGGTAGAAGGTCTGCCATGTTCCCCAATGATAATCCGCATGTGCTGTGCACATGCTGCGGAAATTTCCGCTGCGAATTATCATTGCGGAAAAATCCGCAGCACGACCAATTATTTTGCGGAATCGCGGCATTTTCGCCTCCATTGACTTGCATTGGGCCGCATGACATACGCATCACTACATGTGCACATGCGGATATCATGCGGTTCAATGTGCGGATGGTACCCGGGTTTGGAGAAGAGGAGACTCTCCTCCAGACCTGGGTACCATAGTACCTGTAAAAAAAAATAATAAAATAAAAAATATACATTATACTTAGCTTCTGATGGCCCCCGGTGTCCTTATCCGACCCGTCCTGGCTTGCCGGCAGCTCGCGATGGTCTAAAAGGACCTGCCATGACGTCATTTAGTCATGTGACGGGTCGCGTGACCGCCGACATCAGCGGTCGCGTGACCCGTCACATGACTAAATGACGTCATGGCAGGTCCTTTTAGACCATCACGAGCTGCCAGCAAGCCAGGATGGATCGTATAAGGACACCGGGGGCCATCAGAAGCTAAGTATAATATTTATTTTTATCATTCTTTCGGTCACAGTATATAAATCCATGCCGGTTGCATGGATTTATATAGTGTGACCAAGTTGACAAACACTTTCCAAGTGATGCTAAAATCGCTTGGAAAGCGCTTGTCAACCCGCATGCGGAAATGCATGTGAAGAACGCTTCACTTCCGCATGTACAATCCGCATGTACAATCCGCATGCGTTTTTTCTGCCAGGGAGATGCAGAAACGCTCAGGAAAAATCTGGAGAATTTCTGCATCGTGGGCACATAGCCTAAATGAGACAGCATAGACTATAATTAAAGAATAATCTCAAGGTTTTGGTATACTTTTGTTAGTTGATGTTCCACGTCTGGATCGATATGTTTTTTCTAATATCGTCTATATTGGCCAGGATGTCTCTGACTTTGCGGAGTGAGCAGAGTCACTGCACTGCCTCTCCTCTGACTCCTATCTAATGGCATCAGAGATAGATCAGCGATCTAAAACTGCTGTCAATGTACAGTATGGGCAAGTCCAAATCTTCGTTGGACGTCCTTTAAGAAGTCTCCATTGTAGAATTCACCAAAAATGCTGGAGAAAGTCAATGAGCTTCATTCATCTGGTATCGTTGGTGTCCGTCTTAGGACGAAGCAGAACCACAAACCTCAGGAGGACATTTTTTTTAATTATGTGCATGAATGGGCTAAAAATGATTTTTGCAAGGCAATATCTGTGTCGGAGGCTGCCGGCCAAAAGTACTCGCTTGCGGAATTGGCTGTCTTCTGAGGCACAGTACTGCACATCCACCTATTGATTTGAATAGGATGTGTAGTGACCGCTGCAGGGTACTATCAGAAGATGGAGCTGATCGGCGGGGCTGCCGGGTGTCGCACCCCAACCGATCAGACATTAATGACCTATCTTAAGGATAGGTCATCAATGCTAAAGTAGTGGACAACCTGTGTGGACAACACAGTGCAGCATAGAGGATATTGAAGGCAAGCGGTGAAAAATTTTGAATGAAACCCACTTGCAAAAATGATTTTTTTTTTAAATCTCCTATTACATGCATATAAGTAAAACAATATCCCAAAAGTTGGACACCTCCCTTCAAGGGCCTATAAAATATTTAAAAAATTGCTCAAAAGTTTAGTTACACTTTAATGCTGGCCATAATAGAAAAGTTTAAAAAAAAATAATAAACAAAATCAGTTTTTATGGTCTATCCACAAACTAGTCATACTGTCCACACTGAGCCCTGTCCACCCCCAATGGGCACGCGAGCCTTCGAAGTGGATCACGGCGCAGTGGTGGAATGTGGTCTGGTCTGATGAATCTCGCTTTGTTGTACAGCAGATACTATGTGATCACTTACCTGGGAAAGAGATAGTAACAGGAGATATATGAATATATTTCTTTCACAAAGCTGCATGAATCCCTTTGGCTACAAAGCCATTAAATAAGCCTGCATTGTAGGAACATGTAACACATCACAAAGAGAAGCTTCAGAAAAATTCTAGAAATCTTGTGAAATGTTTTTGACCCGGCCCTTTCCTTGCATCAGTCTAATCCACCAAAATCTCCCTCTGAGAAAATGGGCTGGAAGGTGGAAAAGCCTACTTAGGCCTTTACGCTTAGTGACTGATTTCAAAGAACTAACCAGTCAGCCTTGATGTTTGGACGACATGATCACACAGGCTTTTACCAACTTTTGTCACAGGAGCAGTCGCTCCTGGGAATGTGTCCGCCATTACAAACACAATTGTCTATGGGGGAAGATTTCCACCTTTTATATTAACCATGTCTGGACAAAGTGGTCTTTTGTTTTTATGCCTCTTACCACTTTTATGGAAAAATGCAAGAGCGCAATAGGGTCTTATCCAATTAATAAATGTTACATAAAAGTATTAAAAACTGCTCACCTACTAGGGTTGTGTGGGACACAACACCTGTAAAGCCTGGACTCCAAATGCTGCCGCGTTCTATGGATATGTCAGAGATAGATGCTGGGAAAGGAAGTTGTTTCTGCGCTCTCTGGAGTCACGACAAACCATTAGTATGGATAAAAATGTAGGTTTATTGTCTACGCGTTACAGAGTCCACCGACTCCTTCCTCAGGACAACCATACAAGCTGGAAACTACTTCCTTTCCCAGCATCTATCTCTTACCACTTTTAGTCCCATTGGATCTGGAGGCAGAAATTATGGGAGCTGGCATCAGGAAACCGACCACTGATTTGGGCAGATAAACTGTCTTCATTGAAAGTCAATTTTACATCTTCAACAAGAGTTGGTACCTGCAATAGAGCCCTTTTTTCCTGGCATATAATTGGCACCTGTAGTAGAGCCCAATGCCTTATTTCCCAGCATAGAGTTGGTACCTGTAGTAGAGCCCAATGCCTTTTTTCCCGGCATAGAGTTGGCACCTGTAGTAGAGCCCAATGCCTTTTTTCCCGGCATAGAGTTGGCACCTGTAGTAGCGCCCAATGCCTTTTTTCCCGGCAAGGAGTTGACACCTATGGTAGAGCCCAATTCCTTTTTTCCCAGCGTAAAGATGGCACCTGTAGTAAAGCCCAATGCCTTT
Source organism: Phyllobates terribilis (assembly GCF_046119375.1). Lineage (NCBI taxonomy): Eukaryota > Metazoa > Chordata > Amphibia > Anura > Dendrobatidae > Phyllobates > Phyllobates terribilis. The sequence goes on from NW_027362771.1 coordinate 533,850,461, forward strand.
TTCCCAGCATAGAGTTGGTACCTGTAATAGAGCCCAATGCCTTTTTCCCCTGCATAGAGTTGACACCTGTAGTAGAGCCCAATTCCTTTTTCTCCGGCATAGAGTTGGCACCTGTAGTAGAGCCCAATGCCTTTTTTCCTGGCATATAATTGGCACCTGTAGTAGAGCCCAATGCCTTTTTTCCTGGCATAGAGTTGGCACCTGTAGTAGAGCCCAATGTCTTTTTTCCTGGCATATAATTGGCACCTGTAGTAGAACCCAATTCCTTTTGTTCCCGGCATAGAGTTGGCACCTGGAGTAGAGCTCAATGCCTTTTTTCCTGGCATAGAGTTGGCACCTGTAGTAGAGGCCAATTCCTTTTTTCCCCAGCATAGAGTTTGCACCTGTAGTATTTATTATTTATTTTACTCACTTATATAGTGCCATTAATTCCACAGCACTTTACATACAATATCGGCACTGTCCCCATTGGGGCACACAATCTACATTCCCTATCAGTATGTATGTCTGTACTAGAGCCCAATTCCTTTCTTCTCGGCATAGAGTTGGCACCTGCAGTAGAGCCCAATGCCTTTATTTCCCGGCATCCTGCCATTAGAATTGTGATTATCAGGAGCCATCCTTGGACTTAGCCTTTACCCTGCAATTTGATTTAGTCATCCTGTCTGTTTTTTGACCCTTGATTTGTATCTGGACTTTTAGATTTATTGGCATCTGTCTCTCCAGTTTGACCTACAGTTTAGACTTTTGACTGTCCCATCTTGTCCTCTGAATTGAACCTTGACTGCCTTCTGACAGGTCTTCTGTGGCTCATCACTGACACATCCTGCTGACAACACGTGACATTTGCAACCTATTTTCTATAGAGCTTGTAAGCGCTGCTTTAAAGCTCACCGGATCGCGGGATCCAGACAGCTTCAGTGCCCCTGCACTCCCAAGTAATCCAGCTCACCCACATCTGATGTCCTTGTAGTTCTGAGCACAGGAGATGTCTTTGTCTGAACGTCTCTGCATTGACTCCTCCAAAGCTTGTAGGCAAGTGAGGGAGGATAATTTTGGCCAACTGCATGACAATTCTGCTAGTCCAAATTGTCAATTCAGGAGCACAGTGCCCCCCCGCTAGCAGGAAGCCAGAAGGGTGGGGCGCTTCTGAAGATCAGGCTTGAGCACAGCCCTTTAAAAGCAGTGCAGAGGAGATCTGGCGCTTGTTGAGGAAATCCAACATAATATAGAAGCTTGTTACGCCGTAGGAAAAAAATATGCAAAGTAGGTCATACCAGCCAAACCAGAGACAAGAAAGTGTCAAATGGGAACCTGATCTCAGAGATCTATAGCATAATGTAAAATCCCGGGCGGCGTGCTTGCATGGCTTACCATCTCCCACCATGCAAGACCGCAATCTTACCTATCAGGCCAGGCTGCACACTTTGCTCCAGTACCTGCTGTTTGTATGTCTCTTGTCTGCTGGCTTAGGGCGTCGGCGCTGTTGCTTCCTGATTCTTAAAGCTACAGTGTGCGCAGTCCTAATGCGTCCCCAGCCTATTGCTGTGAGTCACTGGATAATTAAACCCCCTCCACCCAGTAGGAGGGGCCTGAGCAACACTTTCTTACAGTGTGTTCTGTGCAACTGTGAGTTGCCAGGTCCTGTCCTGACTCTAGTCTATTTCCGCCACCCGGGGGGCTGAGTACCCAGGGCCGCTACCTGTATCTCTGATTTCTAGTCTGTTTCCGCCACCCTGGGGGCTGAGTTCCCAGGCTCGTTCCTGTATCTTGTTCCCGGTTCAGTTCCTGTCTGAACACTGTCCTAGCCCGTTACCTGTTTGACTCTATGTCAGAACCTTCCCTTTTCCTGCAGTGTCTGAACCTGCACCTAACTCCAACTCGTTGTCTCTGTACTTCTGTTTGTGAGTTTTGTGTCCTCTCGCTACTTCATTGTAAGTACCTTGTGCGTATCTGGTTCTGCTTGTCCCCTTTCCCTTCCTCCGTATCTACCTCCTGTGTTCTAACCATCTTCCTGTATTTTCCAGTCTGTTCCATGCGAACAGAGCCCTGTCCTGTCTGCCTGCACCTTCTGCTCTGTTCTGCTCTGCTTGTTCACCGCACCCGCAGTTCCGCTCTGCTCTGCTTGTTCACCACACCTGCGGTTCCGCTCTGCTTGTTCACCGCACCTGCGGTTCCGCTCTGCTCTGCTTGTTCACCACACCTGCGGTTCCGCTCTGCTTGTTCGCTGCACCTGCGGTTTTGCTCCGCTCTGCTTGTTCACCGCACCTGCGGTTTTGCTCCGCTCTGCTTGTTCACTGCACCTGCGGTTTTGCTCCGCTCTGCTTGTTCACCGCATCTGCGGTTTCGCCCTGCTCTGTTTGTTCACTGCTCCGGCGGTTCTGCTCTGCTTGTTCACCGCACCGGCGGTTTCGCTCTGCTCTGCTTGTTCACCGCATCTGCGGTTTCGGTCTGCTCTGCTGTTCACCGCACCTGCGGCTCCGTTCCTGTGTCCCAGTCTGTACTGGTCCCTATCCTGCCTGCGTTCTTACCGGCCAGTACCCGCCTGTCTGCATACCAGCCGTGCCTGCCAATACCCACCTGTCTGCATGCCAGCCGTGCCTGCCAGTCCCCTCCTGTCTGCATACCAGCCGTGCCTGCCAATACCCACCTGTCTTCATACCAGCCGTGCCAGCCAGTACTCACCTGTCTGTATGCCAGCCTAACCTGCCTGTTCCTGCATTCCCCGGTGTGGGTCAACAACTGTGACCGGGGTCTGACCTGGAGTAGCACCTGGTCCCTCTGCTCTGTTCCTCCCTGGTTCACAGAGTCGACTGAGCCGCCGGGTGACCTTGGTCGGACGGAGTTGATACTTAGTTACGCCCCTCCAGGCACTCCTCGGTTCATGGTCCAGTGGGATCACTAATCAAGCTCACGCCAGTCAGTCCGGGCGCGAGCGTAACATATAATATGCCATAAATGTCTCATAATTGTCCTACTGAAAAATGAGGCCCTGTCTCACTCCGCCATTAATGGAGGGGTGGTCACACATGAGAGTGGCTGTGATAGGAAAAACCCTTTTAGTAAATTAATCAGCACAGAATTTTAGACCGATTTAAAGACTGGACATTAACGCACTAAGGCGTTGATTCATAATTTCTGGAATTATTGAAGTATTTTTTTTTGTCTTGGCTTTCTTTGTGCACTGACAAATTTTGTATCAAATTGATGTTTGATGATTTTGACACAAATACAAAAGATGCTTTTTATTTTCTGTATTTTTTTTGTGTAAAATGTCGTAAGACCCTTTCAGTAAGGTATTAATTGTTGCATTTTAAGCCAACCATATACATTAGATGGATATCGGGCAGACGATGCTTCGGCCAATTGTTCAGCCGACAGCCATCTCGGCAGGCTCTCCCATACTCAGGAGCACTCATTTGGCCGAGCTACTGTGTTCTCTATGAGAAAGTCGCCGACAAACAAAGCGATGGGCCGCTCGAAATCTGATATGCCCGATCGACATCTTCCCCATCGATCAGTTGGCCGGTGCACCCATACACATTAGATTGCAGTTGGCCAAACTCATCAATTTCGACAGCTATCTTCAGAGTCCCGAATACACAGGAAAGCTCGGCACAGCTGAGCGCTCCTGTGTTCCCTATGAGATAGCATCTACCAGACTCCTTATCTCTCTGAGAACAATAGAGTCATTACAAATCAAAATTGCTAAATCCTTCTCTCCCCCGAACATCATCTGTCTGGGTAAAGTCTGGAAGCCTCCATACATATTAGACTTTAGTCTAATGTTTAGTCTGAAGTCCCACTCTATATAAGATTTCTGATTAAAAAAAAGCGTATCTTACTGCAGAGGACCACTGTGAGCCATGTAATGTCCAAGTCGCTCAACTCCATCCAGTGACCTGATGGACACAGCATGGACAAAGAATGCGCCGCATCTGGTAGAAGCCTCGTTTATCCATTTTCATTCTTCTTAGGGCTCAAGCACACCTCAATGATTTTCTCACGCGAGAGAATCGGTCTGAGTTTCCTCAGTGTTTTTGATCAGTTTCATCAGAGTTTGGCCAATGTTTCATGAATGTTTTTCCACCTTCTATCTATCAGTCCGTGAATGGCACTTGAGTGCGCTCCAATTTTTTTTCTTGGACCCCCAGACATTCATTTCAGAGTTTGGTCCGACACTCAGACCAACTTCGGACAAGTCTCCATAATTTTGCATGGACCATTTGGTCCACAAAAAATAACAGACGTGAACCGTCCCATTGACTATCACAAGTACGAGCGTTATCCATCACTCGTACCAAACTACTGATGTGTAAATAAGCCCTTACTGTTGGGGCTTCTGGACCTGCACAAACTGATGGTGTGAACTAGTAATATTCTATTAATCATTGCTAAGGTAGGTAAAGATGTCCATACACCCAAGACAGTGATCGGTCAAACATCTTTCCCGATCCTCCATACACTTTTTGTTGGAAAAGGTTCTTACTGTTTCTTCTTTTCAGTTTACTTTTTAGTGGTATAAACCAGATAACCAGAACTATTTTTTCTCTTCCTTTTTGGCTAAACACAGAATCTTTTGGGAAACCATGAACTTGGAGGACCTGTCCTATTTATGTCTTCCTACTCCCTCGCTCTGCGGCAAGTTTACAAAAATATGGAATGACAGAGAAAAAAAAATATCTTGAGAAAGAAAAGAGTGTAGCTTTAGATAAAGGAGCAAAACAAACAGTGTGATAACAGGAAGAATTAAAACAAGACTTGTGGGAATGCTACAAGTAGCTCTCTAGATAGGGATATCAAGGTAAGAGGGTGATAGAGGAGATAATGGAGGCTTCTACAAGGCTGCGCTAAAGTCATCGTTGTGTGGATAAGCAGAGACAGCCACACTCCGCTTCCATCTTTATCTCTTCTCTCTCTAGTTTACAGCCTGTGGAGTCTTCACTTATCTGATATCTCAAGTCTGATGTACACATGCTATCGCTTTTCAGTCTAACGTCAACTAAAGGGATTGTCCGCTTGACCAGATCTTTTATTTTTAGAAATGTTTCTGCATGAAAGAAGAGACCCCATCAATTAACTATAATGACAGTATAGATTGATTGCCACCAATGAGAAATTTTGCTTAAAGTTACACCATGTGTAGCTGAACTTCTGGGTCCTCCACAAAAAGAGAGGGGTCCAAGAAATTCAGGTAAGTCCCCCCATACAATGCTAATGTTGGCTGAACCTGCCTAAATTAAGTTCAAAGCTGTGTATGGGGGTGCCGGACAACTGATCATAAGGGGAGATGTTCATCGGGCTTGTTTGATTTTAGACTGCTGATCGCTTTGTTCTTCTGGAGATAAACCGCTGGCAGAAATGTCTGTCGGTGGCTCTGTCAAAGAGAACACAGGAGCACATGGCTAAACAAGAGGTCCTGTGTATGGGAGAAATGGCCAAAATTACTCAAATATCGTTCAGGCCGACAGTCCTCAATTGTGTATGCCCGGCTTAAGTCTACCGCAAAATCTGTAGTGTCTACAGTAATAGAAGTACTAATCTCTTCGAATGGGAAGCAGAAGCTGGAGAAATGACCCAAGACTACACGATGGGCCTTGACATGTAGATCCAAGTCAGTACAGCAATACTCACATGCTGCAGTGTGTGGTATGTGACGGGAAGTTCGTTCCAAGTTTTGACAATCAGCTGGTCCGCGGGTTGAAGTAAATAAAATAAACATTTGGTGTTGTCCCAGAGGACAGCTGTGATTGGCTCCAGCCACCCGCAACCATGAACATGAGCGGTAGGAAATTAAGTGATTGAAATACATGAGAATGTTTTATGCAGGTAGGAGGCAGCTTGTAGACTAGTGTTACTTAACCTACTGTCTCGTACTGGTAACACATATGCTGGAGGCTGATTCCATGTGGGGAACAGAGATGGTGTCTTTGCTCTTAAGGGGAAGGGCAAACTGTACCCCCCCAGTACTGTGTATATAAGGGGTAACTGGCGTCCCCCTAAGTGAATGGTTACCAGAAATGTAGGTGGTATGAAGTAAGTACCTGTATTCAAGCGTTCTCTGACTGATGCGGCTGCTGATTCCCACCAGTGGAGTTTAAAATGGCGCCGCCGCTTCTGATCCGCACCACAGGAAGCATCACCCGGGATATAAGGCGCCCGCTGTCCTGACAGCTAGAGCGGCGCTTGAGCGAGCGGAGTTCAGTTGATGCTACGCTGGTGTGAGGAGAACGATGGCTGACAGTGCGGGAACTCCCTACACCTGCTGGTGAGCTCGTCTCCGGTCTGCGCTTAATGATTCTGCTCCCGACGTGACGGACAGTCACTGCCACTTCTACTCCTCTCCGGTCGTGTCCACGGAGCAATGTCAGTGGCAGTTAGATGAGCGGTCACTCGTCTGGGGTCTTTTAAAATGGTTTATGGAAGTCAGGGAGGGTTTAGGTGAGCCGCTTTCTTCTCATCTCCTCGTAGCTGATTTACTATACATCCGGCGCCATGTAGGTCCAGGCTACACCCCCATGAGAATGTTTTATATTTTAAGCGTTATTATTTTTTTATTAAAGATTTGTCTGTGAGCCAGATGCAGCCATCAGAAGAACCACATCTGGCTCGCGATCCATAGTTTCCCGACCCCCTGCCTTAGAAGGTGGGATAATGCAAGCATTGACAGGTTGTTCCACTAAATCGGAAATTGTGTAAGGCTTCAGGCAACTAATTTTGTGTAGTGGGAGCCTTTGGGTATGTTTACATCAAGATAAGAGCCTACGCCTGGAAAATCATCCATAGGGCTCCATTCACTGAAAGGAGGCCAACATATTTCATGTGTGCTTATACTTTGGGATACATAACCTTCTTTCACAAGTACAGGTCAGGAAATCCTCCTGATGAATACCCCCATCACAGGCTTAAAGGGATTGTCCTATGAACATATATAACCTATCCACAGTATATGTGTGTTCAGTCACTGGGGCTCCAACCCTTAGGACCCCACCATGTCAGAATGGAGCATTAATGAGCATGTATGATCTCTGCTACATTCACTGTCTATAGGAGTGGTTGTCCATGCTTATTACTACTCCATTCACACAGAGTAGTTTGGACTTCTCCCTACCCGTTGTTGGGATTAGTGGAGGTCTCAGCAGTAGTGTTGAGCGAATAAGGTGTTATCCGAGCATGCTTGAGTCCTAACCGAGTGTCTTTGGCGTGCTCGTAAAATATGTTCACGTTGCCGCTGCTGCATGTCTCATGGCTATTAGTTGCAACAAACAGGCAATCCCTGCATGTGTTGCGGCTGGCGAATATATTTTACGCGCACGCCAAAAACACTCTGTTAGGACTCAAGTGTGCTTGGATAACTCCTTATTCTAGCACGTTCGCTCAACACTATTCAGTAGCAATTCCCCAAGAGATCATATCGATCACATCTGTCCTATGGATAAGTGAGAAATGTTGTTAATTGGGCATTTTTTTAAGTTATGTTTCTTTTTTGCCTTGTATTCGCTTGACGGTTTTTGCATCAAAATGTCTCACGCTATTCATGATATGTGGTGCAAAATCAAAAAGGCTCAACTTTTTAGCTCCGACAACTTCAAATCCTTTAAAAAGGTCTCACATTTGTCTCAAAATGTACCAAAATGAAAAGTCAGATCCCACCAATGTTAGCGAGTTTGATGGGATCTGACAACATATTCCTCAACTATATGGCAAAGACATGACGTGACGATATCAATAGCCTTAGCTGACGGCAGTTGTCACTTTTTCTTCAGCCCATCATTATTGTATATCGTGCTATGGATTATGACCTTTTGATTCGGGTGCAGCAGCCGTGACTAACACGGCCAAACCTCCTGCCCAAAGTTTACAGCTGATACCGACGAATGGCACAGGTGAGGCCGGGGTTGGGACGTTACTACGAAAAGAGCTGAGTTCGGAGGACTCACCGGTACAACAATGGACCTGCCCTACCCCTTCGGGCAAAAGGTAGATGAGCTGGATTTCTAAGTCAATAGAGCTCTACTTTAAAGGGGACCAGTCAGCAGATTCATGCTGCCTGGTTGCAGCTATGTATGTGTTACTCTGAAAGACCCTTGTGTTTTCTAAGACAACCTACATTTAAAAAGCATCCATGGACTATGTGTCTATCCTGACAAGTCGGAGGCCGGTACCTGCCAGCTTCCCTCCTTCCTGCTCCAGTTGATTGACAGGTCTCTCCCTATGTCTGTACATAAGGTAAAATCTGTCAGTCAAAGGGATTGGGGGGGAAGGAATCGGCTGGAAACCCACTTTGGACTAGTCACTAGAGAAACATTTAAGTCTATGGGTGCCAAAATAACCTGATCCCATACAGATCATCCATATAGCATCCAATCTTTACAGATACATCGCCATTAATAACCGAGGAAACTGTATGTGATCTTGTACATTGTAAACCGTTGTGTAAATATGGATGTCACACAGAAGAATGAAAATCAGACGACTTTCCATATGCTTGTCTGACGCGGCCTTAAATAGAGACTGAATAGACTTTTAAACAACCCAACAGAAGAGGACGACCTGAGGACTTACATTTAAAGGTGATTTTGATTTTTGATTTCCTGGAGAAATAAATCTTTTTGATATATTTTGCGAAATAATAAAGACTTATGGGTGGTCTGCCAAAATTAGAATTCATCAGTTCGCTCAAATTTGGCCAGGAAATTCAATTTGCATCAAATTTATGATTTATGTTCCTTATTTTGATCAGGGTCCCGGCAGATCCCAGTGCGTAAAAAATGTAGGGGTTGAAAAATAATATAATTGTATACTCAGTTGTTCACCTTCGCTTTGTTGTCGAAGCTCCCTGCCTAGTCCTACGATAGCTCGCTGCCGTCTCTCCTGTCCTTCATAGCATTATCTTCGGTGCCTTCCTTCACTCTGAGCCTGCACTGAGTAGGTCTTGGTGTCACACGAGATGTTGACTAAGCTTCAGTCGGCTGCCATATGGCTGTGGCGTTCTACGCAAATCACAAAAAAAAATGGATTTGGGAGAATCAGGATTTTGGAAATATTTGAGGCAAATTCGCTTCTTCATCAATCAATTTGCTCATCTTATGAGTATTACCGGTGTCTTGTTATCATGCATGGTTGTTGCCTCCATTATTTACAGAGTACGTCGTGGTGCTGGTTGGCAGGTTGCGAAGTGAAAGAGCAAACTTCAGTATTTTTATCAGTTGGGAAAAGCAGGTAGTGATTACTCTTGTGTAAAATGTTCCACGTGTCATTCTTATGTAAAACTGATCAGTGATTATCATTCTTGGCTACCAGATCCAGAATTGCTAGCATACGTGACTCATTTTCTCCTGAATCTTTGAGGAAGATTGCACAATGGATCACATGTCCGACTTCACTCACTGACCAGTCATGGTCGAAAGTGTTGGCACCCTTGAAATGGTTCCAGAAAATTATTGAAATTACACATGTTTTGATATACACATGTTTATTTCCTTTGTGTGTATTGGAACAACACAAAAGAGAAAAAAAGGCAAATGGGACATAATTTCACACAAAACCCCAAAAGTGGACTGGACAAAATTGTTGGCACCCTTAATTTAATATTTGGTTGCACACCTTTTGGAATAAAAAACTGCAATCAATCACTTCCTATAACCATCAACAAGCTTCTTACACCTCTCTACGGGAATTTTGGACCACTCTTCTTTTGCAAACTGCTCCAGGTCTCTCATATGTGCAGGCGTCTTCTCCCAACAGCAATTTTAAGATCTCTCCATGGGTGTTCAATGGGATTTAGAACCGGACTCATTGCTGCCACTTCAGAACTCTCCACTGCTTTGTTTCCATCCATTTCTGGGTGCTTCTTGAAGTATGTTTGGGGTCATTGTCCTGCTGGAAGACTCATAACCTAGGATGCAAAACAAGCTTTCTGACACTGGGCACTACATTGCGACCAAAATCCTTTGGTAATCTTCAGACTTCATGATGCCTTGCACAGTGTCAAGGCACTCAGTGCAAGAGGCAGCAAAACAACACCAAAACATCTTTGAACCTCCACTATATTTGACTGTAGGTACTGTGTTCTTTTCTTTCTAGCCCTCATTCCCTTTTCGGTAAACAGAATGATGTGCTTTACCAAAAAGCTCTGTCTTGGTCTCATCTGTCCACAAGACACTTTCCCAGAAGGATTTTGGCTTACTCACGTACAAAACCAGGGGAGGAGTCCTGAGGAGATAATTTCCATATTCCCACTGCATTTTGGGGTAAGTGAAGAGTCTCCGCGAGCTCAAAGAACACTGGATTTTGGCTGTTGGAGCTGAAAAGAGGACATCGGTAAACCAGGGGAGGAGTCCTGAGGAGATAATTTGCATATTCCCACTGCATTTTGGGGTAAGTGAAGAGTCTCCGCGAGCTCAAAGAACACTGGATTTTGGCTGTTGGAGCTGAAAAGAGGACATCGGTAAACCAGGGGAGGAGTCCTGAGGAGATAATTTGCATATTCCCACTGCATTTTGGGGTAAGTGAAGAGTCTCCGCGAGCTCAAAGAACACTGGATTTTGGCTGTTGGAGCTGAAAAGAGGACATCGGTAAACCGCGCGCCGTCCGGCGCGCGCATTTTGAAGCTTTTTTTGAAGCTTTTTTCACTGTTTTCAGAACATTAACAGTAAGAACATGGAAGAGTCCAGGAGCCATTTGGTGAGCTGCATATCCTGCTACATGTTCACAGACTTGCCAGTGGAAAAGCCAAACTTCACATGCCAGAAATGCAAGCTTGTGTCCCTGTTGGAGGAAAAGTTGCGAAATCTAGAAGAGAGGTTAACTACCTTGAAAATCATTAAGGAAGGTGAAGAGTTCTTAGACAGAGCAGAATTATCTCTTCATGATTCAGAAAGAGAAGAAATTCGAACTGCACCTGACGAAACAGAGGAATGGAAGCATGTGACCCACAGAAGCAGGAGGATAGAGAGGCAGTCAGCACCCATACTGCTCAGGAACCAGTACCAGGCTCTCACGCAGGAGAACCATGAAGAAATACAGCAAAATAAGACTTTGCCAGCAATGAATAACCTTGTAAGCCCTCAGAATCCTCCTGGATGGAGAAAGAAGAATTTTGTTAAGAAAAAACGGAGAGTGGTGGTCATGGGGGATTCCCTGTTAAGAGGAACAGAGGCCGCTATCTGCAGACCAGACATAACCTCAAGAGAAATGTGCTGTCTTCCAGGAGCAAAAATTAAAGATGTGTCTGACAGGATATCAAGACTCTTCAGACCTACAGATCACTACCCATTCCTGCTAATACATGTGGGGACAAATGACACCGCAAGAAAGGACCTGGAAACCATCTGCAGAGACTTTGAAGACTTAGGCAAGAAAGTGAAAGAATTGGGAGCGCAGGTGGTCTTCTCATCCATCCTCCCAGTGGATGACCATGGAACAATGAGGTGGAATAAGATTCTACAGGTGAACAACTGGCTACGTCGATGGTGCCGTCAACAAGGATTTGGATTTCTGGATCACGGAATGAATTACCTATACGATGGACTACTTGCTAGAGATGGGGTGCACCTTACGAAGACTGGAAAACATGTATTTGGAAGTCGCCTTGCTACACTCATCAGAAAAGCTTTAAACTAGAACAATGTGGGAAGGGAAGCAAAAGGCCAGAAAAAGCCATACAACTGACAAATACTATTGAGATCTCTGCTACTGGAAGTGGAAAGGAAGAACAAAGACAAAAAAATCTAAATAATAAAAATATGGGAGGAAGAGAAACCAATCACAAACTAAAATGTTTTTATACAAATGCACAAAGCATGGGCAACAAACAAGGAGAATTGGAACTACTAATGCAGGAAAAGGAATATGATGTCATTGGAATCACTGAAACTTGGTGGGACGATACACATGATTGGAATAAAAGGCTAAAAGGATATAACTTATTTGCAAGAAACAGACTTGATAAACGAGGAGGAGGTGTCGCATTGTATGTTAGAAAAGCGTATATCTGCACAGAGATTGAAGCTTCAGAGACTGGGAGTTCTGTGGAAACTGTTTGGGTAAGAATACAAGGAGAGAACAACGGAAAGGACACCATTGTAGGCATTTACTACAGGCCACCTGGGCAAGCTGAAGATATGGATGAACTCTTTATGCATCAAATGACCAAGTTCTCCAAAAAATATGACGTAGTGGTCATGGGAGATTTCAACTATCCAGACATTTGTTGGGAATCTCTCTCAAGTAAAACTAACAGGTCAAGCAAATTCTTATCCTCTCTTGCTGACAACTTTATCTTCCAAAAGGTAGGGGAGAAAACAAGGGGATCTGCTACTTTGGATCTAATCCTTATAAACAGGGAGGAAATGGTTGAGGAGGTAAAGGTGGCTGGGACCCTAGGAGGCAGCGATCATGCTATTATAGAATTTTGGATAACTAGAGGAGGAAGACATGTGAAGACTCAAACTTCAAGGTTAGATTTTAGAAAGGCAGATTTTAAGAGACTCAGAAAGAGAATAGGAGGGATCCAATGGCTGGATGTCCTTAAGGACAAAAATGTCCAGGAAGAATGGGAAATTTTTAAAAATGAGATTCTCAAAGCACAATCGTTAACAATCCCGAAAAGTAGGAAGAATGGGAAGCATTTAAGGAAACCAGGATGGATGAACACAGAACTTAAACACATGCTAAAAAGAAAGAAATGTTTATTAAATGGAAAGAGGGAGGCATAGCTAAAGAAGATTATAATGCAGTCTGCAGATCCTGTAGGGCACGTATCAGGTTAGCTAAAGCTGACAATGAATTAAGGCTTGCAAGAGATGTCAAAAGCAATAGAAAAGGATTTTGGGGGTATGTCAAAAGTAAAAGAAAAGTCAAAGATGCTATAGGATTTTTACAGGATGAAAATGGAGAAATGGTAAGAGAGGATGTTGAGAAGGCCGAACTTTTTAATTCCTATTTTGCATCTGTTTTCTCTCAGAAAGAAAATGTAACATCAACTGATCTTCACTGTCCTTTTAAAGGAATAGAAGAATCCAAGTTATCTGTAAACAGAAAGATTGTGAGGGAATATTTAGCTAACGTAAATGAGTTCAAGTCTCCAGGTCCAGATGAATTACACCCCAGAGTACTGAAGGAGATCGTAGAAGAAATTTTAGAACCACTCTCCATAATCTTTGAAAATTCTTGGAGAACAGGAGAAGTCCCAGAAGACTGGAGAAGAGCAAATGTTGTTCCTATCTTCAAAAAGGGGAAGAAGGTGGACCCAGGGAACTATAGGCCGGTGAGTCTGACTTCTATACCAGGAAAGATCTTTGAACAAATTATTAAACAACATGTATGTAAGTACCTGGATAAGAATGAAGTGATTAACCAGAGTCAGCATGGGTTTGTAACTAACAAGTCATGTCAGACTAACTTAATTTCCTTCTATGACAGAATCACTGACTGGGTGGATCAGGGAAATGCTGTAGATATAGTATATCTTGACTTCAGCAAAGCATTTGACAAAGTATCTCACACCATCCTTATTGAAAAAATGACCAAGTATGCAATGGACCAGGCAACTGTTAGATGGATTCATAACTGGCTTAGTGATCGGACTCAAAGGGTGGTTGTAAATGGCTTCACATCCAGCTGGATGAATGTCTCAAGTGGGGTACCACAGGGCTCCGTCCTGGGACCTGTATTGTTCAACATCTTTATCAATGATTTAGATGAAGGAATTGAGGGTAAACTGATTAAATTTGCTGATGACACAAAGCTAGGAGGGATAGCTAATACTAGAGAAGAGAGAGAGAGGATTCAAAAAGACCTAAATAAACTGGAGCAGTGGGCAGCAACCAACAGAATGGTTTTTAACAGGGAAAAATGCAAAGTACTACATCTGGGCAATAAAAATGAAAAAAGCATATACAGAATGGGAGGAATAGAGCTAAGCAACAGTACATGTGAAAAAGACTTAGGTATACTAATAGATCATAGACTGAACATGAGTCAACAGTGTGATGCAGCAGCAAAAAAGGCAAATACAATTCTGGGATGTATTAACAGAAGCATACAGTCTAGATCACGTGAAGTAATTATCGGTCTTTACTCCTCTTTGGTCAGACCTCATCTGGAATACTGTGTACAGTTTTGGGCACCACATTTTAAAAAAGACATAGACAAACTGGAGCAAGTTCAGAGAAGAGCGACCAGAATGGTGACTGGTCTGCAAACCCTGTCCTATGAGGAACGGTTGCAGGATTTGGGAATGTTTAGCTTGCAAAAAAGAAGACTGAGAGGAGACTTAATAGCTGTCTACAAATATGTCAAGGGCTGTCACATTGTAGAAGGATCATCTTTATTCTCATTTGCACAAGGAAAGACTAGAAGCAATGGGATGAAACTAAATGGGAGGAGACACAGATTAGATATTAGAAAAAACTTTTTGACAGTTAGAGTGATTAATGAGTGGAACAGGCTGCCACGAGAGGTGGTGAGTTCCCCTTCAATGGACGTCTTCAAACAGAGGCTGGACAGACATCTGTCTGAGATGATTTAGTGAATTCTGCTTTGAGCAGGGGGTTGGACCAGATGACCCAGGAGGTCCCCTCCAACTCTACCATTCTATGATTCTATGATTTTGGCAAACTGCAGTCTAGATTTTTTATGTCTCTGTGTCAGCAGTGGGGTCCTCCTGGGTCTCCTACCATAGCGTTTCATTTCATTCAAATGTCGGCAGATAGTTTGCGCTGACACTGATGTACCCTGAACCTGCAGGACAGCTTGAATTTCTTTGGAACTTGATTGGGGCTGCTTATCCACCATCTGGACTATCCTGCATTGCAACCTCTCATCAATTTTTGTCTGCAGTCAACGTCCAGGGAGATTAGCTACATTGCCATGGGTTGTAAACTCCTTAATTATGTTGTGCACCGTGGTCAAAGGAACATCAAGATTTCTGGAGCTGGACTTGTAGCCTTGAGGCTTGATATTTTTCAACCATTTTGGTTCTCAAGTCCTCAGGCAGTTCTCATCTCCTCTTTCTGTTCTCCATGCTTAGTGTGGCACACACAGACCTACAATGCAAAGATTGAGTCAACTTCTCCCCTTTTTATCTGGTTTCAGGTGTGATTTTCATATTGCCCACACCTGTTACTTGCCACAGGTGAGTTTTTTCATGCATCACATGCTTGAAACAAAGTTGTTTACCCACAATTTTGGAAAGATGTCGAGAATTTTGTCCAGCCCATTTTTTGGGTTTTGTGTGAAATTATGTCCAATTTGCCTTTTTTTCTCTGTTTTTTTTTTGTGGTGTTCCAATACACACAAAGGAAATAAATATGTGTATAACCAAACATGTGTAATTGCAATAATTTTCTGGGAGAAATACTTCATTTTCTGGAACAATTACAAGGATGCCAACACTTTTGGCTATGACTGTAAGAGAAATGGACGCATTATAGAGCCCATCACTTCTGCATTGGGAGGTGTTGGGGCCGGTGACGTCATGTCTACAGATATCTGCAGGCTTCAGTGTACGGGCAGCAGGTATCGTGCCTCTATCTTACTAATTAGAATAGTACAGGTGCACAATACGTGCCGCTCGCATACCCAAACCTGCAGATGTCTGTAGACATGACGTCACCGGCCCCGCTCACCTCCCGATGCAGATACAAGCCAGATATCCGCTTTAATGTCCTTTTACCTCTCTGGAAATGCAGCTCAGCTTGTTAAAGGCAACGTGTTGTCAGAAAAACTTTTATTGTTTTTTTTGTTTGACGTATTTTTTTAAAATGTGGGGCAATTTTTTTTTCATATCATTCGATTCAAATTACATTTATTAATGTTGCAATTCACACTGTTTCCTAAGACTTTTTTTTTTTTTTGATTCATTGGTCCCGATTCATCAAAACTTTCACTACAGAATTCTGGCGTGAAAGCTTTGAAAAGTCTCAAAATTTAGGTGCAACTGGTTGGGGCAGGATGACGGCATGGAGACCCTCGCTCCTCAAACTCATGACAAGTGGTGGTGTTCTCTACACCACAAATCTTACTCCAGCAGGGGCAAGGTCCACACAGAGGTGCACGCCACTCGTCCGCTGCACTTTTTCATGAATCCGGAGCGTCTAACAAGACATCAGTCAGTGCCAGGCAGCTTCAGAACGTTATTAACCAGCAGATTAACCTCTCATCTGCAGGTTAATCATGTTTTTTTTACATGACAGGTTCCCCTATGGTTGGCTTCTGCTTACATGCACAAGCCCTCCAGAAAGTTAGTTTATGTAAATAAGATTTCCGTTACAGCAAAGCCGTGACAATAAAAACTGCAAGAAACAAAATTACTGATAAGAAGACATT
This sequence comes from Phyllobates terribilis, assembly GCF_046119375.1. Taxonomy (NCBI): domain Eukaryota; kingdom Metazoa; phylum Chordata; class Amphibia; order Anura; family Dendrobatidae; genus Phyllobates; species Phyllobates terribilis. The sequence continues at coordinate 533,866,793 of NW_027362771.1, forward strand.
TATTCGGTAAAACCTACACATACACAAGAACAAATGTGCTTAAAGGTCGGATCAGAGATTTCATTTTTAAAGGGAATCACAGGCGGCATGAATCCTAGAATGTTAGAGTTGGAAGGGACCTCCGGGGTCATCATGTCCAACCCCCTGCTCAAAGCAGAATTCACTAAACCATCTCAGACAGATGTCTGTCCAGGCTCTGTTTGAAGACTTCCATTGAAAGAGAACTCACCACCTCTCATGGCCGCCTGTTCCACTCATTGATCCCCTCATTGTCAAAAAGTTTTTCTAATATCTAATCTGTATCTTCTCCCTTTCAGTTTCATCCCATTGCTTCTCGTGTTTCCATGTGCAAATGAGAATAAAGCTGATCCCGCTACAGTGTGACAGCTCTTCAAATATTTGCAGACAGCTATTAAGTCTCGTCTTAGCCTTTTTTGCAAGCTAAACCTTCCCAGATCCTTTAACATAGTTTACAGTCCGCTCACCATCCTGGTAGCTCTTCTCTGAACTTGCTCAAATTTTTCGATGTCTTTTTAAAATGGGGTGCCCAGAAATGGACACAGTATTCCAGGTGAGGTCTGACCAAGGAGCAGTAGAGGGGAATAATTACTTCCCGTGATCTAGACTCTTTGCTTCTCTTAATACATCCCAGAACTGTTTGCCTTTTTTGCTGCTGCATCACACTGTTGACTCTTGTGATCTATTAGAATTCCCAAGTCTTTTTCACACGTGCTATTGCTTAGTTCTATTCCTCCCATTCTGTAGATGTCATTTTCGCTTTTCTTGCCCAGATGTAGAACCTTGCATCAGAGCCTGGCTGTGCAGCAGTCAGGTACATTTTACTCCGAAGCGCTGAGGTTAGAACCCGTCGGAGTCTATAAGTAGAGACCTGACTAGTGATGAGCGAGTATGTTCTGTTAACCCTTTCGGCGAGCATGCTCGGGTGCTCGCCGAGTATCTTCAGAGTGCCCGGATGTTATGTTTTAGCGACTGTTTGACAGCTTTAATACATGTGATGAATGCCTAAGAAACAGGCATTCCTCACATTTTTTAAAGCTGTCAAACAGTCGCAAATCATGAGCATGGAGTGACTAAAACATAACACCCGGGAACGCTGAAGATACTCAGTGAGCACCCGAGCATGCTCGTAAATCTCGAGTAACGAGCATGCTCGCTCATCACTAGGCCTGACCAGTCCGGCACCTTTTCCCTGCCCTGGTCCATTTCCAGTTAATTGACAGGTCTCTCCCATGTGTGCACAAAGGGACCTGTCAATAACAGGAGCGCTGCAGGGAGAAGGCGCCAGACTAGACTTGTCTCTCTTCGGTCAAATTATGTTTCCTCTGAAATGCCGCGTTATTTCAGAGTAAAAATACCTTTCTGCAATCGGTCAACCAAGCTCTGATTTCTGCTGCCCGTGGTTCGAACAGCACAAACCTAATGACAGGTTCCCTTTAATTCTCCCAAACACTTTCTTATGATCAGTTAGATATTCGCCTGTATAAAGAGAGTAGTAAATTAAAGCTCCTGAGACCCAGTGCAAAATTTGTAAAACACCCCCACCCCCCGACGTTTCATGTGCCATTTCTAATACTGGTGTGGCACAAGGGGCACCAGGGTGCAAATGTGACCACTACCTGTGCACCCGCTATGGCTCAGATCACTTTACATTCGGGGAATCTTCCTGTGTGGCATCAGAATAAAACCCCATACATGGTGTAATTACTATCTACCTGATCGTTATACCAGCTCACCCACAACCTGCAGGACTTCTCTTTGCAGAGTATTAGGCTATGTTCCCACAATGAGGTTTTACTCTTTGTATTTTTGAAAAAATGCAAGTAAGTAATGAGTGCAGAAATGGTGCAAACAATCTGCAACACCAAAATGTCACCAAAAGCTGATTGTGGGAACGTAGCCTTATACTTTCCGGGTCACCTAGTTTAGAGAAGGCAGTGATCTCTGGGGATTGTATATCCCGCTTTTACAGAATGGAAAATATCACACCACAGGGGCCCAGTGCATTTTTGCTGGCAGTCCGGAAAATGTATTTAATTTAGGGCTTATTAGATTTGCCATGATATAATCTGCTAATATACATGGTTACAGCGAGTAAATCTGCACCGTGCATAATAGTCCGTTCACTTCGTTGCACTCTCCTAAACTCAAAGTGTCACGAGGTATATACAACCCAGGGACTGAAGAAATGCAGGATGGAAAAATAATAGTCATGGATTAAAAGGAGCGCTGAACTTAAAGTTGAACGCTGTTTAAAGGGAACCTGTCACCTTGGAAAATGTTATTTACCTGCACATATAGGGTTAATCTGCAGGTTGTATAGAGTTACAACGCTGCCCGGCCGCCTACTCAGTGTGAACATACCCTTAGGCTAAGTGCACACAGTGTCTTTTAAGGTGGCTTCCGCCTGGAATCTGCCTTAAAAAGCGTCCTATAAAATGGACATAGTGCACAGCAATGTCAAAACGACATTGCTGTGCACATGTTCCGTCTTATGTCACTTCTTTTAATCGCTTCAGGGTTCAGAATTCCGAAGTGGTTAAAAGAAGTGACATGCTCATTGTTTGGGTATCTTCCGCTTGGAAGTCGTCCGCTCTATACTTCATAGTACAGCGTTAAAGAAGCTACTCCACCGAAAAAGTGGCTTTGCCTCAGAAAATTTGGTAGCTACGCCGGTGTCTTCAAAGGTGCCAGGAACAGTTTTCCAAGTGTTTTTGAAGTCGCGTTGGTTGACATTTTGGAGTGCATCCGCTCAAAAAAACTGGTCTAAACTCCAGGTGCACGTGTGGCGCCCCTGAGGGTTCAGTCACCACAGAGGTACTGCACCTTACCCAGAGGTGTGGCATCTCCTTCTCTCAGGTAAGGATGGAGTACTGCCCGGGACCCCAACACCTGCACTCAACACTACACTACTCCAGGCTGGCTGGAAGGGCATTATGCACATCTTCTGCAGCCCCGTCCCTGGTTGGAGTGGGGGGAACCAAAAGTGAGGGGGAACCAAGTAGTGTGTGTGGGTGGATGACGTAGACCAGGGGAGCACTTGAAGATATATATATAAGAAGGGAATCCATCATGTGTAGTGGTGGATTCAGTGAGAGAGAGAAGAGGAGAGGAGCAGTCTAAGGAGCAGAGTCTCTTCAGGAGCTCTGCTCCAGAGTGGGGCCTAGTAAGAGAGGCCCAAGAGTGAGAGGGGAGCGGAGGAGAAAGGCTCCAGTAATAGAAGGGATCCCAGGGGATACGGTGAGTGCAGGACGGCACCTGTACGCCCGAATCTGCCAAGCGTCAGAGGGATCAGGCTGCAAGACGGGAACCGGTCCCTGGACTAGCCGAGTTACTTTACGTCTCAGCTAGAAAACCGGAGGCTTCTGCACTTTCAAGGTGCAGTTGCCACATTCGCACCTAAGCTGCCGAAAAAGGGCACCAAGCCAGGTCTGGGAACTTCAAGTTGCCCAGAGGGATCTCAAGGTACCCGATCGGGACTTTGTGTGTCGGGGCGCAGGGCAGGAGGGAGAGACCCAGAGCGGGAAGTCGGCTAAGAAAGGAACATAAAGAGAGGGGTCCCGTTAAGTGCTCTTGAGATATTTGAGGGAGTGCTGAACCCCTGACTGGTAAACGCAGCGCGACGTGGGAGACGGTCACCTGTATAGTGCAACCTGAAGAACCTAAATAACTGTGAGTAAACTCGGATGACTGCACCCCACTGTTTCTGTCAGTTATTTCTACCACGTTATCCCTCCTGCACTACAACCCCCAGCCTCACCATCTGCACTTACACTGCCCTGGAGCTGTGCTCTGCCTGTGGAGAGCCGCACCAACCAAGCTGCCCTAACATCTGCTCCAGAGGTCTGCAGTAGCGCCGGTACCCATTACCGGGAACCACAGGTGGCGTCACGAGACAAAACTGACGAGAGTGACCCCAGGGTACGGGCCCGGGAGCCGACTGCCGTGACATCCCAAGAAGGTAAAGGCCCGGGTACCGAGTCCCCCATACCCCCCTGGGCGAGTCACACGTAGTCCAAAGGTGCCCATGTACCTTCAATATCTGTCAGCCGAACACAGATTTGGCCAGACGATATCTCTCTCCACCTCTCCATACATATGTATACTTACTTTGCCGAGTGTGCATGGGAATAATGGAGTAAATTACTGCCAGACAATTCTTCTCATGGCTTACCTCCCCGAGGAACAAAAGGATTGGGTCTTGAAATCTATCATGACTGATTCTCCATTCTTCTGAAACCATCCATTTCGAAAGTTGAAAGTCCCCCATAAAGCTCTACCGGGCTACCTAATGGTGTTCATACACCTCAGCTATTGGCTAAATACAGCTGTTGCTCCACGCTTTCGCATACACATGAACGCTCTGCCCCCACTCCCCATTGAATGACCGTAGTGGTCACGTTACGTCCCCCTCCCAAAGAGGAAGCGAGAGGACCAACAGCATTACCAAGGAACTGCGAGGGTCCAGTAGGTTACAATTTTTTTTTTATTCCAGACTACCCCATTGTTTAATTTTTTAAAATAGAAAAATGTGGTGAACAAACCCCTTTAATAAAAAATGTTGTTCTAGGATGGACAGACCCGAATCGCAACCCTAGAAGTGATTGTTACAAGAATTAGGCCGGGCACAGACAAACGAACATGTGTTGTCACTTGGTGTGGCAGTCTGTCCTGTGTGACCTGTATGAAACAAAGCACATGATCCGGGCCAGGACAGCCATTCTTGTGTGGGGAGAGTAGGATGTTTGTGGTGATAATTACAGGTCCGTGTAACAGACTGGAAACTTGTCATACCTCCTGCGGCCTCTGTTTGTTTCTAGCTGCCTTGGAAAAGTTAGCAGGTGACAGGATGTGTCATATTTCATCAGAGTAGGTTAATAAGTGCTCAAAACTGTATGTCTGACTGCAACGTCCTTAAAAAGTTTTTCATTAAAGTTTTCAAAGTTCATAAATTATAATTATATTCTTCTAACCAATACAGTGGGGGAAATAAATATTTAATACACTTCCGATTTTGTGTTTTCCCACCTATAAAGAATGGAGAGGTCTGCAATTTTTATCACTACACCTGTGAGAGACAAAATCCAGAAAATCACATTGTATGATTCTTACATAATTAATTAGCATTTTATTGCATGAAATAAGTATTTGATACAATAGAAAAACAGAACTTAATATTTGGTACAGAAACCTTTGTTTGCAATTACAGAAGTCAGACATTTCCTAGTTCTTGACCAAGTTTGCACACACTGCAGCAGGGATTTTGGCCCACTCCTCCATACAGATCGTCTCCAGATCTTTCAGGTATCAGGACTGTTACTGGGCAACATTGAGTTTCATTTGCCTCCAAAGATTTTCTATTGGGTTCAGGTCTGGAGATTGGCTAGGCCACTCCGGGACCTTGAAATGCTTCTTACAGAGCCACTCCTTAGTTGCCCTGGCTGTGTGTTTCGGGTCATTGTCATGCTGGAAGACCCAGCCACAACCCATCCTCAATGTTCTTACTGAGGGAAGGAGGTTGTTGGCCAAAATCTTGCGATATATGACCCCATCCATCCTCCCTTCAATACGGTGCAGTCATCCAGTCCTCTTTGCAGAAAAGCATCCGCAAAGTACGATGATTCCCCCACCTTGCTTCACGGTTGGGATGGTGTTCTTGGGGTTGTACTCATCCTTCTTCTTCCTCCAAACACGGCGAGTGGAGTTCATACCAAAATGTTCTATTTTGGTCTCATCCGACCACATGACCTTCTCCCATGCCTCCTCTGGATCATCCAGATTGTCATTGGCAAACTTCAAACGGGCCTGGACATGTGCTGCCATGAGCAGGGGGACCTTGCGTGCCTTGCAGGATTTTAATCCATGATGGCGTAGTGTGTTACTAACGGTAATATTTGAGACTGTGGTCCCAGCTCTCTTCAGGTCATTGACTAGGTCCTCCCGTGTAGTTCTGGGCTGATTCCTAACATTTCTCAGAATTATCCTTACCCCACGAGGCGAGATCTTGCATGCAGCCCCAGACCAAGGAAGATTGACAGTCACCTTGTGTTTCTTCCATTTTCTAATAGTTGTGCCAATAGTTGGTGCCATCTCACCAAGCTTCTTGCCTATTGTTCTGTAGCCTATCCCAGCCTTGTTCACGTCTACAATTTTGTCCCCTGTGTTCTTAGACAGCTTTTTGGTCTTGGCCATGGTGGAGAGGTTGGAGTGTGATTGATTGATTGAGTGGACAGGTGTCTTTTATACTGGTAATGAGTACAAACAGGTGCAATTAATACAGGTAATGAGTGCAGAGTAGGAGGGCTTCTTAAAGAAAAACTAACAGATCTGTGAGAGACAGAATTCTTGCTGGTTGTTAGGTGATCAAATACTGTTTTCATGCAATAAAATGCAAATGAATTATGTAAAAATCATACAATGTGATTTTCTGGATTTTTTTTAAGATTCTGTCTCTCACAGGTGAAGTGTACCTACGATAAAAATTACAGACCTCTCCATTCTTTGTAGGTGGGAAAACCTGCAAAATCGGCAGTGTATCAAATAGTTACGGTATTTTCCCCACTGTATATGGCATCATTACAGCTTCCAGGGGAGATGTCCCCAATCTTACCAGGGCTACATCACTGGTGCAGCAAGAATGCACACCTCTGCCAGGATGGATAAATCATCAGAAAATTATATATTGTTTAAATTGTGTTAAATGTATTTTTTAACAATTTTTGTCAATGTTTTTTTATTCCATATCACGATCTGTGTTAAAAATAAAAAAAAACTAGAATTTTATCAATTTTCACAATACTTTACTTATGATTTCTGGAGTAAGGAATGCCATAGCTCCTCATGCATGAGACAAGCTGTGGAGTCATGCCCCCTCTGTGCCCCCGTCCTGCCTTACCCATTTTTTGCAGTGTTGGCAGAAACTGGCTTGAAAATTTTGTGACTTTTCAAAGCAATTTACATCTGAATTCTAGCGAAATCGCTTTGATTAATCGAGGCCATATTTTTTAGGCACAAGTGTAAGTTTTGAGCCTGTACAGTGGACCGCAAAGGCCCCAATTCATCAAACAGTTTTCGCCTTAATTCTGGCATGAAACTGTTTGAAACGTTGCACAAAAAATTTAGCGGCTTTTTTTACTTTTTTTTACGCCAGTCCTGGCTAGCTCTGCAAACTTTTTGAAAAGTGGATCGAGCTTTGTAAGGAGGGAGCATGGCATTTATGCCACAAAAGTAGAAAAAAATACAACAGAAATGTCCTAAAGTCCCTATTTCTCGTGGTGCACCAAATTCAGTAAGGGGCACATACTTTTTATTGAATTTTACGCTTCTTATTCCAGCACACTGTTTAACAAAACTGGTGTGCAAAACGTCAGTTCTTGAAGAATCAGGGCCTAAATTCCCATATCTCAGCACTGCGCCATATTGAGCCTTATTGGGTGCCTCCATATGGGACCATTTTAGACATTTTTTCCCATCGCTTCTAAGAGGTGGATACCACCGAAACACTACATGTGATGTAACACTTGACATGTAAAATACATCAGTGTGAAATTGGAGGCATAGACAAATACAGCCCATGGGCCTCTATGGGTGACGTGTTATGGCTGAGTACAACTATGAGTCTTTAGAAAACTGTAATTTGGTCATGTAGATGAACCCTGGCCTTCCTGGAGGAAGAGAAGGCAAGGTCGTATTCATTTATTGGTGTTTTTATTGGCATATATGATATGTTGGTGCATGTTATGTGTATGACGGGTGGAGACACATAGCCCTACTTACAGAAGTATAACTATGCAGAACGTAATAAAAAAAATGTCATCTCAGACAGTTCACGAATCAGCGAGATTTACAGTAATAAAAAAGAAATGGCTAAAGTAATAGAGATCACACAGGAATAAGTGGAAATACGACTCAAACTGCCCGGATGTTTAGATGTTGGCACATCCCTTTGATATTGTCAGAATTCATGTCTATGTCGGCTTTCAAACCCTCGATTGATGGCGAATGTCAGGAGAAAAACAGGACAATGGAGTAAATAGTAGAGTGGGGGCTCAGAGCTTGATGTCAGACCCCGGACATAAAAGTCTGATGTCTTACTCCTCCTTGCTTTTTTCTATGACGCTTAAGGTATGTGCACAAGACTTCTTTTTTAGGTGGGTACAGTCTGTCACCTGTCTGAAAAAAAATGATAAACCGCTTTGAGCTTTTTTCAGATTTGTGCAAAAAAAAAACAACCAAAAGACACCAAAGAAGACTCTTTAGAAAACCAAGGCTGGCGTCTTCTGCTTAAAAAACCATTGTGTCCGCCGGCATATTAAAGACATCATGCTCAGATACCCAAAGTGCAATCCAATCCTGCACAAAGGGGAAGACTTCACAGGATCTTACCAGCTAACAGAAAAAGGGGTGGCACTAACCAAAATTAGCCCCCCTCTTGCCCATATCTGGCTGCCTTTATGGCACATACATTCCTTCTTCAGGCTTTCCACATATTTCCAAGCATGAAGAGGAAAGAGAAATGGAAGAGATCATAGAACATAAATATATACCGTACATACCTGGATATCATCTGTTCTCTACTGTCAGATCCCAAGTCTACCAGAACCAAGAGGAGTGACAGCCAAAAAATAATGGCACCTTATTAATGGCTGTACAGATAAAACTTTTGATTAAAAAATCTGCAATGCCCGGAATAAAAGTCTTCAAAAGAACTTTTTAAAATTTAAGCAGTCAATGCAAGTACTCTATATGGCAGGATACAAAGTGTAGATCTGTATGATGCTTCCTAAAAGGGGCTGTCTCGTAAGAGACATTTATGGCATTACCTATGGATGGAAAGGGAAAAAAGAGGAAAGGGAAAAAAAAGGGAAAGGAAAAGAAAGTGAAATCAGAAAGGGAAGAAAAAGGAAAAAGGAAAGGGAAAGAAAAGGGAAATCGGAAAGTAAAGGGAAAGAGAAAAGTAAATAGGAAAGGGAAAGGAAAAGAAAGTGAAATCAGAAAGGGAAGGAAAAAGAAAGAGGAAAGGGAAAGAAAAGGGAAAGCAAAAAAAGGGAAATCGGAAAGGAAAGGGAAAGAGTAAAGGAAAGAGAAAGAAAAGGAGAGGGAAAGGAAAGGTAAAGGAAAGGTTGACTAAAAGCTGCTGCTTTTCTTTACCAAAGAACCATTTAATTGTTTGATATTGGCAACCAATCCAGTTTTCCTATAAACCAGCTTTTGAGGAATCCTCCTCCCAATTCCTGTATTCTGCTGTTGGCACCATTATAATAATGTTCTCTATACATTGGTCTGGCACTATTATACATATACAAAGTGCAGATAAGATACGTAATAGTGTCACACACCCTACATTTGACCTGTCTTCATTACATGCTAATTTGTAGGAAAAACGTATACTCATGAGAAAGGAATCTGTCTGCTCTTGTGTATTCTCTATAAATCCGGTGACCTTACTGATCTTTCACCCAAATATTCATGAAATATTGTATCTTGATAACAAGGAACTAGCAGACCTTCTGACCTATTTGTGAGATAATTACTGGCATTCACTATTTTGGAATATCCTTTCTTTGATCTCACATTGTGCTTTTCCTGTTAGTCCTCTTGGAAAAGTAGAGATAAATAGACAAATGGGGTGTTACCATTCCTCTCGTACCAATGTTGGCAGTGTCGGACTGTATAGAGGTGCCCATACATCTTAGATAGGGGACAGTCAAGCACTTGTTTGGTGCGGCAGCCATTCCTACAACATCCCCAATTAAATGGGGGTAAAGGGGAATAAACTGCTACCAGTCAATCCTTATTTCCCCCAAAGCATATGCCATCTGGAAGAGTCGGGACACTGCCATACACATTAGATAGCCACAGTGACACCATCAGGGTGTGTAGAAACTAACCTTGAGACACAAACTTGGAATATGATTTGTAAGGACATAAATGGCTAATTATAATCATGGTCTGGGTCTTTTCTTACACTATTTGGTCTTAAAGGGAGTCTTTCACCCCCAAAACTCAAGATATATATATACATATATATATATTTATTTGACTAAGCCCCTATAAGAATAATACCCATAGTTATTTCACATAGGACGCTTTATTGGATATCTAAATGGGGGGACTTTGGTGCACCCTTGGCACTGTCAGGGGCTCAGTGCACCATATGTTGAGTGACAGTGCTCACTTTGCAATGCCCCATGCAGGATGTCCCCCCCCCCATATAATGCCCCATGCAGGATGTCACCCCCTCTTATAATGCCCCATGCAGGATGTCACCTCTTCCCCCATATAATGCCCCATGCAGGATGTCACCTCCCCCCCATATAATGCCCCATGCAGGATGTCACCTCCCCATATAATTCCCCATGCAGGATGTCACCCCCTCTTTTAATGCCCCATGCAGGATGTCACCTCTCACCCCATATAATGCCCCATGCAGGATGTCACCTCTCCCCCCATATAATGCCCCATGTAGGATGTCACCTCTCCCCCCATATAATGCCCCATGCAGGATGTCACCCCCCTATATTATGCCCCATGCCTCCATATATTAAAAAAAAAATCAAATACCTCACTTCTCACCTGCTGCCGCTGCTCAGCTCTGAACTCCTCAGCGTCGCCGGTGTCTTCCCGCTCTGCGCTGTGACGGCTGGGAGAGAGCGCGTTGTAAAGACGTCACTGCACCCTCTGACCTGAGACGTCACTGTGCAGCAGCCACGGAAGAGACAGGAGCTGCTGCGGAGGCACGGGGAGAGGTAAGTATTGTGCTGGCTGCCGGGGCCTTGAGCAAGCGGGGGGGAGCGGGTGCTGACACCATATAGAATACTGGCCCCCATATTATGCTTTGTACAGGATAATGACCCCCTTATAATGATCCATACAGAATACTGACCCCCAAATAATGCTCCATGGAGGATACTGGCCCCCATATTATGCTCTGTACAGGATACTGGCCCCCTTATAATGCTCTATACAGAATACTGGACCCCAAATCATGCTCCATGCAGGCTGTGCCCCAATATAATGCTCCATGCAGGCTGTGCCCCCATATAATGCTCCATGCAGGCTGTGCTCCCAAATGATGCCCCATGCAGGCTGTGCCCCCCAAATAATGTCCCATGCAGGATGTCATCCCCCCTTATAATGCCCCATGCAGGATGTCACCCCCCTTATAATGCCCCATGCAGGCTGTTCCCCCCCACATAATGCCCCATGCAGGATGTCACCCCCCTTATAATGCCCCATGTAGGATGTCATCCCCTCTTATAATGCCCCATGCAGGATGTCACCCCACCCCCTTATAATGCCCCATGCAGGATGTCACCCCCTCTTATAATGCCCCATGCAGGATGTCACCCCCCCATATAATTCCCCAAGCAGGATGTCACCTCTCAGCAAGACCAGGCGACAATGATGACAGTTGTAGTCAGCGCTATACACAGACGACGGCCAATGACTACAACTGTCATCAGACTCGCCTGGTCTTGCTGATCGCAGGGAGAGCAGGCGACAATGATGAGAGCTGCGTTCAGCATCTGGCGCCTGGGAACTTTTTCCCAGGTGCTGGTACGTGTCACACTGATGACACATGGATGTGATCCGTGTGTCATCAGTATGCACGTGTGCAGCACACATTTCGTCATTGGTACATTAAAAAAATGGACAAGTCTGCGGGTTTTTCACATGGAAACATGATCCATGTGAAAAACCTGACATGGGCACACCACCATTAAATACAATGGGTGTGCGTGTGTCCGTATTTGCGGTCCATAAAAAATGGACGTGTGAAGGGGGCCTAAATCAGACCCTACACACAGATGTAGCGGCATTATGTCCCTTTAAGGGCAGTTTCACATAAGTAAAATTACTTTTCTTGGAGGGGGACAATAGTGGTGGAAAGGTTTTTGCATTCACTGCTTTATATGAGAAGGGAAGGAAAATTACTGCCATAAGCATCATATGGATGAGTCTGGGAGGTTGTGACTCTTTGTAGCTCACCGTTTTAGATGATACACTGTGTATTATAATTTTGAGTATTATTCCCCTTTAACTTGACTGCTGCATGTATCCTTGTTGTGTAACACAGCTGATAGGTGAATATCCTTGTGAAATAACAACATAAACACCATTCCTTAGCCGTCCTTGAGGTTGTGTTGTCTCCTGGTGACGTCTTTGCTGCAGATACAGCTCAAGACTGTTGATAAATCAATGTAATCACAGTACAAACTCCAGGCTCCGGTCGCTGATCTTTTCAAATAAAGATTATTACCAAAAAGTAAATAGTTACCTGTAATTGTGCCTTCTATATGGGCGACTGATACGGAGCGGAATATTGTACTACAAGCCACGGGACTGATTATTATTGTTATTCCTTATTACTGATAGCTGAAAGAAGAATGCAAAATGTAAATGTCTGACTACTGTGGCTATCTACAGTGGTGTCCAAAGAACATAAAATAGCAAATATTCACATGCGCACCCCGATTCCTTTTTGCTGTCATGTTTTGCCATTCAGATACAAGAGTCTGGGGTTTGTTTTCCTGTCTGATCTTTCCATACTGATTCGGTCTATTTCTCACCCTGTTGTCTGGAGAGAGGATTTTTAGCATGTAATAGGATGGTACCAACTAAGACTTGGCTGCCATCTCAATACTGATCCCATGGCAGTCATTTTATCTGCTTTTATGGGTAAATATGCTGCAGTTTTAAAATATATCATCCTGCAGTTGTAACCAAGCTTTCCCAGTCTCAGCAGAATTCTCAGAACTATCATCACTAAGCTGTAACCCAGTTTTCCCAGTGTAATCATCAGGCTCATAAAGTATCATTATTGAGCAGTAACCCTTTCATAGTTTTAGGAGCAGTTTCATAATTTATGATCTCTAAGCGTTGATCCAGATTTCCAGTCTCAGCAGTAGACTTAAAATATATAGGCTCTGAGCAGTAACCCAACTTTCCCAGTTGTAGCAGCAATATCAGGACTGCAAGACTGCTTTCCCAGTCTGCCCCTGGGTGGTGTTCAGGAGGAGCAAGGGGACGGTGTAACAATTGTGGTCGTAGAGGGTGTGACTGTGACTGGGTCAGGAGGGGTACAGTGCTGTTTTCAGCTGAATGAGCGTCCTTGGAATGTGAATGTGCGTCCTTCAGCTGAAATGTATTGCAGTGCACAGAACCACTGGCTCCCTGCACTGCACAGAACCACTGGCTCCCTGCACTGCACAGAACCACTGGCTCCCTGCACTGCACAGAGCCACTGGCTCCCTGCACTGCAGTCGCTATACAGGCCGCTGGCCAATCTTAGGCCAGGGGCTGACATCAGCTTGCCCATTGTGGGCAGCGCAAGACGTGACTCCCATGCGCCTCCCGCTCCAATTACGTAGCTATTGAATATGAAGAGGACGTGTGAGCGAATATAAATTAAAGGAATCATTTATTTTTTTTAAGGTGTTTGAGAAAAAGATGAGGGACATTATTGTAAGATGGGGACATTGTTACGAATGGAGGCCAGGATGGGGGACATTATTACAAAATGGGCCCCAGAATTGTGGACATTATTACAGAAAGGAGCCAGGATTGGGGATATTATTACAGGAAGGAACCAGGTTGGAGAACATTATTACAGGACGAAGAATATTATTACTGGATGAGGGACATCATTACAGGATGTGCCCCAGGATGGAGAACATTATTATAGTAAGGGACCAGGACGGGGGACATTATTACAGGATGGAGAACATTATTATAGTAAGGGGCCAGGACGGGGGACATTATTACAAGATGAGGCCCAAGATGAGGACCATTATTACAGGATGAAGAATATTATTACTGGATGAGGGACATTATTACAGGATGGGCCCCAGGATAGAGAACATTATTATAGTAAGGGACCAGGATGGGGGACATTATTACAGGATGGAAAACATTATTATAGTAAGGGGCCAGGACGGGGGACATTATTACAAGACTAGATGGTGGCCCGATTCTAACGCATCCGGTATTCTAGAATATGTATGCGGCCGACCGGGCGCGACTAATCAGCGAAGCAGTGTTTAAATGGGTTGTGCACTACTTTAAATTAACCTCCCAATGTATCCCCCCGCGGCCCCTAATGAATTTTGTAATTACGTCATGTTGTCAATACTGCTTGTGACAACATCGCTGACCACGCACAGCCAGCACGTAATTCCCCCGGCTGCAGCTGGCTCTTGCTTCCGCTTACATCACGACTATTTGCGGCTGCAGCCAGGGGTCTCCTGTTCCGCGTACCATGGTGAATGACGGGCTGTGGGCGGGGTTATCCCCCATCGGGAGCGGCTCTGCCTGTGTGGGTACTTCCGCTGCGAGGAGCCGAGAGATGACCGGCTGGCGCCGGTCATCTCTCGGCTGCATCGCCGCTGACCTCCATGCAGCTACCGTCCCGACGGCAAGTGTGAAGGGAGGACCGGGGAGCGGCGCCGCCTAGGCCGCCGGTCGGGGTACTTCTGCTGCAAGCAGCCGGGAGATGACCGGCTAGCGCCAGTCATCTCCCGGCTGCATCGCCGCTGACCTCCGTGCGGCAGATGAGCCGCTAACGGCCGCCATCTTGTTCTGAAATCCCGCGTCGCTGATTGGTGACCAATCAGCGACGCGGGATTTCCTGGACGGACAGACAGACGGGATAAGCCGATTATGTAGTAGATGAGGCGCAATACAAGATGAGGCGCAAGATGAGGACCATTATTACATGACGATGAATATTATTACTGGATGAGGGACATTATTACAGGATGGGCCCCAGGATAGAGAACATTATTATAGTAAGGGACCAGGACGGGGGACATTATTACAGGATGGAGAACATTATTATAGTAAGGGGCCAGGACGGGGGACATTATTACAAGGTGAGGCCCAAGATGAGGACCATTTACAGGATGTAGAATATTATTACTGGATGAGGGACATTATTACAGGATGGGCCCCAGGATAGAGAACATTATTATAGTACGGGACCAGGACGGGGGGCATTATTACAGGATGAGGCCCAAGATGAGGAACATTATTACAGGATGAAGAATACTATTACAAGATGAGGGACATTATTACAGGATGGGCCCCAGGATGGAAAACATTATTACGGAAAGAGGCAAGGACAGGGGACATTATTACAGGATGGGGGCCAGGTTGAAAGACAAAATTACAAAATGGAGGACATTATTATAGGGGCCTGTACATCTGACCAACATGCTGGAGTGGGCCCCGGTCCACATTTTGCATCAGGACTCATAAACCTTTTGTTACAACACTGGGCTTTATAATCAGGACATCTCACATTATTGTAATCTAAAGCACTGCACTTTAATGTGCTTTATTATATATACAGGAATCTCCCAAAGTACAATGGATTAGTTTGGTAAAGTAAAAAGTCCTACATACGTACAAGTTGTACTTCGGTTAGGGGAAGTGAGGTGCTCTCATTGAGTCACCACCGCTAACAAAGAGTGTGATGTGATTCCCTCCCTGATATACTAAGGCTGCACACAGAGAGGAAGCTAAAGATACAAATCAAAGAATTACATCACAAAAATGAGACATCCATTATTTTAAGAGGAAGGCGTTTCAGGCTAAACACAAAGTGACATGCAGCTCACTTGCCAATGAGGTTCTGTATTTAGCGGATCTGTCAATGTGTGCGGGCCAGGACCTGCTAGATGTCAACCAGCTTAATTTGTGAAGCCATTTACATTTAAATATAAATATATAAAATATAAGCAGTGCTCAGGGTGTCTCATGGGCTCACATGCAAATTAAAGGGAGTCTGTCACCAGTTTTTTGGTTACTTTATTTGAGAGTACCATAATGTAGGGGCAGAGATCCTGATTCCAGCGATATATCATTTACTGGGCTGCTTGCTGTTGTTTTCATAAAATGAACATTTTATCAGCAGGTGATTATCACTAGAGGACTTGTAAACCTGCTGCCATGTAGTGCTCTATATTCATGAGCTCTATTTAACCCCACCCCCACAGAAAGCCACCAATCAGTGGTGTGGGCGGGGTTATACAGAGCTCAGCATTCAGAGAGCTGCTAGATCTGCAGCAGGGAAAATGATTTTATCACAACTGTGGGAGCAAGTGGGAGGTTTCTCTGGTCAGGAGCCCTAAGCATGCAACACTGCCCACCCAGACCTGGGAGGGGAGGAATCTGCCCTTATAAACTGGGTCTGGGGCGGGATTAGGTCAGTCAGAGCCTAGAGTGAAGCTGCAGACAGAGAAAGAGTTCAGTTCCAGACACAGGGAAAGTGAGAACAGGAGCTCTGTAGGAGGAGTAGCTGAAGTCCAGGGGCTGGAGCTGAGCAGAGCTCGCCCTGGACGAAGACACTAAAACCGAACACAGGAGTCCGAGGCTGTGGGGACTGATATACACCCAGCAGCAGAAACCAGCCGGCAGGGGATTCCAGGTCCTCTGGCCATAGAAGCCCGGAGGCTCAGTCACAAGGAAGGGACCAGCACCGCCATCCAGGAGCGGAGGCTAACAGAAGGCCCCAAGTCACTAGCCATACGGGTGAGCACCACACGGTATACTCAGGGACGTGGGCTGCTTGTAACCGCTGACAGCAAGGTAGCCAGGAAGAGTGCAGACTAACGGGGAGGCCTACAACTCCACCTGGCCAGGGGAACTCCTGCTTGCTCGCAGACTGACCAGGCCCCTTATACTAGCCAGTACTCCCGGGAGGGTCTGCCTTGTACCATCAGTAAAGACCCTGAACTGCACCACACGTCTCTGTGATTCCTTGCCGCACCAGCACCATAAGTACTGGGACGCTCACACCATCACTCCCATCATCTCTCACATTAGCTGCCCTGAGGCAATACTCCTCCCGTGGGGAGTTATCCCATACTCGGCTGCGCAACCAACATCAGCCTCAGCGGTCGGCAGCGCAGCGGCGGTCCCCACTGACCGCAATCCACGGGTGGCGTAGTCGGACACTTATTACAACATTTAGACTGCCACTGGTTTGACCACCCTGGGCACGGACCGGGTCACCGCCACACGGAGACTACAACCCCCAGCAATCCGGCTCCGGGTATTCCCCCTGCACAGCAGCAGCAGCACAGGCCCAGGGGGCGCGTCAACTTTGGCGTAGTCGGCAGGATTTCGTGCCCGCAACCACCGGGTACTGCGTGCCTGAAAAAGAAACTTTTATACTTACCTGTGGTGAAGTTTCCCGCCGTCCGGAGTCGTTTCCCGCCACCCGGAGCCGATTCCCGCCATCAGACGCCATCTTGGACCATTTCCCGCCGTCTTCTGCCTTCTTCCCGCCATCCGCAGCTGCTTCCCGCCTTCGGACGCCATCTTTGGGACGCCGCACGGGAAGAAGAGGGGCGTGGACGCCGAAAGCGCGCGAGATCCAAAGCTCCGCCCCACGCTCTGACGCTGCGCAAGGTCCTGGAAGGGAGGAAGAGCGACGCTGACGTCATCGGAGCGCGACGCCAGGTCCTCAACCCCGACGATCGACTGCGGAGCCGCGGCCTACGGAAGAAGAGCATCGCAAGGTAGGCCACGGTCCACTAGGGGGGAGGAGGATGCCGGATACCGAGGGGAGCTCCACTGCCACAGCCACCGCCAGCGCAACCGCTGCAGCAGTCATGCCATTCACCATGTCCTATATCCCGGGGGCAACCTGGCTACCCCAGTACTCAGGGGAGTCACATACTCTAAATGACTTTAGAGAAAGACTGGATAGCCTCTTCCAGGTGTACCCCCTCACAGAAGAGCAAAAAGTGAGCATCCTGGTGGCCCAATTAATCGGGGCAGCCCAAAGGGAGGTAAAGTCCTGGCCAACTGGGAGGAAGAGGACTGTCAGAGAAATACTAGCCCGGCTGAAAGACACATTTGATACCCGCACCTCAGCCGAAATAAAGCTCAGATTTTACGGGTGTAAACAGCGGGCACAGTGGACCGCATTCACCACCCCGATGGGTCTCAGTGAATTTAACTGCATGCCGTTCGGGCTCTGCAACGCACCAGGAACCTTCCAACGGTTGATGGAATGCTGTCTGAGACACCGGAACTTCGAGACGGTCCTGTTATACCTGGACGATGTCATCGTCTATTCCAAGACCTACGAGGACCACCTGAAACACCTGGCAGAAGTGTTTGAAGCTCTGGCAAACTACGGCCTAAAGGTGAAACCCTCCAAGTGTCACCTCCTGAAACCAAAGGTGCAGTACCTGGGACACGTGGTGAGTGCTGACGGAGTGGCTCCCGACCCTGATAAGATCACCGTAATTAAGGACTGGCCAAGACCCTCCAGCATAAAGGAAGTGCGGCAGTTCTTCGGGTTGGTAGGCTACTACCGAAGATTCATTCCTGGTTTCACCAAAATGGCAGCCCCTATGCAGGACCTCCTGATAGGTCAATCTCGGAAAGCCAAAAACCAGAAGCCGCCCTTTAGGTGGGAAAAGCTGGAAGAGGAGTCCTTCTGCCAGCTGAAGATGGCCCTCACGGGGGATGAAATCCTGGCATATCCAGACTACAGCCAGCCCTTTATCCTCCACACGGACGCAAGCAACATCGGGCTAGGAGCCGTACTGTCCCAGATCCAGCAAGGTAATCGTTTACGCCAGCCGAAAGCTACGGCCCACGGAGAGGAACCCTGAGAATTATAGCTCATTCAAGCTGGAGTTCCTGGCAGTAGTGTGGGCAGTGACCGAACGTTTCAAGCATTACCTTGCCTCCTCCAAATTCACCGTGTACACGGATAACAACCCGTCGACACACCTGGACACTGCAAGGCTCGGTGCCCTGGAACAGAGATGGATGGCCCGCCTGTCCAACTTTGAATTCACCATCAAATACCGGGCAGGACGCTCAAATGCCAACGCGGATGCCCTGTCTAGAATGCCGAACTTACTGGACGTAGGGGAAGATCCAGAAGATCTGGAAGAAGTTGAGCTCCCTGCGTTCCACCGTCATGGGATTACCCTGTATTCCCACCGTGTGAAGGACAGGCGCTCCGTGACGTTCAATCCCTTGCCCCACTACAACTGGGCGGAGACGCAAGACAGTGATCCCGCAGTCCATTTGGTGAAGGAAATGCTGACCCAGGCCGATGCCCGTCTTGACCCAGATGCTCCGGAGGAGACCAAGCAACTGTGGAAGGAGAAAAGTAAGCTGTTCCTCTACAGGGAGAAGCTGTGCCGGAGAATGGTTAACTCTCGAACACATGAGTTGACCTGGCAGGTAGTGGTCCCAAGACGAGATGCGGCTATGGTTCTGGAGGCATACCACAACAGAGCAGGGCATTTCGGATGGAAGAAGCTGGAGTTCTTGTTGCGTGAACAGTTCTACTGGGTAGGCATGAGAGGAGCCATCGAGAGGTGGTGCAGAGACTGTGGCCCGTGCCACCTGAGAAGAAAAGACCGAGCCAGCCAGAAGACTCCCCTGCAGCCCATCATCACCAGACAGCCACTGGAACTGGTAGCCCTGGACCATGTGAAACTGGCTCCAAGCAAATCTGGGTATGTCTACGCCCTCACAATCGTAGATCATTACTCCCGGTTCCTGGTGGTGGTCCCGGTCAAGGACTTAACGGCTCAAACAGCAGCTAGAGCCTTCCAGCAGCACTTCTGCCGTCCACACGGGTACCCGGACCAAGTGTTGACAGACCAAGGACCAGCCTTCGAAGCGGAGGTCTTCCAGGAGTTCTGAAACCTGTATGGCTGCAAGAAGATAAGAACAACGCCCTATCACCCTCAAACCAATGGACTCTGCGAGAAGATGAACCAGGTGGTGATAGATCTGCTAAAAACATTGCCCCTGGAAGAACGCAGTCTGTGGCCTGAGAAACTGCCCGATCTGGTGGACCTGTATAACCACATCCCTGTAGGTTCCACCAACTGTACCCCGGCTTACCTAATGAGAGCAAGACCTGGTAAGCTGCCTATTGACCTGGATATGGGAGTCCTGACACCTGAGGACACCTCGCCAGAGGCAGACTGGGATACAGAACGGCAGCAGCAGTATCGGAAAGTACAGGAGAGCGTCGAGCGAAGTCTGTCTCAAGCTAGAGAAAGGCAAGAGAAGGCTTATAACCAGTATGCTCCCGCAGTTCCCCTGGTACCTGGAGAGCAGGTCTTGAAGAGGAAGAGGCGGCTCCACAAGTTGGACGACCAGTGGGAGAAGGACCCGTACACCGTACTGCCATCAAGCCATGAGAACCCAAAAATCTGCGTAATCAGTAAGGATGGAGGAGAAACCACAGCCATTGTCTCCAGAGACCACCTGAAGAAGTGTCCCAAGCAGCTGCAAAGCCCTGAAGAAGATCAAGAAAACCCTCAACCCGCAGAGGAAAGGGAAGAAATGATCAGTACCGTACTCGGAGACTTCCCCCGGTCTTGGACACAAGTAAACGGCGCTGTCGTGGTACCCGTCCTCACCTTTCTCCAGCCAGCCCCGCAAGTGCCTACAGAGGAACCGGTAGAGCTGGAAGAGCAGCCGGCCCAAGAGGCAGAAGAGTCCACACCAGCAGTACAGGAGGATCAACCCTCTGCTAGTAGTGAGCCTGCCGTGCCCCTAGTGAGCCAAAGAGTGCGCAGACAGCTGCCCAGCTTACCCATAACACCTCCTACACCCTGTAGTGCAGGACCAGTTAGTGAGCTCCGTAGGTCCACTAGAGTCACTAGAGGTCAGATGCCCGCTCGCTGGAAAATATAAACTAATGCACTGTGAATTTATCTGTTAACTGTTTATGGTTTATGTTTGTTGCCTGTTACTAATTATGTTTCTCAGTTACCCTGCAGATTTATTTGGACTAACAGGTTATGGACGCTGGATAACCGGAACAATTCTTGTAGATAGTTGCACCTTGGTGCCTCTTGCGAAGACGGCCGCGGAAGAGAAAACCTGTCTGGCGTGGCCTCCTTGCGGCCCAAAGTAGTTAGTCTACCCTTGCAGCCACGCCCAAGGCCAACGCAAGGGGTTTGCTTTGGACAGGTCCCCTACTTCGCTTAAAGTTTCACCTTGGGTGATATGGACACCCGGTTGCGGACACGCCGTGACCTTTACAGAACTAAAGCTTCTTGTAAATATGTTATCGTATTATTGTTTATACCCTGTTATTATGTTTTAAAAATGTGTTTAGTCCCGGAGTACTAAAATTTACTAGGGGGGAATGTGGCACCCCAGGGGTCTGGTTACCACAGTAATAGAGATATTATGTCTGAGAGCAAGTGGGAGGTTTCTCTGGTCAGGAGCCCTAAGCATGCAACACTGCCCACCCAGACCTGGGAGGGGAGGAATCTGCCCTTGTAAACTGGGTCTGGGGCGGGATTAGGTCAGTCAGAGCCTAGAGTGAAGCTGCAGACAGAGAAAGAGTTCAGTTCCAGACACAGGGAAAGTGAGACCAGGAGCTCTGTAGGAGGAGTAGCTGAAGTCCAGGGGCTGGAGCTGAGCAGAGCTCGCCCTGGACAAAGACACTAAAACCGGACACAGGAGTCCGAGGCTGTGGGGACTGATATACACCCAGCAGCAGAAACCAGCCGGCAGGGGATTCCAGGTCCTCTGGCCATAGAAGCCCGGAGGCTCAGTCACAAGGAAGGGACCAGCGCCGCCATCCAGGAGCGGAGGCTAACAGAAGGCCCCAAGTCACCAGCCATACGGGTGAGCACCACACGGTATACTCAGGGACGTGGGCTGCTTGTAACCGCTGACAGCAAGGTAGTCAGGAAGAGTGCAGACTAATGGGGAGGCCTACAACTCCACCTGGCCAGGGGAACTCCTGCTTGCTCGCAGACTGACCAGGCCCCTTATACTAGCCAGTACTCCCGGGAGGGTCTGCCTTGTACCATCAGTAAAGACCCTGAACTGCACCACACGTCTCTGTGATTCCTTGCCGCACCAGCACCATAAGTACTGGGACGCTCACACCGTCACTCCCATCATCTCTCACATTAGCTGCCCTGAGGCAATACTCCTCCCGTGGGGAGTTATCCCATACTCGGCTGCGCAACCAACATCAGCCTCAGCGGTCGGCAGCGCAGCGGCGGTCCCCACTGACCGCAATCCACGGGTGGCGTAGTCGGACACTTATTACAACATTTAGACTGCCACTGGTTTGACCACCCTGGGCACGGACCGGGTCACCGCCACACGGAGACTACAACCCCCAGCGATCCGGCTCCGGGTATTCCCCCTGCACAGCAGCAGCAGCACAGGCCCAGGGGGCGCGTCACAAGCAGCCCAGTAAGTGATACATCACTGGAATCTGGGTCTCTGCCCCTACATTATGCTGCTCTCAGATGGGGTAGCAGACACCTGGTGACAGATTCCCTTTAATATGCAACAATGGCTGAGTCCGCCAGAGTAGTAGCTAGCCTTTATTAGCTACTCTCATCACTGATTAAGCAGTGGACCCCATTATGGGACATCCACATGCCTAACATATGGACAGGGGCTATCTTCTTGAGATTACCCCTTAAATGAACCATAAGCAAGTCATCTATTACATGGAGTAAAGTACAATTTTAAAGGGGTTGTCCCAGAACAACTACAATACACATTCGATTAATATTGGCTGAACCCACCGATATCGACAGGTTCAGCCGACGGTCTAACGTGTATGGCGGCACCGGCCAACTGATGGTCGGGAGAGATGCCAATCAAATTGTTCTCCCAGAGACGATGTGTTAGTCAGTGGCTTTTTCATAGACAACATATGAGTGCTTCTGTGTACTGGAGTGTCGGCTGAGATGGCAGCTCCGACTGAACGCTTAGCAGACAGCCATCTGATGTGTTTGGCCAGCCTAAGGCCAGTGAGGAAAACTACAGTATATTTCTTATTCATGTACTGAAGTATAAGTTGAAATGCATGCTCCTATTTTGCATGCATAACAATTTATACTCCAGTTAATTTTTTTCAGTTAAGTTTCAGGTTTTTGCACTTAGTGCAGGTAAGGGCGCGGCCGTCTTATCTTTGAGCTCGACATTATGTTTACATAGCTTCTGATTTGCTCTATATCCATATTCAGGACCCAGTCCTGCTTGGCTCTTATTCACAATGATCTCACTTTGACACATGGTAAAGGTTTTAATACTAGAGGTTAGGACCGTCCCGATTTGAGTATGCCTTGTCGCTGGTGGGATGGATTTTATACTTTTTTTTATCAAATACGGTGTTTACTAAGTAACTTACCTTCCCTTGAGAAAGCATTTTGCGAAACGCGCGTTGGGCAGCTGTGTTCGGCACATCCAATCCTTCCTTATTCATGGGTAGGCACTACATTAGACATTGAATAGCTTATGTCACTTTGGTCTTATGTCACTTTACTATTTATATCACTCTACTGTACATTGTCCAGTCTATTTTTTATGGTTTACAAATGGGACTGACTTATATAGTGTATGTTGCTATTAGGTATATGTTTTGCCTTAGATTGTGATGTTGGCCTACTATTCTCCTCCTTATTAGACCTGTCTAACATATTTGTATCAATGATGAATTTTTAATTTATTATTAATAAAAAGTGATTTTTTTTGTATTTTTGCTTGGTGGTTCTTGTTTACGCCATCTTTTGTGTTTTTGTTGTTCTTATGATATGGGAGTACTCCACCCTCTGTTTGATATATATATTTAGGGAAGAACTTTGTACCTTCTGTTCCCACCCCAGATCTATATTATGTGCTTCTTGAACATTTTTGTACTAAGTACCATATATACTCGAGTATAAGCCGACCCGAATATAAGCCGAGGCACCTAATTTTACTACAAAAAACTGGGAAAACTTATTGACTTGAGTATAAGCCTAGGGTGGAAAATGCAGCAGTTACTGGTAAATTTCCCCATCCTGGTAAGTATTGCTACTCATCACCAATCCTGGTATGCATGGCCCCCCTCATCCCCAATCCTGGTATGTAAGGCCTCCTCATCCCCAATCCTGGTATGCATGGCCTCCTCATCCCCAATCCTGGCATGCATGGCCTCCTCATCCCCAATCCTGGTATTCATGGCCCCAACTTCCCCAATCCTGGTATGCATGGCACCCCTCATCCCCAATCCTGGTATGCATGGCCTCAACATCCCCAATCCTGGTATGCATGGCCTCCTCATCCCCAATCCTGGTATACATGGCCCCAACATCCCCAATCCTGGTATGCATGGCACCCCTCATCCCCAATCTTGGTATGTATGGTACCCCTCATCCCCAATCCTGGTATGCATGGCTCCCTCATCCCAATTCTGGTATGCATGGCACCCCTCATCCCAATCCTGGTATGCATGGCACCCCTCATCCCCAATCCTGGTATGCATGGCCACCTCATCCCCAATCCTGGTATGCATGGCCACCTCATCCCTAATCCTGGTATGCATGGTCCCCCTCATCCCCAATCTTGGTATGCATGGCACGCTCATCCCCAATCATGGTATGCATGACAACCCTCATCCCAATCCTAGTATGCATGGCCTTCTCATCCCCAATCCTGGTATGCATGGCCACCTCATCCCCAATCCTGGTATGCATGGCCACCTCATCCCCAATCTTGGTATGCATGGCACCCCTCATTCCCAATCCTGGTATGCATGGCACCCCTCATCCCCAATCCTGGTATGCATGCCCCCCTCATCCCCAATCCTGGTATGAATGGCCACCTCATCCCCAATTCTGGTATGCATGGCCCCATCATCCCCAATCCTGGTATGCATGGCACCCCTCATCCCAATCCTGGTATGCATGGCACCCCTTTCCTGGTATATATGGCACACATTTAAAAAAATAAACACTTCTGCTCACCTTCCTTCCCTCTACTCCAGCGCTGCTTCTGTTCTGCCAGCAGCAGCTCGCCTCCACATCTGAGCAGCGTATGACGTCACTGTCATGTGCCCTCAGACGCCGAGGTGAGCTGCGGGGATATTCACTCCTTTCCACGCCGGGACTATGGTAGTGGAGAGGAGTGAATATCCCTGTTTTTTACAGCGTGAGCACAGTGTCAGCAGCGCCGCAGCTCCCGCGGTGGCGCAGCTGACACTGTGCGTCCGTTATTAAAGAAATTAATATTCACTCCTCTCCACTCCCATGGGCGTAGAGATGGGTGAATATTCATTTTCCTTTAGCAGCAGGCACACGTGGTAGCTGCAGCAGCTGCTACTGCATGTGCCCCGCTCCTCATCCCCCGCGCCCCCACCACCACCACTCCCCACCACCGGAATGTATATACAATAAAGTATATACCCGAGTATAAGCCGAGCGGGGCTTTTTCAGCCTTAAAAATAGGCTGAAAAAGTCGGCTTATACTCGAGTATATACGGTTCTCTATATTATTTATAAGCACTATTGCTTTTACTTATTTACTTACAGCAGGGTATATGATTATTTTGTTTTTGTCTTAGGCTTTGTCTGTTTAATGGCCGGTGTGAACAGGCTCCTATATTTTGCATGCGTGCATACCAACTTATACTCCAGTTCATTTTTTTCTATTCAGTTAATTAGTTTGTGTACACACTCCATGTCTGCTCTTCATCAGATAACCTGTTTTAATTAACTCTCTACAGCATTGGATACAGGCAGGGATGGAACCAAGGCCCCCAGCCAACTCATAACTCCACTTATGACAATATTTGTTTGCCAAACTGCACTTACAAAAACTACAGCTCATCTTACAATAAAAACGTTAAATGCATCACAAAAATATAATAGTGAATATGCATGTGTATGTGTGTATTTTCTATATGTGCATGTTTGTACAATGCATATTCATGTGTAATGAGCAAATGTGTGTATAATATATTAGTATCAGCATATTTTCTATATTAGTGCCTAATATATGCATGTAAATGTGCATGTGTATGTCAAAGTAGAGCCTAACAGAGGAGCGGGGGGCCCAGATACAAGTCCTACATAAGGGCCCTTTATTGTCAGTGTCTGCCCCTGTGCTGAAAAATAATCTTTTTGCCTTCCTAACATATGAAAATAGGAAATGTCTTTATCTTTCAGTCGGTAAGAATAGAACTTCATTGGTTTCCTGTATCACAATGCTAATAAAAGGAGACCACCCCACCTGCAACGTCTCACTTCCAGGTATTGCCCCCTGGGTTATTGGAACAATAGGCGCATTCTTCCACGGTTACATCATTCCGAAATGATTATCATCGGTCTAGACCCCCCACTGCCTCTTGTACTTAGCATACAGTCCATACAAAGTGATTGTAAAGCCATTTGAGCGGGGGTACACTTTAAAGCTTACATTTCCTGAGCTAAACAATACAGCACGATTAATGATGGGTCTAACATTTCATGTGTCAGTGTTTTGTGAAGGAATGCTTGCTTTATGGGACACGTAACCCATGGGATAATTGGTTTTATATGTGCCAGTTAAGAGTCATATTCAGGCACAAATGTCCGAGAGCTAACAATGCTGAAATAAAGAGTCAACCATAAAGCTGGTGAACAAGGACAGAGGTCAGAATTTGTAGACTGGTCCAGGGGCACATTACAAGTCACAGGAGGACATACATACAAAATAAATGTACCCATCCCATCATGATGGAGTATACTGTACATAGACAGCCACCCAAATAAATCACATTTAAAGTAGAATTACCATCAGTCCTATAGAAGAAAAGTGTGATTTGATTAAATGTAGTAAAAACTACCGCCATTGGTGGTAGGCCACGCGGCGGTATGGGGCCCGTGAGTTGGAGGGAGGGCGGTGCCCCGCCTGACATCGCACGTTCAACTGTATCGGTATCCTGGATGCTGATATAGTTTAAAGCAATGATAAAAGAGGGAGCCTCTCCACCCCCCCCCCCCCCCCATCATTCTTCCTCAGTGTCTGAGATCTGATGTCACAGTGCACTGGGCACCATGACGTCACTTCATTGTACCCGATGTGCCGAGCAGTAAAGACAAAGCTTCAGAACGCTCTCTGCAGAGACTGGAGCAGCGAGGGAACGAGGAGGAGAGGTGAGTATTGTATTTATTTTTTTAAATCAATTAGTACATTGTGGGTGCCAGAATACTGTACGGAGGACTATGGGGCATGCATTATACTATATGGAGGACTACAGGGGGTGCATTATACTATATGGAGGAATATGGAGTGCATTATACTATATGGAGGACTATGGGATTAATTATAATATATGGAGGACTATGGGGTGCATTATACTATATGGAGTACTATGGGGTGCATTATATTATATGGAGGACTATGGAGGTGCATTATACTATATGGAGGACTATGGGATTAATTATAATATATGGAGGACTATGGGGTGCTTTATACTATATGGAGGACTATGGGGGTGCATTATACTATATGGAGGACTATGGGATTAATTATAATATATGGAGGACTATGGGGAGTGCATTATACTATATGAGGACTATGGGGGTGTATTATACTATATTTTGGACTATGGGATTAATTATAATATATGTAGGACTATGGGGTGAATTATACTATATGGAGGACTATGGGGGTGCATTATACTAAATGGAGGACTATGGGATTAATTATAATATATGTAGGACTATGGGGTGAATTATACTATATGGCGGACTATGGGGGTGCATTATACTGTATGGAGAACTATGAGGGGTGCATTATACTATATGGAGGACTATGGGGCTGCATTATACTAAATGGAGAACTACGGGGTGCATTATACTATATGGAGAACTTTGGGGGGGAATTATACTATATAGAGGACTATGGGGTGCATAATACTATATAGAGGACTATGGGCTGTGCATTATACTACATGAAGAACTATAGGGGTTCACTATACTATATAGAGGACTATGGGGTGCATAATACTATATGGCGGACTATGGGGGTGCATTATACTATATGGAGAACTATGAGGGGTGCATTATACTATATGGAGGACTATGGGGTGCATAATACTATATAGAGGACTATGGGCTGTGCATTATACTATTTGGAGAATTATGGGGGTGCATTATACTATGTGGAGAACAATGGGTGGCGCATTATACTATATGTAAGATTATGGGCTGTGCATTATATTATATGAAGGATATGGGTTGTGTAATATACTAATATGGAGGACTATGGGGTGCATTATACTATATGGAGGACTATGGGGGGTGCATTATACTATATGGAGGACTATGGGGGCGTGCATTATACTATATGGAGGACTATGAGGTACATTGAACTATGTGGAGGACTATTAGGAGTGCATTATACTATATGGAGGACTATGGGGGTGCATTCTACTTTATAGAAGGTCATTTGGGGCCCATTATGCTATATGGAGGGCTATGGAGCGCATTATACAATATGGAGGACTATGGGGTTCAGTCTACTTTATGGAAGGCAATGTGGGGTCCAGTATACTATATGGAGGGCTATGTGGGGGCTATTATAATATTTGGAGTGCTATGTGGGAGGGAAAAATACTTCAAGAAGCACCTAGAAATGGATGGAACCAAAGCGCTGGAAAGTTCTGAAGTGGCCAGCAATGGGTCTGGATCTAAATCCCATATGTCAAGGGCTGTCACATTGTAGAAGGATCATCTTTATTCTCATTTGCAGAAGGAAAGACTAGAAGCAATGGGATGAAACTAAATGGGAGGAGACACAGATTAGATATTAGAAAAAACTTTTTGACAGTTAGGGTGATTAATGAGTGGAACAGGCTGCCACGAGAGGTGGTGAGTTCCCCTTCAATGGACGTCTTCACACAGAGGCTGGACAGACATCTGTCTGAGATGATCTAGTGAATACTGCTTTGAGCAGGGGGTTGGACCAGATGACCCAGGAGGTCCCTTCCAACTCAACCATTCTATGATTCTATGATTCTATGATCACCTGTGGAGAGATCTTAAAATTGCTGTTGGGAGAAGGCGCCTTCAACTATGAGAGACCTGGAGCAGTTTGCAAAAGAAGAGTGGTCCAAAATTCCAGCTGAGAGGTGTAAGAAGCTTGTTGATGGTTATAGGAAGCGATTGATTGCAGTTATTTATTCCAAAGGGTGTGAAAAAATATTAAGTTGAGGGTTCCAACAATTTTGTCCGGCCCATTTTGGGGGTTTTGTGTGACAATATGTCCAATTTGCCTTTTCGTTGTTCCAAGACACACAAAGGAAATAAACATGTCTATCTCAAAAAATATGTAATTGCAATAATTTTCTGGGACAAATACTTTGTTTTCTGAAACAGTTTCAACACTTCCGGCCATGATTATATATGTAAGGTGCACAGGTAACAACACGTTGTGGATGAGGCCTCTCTGTATAATGTACTGTTCTCTGTGAAGCTTGCAGCATTTTAGAAGTTGGAGGTGCAAAATACCTAAAAGGAATAATTCTTTGTTTTTGAGTATACAGCTCTCGGCTCCCCAGTTATGTCCTTACAGGTCACTTCATTCCTCAGTTACATGCAGAAAGCTGTACATTTCATCATGCACATGCCGATACTCATTTCTTCCCGTGTCTCTCTACAGTATGTAGTAGAACTGTGTTGTATTGTGCAATATATACAGTGCAAGAAGCAAATCACATTGACAGAAAGGGGCCATAGTGCAAAAGTATGTGACACCCTGCAGTCAGGAACAGCGTGGTCAAGAGCAAGATGATCATAGAGCTCCTACCTTGTGCCTCTTATTACTGACAGCCCCTGTAACAAGTGCCTTGATAAAGAGACAGTATGCATATCATCATCCACAGGTCAGGGTGAGGTGGGATGAGTTTAACTCTCAGTGTTTCAGCATTTGATCGATCTGCATAGTTTGTCCTTCTCGGTTTTGCGGGTCAACAAGCCACAGGGCCTACACAATGTCAATTAACATATTTAGCAAACATCCATTGTTCAATGACCATGTGTCCCTGTCTTTAGCAGACAATAAGCTGCAGTAAATATCTACTCAAGTTTCAACATTCAGGCTTATACAAATAATAGTTTCTTGACTAACCAAAGAAAAACACATAAATACAAAAGTCAACATAAAGAGAATAGTATATGTCTCCTGGCCTACTGAATTTACATCTGGATAATTAAGATTAAATGCTGTGTCATCACAGGGCGCCACGCCCTTGCAGGCCATATTACTGATGACTTTGGTCGGCCAGGACCAGATGTTGAACAGTTCAATGAGGGAAACTACCAATTAAAAAAATGACAACTTGGTGGAAATTATGTACAGAAGATACCGGGCACACAACTTAATGAACATTTCCTTCACGATAAAGAGCATTTTTACACACAGGATCCGTCTCCAAATGATCACTGTCTTGGTCTCCTTTCACTTTGGGACACCCACGTCATGCGGCTCTGCTTACTATCCAGACCTTAGGTCTGCTTCTGACGCACACTGGGCCCTATCTATCATCCTGACAGGAAACTCTCTGTGCCTTTGTAGCGCCCTGAGGGCTCGGCCGCTACAGGGGTATTGCACCTCTGCCAGAGGTGTGGTATTCCACTCCCGGGTAAGGATGGAGTATGGACCAGGGCTCAGTTAGCTGCATACAGCACACACACCCCATTTCCGAGGGACAGCTCAACGGTGCTCCCACTAGACAGAAGTGCAGGCACGACCGACTATGTCCCTGTCTGGAGTGGGGAGGGGGGTGGAACACCCAGTGCTGTAGGGGCAGATAGGGGTTGGTTCCTGAACGTAGGAAGGAGCCCATTGGTTGCTGGTCACCTGGGCTCATAGTCAGAGGGAGGTATATAAGGTGGGCACCATCTTAGATCTGGGTTCAGTCTGTGAGGAGAGGAGAGCTGACAGGGAGCAGCAGCTCAGGCTGAGTGCTGCTCCAGAGGCAGGCCTAGAGAGGAGGCCGGAGCCTGAGAGGAGAAGGAGAAGTGGGCCTGGAGAAGAGGCCAAGGGAAGGAGGAGAAGACAGAACAGGAAAGAAGGAGAAGAGAGAGAGAAACAGAAGGGCTCAGGAACAAGAATGTGGAAGGGCCTTGATAAAGAGACAGTATGCACATTCAGTGGAAAGATACTGTGGAGCAGAGAGCCACCGACTCCCTGCACCACAATAGCTATTCAACCTACTGGCAAATGACGTTGGTGTCTCATTGCAGGAAACGCAATTACATTACTGCATAGAGCCACCCATCTGCGCCCTTTTTTTTTAAATGTCTATGTGAAGAGCGCCAGATGGCAGATATTACAATATTGAGGCCTGGACAAGGGACATTATTCGTTTATAGGGCCAATTGGGTCAACATAATTACCATGTTGGGGAACATTATTACTATATAGAGCCAATTGGTGGATATTATTATTGTATAGGGCCAGAATGGGGGATATTACTGTAATAATATCCCCTATTGTGGGCCATACATTATTACTAATTTATGAAGCCACAATTTGGGATGTTTCAACTGTAATGAAGCACAAAAGGTGGACGCTATT
This sequence comes from Phyllobates terribilis, assembly GCF_046119375.1. NCBI lineage: Eukaryota > Metazoa > Chordata > Amphibia > Anura > Dendrobatidae > Phyllobates > Phyllobates terribilis. Next base: position 533,898,170 of record NW_027362771.1, read on the forward strand.
ATTGTATGTGTATCACTGGGGAAAGTGGCATTACTGCTGTGTTTGAGCACAAAGATAGACATTACTAAATGAGCGAGGTGGCACATGGCTGTAGTGAAAAGAGGCCAGGCTGGCAGACCTACTTTTGCTGCTCCTGACATGTTCTCGACCCCCACATCCCATTTAAAAATATGTCTGCCCTCTTTTCATTGCAGCCTTGTTCCACCTCCGTCCTGCAACCCCCTGCTATTTACCGCCATAGCTCTGGTACTGATGGAAGGCTGCGCAACTGGATTTCCCTGCTGTATGGTTTATGAAGACACCACCACAGCCTCTGTGTGTGCTGCATCTGGTAAGAAGTCCTGAATAAAAAAAATATACAAAATAAGTATATTTACCAGCTGCTCATGATGCCTCGCTGACTCTATGCTCATACTCATGGGAGTCAGGAGCAGCGAGCATGAGCAAAGAATCAGTAAGGTAACATGGAGCACTGGCTAGGAGCAGTGACGCACACAGTGCCTGCTGAGTGTCTTCATCCACTGTACAGCTGCGGACGAGCCTGGGAATCACAGAAGACCCCGTGCACAGTCCGGCCCCTGTGCACCAAAATCTATTAGCAGAAAACTTCAAATGGTGTCTTTACTATACATTGCAAAATTGTGTTGACAGGTTCTCTGTAAAGAGGTATGGCAGAGGTTGCAGTCACACAAGTCCTTGAGGCTAGAGGGGACCAAAAAACTCCAACGGTCTCAGGTAAGAAGACTATACTATTAAAGACACGTGATTGCTGGGGGCTCTGTTGGAGATTTTTGCATTAGGGCGCAGGAGGTTAAAGTTACACTATGCAGCCTCTGTAACAAACCTTGTGGCAATTTTACTAGTTGATCACTGTCCGCCAGTAAGGCGAAGTTCACACAAGCTTATATAAAAAAAATCATCCGACTTTCATAAAGAAAAAAACGGAACGATTTCCATCTCAATTGTCATCCATTTTTATACATCAGTTATTAACATTTAGAAAACCAAATGCAGTTTCCTAAGTAAAAGAATAGCAAAATAGCAAAATTTTCCTGAAGCATCTCCTGCATCGAACATAAGGAGGCTAAAAGACGCTGAGTGCTCATATCCGTAGAAAGGCTTAACGCCTCACTCAGACATCCGACCAACCCGTATGTTTTCTAACCGTAGTTTTCATTGATAAAACAAGGACCCATTAAAGTCTATGATGCTATTTATATGTCCTTGTTTTTTGCATTTCCGTTTTTTGATCGGAATTACAGTTTAAAATCGCCCATACCATTCTATGGGTCAGTACAAATCCCGGACAGCACACGGACGCCATCAATGTACAATCCGGGTGCGGTCTGTGACTATCACTGCAATGGACAGGAGAAGCTTTGTCATTTCTTTTTTTTATATGTAACGTGGCGCGTGGTAGTAACCTTGGGTGAGGTACTCGTCTCTTACACTCCTGGTTGGGTGTGTGGACTTGTGCTATGGGGGGCATGTGGAGACACGGGGGTCTCTCGTGTGTATAATACTACACACACAACACAGGGTGAGGGTCTTCCAGGGCCAACTACCCCCACCAGTGGCTCCCTGCTTTTGGCGGGCACCGACAAAGAGGAGGTAACGACAAGCTTAGGAAGTTGACAGTCCATTGAGACACATGGCCAGGTGACCGGATGGTCCCAACCTGGCTTCTCCAAACGTCTCTATGGGGCCAGGCGACCGGATGGTCCCAACCTGGCTTCTGCGAATGTCTCCATGGGACCAGGCGAGCGGATGGTCCCAACCTGGCTTCTCCGAATGTCTCCATGGGACCAGGCGACTGGATGGTCCCAACCTGGCTTCTTCTAATGTCTCCATGGGACCAGGCGACCGGATGGTCCCAACCTGGCTTCTACGAATGTCTCCATGGGACCAGGCGACCGGATGGTCCCAACTTGGCTTCTCCGAATGTCTCCATGGGACCAGGCGACTGGATGGTCCCAACCTGGCTTCTCCGAAAGTACCCATGAGGCAAGGTGACCGGAGGGTTCCAATCTGGCTACCCCAAATACATAAATGGGTTCCAGTGATAGTCAATGGAGCAGATCTGTGTTCTTCCAGCTGGGACTGTGGTCCCCTAAGCTGACATCCTGTAGAGTCACATCTGTGTCCTTCTTGATGGAGCCATGTGTCCTGGTTGCTGTTCTGAAGAGTCTCTCTTGGCTGTGATTTTGTAAATTCCTTCTCAGAAGGATAGGGGTCTTTTTTATATCCACATCTGTGATTCATATCCGCATCCACAGGTCAGGGTGAGGTGGGATGAGTTTAACTCTCAGTGTTTCAGCATTTGATCGATCTGCATAGTTTGTCCTTCTCGGTTTTGCGGGTCAACAAGCCACAGGGCCTACACAATGTCAATTAACATATTTAGCAAACATCCATTGTTCAATGACCATGTGTCCCTGTCTTTAGCAGACAATAAGCTGCAGTAAATATCTACTCAAGTTTCAACATTCAGGCTTATACAAATAATAGTTTCTTGACTAACCAAAGAAAAACACATAAATACAAAAGTCAACATAAAGAGAATAGTATATGTCTCCTGGCCTACTGAATTTACATCTGGATAATTAAGATTAAATGCTGTGTCATCACAGGGCGCCACGCCCTTGCAGGCCATATTACTGATGACTTTGGTCGGCCAGGACCAGATGTTGAACAGTTCAATGAGGGAAACTACCAATTAAAAAAATGACAACTTGGTGGAAATTATGTACAGAAGATATCGGGCACACAACTTAATGAACATTTCCTTCACGATAAAGAGCATTTTTACACACAGGATCCGTCTCCAAATGATCACTGTCTTGGTCTCCTTTCACTTTGGGACACCCACGTCATGCGGCTCTGCTTACTATCCAGACCTTAGGTCTGCTTCTGACGCACACTGGGCCCTATCTATCATCCTGACAGGAAACTCTCTGTGCCTTTGTAGCATCCCGAGGGCTCGGCCGCTACAGGGGTATTGCACCTCTGCCAGAGGTGTGGTATTCCACTCCCGGGTAAGGATGGAGTATGGACCAGGGCTCAGTTAGCTGCATACAGCACACACACCCCATTTCTGAGGGACAGCTCAACGGTGCTCCCACTAGACAGAAGTGCAGGCACGACTGACTATGTCCCTGTCTGGAGTGGGGAGGGGGGTGGAACACCCAGTGCTGTAGGGGCAGATAGGGGTTGGTTCCTGAACGTAGGAAGGAGCCCATTGGTTGCTGGTCACCTGGGCTCATAGTCAGAGGGAGGTATATAAGGTGGGCACCATCTTAGATCTGGGTTCAGTCTGTGAGGAGAGGAGAGCTGACAGGGAGCAGCAGCTCAGGCTGAGTGCTGCTCCAGAGGCAGGCCTAGAGAGGAGGCCGGAGCCTGAGAGGAGAAGGAGAAGTGGGCCTGGAGAAGAGGCCAAGGGAAGGAGGAGAAGACAGAACAGGAAAGAAGGAGAAGAGAGAGAGAAACAGAAGGGCTCAGGAACAAGAATGTGGAAGGGACCCTAAGAACCCACGAGAATCCAGGGTGAAGGGTCAGGCAGATTAAGGGTACCGGATCCCAAGTTGGTGGAGGAGAAACTACCCTCAGCCAAAGACCGGTCGTCGTGATCATTTATTGGTGCGACACCTCATCAAACCTGCTAGGAAGGCACCATATAGGACAGCGGAGGACGGGGCCCACATTTACCCGCACAAGTCCGCGGCAGCTGGACAAAAGTGGGTCACTGGTGAGGCAGGCCAGAGAAAGGATTAAAGGGGGTCCTGTGCCATGCTCCTGAACTGCCTGGGAGTTGACCGAGCCCCTCACCTGGTGGACGCAGCACGGCTCGGGCAGTCATTCCCTGCAGAAGTGACTTGGATATTAACCGTGAGTAAAGACCCTGGACTGCAGTACGTTGTCTGTGTGCTTTTTCGCTCCTCCGGCACTACCGGTACTGGGACTCTCACCACCATCACTCCCACCATCCACTACACTGCCCTGGGGCCGCACTCTTCCCGTGGGGAGTCACATCATCCCAGCTGCATACATCATCAGCCCCAGCGGTCTGCCCTGCAGCGGCGGTTCCTAACAACCGCAATCCACGGGTGGCGTAGTCGGACATAATCAATAGCACATAACGGACTACCACTGGCCTGACCACCCTGAGCCACGGAACCGGGTCGCCACTATTACCCCCATCGTCTCCCTATTGCCCGGATCCGAGTGCCCCACGGCCCAGGGGGCGAGTCAGCTTTGGCGTAGTCGGCAGGATCGTTACCCACCCGCCACAAGCGGGTATTGCGCGCCTGAAAAAAGACTGTTTTATTGTACGAAAGATGGCGCCCGCCCCAGAAGAATGAGCGCCATAATGTGCACGCCAAAAGACAACAGGAAGCCACCTCCCATCGTGGGCCAGGTCCCAGAATGGCGCCAAAGAAAGAGCACGCCCCCAACAGCCCTGAGCACGGCTGTGGAGATGTCCAACAAGGTGGGGGCGCTGCCCCTGAAAGTGATTGTCACCAAGTTGCCCCGGGACCACCCCCAATGGGGGTGGGAAGAGAAGAAAACTGTGGGGCAGGGCGCGGTCTGGATCAGTCTGGCCAGGCCACACCCAAAGATAGAGACAGGAACCAGCTCCAGCGCCCTGGCGCGTGGCCTGCTGCAGGCCGAATCCCCATGCAGCTTCACGGAGCTGCTAGCACACCTCCCCAAGGAAGACCCCGAGTATGTGCGGGCTGCGCTGGAGGAGCTGGACCGGAGGATGGTCCGGGCGCAGTGGGACGTGATTGCCGGGTGGAAAGAAGAAATGGCCCGGCGGGCCGTGATCCTGCAGCAGGAGGCGCCGTCGACATCCAGCGGCACACCAGCCACCGAGGGCAGTGAAAGCAGAGCGGAGGCCGAGGACGACACCGCGGAGGAGGCCGCGACAGCAGAGGCAGGTAACGGAGACGCCCCTACCCCGAACCCTGGGGCCGCCGACCTCCCCCTGCACCCTGTTGCGGAGCCCAACGTACCTGAACCCGCCATCGACACCGTGCCTCCACTGCTACCAACCGGTTCCCAGGCCATTGACACCACCAGCGAGCCCCGCCCCACGCCGTGCCCTCTGACCCCGGGCGTGATCAGCAGACCACAATCGCAGGCCCGGTCGCAAGGCCTAGCGCCCCCGTACGCCGCCCGTCGACGGGAGTACTGCCGCCAACAGCTGGAGGTGTTCGAGAGGGAGCAGCGGGAGCGGCGCATGAAACAGAAGAAGCTGCAGGCCCAAAGTGCGGAGCAGAAGATGAAGGCCCGACGAGATCTCCGAGCTGCCCGCGGTCCCCGAGTCACCGGGACTGTCGTGAAATTTCACATGGAACATGGCTGCAGTTTCATCCGAGACCCTGAGACCATCAGCGATGTGTTCGTGACGAGGAGAGATGTGGAGAGCCACCTGCCGGAGGGTCATCGAGGGCGAGATCTGTTTCCAGGGGATGTGGTGTCTTACACCCGACACCAAGGCATGAAGGGATGGTACGCCCTCCACGTCCACAGAGTAGTAGAGGAGGAGGAGCAGCACTACTCGGACTCTGAGTACCAGGAGGGCCCGGACGGGCCTGAAGATCATGAGGAGCAAGGAGCGGCTGGAGGGTATCGCTACCAGTGAACAGTAGCATACCAGTGTATATAGTTACCCGTCAGGGTACAGAGAACTGTTTGGGACTGTTTCACAAAATGAGTGTGGTCCCCGTTGGGACTGATATAGGACTGTTTGACTGTTGCCTCATCCCCTAAGTAACCTGGCTGAGGACTGAGAGCAGCCATCCCTCTTCCCTTTACCAGGCTGAGGACTGTGAGCAGCCATTCCCCCTTTTCAACCGGCCGAGGACTGGAAACGGCCAATCCCTTGTATATAGTTGCGCTTCCTAAAGCGCCCCCTACTGGTTTTATACAAAAACTGCAACGTCTACCTCAAGACAAGTTTGCTGGACTGTTGCACCTTTAAGAAGAAAGAACACCTGGTCGCAAGTTGCACCGCGGCCATGATGCAAGAATACAAGAATGTGCTTTACTTAAAAATGTTTTACATGAGAAAGTTTTATATGCTGCTAGGTGATAATGCAAATGTTTTATATGATGTTTTATATGATAAAAGAGTTCCGGTAGTATTAACAATGACAAAGAAAAGTGTTTCCCATAAAGGGAATTGAACAATGTCGTCCGTTTCTGATGTAAAAAGTTATTGAAAAAGTTTTGCATGTCCTGTAATTAACTGTTTTTGCTCTTTTCCAGCCCGAGGACGTGCTGTGGTTTACCATGGGGGAATGTAGCGCCCCGAGGGCTCGGCCGCTACAGGGGTATTGCACCTCTGCCAGAGGTGTGGTATTCCACTCCCGGGTAAGGATGGAGTATGGACCAGGGCTCAGTTAGCTGCATACAGCACACACACCCCATTTCCGAGGGACAGCTCAACGGTGCTCCCACTAGACAGAAGTGCAGGCACGACCGACCATGTCCCTGTCTGGAGTGGGGAGGGGGGTGGAACACCCAGTGCTGTAGGGGCAGATAGGGGTTGGTTCCTGAGCGTAGATAGGAGCCCATTGGTTGCTGGTCACCTGGGCTCATAGTCAGAGGGAGGTATATAAGGTGGGCACCATCTTAGATCTGGGTTCAGTCTGTGAGGAGAGGAGAGCTGACAGGGAGCAGCAGCTCAGGCTGAGTGCTGCTCCAGAGGCAGGCCTAGAGAAGAGGCCGGAGCCTGAGAGGAGAAGGAGAAGTGGGCCTGGAGAAGAGGCCAAGGGAAGGAGGAGAAGACAGAACAGGAAAGAAGGAGAAGAGAGAGAGAAACAGAAGGGCTCAGGAACAAGAAGGTGGAAGGGACCCTAAGAACCCACAAGAATCCAGGGTGAAGGGTCAGGCAGATTAAGGGTACCGGATCCCAAGTTGGTGGAGGAGAAACTACCCTCAGCCAAAGACCGGTCGTCGTGATCATTTATTGGTGCGACACCTCATCAAACCTGCTAGGAAGGCACCATATAGGACAGCGGAGGACGGGGCCCACGTTTACCCGCACAAGTCCGCGGCAGCTGGACAAAAGTGGGTCACTGGTGAGGCAGGCCAGAGAAAGGATTAAAGGGGGTCCTGTGCCATGCTCCTGAACTGCCTGGGAGTTGACCGAGCCCCTCACCTGGTGGACGCAGCACGGCTCGGGCAGTCATTCCCTGCAGAAGTGACTTGGATATTAACCGTGAGTAAAGACCCTGGACTGCAGTACGTTGTCTGTGTGCTTTTTCGCTCCTCCGGCACTACCGGTACTGGGACTCTCACCACCATCACTCCCACCATCCACTACACTGCCCTGGGGCCGCACTCTTCCCGTGGGGAGTCACATCATCCCAGCTGCATACATCATCAGCCCCAGCGGTCTGCCCTGCAGCGGCGGTTCCTAACAACCGCAATCCACGGGTGGCGTAGTCGGACATAATCAATAGCACATAACGGACTACCACTGGCCTGACCACCCTGAGCCACGGAACCGGGTCGCCACTATTACCCCATCGTCTCCCTATTGCCCGGATCCGAGTGCCCCACGGCCCAGGGGGCGAGTCACCTTCACCTTAACACCTCTCATTCTGGGCTAGTCCCAAACATTAAACCTAACGCTCCCTACCGTTGGGCAACACACAATATTATCACCAATAACGTATATCTTAATTCACATTACACATCATAACAACACGTGTCTTCAAGGAGGAACGCGGGTATTATGTTCATCTCCTCACACATATAGTATGTGAAAATCCCTGATGAAACCCTAAGGCTCTCTGCACACAGTGTCTTTTGAGTTTTCTTTGGTAATACAATTTCAGGAAAACACTGGTGTTTCCCTGAAGTGGCATTGATTGCGGTTTTACCGATGTTCTTGGAGCTGCTTCGCTGGTGGCGTCTTTTACTCTGTGCTCGCTCTCTATAGAGAACAATGTCACTTGTTTTAACAGCTTTAGTTTCTGTACCCTGAAGTGGTTAAAAGAAGTGATATAAGATGGAACGTGCACAGCGATGCTGTTTTGCTATTGCTGTGCATTATGTTAATTTTATGGGGCGCTTTCAAGCAGATGTTATATGCCTGAAAAAGACACCGTGTGCTCATACCATGGTGGTAATAATTGACACAAAAACAAAACTGTAATGAAACTCGGATCACCGTCCTCCTTCTTGCTTTATGTGGATGACGCGTCCTACGTCATCTACACAGTGTCCTCAATCACGCTCCTGCGCAAGAGCACTTCTCTCTGCACTGTCGAGGTCAGAGCAAAGTATTGTAGTGCGCATGCGCCGGCGCTCTTTGGCATTTCCCCGCGCATGCGTATTACAGTACTTTGCATCTTATGAATCAAGCTAAAGAGCGAGAGCTCATGAGTCCAGTGGATTTCTTCCCCACCCAGCTGGACTGACAACTGCAGCTTGTACTAAGCAGTGTGAGATCTCAGCAGGAGGAGGAGGGACACTGAGGAGCTGTCAATCAGGCTAGGTTGGAGGACATATTTTTTTAAACATTTTAACAAAGGATTATACAACCATTTTGACCGGAATAATCAATGTTTGAATACTGGCCTCATCAGGTCTTGGAGAGCTATCTAATGATGTATGCCATTTGTATTATGAAATCTGGTGACCATTGCAAGAATGCACTTTAATCAGGAGGCACGGTGTCCAACATCTCGTCTCGGAGTATGACTGTAGCAGATGTAGCTGATTTTTTCCTAGGTGTGCCACATTCTTCAGCTAAAGTGTCATTATCCGCTGAAGTGAGGATGTCAAGATTCCAGAACAGCTCGCAACTCGCAATTCATTTATGAATTATATTGATCATCATCAAGGGGGAGTACTTACAGATAGCACACAGAGAAAGGGGCTAAGCAAGCAACATTGGAAATTTAACTCCTTGCCACCTTATTCTTCACATCCTCACTGTGAGATATTACAGGATTTAGCTAGTGAGGAATTGTAGAGAACAAAATGCCTGCAACTTGAGTTGAGCAAAAAGATTTGCAAGAACCTGGTAGTCCATGGCTGTCGGACAAAAGCCCTGCAAATATCCTCCTGCCTGCTGCCATCCCTGGTGCCTCTTCTGATTAATAGGCTTGAAGTGACTTCATACTTGCGTTGATCCGTATTGATGACAACTCTACCTACAACTATATGATAGCCATACACATTAGATGAACTTTGGCCAAACCTTTAAATTTCAGCATAATGGATGTCCATCTTGTGTGTCATTTCCTGAAAAACAGATCAGGCATGTTGGATTTTAATCTGCTCAGTTTTTAGTTTTTGCAAGATAGTAGTCCACATAACATTATGAGAACACATGTACATTCAGCCAAACTAAGCGTGTGTACATGGGAAATTGACATGACTAGTTGTCAGCTATCTAAGGTGTATGTCCACTTTAAAAAGGTTGTGCACCTCTGGGGCTAATTCTATTTTTACTTTAATGCATATTTGTGGGGCTAAAATAATTTTTGCAGTTCGGTTTCATTAAAAAGTTCAGTTACAAACTCCCATTGGACCATCAAAATGAACTGACTGATGGATTCTCAGTTAACCCATTCTACAACAAGCAATGGACAGTGCAACATAGCGGCTCTAGATGGCAACGGTGCAAAATTTTCAATGAAACCCAATTACAAAAATGTTTTTTTTTTAAATAACAATACATGTATTTGAAAAACAAAAAAAAAATCCACCCCCTCCCAAAAAAAAGGTGGATGACTACTTTTAACTGTGATCCAGAAAATGGTTTCACATACATCGTTTTGGGCAGAGAAAAAAGTTTTTCCAGTTCACTAATGTGAAAGGAGCCCTCCGGCAGTGCAAGGTGAGTATCCAGCAACAGGTTCAGGAGAGCATGATTAAAAACTATTTTTTTTTTATTATGAATACATTAAAAGGCAAAAAAGAAAAAAAAATTTGGGACAGTACCCAGTTACTCCAGTAGATCTGACGCGTTTCGAACTAGGTAGTTCTTAATCATAGTCTGGCATGGTTCCATGTTACAAGTAAATACCGAAAAAGGAGGGGGGGGGGGTGACATACCAAACTTGGAAAAAAAAAAGGGAGAGAGGGATGGAACCCTCTCTCGTTTTTTTTTTTAATCTTATTTTTTTCCAAGTTTGGTATGTCACCCCCCCCCTCCCTTTTTTTTACTATTTAAAGCACTTACTTGTAACATGGAACCATGCCAGAGTATGAACGAGAAATACCTAGTTCGAAACGCGTCAGATCTACTGTAGTTTTCCCGTAGATTGTAAGCTCTTGCGCGCAGGGTCCTCAATCCTCTTGTTTGATTTGTTGACTATTTTGCGGCTCTGTAATGCCTGGTATGATCTGTACATGTTCCTGTGGATTGTAATGTTCTGCGGAATTTGTCAGCCCTGTGTACAGTCAATAAAGATCTGTTTTGGCATTAATCTTTATAGGATAACGGCACAATAAAAGTGTAACATAAACTATATTATAAATCTGCTTTGTCAAACACTCATCTTGTCAGTATAAACCTACATGTAGAGCATTACAACAGACCTGTTAACTTGTCATTGTAACCTCCTCCTCTGATGAAACTGCTGATAAATAAGCTGTAGGCTGGAAAGCGAGAGGGGAATCAATGTGTGTTGCACTGACATCTAGTGGCCAATATGAGAACTGCAATATTTCATAAAAGGCTTTATCCACAACAAAATAAAATTTTAAAAGAAATATACAAAAAATGGATTCTTGTTATATTGGGCTCATGTCTTGTTTGCTTTTTTTAACTTAATATCAATAACTTAAGTAATTATTACAATTAGTAATTTTTGTAATTGGATTTCAATCAGAAGTATTGCACCATCTGACTTTTGAAGGTTTTGACTGTCTGCACAATGCTGTCGCCTGCAGAATAAGTCAATTGATAATCTATCAGTTAGATTATTATTTTTTTCTGTGAAGCATATACTAATATATCAATGACACATTTCTGTTTTTGCCCAGTTTTATTTGGGCTGCTTTCTCTTTGAGAACATGATACTAATATGTCAAAACCATTTGTGGAGCCGTGTTTGACATATTAACATTAACTGTTCCATTCAAAGCCACAATGCTCCTCCAATGTAGTCACACAGACCTTACTGAGATAATTATGACTAGCGAGACTCCAAATTGACACCCAAAACAACAAAATTCACAGTGACAATAAAAGGACCCCATTAAGAGTGACAGCCCTGGAACCCACATAATGGTGACATCTGCAGACCCTGTGGCTGTGTCAGATATAGTCATACAGGGTTGGACTGGCCCACCAGAGAACCGGAGAATGCTCCGGTGGGCCCTGGCTTCTCCTTCAGGAGAGTTCATAGTGCAAACCTTGCAGCTGCTATGGGGCTCTTGAGCGGGGGTAGAAAGGTGGGCCCGCAGAATCAAATCCTCTGGTGTGCCCAATGTTCTTCAGTCTATCACTGTAGTTATACCTCCCAATCATCCAGGATCCAGTGGGAAACTTCCAATTTGGCAAGCTGTCTTGCTTCCCGGGTGGTTGACAGTATGTCCCAGTCTCAACCTATTTGTGATGCAGATACAGTCGAATAGTATGGTGGAGCATGGGGCCATCAGCTCCCTGCTCCATCATTCAACCTGTGTTTGCCCTCTGCCCCATCTGGGGCTTGGCTCAGAAGGTGTCTGCTGTGCTGGGCCTTATGACGCGCCCCTGGGCCTGCTGTGTCGTGCGGCATCGCGCGCACGGGGGCTTACCCGGAGCCGGATCGGATAGGGGTAGTAGTCTCGTGGCGGTGACCCGGTCCGTGCCCAGGGAGTCAAACTGAGTGGCAGTATTTAGCAGTAGATGTTAGAATGTTCGACTACGCCACCCGTGGATTGCGGTCACGGGACCGCCGCTGCACGGCAGTCCGCTGAGGCCGGTGTTGTTTGTGCAGCTGAGAATGAGATGACTCCCCACGGGAGGAGTATGGCCTCAGGGCAGATCTGTTAGAGATGATGATGGGAGTGATGGTGCGGGTGTCCCAGTGCTGAGGGTGCAGGTGTGACGGCCGGAACACAGAGGCGGGAAGTGCAGTTTCAAAAGCTTTACTCACAGTTCTTTATCAGATCCTTGTGCACAGTAGGACCACCCGAGCCGTGCTGCGTCCACCAGGTCAGGGACTCGGCCAACTCCCAGGCGATTCCAGAGCGTGGTCCAGAGCTCCCCTCTCTTCCTTCCTACTGGCCGTCCTCACCAGGGACCCACCTATGTCCGGCTTCCTCGGGCCTTATGGGGCAAAACCTCTCTCCGGCTTTCCTGACCCTATGTGGCGTGCCTTCCTGGTGGATGTGGCGAGGGGTCGTGCCAAAGCTTGACCACGACCTCCGGTTCCTGGCTAAGGATGATTGACCTCCACCAGTTTGGGATCCGGTACCCTTCTCTGCCAACCCTTCACCCGTTTTAGTTCACTCGTGGGATCTCAGGGTTCCTTCTGCTTGCGTCTCTGGGCCTTTCCTTGTGTTCCTCTTCTTCCTTCCCTCTCTATGTTTCAGGCCTGGCTCTGGAGCTGGGCCCAGACGGAGCCACAGCTCCCCCTCAGCCCTCTCTGGCTGAGCTCCTCTCTCCACTCCTCCAGGCTGAACAGACCCTGTCTAAAGATGGTGCCCACCTATATATACTCCCTCTGACACCCGAGCCCTGGTGACTAGCACCCAATGGGCTCCTACCTATGCCCAGAGTCCCTCCCCTATCTGCTCCTACACTACTGGGATGTTCCCCCCCCCCCACTCCAGCCAGGGACAGACGCTGTCGTACCTGCACAACTATCTGGTGGGAGTACCGTTGTTCTGTCCCCCGGAAATGGGGTGAGTGTAGTGCATGCAGCTATCTGAGCTCTGTCCCACACTCCATCCTTACCCGGGAGTGGAATACCACACCTCTGGTTTGAGGTGCAATACTCCTGTAGCAGCCGAGTCCTCGGGGTGCTACATTCCCCCCTGGTAAACCACAGCACGTCCTCGGGCTGGAAAAGAGCATAACATTATAAAACATACAAAATTTTTAAAGTACACACTAACATATAAAATATTATAAAAACATTATCAGAAAATATAACATCACAGGTAACTTCTTATATTATAATCTTAGCAGCGTAAACTTTCAATATAAAACTCCTTCATATAAAACGTTCTTGTTCTTCCGGCCACGGTGCAACTTGTGACCGGGTAAAGTGCAACAGTCACTAGTAGAAAAACAGTTCCTTATAAAACCAATAGGGGGCGCCTGAAGAAGCGCAACTATTTACAGGGTATGGCCGCTCTCAGTCCTCGGCCAGTGGGGATAAGGGAGTGGCTGCTCACAGTCCTCAGCCTGGTTAGGGATAGGGGCACACAGGAAACAGTTCCTTTAAACAGTTCCACACTAGTCCCAACGGGGACCACACTTCAATTAGCAGCATGTCAAATACCCATACGGGTAACTTATCTACAGTACTTTGCTTATGCTACTCCCCTTCAGTAGCGATGTCCTCTCCTCGTTTCCTCCTGAGGGTAGTCTTCAGACCCGTCCGGGTCCTCTTGATCTTCCTCATCCTGTATCTCCTTCTCCGTCAACCGGTGCACGTGAAGGGCGTATGGTCCTTTGGCACACTGGTGCCGGGTGAAGGTGACCTCATCACCCGGGTAAAGGTCACGTCCTCGGTGTCCCTCCGGCAGGTGAGACTCGACATCCCTGCGGGTGACAAAGACGTCGCCGGGGGTTCGGTGATCTCGGATAAAGCCCCAGCCATACTCCAACTGGAACTTTATTACGGTCCCGGTGGTGCGGGGACCGTGGGCCGCACGGGGGTTTCGTCGGGCCCGGCGTTTCTGCTCCGCGCTTTGGACCTGCAGCCGTTCCTCGCGGATCCGCCTCTCTCGCCATTCTCTCCCGAAGACCTCTAACTGCTGACGGCAGCACTCCTCACGCCGGGCTGCGTCCGCCCGGGTCTCCTGGGTGAACCCCATTAGGTTTTCACCGGTGGGGTCCCATGCAAATTGGGCCTCCTCCAGCGGGAGCGGAACAATTTTGGCGGGTGCCGGAGCCGGGATCAGAGGCTCACACAGAGGCCATTCCTTCCGGAGTCGGGGGTTGACGTACTCCGGTGACCAAACGAAAGGCAGCCCGTCCAGGCTAGTATGCTGTGCAAACAGATCTTCACCCAGGGGCAGCACTGTGGAAGTTGAGGGCACTGGAGGGGCAGCGGCGCCCGGAGGTACTCGGCCTTGCGTCCAGGCCGTAGGCATCCTGTCTGGGTTCAAGTATGGCACTTTTGGGAAAGAGAGCGCCGGAGGGGCAGCGGCGCCCGGATCCACTAGGCCTCGCGACCAGGCCGGTGGCGCTGTGGAGACTGCGGCGCCCGGGGGTACTCGGCCCTGCGACCAGGCCGGGGGCACTTCCTCTTTTGCCGCGCTCAGGGTCAAGGGGCGTGGCGTAACAGAGGGCGCGACCGCGGCTCCTGCCGCTTGAGGCCTAGTTTGGAGCAGCGGTGGTGCGGCAACGGGCGCGGTGAGTATGACTTCGGGCTCTGCGACGGGGAGCTGGGGCAGGCTTACGGCTACTGGGCACGGGGTGATGACGTCCCCATTACCTGCTTCCATCCTTGCAGCTCCCTCCGCGGCGTCGTCTCCGGCCTTTGTCCCTCCTGCACCATCCTCAGGGGCAGACATGCTCCACGTTGCGGGTGGCGTCCTCTGCTGGCGGGTTCCAGCCTGCTGGACCATCTCCCTTCTCCACTCGGCCAGTGCTTCCTGCTGTACCTGGGCCATCTTCCGGGCCAGGGCTTCCAGCGCGGTCTGTGCACGCTCCCGATCTCTGGGGAGCTGTGCCAGGATCTCCACCAGGCCTTCTGGGGTGGCAGCCTGCAACAGGTTCCGGACCACAGGGTCGGTGCTGCTCGACTCTTCCTCCATCTCCGGGTGCGATCTGTCCAGACTCCTCCAGGCCGCACCCATCTTCTCTGTTTTGTTCTCTATCTGCCCCTCTTGAGGGTGGTCCCGGGGCAACTTGGTGACAGTCAGTTCCAGGGGCAGCCCCCTCACGCTGATGGACATCTCTATCATTGCAGTCTCTGCTGGTGGGGGCGGTTTCCGCTTTTGGCGCCATTCTTGGACCTGGCCCACGATGGGAGGTGGCCTCTTGCCACCCTCTGGCACGCCCATAATGGAGTCCGCTCTGCCAGGGCGGGAAATTGTCTCAGATGGCGGGAATCGTCTCCTTATGGCGGGAAACTCCGTGGATGGCGGGAAAAGGCTGCAGATGGCGGGCAAACGGCGGGAAACGACCCGAGATGGCGTCCGATGGCGGGAACCCTCTGGAATTGGCGGGAGACTCCTTTTTACGGTAAATGTGAACTTTTCTTCAGGCACGCAGTACCCGTCGGTTGCGGGCACGTAATCCTGCCGACTACGCCAAAGTTGACGCGCCCCTGGGCCTGCTGTGTCGTGCGGCATCGCGCGCACGGGGGCTTACCCGGAGCCAGATCGGATAGGGGTAGTAGTCTCGTGGCGGTGACCCGGTCCGTGCCCAGGGAGTCAAACTGAGTGGCAGTATTTAGCAGTAGATGTTAGAATGTTCGACTACGCCACCCGTGGATTGCGGTCACGGGACCGCCGCTGCACGGCAGTCCGCTGAGGCCGGTGTTGTTTGTGCAGCTGAGAATGAGATGACTCCCCACGGGAGGAGTATGGCCTCAGGGCAGATCTGTTAGAGATGATGATGGGAGTGATGGTGCGGGTGTCCCAGTGCTGAGGGTGCAGGTGTGACGGCCGGAACACAGAGGCGGGAAGTGCAGTTTCAAAAGCTTTACTCACAGTTCTTTATCAGATCCTTGTGCACAGTAGGACCACCCGAGCCGTGCTGCGTCCACCAGGTCAGGGACTCGGCCAACTCCCAGGCGATTCCAGAGCGTGGTCCAGAGGTCCCCTCTTTTCCTTCCTACTGGCCGTCCTCACCAGGGACCCACCTATGTCCGGCTTCCTTGGGCGTTATGGGGCAAAACCTCTCTCCGGCTTTCCTGACCCTATGTGGCGTGCCTTCCTGGTGGATGTGGCGAGGGGTCGTGCCAAAGCTTGACCACGACCTCCGGTTCCTGGCTAAGGATGATTGACCTCCACCAGTTTGGGATCCGGTACCCTTCTCTGCCAACCCTTCACCCGTTTTAGTTCACTCGTGGGATCTCAGGGTTCCTTCTGCTTGCGTCTCTGGGCCTTTCCTTGTGTTCCTCTTCTTCCTTCCCTCTCTATGTTTCAGGCCTGGCTCTGGAGCTGGGCCCAGACGGAGCCACAGCTCCCCCTCAGCCCTCTCTGGCTGAGCTCCTCTCTCCACTCCTCCAGGCTGAACAGACCCTGTCTAGAGATGGTGCCCACCTATATATACTCCCTCTGACACCCGAGCCCTGGTGACTAGCACCCAATGGGCTCCTACCTATGCCCAGAGTCCCTCCCCTATCTGCTCCTACACTACTGGGATGTTCCTCCCCCCCCCCACTCCAGCCAGGGACAGACGCTGTCGTACCTGCACAACTATCTGGTGGGAGTACCGTTGTTCTGTCCCCCGGAAATGGGGTGAGTGTAGTGCATGCAGCTATCTGAGCTCTGTCCCACACTCCATCCTTACCCGGGAGTGGAATACCACACCTCTGGTTTGAGGTGCAATACTCCTGTAGCAGCCGAGTCCTCGGGGTGCTACACTTACACATCATAGAGCAGCCCAGGGTACCTTTATTCACTGTGAGAAAGGGGCTAGGTAAGTACACTTTTTTTGAGCCCATTCTGGGTAGGGTGGCATTGTGAAGGTATCATACTGTGTGAGCAGCATTATGGGTGTATTATACTATGATTGAGGATACTATGGGGTCATTATACTGTGTGTGGGGGGGAACGGTGGGGGAATTATACTGTGTGTGGGAGCATTTTACTTTGTGTGGAGCCATTATACTGTGTGTGGGGGCACTGTAGGGGTATTATACGTGGGGGGTCATTAAACTGTGTGTGGGGGCACTGTGGGTGCATTATACTGTGTGTGTAAGTGACGCGCCCCTGGGCCTGTGTCGCGCTGCGTTGCGCACGCGGGAGCTTACCCGGAGCCGGATCTCTTGAGGGTTGTAGTCTCGTGACGGTGACCCGGTCCGTGCCCAGGGAGTCAAACTGAGCGGCGATGTAACAGCGGTAGATGCAGGACGACTACGCCACCCGTTGAATGCAGCTATGGAGCTGCCGCTGCAGGACAGTCCGCTGAGGCCGGTGGATGGATGGTGCAGCGTAGATGGTATAACCCCCAACGGGAGGGGTATGGCCTCAGGGCAGCAGATGTGGATGATGGGGGTAGCAGGAACCACTCAGAGACGGTGCGGTGTAATTCATGGTCTTTACTGGTAACAACGATAGACCCTCCCGGAGTACTTGCTAGTGAACGGGGCCTGGTCAGTCCTTGAGCAGATGGGATCTCCCCTGGCCAGGCGGAGTTGTAGGCCTCCCAAACTGACTGTACTCTTCTGGCTACCTTGCTAGAAGCGGATATAAGTAGCCCACGTCCCTGAGTGTACCGTGTGGTGCTCACCCGTATGGCCGATGACTCGGGGCCTTCTAATGGCTTCCGCTCCACGATGGCGGTGCTGGTCCCACGCGTGTGACCGTGCCTTCGGGTTTCTGGGCCTGAGGACCTGAAATCCCCTGCCGGTCGGCTTCTGCTGCTGGGTAAGAGTTAGTCCCCACAGACTCGGACGCCGGGTCCGGTAAGAAAGCTTCTCAGTCAGGGCGAGCTCTGCAGCTGCCAGCCCCTGACTCGTAGTAATATTGCTCCCACTGAGCTTCTGCTGTTTCTTCCTATGCTGCTTCTCTGTCTCTACTCTCCTTGACTGACTAACCCTGCCTCAGCCCAGGGTTTATACAGGGGAAGTCCTTCCCCTCCCAAAACTGGGCAGGAGGTGTGGCATGCACAGGATCCCTGACCAAAGGACCTCCCACCTGCTCTCAGACATAACATTACATTATTGTGGAAAACCAGACCCCTGGGGTGCCACATTCCCCCCTAGTGAAATTTAGTACTCCGGGACTAAACATATTTTAGAAAAACATAACAAGATATAACAACAATAACAGTACAATAAGAAGAAACACATAAAGGTGGTCACGGCATGTCCGTAACCGGGTGCAGTCTTTGAAGAAAAGCAAGGTGTCCATTTCACCAAAACAGGGAGACGTAACCAGGTAGGGGTTTGTCCTGCCCCGAGTCCTTAACAGTCTTTAGTCCATCCTGGGTTACGCTCCAACTATGTACAAGGGTTTCCCGGTAAATCCACCAAGGACTCCTACAAATAACTAGAAACACAAAATTATACACAAGCAACAATACACAGGTAAACATAAATAAAACAATTTATACACTTCAAATCCTCCAACGTGCGGGTAACTGGCCTCTAGTGGCCCTAGTGGACCTACGGAGCTGACTGTCTAGCCCTGAACTACAGGGTGTAGGAGCTGTCAAGGGTAAACTGGGCAGCTGTCTACCGGCTCTTTGGCTCACTAGGGATATGGCAGGCTCACTGCAAGCAGAGGGTTGATCCTCCTGGTCTGCTGGTGTGGGGTCTTCTGCCTCCTGGACCGGCTGTTCTTCCAGCTCTACCTGTTGCTCCGTAGGTGCTTGGGATGCTGGTTGGAGGAAGGTGAGTACGGGTACCACAACTGCACCATTAACTTGAGTCTAAGACCGAGGGAAGTCCCCGAGCACAGTACTAACCATATCTTCCCTTTCCTCTACGGGTCGATGGTCTTCTTGTTCCTCTTCAGGGTTTCTCAGTTGTTCGGGACACTTTTTCAGGTGGTCCCGGGATACAATGGCTGTGGTTTCCCCTCCGTCTTTACTGATGGTACAAACCTTCGGGTTCTCGTGGCTTGAGGGCAGTACGGTGTACGGGTCCTTCTCCCACTGGTCGTCCAACTTGTGGAGCCGTCTCTTCCTCTTCAAGACCTGCTCTCCGGGTACCAGGGGAACAGCGGGAGCATACTGGTTGTAAGTTTTCTCTTGTCTTTCCCTAGCCTGACAGAGACTTCGCTCCACGCTCTCCTGTACTCTCCGGTACTGCTGCTGCCTCTCTGTGTCCCAGTCTGCTTCTGGTGAAGTGTCCTCGGGTGTCAGGACTCCCATTTCCAGGTCAACAGGTAACTTACCGGGTCTTGCCCTCATTAGGTAAGCCGGGGTACAGTTGGTGGAACCTACCGGGATGTGGTTGTATAGGTCCAACAGATCGGGCAGCTTCTCAGGCCACAGACTGCGTTCTTCCAGGGGCAACGTTTTCAGAAGATCCATTACCACCTGGTTCATTTTCTCACAAAGTCCATTAGTTTGCGGATGATAGGGTGTCGTCCTTATCTTCCGGCAGCCATACAGAGTGCAGAATTCTTGGAAGACCTCCGCTTCAAAGGCAGGTCCCTGGTCTGTCAACACTTGGTCCGGGTACCCGTGTGGACGGCAGAAATGCTGCTGGAAGGCTCTCGCTGCTGTTCGAGCTGTTAAGTCCTTGACGGGGACGACAACCAAGAACCGGGAGTAGTGATCCACGATGGTTAGTGCGTAGACGTAGCCACTTCTGCTTGGGGTCAGTTTTACATGATCCAAGGCTACCAGTTCCAACGGCTGCCGGGTGACGATGGACTGCAGGGGAGTCTTCTGGCTGGCACGATCCTTCCTTCTTAGGTTGCACGGGCCACAGTCTCTGCACCACTTCTCAATGGTTCCCCTCATGCCTACCCAGTGGAATCGCTCGCGCAGCAGGAACTCCAGCTTCTTCCACCCGAAGTGTCCAGCTCCGTCGTGGTATGCCTCCATCACCATGGCTGCGTCTCTTCGTGGCACCACTACTTGCCAGAGTAGTTCATGCGTCCGGGAGTTAACCATTCTGCGGCACAACTTCCCCTTGTAAAGGAACAGTCGACTCCTCTCTGCCCATAGTTGTTTGGCTTCCTCCGGAGCGTCTGGTTCAAGGCAAGCCTCCGGGCGAGTCAGCATCTCCTTCACCAGTCGGACGGCAGGGTCGCTGTCTTGCGTTTCCGCCCAGTTGTAGTGAGGTAAGGGGTTCAACGTAGCAGCCTGCTTACTCCTTACCCGGTGGGAGTACTGGATAGTCCCATGACGGTGGAACGCAGGGAGTTCAACTTCTTCCAGTCCCTCCGGATCTTCTCCTTCGTCTGGCAGGTTGGGCATCCTGGACAGGGCGTCCGCGTTGGTATTGGAGCGTCCGGCCCGGTATTTGATTGTGAACTCGTAGTTGGACAGACGGGCCATCCACCTCTGCTCCAGGGCACCGAGTCTTGCCGTGTCCAGGTGTGTCAACGGGTTGTTATCCGTGTACACGGTGAACCGGGAAGAAGCGAGGTAATGCTTAAAGCGCTCGGTGACTGCCCATACTACGGCCAGGAACTCTAGCTTAAATGAGCTGTAATTCTCCGGATTCCTTTCGGTGGGTCGCAACTTTCGGCTGGCGTAGGCGATTACTCGTTCCTTCCCCTGCTGGATCTGGGACAGTACGGCTCCTAGCCCCATGTTACTGGCGTCTGTGTAGAGGATAAAGGGCTGGCTATAATCCGGGTACGCCAGGATTTCGTCCCCCGTGAGGGCCATCTTCAGATGGCGGAAGGACTCTTCTTCCAGCTCCTCCCATTTGAAGGGCGGCTTCTGGTTCTTGGCCTTCCGGGACTGGCCTATCAGGAGGTCCTGCATAGGTGCTGCCTTTTTGGTGAAACCGGGAATAAACCTTCGGTAGTAGCCTACCAACCCGAGGAACTGCCGCACTTCTTTTACGCTGGAGGGGCTTGGCCATTCCTTAATTGCGGTGATCTTATCAGGGTCAGGAGCCACTCCGTCAGCGCTCACCACTTGTCCCAGGTACTGCACCTTTGGTTTCAGGAGGTGACACTTGGAGGGTTTCACCTTTAGGTCGTAACTCGCCAGAGCTTCGAACACTTCCGCCAGGTGTTTCAGGTGGTCCTCATACGTCTTGGAATATACGATGACATCGTCCAGGTACAACAGGACCGTCTCGAAGTTTCTGTGGCCCAGACAACACTCCATTAGTCGTTGGAAGGTTCCTGGTGCGTTGCAGAGTCCGAACGGCATGCAGGTGAACTCGCTAAGTCCCATCGGGGTGGTGAATGCGGTCTTCTCCCGGTCCGCCTCTGCTACAGGAACCTGCCAGTACCCGCTAGTGAGATCCAAGGTAGAGAAGAAGTTAGCAGATCTTAAAGCAGCCAAAGACTCCTCTATCCTTGGTAAGGGGTACGCGTCCTTGTGTGTGATACGGTTGATTTTCCGGTAATCTACACACATCCTCATGGTGTTGTCTTTTTTTCTGACTAAGACTAGTGGAGCTGCCCAGGGGCTACAGCTATCCCTGATCACCCCAGCCTCCTTCATGTCTCTAAGCATCCCCTTGGCGTGTTGGTAGTGTGCAGGGGGTACGGGTCGATACCTCTCTTTTATGGGAGGATGGTCTCCCGTGGGGATGTGGTGTTCTACCCCCTTGACTCGCCCGAAGTCTAACGGGTGTTTACTAAACACTCTCTCGTACTCTTGAACCACCCGATAGACTCCCTGTTTCTGATGTGAGGGAGTGGAGTCAGTACCCAAATGTAGTTGCTGACACCAGTCCTCCTTTGTTTTCTTAGAGCCGTTACCTTCCTCCGGGTGAGATGGAGGCAAGGGTTCCACAGATTGTATAGCATTTTGGTTAATGGTATATAATTTGGCTAGCGTGGCATACCGGGGCAGGTACACTTCCCTCTTCCTGATATTGATTATGCGAACGGGCACCCTCCCATGGCGTACATTAACCACCCCCCGTGCTGTCAAGATGGTGGGCCTACTGTCTGAGTAAACTGGTTCTACCATTGCCTGGTAATCTCTACCTCTCAGACCAATAGCTGCCCGGCACCAAATCATCATTTCACTTTTTGGGGGCATGGCAATAGGAAAAGGGTCACACATTCTTACGCTACCAATCTCACCGCCGGAGAGTTCCACCTGTTGCCGTCGCATCAGTGCCCGGATCTCTTTCTGGAGCACCCGCTGCTCGCCGGAGCTGGCGTTCTTGGCAACCTGCTGTAAAAGGAAAATCACCTCTGCAAGACAATTTTCAATTACATTAGTTCCTAGAGTTATTTTTAGGTGACTCTCATGTTTGTCAATATCTACAATGATCAGTCCCTGTGCTGCCAGTTCGACTCTACCGATTTTGATGGTCACCTCTTTAAATCCGATCTGTGGCACGGGCTGGCCATTGCTGGCGATGATACTCAAGTCGTCGTCAGGGTAGCGGGTAATATCCGAGTCATTCCAGTACTGCTTAAAGAGCACGTACGGGATGGTGGTGACCTGTGACCCGGTGTCCAGTAGGGCACTCATGGGAATGCCATCCAGTACCACAGGCAAGACTGGACGTCCTCCCACATATCTGTCGCGCCAGTTCGATGGGCCTGGTGATCTTTTTCCTGGGGGTTGGCCCTCTACCCCAGGTTGTGCCCGTTTAAAGAACAGTACCTTGCCATATGTCCGGGTTGATTGCAGCGGCGGCAGATGGGTCGTCCGTCTTCGCTGTATCGGTCACTGGGTCTTCCTCTGGCCGGTGGGGTCCTCCTTGGTCGACGCCACGGGATGTCCTCCGGTCCGGATGCCAGCTGGATCTTCCCTGGGGTGGAAACTTGTAAAGACTGCACAGTTCGGGTTAGCGCAGCAACGCTCTTAGCTAGCTCTTGGACCTGATGGTGTAGGTCTGGAGCCGGGTCATTGTCCAAAGCCTGCGCATCAGCTCCCACAGGCCCTGCCGACAAGGGCGCCGCCTCCTGGTGGTAAGTGATAGCTGGGCGCCTGTGGGTCACAACGCCACCCGGTGCCGGTTCTCGGAGCACCCGGATGGCTCTGTCCTTGAACTGTGCAAAGCCCAGATGGGGATCCTGTAAGGCCATCGCCCGCAACTGGGTTCGGTGGGCATTACAATATAGTCCCTCTATAAATTGTTCGGTCAACAGCCTGTCCTCGTTTCCCACTCCATCAGGGTCGGTCTGCTTAATGGCCCTCAGGGCCTCTTGTAGGTTTAGTGCATAGTCCCTTATACTCTCATGCGCTCGCTGCTTGCACCCGTAGAATCTAAGCTTAATCTCGGCTGAGGTGCGGGTATCAAAGGTGTCCTTCAGCCGGGTTAGTATCCCTGCGACAGTCTTCCTCCCAGGTGGCCAGGATTTTACTTCCCTTTTGGCTGCCCCGGTTAGTTGGGCCACCAGGATGCTCACTTTTTGCTCTTCTGTGAGGGGGTACACCTGGAAGAGGCTATCCAGCTTTTCTCTAAAGTCATGCAGGGTATGTGACTCCCCTGAGTACTGGGGTAGCCAAGCTGCTCCCGGGATAGAGGGCATGGTGAAGGGCATAACTGCAGCAGCGGTAGCGCTGGCGGGGGTTGAGGCAGTGAAGCTCTCCTCCGTATCCGACATCTTCCTCCCCCCTAGTGGACCGTGGCCTACCTTGCGATGATCCTGTTCCGTAGGCCGCGGCTCCGCAGTAGATCGTCAGGGTTGAGGACCTTCCGTCGCGCTCCGGTGACGTCGGCGTCTGCTGGGCTCCTTCCAGGACCTTACGCAACGTCCGGACGTGAGGCGGGGCTTCAGTTCTCGCGCGCTTTCGGAGTCCACGCCCCTCTTCTTCCCGCGCGGCGTCCTCAAGATGGCGTCCAACGGCGGGAAAACTCCACGGATGGCGGGAAGAAGGCTGAAGATGGCGCCGGATGGCGGGAATCTTCACAGATGGCGGGAAGAAGGCTGAAAATGGCGCCGGATGGCGGGAATCTTCACCGATGGCGGGAAAACTTCACGGATGGTAAGTTTTAAAAGTCTCTTTTTCAGGCACGCAGTACCCGGTGGTTGCGGGCACGAAATCCTGCCGACTACGCCAAAGTTGACGCGCCCCTGGGCCTGTGTCGCGCTGCGTTGCGCACGCGGGAGCTTACCCGGAGCCGGATCTCTTGAGGGTTGTAGTCTCGTGACGGTGACCCGGTCCGTGCCCAGGGAGTCAAACTGAGCGGCGATGTAACAGCGGTAGATGCAGGACGACTACGCCACCCGTTGAATGCAGCTATGGAGCTGCCGCTGCAGGACAGTCCGCTGAGGCCGGTGGATGGATGGTGCAGCGTAGATGGTATAACCCCCAACGGGAGGGGTATGGCCTCAGGGCAGCAGATGTGGATGATGGGGGTAGCAGGAACCACTCAGAGACGGTGCGGTGTAATTCAGGGTCTTTACTGGTAACAACGATAGACCCTCCCGGAGTACTTGCTAGTGAACGGGGCCTGGTCAGTCCTTGAGCAGATGGGATCTCCCCTGGCCAGGCGGAGTTGTAGGCCTCCCAAACTGACTGTACTCTTCTGGCTACCTTGCTAGAAGCGGATATAAGTAGCCCACGTCCCTGAGTGTACCGTGTGGTGCTCACCCGTATGGCCGGTGACTCGGGGCCTTCTAATGGCTTCCGCTCCACGATGGCGGTGCTGGTCCCACGCGTGTGACCGTGCCTTCGGGTTTCTGGGCCTGAGGACCTGAAATCCCCTGCCGGTCGGCTTCTGCTGCTGGGTAAGAGTTAGTCCCCACAGCCTCGGACGCCGGGTCCGGTAAGAAAGCTTCTCAGTCAGGGCGAGCTCTGCAGCTGCCAGCCCCTGACTCGTAGTAATATTGCTCCCACTGAGCTTCTGCTGTTTCTTCCTATGCTGCTTCTCTGTCTCTACTCTCCTTGACTGACTAACCCTGCCTCAGCCCAGGGTTTATACAGGGGAAGTCCTTCCCCTCCCAAAACTGGGCAGGAGGTGTGGCATGCACAGGATCCCTGACCAAAGGACCTCCCACCTGCTCTCAGACATAACATTACATTACTGTGGAAAACCAGACCCCTGGGGTGCCACATAAGCAATGTGGGGGCATTATACTGTGTGTGTGAGCACTTTGGGGGGCATTATATTGTGTGTGAGAGCACTGTGGGGTCATTATATTTTGTGAGCACTGTGGATGCATTATACTGTGTGTGAGTACTGTGGAGTCATTATACTGAGTGTGAGAACTGTGGGGGCATAATACTGTGTGTGAGAGCACTGTGGGGGCATTATACTGTGTGTGAGAACTGTGGGGGCATAATACTGTGTGTGAGAGCACTGTGGGGGCATTATACTGTGTGTGAGCACTGTGCGGGCATAATATTGTGTGTGAGAGCACTGTGGGGGCATTATACTGTGTGTGTAAGCACTGTGGATGCATTATACTGTGTGTAAGCAATGTGGGGGCATTATACTGTGTGTGTGAGCTCTGTGGGGGCATTATACTGTGTGTGTGTGTGAGCACTGTGGGGGCATTATACTGTGTGTGAGCACTGTGGGGTCATTATAATGTGTGTGAGAGCACTGTGGGTTATACTTTGTGAGCACTGTGGATGCATTATACTGTGTGTGTGAGCACTGTGGGGGGGCATTATATTGTGTGTGAACACTGTGGGGTCATTATACTGTGTGTGTTAAGGCCCCGTCACACTAAGCGACGCTACAGCGATCCCGACAACGATACGACCTGTCAGGGATCGTTGCTGCGTCACTATGTGGTCGCTGGTGAGATGTCAAACAGTCAGATCTTCCCAACGACGCAGCAACAATGCGGCGACCCGTAACGATCTGTATAACGATGCACGCCTATGTGTTTCTGTGCCTGAGTCGTCAACAAGGTCGTTGGTAAGGTGTCAAACACACCGATGCATGCTACCCAGCGGGACTTCAACAATCAAAAAAAGGTCCAGACCATTCCGACACGACCAGCGATCTCACAGCAGGGGCCTGGTCGCTGCTAAGTGTCAAACGTAGCGAGATCGCTACTGAGGTCGCTGTTGCGTCACAAAACTTGTGACTCAGCAGCGATCTCGCTAGCGATCTCGCTTAGTGTGACGGGTGCTTAAGCAATGTGGGGGTATTATACTGTGTGTGTAAGTGACGCGCCCCCTGGGCCTGTGCTGTGCAGGGGGATACCCGGAGCCGGATCGCTGGGGTTTGTAGTTCTCCGTGGCGGTGACCCGGTCCGTGCCCAGGGCGGTCAAACCAGTGGCGGTCTTAAGTAATAACAATGTCCGACTACGCCACCCGTGGATTGCGGTCAGTGGGGACCGCCGCTGCGCTGCAGACCGCTGAGGCTGATGTTATATGCGCAGCCAAGAATGGGATAACTCCCCACGGGAGAAGTATTGCCTCAGGGCAGCTAGAGTAGATGATGGGAGTGATGGTGTGAGCGTCCCAGTAGTAATGGTGCTGGTGCGGCGATGAAACACAGAGACTTGTAATTGCAGTTTCCAATGCTTTACTCATAGTTGTAATTCTGGTCACTTGTGCACATGAGGGACCGCCTGAGCCGTGCTGCGTTCACCAGGCAAGGGACTCGACCAACTCCCAGGCAATTCCAGAGCGTGGCACAGGGCTCCCTTCCTTTCCTTTCTCTGGCCGTCCCCACCAGTGACCCACCTTTGTCCAGCTCCCTCGGGCCTTCTCTTGGCGGAACCTATCTCCGGTTTCCCTGACCCTATGCGGTATGCTTTCCTGGTGGATGTAGTGAGGGGTCGCACCAAGATGTGGTAACAACCTCCGGTCTTTGGCTGAGGAATCTGTTGCCTCCACCAATTTGGGTTCCGGTACCCTGTTCTGCCAACCCGTCACCCGCAGTCTCCTGGGTCCTTAGGGTTCCCTCTGTCCTCGTGTCTCTGGGCCTTTCTCTGTGTTCCTGTTCCTTGTTTCCTTTCTTACTTTCCTTTCTGTTCTTTCTTCTCTCTCTCTCTCTCAGGCTCCGGCCTCCTGACAAGGCCTGCCCGTGGAGCAGAGCCCATGCAGCAGCTCTGCTCCCTGTCACTTCTCCTCAGACTGCACACTGATCTAAGATGGTGCCCACCTTATATACCTCCTTCTAACACCGAGCCCAGGTGACTAGCAACCAATGGGCTCCTACTTATGCCCAGAGACCCACCCCTATCTGCTCCTACACCACTGGGTGTACTTTCCCCTCCCCACTCCAGCCAGGGACAGATGCTGTCGTGCCTGCACTTCTGTCTAGTGGGAGCACCGTTGAGCTGTCCCTCGGAAATGGGGTGTGTGTGGTGCATGCAGCCTACCGAGTCCTAGTCCACACTCCATCCTTACCCGGGAGTGGAATATCACACCTCTGGTTTGAGGTGCAATACCCCTGTAGCAGCCGAGCCCTCGGGGTGCTACATAAGCAATGTGGGGGCATTATACTGTGTGTGAGCACTGAGGGGGCATTATACTGTGTGTGTGAGCACTGTGGGGGTCATTATACTGTGTGTAAGCACTGTGGGCAGGGCCGGCGTCAGCACCCGGCGCACCCGGGCAAATGCCGGGGCCCTGAGCAGGCAGAGGGGCCCACTGGCGGTCGCGCACCCCGCTGGGCTATGGGCGGAGGAGAGCGGTGTCAGCGCCCGCCCTTCTCCGCCGCTTGCTCAGGGCCCCGGCAGCCGGATACTTACCTCTCCCCGTGCCTCCGCAGATCAGCTGTCTTCCTGCTCTGCGCTCCCTGTGACGTCTCAGGTCAGAGGGCGCGGTGACGTCTTTACACCGCGCCCTCCCCTGAGCCGTCACAGGGAGCGCTGAGCGGGAAGACGCCGACAACGCTGGAGTTCGGACCCGAGCAGCGGGCAGCGGGCAGCAGGTAGCAGAAGGGAGGTGAGTATTTGATTTTTTTTTTTTAATGTATGGAGGCATGGGGCAGTATAAAGAGAAGGGGGGGGGCATCCTGCATGGGGCATTATAAAGAGAGGGGGGGACATCCTGCATGGGGCATTATAAAGAGAGGGGGGGACATCCTGCATGGGGCATTATAAAGAGAGGGGGGGACATCCTGCATGGGGCATTATAAAGAGGGGGGGCATCCTGCATGGGGCATTATAAAGAGGGGGGGTGACATCCTGCATGGGGCATTATAAGGTGGGGAACAGCCTGCATGGGGCATTATAAGGGGGGGGGCAGCCTGTATGGGGCATTATGTGGGGGGTAACAGCCTGCATGGAGCATTAAAAGGGGTGGGGCCTGTATGGGGCATTATGTGGGGGGTAACAGCCTGCATGGAGCATTATAAGGGGGGGACAGCCTGTATGGGGCATTATGTGGGGGGTAACATCCTGCATGCAGCATTATATAGGGGCCAGTATCCTGTATGGAGCGTTATAAGGGAACCGGTATCCTGTATGGAGCGTTATAAGGGGACCGGTATCCTGTATGGAGCGTTATATGGGGGCCAGTATCCTGTATGGAGTTTTATAAGGGGACCAGTATCCTGTATGGAGCGTTATATGGGGGCCAGTATCCTGTATGGAGTTTTATAAGGGGACCAGTATCCTGTATGGAGCGTTATATGGGGGCCAGTATCCTGTATGGAGCGTTATAAGGGGACCGGTATCCTGTATGGAGCGTTATATGGGGGCCAGTATCCTGTATGGAGTTTTATAAGGGGACTAGTATCCTGTATGGAGCGTTATATGGGGGCCAGTATTCTGTATGGAGCCTTATATGGGGGCCAGTATTCCGCATGGAGCCTTATATGGGGGTCAGTATTCCGCATGGAGCCTTATATGGGGGCCAGTATTCCTTATGGGGCCTTATATGGGGGCCAGTATTCCTTATGGGGCCTTATATGGGGGCCAGTATTCCGTATGGGGCCTTATATGGGGGCCAGTATTCCGTATGAAGCGTTATATGGGGGCCAGTATTCCGTATGGAGCCTTATATGGGGGCCAGTATTCTGTGTGGAGCGATTCACCGGTTTCTGAGCTATTGTGGAATTTACAATAGATATCACTCATGTAATGTAAGAAGTGAAATCTTTGCATTGTACTATATATATATATATATATATATATATATATATATATATATATATATATATAATATATTTCTCCGCCGTATCTCTGCATCATGAATCGTGGTATGTGTTAAAGGGGCCCACTGAGACTCTTTCGCCCGGGGCCCAGAAAAACCTGGAGCCGGCCCTGACTGTGGGGGCATTATACTCTGTGTGTAAGCAATGTGGGGGCATTATACTGTGTGTGTAAGCACTGTGGGGATATTACACTGTGTGTAAGCACTGTGGGGACATTATACTGTGTATGAGAGCACTGTGGGGTCATTATACTGTGTGTGAGAGCACTGTGGGGCATTATACTGTGTGTGTAATCACTGTGGTTGCATTATACTGTGTGTGTAAGCAATGTGGGGGCATTATACTGTGTGTGTGAGCACTGTGGGGTCATTATACTGTGTGTGTAAGCACTGTGGGGCATTATACTGTGTGTGAGAGCACTGTGGGGTCATTATACTTTGTGAGCACTGTAGATGCATTATACTGTGTGTGAGCACTGTGGGGTCATTATACTGTGTGTAAGCAATGTGGGGGCATTATACTGTGTGTGTAAGCACTGTGGGGGGGCATTATTTTGTGTGTGAGAACTGTGGGGGCATTGTACTGTGTGTGAGCACTGTGGGGGCATTATACTGTGTGTGTAAGCACTGTGGGGGCATTATACTGTGTGTGTGAGCACTGTGGGGACATTATACTGTGTGTGTAAGCACTGTGGGGTCATTATACTGTGTGTAAGCAATGTGGGGGCATTATACTGTGTGTGTAAGCACTGTGGGGGTATTACACTGTGTGTGTAAGCACTGTGGGGGCATTATACTGTGTGTGAGAGCACTGTGGGGTCATTATACCGTGTGTGAGAGCACTGTGGGGTCATTATACTTTGTGAGCACTGTAGATGCGTTATACTGTGTGTGAGCACTGTGGGGTCATTATACTGTGTGTAAGCAATGTGGGGGCATTATACTGTGTGTGTAAGCACTGTGGGGGCATTATACTGTGTGTGTAAGCACTGTGGGGGCATTATACTGTGTGTGTAAGCACTGTGGGGGCATTATACTGTGTGTGTAAGCACTGTGGGGGCATTATACTGTGTGTGTAAGCACTGTGGGGGCATTATACTGTGTGTAAGCACTTTGGGGGTATTACACTGTGTGTGTAAGCACTGTGGGGGCATTATACTGTGTGTGAGAGCACTGTGGGGTCATTATACCGTGTGTGAAAGCACTGTGGGGTCATTATGCTTTGTGAGCACTGTAGATGCATTATACTGTGTGTGAGCACTGTGGGGTCATTATACTGTGTGTAAGCAATGTGGGGGCATTATACTGTGTGTGTAAGCACTGTGGGGGGCATTATATTGTGTGTGAGCACTGTGGGGGCATTGTACTGTGTGTGAGCACTGTGGGGGCATTATACTGTGTGTGTAAGCACTGTGGGGGCATTATACTGTGTGTGTAAGCACTGTGGGGGAATTATACTGTGTGTGTAAGCACTGTGGGGGCATTATACTGTGTGTGTAAGCACTGTGGGGGCATTATACTGTGTGTAAGCACTGTGGGGGCATTATACTGTGTGTGTAAGCACTGTGGGGGCATTATACTGTGTGTAAGCACTGTGGGGGCATTATACTGTGTGTGTAAGCACTTTGGAGTCATTATACTGTGTGTAAGCAATGTGGGGGCATTATACTGTATGTGAGCACTTTGTGGGGGCATTATACTGTGTGTGAGCACTGTGGGGGCATTATACTGTGTGTGAGCACTGTGGGGGCATTATACTGTGTGTGGTCACTATGGAGGTATTATACTGTGTGTGAGCACTGTGGGGGCATTATACTGTGTGTGGTCACTGTGGAGGTATTATACTGTGTGTGAGCACTGTGGGGGCATTATACTGTGTGTGAGCACTGTGGGGTCATTATACTTTGTGTAAGCAATGTGGGGGCATTATACTGTGTGTGTAAGCACTGTGGGGGCATTATACTGTGTGTGTAAGCACTGTAGGGGCATTATACTGTGTGTGTAAGCACTGTGGGGGCATTATACTGTGTGTGTAAGCACTGTGGGGGCATTATACTGTGTGTGTAAGCACTGTGGGGGCATTATACTGTGTGTAAGCACTTTGGGGGTATTACACTGTGTGTGTAAGCACTGTGGGGGCATTATACTGTGTGTGAGAGCACTGTGGGGTCATTATACCGTGTGTGAAAGCACTGTGGGGTCATTATGCTTTGTGAGCACTGTAGATGCATTATACCGTGTGTGAGCACTGTGGGGTCATTATACTGTGTGTAAGCAATGTGGGGGCATTATACTGTGTGTGTAAGCACTGTGGGGGGCATTATATTGTGTGTGAGCACTGTGGGGGCATTGTACTGTGTGTGAGCACTGTGGGGGCATTATACTGTGTGTGTAAGCACTGTGGGGGCATTATACTGTGTGTAAGCACTGTGGGGGCATTATACTGTGTGTGTAAGCACTGTGGGGGCATTATACTGTATGTGAGCACTTTGTGGGGGCATTATACTGTGTGTGAGCACTGTGGGGGCATTATACTGTGTGTGGTCACTGTGGAGGTATTATACTGTGTGTGAGCACTGTGGGGGCATTATACTGTGTGTGGTCACTGTGGAGGTATTATACTGTGTGTGAGCACTGTGGGGGCATTATACTGTGTGTGAGCACTGTGGGGGCATTATACTGTGTGTGAGCACTGTGGGGGCATTATACTGTGTGTGGTCACTGTGGAGGTATTATACTGTGTGTGAGCACTGTGGGGTTATTATACTGTGTGTAAGATCATTATACTGTATGTGGGGACTCTGAGGGATGTTAGGGCATTATATTGTGAGAGCATTATTTTGGGTGATATATTGGAGTCATGTAGGAGCTTTGTGCCTCAGTACATCCACCACACACATGGCATGATACCTTATTCTTATTAAAGGGAAATTACATAAAATGAATGTACTAAGGAATCCAAAACAGTTGTTACATGCGACAAGGCAATAGTTTATTCTAAGACCATGCTGGTAATATACATTGAGACCCCTGAGTTATAAAAAGTCAAGGCTGAATCTGGCCTGTCCATGAATCCTGGTCTGCAATTCACTGTAATGTTTGCAGAAAGATTTTGTTATGAATTGCTGGCACTAAAGGTGTGTTCACATTGGACGATTATAATTCTTAGGAATGCTCATTTCACAGTAATCCTATGTAAATGACCATGCAATAAATGCAGAATTCGGTTCTTGAATTGTTGCATATAGTAGTATTTCCGTCTGTAGGTCATTATGGGTGTAGTCCTGTTAGTCTGACCATATCAAGATGAGTAGGTTCAAAACTGGAATTTGTTAAAGAAATTTTAAGGACCCCCACAAGGGGGCAGCACATTTCTTGAATGATCAGCACTCTCTGACTTTGTGGCTCATCTCACTTCTAATAACGTCATTCCATGTGACTGACACATGAGAACATTCAACCACTGCAAGGATTTACCTCATATGAAATATAGGTCTCCTCCCTGAACTACATCACCTGGAATACGCGTGAACCTGCCAATATTACTAGAGATATTAGAAGAATAATAGGTTATTATACTCATACTTACCAACTTATCATGACTGCTGTCCAGAATATGTACGGTTATATGGTACACTTCACACTCCACTGAAAAGTTTTGAGCATAGCCCTTTACAAGGTATTGATATAATCAGAGGTGTATCTAGGTTTTCTGGCACCCATCGCAAGAATTCAGTTTGGCGACCCCCCCCCCCCCCCATCATCCCAAGCACCTATGTGATTTGCACACGTGCCGACGAGCTGCTCTTCCTAATTCTCTCATTCAGAGATGAATCCTGACAGTGACATTATGTATGCAAAGACTAAGGACGCAACAGTCTGAAACGCGTCTGCAATTACTGTATATCTGGAGCTTTTATGGATTTGCAATAAACAAGGATTTTTTATGAGGACCCAGTGCTGGATGTACCTTCCTTTCCTCTTCATTGTTATTATAATGCTCCTGAATAAAAATATCTGCCCTGCGCTGAGCCCCTGAATAAATAATTGCCCCTCACTATGTTCACTGTACAAAATATGACCCACATACTGTCCCTCTTATGGTACATGCCCTCCACACTGCCCTCTCCTTACCATACTGGGCTCCCTCTTCACACTATCCCCTCACACTAAACCTGCTCCCACACTAAATTTCCCCCCACATACACAATAAATCTTCTTCCACACTAAATCTCCCTCCAGTCATACAATAAATCTCCCCCCAGCCATACAATAAATCTCCCCCACACTAAATCTCCCCCCAGCCATACAATAAATCTCCCCAACACTAAATCTCCCCCCAGTCATACAATAAATCTCCCCCACACTAAATCTGCCCCCAGCCATGCAATAAATCTGCCCCAGCCATACAATAAATCTCTCCTACACTAAATCCCCCCCAGCCATACAATAAATCTCCCCCCACACTAAATCTCTCCCCAGCCATACAATAAATCTCCCTATAGATTATAATGGGTATCTGTGAAAATCAAAGGTAGAACCATGTACGTGAGACACGGATGTCTAAATGAGACCTTCTCTTTCAGATATGTTAATACCCCATGTCCGTAGCATATTGTTAGGGTCAACTATCACTTTATTGGTGATGATCCCCACAGTAGGACCTCTCTTGCTCCTGAGAATGTATTTTATACCGTATAGGCTCCGTATGGCATCCAATTTTTTTTGCACACCCATAGGCTCGAATGAGCGATTTTCATCCGATTTCCGAAAGAAACTAGTGCATTCTGGATTTTCTTTTCACATACAGATTTGGTCAGTGAAAAAAATCTGCACTGCCCCATTGAACAACATTGGTCCGAGTGCTGTCGGTTTTTTTCATGGACAACACTCGGACCAAAAATACAATCGTGTGAATGAGCCATTAGAGGGGTGGAGGGCTAAGGCACTTCAGTGAACATTGCAGCCTCTTCAGTGTCTACATTGACTTGCCGGTTGGTTTTCTCTCTAGCTTGCACTGTACTATTCTTTACAGAAATGCAAGGTATTGTAGTGTTGCCCTGTTCATCTGAATGGGATGATACTGCAATACTTTACATCACCGCTACATCAAGTACAAACTAGCCTGCAAGCCATAGTGAACACTGAAGAGCCTGGAAGCCTCGCAGATGATTCACAAGGGTGCAGATTGTTGGACCCCTCCTTTCTAAGATTGATAGACTATTTCACGATAGCTGCAGGCTGACGGCAAAGTGACCGTAGCCATGGCTCTCCTCGTCCATCTTACTTTTCCCACCTCTTCCTCAAATGTGAAAATGGCACCAGTAAAAAATTTGGAAGTGGAATTTTACTCCTAGGATATACAGTAGTGTTCAAGATAATATCATGGTGTTCAAAAACATCTGTTAAGCACAAAATCTTTATACTAGTTTTTATTTCCATGCATTGGGAACATTGCACACTGTTTTCTAATTCAAAACATCAAGAGCAATGTTTATAATTTTTAACTACTTTACAGAAAATAACAGAAAATGAACATTGAGCTGTTCTAAAAGATAGCAGTGCCAACATTTATCTTTACAAACTCACAATATGTACTTTTTATTTTGAGGATTTAGCATTCCTGGGAATCAGTAATCAAATATTTAGGTGTATACCCACTGCTTTTTAGAACTGCTTCACATCTATGTTGCATAGAGTCAACCAACTTCTGGCCCCTGTCAGCTGTTATTCCAGCCCAGGATGTTTTGACTACATCCCCCAATTTTTTGGCATTTGTTGGCTTTGCCTCAGAAACGGCATTTTTGATGTCACCCCACAAGTGTTCTATCGGATTAAAGTTCGGGGATTAGGCTGGCCATTCCATAACCTCAATTTTGCTGGACTTGAACCAAGATTTTGCTCGTTTACTCGTGTGTTTAGGGTCATTGTCTTATTGAAACACCTATTTCAAGGGAATATTCTCTTCAGCGTAAGGCAACATGACCTCTTCAAGTATTTTAATATATGCAAACTGGTCCATGATCCCTGGTATGCGGTAAATAGGTCCGGCACCATAATAAGAGAAACATGCCAATATCATCATGTTTGCACCACTGTCTTCAGTGTACTGTGGCTTGAATACAGAGTTTGCGGCTCGTCTGATGAACTGTCTGCGGCCCTTGGACCTAAAAAGAACAATTTTACTTTCATCAGTCCACAAAATGTTTCTCCATTACTCTTTAGGCCAGTTGATATGTTCTTTGGCGAATTGTATCCACTTCAGTACATATCTTTTGTTTAACAGTGGGACTTTGCGGGGACTTCTTGGTAAGAGATTAGCTTCACACAGGAGTCTTCTAACTGTTGCAGTACTCACAGGTAACTTGAGACTGTCTTTGATCATCCTGGAGCTGATCATTGGCTGAGCCTTTGCCATTCTGGCTATTCTTCAATCCATTCGAATAGTAGTCTTCCGTTTTCCTCCACGTCTGGTTTTCCTTTCCATTTTAAAGCACTGGAGATCATTTTAGCTGAACAATCTATAATTGTCTGCACTTCTTTATACGTTTTACCCGCTCCAATCAACTTTTTAATCAAAGTACGCTGTTCTTCTGAACAATGTCTCAAACAACCCATTTTTCTCAGGCTTTCAAGGAGAAATGCATGTACAACATGTGCTGGCTTCACCCTTAAATAAGGGCCAACTGATTCACACTTGTTTCTTCACAGAATGATTGACCTCAGTAATTGAACTCCACACTGCTATTATTTTGAACACACCCCCTTTCAATCAATTATTCAAATACACAGACTCAACAACAGTTGAATCTACTGCACCAACTGGTAAATTGTTTGACATGTGGTAATATAATTTATACCAAAAACAGTGATTAATCTGGTTAGTCATATTGGACTGCTATTATTTTGAACATTATGTCAACTTTTCCTGGTCATGTATGGCTGGCATACACACTAATCAATGTAAAACAATGAAAAAAGTGCACCTCTAAAATCCACTATGCGTGAAACCTCTTTAGCTTGACTTCTCTTGTCCTCATGGCTTATAGCTCCCTCAATGTTCACCCAGATCAGGAATTGCAAAATAGCAATAACAGGAGAACAGCAGGTGACCGCGTGTCTCTCATGGGATCAGCATTTATTGCAATGCAAATATCACCTTGTGCTCCCCTTCACAACCCCCATCTCCCAGCTCACTTTGTAGACACGTCATCCTGAGGTCACTGCTCCAATTTATTGCAGCTCCATCCTGCCAACATGTCTGTCCAGGTAACCCTGTCGCTCACCTGGCACAACCTCTTCTTTCTGCCACAGGACCTTTCACATGAATGTCACTGAACCTGTCTGATCAATGGTCAGTGATAAATTGATGTAGCTGAGGACGACTGTGATACATTCAGAGTTGTAGCTATAGGGGGTGCAGAGGAAGCAGTCGCACCCCAAGGTGCTCGTATGCCCCTGTGCCACATAAAAATCCTCCAGTATTACAATGATAAGTGCTTGTTGGGGACCTCGTTACTCATTTTGCTTTTGGTTACACCTGTGAAAGTAGCTGTCTCAGGACAGACAATGAGGGCATTTTGCCAGGATATGTCACCAATGTCAGGCCAGTGGGGGTCTGACCACCATGGCCCACCGCTGATTGAGAGATTGATAAGTCCTCTGTGGGCTCCACTTTGTGGCGATTTTGTACTTATTTGCATCAGGGCTGGTTCCCGGTTCATGCTGGTTCTTGGGCAAGAGAGTCACAGCGGGCCCCTCTTCGCTTTTGATTTTTCCTCTTTACATTCCAAGAGCTATAAATTTTTTATTTTTTGGATAATAGAGTTGTATGACGTTTTTTTTTGTAGTAAGCTGTGGTTTTTTGTGGAACCAGTGGTATAGCAAATTCTCCAAAGTGTCCCAGGAGCCAGCATGACAACTGCAGGTCGTATGTTGCTCATTCTACTGTGAGTGGCCTGTGTGGCCTAAACGTGCGACCATGGCCTGCAGCTGTTACGCAAGGTGTGGGAAAGACTTAAGGCCCCGTCACACTTAGCGACGCTGCAACGATCCCAACAACGATACGACCTGTCAGGGATCGTTGCTGCGTCGCTATGTGATCGCTGGTGAGCTGTCAAACAGGCAGGCTCACCAACGATCAGGGGAGCAGCGACATCGTGGAAAGAATCTTTCCACGATGTCCTGCTCCTGGTTACCAGCCTGCTGAAGCAGGAGCAGGCTGGTAACCATGGTAAACATCGGGTTACTAGGGGCACACGCGCACCTAGTAACCCGTTGTTTATCATGGTTACTACTCTGCTACGGTGAGCGGGAGGTTACCGCTCACTTTAGCAAGCTCGTAACCATGATAAACAGCGGGTTACTAAGTGCGCGTGTGCCCCTAGTAACCCGATGTTTATCATGGTTACCAGCCTGATCGCTGCTCCCGCTGGTCACACACAGCGATGTGTGCTGACCAGCGGGAGGGCAACGACCAAAAAATGGTCCAGGACACTTTGCAGCGATCAGCGACCTCACAGCAGGGGCCTGATTGCTGCAAAGTGTCACACATAGCGACATCGCTGGTGAGGTCGATGTTGCGTCACCAAAACCGTGACACAGCAGCGATCTCGCTAGTGATCTCGCTATGTGAGACCGGGGCTTTAGTGCAACACAAAGGGTAGAGGGAAAGGGAGCACAGACTCTAGGGAATGGGGGGAAGTGGAGACCTCCTAGGTTGATCTAGCATCACCCTGTTTCCACTAACGTCCCTGTATTGGCTCTTTACCAATCACCGCACTCGTCTCTCGCCCTGTCTTTTCCTGGCGTATGGCTAAGGCTAGGGAAGGGAGGAGATGAGCAATAGTCGATCTCCACTAAACACTATAGACAACAGGGGTGGACAGACAGGGGGAAATTGCTTAGCTTTAGAAAAACTCCAGACAAATGCGCACACATCCTCAAGCTCCAGAGAGGACGAAGTACTGCTCTTGCTAAAGCTTTCACAAGTAGTAATGAATATCGCTGGCACCTCCCTCTGAAGCACAGCAGGTATTTATACACCCAGGCAGTGTGTTAATTAGCCAGAGGGAGGTAGCCACTGGGTCCTAGAGACAGCCTCTAAGAAGATGTCTGTAATGCCAAATGTAGAGATCTCCTGCAACCAAATGCAGGGTGACTGTCTGTCACCTCTGACACACCCGTGACAGTACCCCCTCCTCTATGAGTGGCTTCCGGACACTCAGGACCGGGTTTCTCAGGATAAGAGGTGTGGAATGAGCGAACCAACCTGGGAGCGTTCACCTCTGACGCTGAAACCCATATCCTTTCCTCTGGACCATAGCCTTTCCAGTGCACCAAGTATTGTAGAGAACGATGTTGGAGACGAGAATCTACAATCCTCGAAATCTGGAACTCCAGATTACCATCAACCATTACTGGGGGCGATGGTAGAGGCGAGGGCTCAAGAGGTTCCACATACTTTTTGAGTAAGGACCTGTGGAACACGTTGTGGACCTTAAGGGCCTGAGGAAGTTCAATATGAAATGCTGCTGGGTTAATGAAGGCGTTTTTTTTTATAGGGACCAATAAACCTAGGTCCCAGCTTCCAAGAAGGAACTTTCAAACTTATATTCCTGGTAGACAACCACACAAAGTCATTCACATTCAGGTCCAGACCTGGCAAGCGTTTTCTGTCAGCCATACGTTTATGCCTGTCTCCCATGATCTTTAAACTACTCAGAACACCCTGCCATACCGAGGAGAGCGACGAAGCAAACTGTTCCTCCTCAGGAACTTCTGAAGCTCCTCCCCCATTAAAGGTACCAAACTGTGGGTGATAACCGTATGCACTGAAGAACGGTGACCTGCCAGTGGATTCTTGACGATGATTATTAATGGAAAATTCTGCCAACGGTAAGTAGGATGCCCAATCCTCCTGATTTTCGGAGACGAAACACCTGAGGTAGGTCTCCAAATTCTGATTGACATGCTCGGTCTGACCATTCGAGTGAGGGTGGAAGGTAAAGGACAGCTGCAACCCCAGTCGAGAACAGAATGCCTTACAGAAGATGGAAACAAACTGGGTCCCCCGATCTGACACCACATCGGAGGGAACCCCGTGAAGCTTCACGATCTCATTTATGAACACCTGAGCAAGTGTCTTGGCATTTGGAAGTGCAGGCAATGCGACGAAGTGAACCATTTTACTGAACCTATCTACTACCACCAAAATAACCGTTTTGCCTGCAGAAACCGGTAGGTCAGTAATAAAATCCATGGACAAGTGTGTCCATGGCCTACTAGGGATTTTTAGCAGAAGAAGAGTACCAGACGGACTAGTATGCGAAACCTTAGAACGCGCTCAAATACTACAAGCAGCTACGTGTTCAATCACATCCCGATGCAACCCCGGCCACCAAAAACGACTAGAGGGGAGGTCCGCCTTACCACATGGATGCCCAAAACCTCACCCTCCAGTTCAGGATACAGTGCCGAAACGACAACCCTTTCTGTAATATCGGGGAAGGGTTCTCATGGTCACCACCACCAGGGAAGCTCCGGGACAAAGCATCAGCCTTGACATTTTTGACCCCTGGATGAAAAGTGACAACAAAATTGAACCTAGTAAAAAACAGGGACCATCTGGCTTGCTTAGGGTTGAGACTTTTAGCTGACTGGAGATATAACAGGTTCTTATGGTCAGTAATAACAGTAATAGGATGGACAACTAATGTTGTCATTCCTCGAATGCCAATTTGATCGCTAAAAGTTCCCTATTACCCACATCATAATTTCTCTCAGCCGAAAACTATTTTTTAGAAAAGAAGGCGCATGGACGCCATTTACCAGGGGACGGACCCTGAAACAACACAGCCCGAACACCGACATCCGCCACATCAACCTCCACAATAAAGGTTTGAGAAACATCGGGTTGACTGAGTATAGGTGCAGTTGTAAGGTGCCCCAGCGATGTAGTCGTGGGCGAGCTGTAGTCCCCACTCGCTATGGCACCCTACAGACAATACGTGTCCTCCCTCTGCAGTGTGGCTGTGTATGTGGTGCTCTTCACTTACTTCAAGCCATCCTATCGCGGCTGTCTCCAGGCATTTCTCTTCTGGGACCAGGGCAGCAATAAATTCAGAGGACACAAGGTTCTTAACCAGAACTTGAACTTTACTTGGGGAAGAGGAATATTTACAGTATTTACAGGCAGGTATAATGGATAAGGCTCGACAGGCTATCATCTCTCTCACAGGCGCTGGCAACATCTTCAGCCCTGGTTCCCTCTTTAAATGAAGCATCTCTGAGACTCTAATCTCTGGCCCAAGAGACTCTTCTGTAACACTGACAGTGACCTGGATCCGATCTCTCCCTCACGTCTTAGCCTGGAGTCCTATTTGTCTTCCTCTGCTTCCTGCAGACTAGAAGTGCCCCGGGTTCTCACTACCTCTGATGAGCTTCTCCGGCCGGCTAACAGGACTCTAGCTCTTGCGTAAGGAGACTGCAACACTAGTGATCCCACTGTCTGAGGGTATGGAGCTCCCGTCTACCCTAGCAGCCACTATAGTCAGGCTGCCTGAACGATTTACTGTCCAATCTCTTACTCAGTGACTCCTCCTGCTTTCTGGAAACTTAAGCAGGAATTTTCCTAAAGTGCCCACCCTCGGTGAGCTGTCATTACACAGCATTAACTCATCACTGCCTGTAACCCTGCTAGCAGACTCAACCTGACATCTGCACCCAAGACAGTGGCATCTAGTGGCTGTTTACAGGTACTGCAGCCCACAATGAATTATGCCAGGAACAAGCTCTATATCACTCAAGGCTTGATCCGGGCACTAAGTTCCCCCTTTACTCTACTGACTGGGCCACTAAAGCTAACCCCTTAGCTTGGTCTACCAACAGTTCAGAGAGGTCTGACTTCAGGAACACTTCCTTTAACTATCTCAGTACCAAGGGAAGGCTACGCCCTTCCCCACTATTACACAGTGGCAAAATGATTCTTTAAGGAAGAAAAAGCCTGTAGGGAAGCATCCAACCATTTGGAAACATCAGACTCCTTCTTAGTCATGTCAGTAAGGGTTTCTCAATAACAGAGTAATTTTGGATGAATTTCCGGTAAAAATTAGTAAAGCCCAGAAAATGTTGTAGAGCCTTCAGGTTCTCGGGACGTTCCGTATCAAGGACTGCACGGATCTTCTCTGGAGCCATCTGAAAACCCGAAGATGACAACAAGTACCCCAAAAACTACGCCTCCTGAACAGCGAAAACACATTTTTCCAGTTTGGCATAAAGTTTGTTATCCCTTAATATCTGGAGCACCTGCTTAACATGCCCCTGATGAGTCTCAAAATCAGGTGAGTAAACCAAAATATCGTCCAGATGGACCACCACAAACCTCCCCACCAAATAATGGAAAATATCATTTATGAAATGCTGGAATACTGCAGGTGCATTGGTCAAACCAAAAGGCATAACCAGACTCTGCAAATATCCTTCTGAGGTATTGAACCCTGTTTTCCATTCGTCCCCTTCTCTGATTCTAATCAGATTGTAGGCTCCCCTTAAATCCAACTTGGAGAATACCTTAGCTCCTACAACCTGGCTGAACAAATCAGGAATCAGAGGAAGAGGGTATGGATCATGGATGGTAATTAGATTTAATTCCCGGAAATCTAAACAGGGATGTAGACCGCCATCTTTTTTCTTCACAAAGAAGAACCCTGCCACCACGGGCGAAGATGAGGGTCTGATATGTCCTTTCTCCAGACTTTCCGCAATGAAATCCTTCATTGCTTGTCTCTTAGGGCTAGAAAGATTATACAGTCTGGATTTCGGGAGTTTAGCTCCGAGGGTCAGGTTAATAGGACAGTCATAAGCACGATGAAGAGGCAAATCCTGACACCCCCTCTCAGAAAAAAACTTCCTTAAAACCAGACAGAAAAGCAGGTAATATTTCTGTAGAGACAGTAGCAAGGGAAATATCTAAGCATTTCTCATGGCAGTAATCTCCCCATTCAATAATCTCCCTGGTTTGCCAATACACCAACAGATTATGTTTAACAAGCCAAGGAATACCCAAAACAATCGGTGTGGGAAGATTGTCCAGGACATAGGAACTGAACCCACCCTCAGTTTTACATTATGCACAATCTGAGTAAATGCTTTCTGTGGAAGTGGTGCCGAGTCAATGGCAAAAATGGAAATAGGTTCAGCTAAAGCACAGCAAGCAAGACCATGAGTTTTCACAAACTCAGCATCAACCATGCTGACTCCAGCTCCACTGTCAACAAACACAGAAATTTTCTTGGTTTTGCTCTCTAGCACCACCTCTGCTGACAGAAAAAAGCGGGAACAGCAGGTTGGTAACAAATGCATCCCTTGTTTATCCAACTCCAGACTACCAAGAGTTAATCAAGACTCCTTTTGTTTAGGTTTGCAGGACAGGTCCTAACAAAATGTCCCTTTTTGCGACAAAAAAATGCAAGCCTTTTTTCCTGCGAATCTCCGGGAAGATGTATGATGTAGAGACACACCCTAACTGCATGGGTTTTGGGTTCCTCCTCCTCCCCCAGTATTGGCTCAACCCCAGACCGCTCCCCCGGCAGATGTACACAACCCTGAAAAGAAGGCCCCTGAGAAGGTGGTCTCACCCATCTATCCCGAAGGCGTCTATCAATACGTATAGCCAATGACATGGCAGCCCCCAAGGACCCAGGAGTTTCATATACTGCCAAAGCATCTTTCAACCTTTCAGTAAGCCCCACACAAAATTGGCTTTTTAGGGCTGAGTCATTCCATTTGGAATCCGTTGCCCATCTACGGAATTACGAACTGTATGTTTCCACTGACCGAATCCCCTGCTGTAGGCGACGTAGCCTAGACTCAGCCAAGGTGACTCGGTCAGGGTCATCATAGATGAGGGCCAGAGCCCCGAAAAAGCCCTCCACAGACTGGAGACAAACCGAGTCCTGCGGTAAAGAAAATGCCCATGACTTAGGATCTCCCTGCAGTAGACGAAGTATTGCTCTTGCTAAAGCTTTCACAAGTAGTAAGGAATATCACCGGCACCTCCCTCTGAAACACAGCAGGTATTTATACATCCAGGCATGGTGTTAATTAGCCAGAGGGAGGTAGCCGCTGGGTCCTAGAGACAGCCTCTAAGAAGATGTCTGTAATGCCAAATGTAGAGATCTCCTGCAACCAACTGCAGGGCGACTGTCTGTCACCTCTGACACACCTGTGACAGTAGCATCTCCGGACTTGTCTCCCATCGAGCACATCTGGGACATCATTGGTCGGCAATTGCAAAGGGAGCTGCCAGCAGCGAATCCTGATGATTTGCTGCCCAAGTGTATTCAGCACGGCAGAACATTCCTCAGACAACCATCAATAACCTCTTTGATAGCAGCCGATGCTGTAATTGCGAGGATTTCTATCTTCATACTCAATACTGAATAAATCGAGATATTTTGATAATTTTGTTTCCATTTTTCCACTATTTGCATATCATTAACATGTCCATCCATCCTGTGATTTCCATAATTCTAAGACTTTTCATTTTTGCTGTTGCAACTTCAGTGTTAAGGATTACACTGTGTGCAGAATTATTAGGCAAGTTGTATTTTAGAGGATTATTTTTATTATTGATCAACAACTATGTTCTCAATCAACCTAGATTTGGAGGATATCTGTTTGTGCAGGTGACTATTACTGTGCAGAATTATTAGGCAACTTAATAAAAACCAAATATAATCCCATCTCA
The DNA here is from genome assembly GCF_046119375.1 of Phyllobates terribilis. Taxonomy (NCBI): domain Eukaryota; kingdom Metazoa; phylum Chordata; class Amphibia; order Anura; family Dendrobatidae; genus Phyllobates; species Phyllobates terribilis. Next base: position 533,941,895 of record NW_027362771.1, read on the forward strand.
CTTGTTTATTTTCACCAGGTAAACCAATATCAGTGCACACAATTTAGAAATAAACATTTCTGACATGCAAAAACAAAAACCAAAAAAATTAGTGATGAATATAGCCACCTTTCTTTATGATGACACTCAACAGCCTTCCATCCATATATTCTGTCAGTTGCTTGATCTGTTTTCGATCAACATTGCGTGCAGCAGCCACCACAGCCTCCCAGACACTGTTCCGAGAGGTGTACTGTTTTCCCTCCCTGTAGATCTCACATTTTATGATGGACCACAGGTTCTCTATGGGGTTCAGATCAGGTGAACAAGGGGGCCATGTCATTATTTTTTCTTTTAGAACTTTACTGGCCAGCCACGCTGTGAAGTAGTTGGATGCATGTGATGGAGCATTGTCCTGCATGAAAATCATGTTTTTCTTGAACAATATCGACTTCTTCCTGTACCACTGCTTGAAGAAGTTGTCTTCCAGAAATTGACAGTAGGTCTGGGAGTTGAGCTCCTCTCCATCCTCAACCCGAAAAGGTCCCACAAGTTCATCTTTGATGATACCAGCCCATACCAGTACCCCACCTCCACCTTGCTGGCGTCTGAGTCGGAGTGGAGCTCTCTGCCCTTTACTGATCCAGCCTCTGGCCCATCCATCTGGCCCATCAAGAGTCACTCTCATTTCATCAGTCCATAAAACCTTTGAAAAATCAGTCTTAAGATATTTCTTGGCCCATTCTTGACGTTTTATCTTATGTTTCTTGTTCATAGGTGGTCGTTTTTCAGCCTTCCTTACCTTGGCCATGTCCCTGAGTATCGCACACCTTGTGCTTTTTGATACTCCAGTAACGTTGCAGCTCTGAAATATGGCAAAACTGGTGGCGAATGGCATCTTGGCAGCTTCACGCTTGATTTTCCTCAATTCATGGGCAGTTATTTTGCGCCTTTTTTGGCCAACACGCTTCTTACGACCCTGTTGGCTATTTGCCATGATGATTGTTCGATGATCACGCTTCAAAAGTTTGGAAATTTCAAGACTGCTGCATCCCTCTACAAGACATCTCACAATTTTGGACTTTTCAGAGCCCGTCAAATCTCTCTTCTGACCCATTTTGCCAAAGGAAAGGAAGTTGCCTAATAATTAAGCACACCTTATATAGGGTGTTGATGTCATTAGTCAACACCCCTCCTCATTACAGAGATGCACATCACCAGATTTACTTAATTGGTAGTTGGCTCTCAAGCCTATGCAGCTTGGAGTAGGACAACATGTATAAAAAGTATCATGTGATCAAAATACTCATTTGCCTAATAATTCTGCACGTGGTGTATTTACAGGGCTATTCTCATCTCCAAGATCCTATCCCAATGTGGAGTAGGTGTAATAATAATAATATTAGCAAACACCTCCAATTAGAAATGTAGTATAGTTCTTCTGATTTGCTATGTTGCTTACCCCATGTGCAGGGCATTGCAGTAGCTTAGGTATCTTTGGTTACGACCACTCATATAGTGACAATTAGTTATTAGTGGTCATAACCATGGATATCTAAGATACTGCAATGCCATTCACATGGGGTACGTGTGGCACCCCAGGAGTCTGGTTTCCACAGTAATAGCAGTATTACGTCTGTGAGCAGGTGGGAGGTCTCCTGGGCAGGAATCCTAAGCATGCCACATCTCCTGCCCAGTCCTGGGAGGGGAAGAACTTCCCCTACATAAACTGGGGCTGAGGCAGGGTTAGAGAGAGGAGTTCCAGACAGAGACGGAGTCTGGTCTGGACACGCAGAAACAGGGACAGATAGACATCAGGAGCTCTGTAGGAGCCAAGGAGAAGCGCCAGGGGCTGGAGCCGTGCAGAGCTCGCCCTGGGAGAAGGTACTAAAACCGGACACAGGAGTCCGAGGCTGTGGGGACTAAGATATACCCAGCAGCAGAATCCATCCGGCAGGGGATTCCAGGTCCTCTGGCCATAAAAGCCCGGAGGCTCAGTCACAACGAAGGGACCAGCACCGCCATCCCGGAGCGGAGGCTAACAGGAGGCCCCAGGTCACCAGCCATACGGGTGAGCACCACACGGTATACCCAGGGACGTGGGCTACTTGTAACCGCTGAAAGCAGGGTAGCCAGGAAGGGTACAGACTAACGGGAAGGCCTACAACTCCACCTGGCCAGGGGAACTCCGGCTTACTCGCAGACTAACCAGGCCCCAACTACTAGCCAGTACTCCCGGGGGAATTTGCCTTGTACCATCAGTAAAGGCCCTGAACTGTACCCTCGCGTCTCCGTGCTTCCTTGTCGCACCGTTAGTGCTGGGACATCCACACCATCACTCCCAACATCACCCACATCCGCTGCCCTGAGGCCATACCTCTCCCGTTGGGGGTTATATCAACATTGCTGCACACCTATACCACCGGCCTCAGCGGTCTGCCCTGCAGCGGCGGTTTCATAACCGCATTCAACGGGTGGCGTAGTCGGACACTAATACCATCATACCAATAACTGCCACTTAGTTTGACCACCCTGGGCGCGGACCGGGTCACCGCCACACGAAGACTACTACCCCCATCGGATCCGGCTCCGGGTATCCCCCGCGCGCACGCGCGCCGCACTACAGCGCTGGCCCAGGGGGCGAGTCATACGCAACATAGCGAATCAGAAGAACTATAATACATTTCCTATTGGAGGATAGCAGTGCAGTCTGTGAGGAGGGAGGAGAACCTGTAATACTTATAAATTAGTAAGTGCCACAGTATCACATCCTAAACTTGTTAACATAAAGATAAAGTGGACAATCCCTTTAAGTTCCACATTCCTGTGCTAACCTGGTTGATCTTTTAATGTAGTAAATATTGCCCCATGTGCCAAAATCTAGTATTAAATGATCTTTGTCCGCTCTGATATTTACTCCCAGGTCATTAAACAGCAGAATTTCTTTGTATTCAGAGATTTCATTCTCCATTGACTTGAGGGTTAGTGGGCACAGTCACCTGTACTTGTACGGACCCGGAAGCATGCCGTTCACCCGGACACCGGTCATGCCAGCCACTTCTATGGTGTTTAGCATTCCTTCTATAACCTGTGATGGCGCCCGACCGCTGAGGTGTGACTGCGCGCTGGTGGAGACGATTAATCCTTTCTTTATAGAGCATTATTATGGCGTTGCAGCGCTCGGGTGATCACGTCCCGTCTATCACGCTGTGGTGAGTACAAACATTGACATAATCTCACATGTTTCAATGAACAACACAACTCAAGAAATACCAGCATTAAAAATACCATTCATGTCAGACACTTAACCTTTTGTACGTCTTTTTTAAATTTGTGGTGTTTTCTCTTAAACAAATGTCAAATGTTTTTTTTATTTAGCTATAGACATTGTGTCCTTAAAGGGATAGCCCACTTAAAGGGGTTGTCCACTACTACTATATTTCCCCATGTAAAATAATAACAGCTATTCTCACCTCCATTGCCATTCCAGTGATGTTGGCACCTGCTCTCCCGGGGCTTGCGTAACAATGTTATGTCACGTGAGCCCTGCAGCCACTCAGCGGCCACTTCGCTCTTCCCTCCTTTGGACATAACTGACATCCGGAGGAAGTCAGAGAACAGCAGCAGCAGCTTTCACTTCCTCTGGATGTCTGTTTCATCCTTAGGAACTGAGAGTGAAGCGGCAACAAGACTTAAAGGGGTATTCCCATCTGCAAGATGCTATCCCAATATGTAGTAGGTGTAATAATAATAATAATATTAGCAAATACCTCCAATTAAAAATGTACTATAGTTCTTTTAATTAGCTATGTCACTTACCCCATGTGCAGGGCATTGCAATAGCTTAGATATCCATGGTTACGACCACTAACAACTAACTGTCACTATATGAGTGGTAGTAATCATGGATACCTAAGGATAACCAAGCTACTGTAATGCCCTGCACATGGGGTAAGCAACATAGCAAATCAGAAGAATTATACCATGGAAGTTCTGTGGTATACGCTTAGTAGCTTGAAGGGACAATTTGTATCTTTACTTCTGGGGAACAAAAGAAAAAGGAAAACTGTTTTAGAATCAGTGGAGTCGCACCAATTGGAGGAGATACTGAGTTTAAGACCACGGCCCCACTATCAGTATTTGTGTTGGAATAATACATATTAATCTGTATGTGTATTGCAACAACTACTGTGCTGTTTCATATGTTGTGCATATTGTGAGGTTGTTAACAAAGTTTAGTTAAAAAAAAAAAAAACTCACACAGACAGGATGCCCCCTCCTTCTCTTTCTGTGTTGTTGTTATATGTCTTTGATTTCCTCATGCTGCAGTAACACCAGACTCCATGCTGTGCCTATGCTGGATATGAATAAACCTACATTCTGTGTTCTAAACTCTGGATGTCACGCGGATTAATCCTCTGCTAACAGGTTATGGGCCCAGATGTACCAGAGTCCCAGAGTCACAGATCCCCAAAACACAGAGGAAAGAAAAGAAAGAAAGACAGCAAACTGAGAAGAAGCAAATATGGCCACCAGCAGCAGCTCCATGAAATTTACAATGCCAAGTCTCACTAACCAGAATTATCAATCCTGGAAATTCAAAGTGAAAATGCTGCTGATAAGAGAAGGTACGTGGAAATACACACAGGAGCCTAAACCTGACCCAGTGCCACAGGAGTGGACAGAGATGGATCAGAAAGCACAAAGTACCATATCACTCAGTATAGATGATGACCAGATTGTGCATGTGTGTAAATGTAATACTGCAAAGGAAATGTGGGAGCAGTTGCAAAAGGTACATGAGAGGATAAATTTAAGCAATAAGCTCTATCTCATGAGAAAGCTGTGCCAGTCTAAGCTCCAGAAAGGCCAGGATATGCAGGATTACATAAGAAGTGTTCTGGAAGTTGTAGAACGCCTGAGAGGCATTGGGGAAGATTTAAAGGACTTTCATGTGGCCGCATTACTGCTTAGTGGCCTTCCAGAGAGCTATGATATGCTTGTAACCGCACTAGATGCGCGTCCAGATGATGAGCTTACACTGGAGTATGTCAGGGGGAAGCTCATAGATGAATATAAGCGAAAGGCAGAAGGTGTGAACAGTAGGATATGCAACACAGAATCTGCTTTACAGACACAAAACCTAACTGATAACAGGAAGCACATAAAAGAAACACGTGAATGTTTTGTTTGCAAGAAATCAGGACATTTGAAAGCTGACTGCAGAGTCTGGAAAGCTAGAATGAATCAGCTGAAAAAGCAAAGCAGTCATCAAAGGGTTAAAAGTGCTGTATCTGGAGAAAATGATTCTGTGAATACTGAAACAGCATTTACTGTCAGTGCAAATACATCAAAGCATGCATGGTGTATAGACTCTGGAGCAACTAGTCACATGACTAATAACAGAGACTTCTTTTCTAAGCTTGACCAAAGTAAATCAGAGAAAGTGATTATGGCTAATGGTCAGTACATGACTTCAGAAGGCATAGGAGATGGTTATATTGATTGTCAAATCTCACCAAAACAAAGCAGGAAGATCCCAGTAAAGGATATGCTGTATGTGCCTAGTCTTGAAAGTAATCTACTATCTGTGAAGAAACTCACAAAACAAGGAAATGAAGTTACATTTAAGCATGATAGCTGCATCATCTCAAAGGAAAGTCACACACTAGTAGAGGGAAACATCACAGATGAACTTTATCAGCTGAAATGCAAAGAGTGTGTGTATACAGCGCAACAAGAAGAGCATAAAAACTGTATTCATGTGTGGCATAGACATCTGGCACACAGAGACCCAGAAGCAATAAGAAAGTTAGTCCAAAAGCAACTAGCTGAGGATATTACAATTGATCTATGTAACCAGACAATGAAGTGTACTAGCTGCATCAAAGGGAAAATGTCTAGGAAAGCTTTTCCTAAGAGAATTAGTACAACAACAGAACAGCCACTAGATTTAATACACACAGATGTCTGTGGTCCAATGAGCACTCTGACTCCAGGGAAGAAGAGATATTTTCTCACATTTATTGATGATCATTCAAGATATACAGTTGTCCACCTGCTTCACAGCAAGAAGGAAGTTCCAGAGAAACCTGAAATATACCTAGCTGAAGTATATAATAAATTTGGAAGAATGCCAAAGATTCTACGTGCAGATAATGGGACTGAATATACAAGTAATGAGACACAGAGCATTTTAAAGAAAAATGGAATCCTATTTCAGACCACTGTACCGTACAACCCAGAGCAAAATTATGTCGCGGAAAGAAGGAACTGAACATTATGTGAAAGTGGAAGAAGCATGTTATTTGATGCAAATCTGCTCACAGCATATTGGGGTGAAGCAATCATGACAGCTTGCTATCTTCAGAACAGACTACCAGGTAAAGCTACAGAGAAAACTCCATTTGAGCAATGGAATAACAGAAAGCCAAAACTACATCACATAAGAATATTCGGAAGTAAAGCATTTGTACATGTTCCCAAAGAAAAGCGAACTAAGTGGGAATCTCACGCTAAGGAAGGTATCCTGGTAGGCTACAGCGAAACCCAGAAAGGTTATAGGATTCTACACCCAGAAACAAACAAGATCACAATAAGTAGAGATGTAGTGATTGATGAGAACTTTGTATCACCCAAGTTTTGTGACATCACGCCAGTAGTCCAGCTGAAGTCACAATTACAAGACAGCAACAAAGAGGATGTAGAGGTCTGGCTGGATTCTTCAACTAATGAAGGAACAACAGAAAAATCAGGTGAATCTGAAATCAGGAGATCGTCAAGATCAAACAAAGGTATACCAGCTACATTGTCAAGACACTACCTGAATCAGACCCGCAGTCATGGGATGAAATGCAAGCACTACCTGTCCATGAAAGAACAAAGTGGATCGATGCCGCTAATGAGGAAATCAAATCGCTTCATCAACTCCAAACTTGGAAACTCACCAAGCTACCACAGGGCAAAAAGGCAATCAAGTGCAAGTGGGTCTTCAAAACCAAATATGACTCTGAAGGTAAAGTCCACAGATTCAAAGCAAGGTTGGTCGCAAAAGGATATTCTCAAAAGTATGGCGAACATTACGATGCTACATTTGCTCCAGTCGCTAAACAGACCACGTTCAGAGCTTTGTTAGCTGTAGCTGCTGTACAAAAGATGTATGTCAGACATTTGGTTATAAAAACTGCCTTTCTAAATGGTGACATTGAGGAGGACTTATACATGACTCAACCTGAAGGTTATGTAAAAAGAGGTGAAGAGAATCTTGTTTGCAAACTACAAAAATCTCTCTATGGTCTTAAGCAATCAGCAAGAGCATGGAACACCAAGATGAATAAAGTCTTGTTGGAAGAAGGATTTAAAAGAGGTCAAGCAGATCCGTGCTTATATACAAAATATACAGATGGGAAGTGGATGTATATTCTCTTATATGTGGACGACGTGATTGTTGCTCATCAAGACGACGCAGAAATTGGAAAAATGACTGAAATTCTGAATCAGCACTTTGAAACAAAAGACCTTGGAAGTGTGACATATTATCTAGGAATCCAAATCCAGAGAGAGGAAGATGGAAGTTTTCTTCTAAACCAAAGTGCAAAAATTAATTTGATTCTGAATCAGTTTAAAATGTCAGAGGCCAAAGGTATATCAACCCCAATGGAACCATCCTACCTGAAGCTGGAAGGAGAAGATGACCTGTTGCCTAACAATGAGAAATATCGTCAGGCAGTGGGGGCACTTCTATACATATCAACTATGACTCGACCGGATATCACAACAACAGTTGGAATCCTTTGCAGATATGTGGAAAAACCGCGCCAAAGAGAGTGGAATGCTGTTAAGAGACTTCTCCGATATTTGAAAGAAACGCAAGATGTAAATTTAAAACTATCTGCAGCAGGAGATCTAGAACTTACCGGCTATGTAGATGCGGATTGGGCTGGTGATTCACGTGATCGTAAATCCACAAGTGGATACTTGTTTAAAGTTGGAGAAAGTTCAATCTCCTGGTCTAGTAGGAAACAAGTGTCTGTTGCCTTGTCATCTACAGAAGCGGAGTATGTGTCCGCAGCCTATGCAAGCCAGGAGGTTGTTTGGCTAAGACAATTGAAGGACGATCTTGGCAAACCGACAACTCAGCCGACGGTGATTTATGAGGACAACCAAGGATGCATTAAACTTGCATGCAGTGAAAAGATCAGTGCTAGAACCAAGCACATTGACGTCAGACATCATCATCTACGTGATTTGATAGATCGTGGCATAATTCAGTTTGTCTATTGTGAAACTGATAAGATGGTAGCTGACATTATGACAAAGCCATTGCCACGAGCTAGGTTCCAAGAATTGAGAACCACAATGGGACTAAGAGGATAAGTAGTTGTTGAGTGGGGGTGTTGGAATAATACATATTAATCTGTATGTGTATTGCAACAACTACTGTGCTGTTTCATATGTTGTGCATGTTGTGAGGTTGTTAACAAAGTTTAGTTAAAAAAAAACAAAAACTCACACAGACAGGATGCCCCCTCCTTCTCTTCCTGTGTTGTTGTTACATGTCTTTGATTTCCTCATGCTGCAGCAACACCAGACTCCATGCTGTGCCTATGCTGGATATGAATAAATCTACATTCTGTGTTCTAAACTCTGGATGTCACGCGGATTAATCCTCTGCTAACAATTTGGTCAGTATTTTTTCTCAGGCGTGGGAGACAAAACCAGGTGAGGAACAATCATAGAAAAGGTATAATAGAAACAAGTCACCAATTCTGCATGTATCACCCACTCCTGGTTTTGGCTCCCACTCCTGAGAAAACCGAATACTGACCAAATACTGATAGTGGTGCCGTGGCCTAAATTAAAAATCCAGTGATAGGTCCTCTTTACGTTTGTCCCTTTTTAAGTCTCCTTTCATATAATAAATACCTTTTAATAACTGTTAGGAATACAGTCTACAACCATTTTATATGTGAATAAAAAAGTGTATTACTCTCTATGGGTAATAATGTGTATAAAATTATGTTTTTGATACACAGCCAATATGCTTCATATCAGAAGTTGTCTGCCGTGATGGTATATTACTTTTTGTAAAACCTCATTCAAACATCCCTAATGCATACACAGTTTAGTGCCCCCTATTAAGACGGAGACCCTTAGGACCCTGAGTACCAAATTTATATTACCATATGGCAGTGATCTAACTTTGATTTACTAGCATTGTGTGCCATTCGCATCTTGCAGACATAGTACCTGCACTAAAATGTGATTGCATTACAATAATTGAAATGAGGCATGAGTAATTTTAGAGTTATACCCATCAGGATCCACTTCTTTCCCCCCTGACTTTGAGCTATACGTTTTTTTTATCCAGCTTTTACGGTTCTTTCCTGTCATGTCTCAGCAGAACAGTACTGCCCTCTAGAGGTGAGATATGGGGTCATGTAGTTGCAAAGTAATGAATGAACTTAACTTGATTTCTCATAAAATAGACACACAGTCGTGTGAATGTGTGCAGCATGTCAAATCTCCATTTTTTTAAGATATGTGGATGTATCGACTTTTGATCTTTATTTACACAGAATATAAAGGTAAATGTGATGTTATTAAACAGAGGCAATAAATTCACTTTAGAATGATTTATCCAACAAAACAAAATGGACATGGCATTTCCTTCGTTTGAAAAAGTAACTAGAGCTCTTATATCTGATATTTCCTTATGGTGGAAACAAACTCTAGCAGGATTCCTACAAGTGTCTGGACATTCTAGAACACTTTTCTTTTTTACAGCCAGTCAAAATAATGCTATTTTTTCTGGTTAAATGACAGCGACTATGACTGCAACTAAAAGAGCCCCATTATAGTCAATGGGGTTTGTCAATCACCATTTCTGTCTGTTGTTAACCAGATGTGCACTACCTCTTTTATTATGGACCAACAAAACGTAAGTGTGACGCCCCTGCGGGTTCAGTCGCCACAGAGGTACTGCATCTCACCCAGAGGTGTGGTACCCCACTCTCAGGTAAGGATAGAGTGCTGCCCGGGACCCTAACACCTGCATCCAACACATGCACTTCACTGGGGGCAGGGCGAGATTGCTCCTAAGGGAGAGCACAGTCCCTGGTCCCTGGCTGGAGTGGAGGGGAACCAAGTGTAGTGGGTGTGGGTGGAGGACGTAAAACAGGGGAGCACTTCAGTAGCTGTATAAAAAAGGAAACCATCTTGAGTTCAGTCAGAGAAGGAGAAGTGAAAGGAGCAGAGGCTCTGCAGGAGCTCTGCTCAGGAGGCGGGCCTGGCCCGAGAGGCCCAGGATTGAGAGAGGAGAGGGAGCAGGAGGAAGGCTCCAAGAACAGAAGGGATCCCAGGGGTACGGAAAGTGCTGGAGGCCACCTGTACGCCCTAATCTGCCAGGTGGTGGAGGGATCGAGCCGCAGAGGGGACCGGCCCCTAAACTAGTGGAGAACTACAAGGCTCAGCTAGGAACCGGAGGATGCTGTACTTGCAAGGTGCAGTGGCCACATCCGCAATTATATCGCCGAGAAGGTGGCCATAGAGGGTCCAGGGGACTGCAGGTCGCCCGACAAGACCTGAGGCTACCGGATTGGGACACTGATTGTGAGGCGTGGGCCAGGAGGGCGATAGGTCCTGTCAGGCACTCTTGAACTACCTGAGGGATTGCTGAACCCCTGCCTGGTGAACGCAGCACGTCGTGGGAGGTTGTAGTCCGGAACCTGGAACCTGAGGAACTTATCAACTGTGAGTAAACTCGGAAGACTGCACCCCACTGTCTCTGTGATTATTGCTGCGCCATCAACCCCTGCACTACAACGCCCAGCATCACCTATAACATCTACACTGCCCTGGAGCTAAGCTCTACCTGTGGAGAGCCACACCAGCTTTGCTGCACTAACATCAGCTCCAGAGGACCTGCTCCGCAGCGGCGGCTCCACATAGCCGCATACCACAGGTGGCGTCACAAACTATTTATATATAAACTATAAAAATCCCCTGTAAATAATTCCCCTTTTGATTGACCGCCCTGGGTCACAGATCGGGTCACCGCCACTGTGACATCTCCCCTAGCAACAACCGGCCCGGCACCGAGTACCCCACGGCCCAGGGGGCGCATCATAAGCACCAGCAGATACTGTAATCTACATGGCTGCAATAGTTTTGTGTCTGTTCTAGCACAACCAGTTAAGAAATGAGAAATTTTAAATCGTGACAATTCCCGTTCCAGCCCTAGATCAGGCTGCGCTATAGGATACTGTTTTTTTTCTTCCTCTTTGTCCAGGGGCCATTGTTTCAGAAGCCCTGTTTCTTAACTGGGTGGTAATGGCTGGAATTTAGACATGATGTTTTTTTCTGAATAGCAAAGGTTTCATCCTTGTACATATGCCACACATATCTCATTTGTGCAAATTATTGCTGATGATAGACACATGAACATTGACATCAATAACTTGTACCTCTAAATGTTAGTTATAATGAATGGTGTGAATAAGGTTTTTGAAAACTGCATCCACTTGAGTGGCGCAGTACTTATGTTCTGGTTCACTGCAATGGGCATGATTGGAAATGATTATGTAAGAAGTGGTCAAGAAGTCCCCTTAAAGTAACAATCGGGAACTTGCTGATCAAACAAATGACTTTACACTTGCACTCAACAGTGGCACAATATGCTTAATAGTTATAGTTCACAATGAAGAGTACAATATGCTTGATGGTTATAGTTCACAATGAAGGGCACAATATCCTTGATGGTTATAGTTCACAATGAAGGGAACAATATGTTTGATGGCTACAATTCATAATGAAGGGAACAATGTGCTTGATGGTTACAATTCCCAATGAAGGGAACAATATGCTTGATGGTTACAATTCACAATGAAGGAAACAATATGCTTGATGGTGGCAGGTTACAATGAAGAGTACAATATGCATGATGGTTACAGTTCAGTGAAGGGCACAATATGCTTGATGGTTATAGTTCACAATTAAGGGCACAATATGTTTGATGGCTACAATTCACAATGAAGGGAACAATGTGCTTGATGGTTACAATTCCCAATGAAGGGAACAATATGCTTGATGGTTACAATTCACAATGAAGGGAACAACATGCTTGATGGTGGCAGGTTACAATGAAGGGAATAATGTGCTTGATGGTTATAGTTCACAATGAAGGGCACAATATGCTTGATGATTACAGTTCACAATGAAGGGCGCAATATTCTTGATGGTTATAGTTCACAATGAAGGGCACAATATCCTTGATGGTTATAGTTCACAATGAAGGGAACAATGTGCTTGATGGTTACAATTCCCAATGAAGGGAACAAGATGCATGATGGTGGCAGGTTACAATGAAGAGTACAATATGCATGATGGTTACAGTTCACAATGAAGAGCACAATATGGTTGATGGTTACAGTTCACAATGAAGAGCACAGTATGGTCAATGGTTACAGTTCACAATGAAGAGCACAGTATGCTTGATGGTTATAAAATGCTTTAAGTAGCATGGATTGGGTTCTTGGCAGTTTATGGGCTTTGCATGGGACAGAATGTGCATTTACTTCATACTAGTCGACTGTATCTTCTCAAGGACAGTGTTAACTCTGCAGAGACAATCTTAGTCAAAACAGGTTAACTTCAACTTGGGTCTCTACTCTATGTATTCTTTGAAACCAACTTTGCCACATTTCCACAGGGTCCTCTTCACTCACTTAGGCCTCCAGCCCACCAACGATAACAAGATGGACAAGTCACGGTCTCATGCACAAAGGCCATCAGGTTCTTAAGGCATGCTCCCTCATATTCCTTTTTTACCACCTGTTGCCAGCATTGTGTTGTATTGGGTCAGCTCCACAAGGCATACCCACAGCACGGCTGGACTCTTCCTAGGCCTTTGCTGCCATTGCCCCTCCTCCTATTAACTGGCAGTCAGAAAACTCTCATGCCCGCTGTCAGCCACCATGACATGGCACTTTGAAGCCCATCCGCCTGCGAATCCTCTTACTAAATGGAGGAACAAAATAACCAAGACGTACAAATCATCATATATACATTGCTTTTATAGTATATACATCGACTAAGCAATATAATGCAAATAAACATGTCATTAAAGGGAACATGTCCCATTAAAATTGCAGTCTGTTCTGTGGGATCAGCAGGAGGAGCTGAACAGATTGATTGTATAGTAAGAGATTAGCGTACTAATTTAAATTACTGCTTCCTCTGGGCTTAAGAGTCCGGTGGGCGGTCTTATTTGTGATTGGCAAATATTGTATAGATGTAATTACAGAGATACTGTCAATCAGTGAGTAAAAACTCTCTATGGACTCTTTACCCCAGAATACGTAAGAATTTGAATAAAAAAACTATAGTGAACTGATAAATTGGATTGTCACAGTGCCCCATAAGTGCCAGCCAAACAGTTGTATAAGTGGCACCTGTCATTTGGGAGTATAGACCAGCACAATAGGTGCTATATCTACAATGCAGGCACACCAGTCATTTGGGAGGTGTAGACCAGCACAATAGGTACTATATCTTTAATGCAGACACACCGGTCATTTGGGAGTGTAGACCAGCACAATAGGTACTATATCTTTAATGCAGACACACCGGTCATTTGGGAGTGTAGACCAGCACAATAGGTGCTATACAGTGCCTACAAGTAGTATTCAACCCCCTGCAGATTTAGCTGGTTGACACATGCGGAATTAACTTGGCATTGTGACATTTGTACTGTAGATCAGCCTGGAAGTGGGAAATGCACTGCAGCAATTTTTTTTTTTTTTTTTTAAACGTTAAAAGTTAATTCAGCGTGTCATTTATTATTCAACCTCTCAAACCACAAGAATTCTGTTTGGTCCCCCTAAAGTATTAAGAAGTAGTTCAGGCACCAAGAATAATGAGCTTCACATGTGTGGATTAAAGATCTCTTTTGCCAGCCTTTTCTGACTATTTAAGACCCTCCCCAAACTTGTGAACAGCACTCAGACATGGTCAACATGGGAAAGACAAAGGAGCATTCCAAGGCCATCAGAGACAAGATCGTGGAGGGTCACAAGGCTGGCAAGGGGTACAAAACCCTTTCCAAGGAGTTGGGCCAACCTGTCTCCACTGTTGGGAGCATCATCCGTAAGTGGAAGGCTTATGGAACTACTGTTAGCCTTCCACGGCCTGGACAGCCTTTGAAAGTGTCCTCCCGTGCCGAGGCCAGGCTTGTCCGAAGAGTCAAGGCTAACCCAAGGACAACAAGGAAGGAGCTCCGGGAAGATCTCATGGCAGTGGGGACCTTGGTTTCAGTCAATACCATAAGTAATGTACTCCACCGCAATGGTCTCCGTTCCAGACGAGCCTGTATGGTACCTTTACTTTCAAAGCGTCATGTCAAGGCTCGTCTACAGTTTGCTCATGATCACTTGGAGGACTCTGAGACAGACTGGTTCAAGGTTCTATGGTCTGATGAGACCAAGATCGAGATCTTTGGTGCCAACCACACACGTGACGTTTGGAGACTGGATGGCACTGCATACGACCCCAAGAATACCATCCCTACAGTCAAGCATGGTGGTGGCAGCATCATGCTGTGGGGCTGTTTCTCAGCCAAGGGGCCTGGCCATCTGGTCCGCATCCATGGGAAGATGGATAGCACGGCCTACCTGGAGATTTTGGCTAAGAACCTCCGCTCCTCCATCAAGGATCTTAAGATGGGTCGTAATTTCATCTTCCAACAAGACAATGACCCAAAGCACACAGCCAAGAAAACCAAGGCCTGGTTCAAGAGGGAAAAAGTCAAGGTGTTGGAGTGGCCTAGTCAGTCTCCTGACCTTAACCCAATTGAAAACTTGTGGAAGGAGCTCAAGAATAAAGTCCACATGAGACACCCAAAGAACCTAGATAACTTGGAGAAGATCTGCATGGAGGAGTGGGCCAAGATAACTCCACAGACCTGTGCCGGCCTGATCAGGTCTTATAAAAGACGATTATTAGCTGTAATTGCAAACAAGGGTTATTCCACAAAATATTAAACATAGTGGTTGTATAATAATTGACCCACACTTTTATGTTTAAAATTTAATACAATTCAACTGAGCAACATAACTTTTTGGTTTGTAAGATTTATGCTTCTGTTCATAAAACCTACTCTCGTTTGCAGTTTGAAGGCTCTAACTTATTTGCATCTTATCAAACCAGCTAAATCTGCAGGGGGTTGAATACTACTTGTAGGCACTGTATCTACAATGCAGGCACACCAGTCATTTGGGAGGTGTATACCAGCACAATAGGTACTATATCTTTAATGCAGACACACCGGTCATTTGGGAGGTGTAGACCAGCCCAATAGGTACTATATCTTTAATGCAAACACACCTGTCATTTGGGAGGTGTAGACCAGCACAATAGGTACTATATCTACAATGCAGGCATACTTGTCATTTGGGAGGTGTAGACCAGCACAATAGGTGCTATATCTACAATGCAGACACAACGGTCATTTGGGAGGTGTAAACCAGCATAATAGGTGCTATATCTACAATGCAGGCATACTTGTCATTTGGGAGGTGTAGACCAGCACAATAGGTACTATATCTTTAATGCAGACACACCTGTCATTTGGGAGTGTAGACCAGCACAATAGGTACTATATCTTTAATGCAAACACACCTGCCATTTGGGAGGTGTAGACCAGCACAATAGGTACTGTATCTTTAATGAAAGCACACCTGAGAGGAAGGAGAAGTACGGCAAAAATAAAGGACCATGTGAGACCTTGAGGTAGATGAAATGCGAGGAACATAGACAGACAAGTTGCGTATGTGACAGACGGTGCAGGGGAAGGCTGAATGAGACTTTGTCAGAGAATTGGGAACAGGAGGGATTGGAGAGAGGAGGGGGCTGCTGGAACAGGAGTAGGAGGGAGGGATGAGGCAGCGGCTGTCCCCTTCTGATAACATAATCTGCAGCATAAGATAGACCCTTGGACTTGGGTGTTTAGCTGTAGTGACATGGTACTGGGAGCACAGTGAGAACAGCACTGAACGTTCAGCTGGCACAGAGTAGTTTGGCCATGGGCAGCATCACTAAGGAGCATAACCTGGGTACCGATGGGCGCCAGCCGCATGACCACTGTCTCAGCTCCGCCGACACCAGTGGTATGGATTTACGGACACTGAAGAAAGATTACCACCACAGGTGAGTGCCAGGGTGGGCAATGTGTTCCTATTACTGAGGACAAGATGGACCAAGTGGTCTTCTTCTGCCGTCAGACTTCAATGTTTCTAAAATGACCATCGATATGACGATAGCCAATCTGCCCGACGTGTGGGCACAGGGATAGCCATGTGTCCAGTGTGACAAAATGGAATATTTTGGTTGCTGGTCATCATCATAGTTGAAATGTATAGATACCCATTTTTTTCATTAATTTCAATGTAAGGTCTATAGTCTTCCAGTGCCATGAGCTCGTTGGATGCCATTTTTTATTTTGTCCACTATAAGGGGAATCCCATAGAGGCGAACCCCTCGATCTCGAATGGGTACCATCCTGATATTTTCCTCTTGGGGAAAGAATAACCATAAAATGTATACCTGTTGGATTCTTTGTTTCCCCAGGGAAGAGTAATGGAGGTGTCTAGTAGCATCTTACCTCCCATCATTCATAGAAATAACATACCTGTTTGGTAGATAGTGTGCTTATAAATGCTAGATAGAGCTTACAAATGCTGCTCAGGAGCTGGAGCTCCGATGCTCCAGAGGCAAAGTTCAATCATCAGGAGTTCACTATCTCTAGGCAATCAGGAATCCAGGAGGCAGGAGAGAGGTGTGCTCCTGAAGATTAATCTTCAGAAAACTCTAGTTTTCCCAAATATCTTCAATATGTTGTATATTGGCTGAATGCTTGTTCTGCCAACTGCTATTTTTCCAGACCCCTAGTGTACACATGCACACTCAATCCGGCTGAGCGATGGAGACAAGGGAATACACCATTTCCCATAGTACTTTCTTTTGTCCTATGAGAGAAAAGGATGGGGCATGTTGAAGTCAACACATCTCCATACACATTAGATGGTTGGCTGATCCCGACCATCTAATGGTCCTCCATTGGTACAGTGATGGACAAATTGCTTCGGTATGTATTGGGCTCACTTGATCCAATCAAAATCAGATGCAGGTTTTACATTATGACCAATATTCCCTATAGCATTGTGTATGCATCCAATTCATTAGCAAAGTGATTTGCTTGGATTAGCCCAAGAGGTTGCTTTCTGAATCTTCTGATTTGTCCTCTGATCAGATCTAGTGGTTGATGTTATTTGTAGAATAAACAAACAAAAGTAAATCTTGAAGGTTTTTTTTCCCAAAATTTAAAGAAAAGCATTCATTCTGATCACTGGAGATTGCTGGGATCTCCTATGTTCTCAAGAACAGGGTTGTGCAGAGCCCCATCTGACTGGAGCGGAGGTCAACCATGCCTACTACTGCTTCATTCATTGCCTATGGGACTGCCAGAAATAGAAGAACGCTGTGCATGAATTTCTCTTGACGCCCCATAGACAAACAGTAGAGCAGAGGTAATCCAAGGGGTCACAATGTGATTCCATTTCCCTGTATTGCGCTGACATGTAGCAGCAGCACAGTGATCTTTACGATATTTAGGCCTTATTTGGATACCTGTGATTTGCATACGCAAATCTGTCTGTCTTTTGGAGGATAGAACTCGTGCTCATTTTGGTCTATGGGCATGTTCACATGTCCGAGTTTTTTGGGGACCAAGTTTCAACAAAAATAGGAAATAACGAGACAAGTTCGTGTTTTATCATAGATTAACTTTGCCTATTTAAATCAATGATTGTGATAAAAACAGGAAGGACACGGTTGCTACATGGACCAAAAATCGGGTTCAGATCACTGATGAAAAACGGTCATTTTTTGCTCGTATGCAAAATAAAAAAGGACGTCTAAATGAGATTATATGAAAGCATAATTCCTTAAGCCAGTCGTCTGCAGACGGGTACAGGAGCCATCTGTCACTAATTAGCACTGTCTCTTCTGTACAACAGAGGCAAAACTAGTGCTTGCTCCACGGTGCGTGTTGTCCATGTGCAGTCTGTCGCACACTGACCAAAAATGCGTCTGTGTGAACGAGGCCTGACTTTAACACTTACCCTGATACATGTCTGAGAATCACTATATGAGATCTTTTTCTTATATTCATGCAGGATATTTGTCAATCGGAGTTTGGGCCTGGAGAAAATAAAATGTTTTGGATTTGATATGGATTATACATTAGCAAGTAAGTTATTTTTTTTTCCCTAAATGTAAAACGCTAGAGCATTTATGTAAAAAGGGGACGTCTACATGTTTGGTTTCATGAGTGGTCTGTGAAAAATCACGGCGACATGTCCGATTTTGATCTGAGTGTCGGATCAAGATCGGCAATGCATGTCTACATTTCCGTGAAAAAACTGGCAGCACTCGGATGGCATCTGAACGATTTTCACAAACTGTTAGATGGGAAAGGAATAGAGAAACTTTTTTTTTTTTCACCTATGAGTAAAACTGATGACCGAACTGATGAAACTCGGTCAGTTTTTCTTGTACATTAAAAATAATGACATGTGAATGAGGCTTTAAATTGCATTCACAAATACAGCAAGAAATTGCCTGAACGGGCAATATTGCTACAGATCCCATAGAGATGTATTATATTCTATATGTATTTATTTTACACTAATTTTTCCCCCAGTGTATCGGTCTCCGGACTATGAAGAACTTGGCTTTGAGCTTCTACTGGACAGACTGGTTTCCATTGGATATCCTCATGAAATTCTGACGTATAAGTATGATCCAAACTTCCCGACCAGGTGTGTGTCTATTCTTCTGATTTATTGGGATTTCTGAGTAACCCTAAACTCTGCCGGTCTCCAGAAGGAGAATGTTTGCTTATGTCTAGTCCATGAGGCCAATCTATACGTCAGCCTCTCCTTATGTACATAGCCAATGTCTAGAGAAACCTTATAGATAACAGGAGATGACTAGGGCATCTCATATGACACATTTGGCTACCAAATCATTGAAATATTTTTTTTTTGCAAAAAGCAGGCTTGTTCTGAATGTCTCCACTAAAGGATTGCGTTAGCAGAGGAAGTCTCATTTTGCAGACTCCCACTGAGGCCCCCATACACATTAGACTTATGTTGGCCAGATCCGTCGATACTGACTGGTTCGGCCAACACTAATGTGTCGATGCTTCTCTCATAGGGAACACAGGCGTGCTCGGTTGAACAAGTGCTCCTGTGGTCGGACGGGATGGCTGCTGGCATTGATTGGCCAACAGTCATATAAAGGGTATGCCGGCTTTAGGGTGGATTTCAAAATATTTTGCAACTCAAAATCAATTCTACATATCTGAGTAGGGTTGGCACATGGTTTTCTGCAAGACCCATTTTGATAACTGGGACAGTTTCAGAAATGTCTACAACACAGCATACAATCCACCCTTAAAGGGAATCTGTCATCAGGTTTTTGCTATGCAATCTGACAACAGCATGATGTAGGGACAGAGACCCTGATTCCAGTGATATATCACTTAGTTTTCTGGCTGCAGGAGTTATGATGAATCACAGTTTTCTCTGCTGAAGATCTAGCAGTGCTCGGAATGCTGAGCTGTGTATAACCCCGCCAACACACCACTGAGGCGGGGCTGGACTAGAAGGCATGAGACCAGTTGTCCTGTAGTGATAATCTCCTGCTGATAAAACATTTATTGTATTTAAACAGAAAAACTCAGCCTAGTAAGGGACACATCGTTGGAATCAGGGTTTCTGCCTCTACATCATGCTGCTCTCAGATTACATAGTAAAAATCTGGTGACCGATTCCCTTTAAAATCTTCTCCAAAGGTCAGTGTCTATGCAGATTTTTCCCCACATTGCGTAGATGGGAATTGGTAAACCGCTACTGTAAAACACCAGATGTGAACATACAATAACATAGATTTTCTGATTGACATATACATAGTCATTATAGCATATCCTTGTCGCTGTGACAACTGAATTTTTTTATGACTTGTCTAGTGTCATTTTTCATGATATTTTTCTTTGTAGTTTATTACAGACATTTCTGAGATTGTTCGTTTTATCTGAAATTGGCTCCCAAGTGTTGCCAAAACAACTCATTGTCAGTTACTGGGTCATCCCTGTCACGTGATCAACTTTCCACTCGTTTCTCACATTATAGGTGTAGTTCCCAATCACACCTGTAGGGGGTGCATTGTAGTTTACTATTTATAGTAAATGTTCCCATTCACAGAGCTCTTTCGTTAGAGAATAACATTGTACGGCTGGTGTCTAAAGCGTCGAACATACTGCTTAGGTGAGGAATCCCTTACCGCCTTGTGGTGTGACGTCACCGCGCTTTTTTCTACGGTGCATTTACATGATCTGCTTCTAGCTGATAAGGTTATCCTGCCACACACACGACATGGTGTTATGTTCTCGTACACACATTGTACAGTGCTACACTGTAGTACAGTGACGATAAAGCGCTATCTGCCCTGTGCGTCAATATCAGTGACCGCAATTGTATTCTGCAAGATTGTGCGGTTACAGATCAGAATGGTGCATTGCTGCATTGCACCTGCAGCCTATAGATAAAGCATCATTGTGTTGTGCCAAACAGTGGCATAGCGAGGGTTACTAGTGCCCAGGGCAAGGTAAGAATAGCATCCCCTAATCCATGTTACTAGTGTCCAGGGCAAGGTAAGAATAGCATCCCCTAATCCAGTAATAATTACCCCGCGAGTGCACCCTTAAAACAAATCATGCCCCCTGAGCACTCCTTCTCAAAAATATTAAAGGAGTTTTCCGGTTTCCCCAGCTGGAGTTTGTTTTACTCCTGGTGCAGCGCTGAGTCGGAGTCTGTTATTGTTTGCAGCGCTAATGTCAATCGATGAGCCCAAGTTGCTCAGAGCCGCTGAGCTCACTGATAGCCTGTAGTGATGTTGACGTGACGCCAGCACTGCAGACGTAATAGCAGCAACGGAGACTCAGGGCTGGACCTGGGAAAGGTGAACAAAGCGCTTTTTTTTTTTTCTTTTAAACAAACTGCAGCCAGGGGACGGGGATTTCTTAAACCGAAAAAGCCCTTAGGATATCCTTAGGATAGGCCATCAGTGTCTGATTGGTCGGGATCTGACGCCCGGCACTCCCACCGATCAGCTGTTATCGGCGGCCGGAGATACTCACTTGCGGAGCTGCTCCATCTTCTGATAGTGACCACTGCCGGGTACTACACATCCGCCTCTTATTGATTTGAATAGTAGGCCGATATGGAGTACCATCTCAGCCACGATCAGAAGACGGAGTATTTCCAGCTGGCGGCCGCCACCACCGATAACAGCTGAGCGGCAGTGGTGCCGGGTGTCGGACCCCGACCAATCAGACATTGATGACCTATCCTAAGTTGTAAGTAGTGGACAACCCCGTTAGGTTTTTGCAGTCCTAAGAATTTTGCACCCAGTGCAACCACCCATGCGCCCGTTCCTTCATGCTACATCACTGATGCTAAATGAAAAGCTCAGCGCTGCTAAATATGTCTACGATTTGCACATTTCACTGAATACTCATGCCTTGTGTCTTTGGCAGGGGTCTGGTGTTTGACAGCCTCTATGGAAATTTGCTAAAAGTTGACGCTAATGGCAATGTGCTGGTCTGCACTCATGGTTTCCGCTTCTTAAAAGGGTGAGTTAATAGAAGCCTGTGAAAAACACACCAGTGACTGGCGTGACCGTGCTCTGGCTCATCTACGGGACGGAAATAGGGTCTGGATCCAGAGTGACATGTTTGTGGGGTGCTGTCATTATGCTAAATTCTAACAGAAGAGCCCCGAGGGTTTAATATTTCTATAGATAAATCCATTGTCCGCCGGCCAGCGTTCCTCCGAGTCTCCTCTTTGTCCTCTCTGTGTCCTGACTCCACAACTTAATTACCGTACATATCAAACGACGTCCTAATTAGTGATGAGTCTAATTCCATAATATCACTGGCAAATACCAGTCTTTGCGTTATGATCTCCTGCTTCTAAAGTTCCTGGACAGCAAATCTGCCCAGCGAGGGCATAAATGCCCCTGGACAGAAGGGCTAAGCCCTGGATCACCATATCGCCTTTGCTGTTTAAGCTCGGTTTATATTCGGCTTATTCCTGCCCATAATGAACAATGATTGACGAGATAATTAGTCATTTAAGCTGCTTTTACATGGTCCGATGCAAACTATATAGGGACCAAATAAGGGACGGACACAGACAGGAGCAGTATATGGGCCCCTGTGCAGGAACAGTATATGGACCCCTGTGCAGGAACAGTATATGGGCCCCTGTGCAAAAACAGTATATGGGCCCATGTGTAGGAACAGTATATGGGCCCATGTGTAGGAACAGTACATGGGCCCCATCAGCAGGAACAGTATATGGGCCCCTGTGTAAGAGCAGTATATGGGCCCCTGTGTAAGAGCAGTATATGGGCCCCTGTGTAAGAGCAGTATATGGGCCCCTGTGCAGGAGCAGTATATGGGCCCCTGTGCAGGAGCAGTATATGGGCCCCTGTGCAGGAGCAGTATATGGGCCCCTGTGCAGGAGCAGTATATGGGCCTCTGTGCAGGAGCAGTATATGGGCCCTTTGCAACACTTTGTCACAGAAGCCGCTTGCCACTTTGTAGGTAGATGTGGCCCCCTTTTTATCTCGGGACCTGATGTGGCTACACAGGTTGCACCAATGGTATGTCCCCATCGCCATCGCACCTGGACTAAATAGTTGTTAAAGGGAACCTGTTAGCTCTGTTTTTCAGCCATGGATGCTTTCCGAGACTGACAGGTCTTTTCTTATGTTTGTATAGATGGAAAAATGTCAGACTTATCAGGCTGGAAGTGCACTGGGGGCGTATCAACGCACTTGTTCTACTTTTTTCAATGTCACTGACACACCCCCTGTGCACTTCCAGGCTGATTTGCATTTGGCTTCTACACTTTCGATTTCTCCTGCTTTCCCCATGGCTATATATAAAAGAAAGTATCATTTTTATTGGTGGACAAGCTCCTATACAGTCATACCACTACTTCCATATGTAAAAACTTGCTGACTGTTTCAAGAAAGTATATATTAACTCATTCTACCGCTTATACAGCACTGTGCAAAAGTTTTAGGCAGGTGTAAAAAGATGCTCTAAAGTAAGAATGTTGCAAAACCAAAGAAATGAGCCGGACTATAAACTGGTATATGTGCAAAGTGTGCGTTCACAATGTGGCCATTTCACAGACAAAAACCCAAGTAATAAAACAAAAAGCAAAATGAACATACAGTATATCCTACAGCAAGTAAATAAGTAAAATAGTAATCGTACATATAAATAACATAGGGCACTTAGTTAACGCTATTTTTATCAAGAAAGCATAAACGCCATCCCGCCATGACAAGGTGTACCCAATCGGGATGGGCCTGTCTTTTGTATAAAAAAAAAGTAAGAATTCTTTCAAATATAGAAACATTAATAGTTTATTTTTTTATCAATTACCAAAATGCAAAGGGATCAAAAGAAAAATTGAAATCATATCAATATTTGTTGTGACCAGCCTTTGCCTTTTAAACAGCATCAAAGCATCAATTCTTCTAGGTTCACATGTACTTGTACACAGTTTTTAAGGAACTCAGCAAGGAGGTTGTTCCAAACATCTTGGAGAACTAACCACAAATCTTCTATGGATGTATGTTTTAGCCACCATACAATACCAAAAGAGAGGCGTCTGTTTGGTTCTAAATTTATTCTGCAGCCGGACAAGGAGTGGACATACAGCCAATGTCATTAAGAATGATCTTCTGCATTAAGAACAGGGAGTTCTGGTAGTGATTATGCGGCCCCACAGAGCCCTGATCTCAACATCATCCAGTCTGTCTGGGATTACATGAAGAGACAGAAGGACTTGCACAAGCGACATCCACTGAAGATCTGTGGTTAGTTCTCCAAAATGTTTGGAACAATCTTCCTGCCGAGTTTCTTCAAAATCTGTGTGTAACTAGAAGAATTGATGCTGTTTTGAAAGCAAAGTGCGGTCACACCAAATATTGATTTGATTTAGATTTCTCTCTTTTTTTCATTCACTTTGTGTTTTGCTAATTGATAAAAATATACTTAAATGTTTTGAAGCATTTTTAATTTGAAGCAATTTTTCCATGCCTGATTACACTTATGCACATTACTTTATATCAACAACATGTTGTGCAGCGTTGTACACAGACTGTAATGATTATTCCTATTTCCGATACATACATACAGTGACCAATTTCAAAGGTAGCCAGGTTAACCATTGTATTTTTGGAGGAAGAAAAACCGTTCTGATATTGCCCTTAAAGGGGTAAACCGGCCATAGGCTACAAGTCTGCAGTCACTCTATGGGACAGCAGACTAGTCAATCCTCACATCGCGTGCACTGTGTACTGTGAGGAGTCTTCGGTGACTGCGCCGGGAGTGGCAGGTATGTGACCGCAAGTATGTGATTTGCATACGAGCGGTCACATGCCGCCTAGATGGGCACAGCCTCGTTCAATGCAAGTGTAGTGAGTTAGGCCGGAAACATCTAGTCGGAATGTGGCCCGAAGTATGCAAATTGTATACTTGCGGTTATATGACCGGTTGCTCCTGGCTCCAGAGAATCCTCACAGTGAGCATTGTGTGCGATGTGAGGATTTACAAGTCTGCAGTCACATAAAGTAAAGTCTGCAGTCACATAGAGGAACTGCAGACTTGTAGCCTAACGCTGGAAACCCCTTTAATTGTATTCAATATGACCTATAGCTTGACGCTATTCACACTTAGGGGTCCTGTTACCTGTGATCCTATACAAGATCACACGATGATATGGCTGAATACGTGTACTGTACACGTTCTGTTCAACGATGTAATACCCTTCTAATGCTTCAATATATACAATTACAATTAGCATATACGATTCTAATTTACAAGATCGAATCAATCTAAATTATGTCCTAAAAATACATAAAATATGTAGGATAGCACATCAAGCATAGCAGTATAACAATACCATGTTACTACTAATGTATATATATCTCATTACATACACAGGGTAAAAGAAGTGAATCATAAATCCTTAAAATGTAATTTTATTAGTAAGTAATTAAATAAAATATAAAAACATAGGTGCCTCAAGAGAGGGACACAAAGTTGAAACCTAATATAAAGAATGTATAGATCTATGAAATAATGCGGCAAAGATGGTACATACTCGTTTTAATATAAATAGGTGGTCATATAGAGTCTAAGATATATTTATAGCAACAGTGTGCAAATTGATAGCCTATAGACTTATCCAATAGGAGATGGTGCACTTGCCTGAATAGTAGAGTATGAGAGTTTGAGTGCTGTGTCCCTCCACCCCAACGCGTGTTTCGCCTTACATGCTCAGGGGGTGTGATCTAATCTAATTAAAAGATGTCAGAAAAGAAATGTTCCAACCCCGTTCCATTATATTATTTAGGGCTGAGATCTGGATTAAATACCCCAATAAATTCATCCAGAGAGATGACACCAAGAGATATCATATCCTCAACACACTGTTCAACCTGTCAGGTAAGTTAAAGTGTGCCTGTCATTTGGGCATGATGTAAGCTACTAGTGTTTTCTCTGGTCTTACCTTTTAACCCCTTCAAGACTGGGCCATTTTCCACTTTTCTGCTCTTGGGTTTTTTTTCCTCCCCTTCATCCAAGAGCCATAATTTTGAAGCATGAGTTATAGTTTTGAATGGTACAATTCATTTTAAAACTTAAAGTACTGCAAAATGGTAAAAAAAAAATATTTATTTATTTGTTTTACTCACTTATATAGAGCCATTAATTCCACAGCGCTTTACAGACATTATCAGCACTGTCCCCATTGGGGCTCACAATCTAGATTCCCTATCAGTATGTCTTTGTAGTGTGGGAGGAAACCGGAGAACCCGGAGGAAACCCACGCAAACACAGGGAGAACATACAAACTCCTGGGAGCTGTTGAACTGAGATTAGACTTCATGTAACGAGCCAAATATGGTTTTTTTTTGCATTTCTTTATTTTTGATTTTGGAAAAGGGGGCGATTTAAAACTTTTATATTTTTTTTATATTTTTGAAAAATATTTCGATTTGAGAGTCCTCAATGGTTGATACCTTTTAATGGCTAACTGAAAAGATGGTAAGAGGTTGCAAGCTTTCAAGACTACTCAGGCCTCTTCATCAGGAATAGAATAACACAAAATCTGAAGAGTCACATATTAATAGGACACAGAAATAATGCAATAGATGAGACAGGTGACGTATAGCAGAGCTATTACTATGGGAGAGAGATAAACAGTTCTGGCTGTAAATATTTTAGCAGTTCATAGATAAGGAGCGTGAAAGTTTTATTGTCCATATTGCCCATAATATTTTTGAAAACTTTTTCTTTAATCAAATTTAGCTTAGCCACAGGTTGGGCTTCATGGATGTACAAAGATGGCAGCAATGGGGGCCTTTAGTAGGCCCTCGGCTGTCATGGCAACCTATCGGCTCCCCATGATCATGTGATCATGTCGCAGGGAGCTGATGGACACCGGAGTGCTCACTGGTAATGGAACCATTTAAATGTCACTGTCACTGATTGATCTAAATCAGGGGTGGGCAATTAATATTCCCGAGGGGCCACATGAGAGACCATGACTGTTATGGAGGGTGGAAGCAATAGGCTGAAATGAATTCTGCTCAATAATATTAAAGGGGTTTCCCACAAACAAAAGTTCATTTTAAAAATTGTCTGTGTCTGACCGTGTACAGATCATACCACATCTCCTGGGCAGGGGAGGAAGCAAAAAGCAATACAGACATTACAGCACGGGATCACAGAGGATTCATTATCTGAGGTAAAACATTTCACTGCCTGTTTTTAAACAATATTTTACCTCACAAAATGAATCCCCTGTGATCCCGTGCTGTAATGTCTGTATTGTCTTTTGCTTCCTCCCCTGCCCAGGAGATGTGGTATGTTCTGTACACGGTCAGACACAGACAATTTCTAAAATTAACTTTTGTTCATGGGAAAACTCCTTTAATATTAACATATTAATTATAATTATTAATTGTATCACTTAATATTGAGCAGCATTAAGTATGCTGAAATCCCCCTATATACCGTATGAGCCCATACACAGCCCCCTTATGTACCATATGGGCCCACACACAGCCTCCTATATACCATATGAGCCCCCCACATAGCCTCCTATATACAGAATGAGCCCCCACATAGCCTCCTATATACCGTATGAGCCCCCCACATAGCCTCCTATATACAGTATTAGCCCCCACATAGCCTCCTATATACAGAATGAGCCCCCACATAGCCTCCTATATACAGCGTGAGCCTCCACATAGACTCCTATATTCAGCGTGTGCCCCCACATAGCCTCCTTTTTGCAGAGTGAGCCCTCGCGTAGCCTCCTATATACAGTCTGAGCCCCACATAGTCTCATATATATGGTGTGAGCCCCAAATAGCCTCCTATATACAGTATGATCCCCACATAGCCTCCTATATACAGTAGTATGAGCCCCACATAGTCTCTTATATATGGTGAGAGCCTCACATAGCCTCCTATATACAGCATGAGCCCCACACAGCCACCCATATACAGTGTGAGCCCCACATAGCCTATGATATACAGCATATTCCCCACCTAGCCTCACTATATACAGTGTGAGCCCCCCACATAGCCTCCTATATACAGTATGAGCCCCACATAGCCTATGCTATACAGCATGTGCCCCACAAAGCCTCTTATATACAGCATGTGCCCCACATAGCCTTACTATATACAGTGTGAGCCCCCCACATAGCCTCTTATATACAGCATGTGCCCCACATAGCCTCTTATATACAGCATGTGCCCCACATAGCCTCTTATATACAACATGTGCCCCACATAGCCTCACTATATACAGTGTGAGCCCCCCACATAGCCTCTTATTCTTATATACAAAGTGAAAATCCAGCATCATGTCCCACGTGATGTGATGCTGGATATTCACTTTGTTTCTCCAGTTTGCTGATAACACAGCACTCTGTGCACCGCCCAAGAATGACTCCACAAGCTGAATTGAACATAGATGAGCTGGACTTTTCTCTTTACCTCTTATATATAGTATGAGCCCCCGACATAGCATCCATATATACAGCATGTGCTCCACATAGCCTCTAATATACAGCATGTGCCCCACCTAGCCTCACTATATACAGTATGAGCCCCCACATAGCCTCCTGTATACAGTATGATCCCCATACATAGCCTTATATATATATAGAGAGAGAGAGAGAGAGAGAGAGTAAGCCCCACATAGCCTCCATGTATACAGTGTGAGCCCCACATATCCTCCATATATACAGTGTGAGCACCACATAGCCTTCAATATAGAGTATGAGCCCCCACATACAGGTGCTTCTCACAAAATTAGAATATCATCAAAAAATTTATTTATTTCATATTCTTCAATACAAAAAGTGAAACTCATATATTATATAGAGTCATTATAAACAGAGTAATCTATTTCAAGTGTTTATTTCTGTTAACGTTGATAATTATGGTTTACAGCCAATGAAAACACAAAAGTCATTATGTCAGTAAACTAGAATAATTAACAAAAAAACACCTGCAAAGGCTTCCTAAGCGTTTAAAAAGGTCCCTTAGTCTGTTTCAGTAGGCTCCACAATAATGGGGAAGACTGCTGACTTGACAGATGTCCAGAAGGCAGTCATTGACACACTCCACAAAGAGGGTAAGCCACAAAAAGTCATTGCTAAAGAAGCTGGTTGTTCACAGAGTGCTGTATCCAAGCATATTAATGGAAAGTTTAGTGAAAAAGTGTGGTACAAAAAGGTGCAGAAGCAATCGGGATAACCACAGCCTTGAAAGGATTGTTAAGAAAAGGCCATTCAAACATTTGGGGGAGATTCACAAGGAGTGGACAGCTGCTGGAGTCATTGCTTCAAGAGCCACCACACACAGACGTATCCAGGACATGGGCTACAAGTGTCGCATTCCTTGTGTCAAGTCACTCATCACCAATAGACAACGCCAGAAGCGTCTTACCTGGGCCAAGGAGAAGAAGACCTGGACTGTTCTCAGTGTTCCAAGGTGTTGTTTTCAGATTAAAGTAAATTTTATATTTCATTTGGAAATCAAGGTCCCAGAGTCTGGAGGAAGAGTGGAGAGGCCACAATCCAAGCTGCTTGAGGTCTAGTGTGAAGTTTCCCCAACCAGTGATGGTTTGGGGAGCCATGTCATTTGCTGGTGTAGGTCCACTGTGTTTTATCAAGACCAAAGCGCAGCCGTCTACCAGGAAATTTTAGAGCACTTCATGCTTCCCTCTGCCGACAAGCTTTTTGGAGATGGAAATGTCATTCTCCAGCAGGACTTGGCCCCTGTCCACACTGCCAAAAGTACCAATACCTGGTTTATAAACAACAGTATCACTGTGCTTGATTGGCAGCAAACTCGCCTGACCTTAACCCCATAGAGAATCTATTATAGAGAATCTATGGGGTATTGTCAAGAGGAAGATGAGAGACACCAGACCCAACAATGCAGACGAGCTGAAGGCTGCTATCAAAGCAACCTGGGCTTCCATAACACCTCAGCAGTGCCACAGGCTGATCGCCTCCATGCCACATTGCCGCATTGATGCAGTAATTGATGCAACAGGAGCCCCGACCAAGTATTGAGGGCATTTACTGAACATACATTTCAGTAGGATAACATTTCGGATTTTAAAAACATTTTTCAAGCTGTTGTTATAAAGTATTCTAATTTACTGAGATAATGACTTTTGTGTGTTCATTGGCTGTAAGCCATAATCATCAACATTAACAGAAATAAACACTTGAAATAGATCACTCTGTTTGTAATGACTCTATATGAATTTCACTTTTTGGATTGAAGAACTGAAATAAATTAACTTTTTGATGATATTGTAATTTTGTGGGAACACCTGTAGTCTCCTATATACAGTGTGAGCCCCACATAACCTCCATAGATACAGTGTGAGTCCCACATTGCCTCCAATATAGAATATGAGCCCCCACATAGTCTTCTATATACAGTATGAGTCCCCCACATAGCCTCCATAGAAACAGTGTGAGCCCCACATAGCCTCCTATATATAGTGTGACCCCCACATAGCCTCTGATACACAGCATGTGGCCCACATCGCCTCTGATATACAGCATTTGCCCTACATAGCCTCACTATACACAGTGTGAGCCCCCTACATAGCCTCTTATATTCAAAGTGAAAATCCAGCATTACGTCCCATTTGATGCTGGATGTTCTCTTTGTTTCTCCTGCTTGCTGCCAACACAGCACTCCGTGCGCTGCCCAAGATTAACTCTACAAGCTGAATTAAACATAGGTGAGCTGGACTTTCCTCTTTACCTCTTACATGCTGTATGAGCCCCCCCAGATAGCCTCCATATATACAGTGTGAGCCTAACCTAGCCTCTGATATACATCATGTGCCCCACAGTGTGAGACCCCCACATAGCCTCCTATATACAGTATGATCCCCTCAGATAGCCTCCATATATACAGTGTGAGCCTCACATAGCCTCCATATATACAGTGTGAACCCCACATAGCCTCCATATATAGTGTGAGCTCCATATAGCCTCCATAGATAGTGTGAGCCCCCACATAGACTCCATATATACAGTGTGAGCATCACATAGCCTCCATATATACAGTGTGAGCCCCACATTGCTTTCATATATACTGTGTGAGCGACACATAGCCTCCATATATGCAGTGTGAGCCCGCACATAGCCTCCATATATGCAGTGTGAGCCCCCACATAGCCTCCTATATACTGTACAGTATGATCCCCTCACATAGCCCCCTATATATATAGTGTGAGCCCCACATAGCCTCCATATATAGAGTGTGAGCCCCACATAGTCTCCGTATGAGCCTCACACAGCCTCCTGTATACAGTGTGAGCCCCATAGAGCCTCCTATATACATACAAATATACCATACTCATGGAAAAAAAAAACTGATGCTCCCCCGGCACACTGCTCCTGTCTCCTATGCACTGAGTTTAAGCAGCAGCGCAATGAAATTACGTCAACGCGTCTGCTGTCTCACACGCTGATTGGTGGAAGATGGACCCAGCGGCCTCATCCTCCACCAATGTATTCACCACTGTCTGCATCCTGAGGATGTAGATAATGGTGACAGCGGGCAGCAGTGGTGGATGGACAGCGGGCAGGGGAGGACATGGTGCAGACCGTGGGCCACTGTTTCAGCCCTCCTGCTGTCTGGGGCCGTGGGCTGGACTGGAACAGCCAGAGGGCTGGATGCGGCCCGCAGTTTGCCCTGGTCTGATCTAAATGGATAAACATCGGCGATTGGAGCTAGCTACAGTCATTGGTATTAGAGGCAGGTACTGGCTGTGTAACACTGACAGCACCTGCCTTGTATGGAGTGGACTTAGCTCCTGATGTTATTTAGCTCCTCACAGGGCCTTAAAACTGTTGGAACACCTTAAGGTCATCCACTTGATTTTTGTGTGTATGTACAGATGCTATAACGTGTGCCAGCGCAATATGTACTGGCACTTCCTTTCTCTGACTAGCAGAAAGGGAATGTTTTGGCAGAAAATGATCTATCTATCATGTATGTGGGTTATATTTTTTTGTTATTTGACAATGTCTTTTTTGTCATATCACAATCTTTATTGAAAAAAACAAATTAGCAATCTTGCAATTTTCACACTGACCAGCACCAGGTATTCTGACAGTGCGCTCTGTTGTCGGCTCGTTACTGCTGATATGAGCCAACGGCAAGAGAGCGCACTGTCATTGTGCACATCGCACAGTACTCATCGAGCAGGGACTAGTTCAGCCCCTGAAATGAGCATCACTGACGCTTTGTTTCAGGGAGGGGGCAGGTGACTACAGCCTCTGCCCCCTCATGACATTTCATTTGAGTATCCCAGCATGCACTGTTGGTTGTCAATCTAAGCGTTATCAAGAAGGAAGTGAAAAAAAAAATAGAAAATCAGTTAGATAGTGTAGTTAGGGAAGAATATGGAATTTTTATTGCAAATATTAGAAAAAAAATTAGATTTTGGCAGGAAATAGATAGGTATCTAGGAAGAAAATTACTTTGGACTTCAGACCACCCTTTTAAGCTGAAACTAAAAATTGGTACAAACCAATAATAAATCTACACATTTTTAGACTAACCTCTTTTATAGACACTTTAATCTCTTTTTTGGAGTGTGTGGGGGAGGGGCGCAAATTTGCACAAAAAAATGAGGTGCAATTTACGACAGGTTTCTACTGCAACCACATTAGTTAGATGTCGTCCTCTTTTTCCAAACTGAGCATACATGCTCGTGATCTGTGCCGTCTCTCTCCACAGAAACCTATCTATATGCTTGCCTGGTGGATTTTTTTACTGACTGCCCACGATATGTTAAGTAAGTATCTATTTCCCACTATATATTGCGGCTCCTTAAAGCCTTATTCTAAATTTTCTTAAAGGGAATGCCTCATCAGAAAATGACTTATTGTTTAAATCAGGTTTTTGTATATTTTTTTTGTATTTATTTTGGGCACTGATTTTTTTTTTTTTTACATGTCACAATCTATATTAAAAATAAAAAGTAGAAATCTTTGAATTTTCATGCCGGCCCTAGGGCTTTTTTAGATTCCTACTTCCTCTTGTTTCAATTTTTTATCTTTTTTGGATTAATATTATGATAATATATTACATTCCTCAACACTGAAATTGCAACAACAAAAAGTAAAAGTCATGGAATCATGAAAATCACGGGGTTAATAGACATGTTTCTCCAAAGTGTCACAGGGACCGTTTTTAAACACAATTACCCTAAGCCTGTGCTACTGTGAACAGCCTGCAAGGCCTAAACGTGCTACCATGGCCTGCAGAGTCTCCAGACTTGTCTCCCATTGCACACATCTGGGACGTCATTGGACGGCAATTACAAAAGGAGCTGCCAGCAGCGGATCTTGATGATTTACCCAAGTGCTGAACATTCCTCAGACAACAATTAATAACCTCACTGATAGCAGTCAAGGCTGGAAGTGTGGGGATTTTTGCATGTGGTGCTTATACTCAATAAATTGAGATGTTTTGAAAATTTTGTTTCAATTTTTCATTATTTGCATATCAATGCCATGTCTATTCATCTTGTGATTTCCATAATTCCCCTACTTTCCTTCTTGGTGTTGCAATTTCAATTACATGAGTGTAGTTCTGAGGGTTATGCTCACGGTGAACACAATTTTTTTTTTTTTTTAAGTTTTTTTTTTACATTTTTGATTAGTTCTTTTAGCAAACTTGAGCTTTCAGTCACTTAAATGATTCTACAATGCATTGCAATACTATAATATTGAATTGTATTGTGAAATTTCCTTTCTCCTATGAAGCCTAGTCTGTGGTATAAATATTACAGGGTCTTCACTAGGCCCCCCAGCTGCCTTTGGCACCCCACAATCATGTTGGAGTGAGACTAATGGGTGTTGAAAGGAACATCTTCCCTATTTTCCGACCTCTTAAATGTTTGACACGATTGACAATGGCATCTAAGAGTTTGCTATGATCCGACCTAGTTTTAACACAACCGGCACCAGTGCTATATGGAGCGGGCTCAGCTCCTGAGCCTGTTCCATACATTTGGTACATGTATGGCAGATGCCTCCAATTGAGCCCTGGGCACTGTGGGCCCTTCAGGCATCTTGGAGTGGAATCAAAGGCATGGGAATACTCCAGTAATGCCCTTTTACTTCTCCTTGTGCTGGATCCACTTCTGGTCTTGTCTTAAAAAAATGCATCAAAAACTGCAGTGGTATTTTTCAAAAAATTTCTGTGTGTGATACCTCAGTTCAAGATGACGGTATTATTTCTTATAAAAATGTTAGTGATTTTGTATCTGAATTTCCTTGTAGCTACGACACCGGATATCGCCACGGAAATCTGTTTATGTCCTACAAAAGTATGTTCCAGGATGTGAGAGAAGCCATGGACTACATGCACGACTCGGTGAGATCATGGGAGGGGTGTGGAGGTCTGACATATTATCTCGTCGTCATGACTGTCAGCAACACAACAGGCGGAGCCCAATATGGATTAGATAAGAGCTGCCACCACTTCACGCCTTTCTGGTGGAATTGTCAATGGGTCACGTCACTCCTCGAGCCTCACGTAGCGAGGGAGTCATCAGATCTTCTCCGTGTCTACCAGATAGAGAACAAAACGCATCTCACTTATTTTTCGGAAACAATCCCAGGTTATCTTACGCCATGTTATCCTTTACAACCATGGAAGGAGGCTGGGGCCTAGGCCTGGACTACTTCAATTGGACCCTGAGGCTACGTCCCCAAAATGAACTTTTGGTGCGTTTTTGACGCTGTGTACTTTTTGCTGCCTCAAAAGCGTCTACAGATCCAACAAAGTAGATGGGATTTATAGAAATCTCCTTCCCACTGTGCTTTTTTTTGTGCTTTTTTTTTTTTACTCAGCATAAACTGATCTGCGGTGCGTGTTTCATATCCGCCACATGTCAATTTTTTTGCGGGTACGCTATGTTTTCTGTTTGGATGTTCCCCATAAACCTGAGGAAAATCTGCAGGTCAAAAAGCATATTTGTTAGGCCACATGCACATGCTGAGTATTTGGTGAGTTTTTTACCTCAGTATTTGTAGCCAAAACCAGGAGTGGGTGATAAATACAGAAGTGGTGACGTGTTTCTATTAGGCTATGTGCCCACGATGCAGAAATGCTCCGGATTTTTCCTGAGCGTTTCTGCATCTCCCTGGCAGAAAAAACGCATGCGGATTGTACATGCGGATTGTACATGCGGATTGTACATGCATTTTTCCTGTCAGGGACATGCGGATGTGAAGCGTTCTTCACATGCATTTCCGCATGCGGGTTGACAAGCGCTTTCCAAGTGATTTTAGCATCACTTGGAAAGTGCTTGACAACTTGGTCACACTATATAAATCCATTCAACCGGCATGGATTTATATAATGTGACCAAGTTAATAGTTGAAAAAAAGATTAAAAATGGTAAAAAAAAACCAAAAAAACCCATTATACTTACCTTCTGATGGCCCCCGGTCTTTTCTCCGCTGCGTAGGTCTCTTCTACAGCTCGCGGTGGTGTAAAAGGACCTGCCATGACGTCATTTAGTCATGTGACAGGTCACACGACCGCTAACGTCGGCAGTCACATGACTAAATGACGTCATGGCAGGTCCTTTTAGACCATCGCGAGCCGTAGAAGAGACCGGACGCAGCGGAGAAAAGACCGGGGGCCATCAGAAGGTAAGTATAATGTATTTTTTTATTTTAATTCTTTTTTTTTTTTTTTTTTACAGGTTCTATGGTACCCTGGTCTGGATGAGAGTCTCCTCTTCTCCAAACCCGGGTACCATCCGCACATTGAACCTCTTCATATTCGCATGTGCACATGCAGTGATGCGGATATCATGTGATTCAATGCAAGTCAATGGCGGCGAAAACGCCGCATTTACGCAAAATAATTGGTAGTGCTGCGGATTTTTCCACAATGATAATCCGCAGAGGAAATTTCCGCAGCATGTGCACAGCACATGTGGATTATCATTGGGGAACATGGCAGGCCTTCTACCATGCGTTTTTTAAGCGTTTCTGCAGCAGAATTGCCGCTGTGGAAACGCTTAAAAAACACATAGTGGGCACACAGCCTTATACTTTTCCTCTGATTCTTCCACTCCTGGTTTTGGCCAACAAATACTGATGTAAAATACTGACCAAATACTGATGTAAAATACTGACACGGGGACAACACCTAAGGAGATATATTCTAGAAATTGTGACAATTATTTGATACTTTATTGACGTATCTTTTTATTCTTACCATTATTTTTCATTAATATGGGGTCATGAGTGTCTAATTTACTGATTCTATTACCCTATTCTATATTTCCATAGGGTGTTCTGAAAGAAAAGACTCTGAAAGATCTGAATAAATACGTTCTCAAAGATGTAAGTTTTTTCCTACCAAAGGGGGACATGTGAAACAGGGACACATTCTCTTCATTTTATAGAATACCCACCCAAATAGATGCATCGTCCATTAATGAACCTGTAAGATTTAAAGAGACAGTACACCAGGTTGCAGGTACACATGCTCATATATTATGGGAGAGATTTGGGCCCATGTATAGATCCATTGTATAACTGAGAGCACTATAGCCTGAAGTATATGAGCATAAATTGTCTTTTTTTATATTGTGTCTGCCTTGTCTCAATTATTACTGGAATTATTGCATAAGTTGTGCTCTGGAAAGAAAATAGTTACAACACATATTAATGAGCCCAAGGGTTTGAGAACATGGGGCTGCTAGCACTTGTTACAGAGGCTACTGCGGGCCCACATGTGTGGTCTCTGTGTCCTGTCTGCAAAGTGTAGAACAAAGGGGTTGTCCACTTTTGAGGACATTTTTTAAATTTTTTATTTAAAAACATGTATTTTTGGCTAAAATCAATTAAGTTTCATTAAAAATGTTGCACCATTTGCCTTCTATTGCTTCTGTGCTGCACTGTCCATTGCTGACTGCAGAATGAGTTAACTGAGAATTCATCAGTGAGTTCATTCTGACAGTGTAATTGGAGAGTTTTTACTTCTTTTCTTCAGGCCTTTTTTTAAGCTTCTCTCAGCTGATTTATGACCACAGACAACATCAAGGTTGAATGTGCAGGGAAACTAAGAAGCTGTTATCTGGGGGGAATTTAACAGCGAGTGCCCAGTACCTCTCCAGCATCACCACCGAGAAAAGAAACCATTACATGGTGCTCATTAGAATCACAAAGCTGCCCGAGAAATGCATGGGCATGTTGGGTCCTCCAGCGCAAAGGCTAATAGATGAGGGTCCTGAATGAGAGACCACCACCTCTATTTACTCATTATTCGCTAATATATTATTGGAAAAATTTATTTTTTTATTTTATTATATGATTTTTCCAGGAGAGAATCCATTTGCTGCTGAATCGTTTACGAGAGGTGGGAAAAGTTTTTCTAGCCACAAATAGTGATTACAAATACACCAACGTGAGTATGTCCAATTTTCGAAGTACCGGTCACTCCCCGTATCCTGCACAGTGCCTCATATTGTCTCCTTCCTCCAGGCCATCATGTCCTACCTGTTTGATGATGGAATTGAAGATAAGGTTAGTCTGATGCCTACAACCCCATAAAATGAGTAGCCGAGGGATATTACATAGAGGTTACATCTAATATCTATAGAGAGGTCTCTGGAGAAGTCAGATTGGTTACTAATTAGCTAACCCGTTAAGGGTATATGCACATAACGTTTCTTTCAGGTGGTCTGCTTCGAAACCCGCCTGAAAAAGCGCTCAAAAACGCTCAACAGAATGAACATATACATATACTATGTAAAAATGACTTGCTGTTCCTATGTTCCATCTTTTGAGCATCTTTTAACTGCTTCAGGTTTCCAAAGACACCAGACGGCTAAAAGAAGTGAGCCTGACATTCTTCAGGCTTTTTATGCTCAGAAGTTCTATACTTTATAGGAAAAGTCAATGGGAACGATTGGGCATCTTGTGAGTTTTTCCCCAGAGTTTTCGCTCCATTGTTGAGAGAAAAAATATGATTAGAAAATGCCTCTACAAAAGATGACCCAAAACGCTGATAAAACAATCAAACCCATTGGCAGACAAAAATGTTGAACAAGTGCTAAGGAAATGGACAAAAAGACACAAAAAAAATGTTGGTGATTCCTGAGTGGTCTTCTCCTTGGAAAACTCTATAAAAGACATCACTTGCACATAGCTCAAGATGTTTCTGGCCACTTAGCGCCAACTACCAAAGGAGTCAAAGCTGTTAGGTTACAAGAACCGTGTATACTGTACATCAGAAATATGTCCTGTATATGTATATGTAGGAAATGTAAATGTGGTGTTACTTATACCAACACAAAAGTTCTCACTAACATGAGACTGTGCCAGAATCCAATTAAAATAGACATATGGAAAGGAAATCAGCTTGCAAGAGGGTTGAAAATGAGTCTGATATCATCTTCAAAATGTTCTGAACTGTCATAGTCTTTGCTATTGTAATGGATTATCATTGATATTGGAGAAACCACTAGACTACCTATTATGTTGTGCGTGTATATATACCGTATTTTTCGGACTGTAAGATGCACCGGACCATAAGACGCACCTAGGTTTTAAAGGAGGAAAATAGGAAAAAAAAATTTAAGCAAAAAATGTGGTCATGATGCCCTGTTATGGGGGAGGGGGTCTACTGATGACACTGGTATTGGGGTAATGTCCCCCAATTCTGTTAATATCCTCCATCCCGGAATTAGTGGCCCCCATCCCATCCTGGTATGCATGGTACCTCTTTATCCCCCATCCTGGTATGCATGGCACCCCTTGAGCCCCCATCCTGGTATGCATAGCACCCTCTGAGCCCCCATCCTGGTATGCATGGCACCCCTTGAGACCCCATCCGGGTATGCATGGCACCCCTTGAGACCCCATCCTGGTATGCATGGCACCCCTCTGAGCCCCCATCCTGGTATGCATGGCACCCCTCTGAGCCCCCATCCTGGTATGCATGGCACCCCTCTGAGCCCCCATCCTGGTATGCATGGAACCCTCTGAGCCCCCATCCTGGTATGCATGGCACCCCTTGAGCCCCCATCCTGGTATGCATGGCACCCCTTGAGCCCCCATCCTGGTATGCATGGCACCCCTTGAGCCCCCATCCTGGTATGCATGGCACCTTCTGAGCCCCCATCCTGGTATGCATGGTACCCCTTGAGCCCCCATCCTGGTATGCATGGCAACCCTTGAACCCCCATCCTGGTATGCATGGCACCCTCTGAGCCCTCATCCTGGTATGCATGGCACCCCTTGAGCCCCCATCCTAGTATGCATGGCACCCCTTGAGCCCCCATCCTGGTATGCATGGCACCCCTTGAGACCCCATCCTGGTATGCATGGCACCCCTTGAGCCCCCATCCTGGTATGCATGGCACCCCTTGAGCCCCCATCCTGGTATGCATGGCACCCCTTGAGACCCCATACTGGTATGCATGGCACCCTCTGAGCCCCCATCCTGGTATGCAAGGCACCCCTTGAGCCCCCATCCTGGTATGCATGGCACCCCTTGAGCCTCCATCCTGGTATGCATGGCACCCTCTGAGCCCCCATCCTGGTATGTATGGCACCTTCTGAGCCCCCATCCTGGTATGTATGGCACCTTCTGAGCCCCCATCCTGGTATGTATGGCACCCTCTGAGCCCCCATCCTGGTATGTATGGCACCCTCTGAGCCACCATCCTGGTATGTATGGCACCCTCTGAGCCCCCATCCTGGTATGTATGGCACCCTCTGAGCCACCATCCTGGTATGTATGGCACCCTCTGAGCCCCCATCCTGGTATGTATGGCACCCTCTGAGCCCCCATCCTGGTATGTATGGCACCTTCTGAGCCCCCATCCTGGTATGCATGGCACCCTCTGAGCCCCCATCCTGGTATGCGTGGCACCCTCTGAGCCCCCATCCTGGTATGCATGGCACACTCTGAGCCCCCATCCTGGTATGTATGGCACCTTCTGAGCCCCCATCCTGGTATGTATGGCACCTTCTGAGCCCCCATCCTGGTATGTATGGCACCCTCTGAGCCCCCATCCTGGTATGTATGGCACCCTCTGAGCCCCCATCCTGGTATGTATGGCACCCTCTGAGCCCCCATCCTGGTATGTATGGCACCCTCTGAGCCCCCATCCTGGTATGTATGGCACCCTCTGAGCCCCCATCTTGGTATGTATGGCACCTTCTGAGCCCCCATCCTGGTATGCATGGCACACTCTGAGCCCCCATCCTGGTATGTATGCCACCCTCTGAGCCCCCATCCTGGTATGCATGGCACCCTCTGAGCCCCCATCCTGGTATGTGTGGCACCCTCTGAGCCCCCATCCTGGTATGCGTGGCACCCTCTGAGCCCCCATCCTGGTATGTATGGCACCCTCTGAGCCCCCATCCTGGTATGCATGGCACCCCTCTGAGCCCCCATCCTGGTATGCATGACACCCTCTGAGCCCCCATCCTGGTATGCATGGCACCCTCTGAGCCCCCATCCTGGTATGTATGGCAACTTCTGAGCCCCCATTCTGGTATGCATGGCACCCTCTGAGCCCCCTTCCTGGTATGCGTGGCACCCTCTGAGCCCCCTTCCTGGTATGCATGGCACCCCTTGAGCCCCCATCCTGGTATGCATGGCACCCTCTGAGACCCCATCCTGGTATGTATGGCACCTTCTGAGCCCCCATCCTGGTATGTATGGCACCTTTTGAGCCCCCATCCTGGTATGTATGGCACCCTCTGAGCCCCCATCCTGGTATGTATGGCACCCTCTGAGCCCCCATCCTGGTATGCATGGCACCCTCCGAGCCCCCATCCTGGTATGTATGGCACCCTCTGAGACCACATCTTGGTATGTATGGCACCTTCTGAACCCCCATCCTGGTATGCATGGCACACTCTGAGCCCCAATCCTGGTATGTATGGCACCCTCTGAGCCCCCATCCTGGTATGTATGGCACCCTCTGAGCCCCCATCCTGGTATGTATGGCACCCTCTGAGCCCCCATCCTGGTATGTGTGGCACCCTCTGAGCCCCCATCCTGGTATGCGTGGCACCCTCTGAGCCCCCATCCTGGTATGTATGGCACCCTCTGAGCCCCCATCCTGGTATGCATGGCACCCCTCTGAGCCCCCATCCTGGTATGCATGACACCCTCTGAGCCCCCATCCTGGTATGCATGGCACCCTGTTAGCCCCCATCCTGGTATGTATGGCACCTTCTGAACCCCCATTCTGGTATGCATGGCACCCTCTGAGCCCCCATCCTGGTATGTATGGCACCCTCTGAGCCCCCTTCCTGGTATGCGTGGCACCCTCTGAGCCCCCTTCCTGGTATGCATGGCATCCCTTGAGCCCCCATCCTGGTATGCATGGCACCCTCTGAGACCCCATCCTGGTATGTATGGCACCTTCTGAGCCCCCATCCTGGTATGTATGGCACCTTTTGAGCCCCCATCCTGGTATGTATGGCACCCTCTGAGCCCCCATCCTGGTATGTATGGCACCCTCTGAGCCCCCATCCTGGTATGTATGGCACCCTCTGAGCCCCCATCCTGGTATGTATGGCACCCTCTGAGCCCCCATCTTGGTATGTATGGCACCTTCTGAGCCCCCATCCTGGTATGCATGGCACACTCTGAGCCCCCATCCTGGTATGTATGCCACCCTCTGAGCCCCCATCCTGGTATGCATGGCACCCTCTGAGCCCCCATCCTGGTATGTGTGGCACCCTCTGAGCCCCCATCCTGGTATGCGTGGCACCCTCTGAGCCCCCATCCTGGTATGTATGGCACCCTCTGAGCCCCCATCCTGGTATGCATGGCACCCCTCTGAGCCCCCATCCTGGTATGCATGACACCCTCTGAGCCCCCATCCTGGTATGCATGGCACCCTCTGAGCCCCCATCCTGGTATGTATGGCACCTTCTGAGCCCCCATTCTGGTATGCATGGCACCCTCTGAGCCCCCTTCCTGGTATGCGTGGCACCCTCTGAGCCCCCTTCCTGGTATGCATGGCACCCCTTGAGCCCCCATCCTGGTATGCATGGCACCCTCTGAGACCCCATCCTGGTATGTATGGCACCTTCTGAGCCCCCATCCTGGTATGTATGGCACCTTTTGAGCCCCCATCCTGGTATGTATGGCACCCTCTGAGCCCCCATCCTGGTATGTATGGCACCCTCTGAGCCCCCATCCTGGTATGCATGGCACCCTCTGAGCCCCCATCCTGGTATGTATGGCACCCTCTGAGACCCCATCTTGGTATGTATGGCACCTTCTGAACCCCCATCCTGGTATGCATGGCACACTCTGAGCCCCAATCCTGGTATGTATGGCACCCTCTGAGCCCCCATCCTGGTATGTATGGCACCCTCTGAGCCCCCATCCTGGTATGTATGGCACCCTCTGAGCCCCCATCCTGGTATGTGTGGCACCCTCTGAGCCCCCATCCTGGTATGCGTGGCACCCTCTGAGCCCCCATCCTGGTATGTATGGCACCCTCTGAGCCCCCATCCTGGTATGCATGGCACCCCTCTGAGCCCCCATCCTGGTATGCATGACACCCTCTGAGCCCCCATCCTGGTATGCATGGCACCCTCTGAGCCCCCATCCTGGTATGTATGGCACCTTCTGAGCCCCCATTCTGGTATGCATGGCACCCTCTGAGCCCCCATCCTGGTATGTATGGCACCCTCAGAGCCCCCATCCTGGTATGTATGGCACCCTCTGAGCCCCCATCCTGGTATGTATGGCACCCTCTGAGCCCCCATCCTGGTATGTATGGCACCCTCTGAGCCCCCATCCTGGTATGTATGGCACCCTCTGAGCCCCCATCCTGGTATGTATGGCACCCTCTGAGACCCCATCTTGGTATGTATGGCACCTTCTGAGCCCCCATCCTGGTATGCATGGCACACTCTGAGCCCCAATCCTGGTATGTATGGCACCCTCTGAGCCCCCATCCTGGTATGTATGGCACCGTCTGAGCCCCCATCCTGGTATGTATGGCACCCTCTGAGCCCCCATCCTGGTATGTGTGGCACCCTCTGAGCCCCCATCCTGGTATACGTGGCACCCTCTGAGCCCCCATCCTGGTATGTATGGCACCCTCTGAGCCCCCATCCTGGTATGCATGGCACCCCTCTGAGCTCCCATCCTGGTATGCATGACACCCTCTGAGCCCCCATCCTGGTATGCATGGCACCCTCTGAGCCCCCATCCTGGTATGTATGGCACCTTCTGAGCCCCCATACTGGTATGCATGGCACCCTCTGAGCCCCATCCTGGTATGTATGGCACCCTCAGAGCCCCCATCCTGGTATGTATGGCACCCTCTGAGCCCCCATCCTGGTATGTATGGCACCTTCTGAGCCCCCATCCTGGTATGTATGGCACCCTCTGAGCCCCCATCCTGGTATGTATGGCACCCTCTGAGCCCCCATCCTGGTATGTATGGCACCCTCTGAGCCCCCATCCTAGTATGCATGGCACCCCTTGAGCCCCCATCCTGGTATGCATGGCACCCCTTGAGACCCCATCCTGGTATGCATGGCACCCCTTGAGCCCCCATCCTGGTATGCATGGCACCCCTTGAGCCCCCATCCTGGTATGCATGGCACCCCTTGAGACCCCATACTGGTATGCATGGCACCCTCTGAGCCCCCATCCTGGTATGCAAGGCACCCCTTGAGCCCCCATCCTGGTATGCATGGCACCCCTTGAGCCCCCATCCTGGTATGCATGGCACCCTCTGAGCCCCCATCCTGGTATGTATGGCACCTTCTGAGCCCCCATCCTGGTATGTATGGCACCTTCTGAGCCCCCATCCTGGTATGTATGGCACCCTCTGAGCCCCCAACCTGGTATGTATGGCACCCTCTGAGCCACCATCCTGGTATGTATGGCACCCTCTGAGCCCCCATCCTGGTATGTATGGCACCCTCTGAGCCCCCATCCTGGTATGTATGGCACCTTCTGAGCCCCCATCCTGGTATGCATGGCACCCTCTGAGCCCCCATCCTGGTATGCGTGGCACCCTCTGAGCCCCCATCCTGGTATGCATGGCACACTCTGAGCCCCCATCCTGGTATGTATGGCACCTTCTGAGCCCCCATCCTGGTATGTATGGCACCTTCTGAGCCCCCATCCTGGTATGTATGGCACCCTCTGAGCCCCCATCCTGGTATGTATGGCACCCTCTGAGCCCCCATCCTGGTATGTATGGCACCCTCTGAGCCCCCATCCTGGTATTGTATGG
This sequence comes from Phyllobates terribilis, assembly GCF_046119375.1. Lineage (NCBI taxonomy): Eukaryota > Metazoa > Chordata > Amphibia > Anura > Dendrobatidae > Phyllobates > Phyllobates terribilis. The sequence continues at coordinate 533,985,898 of NW_027362771.1, forward strand.
CACCCTCTGAGCCCCCATCCTGGTATGTATGGCACCCTCTGAGCCCCCATCCTGGTATGTATGGCACCCTCTGAGCCCCCATCTTGGTATGTATGGCACCTTCTGAGCCCCCATCCTGGTATGCATGGCACACTCTGAGCCCCCATCCTGGTATGTATGCCACCCTCTGAGCCCCCATCCTGGTATGCATGGCACCCTCTGAGCCCCCATCCTGGTATGTGTGGCACCCTCTGAGCCCCCATCCTGGTATGCGTGGCACCCTCTGAGCCCCCATCCTGGTATGTATGGCACCCTCTGAGCCCCCATCCTGGTATGCATGGCACCCCTCTGAGCCCCCATCCTGGTATGCATGACACCCTCTGAGCCCCCATCCTGGTATGCATGGCACCCTCTGAGCCCCCATCCTGGTATGTATGGCACCTTCTGAGCCCCCATTCTGGTATGCATGGCACCCTCTGAGCCCCCTTCCTGGTATGCGTGGCACCCTCTGAGCCCCCTTCCTGGTATGCATGGCACCCCTTGAGCCCCCATCCTGGTATGCATGGCACCCTCTGAGACCCCATCCTGGTATGTATGGCACCTTCTGAGCCCCCATCCTGGTATGTATGGCACCTTTTGAGCCCCCATCCTGGTATGTATGGCACCCTCTGAGCCCCCATCCTGGTATGTATGGCACCCTCTGAGCCCCCATCCTGGTATGCATGGCACCCTCTGAGCCCCCATCCTGGTATGTATGGCACCCTCTGAGACCACATCTTGGTATGTATGGCACCTTCTGAACCCCCATCCTGGTATGCATGGCACACTCTGAGCCCCAATCCTGGTATGTATGGCACCCTCTGAGCCCCCATCCTGGTATGTATGGCACCCTCTGAGCCCCCATCCTGGTATGTATGGCACCCTCTGAGCCCCCATCCTGGTATGTGTGGCACCCTCTGAGCCCCCATCCTGGTATGCGTGGCACCCTCTGAGCCCCCATCCTGGTATGTATGGCACCCTCTGAGCCCCCATCCTGGTATGCATGGCACCCCTCTGAGCCCCCATCCTGGTATGCATGACACCCTCTGAGCCCCCATCCTGGTATGCATGGCACCCTGTTAGCCCCCATCCTGGTATGTATGGCACCTTCTGAACCCCCATTCTGGTATGCATGGCACCCTCTGAGCCCCCATCCTGGTATGTATGGCACCCTCTGAGCCCCCTTCCTGGTATGCGTGGCACCCTCTGAGCCCCCTTCCTGGTATGCATGGCATCCCTTGAGCCCCCATCCTGGTATGCATGGCACCCTCTGAGACCCCATCCTGGTATGTATGGCACCTTCTGAGCCCCCATCCTGGTATGTATGGCACCTTTTGAGCCCCCATCCTGGTATGTATGGCACCCTCTGAGCCCCCATCCTGGTATGTATGGCACCCTCTGAGCCCCCATCCTGGTATGTATGGCACCCTCTGAGCCCCCATCCTGGTATGTATGGCACCCTCTGAGCCCCCATCTTGGTATGTATGGCACCTTCTGAGCCCCCATCCTGGTATGCATGGCACACTCTGAGCCCCCATCCTGGTATGTATGCCACCCTCTGAGCCCCCATCCTGGTATGCATGGCACCCTCTGAGCCCCCATCCTGGTATGTGTGGCACCCTCTGAGCCCCCATCCTGGTATGCGTGGCACCCTCTGAGCCCCCATCCTGGTATGTATGGCACCCTCTGAGCCCCCATCCTGGTATGCATGGCACCCCTCTGAGCCCCCATCCTGGTATGCATGACACCCTCTGAGCCCCCATCCTGGTATGCATGGCACCCTCTGAGCCCCCATCCTGGTATGTATGGCACCTTCTGAGCCCCCATTCTGGTATGCATGGCACCCTCTGAGCCCCCTTCCTGGTATGCGTGGCACCCTCTGAGCCCCCTTCCTGGTATGCATGGCACCCCTTGAGCCCCCATCCTGGTATGCATGGCACCCTCTGAGACCCCATCCTGGTATGTATGGCACCTTCTGAGCCCCCATCCTGGTATGTATGGCACCTTTTGAGCCCCCATCCTGGTATGTATGGCACCCTCTGAGCCCCCATCCTGGTATGTATGGCACCCTCTGAGCCCCCATCCTGGTATGCATGGCACCCTCTGAGCCCCCATCCTGGTATGTATGGCACCCTCTGAGACCCCATCTTGGTATGTATGGCACCTTCTGAACCCCCATCCTGGTATGCATGGCACACTCTGAGCCCCAATCCTGGTATGTATGGCACCCTCTGAGCCCCCATCCTGGTATGTATGGCACCCTCTGAGCCCCCATCCTGGTATGTATGGCACCCTCTGAGCCCCCATCCTGGTATGTGTGGCACCCTCTGAGCCCCCATCCTGGTATGCGTGGCACCCTCTGAGCCCCCATCCTGGTATGTATGGCACCCTCTGAGCCCCCATCCTGGTATGCATGGCACCCCTCTGAGCCCCCATCCTGGTATGCATGACACCCTCTGAGCCCCCATCCTGGTATGCATGGCACCCTCTGAGCCCCCATCCTGGTATGTATGGCACCTTCTGAGCCCCCATTCTGGTATGCATGGCACCCTCTGAGCCCCCATCCTGGTATGTATGGCACCCTCAGAGCCCCCATCCTGGTATGTATGGCACCCTCTGAGCCCCCATCCTGGTATGTATGGCACCCTCTGAGCCCCCATCCTGGTATGTATGGCACCCTCTGAGCCCCCATCCTGGTATGTATGGCACCCTCTGAGCCCCCATCCTGGTATGTATGGCACCCTCTGAGACCCCATCTTGGTATGTATGGCACCTTCTGAGCCCCCATCCTGGTATGCATGGCACACTCTGAGCCCCAATCCTGGTATGTATGGCACCCTCTGAGCCCCCATCCTGGTATGTATGGCACCGTCTGAGCCCCCATCCTGGTATGTATGGCACCCTCTGAGCCCCCATCCTGGTATGTGTGGCACCCTCTGAGCCCCCATCCTGGTATACGTGGCACCCTCTGAGCCCCCATCCTGGTATGTATGGCACCCTCTGAGCCCCCATCCTGGTATGCATGGCACCCCTCTGAGCTCCCATCCTGGTATGCATGACACCCTCTGAGCCCCCATCCTGGTATGCATGGCACCCTCTGAGCCCCCATCCTGGTATGTATGGCACCTTCTGAGCCCCCATACTGGTATGCATGGCACCCTCTGAGCCCCATCCTGGTATGTATGGCACCCTCAGAGCCCCCATCCTGGTATGTATGGCACCCTCTGAGCCCCCATCCTGGTATGTATGGCACCTTCTGAGCCCCCATCCTGGTATGTATGGCACCCTCTGAGCCCCCATCCTGGTATGTATGGCACCCTCTGAGCCCCCATCCTGGTATGTATAGCACCCTCTGAGCCCCCATCCTAGTATGCATGGCACCCCTTGAGCCCCCATCCTGGTATGCATGGCACCCCTTGAGACCCCATCCTGGTATGCATGGCACCCCTTGAGCCCCCATCCTGGTATGCATGGCACCCCTTGAGCCCCCATCCTGGTATGCATGGCACCCCTTGAGACCCCATACTGGTATGCATGGCACCCTCTGAGCCCCCATCCTGGTATGCAAGGCACCCCTTGAGCCCCCATCCTGGTATGCATGGCACCCCTTGAGCCCCCATCCTGGTATGCATGGCACCCTCTGAGCCCCCATCCTGGTATGTATGGCACCTTCTGAGCCCCCATCCTGGTATGTATGGCACCTTCTGAGCCCCCATCCTGGTATGTATGGCACCCTCTGAGCCCCCAACCTGGTATGTATGGCACCCTCTGAGCCACCATCCTGGTATGTATGGCACCCTCTGAGCCCCCATCCTGGTATGTATGGCACCCTCTGAGCCCCCATCCTGGTATGTATGGCACCTTCTGAGCCCCCATCCTGGTATGCATGGCACCCTCTGAGCCCCCATCCTGGTATGCGTGGCACCCTCTGAGCCCCCATCCTGGTATGCATGGCACACTCTGAGCCCCCATCCTGGTATGTATGGCACCTTCTGAGCCCCCATCCTGGTATGTATGGCACCTTCTGAGCCCCCATCCTGGTATGTATGGCACCCTCTGAGCCCCCATCCTGGTATGTATGGCACCCTCTGAGCCCCCATCCTGGTATGTATGGCACCCTCTGAGCCCCCATCCTGGTATTGTATGGCACCCTCTGAGCCCCCATCCTGGTATGTATGGCACCCTCTGAGCCCCCATCCTGGTATGTATGGCACCCTCTGAGCCCCCATCTTGGTATGTATGGCACCTTCTGAGCCCCCATCCTGGTATGCATGGCACACTCTGAGCCCCCATCCTGGTATGTATGCCACCCTCTGAGCCCCCATCCTGGTATGCATGGCACCCTCTGAGCCCCCATCCTGGTATGTGTGGCACCCTCTGAGCCCCCATCCTGGTATGCGTGGCACCCTCTGAGCCCCCATCCTGGTATGTATGGCACCCTCTGAGCCCCCATCCTGGTATGCATGGCACCCCTCTGAGCCCCCATCCTGGTATGCATGACACCCTCTGAGCCCCCATCCTGGTATGCATGGCACCCTCTGAGCCCCCATCCTGGTATGTATGGCACCTTCTGAGCCCCCATTCTGGTATGCATGGCACCCTCTGAGCCCCCTTCCTGGTATGCGTGGCACCCTCTGAGCCCCCTTCCTGGTATGCATGGCACCCCTTGAGCCCCCATCCTGGTATGCATGGCACCCTCTGAGACCCCATCCTGGTATGTATGGCACCTTCTGAGCCCCCATCCTGGTATGTATGGCACCTTTTGAGCCCCCATCCTGGTATGTATGGCACCCTCTGAGCCCCCATCCTGGTATGTATGGCACCCTCTGAGCCCCCATCCTGGTATGCATGGCACCCTCTGAGCCCCCATCCTGGTATGTATGGCACCCTCTGAGACCACATCTTGGTATGTATGGCACCTTCTGAACCCCCATCCTGGTATGCATGGCACACTCTGAGCCCCAATCCTGGTATGTATGGCACCCTCTGAGCCCCCATCCTGGTATGTATGGCACCCTCTGAGCCCCCATCCTGGTATGTATGGCACCCTCTGAGCCCCCATCCTGGTATGTGTGGCACCCTCTGAGCCCCCATCCTGGTATGCGTGGCACCCTCTGAGCCCCCATCCTGGTATGTATGGCACCCTCTGAGCCCCCATCCTGGTATGCATGGCACCCCTCTGAGCCCCCATCCTGGTATGCATGACACCCTCTGAGCCCCCATCCTGGTATGCATGGCACCCTCTGAGCCCCCATCCTGGTATGTATGGCACCTTCTGAACCCCCATTCTGGTATGCATGGCACCCTCTGAGCCCCCATTCTGGTATGTATGGCACCCTCTGAGCCCCCTTCCTGGTATGCGTGGCACCCTCTGAGCCCCCTTCCTGGTATGCATGGCATCCCTTGAGCCCCCATCCTGGTATGCATGGCACCCTCTGAGACCCCATCCTGGTATGTATGGCACCTTCTGAGCCCCCATCCTGGTATGTATGGCACCTTTTGAGCCCCCATCCTGGTATGTATGGCACCCTCTGAGCCCCCATCCTGGTATGTATGGCACCCTCTGAGCCCCCATCCTGGTATGTATGGCACCCTCTGAGCCCCCATCCTGGTATGTATGGCACCCTCTGAGCCCCCATCTTGGTATGTATGGCACCTTCTGAGCCCCCATCCTGGTATGCATGGCACACTCTGAGCCCCCATCCTGGTATGTATGCCACCCTCTGAGCCCCCATCCTGGTATGCATGGCACCCTCTGAGCCCCCATCCTGGTATGTGTGGCACCCTCTGAGCCCCCATCCTGGTATGCGTGGCACCCTCTGAGCCCCCATCCTGGTATGTATGGCACCCTCTGAGCCCCCATCCTGGTATGCATGGCACCCCTCTGAGCCCCCATCCTGGTATGCATGACACCCTCTGAGCCCCCATCCTGGTATGCATGGCACCCTCTGAGCCCCCATCCTGGTATGTATGGCACCTTCTGAGCCCCCATTCTGGTATGCATGGCACCCTCTGAGCCCCCTTCCTGGTATGCGTGGCACCCTCTGAGCCCCCTTCCTGGTATGCATGGCACCCCTTGAGCCCCCATCCTGGTATGCATGGCACCCTCTGAGACCCCATCCTGGTATGTATGGCACCTTCTGAGCCCCCATCCTGGTATGTATGGCACCTTTTGAGCCCCCATCCTGGTATGTATGGCACCCTCTGAGCCCCCATCCTGGTATGTATGGCACCCTCTGAGCCCCCATCCTGGTATGCATGGCACCCTCTGAGCCCCCATCCTGGTATGTATGGCACCCTCTGAGACCCCATCTTGGTATGTATGGCACCTTCTGAACCCCCATCCTGGTATGCATGGCACACTCTGAGCCCCAATCCTGGTATGTATGGCACCCTCTGAGCCCCCATCCTGGTATGTATGGCACCCTCTGAGCCCCCATCCTGGTATGTATGGCACCCTCTGAGCCCCCATCCTGGTATGTGTGGCACCCTCTGAGCCCCCATCCTGGTATGCGTGGCACCCTCTGAGCCCCCATCCTGGTATGTATGGCACCCTCTGAGCCCCCATCCTGGTATGCATGGCACCCCTCTGAGCCCCCATCCTGGTATGCATGACACCCTCTGAGCCCCCATCCTGGTATGCATGGCACCCTCTGAGCCCCCATCCTGGTATGTATGGCACCTTCTGAGCCCCCATTCTGGTATGCATGGCACCCTCTGAGCCCCCATCCTGGTATGTATGGCACCCTCAGAGCCCCCATCCTGGTATGTATGGCACCCTCTGAGCCCCCATCCTGGTATGTATGGCACCCTCTGAGCCCCCATCCTGGTATGTATGGCACCCTCTGAGCCCCCATCCTGGTATGTATGGCACCCTCTGAGCCCCCATCCTGGTATGTATGGCACCCTCTGAGACCCCATCTTGGTATGTATGGCACCTTCTGAGCCCCCATCCTGGTATGCATGGCACACTCTGAGCCCCAATCCTGGTATGTATGGCACCCTCTGAGCCCCCATCCTGGTATGTATGGCACCGTCTGAGCCCCCATCCTGGTATGTATGGCACCCTCTGAGCCCCCATCCTGGTATGTGTGGCACCCTCTGAGCCCCCATCCTGGTATACGTGGCACCCTCTGAGCCCCCATCCTGGTATGTATGGCACCCTCTGAGCCCCCATCCTGGTATGCATGGCACCCCTCTGAGCTCCCATCCTGGTATGCATGACACCCTCTGAGCCCCCATCCTGGTATGCATGGCACCCTCTGAGCCCCCATCCTGGTATGTATGGCACCTTCTGAGCCCCCATTCTGGTATGCATGGCACCCTCTGAGCCCCATCCTGGTATGTATGGCACCCTCAGAGCCCCCATCCTGGTATGTATGGCACCCTCTGAGCCCCCATCCTGGTATGTATGGCACCTTCTGAGCCCCCATCCTGGTATGTATGGCACCCTCTGAGCCCCCATCCTGGTATGTATGGCACCCTCTGAACCCCCATCCTGGTATGTATGGCACCCTATGAGCCCCCATCCTGGTATGTATGGCACCCTCTGAGCCCCCATCCTGGTATATATGGCACCCTCTGAGCCCCCATCCTGGTATGTATGGCACCCTCTGAGCCCCCATCCTGGTATGTATGGCACCCTCTGAGCCCCCATCCTGGTATGTATGGCACCCTCAGAGCCCCCATCTTGGTATGCGTGGCACCCTCTGAGCCCCCATCCTGGTATGTATGGCACCTTCTGAGGCCCCATCCTGGTATGTATGGCACCCTCTGAGCCCCCATCCTGGTATGTATGGCACCCTCTGAGCCCCCATCCTGGTATGTATGGCACCCTCTGAGCCCCCATTCTGGTATGTATGGCACCCTCTGAGCCCCCATCCTGGTATGTATGGCACCCTCTGAGCCCCCATCCTGGCATGTATGGCACCCTCTGAGCCCCCATCTTGGTATGCGTGGCACCCTCTGAGCCCCCATCCTGGTATGTATGGCACCTTCTGAGGCCCCATCCTGGTATGTATGGCACCCTCTGAGCCCCCATCACACTGCCTACAAAAAAAAGTAAACACTCACCTCCTCTCTCCTCCAGCGCCGTCCCGCCCTGCTGCTGATACTCTCACTGTGTGAGCGGAGCATGGCAGGGCGCGCATGGCGTCCCTGCCATGCGCCCTCACACAGTTTGAGACGCTGTGCTGGAATAGTCACTTCTCCCCACGCCGGGACTCTGTGCGTGGGGAGCAGTGACCATTCAGTCTGTTTAATAGCCGGCACACTGTACCGCAGCGTGGCTCCTGCTGCCGCTCTGTGGTCAGTGTGCCTGCTATTAAAGACCATGGATATTCACTACAACCCATGGGAGTGGGTTGTAGCGAATATTCATGAGCTTTAATAGCAGGTTCCAGTGTACCATGGGCGTGGGGAGCAGGGAATATTCATTTTCTTTAGTAGCGGGCACAGCGCAGGCTGCAGCAGGCGACTGCTGCCTCCTGTGCCCCGCTGATCCCCCGCTCCCACTCCCTCACACCCACCACCATGCGGCCATACAATAATATAGTATTCGGACTATAAGACGCACCCCCCACTTTCCTCCAAAATTTTGGAGGAAAAAAGTGAGTCTTATAGTCCAAAAAATCCGGTATATATATATATATATATATATATATACATATATGAGTGTGTGTATATATATATACCATATGCAACAAAGTACTGTGCAAAATTTTAGGCAATTGTGTAAAATAAGCTAGTAAGTTAGAATGCTTAGTGAATGAACAAGAGAAAAATCAAAATCAAATCCATATTTGGTGTGACTGCCCCTCCTTGTCTTCAAAGCAGCATCAAATGTTCTAGGTGTTCTTGAACACAGATTCTTAAGTCGGCAGGGAGGTTGTTCCAAACATCTTAGAGAACTAACCCCAGATCTTCTGTCAATGTCGCTTGTGCAAATCCTTTTGTCTCTTCATATAATTCCATAGAGACTCAATGATGTTCTGTGGAGGCCATATCATCACTTCCAGGACTCCTTGTTCCTCTTTACGCTGAAGATAGTTCTTAATGGCATTGGCTTTATGTTTAGGGTAGTTGTTCTGTTGAAAAATAAATTTAGAGCCAATCAGACGTCTCCCTGATGGTATTACATGATGGATAAGTATCTGCCTGTATTTCTCAGAATTGAGAAGACCATAGATCCTGACCAAATCCCCAACTCCATTTGCTGTAATGCAGCCCTAAAGCAGCCTCCACCATGCTTCACTGTTCCTGCAGACACTCATTATTGTACTGCTCTCCTTCAGTGACAAAACTGCCTTTTGTTGCAGCCAAATATTTCACATTTTGACTCATCAGTCCAGAGCACATGCTGCCATTTTTCTGCATACCAGTTACTAAGTCGAGTTGTTTGGCTTGTTTCCATGTCAAATGTATTGGTTTTTAGCTGCAATTCTTCCATGAAGGTCACTTCTGGCCAGACTTCTCCTAACAGTAGATGGGTGTAGCTGGGTTCCACTGCTTGCTGTGAGGTCTGATGTCACTGCTAAACATCTTCTGATTTTGAAGGGAAGTAAGCATTATGTGTCTTTCATCTACTGTACTGTTTCCTTGGCAGACCACTGCGTCCATGGGCCTCAACATTGCCAATTTCTTAATACTTCTTCAAAAGAGCTTTAACTGCTGTTCATGAAACCTCAGTCTGCTTTGAAATCTTTGCCTAGGAGAGACCTTGCTGATGCAGTATAGCCATCTTGTGTCTTGTTGCTGCACTCATTCTCTGCCATCGTTTATGACCTAAACAAATCTAAGAGTATATAATGAATCAGAAACATTTTTTATATATCAATTTGTTACATTTTCAACTTTTCAACTTGAAATCTTTTTCTCCGTTTTTTTTTTATGATGAACTGTGATAAACTTTGACACATCAGGTGCCTTTTTGGCGCCAAGATTTGAATTTCTACAGTACGATCATAAATGTACCTGCACTGTGTTGCAAGCTATGTTTTTTGTCGTGATGAAGACGTTTGACGTTTGTAGTAATTCAAAACGCGTCGACTAAATAAAGAAAAAATGCTATTACCACTTGTCTGGACTTGGATGTATTATATTATTGACCAAAAGTGCAGATCATCAACAAATCCTCTTTATCATGGTTTATGACCAGTGACATGAAACTGTCTTCCACAACCTCACCTTTGTAGCAGAGTTTGGCTGTTCTTCACCCAGTTTCAGACCCCTAAAATCTGTTTCTGTTTCAGTTAATGGGAACCTACAGTGGCATGTAAAAGTTTGGGCAACCCTGGTCAAAATTACTGTTACTGTGAACAGTTAAACATGTTGAAGATTAAATGATCTCTAAAAGGCCTAAAGTTAAAGATGACACATACTTTTGATAATTGTGGCCAAAGAGTTCTTTTTTATTTTCATCAGTCCACAGGACTTGTTTCCAAAATTCATTAGGCTTGTTTAGATGTTCTTTTGCATACTTCTGATGCTGAATTTTATGGTGAGGACGCAGGAGAGGTTTTCTTCTGATGACTCTTCCATGAAGGCCATATTTGTGCAGGTGTCTCTGAACAGGAGAACAATGTACCACAACTCCAGAGTCTGCTAGATCTTTCTGAAGGTATTTTGTTGCAATCAAGCGGGGGTTCTGATTTACCTCTCTAGTAATCCTAGAAGCAGCTCTCACTGAAATTTTGCTTGGTCTTCCAGACCTTATCTTGACCTCCACTGTTCCTGTTAACTGTCATTTCTTAATTACATTTCAAACTGAGGAAAGGGCAACTTGAAAACACTTTGCTATCTTTTTACAGCCTTCTCCTGCTTTGTAGGCCTCCACCATTTTCATTTTCAGAATGCTGGGCAGCTGCTTAGAAGATCCCATGGCTGCTGTTTTTTGGCAATAGGTTAGAGGAGGCTGGATTCTTATAAAGCTGGGACATTTGCATCACCTGGCCTTTCCTAACAATTATAGTGAACAAGCCATAACCCTAACAGGCTAAGTAAGGTCTGAAACCTTCGTCAAAGTTATCTGAGCACACAAATATCCAAGGGTGCCCAAACTTTTGCATCTGTCCCTTTTCCTTTTTGTTATTTTTAAAATGTTAAAGATGAAAAAAAATTATATATATTTTTCCTAAAATACAAAGGAAATGTGTCATCTTTAACTTTAGCCCTTTTCGAGATTATTTCATTTTCAACTTGCTTAACTATTCACAATAACAGTAATTTTGCCAGGGGGTGCTTAAACTTTTACATGCCACTGTACATATGAAAATAATTATTTAGCACCAATTTGGTATAATTGGTTACACATGCACATGACTATAATCCCACAAAATCACTGACTTTGTGCAAGTAGAACATTTTGGAAGTAGAAAACTTGAATCTGTTTTGAAGGCAATGGAAGGTCATACCAAATATTGATAAAAATAAACTATTAAAGCTACTATTATTGAAAGCATTCTTACTCTGCAGTGTATATATATATAATGTAATATAATTTTTTGCCATTTTCTTTTTCTTTTCTGATATGGAGTGATATTTGGATTTCTGGGGTAAAAAAGGAAATGTGTCTGCTTTTCACGTTTTTGCTTTTTTTATTGATACACGTTTGCTTTTCGACAAGGGTCAGGCTAGTAACAGTGATAAAAAGTATAAAAAGCAGCTAAATTGCTGACCCATGTCACTTGAATTCAAGTCTACGGCAAATAAGTCTTGTGCGACTTATGACTAAAAATCAAACACATTCAGTAACATTTTCGACTCTGTATAGCAGGTTGCCATGCGACACTGTAGGACATCACTAGGCGAGAGGTCGCAATGTGGCACCATGTTCTCGATCTCACAGACATGAGACTTGGCTTGAGGAGTAAAGGGCCCTGTTCATGGAGTGAGGAAAGAGAACAAAAAGCTGTGGCCATGGATGGAAGTGTGGTCCAACCGCCCGTTCTTCTGCTATGCCTTAGGCTAGGTTAATTGTCTCTTCAGAGAGGAAGAGGACTAGAACTCTAGCGCCACCTATAGGAAGTAGCATCCTAAAAGTCAATATCGACTCTTTAACGAGCCTTGTCACATGACTTAGGATAAAAGCCAGAAACTCAATTTGCAGACACTGTGTTTCAGGGTACTTCCCCTCGTCAGTGCAAATTGTGCAAATTGTGAGTTCTTGTTTGGCTGGGTGAGAGGCGTCAGACCGGTATCCAAGGGGTAATGTTTCTCCTTGCTAGGCTAGGCTCACACACATACAGTGCTCTTCAGTGAGCCCCGCATCAGGGTTTCCATCGTACTCCCCAAAAAACAGGTTTCCAATGAAAAACCTGAGAGATCCATTCTAGGCTGATGGAGTCACCTTTGACAATGTCTGGCCCCCATCCTGTCAGTGTTCATCTTCTTCAGATGTTCAAAAAAGTGTTTTGTATGTGCGTGTGTAAACATATCCTAACTGTTATGACTGCCAAATCACATTCACACGAGTAATGTACAAACCAGGGAGACAAATACATGAACCTGACAGAACCATGTTCAGACTAGGAAAAGCCCTTCTCTGACCCTGGTCTGCCCCAGCCTCACAGCACAGGTTGGCACACTAAGGAAACGCAATTGCGCCCCCACTCGACGGTGGCATACACTGAATGTCCTTAGCAGCGCCTAGGATCGCTAGAGTAGCAGTTCCCTAAGAAGAAACACACAAAACTACTGCAACCAGCACAAGCTACAGCAAAGTGAATGAATCCAACATAGTCTATCACCAGCAGGAAACACACATAGGGGAATGTATTTAAAGCTGAACCCGAAAGGTGATAGCACAGACAAACAGAGTAAATGAAAAACATCTGTTATCCAAAACAGAACAGAAACAAATATAACAGAACTAAAACACCCAAAGAAAAGGTTTATCTGTTGTGGCTCAGCGGGAAGAGACGTGGACCACAGAATTAAGGGTTCAAATCCAGAAGTGAGGCGCCCAGGGGGATGGGGACGACTCGGCGCCCGGGCCTTGTTGCCTGATCTTGGGGATGTCGCGATAGTTGGCTCCCCGGCCTGTACCCTGGGGTCACTCTTAAAAAGGGGAATAATGGGTGAAAGGTGTATGGGATAGGAAATGTTCGTGACGCCACCTGTTGTTTCTGGTGAGGACCACCAGCGCTGCAGCAGTCCTCTGAGGCCGGTGTTCTGGCAGCTAAGATGGTGTAGATCCCCACAGGTGGAGCTGGGCCTCAGGGCAGCGTAGGTATAGGGAATGCAGGGATGCAGGACAGAGGAGACCCAGCCAGGCCAGAGTAAGAACAGGGACAGACACGATAGTCACTTCAGTACTGTAGCGCCGGCGTCCCTGCCCTCTGCTAGGCAGGGACGCTGTTCCCCTCACCTCTCTGCTCCATGCCCGGTGTCCTCCTCCCGCTCTGCTGGCAGCGCGCGCTCCTTCCCGGCCACTGTGCTTAGGGCGCACGCGCGCGCTCTCCCTCCCTCTTAAAGGCGCCGCGCGCGCCGTCCTAAGGAGTCCCCGGCCAATGGCCGGAGGACTTCACCATATATAAGGCACCTCCTCCAAAATGGAGGTGCCCGAGCAATGTTGTTGCACTGTTCACTACTCTGCTTCAGCCCTCAGGTCCCGTTGCCAGTTACCTGCCAGATACCTGCCAGATTCCTGCCAGCTTGCTGTCTTATTCCTGCCTGATATTCTGCTACCTGCCTGCTAGCCTGAGGTCCGACGGTCTGCCTTACAACTCCTGTCAGTCTGTCTAAGGACCAGCTTGCCAGCTCACCTGGGAGCGCTCATCAGCTACCTGCCTGCTTGCCTGAGGTCCGACGGTCTGCCTTCCAACTCCTGTCAGTCTGTCTATGGACCAGCTTGCCCGCTCACCTGGGAGCGCACATCTGCTACCTGCCTGCTAGCCTACCTGGAGGCTCCGCCGTCACGTGCTGTGACCACCTGCCTGTCCAGTGACTCCTGCCCGCTCACCTGGGAGCGCTCATCTGCTGCCTGTCTGCTAGCCTACCTGGAGGCTCTGCCGTCACGTGCTGTGACCACCCGCCTGTCCAGAGACTTCTGCCCGATCACCTGGGAGCGCTCATCTGCCGCCTGTCTGTTGGTCTTCCTGGAGGCTCCGCCGTCACATGCTGTGACCACCCGTTTATCCAGAGACTCTCGCCTGCTCACCTGGGAGCTCACGTCTACCATCAGCCGCCACAGGTCGTACCAACCCTTTACCCAGAGACTGCCCCGGTCATTTGCCGTGACCATCTGCCCGTTCATCCAGAGACTGCCCCGGTCACTTGCCGTGACCTCCTGCCCGTTCTTCCAGAGACTGTCCCGGTCACCTGCTGTGACTGCCTGCCTGGTCGCCACCCGCTCCCTTACAAGGACCGCTCCCTTGTATAGTAGCTCAGAGGTTCCGCCTCCCAGACCCGTTACAGTTTGCTCGGTGGCACCCAAGCTCCCTCACTCTCGGACCTGTGTCATGAACTGTCCCGTCAGAGGTCCCAACAGGAGTCCATCCTGGGTCACCTGCGGAATGTCAATTCTCGCCTGGACACTCTGACTGCTCCGCCAGCAACCTCCGCCAGTGCCATGACTCGCAATCCGGCAGCTCCGCTGCCCACTAATACCATGGTATCCTACCCCGGACCCCGGCTTTCTGCACCTCCTCGCTTCGGAGGCGACTCCGCCCAGGCTCGGGGCTTCATAAATCAGTGCACCCTGCACTTTGAACTCCTGTCCCACCAGTTTAACTCCGACCGGGCCAAAATTGCCTTCATCATGTCCCATCTCACCGGGGAGGCCCTGGCTGGCTAAATCCTCTATGGGAGAGAGGAGACCCCCTGGTGTCCGACTTGCCTGCCTTTCTCACGGCTTTCCGGAAAGTCTTCGACGAACCCGGACGGAAGACCTCATCCGCATCATCACTGCTACGCCTCCGTCAGGGAAGTCTCACCGTGGGCCAATATGCCATACGGTTCCGTACCCTTGCCTCGGAGCTGGCCTGGGATAACGACGCTCTGGTATCCGTCTTCTGGGAGGGTCTGTCCGGCCGTATTAGGCTATGTGCCCACGTTGCATTTATGAAGCAGAAAATTTCTGCTGCATAAATGCAAGTCCTCTCCCGGAAAAACGCATGCGGAATTCCGCACGCGTTTATCGCGCATTTTTCGCGCGTTTATCACGCGTTTTCCACATGCGGAATTGCCTTGCGTTTTTTATGCATTGGACAAAGGCAATTCCGCTTGCGGAAACGCAAAATTAAATGACATGCTGCGGATTTTTGAACGCGGCATAAACGCTGCGGAAAAATCCGCAGCATGTGCATAGAACTTGCGGAATCCCATTGGGGACCATGGGGTGCGGATATACATGCGTTTTTCAAGCGTTTACGCTGCGGAAATTCCGCAGCATATACGCTTGAAAAATGCTACGTGGGCACACAGCCTTAAAGATGAACTTGCCGGTCGGGACATTCCTACCACTCTCGATGACCTAATAACTCTTGCCACCCGGATTGACCTACGGTTCCAGGAGCGTGCCAAAGAGGTCACCCGTGAGAGGAGGTTTCCACGTCTAGCTCCTACTTTTCAGAAACCCGTCACTCCCTCCGTCTCTCCCCAGGTACACTCTCCTGAGCCTATGCAGGTCGACCAGACCAAGATGGTCAAAACCCGTCAGGACTTACGCCGTGCCGAGGGGAGCTGCTTCTACTGTGGCAGTAAGGAGCACCGGATCCGTGCCTGCCCGGAGAGGTCAGGAAACGCCTGTGTTTAGGTTCGCTCAGAGAGGTCGACCTAGACAAGAATAAATCCTCTCCATCTCTGCTGCTGTCAGTCTCAATCGTCTGCGGGGAGAACCGTTATTTCGAACTAGCCCAACTTGACTCTGGAGCAGCCGGGAATCTTATTTCACAGTCCCTGGTAGAGAAATACCGCATCCCCACCAAACCTCTGGCTGTACCCTTGTCTGTTGCTGCCGTGGATGGGGGTCTCTTACCACGCCCCATCCAACTCATCACCGAATCCATTACTCTGCAGGTGGGAATGCTGCATTCTGAGAGTATCTCCTTTCATGTTCTGCCTGGACTCTCTCACACCCTCTTGCTAGGTCTACCTTGGCTCCAGAGACATGCACCCGTGCTTGACTGGCAGACCGGAGAAGTCCTTCGCTGGGGACAGGACGGCCATAAGACCTGTCTGGTTCCCGTCCATCCCGTCCGTCCTTCTCCTACCCCAGCTAATCTACCTGGACTTTCGATTCCTTATTGGTCTTATGCTGATGTCTTTAATAAAAAGGAGGCAGAGACACTACCCCCTCATAGACCATACGACTGCCCTATCGACCTGTTACCCGGTACTACTCCTCCCCGTGGGCGTATTTATCCATTATCCGCTGCTGAGACCCGGTCGATGTCCGAATATATTGAGGAGAATCTGGCCAGGGGATTCATCCGGAAATCTACCTCCCCGGCGGGAGCAGGCTTCTTTTTCGTCAAAAAGAAGGACGGCTCTCTCCGTCCCTGTATAGACTATAGAGGCCTTAACCAGATCACGGTGAAGAATAAGTACCCCCTTCCGCTCATTCCGGAGTTATTTGATCGTCTGAGGGGGGCTAGAATCTTCACCAAACTGGACCTCCGTGGGGCGTACAACCTGGTTCGTATCCGTCAGGGGGATGAATGGAAGACGGCATTCAACACCCGGGACGGCCACTATGAATATCTGGTAATGCCCTTTGGTCTCTGTAACGCTCCTGCCGTCTTTCAAGAGTTGGTCAATGACATCTTCCGGGACCTTCTCTACTCCTGCGTAGTGGTGTACCTGGACGACATCTTGGTCTTCTCTCCGGATCTCCAGACTCACCGGAGGGACGTTCGTCAGGTCCTGCTCAGGCTCAGGCAGAATCACCTCTTCGCTAAATACGAGAAGTGCCTCTTTGAGCAGACCTCGCTTCCGTTTTTGGGCTACATTATTTCTCAGACCGGCCTACGAATGGATCCAGAGAAACTGTCTGCCATCGAGAAATGGCCTCGACCGGAGGGGTTGAAGGCCATTCAGCGGTTCCTGGACTTCGCCAACTACTACCGCCTCTTCATACCACACTTCTCTTCCCGGACTGCCCCAATTTCCGCGCTCACCCGTAAGGGTACTAATCCCAAAGAGTGGCCGCCCGAAGCAGAGGAGGCCTTTCTTTCCTTAAAACAGGCCTTCTCTTCCGCCCCGGTGCTGCATCGCCCGGACGGCAACAAGCAGTTCTTCCTGGAAGTTGACGCCTCCTCCTCTGGAGCCGGAGCGGTACTTACTCAAAAATCATCTTCCGGGAGGATGGTAACTTGCGGCTTCTTCTCTAAACTCTTCTCCTCCTCAGAGCGCAATTATTCCATAGGAGACCGAGAGTTATTGGCCATCAAACTGGCATTGGAGGAGTGGCGTTACCTGCTCGAGGGGGCTCTTCACCTGGTAATAATTTACACTGACCACAAGAACTTGGCTTACCTCCAGCATGCCCAGAGACTTAACCCGCGCCAAGCCCGGTGGTCCTTGTTTTTTGCTCGCTTTGATTTTGTTCTTCATTTTCGCCCGGCTGACAAAAACGTCAAGGCGGACGCCTTGTCTCGATCCTTTCTGGTGTCTGATCTCGAGGAAGATCCGAAACACATCATCGATCCCGCCAGAGTAATGCAGGTGGCTCCCGTGAGTCTAAATCGTCTCCCTCCCGGAAAGACGTTCGTATCAGTACCTGATCGGGAGAAGATCCTTCACTGGGGTCACTCGTCTAAACTGGCTGGCCACGCCGGTCAGAAAAAGACCCTCCAGCTTATTACCCGGCACTACTGGTGGCCTACCCTGCACAAGGACGTAATAGACTTTGTTTCTGCCTGTGTGTCCTGCGCCCGCAACAAGGTTCCGAGACATCTGCCAGCCGGTCGCCTCCTTCCGCTTTCTGTACCTGCTGCCCCCTGGCAGCATATAGCAATGGACTTTATAACTGACCTCCCAGTCTCTGCCGGTTGTACGGTCATTTGGGTGGTCGCTGACCGCTTCTCCAAGATGGCTCATTTCGTTCCCCTGCCAGGCCTCCCGTCTGCACCCGAGCTAGCTAAAGACTTTATTCGTCACATCTTTCGTCTTCATGGCCTGCCCCTCCACATCGTGTCGGATCGTGGGGTACAGTTCACCTCACGCTTCTGGAGAGCCACTTGTAAACTGCTAGACGTCACCCTGGACTTCTCTTCCGCTTACCACCCACAGTCCAATGGTCAAGTGGAGCGAATCAATCAGAACCTGACCAGTTACTTCCGGCACTTCGTTAATGCTCATCATTCAGACTGGGTGGATCTCCTACCATGGGCCGAGTTCTCTTATAACAATCACGAGAGCGAATCCTCCTCCAAATCCCCGTTTTTTGTAGTCTTCGGTCAGCATCCTCGGATTCCTTTTCCTGTCTCCACCTCTGTGGACAACCCGGCTGCGGAATCTCTCGTTAGCAAATTTTCCTCCATTTGGGAGAGTACCCGATCCGCACTCCTTCAGTCGTCCGAACGGATGAAAAGACACGCTGACAAAAAACGCCTGCATCCTCCACAATTTCGTCCTGGAGATAAAGTCTGGCTCTCATCTAAATATGTCCGACTCAAGATACCTTCTTACAAGTTAGGGCCTCGGTTCATCGGTCCTCTGGAGGTCATCAGTCAGATCAACCCGGCGGCCTATAAATTGAAACTCCCGGCCAACTTACGGATCCCTAACTCCTTCCATGTATCTCTCCTCAAACCTGTGGTACTTAACTATTTTTCCAAGTCTACAGGTACGCCTCCTGCTCCGGTTTCTGCTGAGGACGAGTTTGAGGTAGAGAACATTCTTGCCACCAAAAGGGTAAGAGGAAAGACCTTTTTTCTAGTAGATTGGAAGGGGTTTGGTCCTGAGGAGAGAACGTGGGAGCCCCGGGAGAACATCCATGCCCCTCTTATCCTTGCTAAATTTCTGTCTGGCCTAAAAAAGGGGGGGCCTAAAGGGGGGGGTACTGTAGCACCGGCGTCCCTGCCCTCTGCTAGGCAGGGACGCTGTTCCCCTCACCTCTCTGCTCCGTGCCCGGCGTCCTCCTCCCGCTCTGCTGGCAGCGCGCGCTCCTTCCCGGCCACCGTGCTTAGTGCGCGCGTGCGCGCTCTCCCTCCCTCTTAAAGGGGCCGCGCGCGCCGTCCTAAGGAGTCCCCGGCCAATGGCCGGAGGACTTCACCATATATAAGGCACCTCCTCCAAAATGGAGGTGCCCGAGCAATGTTGTTGCACTGTTCACTACTCTGCTTCAGCCCTCAGGTTCCGTTGCCAGTTACCTGCCAGATTCCTGCCAGCTTGCTGTCTTATTCCTGCCTGATATTCTGCTACCTGCCTGCTAGCCTGAGGTCCGACGGTCTGCCTTACAACTCCTGTCAGTCTGTCTAAGGACCAGCTTGCCCGCTCACCTGGGAGCGCTCATCAGCTACCTGCCTGCTTGCCTGAGGTCCGACGGTCTGCCTTCCAACTCCTGTCAGTCTGTCTATGGACCAGCTTGCCCGCTCACCTGGGAGCGCACATCTGCTACCTGCCTGCTAGCCTACCTGGAGGCTCCGCCGTCACGTGCTGTGACCACCTGCCTGTCCAGTGACTCCTGCCCGCTCACCTGGGAGCGCTCATCTGCTGCCTGTCTGCTAGCCTACCTGGAGGCTCTGCCGTCACGTGCTGTGACCACCCGCCTGTCCAGAGACTTCTGCCCGCTCACCTGGGAGCGCTCATCTGCCGCCTGTCTGTTGGTCTTCCTGGAGGCTCCGCCGTCACATGCTGTGACCACCCGTTTATCCAGAGACTCTCGCCTGCTCACCTGGGAGCTCACGTCTACCATCAGCCGCCACAGGTCGTACCAACCCTTTACCCAGAGACTGCCCCGGTCATTTGCCGTGACCATCTGCCCGTTCATCCAGAGACTGCCCCGGTCACTTGCCGTGACCTCCTGCCCGTTCTTCCAGAGACTGTCCCGGTCACCTGCTGTGACTGCCTGCCTGGTCGCCACCCGCTCCCTTACAAGGACCGCTCCCTTGTATAGTAGCTCAGAGGTTCCGCCTCCCAGACCCGTTACAAGTACCTTTTACTGGTGGTATTCAAGGCACAATCCGGAGCACTGTAGGGTGAGGTGTGCACATCAGGACTCTCCCCAGTGAGCGGGTGTAGGGCCTCCTCTCTCTTGCCTTTGTTTAGTAAGTCTCTGACCTGCTTGGAGCTAGGCCTAACTTAGTCTCTGTTTGCACCTGCTGACCTTATGGTAGGGCTTTCTGTTGGAGATTACTCTCCCTGCTTGCGGGGCCTCCGTGACTCCTGGCTCTGGTACGTATCAGCTTCTGGTGAACCTGGGACCTGTAGTTCACCAGGGATTCCGGTTGTTTCCTACTGGGTCATAGAGATCCCTGTAAGCTCGGACCCGGTGTCCGGTATAAGCTTTGGGGGTGAGCTGGTTAAGCTCCTCTGCCCCCTATGTTACTCACTTTCCACTCGCCTTCGGCCACGCTCGGGCCCTCACTAGACTACACACAGCAGCAGGCAGACTGCTTCTTCACCGCTCTTATGGCGTCGGTACGCCCTCAGCTCACTAACTTGAGCTTTACTCTAGGCTTTCTCACTAGAGGAACTGAACTGAGAACTCTGTCCCTCTCTGGCTCTGAGCAGGAACTCTGTTCTCTAGACTGAGCTCGACTCTGTATTCAGACCTGTATTTGCTGAACTCTCCAGAGGAACTGCCTGCCTAACTCCACCCTCCGTATATATAACCCTATCCGGGCTCCCTCTGGTGGTCTGAGGTGGTAGGGCGGAGGTGTGTGTATGCTCTGAGGGCCTCTTGTGGAGAAATCCGTCCATGCACCCCTCTAGCATCTGTGGCACCAATGCGCAGCAGGGCGCCACAGAAGCATGACACTAACAGAGCTCACAAGGGAGGTGTGATAGTGTTTCTGCTTCTGCAAATGCATGTAATGTGGTGGAGACCACACTCTTACACTGGGCCAGGAAGAGTTTGCATGCTGCGTGGACTTGATTATCACGCCTCTGTATATGATGGAGGTTCCCCCCTAGAGACCTGGCTCGATGAGAAAATATGCAGCACCATGTGCTGGGTGCATAAGGCCAAAGGTTGCCTCACTGGAAGAAAATGTGTCCATCTTCATCTCAGAGGAGATAAGTTCGGAGCTGCATCGTATCTCCATGACAGGTGAAGTCCAGCATAGATATTGTGTGGTGTCCACAACAAAACAACAGGTGCAAGTATTTGGCTTATTTTTAGGAGCCAACTCAGCTAAATTCTTACTTCAAAGGAAGGCTGGAAATTCCCCATAACCCAAAGTGTTTCCTTGAAATGCTTTACTGGGGCATATAACAACATGGGAATGGTTGAAACTTGGACAATTTTTCATACGCTCATCTGACCCCGGCTTAGGGCCGGTTTCACATATCTGACATTCAAAGTCCGAGTACAAACTACAATATCTGGACCTGCCATGTGTCTCCTCAACAGCCTCATTCATCTATGCAGTCTGAAAAAGCCTAAGGCTATGTTCACTTGACCATATCAAGAAATTGTCAGATTTTCGTCCAGAAAAAATGGATGATTTTTTTTATGGGTTTTCATCCATATGGAATCTATTTTTATACATCGATAGTGAATAAAATTTACAAGACCAAATTCAGTTTCCTGTGTTAAGAATTGCAAAGTATCCGTAAAAATTGGATGCTAATGGGTTTCAATTTTTTTAGACTTGAATAGGTTAGACTCATCCGAAATCTGGATGAAAATAGTCTATGCTGAGAATTTTTTTTACATGGAATAACCTTGTCCGTGTGATGTCAATCGGGTCGAAAATACGACTGTGTGAACGTAGCCTCAGAATAAGGATTTACCTTTCATTCAGGGAATGCAGAAATCTGGATTGACAGACCCTATAGGGACGGTAATTAACATTATAAGTAGATGTCAGAGTATCTTTAAAATAATTGAATTTTAAAAGTATTTTTCAGTGAACACATACAATCTATCCTCAGGTCGTGCGACCATCGTAGTCCCACTGATCATGAGACTGGGGATTCAAAAGTTCTCTGTGTGAATGGGGTGGTACTGAGCATGTGCGACCACTGCTCCATCCACTGTTTATAGAAGTGGTGGTCACACATGCTCACTACTGCTCCATTCATACAAGAGACTTTGGGATCAGCGGTGGTCATAGCAGCCGACATAAGAAAGCAGTGTTATAAAGATTGACAGTAAATGGACCTGCAGAGGCCATGACTTGTCGGTCAACAGAGATCCAACACTTTGAAAAAGAACACAGGTTGGAGAGTTCGAAACGCGTTGCTAACCCTTTGATGATGATGGAATCGGATTTAATGGAATAAAGATTTGTTTGCTGTATCCAAGAAGCTGGAATCCCTCTCGTTTTTACAAGATCCAACAACTACTGGATTTTTGTGAGATCCTATCCACTATCATTACTTGTGATGTGACACGTAGCTATAATGGGCTTACCCCACATCCCAATCATCTGGCTGCCCCTGACTGTATAATGATTTAATCGCCCGTACTGGGACATTGGGGACTTGGGCCACATCCAGTTGGGGTGATCTCCTAGTTATTAGGTTATCATGTGCAGGAATCTTCTATTGTGTGAGATTATAGGAACAATGTGGGATGAAGCGGCAGCTGCGGAGAGCCTCCCTGATGCCGCCACAATCTCATGTAATACCACAACAATTACTAAACTGTTTGTATTAGGATTCCTGTTCTCATCGCATTATTTCATCGTGAAGGTCACATTCACTAGGGTTACAGGTAATTGGTTTGTTGGACCCTTTATTACAGATCTATTTCAGACAATGGCAGAACATTACGAATAATTTCTGTTGGAGGTCACTCGTAATAGAAGAACACCAGCAGCTGTAGATATCTGAAACTTGGGTTATATCCCTGACGGACTCTACAACTATTGTTTCAGCTGGTATATCTGATGGCAACAACATGTGACATTTAAAGGGGTTGTCCGGCCTTAGGCTACAAGTCTGCAGTTACTCTATGTGACTGCAGACTTGTAAGTCCTCACATCGGGTGCACTGCGGATCAAATGTGTCCAGTCAAGTGAACAATTCCGTGAAGAAAATGGATAGGACTAACATGACTAACATGCCGTCTACGTGTCAGCTGAGTGTTGTCCTTTTTTTCAAACTTTTTTTTTTGGCTTACGAGAAAACCAGTTTCCACCCTGATGGTAAAATTGTATTAATGAACCAAAAATGGATGGATATCGAATCCAGTTCACTTATGAAAAACAGTCCATTATTTCTTGTATGCAAAAAAATAAAAACGGACGTCTGAAATGATTTTTTTCCAGATCCCTGAACAGCAATGTGCAATGATACAAAGTTTTATGCTTTCATAAGAAAATACTGTTCAAATACAGATTTATTTTTTATTATAATTTGTTGTATATTTGCTTCTATATCTGATTTTTTTTCTGCTCCATATGGTGTTCTACTTAATCCGTTTTTATCTGTATTTATTCCATTTCTGGCTTAAGAAATTACAACATTTTGGCTGCTTTTGTAAGTTTCTGAAATACAGAGGATAAAAAAATGAAATAAATCCATAAGTGTGAACTATGCCAACATGTAGTTAAATTCAACCCATTAACTTCTATGGGCTAAAACAGTAACCATACAGATCTGATAAAACATGCTTGAAGTGAAGTTTTCACTGACATACTTACTTGAACACACACCCATTTCTGCGATATGTATTCTATGTTTGTTTATAGTGACCTGGGTGGGATTTAAGACCGATATTGTGCCAGCAGTATTAGACAGGAGTGGTCGCCTAAGAAGAGAGCCAAAGCTGTTACTTTAAGAGAAGAAGGGTACAGTTACCGGGAAATTGCAGCACGAATTGGAAAAGGGCTCTCACCGGCCAGCGTTCTCAAAGTGTGTAAGCGGTTTCAAGAGACTGGTTCGATAAAGAATAAACCAGATAGAGGAGGGAAGAAGGCTACAACTCCTCAGACTGATAGAATTGTTAGAATCGCCCTAAATAACAGGAAATCAACTGCTGTTGACATCAACAAGGAGCTTGTCAACACTGGAGTGACAGTGTCCGATCGGACGGTTGGACGACGATTGGTAAACGCGGGGTTAAGAGCCAGAATACCATGTAAAAAGCCATTTTTGAATGCCTTACAGCGTCAGAAACGTCTGCAGTGGCCAAAGTACATTCAAAATGGACCATTGAAGAATGGAGAAATGTTTTATGGAGCGATGAGACACTCATATCCAACTTTGTCAGCGATGGGGTGTCCGCTATGTTCGAAGACAACCTAGAGAGGATTGCTTGCCAGAGTGTACAGTACCCACCATGAAGCATCCTCTGAGTGTTATGGTATGGGGCTGCATGTCCAGAGATGCAGGTGGTAGGCTGCAGGTAATTGAAGGAACAGTTAATGCTGAAAAGTCCATCAAGGAAGTCCTTCAGCCTAAACTCATTCCTTCGGCACGTGATGTATTTGGTTTATTTTTCAGCAAGATGGAGCCCCATGCCATACAGCTAAAAAATGTCTCTCTTGGTTCAAGGACAAAAATGTCCAGCTATTAAATTGGCCAGGAAGGAGACCAGATCTCAATCCTATTGAGAATCTCTGGGCTTGGCTCAAAAGAGCGGTGTCAAAACAGCGGGCTTCACACAAGCAGGAACTCATTGCAGCCATCATCAAATCATGGCTTCATATCATCACACCATCCGGTTTACACAAACTGGTAGATAGCATGCCAAGTAGATGCCAGGCAGTTATCAAGGCCGAGGGCTATCCAACTGAGTATTAACATTTTAGTGTTAGATATGAAAATAGGACAAATAAATGTTTTTTCTCCCACAGTCATCTGAGTGACCATAGTGTCCAGTTTGTTGACAAATGAACAAATTTCCTGCTAATATTGTGTTTCTATATGAGATTTTGTTATTTCTACTTAAAAACTTTACTGTGAAATCAAAACCATTCATGAAATTTGGATTTGTATTGGCAAAATGCTAAAAATTCATAAATCTTGAGGATGTTGCCTCAATTTTGGCCACTAGTGTATATGTATTTGCAATTTTTTTTTTGTAAAAAAAAACAAAAAACGGAATTAGTATTGATGCGTAATATGCTGCACTAAGGGGCAGGTTTGTCATAGAGGAATGGTGGAAATTTGGGAGTCATCGTATAAACAAATATAACTAGGCAGCCGATGACTCTAGGATTTATGCAACCCTACCTGATTTCTACGTGGACCCATTCACCATCATTACTTGCGATGGTGTCAGCGGGACATTGCGACCTTATGTCACCAGACCTTAATCTGCCTTTTGTGACACTTCATATTCTGTAGTTTAGTCACATTGGATTTATTTCGTTGTTGCATCTTCACTACATGATGCCGATGGCAGTAAGAGTAGTGTGTACATTAAGCTTTCTATTTCTCTGCTTCCTTCGGATAGTATGACCCCAAGAAGAAAATATGGCGGTCTTACTTTGATCTGATTGTTGTGGACACAAGGAAACCGCTCTTCTTTGCAGAAGGAACCGTTCTTCGTCAAGTCAACACGGTATGAGCCATTATGGAGACAACTTTTTGTTAGTGCGACTCTCAATTTTTGAGCCAGAGCTTTAGTCCAGAAGAGTTGAGTTCTCTTTTGTCATCTACTCTTGTGGTTGTATTTCTGAAAGGGGTGAAGTGGCCTTTGGTAACTTATCCTTTGCATTTAATCTCAACAAACAACATTAGTTTGCTTCTATAATTCAGTATTCAGCCTGCCAAACCCTGGTCTGCAACCTTCTGGCTTGACTAATATCCCTAGCCATGTTGCAAGACTTCTTAAAAAGTCCGACATTGATTTACAGACCAATAAGTAACAAATTTCTTCCAGGAGAAACTTAATTTGAATGTTTTTTTCGATAAAGCATTAACGTCATACTCAGCTCGCTCCCATTACCCCCAAAAGAACTAATTATCAAATGGATAATTTAAATGCATGGGCAAGAATTACTTCTTATAGCACAGAGATGTAAAATGGGGGTGTCCTTCCTGGAAAGTCATCCCAGACTTTGGTTTCTTGGCCTGAATGTAGAATCTGTAACAGAGCCCCACCTACCATATGTAATTTATAATACTGGTGTCTTATTATGAGGTGGAGAAGCCATTGGGCTTCGTAAGGGTCCAGGTCCCGGGTGCTACCTCTAAATCCCCTATATCTGGGCTCCAGATAGCCACTGTGCAATGCTCTTGTTTCCCTGTAATTTACATGGGAACTAAGCTGCACCATTTTCCTGCAGTAACGGCAGAATGCAGGGAGTCCTGTCAGGAGGACCCTTGCAGGGAGTCCTGTCAGGAGGATCTACCATGATTTGCTCATTTTCAGCGGTCCTGTTAGGTGCTTGTCTGATTTTATCAATGAACACTCCATTTTTGACAATTTTTTTATAAAGTCTTGGGCTTTGGTTAATCAAACGTCTTTAGTATCTGGCGTAAAATTGTTCGAAATGTTGCAATATTTTTGCAAAACTCGAACTTGGGCAAAAATGTTGTGGCTTTTGGCATTCTTATGCAAGGTCACTTATTGAACTTGCCATATTTTACTCCAGAGCACTGTTCATAAAGACTGAGGTACAGAACGCCAATTTTGATGAATCAATGCCTAAATGTAGAGCTGCAATCATTTCCACTGTGTTTTTTTTTTTTAGGATAATGGGAAGCTACGAATTGGAACGTACACTGGCCCCCACCAGCACTGTGCCGTGTACTCAGGAGGTAGGTGGTCCTTCCTCTATTAAAGA
The DNA here is from genome assembly GCF_046119375.1 of Phyllobates terribilis. Lineage (NCBI taxonomy): Eukaryota > Metazoa > Chordata > Amphibia > Anura > Dendrobatidae > Phyllobates > Phyllobates terribilis. The sequence continues at coordinate 534,012,765 of NW_027362771.1, forward strand.
GAATCTGTCAGCTGGTTTTTGCTATGTAATCTGATAGGAGCATGATGTAGGGGCTGAGACCCTGATTCCAGTGATATATTACTTACTAGGCTGTGTTTCTCCTTCAATAAATTCAGTGTTTAATCAGCAGGAGATTATCACAATCTGACTAGCTGTTGGGTGCCTGCTAGTCCAACCCCGCCCCCGTCACTGATTGGCTGCTTTTTGTCACTATACAGTGTACACAGAAAGCAGCCAATCAGTGGTGTGGGCGGGGTTATATAGGGCTCAGCATTCCGAGCTTTGCTAGATCTGCAGCAGAAAAAACTGTGATTCTGTCACAACTGCCGCACCCAGTAAACTAAGTGATACTGTCACGCCAGGTGTGAGAGCAATACATGGGGGAAAGGTAAAGGGAGCCCAGACACTAGGGGGGACCTCCTAAACTGGACTAGCGTCACCCTGTCTCCCCCTAACGTCCATACACAGCCTCTGCAGCTGTCGCCGATCACGTGCCTCGCCCTACTATCCCTGGCGTAAGGCTACAACTGGGGCTGGAAGGAGATGAGCACTAGTCAACCTCCGCTAGCACTCTAAAGACAAAAGCGGAAGACAACACAGGGAAATAATAACTTAGCTTTAGAAGAAACTCCAACAGGGCACACGGCCTCAAGACTCCAAAGAGGACGTGATGCTACTTCAGTCAAGTTCCAAGTAGGAATGAATATAACCGGCGACACCCACCTAGACACACCAGGTATATATACACCCAGACTAAAGGGAGGTAGTCGCTGGGTCCTAAACACAGCCTCCTCTCTAGGCAGCTGTCTGCATTTCCAAATGTGGAGATCTCCTGCAAACCATTGCAGGGTGACTGTCTGTCACCTCTGACACACCCGTGACAGATACATCATTGGAATAAGGGACTCCACCTCTACATCATTCTGCTGTCATATTACATAGGAAAAACCTGCTGACAGATTCCCTTGAAGCCAATATGTCTCCTTGAGCATCACTGGGGAAACTGGTGGGAGTTCACACTCAGGTTTTCTCTGTACATTGTGATTGGTGCGTTTTCTTGTCTCAAGGCTCCTCTGACATTGTATGTGACCTTCTTGGGGTGAAAGGAAAAGACATCCTGTATGTGGGGGACCACATCTTTGGTGATATCCTGAAGTCTAAAAAAAGACAGGGATGGAGAACATTTCTAGTGGTGCCCGAGCTGGCCAAAGAGCTCAACATCTGGACTGAGAAGAGTGGTGGGTATCTGCCTACAGACCAAGGTTTATATTTATGTAGTTCATTGAACTTAGGGGTATTTGCTCAGTAGATCTGTTTGGTATATTAATTGTGTTTGCCTCATGCCAAATCCAACTGGTGGCATCCCCAACAATCCTAGGAACGGGAGTGAAGAACGGCCACATCTGGGACCCCCTGCTTTAGCTGTAGACTAAAGACCAGCTAACATAAGAAAAGACAATTTTTTCATATTAAAATATCTTGAAGTACGTACCTTTGATAACATCATATTTTTTCCAGAGCTTTTCAATGAGCTGAAGAGTCTGGACATCTTTCTTGGTCAGATATACGAGTAAGTCTTCAGTCTAAGTATAAACTTGGCATCACCTGTATATTACACCATATATACATATTGATATACCACCAGAAACCAGTTGATTTAATGCGCTCTCCAGGATCAGTGGTGAGACTGTAGTGTTTTATAAGGGTTGTCCACCTTTTGAGACAATTTATTTCTAACTTAAATGCATGTGTTTGTGGCTAAAAATCATTTTTGCAGTTAGGTTTCATTAAAAATGTTGCACTGTCTGCTTTCTATAGAGGCAACATTTTTAATGAAACCCAATTACAAAAATTATTTTGAGCCCCAATATGCAAAATGCTTGTTCGTCGGGAGAGACGATCATCATTATCGGCAGCACTTGGTTCTGTGGGAACTGATGATATGCTGCCGACAACAATGATATGCTATGTGCACAGAACAATTGTAGTGATGATTGTTCGGTCAGCTTTTCTACACGGGCCATTAACCCCTTCACGACTTTTGACATACCTGCATTTCATAGCCGGGTAGGGGTTCCCAACCGATGACCTATAGGTACATCATGTCAATCATGCATGGCAGAGGAACTGTGCCAGGGCAATAGCCACTGGGAGCTTGGCTTACATGATATCTGAGCCCCGGCTGACACAAATTCATGAATTGCTGTTTTTGTTCATTCTGCCTCCTAAAATAATAGTAAGCGAATAAAAAAAATGTAATGTTCCCAAAAATGGAACCAATAAAAACATCAACTCATCCCACAAAAAACAAGCCCTCACATGACTCTGTGGGCTGAAATATGGAAAAATTATAGCTCTCAAGATATGGTGATGCAAACACTAGTTTTGCAAAAAAAAAGGGTTTTTTAGTGTGTGACAGCAGCCAAACATAAAAGCCTGATGTAAATCTGGTATCACTGTAATTGCACCGACCCGAAGAATAAAGTTGTCTAATCACTTATACCGCACGAGGAACGGCGTAAAAAATAAATAAACCAATTCTTCACCTGCTGCTGAGTTGTTCATTCTGCCTCCCAAAGATCGCAGTAAGGCTCAGCCCACATTTATCTTGCACTGAGCGCTTACACCGTGTAAATCTCTGAAATATATGAGGCAGATGGAGGCACCGTGGACGCCGTCTGGCCTGTGATCCAGCAGTGTCTTTTTATTAGGCGTGCATAAAAGTGCAACATGTCGGCAACAGTTTTGTGCACTTCTGAAAAGAAGAACACCGCTGAACAGAGGCCATATGAATTCCAGAGTAACTCTGCTGCCTCATTATAGTGAATGGATCCCTCGAGGATTTCATCTGAATCACATCACTCAGAGATTTAGATGGAAACCCTGAAATAAGGGCTCAGCGTAGAGCACAGGATAAATGTGATCCCAAATGTTATGTCAAATGTTCCTAATAAAAGCTTCAACTCAATCCACGAAAAAAAGCTTTTTCTTTTATTGTATTGCCTAATGTTATATTGCAGAATCACAGAACCGCAAATAGTCCAAAATACTAGAATTATAGGGGAAAAAAAGCTCCTGCTAAAGACTAATTTATCTCTAGTCCCGGAGCATGATATATTGATGGCTGCAATTGACACTACACTTACTTGTGTTATGTTTCATACGTGGATAGACTGAATCATGTGCTAGATCAGATGACAGATTAGGTGAAACCATATCTCTGTGTATTAGAGGAGCATTGTTTCTAGTATGAATACACAGGAAATAATTAGTATAAAATTCCACAATCAGTCTAGTTACCTAATTATTATTTATTATTATAGCGCCATTTATTCCATGGCGCTTTACATGTGAAAAGGGGTATACATAATAAAAAACAAGTACAATAATCATGGACAATACAAGTCACTGATTGGTACAGGAGAATGACTGGTATCCTTGTATATTCATGTTTCCTCCAGACACATAGACAGCGGCAGCTGTGAGCAGACAAACATCAGCTCCATTCAGAAGAAAATTCAGGTAATGTTACCCTTCTGCTGTGTGTGAGTCAATGACCTTTATATGTCTATCTGTCTATGTATGTGTTGTGGTAGATCGGCTTACTCGATAGCAAACGGAGGTAGACACGGGGACACTGTTTCTTTAAATTCTTCCTAGGTTTATTATACAGGCAGCATAAACTGTGGTGAAGTAAAAATAAATGCGGCCCTTTGGGCAAAACAGGAAAACAAAACAAAGTGGTTGCAAAAACCACAGTCCTTGTGGTAGCGGTATCCGCCCGCTCAGAGTTTAGCAAACGAAGGGTTCAGCTTTTCCTTGTCAGGACACAAAGCGCTGGAGTTCCTCTCTCCAGCCCTAACGAACACTGAATGATTCAAAAGGTCGGCTATTTATAGCCCAGGCCACACCCTGGGGTGGAGATATGGTGAACAGCTTCCCATCCGCTCTACGGCTGTTCACATAAAAACCTAGGCCATTAAAAATGTCCGATTAACCCCTCAGCACATAAAATGCTGGAGAAAACTTAAAGGTTTCACATCAGTGAAGCTAATAGCCTCAGTGAAACATATCTCCCTCCGACACTCTGCCAGTGACTTTGTCACAGTGTATATACAGTATATGGAAAAAAGTATTGAGACAAACCTCTTAATCTTGAATTCAGGTTTTTCCTTCAGTCCAATTGTCCCCGGTGTATAACCTCCGGCCCCTCGCCCTCCCCCCGGTGTATAACCTCTGGCCCCCCTGCCATGTCATCTGCTTTTAATAACATGTAACAGAACGGCTGGTGGTGCAGAGCTCCCTGATACCAGCGCGGTCCTGCAATAGGAGCCACCGGGGTAACAAGTCAGATCATGACATTTCTTCCTCCTAAATCTTCCCCATCACCTGCGACTGATATTATTGAGAAGTGGAAGGAACCGCAGCAACTCAGCCACGAAGTGGAGACCCCATAGCGTTACAGGGTCATCGAGTGCTGAGGAGCAGAGGACAGAAAAGTCACCAACGCTCTGCTGACTCCATAACTGCAGAGTCTAGTCCTCCTCTGGTGTAACATCAGCACAAACACTGTGCCCCCGCCGCGAGATTCATGGCCGAGCAGCCGCATGCAGCCTTACATCACCAAGCACAATGCCAAATGTTGGATGGAGTGGTGTAAAGCCACCACCATTGGACTGTGGAGCAGTGAAAACATGTTCTGTTCAGTAATGGATCACACTTCTCTATCTGGCATCTGATGGATGAGCCTGGGTTTGGTGAATGCCAGGTGAACGTTAGCTGCAGGATTGCATTGTGCCTGTTATAACGTTGATGGAGGAGGGATAATGCTATGGGGTTGGTTTTCAGGGATTGGCCTCTTAGTTCACGTGAAGGGAAACCTTAATACTTCATGTTACAAGGACATTGTGCACAACTGTAAGTTCCAACTTTGTGGGAACATCTAGGGAAGACCCTTTTCCTGTTCCACATGACTGTGCCGAGTGCGCAAAGCAAGGTCCACAAAGGCATGATTGGGGGACTTTGGTGTGGAAGAACATGACCGGCCTAACAAATCCCGGATCTCAACCCGACTGAACACCTTTGGATGAACTAGCACGGAGATTGTGAGCCTGCCCTCTCCTCCAACATCAGTGTCTGACCTCAGAAATTATATTCCGGATGAATGGGCCAAAATTCTCTGAGACACATCCAAAGTCTTGTAAAAACCCATCCCTGAAGCGTGGAAGCTGTAATAGCTGCACAGAAGAAACAACTCCATATTAATGCCTATGGATTTAGAAAGGGAGGTCATAAGAACTCCTGTAGGTGTAAAGTGTGGGTGCACCAGTATGTTTGTCCTTATAATGTATATTATTATGACTAGCTCATCAGTAATTGCATTTCTTGTAAAAGTGTAATCTTCTTCACAGAAAATTACCCAAGAGATGGATTTATGTTACGGGAAGATGGGCAGCTTGTTCCGCAGCGGTTCCCGCCAGACACTCTTCTCTAGCCAGCTGATCCGTTATGCTGATCTGTACGCGGCCTCCTTCCTCAACCTGCTGTACTATTCCTTCAGCTACGTGTTCCGAGCTCTTCCTGTACTGGTTTGTATCTGGTTATGTGACTTTGTAAATCCGATATTCATGTCACATAGTCATCACCTAGAAATAGGAAAAGATTCAACGTGTGGGAATTTTGTGCTTGCATGACGCGGACTCGGAAAGGCACACAATTCACGCACAGATAGCAGGCACTGAAATAAGAAAAAATAAAATAAAAAACATAGCACAAGATATACTTTTTTTAACATGGTGGCCAATATATGATATATATCTACACTACTCTACACGGTTACACACTGTCACTCAATGGAGGTATACGTGGGAGAATATTCACAAAGTAAAGCTCTGACCTAATACTCTAATATGATGTTCACGGATCCTCATGGCGTCCTCCTACCCATTGACCCTCTCATTCCCTCTCACAATGGTCACCTAAGGGAATTTTGCAGAATTTTCCAACAAATATTTTATCGTATTGACTAGCGGGTCAAGTCTTTGACATAAATTGACATAGATCAGATTTCCACTTTGCTGTTACAAAAAATGCTGAGGATTTTCCACCTGCAAATCCAGAAAGGATGGATGCAGTGTATCCATCCTATGTGCTCACGCCCTAATTTATCTAGTGCCGATGGTCACACATGATGAGAAGCTCAGCCAGACAACACCAATCCTCTTGTCTCATGGGTGAGAGAATGATTCCTGTCTTTATCAAGCAATTTTTGCCTAAATTATGGCATAAAGCCTTATGACCCAAACTTGACAGCCTCATACATGCCAAGGAGGCTATCGGGGTCAGGTAAGGAGACTTGCAGCCAGTCCGTGCATCATGTTTCATATACGGACTATGTTTCACTGACATCTGAATTAAGCTTAAAACTGCTTGAAATGTCGCAAAATTCTTGCCAAAGTTGAAGTTGGCAAAATGGCAGTTGTGCCCAAGAATCAACCCACTAGAATCGATTTCTCCTCACCAGGTGCTCACGAGGTGGAGAATCTGAGATATAATCAAGAGAGCAGAAGGGGGCGCTATAACAAGTATATACAATAATATCTACACACTGGAGCATTAAAAAAAAACAACGCCTATGCCACTATGTAAAATCAGTAACAGGAAGCCTGAGCTGTTCCCACCATGCCATGCTTTTTGGTATGAGCTAGTTTGTGAGGCGAAAGAACGCTCACCGGCAGGCTAGGTGTCCAAACCCTGAGGGTTTTTCTGGGAGACCAGCTACCTACGTATTGCCCCTCAGCGGTCATATTAATATTTTTTTTGTGTTTCTTGAACTAAATAGTGGATGGTAACAAATGATGGGCATCAGCGGGGTAACCCATGTAATAAAATATCCTAATGAAACATATCTTGGAGGTCATTTTCATATTTTGCATGTATCAGCAATGCAACCTTTAATAAAGCAAAGTGAGAATAGGAAATGTAATCTTATTTAGCAATTAGAGTTGAGAAAAAAGATTCACACCACCCTGGTCCAACGTCCAGTCCTGTCCTCCGTCATGACAGATGTTGTGTGGATAATATTAAGTGCAAGAGATGCCCAAGATTGCAGGAGAAAAAGTGAAGACTGCCTTGGTCTGGCTAATTTGGAGGACTGGAGAGGACACTGGACAGGGCAGTAGTAATAGGTATTTATGTTATTTAATACCTCCCCTGTGACAACTTTTCATATATTATTACTTCCAGATGCCACATGAATCCACAATGGACTATGTAAGTGTGGATGGAGCAGATGCCAGCAAGGTTCTTGGTCAACATCTGAAATATATCAAAAGGGAACATGTAAGTACAGGATGTGTGTGACCTCTGATGTGGAAAAAGCTAAGAAAATATTCAGCCAGGTGGCTACCTGAGCCTAAAGAATAATAAAATGGACTCCTAGTTATGAGTCCACTGTATTCATGGTGGCTGCAGTGCATTTGCATCTATACATGGTGGTGTCGGTCTGTGACTAAAGGGATTTGAAGGTCAAACGTATACCCATGTTTGGCTTTGCCTGGTGCTAAAAAACGTATAATGTAATTATTTTTTGGATGGATGTTGGGTTTCCATAAAGATATTGGTATTGTACGTGGGCCATGACTTTGGTGGAAAATGTGCCAAATTTTGGAGCATTTTCATGGAAATTGGGTAGATATAGTTTTCATTAATTTCTATGTCTAGCAGCTCACTCAAAAAATTGGAGGTGACTTCATGAAGAGTCAGGCGGCTTTGCTAGAAAGGAGCTTAAAATGTCTCAATCTGCAAAATGTGCCAAAATTAATGTGCAAAAATTGATGTGCCAATATGAAGGTGCAAAAATTAAGGTACCAAAATTAAGGTGCAAAAATTAATGTGCCAGAATTAAGGTGCAAAAAAAGGCACAAAGTGAGCCAACCAACAGCGGGAAAACATTTCTAAAGCTGTGGCTACACGATGACTTTGACGGCATCATAGATAGTGCGGAAAAAGATCACTGTATGCCGCTGCTAATCGCTGCATAATGCAAATAAATGGGGTCGCATTGTGACCCATAAGGTGCAAGCAAGTCACAAAATATCCAACTGGTTCTCTTTATAACTTGCTTGTCATGATGTGATACATTGTGAATTGCAATGTGACCCCATAACGTTGCAATGTAGCAGTGGTGTACAGTAATCTTTGGCAGCGCGACCGATGTTGGTGCAAAAGTCGCCGTGCACCAAATTTATCATCCAGCATGAACCAATGTGAACTGGCACAACTGTGTAATCTAAAGAGGGACCACGATTAGTAAATCTGCCCCAATGTTGTGGGTAATAGTAACCTGCCACCATTTTTGTTGTCCTAATTCAGGTTCAAGACGATTGGCTGCAGCTGGTGAACACCGCCAGGTTAAGTCTTCACGACTCGCCGGCATTAAAGCCTGAAACGGAGAGAAATCCCCCCAGTGTCATGCTGTACTAGTACTGAGCAGCCATCGGAGGGACAAGCACATATTGTGGGATTAGATCAGACACTCGCTGTACAACTGATGGCAGAAGGCGGCTGGAGGGGCAATAATCACATACCGCGCTTAGAAAAATGATGGGAGTTGTAGTTGTTACAGGGATGAACTCAGTTTACACAACACAGTTTTACATTATATATAATGCCTGGTCTACATGGAGCCCCGGATAAATGGGCAGATTTGTTTGTTGCACTGAAATAATTGCCTTTCATGAAAAAAAGAAAATCACAACAAATTACAAGTTTCTTCTGTCAAAACCTTCCATTTTTCAATTTTTATTTCCTTCAGAATCGGGATGATGGTCATTACAGGGAATGTCACCTAGCTATTCTGAACTCCGAAAATGTTATTATGTAGTACTACAAACCTATAGATTATCATTCTGGGTCATATTGATAAACGTATGATTTTTGAGAATCCCACTAATCACGAGAAAGAGGATCCCAAAATCTCCTGTGTGAATGGATCAGTAGTGAGCATGTGCGACCACTGCTGCATCTGTTTCCAGGATGGTGGCCGCACATGCTCATCAACATGTGACATTTTTTTCCCCTGTCCTTAGGATCAACGCGGGGTATCAGTATCAGGATCATAGTTGGTAGCCTACATTTATCATGTGTCCGGTGTTAATAAGGTGACCCCTCTAATGTGCATGACAATGAAAGAGCGGAGATCTAGAGTTTTCACCTGTGGACCATGTTGTTACGCTTAGGACAGCTGAAGACAGTCAGCTTTTGGTGGAAATGATTCAGAAGATTTGTTAAAGTGGTTGTTCCCTTTTAGAAAATATTGGTCCCTGGGTGGTATAAAAAAAGCAAACACCAGCACTGAGTCTCAGGCACTGCTCCCAGTGTCTGGTATTGGCTGTGGCACAGACTTCATGTTGAAAGAACTGCAGCCAATCAGTGAGCTCTGTTTGCCGCTGAGCTCCATTATTGCCTGCAGTGATGTCGACGTGACATCAGCGCCACACGCAATACCAGAAACCGGAAGCAGCCGCGGAGACTCAGTGCTTGACCAAGGGAGGGTGAGTGAAACACAGTTTATTTTTTAACAACGTTTACCGGGGGAACAAGATTTCCCGAAAGGGGACATCCCCTTTAATGCTAAATTTAAAAAAAATCTTTAAAAAATTTCAGTTGATAGAAGAAGAAATTCCTCTACTCATTGGTTTGAAAGTGACTGATTTTTGGATGCTCCTCAGAATTAAAACAAGATGATTCCAGAATCCTCATTCATGTGGAAAGAGCTGATCAGTCACAGCTTGTCTGTTACATGCCGCGCTGGACACCTGCAGAGTTTACATTGTTCATTTACAGTATTTTTTTCCTATTTTTTGTATGTTGTTTAGTATATCACATAGGACAGGATGCAGACGGCTCGTGGACATAACATGTCAGGAAATTTAGTCTACTCATTTGCTTGAAACCAGTTCCAGTATTTAGTGAAGAGCACAGATGAGGAAATCTGTTGTCTGTATCGCAAACCCCAATACCAGGTTCACGCGTGCCGACTGTGGCCATTAAACGAAACATGCGAGCTAGTCTGTGTCTGTTAATGACCATTTTATAATGGCCGTAGACAATTCTATGTGCAAAGAACGATTGTTAATATGATCGTTCTGTGTGTATAAATAATCAGGTTATCGGCAGCACATCACCTGCTTACATAGGATGATGTGCTGCCGAGAACGGTAATTTGTAAACAAGCTTAAAAACCATTGCACATGACAAATGAGCGTCTTGCTTGTTCGTTGGGTGTTTGCTTATGTAAATTAGCCTCTTTGTCTATATCTATATAGTTAGAGGATTGCTGCTCACAATAATTCCCAAGAAAATGGGATGAAAGCACCATTCCAGCGCTTCATTTATTTATTTTTAATCCCCCCCCAGAGTGAAAGTTCCTTGCCTCTGGCATCATACTTATCAGCTGTCGTCTTCTGCTCTTCCCAGTGCCGCGCCACCATCCTGTGACCGCAACATCTCACTGACCAGAAGTCACAGCTAAGTCACCTACTCATGTCTATGAGATCCTCGTTCCGGATCTCATAGACTTACATTGAAAAGTGACGTCTGGCTCATCCAGCAAACACTGGAGCCATCAGGCAAAGTCACAACCTGCAGAAGACGACCGGAGAGGCACTGAGAACAGAAGAAAACGGCAACCAGTAAGTACAGTTAGGTCCATATATATTTGGACAGAGACAACATTTTTCTAATTTTGGTTCTAGACATTACCACAATGAATTTTAAACAAAACAATTCAGATGCAGTTGAAGTTCAGACTTTCAGCTTTCATTTGAGGGTATCCACATTAAAATTGGATGAAGGGTTTAGGAGTTTCAGCTCCTTAACATGTGCCACCCTGTTTTTAAAGGGGCCAAAAGTAATTGGACAGATTAAATAATTGTAAATAAAATGTTCATTTCTAGTACTTGGTTGAAAACCCTTTGTTGGCAATGACTGCCTGAAGTCTTGAACTCATGGACATCACCAGACGCTGTGTTTCCTCCTTTTTGATGCTCTGCCAGGCCTTCACTGCGGTGGTTTTCAGTTGCTGTTTGTTTGTGGGCCTTTCTGTCTGAAGTTTAGTCTTTAACAAGTGAAATGCATGCTCAATTGGGTTGAGATCAGGTGACTGACTTGGCCATTCAAGAATATTCCACTTCTTTGCTTTAATAAACTCCTGGGTTGCTTTGGCTTTATGTTTTGGGTCATTGTCCATCTGTAGTATGAAACGAAGACCAATCAGTTTGGCTGCATTTGGCTGGATCTGAGCACACAGTATGGCTCTGAATATATCAGAATTCATTCGGCTGCTTATGTCCTGTGTCACATCATCAATAAATACTAGTGACCCAGAGCCACTGGCAGCCATGCATGCCCAAGCCATCACACTGCCTCCGCCGTGTTTTACAGTGATGTGGTATGCTTTGGATCATGAGCTGTACCACGCCTTCGCCATACTTTTTTCTTTCCATCATTCTGGTAGAGGTTGATCTTGGTTTCATCTGTCCAAAGAATGTTCTTCCAGAACTATGCTGTTTTTTTTAGATGTTTTTTAGCAAAGTCCAGTCTAGCCTTTTTATTCTTGATGCTTATGAGTGGCTTGCACCGTGCAGTGAACCCTCTGTATTTACTTTCATGCAGTCTTCTCTTTATGGTAGATTTGGATATTGATACGCCTACCTCCTGGAGAGTGTTGTTCACTTGGTTGGCTGTTGTGAAGGGGTTTCTCTTCACCATGGAGATTATTCTGCGATCATCCACCACTGTTGTCTTCCGTGGGCGCCCAGGTCTTTTTGCATTGATGAGTTCACCAGTGCTTTCTTTCTTTCTCAGGAGGTACCAAACTGTAGATTTTTGCCACTCCTAATATTGTAGCAATTTCTCGGATGGGTTTTTTCTGTTTTTGCAGCTTAAGGATGGCTTGTTTCACCTGCATGGAGAGCTCCTTTGACTGCCTGTTTACTTCACAGGAAAACCTTCCAAATGCAAGCACCACACCCCAAATCAACTCCAAGCCTTTTATCTGCTTAATTGAGAATGACATAACGAAGGGATTGCCCACACCTGTCCATGAAATAGCCTTGGAGTCAATTGTCCAATTACTTTTGGTCCCTTTAAAAACAGGGTGTCACATGTTAAGGAGCTGAAACTCCTAAACCCTTCATCCAATTTTAATGTGGATACCCTCAAATGAAAGCTGAAAGTCTGAACTTCAACTGCATCTGAATTGTTTTGTTTAAAATTCATTGTGGTAATGTCTAGAACCAAAATTAGAAAAATGTTGTCTCTGTCCAAATATATATGGACCTAACTGTATATAACTAGGGGCAGGGAACATGCAATAATGATACCACTCTGGCCTTGCAATAAAAAAAACTCTGGAGTGGTGCAGACTGAGGTGAGGAATGGCATTGTGTGACTGCTACAAGGGAGCCTGTGGTTCCAGGGTTTTTCAGCAGAAAATAGATCTACTGGGAGCACTCAACTATTTGTATATGGCTACATTCACACATCTGTTGTACATGTCTGTGTCCTGTGTTTCTTAGGCCAGCTTCACACGTCCGTGTAATACCAGTACTGGGAAAAATTGCACCGGTTTCATCAGTGTTTAGGATCAGGGTGCCATCACTGGGCCATTTAGGTGCCATCCGGTTGCCATCTGTTTTTTTCAGGTATGGCTTAAGAAAAATCAATTCCAAAGCTTCTTCTATACTTTGCAATGTAAAACATGCACAGCAGATGGATGGCACTCTGATGGCACACTGTGTGCTGTAGGTGTTTTACACGGACCCATAGACTTGTATTGGTCCTTGTCATCTGTGTTGCCGGTAAAAAACGGACATGTGAACGGGCCCATAAGTTATAATGCGTATGTGCCGCATCCATGAAAAAAATGGACATCACATCGGAAACACAGACATGTGAAGGAGGCCTTAAACGTATGTGTCCTATTCTCATCCATCTTGCAGATCAGACTCTAAAATGGGAAACATCAGTGTTCCCTTCGTGCTTTATCTGTTTTTTTTGGCTACACTGTGGCCTTACACTGATTCACTGAAAAGGGTCTATGGATAAATAAAAAGTCAGAAAGTTATCGCCTTCAGTTTTTAAAAATGGATGAGGGAAAAAAGCTGAATGCAACACAGATGAAGTAAAACCGATCCGCTTTACACGGATGTAAGAATGGACACAGTTGTATGGATGCGGCATAAGGCCCATAGAGTTGTATGGAGGGGCAGTGCACGCTCCGATGTTCCTCCATACCGGTATCTCACTGCACACGTGCCGAACGGACAGCAGTACATGGCCAAGAAAAGCCGAGCTGCCGAAATAAAATAAACTGATTGCACAAACTCCCAGCAATGGGGGTGAACTCCAGGGAACTGGTCACACTGTACTTGTAGTCCAATCTGTGGACATCATGGTATAGAGGAGAAGCTGAGCAGAATGATATATAGGATTGTGGGAAAAGATTCAGTAGAACTTGTATTTTATTCATTGAGTGGGCGGTTCTACTAGAGTCCAGTGGGCGGTCCTACTAGTGAGTCCAGTGGGCGGTCCTACTAGAGAGTCCAGTGGGCGGCCCTACTAATGATTGACAGCTGTCTCCACCTGCACAGTTATACAGAGAACAGATCAGATACCATTTTCAACATGTCAGGTTCCCTTTATACCACTGCTTAGCTACACTATGTTATGCAGGACATGTCTATTTTCTATACATCTTTATTGCATTTCTAGGGTTTGTTTTGTTTAGAAATGTACAAATTATATTCCTAGATGAACCTAAAGTTGAATTTAATACATTTTTCCACAAAGGAGTTTAAATGCATGTAATACTTATTGTAGTAGGGTCTGAGAATAAAAAATTCCAAGTCTGTGACATCTTTCATTTTGCATTACTATATCCCCCCATTAAGTACACAAAATATCCCGTAGATTGTACACCCACCCACCCACTTAGGAGCCATCAACTCTCTCCTGACATATCTGCTCTAGTAAATATGTGTACACCCCAGGGTCAAGATCAAAGGCCCAAGCCCCGAGGGATGGACCCCCCCCCACAACACTTAAAGGGAACCGGTCACTTCCAGAAACTCTATTAATGCCACGGCCCCACTATCAGTATTCGGTGAGTATTTTTTCTCAGGAGTGGGTGATAAATGCAGAATTGATGACTTGTTTCTATTACAACCCCTAGAAAAAATTATGGAATCAACGGGCTCGGATGATGTTCATTCAGTTGTTTAACCCCTTTACAACCCAAGGTGGTTTGCACGTTAATGACCGGGCTAATTTTTACAATTCTGACCACTGTCACTTTATGAGGTGATTACTCTGGAACGCTTCAACGGATTCCCCTGATACTGAGATTGTTTTTTCGTGACATATTGTACTTCATGATTGTGGTAAAATTTCTTCGATATCACTTGCGTTTATTTGTGAAAAAAACGGAAATTTGGCGAAAATGTTGAAAATTTTGGAATTTTCAAAATTTGAATTTTTATGCCCTTAAATCAGAGAGATATATCACACAAAATAGTTAATGAATAACATTTCCCACATGTCTACTTTACATCAGCACAATTTTGGAACAAATTTATTTTTTTTATTAGGGAGCTATAAGGGTTAAAAGTTGACCAGCGATTTCTCATTTTTACAACAAAATTTACAAAACCATTTTTTTTAGGGACCACATCACATTTGAAGTCACTTTGAGGGGTCTATATGGCATAAAATACCCAAAAGTGACACCATTCTAAAAACTGCACCCCTCAAGGTGCTCAAACCCACATTCAAGAACTTTATTAACCCTTCAGGTGCTTCACACCAATTAATTGAACGTGAAAGGAAAAAATGAACATTTAACTTTTTTTCACTAACATTTTATTTTAGAACCCAATATTTTTATTTTCACAAGGGTATCAGGAGAAATTGGTCCCCAAAAGTTGTTGTGCAATTTCTACTGAGTACGCCGATATCTCATATGTGGGGGAAAGCCATTGTTTGAGCGCACAGCAGGGCTCGGAAGGGAAGGAGCGCCAATTGACGTTTTCAATGTAAAACTCGCTGGAATTCACAGCGGACCCCATGTCGCGTTTGGAGAGCTCCTGATGTGCCTAAACAGTGGAAACCCCCCACAAGTGACCCCATTTTGGAAACTAGACCCCTTAAGGAACTTATTTAGATGTGTGGTGAGCACTTTGAACCCCCAAGTGTTTTGCAAAGGTTTATGACGTAGAGCCGTGAAAAAAAAACATTTTTTTTCCACAAAAACGATCTTTTAGCCGCAATATTTTTATTTTCACGAGGGTACTAGGAGAAATTGGACACCAAAAGTTGTTGTGCAATTTCGCCTGAGTACGCAGATACCCCATGTGTTGGAGAAAACTACTGTTTGGGCGCATGTCAGGGCTCGGAAGGAAAGGAGTGACGCTTTTGAATGCAGACTTTGATGGAATGGTCTGCGGGCGTCATGTCACATTCTCAGAGCCCCTGATGTGTCTAAACAGTGGAAATGCCCAACAAGTGCCCCCTTTTTGGAAGTGGTAGCTGATTTTTGAATTTTATAATGTAGTGTCATACGTCAGTTGTGTAGGACAACCTGACGAACACTACACAACTGACGTATGACAACCTGACGAACACTACGTCAGCTGTGTAGTGTTAGTCAGGTTGTCATACGTCAGAAATTAATTTAATAGTCCATGGAAGTATGGTACCTTTTGAAGCAGTCTTTCATACACAGGCCAGGTTTGTCAGGGCAGGTGTCACATTGATAAATGGTGTCCTTGAATATTCCCCTTTTATAACACACTCGGCACCACTTTTGTGACTTACCTTTTTTCCGCTGTGAGGGATCTCCCCTGGGAAATGCTGGCCTGGTACAATTCGAGGTCCTTCAGTTCCAGAAGTATTGGGGCCTGCTCAGTCACTGCTGCCAAATATCAGGGCCTTGATAACTGTCTCCTGGAAGTGAAGATACGACGTAGAAGTCTGGCCTGCACATTGTGACAGAAGGAGAGCGTTGTGCATTGCCATCTGTACAATGTGCACGGCCAGCTTCTTATACCATACCTTGGCCTTTCTCAAAGCATTGTACGGCTGGAGGACTTGATCAGAGAGATCAACTCCCCCCATGTACTTGTTGTACCCCACTACACAGTCTGGTTTGACGACCTGTGTAGTGGAACCTTGTACAGTGCTGAGGGTGCTGCCATCACCATGTATGGTGGTCAAGAAAAGGACATCCCTCTTGTCCTTGTACTTGACAATCAGCAGGTGGTCGCTACATTGGGCTCTGCTCTCACCCCTTCTGAGCAGCTGCCTAATTAGCATCTTTAGGAGGCCTCTCTGATTTTTGCGGACAGTACCGCAGGCTGCGGTACGTCGCGCAGAGAGGGACTTGAAGAGCGGGATACTTGTATAAAAGTTATCCACGTAGAGGTGATAACCTTTATCCAGCAGTGGGTGCACCAAGTCCCACACAATTTTCCCACTCACTCCCAGAACAGGGGGGCATTCAGGGGGTTCAATCCGGGAGTCCTTCCCTTCATAAACTCTAAACTTGTGAGTGTACCCAGAGGTACTCTCACAAAGTTTATACAGCTTAATCCCATACCTTGCCCTCTTACTGGGCAGGTACTGCCGGAATCCAAGCCGCCCCTTAAAAGCGATTAAGGACTCATCCACACAGATGTCCCTTTGGGGCACGTACACTTCAGCAAACTTGTTGAAGTATTCGATGACCGGCCGAACTTTGAAAAAACGATCAAAGTTCGGGTCCTCGCGTGCAGGACACCTTGCATTATCTTGGTAATGCAAGAACTTGTGGATGGCCTGAAAGCGTCTCCGGATCATGACCATTCGGAACATTGGAGCGTTATACAAAACGTCAACACTCCAGTATTGCCGAACCTCTGGCTTCTTCAGGATCCCCATAAGAAGGACTAGGCCCCAAAACTTCATCATTTCTAATGCGTCTACAGGAGACCAGTTAGAAAATAATGAAGAGGGGTTCTGTTCCAAAAATTGATGAGCGTATAAATTAGTTTGGCCCACCATGAGGCTTACAAAATCCTCAGAGAAAAAGACTTTGAAAAAGTCTAGTTCTGTGAGGCCGGTGGTGTCAAACTTGATTCCTGATTCCGCCACGAAATCAGGAATCAGTGGCTCATAATTTTCGGGGGGCGAGGTCCATATGGGATCAGTAGTAGGGAGCGCTGGATCATCTTCTCTCCTGCGACGACTGAGGGGCGGTCCAGCAGCACCTGAGGAAGAAGAGGAGGAGGAGGAGGAAGAAGAGGAGGAGGAAGACGACGAGGAGGAGTCGGAAAAACAAAGAAATGTGGGATCCTCGCTGTCAGTGTCGGAGGCAAGAAAAGCGTATGCCTCCTCCGCTGAATAGCGAGTTTGGGATGAGCGGGACATTTTTTGTTATGTATGTGGTGCGTGTGTGTCAATACTTTATTCAGAGTGTGTGTGTGTCAGTACTTTATTTAGAGTGTGTGGAAAAAGGAAATACTGTATGTGGTGCAAACAGCGAGCACGAGTGTGGATTGGTGAACTATTTCACCGATCAACACTCGGCGGCTGCTGGATGTGCACACGGATGTGTGGGGAGTGGGAAGAGGAGAATTGGGGTGGATGAGGGGAGATCAGAGATGACTTACCAAAATCCTCTCTGTTCTTCTTTCAGGAGCAGGAGCCTGGCGCTGGTGACCTGGAGCCCGGCGCTGGTGACCGGGAGCCTGGAGCAGGAGACCGGGAGCCTGGAGCAGGAGACCGGGAGCCTGGAGCAGGAGACCGGGAGCCTGGAGCAGGAGACCGGGAGCCTGGAGCAGGAGACCGGGAGCCTGGAGCAGGAGACCGGGAGCCTGGAGCAGGAGACCGGGAGCCTGGAGCAGGAGACCGGGAGCCTGGAGCAGGAGACCGGGAGCCCGGAGCAGGAGACCGGGAGCCCGGAGCAGGAGACTGGGAGCCCGGAGCAGGAGACTGGGAGCCCGGAGCAGGAGATCAGAACCAAGAGAATTAACAGGGACACTGGGGTGAGGGGCATTGGGGTGGGAAGGAGGGTAAAAAAGAAAGGGGAGTGGGGAGAGGGGGATTGGGGTGGATGAGGGGAGATCAGAGATGGACTTACCAAAGGGTCAACAGGACTGGAACAGAAGACCCAGAGCAGGAGACCGGGAGCCCGACGTTGGAGACCGGGAGTCCAGAGCAGGAGACCGGTACTGGAGCTGGAGACCAGAACTGAGAGAATTAAAAGGGACACTGAAGTGAGGGGGATTGGGGTGGGAAGGGGGGTAAAAAGATGGGGGAGTGGGGAGAGGGGGATTGGGGTGGATGAGGGGAGATCAGAGATGGACTTACCAAGGGGTCAGCAGGATCAGCAGCAGGACCGGAACAGGAGACGGAGCCCGGAGCAGGAGCCCGGCGCTGGTGACCGGGAGCGCGGCGCTGGTGACCGGGAGCGCGGCGCTGGAGACCGGGAGCGCGGCGCTGGAGACCGGGAGCGCGGAGCTGGAGACCGGGAGCGCGGAGCTGGAGACCTCTGCAGGACGCAGAAAAAAAAAATGGTGGTAAGGGGGGGTAAAAAGAGGGGGGAGGGGGTATTGGGGTGGACGAGGGGAGAACAGACTTACCAAAGTCTTCTCTGCAGGATCAGCAGCAGGAGACCCAGGACGCTGGAGCAGAAGATCCAGGAGCAGCAGCAGCGACTGGAGCAGGTGAGTAGATGGTCTTGTGGTGTCACAGAATAATCTGTGGCACTACAAGGCCCAGCACAGACACATCAGATGTGACAGCTCTGTAGAAATCCTCACCAAGTGTGAGGGTCTGCAGGGCGATCACAGGGGGGTGACAGGTGGAGGTCACCACCCAGTCAGGTAATCTGATTGGAGCAATCATTGATGACATCGATTGCTTCAATCAGAGTACCTGAATACAAGTGACCGGGCGGTCACAGGGAGGTGTCACCTCTCTGTGACCCCCTGTGGTGCATGCTGTGCCCCAGCCATCTGATCGGTGACATTGATTGCACCGCCTGGTCACCTGTATTCAGGTACTCTGATTGGAGTGATCGATGTCATCATCGATCGCTCCAATCACAGCAGTCTGGGGGCTTGGATCACATTACAGGGGCTCATTGGCGGTGACAGGCATGTCACAAGGAGGTCACCGCCCCGTTTCCGGTCGCGGTCGCGCTACGATCGATGTGATCGGCGATCGCACCGATCATAGCAGTCTGGGGCCAGGGCTGGGGTGTCCTAGCAACAGCCTAGGATCGGTGCTCTTAGGAGCACCGATCCTAGGCTGCAGATCACTGTTTCCGGCAATCACATTGCCGGAAAGAGTGAGAAATGCTGTGATTGGCTGTTCAGATTTGAACAGCCAATCACAGCGATTGCTGGTGCGGGGGGGCGGCGACACCACCCGGGATGACGGCGCCATCTACCCAGAGGTACGATGGCGCCGGAAATTTAATGCGATCACCGCGACTTCGGTCGCGGTGCCGCATTAAAGATATGACGTACTAATACGGGTCAGGCTCTTAAGTCCCAGGGCACAGACGCGTATTAATACGTCATGGGCTTTAAAGGGGTTAATGTTGTTGAAAAAAAGCAGGTCACAGACATGGCACAAAACTAAAGTTATTTCAAATGGCAACTTTATGGCATTAAGAAACACTAAAAGAAATCAAGATAAAAAATGTGGTACTCAGTAAGGGTAATTTTTTCAGACCAAGAAGAGGGAAAAAAATTATGGAATCACTCAATTCTGAGGAAAAAATTATGGAATCATGAAAAACAAAAGAACACTCCAATACATCACTAGTATTTTGTTGCACCACCTCTGGCTTTAATAACAGCTTGCAGTCTCTGAGGCATGGACTTAATGAGTGACAAACAGTACTCTTCATCAATCTGGCTCCAACTTTCTCTGATTGCTGTTGCCAGATCAGCTTTGCAGGTTGGACCCTTGTCATGAACCATTTTTTTCAACTTCCACCAAAGATTTTCAATTGGATTGAGATCTGGACTATTTGCAGGCCATGACATTGACCTTATGTGTCTTCTTTCAAGGAATGTTTTCACAGTTTTTGCTCTATGGCAGGCTGCAATATCATCTTGAAAAATGATGTCATCATCCCCAAACATCCTTTCAATTGATGGGATAAGAAAACTGTCCAAAATATCAATGTAAACTTGGGCATTTATTGAACATGTAATGATTGCCAATGAAAGCCCTAAAGTTGCCATTTGAAATTACTTTAGTTTTGTACCATGTCATTGATTGTGATCTGTTTATTTTCAACAACATTAAATAACTGAATGAACATCCTCCGAGCCCAGTGATTTCATAATTTTTGCCAGGGGTTGTATACCATTGCTCTGATTGTTCCTCACCTGGTTTTGGCTCCCACTCCTGAGAAAAACTACTGATCGAATACTGACCAAATACTGATAGTGGGGCTGTGGCCTTACCGGCACATACAGGGGCAATCTGCAGGTAAATAGCATTAAAATCCTAATGGACTGGTTTACTGGAGCAGCGGCTACAGGGAGAAAAGAAGATTGAAGTTATATTCTCCCTGCAGCTGCTGGCTTCGAGTCATCAGGGTGGTGCAAGGCTCGGTACACAGTGATCGCACTGTAATTACGCCCCTGCACATTGAGAGGATGCTCCGCGTGTGTGCAGTACGTATGCAGAGAAGGCTGTCAATCAATACATCGGGAAGTGATTACAGCCGCTCTCACTGCACAATGGACGGTGACTGTTACAGCTCCCTGCACCACCCCGATGACTGGAAGCAAGCGGCTGCATGGAAGATATAACTTCATTTTCTGCCTGTAGCCGCTGCTCCAGTAATCCTTCCAGACTTGATTTAAATGCTATTTAGCTGTAGATTACCAATATATCTGCTGGTAAATAGTATTTTTTGGACGGAACGGATCTTGCCCCCTTAAGTTATAAGGTCCTGCAAAAAAAATATATAGATAAAGTTTATAGTCACCTGATCTGATCGACACCAAGTTCTGCCCTTAACTAAAGAGCAGGCCGGCATAAGCGGCCCATTGCAGTGATGTCATTACGCCACCTACACCTGGACGCTGACCTCCTATAGGCTACAGGCCCACAGCAGCCTGGGGCTACAGGACAGAGTAGTGGGGCAGGGAGCCCATTGCTCCCTGCTTTACCGTGGGATCTAACGGTTTTGACGTCATGCGGACGCTGATAAAGTTCAATGTGGGGGCTCGCCCAATATCTGGAGAACGCGGCAGGATATTTAGTGACGCGACTGATACACACCATTAAATTCTAAAGCATAGAATCAACATTTTCAGGAGGAATAACATAGGAGCCCCCAAAAATGCATTGAAAATATAGTATATACTGGTTAGTATTGGGCCTCCCTGGGATGTATATAGGACTACCGTATATTTATGGTGATACATTTCATAGTGCTATACATATGGCTAAACATTAGCCAACATCAGTGGCTTTGCCCATGGACATTAAGATTTCCCAGCGTGGTGCACACCGATTTAGGACTATAGAGCAAGTGCTGGGCTCATCACCTCTTCTGTGAGGAGCACTGAGAACCCTTAGTAAATATTAATGACTTCCAAAGATTTTTCTGATCCTGAAAACAGGGGGGGCTTAATAATCATAACTCACAGCCTGAACCTGGAGTCTTTGTATTGCTGAAGATGCCCCCCCCCCTCAAATGACTAACACCAATATCTAAAAAGGTTAGTCATTGGAGTGGGCACCGCGGGAGAACTGCTGAGCTCTGACTGAGCGGTGAGGATTAGCGGTTTGTGCACTGCAGATCCGAGGGGCACACTACAGGCCTAGGAGGTGACGTGACACATGCTGCGCTCAAAAATCCGCAGCATGTCCATTAATTTTGCAGACACGCAGCGTAATCGCCGCCATTGACTTGCATTGAAACGCATAATATCCGTGTCAGTACATTTGTACTCACGGATTATATGCGTTTCTATGTGCGGATGGTACCCAGGTCTGGAGGAGAGGAGACTCTCATCCAGACCTGGGTACCATATAAAGCTGTAAAAAAAAGAATTTAAAATAAAAAATAAAGTTTATACTCACCTACCGATGTCTTCCCGGTGTTTTGTCTGCTCCGTCCGGTCTCTTGCACTGCTCGCGCTGTTGTGAAGGACCTGCCATGACGTCACTGAGTCATGTGACCCATCGCATGGCTCAATGACGTCACCGCAGGTCCTTCACACCACCGCGAGCAGTGCAAGAGACCGGACGGAGCAGACAAAACACCTGGAGGACAACGGAAGGAGAGTATAAACTTTATTTTTTACCATTCTTATTCTTTTTTTTTAACTAACTTGGTCACACTACTATAAATCCATGCCGGTTGCATGGATTTATATAGTGTGAACAAGTTGTCAAGCACTTTCCAAGTGATGCTAAAATCGATTGTAAAAGCGCTTGATAACCCGCATGCAGAAATGCATGTGAAGAACGCTTCACAAACGCTTCTACCTGGCAGGAAAAACGCATGTAAAATCCGCATACGTTTTTCCTGCCAGGGAGAAGCGTAAAAAATATGCAGCATTTCTGCATCGTGTGCACATACCCTAAAGCTATGTTCACACACGTTGTGTTTTGCTGCGTATTTTGCAGCAGATTTTTATGCAAATTTTCAGCTGCGTCTAGCAGTACCAGCAAAGTCTATGAGAAACCAGAATTCTCTGATCACACATGTTGCGTATTTTGTGCCTTGCTTGCGTTTTTGGAAAACAGAGCATGTCACTTCTTTCAGCATTTTTTCACCCATAGAAAGTAATAGTGTGAAAGCAAATAGTGTCATACAAACTCAATGCATTGCCAGTGTCTAAACTATTCCTGAACAATTCACCTCCCCACTATGCCAAAACCAGAATGAGTTTTTTTTTTTTCTTCACAGAACTTTATGTACATGCCTAAATAGATACAGAAGGACAGTGAAAAAAACGCTGCAAAAACACATAAAAAAACCTGCATTTTTTGACACAGCTGTTTTCCTGCCAGAGAAAAGTTTTCAGCAGATTTAGCTGCAGAAAAAAAAAAAAAACACACAACGTGTGTGAACATAGCCTAAGAAAAAAGAAAAAACGGAGAGTCCATTATTTACTTATTTTTTCCCAAAAATCGCAGTTCAACTTTACTTTGGATTTTTAATTGAAAAAATTAATATGCAGGTACATTGCAATAAAAACTTGGTGAATTTCTTTTACAAACACCGGGTTGTAAACATTCCTAATACTTTCTATGGTTGCATTCCATGTCCAATTATAGTAAAGAATATGCAAGGTGCAAAGTGAGGCAATAGTTTACTTATAGGGTAACTATCATATATATATATATATATATATATATTATATATATATATATATATATATATATATATATATACACACACACACACACACACATACACTTTTTTTTTTTTAAAAAAAGGCGCACGTCAGAGCTGTTTTGAAGCTAAATCGGTCAAAACCCAGTTCTGAAGAGCGCAGTTCCTGCGGAAATGTACAGCGCTTCATATGTGCATTTAGTGCAGAACCCCTAGGATTGTTTTTCTTAATGATCGTTCCCCTTTTCAAGTTTTCCACCCCTTTTTCAAAAGTGGCCAGAAAGGAGTGGACGGTTGTAACCTAAAAGACGTGACCTCTCCGAACCCCCACTGCCGTAGCAACCACTCCGTTTATCCCCAGGACCAGAAACGAGGAGATCCTGTTCATACAGGTCATCAATTCTGGTCCCAACAAAGATGCAGAAATCGGGAAAGGTAAGGAACGCATTTTATTTTAACCCCCTTCCCACACTAGGACGTGAATATACGTCCTGGGCAGGGGTCCGCAAGTGTGGAGGATGCTCAGGATCCGAGCCCGTCTTCCACATGCTGTAGATGCCGGCTATGTTACACAATCGACATCTGTATCTAATAGTTGCAGCAAGAGCTAAGCTCTGGCTGTTAACCATTTGGATGCTGCTCGCAATTTCTAAAAGCAACATTTAAATAGAGTGGTTTTTTATGCACAACTTCCCATCAGCCCACCGTAGTGTGATAGAGGGGTACAGAGATGTTTCCATGGAAGCCGGGGGCCTGCTGAAGACCCTCATGGTGCCCCCATGAAGCTCAGTTAAAAGGATGAGCTCCATAGGAGTCCATGATTTTCTCTGCATATTGCGGTCGTAGGTTCAAATCCCATAAGGGGACAAAAAAGAAATTCCAATATCTCTCCGCCCCCCCCCCCCAATATAAAAAATATATATATTTGGTATCACTGCATCTGTTTAAAATATAAAATTATCCCGTATGGTAAACACAGTAAGGAAAAATTGAAAAAAAAAAAAAAAAGACAGAATGGCTTTTTCTTTTGGTCTTCGTTAAAGAAAAAAAAATCCTATTAAACTGTTGTATGTACTCCATATTGGTATCAATAAAAATGCCAACTCACCTCACGTAAAACAAGCCCTCGCACAGATCCAACAATGGAAATAGAAGAGCGCTACAGGTTCGAAAAAAATAGCGACATAATGCAAAAACAATATTTGCTCCAAAGTTCTGAAGTTTTTTTCCCAGCACTTAAAGAGAACCTGTCACAAAAGTTATAAGTATCCAGTTTCTTATTTTATTCTCGCTGCTCCCTAAGTACTCAGTTTTTTTTTTTTTTTTTTTTAAATCTGCCATATAGTTCCAGAGATACGGGCCTGTTTACTTAGTGCCAATGCATGGAGAGGGGGGAAAGCATTTAAGATAACGGGGAGGGCAGATCACAGAGGTTGTAGCTAGGAAGGAATGAACAGCAAAGGCTGTTTACTGGGGAAGGAAGGGGAGATCAGATAAGTCATGTATGGGTGGAGGAAACAAAGAGCAACCCTGGCAATCTGTACAGAGAGGATGGAGAATTACACACTTATCACCAGTGGCTGTCAATACAAAGAAGAGATTTCCCATTTATCTGTCAGAGAAATCTCTCCAGGAAAGAAACTGTGCTGATTAGTGATGAGCAAGTATGTTCTGTTAACCCTTTTGGTGAGTAGGAGGAAAAGTTGCAAAATCTAGAAGAGAGGTTAACTACCTTGAAAATCATTAAGGAAGGTGAAGAGTTCTTAGACAGAGCAGAATTATCTCTTCATGATTCAGAAAGAGAAGAAATTCGAACTGCACCTGACGAAGCAGAGGAATGGAAGCATGTGACCCACAGAAGCTGGAGGATCGAGAGGCAGTCAGCACCCATACTGCTCAGGAACCAGTACCAGGCTCTCACGCAGGAGAACCATGAAGAAATACAGCAAAATAAGACTTTGCCAGCAATGAATAACCTTGTAAGCCCTCAGAATCCTCCTGGATGGAGAAAGAAGAATGTTGTGAAGAAAAAACGGAGAGTGGTGGTCATGGGGGATTCCCTGTTAAGAGGAACAGAGGCCGCTATCTGCAGACCAGACATAACCTCAAGAGAAATGTGCTGTCTTCCAGGAGCAAAAATTAAAGATGTGTCTGACAGGATATCAAGACTCTTCAGACCTACAGATCACTACCCATTCCTGCTAATACATGTGGGGACAAATGACACCGCAAGAAAGGACCTGGTAACCATCTGCAGTGAAGACTTAGGCAAGAAAGTGAAAGAATTGGGAGCGCAGGTGGTCTTCT
Source organism: Phyllobates terribilis (assembly GCF_046119375.1). Classification (NCBI taxonomy): domain Eukaryota; kingdom Metazoa; phylum Chordata; class Amphibia; order Anura; family Dendrobatidae; genus Phyllobates; species Phyllobates terribilis. The sequence goes on from NW_027362771.1 coordinate 534,038,488, forward strand.
CATCCATCCTCCCAGTGGATGGCCATGGAACAATGAGGTGGAATAAGATTCTACAGGTGAACAACTGGCTACGTCGATGGTGCCGTCAACAAGGATTTGGATTTCTGGATCACGGAATGAATTACCTATACGATGGACTACTTGCTAGAGATGGGGTGCACCTTACGAAGACTGGAAAACGTGTATTTGGAAGTCGCCTTGCTACACTCATCAGGAGAGCTTTAAACTAGAACAATGTGGGAAGGGAAGCAAAAGGCCAGAAAAAGCCATACAGCTGACAAATACTATTGAGATCTCTGCTACTGGAAGTGGAAAGGAAGAACAAAGACAAAACAATTTAAATAATAAAAATATGGGAGGAAGAGAAACCAATCACAAACTAAAATGTTTTTATACAAATGCACAAAGCATGGGCAACAAACAAGGAGAATTGGAACTACTAACGCAGGAAAAGGAATATGATATCATTGGAATCACTGAGACTTGGTGGGACGATACACATGATTGGAATAAAAGGCTAAAAGGATACAACTTATTTGCAAGAAACAGACTTGATAAACGAGGAGGAGGTGTCGCATTGTATGTTAGAAAAGCGTATATCTGCACAGAGATTGAAGCTTCAGAGACTGGGAGTTCTGTGGAAACTGTTTGGGTAAGAATACAAGGAGAGAACAACGGAAAGGACACCATTGTAGGCATTTACTACAGGCCACCTGGGCAAGCTGAAGATATGGATGAACTCTTTATGCATCAAATGACCAAGTTCTCCAAAAATATGACATAGTGGTCATGGGAGATTTCAACTATCCAGACATTTGTTGGGAATCTCTCTCAAGTAAAACTAACAGGTCAAGCAAATTCTTATCCTCTCTTGCTGACAACTTTATTATCCAAAAGGTAGGGGAGAAAACAAGGGGATCTGCTACTTTGGATCTAATCCTTATAAACAGGGAGGAAATGGTTGAGGAGGTAAAGGTGGCTGGGACCCTAGGAGGCAGCGATCATGCTATTATAGAATTTTGGATAACTAGAGGAGGAAGACATGTGAAGACTCAAACTTCAAGGTTAGATTTCAGAAAGGCAGATTTTAAGCGACTCAAAAAGAGAATAGGAGGGATCCAATGGCTGGATGTCCTTAAGGACAAAAATGTTCAGGAAGGATGGGAAATTTTTAAAAATGAGATTCTCAAAGCACAATCGTTAACAATCCCGAAAAGTAGGAAGAATGGGAAGCATTTAAGGAAACCAGGATGGATGAACACAGAACTTAAACACATGCTAAAAAGAAAGAAAGAAATGTTTATCAAATGGAAAGAGGGAGGCATATCTAAAGAAGATTATAATGCAGTCTGCAGATCCTGCAGGGCACGTATCAGGTTAGCTAAAGCTGACAATGAATTAAGGCTTGCAAGAGATGTCAAAAGCAATAAAAAAGGATTTTGGGGGTATGTCAAAAGTAAAAGAAAAGTCAAAGATGCTATAGGATTTTTACAGGATGAAAATGGTGAAATGGTAAGAAAGGATGTTGAGAAGGCCGAACTTTTTAATTCCTATTTTGCATCTGTTTTCTCTCAGAAAGAAAATGTAACATCAACTGATCTTCACTGTCCTATTAAAGGAATAGAAGAATCCAAGTTATCTGTAAACAGTAAGATTGTGAGGGAATATTTAGCTAACATAAATGAGTTCAAGTCTCCAGGTCCAGATGAATTACACCCCAGAGTACTGAAGGAGATAGTAGAAGAAATTTTAGAACCACTCTCCATAATCTTTGAAAATTCTTGGAGAACAGGAGAAGTCCCAGAAGACTGGAGAAGAGCAAATGTTGTTCCTATCTTCAAAAAGGGGAAGAAGGTGGACCCAGGGAACTATAGGCCGGTGAGTCTGACTTCTATACCAGGAAAGATCTTTGAACAAATTATTAAACAACATGTATGTAAGTACCTGGATAAGAATGAAATGATTAACCAGAGTCAGCATGGGTTTGTAACTAACAAGTCATGTCAGACTAACTTAATTTCCTTCTATGACAGAATCACTGACTGGGTGGATCAGGGAAATGCTGTAGCTATAGTATATATAGACTTCAGCAAAGCATTTGAGAAAGTATCTCACACCATCCTTATTGAAAAAAATTACCAAGTATGGAAAGGACAAGGCAACTGTTAGGTGGATTCATAACTGGCTTAGTGATCGGACTCAAAGAGTGGTCATAAATGGCTTCACATCCAGTTGGATGAATGTCTCAAGTGGGGTACCACAGGGCTCAGTCCTGGGACCTGTATTGTTCAACATCTTTATCAATGATTTAGATGAAGGAATTGAGGGTAAACTGATTAAATTTGCTGATGACACAAAGCTAGGAGGGATAGCTAATACTAGAGAAGAGAGAGAGAGAGAGGATTCAAAAAGACCTAAATAAACTGGAGCAGTGGGCAGTAACTAACAGAATAGTTTTTAACAAGGAAAAATGCAAAGTACTACATCTGGGCAATAAAAATGAAAAAAGCATATACAAAATGGGAGGAATAGAGCTAAGCAACAGTACATGTGAAAAAGACTTAGGTATACTAATAGATCATAGACTGAACATGAGTCAACAGTGTGATGCAGCAGCAAAAAAGGCAAATACAATTCTGGGATGTATTAACAGAAGCATACAGTCTAGATCACGTGAAGTCATTATCGGTCTTTACTCCTCTTTGGTCAGACCTCATCTGGAATACTGTGTACAGTTTTGGGCACCACATTTTAAAAAAAGACATTGACAAACTGGAGCAAGTTCAGAGAAGAGCGACCAGAATGGTGACTGGTCTGCAAACCATGTCCTATGAGGAACGGTTACAGGATTTGGGAATGTTTAGCTTGCAAAAAAGAAGACTGAGAGGAGACTTAATAGCTGTCTACAAATATGTCAAGGGCTGTCACATTGTAGAAGGATCATCTTTATTCTCATTTGAACAAGGAAAGACTAGAAGCAATGGGATGAAACTAAATGGGAGGAGACACAGATTAGATATTAGAAAAAACTTTTTGACAGTTAGGGTGATTAATGAGTGGAGCAGGCTGCCACGAGAGTGGTGAGTTCTCCTTCAATGGAAGTCTTCAAACAGAGGCTGGACAGATATCTGTCTGAGATGGTTTAGTGAATCCTGCTTTGAGCAGGGGGTTGGACCAGATGACCCAGGAGGTCCCCTCCAACTCTACCATTCTATGATTCTATCAGTATGCTCGGGCCGAGCACCAAGTATTTACAGCTGCTCGGTGTTATGTTTGAATTACTCCCGTGTGCATTATTTGCGACTGTTTGACAACTTTAATACATGTGAGGAATGTGTAAGAAATAGACATTCCTTACATGTACTAAAGCTGTCAAACAGTCGCAAATCATGCACACGGGAGTGATTCAAACATAACACCGAGCAGCTGTAACTACTCGGCCTGAGCATACTCGCCGAAAGGGTTAACAGAACATACCCGCTTATCACTAGTGCTGATACATTAAAGCTAGTAAAGACAGCAGCCTCCTGGACGCACAGACCTCACACCCAGCATGTATTACTGGGAGGGAAAGTCTGAAACTAGGAGCAGGTTCTAAACTGCAGATCAGAAGGTCTGAATGAGCTTTTACATAAAGTGTTCCTTACAGACACCTCTATAGCAGAATCTGCTACATATAATATATTAGCGTGTTAAAACATACTGTATATATTTCATCTGACAGCACAGTGTATAGTATCATCATGCACAGGATCCTGCCAGCAGATGGCACTAGACCTCTCAAAGTGCTGATACTATTTGTGCAATCGTCTTTTTAATGAAAGTGGACAGAATCCAGTCCTGAGAATCGACGACTTGAAGTACACAGCCATGAGCATGCTGATAGACATCACTGGGCACTGCCGCTATCACACCGGTGCTTCCTGCTGATCCTCTGTGGGGTCTTTGTTCGCTAAGCTAATGACGTTGTGGTCTGCCTCCTCTGGCAGTGCCTCATTCCTCATGTAGAAGTAGGTGTCCGTATCATCCAGGAGCTCCTCCAAGGAGGACACCACAGTGTCATGTTCCTGTACCACCTCTGGGTACTGTGACGCTGACTGATAGATCCGCACCGACCTCCTCACTGGAGTAAGACGCTTCCATTCCTGGCCACTTCCAGGAATCATCTTCTTGCTATTTAGAGAGAAGGGAAAAATTTAGACACAAATTTATCACAAAGCTGGACACCCCACATGTTAACGGGAACCTGTTATGTCGGAAAACGCCATTTATCTGCAGATTTAGGGTTAACCCGCAGTTAAATCGTGGTAAAATCCTGCCTGCCTGGAGCAGTGGCAACTGGGAGAAAATTAAGTTCTATCCTCCCTGCAGCCGCTCACTTCTAGTCATTGGGGGACTGCAGGGAGCGGTTACAGTCACTATACAATGAGTGCGCTATAATCACTCCTTGGCTCTTTGATTTGCACACACACACACACACACGCTGTCAAAGTGCCAGGGAGTGAGAAAAAACACACGCGCTCACTGTACAGTGAGAGGAGATAGTAACTGCTCCATGCACCGCCCCCATAACTGGAAGCGAACGGCTGCAGGGAGGATAGAACTTCATTTTCTCCCTGTAGCTGCTGCTCCAATAAAACAAGCAACATGATTTTAACACTATTTACCTGCAGAATAACCCTATATCTGCAGGGAAATAGTTTCTGGACATGACAGGTTTCCTTTAAACACATTCTTTTTATGGCATCTATGGTGGTATACGTCTTATATGAGGCAACAACCTACATAACAGTGAAAGTCTGAATCCAGGCAACACATTAATGCATTTTTTTCATAACGATCACTGGTTTGGGAGTAAATGGAGCTTTGCTCATCCAATTTCCACAATGTTATGGTGAAGTTGTCATGTCCTGGACATGGAGGTGGGGGAATGGCTTCTCCTAGGCCGTGAAGATTCCAGCTGCGGATCTCCTAGCAGAATCCTGGAGAATGGAGAGTGCTAACAAAATCCCAAAGTCTGTGAAAAATCGTGTACATTGCACTTCTGGATTGCTGACAGTTATGGATTTTACATTATACTGCCCATTGCTGCACAGTCTCCCAAGTTTATCATTGCAGAGCAACTAGATAAAGGGCAGCACGGCACAATAATTGGCAGCACAACGTGCCTGAAATGAAGAACCGTTGTGTAAAGCAATATACGGTCTGTAAACCGGCCCTATGGAGACCTCATATATGTAGGGCAACACCAGGCCACATATACTCCTTGGCTGATCTTCAGCCGTCTATGGCTGGTATAGCATGTAAAATATACGAATGCTTTGCCTTTTTCTGAAGCCGCTCCCCTTCTTCTGTGGTCATCAGTTTGATGAATGGGTATTACCTGGAAAGAGATGTAATCTGGAGTTTCACCGCAGAGCCATGGTCACAGATGCTTGTGCCAGTACAGGGGGTCTTCGCCTCTTCTGTACGGTTTGTAAATGGCGTTAATGGGAGGTCCTCATAGTTTCCATTCTCCGTCTGCTCCTCAGCTGGTAAAGGTCCAAACGTGACCACTGAGGAAGACAAGTCATGAGCATTAGGTCACGGTCCCCCTTCCTCGTTGTAGGACAACAATGCAGGCACATCAATCACCTTTCGTCTTCTTGTTCGTGTTCTTCATGATGTCAAACACAACATCTCTCAGCTCATCAATTGGCTGTGAAATAGACAGAGGGTTAATATATTACTGCACCGATGCTTAAAGGGGTTTCCTCATTTCATGGCCATCACCATGTGACCCCACTCCTGAGAATATAGGGAATGCAGAGCCGGTGTAGCACTGGCGTCCATCCCCACACAACATCCCGGCTGTGGAGAGAAATGCCGGTCAATGAAGCATCACTCGTGGTGGTAAAAACTGGAAGGGTCTACAGCACCTCACCAGTACTGTCCTCTTCATTCTTAGGATCACTGAGAGGTCTGACCACGTCCGATCATAAAGTGATATCATATCTTAGCCATGTACCATCACTTTAACGAGAGAAGAAAACTCCTTTAGTACAAGAAAACCAGCTGATCACGATGAGGGACAGATAGACGAGCACGCCTCAGTAAGAGGAGTGAGGCCTACATGAGACCACCATCAGTCAATGTCCTTGATGGCATACCTAGATTTATCGTACTTTTAACTAATCAGGAATTTGAGGAGGTTTCTTTAAAGAGTAACTACACTTAAAAAGATATCGACATGTTAGATGTTTTAATCGGTGGCGGTCCATCTGCCGAGACCCTCACTAACTAGTGAAATAGGGGGGGGGGGGGGGGTAGAGATGCTCACCTGAGTGCGAGAAGGCGGGTAGGCCAAGGATGGCTTCATAGAAAGCATGGGAGCCAATCTTCAGCTACCCTCTTCTACTTGAAGGGGTTGTCCACTACTAAGACAACCTCTTCTTGATCTAAATGTTTGGCCCCGATAAAAAAAAAAGCCTATACTCACCACCCATGCCGGCGCTGTTCCAGCAGTGTCGGCACTCGCGGTCCCGGGGCTCCGGTGCGGCTGTTGTGACAAGTGAGCCCAGCGCCCAATCCTTTTGTCGAATTGAATATGAAGAGGAAGTCCGGGCTGCAGCTGATCTCTGACTTCCTCTTCATGTTCAATTTGTACGAAGGCCGGAGACAGTGACGGCAGCGCTGATTGGGCGCCGGGGCCACGTGTCACAACAACCACATGAGTCCTGGGACCGTGAGTGCAGAGAATAGGGGTTTTCATTTTATCAGAGCCAAGCGTGGGGTATAAGAAGGGGTTGTCCTAGTAGTGGACAACTTCTTAAAGGAGAGAAGTACTTGCTGGTCACGTCTACACCTTTTTTCAGCGACCGGTCGGGATCTCATGACCTGGACCTCTAATGATTAAAACATTTGAGATATCACACATTTTCTGATGTGCGGTTACACTGGACAGCAGCCATCACTAATTTTGGTCTGCCCTTTTAATTTAATAAGAATGGGCAGCACCGGATTGGTGACTATATTAAATATACGTTAGCGTCAAAAGTGCTCCTAATGCCCCCTGAACAGGTCTGACTTTCCTCCATAGTCAGGCTTGAAGTTCTGGGTTGTGGGGTCCCGGCATGCAGAACAGAATCCCACATCCGCAGCCAATCTCACAGTGAAAGAAAGAGAAAAGCCGCGCTGCCGCCTACTTTACTAATCTGTCACTGAAAGAATTTTTTTCCCGGTTCTGAGTACATTATATAGTAAAGTGAACACTGTCATTCAGAACCACAACTTGTCCCGCAAAAACCAAGCCCTCATACTGCTATTTTGGCCAAAAAAAAAGTTATGGGTCTTGGAAGAAGAGGAGTAAAAAAGAAAAATTGCCCAGTCCAAATGGGTTCAAATCCTTCAATTTAGCGCTTTAATGCTGTGCAATGTGCTATAGTGGCCGAAACTTACCGTGGCCCCAAACTGCACCCCTTGTCTGTACACATCGATCACATCGTAGATGCCCTCCCTCTCCAGCAGCCGGGCCTCACACACCCAATACTTGGCAAACTTCTTTGCTTCGGGGACCTGGTCCAAGGCTGCACGAATATCATCTGCTGGAATTCCCTTTGATGTAAGGAAGCATCAGTGAATATACATAATATACAGCTCTATAGCGCCCCTGCACAGTGCAAGGAAAGGCCATCAGGACATTGATAGGGACAGAAGATGGCCAGCCCCCATTACTTTATAGGAGATACTGTAGAAGACCTTCCCTTAGCCCATGGCCTGGCGGAGGACCTCTACCTTCTCGATGAGTTGTAGACACTCGCTGAGCGTCTGGCTGATCTTCTGTGACAGCGCCAGCAGCTCCTCCTCTTCCTCCATGCCCTCCCACAGAGAGCGGTTACAAGGGTTTGGCTTTTTGGCCGTGGGGGGCCTCTTCGGGGGCAGCACCATGGGCGGCCTCTTGTACGACTTCCCCTTAGAGTTTAGCCATTCTTGTAACTTCTTCCTTGTGAAGAGAAAACAATAATCTTACGACTACTCTGTACGTTGAGATATTAAATAACCTTCTCATTGTCTGATATATCCGCACATCTGCTTCCAATGGGGAGAGGGGAAAAGCTTTATCTGCCTTGGGGACAAACACATGCCGAGGCTCATTGCTGAACACTTAATACATAGGTTTGGCTCATGTTCATCTAATGTGCCACCTGTAAAAAAAAGTTTTCCCAGTCCCCCCCCAGCTCTAAAACAAAACAAAGTGTGGTTTAATCACTCTCCCCAGGTCCTGCGCTGACCCTCCGTCAACCTCCTGGTGTTTGTCATAGTCAACACCGCTGCTGTCAATTATCGAGCTCAGCGGCTCGGAGCGGGTTGTGTCTACTTGGGCAGAGCTGCTGAGCTCGGTAAGTGGCTGCAACGCTGGCAATGTGACATCAGCTCTGCAGGCAATAACAGAAGCCGAAGGCAGTGGCGGAGACCCAGAGCTGGACCCAAGGAGGGCAAGTAAAGCACTGTTTGTTGTTTTCTTTAAAACAAACTACAGGCAGGGAAAGGGGTTTTACCAAAATCAGACAGACAATCTCCATAAGGGAACAGAAAAATGCAGCAAAAGCTGCTTGCCATATGGATCTTGTTGCAGATTTCACCCTTTGCATTGCACCAAGAACTGAATTTTAAAGGGACCTTAACAATGGATTCCTGCGGCGCGGACCTCGGGCAGCATGAATTACACTGGCTACATTTTTGCAGCAAGTTATATTCTACTCTGAAACATTGCAACGTTTCAGAGAAAACATTCTTTGAAAAGTCAGTGGGGGACTACACACAAATAGGGAGAGACCGGTCAGCCTAGGGGATTGGGGCAAGGAGAAGCCGCCAAGGACCTGCCCTGGACAAGTCATCATCCCCAAGCGGCTTCTCAAAGTATGTTTTCTGTGTTTCTAGTCCTCTCTTTCTCTGAAGAGGTAATTTGCATGTTACATTTCCCAGAGGAGCATTGAACGGTGAATAAGCCTCCATACATTGGCATGCCAGAGCTGGTATGTCACTCTCCACAAGGAGAAACCTTACCCCTTAGACCTCATGCTTTATAGTAACATAACAAGCATTACTTACTGAAGCCCCCAGCACCATCTCCCCACTGGTACTTGTTTTCAGAGCTACAGCATATGGCACAAGATAGCTGAAGTAAATGATTGGCTGCAGCGGTCACATGGAGTAAATGGGAAGTCACCGCTGCAGCCAATGTAAACAGAAGACTGGCAGGGTGGTCTATTTGGCATGTGACCGACGCTGCCGGATAGTTCCCACTTTGGGTCACAGAAGAGGCTCCAAATTAAGGGACCACCATGTTTCCTAACGGACCCTTATAGGACAGCCCCAAGACGCACGTACTATAACACTGCTTACTGTGATAACTGGCCTGGTCTACATCTGTTCGGACAATATATGGACTTTCACATACTTGCGATCATCTGCAGTCATGCTGGGGGTCTTCGGTCTGGCGTCGGGGGCTGTCAGGTTGAATGGCTTAGTGGTGATTTCCTTAGATATCCCGGTCACACTTTGCAGCTTGATCTCTTTAACTCCTTCCCGTTTACTGGGCAGACCCTTGGATCCATCGACCGCCTTGTTGCATCCAGTGGTCACCGTGCTTCTCCGAGGTCCTACCTGCTTATTCAGAGGCTGAGTCTTCTGAGTATTGGACAGTCTCTTTAAAGAGTAATCCACAATGGCTGGTCTCGTCTTAGGAGCAGACAAAGGAGCCGTGGTCCTTTTCTTAGGAGCCATGGTCACTGGTTGGGTGGTGTTGGGCTTGGTAGAATGAGTGGTTGTCTGACGAGGACCCTCTGGCCGCTCTTTGCTCACATTTGATGGTTGTTTTGTGCCGTCTTTCCTTGAAGACCTAATCAGGAAACTTCTTCCATTTGCACTTTGACTTTTAGCTCCAGACAGGCTTAATCTAGAAACGATGCGGATGTGCCCACCGCTGGCAACTGGCTTACCAGTCCTACAGTCATGAGAGAGACTCTTTGCCCTGGTGGTCTGTGTTATGGTTTTAGTTACGGCCAGTTGCTTGGCCTGAGCTATCCTCTGCTCGCCGCTCTTGGACCGATTACCTGGGCCTAGCACTGGTGCGTGCAAACCTCTCGTGGCAGGAGAAGTCTTGTCCATCACACGGATTTCCGGTCTCTCCCCATCTTGATTCTTAGTCAATATCACGGTTAATGTGATGTCAGACCCTTCTTCCTTCTTAGCCCCCGAGGTTGGGACAGACGACGGGTGTAACGTCCTCGCCGTCTTGTGCCGCTGGTTAGGTATCACCCTTGGTAAGCTGGTTTTGGGTGGCAGAGGGTTTTTGGATAAAGCCTTATTCACAGACCTGTTGGCTGACTGCTGGGTGGGTGGCTTTCCTGTACCCAATTTATGGGGATGAGATCCAGTGTTTGAGGTTTTGCTTTTATTCGATCCGAAAGCAAAGTGTGACCCTTTATCAGGAGCAGATTTCTCACCGATCTACAAATAACAGAATTATTAGCGTCACACAGAAGAACAGATAAATGGCAGTGCGGACAGCTTGTATTTTATTCCCCAGGCAGACTTTCCATTTTCTGTCTTTATCTACAGAAAACAACCTGTATGTAATGTAAGTAACATCACAATGCCATGGGCAGGGCTTCATAGGTGTGCTGACATGGCAGACATGATGGCCTTCAGTAGGGGCGCTGGGTGGATGGATAACAATGGACACTGCCATGTTTACTGCACTTCTTAACACCGACGTCGCAAATCCGAGAAGGAAAAGAGGTGGAACTATGGAAATCACAGGATGGACAGACATGTCACCGATATGTAAAAATGGAAACAACATTCTCAAAACGTCTTGATTCATTCAGTATGGATTATGAGCGTCACATGCAGAAATCCCAGCACTTACATTCCTTGGCTGCTATCAATGAGGTTATTAACCACTTCGCGCCAGAGCCTGTTTTTGCCTTCGTGACCGGACCAATTTTTTCAATTCTGACCACTGTCACTTTATGAGGTAATTACTCTGGAACGCTTCAACGGATCCCCCTGATTCTGAGATTGTTTTTTTGTGACATATTGTACTTCATGATAGTGGTAAAATTTCTTCGATATCACTTGCGTTTATTTGTGAAAAAATCGGAAATTTGGCGAAAATTTTGAAAATTTTGCAATTTTCAAACTTTGAATTTTCATGCCCTTAAATCAGAGAGATATGTCACACAAAATAGTTAATGAATAACATTTCCCACATGTCTACTTCACATCAGCACAATTTTGGAACCAAAATTTTTTTCTGTTAGGAAGCTATAAGGGTTAAAAGTTGACCAGCGATTTCTCATTTTTACAACAAAATTTACAAAAACATTTTTTTAGGGACCACATCTTATTTGAAGTCACTTTGAGGGGCCTTTATGACAGAAAATACCCAAAAGTGATACCATTCTAAAAACTGCACCCCTCAAGGTGCTCAAAACCACATTCAAGAAGTTTATTAACCCTTCAGGTGCTTCACAGGAATTTTTGGAATGTGGAAGAAAACAATGAACATTTAACTTTTTTTCACAAAACTGCTACTTTAGCCTCAAATTTTTAATTTTCACAAGGGCAGCCAGAAAAAATGGACCCCAAAATGTGTTGTGCAATTTCTCCTGAGCACGCTGATACCCTATATGTGGTGCAAAGCCACTGTTTGGGCGCACGGCATGGCTCGGAAGGTAAGGAGCGCCATTTGACTTTTGGAATGGAAATTTGACTGGAATGGATAGCGGACGCCATGTTGCATTTGGAGAGCCCCTGAGGTGCCTAAACAGAGGAAACCCACAACAAGTGACCGAATTTTACAATCTACTCCTCTGTATAAATTAATCTAGTGGTGGGAAAATAAGTAGATAGGTAAATGGTCACTAAACCCATAGATGAATTCCCACAGAGGTGTCATTTCCATAATGGGGTCACTTCAGGGGGGATTATGTTGTTCTGGCACTTTTCAGAGTACCAGAACTAAAGAATCCCCCCTGAAGTGACCCCATTTTGGAAATGACACCCCTCTGGGAATTCATCTATGGGTTTAGTGACCATTTTAACTCGATGGATGATTTCCAGAAACAAGCACGCAATGGAAGGTTTAGATTCTGGAGAACCCCCCCTGGAAATTAAGTGAGCTCTACTCGAATGTGTCATTCACTAAATGAACCAAATGTTTGAATGACAAATTGGGATACATTTTTACAGTTTAAAAACGTGGTTCTGTGTGGTAGATTTTAAAGCAGTCAGTGACGCATAAGGCTGGCAATGATGGGCATTGTGGGCAATAGTAGCGGGTATCACGCCTCATTCCTCTCTTAGTACATACACGACATCTTTTCTGGGGGTTCCTTCTTGTTTCCGTTGCTGGAATAAGTGCAATAAAATGTCGCTCAGTGAGTCTTTTCACATCCTCAGATTCTAATGGATGAGCGGGGCTAACACTTTGAAAGACAAGATTTTCAATTACCTTTTCTTGATAATCGAGAAAAGGATCTGAATTTCCTGCTTTTTTGTACAACACAAAAGAATTGTATGTGGCCACCTGAAACAAATAGATAACCAACTTTTTATACCAGGTATAGGACTTTCTTGATACCTGGTATGGCTGTAGAACCTGGTCTGCAAGGTCCACACCCCCCATGTGTTTGTTGTAGTCAATGACTGACACAGGTTTTTGCTTCGGAGTGGTGGATCCTAGTTCTACAGTGGCCCTTGTGGCATCTGTGTGGATCGAGCTGAGGACAAAAATATCCCTCTTATCCCTATATTTCTCCGTTGCGTACAGCCCCTGACTGCCCCTTTTGGAACTTTTGGTTGACCAATGGTTGTGGAAACCCCTGACGGTTTTTACGGATGGTCCCACAAGCCCCGATGTTGTGTTCAACCAGACTTTTAAATAGGGGTATGCTGGTGTAATAATTGTCCACATATAGATTGTAGCCTTTTTGAAAAAATGGACTTATCAGCTCCCAAACAATTTTTGCAGATGTCCCCAGATAAGTAGGGCATCCTGGTGGGTTTAGCTGGCTATCTTTCCCCTCATATATGCGGAAAGTGGATGTGTATCCGGTTGAACTTTCGCACATTTTATAGATCTTTATTCCAAACCTTGCCCTTTTAGATGGGATAAATTGCTTGAGGTGCAGTCTTCCTTTGAATTTTACAAGGGACTCATCTATAGAAATATTTTGTGTTGGGGTGTAGAGGCTTAAGAATTTTTCTGACAAATTTTCAATGATGGGTCTAATTTTATATAACCTGTCATGTTCTGGGGCATTTCTGGGCAGGCATTGACTATTGTCGTTAAAATGCCAAAACCGCATGAGCATTTCATAACGGGTCCTAGGCAGAATGACTGAAAACATAGGGGTGGCTTGAACAGGGTGGTTGGACCAGTAGGATCGAATGCTCGGTTTTTTAACAAGCCCCATGGCAAATGTAAGTCCTAAAAATTTTTTTATTTCCGGGACATTAGTTGGTGTCCATAAATTTGCCCTAGCATAGTAAGATCGGGGATTCTGGCTTATGAATTGGGATGCATATAAATTTGTTTGCATGACAATATGCTCTAGCAAGCTGTCTGTAAAAAACAAATTAAAAAAATGAATTGGTCCAAAATCTTCCACCTCCACATTTATACCAGGAGTGGCGTTGAAATCAGGGCTGAATGGAGCAGCCGAATCCGAAGCCTCCCATCTGGGAAATGCTAGATCATGTGGCAACGCCCCTTGTACACTGGCGTGCGCCAATTCACTAGTAGCAGGGACAGCGCTTGTACTGGGCAGTGTTCCCTGATTTGGAGACGTTTCTCCAGTAGCGCTATTTGCACCTATTGCTGTACTGGTCCTTGGGCTTGAGGATGGAACAGAATCACTGCTCATTTCTGAGCTCTCAGTGTCGCCGCTACTAAAGCCCTCAAAATCCATATCTCCATCTGAGATTGCGCTGTCATCAGTGTCAGAACACAGCAGGGCATACACCTCCTCTGCGGTATAAGTCTGACGGGCCATTTTATTTTTATATTTTTTGACTGGACTGAACGGACCGGACTGAAAGGACGGGACTGATCTGACAGGACTGACTGACTGACCTGACAGGACTGACTGACTGACCTGACAGGACTGACTGACTGACCTGACAGGACTGACTGACTGACCTGACAGGACTGACTGACTGACCTGACAGGACTGACTGACTGACCTGACAGGACTGACTGACTGACCTGACAGGACTGACTGACTGACCTGACAGGACTGACTGACTGACCTGACAGGACTGACTGACTGACCTGACAGGACTGACTGACTGACCTGACAGGACTGACTGACTGACCTGACAGGACTGACTGACTGACCTGACAGGACTGACTGACTGACCTGACAGGACTGACTGACTGATCTGACAGGACTGACTGACTGATCTGACAGGACTGACTGACTGATCTGACAGGACTGACTGACTGATCTGACAGGACTGACTGACTGATCTGACAGGACTGACTGACTGATCTGACAGGACTGACTGACTGATCTGACAGGACTGACTGACTGATCTGACAGGACTGACTGACTGATCTGACAGGACTGACTGACTGATCTGACAGGACTGACTGACTGATCTGACAGGACTGACTGACTGATCTGACAGGACTGACTGACTGATCTGACAGGACTGACTGACTGATCTGACAGGACTGACTGATCTGACAGGACTGACTGATCTGACAGGACTGACTGATCTGACAGGACTGACTGATCTGACAGGACTGACTGATCTGACAGGACTGACTGATCTGACAGGACTGACTGATCTGACAGGACTGACTGATCTGACAGGACTGACTGATCTGACAGGACTGACTGATCTGACAGGACTGACTGATCTGACAGGACTGACTGATCTGACAGGACTGACTGATCTGACAGGACTGATAGATCTGACAGGACTGATAGATCTGACAGGACTGATAGATCTGACAGGACTGACTGACTGATAGATCTGACAGGACTGATAGATCTGACAGGACTGACTGACTGATAGATCTGACAGGACTGACTGACTGATAGATCTGACAGGACTGACTGACTGATAGATCTGACAGGACTGACTGACTGATAGATCTGACAGGACTGACTGACTGATAGATCTGACAGGACTGACTGATAGATCTGACAGGACTGACTGATAGATCTGACAGGACTGACTGATAGATCTGACAGGACTGACTGATAGATCTGACAGGACTGACTGACTGATAGATCTGACAGGACTGACTGACTGATAGATCTGACAGGACTGACTGACTGATAGATCTGACAGGACTGACTGACTGATAGATCTGACAGGACTGACTGACTGATAGATCTGACAGGACTGACTGACTGATAGATCTGACAGGACTGACTGACTGATAGATCTGACAGGACTGACTGACTGATAGATCTGACAGGACTGACTGACTGATAGATCTGACAGGACTGACTGACTGATAGATCTGACAGGACTGACTGACTGATAGATCTGACAGGACTGACTGACTGATAGATCTGACAGGACTGACTGACTGATAGATCTGACAGGACTGACTGACTGATAGATCTGACAGGACTGACTGACTGATAGATCTGACAGGACTGACTGACTGATAGATCTGACAGGACTGACTGACTGATAGATCTGACAGGACTGACTGACTGATAGATCTGACAGGACTGACTGACTGATAGATCTGACAGGACTGACTAACCCTAACTCTTACTTTCTTTTTTATTTTTATTTTTTTACTTTCACAGTGGCAAGGCTGACACAGCTCTTGTCACACTGTTTCTCCTCTGCTCTCTCACTGAGATCGGAGGAGAAACAGTGTATTTATCAGGCAGATCGCCCGGGAAAGTTTGTTGCTAAAACAAACTTCCCTGGTGATCTCTCTGATTGGCTGGTGTGATGCTGACATCATCGAGACCTGAGCCAATCAGGTCTCGATGATGTCAGAGGTCACAGCACCGGGATCCCCGCCGCTCCTGAAGTATGTGGGGGGTCCCGATCGCCGACCACCAGCTGTTACTATCTTTTAAATGCCGCGATCGCTATGGATCGCGGCATCTAGAAGATAGGAACAGGTTAACATCATGGGGACCTGATCCATTCAGGTCCCCATGATGCCACGTCAGAGCTATCGCTCTGAACCGGTACCGCAGCGCTAGCAGGACCCTGGGGGTCCTGAGCGCTGCGGGACCACCCACCGTTTTTAAACGTCGGCGCTGCACAGAGCCCGGGCAGCGCCGACGTTTATGTACAGTGGGCGGTCCTGAACCGGTTAATTGTTGTACGAGAAAAGTTCTGCTGCGCTGAATGAATTTGGGCAAATCATCAAGATCCGCTGCTGGCAGCTCCCACTGCAATTGCTGATAGCCGGACCCCTCTAGTCTTCATTCCAGGTACACTAACAGCTCAGCGTTACATTGATTTGGACATATAATCAGTGGTATGGCCATTAATCCAAAGTGTCCTGGGAGTCGTTTTTTCTGCAACACTACAAATGCCAGGCTGCATGTTGCTGCCGATACTGTGAGCGGCCTACGTGCTACCATGGCCTGCAGCGTCTCCGGAGTTGTCTCCCTTTGACCACATCTGGGACGTCATTGGTCGGTAATTATAGAGGGAGCTGCCAGCAGCGGATCTTGATGATTTGCCCAAGTGCATTCAGCATGGCAGAACATTCCTCAGACGACCATTAATAACCTCATTGATAGCAGCTGAGGATTCCTGCGTGTGGAACACATACTCCATACTGAATAAATCGAGATGTTTTGAAAATTCTATTTCCATTTTTTCATTGTTTGCACATCATTACCACCTCTATCCATCCTGTGATTTTTATAACTCTTGCAATTTCAATGTACTTTTTGGTTCTGGTTGTGTTACACAGGCGGCACCCGTGTTTTAGGGAGAGGGCTCAGCTCCTGAGACCGCTCCATACAAGCAGTGTGCACATCCACAGTATATGTACGGCAGATATAAACAATGGGTTAAGTGCTCAATGGATCCCACCAAAATTAGTGGGATCTGCTGGTAAATAAAAATGATTATGGATCGCTTCCTTTTTCTTTTATTCTTAGATAGTAAAGCTTTTATCTCTTGCATAATGTGTGCATTAGCAGCAGGACAAAATTGTGATGTTTTATGAAAAAAAAAAAAAAAATATTATATATATTAAGGTGCATGATTGCTCACGTACCTGTTTAGAGGGCTCTTGTGGCCGTTTATTCTGCAGATTGGTGCAATCTTTTAGATACGGTCTGCACAAAGACATGGAAACAAGCACAGGTCAGTAAGAATTCACAGAGCGGTCATCACCCCGCTCCTGGTAGCAATACCTGCAGGCTCTCTGGATATTTTGCAATAGTTTATGTACATTTTCAAGTAGGACGTAAAGGGGTTGTTCTGTGAAAACAAGTTCTCACCTATTCCCAAGATGGATGATAACTTGTTGATTGGTGCAGATCCGACCCGATCAGTGGAGTGGGCACTTACATTACCATTACAATGGTGCTTGACCTCCGCGCCATTCATTCCCTATGGGTTCAGATGAGCGCAGTGCTCGGCTTTTCCAGGCTTCCTGATAGAGAATGAATGGAACGGTGGACAGGCATCCAAATCTGCAAAGTGTGCGCGAGACTTCAGAAAATCCTTCAGGTTTCGGGACAAATCTGCGCAGGAAAAAAAGCGAAAAATCTGCAACGTGTGCACAGGCTCTTATACTGCTCACACTGGTGTAAAAATCTCATTATCCCATGTCCGTTTTTTAATGAATGACACTCGGACACATCTATAGTTCTTTTCTGATTGTTTGCGGACTGATGATCCGCTGGTAATTAAAAAAAAAGAAAAAAAATCAGACATGTACGAGTTTGATGAGATTTGAAGAGCAATTCTGCCTGTCAGTGCGGGTCCCGAGTGTCGGACACCCTCCGATCTATACGTTATCACGCGTCCCATGGAGAGGAGAGCACTTGTTTCATCCTGACAACCCCTTTAATGAGCGGATCCATCTGATGCCCACGATCAGCGCTCACTTACTTGGGGTTTTGAGGTTTCAGCCTCCCTTTTGCTGCCAAGTATTCGAGGAGCTGCAGCCGGCGTTCCTCTGCAAAGAAAGAAAAGGAGGTTCAATATATATTATGTAAAATAACAGAATCCATAACTGCTTTGTAGCCCTTTTATCAGATCTGCTTTTATGTGATGGTTCACAGTATTATAAGGAAAACTGCCTAAATTTCCGCTCCATAGAAATCCCTATTTTCAGTGCAAAGAAATGTGGATGTAAATATGGCTTCTTGTTGATTTTCAGAAGCATTGCTTCCCACTATTAAAGGGGTTGTCAGGTTAAGGGAAGAGTCAGACGCCTTATAACTCGGAAGATGATCGCAAAGCAATGCACGGACTGGCCAGCGCTCACAGCATGTATTTCTATGCAGCTGTCATGCTCTAGTTGGGAGAGCCGCCGGCCAGTCCGAGCATTGAGTTGTGATCCTCGTCCAGGTTATACGGCCGTCTGACTCTTCCCTTAGGCAAGGGATCACCTACCCAACGAGAAAGTGATCATTTATAGATTAGTGCGGGTCCAGGCAGGTCGGATCCGCACCGATGGGCAGAACGGAGCAATTTCATCCCCATTAAAATGCAGCGGTAGTGCGCATGTACGACAGCGCTCCATTCATGCTCTATGGGGCACTCAGCTTTTCCTGGCAGCTCCATGGAGCATGAATAGAAGAGGTTGTGCAGGTGCCGCCACTCCTTTTTGGGACAAATGTGACCCCTTCTATCGATTGATTGGTGGGATTCAACCTCTTAGTGATCACCTATCCTGCAGACAACCCTTTTAAAGAAGTTGTCCAGTACTTTATAATATTACCCCCCCCCCCCAATGTACCCCCCAGGGCTCCTAAGACTTCTAGTAAATACCTCCTGGTGCTGTTTCTGCCTGTGAGCGGAGCTATCGGTGGCCGCTCACAGACATCACGTAACCAAGCGCTGACGTCACGACAAGAGAGGCGTGACTCAGCGCTGGGGTCCCCGCGGTGGCTGCTGGGTTGTGGGTGGGGTTACCCCCCGCGTCACACCCAGCATCCACCGCGCGCTTTCCCAATGAATGGGGAGAGGCAGAGCGCGGGGTGGATGGAACCAGGAAGATAGAGACCCCCGAATGCTGCCAGCACTTGTCATGACGTCAGCGGATGTCAGAGCCGGCTGCAGCCGGGGATCACGTGATGCCTGTGAGCGGCCAGTGATGGCGCTGCTCACAGGCATTATCAGCAACAGAAGGTATTTACAAGAAGTCTTAGTGGCCCCGGGGAGGTACATTGGGGGGGCTGTTCTTGCTCATATTTTATTCAATTGTTTGTTTTTTTTAAGTCCAGCATAGGTTCTGGAGATATGGGGCCTTGTTATTTAGGGCCAGTTTTTACAAGTGGGCGTGTCTTCAGCTGCTCTGAGTAATTACACTGTGAGTCACGCTCCCTTGGAAAAGATCTTAAAATTAGCATTAAATACAAAGCTAGAACTGCATGGTGGATACTAAACTTTTGAACTGGCAACAGGTCATCTTTACGTTTTAAAGGGGAACGGAAAACCCCTTTAAGAGGGAACTCCCTAGACTGGTCAGTAAGTTATTCCCTCTGGCACTCCCAGCCAGCAGAGCGGCACATGCCGGACTTCACCTCCATTCATTCGCTATATCCTGTCGTCCTATAGACAATGAGCGGTGGGGGGAGTGTGAGCGCCTCCTCTACATTCAGGACACTCAGCAAAGTGCAGCTCTTGTGGATTGCAGGGGTCCCAGTGCTTCGACCCCAGTCATCCTATCACCAATTGTTAGGGGATAACTTACTATATTTGGTGTAACCTTTAAAGGGAACCAGTCAATCACAGCATGAATTAGATCTGGCCGGCTACTCCCAGCGCCACTCCAGGTGATTGACAGGTCTCCGGCGATGGACACACATGGGAGAGACCTGTCAATCATCAGGATGTAGATCCTCACCCTAGGCTCTCAGTAACACGCCGGCGGATCTACCTGGCACTCGTGCAGCCGGGCTCTGATTCATGCTGCCCGTGGTTTGGTCAAAAAGCTTTGAACATCGCTTTACCCCCCTCCCCAGGTCCAGCACTGAGCCTCCGCTGCTCCCGGTGTGTTATTGTCTGCAGCACAGTCACTGTGAAATCAGCGCTGCAGGCGACAACGGTCACCAAAAATGACAGAGAATCTGTGCTGGACCCGGGGAGGGTGAGTACAGCACTGTCTGTTTTTTACATATCACTGATTCTGTAGGCAAAAGGGGCTTGAAATGGGAAACCCATCCGATAAGGGCTGGAGGGTAATCCGCAGCTGTACCGAGGAGTACATAGGGCAGTGCACAGCATGGACTGCTCCCCGGTCAGTGACTCCCCCATCACACATGGCCGCGCTCACCTTGAGCCGAGAGCTTCTTCATCGCTGCCATTATATTTCTCAGTGCTGCTGGTGTCGCGGCTGAATTCACTTTCTTCGCAACCGCCGTAGTTCAAACCAAGCAGCCAATCAGGTTCTGCGGTCTAGACACGAGCAACCAATCAACTTTTTTGCTAGTACTTTTTTTTTTCTCAATTAAACTTTATTGACATCAACAAGAACAGCAGCGCAGCAGTGCTTTGAGCTAGCAGGGGATTGGACAGCTGTAGCGCACGGCGGGTACATTATTGGAGAGTCGTATTTCACAACCGCTTCTGATTGGATATTATCTGTAAGTGGGCGTGGTAAGGGCTGGTAATGTGTGAGAGCCATTTAGTACGTACTGGCAGACCAGGGCTGGCACAGAATTGTGCTATACAGTTGGCACACAAGTACAAGCTGCTGCTGTCACTCAGGAAGGTGTCCCTTCTGGCCCCCTCCCTAATATGACTGCGGGAAGTCTATGGTGTTGTCATGGCAGCCAGTGTCCTCCATGTTTGTACACCTATGAAGCTCCGCCTGGTTCTGTCTCCTAGCAATAGATAATGTTACCCTACACTGCAGTGTTATTATTATTATTATTTATTATTATAGCGCCATTTATTCCATGGCGCTTTACATGTGAAAAAGGGGGTATAATACAAGAACAATTTCAATAATCTTGAACACAATGTGACAGCGACTGGTACAGGAGGAGCGAGGACCCTGCCCGCGAGGGCTCACAATCTACGAGTGTTATAGTATTGCGCAGATTAAATAATATTTATCCCATGCAGTGAACGCCAAAATGTAAAAAAGAGAACAAAAATGCTAACAAGAATAAACTTAAAGGGGTTGTCCCCTTTCAGACAATATTCGGCCCGGGCTCCAGTTTGTTAACACATAATCAGTGCTGTACTCACCTTCCCTCGGTCCACCTGTGAGTCTCCACTGCTGCTCCGGCATTGGTTGCACCGCTGACAGGGTGGCAGCCAATCAGTGATCTCAGCGGCTCAGCCCGTGTAGACTGAATGCCCCCTTCAGAGCCGCTGGGCTCACTGACTGGCTACCAAATCCAATACCGGCACCCAAAGCAGCGGCGGAGACTCACAGGTGGACCAGGGGAAGGTGAGTAAAGAACAGTGTTTTATGTTTTAACAAACTGGAGCCAGGGCTAACTATCTGAAAACGACCAATCCCTTTTAATACGCAACTGGCATAAAAAATAACAGGATCTGGTGCATGTGTCCTAATTGTGAATATCCCAGCACATTAGTGCTGTAACCTACTAATATACAATGTATAATAACAAGAAATTCTATGATTCTGTCTCATTTGCACATGGAAAAACGAGAAGCAATGGGATGAAACTGAAAGGGAGAAGATACAGATTAGATATTAGAAAAAACTTTTTGACAGTGAGGGTGATCAATGAGTGGAACAGGCGGCCACGAGAGGTGGTGAGTTCTCCTTCAATGGAAGTCTTCACACAGAGGCTGGACAGACATCTGTCTGAGATGGTTTATTGACTCCTGCATTGAGCAGGGGGTTGGACACGATGACCCCGGAGGTTCCTATGATTCTAAATATTATAGAACATGTGCAATTATGTAAACATATTCCATGTTCATTCCCCTCCTACCAAGTGTAAAGGACATATTGATATTCATGCTATAGCTACCCATTTTTGCAGCTTGCTCCTAAAATCATGTTATTATTACTATATACATTCATTCTTTTATCCTGCTTCAAATGCAATTTTCTCACAAGAACTTTTTCTCTCAAGAACATTCTATGAGATACCCTGCTCCTGTTATCTAACTAGTCTGAGCCGTGATGTGTAACCTTGTAACTTTCCATCATGCACCGAACTAACGATAATATGACCATATGTGTGTTTCCGTAATAATTGTACTAACATTGGTTCCAGCCTGTAGTATGGCTGTAGGTGATTGGCTATTGATATACTCAAAACAATATATAATGCTAAGTAGAAATAAACGGGGTTAGAGAATTCTCGAATCCTCCCATACAGAGCTTTGTCTCCGTCTGGTTTCCTGATTGCAATCAACCTTGTAACATAATAATTTGACACTCACTTGGTCAACCGTGAAGGGTCATTGCTGCTCTCCCTCAACACAAGCACAGGGAATACAATATACAGCTGTCTGTATGGGATGTGTGTTCATTCCCCTATAATCTGCACATATTCCATGTCTAGGATGCCCAGGAAACCTATGATATGTGCATATGACTTCTTTTAAAGTTGATGACGTTTATACCTTTGTTTTATAAGTCCGCGCCTCCGTTTTATAGAAATACATCATCAAATTTTTATGCACATGAGCCGCAAATGCAGGAGGCTTAGCCCTGAACTTGCAACTCTCTGATCTCTCTTCCTCTTTGGCCACCCACCGCTGGCCTCCTGTCGGTGACTGACAGATCACTCTTCCCTGTGACCTGCTCCTCTGCCCCAGATCCCATGCAAGCGTTGTCATTATTGGGGGCAGCGCTATAAGGTCATAATGACATTTGAAATCTGGATTGTCGATATGCACATGTGCTGCCCCTGGGAATTACAGGACTTGTATGGGTTCTCCTGTAGGGGAGCAGATCACAAAGCTATGGATGTAATTACAGGGACTTTACATAGATGACATTAGATTGGGGTCTATAAACCTGTTGACAGGTTCCCTTTAAACTTGGTTGAACCTGCCAAGTTTTTTTAAGTGGAAAGCAGAGCCCACTTCGGGAAGTGCTGGCGTTTTTTTTTTTATTATTGAAATGCTACAAAAAAATGCCAGGCATCTTCCGTCTGTCCCCATAGACTTCTATAGTTTGTGGCATCTTCCATACAGAAGCCGCCTAAAGAATGATCAGGCCACTTCTCTTCTTTTGAATCCTGAAGCGGTAAAATCACTGAACATGAAAACAAGTCGTCTTGACCTAGTATGTTCGATCTTTTGATAGTTTTTAGTGAACTTTTTTTGGGTGGGTTTCTTGGTGGAACCGCCTGAGAAAGACATTGTGTGCACATACACTTGAACCTCTCTTTGTGTGTTCATTCTTTTTATTCATTCCTTTTGTTCATTCTTTTTAGTATGTTGCAAGAAAAAAAAAAGAAAATCAGAATGGCAGAATCACCTTTTTTTGGTCACTTAACCTACCTAAAAAATGGAATAAAATGAGAATAGAAAGTCATATGGACCCTCAAATAGAAATAATGAAAAAACCTGCAAAACCCCAGCCTGATACAACTGTATCAACTGAAAAATAAAAAAAGTTGTAGCAATTAGAAGGTGCAGAGGAAAATTTAAAGCAAAGAGAGGCCTCACTGGGATTCTATCGTCCCTGAGGCCCCAGTAAACCTGGAGCCGGCCCTGCACAGCATGCTAAATAAATTTGCAGTGGCGCGCTGGGTGTGAGGGGTACAGGGTGGCAGCCGTGGCGAGGGGCTGCTGTTCTCCCACACCCAGGCCTCCCACAAAGAATAGGTAATGTCCTGTCTGTCTTGTAGTTTGAGTGTACTGTATAACACTGAACTTGGAGATCCCTCTGGTCCCACGATCCCTGATCCAGTAGCTACCACACATGTAACGACAGATTCTGTTTCCTTTATCAATAACTCAACTTTACTTACCTTCAGATAGTCAATCGCAGATACAGCACAGTACATGTTCACTTGTTCATCCTGAGCTCTCCCTTCATTTTCTGGCACCACTGGCTCCAGAGATGTTCTTTCCACCTCTGCAGCTCCCATGCTTTCGTGCCCACTCTTCTGACCTGGTTTCCCATCCGGCTTCCCTTTATGGAAGGTGAATAAGGCACCCTCTTCCGTACCTAATTCGGGCTATAGGCCCCGGATATCCTGGGAAGGTCCGCTGAAGTTAGTAGCAACCACCTGCATGCTGCTTCCTTTGGAGTCTCGTACTCTTCAGTGCTATCCAGCCCCTTGTCTTAATCTGCTTTTCTTCTGATCACACTATCTTACTCTGTATCTGTGCATCAAACTCTATCTCTACAACTATCAACCAGGAAGTGTCCTACTCTTTTTACGGTTCCTACCCACTCCCATCTGGGAAATTCCCTGAACACATTAACTACTCCCTTACTGTAAATGACTGCTTCCTGACTTACAGTGCCCACAACTGCACTTTTCCCATTTCTAATCTAAACTATGAGCCCTATCCTATATCTGTGTCCTATACTTATCCATAAGCTTTCCCTAAATGTGTTACACAAAATACATTATACATTAACTGCACCTTAGTGCCTATAAGATTCTATGGAGTTTCATTTTTTACATCATTCATAAAAGTACAATAAAACCATGTCATAACACATATGCACATACAGTCCTTGCAGACATTGTCTTTAGGGGGAGAGGCATATATCTGCTCCTGTCACACCCTTACACTGTGTACATTGCAATATTTGTTTTCTATATCCTGTCTCTCTGAACTTGCAGTTTTAGTGATGCATCACATTTTATGACTATTCCTAAACTTTAACCCATAGCATTGTAAGAACTTGGTAAAAACTTTAAAAAATAGCCCAAATTGTGCCACACTTTATACAGTGTTGTTGGTGGCATGATACATTTGACTGTCTGATGCAAAACATTTTTTCATCACTACCTCATAATAGAGATACATGTACACTAATGATTTGTAATTGCTGCACCTCCATAATTTGATAGAACTTCTACATTTTATGCATCATTGTCTAATGCCATCATATCAGTCCCAATATACTCTTAAAAATGGTGCAGGTCAGGGGCGGACATATCGTTGGTGCAACCGGTGCAGCCGCACAGGGGCCCATTTCTACCTCCATAGCAGGTGCAATTTAGCATTTTTAGGAGCTCTTCGGCTGCAAAGGGCCCATATATTGTTCTTGCACAGGGGTCCTTTTCGGTCTGTGTACGCCAGTGGTGCAGGTAGAACATAATGTAAGGTCCCTCATTTTCCTAGTGGACAGTTTTGGTAAATGCATCCCTTTGCGTCAGTAAGGTTGCATTCAATTTGCGTTGGAGACTTTGGTGCAGATTCTGTCATCTGCAAGAAAAAATGTGCTATTTTTTACAATAAATTAACAGACACCTTATTGTGCTGCTGGCAATGATCAGAACGACAGAAATAAGGAACCTATATGTCTAAAGATTTTGTGTTATCTGTTTTTCCATTAACATCCATTAGGGGGGGCTATAAGTGCAGCCTAAATGTATAAGTGCCGCCTAAATGTATAAGTGCCGCCAAAACAGCTTGAGCTGTAAACAGACTCTGACGTCGGCAGCAGTTTCCTCATTTTGTGTCCTCACTTATAGGATTTCTTCATTTATTGCCTAAAGCAATAACATAAGCAGCATTATGAGACTGGTTTCATCTTGGGTAACTTCCTATTGCCACTGACTTACGTTTCCCCACAGATTCAGCTGCGGTTGCACTTTTTATTTGGCTGCTTCCTATATTTCCAGCCTAATAAACTTGAAGTCCCTGAGACAGAGATGCCTGTGGCCACACATGCCTGCAAGATGTATTGCGCTGGTTTCTAACTTTCCAACCTTCTCACCCCTTTTTCAGGGTTTTTACAAGTGATCTGTTTTCTGATCACTACCGCTGAGAATTGTCACATGATATGGTGCTTCCCTATGGCACCATCTTAGGGCTGGTGCAGATGGACGTAGACTGTCATCCAAGAGAACATGTCCATTTGGCTCTGTATGAAATTGAAGGCATATACAGTGCATTGTGAAAGTATTTGGCCCCCTTGAACTTTTCTACCTTTTGCCACATTTCTGGCTTCAAACATAAAGATATAAAATTCAAATTTTTGGGGGAAGAATCAACAACAAGTGGGACACAATCGTGAAGTGGAACGAAATTTATTGGATATTTTAAACTTTTTTAACAAATTAAAAACTGAAAAGTGGGGGGTGCAATATTATTCGGCCCCCTTGAGTTAATACTTTGTAGTGCCACCTTTTGCTGCGATTACAGCTGTAAGTCGCTTGGGGTATGTCTCTATCAGCTTTGCACATCGAGAGGCTGAAATTCTTGCCCATTCTTCCTTGCAAAACAGCTCGAGCTCATTGAGGTTGGATGGAGGGCGTTTGTGAACAGCAGTTTTCAGCTCTTTCCACAGATTCTCGCTTGGATTCAGGTCTGGACTTTGACTTGGCCATTCTAACACCTGGATACGTTTATTTTTGAACCATTCCATTGTACATTTGGCTTTATGTTTGGGATCATTGTCTTGTTGGAAGATAAATCTCCGTCCCAGTCTTAGGTCTTTTGCAGACTCCAACAAGTTTTCTTCCAGAATGGTCCTGTATTTGGCTCCGTCCATCTTCCCATCAATTTTAACCATCTTCCCTGTCCCTGCTGAAGAAAAGCAGGCCCAAACCATGATGCAGCCACCACCATGTTTGACAGTGGGGATGGTGTTTTGAGGGTGATGAGCTGTGTTACTTTTACTCCAAACATATCGTTTTGCATTGTGGCCAAAAAGTTCGATTTTGGTTTCATCTGAGCTGATCACCTTATTCCACATGTTTGGTGTGTCTCCCAGGTGGCTTGTGGCAAACTTCAAACAAGACTTTTTATGGATATCTTTGAGAAATGGCTTTCTTCTTGCCACTCTTCCATAAAGGCCAGATTTGTGCAGTGTACGACTTATTGTTGTCCTATGGACAGACTCTCCCACCTCAGCTGTAGATCTCTGCAGTTGATCCAGAGTGATCATGGGCCTTTTGGCTGCATCTCTGATCAGTCTCCTCCTTGTTCGAGATGAAAGTTTAGAGGGACGGCCGGGTCTTGGTAGATTTGCAGTGGTCTGATACTCCTTCCATTTCAATATCATCGCTTGCACAGTGCTCCTTGAGATGTTTAAGACTTGGGAAATCTTTTTGTATCCAAATCCGGCTTTAAACTTCGCCACAACAGTATCTCGGTCCTGCCTGGTGTGTTCCTTGGTCTTCATGATGCTCTCTGCACTTGATACAGAACCCTGAGACCAGTGGCGTACCGCCAATGGCAGCAGACCACGCCACTGCTATGGGGCCCGTGGCCGGAGGGGGCCCGTGAGGGCCCCAAGCAGCGTGGGAACGAGGAGGAGAGGTGAGTAGGAGGTTGTGGCGGCAGAAGAGCGGGTTGCGGCAGTGGAGGAGCAGGGCACACGCTGTAGCCGCTGCTGCAGCTATCACGTGTGCCCGCTGCTAAAGGGACATGAATATTCCCTCTTCTCCACTCCCATGGGCGTGGAGAAGACGGAATATTCATTCTCTTTAGTAGCGGGCACGGAGGAGCGCTGAGCCCCAGCTCCTGCTGTCAGTGCCCGCCGCTAAAGAGAAAGCATATTCACGCTTCTCCACGCCCATAGTCCCGGCGTGGAGAGGAGTGAATGTGTCGGCAGCAACTCACCTTGGCTTCTGAGAGCGCGCACAGCTCAGATGTCGACATGAGCTGCTGCAGACAGGACGCAGCGCTGGAGCAGAGGTGAGGGAGGAAGGTGAGTATAAGTGTTTATTGTTTTATGTGTGCAGTGATCGGGGGGGATGAGGAAGCCACACATACCAGGAATGGGGGATGGATTGAGGAAGCCACACATACGAGGAATGGGGGATTGAGGAGGCCACACATACCAGGAATGGGGGATTGAGGAGGCCACACTTACCAGGGATTAGGGGATTGAGGAGGCCACACATACCAGGAATGGGGGATTGAGGAGGCCACACTTACCAGGAATGGGGGATTGAGGAGGCCACACATACCAGGAATGGGGGATTGAGGAGGCCACACATACCAGGATACTTGGATTGAGGAGGCCACACATACCAGGAATGGGGGATTGAGGAGGCCACACATACCAGGAATGGGGGATTGAGGAGGCCACACTTACCAGGGTTTGGGGATTGAGGAGGCCACACATACCAGGGATTAGGGGATTGAGGAGGCCACACATACCAGGATACTTGGATTGAGGAGGCCACACATACCAGGAATGGGGGATTGAGGAGGCCACACTTACCAGGATTTGGGGATTGAGGAGGCCACACATACCAGGGATTAGGGGATTGAGGAGGCCACACATACCAGGATACTTGCATTGAGGAGGCCACACATACCAGGAATGGGGAATTGAGGAGTCCACACATACCAGGAATGGGGGATTGAGGAGGCCACACATACCAGGATTTGGGGATTGAGGAGGCCACACATACCAGGATTTGGGGATTGAGGAGGCCACACATACCAGGAATGGAGGATTGAGGAGGCCACACATACCAGGAATGGGGGATTGAGGAGGCCACACATACCAGGATTAGGGGGTTGAGGAGGCCGCACATACCAGGAATGGGGTATTGAGGAGGCCACACATACCAGGAATGGGGGCTTGAGGAGGCTACACATACCAGGATTGGGGGGTTGAGGAGGCCACACATACCAGGAATGGGGGATTGAGGAGGCCACACATACCAGGATTTGGGGATTGAGGAGGCCACACTTACCAGGATTGGGGGATTTAGGAGGCCACACATACCAGGATTGGGGGATTGAGGAGGCCACACATACCAGAGATTGCGGGATTGAGGGGGCCACACATACCAGGGATTGTGGGATTGAGGAGGCCACACATACCAGGGATTGTGGGATTGAGGGGGCCACACATACCAGGGATTGTGGGATTGAGGGGACCACACATACCAGGGATTGGGGGATTGAGGAGGCTACACATACCAGGGATTGTGGGGGCCACACATACCAGGGATTGTGGGATTGAGGGGGCCACACATACGAGGATGGGGAAATTTACCAGTAGGTGCTGCATTTCCCACCCTAGGCTTATACTCAAATCAATAGGTTTTCCCATTTTTATGTGGTAAAATTAGGGGCCTCGGCTTATATTCGGGTCGGCTTATTTAAAATATACGGTATTTTAAAATCAGTGAGTACGTGGTGCCCATAATACTGCAGGACTGTGGGGTGCATTATACTATATGGGGGCTGCATTTTACCCTATGGGGTGTGTAATATACTGTATGGAGGACTATGGGGAGTGCATTATATTCTATGGAGGACCATGGGAAGTTCATTATACTATATGGAGGATTATGGGGGGCGCATTATACTATATGGAGGTTTATGGGGGGAGCATTATACTATATGGAGGATTATGGGAGCGCATTATACTATATGGAAGATTATTGGTGGTGCGTTATACTATATGGAAGACTATGTGGGGCCATTATAATATTTTGAGGCCTATGTGGGGGGCCATTATACTGTATGAAAGCAATTATACAGTGTGAATGTTTGTGTGGGGTCATTATACTGTTTGGAGGGCTGTGTAGGGGCCATTATACTGTTTGGAGGGGTGTGTGGGGCGATGAGAGTGTATGGAGGGCTCTGTGGGGTTCACAGTTGGGGGATTATACTGTGTTGGGGTCACCATACTTTGCCGTGGGAGTTGAAGTGGGGTACAATAGGGTCATTATACTGTGCATGTGGAGGAATGCACCATAGGGGTATCAAACTGTTTGGGGGGCACTTTTGTTGGCATCATACTTTATGGGGGCAATGAAGGAGGAATCTACGACTTCAGAAGGAGGTAAATTACTATGTAAAGGCTGGAAAGTTATGAGATCTGCTCTTCTGTGACACAGACAAATATTTATTTTTTATAGGGGGGGGCCCCCAATTAGAGCTTCTGCTATGGGGCCCCATGACTTCTATGTACGCCCCTGCCTTAGACTATCACAGAGCAGGCGCATTTATACGGAGACTTGATTACACACAGGTGGATTCTATTTATCATTACCAGTCATTTAGGACAACATTGGATCATTCAGAGATCCTCAATGAACTTCTGGAGTGAGTTTGCTGCACTGAAAGTAAAGGGGCCGAATAATATTGCACGCCCCACATTTCAGTTTTTAATTTGTTAAAAAAGTTTAAAATATCCAATACATTTCGTTCCACTTCACGATTGTGTCCCACTTGTTGTTGATTCTTCCCAAAAAAATTTGAATTTTATATCTTTATGTTTGAAGCCAGAAATGTGGCAAAAGGTAGAAAAGTTCAAGGGGCCAAATACTTTCACAATGCACTGTAGGTAGGTTAGAAATCTGTGTGACTGCACATTGCCGAATCATGACAGGATGTAATGCGCACTCTTTCAGGATTCCCCTCTATTTCCAGTGTAAGTGGCCCGTCATGTGACCGCAAGTATGCGATGTGCATACATACAGTTGTGCTCAAAAGTTTACATACCCCGGCAGAATTTTTCCTTTCTTGGCCTTGTTTCAGAGAATATGAATGATAACAAAAAAACCTTTTTCTCCACTCATGGTTATTGGTTGGGTGAAGCCATTTATTGTCAAACTACTGTGTTTTCTCTTTTTAAATCTTAATGACAACCAAAAACATCCAAATGACCCTGATCAAAAGTTCACATACCGTGGTGATTTTGACCTGATAACATGCACAGAATTTGACACAAATGGGTTTGAATGGCTGCTAAAGGTAACATCCTCACCTGTGACCTGTTTGCTTGTAATCAGTGTGTGTGCATAAAAGCTGAGTGAGTTTCTGGGATCCAGACAGACTCTTGCATTTTTCATCCAGCCGCTGACGTTTCTGGATTGTGAGTCATGGGGAAAGAAAAAGAATCGTCAACGGATCTATGGGAAAAGGTAGTTTAACTGTATAACACAGGAAAGGGATACAAAAGAAAATCCAAGGAATTGATAATGCCAGTCAGCAGCGTTCAAACTGTGATTAACAAATGGAAAATCAGGGGCACTGTAAAAACTAAACCACGGTCAGGTAGATCAACAAAACTTTCGGCCACAACTGCCAGGAAAATTGTTCGGAATGTAAATAAAAACCCACAAATAACATCAGCTGAAATTCAGGACTCTGAAAACTAGCGGTGTGGCTGTTCAAGATGCACAATAAGGAGGCACTTGAAGAAAAATGGGCTACATGGTCGAGTCGCCAGAAGAAAGCCATTACTGCGCAAATGCCACAAAGTATCTCGCCTACAACGCGCCAAACAGCAGAGAGACGAGCCTCAAAACTTCTGGAACAAGGTAATTTGGAGTGATGAGATCAAAATTGAACTCTTTGTCCACAACCATAAACGTTACATTTGGAGAGAGGTCAACAAGGCCTATGATGAAAGGAACACCATTCCTACAGTAAAGCACGGAGGTGGATCGCTGATGTTTTGGGGATGTGTGAGCTACAAAGCACAGGAAACTTGGTAAAAGTTGAAGGAAAGTTGAATGCAGCACGTTATCAGCAAATACTGGGGGCAAATTTGCACTCATCAGCCCAGAAGCTGTACTTGGACGTTCCAACATGACAACGATCCAAAACACAATGCCAAGTCGACCTGTCATTGGCTACAGCAGAACAAAGTGAAGGTTCTGCAGTGGCCAGCTCAGTCTCCTGACCTCAATATCATTGAGCCACTCTGGGGAGATCTCAAGTGCGCAGTTCATGCTAGACAGCCCAGGAATTTACAGGAACTGGAGGCTTTTTGCCAAGATGAATGGGCAGCTTTACTGTGGCACCCCAGGGGTCTGGTTTCCACAGTAATAGCAATATTACGTCTGAGAGCAGGTGGGAGGTCTCCTGGTCAGGAATCCTAAGCATGCCACACCTCCTGCCCGGTCCTGGGAGGGGAAGAACTTCCCCTATATAAACTGGGGGCTGAGGCAGGGTTAGAAGAAAGAGAAGAAGAGGAGTCCCAGACAGAGACACAGTCTGGTCTGGAGTGGAGCAGCTATAGGGAAAGAGAGATCAGGAGCTCTGTGGGAGCCGTGCTAAAAGAGGTCAGGGGCTGGAAGCTGTAGAGCTCGCCCTGATTGAAGAGTTCTCACCGGACCCGGAGTCCGAGGCTGTGGGGACTAATCCTTACCCAGCAGCAGAAACCGACCGGCAGGGGGTTTCAGGTCCTCTGGCCAAGAAACCCGAAGGCACGGTCACACGCAAGGGACCAGCACCGCCGTCGTGAAGCGGAAGCTACCAGAAGGCCCCGAGTCACCGGCCATACGGGTGAGC
The DNA here is from genome assembly GCF_046119375.1 of Phyllobates terribilis. Taxonomy (NCBI): domain Eukaryota; kingdom Metazoa; phylum Chordata; class Amphibia; order Anura; family Dendrobatidae; genus Phyllobates; species Phyllobates terribilis. The sequence continues at coordinate 534,071,056 of NW_027362771.1, forward strand.
ACCACACGGTACACTCAGGGACGTGGGCTACTTTTACCCGCCTCTAGCAAGGTAGCCAGAAGAGTACAATTAGTTGGGGAGGCCTACAACTCCGCCTGGCCAGGGGAGATCCCATCTGCTCACGGACTGACCAGGCCCCGACCGCTAGCCAGTACTCCGGGAGGGTCTACCTTTGCCACCAGTAAAGACCCTGAACTACACCGCATTGTCTCTGAGTGGTTCCTGGTGCCTGCGTGCAACTCTGCTAACCCCATCATCCACGTCGGCTGCCCTGAGGCCGTACCCCTCCCGTTGGGGGTTATACTATCCACGCTGCACAACCGTACCACCGGCCTCAGCGGTCTGCCCTGCAGCGGCGGTTTCATAACCGCATTCAACGGGTGGCGTAGTCGAACAATATAACACCTTATGCCAAGCACCGCCACTTAGTTTGACTCCCTGGGCACGGACCGGGTCACCGCCACGAAACTACTACCCCTATCAGATCCGGCTCCGGGTAGGCCCCCGCGTGCGCAACGCTACTCAGCACAGGCCCAGGGGCGCGTCAACTTTTGGCGTAGTCGGCAGGATTACGTGCCCGCAACCACCGGGTACTGCGTGCCTGAAAAAAAAAAAAAAAAAAAGAGACTTTTATACTTACCTGTGGTGAAGTTTTCCGCCGTCCGGAGTCGTTTCCCGCCATCTGGAGCCGATTCCCGCCATCCGACGCCATCTTCTGCCTTCTTCCCGCCATCCGTGGAGTTTTCCCGCCGTTGGACGCCATCTTGAAGACGCCGCGCGGGAAGAAGAGGGGCGTGGACTCCGAAAGCGCGCGAGAACTGAAGCTCCGCCTCACGTCCGGACGTTGCGTAAGGTCCTGGAAGGAGCCCAGCAGACGCCGACGTCACAGGAGCGCGACGGAAGGTCCTCAACCCTGACGATCCACTGCGGAGCCGCGGCCTACGGAAGAGGATCATCGCAAGGTAGGCCACGGTCCACTAAGGGGGAGGAAGATGTCCGATACGGAGGAGAGCTTCACTGCCACAGCCACCGCCAGCACCACCGCTGCTGCGGTCATGCCTTTCACCATGCCCTATATCCCGGGGGCAGCCTGGTTACCCCAGTACTCAGGGGAGTCGCATACCCTAAATGACTTCAGAGAAAAGCTGGATAGCCTATTCCAGGTGTACCCCCTCACAGAGGAGCAAAAAGTGAGCATCCTAGTGGCTCAATTAACAGGGGCAGCCCAAAGGGAGGTAAAGTCCTGGCCACTTGGGAGGAGGAGGACTGTCGCAGAGATACTAACCCGGCTGAAGAACACCTTTGATACCCGCACCTCAGCCGAGATCAAGCTTAGATTCTACGGGTGCAAGCAGCGAGCACATGAGAATATAAGGGACTATGCACTAAACCTACAAGAGGCCCTGAGAGCCATTAAGCAGGCCGACCCTGACGGCGTGGGAAACGAAGACAAGCTGTTGACTGAACAATTTATAGAGGGTCTACATTGCAATGCCCACCGAACCCAGTTGCGGGCAATGGCCTTACAGGACCCTCATCTGGACTTTGCACAGTTCAAGGACAGGGCCATCCGGGTGCTCCGAGAACCGGCACCAGGTGGCGTTGTGACCCACAGACGCCCTACTACCACTTACCACCAGGAGGCGACACCCTTGTCGGCAGGGCCTGTGGGAGCTGATGCGCAGGCTTTAAACAATGACCCGGCTACAGACCTGCACCATCAGGTCCAAGAGCTAACTAAAAGCGTTGCCGCGCTAACCCGAACTGTGCAGTCTTTACAGGTTTCTACTCCAGGGAAGATCCAGCTGGCATCCGGACCGGAGGATATCCCGTGGCGCCGACCAAAGAGGACCCCACCGGCCAGAGGAAGACCCAGCGACCGATACAACGAGGACGGACAACCCATCTGCCGCCGCTGCAATCAACCCGGACATATGGCAAGGTACTGTCCTTTAAACTGGCACAACCTGGGGTAGAGGGCCAACCCCTAGGAATAAGATCACCAGGCCCATCGAACTGGCATGACAAATACGTGGGAGGACGTCCAGTCTTGCCTGTATTACTGGATGGCATTCCTATGAGTGCCCTACTTGACACCGGGTCACAGGTCACCACCATCCCGTACGTGCGCTTCAAGCAGTACTGGAATGACTCGGATATAACCCGCTACCCAGACGACGACTTGAGTATCATCGCCAGCAATGGTCAGCCCGTGCCACAGATCGGATTTAAAGAGATGACCATTAAAATCGGTAAAGTCGAACTGGCAGCACAGGGACTGATCATTGTGGACATTGACAAGCGCGAGAGTCACCCAAAGATAACTCTAGGAACTAATGTGATTGAAAATTGTCTTGCAGAGGTGATTCTTATTTTACAGCAGGTTGCCAAGAACGCCAGCTCCGGCCAGCAGCGAGTGCTCCAAAAAGAGATCCGGGCACTGATGCGACGGCAACAGGTGGAACTCTCCGGTGGTGAGATTGGTAGTGTGAGAATGTGTGACCCTTTCCCTATTGCCATGCCCCCGAAAAGTGAAATGATGATTTGGTGCCGGGCAGCTATTGGTCTGAGAGGTAGAGATTACCAGGCAATGGTAGAACCAGTCTACTCAGACAGTAGGCCCACCATTTTGACGGCACGGGGGGTGGTTGATGTACGCCATGGGAGGGTGCCCTTTCGCATAATAAATATCGGGAAGAGGAAAGTGTACCTGCCCCGGTATGCTACGCTAGCCAAATTGTATACCATCAACCAAAACTCTGTACAGTCCGTGGAACCCTTGCCTCCATCTCATCCAGAGGAAGGTAACGGCTCTAAGCAACAAATGGAGGACTGGTGTCAGCAACTGCATTTGGGTACTGACTCCACACCCGCTCACCACAAGCAGGGAGTCTACCGGGTGATCCAGGAATACGAGAGAGTGTTCAGTAAACACCCGCTAGACTTCGGGCGAGTAAAGGGGGTAGAACACCACATCCCCACGGGAGACCATCCTCCCATAAAAGAGAGGTATCGTCCCGTACCCCCTGCACATTACCAACACGCCAAGGGGATGCTTAGAGACATGAAGGAGGCTGGGGTAATCAGGGATAGCTGTAGCCCCTGGGCAGCTCCACTAGTCTTAGTTAAAAAGAAAGACAACACCATGAGAATGTGTGTAGATTACCGGAAAATCAACCGTATCACACACAAAGATGCGTACCCCTTACCAAGGATAGAGGAGTCTTTGGCTGCTTTAAAATCTGCTAACTTCTTCTCCACTTTGGATCTCACTAGCGGGTACTGGCAGGTTCCTGTAGCAGAGGCGGACCGGGAGAAGACCGCATTCACCACCCCGATGGGACTTAGCGAGTTTACCTGCATGCCGTTCGGACTCTGCAACGCACCAGGAACCTTCCAACGATTGATGGAATGCTGTCTGGGACACCGGAACTTTGAGACGGTCCTGCTGTACCTGGACGATGTTATAGTTTATTCCAAAACCTACGAGGACCACCTGAAACACCTGGCGGAAGTGTTTGAAGCCCTGGCAAACTACGGTCTGAAGGTGAAACCGTCGAAGTGTCACCTGCTAAAACCAAAAGTGCAGTACCTGGGACACGTGGTGAGTGCTGACGGAGTGGCCCCCGACCCTGATAAGATCACCGCGATTAAGGAATGGCCAAGACCCTCCAGCGTAAAGGAAGTGCGGCAGTTCCTCGGGTTGGTAGGCTACTACCGAAGATTCATTCCCGGTTTCACCAAAAAGGCAGCTCCTATGCAGGACCTCCTGATAGGCCAGTCCAGGAAGGCCAAGAACCAGAAGCCGCCCTTCAGATGGGAGAAGCTGGAAGAAGAGTCCTTCCGCCAGCTGAAGATGGCCCTCACGGGGGATGAAATCCTGGCGTACCCTGATTACAGCCAGCCCTTTATCCTCTACACCGACGCAAGTAACATCGGGCTAGGAGCCGTACTGTCCCAGATCCAGCAGGGGAGAGAACGGGTAATTGCTTACGCCAGCCGAAAACTGCGACCCACCGAAAGAAACCCTGAGAATTACAGCTCATTCAAGCTAGAGTTCCTGGCAGTGGTGTGGGCAGTCACCGAACGCTTTAAGCACTACCTCGCCTCTTCCCTATTCACCGTGTACACGGATAACAACCCGTTGACACACCTGGACACTGCAAGACTCGGTGCCCTGGAGCAGAGATGGATGGCCCGCCTGTCCAACTATGAGTTCACGATCAAATACCGGGCAGGACGCTCCAATACCAACGCGGATGCCTTGTCCAGAATGCCAAACCTACCGGACGTAGGGGAAGATCCAGAGGAACTGGAAGAGGTTGAACTCCCCGCGTTCCACCGTCATGGGACTACCCAGTATTCCCACCGTGTAAGGGGTAAGCAATCCACTACGTTCAACCCCTTACCTCATTACAACTGGGCGGAAACACAAGACAGTGACCCCGCCGTCCGACTAGTGAAGGAGATGCTGACTCGGCCAGATGCCCGCCTTGACCCAGACGCTCCGGAGGAGACCAAGCAACTGTGGGCTGAGAAGAGTCGACTGTTCCTTTACAAGGGGATGTTGTGCCGCAGAATGGTTAACTCCCGGACGCATGAACTGATCTGGCAAGTAGTGGTGCCAAGAAGAGACGCGGCAATGGTACTGGAGGCATACCACGACGGAGCTGGGCACTTCGGATGGAAGAAGCTGGAGTTCCTGCTGCGCGGGCGGTTCCACTGGGTAGGCATGAGAGGAACCATCGAGAGGTGGTGCAGAGACTGTGGCCCATGCAACCTAAGAAGGAAGGACCGTGCCAGCCAGAAGACTCCCGTGCAGTCCATCGTCACCAGGCAGCCGTTGGAACTGGTAGCCTTGGACCATGTAAAACTGACCCCCAGCAGAAGTGGCTACGTCTATGCGTTAACCATCGTGGATCACTACTCCCGGTTCTTGGTTGTAGTCCCCGTCAAGGACTTAACGGCTCAAACAGCAGCTAGAGCCTTCCAGCAGCACTTCTGCCGTCCACACGGATACCCAGAGCAGGTGCTGACGGACCAAGGACCTGCCTTTGAAGCGGAAGTCTTCCAGGAGTTCTGCACTCTGTATGGCTGCCGGAAGATAAGAACAACACCCTATCATCCGCAAACCAATGGACTCTGCGAGAAGATGAACCAGGTGGTGATAGACCTTCTGAAAACATTGCCCCTGGAAGAACGCAGTCTGTGGCCTGAGAAACTGCCTGATCTGGTGGACCTATACAACCACATCCCTGTAGGTTCTACCAACTGTACCCCGGCTTACCTAATGAGAGCAAGACCTGGTAAGCTGCCTGTTGATCTGGATATGTGAGTCCTGACACCCGAGGACACTTCACCAGAAGCAGACTGGGACACAGAGAGGCAGCAGCAGTACCGGAAAGTACAGGAAAGCGTTGAGCGAAGTCTCCGTCAAGCAAGAGAAAGACAGGAGAAGACTTACAACCAGTGTGCTCCCGCTGTTCCCCTGGTACCTGGAGAGCAGGTCTTGAAGAGGAAGAGACGGCTCCACAAGTTGGACGACCGGTGGGAGAAGGACCCGTACACCGTACTGCCCTCAAGCCATGAGAACCCAAAAGTCTGCACAATCAGTAAGGACGGAGGAGAAACCACAGCCATTGTTTCCCGAGATCACCTGAAGAAGTGTCCCGAGCAGCTACGAAACCCTGAAGAAGATCAAGAAAACCCTCAACCCGCAGAGGAAAGGGAGGAGATGGTCAGTACTGTACTCGGAGACTTCCCTCGGTCTTGGACTCAAGTAAATGGTGCTGTTGTGGTACCCGTCCTCACCTTCCTCCAGCCAGCATCCCAAGTGCCTACGGAAAAACAGGTAGAGCTGGAAGAGTAGCCGGTCCAGGAGGTAGAAGATCCCACACAAGCAGACCAGGAGAATCGACCCTCTGCTTATAGTGAGCCTGCCGTGCCACTAGTGAGCCAAAGAGCCCGTAGACAGCTGCCCAGCTCACCTTTGACAGCTCCTACACCCTGTAGCTCAGGACCAGTCAGTCAGCTCCGTAGGTCTACTAGGGCCACTAGAGGCCAGTTGCCTGTACGTTGGAGGATCTAAAGTGTTTAGACTGTTTTATTTGTATTTACCTGTTTATTGTTGCTTGTAAATAATTATGTATTTCTAGTTATTTTATAGGTGTCTTTTATGGATTATCCGGAATCCTTTGTATATATGTTTGGAGCGTAACCCAGGAAAGGACTAAGACTGTTAAAGACTCGGGGCAGGACAGACCCCTACCTGGTTACGGCTCCCTGTTCTTTGGTGAAATGGACACCCTTGTTTTCTTCAAAAACTGCACCCGGTTGCGGACACGCCGTGACCATCCTAATGTGTTTTTCTTTATTGTACTGTTTCTGTTTATAACTTGTTATGTTTACAAAAATATGTTTAGTCCCGGAGTACTAAATTTTACTAGGGGGGAATGTGGCACCCCAGGGGTCTGGTTTCCACAGTAATAGCAATATTACGTCTGAGAGCAGGTGGGAGGTCTCCTGGTCAGGAATCCTAAGCATGCCACACCTCCTGCCCGTTCCTGGGAGGGGAAGAACTTCCCCTATATAAACTGGGGGCTGAGGCAGGGTTAGAAGAAAGAGAAGAAGAGGAGTCCCAGACAGAGACACAGTCTGGTCTGGAGTGGAGCAGCTATAGGGAAAGAGAGATCAGGAGCTCTGTGGGAGCCGTGCTAAAAGAGGTCAGGGGCTGGAAGCTGTAGAGCTCGCCCTGATTGAAGAGTTCTCACCGGACCCGGAGTCCGAGGCTGTGGGGACTAATCCTTACCCAGCAGCAGAAACCGACCGGCAGGGGGTTTCAGGTCCTCTGGCCAAGAAACCCGAAGGCACGGTCACACGCAAGGGACCAGCACCGCCGTCGTGAAGCGGAAGCTACCAGAAGGCCCCGAGTCACCGGCCATACGGGTGAGCACCACACGGTACACTCAGGGACGTGGGCTACTTTTACCCGCCTCTAGCAAGGTAGCCAGAAGAGTACAATTAGTTGGGGAGGCCTACAACTCCGCCTGGCCAGGGGAGATCCCATCTGCTCACGGACTGACCAGGCCCCGACCGCTAGCCAGTACTCCGGGAGGGTCTACCTTTGCCACCAGTAAAGACCCTGAACTACACCGCATTGTCTCTAAGTGGTTCCTGGTGCCTGCGTGCAACTCTGCTAACCCCATCATCCACTTCGGCTGCCCTGAGGCCGTACCCCTCCCGTTGGGGGTTATACTATCCACGCTGCACAACCGTACCACCGGCCTCAGCGGTCTGCCCTGCAGCGGCGGTTTCATAACCGCATTCAACGGGTGGCGTAGTCGAACAATATAACACCTTATGCCAAGCACCGCCACTTAGTTTGACTCCCTGGGCACGGACCGGGTCACCGCCACGAGACTACTACCCCTATCAGATCCGGCGACGGGTAGTCCCCCGCGTGCGCAACGCTACTCAGCACAGGCCCAGGGGCGCGTCATTACCATCTGAGAAAATAAAGAACCTCATCCACAACTACCACAAAAGACTTCAAGCTGTCATTGATGTTAGATGGGACAATACGCTGTATTAAGAACTGGGGTATGTGAACTTTTGATCAGGGTCATTTGGATGTTTTTGGTTGTCATTAAGATTTAAAAAGAGAAAACACAGTAGTTTGACAATAAATGGCTTCACCCAACCAATAACCATGAGTGGAGAAAAAGTTTTTTTGTTATCATTCATATTCTCTGAAACAAGGCCAAGAAAAGAAAAATTCTGCCGGGGTATGTAAACTTTTCAGCACAACTGTACAATCACACGCCGAATAGATTCTCATCCGCTTCTCTCAATAGAACATTGTTAGAAGCAGATGATAAGCCAGTCATCACATGACCGAAAGTATGCAAATCAGCCACTTGCGCTGAAAAAGAGAGGAATCCTGACAGTGTGCGTATTTCACACCGTCATGATTTAGGGAGAAGAGAAGAGAGAGAAAGAGAGAAGAAAAAGAAAGTAGAGAGAAGAGAAAAAGAAAGAAGACAGAGAGAGAAGAGAGAGAGAGAGAGAGAGAGAAGACAGAACGAGAAGAGAGAAAGAGAGAGAAGAGAAAGAGAAAACAGAGAGAGAAGAGAGAAAGAGAGAGAGAGAAAGGGTATGTGCACACGATGCAGAAATGCTCAGGATTTTTTCCTGAGCGTTTCTGCATCTCTCTGGCAGGAAAAAACGCATGCGGATTGTACATGCGGTTTCCTGCCAGGGACATGCGAATGTGAAGCGGTCTTCACTTTCATTGACAAGCACTTTCCAAGCGATTTTAGCATCACTTGGAAAGTGCTTGACAACTTGGTCACACTATATAAATCCATGCAAACGGCATGGATTTATATAGTGTGTGAATGTCAAAAAATAAATATATACTTTACCCTCTGATGGCCCCCGGTGTCCTGCTTCGCTCGGTCCCGGCTGCCGGTAGTGAAGACTTTAGGACCTTCCGACGTCAGCGTCACGTGACCCGTCACATGACTCTGACGTCAGCGAAGGTCCTTCTTCATTCAACCCCGAAGTGCGGGGAATCAAGCAGGAGCGCTGCGCGGGCCGTCAGAAGGTGAGAATATATGTATTTTTTATTTTATTCTTTTTTTTTTTAATGGTACCTGTGTCTGGATGAGAGTCCTCTCATCCACACCCGGGTACCATCCGCACATTAGACCGCATGAAAAGCGCATCAACATATACAGTGATGCGGATTCCATGCGGTCTAATGCAAGTCAATGGCGGCAAAAGAGCAGCGTTTCCGCAAAATTAATTGACATGCTGCGGAATTTTGACCGCAGCGTTTACGCTGCGGAAAAATCCGCATCATGGGCACAGCACATGCGGATTTCAATTGGGGAACATTGCTGCCCTTCTACCATGCGTTTTTAATGCGTTTACGCAACTGCAAAAACGCCGCGGAAACGCATGAAAAACGCATCGTGTGAACTCAGCCAAAGAGGAGAGAGAAGAGAAAGAGAAGAGAGAAAGAGAAGACAGAGAGAGAGAAGAGAAAGAGAGAAGAGAGAGAGAAGAGAAAGATAGGAAAAAAGGAGAGAAAGTAGAGAAAGAATGAGAGAGAGTCTCTCTCTGTGCGAATACTTTGCTCCCTTTGGCAGCCCCCTAGCTTTTACTACGACCACTTTACAGGACCAAAGTTCAAGTCCCCATTGACTTCTATAGAGTTTGGGTTCACATTCAGGTAATTATTTAGCACCCTCCCATCTGTAAAGATATGTAATAAATAATCTGGCAGTGTTCACAATCTCTGCTAAGCCTTATACTACACTCACGCTTTCTATTTTGTATATAGGCTTCAATAGACAGGCTCTGACTTTCTAAAGTGGAGCATTCTAGGCATGTTCTGATCTGGGCAAAGGTCATTGTGAAGGGAGGGGGGGGAGGTGAGCTGCGACATCATTAATTGTTAATGACAGATTATGTGTTGTTATCTGCTGTATGTATAGCTATTATCATTGTACAAGATAGGAGGAGGTGAGCTGTGACATCGCCTATTGTTATCTTGCATTATTTACTCGTATAAAGGTGTCATCTGTTATTGTACAGGTGGGGGAGGTGAGCTTTGCACGTATACCAGCTTATAGTCTGGCTAATTTCTTTGGTTTTGCCAATATCTGTGGTATATAGAGGTGTTATTAGTAACTGTACGGGGAGGGGGGGTGGAGGTAAGCTGTGACATCACCTATTGTGAATAGTAGCAGCACAGTGGCTCAGTGGTTAGCACTGTAGCCTTGCAGCGCTGGGGTCCTGGGTTCAAATCCCACCAAGGACAACATCTGCAAGGAGTTTGTATCTTCTCCCTGTGTTTGCGTGGGTTTCCTCCGTGTTCTCCAGTTTCCCCCACACTCCAAAGACATACTGATAGGGAATGTAGATTGTGAGCCCCGATGGGGGCATAATGTCTGTGGAATTAATAGTGCTATATAAGTGAGTAAAATAAATAAATAGTAGATTCTGTGTTATCTACTGTATATAGAGGTGTCATATGTTATTGTACAGGAGGGGGAGGTGTGCTGTGATATCACATATTGTGGATAGTAGATTGTCACACACATGGACCCACTGTTCCACGAGCTGGGCTTACTCAGGAGGGGCATAGCTAAACAGCTACCTGTTTTTTGCTAGAGCTCCTGATGATGGAGTTACGCTTGTGCTGCAGGTAGCCGCCAGGTACCACTCCTAGGCAGTCCTTGGTACTGCAGCAGCTGACCCCAAAGGTCAGGATCGCAGTCACGAACAAGGACATGGCGTCACTGGCAGAACAGGATTCGGATACTGCTATAACAGATATTGGAGCTGGTAGAGATGGTACGGATATAGGAGGCCCGCTCCTTTCTAATGGGAACATTTTTTATGAGGCCCTCCCCCACGTCTCTTCCAAGGGGCATTGAAGTGCCTCCAAATGTTTGGCAGCCCTTGCATTCACTGCATAGGCCAACACTATGGGAGACTCTCTCCTTTCTAATGGGAATTTGTCGTTACTGTGGCCCTGCTCTATGTGTCTTTAAATTCTTAGTGGGGTTTTTCCTAAAATTGGTCAGCCGTTGGACTCACTGCATACCCTATAACTGTATAGCAGACTCTCTCCTTTCTAATGGGAATTTGTCATTACTGTGGCCCTGCTCTATGTGTCTTTAAATTCTTAGTGGGGTTTTTCCTAAAATTGTTCAGCCGTTGGACTCACTGCATACCCTATAACTGTATAGCAGACCCCCCCTTCTAATGGGAACATGTCGTACCTTGTTACTGTGGCCCTGCTCTATGTGTCTTTAAATTCTTAGTGGGGTTTTTCCTAAAATTGTCAGCCGTTGGACTCACTGCATACCCTATAACTGTATAGCAGACTCTCTCCTTTCTAATGGGAATTTGTCATTACTGTGGCCCTGCTCTGTGTGTCTTTAAATTCTTAGTGGGGTTTTTCCTAAAATTGTTCAGCCGTTGGACTCACTGCATACCCTATAACTGTATAGCAGACCCCCCCTTCTAATGGGAACATGTCGTACCTTGTTACTGTGGCCCTGCTCTATGTGTCTTTAAATTCTTAGTGGGGTTTTTCCTAAAATTGTCAGCCGTTGGACTCACTGCATACCCTATAACTGTATAGCAGACCCCCCCTTCTAATGGGAACATGTCGTACCTTGTTACTGTGGCCCTGCTCTATGTGTCTTTAAATTCTTAGTGGGGTTTTTCCTAAAATTGTCAGCCGTTGGACTCACTGCATACCCTATAACTGTATAGCAGACCCCCCCTTCTGATGGGAACATGTCGTACCTTGTTACTGTGGCCCTGCTCTATGTGTCTTTAAATTCTTAGTGGGGTTTTTCCTAAAATTGTCAGCCGTTGGACTCACTGCATACCCTATAACTGTATAGCAGACCCCCCCTTCTAATGGGAACATGTCGTACCTTGTTACTGTGGCCCTGCTCTATGTGTGTTTAAATTCTTAGTAGGGTTTTTCCTAAATTTGGTCAGCCGTTAGACTCACTGCATACCCTATAAATGTATAGCAGACTCTCTCCTTTCTTATGGGAATTTGTCGTCACTGTGGCCCTGCTCTGTGTCTTTAAATTCTTAGTAGGGTTTTTCCTAAATTTGGTCAGCCGTTGGACTCACTGCATACCCTATAACTGTATAGCAGACTCTCTCCTTTCTAATGGGAACATGTCGTACTTGTTACTGTGGCCCTGCTCTATGTGTCTTTAAATTCTTAGTGGGGTTTTTCCAAAAATTGGTCAGCCGTTGGACTCACTGCATACCCTATAACTGTATAGCAAACTCTCTCCTTTCTAATGGGAACATGTCGTACTCGTTACTGTGGCCCTGCTCTGTGTGTCTTTAAATTCTTAGTGGGGTTTTTCCTAAAATTGGTCAGCCGTTGGACTCACTGCATACCCTATAACTGTATAGCAGACTCTCTCCTTTCTTATAGTAATTTGTCGTTACTGTGGCCCTGCTCTATGTGTCTTTAAATTCTTAGTGGGGTTTTTCCCAAATTTTGGCAGCCCTTGCAGTCACAGCATGGGCATTACCACTATAGGAGACCCGCTCCTTTATAATGAGAACATTTTTTTTTACTGAGGCCCTCCTCTATGTCTCTTCAAAGGGGTATTGGGTTGCGTCCAACTTTTTGGCAGCCCTTGTAGTCACTGGATACGCAATAACAATATAGGAGACCCACTTGTTAATAATGGGAACAACAAAGCATAGCCAGCTGATGGCTCTCTAACAATAGCGAGGGCTGACTGCTGGCCTTTTAAGAATAGTAAGGGCCGTCTGATGTCCCTATAAAAATAGGCTTTATGACTTTCAGAGTCCCTCCATTATAAATAAAACAGGATGTGTCTGATGATGTGTCACACACCACATTGCCAGAAAAGGTTGTAAAATGTTAAAATGACATTTCCCGGTGAATGCATTTGTCTTAAAAAATAACGTAAAAAAAAACAAAACAATAGGATCTTTCTTTAGTATAAAAAACAGTGTCACCAATTTAACCTCAATGTAATCACATTGTTCAGCTCATGCACCTCCTCCTACATCTCCGAAATGACCACATCAGTCACAAGCTGGCAGCACTGCCTTGGCCAAGCGGCAAAAGGCTGTGCTGAAGATAAGATGCTTAATGCTTAATTGACAAACCTCCCAGCGGTGCAGAGTTGTTGAAAGCTGTAACACAGCAGCCTGATCTGTGGCTCTCACCGCTTAACATACAGCCAGGCATGGTCGTGTGTGACAATGGGCGGAACCTGGTGACGGAGAAATGACAGCTGGAGTATATACGGTTTCCCTCTATGCCAGTCCTTTCACCGAGCTAAATACAACTCTCAGCAAAAAAAGTTGTGGACTGGCTCCGTACCGTGCCTGGCCACATTCACCTGTCCACGTGTTTGTGGTTAGGCGGTCCTTGACAGTAAGTGCACTGGGGAGGGCACGGGTAATGTTGTGGGACCCCTGCTTGTGGAAGGCGGAGACGACACCGGGAGAAACAGTGGCGGCTGGGGACCGAGTATGGACACCCGGCCGCCGCCGGCATGAGGTTATGAAAAACTTCCGCCTCCACGAGCCTAAAAGGCCACATTTCAAGTGCAAGCAGCTGGCAAAAATTTGGCAGTATAGTATTGCAGCCTGTGGGTGGGTGGGTGACTGACTGCATACTTGCGCTTGCATTCCAAGGAATGGGGTAGGGACAACTGAACGCTGCAGTGGGACAAGGACGTGGACGGTGATTGTTTCAAGTCTGCAACGACAGGTGCATGGCGGGAGGCATCTTCGCATGCGCCAAGGATCACTTATGAAGGGCACACTTTTAGGCAGTGACCTGGGAGTCAGAAATGCTTCCAGAGGTCTTCCTCATGCTGTTCCCATGTCTTTTCCGCACTGTATGCATGTGTCTGATGATGTGTCACACACCACATGGCCAGATAAGGTTGTAAAATGTTAAAATGACATTTCCCAGTGAATGCATTGGTCTTGGTTGAAAGCAATGCAAAAGTGCAAAAACGCATCAAAAACGCTACGTGTGAACATAGCCCAAGGTGTGGAGGAGTATTTTTGTTTTTGGTTATTTATTTTGCTTTATATACATTGCACATGTCATGGAGAGGATGTTCCTTAACTTATTTCCCAGGACAATCCATTTTGGTTTCGTTTTTGTATGCTTTATTGTGAGTCCGTAAAAGTGGTGTAATACTCTGACAACATTGTTGACAGCAGTGATCTGGGAGTCAGAGATGCTTCCAGGGGTCTTCCCCATGCTGTTCCCATGTCAATTGAGCACTGTTCCCATCGATTTGGGCAATTTTTAGGCCCTCTGCAGACTGCCGGGGGGGGGGGGGGGGAGCTGCCTGAAAAATGCTCGGGTTTCCCATAGACTTACATTGGGCTCGTTACTCGGGTCGAGCACCCAATTATTCCAATGTGCTCGACCCGAGCAACGAGCACCCAAGCATTTTAGTGCTCGCTCATCACTAAAAATAATACATGTAACATAAACACCTGATTCAAGCAATAGGTCATTATATGATGATACTTTTCCTTGACTTGAAGCCTGACTTGCTATTCCCCAGCCTTCCAATAAATATGTATGATCGGCTCCCCAAAGTGCTTCTCTATCTTGAAATATAAAATTAAGATTCTCAGAGAAAGTTTCTGCCCCCTTCATCTGTTTCCTTTCAGAGTATATTTGTCAGGTCAATTTGTCTCATTACACTATTTTCATCACGATCATCAAAACTTAGGGTTTTATTTGTTCGTCTTCTTTTTTTTTTTTTTTTTTCAATATGACAATAATTATAAAAATGACAAATAATATAATAATAATAATATAAATAATATTAACACCAAATAAATATAATACAAAATAACCTTTTACATAATATAAATACAGCTAGAAATAACATAAAAACTCTTCATTGAGTTATACTTATTTCTTTTCTAACTGAGAAAGCTTTATGAAAGTATTCCAAGAGTTAAAAAAAATAATAATAAAATATGGCTTCTTTCCTCCAGAAACCCCATCACACCTGACTACAGGTTGTTTCTGGTATTGCAGTTTTCCTTTATTGTAGAGAATGTGACTGAGCTGCAATACCACATATAACCTGTAGGAAGATGTGGCGCTGTTTTTTTTTTTTTATAAAAAAAATAAAATGCTGTCATGTTTTTCCAAACCTTTATAACCTCTTTGGTATAATCGATTCTGTTATTTCTGAAGAAAACCTCAGAACTTCTGAAGGATACCTTGATGATAACAGACTAAAGTGCAATTTGTTAAACCATGCAGCAGGCTCGAGGGCGAGGTGCTCCACTTATCTGGATGGTCAGTGTGCCTCTAAAGTGCTCCTTATCCAGCCGGATAGTCCCTCTGCCCAGGGTAATGATCTGCTTCATCCAGTACCGTGCCCAGGGTTGGACTGGCCCACCAGAGAACCAGAGAATCCTCTGGTGGGCCCTGGCTTCTCCTTCAGGAGAGTTCATAGTGCAAACTTTGCAGCTGCTAGGGGGCTCTTGAGTGGGGGAGAAAGGTGGGCCCTCAGAATCAAATCCTCTGGTGGGCCCAATGTTCTTAAGTCTGACGCTGACCGTGTCCCTCTTGACATGGATGTGGAGGTGCAGATGTGACCATGATTTGTTTGTTAGATCCAGAAGGAAATGTCTGAGGAGCCATTGTCCTCTGTACATACAAGTAAGTGTCTGCATCTCAACCTAAACTTGGCGTCAGTCTGAACTCTCTGATGAAGACTTCGCTCCTCGGCCTTAGATGTAATTTCGCACCCTCATTTTGAGAGGTGCTTAAATAATATCCAGGGATGGCCACCGATTCAAAGGTATTGTTGTGACTGTCGATTTTTCTGTAGTAGAAGATGAAGGGTAACAAGTCATCGTCCGCTTTCGATTTTATATCGTCAACTTCCTGAGTTAAACAGACAAAATTAAAAAAAATTAGCTCAGATTCTGAGAATTTCACTTATCATACATTCATAGCTCCATAGTTATAAGGGTGAAGGTAGACTTAAAGGGGTATTCCCATCTCCAAGATCCTATAATAATAGCATTGGCAAATACTTTCAATAAGAAATGTAGTATAGTTTTTCTGATTCGCTATGTCTCTTTCCTCATGTGCAGGCATTGCAGGACCTTAGGTATCCATGGTAATGTGGCACCCCAGGGGTCTGGTCTCCACAGTAATAGCAATGTTATGTCTGAGAGCAGGTGGGAGGTCTCTTGGTCAGGAATCCTATGCATGCCACACCTCCTGCCCAGTCCTGGGAGGGGAAGAACTTCCCCTATATAAAACTGGGGCTGAGGCAGGGTTAGTTAGTTAAGAAGAGTAGAGTTGAGAAGAAGAGAAGCAGCTATAGGAAAGAGAGATCAGGAGCTCTGTGGGAGCAGTGCTAAAAGGAATCAGGGGCTGGCAGCTGAAGAGCTCGCCCTGATTGAAGAGTTGCCACCGGACCCGGAGTCCGAGGCTGTGGGGATTAACCCAGACCCAGCAGCAGAAACCGCCCGGCAGGGGATTTCAGGTCCTCTGGCCAAGAAACCCGAAGGCACGGTCACACGCGTGGGACCAGCACCGCCGTCGTGGAGCGGAAGCCACTAGAAGGCCCCGAGTCACCGGCCATACGGGTGAGCACCACACGGTACACTCAGGGACGTGGGCTACTTTCTCCCGCCTCTAGCAAGGTAGCCAGAAGAGTACATTTAGTTGGGGAGGCCTACAACTCCGCCTGGCCAGGGGAGATCCCATCTGCTCAAAGACTGACCAGGCCCCGACCGCTAGCCAGTACTCCGGGAGGGTCTATCTTTATCACCAGTAAAGACCCTGAACTACACCGCATCGTCTCTGAGTGGTTCCTGCTACCCCCATCATCCACGTCGGCTGCCCTGAGGCCATACCCCTCCCGTTGGGGGTTATACCATCCACGCTGCACCATCCTTCCACCGGCCTCAGCGGTCTGCCCTGCAGCGGCAGCTCCATAGCTGCATTCAACGGGTGGCGTAGTCGTCCAACATCTACTGCTAATATACCACCACTTAGTCTGACTCCCTGGGCACGGACCGGGTCACCGCCACGAGACTACTACCCCTATCAGATCCGGCTCCGGGTAGGCTCCCGCGTGCGCAACGCTACACTAAGTAGGCCCAGGGGCGCGTCAGCTTTTGGCGTAGTCGGCAGGATTACGTGCCCGCAACCACCGGGTACTGCGTGCCTGAAAAAGACTGTTCAAACTTACCAGTGGTGAAGATTCCCGCCATCCGTGGAGGTTTCCCGCCATCCGGCGCCATCTTCTACCTTCTTCCCGCCATCCGCGAAGTTTTCCCGCCATCCGGCGCCATCTTCTGCCTTCTTCCCGCCTTCCGTGGAGTTTTCCCGCCATTGGACGCCATCTTGAAGACGCCGCGCGGGAAGAAGAGGGGCGTGGACTCCGAAAGCGCGCGAGAACTGAAGCCCCGCCTCACGTCCAGACGTCGCGTAAGGTCCTGGAAGGAGCCCAGCAGACGCTGACGTCACAGGAGCGCGACGGAAGGTCCTCAACCCTGACGATCCACTGCGGAGCCGCGGCCTACGGAAGAGGATCATCGCAAGGTAGGCCACGGTCCACTAGGGGGGGAGAAAGATGTCGGATACGGAGGAGAGCTTCACTGCCTCAACCCCCGCCAGCGCCAGCGCTGCTGCAGTCATGCCTTTTACCATGCCCTATATCCCGGGAGTAGCCTGGCTACCCCAATACTCAGGGGAGTCACATACCCTGAATGACTTTAGAGAAAAGCTGGATAGCCTCTTCCAGGTGTACCCCCTCACAGAAGAGCAAAAAGTGAGCATCCTGGTGGCCCAACTAACCGGGGCAGCCCAAAGGGAGGTAAAGTCCTGGCCACCTGGGAGGAGGACTGTCGCAGGGATACTAACCCGGCTGAGGGACACCTTTGATACCCGCACCTCAGCCGAGATTAAGCTTAGATTCTATGGGTGCAAGCAGCGAGCACATGAGAGTATAAGGGACTATGCACTAAACCTACAAGAGGCCCTGAGAGCCATTAAGCAGACCGACCCCGACAGCGTGGGAAACGAGGACAGGCTGTTGACCGAACAATTTATAGAGGGACTATATTGCAATGTCCACCGAACCCAGTTGCGGGCCATAGCCTTACAGGATCCTCATCTGGACTTTGCACAGTTCAAGGACAGAGCCATCCGGGTGCTCCGAGAACCGGCACCGGGTGGCGTTGTGACCCACAGGCGCCCAGCTATCACTTACCACCAGGAGGCGGCGCCCTTGTCGGCAGGGCCTGTGGGGGCTGATGCGCAGGCTTTGAACAATGACCCGGCTCCAGACCTGCACCATCAGGTCCAAGAGCTAGCTAAAAGCGTTGCTGCGCTAACCCGAACTGTGCAGTTTTTACAGGTTTCCACTCCAGGGAAGATCCAGCTGGCATCCGGACCGGAGGACATCCCGTGGCGTCGACCAAGGAGGACCCCACCGGCCAGAGGAAGACCCAGCGACCGGTACAACGAGGACGGACAACCCATCTGCCGCCGCTGCAATCAACCCGGACATATGGCAAGGTACTGTCCTTTAAACTGGCACAACCTGGGGTAGAGGGCCAACCCCCAGGAAAAAGATCACCAGGCCCATCGAGCTGGCGCGACAAATATGTGGGAGGACGTCCAGTCTTGCCTGTGGTACTGGATGGCATCCCTATGAGTGCCCTACTTGACACCGGGTCACAGGTCACCACCATCCCGTACGTGCTCTTCAAGCAGTACTGGAATGACTCGGATATAACCCGCTACCCTGACGACGACTTGAGTATCATCGCCAGCAATGGTCAACCCGTGCCGCAGATCGGATTTAAAGAGATGACCATTAAAATCGGTAGAGTCGAACTGGCGGCACAGGGACTGATCATTGTGGACATTGACAAGCGCGAGAGTCACCCAAAGATAACGCTAGGAACTAATGTGATTGAAAATTGTCTTGCAGAGGTGATTTTCATTTTACAGCAGGTTGCCAAGAACGCCAGCTCCGGCCAGCAGCGAGTGCTCCAGAAAGAGATCCGGGCACTGATGCGACGGCAACAAGTGGAACGCTCCGGCGGTGAGATTGGTAGCGTAAGAATGTGTGACCCTTTCCCTATTGCCATACCCCCGAAAAGTGAAATGATGATTTGGTGCCGGGCAGCTATTGGTCTGAGAGGTAGAGATTACCAGGCCATGGTAGAGCCAGTCTACTCAGACAGTAGGCCCACCATTTTGACAGCCCGGGGGGTAGTTGACGTACGCCATGGGAGGGTACCCGTTCGCATAATAAATATTGGGAAAAGGGAAGTATACCTGCCCCGGTATGCTACGCTAGCCAAATTATATACTATCAACCAAAATTCTATACAGTCTGTGGAACCCTTGCCTCCATCTCATCCGGAGGAAGGTAACGGCTCTGAGAAAATAATGGAGGATTGGTGTCAGCAACTACATTTGGGTACTGACTCCACTCCCTCCCACCAGAAACAGGGAGTCTACCGGGTGGTTCAAGAGTACGAGAGAGTGTTTAGTAAACACCCGTTAGACTTCGGGCGAGTCAAGCGGGTAGAACACCACATCCCCATGGGAGACCATCCTCCCATAAAAGAGAGGTATCGGCCCGTACCCCCTGCACACTACCAACACGCCAAGGGGATGCTTAGAGACATGAAGGAGGCTGGGGTAATCAGGGATAGCTGTAGCCCCTGGGCAGCTCCACTAGTCTTGGTCAAAAAGAAAGACAACACCATGAGGATGTGTGTAGATTACCGAAAAATTAACCGTATCACACACAAAGATGCGTACCCCTTACCAAGAATAGAGGAGTCTTTGGCTGCTTTAAAATCTGCTAACTTCTTCTCCACCTTGGATCTCACTAGCGGGTACTGGCAGGTTCCTGTAGCAGAGGCGGATCGGGAGAAGACCGCATTCACCACCCCGATGGGACTGTCACGGGTGTGTCGCCACGAAGATCGTCACGATTACACAGCCTGACTTCTCGCAGCTGACTTTTTGGTGCTTTGTGTTTTTCGGCAGTGAGGGAGTTAATTCTCTCTCTCTCTCTGTGCTAGACGAGGTCCTGCCTCGCCCAGCTGCAATCAATGCTGCTGTAGTGAGATTCCTTCAAATGCCTGCTGGTCTGTTAGGGAAGTGTCGGTGAAAGCATTTCATGCAGACTAACAGAGCGGATCGTGGTATTTGGAGTTTCAGAGATAAGTGTATTTGGAGTGTTTTTTCCATTCCTCGCTTTATCATTTATCTCCTTTTGTCACGGGTGTGTCGCCACGAAGATCGTCACGAGTACACAGCCTGACTTCTCGCAGCTGACTTGTTGGTGCTTTGTGTTTTTCGGCAGTGAGGGAGTTAATTCTCTCTCTCTCTGTGCTAGACGAGGTCCAGCCTCGCCCAGCTGCAATCAATACTGCTGTAGTGAGACTCCTTCAAATGCCTGCTGGTCTGTTTGGGAAGTGTCGGTGAAAGCATTTCATTCAGACTAACAGAGCGGATCGTGGTGTTTGGAGTTTCTGAGATAAGTGTATTTGGAGTGTTTTTTCCCTTCCTCGCTTTATCATTTATCTCCTTTCCCGTTGGTGTTCCCTCTGTTGTAGTTGTGTAGTTGTTGTATGCAAGGTTGTTTTGGTTTTTCCCTTGTACTGTCTCGTTCGTCTAAGTACTGTGTGTGGGCATATTATTACTTGTCCCCTTTTGTTGTGATCGGGGTCCTTCTCAGGACTAGATTACTTAGGTGCAGGGATCCTCAGGAGGTAGGGGTTACGCTGGCGGCCTGGACCTCTGTACCTTTAACAGTACCTCCAGGTTGAGGGACTAGTCAGGGCCCCAGCTTAGGGTCAGCTTAGGCCCCCTACCTCCAGTATACAGAGACAGCGTGACATTTTCACCGACCCACTTAGTTTTTCTCCAGCTACCATGGATCCAGTAGCCGGTCTAGCTCGGCAGTTGCAGAGTTTGTCCATGGAGCTGGCGGACGTTAGGTCCAAGGTTTTGCATCCTCAGGAGCAAGCCGGACCAGAACCTAAAGTAGCTCTCCCTGACAGGTTCACTGGGGGGCGGGACAAGTTTTTTGTTTTCCGGGAGGCATGCAAGTTGTACTTTCGGCTGCGGCCTCGGTCATCGGGGAGTGAAGAACAAAGGGTGGGAATTGTCATCTCGCTCCTACAAGGGGACCCACAATCTTGGGCGTTCTCTCTTCCCCCGGGCTCCCCGGCTCTCCAGTCAGTGGATAGGTTTTTCGCTACTCTGGGACTCGTTTATGATGACCCAGATCGGATCTCCCTTGCTGAGTCTAAGTTACGTAGGATCCAGCAGGGAGATCGTCCGGCGGAGGAATTCTGTTCGGAGTTCCGTAGGTGGGCCACGGACACCCAGTGGAATGACCCGGCTCTTAGGAGCCAGTTTTGTCATGGTTTATCCGACAAATTACAGGATGTGTTGGCACAGTATGACTCTCCCGCGTCACTGGAAGCCGCTATGGCCCTTGCTATTCGCGTTGACAGACGGCTTCGGGAGAGGTGCGGGATAACTCTACCCCCTGTGATGACTCCACCTCCTACAAGGTCCCCTCATATGGTGGTTCCCCTGGTCAGTCCAGAGGTGCCTATGCAATTAGGAGGGACATCATTTCGGGGGAGGGGACCGGTGGTGCGCCATAAGACAGGAAGGTGTTTCTTCTGCGGGAGAAAGGGACATTTTATTGGGGGGTGTCCATCCCGTCCCTTGCAGAGTGAAGAGTCGTCGGAAAACTGTTGATCCCAGGTTGTGTGGTGGACGGCAATCTGGGAGTAGGTATTTCGTCCCTAGGTTCGTCTCAGTTTCTCGTACCGGCGGAGGTGGTGGTGGGTACGAGAACTGAGAGGATATCTGTTCTTCTGGATAGTGGGGCCGGGGCTAATCTGGTTGATGCTCGGTTTGCCCGGGTTCAAGGTATGCGATTGAGTGAGTTGGCTAAACCCATCCCCATATTCTCGATCGATGCCAGGCCTCTCGGTCAGGGAAGTTTTTTGCAAGCTGTGCATGACGTAAAACTTCAAGTGGGGGCGATACATAAAGAACTGTTGTCTTGCTACGTGTTGGAGGGTCTTCCCACTCCTATAGGTTTGGGCCTTCCTTGGTTAGCTAAGCATAACCCGGTTATTAATTGGCAAACCAGAGAGATAAGCCAATGGAGTAAATTCTGTAATAAAAACTGCATGAACACGGTCATCGGTGCGGTTACTCCTTGGGTCTTACCTCCATTTCTGGCGGACTTTGAGGATGTATTCTCGGAGAAAGGGTGTCAGGAACTACCTCCTCATCGCGAGTATGACTGTTCTGTAAAACTGCTCCCTGAGGCCAAGTTACCTAAAGCTAGGTTGTATAACCTTTCTGGTCCTGAGAGGCAGGCCATGAAGGATTATATTTCAGAAAGTCTGGCTAAGGGGCATATTAGACCTTCATCTTCACCGGTGGCTGCGGGGTTCTTCTTTGTTAAGAAGAAAGATGGAGGCCTACGCCCTTGCCTGGATTTCCGTGAACTTAATCGGATTACGGTCCGAGATCCGTATCCGCTCCCACTTATTCCCGATCTCTTTAATCAGATCGTGGGCGCCAAATGGTTCTCTAAGTTGGATCTCAGGGGGGCGTACAATCTGATTAGGATGAAGGAGGGGGATGAGTGGAAGACGGCGTTTAACACTCCGGAGGGGCATTATGAGAACCTTGTCATGCCATTCGGTCTGACTAATGCCCCGGCGGTGTTCCAACACTTTGTTAATGACATTTTTCGCCGCCTGGTGGGACAGTTTGTTGTCATATATCTGGATGATATCTTAATTTACTCGCCGGATCTGGTGTCTCATCAGGAGCACGTTAGGCAGGTGTTACAGATCTTGAGGGATAATAAACTGTATGCCAAATGGGAAAAGTGTGTGTTCGCCGTACAGGAACTCCAGTTTTTAGGCTTCCTGGTTTCAGCGTCCGGTTTTCGTAAGGACCCTGGGAAAGTGCGGGCAGTTCTTGAGTGGGATCGGCCAGAGAATCTTAAGGCACTACAACGTTTCCTGGGGTTTGCTAATTATTACCGGAAGTTCATTCGTAATTTCTCGTCCATGGTTAAGCCTCTCACAGGCATGACTAAAAAGGGGACGGATTTTTCTAGGTGGTCTGACAAGGCTTGTCAAGCATTCTCCGCCTTGAAAAAATGTTTTGCCTCGGCACCCATACTCATTCAACCTGATGCGTCACAGCCATTCATTGTAGAGGTAGACGCTTCCGAGGTAGGGGTGGGAGCAGTATTGTCACAGGGTTCGTCCCCTGGTAAGTGGCATCCGTGCGCCTTTTTCTCTAAAAAATTGTCGTCCGCTGAGAGGAATTACGATGTCGGCAATAGGGAACTCTTGGCCATTAAGTTAGCTTTTGAGGAGTGGCGCCATTTTTTGGAGGGGACAGTCCATCCGGTCACCGTCATCACCGATCACAAGAACCTGCTATATCTGGAGTTCGCGAAACGTCTGAATCCCAGACAAGCTAGGTGGTCATTGTTTTTTACCAGGTTTAATTTTGTCGTTACATATCGTCCTGGGTCAAAAAATGTAAAGGCGGATGCCTTATCCCGTAGTTTCCCTGGGGCCGGGAATACGGATGACCCGATTCCTATCCTTCAGGAGGGGGTGGTGGTTTTGGCAGTATGCTCTGAGCTGGAGGAGGAGGTATTGGAGGCTCAGGGGGACGCCCCTGTTGGACCTCCGGGGAGACTGTTTGTTCCAGATCAGTTGCGACAAAAGGTGATCGAGGCACACCATAACTCAGTTTTTGCAGGACACCCGGGGAGTAAAGCAACTGTGGATCTCCTCTCGCGTCGGTTTTGGTGGCCTAACTTACATAAGGAGGTGGTAACTTTTGTCGCGTCCTGTGGGGTTTGTGCGCGCTCTAAGACCTCACATACCCGTCCGTCTGGGGCCCTCTTACCTTTGAAGATCCCGGAGCGTCCTTGGACTCATCTGTCTATGGACTTTATTACGGACCTCCCTCCGTCTTCGGGTAAAACGGTCATACTCGTTGTAGTGGACAGGTTCAGCAAGATGGCACATTTTATCGCTCTTCCGGCTCTCCCTAATGCTAAAACTCTTGCGCAGGTGTTCATTGGGGAGATTGTGAGGCTTCACGGGGTACCCTCCGAGGTGGTGTCTGATCGGGGGTCTCAGTTTGTGTCCAAGTTCTGGAAGGCGTTTTGTGCACGGCGGGGGATGCATTTGTCATTCTCATCGGCTTTTCATCCTCAGACCAATGGTCAGACGGAACGTATGAACCAGAGCTTGGAGACATATCTCCGGTGTTTTGTGTCAGAGAACCAGGAGGACTGGGCTTCTTTCTTACCTCTGGCAGAGTTTGCTCTTAATAATAGGCGGAGCGAGTCCACTGGTAAGTCCCCGTTTTTTGGGGCATATGGTTTTCACCCCCAGTTTTGTACTTTCAGTAGGGGGGGCTCTTCGGGGGTTCCTGAGGAGGAACGATTTTCCTCATCACTCCCTTCAGTATGGAGAGGGGTGCTGAAGAATCTGAATACTATGGGGAACCGATACAAACGTATGGCTGATAGGAGGAGAGTGTCTGGTCCGGACCTAAGTGTGAACGATCGGGTATGGTTGTCTACCAGGAATATTAAACTTAAGGTTCCCTCCTGGAAACTGGGTCCCAGGTTCATCGGGCCGTACAGAATCAGTTCTATTATTAATCCGGTGGCATTCCGTCTTGACCTCCCCCCTACGTTTAAAATTCACAACGTGTTCCACAGATCGTTGCTTAAGAGGTATGTGGCGCCGGTGGTACCGTCACCTTTACCTCCCCCTCCAGTGGTGGTCAATGGTAACTTGGAGTTCCAGGTATCGAGGGTCATCGATTCACGCTTTAATCGCCGGTCCCTTCAGTACCTGGTTCATTGGAAAGGGTATGGTCCTGAGGAGAGGATGTGGGTTCCTGCGTCGGATATTAACGCAGACCGATTAGTTCGGGCCTTCCACACGACTCACCCGGATAAACCTGGCCCTGAGGGTCCGGAGGCCCCTCGTAGAAGGGGGGGTACTGTCACGGGTGTGTCGCCACGAAGATCGTCACGAGTACACAGCCTGACTTCTCGCAGCTGACTTGTTGGTGCTTTGTGTTTTTCGGCAGTGAGGGAGTTAATTCTCTCTCTCTCTGTGCTAGACGAGGTCCAGCCTCGCCCAGCTGCAATCAATACTGCTGTAGTGAGACTCCTTCAAATGCCTGCTGGTCTGTTTGGGAAGTGTCGGTGAAAGCATTTCATTCAGACTAACAGAGCGGATCGTGGTGTTTGGAGTTTCTGAGATAAGTGTATTTGGAGTGTTTTTTCCCTTCCTCGCTTTATCATTTATCTCCTTTCCCGTTGGTGTTCCCTCTGTTGTAGTTGTGTAGTTGTTGTATGCAAGGTGGTTTTGGTTTTTCCCTTGTACTGTCTCGTTCGTCTAAGTACTGTGTGTGGGCATATTATTACTTGTCCCCTTTTGTTGTGATCGGGGTCCTTCTCAGGACTAGATTACTTAGGTGCAGGGATCCTCAGGAGGTAGGGGTTACGCTGGCGGCCTGGACCTCTGTACCTTTAACAGTACCTCCAGGTTGAGGGACTAGTCAGGGCCCCAGCTTAGGGTCAGCTTAGGCCCCCTACCTCCAGTATACAGAGACAGCGTGACACCTTTCCCGTTGGTGTTCCCTCTGTTGTAGTTGTGTAGTTTTTGTATGCAAGGTGGTTTTGGTTTTTCCCTTGTACTGTCTCGTTCGTCTAAGTACTGTGTGTGGGCATATTATTACTTGTCCCCTTTTGTTGTAATCGGGGTCCTTCTCAGGACTAGATTACTTAGGTGCAGGGATCCTCAGGAGGTAGGGGTTACGCTGGCGGCCTGGACCTCTGTACCTTTAACAGTACCTCCAGGTTGAGGGATTAGTCAGGGCCCCAGTTTAGGGTCAGCTTAGGCCCCCTACCTCCAGTATACAGAGACAGCGTGACAGGGACTTAGCGAGTTTACCTGCATGCCGTTTGGACTCTGCAACGCACCAGGAACCTTCCAGCGATTGATGGAGTGCTGTCTGGGACACCGGAACTTTGAGACGGTCCTGTTATACCTGGACGATGTCATCGTCTACTCCAAGACCTACGAGGACCACCTGAAGCACCTGGCGGAAGTGTTTGAAGCTCTGGCAAGTTACGGCCTAAAGGTGAAACCTTCCAAGTGTCACCTCCTGAAGCCAAAGGTGCAGTACCTGGGACACGTGGTGAGTGCTGACGGAGTGGCTCCCGACCCTGATAAGATCACCGCAATTAAGGAATGGCCAAGCCCCTCCAGCGTAAAGGAAGTGAGGCAGTTCCTCGGGTTGGTAGGCTACTACCGAAGGTTCATTCCCGGTTTCACCAAAAAGGCAGCTCCTATGCAGGACCTCCTGATAGGCCAGTCCAGGAAGGCCAAGAACCAGAAACCACCCTTCAGATGGGAGAAGCTGGAAGAAGAGTCCTTCCGCCAGCTGAAGATGGCCCTCACGGGGGATGAAATCCTGGCGTACCCTGATTATAGCCAGCCCTTTATCCTCTACACCGACGCCAGTAACATCGGGCTAGGAGCCGTACTGTCCCAGATCCAGCAGGGGAAGGAACGGGTAATTGCTTACGCCAGCCGAAAACTGCGACCCACCGAAAGAAACCCTGAGAATTACAGCTCATTTAAGCTAGAGTTCCTGGCAGTGGTGTGGGCAGTCACCGAACGCTTTAAGCACTACCTTGCTGCTTCCCGGTTCACCGTGTACACGGATAACAACCCGTTGACACACCTGGACACTGCAAGACTCGGTGCCCTAGAGCAGAGATGGATGGCCCGCTTGTCCAACTATGAGTTTACAATCAAATACCGGGCAGGACGCTCCAATACCAACGCGGACGCCCTGTCCAGGATGCCGAACCTACCGGACGTAGGGGAAGATTCAGAGGAACTGGAAGAAGTTGAACTCCCCGCGTTCCACCGTCTTGGGACTATCCAGTATTCCCACCGTGTAAGAAGTAAGCAAACCGCTACGTTCAACCCATTACCTCATTACAACTGGGCGGAGACGCAAGACAGTGACCCTGCCGTCCGACTGGTAAAGGAGATGCTGACTCGGCCAGATGCACGCCTTGACCCAGACGCTCCGGAGGAAGCCAAGCAACTGTGGGCTGAGAAGAGTCGACTGTTCCTTTACAAGGGGAAGTTGTGCCGCAGAATGGTTAACTCCCGGACGCATGAACTAATCTGGCAAGTAGTGGTGCCAAGAAGAGACGCAGCTATGGTGATGGAGGCATACCACGACGGAGCTGGGCACTTCGGATGGAAGAAGCTGGAGTTCCTGCTGCGCGGGCGGTTCCATTGGGTAGGCATGAGAGGAACCATCGAGAGGTGGTGCAGAGACTGTGGCCCATGCAACTTAAGAAGGAGGGACCGTGCCAGCCAGAAGACTCCCCTGCGGTCCATCATCACCAGACAGCCGTTGGAACTGGTAGCCTTGGATCATGTAAAACTGACCCCAAGCAGAAGTGGCTACGTCTACGCGTTAACCATCGTGGATCACTACTCCCGGTTCTTGGTTGTCGTCCCCGTCAAGGACTTAACGGCTCACACAGCAGCTAGAGCCTTCCAACAGCACTTCTGCCGTCCGCATGGATACCCGGAGCAGGTGCTGAGGGACCAGGGGCCTGCCTTTGAAGCGGAAGTCTTCCAGGAGTTCTGCACCCTGTATGGCTGCCGGAAGATTAGAACAACACCCTATCACCCGCAAACTAATGGACTTTGTGAGAAAATGAACCAGGTGGTGATAGATCTTCTGAAAACATTGCCCCTGGAAGAACGTAGTCTGTGGCCTGAAAAGCTGCCCGACCTGGTGGACCTATACAACCACATCCCTGTAGGTTCCACCAACTGTACCCCGGCTTACCTAATGAGGGCAAGACCTGGTAAGCTTCCTGTTGATCTGGAGATGGGAGTCCTGACACCCGAGGACACTTCACCAGAAGCAGACTGGGACACAGAGAGGCAGCAGCAGTACCGGAAAGTACAGGAGAGCGTGGAGCGAAGTCTCTGTCAAGCTAGGGAAAGACAAGAGAAAACTTACAACCAGTATGCTCCCGCTGTTCCCCTGGTGCCCGGAGAGCAGGTCTTGAAGAGGAAAAGACGGCTCCACAAGTTGGACGACCAGTGGGAGAAGGACCCGTACACCGTACTGCCCTCAAGCCACGACAACCCAAAGATCTGTACAATCAGTAAAGACGGAGGGGAAACCACAGCCATTGTATCCCGGGATCACCTGAAGAAGTGTCCCGAACAGCTACAGAACCCTGAAGAGGAACAAGAAGACCCTCGACCCGTAGAGGAAAGGGAAGATATGGTTAGTACTGTGCTCGGAGACTTCCCTCGGTCTTGGACTCAAGTCAATGGTGCTGTTGTGGTACCCGTCCTCACGTTCCTCCAACCAGCATCCCAAGGACCTACGGAGACACAGGTGGAGCTGGAAGAACAGCCGGTCCAGGAGGCAGAAGGCCCCACACAAGCAGACCAGGAAAATCAACCCTCTGCTTATAGTGAGCCTGCCATACCCCTAGTGAGCCAAAGAGTCCGTAGACGGCTGCCCAGTTTACCCTTGACAGCTCCTATACCCTGTAGCTCAGGACCAGTCAGCCAGCTCCGTAGGTCCACTAGGGTCACTAGAGGCCAGCTGCCCATACGGTGGAGGATCTAAATGTTCAAGCTATTTTATTAATGTTTACCTGTTTATTGTTGCTTGTGTATAATTATGTGTTTCTAGTTATTTATAGGAGTCTTTGGTGGATTTACCGGGAATCCTTTGTGTATATAGTTGAGGCGTAACCCAGGACGGACTGAAAGAACTGTTAAGGACTCGGGGTAGGACAGACCCCTACCTGGTTACGGCTCCCTGTCTCTTGGTGAAATGGACACCTTTGTTTTCTTCAAAGACTGCACCCGGTTGCGGACGTTCCGTGACCATCCTAATGTGTTTTTCTTTATTGTACTGTTTCTGTTTTTACTTGTTATGTTTTACAAAAATATGTTTAGTCCCGGAGTACTAAATTTCACTAGGGGGGAATGTGGCACCCCAGGGGTCTGGTCTCCACAGTAATAGCAATGTTATGTCTGAGAGCAGGTGGGAGGTCTCTTGGTCAGGAATCCTATGCATGCCACACCTCCTGCCCAGTCCTGGGAGGGGAAGAACTTCCCCTATATAAAACTGGGGCTGAGGCAGGGTTAGTTAGTTAAGAAGAGTAGAGTTGAGAAGAAGAGAAGCAGCTATAGGAAAGAGAGATCAGGAGCTCTGTGGGAGCAGTGCTAAAAGGAATCGGGCTGGCAGCTGAAGAGCTCGCCCTGATTGAAGAGTTACCACCGGACCCGGAGTCCGAGGCTGTGGGGATTAACCCAGACCCAGCAGCAGAAACCGCCCGGCAGGGGATTTCAGGTCCTCTGGCCAAGAAACCCGAAGGCACGGTCACACGCGTGGGACCAGCACCGCCGTCGTGGAGCGGAAGCCACTAGAAGGCCCCGAGTCACCGGCCATACGGGTGAGCACCACACGGTACACTCAGGGACGTGGGCTACTTTCTCCCGCCTCTAGCAAGGTAGCCAGAAGAGTACATTTAGTTGGGGAGGCCTACAACTCCGCCTGGCCAGGGGAGATCCCATCTGCTCAAAGACTGACCAGGCCCCGACCGCTAGCCAGTACTCCGGGAGGGTCTATCTTTATCACCAGTAAAGACCCTGAACTACTCCGCATCGTCTCTGAGTGGTTCCTGCTACCCCCATCATCCACGTCGGCTGCCCTGAGGCCATACCCCTCCCGTTGGGGGTTATACCATCCACGCTGCACCATCCTTCCACCGGCCTCAGCGGTCTGCCCTGCAGCGGCAGCTCCATAGCTGCATTCAACGGGTGGCGTAGTCGTCCAACATCTACTGCTAATATACCGCCACTTAGTCTGACTCCCTGGGCACAGACCGGGTCACCGCCACGAGACTACTACCCCTATCAGATCCGGGTAGGCTCCCGCGTGCGCAACGCTACACTAAGTAGGCCCAGGGGCGCGTCAGTTACGACCACTGATATAGTGACAGTTAGTTGCTAGTGGTCATTACCATGGATACCTGAGGTCTTGCAATGCCCTGCACATGAGAAAAGAGACCTAGAGAATCAGAAAAACTATACTACATTTATTATTGAAAGTATTTGCCAATGTTATTATTATTACACCTACTACATATTGAGATAGGATTATGGAGATGGTAATACCCATTTAAGACCATTGAGTTCAACCTATAGCCTAACATGTTGATCCAGAGGAAGGCAAAAACGCCAGGGGGCAGAAACTAATAGCTCCATATTAGGGGAAAATGGCCTTTCCGACTCCACATACGGCAATCAGACTAGTTCATTGGATCAACGCCCCATCACAGAATCTAGTGCTCATAACCCGTAATATATTTATCAAGAAAGGCGTCCAGACCCTTCTCGTACTTTTGCAATGAATCAACCATTACAGCATCATGTGGCAGAGAGTTCCATAGTCTCACTGCTCTTACAGTAGAGAATCCATAGTCTCACTGCTCTTACAGTAAAGAATCTGCATCTGTGATTATGATTAAACCTCCTTTCCTCTAGAGACAGCGGATGCCCCCTTGTCCCTATCGCACTGCTCTTACAGTAAAGAATCTGTGTCTGTGATTATGATTAAACCTCCTTTCCTCTAGAGACAGGGGATGCCCCCTTGTCACTATCTCACTGCTCTTACAGCAAAGAATCTGCGTCTGTCTGTGATTATGATTAAACCTCCTTTCCTCTAGAGACAGGGGATGCCCCCTTGTCCCTATTGCACTGCTCTTACAGTAAAGAATCTGTTTCTGTGATTATGATTAAACCTCCTTTCCTCTAGACACAGATGATGCCCCCTTGTCCCTATCTCACTGCTCTTACAGTAAAGAATCTGTGTCTGTGATTATGATTAAACCTCCTTTCCTCTAGACAGAGGACGCCCCCTCATTCCTATCTCACTTCTCTTACAGTAAAGAATTTGCGTCTGTGATTATGATTAAACCTCCTTTCCTCTAGACAGAGGATGCCTTCTTGTTCCTATCTCACTGCTCTTACAGTAAAGAATCTGTATCTGTGATTATAATTAAACCTTCTTCCCTCTAGACACAGAGGATGCCCTCTTGTCCCTATCGCAGGTCTAAGTGTAAAAATATCATTAGAATGATCTTTGCACTGTCCCTTCATATATTTCTACATTGTCATTAGACCGGCCCTAAGCCAAACTGAATAACCCCAAGCTTGATAACCTGTCTTGGTGCCTGCAGGTCACCCATTCCCTTAATAACATTGTTACTCTTCTCCACACCCGCTCCCGTTCAGCTATGTCTTTCATATACACTGGAGACATTTATTGTGCATCTAAAGCTAAAGGACGTACTATGAACCATGTAGTACGTCAAGTGCGCCACTGTTCACTATACTATCAAAGTAATGCGCCATTCTAACAAGTGTATTAAAATAGTGCGCTAAATTATATAAGCACAGTGGGCCAAGTTCACATAATGAGTTTTTGGTGAGTTTTTAATGCTGCATATTTTCTAAAAAAAAATGCAAGTAACCTATTTTACTTAATGGGTGCAGAAATGGTGCAACATCAGAAACTCTTCAAAAGCTCATTGTGGGAACGTAGCCTTACTATGTATCTGCTTAAAGATTGTTCACCCTAAACTATTCAGTCATTCTTGAGCCTAGTAATCAGGAGGAGTGGAAGGGTGGATTTTCAGGTACCGTAAATATACACTGCTCAAAAAAATAAAGGGAACACTTAAACAACTGAATATAACTCCAAGTGGATCAAACTTCTGTGAAATCAAACTGTCCACTTAGGAAGCAACACTGATTGACAATCAATTTCACATGCTGTTGTGCAAATGGAATAGACAATAGATGGAAATTATTGGCAATTATCAAGACACCCTCAATAAAGGAGTGGTTCTGCAGGTGGGGACCACAGACCACATCTCAGTACCAATGCTTTCTGGCTGATGTTTTGGCCACTTTTGAATGTTGGTTGTGCTTTTACACTTGTGGTAGCATGAGACGGACTCTACAACCCACAGAAGTTGCTCAGGTAGTGCAGCTCATCCAGGATGGCACATCAATGCGAGCTGTGGCAAGAAGGTTTGCTGTGTCTGTCAGCATAGTGTCCAGAATGCAAAAGTGAAGTGGTCAGTGGGGCGCCCGATACTGAATAAGGCGCTGGGAGAAGATAAAAAACAAACCTCTTTATTGGTATTGCTAAGCCCACTCTTGGGCTTAGCAATACCAATAAAGAGGTTTGTTTTTTATCTTCTCCCAGCGCCTTATTCAGTATCGGGCGCCCCACTGACCACTTCACTTTTGCATACTGTTCACTTTTCCCGTTGGGAGTTGTGGCTTGGGGCTGCGGAGATCAGGATATATCTCTAGCTGCAGGACCTGCAATGATGTCACCACCTGCGTGATCCGCTCCTGGAGTCACGTGATAGGAAGCTCCGTCTGCTAACCCAGAGGAGACGCTGAGGGCATCGTGGCAGCGCTATCAGCGCCAGTGGCGATTCAACCTGGGTTGTGCGGTCTGCACAACCCACCGAGGTGAGCAGACCACTGTACCTGCGTGCACACTTCATTTTTATACAGGTTCACACAAGGTCTGCGCTTTTCCACCCTACCTCTTTTGTCTAGCATAGTGTCCAGAGGCTGGAGGCACTACTAGGGGACAGGCCAGTACACCAGGAGATATGGAGGCGGCCGTAGGAGGGCAACAACCCAGCAGCAGGACCGCTACCTCCGCCTTTGTGCAAGGAGGAACAGGAGGAGCACTGCCAGAGCCCTGCAAAATGACCTCCAGCAGGCCACAAATGTGCATGTGTCTGCACAAACGGTTAGAAACCGACTCCATGAGGTTGGTATGAGGGTCCGACGTCCACAGATGGGGGTTGTGTCGCAGCCCAACACCGTGCAGGATGCTTGGCATTTGCCACAGAACACCAGGATTGGCAAAATCGCCACTGGCGCCCTGTGCTCTTCACAGATGAAAGCAGGTTCACACTGAGCACATGTGACAGACGTGACAGAGTCTGGAGAGGCCGTGGAGAGCGATCTGCTGCCTGCAACATTCTTCAGCATGACCGGTTTGGCAGTGGGTCAGTAATGGTGTGGGGTGGTGTGGCGCCCCTGAGGGTTCAGTCGCCACAGGGGTACTACAACTGGTGGTGCCTCACTCTCTGGTAAGGAAAAGGGTGCAGCCCGGGACCCCAACACCTGCATCCAACACTACACTGCTCCAGGCCGGCTGGAGGGGCAAGATGCACTGTGTTCTGCTGAGCCCTGTCCCTGGTTGTAGTGGGGGGAACCAGAGTGATGGGGAACCAAGTAGTGGGTGTGGGTGGAGGAAGGAGTTTAGGGGAGCATTTGTTAGGAGTATAAATAGGGGACCCATCTTAGTTAGGGGGAGTAGTAGTAGTAGTAGTAGTAGTAGTAAGTGGAGGTCTGTGTCTAGTAAGAGGAGCAGGTGCTCTTCAGGAGCTCTGCTCCAGAGTGGGCCTAGTAAATGAGGCCCAGCGGAGGAGAGAAGAGGAGGGGAGCAGAGGAGGAAGGCTCCGGAAACTGAAGGGGTCCCAGGGGTATGGAAGGAGCAAGAAGCCACCCGTACGCTCTAATCTGTCAAGTGTCAGAGGGACCAGGCCGCAAGAAGGGAACCGGTCCCTGGGCTAGTCATATCGCTTCAAGCCTCGGCTAGGAAACCGGAGGCTTCTGACTTTTATGGTGCAGTTGCCATACTCGCATCCGAGTAGCCAAGAAAGGTAGCCGTGTAGAATCAGGGAACTCCAGGTGACCCTGAGGGATCCGAGGACGCCATCTTGGGACTCAGTTTGTGAGGCGCAGGGCAGGAGGGAGAGACCCAGCACGGAAAGTCGGCTGAGGAAAGGAACATATAGAAAGGGGGTCCCGATAAGTACTCTCGAATTGCCGGAGGGACTTCTGAACCCCTGCTTGGTGAACGCAGCGCGGCGCGGGAAGCGGTAACCTGTACAGTGTACCTAAGGAATCCAAAAAGAACTGTGAGTAAAATCGGATGACTGCACTCACTGTCTGTCGGTTATTGCCGCCGCGCCATCATCCCTTCTACGCCTTCTCTCACCTGCATCCCATCTATCAACTCTGCCCCGGGGGCCCGCTCCGCCTGTGGGGAGCAGAAACATCCCAACTGCCATCCCATCACCCCCGGAGGTCTGCAGCAACGCCGTTACTTATTACCAGAAACCACAGGTGGCGTCACGAGACAAACTGTTAACAAAAACACTAAAACCCCTTTTAAAGAGTGACCCAGAGGACGGGCCCGGGAGCCGACTGCCGCGACATCCCAAGGAGGTAAAGGCCCGGGTACCGAGTTTCCCCCATATATCCCCCCTGGGCGAGTCAGTGGCATGTCCTTGGAGGGCCGCACAGCCCTCCATGTGCTCGCCAGAGGTAGCCTGACTGCCATTAGGTACCGAGATGAGATCCTCAGACCCCTTGTGAGACCATATGCTGGTGCGGTTGGCTCTGGGTTCCTCCTAATTCAGGACAATGCCAGACCTCATGTGGCTGGAGTGTGTCAGCAGTTCCTGCAAGACGAAGGCATTGAAGCTATGGACTGGCCCGCCCGTTCCCCAGACCTGAATCCGATTGAGCACATCTGGGACATCATGTCTCGCTCCATCCACCACAGACCACAGACTGTCCAGGAGTTGGCGGATGCTTTAGTCCAGGTCTGGGAGGAGATCCCACAGGAGACCATCCGCAACCTCATCAGGAGCATGCCCAGGCGTTGTAGGGAGGTCATACAGGCACATGGAGGCCACACACAATACTGAGCCTCATTTTGACTTGTTTTAAGGACATTACATCAAAGTAGGATCAGCCTGTAGTGTGTTTTTCCACTTTAATTTTGGGGACTCCAAATCCAGGCCTCCATTGGTTAATAAATTTGATTTCCATTGATGATTTTTGTGTGATTTTGTTGTCAGCACATTCAACTTTGTACAGAACAAAGTATTCAATGAGAATATTTCATTCATTCAGATCTAGGATGTGTTATTTGAGTGTTCCCTTTATTTTTTTGAGCAGTGTATATATATTAGTGGAGAGCCTATGAATCAACAATTCTTGGGCATCTTTACTTCCAATTCTGTTTTGTGCAGTTCCTCTGTTATTCCTCCTGGAAATTAGTAAGTTAAAGGGATTTTTCAGGACTTTAACCTATCCTTAGGATAGGTCATCAATGTGTGATCGGTGAGGGTGCGACACCCGGCACTCCCGCCGATCAGCTGTTCCTGATATTGGCAGCGACCAGAACTGCTCAGTTGCGGATCTGCACAGCACAGTTCCGTCAACGGTATAGTGGCCACCGCTGGCTACTGCACATCCAATTCAAATCAATAGGAAGAGGATGTGCAGTACCCGGCTGTGGCCACTATTCCGTCAACAGTGCTGTGCAGCTCCACAACTGAGCAGCTCCGGACGACAACAGGAACAGCTGATTGGCAGCGGTCCTGGGTGTCGCACCCCCACCCATCAGACATTGATGACCCGGACAACCCCTTTAACAATTGGTGTGACCAGTTGGGGATGTGTCCTGGCACACAGTGTCCAATCAAAGCTGAGAATAGCAGACTTCTGACAGCTGGAATGATAATACTCAATTGTCAATTCTTACAATAACAGTATAATGTAGGGTTATAAGAAAAAAGGAGTTGATATTTAATGGAGAAAGAATTTCCTAAAATAGATGGGTCAGGACAGGTGACAGGTACTCGCTGGAGAGGAAAATCATTGTTTTTTTAGGTCAGGATACTCACGGCGAGGCTGAGCACCCCATTTGTGGTCCCTTCTTCTGTAGTGCAGCATAAATAGAGTTTGGAGCCTACAATCCCCAATGCGACTGGCAGGTTGTCCTTATCGGGTTTTGCTTCAAAGTAAGTGTCCACCTTTATTTTTACTGCAAAGAAATACATTACTCCATTATCATGTTACATAAACTAAGAATAAAACATAATTTTACCTTTGATTATGCAGAACATTCAGCTATCTTCCCAAACACATGAGCTCTCAGCCGAACCTTCATGTGCTTTTATGAAGGGGGATCAGAGAAAGCCGCTGCCAGATGACTCTGGCAGGGGCTTCTCTTTTGAATAACAAAAGGGTCAGACATTAAAATTTGAATTACCCGATCCTTGTCTAACCCAACATCATCTGTTGGGAGAGAGTCAGGAGGCCCCCCATACACATTTAGCTAAAAGTAGCCAAAGATCCATGCATGTGTGTGGGTCCATATAGGGCACCCATAGATATCTGTGCGCCCTTACAGTCTCTGTGCCATATTATAGAGCTATTCTCCCCTACAGACAAAAAAAGCTTTACAGCTTTCATCTAAATGTTAAAACATGGCTGTGGGAAGAAGATATGGACGTTTGCTGGTAAAGTGACTTACTCTTGTAACCTCTGGCTTGCACAGCTTTCATCTAGACCACACATGTCAAACTCTGGCGCGCGGACCAAATCTGGCCCTCAGGATAATTATATTTGGCCTGCGATGCTGGGTACTATGTGGAGCCATTATACTGTACGGACGACTGTGTGGGGCCATTATACTGCATGGAGGACTATGTGGGGTCATTATTCTGTATGGAGGACTATGTGGGGCCATTATTCTGTATGGAGGACTATGTGGGGCCATTATACTGCATGGAGCACTATGTGGGGCCATTATTCTGTATGGAGGACTATGTGGGGCCATTATACTGCATGGAGGACTATGTGGGGCCATTATACTGCATGGAGGATTATGTGGGGCCATTATACTATATGGAGGACTATGTGGGGCCATTATTCTGTATGGAGGACTTTGTGGGGCCCATTATACTGTATGGAGGACTATGTGGGGTCATTATAGTGTATGGAGGACTATGTGGGGTCATTATACTGTATGGAGGACTATGTTGGGTCCATTATTCTGTATGGAGGACTATGTGGAGAAAAACTATGCTGCATTTCTAATTGGAGGTATTTGCTAATATTATTATTATTTAACCTACTGCATATTGGGATAGGATCTTGGAGATGGGAATACCCCTTTAATTCTTTTGGGTCTGGTTTCTGAAGAATTCCCCGGCATTATTTCTGGCATGGAAAATATATGGCCATCCATATAATTCATGGATAAACCGAGTCTTCAAGAACACGAGCTAATGATGCATATCAGATTTTTGAACTTGATGACAGAGCATTTCATTTTTAAAAGGAATGCATTACTCATATTATTTTTTAATAATTAATCTATTCACACAATCACCACATTTCATTTTCTGATTGTTTTTTTCTCCCCCTTTTTTTACCATGAGATATAACTTTATTTCTGTCAAAATAACCATATGATGGCTTGTTTTACCAAGATAAGTTGTAGTTCTTGAATGACACCTTTCGCTTAATCATGTAAAGGAGAAATGGGAAAAAAATCCAAGTTAAGTGAAATGCTGAAAAAAACGCCATTCCATCATAGTTTCTTAGGTTTTGCTTTACAGTGTTCATTAGGCAATAAAAAATTATTTCCCAGGTCATTACGATTATGGCAATACCAAACTCTGTATAGTTGTCATATTTTAGCATAAAATTCAGAACTTTGTAAAAAAAACTTTTTGTTTGTGGCACCCTTTTCTAACACTCATCATTTTTTTATTTTTCCATTCATGGAGCGGAGTGAGGGCATTTGCGTGGTGAACTGTCATTGTTATTGATATAATTTGGGGGTAATTTTAATTTTTGATCGCTCATGACTTTATTTTTATAAACTCGTTTTACAGCAATACAGTATACAGCAAATCAAATACAGAAAGGTACATTATGGATTCATTGTGCACATTCTTGTAAAATCAACATTTACAGGACACGCACATTCAGTAGAAAACCATAAATTACATCAATACAATTACAAAATCAGTATTGGAATATCCATATATTCCCAACTTTTCTCCAGCATCAGAACTTTGGAAAGATCGCCCATTATTTGATTGTTTTTAGGGAGGTGTAGTGACTTACTATTCTGGAGTTTTGATTTTTTTTTCATTACAGCATTTAATTTATTTTATACTTTGTATATACACATATCCCATTTTGCCGCTGTTATTTAATGCATAAAAAAAATATGATTATACTCACCTTCCCTCTGCTCTTCCCTGCGGCGCCCTCTTCTGAAGCTGTCAGCTGACTTCAACATGCAAGAGACGTCACTGCCATTCGCTCCCAGTCACGTACACGCTGACGTCAGCCGCTGACCTCTGATTGGCCGGCCGCGTGTACTGCGGCGCTGCACTGCGGCGCTGCACTGCAATACACTTCAGCTGAATGTGAGACCGCGGACGCACATCCAGTTGAGGTTTGCCGTACCGTTGGCAGGCCCACCACCCAAACGAGCCCGGTCGCGATTTTTGCAAACGCTATTGTTATGCCCCCTACCTTTAGCTGCCAGAGCAACAAATCAGCACCCCAGAACCATCTTAGGTGAGGGGGAGGAGCGGTGGAGTGGTTTGGCTAGAGTCAGGTTTAGGGTTTTTTACAGAAGCAATCAGAACTAGTCCTCATAGCTGCTGTTAGAGGCAGGTGCCAGCTGTACGATGCAGCCGACACCCTCCATATATTATATTTTGAGTTGGCGAGAAGGTTTTATATCTAGGGAGTAAAAAAAACATTGCTTTGTTTTTTATCATATCTACTTTTATTTTCTCATTGCACATTGCCTGAGCCGCTGGTATCAGCATTTAGGGATCTGCGTTACAGAAGGTGCACGGAGCGCAGAGAGTCGGGGAGATCAGACTTACCTTCAAGCTGCACATTCTCCCCTGCTAAAAATGAGGCCACGAGAGTGTTATTGCCTCCTATTTTCAAGGACTTCTGTTTAGAGTCTCGAATATTGTGCTGCGATGATTTTACGTGCAGGAACCTAGTTCTCGGGGCATCTTCAATCTCAACTTTATTGATGACAATGTTTTCTGTTAAAAAAAGAGGGCAGGTTACATGTTTACCACTTAATCTGTGGTTTACACTAAGAAATCACCATGTTAATAAAAAAAATCATCTGCAGTTGGCTACTTGGCTGCTTTTTTGTAACGTCATCTCAAATCCTATCTCATCCATTTTCCATGCTTTATACTGCAGCTCTTATTGCCTGTTTTGGACAAACTCATGAGCATTGTTCAGCTGCCTCGCAATATCTCCTAGAGCTT
This sequence comes from Phyllobates terribilis, assembly GCF_046119375.1. NCBI lineage: Eukaryota > Metazoa > Chordata > Amphibia > Anura > Dendrobatidae > Phyllobates > Phyllobates terribilis. The sequence goes on from NW_027362771.1 coordinate 534,109,995, forward strand.
GGATACCCCCATTAAACACAAAGGCTATGTTCACATGCAGCGTTTTTTTCTGCAGCCAAAACCTGCTCGTAGTAGTAAAAGACGCTGCATTCAAGACTTAGTGGTGTTTTTGGTGCTTTTTTTTTTTGGCTGTGATGTTTTGGGTGCACATTGCATGTTTAATAAAGTTACTTTTATTCACTAAAAGAGCCGTTACTTTTTTTGCAGCAGCACTTTTCACTTTCTCATTGCTTACTATTGGTAAAAAATTGTGCAAAAATTCTGTCGATTTGAAAAATGCTGCAATTCTTTAATTCAGTCATGATATTAAAAAAAAAAAGCGTGTGCATGAGATTTGTGAAATCTCGTAGCTTTTGCTAATACTGTAAAAAACAGCTTTTAATTTGCATAAAAAAATGCTGCAAAATGGCAATGGCGCAGGCTCTTGGGTTGTGCTCACCCCAATACACAGCAGGTGCTGGCTGTGTTATGCAGCTGGCACAATCCCCTCTAACTGCAGCAATGGAAGCTAAGTCAGAAGGCAGAAGTTTAACCCCCTTAGATGCCGCCGTCAATAAAGATTGCAGCATCTAAGCAATAAGACAAGGGGGAGGACCCTCTGTTACCCCGTTGGCTTTCCAGATCTGATCATGGGTTACAGAAGGGTTATTTTGGTAGCTGAGGACCTGCTAAAGCCCCTCTATCTGCCACATTAGCACGTTCATGACAAAATATACCAGCAATCACGCAATAGCAGGTTCAGATGGGACCGAAAACAAAATAAATGGGAAAAAAAAAATATTTTGAAAATATAAACTATCCACAAATTGTAAAAATTTAAATCACCCCATTTCGACATTCATCACATAAAATAATACAGATCAAATAAAACCTGTAAAAAAAAAGCAAGTCCATATAGTTCTATTGATGAAAAAAAAATCTCAGAATATGGCGACACAAAACAATATTTTTTTAAAGTGTTTCTTTTTTTTTTTTAAAAAAAAAGTAGTAAGCCATAATTTTTCTGATCCGCTGAATATGGTTAACACACGAGAAAGAAAAGTGAAAGAATTAAACCCAAAAATAATGGCAATTCCATACCACAAAATATGTTTTTTCGCTTCTTTATGGCTCTTGGAAGGCAGGGATAAAAAAAATAGAAGCAAATATATATATATATATATATATATATATATATATATATATATATATATGTGTCACCCTACCTGGATGCCACAAGTGTAATAAAGCTGTGTCTGAGAGCAGGGGGGAGGTTCTCTGGTCAGGGGAACATTAGCATGCAATGCCTCCTGTCTCAGGCCAGTAGGGGGAGCAGGCTGCCCCTATAAAAGCTGGTACTGGGGACAGGGTTAGAGAGAACTGGATTGCCTGTCTCAGCTCTGAGACGTGTCCCAGAGTGGAGCAGGGACAGAAAGTTGATTGCACCTAAGAGGAAGTGTGGCAGTAGGAGAGAGCCACCAGCCAGAGACAAGAGGCGAAGAGAGCCTGTCTTGGCAGATAAAGACTTATTTTACCAGACTTTGGTGTCTGAGGCTGGAAGGATTCTACATCCCCCAGCAGAGAACCAGTCCGCAAGGGACTGTACATTCCTTGGCCTAAGAAGCCTGGAGGCCCTGCCACAACCGAAGGGACCAGTAAAGCCGTACAAGGCTCAGAGCAGAAAGGAACCCACGTCGCAGGCCATACAGGCGAGAAAGCACGGAAGCTCGGAAACGTGGGCTGTTACCCTATCAGGAGGAGATAGCCAGAAGGAGCGTAGAAAGCACGGTAGGCCTACACCCTCACCCTGACCAGGGCCAATTTCCCCGTTGCTCTCAGACATCCAGGTCCCCTCCTAGCTGGGACTGTTTGTGGGTCAGTTTACCTGTTCTAGTAAAGACCCTGGACTGCAACCTGTTGTCTGTGTGCTCCTTGCTCCTCCAGCACTACCATCACTCCCACCATCCACTATACTGCCCTGGGGCCGCACTCTTCCCGTGGGGAGTCATACTACCATAGCTGCACACCTCATCAGCCCCAGCGGTCTGCAAGCATCGGCGGTTCCTAATAACCGCAATCCACGGGTGGCATAGTCGGACATAATCAATATAACGGACTACCACTGGCCTGACCACCCTGAGCCACGGAACCGGGTTGCCACTACTACACCCATCGCTCCCTATTGCCCGGATCCGAGTGCCCCATGGCCCAGGGGGCGAGTCAGCTTTGGCGTAGTCGGCAGGATTTCGTGCCCGCAACCACCGGGTACTGCGTGCCTGAAAAAGACTGTTGTAAACTTACCTGTGGAGAAGTTTCCCGCCATCAGACGCCATCTCGGACCGTTTCCCGCCGTCCGGAGTCGTTTCCCGCCATCCGGAGCCGATTCCCGCCATCCGGAGCCATCTTGGACCGTTTCCCGCAGTCTTCTGCCGTCTTCCCGCCATCGGACGCCATCTTCAGGACGCCGCGCGGGAAGAAGAGGGGCGTGGACGTCAAAACCGCGCGAGATCCGAAGCTCCGCCCCACGCACCGACGCTGCGCAAGGTCCTGGAAGGGAGAGAGAGCGACGCTGACGTCATCGGAGTGCGACGCCAGGTCCTCGTCCAGAGCAGCAGCGGAGCCGCGGCCTACAGAAGAGGATCGTCGGAAGGTAGGCCACGCTTCACTAGGGGGGGAGGAAGATGTCGGACACAGAGGCGCCCACTACCACCAACGCAGCTGCAGCAGCGGTTATGCCCTTTTCCTTACCCTACATCCCGGGAGCGGCCTGGCTGCCCAAGTATTCAGGGGAGCCCCATGCCCTAACTGACTTCAAGGAAAGACTGTATAGTTTGTTCCAAGTTTACCCCCTGACAGAGGAGCAGAAGGTCAGCATATTGACAGGGCAGTTAACTGGCGCAGCCCAAAGGGAGGTAAAATCATGGCCCATTGAGGAGAAAGGGACTGTGAAGGGTATTCTGGCCCGGCTACGGGGTACCTTTGATGCACGTACCTCCGCTGAGATTAAAATGAGGTTCTATGGATGTAAGCAGCGGGCACAGGACAGCATCAGAGACTATGCCTTAAATTTACAGGAAGCCTTGAGGGCTATTCAACAAACTGACCCTGGCAGTGTGCAGGAAACCGATAAGCTGCTTACAGAACAATTCATAGAGGGTCTGCTGTCCAGCGCCCACAGGGCCCAGCTGCGCCTCATGTTCTTCCAGAACCCCGACCTGACCTTTGCCCAATTTAAGGACAGGGCCATAAGGGTGCTCCGTGAATCTGCAACCAGTGGCGCTATAAACCCCCGGCGCCCTGCTATCACCTACCACCAGGAGGCGGCGCCCTCCTCTATGGACTCCGTGGAGGCTGATGCACAGGCCCTGAACCAAGCCTCGTCGAAAGGCCTGCACCACCAAGTCCAGGAGCTGACCAGGAGCGTCGCGGCGTTGACCAGGACCGTCCAGGCGTTGCAAGTGGACCCGTCAAGACCCATCGAGCTGGCTTCAACTCCGGAGGATGTCCCGTGGCGTCGACAGAGGAGGATCCCGTCGTTCCGAGGGAGGCCCACAGACCGTTACGCAGAGGATGGACAGCCCATTTGCCGTCGATGCAACCAGCCCGGACACATTTCCAGGTACTGTAATTTAAACGGGTCCAACCTGGGGCAGAGGGCCGACCCCCAGGCATAAGATCACCAGGCCCTTATAATTGGCGCGATAAGTACGTTGGGGGGTGCCCGGTTTTACCCGTGGTGCTGGACGGTATCCCCATGAGCGCCTTGCTGGATACTGGGTCGCAAGTAACCACAATCCCTTATGTACTTTTTAAGCAGTATTGGACTGATGCTGATATCACACGGTATCCAGACAGTAACTTGAGCATCATCGCCAGTAATGGCTTACCCGTGCCGCAGATGGGGTTCAAGGAGATGACCATTAAAATTGGTAAAGTTGAACTGCCGGCACAGCGAGTGATTATTGTGGACATTGACCGTCATGAAAGTCACCCTAAAATAACTGTGGGTACTAACAAAATTGAAAATTGTCTTTCAGAGGTAATTGTAATTCTACAACAGGTGGCGGTGAATGCTAGTTCCAGCCAACAGAGAGTCCTCAACAAGGAGATAAAAGCCCTGATGAGACGGCAGCAGGTAGAACTGTCTGGTGGTGAGATCGGTAGCGTAAGACTCAGTGATCCATTCCCCATTTCCATGCCTCCCAAAAGTGAAATGATGATCTGGTGTCGGACTGCAATCGGGTTGAGAGGTAGAGACTACCAAGCCATGGTAGAACCCGTGTACTCAGACAGCAGGCCCACCATTTTGACAGCCCGGGGGGTGGTTGATGTCCGTCATGGGAGGGTGCCCGTCCGCATCCTCAACATTGGGGAGAGGGAAGTACACTTACCCAGGTACGCTACACTCGCCAAACTGTTTGTCGTCGAACACAAAGCTATCAGGGCCGTGGAACCCTTGCCTCCATCTCCACCGGCGGAGGGTAATGGCTCCCAGAAACAAAAGAAGGACTGGTGCCAGAAACTCCACGTGGGTGCTGACTCCACTCCCCTGCACCAAAAACAAGGAGTCTACCGGGTGGTACAGGAGTACGAGAGAGTTTTTAGTAAGCACCCGCTAGACTTCGGCAGAGTAAAAGGGATAGAACACCACATCCCCACAGGGAGCCATCCACCAATAAAAGAGAGGCACAGACCTGTACCCCCTGCACATTATCAGAACGCCAAGGGTATGCTAAGGGAGATGAAAGAAGCTGGGGTCATTAGAGACAGCTGTAGCCCCTGGGCAGCCCCCTTGGTTCTGGTCAAAAAGAAAGACGGCACCATGAGAATGTGCGTGGACTATAGACAAATCAACCGTATCACCCACAAAGACGCATATCCGCTGCCTAGAATAGAAGAGTCTTTAGCCGCACTAAAATCTGCTAACTTCTTTTCTACTTTAGACCTTACTAGCGGGTACTGGCAGGTTCCTGTGGCAGAGGCTGACAAGGAGAAGACCGCCTTCACCACCCCGATGGGACTGAGTGAGTTCAACTGCATGCCTTTCGGGCTCTGCAACGCACCAGGGACCTTCCAGCGGCTGATGGAATGCTGTCTAGGGCACCGAAACTTCGAGACGGTCCTCCTTTACCTGGACGACGTGATCGTCTATTCGAAGACCTACGAGGACCATCTAAAGCACCTGGCCGAGGTGTTCGAAGCCCTGGCAGGCTATGGCCTGAAGGTGAAACCATCGAAGTGTCACCTGCTGAAACCAAAGGTCCAGTACCTAGGGCACGTGGTAAGCGCGGAAAGAGTGGCCCCCGACCCTGACAAGGTCACGGCAATCAAGAGCTGGCCAAGCCCCTCGAACATTAAAGAGGTGAGACAGTTTCTCGGGTTGGTAGGCTACTACCGAAGGTTCATCCCCGGGTTCACTAAGATGGCAGCTCCTATGCAGGACCTCCTGATCGGATAGTCTAAGTCCCGAAGTCAAAAGCCACCCTTCAAGTGGGATAAACCGGAAGAGGAGTCCTTCCGCCAGCTAAAGTTGGCCCTCACTGGGGATGAGATCCTGGCCTACCCTGATTACGGCCAGCCTTTCATTCTCCACACAGATGCCAGTAATGTGGGACTGGGAGCCGTACTGTCCCAAAACCAACAGGGCAGAGAACGGGTGATCGCATACGCCAGCCGGAAGCTGAGGCCCACCGAGAGGAACCCGGAGAATTACAGCTCCTTCAAGCTAGAATTCTTGGCGGTGGTGTGGGCCGTGACAGAACGCTTCAAGCATTACCTGGCCTCCGCAAAGTTCACCGTGTACACGGACAACAACCCGTTGACACACCTGGACAATGCAAGACTGGGTGCCCTGGAACAGCGGTGGATGGCCCGTCTCTCCAACTATGACTTCGTGATCAAGTACCGGGCAGGCAAAACCAACGCCAACGCGGACGCCCTATCAAGAATGCCTCACTTACCTGAAGGTGACGAAGACCCAGAAGAGCTGGAAGAGGTAGAACTCCCCGCGTTTCACCGGTATGGAGCCGCTCAACACTCTCACCGCGTGAAGGAGGAGGATCTAACAACCGTGATGATGAATCCCCTACCTCACCACAGCTGGGCCGAGACCCAAGATAGTGACCCTGCAGTCCGCCTGGTGAAAGATCTGCTGACCCGGGAAGACGCCCGCCTAGATCCAGATGCCCCAGAGGAAGCCAAGCAGCTATGGAAGGAGAAGAGTAAGCTGTTCCTCTACGAAGGCAAGTTGTGCAGAAGAATTGTCAACCACCGGACGCACGAGCTGACCTGGCAAGTCGTGGTCCCAAGGCGGGATGCAGCTATGGTCCTGGGGGCTTACCACGACAGAGCGGGACACTTTGGTTGGAAGAAACTGGAGTTCCTGCTAAGAGGAAGATTCTTTTGGGTCGGCATGAGAGGAGCTGTAGAAAAGTGGTGCAGAGACTGTGGCCCTTGTCACCTGAGGAGGAAGGACCGCACCAGCCAGAAGACACCCTTGAGGCCCATCGTCACCACGCAGCCTCTTGAGCTGGTAGCTCTGGACCACGTCAAATTGGCTCCAAGCCGGTCAGGATACATCTATGCCCTGACAATCGTGGACCACTATTCCCGTTTTCTAGTGGTGGTCCCGGTAAAGGACTTGACAGCCCAAACAGCGGCCAGAGCCTTCCAGCAATACTTCTGCCGTCCACACGGGTATCCGGAACAGGTCCTGACAGACCAGGGTCCAGCGTTTGAAGCCGAAATCTTCCAGGAATTCTGCAACCTCTATGGCTGTAAGAAGATTCGGACAACGCCTTACCACCCCCAAACCAACGGGATGTGTGAGAAGATGAACAATATAGTCATCGATCTCCTGAAGACGTTGCCCCTGGAGGAACGCAGCCTGTGGCCAGAAAAACTGCCGGACCTGGTAGACATGTACAACAATATCCCGGTGAACGCTACAAACTGCACCCCGGCTTACCTGATGCGAGCTAGACCAGGTAAGCTGCCCGTAGACCTGGAGATGGGAGTCCTAATACCTGAGGACACCTCCCCGGATGCGGACTGGGATACGGAAAGGCGACTGCAGTGCAAGAAGGTACAGGAGAGTGTGGAGAAGAGCCTGGCCCAGGTGAGAGAGAAGCAAAAAAGACTCTTCAATCAACACGCCCCTGCTGGTCCCCTAGAACCTGGTGAGCAAGTCCTAAAGCGAAAAAGAAGGCTACACAAGTTGGACGACCAGTGGGAAAGGGAACCCTACACCGTACTGCAGTCTGACCACGACAACCCAAAGGTGTGCGTAATCACCAAGGACGGAGGAGAAACCACTAGTGTCGTCTCCAGAGACCACCTCAAAAGGTGCCCCGAGCAACTCCGTAGTGCAGAAGAGGATCAGAGTGACCTTGAACCCGCAGAGGACAAGGAAGAAATGATCAGCACCGTTCTCGGAGAGTTCCCTCAGTCCTGGACTCGCATAAATGATGCTATAGTGGTACCCGTCCTGCATTTCCTGCAACCGGCCCAGCAACAACCAACACCAGAGCCGGAAGGTGAAGAGGAGCAAGCGGTTCCAGAGGCAGAAGAGCCTGTTCCAGCAGCCCAGGAGAGTCAACCCTCTGCTGACAGTGAGCCTGCCATGCCTGCGGTAAGCCAAAGAACCCGCAGACAGCTGCCTGCCTTACCTGTACACCCAGCTGGTAGCTGTACCCCTAACGCTGGTGGGGAAAGCCAGGTTGGTCCACCACCAGACAGTGGGCTACGTAGGTCAACCAGGAGCACAAAGGGACAGATACCCGCTCGCTGGAGAATATAGGATGTACTAAAATTGTACATAACCCTGTTGCCAAATGTTGAATCGTTTGCAAAGTTACATGCATGTTTGGTAATACTCTGTTTCAGTTTCTTGCAGCTACCGTAAGGACTCAAAGGTTATGGACTTTTATAACCGGGACCTTGTATGGACTGCGTTCGGAGCCTAACCCAGGAATGAACTAAGACTGTGAAGGACTTGGGGTAGGACAGACCCCACCTGGTTAAGGCTCCCCGTTGTTTTGGTGATATGGACACCCGGTCACAGGCCACACTGTGACCTAAAGAACTCAATTTGTGCGCCGTCTGTCCATTAATGTTTTATTGTTATGCATATTGTCTTTGTTTATTGTTTAGTCCCAGAGTACTAAATTTCACTAGGGGGGAATGTGTCACCCTACCTGGATGCCACAAGTGTAATAAAGCTGTGTCTGAGAGCAGGGGGGAGGTTCTCTGGTCAGGGGAACATTAGCATGCAATGCCTCCTGTCTCAGGCCAGTAGGGGGAGCAGGCTGCCCCTATAAAAGCTGGTACTGGGGACAGGGTTAGAGAGAACTGGATTGCCTGTCTCAGCTCTGAGACGTGTCCCAGAGCAGAGAGGGACAGAAAGTTGTATTGCACCTAAGAGAAAGTGTGGCAGTAGGAGAGAGCCACCAGCCAGAGACAAGATGCGAAGAGAGCCTGTCTTGGCAGATAAAGACTTATTTTACCAGACTTTGGTGTCTGAGGCTGGAAGGATTCTACATCCCCCAGCAGAGAACCAGTCCGCAGGGGACTGTACATTCCTTGGCCTAAGAAGCCTGGAGGCCCTGCCACAACCGAAGGGACCAGTAAAGCCGTACAAGGCTCGGAGCAGAAAGGAACCCACGTCGCAAATGTAGCACCCTGAGGATTCGGCTGCTACAGGGGTATTGCACCTCAACCCAGAGGTGTGATATTCCACTCCCGGGTAAGGATGGAGAGTGGAACTGAGCTCGGTAGGCTGCATGCACTACACACATCCCATTTCCGAGGAGCAGACCGACGGTACTCCCACTTAGAAATGTGCAGGTACGACCGAGTCTGTTCCTGGCTGGAGTGGGAGGGGGGTGGTACATCCCAAGTAGTGTAGGGGCAGATAGGGGGAGCAGCCTGGGTAAAGATAGGAGCTCATTGGGTGCTGGTCACCTGAGCTCACACATAGAGGGTGTATATAAGGTGGGCACCAACTAAGAACAGGGTCAGATGCAGAGAACAAGTCAGCAAGCAGGGGAAGAGGAGAAGAGAGAGACCCAGAGTGAGAGAGGAGAAGAGAGAGAGAGACCCAGAGGGGGAAACAGCAGAAAAGGACTCCAAGATCCCAACTTAAATCCCCGGGTGAAGAGTCGGCACAGGGTACCGGAACCCAAGCTGGTGGGGGGGCAAAACACACCCCAGCCAGAGACCGGAGACCGTGGGCAGCGTTTGTCACGGTCACCCATCACATCCACCCCGAAGGCACACCACATGAAGGGTCAGGGAACCCAAGGCCAAGGGTGTCCCAACAGAAGGCCCGAGGGAGCTGGACCTAGGTGGATCACTGGTGGGGACGGCCAGAGAACGGGACAGAAGGAGAGCTCAGGGCCACGCTCCGGACTTGTTTGGGGGTTGGCTGGATCCAGGACCTGGTGGACGCAGCACGGCTCGGGTGGTCACTCGAAGCTGGAGTGACCAGTACAACATCTGCAGTAAGTAAACACCCTTAACTGCACAACCCGACTCTATCTTCATTGCCGTCTGCACTGCACCACCACAACCCCCATCCTCTGCACCTGTCCCCCCTGAGGCTATACCCCTCCCGTTGGGGGTTATCCCACCAAGCTGCGCACCCACCATCAGCCTCAGCGGACCCTGCTGCAGCGGCGGCCACAGTGACCGCATCACAACGGGTGGCGTAGTCGACACAAAAGAACTCTTAATAACATCTGTAGGACTGCCACATAACACTGAGTTTGACGCCCTGGGCACGGGCCGGGTCACAGCCGCTCGGAGACTACAACCCCCCATCTGATCCGGTGCCGGGTATTCCCCTCAAAAAGGAATATGTCCCAGGGGGCGCGTCAACTTTGGCGTAGTCGGCAGGATTACGTGCCCGCAACACCCGGGTACTGCGTGCCTGAAGAAAAGTGCAAGTTTACCTCAAAAAGAAGTCTCCTGCCGGTTCCGGAGGGTCCCCGCCATCGGACCCCATCACCAGTCGATTCCAGCCGGTTGTCCGCCATTAACAGCGTTTTCCCGCCATCTACAGAGTTTCCCGCCACTGGGCGACGCTTCCCGCCAAATCCGCAGATTTCCCGCCTTGGAAGAGCAGCGGACGCCATTATGGGCGTGCCAAAGGAGGGCAAGAGGCCACCTCCCATCGTGGGCCAGGACAGAAAATGGCGCCAAAAGTGGAAACCGCCCCCACCAACAGAGACTGTGATGCTGGAGGTGTCTGTCAGCGTGAAAGAACTACCCCTGGAGCTGACAGTCACCCAGTGGCCCCGGGACCGCCCTCGAAGTGGGAGGAGACGAAAGAAAAGAACGAAGATGGGTGCCGCCTGGAGCAGTCTGGAGCGAGCGCACCCGGAGACAAGAAGTCTAACGGGCAGTCTGGAGCGAGCGCACCCGGAGGCAAGAAGTCTAACGAGGAGTAGCGGAGGAGCTTACCCGGATATGGAGAGAAAGCAGAACAGCACCGGCCCGCTGGCCAGGAGTCTGCTAGAGACCGAGGAAGGAGAGCAGAGCAGCACCGGCCCGCTGGCCAGAAGCCTGCTGGAAGAAGAGCAGAGCAGCACCGACCCGTTGGTCAGGAGCCTGCTAGACACCACGACCCCACTAGGCCTAGTGGAGGTCCTAGCACAGCTCCCCCGAGACCGGGAGTGTGCACAGACCGCTCTGGAGGGCCTCGCACGGAGGATGGCCCGGGTACAGCGCGAGATATTGGCGGAATGGAGCCGGGAGATGGCCCAGCAAGCTGAGACCAGTCAACGGAGCACGCTACCCTGGAAGAGGAAACAGACCGCCTCTGAGGATGGCGCGGAAGGACCAAAGGCCGAAGACGGCGCCGAGAAGGGAGCCGAACGCATGGAGGCAGGTAAAGGGGACGCCTATACCCCAAGCCGGGAAACCGCCCACCTGCCCCCGCTCCCCGTCGCAGAGCCCGAAAGTCCCCCTGCTGTGCCCGTAGCCGCCATGTCACCGCTATGGACTAGGCCCCGACCGGAAGCCGCCGCAGCGACCCCTGTGACGTCACGCGCCTCGACCCGGAGCGTGACAAAGCAGGAAATACCACCAGCCTGGTCGCAAGGCCTAGTACCCCCGGGCGCCGCATCACCAACAGCGCCCCCTACCTCCGCGGAGCCTCCGGCCTGGCCGCAAGGCCAGGTAGCCCAGGGCGCCGCCGTCCTAACGGTGCCCTTCACCTTCCAGGTGCCCCAGGCCTGGCCGCAAGGCCTGGGCAACCCGGGCGCCACCACCACCGCGCCCGCGCCCGTAAAACCAAGGGTGCCACACCTGGGGGAGGACTTGTTCAGCCAGCTCACATGGCCGGACGGGCGGCCCTTCATCTGGCCCGAAGAATTCCATGAGCTGGAACGGCAGCAGAGACTAGGGCCCTTGTGTGAGCCCCTGATTCCGGCTCCGACGCCCGTGGCACGGATCTCGCCCCCGCTTGAAGAGGCCCAATTTGAGTGGGACCCCACCGGAGAAGACCTAATGGGGTTCACTCAGGAAACCAGGGCAGCTGCAGCGGAGCGTGCTGAGTGTTGCCGACAGCAGCTCGAAGAGTTTGCGAGGGAGCGGAGAGAGAGGCGGGTCCGGGAACAACAGGCCCAAATAAGGAGCGCCGAGCAGAAGAGCCGGACCAGGAGGGACCCCCGTGCAGCGCATTGTCCCCGCACCATCGGGACAGTGATTAAGTTTAATATGCAGCACGGGTGGGGCTTCATCCGAGATCACCGCACCCCAGGCGACGTCTTCGTGACAAGAAGAGACGTTGAGTCCCACCTACCGGAGGGACACAGAGGTCGTGACCTTTATATAGGGGACGAGGTCACCTTCACCCGGCACAAGTGTGCCAAAGGACCTTACGCCCTCCACGTACACCGCCTGACGGAGGAGGAGTTGCGGTGCGAGGAGGAGGAGCAAGAGGACCCGGACGGGTCTGAAGTTACAACCAGCTACAAGCAAAGAGCAGGAGGAAGACGCCGTTGAGTGCGGCAGAGCAGTAGATGTAAATAGTTACCCGCCCGGGTACCAAAGAAACTGTTGCTACATATATATAGTCCCCGTTGGGACCAGCATGAGTGAACTGTTTACCCGTTATTCCGTAATCCATACCAGGCTGAGGACTGTGAGCAGCCATTCCCTTCCCTTTACCTGGCCGAGGACTGAGAGCGGCCAACTTCCCCTGTATATAGTTGCGCTTCCTAAAGCGCCCCCTACTGGTTTTATAGGAAAACCAGTTTTCCAGAGAGACTGTCGCACTTTACCCGGTCACACGTTGCACAGTGACCGGAGGAGGAGCCAGAGGCGACGAGAATGTTTTATTTGCTAATATATGTTGTTTTATATGTTTATGAAAAAAAAAAAAAATGTATGTTTTTGGTGTTATTTATGTCTTACAGCCCGAGGACGTGCTGTGATTTACCAGGGGGGAATGTAGCACCCTGAGGATTCGGCTGCTACAGGGGTATTGCACCTCAACCCAGAGGTGTGATATTCCACTCCCGGGTAAGGATGGAGAGTGGAACTGAGCTCGGTAGGCTGCATGCACTACACACATCCCATTTCCGAGGAGCAGACCGACGGTACTCCCACTTAGAAATGTGCAGGTACGACCGAGTCTGTTCCTGGCTGGAGTGGGAGGGGGGTGGTACATCCCAAGTAGTGTAGGGGCAGATAGGGGGAGCAGCCTGGGTAAAGATAGGAGCTCATTGGGTGCTGGTCACCTGAGCTCACACATAGAGGGTGTATATAAGGTGGGCACCAACTAAGAACAGGGTCAGATGCAGAGAACAAGTCAGCAAGCAGGGGAAGAGGAGAAGAGAGAGACCCAGAGTGAGAGAGGAGAAGAGAGAGAGAGACCCAGAGGGGGAAACAGCAGAAAAGGACTCCAAGATCCCAACTTAAATCCCCGGGTGAAGAGTCGGCACAGGGTACCGGAACCCAAGCTGGTGGGGGGGCAAAACACACCCCAGCCAGAGACCGGAGACCGTGGGCAGCGTTTGTCACGGTCACCCATCACATCCACCCCGAAGGCACACCACATGAAGGGTCAGGGAACCCAAGGCCAAGGGTGTCCCAACAGAAGGCCCGAGGGAGCTGGACCTAGGTGGATCACTGGTGGGGACGGCCAGAGAACGGGACAGAAGGAGAGCTCAGGGCCACGCTCCGGACTTGTTTGGGGGTTGGCTGGATCCAGGACCTGGTGGACGCAGCACGGCTCGGGTGGTCACTCGAAGCTGGAGTGACCAGTACAACATCTGCAGTAAGTAAACACCCTTAACTGCACAACCCGACTCTATCTTCATTGCCGTCTGCACTGCACCACCACAACCCCCATCCTCTGCACCTGTCCCCCCTGAGGCTATACCCCTCCCGTTGGGGGTTATCCCACCAAGCTGCGCACCCACCATCAGCCTCAGCGGACCCTGCTGCAGCGGCGGCCACAGTGACCGCATCACAACGGGTGGCGTAGTCGACACAAAAGAACTCTTAATAACATCTGTAGGACTGCCACATAACACTGAGTTTGACGCCCTGGGCACGGGCCGGGTCACAGCCGCTCGGAGACTACAACCCCCCATCTGATCCGGTGCCGGGTATTCCCCTCAAAAAGGAATATGTCCCAGGGGGCGCGTCACAGGCCATACAGGCGAGAAAGCACGGAAGCTCGGAAACGTGGGCTGTTACCCTATCAGGAGGAGATAGCCAGAAGGAGCGTAGAAAGCACGGTAGGCCTACACCCTCACCCTGACCAGGGCCAATTTCCCCGTTGCTCTCAGACATCCAGGTCCCCTCCTAGCTGGGACTGTTTGTGGGTCAGTTTACCTGTTCTAGTAAAGACCCTGGACTGCAACCTGTTGTCTGTGTGCTCCTTGCTCCTCCAGCACTACCATCACTCCCACCATCCACTACACTGCCCTGGGGCCGCACTCTTCCCGTGGGGAGTCACACTACCATAGCTGCACACCTCATCAGCCCCAGCGGTCTGCAAGCAGCGGCGGTTCCTAATAACCGCAATCCACGGGTGGCGTAGTCGGACATAATCAATATAACGGACTACCACTGGCCTGACCACCCTGAGCCACGGAACCGGGTTGCCACTACTACACCCATCGCTCCCTATTGCCCGGATCCGAGTGCCCCACGGCCCAGGGGGCGAGTCATATATATACAAAAATACAATTATATGTATACATATATATAAAAAATAGAAAATAAATATATATATATATATATATATATATATATATATATATATATATACAAAAAAATAATATATATATATATGTATATATATAATAAAAATAAATAAATATATATATATATATACGGTATATAAAATATATATATGTGTATGTATATATATATATATATATATATATATATATATATATATATATATATATATATATATATATATACACACATAATTTCTTTTTACAGATAATCTTACCATTCACCAGGACTGGAGTCAGCAGGTCATCATCATAGAAAAAGCTCTGGTTGGCAGACCCTCCAGCTTTCTTCCATTTCTTCACTATTGTAGAGAATGCTTTTACTTTCTTTAACAAATGCACTGAATTTTCTGGCTTTCCTGTGCACGGTTTTATTTTGGAAATGCAGTTTACCCGGCCTTCATGGCTGTAAGAATACTTATTGACCTGGGAATGAAATTACATATTTGTGTCATGTTAATGGTTTTAAAGGGACCCTTTTAATTTGCATCATATTAACTGTAGTTACAATTAATAGGTTGAGGACACGACAATATAGGGTGTTCTGAGAGGCTCATACAGATTTGCCAAAATTTGCTACAACCTGTCGATTTTGGCTATCCATCTAATGAATGAAAGTGCAGGGTCTAGATATTGAGAGTTGCCTTTCTTTGCTGATAGGCGCATGTCCTGAAGAAGGGGCTCCCCTCTATTAATCAGAATGTCTTAGGCTATGTTCACACATCATGGTTTTTTCAGTGTTCATTTTCTGCAGCAAAACCTGATCTCTTGCCAGGAGTTTTTTCAGGATTTTTGTTGCTGTTTTCTTGCTTTTTTGCTTTTTTTTTTTGGTGCGTTTTTTTTCAGCATTTTTTTCACTGTCCTTTTGTCTCTGTTATGCATGTACATAAAGTTCAGTGAAAAAAATAAATAAATCTCATTCTGTTTTATGCACAAAAAACGCTAAAAACCTGACACCTGCGTTTTTGGTGCATTTTTTTCAGAGTTTTTACATAAAAAAAAAACGCATCAAAAACGCTGAAAAAAAACAAGATTTGTGAACATAGCCTCAATAGGGTATTTGAAAAAAAGGTTTTCTATACAGGTCAACCCCGCCAAAAAGTTCCAGAGATATGAGCCTTTTATTTAGTGCTAATAATTATGATCTTTACCAAGGGGGCGTGGCTTACAGGATGTTTTTTGCTGGGGGTGTGTCTTTAGGCTGCTTTGCATAATTATGAGTACATATTGAGTACACTAAATAAAAAAAGTGCATATTTCTGGAACCGTATGGCGAAAATAATAAAAAAAAAGAAAAGGGAATCCTCAAAAGCAGAAGGCATAAAATAAGAGCTAAAATGGCACTGTGACGTAATTTCTCTTATTAAACATGAATTAAGGAGATTGACAAGTGTAATTTACCTTCATTATGTTGGGGACATCATTGACATAAAATTCTTCTTCACTAAAGAAAACAAAAAAAAGTGCAAAAATTGGTTACAAAGCAAAAAAACCCAAAAAACTTAAATAATAATAATATAAATAATAGAAATATATATATTATTACTGTAAAAACGAACAATGTGAATGGAAATTAGAAAAGTATTTTCCTTTTAGCAGTAAGGACACGGGGGCAGATTTATTATCACTGCATTAAATGTAGACAGCTGAGAATTGGGCAAGATGCTGCATTTATCACAGTGGCTCATGCAGGATGAAACATTTGGGCACATTTTATACACTTTTGTCCTATGTACCACTTGTAATACTCATGACTTCTTATTCAGCAGAAGGGCCCCTGTAAGCACCCGCTGGGGGGAGCGACTGCTACCTCTGCACCTCTTTAGGTTACAAGCCTGGAGTATATTAAACTGAATTTTGAGTAACTGTAAAATCTAGCATCTCCGTACTATAATAACATTACACAATTACTCATTTCAGATGTTAGGTTTTTTCCGCGTACGAGAAAATCAAATCGATTATTCTGAGCAGACTCTGATTAGGGTTTGATCAGAGTGGGGCACGAGTGTCATCCGATTTTCTCGAATGTGGAACAATTAAGAAAATAAATAAATAAACAATTTCTCCATTCTAACAGTCCATGAAAATTGGACTGCACTCTGATGTAATACGAGTGCAGTCCTATTTTTTTCCCAGACCCATTGACTTGCATTGCCGAATTGAATGCGACCCTCGGATAAAAATCAGATATGATATTTTCCGTGGACCACTATTCAGGGATAGCACTTGTACGCAAAAATCAAACGTCTGAATGAGCCTTAAGGCTACGGTTAGACAAGCGTATATTTTCTTATCCGAGAAAATCGGATCAATTCCGCTAATCAGAATTTCATCAGAGTGCGATCCGGAGGAGAAAATGGGGAAAACTTATTTTTCCATTGTGTCAGTCTGTGAAAATTGGACTGCAGTCAGATGTTATCCAAGTGCAGTCCAATGTTTTCCATGGACCCATTGACTTGCATGCGATCCGATAATCGTATGCGACCCAGACATGCTGCGATTTTTTTCCTCGTACCAATAATAAAATATGATGTGTGCACGGCCCCATAGAATAACATTGGTCCAAGTGCAATCCGATGTTTTGTCGGATCGCAAATAAGGTGGTCTGCACAAGTCCTTAATTTGATCAGAGTGGAAAAAGTGAAAAATAAGATAGCTCTAGAAAAAAAATAAAAAAATCAACATTACCTGATGTCCATAGGGAGATCGCATAAATTTGGAACTTCTGCCATTGTTGTATCTATAGAGATAAAAAAAAACATCAGACAATGTATTGTGTAGACTGCAGTCTGGAAAATAGGCAGAGAATACTTGGATGTCATTGATTTACCTCTCTATCAGCAGGAGACCAGTCCTAATGGAGATCTTATCTCTAGGTGGTGGAAATGTTAGCAGCTTATGTGCGGAGCGTGTCCTTACAGCTTTATAAGCATGCGAATATCTTACGTAAGGTAGGAGTTTTCTTCTTTTTTTGCTTCCACCCTCACAAACACGTCCGTCCTTTGTGATCTTCTGTCTTGTGCATGAAACTCAAATTTCAGGATGTGAGAAGTATTTCGACAGCACAGTGGGAAATTCACTACTATGGGATCATTATTTTCTGGATATCTTCTTTTTTTTTTTTTTAAACCCAACCTAATAAAACTGTCCAAGATGTAATAAGTCCTGTACTTTGTATAAGTAATGGTAAATGCACAGTAGATAAACTTAAAGGGGTTGTAAACATAGAACCAACGCTATGGGTATATTTAAATCTCTTAGTACCATATGAAAAAAGGGGTTTTCTATACCTCCCAACATTATCAACCTATAAATCTGAATAGTCAACCCCAAAATACTGCCAATACGCTCAGAGTTAAGTTAAAAATATATTTTATTGAATTGCATTAAAAATAGAAGAAAAACCGTAAATTAATCAATTGGTATGAGGTGAAGAATATGTGAAAGATCACAGAGGGGCACAGTCCATAAAAATGCCATCTAAATCATATAGGTAACCGAATGCCAGCAACCAGTGTGCTAATGTTTCATATACATAAATTCATCCTAGATATCCCATAGGACATGTATACACCAGGGGGATATATGGTACGCATAAAGTGATAGTACCAGACCATAATACTCTCAAACCGTTATATAGAAAGAATTGGGCTTACCCATGGCACAGATGTATGTCCAACTGCAATCGTCACCCCGACGCGCGTTTCGCGTGGTGGGCTTCCTCGGGGGGTGGTGTGAAGGGGTTGTCCGATGTCACCATTCACAGAATAGGTGATAACTTGTTGATCCGTGGGGGTCTGAACGCTGGGAGCCGCACAGATCGGCGGAACTTTTATCCCCTTTAGAATAGATCGGTAGTGCGCACGCTCGACTACTGCTCCATTCATTCTCTATGGGGCTGCTGAGCGCTGTGCAATTTCAACAGCCCCTTAGAGAATGAATGGAGCGGCGCCTGCTGCACCACTTTGTAATGGGGGATAAAAGTGTCTGATCGGGATAAAAAAATCCCTGTTCTGCCTATAGGTGCGTGATCCCCACTGATCAGCAAGTTATCACCTATCCTGTGGATTATTTGTTTTCACTGGACAATTCCTTTAAGGTTACTTTTATTTTTTCCTTCAGATATGCATTGATATGCTTAGAAATTGATGTGCACCAAAATAACTCTCCAAAGGATCAGAGGTAATTTGTTGGATGTTAGAGGTTCAAGCACTTGGACCCCCACTAATCACAAGAATGGGGGTCCTGAGTCCCTTATGTGATTGGAATGGTTGCTGAGCTTGAGCTATGCTGCTCCATTCAAAGTCTGCGGTACTGACGGTGATAGCCGAATGCAGCGCTCGGAGTGGCGTTTCACATTCTTGACCAACACTTTCTTAAAAAAATGGGGCTCCTGAACTTCATTTTTGTGATGGCTGGGGGTCCCATTGCTTGGATTGAATAAATTATTACTTATCTTGTGGGGAGGCAATAACTTTAAATCTTTGTACTACCCCTTTATTGCCATAAAACACATGGATTGTTACTAAACATTGTGTCATGAAGGACCCAGCGTATGACGACGGGAAAAGGGGGGAAGCCCAGCGACTAGGGAAAGGGAGAGTGGAGACCCCTAAGCAGATCCAACAACTCCCTGACTCCCCTGTCTTCCCTAAATAGGTTCTGCTCCTATCGCCGAGCAGGATACCTTAGCCCTGGCTGACCCTAGAGCTAGGCCCTAGGTAGGGAGGGGGAGGGGGGAACACTAGTCAGCCCCACTGCAACTAAAGACAAACAAGGGAAACAGACAAGGGGATACACTTAGCTTTGATAAGACACCAGAGAGATCACAACGATTTCAAAGGAAATCCAAGAAGAATCTAGCCGACTGCTAGAACTCCGGGCCTGAACAGAGGAATATACTCTATCACCAGCGATTCTCTGGAGAAACTGAGTGTATTTAAAGATCCAGCAAGGGTGTGTTAATTAGCAGCGGAAGGTGGAGATCACCGCTGGGTCCTAGAGAGGGAGGGATGATGAAAGGATCAAGAAGGTGTCTGCAAGACCAAGCGCAGCCACCTTCTACAGCCGGATCCAGAATGACTGTCTGTCAAACCTGATACACCCGTGACAGATTGATTATAAGTACATCACCTGCATTGAAGTACTGTCCCTTTCTTTTATTTTTTTGGGTACTGCGGACAGGAAGCCAATATGGGAACATGCAGCCTTGCACATATTGTACCTATGCACATATTGAGTCCACTCATTGCGAAGAGTGGACATCCAGTTCTGAGATACTCAAACCAACTATATGGCACTTACGTTGTCATAATAAAGTCTCTTATAATGGAGACAAACCTTACTATATTTTATTATACTAATTAGGCAGGACTAGTCCATTGCGGCATCTCCTACCCCAGACTAGTCTTGCCTCAGCAACTCTAATGACGCCTCCCTGGACGTGATTGACAGCCTTCATACTATACCCAGCATGGCAGGTCCGCGCAACATCGCCAGATTTCCACCTGCAGCAAGAATTCACATAAGAATTTTAAAAAAAATTGGACCCAGAGATAAACTACCTTGCAGAAAAAAATATATCAGCAGCACATGTACAAGATTTCCTTGCCTGATGCTATAATGCCCTGCAGATTTTGCTTGCACAAATTGACAAGTATAATCCGGAGCATTCAGGCTTGTGTGGACTTTCCTCATGTTATATATATTTGTATGTATCATTTCCTGCCTTTTGTGCAATACTACTGATAACGATCCAGCTGTCAGTCTAATTATTCAGGTGAGGGCTTTAACAACATCTGTTACACTGCGGGTAATTCCAGATTATCTTTCCAGTAAGTGGAAAACCTTTACTGCTTATCACAATGTGCTGATCTTTCACTTTTTTACTGCAGCCATGTGTCATCAGTGTTTTTGTCTGCATGCCTATGTGTCACCCAGGGGGAATATAGGGGACTCGGCCTTTTACCTTGTTTAGGAGGTCATGGCAGTCGGCTCCCGGGCCCGTACTCTGGGTCTCTCTTTAAAAAGGGGTTTTAGTATAGTTAGTCTCGTGACCCACTTGTGGTTTCCGGTAATGGTTACCGGCACTGCTGCAGACCTCCGGTGGTGATGGGATGGCAGCTGGGATGTTCTTGCTCCCCACAGGCGGAGCGGGCCCCCGGGGCAGTGTAGGTACAGATGGTGGTGATGCTGGGGCGTGCAGTGCAGGAGAGATGGCGCAGCGGAAATAGCTGACAGAGGCAGTGCAGTGCAGTCATCCGACTTTTACTCACAGTTCTTGTTCAAGGTTCTCAGGTACACTGTACAGATGTCCGCCTCCCGTGTCGCACTGCGTCTACCAGTCAATGGGTTCAGCACTTTCTCAAATTGATCAGGAGCGCTTGACGGAACCCCACTTTCTTTATGTTCCTCTCTAGACCGACTTCTCGCGCTGGGTCTTCTCCCTCCTGCCCTGCGCTTCCCACACACAGTCCCGATCGGGTGCTCTGAAGTCCCTCTGGGCAACCTGGAGTTCCCGGACCTACTTGACCTTCACGGTGACTAAGGTGAGACTGTGGCAACTGCACCATGGAAGTGCAGAGGCCTCCAGTTTTTCCAGCCGAGACCTGGAGTAACACGGCTGGTCCAGGGACCGGTTCCTTATTGCGGCCTGATCCCTCTGACATCTGGCAGATTCGGGGCATACGGGTGACGTCCTGCACTCACCGTACCCCCTGGGATCCCTTCTGTAAAACGGAACCTTTCTCCTCTGCTCCCCTCCTGGGCCTCTATTGCTAGGCCCCACTTATGGAGCAGAGCTCCTAAAGAGACTCTGCTCCCCTCCTCTCCTTACTACTACTGACTGACTAACTAACTGACCTGCCAGCGTAAGATGGCTTCCCTTTTTATACCTCCTACAATGGTGCTCCCCTACTCTATATCCTCCACCCACACCCACTACTGGTTCCCCCTCTCTCTGGTTCCCCCCACTCCAGCCAGGGACAGGGCTCAGCAGGAACACAGTGCATTTTGCCCTTCCAGCCGGCCTGGAGTAGTGTAGTGTTGGATGCAGGTGTTGGGGTTCCGGGCAGCACTCCCTCCTTACCTGAGAGGAGACACCACACCTCTGGGTGAGGTGCAGTACCTCTGTGGCGACTGAACCCTCAGGGGCACCACACCTACAGCTCATTCGTTCACAAAAATGCTCCTTCTCACATTGGTTGAACTAATGAATGGAGACATTGCTATCATCCGCTTTCTAAATTAGCTTCTCAATTCAGCAATGAAGTGGGACAATAACATCACACTTGGGATGCTTTCACATTGCGTTCAGGCACCCGTTTGTTGGCTTGCGTCCGAACCCCCCACAAAACGGGATTCATGCGATGAGGCCATAGACTATAATGGTGCCTGCAGAGCGAACGTGTGCTCTGTCGCGCATCATTTTCGGGCGTGTACACCTACTGGAGGAGGACACTCAGATGCAATCTACTATGTCTGGGTGTCCATCCCTAGTAGGCGGCGTACACTCCCGAAAATGATGGACGACAGAGCGCACGTTCGCTATGCCGGCAGCCTTATGGTCTATGGTCCCGTTGGCGCATACATTTTGCAGGGGTTCGCACGCAAGCCCCCACGGGGCCAACAAACTTGTGCCTGAGCGCAATGTGGAAGCATCTTTAAAGGGTTATTTCCATCTTTTACATGTATAGACTAAGTGCATGATGGATTTCATGATAGATCTTACAGACAGGTCTGCATCTGTTTGAGAACGTGACCAGTCACATGCTGTCCAGGATGGAGACGCGGTCACTCATGCGCCGCCCTCTCTTTCACTTCTTATGGGAGCTACGATAATTGTCAAGAAAGTGTGCTCTGCAATAAACAGAAGCCCCACAGAAATGGATGGAAAGTGCTACGCTTTCAGCAGTGTTGCACAGCAGGGTCCCATTCTTGAGATATCTCAATGATTTTTACAGTGTCCACTATAAGGATAGGGAAGGATTGAACCAGTTTGACATTACCTGTCCAGATTGAGGAGATTGACAGCTACTTAGCCTCCATGCTCTTAGAAATAAACATCTTAGTAAGTAGTTTGTGATTTTGTAAGCACTTTGGATGGCAGTTTGTATGTTTATGGTGTTTATGTTTATCCCAAATATCTGTCACGCTGTCTCTGTGTACTGGAGGTAGGGGGCCTAAGCTGACCCTAAGCTGGGGCCCTGACTAATCCCTCTACCTGGAGGTACTGTTAAAGGTACAGAGGTCCAGGCCGCCAGCGTAACCCCTACCTCCTGAGGATCCCTGCACCTAAGTAATCTAGTCCTGAGAAGGACCCCTGATCATAACAAAAGGGGACAGGTAATAATATGCCCACACTCAGTACTTAGACGAACGAGACAGTACAAGGGTAAAACCAAAACCACCTTGCATACAAAAACTACACAACTACAACAGAGGGAACACCAATGGGAAAGGAGATAAATGATAAAGCGAGGAAGGGAAAAAACACTCCAAATACACTTAGCTCTGAAACTCCAAATACCACTCTGTTAGTCTGCATGAAATGCTTTCACCGACACTTCCCTAACAGACCGGCAGGCATTTGAAGGAGTCCCACTACAGCAGCATTGATTGCAGCTGGGAGAGGCTGGACCTAGTCTAGCACAGAGAGAGAGTTAACTCCCTCACTGCCGAAAAACACAAAGCACCAAAACCTCAGCTGCGAGAAGTCAGGCTGTGTAATCGTGACGATCTTCGTGGCGACACACCCGTGACAGTACCCCCCCTTCTACGAGGGGCCTCCGGACCCTCAGGGCCAGGTTTATCCGGGTGAGTCGTGTGGAAGGCCCGAACTAATCGGTCTCCGTTAATATCCGACGCAGGAACCCACATCCTCTCCTCAGGACCATACCCCTTCCAATGAACCAGGTACTGAAGGGACCGGCGATTAAAGCGTGAATCGATGACCCTCGATACCTGGAACTCCAAGTTACCATTGACCACCACTGGAGGGGGAGGTAAAGGTGACGGTACCACCGGCGCCACATACCTCTTAAGCAACGATCTGTGGAACACGTTGTGAATTTTAAACGTAGGGGGGAGATCAAGACGGAATGCCACCGGATTAATTATAGAACTGATCTTGTACGGCCCGATGAACCTGGGACCCAGTTTCCAGGAGGGAACCTTAAGTTTTATATTCCTGGTAGACAACCATACCCGATCGTTCACACTTAGGTCCGGACCAGACACTCTCCTCCTATCAGCCATACGTTTGTATCGGTTCCCCATAGTATTCAGATTCTTCAGCACCCCTCTCCATACTGAAGCGAGTGATGAGGAAAATCGTTCCTCCTCAGGAACCCCCGAAGAGCCCCCCCTACTGAAAGTACAAAACTGGGGGTGAAAACCATATGCCCCAAAAAACGGGGACTTACCAGTGGACTCGCTCCGCCTATTATTAAGAGCAAACTCTGCCAGAGGTAAGAAAGAAGCCCAGTCCTCCTGGTTCTCTGACACAAAACACCGGAGATATGTCTCCAAGCTCTGGTTCATACGTTCCGTCTGACCATTGGTCTGAGGATGAAAAGCCGATGAGAACGATAAATGCCTCCCCCGCCGTGTACAAAACGCCTTCCAGAATTTGGACACAAACTGAGACCCCCGATCTGACACCATCTCGGAGGGTACCCCGTGAAGCCTCACAATCTCCCCAATGAACACCTGCGCAAGAGTTTTAGCATTAGGAAGAGCAGGAAGAGCGATAAAATGTGCCATCTTGCTGAACCTGTCCACTACAACGAGTATGACCGTTTTACCCGAAGACGGAGGGAGGTCCGTAATAAAGTCCATAGACAGATGAGTCCAATGACGCTCCGGGATCTTCAAAGGTAAGAGGGCCCCAGACGGACGGGTATGTGAGGTCTTAGAGCGCGCACAAACCCCACAGGACGCGACAAAAGTTGCCACCTCCTTATGTAAGTTAGGCCACCAAAACCGACGCTAGAGGAGATCCACAGTTGCTTTACTCCCCGGGTGTCCTGCAAAAACTGAGTTATGGTGTGCCTCGATCACCTTTTGTCGCAACTGATCTGGAACAAACAGTCTCCCCGGAGGTCCAACAGGGGCGTCCCCCTGAGCCTCCAATACCTCCTCCTCAAGCTCAGAGCATACTGCCGAAACCACCACCCCCTCCTGAAGGATAGGAATCGGGTCGTCCGTATTCCCGGCCCCAGGGAAACTACGAGATAAGGCATCCGCCTTTACATTTTTTGACCCAGGACGATATGTAACGACAAAATTAAACCTGGTAAAAAACAATGACCACCTAGCTTGTCTGGGATTCAGACGTTTTGCGGACTCCAGATATAGCAGGTTCTTGTGATCGGTGATGACGGTGACCGGATGGACTGCCCCCTCTAAAAAATGGCGCCACTCCTCAAAAGCTAACTTAATGGCCAAGAGTTCCCTATTGCCGACATCATAATTCCTCTCAGCGGACGACAATTTTTTAGAGAAAAAGGCGCACGGATGCCACTTACCAGGGGACGAACCTTGTGACAATACTGCTCCCACCCCTACCTCGGAAGCGTCTACCTCTACAATGAATGGCTGTGACGCATCAGGTTGAATGAGTATGGGTGCCGAGGCAAAACATTTTTTCAAGGAGGAGAATGCTTGACAAGCCTTGTCAGACCACCTAGAAATATCCGTCCCCTTTTTAGTCATGTCTGTGAGAGGCTTAACCATGGACGAGAAATTACGAATGAACTTCCGGTAATAATTAGCAAACCCCAGGAAACGTTGTAGTGCCTTAAGATTCTCTGGCCGATCCCACTCAAGAACTGCCCGCACTTTTCCCATTTGGCATACAGTTTATTATCCCGCAAGATCTGTAACACCTGCCTAACGTGCTCCTGATGAGACACCAGATCCGGTGAGTAAATTAAGATATCATCCAGATATATGACAACAAACTGTCCCACCAGGCGGCGAAAAATGTCATTAACAAAGTGTTGGAACACCACCGGGGCATTAGTCAGACCGAATGGCATGACAAGGTTCTCATAATGCCCCTCCGGAGTGTTAAACGCCGTCTTCCACTCATCCCCCTCCTTCATCCTAATCAGATTGTACGCCCCCCTGAGATCCAACTTAGAGAACCATTTGGCGCCCACGATCTGATTAAAGAGATCGGGAATAAGTGGGAGCGGATACGGATCTCGGACCGTAATCCGATTAAGTTCACGGAAATCCAGGCAAGGGCGTAGGCCTCCATCTTTCTTCTTAACAAAGAAGAACCCCGCGGCCACCGGTGAAGATGAAGGTCTAATATGCCCCTTTGCCAGACTTTCTGAAATATAATCCTTCATGGCCTGCCTCTCAGGACCAGAAAGGTTATACAACCTAGCTTTAGGTAACTTGGCCTCAGGGAGCAGTTTTACAGAACAGTCATACTCGCGATGAGGAGGTAGCTCCTGACACCCTTTCTCCGAGAATACATCCTCAAAGTCCGCCAGAAATGGAGGTAAGACCCTAGGAGTAACCGCACCGATGACCGTATTCATGCAGTTTTTATTACCGAATTTACTCCATTGGCTTATCTCTCTGGATTGCCAATTAATAACCGGGTTATGCTTAGTTAACCAAGGAAGGCCCAACACTATAGGAGTGGGAAGACCCTCCAACACGTAGCAAGACAACAGTTCTTTATGTATCGCCCCCACTTGAAGTTTTACGTTATGCACAGCTTGCAAAAAACTTCCCTGACCGAGAGGCCTGGCATCGATCGAGAATATGGGGATGGGTTTAGCCAACTCACTCAATCGCATACCTTGAACCCGGGCAAACCGAGCGTCCACCAGATTAGCCCCGGCCCCACTATCCAGAAGAACAGATATCCTCTCAGTTCTCGTACCCACCACCACCTCCGCCGGTACGAGAAACTGAGACGAACCTAGGGACGAAATACCTACTCCCAGATTGCCGTCCACCACACAACCTGGGATCAACAGTTTTCCGACGACTCTTCACTCTGCAAGGGACGGGATGGACACCCCCCAATAAAATGTCCCTTTCTCCCGCAGAAGAAACACCTTCCTGTCTTATGGCGCACCACCGGTCCCCTCCCCCGAAATGATGTCCCTCCTAATTGCATAGGCTCCTCTGGACTGACCAGGGGAACCACCATATGAGGGGACCTTGTAGGAGGTGGAGTTATCACAGGGGGTGGAGTTATCCCGCACCTCTCCCGAAGCCGTCTGTCAATGCGAATAGCAAGGGCCATAGCGGCTTCCAGTGACGCGGGAGAGTCATACTGTGCCAACACATCCTGTAATTTGTCGGATAAACCTTGACAAAACTGGCTCCTAAGAGCCGGGTCATTCCACTGGGTGTCAGTGGCCCACCTACGGAACTCCGAACAGAATTCCTCCGCCGGACGATCTCCCTGCTTGATCCTACGTAACTTAGATTCAGCAAGGGAGATCCGATCCGGGTCATCATATACAAGACCCAGAGCAGCAAAAAACCTATCCACTGACTGGAGAGCCGGGGAGACCGGGGGAAGAGAGAACGCCCAAGATTGTGGGTCCCCTTGTAGGAGCGAGATGACAATTCCCACCCTTTGTTCTTCACTCCCCGATGACCGAGGCCACAGCCGAAAGTACAACTTACATGCCTCCCGGAAAACAAAAAACTTGTCCCGCCCCCCAGTGAACCTGTCAGGGAGAGCTACTTTAGGTTCTGGTCCGGCTTGCTCCTGAGGATACAAAACCTTGGACCTAACGTCCGCCAGCTCCATGGACAAACTCTGCAACTGCCGAGCTAGACCGGCTACTGGATCCATGGTAGCTGGAGAAAATCTAAGTGGTCGGTGAAAATGTCACGCTGTCTCTGTGTACTGGAGGTAGGGGGCCTAAGCTGACCCTAAGCTGGGGCCCTGACTAATCCCTCTACCTGGAGGTACTGTTAAAAGTACAGAGGTCCAGGCCGCCAGCGTAACCCCTACCTCCTGAGGATCCCTGCACCTAAGTAATCTAGTCCTGAGAAGGACCCCTGATCACAACAAAAGGGGACAGGTAATAATATGCCCACACTCAGTACTTAGACGAACGAGACAGTACAAGGGTAAAACCAAAACCACCTTGCATACAAAAACTACACAACTACAACAGAGGGAACACCAATGGGAAAGGAGATAAATGATAAAGCGAGGAAGGGAAAAAACACTCCAAATACACTTAGCTCTGAAACTCCAAATACCACTCTGTTAGTCTGCATGAAATGCTTTCACCGACACTTCCCTAACAGACCGGCAGGCATTTGAAGGAGTCCCACTACAGCAGCATTCATAGAATCATAGAATCATAGAATGGTAGAGTTGGAAGGGACCTCCTGGGTCATCTGGTCCAACCCCCTGCTCAAAGCAGGATTCACTAGATCATCTCAGACAGATGTCTGTCCAGCCTCTGTTTGAAGACGTCCATTGAAGGGGAACTCACCACCTCTCGTGGCAGCCTGTTCCACTCATTAATCACCCTAACTGTCAAAAAGTTTTTTCTAATATCTAATCTGTGTCTCCTCCCATTTAGTTTCATCCCATTGCTTCTAGTCTTTCCTTGTGCAAATGAGAATAAAGATGATCCTTCTACAATGTGACAGCACTTGACATATTTGTAGACAGCTATTAAGTCTCCTCTCAGTCTTCTTTTTTGCAAGCTAAACATTCCCAAATCCTGCAACCGTTCCTCATAGGACATGGTTTGCAGACCAGTCACCATTCTGGTCGCTCTTCTCTGAACTTGCTCCAGTTTGTCTATGTCTTTTTTAAAATGTGGTGCCCAAAACTGTACACAGTATTCCAGATGAGGTCTGACCAAAGAGGAGTAAAGACCGATAATGACTTCACGTGATCTAGACTGTATGCTTCTGTTAATACATCCCAGAATTGTATTTGCCTTTTTTGCTGCTGCATCACACTGTTGACTCATGTTCAGTCTATGATCTATTAGTATACCTAAGTCTTTTTCACATGTACTGTTGCTTAGCTCTATTCCTCCCATTCTGTATATGCTTTTTTCATTTTTATTGCCCAGATGTAGTACTTTGCATTTTTCCCTGTTAAAAACCATTCTGTTGGTTGCTGCCCACTGCTCCAGTTTATTTAGGTCTTTTTGAATCCTCTCTCTCTCTTCTCTAGTATTAGCTATCCCTCCTAGCTTTGTGTCATCAGCAAATTTAATCAGCTTACCCTCAATTCCTTCATCTAAATCATTGATAAAGATGTTGAACAATACAGGTCCCAGGACAGAGCCCTGCATTGATTGCAGCTGGGCGAGGCTGGACCTCGTCTAGCACAGAGAGAGAGAGAGTTAACTCCCTCACTGCCGAAAAACACAAAGCACCAAAACCTCAGCTGCGAGAAGTCAGGCTGTGTAATCGTGACGATCTTCGTGGCGACACACCCGTGACAATATCCCCACCTGTAAAAATAAGAAATTTCGTAATTGACAGTGAATAAAAAGTTCAACTTTTTTTCAACTTCCCTAATGAAACATCATCACTGATGTCAGTTTCTGGGGTTGTTTCGATTTCTGTTGCAGTGAGCATGTGCCGGTTGGCTTTTAGAGCACATGCCCATTCCTGTCCGCCTGTTGTACCGCTCAACCATCCAACACCACTCCCCAATTATAAGCATCACTTAGTAAGATGGGGGAGTGGTATTGGATGGGTTAGTTGTGCTACAGGAAGACTGGGATAAGGTTTATACTAATCAGACAATCACTTTAAAGGAAACCTGACACCAGTTTTTAGTGTGTGGACCAATGCCACTACCTTTCTGAGCGCCTGAACTGCATTACTTAAATGTGTCCATCATCCAATAACCCCCCCTGTATACCACCAAAAATACCTTTTTATTTTCTCCTGCTTTCTTTGTAAATACCTTTGGTCCGGTCGGATGGGTGTCATTTCTCGTTGTATGTGCCACCTCTTTGCCCTCAAAAGCCCCCCCCCGGCTTTGATTGATGTGGATGACGCATCCAACGTCATCCACATAGCCAAAAGATGTCTCGCACTTGCACATTAGCATCGTCGGCTAGCACAGGCGCACTTTGTTCTGCCCTACTGCAGGTAGAGTACAAAACATAACTGCGCATGCGCCCGGGAAACATCATTGCGACTCCTTTTTACCGGAACCAATTAATCAGAAATAAGTTTCCTGGGCGCATGCGCAGTTATGTTTTGTGCTCTGCCCACAGTAGGGCAGAGAAAAGTGTGCCTGCGCTAGCTGACGATGCTAGTGCCAGCCAGCCTGTCTACCAGCCGTGTCGGCCTGTCTGTCTACCAGCCGTGTCCGCCTGTCTGTCTACCAGCCATGTCCGCCTGTCTGTCTACCAGCCATGTCCGCCTGCCTCTCTACCAGCCATGTTCGCCTGCCTGTCTACCAGCCATGCCCGCCTGCTTGTCCGTCAGCTGTGCCAGCCTGCCTGTCCATCAGCCGTGCCAGCCTGCCTGTCCATCAGCCGTGCCAGCCTGCGCCTGCCTACTGTCCCTTGGGGGTCAGCTACCATCCACCTGAGGTCAGTCCCAGAGTAGCACCTGGTCCACCTTCCTTGTCTCTCCTCGGATCACGGAGTCGCTGCACATCCAAGTTCGGATTTTGTGAGGTCCCTAGTTACGCCCCTCACCCCACACCACGGCACAGTGGTTCCACCACTCGTCCCGTTACAGTTGCTCTGAGCATGGTCACCTGGCAGGCCTAAATAGGGCATCCATAGACATGCCTTGCGCTAGATACTCTGACTATCAAGTCCCAGGGTTTACCTGACCTTCACTCTTTAACCCCTGTACAGTGATTTTGACTTACACAGGGACCTGGATGGAGTCTGCAGAGTAACCTTTGGCCCGTTGAGCAGTCTATTTGGAATGGTCAGATGGCCAGGTCCAAATCAGGAGGGCAGAAAAATGACAAAATTGTCGGTGAACAAACCAGAAATCAAACAGGCAAAGCAGGAGGAGAACTGCAGGATAAAACCAGGGCTAGACTGAACTATAACTGGCAACTCTCATCAGTAAGCTGTGCGTTTAAATAGGGTGTGGTGCCGTTCTTTTGGTCAAAGAAGGGAGCTGATTACTCCAGCTGGACAGCACATTCTGCCCGACTGTACAGGTCCCAGCCACCCTAGTTTGTGTGGTTGGACAAAGCCTGTGCTGCTCAGAGTTTCTGGTCCAGACGTATCCTCCATCACGAGCGCTGCCCACAGAACAGAATACAGTGGTGTCTGGTGGCAGAACTTAGCAGACGTCGCAGGAGCAGGTCCAGGAGGAGATGAGACACTTTTCCAGTAATGGTTGATATTTACTCCAGATGCCATTATATTTCATTCTAATTCCTATGAATTGTCACCTGCACCACAACCCTAATGTCTCACCTTTTGATATGTTATAAAGCAATAATTTAGATTCTGGACTTCTTGGTCAGTTTTCCTTTTCCTTTCTAGTATTTTTACAGACTGTCTGTGTTTTGCCTTCACTATCCTACATAGTTTGTAGTATGACATTATTACTTTAGTTTATGATATGTGTCGTACCCCTGTGTAGCCCCTTTTCCTCCATTTTATGTCACAAAGCTACACAATATGTGGGTATTCTTATTGTACTTTTTCATTTAAAATTTTATGTACCGTAACAATTTAAATTTGAACCTTGACTTTCCAAAAATACACATATTTATGTTTTTTTTTAAAGTGTGTTTCTTTAATATAACATTTCATATATTAATATTGTAAAGTTATCATACTGTACAGCACATTTTAATTAATGTTGTTTTTATTCATGCATCCTTAAGTGGCATAAAAACAATTTTTTTTTCATAAAAAACATAATTTACAAGTTATATACAAAATATAAAATAGTAAGAAATTATAAACTGTTATGTAATATAAAACAATAATATTAAATATAGCTTTGCACAACCATATGAACTCTTCATGGAGCTACTGATCTCTTCTCTAATGGAGAAATTAAACTTTATGAAAGTGTTTCTTAATACAACAGATTCTGTTATTTCACAGAACGCTTTTAACATATGAGCCGAGACTGCGGCTTTTCTCTATGAGCAATCCACTAAGGTGGGGGGTTTATGTAAAGTTTTCATTCAATTGTTCATCATTTTCAGGACGTTGGTGGGTGGAATTTACAAATGTCCCAAAATTCTGGACTGAACTTTTGGTATATACAGATTAAAAGAATTGATTACAATATGTACACGGTACATATACACAAGATGTTGGATTGCAAATTATAAATTTGGGTTCATTATGAAATCTCGCAGGAAGGTTTGATTGTTCTCCGGCATTAATTGCACTTGCTGCCTCTCCTGCTGAGATGTGCTGATATAGTAGCCAGGGAAGGCGGCTGATTCAAAGGAGTTGTACCTACTGCTGCTCATCTTTTTATAGAAGATGAAGGGTAACAAGTCATCGTTCTGTTTTTGTTTAATGTCGTCCACTTCCTAAAGGAAAGACACAAAAGAGAAACTTAGGAGATTCCAGGAATAAAAACATTCACCAAACATCTAAAAAATGTAATTGAAGGAATCCATAAAGAGAATCCAGATAACAACCCAGAAAGTCTAAAGCCCGCCATACACATCAGAAGGTTCGAACGATCATTCGTCTATACACAGGAGTGCTCGTTCGGTTAAGCGCTCCTGTATTCTCTATGAGAGTGCCACCACCAGACATGACTGGCGGCAACTTATTTCTGTGTGAAGGAAAGGATCAGCAGTTCAGATTCAGACATGCCGGATTCTTAACTTCCCCGGCAATCAATTGTCTAAGGCTCCCGTACACATTAGAGTGTTGACCAAACCTATTGCTATCGACAGAATAGGCTAATGTGTATGGGGAGGCTTAACAACTTTGGTATTCTTTCTTAGACCAAAGCAGACATAACCAAACCTCCAACTTAAGAAGAGTCAGACCTCCAGTCTATACTAAGCGGGGAAATCATCAAGACTGGCATTTTGCATAACAGTCTTGAACCTAAAGCTGGCTGGAGTAAAATGTGCCAAATTTATTAAGATGTATATTTTTGGGGCTGCCCATGCGCTATAAAATAAGATCTTTGCCAATCCTAATCTACTGTTGAATTCCGCTACAATGTACGCTAATTTATCTCATCCATTAAAATTGTGCAGTGATAGGTCATGATGCCTTTGTAAAGAGGTTTCAGGTCTGGTGCCAAAGAGCAAAATGCCACCAAAGATCAAGTGTGACAAATTTTGCAAATTTGGACACAATTTTTGTGCCCCCTAAGTGTCCAGTTTTTGGCTTCAGCATATGTGATACATAGTTTAATGCAGGGTTATTCCCAAAAACAAATGTTGTCACCTATACATAAGATAGGTAATCATGTATTGATCATTGTGGTTCTGACCACTTGGACCTCCACCAGTTTTAAGAACAGGACTCTGAAATGCCCCATTATAATGGAGCCATGACCAGGGGTGACTGGATTTTCCCATAGGTAATGAATTGAGTGATGTACTGACCTTTAGGCTGAGGACTGGATCTGTCATCCCCTCTTCGGGAGTGCAACACAAATAATGTTTGCGTCCTGCAATACCCAATGTGACTGGACGCTTCTCCTCTATATCAGGTTTTGCTGAAAAGTAGGTGCCCACATTTATTTTTGCTGCAAGAGAAGCCAAAGTGTTAATATCACACAATATTTTAGGAGCAAATGTCTTGTGAGATACAGTTATTAATTCTATATTCTAAAAGGAATGTAAGTAAAGTCTTACCTTCTTGCTGTATGTTCTGCCCTTGCAAAAACAAGGCCACAAGACGGGCATTGCCTTGGAATTCTTGCATAGTTAAGCATTTCTGTTTTTGGTCACGAATAACGTGCACTGTCGTTTTATTGTACAGAAATTGAGTGCTGGCTGCTTCTTCCGTTTCGATGGAATTGCAAGTGATGTCTTCTGTTATATAAAATAACATTGAATAAATACATTTTTTCATTTGATCAGTAACTCACACAAGGATATGTAGACGACCTCTCTCTCCGATAAGAGTAACAACTTGGTAGTGGAGAAAATGCAACATGTTTGATGTAATGATTGTGAACTAAATATGAAGTAATTGTTAATATCTTATATACTTATTTAACGTATTCTATATTAAAAAACTAAAATGTAAAAAATCATTTAAACTATTACATAGGGTGCACTGAATAAGGGTTTAATCTATTGGCAATATGTAATTTTTAGGAATATGATTATTTCTGTTCTACCTGAATAAGACGCTTATCTATATTAAAGGGGACCTGTCATTTGCCATAAATATGTATTTTTTTATCTGGTATAATTCCTGCTGTTCTCCTGAATCCAGTGATGATTCTCTCTTGTTTCTGCGCCGGATTCAGGGGAAAAGTGACATTTACACTAAGCTAAAAACAATGACATATTATAGGTAAGGTCATTTTTGAATAATTGAGTATGATCTTACCATGTACAAGGATGTGATTCAGCAGGTCATCATCATCGAAAAAGCTCAACTTATCAGTTCCTTTTAGTCCTTTCAGCTTTTCCACAACTACCACAAGCATTACGACTTTCTTGAAGCTGTTCATTGGTTTTTCCGGCTTTCTTATCTCAGGCTTTATTTTAGGAAGATAAGTTGACCAACATTCCTCATGGTGTTTCCATTGTAGATGCTTCTTATTAGTCTGTAGAAGAAAAATTACAGGTTTGTTATTGGGATGGTCCTTAAAGACCCACTGTCTTATTATCACACTCGTAGATGCACTTTTAGCTCTTGTACTTTCGACACTGAAAAATTTATGATAAAAGCATTAATATCGTCTATCGAAAAGAGTATAGATGATATTATGGTTATGGGATGTGTCTAAACATTCATTTATCTAAAAAAAAAAGTGCATGAACATATGCATATTACAATGGGGGACATATTCAGAACTTAGTGCATGAGAAAATTGGAGCGGTTGTCCATAGCAGCCAATCAGATTGCTGATTTTATTTTCCAAAGGGAAATTAAAATATGAGAGCTCCAATCTGATAAATTGCCCTAAGTATCTGTTCCATTTTTTCCCATGCACTAGTTTTGATATATTTCTACTAATAGGTTATCATTATACACCAAGTTTTAAAATTTAAAGAGGTTGGCCACACCCGACACCCCCGCAGATCAGCTTTTATCGGTAGCTCAGAAGTTCTCGGATGCAGCCAAAACACAGGAGCTCTGTCAAAAGTACAGTGGACGTGGCTGGGTACTGCAGATTCACCCCCATGTTTAGGAATTAAAGAAGTTGGCTACTACTGATTTATTGATTACCTATTTTTAGGATAGGCTATCAATATATGATCGGTGGGGATGCCACATCCGGCACCTGCGCCAATCAACTATTACCGATGGCCGGAAGTTCTCGAATGCTGCAGGAACACAGCAGTTCCGTCAAAACTATAGTGACTACAGCCGTATACTCCAGGTCCACCGCCTAATCTTCTGAAAAAGGTTTGGATCTGCAGTACCTGACCACGGTCAGTATAGAAGTCGCAGAGCTGCAATGTTCAGGCAGCATCCGAGAACTTCCAGCCGGTATCAGTAACAGCTGATCGACGAAGGCGCCGGATGTCGCACTCCCATCGATCAGTTATTGATAGCCTATCCTGAAATAAGTCATGAATAAATAAGCAGGTGCCAAACCCTAAAGTCATACAAAATTGCTACAAAAATACAAAATCCCCTTTTTAGAATCGACTTTTCGTTTCGAACACTTTATACTAAGTAATAAAAAAAAATAATCATTTAGCTAAAATATAAAATCAGATGTCATTTACCTTCATTTTAATGGATATTTCATCAGAGTAAAAGTCTTCCACATGCTCACTACAACGAAAAGAAAAGGAATTCAGGAGATAAGGCAATAAAACAATGTCACGTAAGTCCTAATTATTCTATAGACCGAAGCCCCTAAAAATCCTTTGGTACTCGGCTAATATATCTCTATGTAACATGTATGTTAGATATAAGATCTTTTACTTCTTTTCATCCCGTACAAATTACGGACTTCATATTATTATTATTTTTTTTATGTTTTTCTTTTCTTTTTTTATTATATAAAGAATTTGTGGTATGTTACATCCTGGTGATATTCTCTCCTATAATTACACTGAGCGCTCTGCAGAAACGTGCAGCCACTGCGGATATCCTAATACAAGCCCCGACCTTCTATAGGTAGAGGACTAGAAATGATTACCTGTACTCCATTGAAATGTCATTCAATTCTGGAACTTCTGCCATTATGTCTGTAGGGATAAAATATGAGATATAAATATGCAGGGAATAAATCCAGAGCTGCACAGATATGTCTAGATAATACATAAAACAAGAGAAAATCATAAAATACCTTAAATAAAAGCTGTAGAAGAATAAAAGTGCTAGCGATGTCCTGATCCGGGGCAGTGCGGTGTTATCTGGGTGCTCGCAGCTGCTTTTATACACAAGCCACTCTTCAGGATCTTACGCAATACGGGTTTTTTTTTTTCCCCGGCTTCCTCTTTTTTTTTTTGTCGGCTTGCTATTTATTCTTCGCCCTTGTATTTATGAAGCTGGATTTTCAAGATTTCACATGTACAAATTATTTCAATACGCCAGTGGGGTTTCCTCAGTTTCCGGATCATACTATTCACAATAAAGCAGGCACAGGTAGAATATAAAAAAATATAATAATAATACAAAATATTGAAATACTCACATTGATCCCCAGGAGCTCCTGTTCACTTACTCGATCTCTGCTGGTCTTTACTTCCAAGCTTCAGCTTGGGCTTGTTCACACTATTTGCAGCATTTTTACAGTGATTTTTTTTTTATGCCTTAAAAAAGCTCTGTGTTTTACATTGCCAGGAAAATGAATGAGGTTTCTGAAGTCTTAAGCACGTGCTGCTGTTTTTTTTCCCCTGCATATTTTAACCATCAATGTAGTTTT
Source organism: Phyllobates terribilis (assembly GCF_046119375.1). Taxonomy (NCBI): domain Eukaryota; kingdom Metazoa; phylum Chordata; class Amphibia; order Anura; family Dendrobatidae; genus Phyllobates; species Phyllobates terribilis. The sequence goes on from NW_027362771.1 coordinate 534,146,228, forward strand.
TTTTAATTATGCATCATGTCGATTCTTTCAGCTGTTTTGAAACATTTTTCACCCATTCAAATGAATGTCTAAAAAACACGAGTAAAAATGTATCAAAAATGCATAAAATATGTGCACATTGTGTGTGCATTTATTCTGTGTTTTTGGTGCAGAAATATCCACTGCAAAAGATGGATAATTGGAGGGGGCGTGCAGGCTGGACATATGGGGGCCTGTATAGGGGTGGGGCTGGACACATGAAGGGGGGAGCAGGCTGGACACATGGGGGCAGGAGAGATATATGGGGGGGCAGGCTGGATATATGAGGGAGAGCAGGCTGGACACATGAACGGGGAGCAGGCTGGACACATGGGGGCCTGGATGGGAATATGGGGGGCCAGGCTGGACACATGGGGGCCTGGATTGATATATGGGGGGGGCAGGCTGGACAAATAGGGGCCTGGATTGATATAGGGGGGAGCAGGCTGGACACATGGAGACCTGGATGGATATATAGGGAGCCAGGATGGATATGTGGGGGGGCAGGCTGGACACATGGGGAGCAGGATGGATATATAGGGGGCAGGCTAGATATATGGGGGGGCAGGCTGGATACATGGGGCCAGGATAGATATATGGGGGGGCAGGAAAGATATATGAGGGGGTGTCAGCGGGACACATGGGGGCCAGGATGGATATATCAGGGGGCAGGATGGACACATGGGGGCCAGGATGGATATATGGAGTGGCCAGGCTGGACAAGGGACACATGGAGGCCAGGCTGGACAAGGAACACATGGGGACCAGGTGGGACAAGGGACACATGGGGGCCAGGAGGTGGGACAAGGGACACATGGGGGCCAGACGGCGGGACAAGGGACACATGGGGGCCAGGTGGCGGGACAAGGGATACATGGGGGCCAGGCGGGACAAGGAACTTTTTGGGGGCCAGATTGAGGAGCATACATTATTAGTTCATAGTGGCAAGTGGAGAACATTATTACTTTTGTAATATACTTTACTTTTTAGAAAACTGTTTTCAATGGGGGAGAGGGGGCAAAAGGGGGGTCCTGTTACCGTGCAGGGCGACATTATGCCACTTTTTTCTTCAACTGGTGTAATGTAGAAGTCGGGGGGAAAAAGTGTGGAATATGCTCTAGAAGAGATCAGTTATTGATAACTGTGTGTTATTTTCTGCAGAGATGAGTCCTGGCTGGAAGAAGTGATGGTGGTCTGTGCCAGATGAAGAAGAAAAGTGAAGAGGAAGGACTTCACCTAGAGACGTCTCTGGTGAGTCAGTGTATTACATGTAAACTTACGCTATACATTATATAGTATATACAGAGCTCTAGTATATGTCACTGGTGACCACTGTATTACCTATACACTATATACAGAGCTCCTGTGTATAATGTCACTGGTGATCCCTGTATTACCTGTACACACTATATACAGGGCTCTGGTGTATGACATCACTGGTGGTAATAACAGTGTTGTTAGTATTTTGGATTGTATTCATGATCAGTATTGTAGTATTTGGTCACTACGTGGTGGTAATATGTAATCTGGTCATGGTGTGGTGGTATTTGTGCCTTGCATGTGGTATTATTCGGTCACTATGTGGTGGTAATATGTGATCTAGTCACGGTGTGGCGGTATTTGTCACTTTTGTATGTGGTATTACTGGCTTTGGTATAGTGGATTGTGTTGTGTATGGCGGTCATTTGTTCTCGCTGATATTAACTAGGAGAAGATTTTTTCCATTAGACCACAGCCCCACTATCAGTGTTTGGTCAGTATTTTTTCTCAGGAGTGGGAGCCAAAACCAGGAGTGGGTGATAAATGCAGAATTAGTGACTTGTTTCTATTATACATTTTCTCTGATTGTTCCTCACTTGGTTTTGGCTCCCACTTCTGAGAAAAAATACTGACCAAATACTGATAGTGGGGCCGTGGCCTTAGGGATTAAATACTTGGAACACAGCGGCAGAGGTGCACTTAGAGGGGTTCTCCGGTGAAAACAAGTAATCACCTCTTCACAGGATCAGTGATAAGTTATTGATTGGTGGGGGTCTGCTGGGACCCAATCGGCAGAATGTGTGAAGCTTCTATCCCCATTAGACTGGAGCTCATGTGCGACTTGACCACTGATCCATTCATTCCCTTTTTTTTTTAGAAGCCGCCAAGAGAATGAATGAGGCTGCGGTCAGACGTCCCACCTGCAGCTCCATTTTAAAATGGGGATAAAACTTCCCCATTCTTCCAATCAGTGCATTTTCCAATGGTCGAACCCAAACAATCAATAAGTTATCACTGAACCTGAGAATACGGCCGTCTGTGTACCCCCATACTGCTAGACTGGGTTACACTACAGGTCCCACACCCCTTAGTTTCTGTGGCTGGGCAAAGCCTGCACCTCCAGAGCTTCTGGTCACAATTTATCCTCCATCACCAGCGCCACCCACAGAATGAGTATGGCGGCGCGTGGTGACAGAAGCAGATGTCGCAGGAGCAGGTCTAGGAGGAGACACCATTCCAGTAATAGTTGGAATTATTTCCAGATGTCATTATATTTCATCTTTCACTGAGTGGGGCTCCTTCTCCTGTGGTATGTGTCCGGCCTGCAAGTATATTTTCCAATTCAGGAAGTGATAAGATATTCTGGATTGTTCATCACATTACTTGTGATACCGAGGCATTTGTATATTATGCCACCTGCCTTTGTGGCTTGATTTACTTAAGAATGACTACAAGATCCCTTAAGCTTTGTGTCCAGGAACATGTGAGGGACATTAAAAATGCAACTAACAGCCAAAATTAAAAAAAAATAAAAACTGTTCCTAAACATTATCAAGATTGTCACAACTGCAACCCAAAATGTTTTTATGTGTGTGGTATTGATCATGTCTATGTGGGCATTAGGGGTGATCAGGGGTGGATTAAGAGTAGCAAGGGCCCCGGGCAGTTTAGAAGGCGCGCCCTCCCCCCCCACACACACACCTGATGTATCACGTGACATGTCACATGATCCCCTGTGATAGATCATGTGATAGTTTACGTGAAATTAATTTGGCACAATATTAATTATAATATTTTTTTATAGGCTGTGTGCCCACTATGTGTTTTTTAAGCGTTTCCGCAGCGGCAATTCCGCTGCAGAAACACTTAAAAAACGCTTAGTAGAAGGTCTGCCATGTTCCCCAATGATAATCCACATGTGCTGTGCACATGCTGCGGAAATTTCCGCTGCGGATTATCATTGCGGAAAAATACACAGCACTACCAATTATTTTGCGGAAGCGCGGCATTTTCACCGCCATTGACTTGCATTAGAACGCATGGAATCCGCATCACTGCATCTGTACATGCGGAATCCATGCATTTCAATGTGCGGATGGTACCCGGGTCTGGAGAGGAGGAGACTCTCCTCCGGACCCGGGTACCATAGAACCTGTAAAAAAAGAATAAAATAAAAAATAAATATTATACTTACCTTCTGATGGCCCCCGGTGTCTTTTTCCGATGCGTCCTGGCTTGCTGGCAGCTCGCGATGGTCTGAAAAGGATCTGCCATGACGTCATTTAGTCATGTGACGGGTCACGCGACCGCTGACGTTGGCAGGCCATCAGAAGGTAAGTATATATTTTTTATTTTTTACCATTCTTTTACGGTCACACTATATAAATCCATGCTGGTTGCATGGATTTATATAGTGTAACCAAGTTGTCAAGCACTTTCCAAGTGATGCTAAAATTGCTTGGAAAGCGCTTGTCAACCCGCATGCGGAAATGCAAGTGAAGAACGCTTCACATCCGCATGTCCCTGGCAGGAAAACGCATGTACAATCCGCATGTACAATCCGCATGCGTTTTTTCTGCCAGGGAGATGCAGAAACGCTCAAAAAAAATCCGGAGCATTTCTGCATCGTGGGCACATAGCCTTACATTAATTGTATGACTCAATATTGAGCACACTTAGCCATCTATATACGGCGGGAGGCCGCACGGTGCCATCTATACACAGCGGGAGGCCGCACAGTGCCATCTATACACAGCGGGAGGCCGCACGTAGCCATCTATACACAACGGGAGGCCGCACGTAGCCATCTATACACAGCGGGAGGCCGCACGGCGCCATCTATACACAGCGGGAGGCCGCACGGCGCCCCCCCAGAGACAGCAGGAGGCCGCACGGCGCCATCTATACTCAGCCTGAGGCCGCATGTAGCCATCTATACACAGCAGGAGGCCGCACGGCGCCATCTATACACAGCGGGAAACCGTACGGCCCCCCCAGAGACAGCAGGAGGCCGCATGGCGCCATCTATACTCAGCCTGAGTCCGCACGTAGCCATCTATACACAGCAGGAGGCCGCACGGCGCCATCTATACACAGCGGGAGGCCGCACGGCGCCCCCCCCAGAGACAGCAGGAGGCTGCATGGCACCATCTATACTCAGCAGGAGGCCGCACGGCGCCATCTATACACAGCAGGAGGCCGCACGGCGCGCCCCCTCAGAGACAGCAGGAGGCCGCACGGCGCCCCCCAGAGACAGCAGGAGGCCGCACGGCGCCATCTATACTCAGCAGGAGGCCGCACGTAGCCATCTATACACAGCAGGAGGCCGCACGGCGCCATCTATACACAGCAGGAGGCCGCACGGCGCCATCTATACTCAGCAGGAGGCCACACGGCGCCATCTATACTCAGCAGGAGGCCGCACGGCACCATCTATACACAGCAGGAGGCCGCACGGCGCCATCTATACACAGCAGGAGGCCGCACGGCGCCATCTATACACAGCAGGAGGCCGCACGGCACCATCTATACACAGCAGAAGGCTGCACGGCGCCATCTATACACAGCAGGGGGCCGCACGGCGCCATCTATACACAGCAGGGGGCCGCACGGCGCCATCTATACACAGCAGGGGGCCGCACGGCGCCATCTATACACAGCAGGGAGCCGCACGGCGCCATCTATACACAGCAGGGGGCCGCACGGCGCCATCTATACACAGCAGGGGGCGCACGGCGCCATCTATACACAGCAGGGGCCGCACGGCGCCATCTATACACAGCAGGGGGCCGCACGGCGCCATCTATACACAGCAGGGGGCCGCACAGCGCCATCTATACACAGCAGGGGGCCGCACGGCGCCATCTATACCCAGCGGGAGGCCGCACGGCGCCAACTATACTCAGCAGGAGGCCACACGCAGTCACGCATGCAGTCACGCACACACACAAACATATACAGACATATACATACACGCATAAACACATTTGAAACACAAAAATACATCTAAACAGACATCACACAGTGATATCTGCCTACACACACACACATACACACACACACACACACACACCACATACATATACATAGACACACACACACATACACACTCCCCATCCCCCGTCTCCATTCCTCCTGCCTGCTCTGACTTCTCCATTGCAGCAGTGCAGGCCGGGCGCGCATTGCGTGACGTCACAGCTAGGAGACACGGCCACGCACAGGGCCGTGTCTCCTAGCAGTGACGCGGCCGGGCCAGCACAGGGAAGTTAACTGCTGCAGTGCTGGCCCGGCCGATGAAGAAGTAGCGGCGGCCCCTGCTGGGGGAGCGGTCTGGGGCCCCCCCTCCCGCCACTGCTACCGGTGTGTACCGCGGCGGCCCGCACATATAATGAGGGCAATCCGGCATTAGACACCCCGCCCGGAGCCGCGGGCCCTCTGCAGGCTCGGGGCCCCGGGCGGTAGCCCGGATTGCCCTCATTATAATCCGCCTATGGGGGTGATCAAAAGGAGTCTGACTCCTCCTGGTGACGCGATATGTATGCTTGTTGCAAAGGTGATGTGTGTGATAATGTTCGTTGTCCTGCCCATCATGCTCGGCGTGTCATGCATCATGCCAAGGTGTGCCCTGATCATGTAAATATTTCCCACATTTTAAATCAACCAAAACTCCTGACGAAGCCCAATGTTGGTGAAACGCGCGTTGAGGTGATTCTGCGTCTCTTATCCTCCATTGTGTTTTCTGCTGGCATACCATGTCTCTAGGCATATATACTATTTATGTACTATTATGTGGGTCCTCTGTTATTTTGGATATCCCTTAGGCTTATATTGCTATGGGACCTATCCTTACCATATTATTTTGGGGTAATATTTGAGGACTTCATGCATTTATATTGAACATACAGCTAGGTATTTAGTCTAAATTTTGGACTTATTTCTTGCTAGTGTTATTCCGTATCTGGCTTATTTCTATGTTTCTTACATGATTCATATGTATTTGATCATTACAAAAGAGAGTAGGGGGTTCTTTTTTTGCCTTTAATTACATCAGTGATTTTGGGTCCATTTTTATGGATCATTATTACCATCTATATTTTCTGATGTTTATCTTTTAGTCTGATCTTTCCCTACTACTGTGTATTTATCTTTTGAATATATTCATGAATTAAATGTATCTATTCATACGCTTTATACTTGTTTGCTCCTATTTTTTCTTTTTTTCTATTGAGTACATTACTTGTATACTTGTATTGTTGTCATTGTCCCAATTAGAAAAGTACTTTGCTTCTATACACAAATTCATTTTTTTTAAAGTGTGTTTCTTTAATATAACTTTCCATATATTCACCTTGTAAAGTTATCATACTGTACAGCACATTTTAATTAATGTTGTTTTTATTCATGCATCTTGAAATGGCATAAAAACAGCATTTTTTCTTAAAAAAACATAATTTACAAGTTATATACAAAATAGTAAGAAATTATAAACTGTTATTTAAAATAAAACAATAATATTAAATATAGCTTTACACAACCTATGAACTCTTCATGGAGCTACTGATTTCTTCTCTGACTGAGAAATTAAACTTTATGAAAGTGTTTGTTAATACAACAGATTCTGTTATTTCACAGAACGCTTTTTACATATGAGCCGAGACTGCGGCTTTTCTCTATGAGCAATCCACTAAGGTGGGGGGTTTATGTAAAGTTTTCATTCAATCGTTCATCGTTTTCAGGACGTTGGTGGGTGGAATTTACAAATGTCCCAAAATTCTGGACTGAACTTTTGGTATATACAGATTGAAAGAATGGATTAAAATATGTACACGGTACATATACACAAGATGTTGGATTGCAAATTATAAATTTGGGTTCATTATGAAATCTCGCAGGAAGGTTTGATTGTTCTCCGGCATTAATTGCACTTGCTGCCTCTCCTGCTGAGATGTGCTGATATAGTAGCCAGGGAAGGCGGCTGATTCAAAGGAGTTGTACGTACTGCTGCTCATCTTTTTATAGAAGATGAAGGGTAACAAGTCATCGTTCTGTTTTTGTTTAATGTCGTCCACTTCCTAAAGGAAAGACACAAAAGAGAAACTTAGGAGATTTCAGGAATAAAAACATTCACCAAACATCTAAAAAATGTAATTGAAGGAATCCATAAAGAGAATCCAGATAACAACGCAGAAAGTCTAAAGCCCGCCATACACATCAGAAGGTTCGAACGATCATTCGTCTATACACAGGAGTGCTCGTTCGGTTAAGCGCTCCTGTATTGTCTATGAGAGTGCCACCACCAGACATGACTGGCGGCAACTTATTTCTGTGAGAAGAAAAGGATCAGCCTTTCGGATTCAGACATGCCGGATTCTTAACTTCCCCGACAATCAATTGTCTAAGGCTCCTGTACACATTAGAGTGTTGACCAAACATTTTGCTATCGACAGAATAGGCTAATGTGTATGGGGAGGCTTAACAACTTTGGTATTCTTTCTTAGACCAAAGCAGACATAACCAAACCTCCAACTTAAGAAGAGTCAGACCTCCAGTCTATACTAAGCGGGGAAATCATCAAGACTGGCATTTTGCATAACAGTCTTGAACCTAAAGCTGGCTGGAGTAAAATGTGCCAAATTTATTAAGATGTATATTTTTGGGGCTGCCCATGCGCTATAAAATAAGATCTTTGCCAATCCTAATCTACTGTTGAATTCCGCTACAATGTACGCTAATTTATCTCATCCATTAAAATTGTGCAGTGATAGGTCATGATGCCTTTGTAAAGAGGTTTCAGGTCTGGTGCCAAAGAGCAAAATGCCACCAAAGATCAAGTGTGACAAATTTTGCAAATTTGGACATAATTTTTGTGCCCCCTAAGTGTCCAGTTTTTGGCTTCAGAATATGTGATACATAGTTTAATACAGGGTTATTCCCAAAAACAAATGTTGTCACCTATACATAAGATAGGTAATCATGTATTGCTCATTGTGGTTCTGACCACTAGGACCTCCACCAATCCCAAGAACAGGATTCTGAAATGCCCCATTATAATGGAGCCATGACCAGGCATGACTGGAATTTCCCATAGACAATACATGGAGTTATGTACTGACCTTTAGTTTCAGGACTGGATCTGTCATCCCCTCTTCGGGAGTGCAACACAAATAAAGTTTGCGTCCAGCAATACCCAATGTGACTGGACGCTTCTCTATATCAGGTTTTGTTGAAAGGTAGGTGCCCACATTTATTTTAGCTGCAAGAGAAGCCAAAGTGTTAATATCACACAATATTTTAGACGCAAAGGTCTTGAAAAATATTATTTTTTTAGATTATAGATTAAAGTAAAGTCTTACCTTCTTGCTGAATGTTCTGCCCTTGCAAAAACAAGGCCACAAGACGGGCATTGCCTTGGAATTCTTGCATAGTTAAGCATTTCTGTCTGTTGTCACGAATAACGTGCACTGTCGTTGCATTGTACAGAAATTGCGTTCTGACTGCTTTTTGCGTTTCCACTGAATTGCAAGTGATGTCTTCTGTTATATAAAAAAAAATGAAATAAACAAGATTTTTAGTTTTATCAGTAACTCACACATGGATATATTGACGACATCTCTGTCTGATAAGAGTTACAACTTGGCAGTGGAGAAATAGCAACATATCAAAATGATTGTGAACTAATTATATAGCAATTGATGATATTGTAATTAGCACTAATTAGACTTATTTATCTTATTATATGTTAATAGACTAAAATTTTAAAAATCATTTAAACTATTACATAGGGTGCATAGAATAAGGGTTAAACCTAATGGCAATATGTCATTTTTAAGAATAAGATTATTACCGTTCTACCTTATAAAAGTGGACCTGTCATTTATCATAAATATGTATTTTTTTACCTGGTATAAATCCTGCTGTTATCCTGAATCTGGTGATGTTTCTCTCTTGTTTCTGCGCCTTTCCATTCCTGAGATATGGCCATCTCTTGCCAGTATTGCCAGTAGGTAAATTTAGTCTTGGTAACTAACTGGGCGTGGTCTCCAAAGAGTTTCTGACCACACCCACTTTGATAACAAGGCTAGATTTACATACAGGTAAGAGGGGGCTGTATCTCAGGAATGAAGAGGCGCAGGAAGAAAGGAAAAACAACGTCGGATTCAGGGGAAAAGCGACATTTACACTAAGTTAAAATAAATGACATATTATAGGTAAGTGACAGGTCCTCTTAGAATAATTGAGTATGATCTTACCATGTACAAGGATGTGATTCAGCAGGTCATCATCATCGAAAAAGCTCAACTTATCAGTTCCTTTTAGTCCTTTCAGCTTTTCCACAACTACCACAAGCATTACGACTTTCTTGAAGCTGTTCATTGGTTTTTCCGGCTTTCTTATCTCAGGCTTTATTTTAGGAAGATAAGTTGACCAACATTCCTCATGGTGTTTCCATTGTAGATGCTTCTTATTAGTCTGTAGAAGAAAAATTACAGGTTTGTTATTGGGATGGTCTTTAAAGATCCGCTGTCTTATTAGCACTCTATATAGCATAGACAAACTTTTACCTCTTGTATTGTCGACACCGGCAAAATCAAAAATTTATGATAAAAGCATAAATATCATCTATCGAAAAGAGTATAGATGATATTATGGAATGTGTCTATCCATTCATTAATCTCAATGAAATGTGCATGAACATATTGCATTCCTCTATATTACAATGGGGGACATTTTTCAGTGAAGCGTTTGTCCGTAGCAGCCAATCAAATTGCAAATTTTATTTTCAAAGGGGAAATTAAAGTATGAGAGCTCCAATCTGATTAATTGCTTTAGGTAACTGCTCCATTTTCCTTATGCTCTAGTGTTGATATATTTTTACTAATGGGTTATCAAAACACAGCAGCTCCATCAAAACTACAGTGGCTGCGGCAGGTCCTTCCCCTATTCATTTGAATAGGGTGTGGATCTGCAGTACCCCACAACGAACACTATAAAAGTGATGGCGCTGCTGTGTTCCAGAAGACTTCCTGCCGGTGCCCGTCACTGCTGATCTGCGGAGGCGCCGGATGTCGCACCCCCACCGATCACATATTGATATCCTATTCTAAGGATGGTCAATCAATAAAAATGTAGTGGCCAAACCCTTTAAGGACCTGAAGCCGTACAAAATTGCTGCAAAAAATACAAAATCCTTCGACTTTAACTTCGAACATTTTTTACTAAATAAAAATAATTTAACTAAAACATCAAACGAAATTTACCTTCATTTTGATGGATATTTCATCAGAGTAAAAGTCTTCCACATGCTCACTACAAGGAAAAGAAAAGGCATTCAGGAGATAAGGCAATAAAACAATGTCACGTAAGTCCTAATTATTCTATAGACCGAAGCCCCCCAAAATCCTTTGGTACTCGGCTAATATATCTCTATGTAACATGTATGTTAGATATAAGATCTTTTACTTCTTTTCATCCCGTACAAATTACGGACTTCATATTATTATTATTTTTTTTATGTTTTTCTTTTCTTTTTTTATTATATAAAGAATTTGTGGTATGTTACATCCTGGTGATATTCTCTCCTATAATTACACTGAGCGCTCTGCAGAAACGTGCAGCCACTGCGGATATCCTAATACAAGCCCCGACCTTCTATAGGTAGAGGAATAGAAATGATTACCTGTACTCCATTGAAATGTCATTCAATTCTGGAACTTCTGCCATTGCCAATATGTCTGTAGGGATAAAAAAATAAGATATAAATATGCAGGGAATAAATCCAGAGCTGCACAGATATGTCTAGATAATACATAAAACAAGAGAAAATCATAAAATACCTTAAATAAAAGCTGTAGAAGAATAAAAGTGCTAGCGATGTCCTGATCCGGGGCGGTGCGGTGTTATCAGGGTGCTCGCAGCTACTGATCTGTCTGCAGCCGGGCGGCTGCTTTTATGGCCACTGTTCAGGATCTTACGCAATACGGGGTTTTTTTTTCTGGCTTTTTTTCTTTTTTTTTGTCAGCTTTCTATTTATTCTTCTCCTTTGTATTTATGAAACTGGATTTTCAAGTTTATTTCAATTGTACAAACTACTTCAGTTCGCCAGTGGGGGTTTTCCTTAGTTTTGCCCATCACAATAAACCCCTCACCCTCATTGATTCCCAGCAACTCATTGTTACCTGATCTCTGCTGGTATTTACTTCCTAGCTTCATCTCAAAAGACTATGGGTTTGTTCACACAAATTTGCAGCATTTTTTTTCAGTGCGTTTTTTTTTTCCATGGTGTTACAGTACCAGCAAAATGACAGATTTCTGAAATCTCCTGCACATTCTGCTTTTTTTTTTACCTTCCGTATTATAACCATCAGTGCGTTTTATCAAATCTGCCGGATGTTGATTATTTCAGCGTTTTTCACCCATTTAATTGAATTGCTAAAAAAAACGTAAGTAAAGCGCAATGAAAACACAAGTAAAACACGTCAAAAATTGCATTAAAAATGTGCACATTGTACTCTGCGTTTTTGATGCCAGGAGACGCCTTTTTGAGTGCAGAAGTCAACGTGTGCACATACCCCGTGAGTGGCTAGAAACTTACTTTTCCGTTTTCAGAAAACCCCTGTCCCTCGGCTGCAGTTTGTTAAAAAAAACAACTTGCGCTTTACTCACCCTCCCCGGGTCCAGTAACTAGTCTCCTGATGTCTGTTATTGTCTGCAGTGCTGACATCACGTTGACAGCCAATCACTGAGCTCAACATCTCTGTGGAGGTTACTATATCGTATGCAGTCAGCTGGCGCTCCTTTTTTTCTTTTTAATCTGTTTTGTTTTTGGGTGCATCAAGATAGGACCAAAAAGCATAGAATGATGGGGATCAGGTATGCATCAGACCAGGAGCTGCTGGGGATCAGTGACTATTGCTTCTTTTAGTTTTTTTTTTTTACACCAGTTTGGACCTTTAAAAAGAATAAAATAAATAATATGTATGTATTTAGTATTGGTATACAAGTATATGTAGATGCCAACGTGTTTTTGTAGGCTCAAAGGACTTTCACTGGGACTTCCCAGAAACTTTCCTACAATGAATGAAAATAAAATAACTCTTGTAGTCTTTGTGTCATATGCGCAAAGAAGAAAGAAATGAAGAGCAGTGAGAAAGTAACCTGACTACAAGCAGGAAGGTATTTTACCTTAGGCAATAGAGGTGCATTCCTTAGTGCAGCGCTTCAGCAAGGACACCGCTTTATGTTGGGCACAACTTTACGGAGCCACTTTATATGGAGCGCTATATTATACTACTATGAATGGCACAACTTTATATGGAGCACTATATTATTCTACTATTTATGGCACCATTCTATATGGAGCACTATATTATGCTACTATATATGGCACAACGTTATATGGAGCACTATATTATTTTACTATTTATGGCACCATTTTATATGGAGCACTATATTATTTATGGCACCACTTTATATGGAGCACTATATTATTCTACTATTAATGGCACTGCTTTATATGGAGCACTATATTATTCTATTTATGGCACCATTCTATATGGAGCACTATATTATACTACTATATATGGCACAACTTTATATGGAGCACTATATTATTCTACTATTTATGGCACCATTTTATATGGAGCACTATATTATTTATGGCACCACTTTATATGGAGCACTATATTATTCTAATATTAATGGCACCGCTTTATATGGAGCACTATATTATACTACTATTAATGGCACCGCTTTATATTGGGCACAACTTTACAGCGCCACTTTATATGGAGCACTATATTATTTATGGCACCACTTTATATGGAGCACTATATTATTTATGGCACAACTTTATATGGAGCACTATATTATTCTACTATTAATGGCACCGCTTTATATGGAGCACTATATTATACTACTATTAATGGCACCGCTTTATATTGGGTACAACTTTACGGCGCCACTTTATATGGAGCACTATATTATTTATGGCACCATTTTATATGGAGCACTATATTATTTATGGCACCACTTTATATGGAGCACTATATTATTCTACTATTAATGGCACTGCTTTATATGGAGCACTATATTATACTACTATTAATGGCACCGCTTTATATTGGGCACAACTTTACAGCGCCACTTTATATGGAGCACTATATTATTTATGGCACCACTTTATATGGAGCACTATATTATTTATGGCACCATTTTATATGGAGCACTATATTATTTATGGCACCACTTTATATGGAGCACTATATTATACTAGTATTAATGGCACCACTTTATATGGAGCACTATATTATACTAGTATTTATGGCACCACTTTATATGGAGCACTATATTATACTACTATTATTGGTAACAGTTTATATGGAGCACTATTTTATACAACTATGTATGGCAGCGCTTCATATGGAGCACTATAAATGGCCACTAAGTATAGGAGGTCACTAAGTATATGGGAACATTTTATTTGGTGCATTATCTTTTCTTATAGCAATATATTATTTTATACGGTGCTATTTATTGGGGGCAATGTCTGCATAATGCTATTTACTGTGTGGCACTTCAAGCTGACACTGTTTCCTGAGAGGCAACTTTTTACTTAAGAATAGTATTTGGGGGCACAGAAGACACGTTATTATGTATAGTTTGGCATTATTAAACGGGGCTTCAGGATTGCGGTTTGTGAATATGATAAGGTTGTGCTGGGATAACATGGAGCTTAAGACACCTGTGCGTCAAAATCCACAAAGACAAGTCATCATAGCTGAAAGAAGTCTTCATGATGGTCTGGGTTGGACGGAGAAGACTGGTAAAACAAACGGAAAAATTCATAGAATCAGTCACCTGTAAATCATTAGATTTAAAGGGGGTTGCCCAGGTGATAACATTTTTTTAAAGGTGTGCCTGGTATGAAAAATAAAAAAAAAGAATCAATACCCAGTCCTCACTGGTCTTCATTATCTGCTCCATTTGGAAATCACTGGTTGAGGCCATTTCCTGTGGGCATACGCAAATAATTTTGCTGCTTTTATGCCAGTGTTGGGCAGCTCTACCAAAATGGTCAGGGCTTGGAAGGAGTCGGAGGGGAACAAAGCATGGCTACACCCACCTGTCAAATTACTTAATAGTGATGATGTTTCATGCTCCAGAAATCTTACTCCAGTCCCCGACTGGTGAGACAAATGCTATAGATAAGGTGTGTCGAATTCATTGCATGAGCCTCAGTGAATTCAGCACATTTTATTCTTGCACGTTGCATCATTAAGGCTGGCATGTAGAAAACGCCAGTGTTAATGGTTCAGGGTCATAGTGTTTCTGATTCAGTATCAGAATAGTGGTATTTAGTAGCTGCGTGTTGGTACTATTCAAATATTGTGTGTAGGTATTATTCATTCACTGTATTGTGTTATTTAGTAACAGTATGTCAGTATTATTCAGTTACAGTTTTGTGGTATTACTTATTCTTCGTACTGCAGTATTATTAAATTACTGTATGGTGGTATTTAGTACTAGGGTAGTAGAATTGTGATACAGTGTGGCAGTAGTATTTACCAACTGTATAGTAGTATTGTTTATTTACAGGTTTGTGGTAATATTTAGTAACAGTATGGTAATAGTATTATTCTGATATAGTGTGGTGGTGGTATATTGGAGCAGCTTGGGACTAGTATTAATTTACAGTATGGTGGTGGTATTTAGACACAACATGGTAATATTATTCAGTTTGGAAGTGCATTGAGGTGAAGGGTGCATTGCTGGAAAAGGGAAAAAAAAAAAAAAAAAACCTCTTTAAATCTTAATTTGCGAGTGTGAACGAGCTGAGTGTGACCGGAGCGTAAGTGCGAACGAAAGTAAATGTGTGACTTGTTTTTCATTGAAGAGGTATTTGGGAATCCTGAAGAAAATACCTGTGTGAATTGCGGTGAATTGCTGCATTGTGACCTGCTGAGTGCTTTTCTACCTGTTTAGTTTTATTGGGCTTTTTAAAACCTATTTTCTCACTACAGTTTTAGTTTCTTAGTTTACTACCTGTGTATTTAAGGGTTAACTACATTGCACTAAAATCCTGAGGTGTAGCTTTACTCACAAGGGGTTAATTAAGGGGAAGGGGTCATAATTAAGGGTTTATAAGGGGCAGCTGGTTGGGCATCCAGTCCTTTGGAAGTGCATTGAGGTGAAGGGTGCATTGCTGGAAAAGGGAAAAAAAACAAAAAAACCAAACTCTTTAAATCTCTTAAATTGCGAGTGTGAATGAGCTGAGTGTGACTGGAGTGTAAGTGCGAATGAAAGTAAGTGTGTGACTTGTTTTTCAGTGACTTTGGATTCAGGGAGTTTGGAAGGGAGGACTTTGGACTGAATTGCTGTCTGTATTTCATTAATTCTTTGCTTTTCTTTTTACTTAACATTCTGTCTATTGCAATCCCCATTAGGAAATGAGCTCCATTATTGACAATGCTATCCAGTGTACATCTTGCCACATGTATACAATCCTTGAACAGCCGGTCGGGGTTGCTTACTGCTGCGCGAGATGTGTGCACGTTGTGCGTTTGGAAGCCCAGATACTGGATCTAAATGAGCAGCTGGTAACACTGAGATCCATTGACAACATGGAAAGGAGTCTGCTGCTCACTGAGCAGCAGCTCACTGGGGTAGATGTGGGGGAGGGTGGTAGTCGGGAGCTGCAGGACAGTGAGGCCGTTAGTTGGGTGACAGTTAGAAGGGGGGGTAGAGGGAAGAGTGCCAGGGAGGCTAGTCCTGATCTGGCACACCCCAATAAGTTTGCAAAGTTGGCAGATGAGGGGCGTGACGGTACAGGGGTAGCACTGCTGCAGCAAGACATGTCCCCTGAAAGCCGGAGGAGTGTCAGCTCCCGTAAAGAGGGAAATAGGAGAGTAGGGCAGGCTAGGCAGGTGCTGGTAGTGGGGGACTCAATTATTAGGGGAACAGATAGGGCAATCTGTCACAAAGACAGGGATCGTCGAACAGTGTGCTGCCTACCTGGCGCTCGAGTCCGGCACATCGCTGATCGGGTTGAGAGATTACTGGGAGGGGCTGGTGAGGACCCAGCGGTCATGGTGCACATTGGCACAATTGACAAAGTTAAAGGTAGGTGGAAGGTCCTTAAAGATGATTTCAGGGAATTAGGCTGCAAGCTGAAAGCAAGGACCTCCAAGGTGGTATTCTCTGAAATACTACCAGTACCACGTGCCATGCCAGAGAGGCAACGGGAGATTAGGGAGATAAATAAGTGGCTCAAGAACTGGTGTAGGAAGGAGGGATTTGGGTTCCTGGAGAACTGGGCCAACTGGGCTCTACGCTAGGGACCGGCTGCACCTTAATGGGGAGGATACAGCTGTGCTGGGGGAGAAAATGCTAGAAGGTTGGAGGAGTGTTTAAACTACGGATTGGGGGGGAGGGTATTCATTTTATAGGTGGGGAAGATAGTGCAGATAGTGACCTGGGCACAAATAAAGAAATTGGGGGTGAGGTTAGAACAGTCAATAAAGTAAGAAGGAATAGAGGAACAGAGAGATACATAAAATGCATGTACACTAATGCCAGAAGCCTCACCAACAAAATGGAGGAATTAGAATTAATTTTGTTGGAAAATAATTATGACATGGTAGGGATATCTGAGACGTGGCTGGACGAGAGCCATGACCGGGCAGTTAATTTACAGGACTATAGTCTGTTCAGAAATGACCGTACAAACAAGCGAGGGGGGTGTGTGTGTTTATATGTAAAATCACCCTTAAAACCCATCTTGCGGGAGGATATATGTGAATCTAATGGAAATGTAGAGTCCCTGTGGGTGGAGATAAGGGGAGGGGGAAAAATAATAAATTACTGATAGGGGTTTGTTATAAGTCTCCAAAAATAATGGAAGTAGCGGAGAATATCCTCGTAAAGCAAATAGATGAAGCAGCGACTCAAGGAGAAGTCATTATTATGGGAGACTTCAACTACCCTGAAATACATTGGGGGACAGAAGCATGTAGTTCAAGCAAAGGTAATAGGTTTTTGACAACTATGAGAAACAATTACCTTTCACAACTGGTTCAGGACCCAACAAGAAGGGGGGCACTGCTAGACCTAATATTAACCAATAGGCCAGACCGCATATCAAATATACGAGTTGGGGGTCACTTGGGTAATAGTGATCACAAAATAATACGTTTTCATGTAACTTTTAATAAGATGTGTAGTAGAGGGGTTACAAGGACACTAAACTTCAGGAAGGCAAATTTCCAATGGTTGAGAGATGATCTCAGTGCAATAAACTGGGACGATATCCTGAGACATAAACCTACACAAAGCAAATGGGAGATATTTATTAACATCCTGAATAGTACCTGTGCACAATATATACCCTTTGGGAATAAACATGCTAGAGATAGGAGGAAACCACTATGGCTAAATAGAGCTGTAAGGGGTGCAATAAGTGACAAAAAGAAAGCATTTAGAGAACTAAAGCAAGTAGATAGTGATGAGGCATTAAATAAATATAGAAAATTAAATAAATTATGTAGAAAACAAATCAAGGCAGCAAAGATTGAGACAGAGAGAATCATTGCCAGAGAAAGTAAAAATAACCTGAAAATATTCTTTAACTACATAAATAGTAAAAAACTAAAAAATGATAGTGTTGACCCCCTTAAAAATAGTCTGGGTGAAATGGTGGATGAGGATGAAGAAAAAGCCAATATGCTAAATGATTTTTTTTCAACCGTATTTACACAAGAAAATCGCATGACAGAAAACATGATTAGTGATAACAAAAATTCTCCATAAATGTCACTTGCTTAACCCAGCAGGAAGTACGGCGGCGTCTAAAAATTACTAAAGTTGACAAATCCCCGGGCCCGGATGGGATACACCCGCGAGTACTGCAGGAATTAAGTAACGTCATAGATAGACCATTATTTTTAATCTTTAAAGATTCCATAATAACAGAGTCTGTACCACAGGACTGGCGTATAGCAAATGTAGTGCCAATATTAAAAAAGGGGACAAAAAGTGAACTTGGAAATTATAGGCCAGTAAGTGTAATCTCTACTGTGGGTAAAATCCTGGAGGGTTTCCTAAGAGATGCTATACTAGAGTATCTGAAGAGGAATAACCCATGACCCAATATCAACATGGGTTTACGAGGGACCGTTCCTGTCAAACTAATCTGATCAGTTTTTATGAGGAGGCAAGTTCGGGACTGGACCAAGGAAATGCAGTGGATGTTGTGTATATGGACTTTTCAAAAGCTTTTGATATGGTTCCACACAAAAGGTTGATACATAAAATGAGAACAATGGGGATAGGGGAAAATATATGTATGTGGGTTAAGAATTGGCTCAATGATAGGAAGCAAAGGGTGATTATTAATGGAAAACACTCAGACTGGGTCTCAGTTAACAATGGGGTACCACAGGGGTCAGTATTGGGCCCCCTTCTTTTTAACATATATATTAATGACCTTGTAGGGGGGCATACAGAGTAATATTTCAATATTTGCAGATGACACTAAACTCTGCAGGGTAATCAATACAAAGGAGGACAATTTTATATTACAGGAGGATCTATGTAAACTAGAAGCTTGGCTGATAAATGGCAAATGAGCTTTAATGGGGATAAATGTAAGGTAATGCACTTGGGCAGAGGAAATAAAATGTATAATTATATGCTTAATTGTAAAACACTGGGCAAAACTGTAACTGAAAAAGACCTGGGTGTATTGGTGGACGACAAGCTCACGTTTAGTGGCCAGTGTCAGGCTGCTGCTGCAAAGGCAAATAAAATAATGGGATGCATTAAAAGAGGCATAGATGCTCATGAGGAGAACATAATTTTACCTCTATACAAGTCATTAGTGCGACCACACTTAGAATACTGTGTACAGTTCTGGTCTCCGGTGTATAAGAAAGACATAGCTGAACTAGAGAGGGTGCAGAGAAGAGCGACAAAGCTTATTAGAGGACTGGGGGGTCTGCAATACCTAGACAGGTTATTACACTTGGGGTTATTTACTGTGGAAAAAAGAAGGCTTAGGGGTGATCTTATTACTATGTACAAGTATATGAGGGGACAGTACAAAGACCAGTCTACTGATCTTTTTACTCTGAGGCCAGAGACGGGGACAAGGGGGCATCTTCTACGTCTGGAGGAAAGAAGGTTTAATCATAATCACAGACGGGGATTCTTTACTGTAAGAGCAGTGAGACTATGGAACTCTCTGCCGCATGATGTTGTAATGAGTGATTCACTGTTAAAATTTAAGTAGGGCCTGGATGCCTTTCTTGAAAAGTACAATATTACAGGTTATATATACTAGATTCCTTGATAGGGCGTTGATCCAGGGAATTAGTCTGATTGTCGTATGGAGTCTGGAAGGAATTTTTTTCCCCACTGTGGAGCTTAGTGTTTGCCACATGGGTTTTTTTTTCCTTCCTCTGGATCAACATGTTAGGCTATGGGTTGAACTAGATGGACTTAGTCTTCCTTCAACCTTAAAAACGATGTTACTATGTTACTATGTAGTTACAGTACGATGGTAGTATTTAGCACTAGTATGGTAGTAGTATTATTTAGGCACAATATGGTAGTATTATTTAGAAACAGTATTTTAGTATTATTATTTAGGCATAATATGGTGGTATTATTTAGAAACAGTATGGTAGTATTATTCATTTACAGTATGATGGTGTTATTTAGTAACTGTATGGTATATTATTCAGTTACAATATGGTGGTATTTATTAACAGAATAGTGGTAATATTTAATAACAATATGATAGTACTATTTGGTTACAGAATGGTGATGTTATTTATTAACAGTACAGTAGTATTCTGTCACTATATAATTATAGTATGTACTAACCGTATGTAGTATTATTTAAATTATTTTTATACAATATGGTGGTATTAATTAGAAGCAGTATGGTATTATTCAGTTACAGCTTGGTGGCATTATTTCGCAGCAGTATGATAGTATTATTTAGTTGTAGTGTGGTGGTATTAGTTAGTAAGCATATGGTAAAATTAGGTTACATTATAGCTGCTATATGTATTAACAGTATGTTACTTTTATTAAATTACAGTATTGTGGTATTATTTAGTAACAATATGGTGGTATTATTAAAATTACAGTATGGTGATAATATTTAGAAACTGTATGGTAGTATTATTTCATTACAGTATTGTGGTATTATATAGTAAAATATTGGTGGTATTATTTAGTTACATGTTGGTGGTAATTGAAGACAGTATTGTTGTATTAATCAATTACAGTATGGTGGTATTATGTATTAAAAATATTGTGGAGTTATTCAATTACAGTATTATAATATTATTTTGTAACATCATGGTAGTATTATTCTGTTACAGTATTAGAGATGAACAGATTGATTCTCAGGACTCTGTTCCAGCATCTAGGTCAGAGGTATGTGAAGGCTAGACCTTTTGGTGTCCCCGGTCCTACAATTGATGCCACAAATTTCATAAACTCACTTTTTATTTAGATATTTCCTAAAATCAAATTAACATACATGCATAAAAGATGAGTACCTCAGAGGTACGCACTGGGCAATAAATCAATTTTAAAGCCACGGCCCCACTATCAGTATTTGGTCAGTATTCGGTCAGTATTTTTTCTCAGGAGTGGGAGCCAAAACCAGGTGAGGAACAATCAGAGAAAAGGTATAATAGAAACAAGTCACCAATTCTGCATTTATCACCCACTCCTGGTTTTGGCTCCCACTCCTGAGAAAAAATGCTGAACAAATACTGATAGTGGGGCTGTGGCCTTAAGCCGATATATTGAATGTATCTATACACATATAACTCTTTTGGTAACACAGTACCACAAGGACAGATAAAGTACCCCCGTCGTGGATAATTGTAATTATTGGTATTACTGTTTTGATTCTATAGTAGTTTTAAGGTTCATACAATGTTAAGAATAACAATACATCATAAATATGATATCCTGCAACAGGGACTTATTTATATGATGATGAAACAAAGTGCATATCCATAGTGATGTTCCCAAATGTGTTATTTCTGTACCGATGATAATATAAATATATATATAAAGTGAGCACAGTGCTTAATGTACAGGTGCTTCTCACAAAAATAGAATATCAAAAAGTTAATTTATTTCAGTTCTTCCTTTCAAAAAGTGAAACTCATATATTATATAGAGTCATAACAAACAGAGTGATCTATTTCAAGTGTTTATTTCTGTTAATGTTGATGAATATTGCTTACAGCCAATGAAGACACAAAAGTCATTATCTTAGTAAATTAGAATAATTAACAAAAACACCTGTAAAGGCTTCCAAAGCGTTTAAAAAGGTCCCTTAGTCTGTTTCAGTTGGCTCCACCATCATGGGGAAGACTGCTGACTTGACAGATGTCCAGAAGGCAGTCATTGACACACTCCACAAGGAGGATAAGCCACAAAAGGTCATTTGTTTCCTCACTGATGTATGGACACTAAATAAACCACCAGCTTGTTTGAACCCGCGGACTGATTCACTGTGTGAACCTGTGCCTACCTCAAACGCGGCTCAGTGAGTACAAATCCCTACACATATATACATAGAAGGTCCAGGAATCTACAGTACAGACCAAAAGTTTGGACACCCCTTCTCATTTAAAGATTTTTCTGTATTTTCATGACTATGAAAATTGTACATTCACACTGAAGGCATCAAAACTATGAATTAACACATGTGGAATTATATACTTAACAAAAAAGTGTGAAACAACTGAAAATATGTCTTATATTCTAGGTTCTTCAAAGTAGCCACCTTTTGCTTTGATGACTGCTTTGCACACTCTTGGCATTCTCTTGATGAGCTTCAAGAGGTAGTCACCGGAAATGGTTTTCACTTCACAGGTGTGCCCTGTCAGGTTTAATAAGTGGGATTTCTTGCCTTATAAATGGGGTTGGGACCATCAGTTGTGTTGTGCAGAAGTCTGGTGGATACACAGCTGATAGTCCTACTGAATAGACTGTTAGAATTTGTATTATGGCAAGAAAAAAGCAGCTTAGTAAAGAAAAATGAGTGGCCATCATTACTTTAAGAAATGAAGGTCAGTCAGTGCGAAAAATTGGGAAAACTTTAAAAGTGTCCCAAAGTGCAGTTGCAAAAACCATCAAGCGCTACAAAGAAACTGGCTCACATGAGGACCGCCCCAGGAAAGGAAGACCAAGAGTCACCTCTGCTTCTGAGGATAAGTTTGTCCGAGTCACCAGCCTCAGAAATTGCAGGTTAACAGCAGCTCAGATTAGAGACCAGGTCAATGCCACACAGAGTTCTAGCAGCAGACACATCTCTTCAACAACTGTTAAGAGGAGACTTTGTGCAGCAGGCCTTCATGGTATAATAGCTGCTAGGAAACCACTGCTAAGGACAGGCAACAAGCAGAAGAGACTTGTTTGGGCTAAAGAACACAAGGAATGGACATTAGACCAGTGGAAATCTGTGCTTTGGTCTGATGAGTCCAAATTTGAGATCTTTGGTTCCAACCACCGTGTCTTTGTGCGACGCAGAAAAGGTGAACGGATGGACTCTACATGCCTGGTTCCCACCGTGAAGCATGGAGGAGGAGGTGTGATGGTGTGGGGGTGCTTTGCTGGTGACACTGTTGGGGATTTATTCAAAATTGAAGTCATACTGAACCAGCATGGCTGCCACAGCATCTTGCAGCGGCATGCTATTCCATCCAGTTTTCGTTTAATTGGACCATCATTTATTTTTCAACAGGACAATGACCCCAAACACACCTCCAGGCTGTGTAAGGGCTATTTGACCAAGAAGGAGAGTGATGGGGTGCTACGCCAGATGACCTGGCCTCCACAGTCACCAGACCTGAACCCAATCGAGATGGTTTGGGGTGAGCTGGACCGCAGAGTGAAGGCAAAAGGGCCAACAAGTGCTAAACATCTCTGGGAACTCCTTCAAGATTGGTGGAAGACCATTTCCGATGACTACCTCTTGAATCTCATCAAGAGAATGTCAAGAGTGTACAAAGCAGTCATCAAAGCAAAAGGTGGCTACTTTGAAGAACCTAGAATATAAGACATATTTTCAGTTGTTTCACACTTTTTTGTTAAGTATAAAATTCCACATGTGTTAATTCATAGTTTTGATGCCTTCAGTGTGAATGTACAATTTTCATAGTCATGAAAATACAGAAAAATCTTTAAATGAGAAGGTGTGTCCAAACATTTGGTCTGTACTGTATATAGAACTCAAAGGGAAGAGCTTAACTTACTCAGTGCATAACCAGGACCACCAACGCGCGTTTCATCCTGCTTCCTCCTGAGGAGCGTTGGGGACCCTGGATATGCACTGGTTAAGTTAAGTTCCATCCCTCTGACCTAGATTTGAAGGATTCGTCTATGTTATAGTATATTGGTAGTATTTAGTATGTATGATGGTATTATTCGGTTAACTTATTGTGGTAGTATACAGTATTGTTGTATTATTTAGTAATGGTAAGGTGGTAGTATTCACTTACAATATGGTGGTAGTATTTTGTAATCGTATGGCAGTATAATTAAGTTACAGAATGGTGGTACTATTTAGTAACAGTGTGGTAGTATTTCAACTGTCCAAATCTGATATCCCGATTTTATTGGATCATCAGTAACATAAAGTACATTAGAATAAAATTGTGCTGCACTAGCAGCCCCATGACATGTTTCCTGCAAAGTCTCACAAATGTTACATACCCCTAATGATGCTTTCAACTTCTTTAACATACTGTATATATTCTTAAAATTTTACATGATCTGTAAATGACTAGTATGGAAAGATATCCTATTTAAAAAAATAAATCTTTTTATTGAAAATGTCTACTGCCAATAGGTTGTTAAACAGGTGTCCCGATGCTGTATATATTATGCTATAACAGGTGTTAAATAAATTAAAGAATTCAGCACGGTATTATTTAGAAGCAGTATGGTAGTATTATTTAGTTACAGTATGGGGGTATTTTGCACACAGAAAAATAGTATCATTCAATTATGGTATGGAGATATTGTTTGGTAACAATATGGAGGCATTATTCAGTTTTGTAACATTATTTAGTAACCATATGGCGGTGGTATTTATTCAATATATGTTAGTAACCCTACTAAAACAGCTCCAGACTTCTCTAGTACTTTAGCCTTTCTCTACAAACTAGTTAAATTAACAAGTTTTATTTCATTAAATCACTAAATAAACTATACAGTATAGGATCAGTGGATGTGTGACTTACTACATTATGGTGATGCCAGGGTATTATTCAATTATTATATTATTGTTCTGCACAGCGTTGGGCACAAGGCATCTTTGTCAGGCGGATTCTGCCTGGAACCAGGCTGAACAAGCACTCAGTAATCACTGACACGATCATTTCTTCAAGGAGCTTCCACTTACACCACTATCTTATACAGTGCCTACAAGTAGTATTCAACCCCCTGCAGATTTAGCTGGTTGACACATGCGGAATTAACTTGGCATTGTGACATTTGTACTGTAGATCAGCCTGGAAGTGGGAAATGCACTGCAGCAAATTATTATTTTTTTTTTAAAAAACGTTAAAAGTTAATTCAGAGTGTCATTTATTATTCAACCCCTCAAACCACAAGAATTCTGTTTGGTCCCCCAAAAGTATTAAGAAGTAGTTCAGGCACCAAGAATAATGAGCTTCACATGTGTGGATTAAAGATCTCTTTTGCCAGCCTTTTCTGACTATTTAAGACCCTCCCCAAACTTGTGAACAGCACTCAGACATGGTCAACATGGGAAAGACAAAGGAGCATTTCAAGGCCATCAGAGACAAGATCGTGGAGGGTCACAAGGCTGGCAAGGGGTACAAAACCCTTTCCATGGAGTTGGGCCTACCTGTCTCCACTGTTGGGAGCATCATCCGTAAGTGGAAGGCTTATGGAACTACTGTTAGCCTTCCACGGCCAGGACAGCCTTTGAAAGTGTCCTCCCGTGCCGAGGCCAGGCTTGTCCGAAGAGTCAAGGCTAACCCAAGGACAACAAGGAAGGAGCACCGGGAAGATCTCATGGCAGTGGGGACATTGGTTTCAGTCAATACCATAAGTAACGTACTCCACCGCAATGGTCTCCGTTCCAGACGAGCCCGTAAGGTACCTTTACTTTCAAAGCGTCATGTCAAGGCTCGTCTACAGTTTGCTCATGATCACTTGGAGGACTCTGAGACAGACTGGTTCAAGATTTTATGGTCTGATGAGACCAAGATCGAGATCTTTGGTGCAAACCACACACGTGACGTTTGGAGACTGGATGGCACTGCATACGACCCCAAGAATACCATCCCTACAGTCAAGCATGGTGGTGGCAGCATCATGCTGTGGGGCTGTTTCTCTGCCAAGGGGCCTGGTCATCTGGTCCGCATCCATGGGAAGATGGATAGCACGGCCTACCTGGAGATTTTGGCCAAGAACCTCCGCTCCTCCATCAAGGATCTTAAGATGGGTCGTAATTTCATTTTCCACCAAGACAACGACCCAAAGCACACAGCCAAGAAAACCAAGGCCTGGTTCAAGAGGGAAAAAGTCAAGGTGTTGGAGTGGCCTAGTCAGTCTCCTGACCTTAACCCAATTGAAAACTTGTGGAAGGAGCTCAAGAATAAAGTCCACATGAGACACCCAAAGAACCTAGATAACTTGGAGAAGATCTGCATGGAGGAGTGGGCCAAGATAACTCCACAGACCTGTGCCGGCCTGATCAGGTCTTATAAAAGACAGTTATTAGCTGTAATTGCAAACAAGGGTTATTCCACAAAATATTAAACATAGGGGTTGTATAATAATTGACCCACACTTTTATGTTTAAAATTTAATAAAATTCAACTGAGCAACATAACTTTTTGGTTTGTAAGATTTATGCTTCTGTTCATAAAACCTACTCTCGTTTGCAGTTTGAAGGCTCTAACTTATTTGCATCTTATCAAACCAGCTAAATCTGCAGGGGGTTGAATACTACTTGTAGGCACTGTATATAGAATTTAATAGAAAGATGGCAGTGACAAAGGCGCTGCAAAAATGTCACAAAAGACAAGGAAGACACTTTACGAAAAACACTGCCAGCATTTTCCAGAAGGGCGTTATGCGTCAAAAATAATGCAGGTATGCTGGTGTCTTTAAGATGCCTTGTGCGCAGACCCTTAGAGTTTCTATATCTAAGCAAGTTTTTGATTGCCCGAATCAGACAGCTGAATTGTATTGTAAGAAACATAAAATGAGACCACATTAAGGACTTGAGATAAGTCAAGTTGGGGATACCCCAAAAAAAACCTTACTAGAAGCTCTAAAACGTAACTTTTTTTAATTTTTAAAAAGTGGGGTAAATGGATATTTGTACATTTTGTCCTCGCTATGCCTAGTTGATTCTAATTATGTATGAAGACTTTGGCCAAGATTATCAAATGGTGACACCTCGAGGTGTCAACTCTATTGGCAAGGTAGGACAATTATTTTTGCAGCACAAGTCCCCCCAATATGTTTCACCGCAAAAGAAGTGTCATCAGGGGTTGGGACAATAGCTTGAATGAGATGTCTTGGAGATGTGAGTTGGAGGTTTGCATTATGGAAGATCATTAGCAGAACAAGGAGCATGGGCAGGGTTGTAGACAGGTTATCTGTAACCCACCCTTCCCCTTTCAAAATAAACAACTTTTCTTTAAAAGAGTTTTGTAATAATAAGTTGTTAAAGCGGTATCCTTTTTTTGCAACCTGTAGCATTAAGCTATAATGTGTGGTGACAAAAATAAAGGAATTCAGTGGCCTGATACACTGCAGGAATAAAATTCCAAATGGTATCACGTCCTTAGTCACAACATCTTCTTTTTCTTTAATTTTGGTAATTTAATTCTCCAGCAATGTGCAGAAATAAAAGCTGCTTTCATTATATGTTATGAGAGAAGATGATCTGTTCACGAGTAGGTTATATGAAAATGGGTTTTATCGAAATGAATGAGACAACCCTGTTAGGAGGAAGATACAAGAAGGGTCTTTTCTTTTTATGGCCGCAAGAAGTTGGAATGTTATACTTCTTCTTTCCAAATACAATTTAATCTTCTCCTTTCTATAGAAATGTGATAATATCATGTATTGAGAGAATTCTACTTTTTTTTTTTATACATTCTTGGTATAAAAACCTATTCAAAGAATCCGTACAGTTGGTCAGCAGTAAAATAAATACCAAAAGATACGGTAAAGCTTATTGACTTGACTCCATCTAATGTGATCCAGATTCTGTTAAAGATATTCTCATCTTGTCAGTACTCTCACTTTTGCTTGGTGATTTCCCTATAGCATGGAGCTTTTCGACCCTATAGGATGGAAGTGGGCCTTACTCGCTGATTTTGGTGGGGCCTTTCCTACCATCTCCTGACAGATGATGCTTGGGGAGGTACAGTAAGCTGGCTGTGCTCTTTTGGCTGACAGTTACCATTGATTGTCCCATACCCAAAAGTCCTAGGCTCAGGAGAGCTTATCTTCTTTGCAGCTTATCTTTGAAAACAAAAGGATCAACATTGAAAGTTTCAACTGCAGTATCTGCCAGGGAAAAGTGACATGGCCACCATACACCATCAGATGGTTGACGGGTTTGGTTGACGTTCATCTAACGTGTATGAGGAACTTTCGGGATCAGGCAGTCAAAATTTTTAAGCCCAGTCCTTTATTTTTCAGGGAAGACAAGCTTCTTCCAGAGGTGTCTGATGACTGCTTTATTCCCTTTTCCCATTAAAAGTACAAGAACACTTGGCCAAGCTGAGTCGAGAGATAGCTAATGGCTGAATGAGTAATCAATTGACATCTATTTAAGGTGTATGTATGACATCCAAAGAGAGCAGGCATGTAGAAAGATGGAAATCCTAATCACAGGTAAGACATATTACTTCTGACTGTACTGTATCAAAAACACATCTAGAGTTCTCTACGGAATGAATGTGGTTATTTTCTTAATTGTATAGATAGATATAACCCTTTGTTATACCCCTTTTCTTGTCTTCAGGGCCTAGAACCTTGGTCGATTTGAGTCCACTATATGCAAGTTACCTCTTTAGAGAGGAAGAGGACTTGACCTCTAGTGCAACCTATTGGGAGTAACAATCCTAAAAGTCAATATCGACCTGATAACTAGCTTTACCACATGATATAGGATAAGATTCATTTGGTCTCCTTACACTGGCATGTCAAGAATGTCACTCTCCACAAGGATAAAAGAAAAAAAAGGATTTGGTACCGTGTTAGCCAATTGAAAAAAGATTGATCTCAGTGGGAAAAACAAGATAATCTTGCAGTTATGAGACATTTTAATGGCTGACAAAAATAAAATAAATGATGTTACAAGGCAAACTTTTGAGACATCTTAGGTCTCTTCCTCAGGCAAGGTGTAACATTCCTCATGCATGCCTGAGGGAGACACTCATGTTGCAAGGCAAGCTTTTGAGACATCTTAGGTCTCTTCCTCAGGTATGGTATAAAATATGCTATATCATGCCTTTGTCAGCCATTAAAAGGTATCATAACTACAAGATTATGTTGTTTTTCCTACTGAGAGCAATCCTTTCTCCACAAAGAGAGACGTTACCCCTTAGAACCCAGAGTCTACTTGTCACGCTAGGTATGGGGAGAACCCAACGTATAAGACGGGAAAGGGAGAGTGGAGACCCCTAAAAAGATCTGACAACAAACCCTGACTCCCCTGTAGACCCTAAATAGGTTCTGCATCTATCGCCGAGCAGGAAACCTGGCCCTAGCTGACCCTAAGGCTAGGCCCTAGGTAGGGAGCAGGGAGGGGTGAGCACTAAGTCAGCCCCACTACAAACTAAAGTATACACAGGGGAAACAAACAGGGTAATACACTTAGCTCCAAGGAGACACCAGAAAGCACGGCAACAATCCACGAAGGAACTCCAAGGTAATTCTAGTCGACTACTAGGATCCCAGGCCAGAATAGGTAAAACACGCTATCACCAGCAACTCTCTGAGGATCTGAGTGCATTTATGGACACAGGAAGGAAGTGCTGATTAACAGCAGAAAGGTGAGGATACCTCAGGGTCCTAAAGGGAAAGGTATAATCCCCAAGCAAGGTGAGGGTCACCACTGGGTCCTAAAGATAGAGGAATAACGAAAAGCTCAGGGAGATGTTTGTAAGGCTAAACGCAGTGACCTTCTACAGCCGGACACCGTATGACTGTCTGTCAACCCTGACACACCTGTGACACTACTATATGCAATTTGGCCACCTGCGGCTGTTAGGTGAGCCGCAACGGAGGCTTTTTTTTAAACTTTTCCTTAAATTTACAACATGGCAACATTTTATTGCACAAGCTCAGTATTGCATTCCTAACCCGAGCCTTTTGTTAAAAGGCTTGTCCAATAATGAAAAAAAACGTGAAATCCTCGCCGATCACTTGATCCCATCTTTTATTTTTAAACAAATTTGAGCCATTTGCCACTAAATTTGTCAGAGCAACCAACTTCTGGATGATCTACTGATGGCAGATTTATAGATTCATGTCTTTTTAATCTTTGTAATGATTGACTTTCCTGCACAATTTTCTTTTTAATCTTCTTTATAAAGCACCAACATATTCCACAACACCATGTAGAGATTGTCATCACTGACATTAGTCCTTGTCCCATATTGGGTTTCAAATTGGTAGTTGTCATACCCCCAGCAACATTTAATAATATGGTTTGTAACCGGTAATATTTTTCCTTGTATGGAATAAACAGCCTTAAGCAATAATTACGCATATTTGTTTAGTGATGCAATAAAGCAATTTAGTGTGGGTATAAGAGGGTGGCTCCGGGTGGTTCTCCACCAATGTACTCTTCAGGTGTGGATAACACTTCATCGATGATGTTATTTTTCCTGCAACTTCCTTCCTTGATCAATACAAATAGTTACTGTATATCGTTTATTCTCCTGTTTTTGCATATGTTCTATTTAAATGAAGGCTGTGGTAAATTGTAATGTGTCATTGTAATTATTAATTAGGCAGTCTAATCTAATGAATACTTTTTTAGCCTTGCAGAAACTCAAATATTTTTTGGGAATAGCTTAGCAGCTAACGATGTAACCCATGATGACTGATCCCCACGTTTTTATGAATAGTCCACATGGTCACTCATATTGAGTAAAAGTGCTGAACCGGTAGACCATTCATATTGGTGGGAACGGCCAACAAAAAACTTACCATTAGTCCCGTGTTTTTTTTTAAGACATTCTTTGGTTTTATCTTGACATATTTGCGTAATAAAGATTGTGTTTTTCTTAGACAGTGTCTCCATTTGTTGGCTTTTGCCAGTTATTGTTTCCCTCTTTTTTGCATTTAAACATTGCAGAAGATTGCATCAACCAGTGTAGGCTCACGTCTTTGAGTGTGACCGTTTTGGGTCCTCAAAATGCCTTGCAACTATCAAATCACATGTCATAGCACAGCCAATCAGGAGGGACTATTGTAGCCTGTATAAAAGCCGAGACAGGGAATGCAGCAGCCATTCGGTAGTGAATTTGGATAGTGAGACGATATCACAGCTCACATCTTAGCCATAGAGAGAATGTTATAAAACACTGAAAAAACTGTTCAGAGAGTCTGGGACAGGACAGCAGTGAAGAACGACTACCATCCCCTTACCTATAGCCATATATGTTGGGCTCACTTTGACATTACTAAACCAGAGTTTGCATTTTAGAACTTGAAAGGAGTTGGGTCAAGTCGAAGGGGACCTCAGAGTGCTTCAAATGTATTTTAAGAGCATTTCCAGTACTTTTGATTCACAAAAAAATCGATTTACTGTGAATAAAATTTTGGGAAAAATTGAGCAATTCGAATTGGTGAATTCGAGTTTTAAAAATGTGCTCATCTCTTTTATCTGATCTTTGTAATGGCAATTACATTGCATATACGCCCCAAGTTTTTTGCCATTTCGATAAGTAAGGGTAGCACTATTTTTGCTGTCAGAAGTAACGGAACTGCTAACGGAAGCACAGACAGAGCCCAGTAGATTAGGTAAGTATGTTTTCATGGCCAGCAACGATGTAGAAAAAAGCAGAATTTTAAGTATGAGGAAGGAGAGAAAAGTGTAGATGAGGAGTCCGGATGTCTTGTCAATGGGGTCTGATCCATAGAGGTGAGACCTTTATAGTTTCTGGCTAGCAGACATTTTCAGTATTTTAGATCAGGTTCACCTGTTTTGAATGTATCAAAGATGGTCAAAAGTTTGTACCACCAGATTGTCCTGTCTGGTTGAACGTGAGATTGTTCTTCCATATTACTGTTATTTCTAAGCCCGCTCTGTTGTAATCAGGACCATGACAAAGTTTGGTAACAGGTACTTCTGGTTTTTATTTTATTTTGCAATGACAGTGATGCAAAGAAACTTGAAACGCCTCCAAGAAAAATAAAATGTAAACTTGACCGTGTTCCCGAATTTTATATAGTAAATTAGCTTTATCTTACTTCTGTAAACTCCACTGTTTGTGCATCACACCAGTTGCACAATCTAATGTGTGGACTCCAGCTGAATGTGAATGTAGAAATTTGAGATGCATGGGCCTTTAGGGACATTAGATAATGTGCACACTGAGTTTTTTGAGGAGCTGTTGGATAGAAAATGAGTGTAATTCTCCAAATCCTCCTTAAAAACTCAAAACTCCTCAAAAACTTGGAGGTTCTAGTTGGTATGTGGACCGGCACAACTGCCGAGGTTTCCCAGGTGAAGCCATTTCAGGGAAACAACGTTTTTCCCGAGGCAGCTTTGCAGGCGGCTTTGCTGTCATACCGGAATCTTTCTTTCTATATTTCCCTTCTGAAACCATCCGAAAAATTAACATTTTACTTATTTTAACCACTCCAGGGTTTCCAAACCCTGAAGCAGTTAAAAGCAGTGACATAAGTTGGAATATGTGCACAGCAATGCGATTGCTGTATCCATTTTTTGCAGCGGTTTTTCATTACTTTTTCAGGAAGATTCCTTGTATAATTTGCCTATGTGCAGGTTGCCAGTATCTGCTCCAAAAACTCTGAATGTACATATCCTTAAAGTGTATGCTGGGAACTTTTGGGTAACTGCTCCAACCCAGTGTGCACTTAGCCTTGAAGTTGCAAGACCAGACTCTGCTGAACTGAATTTATATCACCAGAGAACCTTTTTTGATTTCAATTATGTTCAGTATAAATGTAGAAGTTTAGTTTTTATAACAATTTTACCATTGCCAGAAACTGGCCTAGTGGTATATGCACCTAACCCACCTAAAAATGAGAAAAAAACTGATGCAAAAATAAACTGATGCAGAAAGTAAACATATTGCACTGCAATGGAAAAAACACATTACATGTTCAGTCTTTTGATACTTTTTTTAACTGCTTCAGGGTTCAGAAACCGAAGTTGTTAAAAGTCGTAGCAGGTTCATTCTCTGGGTGGCTTCTGCTGGGAAGCCGCTCACTAATTATAGCTTAAATTATAGGAAAAGGACAGCAATATCGCCAACAAAGCCACTTCAGGAAAAAGACTGCTGGCTTTTTCCTAAAGCGGCTTCACCTAGGAAAACCTTAGCGGGTTTTACAGACCGCAGACCCATGTGCATATACCCTATGCCTATGTTCACACAAAGTGTTTTGAGGATTTTTTTTATTGGAGCAGATCCTTGCCAAAATTTTAAATAAATCACTTGGAAAATGCTTCCTATTCATTTTCTCTGGGAAATCTATTTTGTTGTTCATATTAGGAGATTCCTGTTCTTTTTTTTTTCCTGAAAAAGTTTTGAAAAAGTCTAGTAGACAAAAAAAAGTGCATGTCAGTGCTCTGAAGTAGATACTTAAAGAAACCTCTCCAAACTAGGCAATGGCAAATCAAAAAGCTGCAAAGAACGCGTCAGTAGTGTTGAGCATTCCGATACTGAAATATCGGGTATCGGCCGATATTCGCGGTATCGGAATTCCGATACTTAATTCCGATACTTTTGCAATATCGTATACCGGAATCGGAAGTTCCCATAATGCAATGACCCAGTTTCATTTTATTCAGCCAATGAGGATCCTAAGAAGTGTGGGCACATCCTGTTAGGCATGTAGGCATCTTAACTAATGGCATGGCTGTGATTGGCTGCTGAAATGATGTCATGATGCACTATAAAAGCCGCCGCCGCCATTTTGAGCTCACTCTGCTGTGAATTCAGTTAGGGATAGGACGCTGTTGTTCTGAGGGACAGTTTTAGCTACCTATTTGCTCTATTCTGCTTTACCCAAGCTACTTTATAAATTGCTGTTCCTTGCAGCGCTAGTGCACAGTTCTCTGTACTGTTCACCGCTGTCTGCAAGGTCTGGTGTGTGAGTGCAGCTCACCCTGTAGTGTGTGCTTCAACCACGTCTGGTTGTAGTGCACTCAGTGTGTGTCACTGCCTCATACATTGTCCTTTTTTGCCAATTCATAATTTTTCCTGATTTCTCCTATTAGTGTGGTGGTTCCATCCGTATTCAGCTAAATTGGTTCCAAACACACTATATAGGAGTAGATAGAGGAGCCTTTCTGCAGCCTTGGGCCCTGCAGCCCCAGCCAGATTAGTATTAGCCTATTTTTTGCAGCCTCATCTATTGCATTGTAGGTTACCTTCCTACATTGTAATAGCTACACAAAGTTTGTGATACTATCGGTTTTACATCTTTGGGCACATCCAGTGTCTTTTTGTGACAAAAAAAACCTAAATAAAGTTCACCAAACACTCCACTTTACAGTTGTGTAGGCCACATTAGCTCATATTAAAGTCTAGTCCACACTTTATAAAATTAGTGTTTCTTATACCTGTTAGCAGCTGTTCAGGAATAAGCACACTAAGCCCTTAGTACTTTTCTGCCTATCTTTATCAGTCTACCAAGATGAAGAAGGCAGGGAGTAAGGCATGTGGTCGTGGTCGTGGGCGTGGGCGTGGAGTTTCTGCAGGGAGAGGACGTGAGGATTCTGTGCCTGCAGGGAGAGGACGTGGGGATTCTGTGCCTGCTGCGGGCACCAGTGACTCAGCATCCCCCAGTTTTACCAGGGAACAGTCCTTTATGCGCAGCTTTGTAGGAGCTAGCCGTACCCCACTGCTGCGCGAGGACCAAATTGAAGCCATTGTCGGATGGATGGCAGCTAACGCATTGACTTCAATTAGTTCCAGATCCTCTCAGGTCCTGAGCACTGAATAGCACCCATCTGTCTCTTCACCACCTGCCAAATTGCCCAGGCAGTCAGAGAGCCCTGGACAGGAGCCATCTCTACTTCTGTTCTCTGAATCTCTTGGCTTGGAAAGAGGGGGCCAGCCAAGCAGAATTCGAGAATTTGAAGAAGAGGTAGTGACTCGCCCCCTGGGCCGTGGGGCACTCGGATCCGGGCAATAGGGAACGATGGAAGTAGTAGTGGCAACCCGGTTCCGTGGCTCAGGGTGGTCAGGCCAGTGGTAGTCCGTTATGTGCTATTGATTATGTCCGACTACGCCACCCGTGGATTGCGGTTGTTAGGAACCGCCACTGCAGGGCAGACCGCTGGGGCTGATGATGTATGCAGCTGGGATGATGTGACTCCCCACGGGAAGAGTGCGGCCCCAGGGCAGTGTAGTGGATGGTGGGAGTGATGGTGGTGAGAGTCCCAGTACCGGTAGTGCCGGAGGAGCGAAAAAGCACACAGACAACGTACTGCAGTCCAGGGTCTTTACTCACGGTTAATATCCAAGTCACTTCTGCAGGGAATGACTGCCCGAGCCGTGCTGCGTCCACCAGGTGAGGGGCTCGGTCAACTCCCAGGCAGTTCAGGAGCATCGCACAGGACCCCCTTTAATCCTTTCTCTGGCCTGCCTCACGAGTGACCCACTTTTGTCCAGCTGCCGCGGACTTGTGCGG
Source organism: Phyllobates terribilis (assembly GCF_046119375.1). NCBI lineage: Eukaryota > Metazoa > Chordata > Amphibia > Anura > Dendrobatidae > Phyllobates > Phyllobates terribilis. The sequence goes on from NW_027362771.1 coordinate 534,181,430, forward strand.
TTAAACGTGGGCCCCGTCCTCCGCTGTCCTATATGGTGCCTTCCTAGCAGGTTTGATGAGGTGTCGCACCAATAAATGATCACGATGACCGGTCTTTGGCTGAGGGTAGTTTCTCCTCCACCAACTTGGGATCCGGTACCCTTAATCTGCCTGACCCTTCACCCTGGATTCTCGTGGGTTCTTAGGGTCCCTTCCACCTTCTTGTTCCTGAGCCCTTCTGTTTCTCTCTCTCTTCTCCTTCTTTCCTGTTCTGTCTTCTCCTCCATCCCTTGGCCTCTTCTCCAGGCCCACTTCTCCTTCTCCTTCTCCTCTCAGGCTCCGGCCTCTTCTCTAGGCCTGCCTCTGGAGCAGCACTCAGCCTGAGCTGCTGCTCCCTGTCAGCTCTCCTCTCCTCACAGACTGAACACTGAACTAAGATGGTGCCCACCTTTTATACCTCCCTCTAGCCAAGAGCCCAGGTGACCAGCAACCAATGGGCTCCTACCTACGCTCAGGAACCGTCCCCTCCTGCTCCTACAGCACTGGGTGTTCCACCCCCCCTCCCCACTCCAGTCAGGGACATAGTCGGTCGTGCCTGCACTTCTGTCTAGTGGGAGCACCGTTGAGCTGTCCCTCGGAAATGGGGTGTGTGTGCTGTATGCAGCTAACTGAGCCCTGGTCCATACTCCATCCTTACCTGGGAGTGGAATATCACACCTCTGGCAGAGGTGCAATACCCCTGTAGCGGCCGAACCCTCGGGGCGCTACAGTAGTATGCAGTGATGCACAACCGTTTTGTCTCTCTGAATCTGAAAAGGCGGGTGGGCCAGTGCCTATGGTCAGCAGCACACCTCAGTACGCATCTGATGATGAGACTCAGGTGCCACTTTCTGGTGCGTACTGTGCTGTCGAGACTACCAAGGAGAAGCAGTTGTTTGAAGAGGGTGGTGTAGATGATGAGGTCCTTGACCCATCATGGCGTGAGGGACAGGAAGGTGGTGGGAGCAGCTCTGAGGAAGAGATTCCCCGAACAGCCCAAAAAGGAGGGAGAGGGAGGGGGCAGACTTGGTTGCCTGTAGCCTCCACTTCGGCACCCATTAGGAGCATGGCTCTTCCAAAATCCAAAGCGGGCGCTCCCAAGACTTGCAGTGCCTGGTCCTTTTTTGACACAGTTGCAGATGACATTTGCTTTGTCAAATGCAAGCTGTGTAATCAGAAGGTGAAAAGAGGGAAAAGTGTCAGCAACCTCAATACCACAAATATATGGAAACATGTGCGGACCAAGCACGTGGTGGAGTTACAAAAACACACTGAAGACCTAGGCCAACCTACAGCGCCACCTACCACCTCTTCAGCTCGTGTTGTAGCCTCTTCCTCCAGCTCACACACAGCTGGTTCGGCTTCCTCACAGGATCGCCATGGAAGAATCTCTGGCACTGTTGTACAGAGACACAGTGTAATTCCACCCACAGCACCACTTTCCCAGTCATCCTCACACTCCCAGGCCAGTCTACAGCCATCGTTAGCAAAGGCATGGGAGAAAAGGCGCCCATACTCGGCAAACCACCCCTGAGCACAGGCTCTGAATGCTGGCATTGCTAAACTACTGGCCCTTGAAATGCTATCATTCAGGCTGGTGGAGACTGACACCTTCCGTAACTTTATGGCATTGGCAGTCCCACAATACAACGTGCCCAGCCGCTTTTATTTCAGCAGGCAAGCCGTCCCTGCCCTGCAACATCATTTGGAGGGAAAAATTAAACATGTGCTACAAAACGCCGTCAGTAGCAAGGTCCATCTGACCACCGATGCGTGGACCAGTAAGCATGGACAGGGACGATACCTTTCCCTCACTGCCCATTAGGTAAATGTTGTGGAGCCGGGTACAGATCTTGAGAGTGGCGCTGTACGTGTTCTGCCAACTCCAAGGATTGCAGGAATCCAGTCTGTACACATTGACTCCTCCTCATACTCCAGTTCCTCTGAATCAGCGCTGCAGGAGCCGTCACGGTCTACCTCCACATCGACCCGTGAACGGGTTACCTGTTATGATGACCGATATGAGAACAGCCGTGGCCAAACGTCAACAGGCCATATTAAAATTAATTTCTTTGGGGAATCGAAGCCACACAGCGCAGGAGCTCTGGAATGCCATCAAGCAGCAGAGCGACGTGTGATTTGTGCCACCGAATCTCCAGCCAGGCATGGTAGTGTGTGACAATGGCCGAAATCTGGTGGCAGTTCTGGGCCTAGGCAACCTCACTCACATCCCATGTCTGGCACATGTGCTCAACTTGGTCGTGCAGAGTTTTTTGAGGGACTATCCGGATCTTGATGCACTGCTTCACAAGGTCCGCATAGAGTGCGCTCACTTGCGGCATTCCAGCAACGCAAGATCACGCATTGCAGCTCTGCAGCGCCGATTACTTCTTCCGGAACATCGCATCATATGTGACCTACCCACCAGGTGGAATTCAACGTTTCATATGTTGGAGAGGTTGTGTGAGCAGCAGGCAGCAGTAATGGAGTACCAGCTGCAGCAGGCGCAAACAAGTCGCAGTGCGCGCCGTTCACAGTTCACCACCACTGAGTGGGCCTCTATGAAGGACATTTGCCATGTTTTGCGTGCCTTCGATTATTCCACGCGGATAGCGAGTGCAGATGATGCACTAGTCAGCATGACTATCCCCCTTATCTGCCTGCTTGAAAAAACACTTCAAGCACTAAGGGATGAGGTTTTGGAAGAGGTGGAGGATGAGGAGTCACAAATGCCATCTGCTTCTCTACAGTCTACGCAACGTGGTTCCTCACAAAGGCCTAGGCAGGGGACACTTTGTGAGGAGGATGAGGAGGAGTCAATGGAGGAGGAAGACATCTGTCCAGAGGAGGGAGGTACACAATGCTCTAGTAGTCAGTATCTAGAGCGAGGGTGGGGTGATGCAGAGCAGGCAGAGATCACGCCTCAAGCAGGGGACAGCGTTTCTTGGCCAGTTGGCAGTCTGCAGCACATGGTTGATTTCATGCTGCAGTGCCTGAGAAACGACCGCCGCATCGCCCACATTCTCAACACGGCTGATTATTGGGTGTCCACCCTCCTAGATTCTCGCTACCGGGACAACTTACAAAGCCGCATAACACCATTGAACCGCGAGCGTAAAATGCGGGAGTACCAAGACGCACTGGTGCATTCCATCATGTTCTCCATTCCAACCGAGAGCAGTGCTGCTAGTGCTTCACAAAGCAGCTCAGTGCGTCGAGGCAGTGGAGGAAGCTCTGCACAAAGAGGGAGCAGAAGCAGCGCCTCAGCACAAGGCAAGACCAGTATGGCCGAAATGTGGCAAAGTTTTGTGTCCCCACCGCCACAAATGTCTACACCATCACTGACGGCTCCAGTCAGCAGGAGGCAACGTTTCCGTCAGATGGTGACAGACTACATGTCTTGCCCTCTCAGTGTACTCCCAGACGGCTCTTCTCCCTTCAAGTTTTGGGTCTGTAAGCTGGATACATGGCCAGAGCTTAGTCAGTATGCATTGGAGGTGCTAGCTTGCCCTGCTGCTAGGGTATTATCGGAACGCGTCTTTAGTGCCGCAGGTGGTGTACTATCCTCCGATAACGTTGACCGGCTTACTTTTCTCAAAATGAACAAGGCCTGGATCTCTCATGAATTTACCAGTCCTCTTCCAGAATAAATAATTGGTTGTTAACAGTATCCAGGTCTCCTGTTGTGTTCATGTTTCTACCACCTGAACTGTAATCCCTGAGCTCCAACACCGCCAGTTGGCGCTCGGAAGTGCTGTCTGCACAGTCAACACTTGCTGCCGTGTTATTGGAGTTCAGTAACGTCAGCTGTTCCCCTGCTGTGCGGACAGCAATTTCTTCTGCTCTGTCCTCATTCTCACTACTACAGATTTTAAAGTTGCTCCAATTACACCTCTGGCTCCTCTGTTTTCAGTATTATCCCTGAGCTCCAACACCGCCAGTTGGCGCTCGGAAGTGCCGTCTGCACCGTCAACACTTGCTGCGGTGTTATTGGGGTTCAGTAACGTCAGCTGTTCCCCTGCTGTGCGGACGGCAATTTCTCCTGCTCTGTCCACATTCTCACTACTACAGATTTTAAAGTTGCTCCAATTACACCTCTGGCTCCTCTGTTTTCAGTATTATCCCTGAGCTCCAACACCGCCAGTTGGCGCTCGGAAGTGCCGTCTGCACAGTCAACGCTTGCTCCAGTGTTATTGGGATTCAGTAACGTCAGCTGATCCCCAGCTGTGTGTCCGGCAAATTCTCCTGCTTTGTCCACATCCACTGTACTACTGATTTAAAACTTGCTCCAATTACACCTCTGGCTCCTCTGTTTTCAGTATTTACCCTGTGCTCCAATACCACTAGTTGCTGCTCAGAAGTGCCGTCTGCACAGTCAACACTTGCTGCCGTGCTATTGGGGTTCAGTAACGTCAGCTGTTCCCCTGCTGTGCGGACGGCAATTTCTCCTGCTCTGTCCTCATTCTCCCTACTACAGATTTTAAAGTTGCTCCAATTACACCTCTGGCTCCTCTGTTTTCAGTATTATCCCTGAGCTCCAACACCGCCAGTTGGCGCTTGGAAGTGCCATCTGCACAGTCAACGCTTGCTCCAGTGTTATTGGGGTTCAGTAACTTCAGCTGATCCCCAGCTGTGTGTGCGGCAAATTCTCCTGCTTTGTCCACATCCACTGTACTACTGATTTAAAACTTGCTCCAATTACACCTCTGGCTCCTCTGTTTTTAGTATTTACCCTGGGCTTCAATACCGCTAGTTGCTGCTCAGAAGTGCCGTCTGCACAGTCAACGCTTGCTCCAGTGTTATTGGGGTTCAGTAACGTCAGCTGATCCCCAGCTGTGTGTCCGGCAAATTCTCCTGCTTTGTCCACATCCACTGTACTACTGATTTAAAACTTGCTCCAATTACACCTCTGGCTCCTCTGTTTTTAGTATTTACCCTGGGCTCCAATACCGCTAGTTGCTGCTCAGAAGTGCCGTCTGCACAGTCAACGCTTGCTCCAGTGTTATTGGGGTTCAGTAACGTCAGCTGATCTCCAGCTGTGTGTCCGGCAATTTCTCCTGCTCTGTCCACATTCTCAGTACTACAGATTTTAAAGTTGCTCCAATTACACCTCTGGCTCCTCTGTTTTCAGCATTATCCCTGAGCTCCAACACCGCCAGTTGGCGCTCGGAAGTGCCGTCTGCACAGTTAACGCTTGCTCCAGTGTTATTGGGGTTCAGTAACATCAGCTGATCCCCAGCTGTGTGTCCGGCAAATTCTGCTGCTTTGTCCACATGCACTGTACTACTGATTTAAAACTTGCTCCAATTACACCTCTGGCTCCTCTGTTTTTAGTATTTAACCTGGGCTTCAATACCGCTAGTTGCTGCTCAGAAGTGCCGTCTGCACAGTCAACGCTTGCTCCAGTGTCATTGGGGTTCAGTAACGTCAGCTGATCCCCAGCTGTGTGTGCGGCAAATTCTCCTGCTTTGTCCACATCCACTGTACTACTGTTTTAAAACTTGCTCCAATTACACCTCTGGCTCCTCTGTTTTTAGTATTTACCCTGGGCTCCAATACCGCTAGTTGCTGCTCAGAAGTGCCATCTGCACAGTCAGCGCTTGCTCCAGTGTTATTGGGGTTCAGTAACGTCAGCTGATCCCCAGCTGTGTGTCCGACAAATTCTCCTGCTTTGTCCACATCCACTGTACTACTGATTTAAAACTTGCTCCAATTACACCTCTGGCTCCTCTGTTTTTAGTATTTACCCTGGGCTCCAATACCGCTAGTTGCTGCTCAGAAGTGCCGTCTGCACAGTCAACGCTTGCTCCAGTGTTATTGGGGTTCAGTAACGTCAGCTGATCCCCAGCTGTGTGTCCGGTAATTTCTCCTGCTCTGTCCACATTCACACTACTACAGATTTTAAAGTTGTTCCAATTACGCCTCTGGCTCCACTTTGTTTTTAGTATTAACCCTGGGTTCCAGCACCGCCAGCTGTTTCCCAGCAGTGTCTTTGGCACGGGTACTCCCTCCTGCCCAGCCTGGTTCCAGCACGCCAGCTGTTTCCGGGTAGTGTCAACGTCACTTTGCCTCCAATGCGTTGTCCTGTCGTGTTGCGGTCGGGTTAGCCGACTTTATGGTGCCTGCAGTTTAGGTGACTCCTATGTGGGCTGCGGGATCTGGCAATGAAGGCTGGTTCCATAGTGCCAATAGGACAAGCACCCCCTGTAGGACTGTTTTTGGTAACTGCGGCCGGCTCGCGGCCTTGAAACTTTTTTTTACATGGGTACCTTCTGCTACCCATCCGGGTTCTAGTACCGTCAGCTGGTTCTCGGCAGTGCCTTTGGCTTTGGTGCCTCCTTCTCGGTATCCAAGTTCCACTAACGTCTGCTGGTCCTTGGTAGTGCTTTCTGGCACAGGTACTTCCTGCTTAGTAACCGAGTTCCAGTACCGTCAGCTGGTCTTCGGTAGTTCCATTGGCTCTTGTACCTTCCGCTACCCATCCGGGTTCCAGTACCGTCAGCTGGTCCTCGTTAGTTCCATTTGCTCTTGTATCTTCTACTAGCCATCCGGGTTCCAGTACCGTCAGCTGGTTCTCGGCAGTGCCTTTGGCTTAGGTGCCTCCTTCTCGGTATCCAAGTTCCACCAACATCTGCTGGTCCTTGGTAGTGCTCTCTGGCACAGGTACCTCCTGCTTAGTAACCGAGTTCCAGTACCGTCAGCTGGTCCTCGGTAGTTCCATTGGCTCTTGTACCTTCTGCTACCCATCCGGGTTCCAGTACCGTCAGCTGGTCCTCGTTAGTTCCATTTGCTCTTGTACCTTCTACTACCCATCCGGGTTCCAGTACCGTCAGCTGGTTCTCGGCAGTGTCTTTGGCACGGGTACTCCCTCCTGCCCAGCCTGGTTGCAGCACGCCAGCTGTTTCCGGGTAGTGTCAACGTCACTTTGCCTCCAATGCGTTGTCCTGTCGTGTTGCGGTCGGGTTAGCCGACTCTATGGTGCCTGCAGTTTAGGTGACTCCTATGTGGGCTGCGGGATCTGGCAATGAAGGCTGGTTCCATAGTGCCAATAGGACAAGCACCCCCTGTAGGACTTTGGGCTTTGGTAACTGCGGCCGGCTCGCGGCCTTGAAACATTTTTTTACATGGGTACCTTCTGCTACCCATCCGGGTTCCAGTACCGTCAGCTGGTTCTCGGCAGTGCCTTTGGCTTAGGTGCCTCCTTCTCGGTATCCAAGTTCCACCAACGTCTGCTGGTCCTTGGTAGTGCTTTCTGGCACAGGTTGTCACGCTGTCTCTGTATACTGGAGGTAGGGGGCCTAAGCTGACCCTAAGCTGGGGCCCTGACTAGTCCCTCAACCTGGAGGTACTGTTAAAGGTACAGAGGTCCAGGCCGCCAGCGTAACCCCTACCTCCTGAGGATCCCTGCACCTAAGTAATCTAGTCCTGAGAAGGACCCCGATCACAACAAAAGGGGACAAGTAATAATATTCCCACACACAGTACTTAGACGAACGAGACAGTACAAGGGAAAAACCAAAACCACCTTGCATACAACAACTACACAACTACAACAGAGGGAACACCAACGGGAAAGGAGATAAATGATAAAGCGAGGAAGGGAAAAAACACTCCAAATACACTTATCTCAGAAACTCCAAACACCACGATCCGCTCTGTTAGTCTCAATGAAATGCTTTCACCGACACTTCCCAAACAGACCAGCAGGCATTTGAAGGAGTCTCACTACAGCAGTATTGATTGCAGCTGGGCGAGGCTGGACCTCGTCTAGCACAGAGAGAGAGAGAATTAACTCCCTCACTGCCGAAAAACACAAAGCACCAACAAGTCAGCTGCGAGAAGTCAGGCTGTGTACTCGTGACGATCTTCGTGGCGACACACCCGTGACAGTACCCCCCCTTCTACGAGGGGCCTCCGGACCCTCAGGGCCAGGTTTATCCGGGTGAGTCGTGTGGAAGGCCCGATCTAATCGGTCTGCGTTAATATCCGACGCAGGAACCCACATCCTCTCCTCAGGACCATACCCTTTCCAATGAACCAGGTACTGAAGGGACCGGCGATTAAAGCTTGAATCGATGACCCTCGATACCTGGAACTCCAAGTTACCATTGACCACCACTGGAGGGGGAGGTAAAGGTGACGGTACCACCGGCGCCACATACCTCTTAAGCAACGATCTGTGGAACACGTTGTGAATTTTAAACGTAGGGGGGAGGTCAAGACGGAATGCCACCGGATTAATAATAGAACTGATTCTGTACGGCCCGATGAACCTGGGACCCAGTTTCCAGGAGGGAACCTTAAGTTTTATATTCCTGGTAGACAACCATACCCGATCGTTCACACTTAGGTCCGGACCAGACACTCTCCTCCTATCAGCCATACGTTTGTATCGGTTCCCCATAGTATTCAGATTCTTCAGCACCCCTCTCCATACTGAAGCGAGTGATGAGGAAAATCGTTCCTCCTCAGGAACCCCCGAAGAGCCCCCCCTACTGAAAGTACAAAACTGGGGGTGAAAACCATATGCCCCAAAAAACGGGGACTTACCAGTGGACTCGCTCCGCCTATTATTAAGAGCAAACTCTGCCAGAGGTAAGAAAGAAGCCCAGTCCTCCTGGTTCTCTGACACAAAACACCGGAGATATGTCTCCAAGCTCTGGTTCATACGTTCCGTCTGACCATTGGTCTGAGGATGAAAAGCCGATGAGAATGACAAATGCATCCCCCGCCGTGCACAAAACGCCTTCCAGAACTTGGACACAAACTGAGACCCCCGATCAGACACCACCTCGGAGGGTACCCCGTGAAGCCTCACAATCTCCCCAATGAACACCTGCGCAAGAGTTTTAGCATTAGGGAGAGCCGGAAGAGCGATAAAATGTGCCATCTTGCTGAACCTGTCCACTACAACGAGTATGACCGTTTTACCCGAAGACGGAGGGAGGTCCGTAATAAAGTCCATAGACAGATGAGTCCAAGGACGCTCCGGGATCTTCAAAGGTAAGAGGGCCCCAGACGGACGGGTATGTGAGGTCTTAGAGCGCGCACAAACCCCACAGGACGCGACAAAAGTTACCACCTCCTTATGTAAGTTAGGCCACCAAAACCGACGCGAGAGGAGATCCACAGTTGCTTTACTCCCCGGGTGTCCTGCAAAAACTGAGTTATGGTGTGCCTCGATCACCTTTTGTCGCAACTGATCTGGAACAAACAGTCTCCCCGGAGGTCCAACAGGGGCGTCCCCCTGAGCCTCCAATACCTCCTCCTCCAGCTCAGAGCATACTGCCGAAACCACCAACCCCTCCTGAAGGATAGGAATCGGGTCGTCCGTATTCCCGGCCCTAGGGAAACTACGAGATAAGGCATCCGCCTTTACATTTTTTGACCCAGGACGATATGTAACGACAAAATTAAACCTGGTAAAAAACAATGACCACCTAGCTTGTCTGGGATTCAGACGTTTCGCAGACTCCAGATATAGCAGGTTCTTGTGATCGGTGATGACGGTGACCGGATGGACTGCCCCCTCCAAAAAATGGCGCCACTCCTCAAAAGCTAACTTAATGGCCAAGAGTTCCCTATTGCCGACATCGTAATTCCTCTCAGCGGACGACAATTTTTTAGAGAAAAAGGCGCACGGATGCCACTTACCAGGGGACGAACCCTGTGACAATACTGCTCCCACCCCTACCTCGGAAGCGTCTACCTCTACAATGAATGGCTGTGACGCATCAGGTTGAATGAGTATGGGTGCCGAGGCAAAACATTTTTTCAAGGAGGAGAATGCTTGACAAGCCTTGTCAGACCACCTAGAAAAATCCGTCCCCTTTTTAGTCATGTCTGTGAGAGGCTTAACCATAGACGAGAAATTACGAATGAACTTCCGGTAATAATTAGCAAACCCCAGGAAACGTTGTAGTGCCTTAAGATTCTCTGGCCGATCCCACTCAAGAACTGCCCGCACTTTCCCAGGGTCCATACGAAAACCGGACGCTGAAACCAGGAAGCCTAAAAACTGGAGTTCCTGTACGGCGAACACACACTTTTCCCATTTGGCATACAGTTTATTATCCCGCAAGATCTGTAACACCTGCCTAACGTGCTCCTGATGAGACACCAGATCCGGCGAGTAAATTAAGATATCATCCAGATATATGACAACAAACTGTCCCACCAGGCGGCGAAAAATGTCATTAACAAAGTGTTGGAACACCGCCGGGGCATTAGTCAGACCGAATGGCATGACAAGGTTCTCATAATGCCCCTCCGGAGTGTTAAACGCCGTCTTCCACTCATCCCCCTCCTTCATCCTAATCAGATTGTACGCCCCCCTGAGATCCAACTTAGAGAACCATTTGGCGCCCACGATCTGATTAAAGAGATCGGGAATAAGTGGGAGCGGATACGGATCTCGGACCGTAATCCGATTAAGTTCACGGAAATCCAGGCAAGGGCGTAGGCCTCCATCTTTCTTCTTAACAAAGAAGAACCCCGCAGCCACCGGTGAAGATGAAGGTCTAATATGCCCCTTAGCCAGACTTTCTGAAATATAATCCTTCATGGCCTGCCTCTCAGGACCAGAAAGGTTATACAACCTAGCTTTAGGTAACTTGGCCTCAGGGAGCAGTTTTACAGAACAGTCATACTCGCGATGAGGAGGTAGTTCCTGACACCCTTTCTCCGAGAATACATCCTCAAAGTCCGCCAGAAATGGAGGTAAGACCCAAGGAGTAACCGCACCGATGACCGTGTTCATGCAGTTTTTATTACAGAATTTACTCCATTGGCTTATCTCTCTGGTTTGCCAATTAATAACCGGGTTATGCTTAGCTAACCAAGGAAAGCCCAACACTATAGGAGTGGGAAGACCCTCCAACACGTAGCAAGACAACAGTTCTTTATGTATCGCCCCCACTTGAAGTTTTACGTCATGCACAGCTTGCAAATAACTTCCCTGACCGAGAGGCCTGGCATCGATCGAGAATATGGGGATGGGTTTAGCCAACTCACTCAATCGCATACCTTGAACCCGGGCAAACCGAGCATCAACCAGATTAGCCCCGGCCCCACTATCCAGAAGAACAGATATCCTCTCAGTTCTCGTACCCACCACCACCTCCGCCGGTACGAGAAACTGAGACGAACCTAGGGACGAAATACCTACTCCCAGATTGCCGTCCACCACACAACCTGGGATCAACAGTTTTCCGACGACTCTTCACTCTGCAAGGGACGGGATGGACACCCCCCAATAAAATGTCCCTTTCTCCCGCAGAAGAAGCACCTTCCTGTCTTATGGCGCACCACCGGTCCCCTCCCCCGAAATGATGTCCCTCCTAATTGCATAGGCTCCTCTGGACTGACCAGGGGAACCACCATATGAGGGGACCTTGTAGGAGGTGGAGTCATCACAGGGGGTAGAGTTATCCCGCACCTCTCCCGAAGCCGTCTGTCAACGCGAATAGCAAGGGCCATAGCGGCTTCCAGTGACGCGGGAGAGTCATACTGTGCCAACACATCCTGTAATTTGTCGGATAAACCATGAAAAAACTGGCTCCTAAGAGCCGGGTCATTCCACTGGGTGTCCGTGGCCCACCTACGGAACTCCGAACAGAATTCCTCTGCCGGACGATCTCCCTGCTGGATCCTACGTAACTTAGACTCAGCAAGGGAGATCCGATCTGGGTCATCATATACGAGTCCCAGAGCAGCGAAAAACCTATCCACTGACTGGAGAGCCGGGGAGCCCGGGGGAAGAGAGAACGCCCAAGATTGTGGGTCCCCTTGTAGGAGCGAGATGACAATTCCCACCCTTTGTTCTTCACTCCCCGATGACTGAGGCCGCAGCCGAAAGTACAACTTGCATGCCTCCCGGAAAACAAAAATCTTGTCCCGCCCCCCAGTGAACCTGTCAGGGAGAGCTACTTTAGGTTCTGGTCCGGCTTGCTCCTGAGGATGCAAAACCTTGGACCTAACGTCCGCCAGCTCCATGGATAAACTCTGCAACTGCCGAGCTAGACCGGCTACTGGATCCATGGTAGCTGGAGAAAAACTAAGTGGGTCGGTGAAAATGTCACGCTGTCTCTGTATACTGGAGGTAGGGGGCCTAAGCTGACCCTAAGCTGGGGCCCTGACTAGTCCCTCAACCTGGAGGTACTGTTAAAGGTACAGAGGTCCAGGCCGCCAGCGTAACCCCTACCTCCTGAGGATCCCTGCACCTAAGTAATCTAGTCCTGAGAAGGACCCCGATCACAACAAAAGGGGACAAGTAATAATATGCCCACACACAGTACTTAGACGAACGAGACAGTACAAGGGAAAAACCAAAACCACCTTGCATACAACAACTACACAACTACAACAGAGGGAACACCAACGGGAAAGGAGATAAATAATAAAGCGAGGAAGGGAAAAAACACTCCAAATACACTTATCTCAGAAACTCCAAACACCACGATCCGCTCTGTTAGTCTGAATGAAATGCTTTCACCGACACTTCCCAAACAGACCAGCAGGCATTTGAAGGAGTCTCACTACAGCAGTATTGATTGCAGCTGGGCGAGGCTGGACCTCGTCTAGCACAGAGAGAGAGAGAATTAACTCCCTCACTGCCGAAAAACACAAAGCACCAACAAGTCAGCTGCGAGAAGTCAGGCTGTGTACTCGTGACGATCTTCGTGGCGACACACCCGTGACACAGGTACCTCCTGCTTAGTAACCGAGTTCCAGTACCGTCAGCTGGTCTTCGGTAGTTCCATTGGCTCTTGTACCTTCTGCTACCCATCCGAGTTCCAGTACCGTCAGCTGGTCCTCGGTAGTTCCATTTGCTCTTGTACCTTTTACTACCCATCTGGGTTCCAGTACCGTCAGCTGGTTCTCGGCAGTGCCTTTGGCTTAGGTGCCTCCTTCTCGGTATCCAAGTTCAACCAATGTCTTCTGGTCCATGATAGTGCTTTCTGGCTCAGGTACCTCCTGCTTAATAACCGAGTTCCAGTACCGTCAGCTGGTCCTCGGTAGTTCCATTGGCTCTTGTACCTTCTGCTACCCATCCGGGTTCCAGTACCGTCAGCTGGTCCTCGTTAGTTCCATTTGCTCTTGTACCTTCTACTACCCATCCGGGTTCCAGTACCGTCAGCTGGTCCTCGTTAGTTCCATTTGCTCTTGTACCTTTTACTACCCATCCGGGTTCCAGTACTGTCAGCTGGTTCTCGGCAGTGCCTTTGGCTTAGGTGCCTCTTTCTCGGTATCCAAGTTCCACCAACGTCTGCTGGTCCTTGGTAGTGCTTTCTGGCACAGGTACCTCCTGCTTAGTAGCCGAGTTCCAGTACCGTCAGCTGGTCTTCGGTAGTTCCATTGGCTCTTGTACCTTCTGCTACCCATCCGGGTTCCAGTACCGTCAGCTGGTCCTCGGTAGTTCCATTTGCTCTTGTACCTTCTGCTACCCATCCGGGTTCCAGTACCGTCAGCTGGTTCTCGGCAGTGCCTTTGGCTTAGGTGCCTCCTTCTCGGTATCCAAGTTCCACCAACGTCTGCTGGTCCTTGGTAGTGCTTTCTGGCACAGGTACCTCCTGCTTAGTAACCGAGTTCCAGTACCGTCAGCTGGTCCTCGGTAGTTCCATTGGCTCTTGTACCTTCTGCTACCCATCCGGGTTCCAGTACCGTCAGCTGGTCCTCGGTAGTTCCTCAGCCTTCTTGCACCTTCTGCTACATTTCCAAGTTCAAGCTTTTTGAAATGGTTCTTGGTAATCACTCTGGATCTCCCTGACGAGGACCCTGAAGACGAGGACCCTGAAGACCACCCCAAAGAAGACGAAGACCCCGAAGACGAGGACCCTGAAGACGAGGTCCCTGAAGACCAACCCGAAGAAGACGAGGACCCCGAAGACGAGGACCCTGAAGACCAACCCGAAGAAGACGAGGACCCCGAAGACGACGACCCTGAAGACGAGGACCCTGAAGATGACCCCGAAGAAGACGAGGACCCCAAAGACGACGACCCTGAACACGAGGACCCTGAAGACCACCCTGAAGAAGACGAGGACTCCGAAGACGACGACCCTGAACACAAGGACCCCGAAGACGACGACCCTGAAGACGACGACCCTGAAGACCACTCCGAAGAAGACCAAGAAGATGACCCTGAAGAAGTTGACCAAGAGGAGAAAGAAGAAGAAGACAACCACCAAGATACAGAAGAACAAGAGACAGAAAACCAAGAAGCAGAAGTACAAGAAGCTGCAGAACAAAAAGCGGAAGAACATTAAGCATAAGACTAAAAATCAGAGCGAAAGATAATATCTAAATTATAAGCAGAAGATGACTAAGCAGTGTATGGGGGTGAGTCCGTTCCTCCTCGTGGTGCCCCTGGAAAAGACCTGCTGCTGCAGGCCAAACTGAAAGCGGACAAATCCTGTTGTAAATCTTTTGTGACAAGCAGAACGAAAGGTGTAATGTTCAAACTTTTATAGATAACAACTACAGGAATGCCTGTCACAAATAAGAATATGATGAAGAAGAAGAATATGAAGAAGATGAAGAAGTAGAAAATGAAGAAGAATAATAGTTGAATAAGAAGAAGATGAAGAAGGTGAAGAAGAAGTTGATGAAAAAGATGCTGATGCTGAGGATGATGAAGGAGAAAGTGTGGGAGAAGTAAAAAAGAAGGTGAAGAGCATGGAAGTAGTGAAACATAAATATCTGACAAAATATAAAAATACTTAACATAGTCAATATTTCCGTAACTCAAAACGTCTTAAAAAAAATATTAATTCCTGCTATTCCATTTGATTGGGCTAAACCTCTATGCCTTTATTGTCTCCCCCACCTCCCCCAATACATTCTACATTATTCTTAGTTGTTTTCCTTCATGTAGAATTAACCTACAAGGAAAGAAAGGGTTTATTTTCATTCCGATATTTCTGTCCCATTGACTTGCATTGGTTTCCGGTATCGGAATCTGCGATATCTGATACTTTTTGGGTATCGGTCCGATCCAATCCGATCCGATATTTCCCGATATCAGAAGGTATCGCTCAACACTACACGTCAGCAATAAAGTACAAACCTCTCAAAGAAAAGACAAACTCCAAAAATGCCTTCAAAAAAGAGCGTTGCCTGAAGTGGTTTCAATTAGAAAAATGTTAGGTTTTTGATTGTCTCAAAGAACTCTGTTTCAACATAGCCTAAGGGTATGTGCATACAGCGTTTTTTAGACGCCGTCGTTCCTGCATAGTTTTTAAAGCAGAAGACGCTTCAGAAAAACAGTGGTGTCTTTTGCATCTTTTTTTTTTTCATTCTACATATGAAATAGTGAAGAATAGACCGGTGACTTCTTTTAGCCGCTTCAAAGCTTTTGAAGACAGAACTTACGCACAGCAAGTTGTTTTGACATTGCTGTGCATTATGTTCATTCTTTTTGACTTTTTTTTATTGTTCTTTTCAGGTGCCTTCCAGGCGAAATCTGCCTGAAAAATATGCCGTGTGCACATACTGTACCATTATTCTGCTTTTCTTGTTTTTGGCAAAGTAGTAATTGTCTGATAGTCACCATTTGGTGAGAGTTACACAGGTGTATAACTTGGCCTAAGATCGGACTGGCTGTCGGTTCTCCCGACTCGAACCTGACAGCTGCATATAAATACATGCTGTCATGCTCCTGTCGGGAGAACCGACGGCCAGTCTGAAAATTTCTTTGCAATCCTTGTCCAAGTTATATGGCCGTGTGTACTTTTCTTTTTCAGTCGATGTTTCCTGTTAACGTCACCCAGTTTCACACAAAGTAATAAACGTACACATATCTGGTTTCCCTCCTACACTGGTGACAACATCGACAATAAAGGCCACTGAATAGTATTTTTTGCAATGTATCATAAGTTTTCCCATGGCCATAGAAAGTAAAGTGTCCTTTCTCCTCCGTGTCACTTTCTTTTTCAGTCAATTGACTGCATTGTATGGTGGAGGCATCTACAACAGCTTTCACCCGAGAGTAAATAGGAGGTGGTGGGGGGAGGGATCACTGACAAAAAAGCTTGAAAGTGGCCCACTGAAACTTCACTTCTCAGTTATACCTACAACCTGTATAATCAGCTATGGAGGAATGTTTACACTGTTTCCTACGTCACCTATCTAGAAGTCCTAATGGTTGAGGGTCAGAAGGGGTGACAGATTACCTTTAAAACTCCATTTTCTCAGATGTGTAAAATAGATATGGGAATTGCGAAATGAGAAAACAGGAAAATCTGCTAAGAAACAATACCACTACTGACAGATCTCTGATTACAGATAAGCATGTATGGTCGCTTTCATGCCGTCTTTGTTGTGTCTGTTTGGGTTACATGACTTGAAAGCTCCCTACATGTACGTAAATTATATTTCCTTTGCGCCATTCACCTCATAAGTCAAGAGAGCGTCTTTTGGCGTCTGTCCTGCAGCTATATGTTCCTTTATCTTTTCTTCTACTATATGCAAGATCTCAGTCTACTATTATGTCACAAGAGGGCTTCAATTTGTACAGACCGTCATGAATGAATGGACCTCACCTGGTGGACTACGTCTTCTACAGCCACATAAAAAAGACTAGAAGCAATGGGATGAAACTGAATGGGAGAAGATACAGATTAGATATTAGAAAAAACTTTTTGACAGTGAGGGTGATCAATGAGTGGAACAGGCGGCCACGAGAGGTGGTGAGTTCTCCTCAATGGAAGTCTTCAAAGATTGGACAGATATCTGTCTGAGATGGTTTAGTGAATCTTGCATTGAGCAGGGGTTGGACACAAAGACCCTGGAGGTCCCGTCTAACTCTAACATTCTATGATTCTATGATATGTGATGTTGTCGCGCCCCAAGGGCAATGGGGTACTCGGAGTCCGGGCCGATAGATGCTGGGGGAAAGGTATATGTCACAGTGGCTGGCCCGGTCCGTGGCCCAGGGCGGTCAACTAAAAGGGGGGAAAGTTTATATGGGGTTTATAGTTCGATCGTGACGTCACCTGTGGTTTCTGGCAATTTGTACCACCGCTGCTGCTGACCTCTGAGGCCGTTGATAAGGCAACAGGGATGGAACGGCTCCCCACAGGTGGAGTGGGCCACAGAACAGGGTAGAGTTTGATGGTGGGTGGTGATGCTGGGACCTGTAGTGCAGTCGGAATGGCGCAGCAGGAGTAACTGACAGAGACAGGGGATTCGTTCAATACCTTTACTGGTGCTGATGTCAGGTACGGTCCAGGGTACTCAGCAGGGTTGGGTGCACTTCAGGACTTCTCCCCAGTGAGCGGGTATAGGGCTTCCTGGTCCGTTTCTGCCTCTCTGTATGCTCCTGGCCAGCCTGCAACTGGGCCTAGCTTATGTGTCGTGCTGTTCCTTCACCTGTCGCTCGGTAGTAGGACCTTCTGCTGGCAACCACTATCCCTGGTCGCCGGGGCCTTCGTGGTTCCTGGTCCTGTAATGGGTCTAGCTTCAGGTCTGCCAGGGACTTGTAGTCTTCCTGGAATGCCGGTGGTCCCTACTGGGTATAAAGGACCCTGTAGGCGCGGACCCGGTGTCCGGTTTGTATATTCGGGGTGAGCCTATGATGCTCCTCTGCCCCCTCAACTCCTCTCTCCTCTCCTCCTTGCCATTGGCCACACTCAGGGCCCTCAGAACACAGCAGCAGATGTGCTGCGTCTTCGCTACTGTCAGCGTCAGCACGCTCTCAGACTCTCTGTCTCTGTCTGACTCTAAACTCTTCTGACTGAACTGCCTGGCTCCACCCTCCATATATATATATATCCCTAACGGGCTCCCTCTGGTGGTATGAGGTGGAAGGGTGGAGGTGTTTGTATGTAATGAGGGCCTCTTGTGGAGAAGTCTGACGCTCCCCCTGGGCCGTGTGTGTGTGGGGATACCCGGAACCGGACCCGTTGCGGATGCTGGGGGTTGTAGTCCTTGCGTGGCGGGGACCCGATCCCATGGCTCAGGGTGGTCAACTGAAATGGCAGTCTATTTGTGTGGTTTTATGATATTTAAATGTCCGACTATGCCACCCGTGGATTGCGGTCAGAGAGTACCGCCGCTGCAGGGCAGACCGCTGAGGCTGGTATTGGGAATGCAGCAGAGAATAGTATAACTACCCATGGGAGGAGTATAGCCTCAGGGCAGTAAATAGGGATGTTGGTGGTGATGGTGCACGGGAGCAGCAGTAACCACACGGAGTCTGTCATGCAATTCAGGGTCTTTACTGTTGGTGGTATTAAGGGACCCGTCCGGAATACAAGTTAACAATGGAGGCCTGGTCAGTCTGAGAGCAACTGGGAAATCCTGCTGGTCAGGGGGAGTTTGTAGGCCTTCCGTGCTGACTTCACTCTTTCTTGGCTATCCCGCTGTAGTGTAGTGTTAGCCCACGTCTGAGTGTACCGTGTTGTTCTCACCCATATGACTGGCGACTCGGGCCTTCCGTGCTTCTCACCCCTCCAGGGCAGTAGTGGTCCCTCTCGTGCGGCTGAGCCTCCGGGCTTCCTTGGGCCAGAGGACTTGAAGTCCCCTGCGTGGTGGTTTTCTGCTGCTGAGCTTATAACCCTCACAGCCTCGGACTCCAGTGTCCGGCTTAGTAAGTCTCTGGTCAGGACGAACTCTGCTAGTTCCCTTCCTGGCCTCGTGTTCCTCCTCTGCCTACAGGGACTCCTAAGCCTGCTGCTGACCTGTCCCTATCTCTCTCTGGACTCCTGGAACTCCTCTAACCCCGCCCCAGATTCAGTTTATAAAGGGCAGATTTCTCCCCTCCCTGGACTGAGGCAGGAGGTGCTGCATGCTAATTGTCCCCAACCAGCGAACCTCCCACCTGCTCTCAGACATGACATTGCTGCCACTGTGGCGACCAGATCTGGGGTGCCACATTCCCCCCTAGTGAAATTTAGTACTCCGGGACTAAACACATTTTGCAAAAACACAACATAACAGGGTATAAACAATAACACAACAACGTATGTACAAGAAGTTTAGTCTTTAGAGATCACGGCGCTCCCGTGACCAGGTGTCCATGTCACCTAAGATGCAATTTGATGGACCCGTCCCAAACCCCCCACGTAGGCCCTGGGGTGGCTACAGGGCATAGATGATCCGGAGCTGGACCACGTCTTCAGCCACCTCCACGGGTTTTGTGTTCTGTGGTCGTCTTCAAAAGAGGGCACCTTACCAGGTGCAACTATGTACAAGGTACAGTTCCGGTTATTCACTGTCCATAACCTGTTAGTCCATGAACCCTGTCGGGTAACTAGAGAAACATAATTAATAACCAGGTAACAAACACATTAAACATTTTCAACTTTTGCAATGTACAAGTAGATATATACTTTGCATTTAGATTCTCCAGCGAGCGGGCATTTGACCTTTAGTGCTCCTGGTGGACCTACGTAACCCACTGTCTAGTGGTACTCTACTCAGGTCCCCTGTTTCCACCCCCTGTGTACTGGGTGTGCTCGTGTCTGCGCTAGAGGTGTTTTCAGATGTTACGGGTAGGTTGGGCAGCTTTCTGCGTACTCTTTGGCTCACCACGGGCATGGCAGGCTCGCTACTAGCAGAGGGTTGATTCTCCTGGGCTGCTGGTATGGAGTCTTCTGCCTCCGGGGCCACTTGCTCTTCCAACACTACTTGCTCTTCTGCAGGCCCTTGAGGGGCTGGTTGGAGAAAGGTAAGGACGGGTACCACTATGGCGTTGTTGATTTGTGTCCAGGACCGGGGAAATTCTCCGAGCACTGTACTGACCATTTCTTCCCTTTCCTCTGCGGGTTGAGGGCTATCTTGGTCTTCATCAGCACTTTGCAGCTGCTCGGGACACCTCTCTCTGGAGACAGTGGCTGTGGTCTCTCCTCCATCCTTACTGATAACACACACCTTTGGGTTTTCATGGCTTGACGGCAGTATGGTGTACGGGTCTTTCTCCCACTGGTCATCCAACTTGTGGAGCTGTCTCTTCCTCTTCAAGACCTGCCCTCCAGGTGCCAGGGGAGCAGCAGGAGCATACTGGTTGTAATTCCTCTCTTGCCTCTCTCTTGCCTGAGACAGACTTCGCTCCACACTCTCCTGTACTTTCCGGTACTGCTGCTGTTATTCTGTGTCCCAGTCTGCTTCTGGTGAGGTGTCCTCTGGTGTCAGGACTCCCATCTCCAGGTCAATTGGCAGCTTACCAGGTCTTGCTCTCATTAGGTAAGCCGGGGTGCAGTTGGTAGAACCCACTGGGATATGATTATACAAGTCCACCAGATCCAGCAGTTTCTCAGGCCACAGGCTGCGTTCCTCCAGGGGCAACGTCTTGAGCAGGTCCAATACTACCTGGTTCATTTTCTCACACATGCCGTTGGTTTGGGGGTGGTCAGGCGTTGTCCTTATCTTCCTGCAGCCATACAGGTTGCAGAACTCCTGGAAGACTTCAGCCTCGAACGCTGGACCATGATCAGTCAACACTTGCTCTGGATACCCGTGTGGGCGGCAGAAATGCTGCTGAAAGGCTCTGGCGGCCGTCTGAGCTGTTAGGTCTTTGACGGGGACCACCACTAGGAACCGGGAGTAGTGATCTACGATTGTAAGGGCGTAGACGTATCCCGATCTGCTTGGAGCCAGCTTTACATGGTCCAGGGCAACCAGCTCAAGGGGCTGCTTTGTGATGATGGGCTGCAGGGGAGTCTTCTGGCTGGTGCGGTCCTTCCTCCTTAGGTTGCACGGGCCACAGTCTCTGCACCATCTCTCTATAGCCCCTCTCATGCCTGCCCAGAAGAACCGCTCACGTAACATGAACTCCAGCTTCTTCCATCCAAAGTGCCCTGCTCCGTCATGGTATGCTTCTAGGACCATAGCGGCATCCCGCCTTGGGACCACTACCTGCCAGATCAGCTCGTGTGTTCGAGAGTTGACGGGCCTGCGGCACAGCCTCCCCTCGTAGAGAAACAGCTTGCTCCTCTCCTTCCACAGCTGTTTGGCCTCTTCTGGAGCATCCGGATCAAGGTGGGCATCAGCCTGGGTCAGCATCTCTTTCACCAGGCGGACTGCGGTGTCACTATCTTGTGTCTCTGCCCAGCCGTGGTGGGGTAAGGGATTGAATGTAGCGGTGGCAGAGCACCTCTCCTTTATGCAGTGGGAACACTGGGTGACCCCATGACGGTGGAATGCAGGGAGTTCGATTTCTTCCAGTTCTTCTGGATCCTCTCCCCCGTCCTGCTAGTGAGGCATTCTGGACAATGCATCTGCGTTGGCATTTGCGCGCCCTGTCCGGTATTTGATGGTAAATTCATAATTGGACAGCCGGGCCATCCATCTCTGCTCTAGGGCACCAAGTTTTGCAGTGTCCAGGTGTGTCAACGGGTTGTTGTCCGTGTACACCGTGAACTTAGAAGAAGCCAGGTAATGCTTGAAGCGTTCGGTGACTGCCCATACCACCGCCAGGAACTCTAGCTTGAAGGAGCTATAATTCTCTGTGTTTCTCTCTGTGGGTCTCAGCTTTCTGCTTGCATAAGTAATTACCCGTTCTCTGCCCTGCTGGATCTGGGACAGTACGGCTCCTAGCCCCACGTTACTGGCGTCAGTGTGGAGGATAAAAGGCTGGCCGTAATCAGGGTAGGCCAGGATCTCATCCCCCGTGAGGGCCATCTTCAGCTGGCGGAAAGACTCCTCCTCCAGCTTGTCCCACTTAAAGGGCAGCTTCTGACTTTTACTCTTTGACTGACCTAACAGGAGGTCCTGCATAGGGGCTGCCATTTTGGTGAACCCGGAGATGAATCTTCGGTAGTAGCCTACTAACCCGAGGAACTGCCGCACTTCCTTTATGCTGGAGGGTCTTAGTCAATCCTTTATCACCGTGATCTTGTCAGGGTCTGGGGCTACTCCGTCAGCACTCACCACGTGTCCCAGGTACTGTACTTTTGGCTTCAGTAGATGACACTTGGAGGGTTTTACCTTTAGGCCGAAGCCTGCCAGGGCATCGAACACCTCTGCCAGGTGCTTTAGATGGTCCTCATAGGTCTTGGAATTCACGATGACATCGTCCAGGTAGAGTAGGACCGTCTCAAAATTCCTGTGCCCCAGACAGCACTCCATCAGCCTCTGGAAGGTCCCTGGTGCGTTGCAGAGTCCGAACGGCATACAGTTGAATTCACTGAGACCCATCGGGGTGGTGACGGTGGTCTTCTCCTTGCCTGACTCTGCTACAGGAACCTGCTAGTACCCGCTTGTGAGATCCAAAGTAGAGAAGAAGTTAGCAGATTTTAATGCAGCCAAAGACTCCTCTATCCTAGGTAACGGGTACGCATCTTTGTGTGTTATTCTGTTGACCTTTCTTTAATCTACACACATCCTCATCGTGCCATCTTTCTTTTTTACAAGAACTAGAGGAGCTGCCCAGGGGCTACAGCTATCCCTGATCACCCCAGCCTTCTTCATCTCTCGTAACATACCCTTGGCATTCTGATAGTGTGCAGGGGGTACAGGCCGGTATCTCTCTTTTATGGGTGGATGGTCTGCTGTGGGGATTTGGTGTTCTACCCCCTTTACTTGCCCAAAGTCTAGCGGGTGTTTGCTAAAGACTCTTTCGTACTCCTGAACCACCCGGTAGACTCCCTGTTTTTGGTGTGAGGGAGTGGAGTCAGTGCCCACATGCAGTTTCTGACACCAGTCCTCCATTTGTTTCTTTGAGCCGTTACCCTCCTCTGGTTGAGATGGAAGCAAGGGTTCCACGGCCTTTACAGAGTACTGGTTAACGGTGAACAATTTGGCTAGAGCGGCATACCGGGGCAAGTATACTTCTCTTTCCCCAATATTTAGGATGCGGACCGGCACCCTCCCATGGCGGACATCAACCACCCCCCGTGCTGTCAAAATGGTGGGCCTACTGTCTGAGTAAACGGGTTCTACCATAGCTTGGTAATCTCTACCTCTTAACCCGATTGCAGTCCGGCACCAGATCATCATTTCACTTTTTGGGGGCATGGCGATAGGGAATGGGTCACTCATCCTAACGCTACCAATCTCACCACCAGACTGTTCTATCTGTTGCCGCTTCATCAGGGCTCTGATCTCTTTTTGTAAGACACGCTGCTGGCTGGAGCTGGCATTCACGGCAACCTGCTGTAATATAACAATTATCTCTGAAAGACAATTTTCAATGACTTTAGTACCCAAGGTTATTTTAGGGTGACTTTCACGACGGTCAATGTCCACAATAATCAGTCCCTGCGCCGGCAGTTCAACTTTACCAATTTTGATGGTCACCTCCTTGAACCCCACCTGCGGCACTGGCTGACCATTGCTGGCGATGGTGCTCAAGTCATTATCTGGGTAGCGGGTAATATCCGTGTCATCCCAGTACCGCTTGAAAAGTACATAGGGGATGGTGGTTACATGTGACCCGGTGTCCAACAGGGCACTCATGGGAATGCCATCCAGTACCACAGGCAAGACCGGTCGTCCCCCCACATACTTGTCACGCCAGTTTGTCGGGCCTGATGATCTTACGCCTGGGGGTTGGCCCTCTGCCCCAGGTTGGGCCCGTTTAAATTACAGTACCTCGCAATATGTCCTGGCTGACTGCAGCGGCGGCAGATGGATTATCCATCCTGGTCGTAGCGGTCCGTTGGCTTCCCTCTGGATGGTGGGATCCTCTTCTGTCGGCGCCACGGGACGTCCTCCGGACTGGTAGCCAGCTGGATCTTTCCTGGAGAGGATACCTGTAACGACTGCACAGTCCTGGTTAGTGCGGCAACGCTTTTAGTCAGCTCTTGGACCTGATGGTGCAGGTCTGCAGCCGGGTCTTTGCCCAAAGCCTGTGCATCAGCTCCCACAGGCTCTGCAGTCAAGGGTGCCGCCTCCTGGTGATAGGTGATAGCAGGGCGTCTATGGGTCACAGCGCCACCTGGTGCTGGTTCTCGGAGCACCCGGATGGCCCTGT
Source organism: Phyllobates terribilis (assembly GCF_046119375.1). Taxonomy (NCBI): domain Eukaryota; kingdom Metazoa; phylum Chordata; class Amphibia; order Anura; family Dendrobatidae; genus Phyllobates; species Phyllobates terribilis. Next base: position 534,205,362 of record NW_027362771.1, read on the forward strand.
CTTTGAACTGTGCAAAGTCTAACTCAGGGTTCTGCAGTGCCATTAGGCGTAACTGGGTTCGGTGGGCTCTGGACAGCAGACCCTCAATGAATTGTTCAGTCAGCAGTTTATCTGCATTCTCACACTGTCAGGGTCTGCTTGCTTAATGGCTCTCAGGGCCTCTTGCAAATTCAAAGCATAGTCTCTTATACTGTTTTGGGCCCGCTGCTTGCACCCATAAAATCTCATTTTGATCTCTGCTGAGGTGCGGGTATCAAAAGTGTCCTTCAGACGGGCTAAAATCTCCTTCACGGTCCCCTTGTCCCTGACTGACCAGGACTTTACTTCTCGTTGGGCCTATCAGTATGGTCACTTTTTGTTCTTCCGTCAGGGGGTACACCTTGAATAGGCTATACAGTCTCTCTTTAAAATCGCTCAGGGTATGCGACTCCCCTGAGTACTGGGGCAACCAGACCGCTCCGGGGATATAAGGCACCGTGAACGGCATTACTGCGGCAGCAGCCGCGCAGGCGGTGACAGTTCCCTCTGCTTCCGTCATCCTCTTCCCCCCTAGTCAACCGTTGCTTTTCTTCTGTAGGCCACGGCTCCGCATGCGATCTTCGGGGTTGAGGACCTTGCGTCGCGTCCTGGTGACGTCAGCGTCTGCTTGGCTCCTTTCAGGACCTTGCGCAGTGTCCGTGCGTAAGGCGGGGCTCCAGTTCTCGCACGCTTTCGTCGTCCACGCCCCTCTTCTTCCCGCGCTGCGTCCCAAAGATGACGCCCGATGGCGGGAAAATGGCTGCGGATGGTGGGAAACGGCTGCGGTTGGGGGGAAACTCCACCAAAGTAAGTTTTACAGTCTTTCTTCAGGCACGCAGTACCCGTTGGTGGCGGGCGCGAAATCCTGCCGACTACGCCAAAAGTTGACGCGCCCCCTGGGCCGTGTGTGTATGGGGATACCCGGAACCGGACCCGTTGCGGATGCTGGGGGTTGTAGTCCTTGCGTGGCGGGGACCCGATCCCGTGGCTCAGGGTGGTCAACTGAAATGGCAGTCTATTTGTGTGGTTTTATGATATTTAAATATCCGACTACGCCACCCGTGGATTGCGGTCAGAGAGCAGACCGCTGAGGCTGGTATTGGGAATGCAGCAGAGAATAGTATAACTCCCCACGGGAGGAGTATAGCCTCAGGGCAGTAAATAGGGATGTTGGTGGTGATAGTGCGCGGGAGCAGCAGTAACCACACGGAGTCTGTCATGCAATTCAGGGTCTTTACTGTTGGTGGTATTAAGGGACCCGTCCGGAATGCAAGTTAACAATGGAGGCCTGGTCAGTCTGAGAGCAACTGGGAAATCCTGCTGGTCAGGGGGAGTTTATAGGCCTACCGTGCTGACTTCACTCTTTCTTCGCTATCCCGCTGTAGTGTAGTGGTAGACCACGTCTCTGAGTGTACCGTGTTGTTCTCACCCTTATGACTGGCGACTCGGGCCTTCCGTGCTTCTCACCCCTCCAGGGCAGTAGTGGTCCCTCTCGTGCGGCTGAGCCTCCGGGCTTCTTTGGGCCAGAGGACTTGAAGTCCCCTGCATGGTGGTTTTCTGCTGCTGGGCTTATAACCTTCACAGCCTCGGACTCCAGTGTCCGGCTTAGTAAGTCTCTGGTCAGGACGAACGCTGCTAGTTCCCCTCCTGGCCTCGTGTTCCTCCTCTGCCTACAGGGACTCCTCAGCCTGCTGCTGACCTGATCCTATCTCTCTCTGGACTCCTGGAACTCCTCTAACCCTGCCCCAGATCCAGTTTATAAAGGGCAGATTTCTCCCCTCCCTGGACTGAGGCAGGAGGTGCTGCATGCTAATTGTCCCCAACCAGGGAACCTCCCACCTGCTCTCAGACATGACATTGCTGCCACTGTGGCGACCAGACCTGGGGTGCCACAAGTCCATCCATGCACCCTGGGTCCTGTGGTACCTGTGAACAGCAGGGTGCCACAATGTACCATTACGAATGTCGAACCGTATATATAAATACCAGCAGAACAGACAATACGATGAGCCCACATATCCTCCATCAAAGAGATAGCTACAGTAGAAAAATTCACCCTCACGAAAAGCAGAAGGTCTTCAAAAGGTCTCTTCATGGCTTCATGATGACCACATTTCCAAGAGTGTGCTTGACATTTATAGGCTATTGATAGTAATATCCATCCAACACGAAGTTTACAAGGCACAATTCCTTTTTGTATGGAGAAGGAAAAAATCCAGCAAAGTGAATCCTTAAAATGAGTAGTTTTTTGCAAAATATAAAAAGCCCAAAAAAAGTTATATTCCAACACCAATAGAAAAGCAGATGCATTTCAGACACATTTGGTCAAACCAAGCACAGGTGCTTGGTGCACCCTTGGTGTGGCCAAGCAAGTCAGCTTACCTTCCCAGTTTTTTTTGTTTTCCATCCATCACTACCCTTGTTTAGCTCCTAGCCAGATCTATCAGACAAGGGGAAATCAAATGCATGTGCTTGGTTTGAACAGTTATTTTGTACTGAAAGACTACCTTAGAGGAAACTTGACAGTGGATACATGTGACCTGATCCACGGGCAGCTTGTATCCGACACTGGTTGCATGATTTCAGCCATGTATGCTTGAAATGATGCTGTGTTAAAAAAAAAAAAAACACAGTTTAAAAGCATGTCTGACTAGTCTCTTGTGCGGCTCAGTCCCTGCTGGCTTCTCGGTCCCTGCGTATGCTTGTAGAGAGAGACCTGTCACTCCATGGCAGCAGTTGGGGAGGAGCCGCCTGGAACCCTGTCCGACTAGTCTCCCTTGTGTCTTGGTATCAGAATTATTGTTGTTCTTCTACAGTATGACCACTAGTAGCTGCTATTGCTCATCTTAATAATTGTGCTGCAATCCCACTCCTTACCACTGGAAGCGGCTGTTGTGTTCTGCAATTGCCCTTTAGTATGATGGCAGATTCTGAACCTGTGAGATCCATCTTATTTCCTGTTTGGGCCTACTTAAAGCTGCATGGATCTCTCACTCATTGCTTGAGTATTGTGTCTATCTGTTAGCCTAGTTCCAGTCTCCAGCTCCTGAACATTCTTACCCAGACTGTTCTCACCTATCTATAGATTGTTTCCTACAACTCCTTTTGCTAACTCCAAGAACTTCTACTACTGCTTGCTGTTCCTGCTCTTGCTCCTTCGGCCACTGGTTTCCAGCAGTACGACGCCAGTATCGTACCATTTGGTCCTTAGCAACTTTCTTTATGTTTTTCTCTGAAAAAAAATCCACATTATTTTAAAGTCAAACATACATGGCTGAAGTCACAGCCAATATCTGATACATGTGGCCCGAGATCGGGCATCATGTTTCTGTGGTCAGGTTCCCTCTAACTAGTTATGGCAGGCTATCACTATTCTTTTGGATAGTGGCCTTTTTTTGTGTTTTTACCTTTATATTTTTATTGTTATTTTATGTTTTTTTTATTATTATAATAGTTTACTGGTTACATCTAGACAGGGATATAGCATCTATAGAGGCAGCCCACGCTGCTGCTATGGGGCTCGTGATTCTGAGTGGGGAAGGGATGCCGCTTGGCTCACCTCCCCTTTCATCACAATTTCAGCAGCATCCGCATCCTCAGGACGCTGATACCATTGAATAGAATGGCGGATCAGGGAACCATATTGGTCGAGCATGCGCAATGATCACCAAGTGACCCGATTCATTGTAGCTATGTGAAGGTGTATTGTTGAGACTTTTATAGCATCGGCACACATATAGATGTGTTATGCGGCACTCAGCCTCCACAACTAATTTTTACTGCTAGTGAACATGCACAGACAGCCTGTGCAACTGGGAATTATGTGATTTGTAATGAAAGGGGTTGTACCAAGTTAGAATATCCATAGGATAGGAGTTAACTTCTCAGTCTTTGGGGGCCTGACTGCTGGGACCTCCACGATACTGAGAATGGCCCATGTCTGAATGGAGCAGAAGTTTAGCACTATTCATTCTATGTGGGAGTGTCGGAGATAGCCAAGTACAGGGAGCAGCTACTGTCGGAGATAGCCAAGTACAGGGAGCAGCTACTGTCGGAGTTAGCCAAGTACTGGGAGCAGCTACTGTCGGAGTTAGCCAAGTACAGGGAGCAGCTACTGTTGGAGTTAGCCAAGTACAGGGAGCAGCTACTGTCGGAGTTAACCAAGTACAGGGAGCAGCTACTGTCGGAGATAGCCATGTACAGAGCGCAGCTACTGTCGGAGATCGCCATGTACAGAGCGCAGCTACTGTCGGAGATAGCCATGTACAGAGTGCAGCTACGGTTGGAGATAGCCATGTACAGAGCTCAGCTACTGTCGGAGATAGCCATGCACAGAGCGCAGCTACTGTCGGAGATAGCCAAGAACAGGGAGCAGCTACTGTCGGAGATAGCCATGTACAGAGCACAGCTACTGTTGGAGATAGCCATGTACAGAGCGCAGCTACTGTCGGAGATAGCCAAGTACAGAGCGCAGCTACTGTCGGAGATAGCCAAGTACAGAGCGCAGCTACTGTCGGAGATAGCCAAGTACAGGGAGCAGCTACTGTCGGAGATAGCCAAGTTCAGGGAGCAGCTACTGTCGGAGATAGCCATGTACAGAGCGCAGCTACTGTCGGAGATAGCCATGTACAGAGCGCAGCTATTGTCGGAGATAGTCATGTACAGAGCGCAGCTACTGTTGGAGATAGCCATGTACAGAGCGCAGCTACTGTCGGAGATAGCCAAGAACATGGAGCAGCTACTGTCGGAGATAGCCATGTACAGAGCGCAGCTACTGTCGGAGATAGCCATGTACAGAGCGCAGCTACTGTCGGAGATAGCCATGTACAGAGCGCAGCTACTGTCGGAGATAGCCATGTACAGAGCGCAGCTACTGTCGGAGATAGCCATGTACAGAGCGCAGCTACTGTCGGAGATAGCCAAGTACAGAGCGCAGCTACTGTCGGAGATAGCCAAGTACAGAGCGCAGCTACTGTCGGAGACAGCCAAGTACAGGGAGCATCTACTGTTGGAGATAGCCAAGAACAGGGAGCAGCTACTGTCGGAGATAGCCAAGTACAGGGAGCAGCTACTGTCGGAGATAGCCAAGTACAGGGAGCAGCTACTGTATGCACAGCTGACTCATAGAGAATGATTTGAGTGGAGCTTCGCATACTCAACCACTGCGCCACTCAAGTAAAGGTCTACAGATTCCCATTCTCAGGATCGGTGGGGGTTCCCATGGTCAGACTAATTGAAATCAAAAGTTATCCTGTATACTTTGGTTAGGGGATAACGCCCAAACTTTGTGCAACCTCTTTAAAAGACATCAAATGGCTTAAAGGGGTTGTTTCATCTTAAAGTGAACCTGACAGCTGATACATGACACCCAATCCATGGTCCGCATGTATCAGGCACTGGCTGTACAGCTTCAGCCAGATGTGTTTCACTCTGAAACGCTGCAGTGTTTCAGAGAAAAACACACTTTCAGCAGCAGAAGGGAAGGAAGGGAGACACAGATACATTACTAGTGGGTAGGCGGAGCCCCACAGGATAGTTCACCTCAGATTTATAAAAAGTGACGACCGGCCCCTCCAGCTTAGGCTCCTCCTCCTTCTCCCATGTTCCTCAGTCTAAAATTTGAGGTCGCAGAGGATAGTCGCTGCCTTTGCAGCTCCTCAGAAGAATTTTTTATTTTTACCAGGAGACCTGGACCCCCCGTGGTCTAGAGGTCTCAGGGGGTCTCAGCGCTGCTGGGACCCCTGACCCTCCCCTGGCAGATCTGCGTACCCCATAAGGAGGTCCCCGCAGAACCCTGCTGGCCCCGGGGGATACAGGGCGCTCCCTGGCGGAGACGCACACCACTCATGTGGGGTCCCTGCGCGCTCCGCCGTGGGGGGGAGCAAGGGCCACGGCGCCGCACATCCCTGGGGGTCCCTGTGGTGCTCAGCTGGGTAAGTGCCCTGTATGTGTGTGTGATTCAGCGGCTGCCGCAGCAGCCGCTGTTACTGTCAGTATGGTGACTGCATCTTCTGTTGTTACAGGCAGTGTACTACTAGGAATGCACATCACCGCTGCCGTTGGTGGGGGCGAGACAGAGGAGCGCGGGCTCCGTTAGTTTAACGAGGGGGGCATGACTTATGTTCTTGGCTGCCTGCCATCTTCTCTGCAGTCAGGAAAAAGCGCGCGCTGGGCAGCCCCCGCCCCCCTCCTTCCTTCCTAATTGGGTCCCTTCTCCTGAGGTGGGCGTACCATTATTTCAGCTGAGCAAATTTTCTTTGCTTCCTTTCAAAGGGAAGGCGAGTCTACAGGACCCGCTAGAGGAGATGCTGTATCCAAACAAGGTTTGCTGAGTCTGGCGTACAAGGGCGATCAGCTTTTTGGTTCGGACCTCACGGAGCTGATTGCTAAGGCCAAGGCCAAGGATACGGCTTTGCCGCAGCGGAAAGCAGCGGCTTTTACGTCTGGCAAGTCAAGTGCCGGTAGTGGTCATTGGTCCTTTCGGCCCAGGGGGCGGTTCGGTCAGCCCTCTTGGAAATCGGGTCGTCCCTCGTCTTCCGGAAAGAAGACCACCCAGAAATCCCGTACACCCTGGAAACAACATTTCCGTCAGGACAAACGGGAGGTTGACAAGAAGCCCGCTAAGGGGGACTGACCCCAGGAACCCTCTCGAGGGCTCTCGGGTGGGACGTCGCCTGCTACAATTCGGGTCGATTTGGGCGTCCCACGTATCGGACGCCTGGGTGACGCGGGTTATGTCGGCAGGCTATTTCATAGAGTTTCATTCTCGAACCCCGGACAGGTTTCGTCAGTCACGCATCCTGTCCAAGCTGGCTGCCGCACTGCTGCGGGAGGTCGACCCTCTTCTGCAGCAGGGTGTGGTGGTTCCGGTTCCGCCGGAGGAACGGGGAAGGGGGTTTTACTCCAACTTTTTTGTGGTCCCCAAAAAGGAGGACAAGTTTCGCCCCATTCTGGACTCAAGGAATTGAATTTTCATGTCCGGACCCAGAAATTCCGTATGGAGTCTCTTCGCTCTGTCAGGCGGCCCTGTCGCAGTACGATTTCTTGGTGTCGATCGACATCCGCGACCTCTATATGCATGTCCCTATCGGCAGGGCTCACCAGCGCTTCCTGCGTTTCGCCATAGGTCAGGCCCATTACCAGTTTGTGGCCCTACCATTCGGGTTGGCCTCGGCGCCCAGGGTTTTTTACAAAGATTCTGGCGCCACTCATGGCGCTCCTTCGAAGGCAAGGAGTTACGATTCTCCCCTACCTGGATGACCTGTTAATTGTGCCGCTCACAGCGGAGGAGGCGGTGACGGCTCGCGATCTCTCCCTTCAGCACCTGGAGGACTTCGGGTGGCTGATCAATTGGAAGAAGTCGTCTTTGGAGCCGTCACAGTCAATCCTGTTCTTGGGGATGCATTTCGACACGGTACGGGCAGTGGCCTCCCTGCCTCCGGACAAACAAGCGAACCTTCGTCACCATGTCCAGGCTATGAGGTCGGCGAGGGCGATGTCCCTTCGGAAGTTTATGCGCCTTCTGGGTCTGATGATGGCTGCTAAGGTACCGTTGGCACAATCTCATACCCGTGATCTTCCATTGGCTTACTGGGTTAATGCGCCTGCCTTGTACACAGGTGTTTGTGAGTTCGAATCCCCTGAGCACTTTTAGTGATGTCCCAGTGGATTACTGGGTTAAGGCACCTATTCTGTAAACAGGTGTTCATGAGTTCGAATCCTCCGATGTGATGTTCCAGTGGCTTACTGGGCTTATGCGCCTGTCTAGTAAACAGGTGTTCATGAGTTCTAATCCAGTCTCGGTGGTTCCATGGTGTAATGGTTAGCTCTCTGGACTTTGAATCCAGTGATCTGAGTTCAGATCTCAGTAGATCCTGGGTATTTCTTCATGAAACACAGGTTTCACTTACCTGAGTTAATGGCTCAGTGGTTAGTGCACTGGCTTTAGGACACAGAACTTTGGGTTCAGGTCCCATCAGAGAACTGTTACTCTAAGGGGTCTCCAAGATCTTATTCTGACCCGTTGGGATCGATCGCCGGCTTCGCTGGATCACTGTGTTGGTATCTCCCACAGGGTGCGAGAGTCTCTTGGATGGTGGCGTCCGGAGGCCTTATCCCTGGGGAAATCCTTCCTCCCCCCACGGTGGTCTGTCATTACCACCAATGCCAGCCTGACTGGCTGGGGGGGGGGGGGTTTGGAACGATCTCTGGGTTCAGGGGGTCGGGTCGTCAGAGGAGTAGTCTCTGCCGATCAACATCCTGGAGTTGAGAGCAATTTTTCCTCTGCCTCCGACATTGGACGGTCTCTTTGAGTGGTCTGCCGGTCCGGATTCAGACGGACAATGCGACAGCTATCGCGTATATCAACCATCAGGGCGGGACGAGGAGTTCCAGTCTCATGATGGAGGTCTCTCGGATCCTGGTTTGGGCCGAGTCCTGGGTTCCAGCCATCTCCGCGATTCACATCCCAAGAGTGCTGAATATCACGGTGGACTTCCTCAGTCGCGAGCAGGTGGATCCCGGAGAATGGAGCCTTCATCCGGAAGTTTTTGCACTGCTGTGCTCCCGTTGGGGACTCCCCAAGTGGACTTGATGGCATCCAGGTTGAACGCCAGGATCCCGACGTTCATGTCCAGGTACAGGGACCCGGAGGCTGTGGTGGTAGATGCTCTAGCGGCCCAATGGGACCAGTTTGAGCTGATCTATGTGTTTCCGCCGGTATCCTTACTTCCTTTGGTGATATGGCGGATCAAACTTGAACGAATTTCGACGATTTTGTTGGCGCCGGATTGGCCGCGGAGGGCGTGGTATTCAACGCGGGTGTCTCTTCTGACAGCGCCTCCGTTTCCACTGCCTCTTCGCTGGGACCTGTTAACCCAAGAGCCTTTTCGCCATCTGGACCTGAAGTCTCTTCGTTTGACGGCGTGGCACTTGAGACCGAGATCTTGACCCGTCGTGGGTTTTCGGCCGAGGTCATTGCCACTTTGCGAGCGGCCAGAGGTCCAGCTACGACTAGGATTTATCATAGAACTTGGGAGGCCTTCTATTCATGGTGTTCTGAATCTTCAAGGAACCCGAGGGTTTTTTCCATTCCCAACTTCTTGGCTTTTCTGCAATATGGTTTGACCAAGGGTCTGGCGGTTAGTACCTTGCGGGGTCAGGTATCTGCACTATCCGTGCTTTTTCGGAAGGCTATTGCCTCGCGCAGAGATGTGCGTTCATTTTTTTCGCGAGGTTGCACGTCAGTTTCCGCCTCGGAGGGCGTTTGTGGCTCCTTGGCGGCTCAATCTAGTCTTGGAGGCTCTTCAGCATGGGCCGCTTGAGCCTATGGATTCAGCTATGCTTTACTTGCTTTCTTGGAAGGTGGCCTTCCTGGTGGCGGTCACCTCCTTGAGAAGGGTTTCTGAGTTGGCGGCACTGTCTTGCTCGCCCCCTTTTCTGGAGTTCCACTCGGATCGCGTGGTGCTTCGTACCCATTGCGATTTTCTGCCTAAAGTGGTGTCGCGTTTCCACGTCAATCAGGACATCGTGTTGCCCTCCCTCTGTCCGAAACCGAAGAGTCCAAAGGAGCGGGCCTTGCACTCGTTGGATTTGGTGTGGGCTTTGAAGTTCTATCTTACAATCACGCAAGGGTTTCGGAAGTTGGACTCTCTTTTTGCGATTCCTGCTGGTTGTCGGCGTGGTCAGCGGGCTTCCAAGGACACTATAGCTCGGTGGATACGTTCGGCTATCCTGGAGGCGTACCGGCTCAAGGGCGAGCCTTGTCCGGTTAAGGTTCGAGCTCATTCCACGAGAGCTGTTGGTTCGTAGTGGGCTTTTCGTCAGGGGGACTCGGCAGCGCAGCTCTGCCGGGCGGCTACCTGGCGTTCCGTTCACACTTTTACTAAATTTTATAAAGTGGACGTGAGTGCCCCGCCGATGCGGCCTTGGGACGCAGGGCCTGCAGGCAGCGGTGGTTTAGGTTATATCTTTGTCTAGTTTTGGCTCTTGTTGCGCGCTTGCCTAAGTTGTTTGGGGGGTTGGCGATTCTGCCACTGTTTCCCACCCTTGAGTTCTGGACTGCTTTGGGACGTCCCACTAGTAATGGATCTGTGTCTCCCTTCCTACCCTTCTGCTGCTGAAAGACGGATTTTGGTAAGACCTTACCTGTAAAATCCTTTTTCCTGATTTCAGGAGTATCACCATATGGGATGAGTAATTAGGTAAGCTGTGCACTGGAAGGAGGTGTGAAGGTAGAAAATACAAAGGACAAGACATTTGCGGTGGAATTGAAAATTATTAGAGTAAATGGAAAACCCCTTTAAATTATTATTTTTTTCCATAATACTTCCATATTAGGTACTAACAGACCTCTATGGAGCATTGAAACGGTATGTTTTCTTTTTATTGTTTGCTTCTGTGACCAAGTTTGCTATAAGTGGTTAAAAAAATCTTTCGCTCTCAGCATCTAGAAATATGAGAAGAACTGGCAAGTATAAATGTGGAAAATACACCATCAGTGGTCCACAATATTGCAAGTTGAAGTTCACAATTGCTTAAGTCCAAAGTCTATATTCACTTGTCATATACACCCCCTTTCTATAAATAGGGTCTGTAAACAGAACAAATGAGGATCGAGGTCCCCCAAGGGACAGTCCTTATAGACAACCCAATGTGCTGATGTGTACGAGGTCAATCTGAGAGCAGAGAAGTACATTGTTAATGCAACAAGATCTGAAAGTCTCTGGTATAAAAGTAGAAGTTAGAAGTCAAGATGTGAAATTTCTTTATTTCTCATGTCGGGGATTTTTAGGAAGCTCCTTACCAAGCACGTAGGACAGAACACAGGAGGAAGACTGGGACATTCCAGGACACAGAGTTCAGTATGGCAGCCTCTACTGCGCTCCACCCATGCTTTCATAATATGGTAAATCCAAGTGAGGCTTCATTTTAGGAATCTGTTCTTAGTTTATATGAAATTATTATTATTTATATAGCACCATTGATTCCATGGTGCTGTACATGAGGAGGGGTTACATACAAAATACAGATATAAATTAGAGAACAAACTAACAATGATAGACTGGTACAAAGGGAAGAGGACCCTGCTCTTGGGGGCTTACAGGATGGTGGGGAAGGAGACAGTAGGTTGGGGGGGGTTGCAGTAACTCCGGTGTTGTTGAGGTGGCAGCGTGGTCATTGCAGGCTGTGGGCTTTCTTGAAGAGATGGGTTTTCAGGTTCCATGTGAAGGATCCAAATGTGGTGGATAACCGGACTTGTTGGGGCACAGAATTCCAGAGGATGGGGGATATTCGGGAGAAATCTTGGAGGCGATTGGGTGAGGAACGTATGAGTGGGGAGGAGATGAGAAGGTCTTGGGAGGACCTGAGATTAAGTGAGGGAAGATATTGGAAGATTAGTTCAGAGATATATACGGAGGAGAGAGGTTATGGATGGCTTTGTAGGTTAGAGTTAATAGTTAATACGCTGGGGAATTGGGAGCCAATGAAGGTATTTTCAGAGGTGTGAAGTAGCGAGGACATAGATGAATTAGTGGAGCAGCAGAGTTGAGGATAGACTGGAGGGGTGCGAGAGCATTAGCAGGTAGGCCACTGAGGAGGATGTTGCAGTAGTCGAGGCGGGAGATGATGAGGGCATGCACAAGCATTTTAGTAGATTGAGGGTTGAGGAAAGGACGGATTCTGGAAATATTTTTGAGCTCGAAATGATTGAAAAGACAGTAATCCCTGGAAATGTTTTATTGTTGGAATTGCAAAGTGTGGTGCATGGATCCTTTGCTTTATTACAGTTAGATTGTTTCTAACATACCCATTATATTAAGAAGCGGCTTCATACAGGCTATATACAGTTTTCTGTTGTATGATATCATTGATGCAATACATACAGTACGATAAGAACTTTCTCTGATGTGCAGTTACAAGTTGCTCACGTGTGAAAACTGCAGGAAGCATTGAAAGTTATTGATTTGTACACTAATACCTATTCATTGTGTCACCAGGAAATGGGCCATTTAACGGAAACTATATAGTCTCTGTTAGCAGGAAATGGCTCACAGGGGAATATACAGAATAGCACACACTGTGCAGAATTATTAGGCAGTGAGGATTTGGACCATATCATCATTTTTATGCAGATTTTCCATCTCCGCTCTGTATAAACCTCAATGCTTATTGGATGGAGCAGATCAGGTGACGCGTATTTGTGTAATGAGGAGGATGAGGCCTAAGGATACAACGCCATTTATCAGGGTGTGCAGGATTATTAACAGTTTGTTTTCCTCAGGCAAAGTGGACCAAAAAAGAGATTTACCTGACTCTGAAAAGTCAGAAATTATTAATTGTTTGTTAAAATCTTTGTTTATTAGTTGTTGTATGGGGGAAAAAAAGAAATTCTCACCTACCAGTCTTATACTGCTCTCCCTTACTGTTGTCCAAGTTTGTCGTCATTTTCCTTGTCAGAAATGGCACATGACCACTGCAGCCAATCACTGACCACAGCAGTGACGTGTTGGTCTCCAATGTGGTCACGGTTTGGCTGCAGCAGTCATGCTTCAATTCACAGTGGAAGAGGAAGCGAGGAGACTGATGACAGTGGTGTGGAAGGGAGGTGAGGGATCGTGACTGAGTATATTTTTATATTTAGTTTTAGATGACAATAGGTCTGTTCTTAAAATAGTGGTGGATAATTCCTTTAAATGTTTTGTCAAGGACAGAGCATTATATATTTTATTTTCCGCCATCCTTCCCAGATACCTGGAAAAGCAATTGTTGATGCCAATAAGTGCTTACGTGATGTCAGGGAGCAGCAAACTAAAAAGTAATAGGCTGCCCTGCACAGTGACATTAAGGAGGTCCCGGTCAGCTGCCCCATGCCCCTTGCTAGCTACGTGTCACGGGTGTGTCGCCACGAAGATCGTCACGATTACACAGCCTGACTTCTCGCAGCTGAGTTTTTGGTGCTTTGTGTTTTTCGGCAGTGAGGGAGTTAACTCTCTCTCTCTCTGTGCTAGACGAGGTCCAGCCTCGCCCAGCTGCAATCAATGCTGCTGTAGTGAGACTCCTTCAAATGCCTGCTGGTCTGTTAGGGAAGTGTCGGTGAAAGCATTTCATGCAGACTAACAGAGCGGATCGTGGTATTTGGAGTTTCAGAGATAAGTGTATTCGGAGTGTTTTTTCCCTTCCTCGCTTTATCATTTATCTCCTTTCCCGTTGGTGTTCCCTCTGTTGTAGTTGTGTAGTTTTTGTATGCAAGGTGGTTTTGGTTTTACCCTTGTACTGTCTCGTTCGTCTAAGTACTGAGTGTGGGCATATTATTACCTGTCCCCTTTTGTTGTGATCGGGATCCTTCTCAGGACTAGATTACTTAGGTGCAGAGATCCTCAGGAGGTAGGGGTTACGCTGGCGGCCTGGACCTCTGTACCTTTAACAGTACCTCCAGGTAGAGGGATTAGTCAGGGCCCCAGCTTAGGGTCAGCTTAGGCCCCCTACCTCCAGTACACAGAGGCAGCGTGACATTTTCACTGACCACTTAGATTTTCTCCAGCTACCATGGATCCAGTAGCCGGTCTAGCTCGGCAGTTGCAGAGTTTGTCCATGGAGCTGGCGGACGTTAGGTCCAAGGTTTTGTATCCTCAGGAGCAAGCCGGACCAGAACCTAAAGTAGCTCTCCCTGACAGGTTCACTGGGGGGCGGGACAAGTTTTTTGTTTTCCGGGAGGCATGCAAGTTGTACTTTCGGCTGCGGCCTCGGTCATCGGGGAGTGAAGAACAAAGGGTGGGAATTGTCATCTCGCTCCTACAAGGGGACCCACAATCTTGGGCGTTCTCTCTTCCCCCGGGCTCCCCGGCTCTCCAGTCAGTGGATAGGTTTTTCGCTGCTCTAGGACTCGTATATGATGACCCGGATCGGATCTCCCTTGCTGAATCTAAGTTACGTAGGATCCAGCAGGGAGATCGTCCGGCGGAGGAATTCTGTTCGGAGTTCCGTAGGTGGGCCACTGACACCCAGTGGAATGACCCGGCTCTTAGGAGCCAGTTTTGTCAAGGTTTATCCGACAAATTACAGGATGTCTTGGCACAGTATGACTCTCCCGCGTCACTGGAAGCCGCTATGGCCCTTGCTATTCGCATTGACAGACGGCTTCGGGAGAGGTGCGGGATAACTCCACCCCCTGTGATGACTCCACCTCCTACAAGGTCCCCTCATATGGTGGTTCACCTGGTCAGTCCAGAGGAGCCTATGCAATTAGGAGGGACATCATTTCGGGGGAGGGGACCGGTGGTGCGCCATAAGACAGGAAGGTGTTTCTTCTGCGGGAGAAAGGGACATTTTATTGGGGGGTGTCCATCCCGTCCCTTGCAGAGTGAAGAGTCGTCGGAAAACTGTTGATCCCAGGTTGTATGGTGGACGGCAATCTGGGAGTAGGTATTTCGTCCCTAGGTTCGTCTCAGTTTCTCGTACCGGCGGAGGTGGTGGTGGGTACGAGAACTGAGAGGATATCTGTTCTTCTGGATAGTGGGGCCGGGGCTAATCTGGTGGACGCTCGGTTTGCCCGGGTTCAAGGTATGCGATTGAGTGAGTTGGCTAAACCCATCCCCATATTCTCGATCGATGCCAGGCCTCTCGGTCAGGGAAGTTTTTTGCAAGCTGTGCATAACGTAAAACTTCAAGTGGGGGCGATACATAAAGAACTGTTGTCTTGCTACGTGTTGGAGGGTCTTCCCACTCCTATAGTGTTGGGCCTTCCTTGGTTAACTAAGCATAACCCGGTTATTAATTGGCAATCCAGAGAGATAAACCAATGGAGTAAATTCTGTAATAAAAACTGCATGAACACGGTCATCGGTGCGGTTACTCCTAGGGTCTTACCTCCATTTCTGGCGGACTTTGAGGATGTATTCTCGGAGAAAGGGTGTCAGGAACTACCTCCTCATCGCGAGTATGACTGTTCTGTAAAACTGCTCCCTGAGGCCAAGTTACCTAAAGCTAGGTTGTATAACCTTTCTGGTCCTGAGAGGCAGGCCATGAAGGATTATATTTCAGAAAGTCTGGCTAAGGGGCATATTAGACCTTCATCTTCACCGGTGGCTGCGGGGTTCTTCTTTGTTAAGAAGAAAGATGGAGGCCTACGCCCTTGCCTGGATTTCCGTGAACTTAATCGGATTACGGTCCAAGATCCGTATCCACTCCCACTTATTCCCGATCTCTTTAATCAGATCGTGGGCGCCAAATGGTTCTCTAAGTTGGATCTCAGGGGGGCGTACAATCTGATTAGGATGAAGGAGGGGGATGAGTGGAAGACGGCGTTTAACACTCCGGAGGGGCATTATGAGAACCTTGTCATGCCATTCGGTCTGACTAATGCCCCGGCGGTGTTCCAACACTTTGTTAATGACATTTTTCGCCGCCTGGTGGGACAGTTTGTTGTCATATATCTGGATGATATCTTAATTTACTCGCCGGATCTGGTGTCTCATCAGGAGCACGTTAGGCAGGTGTTACAGATCTTGCGGGATAATAAACTGTATGCCAAATGGGAAAAGTGTGTGTTCGCCGTACAGGAACTCCAGTTTTTAGGCTTCCTGGTTTCAGCGTCCGGTTTTCGTATGGACCCTGGGAAAGTGCGGGCAGTTCTTGAGTGGGATCGGCCAGAGAATCTTAAGGCACTACAACGTTTCCTGGGGTTTGCTAATTATTACCGGAAGTTCATTCGTAATTTCTCGTCCATGGTTAAGCCTCTCACAGACATGACTAAAAAGGGGACGGATTTTTCTAGGTGGTCTGACAAGGCTTGTCAAGCATTCTCCTCCTTGAAAAAATGTTTTGCCTCGGCACCCATACTCATTCAACCTGATGCGTCACAGCCATTCATTGTAGAGGTAGACGCTTCCGAGGTAGGGGTGGGAGCAGTATTGTCACAAGGTTCGTCCCCTGGTAAGTGGCATCCGTGCGCCTTTTTCTCTAAAAAATTGTCGTCCGCTGAGAGGAATTACGATGTCGGCAATAGGGAACTCTTGACCATTAAGTTAGCTTTTGAGGAGTGGCGCCATTTTTTGGAGGGGGCAGTCCATCCGGTCACCGTCATCACCGATCACAAGAACCTGCTATATCTGGAGTCCGCGAAACGTCTGAATCCCAGACAAGCTAGGTGGTCATTGTTTTTTACCAGGTTTAATTTTGTCGTTACATATCGTCCTGGGTCAAAAAATGTAAAGGCGGATGCCTTATCTCGTAGTTTCCCTGGGGCCGGGAATACGGACGACCCGATTCCTATCCTTCAGGAGGGGGTGGTGGTTTCGGCAGTATGCTCTGAGCTGGAGGAGGAGGTATTGGAGGCTCAGGGGGACGCCCCTGTTGGACCTCCGGGGAGACTGTTTGTTCCAGATCAGTTGCGACAAAAGGTGATCGAGGCACACCATAACTCAGTTTTTGCAGGACACCCGGGGAGTAAAGCAACTGTGGATCTCCTCTCGCGCCGGTTTTGGTGGCCTAACTTACATAAGGAGGTGGTAACTTTTGTCGTGTCCTGTGGGGTTTGTGCGCGCTCTAAGACCTCACATACCCGTCCGTCTGGGGCCCTCTTACCTTTGAAGATCCCGGAGCGTCCTTGGACTCATCTGTCTATGGACTTTATTACGGACCTCCCTCTGTCTTCGGGTAAAACGGTCATACTCGTTGTAGTGGACAGGTTCAGCAAGATGGCACATTTTATCGCTCTTCCTGCTCTTCCTAATGCTAAAACTCTTGCACAGGTGTTCATTGGGGAGATTGTGAGGCTTCACGGGGTACCCTCCGAGGTGGTGTCAGATCGGGGGTCTCAGTTTGTGTCCAAATTCTGGAAGGCGTTTTGTACACGGCGGGGGATGCATTTATCGTTCTCATCGGCTTTTCATCCTCAGACCAATGGTCAGACGGAACGTATGAACCAGAGCTTGGAGACATATCTCCGGTGTTTTGTGTCAGAGAACCAGGAGGACTGGGCTTCTTTCTTACCTCCTGGCAGAGTTTGCTCTTAATAATAGGTGGAGCGAGTCCACTGGTAAGTCCCCGTTTTTTGGGGCATATGGTTTTCACCCCCAGTTTTGTACTTTCAGTAGGGGGGGCTCTTCGGGGGTTCCTGAGGAGGAACGATTTTCCTCATCACTCGCTTCAGTATGGAGAGGGGTGCTGAAGAATCTGAATACTATGGGGAACCGATACAAACGTATGGCTGATAGGAGGAGAGTGTCTGGTCCGGACCTAAGTGTGAACGATCGGGTATGATTGTCTACCAGGAATATAAAACTTAAGGTTCCCTCCTGGAAACTGGGTCCCAGGTTCATCGGGCCGTACAGGATCAGTTCTATAATTAATCCGGTGGCATTCCGTCTTGACCTCCCCCCTACGTTTAAAATTCACAACGTGTTCCACAGATCGTTGCTTAAGAGGTATGTGGCGCCGGTGGTACCGTCACCTTTACCTCCCCCTCCAGTGGTGGTCAATGGTAACTTGGAGTTCCAGGTATCGAAGGTCATCGATTCACGCTTTAATCACCGGTCCCTTCAGTACCTGGTTCATTGGAAGGGGTATGGTCCTGAGGAGAGGATGTGGGTTCCTGCGTCGGATATTAACGCAGACCGATTAGTTCGGGCCTTCCACACGACTCACCCGGATAAACCTGGCCCTGAGGGTCCGGAGGCCCCTCGTAGAAGGGGGGGTACTGTCACGGGTGTGTTGCCACGAAGATCGTCACGATTACACAGCCTGACTTCTCGCATCTGAGTTTTTGGTGCTTTGTGTTTTTCGGCAGTGAGGGAGTTAACTCTCTCTCTCTCTCTGTGCTAGACGAGGTCCAGCCTCGCCCAGCTGCAATCAATGCTGCTGTAGTGGGACTCCTTCAAATGGCTGCCGGTCTGTTAGGGAAGTGTCGGTGAAAGCATTTCATGCAGACTAACAGAGCGGATCGTGGTATTTGGAGTTTCAGAGATAAGTGTATTCAGAGTGTTTTTTCCCTTCATCGCTTTATCATTTATCTCCTTTCCCATTGGTGTTCCCTCTGTAGTTGTGGTGTAGTTTTTGTATACAAGGTGGTTTTGGTTTTACCCTTGTACTGTCTCGTTCGTCTAAGTACTGAGTGTTGGCATATTATTACCTGTCCCCTTTTGTTGTGATCGGGGTCCTTCTCAGGACTAGATTACTTAGGTGCAGGGATCCTCAGGAGGTAGGGGTTACGCTGGCGGCCTGGACCTCTGTACCTTTAACAGTACCTCCAGGTAGAGGGATTAGTCAGGGCCCCAGCTTAGGGTCAGCTTAGGCCCCCTACCTCCAGTACACAGAGACAGCGTGACACTATGCCTCTGACCATAAAGGCTTGATTGTCGAGGTTCCAGCATTTGAGACCTCCACCATTCCTAGTGCCATTACCTTTCACCAGTCACCTGTTTTAAGGGGTCTCGTTGATTGTTAACTCTGGACCGTACACCAGAGCTCCCTCTAGTGGTGACAGCAGGAAACCAAAATGTTATCTTTATCAATGTCACAGGGGATTCAGAGATTCTAAACAAAACACCCTTTGACTGCTTATAGAGAAATAATCAGTACAACAATTTTATCAATTTTATTTGAATAAACAAAAATCAAAATTGGGTTCAAAATCTTTGACTTTTTTTGTGCATCCTCTCTCAGGATGGATTACATGAGCCAGGAAATAATGTCACTATTAACTGTGCGATTCTCAAATCATTAGAGTCCACCATCACTATAAAACAGGATTGGGCTTGTAATTTCATGGATTGTCTGGTTTATTTGTCCTAAAAATGGTTGCCATAATCCAGGTAATTCTTGAGTCCAGACCCAAGAAAAAAGAGAACAGCATAACTATCTGAGATAATTAACACAATAAAGGGATGAGTCCTTAAAGAGATTGTCCCCTTTCATAAAATTCTGGTGCCTGGGTGCAGTTTGTTATAAAACAAATAAACTGTGCTTTATTCATTCTCCCCAGGTCCAACTCTGAGTTTCCACTACTGGAGTCTAATATCGACTTCAGCACTGATTTCATGTCAACAGCTAATAACCGAGCGGCTCTGCCCATATAGATGGAGTCGCTGAGCTCACTGATTGGCTGCCTTGATGTCGAAGTGATATCAGGGCTGCAGCCAATATCTTACACCAGGACCAACGGCAGAGATTCATCATTAGACCCGGGAAGGGAAAGGAAGGTACAGTTTTTTTTTTTGTTTTTTTTTTATAACAAACTGCACTGGGATCGGGATTTTTGGAAAGGGGAAATCTCCTTTTAAGGGCCATTGATACTGAGGTTTCCTAGGAGCGCACATTTCCTGATAATCGTGCACTCTAAAGACGATCACCCGATAAGCGAGGAAAAATCTCATTCGTTGGGTGAGATAATCTTTTGGCTTGCACAAAAGATCATCGTTCTCAGCAGCACGTCATCCTGTACAAACAGGTCCTGCGCTGCCGAGGAGAATGGCAATCTATGTGCTCTGAACGATTTATTACAGATCTTTAGCGGGGTCTGCCTGTGTGAACAGGCTATTAAACAAGCACATTGCCGCTCGGCGGTCGATTAACGATGTGTAAATGGACCCTTCAGCTGGGTTTACATTAGCTGATTTTGCAGCTTTAATCGACCGACGATCTGTAAATATTTACTGATCGTCGGTCGTTTAATTGCCTGTTTACACTGGACGTCCCCGCTTCAGATGCACACTGAACAATGAACTTTCTCGGCAGCATGTTTATGATGTGCTGCCGAGAACATTTTTTTTTGTTTTGCTAATAAAAAATCATTTCCAACAGATGAACATTTTGCTAATTCGTCGGGTGATCAAGAACCTGTTTACACTGCTGTGTAAATGCACTTTTAGCGCAGCTGGGATATTAGTTATAGCCGCAGGACCACAGGATATCTGGGTTGTTCCAAATCCTCACATCTTCACGGTGTAATCCATAAGGTCTGGAAAGCCAAAACCATTCATATGGATAAGACGCACTGCCGGAGATATAATTGTTTCCATATCCTTGGAGTTGATCCTTTATCCCTTGTCCCTCACGCTCGTCTTCTTCATATAACCTCATTTCTATATATACTCGATTAATATCTGATCTCATTGCCACGGGCCTGTTCTCCACATTCATGGTGCTGATATACGGCTGCTGAGACATGATGGACTGAAATGTCGTATAGTTCAGTTTGTCTTCTCTGAGGAAGAGGAATGGTCCGGTATTGTTGTCTGCATTGATATTATTTTTCTTAAGTTCAGCATTTTCCTGTATAAAAATAAGCAAAATGGAGTTAGAGTTCTCACATATTGTACAGCTGACTATTAAGCAGATATGTTGACTATTTCAGGATGTTCTCCTGGAAAATGGGAGACCTTTCAGATTCCCGGTGGAGCTGACAGATTTCTCAGGTGCTACCAAATTTTGGCGTAGCGACAAAAGAAGCGTAGATACCTTGAAAACATTTTCCTAATGCAGGACATAAGGCTTCTTCTACTGCCAGATGTTGGTCCGATAAAAAAAATAAATTCTCCACTTTCTTCATTCTGAGAGCCGGTGAAAATTGGACCACAATTGGATGTCATCCGAGTGCAATCTGATTTTTTTCAAGGACTCGTAGACTTTTATTGCTGAATTTGATCAGACCCTGGGATCAAAAATCGGACATGTTTCCAATATTTTTCGCCAATCAATCAGTCCAAGGAAAAAATCAGATATGTGAATGGCCCCATAGAATATCACAGGTACAAGTGCAATCCCTGAAAAACATTGATAGCACCCATACTTGAATATGGGACATCTGAATGAGGTCTAATCCTAAGGACCATCAAACAAGAGCCTAAAATGTTTAGAAAAATAGCACAAACAAATCCCCTTGACAATTGTTTGTATAAGGATAGGTTGTTTAAACAATAAGAAAAAACAGCTTTTAGAGGACCTGTCACTTGCCACAAATGTACAGAAATTTTCTTACCTGGTGTAAATGCCACTGTTCTCCTGAATCCGGCATGTTTTTTCTTTTGTTCCTGCGCCTTTCCGTTCCTGAGATATGGCCTCATATTCCCTGTATGTAAATGTAGTCTTGTTCTCTAAGTGGGTGTGGTCCTCAAGAAGACGCCCATAGAGCACTGTTGACAACCACACCCACTTTGATGCATACAGGGAAGAAGAGGCCATATCTCAGGAACGGAGATGTGCAGGAACACAAGAAAAACAACGCCGGATTCAGGAGAACGGCGGCATTTACACAAGGTAAAAAAGAATTCATATTTGCAACAAGTGACAGGTCCTCTAACACAAACCCTTGGTTACTCTATATTATCAGATCACTGATTTATCTACTCTACTAAAAATGTGAAATGTGGAATCTGATTAGTTGCTATAGAAAATAACCTAGCTAATAAAACAGAGTTCATTATATTTTATATATACACTATGTTATATCGAGGGGTGGACTGGCCCACCAGAGAACCAGAGAATCCTCCGGTGGGCCCTGACTTTTCCTTCAGGAGAGTTCATAGAGCAAACTTTACTGCTGCTATGGGGCTATTGAGTGGGGGAAAAAGGTGGGCCCTCGGAATCAAATCCTCTGGTGGGCAAAATATTCTTCAGTCTGATACTGGACTTATATCTGATGCTGATATATCAGTGGCATGAGTGCCTTTGCTGGTATGACATGCTTTGCTCTCCTAGGCTCAATACTGCACCTTAACTAACCATAGAGAAACAGCAGTAAGGACTTACCTGTAGTCTCACATCAGTATTACTAGAGGACAGGTAGAGATTTGTGTTTTTCAGTCTTAAGGTAACTAGCACTCTGTTAGAAGTTCTATTCACTCGCATTGGAAGAAAGTGAGATATTTCAAAGATGGCTGCAAAATGTAAACATAAGAGGTAATACGTGTTATAATGCACAAGAGGACAAAAAACGCTATTACGGTTTAATGATAGTTGTTATAAAAAGCAAATATGTTAAACAAAAAGGCCATAATATAGAAAGAGAATGAGCATAGACCCTGCTGTAAGTAAGGAAATAAATAGTGATAGTACATGTAAATAACATAGGGGACTTAGTTAACACTGGTTTTGATCAAAAAAGAGTAAAAGCCATCTCACTGCACTTTAGGTTTACCCCAATTGGGACGGTCCTATCCTCTAGTTTTAAAAACTCACCAAGCGTCAGATGACTGTAAGCGGGTAAGAAGAAGTCGCCGAGTCCAGAAGAGTTAAATTGTATAGTAATGTTTTATTGTTATTTGTTTTATATACCGTATATACTCGAGTATAAACCGACTTTTTCAGCCCATTTTGTAGGCTGAAAAAGCCCCCCTTGGCTTATACTCAGGTATATACTCGAGTATATACATAGTCCGGTGGTGGATAGTGGGGAGGGGGTTGCGGCAGCGGAGGAGCGTGCACAGGCAGTAGCCGCTGCTGCAGCTACCACGTGTGCCCGCTGCTAAAGAGAAATGAATATTCACCCTTCTCCACGCCCATGGGAGTGGAGAGGGGTGAATATTCATTTCTTTAATAGCGTGCGCACAGTGTCAGCAGTGCCGCGGCTACCACTGCGACTCAGTGATCCTCTATGCCCTCTACTAAAGAGAATGCATATTCACCCTTCTCCACACCCATGGACATGGAGAAGAGTGAATATTCATTCTCTTTAGTAGCAGGCACACAAGATAGCTGAGCCTCAGCGGGAGCTGCGGCGCTGCTGACATTGTGCGCATGCCATTAAAAAACAGGGATATTCACTCTTCTCCACACACATAGTCCCGGCATGGAGAGGAGTGAATATCCACGCAGCTCACCTCAGAGTCTGTGGGTGCATGGCAGTGATGTGATGCGCTGCTCAGATGCGGAGGCGAGCTGCTGCTGGCAGAACAGGAGCAGCGCTGGTGCAGAGGGGAGGAAGGTGAGTATGAGTGTTTATTTTTTTTAATGCGGTGCAGTGATGGGGGGGCCATGCAAACCAGGATAGGGGGGGCCATACATACCATAATTGGGCTGAGGGGGCCATGCATACCATGATTGGGGATGAGGGGGCCATGCATGACAGGATTGGGGATGAGGGGGCCATACATACCAGGATTGGGGGATGAGGGTGCCATACATACCAGGATTGGGGGATGACGGATGCCATACATACCAGGATTGGAGATGAGGGATGCCATGCATACCAGGATTGGTGATGAGGGGGCCATGCATACCAGGATTGGGGATGAAGGGGCCATGCATACCAGGATTGGGGATGAGAGGGCTATGCATACCAGGATTGGGGATGAGGGGGCCATGCATGACAGGATTGGGGATGAGGGGGCCATGTATACCAGGATTGGGGATGAGGGGGCCATGCATACCAGGATTGGGGGTTGAGAGTGCCATACATACCAGGATTGGGGGATGACGGATGCCATACATACCAGGATTGGAGATGAGGGATGCCATGCATACCAGGATTGGTGATGAGGGGGCCATGCATACCAGGATTGGGGATGAGAGGGCTATGCATACCAGGATTGGTGATGAGTGGGCAATGCTTACCAAGATGGGGAAATTTACCAGTAGCTGCTGCATTTCCCACCCTAGGCTTATACTCGAGTCAATAATTTTTCCCAGTTTTTTGTGGTAAAATTAGGTGCTTCGGCTTATATTCGGGTCGGCTTATACTCGAATATGTACGGTAAATCTGCATTTTTATCCTCATGGCCGGTCTATGTCATGGTTTTCCTGCAGGTTTTACCTCAAGGCCATCCCCAGGAAGTGGTGGAAGGCTGTCCATAGGGGAACCAGTGGAAGGCATAGGGATACATTTAGCAGTAGTCAGGGTAAGATATAGTTAAGAGTTTGTGAACAGCCGACATATTGGAAGGGGTTAGATCAAGTAAAAAGGGGAAACACTTCCTGCTTCAGGAGTGAAGTTAGGAAGTCTCAGACAGTGACAGTAAGTGACAGGTTTAGTGGATGAAGCAGCGGCGAAGGGTCCTGCCAGTTCCAAGTGTCCAAAACAGTATGAGGACATATCTGAAGTTTCACGCAGTTTTCGGGCGGTCTTTGACCTAGGGCCCAGAAGAGGCATTGGACTCCATGGCTCTGTCATCCCTGAGAGGATAAGACCGGTCGGGTCACAGCAAGAGGGAAAGCTGGTGGGCCTCAGGGAAGCTGTAATGCTGGATAGAAAACCCCTGTTACCAACAGAAGCTGTTGAGGTGGAGGCAGTTCGGGCAGAATGGAGGTGTGGTGCCCTTGAGGGTTCGACCGCCACAGGGATGCTGCACTTCTCTAATGGAGTGTGGTGTTCCTCCTCTGAGGTAAGGACAGTGTGATAGTCGTGACCCAGCCTTTGCATCCAACACCACACTTCTCCAACAGAGGGAGCTAGTATGCACTAGGTGCTGCTCCCCTGGTTACCGGGAGACTGGGGAACCAAGAGTTAGGGGAACCAGTTAGTGGGTGAGGGTGGAGGACTTACAAGTTAGTTACACTTTAAATTTCATATTTAATAAAAAGCCATCTTTGATCTTGGTCCTTTGTCTAGCCTTTGCTAGTCTGTCGGCTGTCTCTGTGCTGTCAAAATACTGTGTGAAATGTGACCTCCCTCCCGGAGCGCAGATCCTGTGTGGGCCTGCACCGGCAAGGGACACAGCCCTCGTACCCTGGCCTTGGGACGAGAGGTAGGTTGTAGACCAGGAATGTCTCAACCCGGCTAAGGACCAGGATCAAGAAGGCCCGGAGCTTAAGAGTGTGGCTCCATAGCAAATGGATCCCAGGCAGGATGCAGACGGAGCGGAGTACGCCACCTGTCCTCGCCATGCTGATATATTCAGAGGGACTCCGGCTGCAAAAGGGGTACCTGCCCCCGACACCCGACCTTGCTACTCTACGTCCTGGACGGGAAAGCCCGGTAGGCCCAGAGGATCCCACCGGGTATCGGACAGAGCGGAGCTGCCACCCGTGCCCTTTTTCTGAGAGGAGCTCAGAGGGAGTCCCGGCCTATTTGCACACACACACGGACAGGAAAGGATTCGGTCTGTAGTTCAGGAACACTCTGGCGTAGGGTCCCGACTGAATGCTGGACTTACTCGGACGTTGTCGGACCCCC
This sequence comes from Phyllobates terribilis, assembly GCF_046119375.1. Lineage (NCBI taxonomy): Eukaryota > Metazoa > Chordata > Amphibia > Anura > Dendrobatidae > Phyllobates > Phyllobates terribilis. The sequence continues at coordinate 534,230,488 of NW_027362771.1, forward strand.
GTCTCTGGTGACCGCAGGACTCCGCGGGGAGCAGGGAGTCGCCTTCCTTCTGCCATCTCTAAAATGAGTAAAGCCTTCGAAGTTCACCCCTATGGCCTCTGGACTATTTATTCTGCGCTACACCGCACGACGCGGCGCCCGTCTCCCTCTACTACTACCCACATCATCCTGTTCCTCCGCCCTGAGGCCCTGCTCCGCCTGTGGGGAGTAGTAAGAACTTTGGCCGCCATAACACCAGGCCTCAGCGGACTGCAGCGGCGCTGGTGGCCCTTCACCAGGCACCACAGGTGGCGTAGTCGTTAAATCAGCCACTCAACCCGGATGAGCCCACAACATCTCTTTTGAATGTGACGGCCCTGAGCACGGGTTGGGTCCGGGCCACGGCTGCACCCCATCTCTCCATCACAGGACCCGACTCCGAGTCCTCCATCACTCTGGGTAAACTAAAAGGGCTCTTTCGAGTATGAGGCGTCACAGAGGCAAGGACTGATAGTGCACTGGGCACAGGGAACATCAACTGGAGGGGACTGTGTCTCATTCTGTATGCCGCAAACATATGTATCCGAATTGCACAGTAAAGCTGAACCTGTTTAATCGGACCTAAAGTCTTCTGTTATCACCAAGCCCTATACTCCCCTTCATAACCTCAATGTAGATGGGGGCAGAGCAGTGCCAGGAGCCGACTGGTCAGACTCCTGGCCATGGGAAGCTATATAAATGAAATGGCAAGTTCAGAAAATGAAGCCATACTTGGATTTGTACAAAGTACAACAAACTACAGCAAAACAAAAAAAAATTACCTGGAGCATATGTTTGTATAAGCGTATAAGAGCATGGTCACACTTTGCCCATTTAGCAGACAAAACCTAAGATAGAAGCAAAATGAGCATATACCCTGCTGTAAGTGTGTCACCCTGGCCTCGATGCCACAAATATAATAAAGCTGTGTCTGAGAGCAAGGGGGAGGTTCTCTAGTCAGGGGAACATTGGCATGCAATACCTCCTGTCTCAGGCCAGTAGGGGGAGCAGGCTGCCCCTATAAAAGCTGGAACTGGGGGCAGGGTTAGGGAGAACTGGACGACCTGTCTCAGGACTGAGAGGTGTCCCAGAGCAGAGAGAAACAGTTGTGTTGCAGCCTAAGAGGACGTGTGGCAGTAGGAGAGCCACGAGCCAGGGACAAGAGGTGAAGTACGCCTGTCCTGGCAGACAAAGGACCGAATTTACCAGACTTTGGTGTCTGAGGCTGTGAGGATTCCACGTCCTGCAGCAGATAACCAGTCCGCAGGGGACTGTATGTTCCTTGGCCTAAGAAGCTCGGAGGCTCCGCCACAGCAGAAGGGACCAGCAAAGCCGTACCAGGCCGAGAGTAGAAGGGACCCACGTTGCAAATCATACGGGCGAGAAGACACGGTGAGCTCGGGAACGTGGGCTATTACCCTATAAGGAGGAGATAGCCAGAAGGAGCGCAGAGAGCATGGTAGGCCTACACCCTCACCCTGACCAGGGCCAACTTCCCATTTGCTCTCAGACATCCAGGTCCCCTCTGTTCTAGTAAAGACCCTGGACTGCAACCTGTTGTCTGTGTGCTCCTTGCTCCTCCAGCACTAACGGTACTGGGACGCCCTACACCATCACCCCCATCTTCCATTATACTGCCTGGGGCTGCACTCTTCCCGTGGGGAATCACACTACCCCAGCAGCCTACATCATCAGCCGCAGCGGTCTGCCTGGCAGCGGCGGTTCGCACTGACCGCAATCCACGGGTGGCGTAGTCGGACATACCAACAGCGCATAGCAGACTACCACTGGTCTGACCACCCTGAGCCACGGGACCGGGGCGCCACTACTACTCCCAGCGTTGCCCTGAAGCCCGGTTCCGAGTGCCCCACGGCCCAGGGGGCGAGTCATAAGTAAATAGTAATAGTACATATGAATAACATAGAGTACTTAGTGAACACTGTATTTGAACAAAAAAAGCATAAAAGCCATCCCACCACGACAAGGTGTACCCCAATCGTCTGACATTAGGTGAGGTTTTAAAACTAGAGGATAGGACCGTCTCGACTGGGTACACCTTGTTGCGGTGTGATCACTTTTATGCTTTTTTGATCAAAAACAGTGTTCACTAAGCACCCTATGTCATTTATATGTACTATTACTATTTACTTTTTGAAGTCTATTTTATATTTGCTCACCCGTTTGTTTTTTTCCACTTTGTGGGTGGAGTTTAGTGATTCCAGATGTTTTCGCCCCATTCACCAAAAATTTGGCTCAACTCCAGTCCCACCCTGGTGTAGGTTTTTTTGCATCTTTTTTTTTTTTTGGATAAAACTTCCGTTTATTTCATCCGTTGAAAACATGGATACCCATGATTACAAAATACAGTGATTCTTGTGTGTTTCTGGCATAGCTGCCCTTCTATTTTATGACTAAGGGCAGTTTAGCCCAAAACATGCAAGAATCACTCTGCTTTTTTTTTCTTTAAAATTCTTTTTATTAGAAGATTTTTACAGTATAAGGAACACGGGGTCAGGAAAGGGATGACGGGAAAGGAAAGGCAACCAAATAAAGGAAAAGAGAAAATGGGGTAGGGAGGAAGAGGAGAGAAGAGGAGATAGAAATTTTTGCATCTTTTTGAAACGTCACATTTTCTTTGCGACTTTTGAAGAAGATGCAAATTTTGCTCGAAAAGTCGCAAAGTTGGTTAATGACAGGAAAGAAGTTCCTTTTATACTTTGCACCAAATTCATGAAGCACGTGCACCATTTTGATGAACATCAGTGAATACATCAAGAAAAAAAAGAAAAGTGACTTTAAAAAAACTGAAAAGATGAATCGGGGACAGAGTTTAGGATTTGGGGGTGATCATGACTAGAGCTCTACCCCTACGACTTAGGGCAATGATGAACAGGCTGCTGGGTACGCATGCATTCACATCAGCCTGTCAGTCACTACGGGAAAGGGCAGTGGGAGCAATTTTCTTGCTAATAAACTCTACTATATGTCTGTTATGTTTTTGTCACATCATACAAGACGCTTGTATTTGTAGTTCCATTTTCATTCACAGATAACTTACCCTTGTTTTTAACATTTGCACCTTGTAATGACTTTGCAAGGAGTTTTCTCAAAGTGTTATCATACACCAGAAACTTTCCTCCTTTGTCCTGAATGCTCGCATTCATATTGTCAACTCTATGATATTGCTCTTCAAGCGATTCTTTTCCTTGGAATGACAGCAAGGATAAAGCACAAGAAAGATAAAACATTCTGAAAGACAACACTAAAATATAATCAGATGAATATGGTGGCTTTTTTGCTATGCAAATGCTACGAGGTCCTTTTAAAGGGAGTTTATTAATAAAAAATGAGCTATTATTTAGTTCAAGTTTTTGTTTTAAATATGTGTTAAATATATATTTTTAATTTGTTGGCAGTTTTTTTTCCATATCACACTGTATTAAAAATAAAAAATAAAAATCTTGCAATTTTCACACTGGCCACTGGGGCTTTTTTAGAGTCATACTTTGTTGTTTCAGGAAACAACACATGTACATAGCCACAATGGTCAGACTCCGACCGTATCTTTTATATTCACGCATTAAATGAGCGTGTGCAAAGGTCATTGTGGAGGGAGGGGGGGTAAACTGTGACATTGCCTCTTGTGATTGGTGGATCCTATGTTGTCCGCTGTGTATAGAGGTGTATGGCAGTATGGAGCCCGCTGAAAACTTTTCATGAGAGTAGAGGAAGTATGAGTTTAAAAAGTCCAGTGCTAGTTGGAAAATTGCAAGATTGTTAATTTTGTTCTCTTAATAAAGATTGGGCTATGAAAAAAAATTGCCCTTTTTTTAATACATGTAACGCAAAAAAATGATTTCAACAATAGGTCAATTTCTGAAAATAGCTACCCTTTAACCCCTTAATGCCCCATGACATAACATTAGGGACTTTGGAGTAGACAGAGAGCAGATGCGGGCTATATTACACAGCTGACATCTGTCTCTAACAGTGATCGGCGGTCCCGCCAATCACTGCTGTTACCCTCTTAAGTGCCGCAATCCATGTCGTTTGGACATGAGTTTTTTGCGTTCATCAGCTCCCCTGCAACTTGATAGCAGGGAGCCAATGGGTTTCTTTGATAACCAGGGGCCAGCTGAACGCCCCCGTGCCTGTCATGTAATCAATTCTGGGCATCATAGAAGACTGTAATTTTCACTATATACAGCAATATTGCAGTATTGCCATGTATAGTACAGGTTCAAGTCCCCTAATGGGACTAAGAAATAACATAAAAAAATATAGTATTTAAAAAAAATAAAAAATACTGTATATAAAAACTCAAATTATGTCCAATTTCCCCAGTGAATAATAAAGAAGTTTTAAAAATAAAAATACACACATGTGGTATTGCTGCATCCAGAAAAGTCTGCTCTATCAAAATATAAAATTAATTAAGCTGTCCGGTAAAATCCGTAACAATAAAAAAAATGAAACCATAATTGCTTTTTTTCGGTTGCCGCAATAAAGGTAAAAAATGCAATCAGAAGCGATCAAAGCATAGTATGTACCAAAAATGTTTATAAATAAAAGCAGCAGCCCGCCACGCAAAAAGCAGTCCCCCACGGAAGTCTATTGATGGTAATATAAAATAGTTGTGAGTCTTGAAAAACAGCCTCATGAACCAATTATTAGATTTGTTCCTATGTGATATTTCCATAATTGTTCTGACTTGGAGAATCTTGTTTCCAGGTCATTTTTTTACTATACAATGAATTTCGTAAAAATAAACTCAAAAAACAATGACAAAATTGTGTTTTTTTTTACCATTTCACCGCACTTGGAATATTTTGCCATCTTCCCTTCCTCTATATGGTAAAGTGAATGGTATCATTCGAAGCTACAGCTTGTCCCCAAAAAAACAAGCCTTAAAGTGTGTATGTTAGTGCAAAAATTAAAAAGCTATGGCTATTTAAAAAGGGAGAAGAAAAAATAAAAACGCAAAAATGAAAATTGATCTGAGGAGGGAAGGGGTTTAGGAACCTTATTTTCACCCCAGGGCAATTGTCTTTTTTTTTTCCTCCCCTTTTTCCAAGAGCTATAACTTTTTTATTTTTCCTCAATATAGCCGTATTAGGACTTGTTTTTTTGCAGGATGAATTGTACTTTTGAATGACACCATTTATTTTATCATATAATGTACTTGAAAATAAGAAAAAAGTTCCAAATGTGAAATTGCAAAAAAAGTGCAATTCCACAATTTTGAGGTTTTTTTTTTCTTTACGATGTTCATTATATGGTAAAACAGACCTGGAAATATGATTCCCCAGGTCAGTACCAGAAAAAAATTCTGAAATTTGTAAGAAATTTTTCTTTGCTTTTGTCGCCATTTTCTGATATCTGTAGTGTGTTCATTTTTACATGATCTGGGGCTGTGTGGGAGCCTATTTTTTGCGCCCAGAGCTGATGTTTGTACTGCTACCATTTTGGGGTAGATACGATGTTTTGATCTCTTCTCATTGCATTTTATTGCAATTTTTGCAGCACCAAAAAACTGTAATTTTGGATCGGACATTTCTGAACGCAGCGATAGCAAATATGTGTTGTTTTTTTTTATTGTTTTATTTTCAACGGGGCAAAAGAGGGGTAATTTCACGATCTCCTATGAATGCCGGCCACGGGCTGGAGTTCACAGGAGTATCGGAATGAAGGGCATGGGAGTCTTCAGCAGACCCTCGGCTGTCATAACAACCCATCGGCGCCCCACGATCGCATCAAAGGCACACCGATGGGAGCGTGGAATGACGTGCACCGCTGTCGGCACGTGTTAAATGCTGGTGTCAGAGATTGACAGTGGGATTTAGCAGGCTAACAGCAGCAGGCAGTGCTCAGCTCCACCCGCGGCTGTTAAAGGCACATGATGGCTGATTAAATCAGCCATCAAGTGTGGGGAAAGATGTGGGCTCAGCATGTGAGCCCGCATAATATGTCTGGATGAGGAGGTATTGACGCATCGCTTGAGCCTGTGGTATATTTACAGCCATCTGTAAAAAAACCTTTAAATCTTTTCTCCATACTGGGGGATTTGTTGGAAAAAAACCTATTGGAGAATCCTTTTCATTAATTTAGACCCCAGAGCCCTAAATAAATTCAGACCCGAGAACGGTCTCCTTAATTAATTCAGCGTGACCCCTACATTAATTCTGATCCCTAAATAAATTCAGCCCTTACACCAGACCTGTAAATTAGTACAGACCCTAGTCAAGACTAACAAAATAATGCAGATCCCAGGCTGGTGTCCTCGTTTTAGATCCAAGATCAAACACTAATTTCAGACACTAAACTCAATCAGTTATCCTCCATGCTACCGGGCCAATGTTTACTTTCAGGCACCTCTACACTAGATCAGGGGGCTGTGTGCTACATCCTCATCGGGTCAGCATCACCATCAGTACCTAATGCGAAAGTGCTTGAACTTGAAGAGGAGCTTGAGATCGAATAAGGTATTAACACAATGTTTCTAAGCTGTAGCTCAATGAAAGATTAAATCATGGGTACTTTGGGCCGGTGGGCATTGAGATGCCCATAGCACTCACATTATAATCCATTACTGGCGGCTATGCTGTATAGGTTCCTTTAGCACATTCTAGGCACCAGTATTATTACTAGAACATAGTAGAAGGGCCCGGTTACCCATAGGATAGGGGGTAACTTCCTGATTGCTTGGGGTCTGGCCACTGGGATGCCATCAATCCTGAGAACCATGGCCCTGAAAAGTCTCCATTTATTCTCCATGGGATCGCCAGAGATAGCCAAGTGCAGTGTTCACCTGGTCTTTATCCCTCCCATTAAGAATGTAAAGAGCTCATGATCAACCATCAGTCCATTCACATGGAGCTTTTCAAAACCCAGGTTCTTAGGATCAATGGGGTTCTTAGAGGTCGGACCCCCAGCGATCGGGAAGATATCCCCTATTCTATGGATACGAGACGACTTCCGAACTTAGTACAAACCCATTAAAGAAGTTGTCGCACAACATTTCGAGCCAAATCTGCCTACTTACACCATATCCCTGACAGATTAGCTGTCACTCATTGGTCAGAATTTTTAACAATTTAAGAACGGGACTTCTGTAATTTCGAAAAATTATAATTCCAAGAAAAGGCTTTTCATCGGTAAGAAAAATACCTTTGCTGCCTGTATAATATTTTGCAGTCAGTATAAGGATGATCTATATTTTATTGCATTCTAGATTGTGATAAACTAGTTATTACTTTACCTCCTATACCAAATATGCCTGTTGAACCTCCTGAGTCTTTTAATCTCCAATATCTAACGATTGGAGTTTCTGGATGAGGTCCCATGATTTCTCGGAGTAATAGATAAGGGGGAGTCGGATGTGTTATGATTAGA